>NC_080743.1:17640000-20140000 GCF_020826845.1 Diceros bicornis minor | reverse complement strand
TAATTATCTGACTCTACATGTGCTCAGCAGAGATGCAATTATTAATAAGAGTTTGAATGTGGCTTTCCATTTTTAAATTGCTTTGTCCTTTTATTAGCCAATCGTCAGTAACTTGAATTCCAGCTGTAATCCTGACTTGGGCTTTTAGAGAGACATTGACAAAATTGGGGCACCAGAAAGTGGAAGAAATTTGTTCTTATAAGTGGGCCAAGTCAGGGGTAGTCATACAGGGCTGACTCCCATATGGTATAATTTCAGGGGTACAAGGAAGGACCTTTGTCCAAAAATGTTCTTTGCCTTGATGGTTTGATAGGTCCTTGCTGCTCTGTTACCATCTTACCCGCATTGTCAAAGGGGGGTGGATTTAGGCTTATGTGTTGCTGTGGGTTTTTACTAAATTTTGACTGCCATGTGTCTATCCCTCCTCCTATTAAGAAAGTCTAATTTCCTTTTGGAGAATCACTTCTTTTCCCATCCTTAATTTGCGTGCATCAGGGGGAGCTCTACACTCACCTCAGGAGTGACACATGTGACATAAGTCTGGCCATTTAACACTTCATGTGTCCTTCACCATAGGCTTTGGTTTAAGAATGAGGATGCATTCTGAATTGTCCTGGTAAGAAGAAGTCTTGAGTCTTGGGGAACAGCTCCCAGGAAACAACATTGAACTTGAAAAGACATATGCTAAGGTACTAGAGTCACTTTTTTTCAGTACAAGAAGAGAATGCAGCCAACCCAGAGGAAGCAAAGTCATTAGAGGAAAGAGAGAAACCAGGTTCTGGTGCCATCATTTGAACTCTTGGATTTATCCAAACATAATGTTCCACTATCATTTTTATTTTTAAATTATGTGAGTCAAAAAAATTCCACTTATGCTTAAGAAAATTTAGTTTGGGATACTATTAATTGCAACTGAAGGATTCTTCATTGACACATTGATTATTGACATTCTAATTTTCATTGGCTTCTTTTCTGAAAGTAAGTTTGATACTGGGGAATTGTAGGAAAAAGCATGATAACAATGGATGTGTGAACAAACACGGGAATAAATCCAGTGAAAAGAAAATGGGAGAGAATGGAAATCCTAGAGGTTCAGACTTAAAACTCAAAGTCTAAGGCTTTTGATTTTGTGCTGGAATCCATTAAATTTAATCTCTCTACTAATAACTTCTGACAAGTGCAACTATTTAGAAATGCAGCAGAAGACACAGTAGAAAGAACAAACAACTAAGAGTGTTGTGTAGTATATATTATGGGCTGAGTTGTGTCCTCCCAAATTCACATGTTGAAGCCCTAACCCTCAGTATTTCGGAACGTGGTTGTATTTGGATATAAGACCCTTAAAGCGGTAATTTAGTTAAAATGAGGCTGTTAAGGTGGACCTTAATCCAATCTGACTTGTATCCTTATAAAGGAGGGGAAATTTGGACACACAAAGAGACTCCAGGGCTGTGCACGCACAGAGAAAAGACTATGTGAAGACACAGTGAAGAGGCAGCCATCTGCAGCCAAGGAGAGAGGCCTCAGAAGACAGCAAACTTGCTGACACCTTGATCTTGGACTCCCAGCCTCCAGAACTGTGAGAAAATAAATTTATATTGTTTAAGCCACCCTAGTCTATGGTATTTTTTTATGGCTATCCTAGAAAACTAATAAAGGATATAGCTCACATTTATTCTTCACCTCAGATGTGGACTTTAATTTTAAGAACAAATGCAATTTTTTTTTTTGGAATTTCAATTACTTAAAAGGTGCATCTATTATGTGAAAGAATATGGAGTAGTTGTGGGAGAGTGGGCATTGTCAAATACAAGACAAAATTCTGGAATGCATGACGTTTACAGTTGATTTGGGTGCTTTAGCTATCTGTGCATAAAACAAAAAAATAGACCTAAATCAGGAAATGGTAAATAAATAGTACAAACATGTGTATTCTGGGGATGCCCAAGAAGGGAGAAAGGTTACTTTAAACTGAAAAGGTTGGAAAATTTTTGCTAGAGAGGTGCCATTTGAGTTGGGTCTCAAAATCAGAAGAGATTTTAGTTAAGAGCTAAGAGAAGCCGTTCTGGGCAAGGAAAATTTTGTCACTAAAATAAGAAAGTACAAAAGATACTTGGGGAATAGGAATAAACCAGTTAGACTAGAACAGAGGATTCCTATCGAAAGTAGTAGAAAAATACGCCTGGGAAAATAGTGGAGAGACAGAATATGGAGAATTTGACTATCAGATACATTAATTTGGATTTTTTCTTAAAGATAAAAAATAGGAAGCTATTGATGGTTTTTCAGCAGGGAAGTGATGTGATAAAAGCCTGTTTGGGGAAGACTTCTCTTTTTGCATCCCAGAGGAGGGTGTTAGAAGGAATTCAAGATGAGAGACTGGAGGCAGGGGGATAGACATCGTTGGCCGCAGTCTACCAAGGAGTAGATTGGGGTCGATGAAATTCTCCTTAACCCTCACCTGGAAATCTGTGCACAGGTGTAACTTTTAGTTTGATTTGCCTCAGGCAATGTGAATAGCATATTAACCCTTTCTAAACATATTCTAATTCTCTTTTAAATGCTAAATAAGTCCTTGTTCAGCTAACTTGTACATGAGACTTGGCAAACTCTAATAATAATATACTTTCTTGAAATAAGATATTTATATTCTGTTACTAATTCCCCCTGATGCCCTTGTATAAAATGCATGAAATCTCCTCATTATTGCTTAAATGCCCTTGCCAATATAAAACTATTTATTTCATTGTGGGAATTTTCCTTCAAACACCTGTTCCTTTTCTAAAAAAAAAAAATCTGCAAATTCTCTTTAGTTCAAGGTTATCTTTCTCCCTTTTTTGGTAACAAATATTCAGCCCACTGAATCATTTTTCTCATAGAGTCCACTGAGGAATGTACTGATCTGCTTTCTCTTTCCAGATGTGGTTTAATTGTTTAACGTAAAGACATATGCTGAGATTTAGGAAGAACTCCCTCCAGAACTCAGTATTATCATTATGTGCCAATTTAAAACCATCAATGATCAACCAGAGATCTTTTCTGCCCTTCAATTAAAACATACTAGATGGGCAGGATATGGTGAACCAGATGCAATAATTAAGAGAATAGTTTAACTGTTCATATTGCACATTGCTGTTTGCTACAGCATGACCATTAAACAAAAAGTAAAGCCAAGAAGGGTTGTATGGGCTCATAAAAATTCCATTTGGCTTGGAAATACAATACCATTTTACATTAATGTTAAACACTCCAAGAGATAATTACACAGTCATGAGTCAACTGTGTCAAATAATTAAATACAGGAAATGGATCAATGTAAAAAAAGTCCCCTCCCTTGACTTCGACCCTTTCCAAGAAATTAAAGAAAAAAATAATCACAACCTGTATAAAAGAATTTTCTTTGGAAGCCTGATCCCTTGGGAACTGCAGGTGGCAGCAGGGAAAAGATATTAGTATGACATTCCACATACACAGGAAATCATTTCCCCTGGCAGCTCCAAGATTTTTCAACAAGATCAATTATCTAGGAAGAGTAATTATTTGGCTGATCCATTAAGTGATATCGAAGGGTTGCACAGCATTTATTAAGTTGTATGGTGAGATAAGTTATTACTTTCTATTTAGGTGACTATGGTAAAGTATTCTATGAAAATCTAATGGAAGTCTTTCTGATTACACAGCATATAACAATACAAATCCTCCAGCTAATTATTTCTGGTGAAGATAATCATATTGCCAAACATTCCACTTTTGAGCATTTACCTTGAAAATATTCATTACTTCACCATAAAAATTTTTTTCCTTTGCTCTTTTTGTCTCCATTTCTTTCTTCCTCTGCAGAATAAAGACATCTTTCTGCTATCTAGTTTGTTAATGACAAACTAGCCTGTTTTGGAGTGGATGTGTGGAAGTTTAAACACATTTCTGATATTTCTCTTATGAGGGACAGAGGTACCGAACTTCTCTTTGATAGCATGTAGTTAAGCCCATTAAAATCTCTTTTCTTTAGGGTTTTCGAAGCTTCCTGAAATGAGAGTAGCTCAGAATTCCCTTGTCTCCAATTAAGTTGTTGAGGGAAAAGGTAACCAGTGTTCTCCTAGGAGCCTGATGTTTAGGGCAAGAAGTAGTTGTTAACTTAATGAACCAATCAAAGGAATTTATAAAAAGGTGGCAGCATGGGGGAACCAGACAAGCCACTGAAAAGTGAATTAATCATTTACGTAAAAATCAAGAAAGTGAATTTAAATCAAATTTACTGAACTTCTAAGATGTAATAATTTCATTTGAATTGAATCTCACCTTAGTGTTTGAGGATTTTATGATAAAGAATTATGTACTCAGCTCCTGTTGGCTTCCTACCAGGAAGTAAAATCCCAAGCCTTAAGGGTTAGAAAAGTGCTTTTCACCTCAATTATGCGTGATTCATACCTTAATATTTGTATTGTCTGTAGACTCACATTGTTGTCTTTTATAGAAGGAACATTTTTAACTTAGATCAGCAACTCACCCATGCTAATGAGCCACTTGGAGGAGAGCCCAGAATTGTGCAGGATGAAGAGACACTCTTATCAGGAACTTTCCAAGTTAGGGTAATAGATAGTAAGAGCCGGTGATGAGTTATACATAATGTACAATTACATTCTTATAGTGCAAATCCATAGAAGCCAATTGGATTATATGCACAGAGTGTGGATTTTCCTAATGCATTGTGATAGTTTCTGGCAGAGATTATACAGATATAGCATGACACCATAGCTGGGGTCAGTTGCTCCTCAGAATTATCATGAAAAGGCCATCTTGTTGGAGAATAAATTAGAAAATAATTGCGGTTTTCTTCTATTCTTTAGTTCAGTTTATTACCCTTTGTTGTGAACATATGGTTGCCTAGTCATGCTTCCATAATAAGTCTCCTAGTCTATATGGCCAGAATGGGACTGGCACTCTCAGCTCCATGTCTCCAAGGGTGGGCACATGACCCAAGTCGGGTCAATCACAATCCTCCCTGGAACTTCTCTGAGCTCTTGGTAAAAAATTCTCAGTGAAATTGAGCTATCAGAATGTTGTGGCCATCTTGCTGCTACATGAAGAGGGCCATCTCGGGAAAGGAGTCAAGCAGAATGAAGCAAGCAGAAGGAGAGGAATAAGAAACAGGACCCTGATAACTGTGAACTCTCAGAAGCATGTTTGAATCCAGCTCCATCTTTTCAATTTTCTAGTTTTTTGAGACAATAATTTTTCTTTTTGGGTTAGGTTTTTGTCATACACATCCTGAAGGATCCTAACACAATTTTCAAACAAGGAACATTAATCATAGTGTTTGAGACAGGGTTATCTGTTTCTAGCTTTCAAGGATAAAAATGACTTCAGGATGTTTCCAAGGTTTCCAGTGAATACTAAATGCTAGTAAGGTGACAGATTCAGATTGTAGATCATTCCAGAATGTGTATCTCCTACAGCTTCCTGGGTACCTTCCCAGAGATTTTAGTTAAGTATACCTGTAGTAGGGCCAGCTCAACTCCTTTCTAATGAGCTCCCCCAATCTAGACAATGGTACTGATAACTGATAGAGTGAGAATGAATATTTACATTAGACTATTATATTTACTATAAAGAAAGGACAATGTGACCAATTCAAAGACCTTTCAAAACATAGGATGATGGTGATTAATGCCATGGTAGAGGGTTTTCCTTAATTATCTGCCCACTGTTTCATTAGAATGATAGTATATAGAGTTTGAAATGAGTTTAGGATCTTTTAGTCCTAACTTGTATGTGATGCATTAATTTACCCTATTATATCTCTAATAAGAGGTCATTTAGCTTTTGCTTGAACTCTTCTATCAATGTTTATTATCTCCAAAGGTATTTCATTTCATTTTGAGATCTTATTTGTTAGAAAGTTTTCCCTCATACTGAACAGATTTTTATTGCTTGCTTAACTTTAACGTATTATACTAGCCTAAAGATATACAGAATAAGTCAACTCTCTCCTCCATTGATACCAGTTTAAGTATTTGAGGACATCTAGCAGGGCTTGACAGCCTTCTTTCCTTCTGGGTACCTTTTGTTAGTTCTTTCAACCATACCACTTCCCTAGCTTCCCAAAACGTGCCTATCCTGGTTGCCGTTTTCTGAATGTGCTTCAATTGATTAATCCTTCTCAAGAAGTATGCTTAGAAACAAATACTAATCTTGAGATTCCATCTGAAAACACAGAAAAAAATACCAATATCTTTCTGGTTCTGGACCTTAGACTTCTATTTATGCAATTTAAGATAACTTATTAATTTGTTTTGGCAGCCTCATGATAGAGTTAATTTGTTTTGAATTTGTTCTTAACTATGGCTAATTGCTGAAGCGCTATTGGATTCTTCACTCCGTTTGTCCCTTTAAGGTTTTGATACAATTAGGCTTACTAGGCTCATCAGTGACTCCCTAATTATCACGCTATAATATATTACTAGCAACCATCCGAAGTCTTGCAAGTCAGTGGTCACGGAAAGAGTGACCAGATAATTTATCATCCAGATTATGACTCTTTTGATATTATAAGGGGGTGCTATTATTAAAAATTACTCCAGTGTAAATAGGAACTGACCCAGCCAAACTGAGATAATAGTTCCCCCCAATTATGGAGAGATTAGAACCACTATTTACACATGCTTCAATTTAAAGGAGAAGGAAATGGAACTCATCGGATTGAAAACTTTTGTTAATTACTGAGTAAAAATCTCAATGGTTTGACTTCATTTACCTGACTGTGGTTCATTAATTAGTAGAACTATTTTAGTATTTTTCTCAGTTCTGCCCCTTTACTATGGGTGAACTTAAAACATGGCTCTTTGACCCAGATTTCCAAGTTGGCTAACCTCCTTTTCATCAGAGAGGTATATGCTCCAAGCTAGCAACTCCAGTTTCCAGCAAGCTTTTCCAGACATCCCTCTTTCCCCCCAAGTTATCTCATGGGATGTCTTTTCCTCCTCTGTGAAACAGTCTGGCCAGTTGAGGTCACTCTGCAAGCGTTTAATTAACAACCATCAGCTGAATGTTGTGTGTCTGGGCTCCGCCCATGGGCTCCAAGCTAAAGATCTGAAGAATTCCAAATCCCTCTCAAATTCCCTTTGGGTGTAACAAGCAAGAGCCTGAAGGCTGAACGCCAACTTGTCCTCATCTCAACTCAATGCTCATCGTCCACTTGGGAACAGGCAGTTTTAAAACAAAACAAACAAAAAAAACACAATCCAACCCTTACTCCAAATAAACTTTGTAAAGTATCAGATTAAAAAAAATCTTTTGTGCTCTTTTTGCTTTTTACCCTTCCTCTCTGGATGCTACATATGGGCTGTTTCCTGCCTTGTAGTCAGAGCCAGATTCCAGGCTTGCGTGAAATTTCAGAGGTTAAAAAGAGACATGCTTTTGGGTGGAGTTGAGGGTTAGGGGAAGGGAAGTGGAGAGCAGGGATTTCTTTGAAGTCAGTGATTCCTGTCTTTCAGATTCTGCTTTGTGTTTTTTCAGCAGTGTCTTAGTAATTGTAAATATCTTCTGAAAACTTGTTTGTAAGAAGTAAGCTAGATTTCCTGGTCATTTTCAAATTAAAATTTATAAAAATGTTACATAAAAATGTAATTTATTCCACACTGTGGAAGAGGATATCCTGTTTCTGTTTCTCTTCTTTGGCACTAAAGACGTCAAGGAGAGCACACGATCTCTGTAATCTTCTCAAGTCTTATTTCTGAGGCTACGGTAACACAGGCCACAAATGACCTAAGTTTGAACACTGACGCTTTTACTTTAAAAGCCATAGACTTCCTATTGAAGAGTCTAAGTAACAGGAAGATGAACTCAAATTATTTACTTGTTGTTTGATTTAAGTGCACCAAATGCTTAAGGGCTCCCAAGCTCATGTACAAAGTACAAATGCTACAGTAAAACTCAAACCAGAAGCCTGTCCACTCTGCATGAAGCCAGGCCCAAGAGATTTAATCTTATCTACATTTCCCAAAAAGTGAACACACTGGTACTAAATCTGGGTTTTCAAGAAGTCTTAAAAAAAAAAAAGAGAGAGAGAGAGAGAGATGCAAAAATCATAGCAACAAACTCAGCGTGGTAACACTGTCTCTCTGACTCAATCCCAGGTCACGTTTTCCTGGATGCCCAGTTGCGGGAAGGCTCCTGCTGTATCTGCCACATCATCCACATATGTCTCCTTTGATACAAACAAGGCCAATGCCGCCACCCGCCAACAGGGCTGATGCCATTATTCCACCATTGGCGAAGCTATCCTTAAGAGATGTGTTGTATAAAAGAAACTAAATGGATTTTTTAGATTCTAAACATAGACTGTCTTTGATGATCAGAAAATAGGCAAGGAATGTCCCTCATCTCAGCTGAGAAAGCTACTATCTCAGTAGATCATACAGAGCCTCAGCTTTAAAACGTAGATGTGGTGGGGTAAACAAAGACTTAGTATGTTCGTCATCACCACTCCCCATATGCAACCCCTTCCCAGCCCTTTACAGACATAAAGGGAATCTGCATAGACTTGAAAAATGCTTGGCTGCTTTGGGACAGATTCTATGATGCCCTTCATGACTCAACTGGATTTTAAGCAAGCCACATCTCATGAAACATAATTAATACATTTTATCAGTTAGACCACTTCAGCCCTTTGAAGGTTGAATATAAACTTTGCAAAGTTGAAAATATATTTTAGTTTCTCAATTTTGGCACTTTTCTCCATTTCTTTATTACTATTCAGTAATTCTAGAAGTATAGTCAATTGATAAAAAAAATTCTTATCATTCTAGAATATGGAAGATTGGATGGTTAACAGAAAAACACAGTTTCAGTTCTATATGCTTATTTTTTTTAACTTTTAGAGATTCCATCTGCTCATTTATTACATTATTTCTAAAGAAAAGAGTATGGAATTTAGTACATAGTGCAAGTATTTGTGAATAAAAAATAAGGAAAGCAATTTTATCTATTGTTTAGAGTTATGGTGATTATCAGCTAGGATAGTGTATATAAAAGTGTTTTGTAAAAATTAAGCATTACATTGTTAATATTTATTATTTATTTCATTCATCAAACATTTGTTTAATATCTATTTATTCCAGGCACAGTGTTCAATGCTTCCTATAAAAATATGAGCAAGATACAGTTTTGCCATGAAGAAGCTTGCATCCTGTTGAATGAGATGTGTTCCATCCTCATCATCGTCACCATTGTTATTTGTTGCGTGCCCACTGTGAATCAGGCTGTGCCAGGCCCAAGGAAAAATAATGAAAAAACCAAAGTCTCTGCCATTTTTGGAATTAGAAAGACAGTAAATAAGGAAGTAAATAAATATACTCTTTCAGATAGTGATAAAAATTATGAAGAAAATAAGGCAGGATAAGGGAATAGAGTAACAGATGAATATTTTTGATAGGGTGGCCAGAGAACTCTCCAAAGAGATGATACATGAGTTGGGACATGGATGATTTTGAAGGAGAAGCCATGCAAGGATGTGGGGTCAGTAAAATGGCCTCTGAGGCAGGAGGAAAACCAAGAGAGTATTGGAAGCTAAGTGAAGAATGAAGGAAAGGTCACCTCTTAAATGGTATTGACAGGCTGATTAAAATTAGGAGTGAGAATTGACCTCTACATGGGTAAAATGGAGGTCTTAGGTGACCTTGTAAGAGTGGTATGGGCAAATTTTTTGGGAAAATATCCTGAATGGAGTAAGTTAAAGAATGGTTGGGAGGTAAGGAAGTGGAACTACCTTATATAAAGCAAATTCTAGAAACGTTGCTTAAAAAAAGAGAAGTGGAAAAACGATGCAGTACTTACTGAGGGACAAAGAATCAATCTAGAGTTTTTGAAAATTCTAGTCAGTAGTTCCTAAACTTTTTGGTTTTAGGAACACCTTCAAATATAATATATATTATATACATATTAATATTTACTATATTAGTTAAAATGAACTATTTAACATGTTTATTAATTCTTTTCAAAAATAACAATAATAAGCTATCACAAGTTAACATAAATAACATATTTTGGAAAATAACTATATTTTCCGAAGCAAAAAAATAGTGAGCCAAGTTTTTACACATTTTTGTAAATCCCTTTAATGTTTGGCTTAATAGAAAAAAGATGGATTCTCATATCTGCCTCTGCATTCAATCTATTGTGATATGTTGTGTTAGTTAAGCATATGAAGAAAATCAGGCCTCATACAGATATGCATTTTCATAGGTTTTTCTGATCATTGTGAGTATATCACGTACCCTATCCTTAGAGACTGAGAGTGAAAAATGCAAATAATGTCTTTGTAACTTTATGAAAATAGTGTTGAACTCATGGACACCCTGAAAGGGTCTTGGGACCCTCAGGGGTTGCTAGACAATACTTAGAGATCCACTGAATATATTTTATATCCAACAACCTCTGAATTTTGTTTTGTATGAAATATTGTTAGGGTAACAAAAAGTGGAATAACAACAGTGGCAGCGAGTTTGTGAAAAGCTGAAATTCCTTTTCTTCCAAAAGAACACTAACTATGTTATTATGTAGAGTTTTGTAGGGTATACCAGCCGTGAGATTTGCTGCCTGGCAGTCCCCCCAGCTGCTAACCAAAGGTGCCCCAAGTTAGGTGGTAGCTGTTTTCTTTTTCTTCTCGGCTTTATTAGGGTATAATTGACAAATAGAGATTATATATATTTAAGATATACATCAAGTTGTGTACTTGTATACATTGTGAAATGATCACCACAATCAAACTAGTTAGCATATCCGTCGCCTCACGCAGTTAACTTTTTTGTGTGTGGTAAGAATTCTTAAGATGCAACCTCTTAGCAAATTTCCGGTATACAATGCAGTATTGTGAACTACAGTCAATGCAGGTGGTGGCTGTTCTTAAAGGAGTATTTCTGATGACTAGAGCTTTCCTATGATTAGTAATGGATTTTAGAAATTGTTATTTGTCCCTTTCTTTCAGCTATGAATTATTTTGGGGTGATAGATGGATATGTGCTAAAATGCATTAATTTTAATGTGTTTCTTTATTTTTCATGTCATAAAATTAGAGATGGAAGAGACCTCACGAGTTGTGCAGTCCATCACCCTGGCATAATATCATGGTTCTTTCCAGAAAGGCTTTGTCTGGCTCAGTTTTAAATGAGAAAGGCAATTATACTCCCATTAGTTCCCTTGGGAGACTATTCCATTTACTGATAGATCTCCATTTTGAAATGTTGCCTAACATCGAGCCCATGTTGGTTGAATACTATTAATCCTTGACTGGATAAGCCTCATGTGGTAATCTCTATGGGGGAACTTCATCTACATTTCTCCTGTAGTAAATGTTCTTCTTCTAGCAGGCAAGCAATCTGTGGTCTATGAACTGAGCAACCCAACTGGTTATTGAGCGTATTTTGCACACTGGCTTGTAAATTCTCTCTTGTTGAATCATCTGATAAAAAATTTATTATATAATTTTTGCAAGATTTCTGCAAGGATGTTCATTAAAAGGGCATTGGGGATTATCATATACAGAAAATAGGTATAAGGATGACTTTATTTTGTAAGAAAATTTTTACACACCCAAAGGAATGAAGTGTTGCTGAGTTATTCAACATGTTAATCAAACAATAGCCGCAAGTGAGTTTTTAAAACTCACTGCAGGAAAATGACTGTCCTCTGAATAAGTGAATAAACATCTCAGGTGTTTGTAGTAATGATGATAAAATAATTTCATAAACTATTAAAAGATGGAGCATACATTTCTATTTCTCTATCAGAAAGTCAAGATGTAAATCTCCGGGGTCATGCTTTTAAAAAGGATAAATTTTGTATGCCTTGAGGATACTCATACGGCTTATTTAAACATTATTTTCTGAAAGCATAAAGTTTGAGTTTCTTCATGCTTAGCCAATTGGGTGATGGTTTGTGGGACATTATGCTGCCCCTTTCCCTTGCATTTAAAAATTTATTTCCATTTACTCTTATAAATCTAAATTATTTTGTCTTCACTTTGAAAACAATTTCAACAAATCTCTTGATGTAGTCCAGTAAACATTCTCATGTAAAATGATCTCTAAGTTATTTCTTAAGAGGCAGACTTCCCCCTTAATGACATAACTTCATGTTTTGTTCAAGTTAAGAAGAGGAAAAAGCAACAAACCAGTAATGGAATTATACTTATTTTATTATTCCAGTGCTAAGCACTTGGACAGAATGTGGTTGTTTTTTATTAGTATAGAAGACTTTTTTTCTTTTTTCTCCCCCCTGCATGGCTTCAGTTGGTTGTTGTTGTTTTGTCTTTAAAGGAGACTGTTTGGATGAGTCAGCGAAGCCATAATGAAAAACAAGAGGTTGGAAGTTCCATCTTCTCTCTCCCAGACAACATGAAGAAAGGCAAGTGCTCCACAGGATGTTCTGGAAAGAAATCCAGCTCTTAAGAGCTCTGTTAAAAGCACAAAAATAAAAATAAAAATAAACAAAAAAGCCAAAGGCCCTTCAGTGACTGCTAAAAGGGATGTTTCTTTATTCAATCTGGAAAGGCAAGTAACCCATTATTCTTTTAGAAATAGTGCTTTATCATCTTTAGGATTTGTTTCACAAAATTTATGGCAAAGCCAATGCCAATACCCGGTAATCCATGATACACCCACAAACATTTATGTTCTTTACCAGGAAATGAATGAACAGAAATAGAATGTAAGATTACTAACTCTTAGAGGAATAGTCAGATTCTCTTTGCTGTTATTTCAGGTTGTTTTCGACTCTCCAGCATATTTTTAGCTCTATGATTCATTTAGAAAAAAGAAATAACGAGAAATAAGTTTAGCTGTTACCTTAAACTGGTATGTGTGTGTGTGTCTGTACACTAACCATTGTTAGTTTCTAAACATGGACGACAAAATAATTTCTATTTTGCAAAATGCAAAATGGGTAGTCTCCGCTGACTGCCCAGTGTAGAAAAATTACTAATCATTTCAGACCAATGGTCTATAGTTGACCTTAAGCCTCTCAGGTGTATACTACAGAAGTTAGGCATACTACTCAGCTGAGATGTCTCACCAATTTACACACTATGAGAAGTCACCATGCCACATGTGATCTTTTAGAAAGCGGTCATTCTCTTGTGAAGTCTGGGAATATCAAAAGAAACTCAAAAGCTCTTCAATGGAGCTAAAACCATGCTGCATAGAGAATGAGTTAAAATAAAGCTGAGGCTGAGGTATAGTAACACAGCTTAGAGACTTTTTTTTTTTGTGAGGAAGATCGGCCCTGAGCTAACATCTGCCAATCCTCCTCTTTTTGCTGAGGAAGACTGGCCCTGGGCCAACATCCATGCCCATCTTCCTCCACTTTATGTGGGATGCCGCCACAGCATGGCTTGACAAGTGGTGCGTCGGTTTATGCCCAGGATCCGAACCGGCGAACCCCGGGCTGCCACCGCGGAGCTCGTGCACTTAACTGGTTGCGCCACCGGGCCGGCCCCTTAGAGACTTTTTTCGATAGAAGTAAGAATAATATTTGGAAACAGAGAATATGACAAGGTCAAAAGAAATGCTTCTTCTTCCCACTAAATGAAGGAGACTTGATATGTGTTCAAAGAGGGGAAAATAAAAATAATAGTGGATAAAAGTATCTGGAAGATGCTGTTGCTGGGGATGGTGGTGGTGATGTACAGACTGTGAGATAATCTGAATAAACCCAATACCTGGAGGAAGTGGGATGAAATGGATGCAGATGTTCCCCACACCTGGGGGATGCTCCTCTGTGAGCATGGCATCATCAATAGGTAGACACCCATGGGGTTGGGGATCTGCAAAGTGCTTACCTCCATCAGAAGGCCAACTATTTGTCTGTTACTTTGTATAATTATCTCTATAAATTTCAGAATAGGCTACTGGTTATCCCATACTGTGGGGCTTGGTTTCTAGATACTACATTAACTAGCAAGTTACTTAAATTCTCTGTACCTTGGAGACATTACATGTAAAATGGGGATAGTAGTTACAATCTTCATAGGTTGCTAATTAAATGTGTTAATATACATAAAGCACTTAGAAAAGTTCCTGGTACATAGTAAGTGCTTATTATTATTGGAACTTACACCCTCTAACTATGTCATTGGTGTCTTTCCATCAATCATGTCATCAGTAGGTGTATACAAATGATTTGCAAACATCCCGTGGCCTTTATATTCCTGAGAATATGGCTTTCAGGAAAATTCTCGTACAGTCCACTCTACCATTCTAAAGTAATAGTTTGTTAATTGGGGTTCGTAATATACTAAAATAATTCATGTACTTCAGCAATTGGCACATGAATTTCCTTTTCACCAAAAGGCTCTAGTGTCCCTAAGATGAGTAATTCAGCTTTTATCACAGAATTTACTTTTTCTTATTACTAAAATTATTCCCATGATGTTATAAGAATGCTTTAAAATCTCCTTTCTTTAAAAGATCTTCTTTTGATACCACATTCCCTTTTAGCTACCACCCCAATTCTCTCTTTTCTTTATGTAAACTCCTTAAAAGAATGATCTATACTTGTTGGCTTGAATTCCTCTCCTTTTGTTCTTCCTTGAATTTGATCCAACCAGACTTTCATCCCTACCATCCACTGAAACTGCTCTTTTCAAGATCACCTAGACCTCCGTGTAGCTTAACGGGCTCACCGTTGCCTTACTTGACCTATGGGCACATGAGCACTAGCAGCAGCTTACTCCCTCCTCCTGATCAACTTTCTCCTTTTAGCTTCCATTTCCTTACAAACTTCTGGCTTTCCTCCTATTTCTCTAACTCTTCCTTCTTAATCTCCTTTGTTAATTCCTTCTTATCATCCCAATATTTAAAAGCTGGGATGCCATAGGGTGCGGTCCCCAGAACTCTTCTCTAGTTGCACTCATTTTATTGTAAACTCATCCGGTCTCATGGCTTTAAGTACTGTTTATATCCTCATGATTCTCAAATTTATATTCTGGACCTGAACTTGTCTCTTGAACTTCAGACTTATCTCTCCAGCTGCCAACTCAACTTTCCCATTTGATTGTCTAATAGCAATCTCAATCGAACCTGCCCCATACCAGACTCCTGATCTTCCTTGCAAAAGTAATTCTCCCGTTGTGTTTTATATTCAGTTAATTGCAACTCCCCATTTCTGGGTTCTCAGGCCCCAAACTGTACATTCATCCTTGAATCTCATTTTTCTTCCTCGTACTCTCATCTAACCATCAAAATTCTATCATCTCTACCTTCAAAATATATCATTTCTCATCGCTTCCACCACTACCATCCTGGTCCACACCACTCTCCTCCTCTGGATGATGGCAATGCCTCCTGACTGCTCTGCTGGCTGGCCTGCTTGCCTCCTGCGCCATTCTCCACCAACAGAGCTGCTCCTCTTCTCACTGGTGTCTCATCTCACTCTAAGTAAAAATCAAAGTCCTCATCAAATATCGACTCTAGGCTCAAAATATCAAATGGCACTTAACAAATGGCAAAGCAGAAGGCCCAATGACATAACTCTTCCTCCTCTTCTGTCCTTATTCTATGTCAGTTCACTTAACCTTAAGAGAGGCACTTCATGGTCGTTACAAACCCCTCTGCTACCACATCTCAGCCTTTGGCATTGATGATGGAGTGAGAGTAAGAGGGAAAGGTAAACCATAGAGACTGAGATAAGTTTGGGCACTAGGATAATGCAAGCACCAAAGATTAAGGAGAAAACACCCTGTGTTGTGCTCTCAAAACTTAGTCTAAGACAAGCTAATTGCTGCGTCAAGGCATCTTAGGTTAATCTTCTTTCATGTTCTTTTAGATAGTCTTAGGAGTTAACACACTGGCCCTTAAAAAGATCATCCATTAAACAAAATTGTTGATTTTAGGGATAATCAAATAGTACTAAGTTTACACCAACAAATTTGATTTATAAAAATCTTTTCAGACAGGAATTTTTGAGCCCTTTTCTGTAGCAATGGAAGAAAGACAGGAGGCAGATGGCCGAGAACGTGCAAATCCAAGCAGGGCTGTTGAGGGCACAAAAGCTTGAAACAGAAACAGACTATTTGTTAACATCCCATAAGAGAGCTGAGAAATGATTGTGATTGTTTTCTGTAAATATAAGACACCCTCTCTCCCATTTATCTTCTTAAAATAATTTTGTACAAACCATTTTCTCCTTCAATCTGGCCTACTCTAAGCTTGCATTGTGAGTAATTCAACAGAGATTTTACAAAAATTGCTGCTGGGCTACTGTATCTGAAAATTTGTATAATGTAATCGAAGGTAACAACTTCTGTGCAAAAATTTCAAATGACAAAAGGGACAACAAAAACTCATCTTTACTGGGAGCACACTCTCTGCCAAGCATGAGGCCAGAAGAGTTGAAAACATTATCTCCTTCTGTCCAGGCTCATGGATGTTCATACTTGCTGGCAGGCCTTCTAAGTTTCTCCTAGTCATCTCTCCTCCCGTCTCAGCAGTGACTTCAGAACTTTTCTCCTCTGCTCACACTACTGACCTTGTCATCTTTCCCCACTCTTGGAAAATGGCTTTGTCTTCTACAGTCCACAGAAAATCATAAAAGGAATCGCCTCAGTTTCCTTCCACCAAACTAACTCACTTGAACATGCTCAACTCTTCTTTTCCTTTTTTTATTCATTTCTAACATAACACTCTCCAATCTCTACCGATTCTAAAACATCAACATTAAAACATGCTTTGGGAGTTTTATACCTTAAAACAACAAATGAACAAGTAAATAATCAAACCGTCCAATCCCTCATCTATATCCCTTTACTCCCCTTCAGAGCTAAACTTTTCTACTCATAGTCTCTAATTCCTTACCTCCTTTCTTGTGGCCATGACTCTGCTTTCCCCAAGGTCTCCCTCCTTTGACCTCCTAATTGCTGAGTCCAATGGATCCTTCCCTGTCCTAATCTCCCTTGACTTCTCAGTGTCATTTGACCCTTCTCTTCATGAAGTGTTCTCTTGAGTTGACTTCCTTAACTATGTGTTCTCATGATTTTTCTATGGGCATCCCTTCTCATTCTCCTTTGTGGAACTCTTTTCCTCTGACCAGTTTGATATTTCTTGGGGTTCTGGCCAAGAGTTTCCCTTTTCACTCTATGTATTCCCTGGCAATCTCACTACAGCAATTGATTTTATAATATCATTTCTTTTTCTTTCCCCTTTTGTTGCTATAAAAATTTTTGTTCAAGGAGCCAGACTCTCCTACACATTTTGTGAATATTTCTGGATGCCTTCTTTGTAGTAGGCAGAATTAGTATTCCTTTCTGATTGTGAGAACAAAGGTAGCATTTTCATGGATGAGTTTTGGTTTGGAGGACTCTCCTCAATTCTTCTAAATCATTTTTGCTTACATCTTATTTCAGCTTCACAATTCACACCTCCTTTTTCCCTGGGGCAGGGTTGAGCATCAATGATTTAACATTTCACCTCACTCTTGTACTTTCTGTGTAGATTACAGCAAATAGGTTTCCAGCCACCTATCTGCCATACAACACGGCAGAAAACTTGTCTTGATGGATTTTCAGAAGCATGAACTGAGGTTCTCTTTAATGGGGATGTACTCAGATGTTTGACACAATAGGCATAATGAACCACTATGGTCAGAAGAGATGGGATGGGGTGGGTGGACAGTGGGGGTGTGTTTGAAATGAGTTGTAACTTAACTCATAGTCACAAATACATAAACTGAGTCTAAATCTTGAAAGATTAATGAACTTCTTGATACGATCTTACATACTCATGGGAGCTTTGTAATACTAATACTAAGTGAACAAGGTTTATTAGTGGCCCTCAATATATCCACTTAGCATGAAGAATTTCAATAGGTTTCATTCAGTATAGAACTCCCTCATGATATTGAGTTTCCCTTTTGCAAAACCTTGTCACAAGGGGCACCTTGATATGGATTAAAAAGCTATTGAAATAGAAATAAATGACCTTTTGAGCACATTATAAATACATAGGTCAGGTCTTCTGTTCATAGGCTTACATTTTTCACACATTACCATATGTTCTTCACACATTGTACACCTCTTACTCAGAATCTTGGCCGCCATTCAATTCCTCTCACATCTGCCTTAAACTACACGAATATACGTTTTATACTTTTATGTACAGAGTACGTATTTAGGCAAGCCAACATCCCCCCTTTCAAAGAGATTTATTCACTTGGGGGAGGTCTACCTTCCCTTCACCATGCATGCATAACTCAAATGAAAGCTAAGGTAGGTCGTGTTTTTACGTCTTGGGAAGAATAAACTTCTTAAATGCTTTACAAGGCTTTTATTTTGGCACCAGGACAGGACCACCTGGTGTTCTCCAAGTCTCTAAGATATGAAATTGTTGATTCATTTTGGTTTCTGAAGGCAATTTTTTTTAACAACAAAGAGAGCTAATCTCAGCATTGTGATGTACTACATGCCAAAGTGTATTCAAGGTAATGAGCATCTTTGAAACAGAGGCCACTAGTAACAAGAAGATCCTTAAATTGGGGGAAAAAAAATGTCTAGTTCAGAGCCAAAAGCCGTTGTCTTGTTAGAAGCCAATACCATCTATCGTTTCAAAAAAATGTTCAAAATGGTAATATGTGAGGGAAGTAGCTGAGTTTTGTAAAAGATGAAGTTTAAAGTGCCTCTCTAGTGTGGCAAGTGAACCTTAGATGAAAAGGTCCAGCGGGGTGGAGAGAAAGGTAAGTTTTCCACATGGCTGTACATATTTTTAATAAATAAACTAAGATCACTTATTCTTCCTGTGTGCCCATAGCCACCTCTCTGCCACCTTGCAGTTCAATTTACAGAGACTCTGTGACATGTCATTTTTATCTTCGTAGTGCAAACATATAGTAGCACAAGGCAGCAACAGAAATGCAAAGCCCCAGCTTTTCTAATCCAGATACTTAAAGTTAAAAAGTGTCTGGGGCTCTTTTTTGTTAGAGCCATACCATCCATTTGGGCCAGCAGCAGGAGGCATTACTGCATCAGAGCTGGAAGTGGCTGTAGGTCTTCTGACTGCTTAGATGTCTCTTCCATCTGAGCCAAAATATTTCTCCTCTCTGAAGCCACCTTTTCCATGGCATCGCGTTTGTCTGCACAAAGAGAATAGGGTGAGTGTCACATTATAAGGTAAATTAACTCCATCTTATTTGACATCTGAGCTGAGGCTAAACCAGCTTCAGGGGCTTCATTATTGGGAAATTGATGTAAGCTGGATTTATAAGACATAAGTATAACCTATGCATTTAGTCAAATAGCTCAATAGAGTAGAAGGATAAAAAGCAAAAACAAAACAAAAAAAGAATTGAGTTTTTCGTTCAATCCATTATTTTCAACAACCAGAAGAGTCAAATCTCAGCATCCAGTAATCCTACGTAAACAGGTCCGCCGAGTCTTCAACTTCGACCTGGACTCTGCCACTCTAAGGAGAAAGGGCTCATGTGACATCCTTACACGTCAGCAAAATACAGCTCCATGTCACTCAGAGACAATCCTATGTGGGCTGCATCATTCATGTCCATCTTGCACAGATACATAAATAGCATTTTTCACTGTACAAATATCACCACAGCCCCAACCAAATTAACCTTGCAAATGACACTGTCTACGGCTGTGAAGCCTGCTTTTTACAGGCTGCAGGAGGTGAACAGGGAAAATGAGGAGAAATTAGTTTATTTTACTCACTGCAAAGATTGGAAAATACTCTCTCTTTTTTTTTTTTATGACATAAGCGTGTGTGCCATGATTCCTGGCTACAGGAATATTAAATTCCTTTATAATTATGCTTTTTATGTAATCATGCTGGGGCATAGCTCAAAATATTTGGATTCTCACATGATGTACAAAGGGGAGCTTTCCACGCAAAGAAATACTCTAATTATACACATTGCCTGTCTCAGATAGGTGGCATGAAAGGTGGTGGAAAGAAGATATTGCTTGCTTTCTCAGGATTTATTGTACCCATTGATCTCTTTCAGCATGAAACTTCTTTGCGCCCAGACCATTAGGGTAAAGGAAAACATACACATTTCAAAGTGTATGTGCCAGTTGGTGAAAGGGCATCCTCTACCAGATAAATCTTAGACCAAAATCATCATGCAGCCTTTTGTCGACCCTGGGGTCATAGAACAGTGCATTTCAGATGGGCAGAAGAGTGTCTACTGCTCCAAAAGACCCTTGCCCAAGTGACAGGGCCCATGAGGAGAGATTCAGTCAAGTTCCCATCCAGCACTGGCTTTGTCATTTGTTGACCTCCTGTTGACTTTCACCCCAGACTCAGAAGGTACTTTAGATTCAGATTTGCCCTGCACAAATTTGGTGTCACCTTTTTACTACTCTTAAATCTTTCCTTGGCCACACTCTGAAATACTCAGGATACAAGGGAAGAACTTTAAAAAACTCATCATAAAGAAGCATCAGCCTTATGGAGAATATCAAATATTCTCCATAACTTGATTTCTTCAATAAGACAATGGCATGGGGAAAAAAAAGAAATAGGGAAGGGAGAGGTTCGGGACTAAAAGATTTTCTTAAGAAAAGCAAGAGGCATAGCAAATTGTTTGGATCCTTTTTACAAACCAATGGCAAAAAAGACAATTTTTAGACAGTCAGAGAAATTTGAATAAGGATTAGGCATTAAATAACATTAAGAAATTATTGCTAATTCAGTTAGGTGTGATAATGATATTGTGGTTATGAAAGAAAACATTCTTTGTTTAAAAAAATAGTTTTACTAAAAAGTACACCAGGGCAAAATGATATCAGGCCCTAGAATTTATTATAAAATACTCCAGTATAAAGGAAGTTTGGTAAATAAGACAGGTATGGCAAAATGACAGTGGTTTTTTTTTTTTTTTTTTGTGAGGAAGATCAGCCCTGAGCCAACATCCATGCCAATCCTCTTCTTTTTGCTGAGGAAGACTGTCTCTGGGCTAATATCTGTGCCTATCTTCCTCCACTTTATATGGGATGCCGCACAGCATGGCCTGACAAGTGGTGCATCGTTGGGCGCCTGGGATCCAAACCCGGGCCGCCAGCAGCTAAGTGTGCATACTTAACCGCTATGCCACGGGGCCGGCCCCTGACATTGGTCTTTGATGCTGAAGTACACAGTGGTTCATTGTATTCTCTTTTTTTATGAGTGCTTGGAAGTTTTCATTCAAAGTTAAAGAAATAAGTCCACTGGAAAGCATATATTTCAAATATTTTGTGACAATAGCTAGGTTTAAATAATATCCTTAAAAAATAACCACTAGGAACTGCAAGGTTAAAACGAGGCTTTATGTGACTGTAGCTTTGAGAGTCCAGGGTTCTGATTAGTCATGTTCTAGGTTGTCTGCCCGTATTTTTTGCTGCAGGAGGAAAGAAAGGTAGAAGGGTGTGTTTGTCTGGCACAGGCTTTGACTCTAGTTACTGTTTCTTGGTTGCTTTAGTCACTGATTTTACTTTGACTTTTCTTCTGAATTGCTTGCTGTCTTTTCATTTACAAAGCTCTGTGTTTGGGGAATTCTTTTGCTTTAGATTCTTGCCACTTCTGAGTGACCCCTTCATCAGAGGCAGATTAACAGTCAAGAGTTCAGAGTTCTAGTCCTGCCTCTGCTCAGCATGATGGTCTTAGGTCTAGATATGATTGTGTTAGTTTTCTATTACTGTTGTAACAAATGTCCATAAACTTAGCAGCCTAAAGCAACACAGATTTATTATTTTATAGTTCAATTGATTAGAAGTCTGGCATGGGTCTCATTGAGCTAAAATCAAGTTGTCATTCCTTTCATAAGGTTCTAGGGGAGGATCCAACTCCATGCTCATTTGGGTTGTTGGCAGAATTCAGTTCAGTTCCTTGTGGTTGTAGGACTGAGATCCCATTGTGTTGCTGGTGTTAGCTGAGGGCTGTCCTCTGCTTCTAGAAGCCACTTGCATTCCTTGGCTCATGGCCCCCTTTCTTCCATCTTCAGTACCAGCAACTATGGGTCTAATCCCTCCTATGCTTCCAGTCTCTCCTCTTTCTTTTTCCATCTCCTCTTTCTAACTATCCTTAGCTGGAAAAGATTCTCCATTTTTAAGGACTCATGTGATTAGATTGGGCCCACCCAGAAAATTTGAAATAATCTCCGCATCTCAAAGCCTGTAGTCTTGATCTCATCTGTAGAATCTCTTTTGCCATGTAAGGTAACATTCACAGGTTTCAGGGCTTCAGTCTGGATATCATGGGAAGCTATTACTCCACCTACAACAACGATTTTTACCTCCCTGCGTCTCAGTTTCTTCATCTGTGCAATGAGACTAATAGCTCTCAGTTGTATTGTTGGGAAGATCTACTCACTGACTTGTACTGAAGATCAATTGATGAGGTATGTGTACTTTGTGTACTTGAAAGACATATACAAATATGACATATGAACAAAATTGTTGATAAATATACACTTGCTAGACTTCCTTATTTGACTTTGGGTCTCCAGTGACTAGCAAAGGACCTAACATTCAATAGATATCTGTTGAGCGACAGCATGAGTAACTTAATATTATTATCTTTTATCAGAGCAGATCCCATTTTTTGTGGGACTTTAAGTTTATACAGTTTGTAGCACCCTCTTTAAGAATAGACTATAAAGTTATAAATGTGAAATTAGGTACAAGGCCTCAGAAGGGGCCTGTGCCAATGAGGGGCCCTGAGATTTAAGCTTCATTAGCTTCCCCCAAAATCCACCTCCGCCCCTTACCTATACCGTTTTTTTCTTTTTCACTCTCTTGCTCCACACTGCCCCCTTGACTTGCTCCTAAACTTCATTCCTAGCTTTTTTTTTTTTTTTGGTGTTGCCTGGTTAAAAATCCCATTTCATTGATTTCCTACTATCTCTGGCTCAGTGTGGCGATAACTATGTAAGAAACAAATACAGAGTTAATGTATTTAACATATATTTATTGAGTGCCCTCCACACGCCAGGCCTTGGGCTCAGAGCTGTGGACACTTTGATGACACCATATGTTACATTTCACAAGTTGCCTGGTAATCACTGAGCAAAAGATAAATCCTGAGGGAAGAAGGTCCCAGGCAGGGAATTTATCTAAAGTAGCTGAGGAAAACTAGCTGGAACAGAATTAGAACTGCTATAAGAAGATATGTCTCAAAATCCAACTGGCAGAAGAATAAGCAAAATTGGGAAAGAGGGTATATTTAAAGCCTAGAGAGCTGGAAGCAAGACAGGCCTTGTACATGCGAGGAGAGGGCATAGGAGCCCAAGTCAAAATTCAGGTGCTGTGGCCCCTAGGATACAAGGTGAATCTAGGCCATGTGGTGTATCACGTGTCATGCCTAAAAAGAACTTTACAGGGCAACGTGCCAATTCTGAAGTTGCTCTTTATCAGTTCACCTTGAAATCTTAATTTGGCATCAAAATGTCTTTCTAATCTTTTCTTTTCACACGTCAAGGCAAACTTAGGTTATTAATCTCTCATAGACGTTGTGATGTTTGACATATATTATATTATTGGGATAAATGAAATTATTAATAGAAATTCCAAGGAATCTGAAGGCTCCTGGGAAACACATTTAAAATGAAGGAGACAAGATTATTTTATTTTCAGGAAAGACCTTTAATCAAGTCACAGGGAGCACACGCGATATAACCTTGGCTGTATCCAATACTGCAAAATCAGTGCTTAGTATATGTTGGCACACAATATATACTTGCTTATTAAATAATTGCGTGGGATTTTATGTACTTGAGGCATGTTTACATGTTTTATGTCATTTTTTTTCCTATAAGAACTCTCAGAGGTAGGAAAGGTGGCTTTCCTTATTTTGCTTGGAGTTTGTTTTTGCTATCATTGATTTATTCTCTTAACTGCTGGTACTATCTATTTTGTTGCAGAAACTGTGCTATGCGCTGAGGATGCTAAGACAAGTAGATCATAATCTCTCTGTCTTTTAGGAGTTTCTAGCTCAGAAGGGGAAAAGAACACCAAGTAGAGGAATGTTACATGTCTGATGAAACAGACCACAGAGAAGGAAGGATCTGCTTGCCTAGAGAGTCAGGGGAAAACTCCCCAGAGGCTGACATTTTGGAGCTATGTCCTGAAACGTGAGTGAGAATTTGAAAGCCAGATAGAATTGGTGGGAGGAAATAGTTATTTAATCAAAGTGAAGGGGGAATGGGGTTGGGGTGCAATACTGTGATTTATAAGAAATATATATTTGGTCATTCAGATGACAAAAGTATATTTCCCATATATATTTGATCTTTGTCCATGGTTCCTAGCTCACAGCTCCCCAAACCCTTGGAATTTCCTGAGCAATAAGGGCAATAGGAGAATTTTTTTGTCATAATATTTGGTCTCTGTCCTCAGTTCCTGAAAACACTTCAGAGCCATAATGGTGAAATAGGTCTTGTTATTCATAACAAGCTTCTTTCTATCACAACTGGGTTGATGTTAATGAGGTGACTTTTGGAAAGCACCTGAAAATGGGGCTGGTTGCCAGGGAAATTAGCCATGAATAGAGGGGTGGGACTGATTTCTGGGGAGAAGAGGGGCTGAAGTTTGAATCAAGCACCAGTGGCCAATGATTTAGTCATTCATGCCTATGTAATGAAGCCTCCATAATAACCCAAAGGGACAGAGTTTGAGAGTTTCTGAGTTGGTGAACACATGGAGATTTGGAGAATCTGGAGCCCTGGGAAAGAGCAGGAAGCTCTGTGCCCTTTCTGCCTACCTTGCTCTATGCACCTCTTCCATCTGGCTGTTCCTGAGTTATATCCTTTTATAATAAACCAGCAATCTAGTAAGTATAATGTTTCTCTGAGTTCTGTGAGCCACTCTAGCAAATTAATTGAACCCAAGGAGGAAGTCATGGGAACCTCCGATTTATGGCCAGTCTGGTCAGAAGTATAGGTAACAACCTGGGCTTGTGATTGGTATCTGAGGTGGAGGGTGGTCTTGTGGGACTGAGCCCTTAACCTGTGGAATCTGATGCTGTTTCTGGATAGATGGTGTCAGAATTGAGTTGAATTGTAGGACACTCAGCTGATGTCCCAAGCATTGCTTGGTGTCAGGGGAAGCTCATCCCTTCTCCACACATTGGAATTGGGTCCAGAACCCAAAATAGGAAGCAGCTATGTGTCAGGGCATATAGATGAGGATTTTCAAGTTGTTTCCATGTTTGGAAGAACAGGAGAACTGACTGTTTAACAGTTGATAAGGTTACAAAGCCTATCACCTTGCAGTTATGTCAGATCTCTTGACACTGGATTCAAGTCTTTTCTCTTCTGCCACTGGACTGCCTCCTAACTGGCTTGTTTGGCATTATGCCCCTGAACCTCAGTGTCTGGCGTATCATGGGTGCTCAAATGCTACCGTGGAAGGATAAAAAATTGAGTGGATGAATACCACACTGATTCTTAACTTATCTGAAGTTTCTTTTTTACTTTTGGGCGCTATGGACAGAACCATTTTATTTCTCTGTCTTATTCTCTTTCTTATTGTGATTTCTCTTTTCTGCTCTCATTCATGCTATCTTTACACACACATGCAGACACACACAGACGCACACACATACACACACAGTTACCCAACACAGTCCATTCTGATTGACAAATTATTTATACTTCTCAAGTCTAACTGCATTCAGGAACTTCCAAGTTGGTTAGTCAACACTTTCACAATGAGCTCTGGATATGTGGGCTGGAGAAAATTTGAACAGAAATCTTAGTTACAAGCTTTAACAAATTTGAACCATCCATAAAATTTTTGACTGTATTTCAACAATCATCTTTTTTTCTGATTCCTCTCAAGTAAAGTGGAAGTGCTGAGAAAGAAACATAACACCTCCTCTTTGGTTTCCTCTCTTAGCGCTATTTTTCCACTTGGCTGAAGGAAGAAAAAGAACAAATATCTACAAATGAGAGCAGAAAAGAGAAATCCCACTGACTGCACTGACTTTGATTAAAAACTGGAAATTTTCTACTATCTTAAAGAAAATGTGAAATAAACTCTCTTTGTGATTTTTCTGGTTGTGACTCATTTATTGTGATACTTAATTGGCCAACTTGTTTTTTCAGTAAGTTGGTTTAGTTACCATGAAGAGCAACCAATGTTTACAATCTATATATCCTTTGTATAGAAAGGAGTTTCTCTGAATAGTGCTTCAGCAAATATTTTGAGTGCAGATTTGAAGAAGTTTCCTGGCTACTTTCTACCTTCACTATACATTTTTTTAGCCTACTTTTTGATCTGATTTCTCCAGATAGTGTCCCTTTCATTCTATCTTGTTTAGCCTTTCTGCAGCCCATACTTTATTGGCTTATACCTCATTCTCTCCTAGTTTTGCTTTCAGTGGAGTGATGGAATTTAATCTGCAAACCAAAGCATGTTGTTGAGTGGCAGTATGTGAACACGTTAGCTGGCCATCTGAAAACCCATAGTCATGGTTATCACAGTGGGAATTTTATGTACTATTTGGACAGAGAGGAGTACATTTTTTGGTTTTTTGCCTAGATGAAAAGAGGAGAAGTTGACTATGGTTTCCAGTTTTAGGGACAGACAGAGATACATGGGCTACTTTCAGGTTGTAGAGCTTGGATTAAATGTTCTCTTTTGCACCCTGATGAGTACAAACATCCTTTCCTTTCTCTGGAGGACACATTAGACCTCAGGAAATACCTGTGACCCTGAGACATTGCCATATTTCTAATGACATTTTAGATTATATAGACCATCTGAAAAGGTTCCTTTCCAATGATCTTTCCAGCTGCTTCAGCTGCACAAAAAAAATAGATGAATCACTTTACTAACAAGGGTATTTTCTTAACAGCACGGATTGAGTAGGGGGGTGGAGGGAGGTGGCAATGAAAAAAGAAACTTGATTGCTTCTGTTTGAAATAACTATCTGATTAAAACAACAGCAACAATAACAACACCAACAAAGAGGAAAATATACTCTACCACTGAAAAAACAACAATTTTCACTTTAGATGGACCATTTCCTTTGAAACGAAAAGAAAAAATGAAGCAGTTACACCATGGGTGTCCCTAGCACAAGATGTACCCAACCTATAACTTCTGATTACTCAGAAATTCACAGAAAGTAAATCCAGATAGGATTAAGAAAGCCCTCAGGGACTAACAAGTGGGAGAATATTTATTTGTTTGTACCAAATAGTTGACTGAATAATGAATAACTATTAGCTTAAATTGCAATAAACACAGTTATTTAACTGAGATCTAACAATTTGCATTTCTCTTTTTTTCTCCTAAGCAGCCTCTGAACACATCTTCAGAGCATCTCACAGAGGATGACTATGATCCCTAGATCTGAATAGCAGCTTCATTTTTCAGCAATTTTCTGATCCTTCCTTTTGTTCCTTAAGATGACGCTTGTTAGAACATAAGAACAAACACAGAAGTATTTTCCGCATTTGGACAAGAGTAAAGGTTTGCTTTATCTAGAAATATTTGTCTTTTATAAGAAAGTGATATTTTTAGAAACAGAAGAGCAGGTTCTAACTCAGAATTATGTTTCCCAATCACTGGTTATCCTCACCCTCCCCTCCACCCATGTCCTTGGGCAGTGAATGATTGATGGTAAGGTTTACCAAGTTAGATCAATTTACACGTTTATATTTTTTCCTTACTTATATTTTTTGTAGGATATCCCATTAGAGATTTTGTATCCAGAAAACTACCTTGAACTTTTAGGGAGCAATTCCCCTTTAAAGGAGGGGGATGGACAGGGCCTTCCAGAATCACTGAAATTTTTTTCATATTTAAGAGTAGTAGGGCAAGAGGGCCTATTGGGGAGAGAAAATAGAGTATAGAGGGACTATTTGTGCATGAGGCCTTAGAATATTAGCTTTGTGTAGAGTAAGGACAGAGCTTTCAGCCTCAGTGTGCCGAAGGGGTTGTAATGATATCTTTGCATTTCTAGTGTATCTAGGGTAATAATTTGCAGTATTAATCGTGAATCTTCTTATTAAATTACTCCTCTTTCTTCCATCAAACTCAGGGAAGGCGAGTGAAAAGTCAGAAAGTAGAAATAGCTTGCTAGTCTTTTAGTCTTTTTATTTGTTAGTTTATCTGTTTGTTTTTCAAAAGCCCCAGAGAGGAGAGAGGATTGGCAGGTTGGACAAAATATCTTGGCCAGAAGCAACAGGTAGAGCTGGACTCAACCCTTTAAGACTAGAGAGAGATGTCTTAGCCTGGAAGAAGAAAACAAGCCAGCATGTGCAAGCTCCCATGTGGTAGGGACTGAGGCCTTAGCTATCAACAGTAAGGCTGAGCAGTGGCAAAGTCTCTGAGAGGAAATGGCTGTGTAATGGCTGTGTAAATGACTGAGCATTTGAGAAGATGGGATCCATGGATAAGCTCAGAGAAGAGTTTCATGTCCCAAGTGTGCTTGAAAGCACAAGTGAGCCAGCAGACCAGAAGTGGTCACATGGATTGGAGCTGAGGGCGTCTCAGTGGCTATCTATGTGGATGAATGCTTGCAGATCAGAGAGGTCACACTCCTGAATCCCAGGGCACTCTCCAAAACCCCAAAGGAGACAGAAAATCGTGAATGGGACTGAGTTTAAGTCACCACCACCTCTGTGAGAAAGATGGGTCTCAAAATAAAAATTAAGTTGACTTTTATAAATTGTAAGATTGTATATTTCTTGCTCAACTGTATGTGTGAGCTGAGCTTCACACCTATTAATAGGGTTAAAAAGAACAAAACTCTAATATTGGAATGATGATACAAGGAGTGGGGTTGAGAAGAGAAAATAGGAAAGGAAAAAGATCATTTCCCCTATTAGGTGGCAGGTACCTGAACCATCCTGTCCTGGTGCTCTGGGGCCAACAAGCTCTGAGTGGACTGTGCAGGAGACTGAAAGGATTAAGCACTAATTGCTTCAATCAAT
The DNA here is from genome assembly GCF_020826845.1 of Diceros bicornis minor. NCBI lineage: Eukaryota > Metazoa > Chordata > Mammalia > Perissodactyla > Rhinocerotidae > Diceros > Diceros bicornis. The sequence continues at coordinate 20,111,083 of NC_080743.1, read as the reverse complement.
ATGGGGAGCCCAAGTGTAGCCCTGAGTGTACAAGATGGGTGCAATTCCTTGAAAGCCAGCTGGGTATCCTTTAGACCACTGAGACAATCAGAGCAGGAGACCAGCATTGACTAGTAGACTGTGTGGGGCCACTTTTCATTGTCCACCTTGCTGCAGCAGGATGCAAAGCAAGTGGTTATTTGAGACACTAAGTCTCTGCAGGCTTGGGTCTAGAAGTCTGTAATATCCTCTTTTTAGTTTGTGTGAACTGCCATGATTATGCACAATCCAGGAGAGTGAGGAGCATCAAGAGGGAGAAACTGGACTTCTTGCTTATAAGGCAGGTAATGCTTGAACTATTGATAGGAAATATAGACATATTAATATCTGCACTGAGATTTTATGGAGCAATTCATATAGGAGTAACCCATATAAAGTGGTTGTCTTTAGATAAATCTATTTCATATTGCAGTGCTGGTTCTCTGAATGTCAGAAGATTTATTGGGGCCAGTCAGTCTTAAATTATTTCATGTAGCAATACAAATTCAGTTCATGTTGAGGTTGGTTTGTTGAGCCAAGTAGAAGACTCTGGGTTAAAAGTACTAGGTTGGAATCTGGGCTCCAACTTTTAGGAGTCAGATATCTTGGGCATGACCTGTCTGTTTCCTCGTTTGTAAAAGAGAGACGACAGCACCTCAAGGTGATGCAGACGGGAACCATGAGTACAAGTTGACATCTTGATCTCCAAGGAAGTGTTATGGAAGTACAGGGGAGGAATCATTAATCCTTCCTCAGGGATGGAATCAGAGTGAGTGACATTTGACCTCGGGATTAAAAGTTGAGTAGAATTTCACTGGCAACAACAACAAAAGAGGCAGTCCCTACAGAAGTAACAGTACAAGCACAGCAATAGAGGTATAAGTGTGACTGTGTGCCATGTGCACTGAATTAGTCCTGATCAGTGCCCACCCACATCTCATTGGCGTTCACCGTTCTGGTAACATATATCCTGTTGGAGGTGCCTGTAACTCTGCCAGAGACTTTCTATCTGTTCTTACACGTGGCAGGCTGGAAATGCTAGGGAGCGGATGCATTCAGGAGCAATTCTTGGCCATGACAAACGGACTGGAGAATAGATACTGCCACCCTCCTTGACCTTGGAGGCTGGTGGTGTTGGAGATTGGATAACAGAGAGGAGTGTTTCTCACTATCTCCCAGGATTCCCCAGTTGAGACTGAACCCTAGTTGCCCTACTTTTAAAACCTACCTGATAATGCAAAACTTCTTGGTTCTCGTTTCTTCCCTGTCTCCCTTGCCCAGCCATTTATGGTGCTTCCTGGGGACTTGCACTCAGTCCTTGTCTCTGGATCTGGTTCTCGGGAAACCAACTTAAGATAGAGACATTTGTTGGGAATACAGGTCATATGAAGAGTGTAGGAGGGAGCTGACGGGGAAAATGTTGTTTGGAGGCAGATAGTGAATCTGGTAGGACATGCTAAACATTTGGATAATGCAGAAAATAGGGAAGCATTGAAAGTCTAAGCAGAGGGAAAGCTGGGAAGACAGCAGAAGCAATATTTCGTATCCAGTTTTTTTAGATTTTATTTTTTTAGAACAGTTTTATGTTCACAACAAAATTGAGAGGAAGGTACAGAGATTTCTCATATACCTTCCACTGCCACACATACATAGCCTCCTCCATTATTAGCATCACTCACCAGAATGGTACATTTATTACCAAGGGTGAACCTACATTGATACATCATAATCACCCAAAGTTCATAGTTTACGTTAGCGTTCACTCTTAGTGTTGTACATTGTGTGGGTTTGGACAAATGTGTAATCACATGTACTCTGTATTATTAATACAGAGTATTTTCATTGCCCTGAAAATTCTCTGTGCTCTGCCTGTTCATCCCTCCCCCCACCCCAGCTCCTGGCAACCACTGATCTTTCTACTGTCTCCATAGGTTTTCCCTTTCCAGAATGTCCTATAGTTGGAATTACGCAGTATGTAGCCTCTTCAGATTGGCTTCTTTCACTTAGTAATATGTATTTAATGTTCCTCCATGTCATTTCATGGCTTCATAGCTCATTTCTTTTTAGGACTGAATAATATTCTATTGTCTGGATGTACTTTAGTTTGTTTATCCATTCACCTACTGAGAGGCGTCTTGGTTGTTTTCAAGTTTTGGCAGTTATGAATAAAGTTGCTATAAACATTTGTGTGCAGGCTTTAGTGTGGACATAAGTTTTGAACTCCTTTGCGTAAATACCAAGGAGCATGATTACTGGATCATATAAGAGTATGTTTAGTTTTATAAGAAACCACTGAACTGTCTTCTAAGGTGGTTGTACCATTTTGCACTCTCACCAACAATGTATGAGAGTTCCTGTTACTGTACACCCGTGCTGGCATTTGGTGTTCCAGATTTTGGCCATTCTAATAGGTGTGTAGTGGAATCTCATTGCTGTTTTAATTTACATTTCCATGATGGCATATGACGTTGATCATCTTTTCATATGCTTATTTGATATCTGTATATCTTCCTTGGTGAGATGTCTGTTAGGGTCTTTGACCCATTTTATTTTTTTTCAAGTTTTTGTTTTCTTATTGTTGAGTTTTAAGAGTTCTTTGTATGTTTTGGATAACAGTCCTTTATCAAATGTGTCTTCTGCATATATTTTCCCCCAGTCTGTGTCTTGTCTTCTCATTCTCTTGACATTGTCTTTCTCAGAGCAGAAGTTTTAAAATTTAACACAGTCCAGCTTATCACTTATTTCTTCCATAGATCATATCTTTGGTGTTGTATTTAAAAAGGCCATACTTAGGGTCACCTAGATTTTTCCCTATGTTATCTTCTAAAAGTTTTATAGTTTTCCATTTTCCATTTAGGTCTGTGATCCATTTTGAATTAATTTTTATGGAAGGTGTAAGGTCTGTGTCTAGATTTATTTTTTGCGTGCGGATGTCCAGTTGTGCCAGCACCATTTGTTGAAGGGATCATCTTTGCTTCATTGTACTGTCTTTGCTCTTTGTCAAAGATCAGTTGACTATATTTATGGGGCTCTATTTCTGGGATATCTTTTCTGCATTGATCTATTTGTCTATTCTTCTGCCAACACCAGACTTTCTTCACTACTCTACTTGATAGAAGTTGGGTAGTGTCAGTTCTCCAACTTTGCTCTTTTCCTTCAATACTGTCTTGGCTCTTCTGGGTCTTTTGTTTTTCCATATAAACTTCAGAATCAGTTTGTGAATATCCACACAATAACTTAGTGGAATTTTAATCGGGATTGTATTGACTCTATAGATCAAGGTGGAAAGAACTGACATCTTGACAACATTGAGTCTTTCTGTCCAAGGACATGGAATATCTCTCCATTTTATTTAGTTATTCCTTAATTTTGTTCATCAGAGTTTTGTAGTTTTCCTCATTTAGATCTTGTACATGTTTTGTTAGATTTATACCTAAGTATTTCATTTTTGGGGGGTGCTAATGTAAATGGCACTGTGTTTTTAATTTTATATTGATAGGGAAGAAATTGACTTCTGTATATTAACTTTGTTTCCTGAAATCTTGTTATAATTGCTTATGAGTTCCAGGAGTTTTTCTGTCAGTTATTTCAAATTTTCTACAAAGAAGATTATGTCATCTGCAAACAAAAATAGTTTTATACCTTTTATCTCCGTTTCCTGCCTTATTGCATTAGCAAAGACTTATAGTTTGATGTTGAAAAGGAGTGGTAAAAGGGAATATCCTTGCCTTATGCTTGATCTTAGTGGGAAAGCTTCAAGTTTCTCACCATTAAATATGATGTTAGCTGTAGTTTCGTACATAGTCTTTATCAAGCTGAGAAAGCTCCCTCTATTCCTAGTTTTCTGAGAGTTATTATCATGAATGGGTGTTGGATTTCGTTCAATGCTTTTTCTGCATCTATTGCTATGATCATATGATTTTTCTTCTTTAGTCTGTTGATGAGACCGATTACGTTAATTGATTTTCGAATGTTGAACCAGCCTTGCATAGCTGGGATAAACCTCACCTGATCGTGGTATATAATTCTTTTTATACTTTTTGGATTCAATCTGCTAGTATTTTATTGAGAATTTTTGCATCACTATTCATGAGAGATATTGGTCTGTAGTTTTCTTTTCTTGTAATGTCTTTGTCTGGTTTTGATATTAGGATACTTCTGGTCTCATAGGATGAGTTAGGAAGTGTTCCCTCTGCTTCTATTCTCTGAAACAGATTGTAGAGAATTGGTATAATTTCTTCATTAAATGTTTGGTAGAATTCACTGGTGAACCCATGTGAACCTGGTATTTTCTGTTTTAGAAGATTATTAATGATTGATTTAATTCCTTTAATAGATATAAGCTCATTCAGATCATCTGTTTTCTCTTGTGTGATTTTTGGCAAATTGTGTCTTTCAAGATATTGGTCCATTTCATCTAAGTTATCAGTTTTGTGTGAATAGAGTTGTTCACAGTATTCCTTTTTCATAATTTTAACATCCACAAGATCTGTAGGGATATACCCTCTTTGATATCTGATAGTAATTTATGTTTCCTCTCTTTTTTTCTTAATTAGGCTGACTAGAGGCTTACTGATTTTATTGATCTTTTCAAAAAACCATCCTTTGGTTTTATTGATTTTCTCTATTTCCTGTATTCAATTTCATTGATTTCTTCTCTAATTCTTATTATTTCTTTTCTTCTTCTCACTTTGGATTTAATTTACTCTTCTTTTTCTAGTAGAAACTAGATTACTGGTTTTAGATCTTTCTTTTTTTCTAATATTTACATTCAATGTTATAAATTTCCCTCTAAGCATAGCTTTTGCTGCATCCCACAAATTTTGGTAAGTTGTATTTTCATTTTCATTTATTTCAAAATATTTTTGAATTTTTCTTGGGATTTCGTCCTTGACCCATGTGTTATATTTAAAAGTATGTTTTTTAATCTCTGTGTATTTTAGGATTCTCCAGTTATTTTTCTGTTATTGACTTCTAGTTTCATCCCATTGTGGTCTGAGGGCAGACATCTTATGATTTCTTTTTTTTGATGAGGAAAATTGGCTCTGAGCTAACATCTGTTGCCAATCCTCCTCTTTTTGCTTGAGGAAGATTGTTCCTGAGCTAACATCTGTGCCAATCTTCCTCTACTTTATATATGGGTTTCTGCTACAGCATGGCTTGATGAGCAGTGCATAGGTCCATGCCTGGGACCTGAACCCGCAAATCCTGGGCCGCCAAAGCAGAGCATGCGAACTTAACCACTATGCCACCGGGCTGGCCCCAGTATTATTTCTATTCTTTTAAATTTGTTCAGATGTGTTTCATGGTCCAGAATGAGGTCTATCTTGGTGAATATTCCACAACAGCTTGAGAAAAATGTGTATTCTGCTCTTGTTGGATGAATTAGTCTATAGATGTCAACTATGCAGTTGATTGATGGTGTTGTTGAGTTCAACTATGTCCTTACTGATTTTCTGCCTGCTGGATCTGTCCATTTCTGAGAGAAGGGTGTTGAAGTCTCCAACTATGATAGGGTATTCATCTATTAAGATGTTAAGAATTGTGTTAGAATTGTTAACATATGTGTTAAGAATTATGTCTTCTTGGAGAATTGATTCCTTTATCATTCTGTAATATCCTATTTATTACTGTTAACTTTCCTTACATTGAAGTTTGCTCTGTCTGAACTTAATATAGCTACTCCTGTTTTCTTTTGATTAGTTTTAGCATGGTATATTTTTATCCTTTTATTTACTTTTAATCTATATATGTTTTTAATAATTAAAGTGGATTTCATGTAGACAACAAATAGTTGGGTCTTACTTTTTCATCTAGTCTGACAATCTCTGTCTTTTAATAGGTGCATTTAGACCATTGATGTTCACAGTGATTATTGATATAGTTGGATTAATATCTACCATATGCATTACTGTTTTCTATTTTTTGCCCCTGTTATTTGTTCCTGTTTTTGTCTTTAACTCTTTTTCTGCTTTTGTGGTTTTAATTGGGCATTTTATGATTCCATTTTTTCTCCTTTCTTAGCATATCAGGTATACTCTTTTTCCACTTTTCAGAAAGCAAATACTGCCAACTTTATAATGAAATGAGCTGGAGAAGGCATTATACTGGGGACAATGAATGAGTGTAAAGTAATATTTTGGTGAGTAATAATGAAACTTGAATTTGTGTACTAGTAGAGAATTTTCAGAGTTTGTAGGACTCGGTTATTATTGGATATGAAGTTCAGAGTTGGAGGATGTGCAGTCATTGATGAAGCTAACATTTCTGGCCTCGACAAATGGATAAGTGCTGAAGAAATAAAAAAATATAGGTAATAATGGGAGAATAAAATGCTGAATTTGTGGTACTTGAAGATTCAGATGGCAACATCTAATTTTGCAATTTAATTGAACTTATTTAGTTGAACTTATTTTGAACAAGGCAATGGCTAGTTCCTAAGGCCAAAAAGTCACAACCTCTGCCCTTATACAATTTAACTGTGTAAGAGAAAGTTTGTAAATGTGATATAGATTGAGAAGACTGTTTACATGTAGGTGCTAGATAAAACTACAGGAGTTGACCTCTTTATCTAGAAGAAAGAATATTCTACTATTTCTGTAAGATAATTTCTCTAACTTGGTGGAATTTCTTTTCATAGGCAAATAGTGCTTTGGATTCAGAAAGAATAAATTGCAATATTATGATCTGGAAAGCTTCATGTTAATTAAAATTAACAAAAAAAGGGGAAAAGAAGAGATGAATAGTCAAAAGAATTATAATTTCCCTTTTTAGGTTGATGTAGAATAACAATACTCATAGGGCATTTTGACTTGCTATGTATTAGTAGATTCTCCCTTGCTAATGTTAGTAGAATTTCAATGGCAGAGAAAATAAAAAGAAATATATTTTCTCCTTTTGATGTTATTTGCCTAGTTTGTAAATAGTAATATTTGTTTAGCTTCCTGGAAAAGAAACAGTGACTGATTTGTGTTTTAAAACTTGGGGAAAAACACTAAAATATATGTTCCACTTATTGCCTAATTTTTCTTTTTCTCTTTCTTTCTTTCCTTCCTTCCTTCCTTCCTTCCTTCCTTCCTTCCTTCCTTCTCTCTCTCTCTGTCTTTCTGTCTTTCTTTCGTCTTTCTTTCTCTCTTTCTCTCTTCCTTCCTTCCTTCCTCCCTCCCTCCCTCCTTTCTTTCTTTCCTTCTTTCTTTCTTTTTTCTTTCTTTCGTCTTTCTTTCTGTTTTTCTCTCCTTCTTTCTCTCTTCCTTCCTTCCTTCCTTCCTCCCTCCCTCCCTTCTTTCTTTCTTTTCTTTCTCTCTCTCTCTTTCTTTTTTCTTTCTCTCTCTCTTTCCAATATTTCAATGCATTTTAGCTATCAGTAATCTTTTTTTCACTGAAAGAAGATGGTGCAGGGTCTTGCCATGATAGTTTACCAAACTTTCCTCAGCTTGCTGTATAGTACTTCTGAGCCTTTATTTGTGTAATTGAAATAATACTGTTTTTGAATCATTCATCTTTTTGAATACCTGAGCTTTTTGTGTCCCAGTTTATAATAATTCAAGAGATATGAGGCATCTATCTGCCTGTGTTAATTACATAATCTCATAGTTTTTGCCAATGTGGTGATCGTTTTTTAAATTATTGGGGCTATAATTTATCTTAAATTATTCATTGCTAATATTGCATATACTTACAAACTTCACTCAAAATCAATTATCTCTTTCAAGATATTTACACAGCTGTGACAACTGAAAATATGTGTCACTTCTCCTTGATTTATAATTTTTATTTCTTCAGTCAATCAATCAATTAATCAATAAATATTTATAGAGCTTCTATCTGGAGTAACAGATATTTAGACTTAAAACTCAGGCCTGCCAGGATTACTCATGTGGGAAAGAAAACCTCTGATTTACCCATACTTTCAATAAATCCTCCAGCAGGTTGCTGGTTGCTTGCCTTCGGTGAGCAGGCTCAGTTATAACTAAGTCCTCAAACCATATACATTGGCAAAGGAACACTTAAAGAACCTGATAGTACCCTTACCCTCAGCAGCTAGGGAACTTGTAGGACTTGAGACCCTGGAAGCTTTATCCCTTCTCTGTGTTGCTCTTTCCTCTTTGAGGATAAAAATCTAAACCTCAGCCACGTTAAACAGATTTGTATCTTTTGTGTGTGGTGGTGCCTTTCTGAGAACCATGTCATCATCATCCATGTGACAACAACATATAGCCCACGTTTTGCCAAAACTCTATGTAAACACTGGAGATACAACGATATGCAAGGCACTGAACTATGGATCTCTCAAATACCAGAAGCATATAGAATTGTAGCACTTCTCAAACTTTTGGTATCAGGTATATTCTCAAACTTTATAGTCTTAAAAATTCATTGAAGACCCTAAAGACCTTTGTTTGATATGGATCATAACTATTTATATTTACATATTATTAAAAAAAGCTGAGAATTTTTTGAAATTTTATTCTTTAATACATTTAAAATAATAATAGTAAGCCCATTACAAGTTAAATGTGGTGCCCCAGAAGCCAAAAGAAGTGTATTAATAAGTATTAAGTGTATCAATCAATAAGTGTCAATAAATCAATAAATATAAATCAATAAGTATCAATTTGTCATGTCTGTTAAATAGGGTAAAATCTGAGAGGGCTGAATATGGGCCATGAGATTTAGCAAACTGGAGGTTATGTGCAACTTTAATAAGAGCAGTTTTGGTGAAATAGTGAGTTAAGGCCTGATTACAGTGAGTTTCTGAGAGAATGAAAGGAGATAAACTGGATAAATTGAGTATTGACCACACTTTCCAGCTGTTTTGTTGCAAAGGCTAGATGAAATAGAGTGATAGCTGGTGAGAAGAGTGAGTACAATAGAAGGTGTGTTTTTTGGTTAGTTTTTGCTTTTTAAGACACTTGTGTGCTGATGAGGATGATTCAGTGAAGAAGAAAGAGTTGACAGTGTAAGAGAGACAGAGGGAATTATGTAGACTGATGCCCTTGAGTGGGCAACAGAATTTGGGATCTAGTACACATGTGGAGGAATTGGCCCTAGAAAGACCACACAAAATTCTTCTTTCAAAACAGCCAGGAAGGCAGAGTGAGTACATGTGCCAGTGGGTGGGTGAGGAGATGCAGTAGTGGGAGTCTGGGCAAATTCTCATCTAATTGCTTCACCTCTTTCTGTGAAGGAAGAAGAAAGATCATGAGCTGAACGTGAGGATGAGCAAGCTGGTGTTGGAGGTTTAAAGTAGGTGTGGAAGAGTCACCTAGGAGAGTAGACTGGAAATGAGCTAGAACAGTGGTTCTCAGAGGGTGGTCCCCAGACCAGCAGTATCAGCATCACCTGGGAACTTGCTAGAAATACAAATTCTCAGGGTTTGCTTCAGACCTACTGAATCAGAAACTCAGGGATTGAGCTTAGCAAATCCTCCAGGGGTTCTGATGCACACCGAAGTTTGAGAGTCACTGGATAGACAGTTACTGTATGATTTTTGTCACCCAGACTACCTTGAATGTCAAGAACATGCAAAGTAAGAATAGTCAGTCAGTGTATTGCAGGTTTTTCTCCAACCACAATCACATATTTTTTACTGGATAGGTGAAGAGTTGAATTTACAGGTTATGGTCATTGTTTTATAAAAGATTAAATGAAGGATCTGTAGAAATTACAATAATAAAGATTTTTAAGGGCCGAGTTGTGTTGCCCCCAACATTCATATGTTAAAGATCCTAACTCCCAGTGTCTCAGAATGTGACTGTATTTGGACAGAGGACCTTTAAAAAGGTAATTAAGGTTAAATGAGCTCATTAGGGTGGGCCCTAATTTAATATGACTGGTGTCCTTAGAAGAAGAGGAAATTAGGACACAGAGACACACAGAGGGAAGATCAGTGAAAACCTAGGAAGAAGACAGCTACCTATAAGCCAAGGAGAGAGGGCTCAGAAACCAAATCTGCCAACACCTTGGTCTTGAACTTTCAGCGTCTAGAATTATGAGAAAATGAATTTTTGTTGTTTAAGCCATCTGGTCTTTGGTAGTTTCTTATGGCCGTCCTAACAAACTAACACAAAGATATCAGAAAAGGGTTTTCTTTTCTAAACACTTAAGATAAAAAGGGCTGACTTCACTTACTAGTTCAGTACGTTGGCCAACTGACTTACCCTTTCTAAGTGTCTGTATTCCCTTCTGTAAAAGGGAATTATAACAGCATCTATCTAATGGGCTATTGTGGAGATTAAATGAGACAATTCATGGGAAGCCTTTGCTCAGTACCTAATCCATGAAGTCCTCAAAAATGTCAGCATGAAAAAAATGACATCACCTCAAAAGAGCCTATATGCATGGCCAGGACAGTTCTCCTTCACGAATCCAGTTAGAATTCGCATTGTAAAGTCCCCGGGGGAATCAGGCCCTGCAGCTCTCGATTGAGGTGTGTGTTCCTGAGCCTCGTGGCACTGCCCTTTTATTCTTCTCCAGGATTGATTTCTGAAGCAGCCCTAAAGGCCACAACGCAGGGTTGAGACTCCTGGATTGATTTTCTGTGTTGACACTGCAGGCCGGGCCCTGTCTGCTTTATAAACTGACGCTATATTATTTCCAGGTCTCTGATGAAACTGAACTAGGAAAATCATTCTTACAGGATTGTGGGATTTTCTCTTGTGTGGTTTGGTTTGGGGTGCTGTGGAGGCAGGGAAGGGGGAGAGGGAAGCGATTGAGAGCAATTTCTTTTCTCCTCCCAATTTTATATTTAGCCATTTCAACGTGTCATCATACGGAGAAAATGCTGCTTAATTGGCAATATGATAGTTTCTTCTATAACACCAGTCTAGGCTTGGATGCTATTTCCTGGGATTATTGTTACAGAGTGTGAAGCTTTGTTGTATTTTTCCTCCACAAGCAGTTATTTGTTGATAATGGATTTCTGTAAGCCAAATTATATCCTCCCTTTAAGGATCATTCTGACTGTGTATCTACAACACTCTTTTCAGAAAGGGCTAATTATTATTGACAGGGATAATAAAGAGACAGATTTTCCGTGTTTGGGGCAATTAAGTAACCTCTTGTCCCACTTTATTTCCCAGAGATCTGTCGTTGAACCAGCATCTTTGATTTATGTTTAAACTACAATAAAAAAAATGTGGGAAGCCTCAGTTTATGCAAAGACCAGTACTCCTACAATCTTAAAACCTTTGTAAAATTCTGCATGTGTGCCGTTTGTGGATTCCACAGAATATTCTTAGGGTCACTCAGAATAAAGTCATCATCTGCAAGTGCGTTATTAGTCCATTAAGGCAGACAAGCAAACTGGTGGCTTATAGTTGAATCAGCCCTACATTTGTAAGAGTTTGATTCATTTACTGGACTTTTAGTGCTTTTCTTTTGGTTTTACGTGACCTTGATTTAATAAGGATCGCAATCCAATATCTTTTATATTCGTTCAAAATTTTTTCCAAGGTAGTACTGGATTTTTAATTTTATTTATGGTGTTTTCTGTGATGAGGAATATAATGTTTTTATATCCACAAATGTCTTTATATTTTCCTTTTTGATGTAAGGTGAAAATTTACATTGTCTTACCTCTCCTTTCAATAGCTCAATAATTATTTCCATACCTTTCTATTCCTCCCTGGTTTGAAATGCCTCCTTTATGTATTACTTTCTCATTTATGCTAATAGTCTATGTCGGATACTTGCCTAGTTCCACGATTTCTAGGTCCATTCTTTTATCAGTACCATTCGGTGACTGGAACCTTAGAGTATATTTTCATACATGGTAAAGATAGTCACCTATCACTCTTTTTTATCAAAACATTTTATTATTGTGAGCTGTTTATCATTTCAAATGTAATTTTAACATTGTAATTACATACATAATACTTGCATATATTTTAATTATAAAAGTTATCAGATGGAGCAGGATATCAGGTAAAAAGTAAAAAGCCCCCTTCAGTTTTCAATCCCACCCTAGACTCAAACCTTTAATTCCATGAGTGTACTTCCGGATCTTTTTCTATGCATTTGCATATTACGTGTTTTCAGAATAGCTTGGGATTTTGTTTTTACTTGAATTATAATAATATACACACATTTTTTGAATGTGTATCTATTGAACAGCCACATGTAGTGACACTGGGATACCCCAGTGACCAAGACAAGCAGAAATCGCTGGGCTTGTGGAACTTACATTCTAGTGGAGAAAAGCGGACAATTAACAATAAGTATAACATATAATTAAATCATTTAACATCTTAGAATATGGTAAATGCCAGGGAAAAGCAAAGCAGAGTAAAGGTGGTGAGAAGTTCTGTGTGTGTAGTGGATAGTATTGCAATTTTAACTAGGCTGGTCAAGCAGCTCCACTGAGAGAGTAACATTTGAGCAGTCTTGTTGGAGATTTTCCAAAATTTGGTTTTATCACTTGACGTATCTTGAAGATTTTTCTTGTCAGCCCACAAAGATCCTTTCATTCTTCCAATTGCCCTTTAATATTCTATAGCACTTTAATGCTTCTTTCTTGGAAACTAACTAACCAAATTAGAGAACAGAAGATTTAAAGAACACAATGAACAACATTTATTTACTAGTTATAGAAATATGTAACCCAAATTAGGAATATACATTATTTTCTAACATTACCGAAATATCTACAAATTATTTACCATGTATTTGGTATTAATCAGCATCTTAATAAATTAAAAGCAAACAAAAATAAAAAATTTTTAATTGATATAATTCAGACTATATCTTAAACCAGAATGCAATAAATTAAGAAATGAATCATGAAATAATAGCCAACTAAATCTACTCATGTAGAAATTAGAAAAAAATTCATAATTGTTACAATTCTTTATTGATATATAACTATTACAGTTCTTTATGGGCTTCTAATACCAATTTTGAGAATCAAAATTGATTAGAAATTCTTTTAAAATCAGTGAGAATACTACTCATCAATTCCTGTGAGATACAATAAAAGTAATATTCAGTTAATTTTAAAAGCCTCAAGAGATTTATTTGAAAACAACATAGTTTAAAATAAAGTATTATACTTAAAATCTAGAAACAGGATAAGCAAATGCAAGTAAAATAGAATTTTTATAGAAAAAATAATGAATTAAACAATATTTAAAATTTATACGGTAGTTTGAAAAGACCTCTACCAATCTACTCTGCAAGTCAGTTGAAGGAAAGATACTATTAAAATAGTATGGCATATGTATATGTAAAATAATAAATACATTAAAAAATCTAGAATCCAAATGAATTGCATAGTTTCTAGACAAATGTGAATTACTAAAATTGAAGTCAAGAAGAGTAGATAATCTTAATAGACTAATTACAATAAAATAAACAAAATATAGTCAAAAGATATTCCCTTAAAAGCACACTAAAAAGCTTCTAGTTTTAACAAGGCTGATTAAAGTCACCATTTCCCACTTATTCTCTCAAATATGAAAAAGAGAAAATAAGAAAAATAAGAAACAAAAATGTAACCTCAATTTTTTGTTGAACCAAGCAGATGACTTAAATTCCTGAGCAACAAAATAGGAGGAAGGTCTGTCTAAATCAGTAGATGTGAAATAGGAGTGGAGACAGACTCAGGAAAAGATCTCCATGACTTCAGAGCCCAGGAAATGTTGGTAAAGCATACTCTTCTAGACTAAGTAGTACACGCTATTGCAAAAGTGACATTTGTTTTCCCTTTACAACAACAGGACCAGGGCCTAGGGACTGTCAGTGGGAACTGCCATAGATTTGGTTCTGGAAGGACAGGAAGAAAGCTGCATGGGGAATTTTCACAGACAGGCTGCATTTGCAGGTAGCAGGGTATCAGTGAGGTAGAGGACACGAGGAAAATGCACTTTGTGAGCAACTCTGCAGAACTGATTTTGGCAGACTGAGGAGAAGTAAGGCTGAAAAAACATAAAATTATATTTTTCTAGGCTGGCACACAACTGTCCTCTCTCTACATATTCTGAAAACAGCTAGTCCTGGACTTTTAGTCAAAATGAAAAAGATGGATTCTAAGGAAAAAAAAGAGAGATAGCATAGTATTTATACAAAGATATTATTAAAAAAAGAAGGAAGAGACCATAAGTATGAATTGGCAACTGCAGAACACTTTCGGAAAGCGAAACTGTTTCTCATAGAACGGTGAAAGTTGTTGCTAAGTATATGATGTGAAATTGAAATATAAGAAAGCATTGTTTTCACAAAACAGAAGCACAAAGAAGATATAGAAGAGTTTCAGAAAAATGTGGGAGGACTACAGAAAGAAATGAGCTGGCAGAGTTTGCAAAAGAAACAGAAGGTTAAAAATAATCATAGCAAAGAGGGTGAAATGGATGTAGCACAAACATGTACACAAAAACTGGACTCTACTGACACAATACGTGATACTAAAGGATACAGAGGATATGAATGGTACAGAACAAGCAACGAGGTGGAAGTGAGCAAGAGATTCAAGTATTGGAGAGAAAATTATAAATAAAATAAACATAGTCATATCCCCACAAAATAATTGAAATCATGGGACTGAAAATATATTTGAAAATATAGTTGAAGAAAATTTACGTAAATAAAAGAAAACTTAAGGTTACAGATGTAAAGGATATATTGGATCCCAGAAAAAGTTCAACACAAATTAGGCAACAAGGCATATTCTATTGAAGTTACTGCACTTGAAAGATAGTGCAAGACTCCTCAACCAGACAAAAAGTTGAAATCTTCTCTAACAGAAAACATCAGGGCAGCCTTGTTGGCTCCATAGTAACATAAAATGCTAGAGTTGGTCGAAGCAATGACCATAACACCTAAGGAAGAAAAAGGAATGCAATCCCTCAAGTTTCCACCCAGAAAAACTGTCATTCAAGTATAAAAGGCAACTAAAACTACACTGATACACCACTTTTGCTTATCAGATTGGCAAAGATCAACAAATTTGATAACACATTGTATGTTAGCAAGAGTGTGGGAACACCGGGCCTCTTATACATTGCAGATGAGACAACCCAGCGGCCTGACTTCTTTGCAGAGCAATATGACAAGATCTGTTAAAATTATACAGACAAGTATCTCTGACTCAGCAACCCACTTCTAGGTTTTTTCCTTCAGGAATAATTGCACAAAAGTGCAATGATGTAAGTACAAAAATTTTTATGTAGTATTTTGGCTATAGAAAATGATTGGAAGCAAACTAAATAATCAGCAATAGAGGAGTATTTAAATATATTATTATATAACAACAACAACAAAATACTTTAAACAAGGTAAGTAAATTTCTAATTAAAAGGCCAGGTGGCAGCATTTTGATCAAGGCCAGATCTGGCTCCTGATGGTACAGTCAGACTCCTGTCAAGGTCTTCTTGATAATTAGAAATAAAGCTTCTATAAGCATCTCTCTTCACTTTATCCTAAACACCTTCCCTAACTCATGCTGCCTTCCCCTAAGTGCCCTCACATTCTCTACCTTCTGACCCATCAAAGCTCTATCTTGAGGCAGACTACGGTAAATTCATTCTCTTTAAAGCACATATGTCTCATAAGGTTTACTAAGTAATTTTTCTTGGCATTATTTGCGGTTTAAGAGAACACAACACTTAAGCCAAAAGAATTAATGGATAATTGTGGTCTCTGTGTCAGCTTGCCTGGGGACGAGCTGGGTTGTGGGTGGTAGGTAGTGGTGGGAATACAGCCCTTTCCATTGTTTCCCCAAATCTCATACTCTGCCTGCTTGTAATCCTGGCCTCGCCCGGAAAATACGTTTGCATACACTGGGAGAGAGGGAGTTTTTCTCTCTTTGAAGTTCTGGGAGGTAGTTCATCCTCTCCCTTGGGTGTTTGTGTAGAGACTTTGTTTTTTGTTTGTTTTACGTCCCATCTGCCACATTAGTGTGCCATACTGCATTCAACAAATGGCTGGGGAATTCAATATAACATTTTTCGAACTCAATATTTTATATGCAAATCATGTATAAGCATTCTCCTGAGCATTATGAAGAACACTGAAAATTTTGCCTGAGCTCTTCCCTCAGTTTAAGATTTACTGGTACCCTTCCCCACCACACTCTCAAATTTCCTCTTTCACTTTCTAGATGCCTGTTTTTTAAAAGACCAGCTAATTTTTTGCCTTCTCCGCAAAGCCTGTATTATCTCTCCAAACACAGGAATCTCTCTTCTCTGACCTCAATAGCCCTTATTCAATGGATATTTAATGTGATATGCCACCAAAAAGTAGTATAAGTGTTATCTCTCTGGCCTTGCTGGTATGATGTTTCAGGGTTAACATTTTATGAATATGCTTCTTTGGTTACAGAAAATTGTATTCAGAAATATTTCTTTCATTGAACTAAGTTCTGTCTCTTTCACACACAAATGTTTTGTAAGCATTATTGGCACAAAATTATATTAACATGCTTAATTCTTTTAAAAAAGTAGATCATTAACGTAACTCAGTGCTTGCTAATAGGAAGCTCTATTGTCCCATCATGCACACGTTGGGAAATTACTGGCTTTGTAAGCGTTTCTCAAGTTTTTTAAGATGAATTAAAATGGGGAAATCTGACTTGTTGCTTCCTTGCCATGGAAGCAGGCATTCCTGATTCCCAGAATGGAGTCAGTCCCATTCCTGTCCTGGGTTTGGTGGTTTCTTCCCTCCTCTCTGACTGTTGCCTTCAGCAGCAGGTGGGCTTCATTCACTCACTTTCAAAATCTGGAATGCATGTTCAGAAACCTCCAGTTTATATGGCATAGGTTAGACCCTATGTTTTGCTCTTAGTGTTATCATTTTCTCTTTTTTCTCCCCTACCTCGGATGTCTTCCCCTCTGGTTTTGCTGCCAGGCGACAGTGCCTCTTCCAGTGTCCTGTGATTTCTCTTTTTCACCAACACCCAGACCACATTTTCGGTGACACCTTCCAGAATGCCTTTGCTAGTTATGCACTCGGGGTTTATTATTTTGTGTAGTGTCTCTCCAACTGGATTCTAAGCATTTCCATGTATCTAACACATCTATGTATCCCTACTTCCAGCCCACCCAACCTACAGAACCTACCGCAGAGCTGTTGCTTGACTGTTAGCGTCTGTTATCAAGGGAGTGACACGTGGTCCATGCTTTCAGGGAAGGGTAGGCAGGAGGGCTCAAGCGTTCTGCTGCAGGTAACATGTGCGTTTCTGATCCCCTCTGATTTTCCTCCTTCCCACATTTGGTGTTTAAAGTGAGGTTGACAAATGTCATAGTTGGTGGCTGGTCAGCTCCTGGGAAATGTCTCTCTCCTACTAAGAACACACACATTAAAGAGGAGAAAATATACCAGCAGGCAGCCCAGATTCTTCTTCCTTCTGTGCTCAGATCCTTTACAGGATAGAGCAGAGTTCTCAGTTTATTTAACCTATCCTGAAAAGAAAGGTGACACTTTAAAGCTGTTTTTTCAGTGTCCTAAACACCCATTGATCCAGAACCCATACCACTTTCACAAATCAAACCTACTAGTAAATATTCCCTCCTGAAATATCAATAGGGAGATTTCCAAAATTCATATTAACCATAATTCATCAGGTGGATCTATATCTTAAAAGAGTTAAATAGATCTATATTTTGTAAAAACAAATACGTAGAAATAACATTTTTTTGAAAATACATTTTTAAATCATGGTTTCATCATATAGATCAACAGGCCATGCATAGTAAACCACTAGCTACTTTGTAAAACACTCAAGTATTTTTACTAAATAAAATTACTTTTTGGCCATCCTCCGGGGTTGCAGAATATGTAATGCTTTCAATGTGGTTCCGAAGTAAGACTTTTTTTTGCTATTGGATGATTTCATACAAAAGTCTGTTTAGCTCTCTAATTCCCACAGAAAGTGGAAATCTCATTGGATTTGAACTGTGTGAATGAGTGGTTTTTTTCCAGCTTGTGGGAAATTTGGTAAAATGAGATTAAAATAAGATACACAGGAGTGAATACTGTGCATATATACAGTTCTTATTCTAAGAGGATAGCTTAGAAATGTAAGAAAGTGAGACCTACAAACCCCTGTTTAAAAAGGATACTGCACCTGCCTCAGAGTTGTATCCTCCTATGGAAGATTATTTATTAAAATAATTGTAAAAGTTGACAATTTTTTTTCCAAGAAAGTTAGAAAAGTTTCCTTTGTGTTTTATTCATAGTAGAGGCAGTCTGAGAAAAAGGTCTCTGTTGACCTAGATTTGCTGTTTTCCTGTATGCCAATAATTCAAAGAACCCAAATTTATGCATCTGACACCAACTCATCATAAATAACAATATTCCTGCGTATATAGTATAGTGCTCTTCAAGAAGTGCAAATCATTTCGGACACATTTTCTCATTAATTCTCCCATGCTATTATCCCCAAATTTCGGAGATGTAGAGATTGAGATGGAGAGAAGTGGAGTTAGTTACCCAAAACCACGTCCTATGCTAAGTAAAGAGCTGAGGAATGAATTCCCAGAGTGCTCTTTGTACTAGACTGCAGTTCTGTCCTTCCTCCTAGCATCATTGGAACGTGTTCCTGCATAAAGTACCACATACTTTAAATAACCAAAAATATATTTTTAGGCCAGTTAAACACCTATCTAATTTATTTTCAGGATCCACAATGTCTCATTTGGAAAATCAATACCTCACCAATACTGAGCCATGGAACATAAATTCTTATGGTTAAAAGAAAGACGCTTCCCTTATCTATTTATGGAACTTGGCTGTTAGCATTATGGCCCTGCCATCTTTCCCATTGGCATGGGCTTTGATAATTTATTTTGCCAAGGGCAAGATTTATACACACAACCCATTTTTATTCCAATAATGAATGCATTACTTTCTCGCAAATGTACAGTGAAAAATTATTATGAAGTCATTACTCAAGCTCAGCTGATGGGGCTGGGGATGAGGAAATGGTCGTTTCAAGCTTTTTTTCCTGTCTTGAAGCCCTTGTTCTTCCACAGGTGTAGGAGATACACATGCAAGCCATTCTGAAAAGAAGCCTCATTTCAACTTTCTGAGGAGATGCCTTACTTAATCTCCATTTGGCCCTCCTATTTGGAGTGATTGAAAGGTTAAAAAGTACACTTCCCAGACTCCTTTGCAGCTAGGTTCTGTCACTTAGATGCACGTGTATGAGATCCAGAAACCAGAAATGAGCCTGGGGCTATTTTCTTGCAGTTGTAGCAGCTGACAGGTAAGTTCTGACAGTTGTGAGGGATCAGAGTGGCTCAACACTACACAGTCATGGAATAGTCATCCGTGCCACTGGTGGGAGGAGGCTGTGGTTGCTGTAGTGACAGGAATGGTAGCAGCAGCTGCTGCATCATTTGGGTTTCATGTGCAATGGTATTACCTTAAAACTGTAAGTTCAAGAGCAGTTCACTGACATCCATTCCTCCAGCCCTTCCAAAGATTTTGTAAGCACACACTTCCCTGCATGAAATCACTTTCTGCTTCATATACTCTAGGTGGTTTTGGAACCTGACTGAAGCAACAGCTATTTTCTCACTTTCAAGTGCTGAGGAATAGATAATGAAGGGTTGAGTCATCACAGAGCAGAAGGTCAGGCATACTTGGGTCCAAATCCTGGTTTTGACAATTAGTAACTCTGAAACTTTGGTTCTATTTTTTCATCTAAAAGTGAGTCTAAGAATACCAGGTTTATAGGAGTTTCGTGAATATTAGAAGTAATGTATATAAAGCACTGAATCAATTAGGTTGATTTGGTTTTAATAACAATATTTTTAAAAACCCTTTTACTAAAACTGGTTTAAATAATAAGAAAATGTATCATATCAATTGGGAGTTAATATGTAGGATGAGCTCCAGGAATGATATAATCTGTGGCTCAATGATGTCAAAATGGCTCAGTGATGTAAACAGCTCAATGCCTGTTTTGAAAATAAAATTTTATTGAATCACAGCTATGCCATTCCAGTGACTTTTGCACTACAATGGCCAAGTTCAATAGTTGTCACGGGAACCATGGACCACCAGGTTGGCAAAGCTAAAGTATTTACTTTCCGGCCCTTTGCAGAAAGTTTTTTGATTCCTAATATACACAGTGACACTACTGTCCTCAGCAGTAATTTCATCCTAACAATGGATCTCTTCATGTCCACAAAATGGCTGCCAGCAGCAGTCAAGGCTGCATGCTTCCCTGTGTATAACTAGCAGGGTGGGGAGAAAGAGGGTGAGAGAGATGGGGGGAGAACCATCTCCTTCAGACATTGCACGTTCTGTCCCTTCAGTTTGATTGGATCAAATTACATCACCAAGTCACTCCTGGAGCAGTAACTGTTGTTGGGAGACCTGTGAAGCATGAATTGGTTTAGACTAAACAGAATCCTATTCTGGGGCTAATGATAGGCTGCTTACCTGAAAAATTTGGGGTCTTATAAGGAAGAAGAAATGTTTGTGCAGCAACACACATTATTTACCACAAGCACCTAAAAAAGTGCCTGAAAAAATGATAGGTATTCAATGATTGTTCATTCCTTTGCCCAGCGATGATGGTGCCTACTTGGGTAGAGTAAAATGAGCACCGGGCTAGGAGTTCAGAGAGATGACATTTCAAACTGACTCAAGCTAAGACTAGCTTGTGACCTTGGGAAAAAATCACTTAACTTTAATTTCTCCCTTGATATGGATTAGACAATATCTATGGACCATTCTGGTTATTAAATAAAAGTATTCATTAAAAAACCTATATTTGTGTAGTACATTAGAGTTTTCAAATTGATTTCCATATATGTTAACAGGAAGCTTGTTGCAGTAGTCGAAGAGAGAATGTCCCCGAGCTGTAAGATTAGAGTGTACGTTCACTTCTTGATAGATGCACATTCTTGCTGGGGGCTGAATGTCAACCAGATGGGAGAGATGAACTCTGCCACAGAACATCTCACTCGTTCATTCATTCATTCATTAAGCACATATTGTTCAATGTCTACTAGGAGCCAGACACTGAGCTACACAGAAAAGGGACCCTGATCTCATAAAGTCTAGATTCAAATGGGAGATGGAGAATAGTCAATAACCACATAGAAAATAACATAATTTCAGATAATGACAATGTGCTATGAAGATAATAAAGCTGGTGGATGTGATAAGAAATGACTCTGAGGGTTACATCACGTCAGGGGGTCAGGGTAGACCTCTGTGAGAGGATCTTTCATCTGTGAAGATGTGAATGTGAAACTCTGGAGGAAGAGCATCTCATTCCTTTTTCTATATTTTGCCTGATTTCTATATTTTGCCTGATCACGTTCCATCGATATGGCTATAATTTTCCATTTCTCTCCTAAGAATTTTCTCTGTTGAGATGCTCTTACAAGTCTTCCCTTGGGATAACAATATGTGTTGGAAGAAGGAAGGTTGAAGAAGGGGAAATTTTAAAATAATTTTTGAGTTACTTCAGAATTACAGATGTATGTCTTCTGAGGTTGTAAGCTCTTCTTCAGCTGTTATAAAATTTAACCTCATGTTTTCTAATTTTGGAATCATATTTTAGGCAATAGAAACTGAAGTACCCAGAAACCTATAACAATATCTTTATATGCCAATCAAATTGCATGAAGAGGCACAGAAATAGCACCCAGATTCACTCACTCTTGAGTAATGTGATTCCTTCAGCTTCAGAGAAAAGGAACAACATACTTCAAGAGGCACTGGTAGTATCCTCCTCCTTGGAGTGTAAATTGAAGATAGATTCCTCATTTGTGCAGGGTTACAGCATTACTGTTATCTCCACCTCTCTCTGCAACGCTAGTTGGTGACGTTACTGCTGGATTAATCCTTTTCCCACTAAAGCAAGTGTCTTACATTACATTTAGTGAACCCTCATTCATGCTTCCTACCCTTGCATCCCTAAAACCTTGTTTCTGCTTTTGAATGTGTTTTTCAAAGTAGCTTATAAGCATTTAGACATTTGAATATATTGTTATTGTGACACTGGCAAAAAAAAAATTGTGTTAATCAGAGAAATACAAAAGTAGTGTGAGAAAGAATAATCCTGCCTCCAGGCAAAATGGACCCAGTTAATGTTTCTAATGATTGGTTTGCAGGGATTTTCTAAACATCAGTTTGTCTTATCTGTGGCTGAGTCTACAGGGTGCAGAAGCAAATGATTAATTCTATTAATTTGGTGACTCCCTCCCCTGCCCCAGAAAATGGTCAACCTGTTTTGGATCACTGCTCCCACGGCAAAACTCTGAAAATATCACTTAATTCTTATTGTGTAAATGATTAAATCTTTTTGAGTTCATAAAAGTCAAAAAATTTTGAAGATAAAAATATAAAAGATGAACATGATTGGGAAATCATATAAATATATGTGTATATAAATAATATGTGTAAACAGTAATAATACTAAGCTATTTTGCACGCTTACCATACATCAGGCTCTACCACGCAAAGCATCGTTCATGTAGATAAACTCTTCAGAAAGTCTAAATCCAGACCCTAAATAGCACCCTCCTTCTTTGGTGGCTACAACAATCTCCATATTGGCATAGAGAATGATCATGATTATCCCTATTTTAGAGATCAGAAAATTGAGGTTTAAAGAGATTCTAAGTAATTCTCCCAAAGTCACAGAATTCATGAAAGTCGGGTTTCAAGCTCAGGTCTTCATAATACCCAGCTCTCTCCACTACGGCAGGTCACCTGCTCTAACATGCTTTTGCATCTCCCATGATGTCTAGCACATATGAAACCCTCACAGTTATTTCCTGATTGAATGGAATAATGCCAATATATATGAAAATTCAGTGGAATTATTAAGTTATCCTTCCAACTACCAATCCTTAATTATTTTCACTCTAGGCACTACAGTCTAGATTGGGGTTAGCTAAGTTTTTTTTAAAGGGCCAGGTAGTAAATATTTTAGGCTTTGCAGGCCATACAGTCTCTGTCGTAACCCCTCAACTCTGTGCTTGTAGTGCAAAGGCAGCCATAGAGGACAGTAAATGAATTAGCATGGCTGTGTTCCAATAAAACTTTATTTACAAAAACAGGTCTGGCCTGTGGGTCTAGTTTGCTGACCCCTGGTCTAGATATTAAAACTATTCTACTTTCTCCTGAGTACAACTCCTGTGACTTACAGCACTTGCTTCCTGTAGCCATGTAGGCAATACTCGCTTTGATTTGACCTGTCCTTTTATACATAACCTTCCTGGTATTTGTGACCATCCCTCTTGTGGCCTGTTAACTGAAACTATGATCAACGACTAGAAATTTCAAACTACAAAGGTTTGAAGTTTGCTGTCAGGACAGTTTACTTTGTGTTACTCTTTTTAACAAAGCATGAATTGGAGTAAGTCCCTCCCCTCATTTTAAAATAATGGACTTTTATTAAAATTTCAATTTTCTGAGCAGTTCTGACTTCACTCATGCCTCAACATTCCTTCATCTGAATCCCCTCTGCTACATCCCGCATCTCTTCTAGGGTGACTTTTATTAGTGGTCTTTTATATTTCTCTGCATGACTCCCTGAAAGCAATACCCAGCTAAGTGTCACCCAGGCAACCAGTTCATTTAAATCACCTTCTCTCTTGCCCTGAGCCTGTCCTCAGAAGAAAAGATGCACACTCAAAAGCCTCATTGGAAACTTTCAGACGGGAAGCCAAGCATTTGAGGAGTCATTTTGGACTCTTTGGACAGCTTTAAACACAATCAAGGATAATAAAGCAGTACGAGGAGGAGCTAGAAAGGAAACGTAACACATTGGTTGGGATACTTTGTATTTGATGGCATTTTTGCAGTCCACAAAACAGCTTTAATGTCTTTTTTGATTTGTCCCACACAGCTTTCTGAAGTTTAAAACCCTTTGATATTTTGAAAATATGTAGACTCAGAGTGGGAAAGTAAGATATCAGTATGATTGGTAAACGGTGGAGCTAGAACTCCTTTCTTATCAAAATCCATGGTGTTGCCTACATTTTCCCATGGCAGAATTTTATCCAAAGTTTTAATATTAAACATGAAATCATCTCAAAGCCTATTACTACAATTATATATGTATACAATATAATTTATATTTAATTTAAAATATATAAAAATATTAGTCTTAACTATAGTATATTATCTCAATATTTGTTGAACAAATGTATATAATTGTCGTGGATAGTCTTATTTCTACGGAAGAAATGATTTTCATTCTAACTCTAGGCACAAAATACGTTTTGCTGTATCAGTGTTGGTATAACCTTCCCTAGTGACATTGGAACAGAATCTCCACAGGGCAGTGGATAGAGGGGTGCAGGCAGCATAAACATGACAATGCATACAGAAAGAACAGAAAGTTCTAAGTAACAGAAAGCACCTTTCAAATACTCTCTGGGTCAATGATAGCAAATAAATGATACTCATGTTACATTGTCTCCTTCCCTGCCCATGGCAGTGATTGCACCTGCTACCTGCCCTGGGAAGAGAAGGAGATGGTGCAACATGAGTGCCATTTATTTGCTCTTATGGATTTTAATATTAGAGGAGTCCTGGATCAGCCATTTACTAAGTGTGTTGACAGCATTCTTTGTCATTCATCACAGAAGTGACCTCAGAATCCTTAACACAGCGCTCTGGGCCTCCACAGCCAATCAGTACGATTTTATACCACAGTTCAAACCTCCTTGCCAACCCTGCTGTAGATATTCTGAATTGGGTACCAAGGTTCAGTTGTCTCATTATTATTGGGATGGGTTTTAGAAGTGATTCATTCTTGCAAACACGTGATGAATGTGAGTTGGAGCCTATCTCTAAGGTGAAAAATTTCCTTACATAGAGAGGTCATTCAATTTATATTAACTATGAGTTATACCAGGAGCTATACTTAATTTATTTGTACTTCATTTAGTCATCTGCTTTTTATATTTCACTTCAGCCATTTTGACCAGAATGAAATAAAAACAACAACAACAATGAAACTCAATCTAATTTATTATGCTGGACGTGGCATCTAGAGATAAAGTGAGAGTGTAAATTTTCCATTAATCTCATGAACGATTCTTTCAAATTATTCCCTTATTTTTCACAACTGATTTAATTTCATAAGCAGTATTTCTGTGAAATTGTATTTCAACATTTACTTTAGAATTATAAGGTATTTCTCAGAGAGTCTTTCTGTTTTCTACTCGTTTCATGTTTGGGGTTCAATTTTTGGTTTTGCTTTCAGATGTGTTATATTTTGCTACAGTTGTTGGAGATAACTTGAACATGGAGAATAGCCTAGCAGAAATATGAAGTATCTTGATACTAAAGTTAAATCATTTGAAAACTGGATTTGAGATTTGTGATTTAATACAGTTATATGATAAGTCCCCAACTTGGAAATGAGTTATTTTCTAAAAGTTTCCTAGTGAATCAGTTGTTTAACCATTATAGTTAGATTTTTCAGACTAACTTCCAAAGTCTAATTAACACATAATATAGCTTCAGGGTTTATATGTAATGAGGAAAAAGGCAATAACATGGCAATATGAATAACACAATTGGATAAAATACTGTTTCATTTATTTTGAATATGTGTAGCTTAATAAAAAGCTTGTTCACTTAAAGGAGAAGGAAGATATGGTTGAGATATTTTATAGAAATTCTGAAATGGAATTCGGGATACTTTTAGGAATGTTTGAGCAAGAAACCATTTTTTTTAAATTGTATATAATTGCCTTTGTAAACATGGCTTACCTTTTATTTGCTTTATTCTTGTATTTTCTGCTCAAATTAGGGCCATTTCTGGAATCCATAGGAAAAACGCAAAGGAAATGGACTAGAAATTTTAGTCAGGTAAGTGAGGAAGAATTGAAAGAGAGAAGGAAATGGAAAAGATTGTTAAATATATTTGTGAGTGTGTCTCAGGTGAAATCAACAAAATTTTAAGTGATAGAAGGCAGAGAAAAAAGCATAACATCTATGCATAACACCCTTAATTGGGAGGAGAGGGGATGTTGAGAGAAAGATATTTTGGATTACAGTTCACAGTGCAGTCATGATTGATATCATTGGTCTAGGATGAGCTGCTACACGTCTCCAGTGAGCAATGAAGATGGTATGGGGGGCACAGGCACTTTGGAAGACAGTTTGGCAGTTTCTTACAAAACTAAACATGCTTTTACCATAAGATCCAGCAATCACATTCCTTGGTATTTACCCAAAGGAGCTGAAAACTTATGTCCGCACAAAAACCTGCACACAGATATTTATAGCAGCTTTATTCATAACTGCCAAAACTTGGAAGCAACCAAAATGTCTTTTAGTAGGTGAATGGATAAATAAACTGTGGTACATCCAGACAATGAAGTATTATTGAGTGCTAAAAAGAAAGGAGCTATCAACCCATGAAAAGACATGGAGGAACCTTAAATGCATATTACTACGTGAAAGAAGCCAATCTGAAAGGCTACATTCTATATGATTCCAACTCTAGGACATTCTGGAAAAGGAAAAACTACAGAGACAGCAAAAAGATCAGTTGGGGCCAGGAGTTGGGGAAGGGGGACGGATCGATAGGTGGAGCACAGAGGATTTTTAAGGCAGTGAAAATACTCTGAATATCATAATGATGGCTACATGTCATTGTACATTTGTCTAAACACATAGAATGTACAAGACTAAGAGTGAACTTTAATGTAAACTATGGACTTTGGGTGATTATGATGTGTCCATGTAAGTTCATCAGTTGTAACAAATGGACCACTCTGGTGAGTGATGATGTAGATAATGAGAGAGGCTATGCACGTATGGGGACAGGGGTATATGGCAAATCTCTGTGCCTTCCCCTCAATTTTGCTGTGAAGCTTAAACTGCTCTAATTTTTTTAATTTATAAGATGGTATAGAGGCCAAGGAAAATGATCCATTATTAGTTGTTCACAGCTAAGGATGTCTAGCAGTTAAGTTTTCATAACCCACTAAGTGTCTGTATTTGTAAAAAAAAAAAAAAAAACATAATGAATAGATCACTCAGTACTTTTCCGCATGTATGAAAGGGTTGAGGAATGGATCACTTCATCCCTAGTAGGGCCTTATAATGGGTAGTTTGCTGGCATATAGAAAAATTCAGTTCAATACAAAATACGTTTCCAGGTTAGGTTGATTTGCTGCAGAGTCCTCTGTGTTGGTATCATCTTAAGAAAATGTTATGCAACCACAGTTTCTTTGGTGCTGACCACTACCATTCAAAAGCTGTCATCTTGTCCTCCAGATTAAAAATCCAGATTTTGTTCATGAATTTGTTATTCTTGGTTCAGTGCAAACTTACTGAAGAGCCCCTGAATTGTCCCCATGTTTCTTAGGAGCAGTTGTCCATTATAAGTGACTGAATCTTTCATGTGTGATTAACAGGAATACCAGAGATTTTCACACAGCCCCAAACTGAGATCATTCTCCATAGAATTTTACTGCCTCCAATGAGCAACTTGTGAATAATCTCATACTTCAGGTAAATTTACTATTAAATTGCTATTGATTACACTCATTTTTCCTTCATACACTCTATGTTTCTTGCAAAAATATGTAGAGAGGTAGGATTTAAGTGCAAGAAATTCTTAAGAAGATATTACCTATTTCTGAATTGATTTTATAAAGAATCTATACCTGCTGGCTGGGTGCTCATGGCCCATCTTATAATAATCACTTCTTTATTAGAGGAAAAAAGTAACTAAAGTGATTTTGTTCAAGTCTAATTATTTTGAGCCTGTTTTCTGGCTCCGAAGTCTCCACAGTGAAATGGTTTGACATGCAGAACATAGCTTCCAGATTATATTTTATTTAAAGAATTTTAGAATAGTCAAGAACACCAAGGTCTTGAAATTATTTCTTCTACATTTTCTGAACAGAGTCTTCCTTTAAAAAATGAGCTATAACAAAATAACACAGCTATAACAAAATAAACTTTCCAATAAACTTTGGAAACTATGCCTTTTTATCTCAATTTAAAATTGCTAACTTAAGGACATGATTGTATTTCCAAAATATTCTAACTAAGTGTTCTAAAATGATATGGTAAAGGGGAAATTTTCCTAGATATAATGTGAAGACATAGGAATTATTTCTAATTTGTTAATTAAATAAATATTCTTGGATACAAGTAGAGTCTGTATGTGCAGACTGCAATATGGATTGACCTAATTATCAAGTAATGATTTACTAGTGCTGAAGACATGCTGAGGCTTCCAGAATTTCTGTGGGTAGGTGGGAGAATGTGCATGCTGACTGTGTGTGGCTGATGTTTGTGTCAGGGCAAGTGGTAAATTCTCTTTGAATAACCTTGAGATGGGAGAGTGTTATAAAGGGGACATGACAGGACACTTGGGAGCAGAAACCAGTCCTAGATGCTGAAGCCTGTACAGCAGTTGACTAGGGCCACCCGTGTGGCAAGCATTAGCATGTTTTCTCCAAACTCCTCCCACTGGACTCATTCTGCCAGCTACAGAACAGAGTGGGCACTTGACAGCACCCCACAGGGTCTTAGCATTTGCTTGAAGACTTCTGAGATTTCCCTTCTTCTTATTCAGCAAATGAGTAAGAAGAATTAACACATCTTTCAAGAACACTTGGTAGATTTTGGTTTAATATCTCTTAAAGGATACTGATTTTTAATTTAGTGAACAAGATAGTGTGTTCATTGTTCTTCTTATTCTATGCTTTAGTTAGTAGCCCAAAGAACCATATTATCATCACTGGGAATAATAATTTTAACGCTCCATGACCCAAATCTTATGTAGATGGAACATTCTAGACATCATCATAATGCCCTGAAGCCAGCCAACCTTCTCTGTGGCAATTGAATGCCAGTGAGCAAGGAATGTGTCTTTGGAATATGTAGCCAACTACATCATGCAATTTGAAAGATGCTAGAATTTTTTTTTTAATTTCTCCTAAATCTTTTTCCCATCATGTAACTGAATTAAAAATCCTACTAATATCTTCAGTTTAAAACTTTGTTTTACATTTAAATTTCCTCTTCTTGATTTTGGGGAGAAATAATTACTTTTATTAATTATATATAATTAGTACTGGTAGAAGTCATAATAATGACAAAGAACATTAGAATCACTTCCTGAGTGCTGGTTGTGTGGGTCCAGCTTTCCATACACTTAAGTCCTTTAAAAGTAACTATAAAGAATGCTCGGACGGAGGAAATGTCCTTATCCTCATTGCGTAGTTGGTGATATTACAGAACAGAGAGTTAATCTCCTTAGTTCAGGCCACACCATTAGTGACTGAAGGCAGAACATTCATTCCCAGAGTCCTTTCTCTTGATTACTGTATACTTTGTTTATTACCTTGAGTCATGTAATCACTTTTACATTACTAAAGATAATGTCCTATGGGAGTATAAGGAGCTAAGAATGTAAGAATATTCCTGCATTGGCTCATGCATTTTTCTCTGCCTTTTCTTTCTCTTCAGTTGAAATCCCTTATAATCATTCTTCCAGGTCAGTTTAGATGCTATAGGCTCCAAGAAGTTTGCCTCAGCGCCTCCCATCCATTCCCACCCCATTGGTTGGAATTATTCCTTCCTCTCTGGCCTAAGAGCATGTTATCTGTGCCTAAATTCCGGCACATCACATTGGGCTTAGCGTATTTGATGCTGTGTATCCCATCCCTGAGATTGCAAGTTTGCTCTGGAGCATGAACTGTGTTTGTCATCTTTGAATCCCCAGCTCCCAACTCTCTTACCCATTATACATAGGCAATAAACAACTGTTGCAGATTTGAATTTACTCCACAATACTGGATGTAGGAAGTGCAATGTTTCTTTATTTTCTCTGAGTCATGCCCACCTGTAAGTGGAAAATCAGTTGAGAGTGCAGGGGAGAAAGGACTACAGAGGAGGAAGCTGGCAATAAGTACACTATATTCCGATTACTTTACATTTTTGCTAAGAGGCAGACCAGAGAAAAAAAGCCTGTTAGTATTGTTCCAGGAGGCAAGTGGCATACCAAAGAGAGCAAATGACCAGATCTGGAGTGACTTTGGGCAGGAAACAGGGTCTCTCTAACCTCAGTTCTCTTATTTGCCCTCAGAGTTTGAATAACAAATACCTGACAAATAATAAGAAATTTTAGCTGTAATAGTCATTGGCATATTCTTACTGCACAGATGACTACTGACAAGGTTCTTAGTTTATTTGAGCCTGCTCTCTCATGTCTAATCTCCTCATGGAGACTCTAGTACTTAATTTTGGATATGTGTGGGTATGACACTATATGTAGGACATACATGTATACAGCACATATACTGTTACATACAGTATGTATGACACTGTACGTAACTGATAAACAATATTTACTTGATGAGTGATTCTTGCTTCCTCTTTCTTTTGTCTCAAGTGAATGTCTCTCAAGGACTATTCTGAGCTCAAATCAAACCAGATATCTTAGTAAAAATTTGGTCTTATTTTATAGCAACATTTTTACCCTGCACTAGATTTACAGCCCAAGGTTCGACTTCTTTGTTAGATTTTTTTCTGATTCTCAGTTTGTTTGTTTTCAAATGACTGCTAAACTAATTATATTATAGAAAAAAGAAAAGTATTATTTTTGTAACACTGTTTCTTATGGCCAAGGAATACATGTGCCAATGTAACTTGACTGGATTACACACTAAAATATGAGCCATTCAGCCATAACATGCTGCCATACATGAAGTCGCAATGTCTAGCCTTCTTTCAGGAAAAATTAAATTTGATTTTTAGCAATATTCTTCCAAGCACTAAACAATAAGGTTCACAGACAATTCATTAAGTGAAGACACAATTCAACATGGTCTTTTTCTTTAATAAATAATGGCAAAAATAAAATACAAAAATATGAGAATGCCTCAAGTTCAAACAAGATTATTTACAAATTGTTAAAGTCTTTGTGAACTTGCTTTTTGGTGGGCAATAGTGGTCCCTTCATTTGTGGAATGTAAGTAAAGATAAAATGATTGATGTTTGGCGTATCATAAAGGTTATGAACAGGGTGGATGTGGTTTTGCTCACCAAAATCTCAGAATATTTGAAAGTTTATATAAGTTTACGGATTCCTAACATGTTCATAATGGAAAAAAATGAGGTTGAGGTACATACTTGACTTTTTGAAGTTAACACAAGGATAAATTCTGTCTTCCCACAAAACATTCCAGAATGTCCCTGTCAAAGTTAAAAATGTACAGATTAGTTCATCTATCTCTGAAAAATACACATCTCTTTTTCTTAATAGAAATGAAATACTTTTTAAAAATTAAAAACACAATGATTTTTTTCAGATTGATCTCTTACATGTATAATTTGCAATTCTTACGGCAGGGGGACTCAAAATCTGAATCATAGCGACTTCAGTGGAGAGTTGTTGAATAAATGAATGAATGAATGGAAGCATTGAAGGGAACTTCAGAGATAGGAAAGCAAAGTGATCCTGTGGATTATCATGTAATATTCCTATTCATAAATCTTAACCAGTGACTGCAGCTCGAATTCAACCACTGACAGCCACCATTTTAGTGCAAACCAGTATAAAATGCAAATGAGGTAATTTAATTTAGATGGAAAATTGATACTTTATTGCCTTTTGCTTTCAGTATTTTTATTAATTTACTTCATTTACAATTGCATTTATTTATTTTATTTACTTTATTTACCATTGTCTTTACTTACGTTTTCTTCATCTGCCTCCTGGTTGTATCTGTTGACTTCTGATGAAGCCCACCGTGGTGTGGCCAATCCATCAGCTATTACAGCTGGTCATGGTACTGTCACTAGGCTTCTGGCTGCAGCTGCCACTGGAATAGCATCCTCTGGGTCATCATTTGGGACAGAGTCCTCTTCATTTGGGTCAGAGGTTATTGTTTATGCTCAAATGCACACTGCCTGTGTTTAACTGTCTTTTTCTCTAAATAAAATATTGAATCACCCTAAAACCTGAGATTTTAAAATGTTGGAAAGGCTATCGGATACATGATTTTGGATTTGGTGGTTGCATTTGGTACATCCAAAGGTCTGCTTAATTATGGAGTAATTCCAAAGCACCAATTGGGCCATTTCCTCTGAAAGGAAACTTGAAATAAACGTCAAAACTCATCACTTATTAAATGCACATTCCATGAGTTCATCTCCATGTGTATTATTCCTCTTTAAGGAATAAAATTCAAAAGAGAAGCTCATCTTAGATGCAAAGGGCTTTTAAGATCTTTCTTTGCTTTCTTTTTAGTTTGCTCAGACCCTGTGTCTTTTGGGTCCATTCCCAAGTTTTCTTTGCTACATTTTTCTTTGCAGCATTACCATCAATCCAATCCAGACTGGGGCATGAGGTCTATGTTTACAAAGGACTAATGCCTCCATTTGGGCTCCCAATCTTTCTTTCTGACCTTCATTCCTGCTGTTACAGAAAGAAGCCCAGCTCTTTAAACAATCGAGTCCTAGACAAACATCTGTCTCCCCTCAGAAGCATTTCTTCCCAGGCCAGACAGCCAAGAAGACATTAAATACCAAAGCCAGGGTTGCTTTTCAGGGCAAAGTGTGAAGCCAGAATCTCAAATCTATAGTCTGTTCACTTTCTCAAACAAACAAGGTTACCCTTTGAGGAGAGGCTAATGACTCCTAAAAATTTCGGTTAAAAAGTAATAGCACCTACAAATAAAATACAGACTAATCAACAAGTAAATGTTGAATTTTTCATAGGCTCTCCGTGATTGTTATTATAACGGATGTTAAAAGACAAATACATCCTTCAGGCCATTAAAATCAATGTTATTATCCAAATGGATTTACAAACATTAAATACATCTTCCCATAAAATATAAATGATATACCCTGGTTCTGACCTTTTTGAAGCTCTATGTGAAGTAGAAGAAATGTTCATTAATGTCTCTGGCCCACGTCCAGATCTGAGCCAAGAGAAGTTGGCTTATTTATAAACAAAAGTCCCAATAACTTGCCTTTGCAGGATCACAAATTCCTACCATGAATCATTCTGTATTGTCTGATATATTTTCTAAATTTAGAATGCAATTCATTATCTAAATCCTTGCATGTTTCAAGACTTTTGCCCTTTGTTCTTCAATGTTTAAAAATAAAATAAAACGTCCCTAAATCCACAGAACAATATAACACGACAAAAGCTCTTTGTTTTAGAAAATTACATGTCAGTACTGTGTAATCTATGGCACCAATTAACCAAGAACGATAATTATAAGTTTTTAAAAGCTAGCAAATGTGTTGCTATATCTTAGAAATGATGTTGATTTTCTTCATATTCTTTTGAGATTTTTCCCTTGTTCCATTTTATAGGGCCCCTCTTTAAGTGCACAAAGCTATTTATAACAATAGGTGTTTCAGAAATCGGCAAACTGTGAAATCCTAGATGGAATGGCAGAGTAGCCCCTCAAGGAGGGAATGGACTTTATTCTTGGTGAGTTCCTAATACACAAAAATAAAGGGCTTGCCAGTTGCCAGTGGGAAATGAACATAATTATGATTTCACAGCTGCTTCTCCTAAAGAAAAAGGGGAGAAGGAGAAAAAGAGGAAAAGTAATGCTTTTTTTATGCTGCATCTAAAAAGAATATGCACAAAGGGAATATATTTATGCCAGATATAAGAAGCCGTAATCAAAGAATACTGTACTACCAAACTGCTGCCAAGAAATTCAGAAATTTCAGTTTGGCAGCTGTAAATCAGAGATACGCATCTACAGTACTCTAGAGCACAGTATGGAAAATCGAGGTCATCAAATATGTTCCCAATAGCTTGTTTCCCCTGAGACAAGTGGAGTGGTCCTTCAGAAAAATTGTCATCATCTGTTTTACTGGTTTGAAATTTGCAAAGTGACCCTGTCCAGAGAAGAATTCAAAACTTGATAAGTCTGACTCTAAAGTGTGTGGTCTTAAGGAAGGACATTTGGAAAGTTTTGCTTGGGACCTTGAAAATTAAACTTTATGAGTGTTATGAGATAGTCAAGATTACTATTCATACCTGCCAGAATTGATATATTGTTTAATCTAGAACAATTGTTGGTAATTTTTTCTGTAAATGGCTGGATTGTAAATATTACAGACTTTGTAGGCCACATAGTCTCTGTCCTAGCTACTCACTCTGCTATTATAGCATAAAAGCACCATAGACAATACACAAAAGAATGAGTGGGGAGGCTATATTCCAAGAAAACTTTGTTTACAAAATCAGGTAGCAGTTGGATTTGGCCCCAGGGCCATAGTTGGCAGACCCTTGATCTAGAAAATTTTAGTCTTTACACTGGAATTGCAAAGTCAAATGGTTATAAGAATCTTTATCAACAGTGATGTTTATTTAATGCCATTAAGGCTTTTAAGAATAATTTAAAGGGGCCAGCCAGGTCGCGCAGCGGTTAAGTGCGCTCGCTCCTCCGCTGCAGCGGCCCGGGGTTCGCAGGCGCAGGTCCCGGGCATGCACTGACGCACTGCTAGTCAAGCCATGCTGTGGCGGCGTCCCATATAAAGTAGAGGAAGATGGGCACGGATGTTAGCTTAGGGCCAATCTTCCTCAGCAAAATAGAGAAGGATTTGCATCAGATGTTAGCTCAGGGCTAATCTCCCTCACCAGAAAAAAAAAAAAAGAATTATTTAAAAATATGAGTAATTTCATTAAGGTTTTCTGTCAGTTAGTAGTGGAGAGATGGGTGCAAGTAAAGAGCAGACCTTTTTCAAAAATACTGCAAATGTATTTTGGTTCCTTGCTTCCTTACGAATCACTGCATCAAGCAACTGCATACAGGAACTTACGTTGAACCTAAAACTCAACATTTTTATCTTCATTTGTCCCTAGCAGATGTAACAAATACAAAGAAAAGATGAGTAGTCAACCTGATTTCAATATAGACATTTTGGGACAGGGAGAAAGGAGGCGCTGAATTGGAGTTAATTATGAATCTGCTTGAGAAAGCCTCATGAAAAAATCTTTTTAATCTGCCTTCTAGATTCATAGGGTATCTCAACCTTCTGACGAAATGTCAGATTATCTGAGTGATAACCATAGGTGAGTCTGGGGTGATGTCTTTCCCTCGTTCTTCCAGTAATCTGCTATTGACCTCTATGTGCCATTTACCTTCTATTTGATCTGTTTCCCAATTTATAAAGTAACGGAGAATAAAGAAATGTCTGTAAAGTGGTCTGAAAGCCTGAGTGAAAGGCCCTCTGAAACACAGGACGGCTGAGCCTCCAAGTCAGGAGGACACTTCGGCTATTGAGGACACATTTTAAATCACATAAATGGACACAATGGTAATCTTGTGAATGTCATATTACTCAGCAATATTCTAGAGGGTCAAATAGATAAGGATGACATAAAAGTTTAATATTTAACTTAAACTTTTTAATTAAAATAGATATGATAAAAATATATAGAAGGAATGAATTTTGAATTGAAAGTTATTTTGTAATGTCAACATAGACATAAATTCACTTAGACCTTTTTCAAAGGCTATTTTATATATAATTGAAGTACTCCAGCTTTCATTTTCTTATTATGTTTTATTTAATTTTTTTCTTACTCTATTTTCCTTCATATTGTCTTCTTTCGTTTGGGAGATGCAGCCTTGAATATTTTTAGTAATCCTGATAATACATAAAATTAATATCATAGAAACAGCGTAAGGTGGTGGGATTGTGCTGGACTCAGTATCATCATATGGGTCTCTATCATTTGCTTTCTCTAGCCTTCAGTTTCCTCACCAGTAAGGGAGATAATAAGAAGCTTGTAAGAGTTTTTTTAGGAGGTTAAACAAGATATTGAATGGGAAAGTGTTTAACAGTCAGAGGTGTTCAGTAGTCAAGACTTGAATTGGAATTTGAGTTTGAACGAAGGATGCTGATTAGGTGAGATACTTAGACTTGGTTGATTTCTCTAATAGAAAAAAGAGAAGGAACAAATAATCGCAATTTTCTCAACAAAGGAAGTGTTGGCATTGGGACATGACGACTTTCATGTCTTAATGTTTTCATTGCAAGGTATTTAACATCCTCTGTCCCCATCCAAAAATGCCAGTGGCATTCTGTCATAGCCATAGTGAAGACAAAGAATGGTCTTTCGCGTTTCTAAGTACCTCCTGAAGGGTTGATACCAAACCTGGATGATAATTTAAAGCAACTGTGAGTCTAAAAGGCACTGGATTATTTTGACACTTAAAAAGTGTAGATATACTTGGGAATATACCAGCATACTTGAACTCTCTTTAATGACCAGGGATCTGCTTAGAAGTAGGGCAGAAGTAAGAATGGGAAATTTTATGAATTAAAATAAATACTCAAGAATAACTGTAATGATCAAAAAGATATATGTACATACACACACACAGACACACAAAACCTAGTTCAGTAATGTAGAGCCAGTAAAATGGTCATAGGTCCCTGTGCCACCCCAGTGACAGAGACTCGAAGGTAGCAAGGCTCAGGACAGTTTAGAGCAGTCAGGGCTGGTGACAAGCCAGCAGAGTTGGTGGACCCTCATTTCTTGGTTGGCTTTAGATGACTTTCTATACAAATGAGGTATACATAGGCTGTTATGGTGCAGAATCAAATGGAAGATTCTTTGCTCCATGTTTAGAGGGGTGTGTTTTCTATGAAAGAAAAAGAAGGGAGGAGGAGAGAATCAGACTTAAAAGATTATTTAATCAGATTATACAACTGTTGGAGAAGTACTAAAGTTTTGTTTCCATTTAATCGACAGTAAAAATAGGAATGGTGGTTTTAGTGCTCATAATTAATTCAGGGTGGACACAGGGAAAGCTTAGACTAAAAATTTTATGAATAAAATTTTCTTTCCCCTGATTATTTTGATTCTACTATGAATAAGCTTAGAATTGCTTCTGAAAGTCTATTCAGGCTGCCTTCAAACAGAAATGCAGAGTTGATCGGTCTGGAGAAAAATACTCCAGCTATCTGTACTAATAGCACTCATTCATTGGGGTCTTAGTGTGCATACAATTATTGTCCAAGGAATTTTATATACTTAGTGCTTCTGCTCTTCACAATGCATCCATAAGTTTGGTACTATCATCATCTCCATTTTCTGACGAAGACATAGAACTTGGAAAGTCAAATACCTTGCCTGGTAATCAGAGCGAAGGCCTCCTGTCTCAGGGGTCATACTCCATCTGGTGGGAGAGCTGAAGCAGGAGTGAGGAATGGCGAGTCTGGTGAAAGCAGAGGGGAGTGATCCAAGATGAATCTATTAGTGCCCACAGTACTCCTTGGGATGCTGGATGCAGAGGCCTTGAGAAGCCCACAGTTCCTAGACTGTGTAGATGTCCAGACCCAGTAGATGTCTATTTAGTTTGATTAAAACCCTCCATTGCCCCTATAGGGAATGTGAGCCTGGACCACCTGCAATGAGACAAACTAAATCGACCAATCAGAGGATTATTTGCATGGCCTTTTGAGGAAGCTTCACCACTCCCACTCTGTCATACTTTACCTGCAAGAAGAGATGTTCAAAGGAAGAACTCAGAGCACACAGTGTGGTCATGAATTTCCCCTTTCCTCACAGACTGTCAAAAGAAATTTGACTCCTAGTCACCAGAAAACAAGGACTCTCCTCTATGGCCTTTTGATCTTTTGTTGCTCTGAGGAGGCCCATATATCATTGCTTTGCCACTTCAGACCATTAAACCCATTTGCTCCTTTATATATCTGCTAAATATAGATGCTAAAATGAAAAAATACAGCCTAAATAAAGACACCAATAACAGCTTGCAGGAAGTATTAAAAACAATTCCGCAGAAGATTAGGAACCAGGCCTTTTCCACTGTGAGCTTTAAAGGTGCTCTCTTTGATCAGCCACAAGGTCACTTCACTACAGGTATGAAGTCAGAAATTCTGAGGACTATTGAGCACTGAATTTTCACAGTGGATTGGCTAGAGGTTATGAAACACAGAGGGTGCCGGAGTCATAATATACTGAGAGTCAGAGGGAACTCATGAGTGTGCCTGCCTCCGTGTCCTGGCAGGCCACTCACAGCAGCAATCTCTGTTTGTGTCTTATGTGACTCTTGGTTCTGTGGGCTGTACCTGAGCCGCTAAAAGGAGAGACCTACAGAAAAGCTGTGAACTTTGAGGTTGACTGAGCCAACTCTGCCAAATAGAGCAGAACCATAGATGCAGAAATTTCCTCTCCAAACATAGGTGATAACGGGCACGCATTGTCAAATTATCCATCAGTCAAGTGATTAAACTCAAGGGTTTTGGAGACGAATAGAGCTGGATCTGATTCCTGATTCTGCATGGGTTAATTATGTGACTGTTGTTGAACTACTGTATCTCTATAAGGCGCAGTCCTATTTTGTAACCTGGAATTCACATTAGTCCTTTCTATATAGGATTGCTATGAGGATTAAATCCTTAATGTAATGTATGACCCATAGTGAGTGCTTCAGTCATGGAGGTTATTGTTATCGAGCAGTTTATTATGTACACATCACTGTTCAGAGCGCTGGGGTAAATACAGAAGTAAAAAGCACGTGGTTTGCTCTCAGGATGCACATAGTCTAGCTGGATTGACAACAAAAGTACATTTTCAGAAAAATTAAAGAATAGAAAGTAGTGTACAACAAAATGTTAATTGTGCAGCATGGGTGATCAGTGTTTTATTCATTTATTCATTCATTCATAATGCACGCACTGACTACTTCCTATGTTGAAGCCCTGTGCTAAGCACAGAGGAGGGGAATGGATCTTAATCCTCGGTTATCATGACCTGCAGAGTACTATTGTTATCCCTGTCTTTGCTTATGGAAAAACTGAGGCTTAGAGACGGAAAGGAACATACTCAAGGTCTCCCAGGTTGTAAGTTGTGAGGCTGAGATTTGAACCCAGGCCTTCATGACCCCAAAGTTCATGATGTTGTTAAGAGCACGGAGTCTAGAGCTAGAGAGACTGAGTTCAGATCTGGACTCTGCTACTCATTAGTTCTGCAATGTTGGGCAAGGTACTTAACTTCTCTGGACCAGAGTTTCCTTCTCTGTAAAGTGAAGATAAAGTGTTAATATTTACTTCATGTGGGTTTTTTGAGGACTAAATGAGTTAATACACTTAAAAACTTATCTCAGTACCTGGCACACTGTAAACACTGCACATATAAGCTCTATTATTGTTTTAATAGTGAGCACTAAAGTTATTTCTATTTTAACCGTGTTATGGCATGTACATAGAGCATTGTTGAGTAGATAGTAAGCACTCTATGCTATTATTATTTTTATTATTACCTAATAGGTTACACTACACTTCAATAGTGTACCTACCTTCAATCAAAATTGCCATTCCCTGCCCCTAAACCTCCATGCTCCCTCACCCTGTTAATGGTATCACAATACTACCTATAACATAATTTGAAAAATTAATGTCTGTGTTGACTCCAGTAGATAATCACAGAACTTCTAGGATTAGAACAGGCCTAGGTTTAATTCTAAATCATAGTTCTTTTATGAAAATTAATGCATGATTACATGTAAACTGCTATAGCATATGGTACATATGCAATAAATGTTGGTTGTTATTATTATGATAAGTTCATCTACTTTCTTTTAACATACTGCAGTCACTGAGTCTTATCATTTTTCCTTTAAAACACTTGTCATATCATTTCTTCTTACAAACCTCCTTCTTACAAATCTTTGGGCTCTAGGCTATCCCCTAAGTGCAATCCATCCTGCATACCTTTATGGGGCCTTCAACACATTGATTAGATTAAAAATACCATCAGTAGATTCCTATTTCCCACCATGTCGGTTTTTCTGACCGATGGCTAAGGTCTTCCTTAATCCAGTTCTATTTTGTCTGACTCATTTTACTTCTCAGTCCAAGTAGTCTCCTCATTATCTTATGATAACTCTTGTCCTATGTAGACTTCACACTATATTGATGTGCTTTCCCATTCCTCACCTGAGAGCCCTCCATTTCACTCTCTGCTGACTCAAAACTGCCTATCCCTCAAGGCCAAGATCATGTACCACCTCTCACTCGAAGTCTGCCTTGACTATACCCATCCGTATCAACTTTCCCTTCTCTGAAATCCTATAGCCTTGAATCCTCTTGCCTTACATAGTTTGTGATGCAGGGTGACATTATAAAGAGGTTAAGTATGTGGACTCTTGACTCATATTATCTGAGTTCCAGACTTGGCTCGGCCTCATCCTAGCTATGGGAATTTAGGCCTCTGTTTCTTCATCTGTAAAGTGGACATAACAAGATCACCTATCTCCTAGTATTATTTGTGAGGCTTAAGCCACGCAAAACACTTAGCATAGGATCTGACGTGTAATAATTATTCAATTATGTTATGACGTGGTTGTTACAGTAAGAACTTACCACGTTTGTCAAATGAATGAATTAAACTATTCTTTTTATTTCCACTCAGCTTTATAATGTCCACTCAGCTTTATAATGTCCATGTTTATACAAAATATTCAGATGGTACAAGACATTTGATGATCCAAAGATGTGTGTTTATATTTATAATTAGAATGTTGTCCGAGTCCTCAGTGTCCTAGCGTGCCCAGTCAGGCTGTTTAAACGTTCTCCTCATCTTATTCGGAGTTTATCCCTCTCCCACCAATCCTTGTTGCTGACCTTCCTTACTCAATCATTAGAGAAAGAATGAGGATGATGGAAGATTTCAGGTCACTGCAGATAAAATGCACAAAGACAAACCCAGATTTTCGCATATTGACTATAGAGAACGCTTTGGGGGAACTCTTTTAAGAAGGTTGAAGTCATTTTTCCCTTTAGAAATCAAGAGGTCAGTGATTCGTAATCCAGAGGAACAAAAGACAGGAAAGGTTCTCTACCTGCCCGTGCAAGCGAGGACTGTCTTGCAAGGCCTCCTAATGTAGTCAGAGCTTCAAAGAGGTTAACAGCCTTTTCTCCCTAACTACCTGCTATGCTTTCTTCTAGAGGCACTTCAGCTCTTCTCTGATTCTTTGTGGCTTAAAACATTATTTTTTCCACCATTCACATTTTTTCTCTCCAATCCTCTCTTTATTTCTTTTTCTCTTTAGTGGTCTGGCTTTGTTGCTGACCCCGATGTACCCTCTCAAGGGCACTTAGCAGAGCTGTTGTCTCAGGCTCGGGTTTTTTCCCCGTCCTCTGACCAGTAATAGAACAAAGGACAAAAGGCCATCTCTCCAAGTAACAATATCTCTTCATTGAAGCTTTGTTCTGCTGCTTTGGGCCTTTTCTCTCTTATTCACTGGCCTTGCACTTGAGCAACTTTCCCATTTCTCTCCTTTCTATTACCTCCCAACTTCTGGAGTGAGTTGGTTAGACATATTGTTTCTGGTTTCTCACTTCCAATAACTCCTTGAACACACTTTACTAAAATTTTGGGATAATATGAGAAGATGGAAAAATCAAACGGATGCCAATCTTCCTATCTAGGCCCCCTGCTCTGACTTGGTGGCCAAAGACCCGGGTCCTTCACTTCCCCTCCTAAACCATCTCCAAGATTGGCCACACTTCTGGCGCTATTAGGGCTGCACTGGCTGGTGGAGGAACTGGTGCTCCCAAAGTTCCTTTCTTCTTAACAGCCCCTCCTAATGGAAACCGCAAGCAGTTTTGGAGGGCTTCAGGAAGAGGCTCATCAAAATTAAAGGGTGCACCCTGTTACCATTGAAAGGATTCTTTGTGGCTCCACCATTCTGTTTCTACTTTTCACTGCTTCATTAGGCCCATAGCGAGCCTAACTCTGGCCCAGCACACACCTCCTCCTCTCCACTTTTACTGCCGCTACCTTAATTTAAGTGCTCACTATTTCTTGGCTGAAGTATTCCAGTACTTGTATGAGTTTCCTAGAGTGGCTGTAAAACGAGTACCACAAGCTGGGTGGCTTAAAACAGCAGAAATTTATTCTCTCATAGTTTCAGAGGCTAGAAGTCAGAAATCAAGGTGTTGGCAGGGCCATACTTCCTCTAAAGGCTGTAGGGGAGAATCTATTCTATGCTTTTCTCTTAGCTTCTGGTGTCGGTGGCAATTCTTGGCTTTCTTTGGCTTGCAGTTGCACAACTCCAATCTCTGCCTCTGTTGTCACACAGCATTTCTTCTCTCTGTGACTCTATCTTCTCCTTTTTGTATAAGGACAATACTCATGTTGGATCAGGGCCCACTCTGGTGACCCCATCTTAACTTAATTACATCTGCAAAGACCCTATTTCCAAACAAGGTCACATTCACAGGTACCAGAGGTTAGGACTTCAATGTATCTTAAGAGGGGACATGATTCAACCCCTAAAAGTCAATACCCTAATGGATCTCCCTGCCACCAGTGTTTCCTTTCTCTAATCCATCCTCTTTGTACCTTCTAGTTAACTTTCTAAAACACATATCAGATCATTCACACTTGAATTAAAAAAACAAAAAAAATCCACCCACTCTCCAGTTCTTTCAGATAGAATCTTGAGAATTGCATTTCAGGCCCTTCTCATTTTAGGCTCCATGCATATTGCAGCGTGTTCTTGGTCCTCTCTGTCGCAGACTCCACAGGCCTATCTCTGTGACTATTAGAACATTCAAGCCCTTGTATATTTCCTTGCTTTTGCTGACCCTAGACCCATTCTTTCCTTAAGATGGATCAATCCATCCTAGGTTTTTTCACAACCCTTTGTTTATGCTGCTACTATAGGATTAGTCACATTGTGCCATTATCTTATTCAGCCTGAATTTCCCAATGCCTGGTACCTATTATCTGTAAATAAATGATGTTGAATCAATGATTCCAGAGAGGAAAAAACTATTTGGTAATTAATGTTGCAAATCTTTTTTGTATGTGTGCTCTTCGTGAGTTCCAGAAACTTGATAGTAATTTGTCAATATAAATATCTTATTCAGATATCTTTAGCCTAGTAGCTAAGCAGGCAGATTTTGGAACCAACCTTCTTCAATTAGAAGTTATGTGATTTTGAGTCCTTTACTTAACCTACCTGTCCTTCAGTGTCTTTATCTGTTAGACGAGAATGTGAGTTCCTAATTTATAGAGTTATTGTGAAGATAAAATTTGAAAAATTTTTAGAGCAGTAACTGATACCAATTAAATGGTTAATATTTATTGGCTATTATCTTTATTACTCCTATTACTCTTATTCTTATTATTTGTCCCATGTTGACCCAGAATTATATAGTATGTGACTCTGAGGTTTAATAAATAACCCTTTTTTTCCACCAACGATTAGAACCAAAGATAGATATAGTGATTAGACAGACAAAAGTTAAACTTGAAGCTTTATTTCTGATAAAATTGCTGGAGAACATGGCTTAGGTGTTTGGCAATAGAGGTTCTCCTAATACTCCAGCCCAGAACTGAGATTTTCCACCCAGTTCCAGACACAGCTGAGAGCATGGGCCTCTGCAGGAATCTAGTTCAAAAGAAGAGAGCCATGTATACCTAATTCCTTCCAAACTCTCCAGTCAGATATGTCACTCCCCCTACCCCGTTGTGCGCTCCCCCACCACTTTCCCAAATTGTGAGTGAGAGTGAAAAGAGAGGCCCCCCAGGTAGTTATTCTATATGAAGTAGGAGGAAAAGGGGAGAATAAACATCCCCCCAACACATAACAGACCCTTTCATTCTGCATGTTTTACCTACAGTATCTTTAATCTTTAAAACAAACCTGTGATATAGGTACAATTATCATCCTTATTTTAAAGATGAAGAATCTGAGACTCCGAAAACTTAACTTACCTAAAGTAACTCCACAGTAAGTAGAAGGGTATAAGTTGAATCCAAAGTCCTCTATGATGGTATGTCACCTCCCTTCTCCCCAAAAAACTAATCATAATAAATTATATATATATCTATATATATGAAGGGATTTTATTTCTTTTAATTTTTAAATTTGGATCTTTATAATGACAACAAAAAGTGTTGCTTAGAAATGATTGCCCTCACATCTTATACAATATATTTGTAGGTACATGGAAATGCATACAAAGATATACAATGGGCCATGGGTGATATCCAATGTGATTCTTTCAGTTTGCATCTCATCATAGTAAATTTGAAAAAGCTTGGCTCTTTGTGGCTAAGGGAAATGTTTTTCTCCTTAATGAATCCCCTTTCATCATTCTGTTTCATATTATTTATTGGTCCTCACCTGTGCTTTGTAACGTTCTCTGTTCCATGGCAGTTCCTCTTGGATCATTTTCTTGCAGAACATTCTCTGACTGGGTCGTTTGCTCAGTTTTCGTTTAAGAACAAAGTATCCACTACTGTGTTTCTAGTCCTAGATTTTCCTTTTCCAGATTCTAGCTGTTCTTGGCTACTGCTACCCCAAGAATAATTTCAGACCCCCTATCCTATGCTTTGTACCCCCTCCCCCTGGTGTTTTTTTTCCATTTTCTCTCTTGGCTAAACTGTAAGTAGACATACAGATTAGAGTTTTATCTGTCTTGTTCACTGCTATATCTCTTGTGCCTAAGCCAAGTACCTGGCCTGAATTATTTATCAGTAAAGATGTCTTGAATGAGGTGATGATGGTGATGATGATGATGGTGATGATCATGAAATTGCTCCTTAGCTTTCTCGAATATTAGAATAATTTACAGTCTGAAAAAAATCTTGTTGCTGGAATTCTTAATATAACTGTCATTTTGTATCACATGATCAAATATTCTTTCAGCTCTAGTAGCCAAGGATTTATCTCTTTAGCTATTTTCTACTTAATTCTCTATGGGCTACAGATACATTTAATATCACTATCCTAAATTACAATTGGGAATATAATATATCATTGCCTCTCTCCAACCACCCAAAAATCAACATGCTGATTTTACAATCCAGGTAAGCCCTGTGAGACAGAATTAAATCACGGTCACTTTGAAGTGTGGTATTGGGTTTTGGAATAATAGCTGCAACTTGCTCCTTTTAACGATGCTGTTTGATATGTTGA
Source organism: Diceros bicornis minor (assembly GCF_020826845.1). Taxonomy (NCBI): domain Eukaryota; kingdom Metazoa; phylum Chordata; class Mammalia; order Perissodactyla; family Rhinocerotidae; genus Diceros; species Diceros bicornis. Next base: position 20,066,177 of record NC_080743.1, on the reverse strand, counting down.
CCTTAAACATATAGATAGCCAGTTATTTCTCCAGCAAAAATGGGTTTATTCAGGATAAGCAAAGAATTGCAACTTAGGATGTGCATGCTATGGCAAACCATTGGCAAATCCAAAGAGACAAAGGAAGGGGCTTGCTTTTGTAGAACAAAAGGGGAGTAGAGAGGGGCTGTTCTAAATAAAAATCCATTGGAGTAACATAATAGTTCAGGGTGGTGACAGCCTCTCATTGGCTGAGGTGTAGCACTTCTCATTGGCTGGGCTGTTGCTGAGGGGGGAGAGAAATCTTCCTTCAGTAGTAAAGTAGTTGCACTTCCTGCCAGACATGCAAGCCTACCTCTCTTCCCTTTTGGAGTAATTGATGATGATAGGGTGTGAGAGCTCCCCTTACAGGCCTTCCCGATTCCAATTTAGTCAAGGATTTTTATTAATTTCCACAGGTAGTTGTTCTTTTTGCTGGGAAATTAACAATAGCTTCCCACATTACTTTGTCTCACATCACTTGGAAAAACACTATACATATACCAATAGAACGCAATCTTGATGTGTTCTTATGTGATAATGACTGCAAATTTTCATTCGTGGTTCCATTCAAGTGCCTGAGGTAGAGTGGATTCTCAACAAATGGTAAATCTTATAATAATAAAAATTCTGAAAACAATTTTATAACAACAATAATAATGGACGAGGATTACCCACCTCCTAAATAGGTACATATGTTTTCTGAGTCTCTGAACACAATTTATAAATCATAAGAAAGGAATATTTGGAAAAATTTTCCATAATCATTTGTGTAGTACTAAAGATTAGATTCTTAAGAAAAACAGTTGCATTCACATTGGAAATAAGATGCAGAGTCTAATTTCTCAGCATTTAACATGGGGCTCCCTTTGGTTTTCCCCAAGAAAAAGGAGGCAGCAACTGAAAATTTGGTCTTACAGTCTCTTTCTCTCTCTTTCCCCTTTGATGTACATTAGTTCCCATGGAAACTACATTGGGATGGCTTGAGAGTGACATCTACAAATGTAGTGTAAGGTCATTTTTATCTAATGTTTTGAAATTTAAACCATGATTTGTGATATACAGTGAACTTTCCTTAACATATTCTGAAGGACTATGAAAAGACAATATTCTGAATGCACAAACAAGACACGTGACTGAATTATTCCAGTTCTCGGAAAGTTCAACTTTGTTCTGTGCGTTAAAAAACAGAAAGAGCCTCATTTCGCATTTGCCTCCAGGAGATCCTGGCAACGCAGCTGGCCTCCTTAACATGGAGAGGAGAGAAGCCCCTCCTTCTACTTCCTTCCTTATTGCTGGTAGCCAGTGAGGCCACCAAGTAAGGGACAAGTGTTCATGGCTTTAAATGATGCAATAAGTAACTGCATGTGGGCTGTGATAAAGCTGCAGGAGTTTTGTTGCATCCACACAATTTCTCCCAGGACCCCTGGCCTGCCATTCTTAGGACACTGATATGATTTCCTTTATTAATTTGCCAGCGCTTCGCCTATAACTTCCAGGTGCATTTAAAGAGAAATAAGTTTCTAAGGAGAGGAACTAAAGACCTGGAATAAAAATGACTTGAGGTTCAGTGGAAGAGGATCATCTCAGGCTTCTAAGGCACTCTTCAGAGAAGAAAAATTTAGATGCCAAGTTAGGAGGTCTGGATTCAAATCCTGCCTCATTTCCTTTCTAGCTATGTGCCTTAAGCATGTCAAAACTTTTCTGAGCCTTAATATCATGATCTAAAGAACGTGGTGAAATTTTAAATGGGTGAACAAGTAAAAAGAAGATAATGTAGAAGAAAGTGCTTAGTACTAGGTGAGTGCTAGGAACTCAATACACTTGCACTGCATAAGTAAATTAGTTATCCTGTAAAACTTTATACCTATCTTTGTTCTCATTATAGTCCATTATAGTTATGTAAAGGTCCATCTCAGGTCTCACGTCTTAGTTAAATGTGGGTCAGATGGCCATCTTCATTTCACAATCACCATCTGGAATAGTGGTGGCCTTCAAGGTCACTTTTGGCAGTGAGAAAGAGGGCTGGAGGAGGCACATGGGTTCCTAGCTGCCTCAACCCAGAAGTGACATGCATCACCTCCATTCAGGCTACGTTGGTCCCAACTTACTGCAAGTGTGGGCTGGGAGATGTCAGCAAGCATGTCAATAATTGGTGCACACTAACTCTCTCTTCCACATTAAAAAAACTGTTCAATAAATCTCACTGTTTAAAACTGATGATTGTAATAAGAAAGAAAATGATAAAACAAGCACTTTTTTTTAAAAAGGCAAATGCTGTGCTCCTGATGACATTCTTGTATGATCTACTGTTCCAACCCTGCTAATTTTATCTACATGGAGAAAAAGAACAATACATTCTTCATGGATATAGTAAGTCACATTGCTTCATGTTTCCTGCCCACAGACTTAAACTTTAAGAGGCGTATAAACAAGCAACTCAGCATATGTGACCTCCTGACCGCGAAGTGTTAAATTCCAGGAAATATATTACTCCACCACTTTTATTTGTCTATGGGAAATCACTTGATTTATGCCTGATCCCAGGATACAATAAAAATGTGCAGGTATGCCAAACTAGACCGATTGGAATCTGTCAAAAAAAAATTTTAGTTGCCCTTAAAATCTACAAATAAAAGTAACCTTTGATTAAGGATAATACGGTTTAGATCAAACTTTTATCAGTATTCAGATACAAAACATATCCAAATAATTGAATTTCAATATAGTGCCATGCACCACAGCCTTTGGAAAGAAAGATCCCCTGCGTGATGAAAAGGAAAGTTTCTTATTTGTGAAGGAGTTATAGCAGCAGAAACGCAGTTCTAGCCAGAAGGAGCTATACCAGTACAGGCAAGGCAGATTAACAGAAATATTCAGCCGAGAAAGGTCTGAAGTTTCTCAAGTTTGGCTTATTTACATTGACCACTCATTCTTATTTTATGGGCTTTAACGTCAGCTGGGGTCCAGCTAGGATTATACACCAAAGGGCCAAAATGACCCACCAGACTGTTGAAAAGGAATTCCCAGCTAAGTTTTCAGACTCAAGAAGTTGGGATCATTCCAAAATGATTCTCACCTCTTAGATATTTTAGGCAGGTCCACAGTGATGCTGAGGGAGACTCAAAAGCAACTGGAGAATTTGCATCTCGTTAGCACTTCATTTATAGTATTCCCATGTCAAGCCTCAGCCTTGGAGTTCTGGTCTTAGCTTAAACGTGAGGGAAATAAAATCTACTCTAGTTGATACGGAGCTGAGTACAGATTCTGTTGTGTATCATCGTGGGGTAAGCATGCTCACATCACCTTTGAACTCAGACCACTCTGAGTGTTCTTCAGAGGATGAGATATTTCTTTTAAAATTTTTGTGTATTTATTATTTGCCATTAAATGTCATATATTTGTATTCTGGTTTATTTTTCAAACTAGATATTTTTGAGATATAATTGACATATAACATTATCTTAGTTTCAGTTGTACAGCATAATGACTTTGGTGTATGTATACACTGCAAAATGATCACCACAATAAGTCTAGTTAATAGCCATCACCATACATAGTTACAAGTTTTTTTTCTTGTGGTGAGAACTTTTAAGATCTACTTTTTTAGCAACTTTCAAATATACAATACAGCACTATTAGCTATAGTCACCATGCTGTACATTACATCCCCATGACTTATTTATTTTATAACTGGAAGTTTGTACCTTTTGACCCCATTCACCTATTTTATTCATTCATCCAACCATGGACACTTCCATATCTTGGCTGTTGTAAATAATGCTGCAATAAACAAGGGGTTGCATATATCTTTTCAAGTTAGTGTTTTTGTTTCCTTCAGATAAATACCCAGAAGTGGGACTTGGATCATATGGTAGTTTTATTTTTTATTTTTATTTTTATTTTTATTTTTTATTTTTATTTTATTATTTTTTTTTTTTGTGAGGAGATCAGCCCTGCGCTAACATCCGCCAATCCTCCTCTTTTTTTGCTGAGGAAGACGGCCCTGGGCTAACATCGGTGCCTATCTTCCTCCACTTTATATGGGACGCCGCCACAGCATGGCTTACCAAGCAGTGCGTCGGTGCGCGCCCGGGATCCGAACCAGCGAACCCCGGGCCGCCGCAGCGGAGCGCGCGCACTTAACCGCTTGCGCCACCGGGCCGGCCCCTATTTTTTATTTTTTGAGGAACATCCATACTGTTTTCCATAGTGGCTGCACCAATTTACATTCCCACCAATAGTACATGATGGTTCCCTTTTCTCTATGTTCTCACCAACACTTGTTATTTCTGGTCTTTCTGCTAATAGCCATTCTAACAGGTGTGAAGTGATAGCTCATTGTGGTTTTGATTTGCATTTCCCTTATGACTGGTGATGTTAAGCACCTTTTCATGTACTTGTTGCCATGTATGTGTTTTCTTTGGAAAAATTTCTATTCAGGTCATCTACCCATTTTTAAATCAGATTTTTTTTTTTTTTTTTTTTTTTTTTGTGAGGGAGATGAGCCCTGAGCTAACATCCATGCCAATCCTCCTCTTTTTGCTGAGGAAGACTGGCCCTGAGCTAACATCCGTGCCCATCTTCCTCCACTTTATGTGGGACACTGCCACAGCATGGCCCAACAAGCGGTGTGTAGGTACGTGCCCGGAATCCGAACCCGGGCCGCCAGCAGCAGAGCACGCGCACTTAATTACTACACCACGGGGCCAGCACCCAGATTGTTTGTTTTTTTTGCTATTGAGTTGTATGAATTCTTTATATATTTTGGATATTAACCCTTTATTATGTATATGATTTGCAAATATTGTCTCCCATTTGGTAGGTTGCCTTTTCATTTTGTTGATGGTTTCCTTTGTTGTGCAGAGCTTTTTAGTTTGATGTATAAACTAGATTTTTCATGGTCAAAATCATTAAACAAAATCACTTGGGTTTTAGGTCATGATACATCTTTTTGGAACATGTACCACCCCACTCTGAAAACACCCTATACAACTCGGGGTTCAAAAAACTGTCACCGTAGAAACCTTAACAGCAGTTAGACAGGAACTGTGCTTCCTTCACCTTTGTGCCCCCAGCGCTTAATGCAGCACCTGTCAAGTGCAGATGCTCAGTGTATGGGAGTGAGGAAATAAATGAATGAATGAGAATGAAATATTCCTGGATTTATCCACAGTTTATTCCAGACAGATTTTGTTTAGCACTCCCCTGGGAATCGGTACAAGAGCTTAGTCAAGCTGCAAACTACATAAGATGGCGCAGGTAAATTGTTGCTGGGGTGGTGTCAGGCTGCAGGGAAGCAGGGAGAGTGGACAGCCACCAGGGCCACTGTGCACATTACATCAGAAAGTGATCCTAGCCAATCGTTGGCTTGAAGTTCCTGTGGTTTCAGGAGTGTATAGCTTTAGGATAAGTTTCTAGTAACTTTCAATCACCTGTGATTGCAGGATTGATCAAGTAATGCAAAGTAACAGGCACTTATAAAGTCCTTTGTGTTAGGTTTGACATGCTATGCATAAGATTTACATTTTTAATGGTGTCTCTCATAGGCCAAGACTAACATCAGTCATTCTCACTTTTATAACTCATTTTTACTAAAGCTTATTTGAGATTAAAAACATGATGTGAAAAACTCAGAGATCAAAATGACTATATATACATACAAGCATAAAACATACTTATGTATGAGCACACACATATGCTCACATAATAGCAACACTCACATAATTACATATTATATACATTATATATTCTATAATATATATGAAAATGTGCATGTGTGTATACACATATATATGGAATATATATATGAAATTATATATATATATGGAATTGTACGGGTGTTATTATGTGAGTATATCTGTGTGTGTATACACATATATATATATATATGAATATACATATATATTTTAAACAGACACCATTCCCTTATTCCCCAAATATAATTGAATATTTACTGTATCTAGGCACTCTTATTAGTCTCTTAGAATACAATAAGTGATTCTTTCCCAGTCCCTGCCTTCTAGAAAACCACAATTTACTGGGCAAGACAGATATGTAAACCCATAAATGCAGTTTAATGGGTAAAGCAAATGCTTCCTAGAAGTGCTTAAGAAAAGAAATGTTCCAAATATCCACCAATGCCTTCCACTCATCACATGCAGGTCTTTCTTCCTTTATCTAATCCTATCCATCTTCCAAGTAATGAGTTTGCAGATAATTTTTACCTTAATAAAACCTCAAAATGGTTGCAAGTGTTGATGGAAAGGTTATGATATATGCTTCTAAAAAATATAACACCTTTTGCTTTTCCCAACATCACATGAAAATTTGTTGCTTGAACTTTGGAGAAGATTCTTCCCTTTTGAATTTCTTCCCTTTTATCATATTGCAATTTGTGACATGGAATGCTTCATTAATGGTTTTTTTATGATTTTTCTAAGTCATCACATTTATAAATGTCTTAGCAACATTCAGAGAGTGTACGTAACTGTATACACGTTGGACGTAAATATACACCCAAACATATGTATGTCCAGAGGATAAAAAATATAGTATAGTTGTCTGCATCATGATCTATGAGTGCAGGTATGGTTGGAAAGTGTGATATATTCTGAGCATTCTGTCTCAGGGTTTTCATCTGTGAAACGGAACTAGAATTACCTTCCCTTCTTGTTACATAAGATTGCCATGAATTTCAAATAAGATAATATGAGTAAGTGGTTTATGAGGTAAAATATACTAGAGAAGTATATGTCTGGCCAAGATGTGAGGGCCATTTGGCCGCATGTCAGACTCTCTTAGTTTTCTAAACTACCAGAATGGTTTCTACAGGTGACTACAAGGGAGCTCAAGTATATATTTGATATTTATAATTTTCTTCCAAATTACTTTTCCACCTCTTTCAAAAGCCCAATTGTCTCCCCTTTCCTGATTTTGTTGCATGGGTTCTAGTTTCTATCTTTGCTTCTGTCTTTCAATTAGATACTCTTTCTGGTAACAATATTGATTCCTCCTAAGCAAGATTTGCTTATGCAAGCTGGTCTAAGCTGCCTCTCGACCACCTTTCCAAATTTGATGCAGAATCCCTCTGTCCTTTCAAGGCCAAGCTCCTGTGGTCATATGATGTTTTTGGTGGGCTTGCTCAAGCATTTCTAAAAGGCAGCAGATAGTATACGTTTTTAGAATTGTCCAACCTTATTTAATAATGGCAGAAGTGCTGAGCATTTACTTTCCAAAATGGCTCACATCTTGGAGAAGGTAGGGATTTTTTAGGCATACTCAACTTAAAAAAAAAAAAAAATCTTGCACTCTCGTCTTACTTGAGGTGAGAATCTTGATGATTCATCAGATAATTGTAGTATTGTTTTCAGTGCTCCATTGAAATAAAAAGGGAAATGTTTGGATCTGACTAAACCCAAATGTAGACAGTGTAGACAGCTAAAACATGGTCTTTTGATGAAAAGGCCTTAGAGGTTACATTTTAGTGTGATGTTTAACACAATAGACTTCTATTTCAGGAAAAACTTGAGTTTGAGTTTTGGCCATGATATTTAATAGATCTATGATATAGCGAAAATTTCTTGGCCTCTTCACATCTTAGTTTTCTCATATAAAATGGACCTGATTGGCCACCGTTTTGCTTAGAATGTAGAAAGATGCAAGAGAGTGTCACTGTCCCATAGCAATAAGAAAAAAAATCTATGAAAGCGTTATTCTTCTCAAGACCATTAGAGAGATGAGATTTCTAATCCATATAAACTGACTTCCAAAGGCTGAGAAATCTCCTCCAAAGAGAGATGAAGCAAATAAACTTCCACTTTTGGAAGAACATGGAAGAAAGAGGTGACTGCCAATAACAGCAGGTAAAGAGAAAATAGCCAAAATTTTAATCGTTTTTAAAGGCCGAGTATGAGTTAGTATGACATAGTAAAATTCCCAGGAGTTCCAGACACAAGTAGAATAAACTTTCTCAAAAGTGTTTTCCGCAGGCTCCCACCGGTGCTCACAAGAAACAGTTCAGGGAAGAGGAGGACTCAGTGAACTCCCCTCAGGGGTGTATCCTTACATTTGTCTCAAATGAAGTAAAAGTCATAAGCTCCCAGGAAAAGGATAGGTAACTCTCCCACCCACCCTGTCCTTCAAAGACATGAAATACTTGGGGATACATCTAACAATATATCTGCAAGATTTGTATGTTAAAAATGCCAAAATGTTACTGAGAGAAATTAAAAAAGAGCCAAATAAATGGAGATATATATTTTGTTCATGTTTCAGAAGACTCAATATTTTAAAATATCAATTTCCCCCAAATTCATCTATGGATTCAATGCAATCTCAATCAAAATCTCAGAAGACTTTTTAGTAGAATTTGTCAAGCCGATTTAAAATTTTATGTGGATGGGCCGTAGCAGTTAAGTTCGTGCACTCCGCTTCAGCAGTCTCAGGTTCGGATCCCAGGCGCAGACTGACACACTACTTGTCAAGCCACGCTGTGGCAGCATCCCATATAAAGTAGAGGAAGGTGGGCACAGATGTTAGCGCAGGGCCAGTCTTCCTCGGCAAAAAGAGGAGGATTGGCTTCGGATGTTAGCTCAGGGCTAATCTTCCTCACACACACACACACACAAAAAGTATTCTTACCTGGAAAAGCAAAGGGCCAAGACCAGCCCAACAATTTTGAAAAAGAGGTACAAAGTTGGTGGACTCACATTACCTGATTTCAAGGCTTTATTTACCACAAGGGTAAATAAGCTATACTTTAATAAATCTGACTTTAAAAAATGAACATAATCAAGTACTTACTTCAAAGAGTTATTTCAGGAATTAAATGAGGTGACAGTACCAGCACAAAGGAAGTGCTCAAAAAATGGTAACTATTGTCATTGGCATTTATTGTTTGTTAGAGAGTCATAAAGAATAATTCCTATTTCACTCCTGGACCCCCCTCCCCTGCCACCAAATGTTCTGGAATTAAAATGGGTTTTTTTATGTGGAACATTAAGAGATCTTTCTTTTCCTGGGTACTCTCTACAGACTCAAATCAATACTAGGTCTTGGATATGTATTCTGATGGATCACCCTCAAAAGTGGGCATCCTTCATTTTACCTGGCGAGTGCAACTGTGGAGGCTTGGCTGGAAGCTTTGTGTCCCTGGTGAGATAAACATGGCGGCTCCCTAATTCCCGCTTGTTAACGTGTAGGCAATTTAAGAGTTGAAGCAGATTTTCTGTAAAGAAGACTGAGCTTCAGATCCCCTCACTGGCCCCTTTCAAGGTCCCTGGAAGGGACCGTAGCAATGTATTTACCTCGTGGTCGGTTGCTGTAAAATTTGTAAAAGAACAATATTTTAACCACAGTTATGTAAAACCACTGTCTCTTTCCACTCTGTTCTCCCCTCTCTCGTTATTCCCTTCATGTCAGATAGGATTGGAGTGGCAACAGCTTTTTTCCTTTCTCTCTCTCTCTCTCTGTTTCTTTCTTCTTTTCTTCTTGGCATTTTGCTAAGGGAAAGTTGAATTAGAGACACAGTTTGATTTTTTTAGTCACTTCCAAGTATAATTAATTTATTGTTAGTCTGAGTTTGAATGCCTTCCAAGAATATTCCTACTGCCCACTCTGCTGATTTACCTGGCATCTTGGTATAAAGATGGAAATCATGTTGTGATACGAACGTGAACTACATAGATCAGCAGTGAAAACTATTTGGGTGGTGGCAGAGAAACAAAGTTTGAAATATGTGGAGCTAGAACCTAGTCTTTGGAAAATTCTCTAAACATCGGACTTGAAAAATTGTAAGGTGGGGTTGGAATTCAGTTTTTGTAGTTAGCTAGTCAAAATAGAGTTTCTCTCTTATTAGGAACATACCTGAAGTGCATACAATTATATTCCCACTATATATATTTTTATGGGAATTGTGTAAAATAGAATTTATTAGATTTTTTTGTATCTATATGCACAAACCTGGAGCAGTATTACAAAGAATGGGTACACCCCTGGGTGAAATGCATCCCACCATATCTGATTGTATGGAGTGTGTCATCAATAAGTCAGTGTAGGTGGTATATAAGAACAATTTGATCACATAGTTATCTAGCTCAAGGCAAAATAGAAGACTTTTAAAATGCATTTGAATTTCTCTTACGTATGCCATAATTTCAAGTAATTTTAAATATTCTCAAAATTATTGGTCATGTTCTTAAACAATATAAAGATTAAAGGTAAGTATATGTACTGTATAGCATGATGCTAGGAACATGGGTGCTTCATCAAAAGTACCTACTAATTATTATTTCAATTCTGTACATTTGGTGACGTAATGGGTCACTGATATATAGCAACTGTTTATTCTTGATAGTGCTGTCTGGTTGATTACTAAAGATGCCTTTGGGGAGTTTCAGTGGGAGATGAGTACACTGACACAGGCCTTTGAGCAGTTGACATTTGTTTTTGTAGAAGGTTTCTGCATCCATGGCAGTGCCCTCTCAGACTGGCCCTGCTCCAAGTTTAGTCCACAAATAGCACGTCATTTCTTATCGCTGCGGGCCAGGTCAATCTACTTGATCTTGTGACATCCCTAAGAGAATTTCCAATGCTTAGTTATATGCAAATGTGTTTCTTCTTATTTATTTGGAATATACGAGAAATGACAGGTGCCACTGTCATCGGTGGAAAGAAAAATGAGAAAAACAAGAGCAGACTCTCTCTCCCTGTTCTCCTTTGCTAGCAAGACACTAGGTCGGCAAATGAATGATATTTAATTGTACATTCTTAGAACTCCAGTTACTTTGGCATGGCAACATAACATAATGATTATGGAAGTAAACAGCTACGGGATGTGTTATAAAAAGAATGAAAATGTTTTATATTCAGTAACTAAGTTCCTCACTAGCTTAACTTTGAAATATCTGAACTTAGTATTTCCACCCTTTACATGTCTTCTTCTGTAAATAAATGCAAAGCTTTATTGAAGCACACCACTAATATAGATGATGATGAAGATATTAAACTATCATTTATCTTATATTTGTTTTGTGGCACTTTACATATAGTAATTCTGCATTTGGCTACCTGCAGCCATGTAGCCATGTAGAAAACTTAACAATGACCTAAAGCCCAAGGCTCACATAGTGACTCCATGATGGCATTAGTGACTCTGGTTCCTATAAGCTTTCTACTCATTCTAAATATGTGGCTTTAGTCTCATAGTTACCTCAGGGTCACAAAGTGGCTGCTTCACTTCCAGCATCACAGTTCCTTTCAAGGCAAGAACAGAGGGAATTGTAAGGGGAAATAAAATGTGCAGGTCAGATTTGTCCCCTTCTGAAAATATTTTAAAGATCTTTCTTTTAAAGGTATAATATCCTGCTTGTATCTCATTGGCCAGCACTGTGCCACATATGGCATACTTGCCAGCTCTCTAGCTGCAAGGGAAGCTGGAAAGTGGAGTTCTATGTATGCAGGTATGTATGTACATGTGCATGATTGCATATATTTTTAAGGAGAACACATTGCTGCCACAAATGGATTCTGACTGAAGGAAGGAGAAACTGGATCTTGAGTAGCAAACAAGTAAGGTCTGCCATATATAGTAGTCTTCATAAAAGTCCTATAGGATGGGTGTTATTATTCTTGTGAAGAATGATAAAAGAGAAGTTAAATAGCCTTCCAAAGAAGTTGCAAAAATTAAGTTTGCACCCAAGAAATCACATTTAGTAGGAAATTATTACAAAGAACTTGTTGTCATCAATATACTTCAAAGAAATATGGAAGAATCATAAGGAATGTCCACAGGCTTAGAACTGTTTGTGCTTCACAATTTTCTCTATGAGTGCTTTTACACTTCCATTTTACTAGACTTCTCTTGGTTGCTTGAACACTCCTTTGAGTTTTGTTCTTGTTGTTCCCTCTGTTTTGAAACCTTTTCAGCTGGTGTTTAGGCTGTCCAGATTCTTCTGTTACTTCAGATTTCAGCTCAAATGCTATCTGCTCAGAAAGGCCTTCAATGAGCTCCCCAATTTGATGTTGTCTCTCCCAAAGTCACTATCTATCCCATTATCTAGGGTTTCTATCCAAAATGATCTTCTTTATTTATCTACTTATTTATCTCTACATTTGTCTCCATCAGAATGTAAGTTCCTTGGAAGCATGAATTTTTGTTTTTCTTTTTGATCACTGACCTTTGCCTGATATCAACTCCAATGCCTGATAAATGGTAGGCTCTGAAGACATGTTTGTTTAATTTCCCAGTGTGTATACTCTGACGGGGAGGGGGCTTGAGGCAGTAAGGAGTAAGAGACAGGGGTGACATGCATGTTTCTTCTAGGTTCTGGTCAGTACTTGTGCTCCTGTAGAAGCAGGAGTGTGTGGCGAGGAGTCGCTGGATTTTGGCCCCAGATAGATTGTTCTACCGAGCACAATAAAGGCGGAGAGTGAGTGCGAACAATTAATAGACTAAAGTCAAGCCATCAAAACCTTTTGGCATAAGAGTTCTGGTTATTAATGGTGTTTACATGGGATGGTGGGAAGAGGAAAGTACAGAATGTTCTGTATCTCTGAACTTTCAGAGTGCTTATTGCAAGGACATCCGGCACATCTGGAAAAAAATGCACAGCTGAGCAGAAGGCACCAGTTCTTAAGACATATGGGTGACATGAAGTACGGTTCTGAGAAAAACCTAATTTAACCCAGAAAGCTCAGGAATGACCCCTTCAGAAATATTTAATTCCGTGGTTATGAAGCATTTACTCGAGTTGAATAATAACTAAAGTGTTTTCCCCTTGCATAAGAAAGGGAACGACCTTTACGTTCTTAAGCAACATTTTCTTGCCAAGCTAAGAATTGTGACCTAGCACATTGCATTTTGTTACAGATGTTATGAGGAAGAGCAGAAACCAGTGGAGCTTCTAAAACAATTTAAAAGGTTAAAATTTTGAGTTCAGAATCAAATTGGTAAATTGTGCTTTTGTCATCGATAAAGATTTTATTTTCCCCAAATTTTGGACCAAAGTACTGTTAAAAAACTGTCTCTTTGTTTTTAAATTATGAGAGATTATTTCAGTGATATCACATGATATTATATTGTCTGGAGTGAGCTTTTTTAGAAGGCAAAACCACCTGCTATATTCTGTATGGAGACTTTAGCCTGGCTTGTGTTGACAGTAACCTCAAGGTAATTCTTTGAAATAAAAACCTATAAAAAATGTTGTGACAGGACAAAGAGATAACATGTGTGACAGAGGAAATGAAACTAAAGTGTTTATTTTTCTGATAAAATAAGAGTGCCTCTTTTTTCCCAGTTGTAGCATTGTGACTCAGTTCAGTGAACTATATAATCCTCTCTGGAGCTTAATTAGAAACCTTGTAAACTGAGTGCAAGAGGCCAGAATATGTGTTGGATGAACACAAAAAGGCTTTTTTTTTGAAAACAGGGACTCCTCTTGAATCATCTTACAATGGAGTCTAACGATTTTGTAACTGAATTGCCCAATTTGCGTTCAGAAAAGGGGACCTTCTGTTTCTACAGAAAGATGATGAGAAATGTGGCCTTCGTATGTTTATAACAAAAGCATTCTTCTTTCGCTCCCCAACTTTCAGAGGCATAAAACACATCGATCCAGATTCTCCCGGTAGCTGACTTGTAGGCTGTGGACTAAAGCCCTGCAGTGGTTTCCTAGAGGGTACCCTAATGAGCTGAAAGAGTTAATGCTCAGCTTCTCCAGGGGTGTAGAGAGATCCTGTTCAATAAAAAAAGAAAGATAATGACCTGACAGGAAGGAATCTAAACTCTGTTTCATTGAGTAAGCATGCACTACCTCCTCCATTGGCGGGAGTGTGGGGGAAGCATTGAAATGTGGGGGACTCTCTTCAAAGGAGTCAGTTGATTTCCCAACTCTTGTAAAGATAGAATCCATTTTTCTGCACTCAGATGATAAACTCTTCTAAACATATTTTCCTTTCATTTTTCCATTCCCTTTCCATTTCCTTACATTTTGCTTTTCTCCTCTCCCTTGGGCATCTGCTTTGGCTTTTGACCTGTTTACTCTGTCCTAATGTGAACTTTTACTGTTTTTACTGTTAGTTTATATGTTTCCGTTTTGGAGGTTATTAAAGTTTAATGAAAGCTGGTCTCCATTTTGAAACCTGGTTTGGTGTATTAAAAAAATATGTTTTCTGGGAGTCTACTTTTGTTGAGCAAAACAGCCATGTTCTTTGCCCTGGAGTTTACAGTCTAGTGTACCTAATGGTATTGAAGGACTGAAGGTTGTTCCATAATTTTAGAGATTCTAAGTACCAGTGATAGGAAATTATTCCCTTAAATTAAAGTGCATTTTGCCATTCATGTGACTCACTTTTTTATCAGTTACATCCTCTGATGTACATAAATATACTAATATTTTATGTCAACATATATATATATATACATGAATAATAGCATATAAATGGATGTTTATTTTTAAGTGGCAGCTTGTGACCATAAAAACACGCAAAAGGTTGATACCTAGGCAAATTCCTTTAGTAAACTCATCTTTTCAACTCACCACATCTCCCATTTTCTGAAATAAGCAGGAAGATGAATACATTGCATCCAAATAAATGTACGTAGAAAATGTTTTTCTATTTTTGGAACTTTTTATATCATCACATGATGATGATGCAGATAATTCTATGTGTTTTTCACTGCTGGTTTGGTGTTTTGTGTTATTTTCTTTGTTTCTTCTTATAACTGTGTAACTGATTAGGCCTGGGAAAGAGGAGAGAAGATTGATGCTCTCCTCCAATTGCAGCACGCCATATGACATTATTACTCTGACTTGCTTTTGCTAAAAAAGCATAGATCCAATGATGATTTAAAATGGATTAAAGAAGGCTCTTCTATCCTAAATAAGCCATCATGGTTTTCCAAGTTGCTTTAGATGCCCCTCAACTCCTTGTTTTGGCTGATGTTCTTGCCTATTATATTTTAAGATATTCAATTAGCATTTTTTTCTCTAGTATCTTCTACTTGTAAAGGTACTATACTAGAGATTAAGACATAATTCCTGCCCTTAATGAACAATAATCTGAGGCAAAATGAAACAAGGACATAAATGGCTACAACACTAAGTGGAATATGATACACACCACAGAAAAGCTCCAAAGAAGCAACATGTTCAAAGTCCCGGACACAGGACTCTGCACAGTGTATGTGCAGTAGGTGTTGGTTCCTTCCTCTTCCCCACCAGGGTGGGAAATGGTGCATCTGGTTGGAAGAATAAATAAAGCTCTTGTGGAGAAGATGACATTTTGATTAGGACAATGTAGGAAAATGTCTGTGAAATAGAAAGCAACTTAACTAGACTTGAAAGTAATGTAAGTATAGGAAGGAAGTTGAAATGATTTTTGGAAAGGTGAACCTGAGAGCCTAAGGTGCAGGGCCTTGCACCTTAGGGGTAGAAATTTTAACTTTATTTGATTGATGATAGAAAGCCATTGAGGGTTTCAAAGTAAAGAGAATCACACTATGACCTGTGTTTTAGAGAAAGATTCTGAAAGCTGTGTGAAGAGTGAATCAGAGAGAAATGACTTACTCATGGCATAGCTAAGCAATATATCCCTTAACTTACACGAGGCATAGCTATTAAGTAGAGTATGCGATTTTTAAAGCCACAATTCTCTGACTCCATGGTCCATAATAGAAAATAGGACCTACACCACTTTTTTTTGTGTGAGGAAGATTAGCCCTGAGCTAACATCCCTTGCCAATCCTCCTCTTTTTGCTGAGAAAGATTGGCCCCAGGCTAACATCTGTGCCCATCTTCCTCTACTTTATATGGGACGCTGCCGCAGCATGGCTTGATAAGTGGTGCATCAGTGTGCTCCCAGGATCTGAACCTGCCAACCCTGGGACGCCAAAGTGGAGCACGCGCACTTAACTGCTACACCACCGGGCTGGCCCCGTACACCACTCTTAATGATGCACAACACTGGCCATAACAGATAGGTCCGTCCTTTGCCAGGGCTCAGTTGCTCCATGTGAGGAGGCAAATCAAACTTTAAAATTCTACAGTCTATCTATACTAATACATCCAGTTCTCATTATGGCCAATGGTGTGCATTTGCATCCTAAGTAATGAGGGAGTCAAACAGAAACCAATATGAGATTTCATCAGAACTCATTTTCTAACTAACTGAGCTAATTCTTCAGGTTGAAGTATAATGAATTTGAGCAACGTCTAATAATGTAATTTTTATAACTAAAATGATATTATAGGGAATTTACAAGTCATACAAATTCTGTAGGAATAAGATAATATTTAACTATAATTTTATAAGAGGTACATTTAAAAAGATCCACTCAACGATATTTCACTTGCAGATGTTCTGAAGTTAAAAAGAAAAAGTTTGAGGACAAATATAAAGGCCTTAAACTGCTATTACTTCAGTTCTACAAGGAATCAAGAGCAGAGCTCGTCAAAGAAATAATTGAAGACACCCTGGGAAGAGAGGACTGAGGTTTTCAAGTTTATAATAAATCATTCAATGCCCTTGGCAAAGCCTTGGTGGAAATTATGAAACTGAATATTGTAATGCAATTTAAGTTTTCACGAAGGCCTTAATTCCGATTCTGACAGGAATTTTATCCAAGAAAGAACTGCCTAACCGAATCCCAAGAGACAGATTCTGTTGATCATGATAATGTTTTGCCTTTGGCAAGAAGGTGAGCTGCTGTTTTGAACCCAAATGAGAAGCGTTTTTAGAAGCACCACATCTATTCCTTTTATACTGAGCAGGAGTAGACCAAGGAGAGGATGTGAAATCTCTTCCCCTTCTGGAAAAAGGATAAATGAGAGTCCCTTTATTTGTATAGGACCGAACTTAGAAATCGCCTCTGAAATCTATATCAAGTGTTTCTAAATGGTATAGGCGTGTGCATCAGTGATGGTTCAGTAGATCTAAACCTGTCTGAAAATCAGAGCAATTGGAAAATATTTGTGCTCACTCACCTCCTGACAAAGGAAACAATAACTAGCACAGTAGGAAGCTACAGCTATCTTCTGACACATTGTGTTTCCAGCCCCAAAATGTCACCTGAAACCCGCTGAATGGAGATGAATGAAAACCAGCAGTGGTCCTGAAACACGCAAAAGGAGAAAAAGCCCCAGCTGCAAAAAACCTGAGGTTCTTCAAAGCCCAACAAGCTGTTGACTCAGACCTTTGCAAAGTCAGAGCGTGTGTTCTCTGGTAAAGCCTAAAGGCTTGTAATTGACAAGGCAGGGAAACTTAAAATCTCTAATTTGAGGTATAACTGCAACGTGCGAATTCTTTGCAAGAAGCCCTTACAGAGAAGAGCTATGGTAAACCTTAGAATGATTTTCTGTTTCTCTCTCATTTGAAAATATAAAGAAAGACTCCAAAGCATATAATGTTTGAAGAAAAAGGGACCCAGGAGCTTCCAGAGTTTAAACTTATTCTGCCAGGGCTGATTCTACAAATTTTACATGAAGTATCCTGTGACACTAACAAAAGAATCCTTTAGAACTAGTGAGAGTTGAAGACAGCTGATAAGTGAAGATGAGTTGTTAATGTGATAGAAATATCCTTCCCAGAGCTGTCCCATATCACTATTTTTGGAGTCAATATGAACTTTTTAAAGCACAAACATTTCTTAACGAGTGAAGTTAGAAATGAACGCTCATTTGAAATTAAAGGGGGAAATGAGAAAATGGGAGTTATCCTTCATAATTTAAAAATTCTTTGGTTATTTGAACCAATAGCATACTTTGGGACTCTACTGAGCAAAGTTACTGTGATCACATAAAGAAATATAATTGAGTTTAATGTATGTGCTGGACCTCAGAATTTCTCCAGTCTTCCTAGTTTCCTATTTTCATTGATTGTTTGCTTTGAATTGGTAGAGACTAAAAACTTGGCTCTCTTTTGAATAGATGCACACAATAACACTGGTGTCCTACAAGATCCAAGAAAGATTGCTCCTGCCGTTTGCATGAGATGAGTGTGGGCCTGAGTTAATATAAAGCACCAAGTTTTGTAATTGTTTTCCTGTTTCGGAAAGGGAGCGTTAGTGCCTTAAGCTATTGTTTAATTATTGTTATTCCTATTGTTTCAATTATTATCGACTTTTCAATAATATTAACAAACTCATGGAACTCAGTCCAACTGAAGTCACATTTTGAAAATTGTGTAGCTAGCTCCATTAACTGGGAAGACAGCACTCTAAGTTAGAGAGCTGGTTTCAAAGGTGAGAAACTGGCAGGAGAGAAGGGAAGGGCTTCACATTACCTATCAGGTTGTACTGCCCATCTGCTCATTGGAATAAGAGAATTGCATTTTGACCTTAAAGAATGTAGAAAAAATAAAAACAAGTTTTAGGAATTTCTTATATTTGTGATAGGTATATTTTAGGATAGGCTATTTTTATATTTATATATAAATTCTTGGATTTTTCTCTTCCAAGGATCTAAGTCTTCCTAAAAAAATTTTTCAACCCTGTGGAATTTGGATGCTGGTGACATATGCACAGAGACTAATGTATGTCCATATTTTAGCTAAAATGAAGCATTACCATTAGGCCAGGTAAACAGATTCCACTGCTCCTCATCACCAACCTCTTGTTCATAATCGGACAGAAAATGGATCTTCTCTGATTTTTTTCAACACTTAGATCTGTCAGAACTCAATGATTAATAATAAAGTGACTCCTCTCAAAAATGGAATTATACTGACTTTATTTTCTCATGCACTTGAAGTCCCTCTGGCAGGACAACTAATCTAATATGTCATGTGCTAAACCGAAATTCGTAGAAAACATCACTCATTTACAGCTTCCCTGTTAATTCTGCAAAATCTTATTTTAGTCCTGTAGGTATTGTTTTCCGATATTTTAACAGTAGTAGGCAAAATATATTATTGGAGAAATATGCTAGAAAAGTAAAGAGAACAAGGTTTGGGGCAATTAAGTTATATTAACAGCTTTCTCTAGCTTTATTTTAAAAAATTGATGCAATAAATGTCATTTTAAATATTTTATCATACATTTAATCTGGTAGAGTAGGGCTTTGACAATTTATTCTTGAACATAATGTTTCTTAATGAGGTTTTCATACATGAAATTCATTAGTATTTAGGACAAAGAAAAATAAGTGAATCTATACTTGTATATTGTCAAGTTTATGATTTGTTGGTATTTTAAAGTAAATAAATATGGTGTTTACACTAATAGATTAATTCTACAATATTATAAAAGTGTGAATTGTTCAGTTTTCCTAATTTTATTTTAACATCACATGTACTAATTATATATGTATTTAAGAGATCATTCTTACATTTTAATCATGTAAGCTACTAGTTTATAAATGAATTTCAATCACTGTTATGTGATTTTGAATATTCCAAGATAATCTAAAGAGATTGATTGATTCATTCATTTATTCAGAGATACCTATTGCATGCCAATATGTCATAGGTAAGAATCTATGTTCTGGGAGTACAATGGTGAAAAGACACAGTTGTTGCCCTCCAATAGTGTGGCTACCTCAGACAATGATGGAAAGGCATATTAAAGGCTTAGCTAATGCCTAAATTCAGGGACTACACCCTGTAGGGTCGGAATGCTCTCCTTCTGGATGTGTATATAAACCAAATTAATGGTCAATATATGGTGCTGTGACTCAAAAAGCCAGAATACTTGGGTCCAGGAACCAAGAAGTAGAAGATTGGCCCCTTTGTTATCACTCAGAGTGACTCAATTGCCTAAATGCCCACAATTTAGGCTTTGCTGGATTAGTAGTCTGGTGCCCATGGGGGCAAGAGGGCACTTCAGTAGGGGGCATAGTAAGTGTTCATAACCTTAAAACTATGACTACTGCTTGGTGGTTTTGGGCTTCTCATGCAGGTGACCCCAAAGGCAGAGAAGGAAGTCATCATGTTGGTGGGAATAACTGAACGTGATTATCGTGAGCAGCTATGATCGCTACTACATAATGGTGCCATGGAATAGCATGTTTAGAGCCCAGGGGTTTCACTGAAGCTTTCCTGGTGATAACAGAAAGTAGACTATTATAAAGATGATGGCCTGACTGGGTATAGTAATTAAAGACTCTGAACTCTTGGGGATGAAAGTCTGAGTCATCCCATCAGACAAGTGAGTTTAGACTAACGGGAGTTGTGAGTAAGAACGGGGGAAGTATTGAATGGGAATAGGTGGAGAAAAAAGATGGTTAATATCATTTATGGCCCAGAGACCAGTTGCTGCAGCAGGGGCTCTAGCTTTTTCCACTAACTTTTCTATATGGAGTCTATTGTAGAAATTGCTGCTGGCTACCACCTTGAAGGCTCTGTGAAAGATCTGAGTGATGCAAGAGGTGGGCTCTATTAGAAACCTCTTATGTTCCACCTCACATACTCTCATTCAAGCTTTTTATTCCATCCATTGATACAACAATTAGCTGATTGCTGCTGTAACCAGCCAGCACATAGGCCTAACTTTTGCCCCAGGGCTGTTTTGAGTGGAACACCTATAGAACTTACTAACCACTGCACTCCATGGGAAGACCCTTGAACAATGGGGGATAAGAGCCTATGACCCAGATAGAAAATCCTGAAGTGTATTATACAAGGCTCCCCAGAAGGTCCCTAATGATGTTGAGCCTTAATTACCCACACTGGTCACGAACTTGATAATGCACCACTACACGAGCTTTCCTTTCTCTCCTGTTTCACCCTGCTCATTTTCCCACTTCTGTTTCTTGCCATTACTTCTCCAAATAAATTACCTACATGCAAGTTCTTGTCTCAGGCTGCTTTTTTCTTGGGGGTTGGGGCGGGGGGTTGATGTAGGAAATGATAGTGAGAAGAGTTTTAAAAAAAGTAAGGCAGGGAATGGGGTACAGGAGTATCAAGACAGAGAGAGTAACTGGTGACATTTGAAGAGAGACCTAAGAAAAAAGAATAAACCACGTGGATACTCAGAGAAGAACAATGAAGGCAGATGGAAGTGTATGTGCAAACGTCTTGTGGAAGTTTCTCTGACACATCTGAGGAGCAGCAGGGTAGCCAGTGTGGCTGGAGGGGAATGAATGAGGAAGAGAGTAATAGGAAGTAAGTTCACAGAGGCGATTGGGCCAGATGGAATAGAGGCTTTTAGTGTCTATCTCAGCATATTTGCATCTCTGGTCTTTCATTTGTAAATGGGGCTGGTAATGCTGACCTCCCGTGGTCTTGGGCAATATTCAAGAGAATGTAATGTCTGGGAGGGTAAGCCTGTTATCTATCATCTATCTATCTAATTTATCTACATTTCACTTCCTAATTCGCCCATTCTCTTCCATCTCCTCCTCTAGCACGGCACTCATTGATACACAGTCTGCTCTGGCTATACGGACAGTGATAGAAAGGCACTGGAGAGCTGAGAGTCTTCAGGGGATGGGACTCTTATACCTATGTGTATGTCACATTACACCATTTGCCTCATTTTCTCATCCCGTGTCTCCCTTCAGACTCTGGAGCTCTGTGATCTGTTAGCCTAAAAACATCGTCCTGCGAGGAAACTTACAACCCGATCACTGAGAGGGACATACCCTTAATGATGTACTTTCTTAAAGGAGCCTATAAAACTTGTGGGGACCTTGACTCTATTGTGTATTATTAGTAGCAGGAAGGCCCTTACTTTGTTGAATCTTGTTTTATGTTATTATTTTCACTCAGGCTAAGAAGAAGATGTGAGTCATGATTACTGGAAAAAACAAGGTAAAGGTGAGTAAGGTGGCTCTCATCAGAACATGTGTAAATTATTTGACACTTCCCAGAGCAACTGACTTGATAATCTCTTATAAAACTACTTCCTGTTCCACACTTTTGGCTTTCCTGTTCCGCACGTCTGTTCACTTTGTATCTGGTGACTTCACTCTTCTGCCCAGTACTGTGAATTCTGCTGCTTATAGATGATATGAAATCCATTCACTAATTTATTTGCCAGGTAATGTTTAATTTTATAGACTTATAAAAATTGTTATGATTGTGACTTGGAAGATATTGATACGTTGTCATCCTTCTCTATAAAATTATTCCTGACACTTTTACCAAGGTTTATTGAGCCTCTCCCTCTTTCTCTCAGCAAGTATCTGAGTGTGCCTGGTACTAGGATATAATAGCATACAAGACATGAGCTGTCATGGAATTTGGAGTCTTGGGGTGGGAGTATTGATAAGTAGTTGTGGCAAAGGAGAAGGACAGTTGTCAGAGGATCCAATAACAGAGGTACTGGCCAGCCATGGGCCATTCTGTGAGTCTCTATCGTGCTCTACTCCTCTTATCCTGCCACTTAAAAGTCTGCTACCAATAAGTGGAAGAAGTTAGAGACTCAAGCTGGAAGAAGATATAGTTTTCCTGGTGAAACAAGGCAACAAGCCCATGGGGAACCTGGGGAAGAAGTTCAGCAAAGGACTTGGGTAATGGGAGAGCCCAGGAGCCCCTTAAAGATGAGCTGCTCAGAGACTCAACTTGGGTTCTGAATTACACAGTTGGGTTTCATATGGATTTAAACTAATAGGATAGTTGCCAAATTATCTCCTTCTACTGTATCCTCCTACCCATTTCTATGTCCCCACTAAAACCCAAACCAGATGAAATATAAACACTCTCTTCGATAAAATTGGCCTCCTATTTGGTGATACCTCAAGTTATAAGGGTACTGATACAACTCCAAAATTGATGTATAAAATTAAGCCAGAATCATAAAGTCTTTCTTTTGGCATAAATACTGCAAAGTTCAGACTCCCACAAACCATGCCTAAGGTAGGAATTCCAAAGATGAGACGTTCGGCATGAGAGAATCTAAACCAAGAACAAACAGAAAGCAAATAGTTAACATGAGTTCTAAAACTGGAGAATTTTTATAGTGTCAAGCATTTAAAACTGTACCTGAGTACCCCAAAGCAAGCATATACATATGTGCTTATATTGATTGATTTCACATATGCATCACACTAGAAAATGATTAAAGGAATTTGAAAATAGATTTTTTGAAATCTCAACAGAATTGGGACAAACTTGTGAATGCTCATGACATTATTCTAAATAAAGAGAAGGTTTCACTATCATTTGTTTGAATGTTTTAATCCATAATTGTACAACTCAGATACTTTATATTCCAAAGTAGAATTTTTTGTTTAAATACATTTAAATATATTCACTGACATGTTAAAATTCCATGCTATTTGAGAATGAAGAAATGATTGGTTTTTAGAAATAAATACATACATTTGATCATCACCCTTCATTTCTTTAATTATTTTCTTAATTTGACTTGTAGGACAGTGCACTCTCCCAGATTCTTTCCTTCCTAATGGACCTTCTCTACAGTCCCATTTTTGGATTCTCCTTATCTCCTTGAACTCTAAATAATGAGTGCCCAAGAATTCAGTCTTTGGACTTCTTCTCTCTGTTTGCACTCATGACCTCATGGTCTCAAGGCTTAAGATGTCTCTAGTGAGGACTTGCCTGACCTACAGACTCCTCTATGCAATTGTTTCCTCAACACCTCTTCCCAGATGCCTAATGTCCAAACTCCTGTCCCACCTGCACCTACCAAACATGCTTCCCCCCAATTTTTCTCCATTTAGCAAATAGCAACTCTATCCTCTCATTTGCTTGGGTTAAAAACATTGAATCATCCTTGACTTTCTTTCTCTCACATTTTTTATCCAATTTACCAACAAATCCTGTCTATACCAACTTCTAAATTTATCCAGGATCCAACTTCTTCATTCTATCTCCGCTGATGATTGCATCATCTCTTATCTAGATTATTTTAATAGCTTTGAAATTAACGTCTTTGCTTCCATTCTTACTCCCAATAGTTTATTCTCAAGGTGGCTTGGGTGCTCCTTTCTAAGTCGTGAGGCAGATTTCATCACTCTTCTGCTTAGAATCTTTGATGGCTTCCCATCTGAATCAGGATAGAAGCCATTCACTGACCTCTCCACTCTTCTTCAAACCCTCCAAGGAGGCTCTTGTCTGGGGCTTTTGCACTTACTTTTCCCTCTGCCTAGAACATCCTTTCCCAGCTGCATGGCTTGCTTCCTCACTCCTTCAGGACCATTTGCTCACGTGTCACCTTTTTAGAGAGACCCTCCCTGATCACTGCCTCTTTTCCATTTTATTTTTCTCTATAACGCTTATCATCAACCAGCATACTGCATACTGTACTGTATCTCCCTACTACAAGGTAAACTCCACCGGGGCAGAGATTTTGTCAGTTTTGGTCATTGCTGTTTCTCCATGGTAAAACTATAATTTTAGAGAAAAGTTACTAATATGCACACACTAAGAAGCATGCATATCACAGATTCAATAAGTGGAGGAGGCCTGTGGCATAGTGAGGACTCCATGTGGACTTGGGTTTGAAACAGATTGTTCACAGTTAAGATTCATAAAATGACTTGAAGATCAAGACTTCTGCTTAAAGTCATTAAAGAGTTTAGAGGGATAATTTTCAAACTACTGTGAAAAAAAGGCACAAAAATTATTCTTCTGAAAATATCATTTAAGTTTAAAATGCTTCCTACTTATGTTAACATGTGATTATCAGCAGAATTCACTGTGTTCATAAATCATCAAAAATACCCAGGAAGGGTAAAAGAAACTTCCAGAACCAAATCTGTCTGAAATAGAGTGGATAAGCTGACTATCATAGAAAACAATTCTGTAATCCACGGTACGAGACAATTTCTCACAACTATTAAAAATCTCTATAGGTCCCATGAGACTCCAAATTGAGGCAGGCCAGGCATCACAACATCCGTGCAAAATTAGGTATGACAATTCATTAAAAGTATCTTTGGGGAGAACTGATGGTTCTCTTAAATTTGGGGCTGCAAAACAAAAAGAGATGAAATCCTAATATAGTGTTTAACTGGCTGACATCCTTTCTGTTTTTTTAATAAAAAAGAGATTTCCAGTGCCACAATACCATATTCATTGTCAAACATAAGAATGGTGTGTATGAATAGGCAGTAAGTGGAGATGAGCATGGTGTGCATGATCGTCCACGTGAATCTTGTGAAGTTGTACAGATTTACTAATTCTTGTGGCCCTGCACTTTGCATGCCTGGCAATAATAATCTCTGGAATTGAAGACTGTTTGTTTACAACTTAGAAATACAGTGTTTCATTTTTCCTGCTACTAAAAGGACTTATTAGTAATGGCATCATCTTATTGTGAATACAAACATCTCTCAATAATTTCACAGCTTGATGCTTTGGCAAAAATGAAATGCCATTGGAAGGACAGAGCCTGCAAACTGAAATATAATACAGAGAAACAGCAGTGAGGAAATTATTGAAAACGAACCTCAGCCCACTACTAGTTTAACAGCCCTATTGAACCAATCAAGATTGCAATTTGGGGGCTAATTTCACTTGCTAATGAGTAAGTCACTCACAACTGCTAAGGTTTTGAATTCAGATTTTCTATGTTTCACAAACTTAAATGCTAAAGTACAGATTTGACTGCTTCTCCTTGGCGCTATCTGTGTCCCTAACTTAGGAAAAAGCCTGCAGCCTTAAGTATGTTAGCTCTCCATTGCTAGATAAAGTCAAATTGCCATGGAGTGATAATTGCTCAGACATTGAACTATAGGCAGCTCTGTCCACAGAGTGTATCAGCAGACAAACATTTCAAAGGGAATACTGAAACTTAGAGAAGCACAAATGATCTTGGCTGTGGATGTCTTAGGATTTCAACTTCAATCAAAGGGACTAGGATCTGCTTAAAATAGTCACCTCCACATCCTTGCAGACTGAAGTTATATCTGCATAATCACAGACGCTCCCTGTCAAGTCGCGGTGAGGCCCCCCTGAAAGCAAGGATGCACACATGGCTCACGAGGCAGCACATTTGGATGATTTGTGGCAGAGGATCAGAAACTGCTTCAACTTGTTTGATGGGAAAGAGCAACATACTTTAGAAAAAGAACACAAAATCCCATGTGATCTTGATTCTTGGAAACACTTATTTTCTTAGTCAATGTAAAGCATAGAAGAGTGCATCTTGTGTTATTTATCCCTGGCCGGGTGTATATGTCAGAGTGGAAGGGCTTTTTTGTATGGCATACAGGATTGGAATGAGACAAACAGAGCAATATCAATATTCCATTGTTTGCCTCTGTAGATGGAGGGGCTGGAGACAAAGGCACTGGAATGTTGGAGAAGCACTTTTGCGGAAATGCTGGTGAGAAGCACCCAAGGCTATCTCCCCTTCTCCCCAGCTTGCCTTCACTTTTCTGGAGCTGAAACAAAAGATAACTTTAAAAGCACACATACCACAAATAATAGAAAGGTGATGCCAAGTCACAGCTCTAAAGGAGCAGAGCATTCTTATAACATTTACAAAAATGGGAAGCTACTTGGAGCCCCCCCTCATTACCATGCATACACCCTCAATTAAAACAATGCCCCTGATAGCAGGCAGTATAATCTGCATTTTATTTCACTCATGAGCAAAATAACAAGTTACTCAGGCCTGCGGCACTCATGAGTGATATGGGGCGTGTAATATCCTTTCCGTTGAGTTTCCTATTATTAAGCTTGAAATAAGGAGTTCAGAATTAACTGTGACAATGATTTTATCTAGTGTTGGCATCACCATTAGCTTTTGCAGTTTACTGCTAATAAAACTTTAAATTTGCTATTACTTCTAATAACCTTCTTGCCACCTTAGCTGTAGAAATTAGACAAAGAACCCTGCTGACATGTGGCTAGTGACATTTTCTGGAAGTGTAGAAAACTCTGATGACAACAGTGACTGTTATTTACCAAAGTATAATAAAGCCGGGCCCTGCTGGCCTTCGGCGGCCTAATTTAAAGCACCTCTTCCTGAGGCTTGAAGAGGCCCGTAAAAGAACAAAGCATAAAATTTTGGTTTCTGTTATTGTTATTCCGAGCATCAGAGTTTTCTTTCATAGCTATCCAGTAGATTCTAATGTAGGAAAAATAACTTGTGTCTAGCCCTACATGAGTGAAATGAAATATTAAAACAAGTCATTGTTGGGTTAACCCAGAAATCCAGATGTATTCACCCGAAGCATTAAAAAATGATGCAGTGATAGACACATCTGTGGGCTTGATCACTTTCCATCAAATCTCTGGTCTCATTCAGGCCTTCGTCTGTGATACTGAACGTTACCCTTCCCCCATAACTAGAGTTATGAATGCTCTCCTGCTGTCATGCTGTCAGCAGAATTAATATGTATTTGGATGATATGACTTTGGTCATAACAAAATATAAATGACAATGGATGTAAGAATACAGAGAAAAATCGTTATGTCTTATAAAACATTTTTAAAGAGTTCGCTTTTGATCACAGAGAAAAGAATTAGTCAGTCACCAGATTTTAATTTGGGAATCTGTGTTACGTCTAGTAAGGTTATGCCTGGCACAAAAATTCCTTCCCTCATACAGTTTCATTCTCAGGGCATGCTGCGACATTGGAAAGTTTGCTGTTTGCTCTCATTGGGCAGTGTGGTTATTTGATGAGAAAGTTTGCATTCCAGAAAATTGGGAATCAAAATTAAGCTTGTAGGTCAGTTAAAAACATGTCTTTGTACAATGATTCCTTTTTATTCTGTCTTCTTCAGCCAACACTCTTCTCATTTTAAATAACTGATTTTTATTGAGAAACACAAGACAAAGAGGGAAAGAAGTTTTTCCCCCAAGACACTCCATTGATAATATTCTCTTTACCAGCTACTGAGAAGTCAGCACTTCTAGCAATGCTCTGAGCAAGACAAGCTGTAAGTGGCAGTAGAACAGCCAGCAAGCTCTTGAGATTTCCTGAGCTGTGAATGAGTTGTTTATAATTGGAGGAACAAGCTCAGACTGTTCTCAGCCTTTACAAAGTTGAGAACGGCTGCAGCATGTGGCGCCACTTGCTATCTCAAGCAACTTCAGGGTTAATCTGCTCCCTCTGGAGTACTACAATCACGTCCTAAGTGAACGGGAGACATGCACCCATTTTTCTTTCCTGTTAATCCTTTTCTCTCTCAGTCCAACACTCACTGTAGATGTGGAGGTTCTGTTACCGCTTTTTATGTGCCAGCCTTTTTGAAATAGATGAGAGGGTATACAGGTACCAACACGAGGTCTAACTAATAGTCTCGAAGTGGGGGTGAGGGAGATGACTAGGAAGGCAAGTTCTAAAGGAAGCACTTGGAACTGGGCAGGATATTAAATGGTATTCTTTTGATTTTCCTGGTGAACCAGGAAGTTTGTCTTATGGTTTTTGTTAAAGATCCCGATTCCCTCTCAACTCTAGGAAATGCTATCTTGGCATTCTGAGCCAGGAAGGAATAGTATCTTTCCTTTAATGAGCCAGGACTTCATTTGCTGTGAATGTGAACTATGCTTTCTACATCTGGGATTCATCTGTTCCACCACAAAATGTTGGTTAAGAAAGAAAAAATTTAGTAGAGAAAGTGATATTCAAGGCCAGCTCATTCTGAGTTGGCTGGGTATTTGGTTATAAGATAGAGAAAATGACAGAGAATCGGGTGAAAACTACCAATGGCTAGAGAGTGAAAGAGGAAGCCCCTAGCTCCTGACCGTTATAGCTCACCCCTCAACTTACGTTCAATTCCTCCTCTTTTCAGAGCCCCATCCCAAGTTCCTGCTTTCAATTCAAGCACACTGTCCCTGAAAATTCCATTTTGTTCCTCTAAGTTACAGATGTGAGGCTTGGGGAAGAAGGAGAGAAGAGGATATCCTGCTTCAGCACCCAGGGAAACTTGCTCCTAACCTGCCCCGACTTAGAGATGATGGCAAGTTCCCAAAGCATCCTTGTTTGAATATTGTGTTTAGACTCTGGTCAGAGCCATTAGAAATTACATTGTCACTATATGTGACATTGCTTATATGAAATAATACATTTTGGATTTCCAAAATACCTCCTTTCTACAGAGCTGTGGAAAATACAATTGATTCATAAATTGTTTTTGCAAAAGTGCTAGTTGTGCTAATTTCAATAGATTACCTTAGATTTTGTTACCTTTAATAGCGATGAGTAATCTGTTTGTTGAATTCTTCTTTCTTATTATTCAATTGGTAAAAACTTTTCTAAACTCATTACTTGTCCCATAAAACAGTACTGAAATTTTACATACTTGTCTCCAAATTGCTTCCTACTATAGTAGCTACTATCCACTTGGACTATTCATCTCAATTGCTGGACTACAAAAATTGGTATGTTTTGCTACATACAAACAGCTTTGAATCTGCTAATTAGGGCTAAAGAGATGGCAATTGAACTTTACTCTCCCTGTGTCTTTCTCTCTTAAACTGTGGGCTGATGGCATTTTGCAGACTAATAGAATGAGCAGCCTTCCTGAGCCTCATGCTCTTTTCATTAGGCCACTACTACTATACATTTCCTTGTCAGTGTTGGTATAGAGGAACTCAAGGAGTGCAACTGGGCTTATTACGCATGCTCAGGGAGACTAATTTAAGGTGACTGGGTAGAGCTGGGCTGATTCTACAGAAAACCTTCAGTGTGGGGTGGGAGAAGGAAGTGTGGCTAGGTAATCCCTTACAATTCACTTATTCTCCATGTTATTTAGAGAATATTTTTGTCCCTAAAAGTAAAGGCACTAGACTTTTCTGTTACTCTGTTCCATATTATTAACTGACATGATTTCCCTTGTTCCTCTCATCAACCCCGTGGAGTGCAGTTTTCTTTGCCCCATTTCTTTGAGAAACAGGCTTGGAGAGTTACCTGGAGAGGGAGCGTGGCACGGTGTCTGGAGTCAGACAGCCTGGCATTCAATTTCTGCTCCACCTTTTCTGTTGTTTACTTTGGCATGTTACTGAAACACTTGGAATTTCATTTTCCCTCATTTGTTTATGGAACAATAGTACCCAAAGTTTGGTGAGAGAGTCAGAGTCAGGAGTTTTGGTCAGAGTCGACAGCTACGTTGAGAGAGCTCAAGATTCATTCATTCACCAAATTCTCCTTAAAGTTCTACAATGTGCCACGTGTTGTAAGATGTTAGAAATACAAAGATAAGGGCCGGCCCCGTGGCTTAGCAGTTAAGTGCACGTGCTCCGCTACCGGTGGCCTGAGTTCGGATCCCGGGCGCGCACCGACGCACCGCTTCTCCGGCCTTGCTGAGGCCGCATCCCACATACAGCAACTAGAAGGATGTGCAACTATGACATACAACTATCTACTGGGGCTTTGGGGAAAAAAAAAGGAGGAGGATTGGCAATGAATGTTAGCTCAGAGCCGGTCTTCCTCAGCAAAAAGAGGAAGATTAGCACAGATGTTAGCTCAGGGCTGATCTTCCTCACAAAAAAAAAAAAAATAAAAAAGAAATACAAAGATAAGCAAGATGCTGTCCATGTCCTCCAAGGAGTTTTGCTCCAATGGAGAAGATAGTCAAGGTAAAGAAAGTCACAAGACAATGGGATAAGCAGTGTGGTATGTATGGTGACTAGAGGAGGACAAAGGTGGGGTCACTTGGCTCAGCTTACAGGAATTCAGGCAGGGATCTTGGAGAAAGTGAAAATTAAGTGGAGTCTTGAAAGAAGGGACAAGTTAACTAAATAAAATGACAGGTGAGTTAGGGCAAGAATACTCAGGAAGCAAATGAGTAATGACACATGGCCATAAAGAGAATTCAGGGAATTATAAATATATAAGTTATGGACAAGAACACAAGATTGTGGGGAGTGGCTAGAGAAGTAGTTGGTGGAGTGAGAGGTAGGAGAAATTTAGGATCATAATTAGGAAGGGGCATAATCAGAGTTTGAATGGAAATTTTCTGATTTAGAACCCTATCCTTTTTTATCACAGTCTCCTCCCAGCTCACTACGTGTGTGTGTGTTTGTGTGTGTGTGTGTGTGTGTGTGTGTGTATAGTCATATGTCGAAATGAGTCCTTCACATATATTTTTACCATGCTAGAGGTGGTATTTTTCTTTACAACTAACACATGGATACACATTACGTCCCTTTCTAATGGAACCAAAATGTCAACATACTTTAAGAGAAGACTTTAGCTACGTTTTTACTTACTATTATCACTATCTGTACTTAAAAAAAAAAAGACAGAACAGTTCAAGCTATTAGAAGCTGTTTGTGAAATATTCAAGCTTCAAAAAGTTGTCTTTGATGAGACAGAGAACAAGCAAAGAAAGACAGCCAAGCAAACTCAGGCAGCATATAGGTATCATTTTACCTGAAGTGAGAACCAACCATCCTAATGGACTTAAGAACTGTAAATATTTCTCCAGTGCCTGGAAATTCATAGAGAGCATTATGTAAGCAGGCTACATTTTGCACTTGAATTATTATAAATTTAGATTCATAGATACGTGATAATGGATAGATAGATAATTTATCTATATAGGGAAGTAGCTATTACATTTGTCTTTTAAAACACAACCAATGTGTAACATAAGACCCGAATTCTGTATAGAATGTAAATATTCTGGCCCAGAATATCACTTTCCTAATGAAAATAGATAAATTTGTGTATTTTTAGTGAGACTCATATTATTCTAATCTTCTAACCCAGGCCATTTGATTGCAGAAGGCACAATGAAAACATCTGAGAATGAAAAAAAATAAATAAATACACAAAACAAAAATAACCTATCCCATATCTAAAACCTAACAGATTTAAATATTTGTAATAAATGGCCTGCTTACAAGGGTGTGATCTAGAAAAAATAGCCTAGAGTTCATATACACTTTAACCTTGTTCTGGCAAACATATGACTGATATTTCTTCCTTTATGAATACAATGCATTATTTTAAAATAGAGTCTATGACTGAATGTCTTTAAAGCAAATTCCTGTTTCCTGTTGTTTTCTTGTAACCTAGGGGAATATTTCCATAGTCTAAATTAAAAGTTTTTTTTTTTTTAATGGGGGACGGGGGGAGGTGAGGAAGAAGTTAGTCATTCCCATGGTTGCTGGGCACATTATCACAGTATTTGTACTTGTTCCAATGTTGTATTTGCTAAGAAGTAAAAGGCAGAAGTTAACAGACTCCCATCTCTTTTGTACTCCTTCGTTTAATTTTGTTTAACTTCTGTTCCTCAAGATCTTAACAGTTTCTCCTGTGCTTATAGATATTCTTATTTCATACTCATAACTCCCAAAGCCAAATATCTCTCTTAACTTGGTCAGGGTATGTCATACATAGAGTAAAAGTATTGCATTTTCCAGTTCTCCTGCAGCTGAAGAACTGCAATTATATTGCCAATTCTAAAAGCACAGAGCATACATCTAGAATAAAACATGACTCTTTATACCCCTGTGATGGTGTTTTCCGTTTGCCCCTCCAGATCATTCTCCAGCTTTCTCCCCTTGCTCTATCAGGAGGCTGATCTGAAGGGACTGTGAAACTAAGTTTCTTTTCCTCTGCCTTTCAGTGAGGCTCAGCCAATGGAAGCCCTAGCAGGAAACTGGAGGTCACGAGGAAAGAAAAATTGGAGAATTTGTTCTCTTGGTTCCCTCCCACTGGTTCACAGGCTGGCAGTGTCTGAGTTCCTCTTCCAATGGCCACAGCTCCTGTTGGGCGACCCTCCCTTCAGATGCAGGCCTCACCCTAGTCCCTAAATGTTCCCTCTTCTTGTGGCTTCAGCCCTACTGGTGGTTGGCAGGCCCAGGAATGCCTACTTCACCTCCTTGGTTGGTTTCCCTTAACCCTGCCCACCCTTTGTGTCTTCATTAAAACTCTCTTCAATCACATCTTTTGAGTGCGCCATCTGCGTCTTGCCAGAACTCTGACTGATACAAATTCCTAAAGCCATAAAGGATGAAAAGAGTAACAATAAATATCAGATTTGGGCATTGAATCAGCTGAGATTTGTTTTCCTGCATCTCAAGATTCTACGTACAGCAAATACATGTGAATAGGAAGTACATGATGTCTAAAAAAAAGAGGTCTTATTAGGAATCGTAAATTATTAGTATTACACCATGTTTAGCATTTGCTGGATATTAATAACATGCAACTGGCACCAATTTGCACTGAAAAGTATGCTGTTTTTCTTCCTTCCTGGAAGGCTAGTTTTTTTAATGTGCCAATGTTTTCCTGCAAAGGTATATACAAAAGATGGAATACCAGAAGCCAACCCCAGATAACTTCAAAGCCACAGTATTGATCATTTTAGAGGCTCGTCAATCTCATCTTCATAATATTCTGGTAATGGTAAAACCGTGCCCTCCCATCAATGGGCCTGTGCTTAAGACAAGCTTCACTGTGTAATGACTTACTGCTAACTCCATTAATGTAATTTGGGGGATTTGTTTTGTTTTATTTTGTGGCTCATTTCTTGCTCCATGCTGTCTTGGTCTCCAGTGCTCCTTTCTACCTTAAGTTAGAAATGAATTTTTAAAAGTAAGCACTTGTACTTTGAACCATAAAACAAAATCTGAAGCTGAAATCAAAGGAAGAAGGTAAATTACTTTTAGTGCTCTGCAAAGAAACTTTCACTTGGCTATTTCCTGTTGTTTTGAAACTCTGAAAATCAATACAGAAACATATCATATTCTGAAGGCAGGTCATCTGTGCACTAGGTGTTTTTAACAGTTGGCTTTGAAGGGGATACTTATGCCCCCTTGACATGAATCTACAGTTCTTTGCACTAAGTGTCCCCATGAAACTACACTTTTGCTTGGGCTATCCATCTCAATGGTTATTACTTTTTACTGTTCCAGGCTCCCATCTTCTATTATAGATTCACTGATAGATCAATATGACAGAGGCAAGATAAAAGTCAGTTAGCTGCACATGTCTATTATGAGCCTGAAATTCAGACACACATTTCTCCTGACAGAAGACAGGCACATAACTGAGTCGTTATGTGTCTGGGTGATTTTCTGGTGCTTTCTGTACAAATTCAGATTTCTGGACATCGTTCTTAATTTTGAAGTCCTCATGGCCCGTCAGGGAGTTAGGAGTGAGTGGTTCCTAGGGGAGAGAGTGATTTTAAAACACAATCTTCACTTTCGAAAGGAGAGAACAAAACACATTTGCTGCTACTCTGAGGCAGTAAAAGGAGTGCTGACATGCTCGGTTTCTAAACCACACAGGCAAGCGGACTGTAAAACCAAGCGATGGTTCAAAGTCAAGGGAAGAATCTTCGCCGTCCTCTAGTGGGTCATGGGAGCGAGGAAGCTGGCTCTGGGTTGGTTGGAAACCTCAGGTTCCCTCTGGGCTGCCTCACTTCAGCTAATAATCAGCAACCATACGAGAAAGAAGTAGAACTCTGTCAAACATTTAAGCCACTGTCCGCAAGACGGCCTATAATACCTACCAGCATTTGTAGGGCAAGAGTGCTCAAGCAACATCTCAGACAGTAAAGAAATGGGTAGCAAAAGAAGCTGAGATTCAAACGGTTTCATAGCTTGAGATTTTAGAACTTACTGCAAGTTCTCATGGTTAGATAATTGACAAGATCTATGAAACTTGAAGTGTCCACCAAAGGTCATTAGAAATTCAACTAACATTTAGATCTTTTAATTCATTAATTTATTGTCTCACAGATGGCTTTAATAAACGTTTATTGCGTTCCTACTGTGTATCAGACGCTGTGCAAGGTAGACAGGCAATTAATGAAAAATATACACAGACACGAAAATACACTATTTTCAGAAAGAATTTTCTAAAATCAAAAATCTATACACATTTATGGATCCAAAGAACACATTACAGCAGAAGCTTATGGGAGGAGGAAGTGGCAAGAATAAATGGGGATAAGGGAATAAATAAATAGATGAATGAATGAATGGTGGTGGAAAAAGAAAGGCGTTATGCAGACTGGTAATAATTCTCTATGAATTAAGTTTGGAAAAAACACTTAGAAATTAGAATGCTGTGTGGTGTGGGTCCATTGCTTCTAGAAACATGCCGGGGAACACTTAGCCCAGCTGGGTTTAGGAAAGGCCCCCTGGCAGAAGCAGCACTCAAGGAATTTCTGGAGGATGAGTGGGGGCTTATCAGGTGAAGAGAGGTCAGTGAAGATATATCTGCATCTATATAAATATTGATATATTCATCTATTTTTTAAATTTTATGCATAAACATAATATGAGCTCTACCCTCCTAACAAATTTTTAAATGTACAATTCAGTGTTGTTAACTGTAAGCACAATGTTCTACAGCAGATCTCTAGAACTTTTTTATCTTGCGTGACTGAAATTTTATACTGCCCCTCCCCCCAGTATGTTTGTCTATTTTCAGTTTTAATTTCTCCACCACCCACAAAGACAAGGGAGCACTTACGTAAAGGCATGAGGGAGAACAGCAAGTAGTTTACTAGTCACTCAAAGGGGAGAGGTGGCAAGATTTCATGGGGCAGTCAGATCATAAAAAATCTTACAGATTACACTACAAAATTTGATTTTATGTCGAGCAAAAGGAAGCCAATGAAATTTTTTGTGGAAGGGCTTGAAATGATCGAGATATCCACTCACAACCACCACTCTGGGGGCAATTAGGAGGATCAATGAGAGGAGGCTGAAACCAGAAGCAAGTGACCCAGTCTGGAAAGAGTGATAATTTAGACAAAAATAATGAGGGCCTGAAGGAAGGCGTGGCCGTGGTGGAAGAGGGGGTGGGGACTGCATCAGGGCAGGGGGTGGTGTGACAGGCTCCCAGGTAAGAAGGAATGCCAGAGGGGGCAGGGCAAGTGACAGAGCTGTGGACTGTCCATCTACTCAGTTTCAAAAGATGAAGCAAGTTAAACCCCATACCCGCTGCTTGAAGAAAGCCAGTGAACGTTAAGTCAGGAGCAGCTTCAAGCATACCCAGCTTGGCAGTAGTTTACACGCTGAAGTTGGCCTCCGTGTGCAAACCCTAAGCAATGACAAGAGGTGTCCTTTTTTCATAGATTAGTTTTAAGAGAAAGCAGAGCAGGAGTGAGTATCACAGAAAACAAGATGAGAAAAAGCAGAACTGGGGCTATCTGAAAATCAGCGTCTAGTACTGAATGTCGAACATTCTCCATTATTTCATTTTTGAAATGTGTCGAATCTAGTCAATAAGCATGTGGTTCTAAAGAAACAATATGAAGAGTTTTGTTTTATTTTGGCTATAAAGTTTTTCCAGTCAATACCAACATTTCTATAAAATAAATTAAAAATGACCAAAGTCCAGGAATTTGAGAAGGATAGGAAAAGAGGCTAAAATAAAGGCCAAGCCATGCTTTGGCCAGAGTTGGGATAAGTGTTTATATACTTTTTAGCAGCTTTATTGAGATATAATTCACATACTACAAAAATCACCCATTTAAAGTTTACAATCAAATAGATTTTAATATACTCACAGAATTGTACAAACATCACTATGATCTAATTTTACATGTTTATCACCCAAGCAGAAAACTTCCTGCTCATTAACAGTTACTCCCCATGCCCTCCACCCCTGCCTTAGCTCTAGGAAATATCTAGATTTTCCTGTTCTGCATATCTTATGTAAATGGACTCATACAGTATGTGGTCTTTTGTGACTGGCTTCTTTCACTTACCATAATGTTTTCAAGGCTCATATGTTGTCACATTTATCAGTATTTCGTTCTTTTTTATTGCCAAATAATATTCCATTGTATGGATGTGTGAATTTTGTTTATTCATTCATCAGTTAATGGACATTTGAGTGGTTTCCACTTTTTGGCCATTTGTATAACACTCTTATGAACATTTGTGTACAAGTTTTTGTATGGACCTAGGTTTCAATCCTCTTGGATATATATCTAGGAGTAGAACTGCTGTGATTAACATTTTGATGAACTGCTAAACTGGTTTCCAAAGTGGCTTCACCATTTTACATTCCTACCAGCAATGTATGAGGGCTCCACTTTCTCCACATCCTCGCTAACATTTGTTATTGTCTGTCTTTAATTACAGTCATCCTAGTGTGTGTGAAGTGGTGTCTCATTGCAGTTTTGATTTGCATTTTCCTATATGTTTATATTTTAAATCTGGTGACTCAGGAATCTCTTTTTTCATTATTTATAAAGTATATTTCTTCTGCATTTTTTTTACATCTTGTAAAACTTTGAGAAAACTCACTAGTCATCTATCAATGCAATAATGCTGCTTATAAGCAGTACAAAACTCAGGAGCTTGAAACATTAAGCATCTTTCAGTTCATGAATCTGTGATTTAGGCTGGGCTTAGCTAGACTGTTCTGATCTGAGCTCACTCGGGTGTCTGGGGGTTGACTGAATGTTGGCTGATCTACGCTGGCTTTGATGAACAAACTCAGCTCTCTTCTGCGGTCTCCTGCCCTCTAGCAAGCAAGCCCAGACACGTTCTTCCCAGACAGTGGCCAGATAGCATAAGCAGGTGTGGCAAAGTGCAAATGCTTTTCTGTGCTTTTGCTTCTGGTACGACTGCTTATATCTCGTTGGCCAAAGCAAGTCACACTCAAACCAGGGGCAAGGAACTATGCTTACTTCTTAGTGGGAAGAGCTACAAAGTCTCATGGCAAAGGGCATGGATGCCACGAGGGTGAAGCATCTAGGCCATTCATGGTATCAGCCTACCACACATGCGGCACTGACACTCAGAAGAGAGACGGGTTAAATCTGCGGGTCAGCAACCAGTGCTTCACCGACCCCCTACAGCTGGCTACATGTGCTCTCAGGTTTGCCTGTACGAAAAACAGATCCATTCGCTATTCTCTAGGGTTAAATATTCTCCTGGTAAAGGTTGCTGTATTTTTTAAAAATAGAAAAGATGTTTATGTGGCCAATGAACGTTCTATTGTTTGAAAACCTCTCCAGTGCCATAATGAGAACTCAGGACAAACCTAGATCAAACAGCAGCAGGTATTCTGAAATATTCTGGGAAGTGTTTAAACCTGGGATAGATGACATTATTTAAGTATTTATAAATGTCATATCATCTGTTTTAGGAAAAGCTAATAGAATGTCTTGCAGACATTTCAGGTCCCCCCAAAATTGCTTCTGTAATCTCTTTCTATAGAATTGGCACATGTGGAAGCAGACATATTATGGGTCAATACCAGTGAAAGGACTCTCTGCACAGGTATAGGATTCACAGTCCATTAAGCTTCAGGTCTTCCCTGATGTGGATTCCTCTGATGTATTACTATTATATCCTATTTTTGTTGACTCAGTTACTGTGTCAGCAGAACCAAACATTTTGGCTTGTAGCCCAGCCTCGAGCTGTCTCTGGAGGATATGTTTTTGCCTTTACCACCATGACAGTAATGAGCAACTGGCATTAGTTTGATTTGCATAATTGTGTGCTTCCAACTTAGACTCTGTGTCAGTAGGAGACAACTTATTGTGATGATGCCCACAGCATATTATCTGTTTTGTGCTATCAGCATTTATTTATGTAAATTCCATCATTACAAGGGGTCATTTTCCAACCTTCTACCACGAAATCACATTCTCTGCCAATAAGCAGGAAGAAAATACCATAGGAGAAGAGCTGGGCGTATTTTGTCATTCACAGTTGTTGGTCAAGCAGTCAGAAAGGGTATTTTTGGTAGTTGCTTGCTTGTTTGTTTTTTTAGGCGAGTTTGCTTTAAGGACTGGCAGATACGATGACAATCTGAAAGTCTGTCTATGACCATTTAGAACTAATGCCATCAAGCAGACACATTCTCTTTCGCACATACACATATACATACACCACGAAGAGTGTCCGACTCATCTAAGATTTTCTTTAAGAATAATTTATGGTCTAAAAAAACACATTGTGTTCCCTAGATGGTGAGTCGAATGCTTTCTTTGATAAGAAGCAGAAGTCTGTAATTTATTCATGCAAGAGATAAAAAGATAGAATAACTAACTAGGATATCCCCCTTGTAAAAGTACCTGAAAGAGTGAATACGAACCATGCGGAACCTGAGGTTTCGTAAACCAAACTTCACAACTCTGCTCACAAAAAATTAGCCAAGCTCAACTGTGCATTTTGTCTAGAGTTAGATGTGAGCCTCCTAATGTCTGTGTAACTGGAGCTGTAATTTATACATTTCTTTGATAGTTGTCTCTAGTTAAACACAAAGGGATGGCAGCATTTAACCCTACTTCAAGGAATGACAATGGAGAAAAAAGGAAAAAAGAAAGAAAGAAAACCCAGTGGTCAACCATTTTAAATCTAGTTGACACCTGTCAAAAGGAACTCTGACCAAAAGGAGGATAATTAGAATACTGCTTTATTGTGAGCTCGGAGTTCCGAGCCTGCTCTGTATCATGCTTCAGGCTGGTCAGAGAAGAGAAAGAAGGGGGGAAACAATAAAAATGAAAAAAATCAATCAGAAATCGCATCTCACACTTCAGCGACCTCATGTTTAACAGTTGTCTTTGCAGAGGCTCTTAATGGGAGCCAGCTGATCATTCAGCTCAAAATGAACTTAGAAATGATCTTTTAAAGAGTGCAACATAAAAACCACATTTGGGAAAGTTTGTGAAGAAGAATACATAGGATTTCTCTAGATGCCTTTCCAAGCCTCAGTGCTAAATTGAGAATCATCAGAAAGATTTTCCACCAGCCCCAGACTTCTTAGTATAATCCTTTGAAAAAGTATCCTGTTAGGTATGTGTTTTGTTTTATTTTTCACTTAACTTTTAACACTTTGGCAGGTAGGAGGGCACTGATTCACAAGCATGCAATACCCAATAGTATGGGATGCTGTTTCCTCTTGTATAAGCATTTAGAGCTTCAACTCATAACTAAAATATGTTTCTCATGACTTTTTTCCCATTCTCTCCATTTTATTTGCCCTTCTCGATAATATTTCCTTACTCTGTATTTTATGAGTGAAATGTCTCCATATAAAACATGCAGACTCTTCTGCGCTTTGACTTCTATTTTGACCACCTGTGGCAAATGAAACTGAATGAGGAATACGGTGATCCAATGGCAGACACCATCATGTACTGCGCAAAGCGTGTGATTATGAGCCACTAGACAGGATTTAATTCCCAGCCATTTGTACTATTTACGTAACATTTGTCAGACTTTTAACATGTTGGCTCCTCAGTTCCCTCATTTGTAAAATGCAATGGAGAGCTGCAAGGGTCCTTTTAATGTGATCTTTTGAACAGCACCGTGATTTATGTCATCATTTGCTCAACTGCTTGCATTTGGAATAGAACTGGAATGGAAAAGTTAGGTCTCTTGATGTTATTTCTTGTGTGGACAAGTTCTCAAAGGGAGAGGAAAAGGAGCTCAAAGAAACACAAAGCCAAGCAAACAGACCACATGTTCTCATAGAGATATCTCCTCAAAAAGAGTTCAAATAAGCGATTGAGGAGAAAGGCAAAGCTGGCCATGGAAGAAAAGCTGGGAGAAGCAAAGATCTGGCCACTGCTTCATCTACGGTGGGGGAGTTGTACCCCACACATGTCAAAGGGAGAAAGCAGCCTTTCTGAACAGCCCACCATGTACTTAGAGAAGTGGAAGTTGAAAGGCAGTGTGAAATGTTACTGAAAAGCCAGAGGGGCAGAACAGTAACACAGGGAAAAATGATACCAACCCCAAAATGGGGCAAGACAACTGAAGGATGTAGTTTAAGGAACTGAGGGAGATCCATATATGGCAGTTGAGTAAGAAGGACTGAAGGAAATGACAGTAGCAGTCAAAAAAAGTTAATATGTTTGGCCACAGGGACTGACAGAAGCATCTGGAAACAATGAAAGGCAGAATTTATTTTTCTCTACAAGTTTTCTTTGACAATAATTCTCCAAGGGAACAAAAACCATAATAACCATACCCTTAACATTTCAAATTTGGATTTTAAAAACAGATCTAAGAAACC
This sequence comes from Diceros bicornis minor, assembly GCF_020826845.1. Classification (NCBI taxonomy): domain Eukaryota; kingdom Metazoa; phylum Chordata; class Mammalia; order Perissodactyla; family Rhinocerotidae; genus Diceros; species Diceros bicornis. Next base: position 20,025,357 of record NC_080743.1, on the reverse strand, counting down.
AACACAAAATTCTGGCTTTGTTAAATAAGTGAATTATGATTTACAAAACAATTCTTTGTGGCCCTTCTGATTTCATGAGGTCTTACTCCACTTAGAAGAAGCCCGGGGCGTAAGAAGAGCTTAAGGAATACTTTTCCATATATTCCCTGTAGCTACTCTTTACACTACTCATCCTCTTTTGGACATATGGAAACATAATGGAAGGAATGAACAAAAGACTCAATGATGTCTTCTCTTGGCTAATGACAAAGAAAAAAACCCATTCTGATCATTTATAATATGTAAAGTACTCATATCAAAGATAACATAATCAGAGGAGAGTGGGTTACAAACTACCTAATTGACTCAGCAGGTATCACCAAAATATTTGTGGGTTGCTTGGTAACCCAATTAAAAGTCTCTATTTAAATCCCAGATCATTAGTGACTGAAAATCACTACCATTTGATGGCTCATCTCAGTCCAGTTCTTAGGGGAGATTTTCCTACATCAAAAAAACAACAACATATTTGGCACTAATTGGTTCCCTTGGTGGCAATCCCAGCCTATAGGCCAAGAATTGAGTGGACCTGGGAGGCTAAGCTATTCCCCAGCCTGACAGTTGGTGCTTCTCAGCCCAGGCTGAAGGACATTGGTGGGTTAATATGAGATTTTTACACAGATATTACCTGTCTTTGGATAAATTGAGATGTTCTTTATTTAAGGATATCATATTGGTAGCAAGTTATTTTTTTAAATCAAGTTCTATTTAGGACTTTCTTATTAAAATATATCTCATCTCCTCCCCTACTCTGCTTTTTTAGGTCCTCCCCCAAGGCTACAACGATTAACATGAAGAATATTAAATTTTATCGTCTCAAAATAAGAAACTTGAATTATAGACATTAATTCTACCCAAAAGATAGACCTAGATTAAAAGAGAAATTGTTTCTTCACTAAAGTTGATGGGTTGGTAGCCTTGTTACTTTGCTGAATATGATAGAAACTTCTGTAGAGATGGACAGATTTCCATAACATTCATATAAATATAAATGAGATTTAGCATTATTTGAATACTTTTCTGTGGAAAATTGGTCTGAAATTGACCTTTTGAGATAATGGGTTTTCCATAGATTGTGGTATTGAAACTAATAGACAAATTCAAAATCAGTGAAGAGACATAAACATGGGGAACATATAATTAGGGAATCTTAGGTTTGCTACTAGAAATGATATTGTAACTATGTATGTCTACCTTGGACATTTGACTACAAAGAAAAGCATGATACAGAGCATTGCAAGATAAATTCATCACATTTATGGAATCTCTTCCTTCAGAAGAGATTCCTTTACAATTTTCTTTCTACCAATGTCTGCTTTTGTGTACCAGGACACGAAAAGTCAGTTATATTTTATCTTCAAGGTTTTTAACAACAATTTTAAAATGACAAAACCTGCTGAATCCATTGGACTGCAGCATTTTCTAAAATGAATCTCAGAGGATTCACCAGAAGAAATATTTAACCAGATATATGGAGAGTTTTAGTTTCATTTGGCCACCGTGCCATAGAGGAGGAAAGTGGATTTGTGGCGTAGCATTGAAAGAAACAGTGAAGAAAACTTCTAACATCTTTACATCAATGAACCTCCTCAACGCAGAAGTCAAGACCACAATGATGCAGCGCCTGAGTGGATAAAGTGCACTAGCTTCCAATCACTTACAAATCAGAAAGATTGGGTTTTTTCCAGAATTATTTTCCAAGGGTAGCAGATCACAGTAATTTCTTATTTTTCACCTATATTGTTAATAATATTTTTTGAACTTGGGACTAGTGTTTCAGAACTTATTTTGTGCAAGTTATCTTTCATTCAATTACTTGTAGCTAAGGCTTTGAGGAGGGAAGGTTCCAGGCACTGTTCTCCAGTTGATTTCCAGGAGAATATGTATGATCCAGTTAAGTCCCATAGGCATTCAAATAGACATCTCTCATTTTCTACTGCCGTGGTGTATATGTTCAGCTCACATCGGTAAAGATGATTCAGTTCTAGGAAAGTACTCGAATGTGTCATAAAGTCATGGAAGAGACTGCAGTGGTTATCTCAAACCATTCTTTGGTGCATAAATTTCCTATAAAACACAGCAGTTTACCAAGTAAGTTTGTAAAATACTAGTCCCAAGAGTATCTCAATGAAATAAAAAGTTTGGTGTTCAATTAATTTAGGGAATGTTGCATGCTATCCCCTTCCATTAGAGAATCACAGACCATAGTAAAGTCTCTGAGAAATCCTGAAGTAGGGGGCGAGCATTATTTATTTGCTAATCCAGAGTTTCCTACACAATTTGATCATAAATCTGTATTTCTCTTTAATTCCCATTAACTTGTATTCTAGAGAATATAGTCTTTAATAAAGCAACAAGGCACCCTCTGTACAAACACCTAGACATTTTCAAGAAAAATTTGATTTTCTGAGTAAGTTCTTTGCTGTATTGAACTGGAATGCTTCCTTGTTGCCTTCATCTATTCATTGTCACCAAGACACACAGTGAATATCGATCTTGTGGCAATACTGCAAATATTTTAAGTCAAGGAAAGAATTAATTTTGTATCTCTGGCTCCTCTCCTGCACATTATACACCCTCAGTCCTTCAGACATTCCTTCTATGCCACAGATTCAAGAACATTCCCTATCTCTGAATACGCTTCAATTTACTGCTTCCCCTCTCAAGGGCAGCACTAGAGATGGACACGGTATCCCAAGGGGCTAGAACAGAGCAGAACAGAGGGAGACTGCCACCTCCCCATGATGTAGTCAGTTATTTATCATGTGGTCAGGATTCCTTGCTCTGCTTTTGCTAAAGAAGACTTGTAATGGATGTCCAGTATGGTGGGCAGAATTCTACGTGGCTGCAAGATTTCCTGCCCCCTTCATGTTCATTCCCTGTATAGTCCCTGGGTCTATGAATATGATGGATTTTACTCATGTAGATTATCTGATGGCACAGTTGACTTGAAGATAGGGTGGGCCTAACGTAATCACACAAGCCCTTGAAAAGCGGAGAATTTTCTCTGCCTTCTCCCATACCAGTAAGTCAGAGATTCAAAGCAGAAGGATTCAAAGAGCCATTGCTGGCTTGAAGATGCAGAAGGCCACATGGCATGGATGTGGGTGACTTTTAGGAGCTGAGAGCAGCCACTGGCTGACAGCCAGTGAGGAAACAGGGATTTTAGTCCTAAACTACGAGGAACTGAATTTGGCCAAAAACCTTAATGATCTTGGCAGTAGATCCTTTTTCAGTACCTCGAGATGAAAACTCAGTCAGGCTAACGCCTTGATTTTGGCATTGTAGGACGCTGAGAAGAGAAGAGAGTAACACTGTGCCAGATTTCTGACCTACAGAACTCTGAGCAAATAAGGATATTTTTAAGCCACTAAGTCTGTAGTAATTTGTTACACAGCAATAGAAAACTAATATGTCCAGATGACCAAAGCTCACTATCCTTCCCACATTTTGCTTTTATATGTGTTGTATGATATATGTCAGTAATGCATTTTCCATTTTCTCTGGCTGAACAGTTTTAAGTATCCTACATAAATAAATATCACTTACGTGCCTCCTTTTCTTTGCTTTCAGTAAGATGCTGCCAGCTTGTAGCCATTCTCTGATTCATGGATTTCCCCACAAACTCATATTTTACGGACTACAGATCTATCTCACTTTTTATACTTTCTTTGGACTTTTTCATTAAGATATGCCCTTTCAATTTTAAATTCTGAGTGTGAGACATATGACATAACTGATTAAATGTTTATAATAACTGTTCACTTTTTCCTACTAACATTGTAAGTTTATTCTGTTGATTACTCAAACCCTGGTATTATTATGCTGATTGATCTCAAGTATTGATTGTGACTTCTTTTCTCATTTACTTTTTCTTATGTATTACCAGGCATCTTCTTCGCTATTATCCTTTTGCCTCACGTTCTTTGTCCTTTATAATATTTGGTATTAAAAATTTCTTCTCATACATATTATTTTCACTTTGAAGGGCTCTGGTACCACTCATTATTTGACCAGCTATCTTAGTCCGTCATTGCAATATTTTGAGCCGAGGTCTAAGACACGTCTCTCTCTTCTATGGTATCTTTTGTATAGAAAGCTCTTCACTGCCTATAACCTCATTTCTCTGTCAGAATCCCAGCCTTAAAATGAATATAAAGGTAGAGTTGTTACCTGTGGCCCCAAATCCTTCAAGATTAGATCCCTGTAGGATTTGTTAACGCTCTTCTGTTGGTTTTTCCTGTCCTGCATGAATAAGCAGTGATAGATAATAGAGGGTCTAGTAAGCCTCAGAAGCTACAATATTGCATAAACCCTCTTCAAGAAGCAGCAAATCCCTGAATGGACAAGTCATTGGAGAGGAGAGCTACCACATCTTCCTTGTTTTGTTTCTGAAAACATTAGCCATTCGTGCTCAGTCTCCTTTGCGGGCTCCTCCTGCTCTATTGGGTCTATGTACCTGCATCTCATTATGAGCTCAGTTTGGGCTGGAATTTAAATTTGAATGCGAAGTAAAGGACAGTGTACTTTGGATCCCATGTATATGCTTAGCTGGCTAACAGAAATCTTGGTAAACAATGAAATATCCCCTTCCCTTTTGTACTTTTAATGGAAATTAAGGAGTTATACTTTGAAAATATGATTCCAACTATCTGATTTGAAAATGGCTGGTGATCTACGTTACTAAACATCAAAGATTAATATCTGCTATAGGTTGAATGTTTGTTCCCTCCCGCCCCCAATTCATATGTTGAAACCTAATCCCCAGTGTGAAAGTATTTGGAGGTGGGAATTTTGGGAGATGATTAAGTCATGTGTGTGGAACTCTCATGAATGGGATAGTACCAGTACAAAAGAGACCCGAGAGAGCTCCCTCACTCCTTCTGCCATGTGATGACACAGCAAGAAGATGGCTGTCTGTGAACTAGGAAGCCAGTCCTCACCAGACACCGAATCTGCCAGCACCTTGATCTTGGACTGTTCAGCCTCCAGAACTGTGAGAAATAAATGCCTGTTATTTTAGTCACCAGTTTATGGGAATTTGTGTTATAGCAGCCAGAATGGGCTAAGACTGTATCTAATAACATTTGGCTTAAATTGCCACATAGTTCCTAGATCTCAGGAAGAGTAATGGGTTTGTCTGATTCTCTGGATAACAAACTTCAAGGGAAATTCTATCCTTGGTCTTGATATTCCAAAGAGTGATTATTGAGTTTAAGCACCTCAATTAACCTTGATCTACTCAAATAGTATCTATCTTTTGTCACTACTATTTATTTTAATTGTCTAGTTGCTTTAGTTCTGAAAACTTGAGTAATTGGTGGGTAGGTGTGGTACGTGCACATGCATATAGGGGTGATTCTCTTTGGCTACCATGTTTTTCCAAGTATTTTTCTATGCTTTCCTGTTAACCATTCATTCTGAAACTCATAACTATTATTTTGCTTTCACATTACCCTATAAATGTAGCAAATACACTTGATTTTTGCTTTAGAACTTTTCCAGTTAACTAGCATCTCTCTAATTAATTCAACATTCTCATTAATATTTACTTTCAATATCTACAGTCTCCTTCAATTTCAATTCCAAACCACAAAATCTGAAAATATTTCTTTAACTACGCAAATATGGCAACTCTTCAGTGCAAATTCTCTTCCATCCTCTCCTTTCAATAACAATAAGTAAAAATTATCAGAACACATTTATACTGCTAATATAGCAATTTTTCCCCTTTCCTATGTGCTCCTTAAGAACAATACAATGTTATTTTCTGTTATGTACTTTAATCTTACAGCAGGATGACAAATTAAATGTGAGTTAGTCTCTAAAATCATTGAGAAAAAATCATATATATATATATATGTATATATATGATATATACATGTATATATCATATATATATATATATATATATATAAGGGCCATTGAAAATCTCTTAAAGAAGGGTCATGTTGAAGACTGGCAAACCAATATTTTCCTTCAGCATTGGAGCATATTATTGTTTCCTTAGTTGAGTTTCAGATAAAATGGTTGGTATGAATTTAAGGGTCACATTGTACTGAAAATAAATATTTTTAAACAATAAAATTGTGCCTCACTCAGTGATAGGCGATGACTGAGTGGAAAGCCAAATCATGTCTTCATTTCTTGCATGCTAGGAGATTCATGCTCCTTTATGGGAATGGTGGCAAGAATCTTATGCAGTTATTAAATTATTCTTTCTTTTTTTCTTGACTTGCTTATTCTCTCCTTTGGTCAAAGACAGCTGAATTTACGTAGCTGAAATCTGTGGATCACGCGACTACATGTACAAAATGATATATTGGTATGACAACCATTCATTTTTTAGTTGACTAACCTTAGAATGATGAGACAAAATAAAATATCTTTTGTTTTATTTACTCTCATGATATAGTTTAAACTTTTAACTTTTATTTTTGCTCTGTGGAAAATGAGAAAATGAAGACAGGAAGATGAAAAAGAAAATTAAGACTTATTGAGCAAACATTCTGTGGCAGTCATTTTACAAGATATATGCCATCAAATCTTCAAAATAATCTCATAGAAATGCAATATTTTACCCATTTTATGGATAAGAAAATAGACTCAGCAAGATCATTTGTTGAAGACAATACAACTAAAACACACAGATGCTTCTCTAATCTACCAGAGAGTAGTCAGATTCCAAAGCCCAAGTTCGTTCCAGAAAGCCACCCACTTCCTCTCACCTAACTGCATTCCTATTTTAAGATAACGGCTTTTGGGACAGCAGGTTGAAGTTTCCAAGGCCTGGTTGACTCTCCCATAGTCCAAGTATATCAGTTTTTATTCCATTTGTAAGAAACAGGAAATTTATTCCTTGTGGTTCTGATTTATGTATACTTTGCTCACAAAGAGGTTTAACGTTTTATCAAAAGCTTTTGAACTGCAAGCCAGATGATCTTTTTTTTGTTACTGGAAGTAAAATGTTCTTGATGTAAACAAAATGGAAGTACCTCAGACTATTGGATTGAAAACAAAACTTAAATCCCTAAGTTTATACTCATGATGATGTGCTGTAAACATAGCAAAGCACATTTTATTGTTTATACTTTTGAGTGCCTAAAATTAACATCATAAACACAAGTGTGTTTTTTTCCCTTAGTGCTTATCAGTCGTGTGTGTGTGTGTATGTGTGGAGCTACTATTTCCTCTTCACGATGCATTGGTAGATTATATTGTTATTTAAAAAATAACAATATTTCTAGAAATTTGTTTTCTATACAAATCAGCACAGTATGTAGGCCCAAGATTGAAGCTGTACTTAAATACACAATGTCAATGATTTCATGCAAAGTTAAAAATGTTAGTTTTTAAATCATAGAAGTGTAGTAGTTCAGAAACATTAAAAGTGAACCTCCTAATTCCCTTAAAAAATAATTGACACTGTGGAGGAAATAAAAATTGGTTGGAATGTAGTGAACTGAGGACATAAATCCTACTTTGTATAGATTGACTTCCTAATGTCACAAGTCAATTTAGAAATTATGCACAAAATAAATCTCTTTCTTCTCATTGAACCAATGTATTTAGCATAATCATGAGCATCACTGGAGACAGAGATCGAAAACTAAATTGTTCACTGTCTCCAAGACAAACCCCAAATAGGAAACTTGATATTCTGCATACACTCTATCTCCGGAATATGCTTTTGAAAGGCATGGTATAATTATATGTAGCATTATAGAGACTCTTGTGTTTATAAATATTTTCAAAAGCCTTTGAAATTGTTTGTAACTCCAAAGTTTATAAATGACTTATGAAATCCACAAATTTGCTAAATATGTTTCCGTATTTTTGTATTATGCTCTGTGATTTTTCTTTCTCTGTGGTGTAAGTCGAAGAAAATGATATACAATATGACTAGATGGGACTAAAATTTCCAAACAAAAGAAGCATCTGTCTTTCTAATTTAGTTTTTGAATTTATGTTAGTTTCACAATTGGTTACACTGCAAACAATGTGGTTCAAATGACAATAACATTGATTACAATTCTACTTTGCATTAAGAGCACTTTTTATCCACGCTTGTCAACACCCTTAACTTGCAATATCTAAGCCTTTCAGCACCTTCGTACCTTGGATATTGTTTTACCCGATCTGAAGCAGATTGAACTGTATCTTTGGAGGAAGCCGACACAGTTTTCATGAAGCCAGAGATGGCTAGAATTTTAAAGATTAGATTGCAATAGCTTATCTTTTGATGTACATTTTTAAATTTTGGAGTAAGCTACTTATGACTACGGTTTCTCCACTATGCTCATCTTTCCAATACTTTGAGATGATTTCTAGCTCAGGGACTATGGATCAGGTAAGCTTTGCCTCATATTAATTCCTGCTATCTTTATGCTTCTATGTAGTGTGTTCCTACTTCCTCTCTTAGCCAGTGGAAGATATAAGCGGGTAACAGGCCTCCAGAGTATCATCCCATCGTGCAGAACTTTGACCCCTGAAATGGTTTCCATCAATGGCTTTAGTCCAAAATTTCAGTTTGCAGTTCATCTAAATATTCATGTCTGCACCTTGATTTTTTAAAAAATCTTTTTACTTCTGTGCTGTGTCCAAATAGACTGTGAGCCCTTCAAAACAGGGAGAAATTTGTATTTCTTGTATCTTTATCCAGTCATTGGCTCATTCAGCAAACACTTATTGAGTAACTACTATGTCTAAAATAGTATGCTCAATGCTAGCTCATAGGAGCAACTGAACCCATTTTCCTGGTTAAGATACTTATTGTTTCAATAAAGTCAGAACTCTAAGGAAAACCTATCGGAGACTGAGTTGACCAGTGTGCTCTACAGAAATATTTTCATACTGTAATTTGTATCTATAATATTAGAATATTTACACTGTGTAATTTTTGCAGTTACAATATCTTAGTCCTGATGACTACCATTTTGTACTTTCTGTGTTGAGTGGGAATTGCATTACTCTATGAACCGGAAATGGAAAACTGAATGATCTCCCAGCGGTTTTGCTTTTACTAGGATGCCTCCAGTGATTTCATTATTTTCTAGTTGTATATTAAAATACCACTTTTGTCTAAGATAAACTTAATGGCCATTTTTTAAAGTGATGAGAACAAGATGTTATAATAAGGTATTAAATGGTGATCATTTTTCAACAGTGAAACCAGACTAGCTTTAAAATATGCTTTATCAAATGGTATTTTATACTACAGAAGAAATTGCCAGCTAAACTGTTTAATTGCTACCTCACTAAGAGAGCCAAAAATGGCTTATTACCTGATTCTTTTCATGACATTTTTGACATTACTCAGACATGTTAACCATACTTGAATGGCCTTATAATACAGTGCATAACCAATCCAATTCTGGAATCAGGCAAGCTTGGGTATAAAACCTGCTTTTGCCTCTCATGAACTGTATAATCGTGGAGAGATACTTTTGTCCCACGTAAACTCAGTTTTGCCATCTGGGAAATGGAATAATAAAAAAGTATTTTCATGAATAATGCATGGGATACTTAGAAAGCAACCTAATACAAAGCAACTACTCAAGAAATGTTAGCTAATGGTATTATAATGGGTTTCAAATAAATCAAATTTATTGGAATAGATGAATCAAGTCATTTAAGATCACAGATAAATTAATAAATTATTTTTAACTGGTTGGAAAGCAACTGATACTTTTGGTAATTCTTTTTTTTTTTTTTTTAATTGACGTTTTAATAGTTTTTAACATTGTGAAATTTTGGGTTGTACATTTTTTTTTGTTATAATTTTATTTATTTATTTTTCCCCCAAAGCCCCAGTAGATAGTTGTATGTCATAGCTATACATCCTTCTAGTTGTTGTATGTGGGACGCAGCCTCAGCATGGCAGGAGAAGCAGTTCATCGGTGTGCGCCCGGGATCTGAACCCGGGCCGCCAGCAGTGGAGCATGCGCACTTAACTGCTAAGCCACAGGGCTGGCCCGGGGTTGTACATTTTTGTTTGTCCATCACCATATATATGACTCCCTTCACCCCTTGTGCCCACCCCCGACCTCCCTTGCCCCTGGTAACCACAATACAGTTTTCTCTGTCCATGTGTTGGTTTATATTCCACATATGAGTGAGATCATACAGTGTTTGTCTTTCTCTTTCTGGCTTATTTCACTTAACATAATACACTCCAGGCACATCCACTGGATGTGTTGCAATGTGTTGTTGCAAATGGGACGATTTTGTCTTTTTTTATGGCTGAGTAGTATTCCATTGTATATATATACCACATTTTCTTAATCCAGTCGTCAGTTGAGGGACACTTAGGTTGCTTCCACTTCTTGGCTATGGTGAATAATGCTGCAATGAACATAGGGGTGCATAAGCCTCTTTGGATTGTTGATTTCAGGTTTGTTGGATAGATTCCCAGTAGTGGGATGGCTGGGTCATAGGGCACCTCTATTTTTAATTCTTTGAGGAATCTCCATACTGTTTTCCATAGAGGCTGCACCAGTTTGCATTCCCACCAGCTGTGTATGAGGGTTCCTGTTTCTCCACATCCTCTTCAACACTTGTTGTTTTTTGTCTTGGTGATTATAGCCATTCTAACGGGCATGAGGTGATATCTTAGTGTGGTTTTGATGTGCATTTCCCTGATGATTAGTGATGTTGAACATCTTTTCATGTGCCTATTGGCCATCTGTACATCATCTTTGGAGAAGTGTTTGTAAATTTCCTCTGCCCATTTTTTGATCGGGTTGTTTGTTTTTTTGTTGTTCAGTTGTGTGAATTCTTTATATATTATGGACATCAACCCCTTGTCAGATGTATGTTTTGCAAATATTCTCTCCCAGCTGGTGGGTTGTCTGTTCATCTTGATTCTGGTTTTGTTTGTCTTATAGAAGCTCTTTAATCTGATAAAGTCCCACTTGTTCATTTTTTCTTTAGTTTCCCTAGTCTGGGTAGGCATGTCATTCGAAAAGATTCTTTTATGACCAATGCCAAATAGCATGTTGCCTATATTTTCTTCTATGAGTTTTATAGTTTCAGGTCTCACCTTCAGGTCTTTGATCCATTTTGAGTTAATTTTTGTGAATGGCGATAGCAGATGGTCCACTTTCATTCTTTTGCATGTGGCTGTCCAGGTTTCCCAACATCATTTATTGAAGAGACTTTCCTTTCTCCATTGTATGTTCTTAGCACCTTTGTCGAAAATTAGCTGTCCTTGTATGTATGGTTTTATTTCTGGGCTTTCAATTCTGTTCCATTGATCCGTGTGTCTGTTTTTGTACCAGTACCATGCTATTTTGATTACCATTGCTTTGTAGTATGTTTTGAAGTCAGGGATTGTGATGCCTCCTGCTTTGTTCTTCTTTCTTAGGATTGCTTTAGCTATTCGGAGTCTTTTCTTGCCCCATATAAATTTTAGTATTCTTTTTTCTATTTCTGTGGAGAATGTCATTGGGATTCTGATTGGGATTGCATTGAATCTGTAGATTGCTTTAGGTAATATAGACATTTTAACTATGTTTATTCTTTCAATCCACGTGCATGGGATATCTTTCCATTTCTTTGTGTCATCATCGATTTCTTTCAATAATGTCTTGTAGTTCTCATTGTATAGGTCATTCACCTCCTTGGTAAGATTTATTCCTAGGTATTTTATTCTTTTTGATGCAATTGTAAATGGTATTATTTTTTTGAGCTCTCTTTCTGTTAGTCCATTATTAGCATACAGAAATGCAACTGACTTTTAACTGGTTGGAAAGCAACTGATACTTTTGGTGATTCTTAATATATCATTATTATATAGATCCTTAGCACATAGTTTTATTGAAGTGACTATAGAGTCATTTAGTAACTATAACAGATATTTAGTCATCACATCATCACAGTACCACTATGATGTAGGTAATATGGTGTCCAGTTTACAAGTGAGGAAACTGAGGATTGGTATGAGAAAGTGATTTTTCAGGGTAAAACAACTGTGAAAGGGGCAGGCCTTGACTCTAGGTGTATTAACTTCCACATATTGTCTGCTTTCCAATAACCTGTCATTCTAATTAGCATTACCTAAATAAAATTAGCAACTAGTCATTTTTATCAAGAAAGTCAAATCATCACTGCTGATCTAATAATTATTAAATATCTGTTACTTGCTAAATACCATGAAACAGGCTTTACTACACATTTTTATAACATAATCCTTCAGTCATTAGCTACACTTATTGGGCATCAACTTTGCTGCTATACTTGCTACCAGGGATATTTCAAAGAAGATAACATTCCTCACTGTAAAGAGCTTACAGTGTCATAAGGGAAAGAGATAAATAATCACACTATTATAGAACAATATAAGTGTCACCATAATGGATATTTATCCCATTATCCCCATCTTATAGATGAAGAAATAGAGGCTTAGTGAGAAACATAAGCAACAGTCAGACAATGATTAATATGAAGAAAAGCTTGGATTCAAATGTTTCTATAGCTTATCCTTTTTAAAATTTCAATATACCATGCCCATGGTCATTGCCAGCAATGGATTTCTTTTTTGTGTGTGTGTGTGAGGAAGATCAGCCCTGAGCTAACATCCATGCCATTCCTCCTCGTTTTTTTTGCTGAGGAAGACTGGCCCTGAGCTAACATCTATTGCCAACCCTCCTCCTTTTTTTTTTTTCCCCCTCTTTTCTCCCCAAAGCCCCAGTAGATAGTTATATGTCATAGTTGCACATCCCTCTAGTTGCTGTATGTGGGACGCCGCCTGATCAGGGCCGGACAAGCGGTGCATTGGTGCGTTCCCGGATCCAAACCCGGGCTGCCAGTAGCGGAGCGTGTGCACTTAACCGCTAAGCCACGGGGCTGGCCCCAGCAATGGATTTCTAATGCTTAAGGGTACAACTCTTTGCTTAGCTCCATCTTGATCAGTGTGGTTCTAGACCTGTGTGGCTCTGAACTGAGGCACTGTTTTATGACATGGAAGGATTATAAAATATGGCAGACACTGTTGTTTGCATACTAACCACCATTTCCCACCTTCCTCTTTGTTAAAACAAAAACAAAAACAGAAACAAAATCAGTTTTGTTCAGGTGTCTCATACTCATGCATTTCTGGATTTTTCCCAGCTCTAGGAAGTGAATTATGAATGGCGCAAAGAACCAGGGCAGGCCCATTCTCCTTGACAATTTAGGGCTAGTCCTATTATGCAGTTCTGGCAAATAGGCTGAGAAAAGACATCTGCTGGGAGCCATCTGGATAAAATCCATTAAAGAGATACACAGAAAGAAAGACTCCATTTTATGCCTGTCTACATTTTGTAGCCATATTGGGTCCATTACAAGGAAACCAACTTACTGAGGATGACAGATCGTAAAGAGAGTAAAAAGTTAGGTCATTGATGATGTCAATATACCACTGAATTATTCAACTCTCAAACCACTTTACCTCCAGAGTTCTAATTATGTGAAATAATGAGTTTTCCTTATTGCTTAAGTAACTTTGTGTTGGATTTTCTCATTTTTGTAGGAAAGAAGTGTAAAAAGGTATTTTTGTGGAATTCCTCACATATGATCCTAAAAAATGTTTTTTTCTCGTTTGAATTTTTCTCATGTTCCTCCTTCCTACTAATATGATGTTTTAATGACATATATGTCCTACAGCCATAGTGGAGGATCTAAGATGAAGTTTAAATTCTCTGATTGAGTCCAACTTTGGATATCAAACCTTGATTTGTGAAAAAGGCTATAATTACTGGGCACATACAAGACACTCAAAGACACTTATGGATTGTTTGGCTTCAAAGACATCTTAATCCAGAAATATGTCTGACTGTTTAAAGGTACAGAGCAGAAGCAAGGCAATAAAACTAATTGCAACACATAAATTTGGATGGCAAATCAGTCAAAAAGTGATTCTATTTTACTCAATTTTATTGCAGGCATAGAACGCAAATGCACCTAGGAGGAAATAAAAACATCCAAGAGAAATAATAGAATATTTTGCTATGCAGATGTGCTAAGATGTATTGTTCTGATATTCAGTCAAGATCTATCAGTACTATAGGAGAGGTTGTAGAAAATAAATATGTATTTTGCTATCATTTTTTGTGTGACTCCATAGTAGATACTTAATATACAAAAAGAGGGATGCAATATAATCTTTCCCTACAGAGTGGCTACCACGTGGAGATGGCAATTGGTGGACAAGTAACTGAACGGTTACAGTTTACTGTCATAAGTGCTAAATAGTGATGTGCCAGGACGTACTTCCAGGGGTGCCTGACTGTCTGAGAATGGATGTTAGTGGATTACAAGTGGGTTAGAGAAAAGAAGTTCCACAGAGAAGGAAGCACCTGATCTGAATCTTAAAGAATGCACTCAAGGAACTGCAAAGAGCTTAGGGTAGCTAGAACGCATCCTCCATGTGGAAGTGTGGCAGGAAATTAAGCTGGAGAGGTAGGTAGGAGTCAGATTGTAAACAGGGGAAAAATAATAAGGAAGTACATTAAGGTAGTGGGGAATGGGCAGTGGAATTAACTAATTGGTAGAGTAGCTATTTAACTTATTAAATGTACATCCAAACCGGAATAAGTTTCAGAGGGAAAAGGAGCACAATTAATAATTATTATGGATAATAATTATATATAGGGACTGTTTTGGGTAAATTAGGGTGCATAGCCACATTACTCAAATTGGAATATATTCAAGAACTCTTTATTTGACAGAATGAACAGTACATAGCGGCTGATCTCTTCTGGAGGTGGTGAGTGAGAACAAAGAGCACAGAATCATCCTCAGGCTTCTGATGTAGGTGAGACTGATGGTGATTACTTTCACTGTGATAAGAAATATGGAAGGAGGATCAGGATTTGAGAGAGAGAAAATAAGTTATGTTTTAGATATGCAGATGCTGGTAAGAAATCTAAGTAGCCATGTCTATAGAAACCTGAAAAGTGGATTAGGAAATCAAGAGAGAAATGTTCAGTACTAAGATAAAAATTTGGGAATCATCAGAATAAGATGGGAGTTGAAGCTGTAGGGAGGGTTACTTTTGGCTTCTTGTCTCACTATATACAGCAAGAGAAGATAACCAAAGAAAGAATTCACACGAATAACAACAAAAAAAATGTATCATATGAAAGAAGAGAATTCTACGGAGGAAACTGAAAAAAGGAATCAAAAAGACAAGAAGAAAACCAATAAAAAGAGGTATAATAGAAGAAAAGATGAGAGTTTTTTCAGGAAGGATGCTGGACGGACATCTATAATTTTGCCTATGTGCCTCTCTCTCTTATCTCGTAACAGAGCTCCCTTATCTGTGAGAACCCCATCCCCTGTGCTCCCTGTCCCCAACACACACACACACACACACACACACACACACTCACTTTTCAGTACCAGGTTGATCATTTGATGCCAGTTATTATAGGTCATCCTTCCCAGATAATGATGATTCATTGAAGAGTAGTGATGTGACTTAAATCTATTTCATCCAAGTATTTTAATCTTGATCCAATGGGCATGTGGAGACATGGTGGTGGAAGCAAATCATTCCAAGACTAGAGTTCAAGAGGGACTGTCCGTGAGATCCTGACTGAGATCTATGACTCAGCCCTGTTTCCTGTACTTTGTAAGCCCTGGTTATTCTGTCTTTCCTTAGATGCCATGAGTTAAGTAGTAACCTTACAATAAGCTTCCTTTCTTGTGCTTTATGTTGTCTAGCATTGGTTTCTGTTTCTTACAATCAAAGAACTCCAAATGATGCTAAAATTGGGAACTGGGAATAGAGTGTTACATGTAACAGTATCTAATAAGTTGTTGGTCGAGTGAAGGACAATTAGGCGTCCTCTTCCAGACAGAGACTTTGGCAGACTACTTAAAATATAGCAAAGCATTCGATTAACCTAGCATCTATTGTGTTTTGTGAATCAGACCACGTGCTAATGAAATTGGAGTGTTAGCATACTTGGTATCAGAAATGTCAGGGTGCTGGAATGTAAGGCTTCTTTGTGTAGTCTTCAATATGGTTCTACAGAAAGGAAATATTTCAGTCTGAGCTGGTCGACGTGGAAGCAGAGAAGTAAGGCTATGGAGCCTGCCCAAGGGAGGTCATTTATGACTTTGGCTAGCAGTTCAAGGTGGTTGAATATTTGCAAATCATTCCTGTTGTTGAATGGAACAGTCAGATTCTCTTCCCACACTAAAATTAATGTGAACCTAAGCAGGAGCAAGATTTGTTGGTGGATAAATTTGGGAACAAAAAGGAGCTAAAGAAGGTAATGGGGCAAACTGATCACCTAATCTTTATTTATTTATTTTTTTAATTTTTTGTTGATTGCAGTAACATTGGTTTATAACATTGTATAAATTTCAGGTGTACATCATTATATTTCTATTTCTGCGTAGATTACATCATGTTCAGCACCCCAATACTAATTACAACCCATCACCACACACATGTGCCTAATCATCCCTTTCGTCCTCCTCCCTTCTTCCCCTCTGGTAACCACCAATCCAATCTCTGTCTCTATGTGTTTGTTTATTGTTGTTATTATCTACTACTTAATGAAGGAAATCATATGGTATTTGACCTTCTCCCTCTGACTTATTTCACTTTGCATAATACCCTCAATGTCCATCCATGTTGTCACAAATGGCTGGACTTCATCATTTCTTATGGCTGAGTAGTATTCCATTGTGTATATATACCACATCTTCTTTATCCATTCGTCCTTTGATGGGCACTTAGGTTGCTTCCAAGTTTTGGCTATTGTGAATAACGCTGCAATGAACACAGGGGTGCATGTATCTTTACACATTGGTGTTTTCAAGTTCTTTAAATACCCAGCAGTGGAATATCTGGATCATATGGTAGTTCTCTCCTTGATTTTTTGAGGAATCTCCATACAGTTTTCCATAGTGGCTGCACCAGTTTGCACTCCCACCAGCAGTGTATGAGAGTTAATCTTCTACCACAGACCTCCTGCTGTATATCTTTTGCTTGATAAGCAAAAGATGGCCTAGTGGCAAGTGGGAATATTAGATTAAGAGTGCTTTACAATTGTTGCCTTTTGCTTAGTATTTTTCCCCCCAAGGCAGATATGAGATAGTACTTAGGTTCATAGATCTTGACTTATCAAAAATTCTGTGTTTGGTTACTAACCCAGGAGTCATGAAAATACAAATAAACCAGCAGTTGTCTAAAATCATGAGGAAGTTATACAGCCAAGGAATCCCAAAACCTGGCAAATAGAGCCTTGTGTTTGCTCAATGCCTACACCATTTCCTGGTTCCCAAACCCCACCACTGGAAATTGATCTGCAAAAACAGAGAAGTCTCCAAAAGGAAACTACTCTCCATTTCCCTCCTTTATATATCAATAGAGGGTAATGGATAACGTGAAGCCTCCTGTGGAGCCAAACCACAGTCAGGCCAGTTGACCAAGGAGCTCATTCCTTTGCCAGGGCCGAGAAACTGCTATCCTTGATCTTCAGGGCATGCTATTTGTCCTCACCCATTTCCTCAAATACATCACGAACTCTTTTGCATCCGTGCCTTTATAAACTACATTCCCTCTATGTATCTCTTTTTGACTTTATTTTCCAAAACAATCCTGTGCATTCTTCAAATCCCAGCATATCAATTATATTTCTAAAACCCAACTCTCCCTAATCCCAACCCCCTGCCTGGATTCAATGCCCCACTTTGTGCTCCTGCTGTAGTTAGTGCGTTCCTATACTTTCATCACTTATTTTTTTTGGCTATATGGTCCTTCTCTCCATTATGCAACTATGCGTTAAACTTTAAGTCAGAGTAAGTTGCATTTTCCTTGTTTTTCCAGGGCTTAATCCAACATCTGCTTTCAAAATTACAAATGACAAATATTATTAAGTGCTCAACAAATGCTCTTTGAATGCATGAAGAAATCAATCAGTATAGACTATTCACTCAAGAAGATTTACTGTGAAAGAAATGAGTGTAGATTGGGGACTCAATAATGAATGTGAGTATTAATTAAGCCCTTACCATATACCAGATACTCTTTTATGGGCTTTATATTTTATTAAATCATTGAATCTTCAAAACGGTCCTCTTTAAAGCAGCTACAATACTTATCTCCAGTTTACTGATGAGGAAACTGAAGAACAGAGAAGTTAAATCGCTTGTCCTAAATAATACAATTCATAAGTGCCAGAGCAGAATTTAGCCCAGGTAGTCTGACTTCTTACCCAGCTCGATTAACCACTACCTTATACTGCCTTTCTTGAACATGAGGAAACTAGGTGCAAAATCCATTTATTTTTAAAATGTTTATTTAAATGTTTACATGCTGTACAGAAAAACTTCAAACCAGCAGGTTGTTTCAGTTTTATCCAACTAGTTTTTTGGTGCAATCTAGACTTTAGGGAGCTTAAAACTTAACCTGTCGATTATATTCTATAAGACCAAAGTGTCTTTTGTATTCTATCTGACATATAACAAAATGCCAAAATAAATCAGACTATAAATCGGGCAAGTATTGTCATAAAAACTTGTATAAAGTTAGTGATTTTTGAATACATCATAGAAATATTTCAACAGCGATTATATAGACATTTTTCATGATTGTAGCACCAGTGGTTCTGCAAATTAGGTAATCTTGGCTGTGTTAACTGGCTATTGGTTCTTTCAACTAAATTTTTGATTACATAATAATAAAACAACGCTAAAGGTTCATATAGTTTTAAAGTAAACCAAACTAATTAGCAGAAAATTAATTTGAATTTACTGGTTGGATTAAACTGACTAGTTAATTACTGTCATTTACTTTCTGACTTTATAATCCTCCAAAACTTCCCCTACTCTCAACATCATTTTGAACTAATCTTTTTTGGTAAAACATGTTTTGAATTGTAAAAGAAATATGCATTTTCTTTGTCAAAAACTATGATATAAATAAGAATTGATATTTTGAGATATTTTCTTGCAGTCTTTAATTTTGTAAATTTAGAGTTATAGATATATTGATAAATGAATTATTTAGGTAGACACAGATACAGTGAAAATATCTATTTTTAGACATCATCATTTTTCATTTAAAATAAAAATTTTCCATATTATTAAATACTTTTTAAAAGTTATCAAATAGAGCATTCTGTGGGCACCTCTTACTTAAAAATTTTTTTTGCCTCTTTGGAGAGTAAAAATTTTATCACACTTATGCTTTAATTTACATTTCTTTATTTGTGAGTTGAATTTTTTCATATATTTATTGACTATTTGCATCTTTTCTATATTTTGTATCTTTTGTTAATATCATTTATGGAGTGTTTTTCATATTGATTTATGTGTGCTTTTTAGATGGTAGGGCTATTACCACTATGTTCATTATTTTTGTGACCACTATTTTTATGACTTTTTATTTTAATCTCATGTATATATTTCAGGTTTCCTTTAATCTTCCCCTGCTAAACGTTTTGACTATTGCAATATTTAATGAGATAAACCACTTTGAGTTATGTCACTGAAATTGTGCCAATAATGTGCCAAATAGTTAAAACATTGGCAAATACTGGACAGCTGGCTGAATTTTTCATTTTTCTTATTAATAATATCAGTTTCTAAGTCACCACTTTAATATTTAGAATATAAGTGTTTAGAAAGTGTAAATACCGATTTAAAATTAAGGAAATCAAGCAAGCGTGCTCTTTACTGATTTTGTGTTGCAAGTGTTCTGCTGAGTACAGGGATGAAAATGAAGCCTGGCCTTCAGTTTTCTGCTCTAATCATTGGCTTTATTCAAAGAAAATTCTAAGCAATTAAAATGCTGTTAATTGCAAGATCCCACATAAGCAAATCCTGTGGCTCTGATTGATTTGCTATTCCTTTAAGGGTGTGATTCTGCTCTCAAAAAGGTTCACAGTTGCCAGGACATTTGCAAATCTCTTATCTCCAACCTTTAGAAATGATTTTTAAATATGCAAAATATAGGTGTTTTGAATTTTGGAGAGAATTAAATTTGGTTGTATAAACTATTAAAATTATATTCTAAACTGAGCAATAATTTAATTAGTCTGTTACAGAGAGAATTTAATGAAATAAATGACAAAACCAAATACATTATAACCTAATTAAATATCATTTAACCTCCCCAGTATTCATACTTGTTGTTCTTACATGTTATTCTTATTTACATGTTGTATATATCATGTCATTGTACAATTGCAAACTTAGGACTTTAACCTGGTCTAGTTTAAGTGGCAGATATTTTTGACTAACTTCCTCTTTTCAGTGTATACAAAAGATATTTGAATCCAAACATCATTTTGTCCTTATCAGCTCATCTTTCAGTTAGACTCACATTATAACAATCCTGTGTGACTATTTGGAGGAAAACATTGGAAAAAACTTTTGATAAGGCTTACAAATACTGTCCAATACTTCTGCACTGGACTATTAATTAACTATATCCTAATATAACAGTACTACACTATGAAATATGAGATTTGGGTCACACAAAATAGTATTTCATGTGCTAACAATACAAATAATATAATTTTAGAATTTATAAATACATTGTATTTATGTACTTATAACACAATAATTTTTTTGCAATTATTTTTAGAAACAAATGAACATAGTCTCTAAAGCAGGAGAAATGCTCAAAGCATGTGCAGTGCTGTGCCCAGCATGCAGTTGGTGAATCAATAAAAAACAACACAGTCATGGTATAAATGTTGAAAAGTTTGAGGCTACATTTGTTAGTACCGGACATTTCATACATAGGTTTTTTTTTTCTTTTTTTTTTTTTTATCTATTTTTCCCCCAAAGCCCCAGTAGATAGTTGTATGTCATAGTTGCACATCCTTCTAGTTGCTGTATGTGGGAAGCCGCCTGAGCATGACCAGAGAAGCGGTGCCTGGGTGCGCGCCTGGGATCCGAACCCAGGCCACCAGCAGCGGAGTGCGTGCGCTTAACCGCTAAGCCATGGGGCCGGCCCCAGTACTGGACATTTCAGATGTGAGGTCAATAAGCTTAAGCACCTCAAACCTGTTTTCCTTAACTAATCTGGCTGGCTGGGCAGGTACCTCCTTTGTCCTCACACCTCCATGAGTCACATTCCCAGAGCTGCACGCATGAAGGAAGCAAATGACCTTTTCTTATTCAGTAGCACTATTCTTCCTTGAAGATGCATCTTCTCCGTTCCAATCGCCACCCCTAGTCTGGTTCAAGCTCTTAGTAGCTCCCATCTAGATTGTTACAGCAGCTTTCTAAGCAGTCACTTTATTTCCAGTCTCATTTCTAATAGCTACCAGATTCATTTGTTTAAAACGTAAGTCCAGCCATAGCATCCCCCTAATTTAAACTCTTCAGGAAAAACTGGAACCCCCATACATTGCTGGTGGGAATGTAAAATGGTGTATCTACTTTGGGAAATGGCTTGGCAGTTTCTTAACAAGTTAAGCATAAATTTACCATATGACCCAAGAATTCTGCTCCCAAATATCTACCCCAGAGAAATGAAAGCATATGTCTATGCAAAGACTTGGATGTGAATCTTTATAGCAGCATTATTCATAATAACCAAAAAATGGAAACAGTCCAAACGTCCATCAACTAGAGAATAGATAAACAAATTATGGTCTATCCATACCATGGAATACTATTTGACAATACATAGGAATAAGCACTGACACATGTTACAACATGGATGAACCCCACAAACCTTATGCTAAGTGAAAGAAGCCAGATGTAAATGACTACATATTGTATGATTCCATTTATGTGAAATGTCCAGAAATGGCAACTCTATAGATACAGAAAGCAGAATAGTGTTTTCCTGGGCCTGGGGCAGGAATGCAGAGTGACTGAAAATGGGTATGGGGTACATTTTGGGGTGATTGAAATATTCTAAAAATAAGATGGGACTAATGATTGCACAACTCTATAAATTTAATAAAAATCATTGAATTGTACACTTAAAACAAGTGAATTTTAAAGTATATAAATTATACCTTAATAAAACTATTTTAAAAACAAACGGGGGAGGCTATGCATGTGTGGTGACAGAGGGTACATGGGAAATCTCTGTATCTTCCTTTTAATTTTGCTCTGAACCTAAAACTTCTCTAAAAAAAGATTCTTAATTTTTAAAAAACCAAAAACAAAATAAAAAGGAAAATGGTGAAATTTTTTTAAAGAAAATAAAAGCAGACACTTGGAGAGAAATAAAAATGGAAAAATGTCTAAAACAAACGAAAAAACAATTCACCAACGATGACAACAATCTCTTCAGGAGCTCCTGACCCCAGGATCCAGCCTGGGTTCCTACATGTCGTTCACAGGATGCTCTCCATTCTTGTCTCCTGCCTATCTCTCCCGCATGTCTTATTGGCCCCAGCATCACCAAGCACAGGTTTCCCCTGCTATCTGAAAGTTCGCTTTTCGCCGCTTCGCTTTTACGAAAGAACCTACGTTAGTACCTGTTTTCGCTAACGGAAAGAAATCCGACGAGGATTTTCACTTTTATGAAAAGCGGCAAAAAGTGAAAATAGCGTTCAGTGTTTGTTTTGCAGCAAGTCGTTATAGATGTTAAGCCGTCAGACATACTGTCGTATTTCAAGCCTCCCACGTGAGCCACATCGGTCACAGCAGACTAGGAAGTTCAACCTTCATCATTCAGGCGGGCAGTCATAGAAGGTTGTAGACGTTAGTGACTGCCTGCCCTGATGGATTCAGACGACGATGAGGTGTTAATAGACGATCCTCTTCCTCACTCTCCTACACCCCAGTCTCCTGTACCTCCCAGCACCGCAACGTCCAACAACTCAGCCTAACAGACCATCATCACCACGACCACCTCTCAGCCTTCCAGTGTGCTAGCTGTCTTCCCAATTCTGGTAAGTGTAACTACACTGTGCATACGTTATTTCTTCTTGCTGTAGGCTGTGTATTTATCATATCATCCCTGCATTTACTCCACGTTAGTGTTATTTTAGGTTTATGTGTTATTTGGTAGGTTATTTTTTTGAGTCTGAGAATGCTCAAAAATTTTCCTGTGTAAATGAACGGTAATTGCTTCTTTGCTAAATTAGCCATTTCAGCCTATGGAAGCTTTCCTAGGAACGCTCTACTTTCAGACAGTGGGGGAAACCTGTAAACTCTTATACTATTGCCAGTAGTTCCTTGCACATTCTAGGCTATTTCTTAAGTCTATGCCTTTGCTCATTCCCCTATACATGAAATGTCACACCCCACTATTCCCCCATTCCAACTCCTTTACCAAGCATGCTCCTTACCCATCCTTTAAGCCTCAGCTCATGCTGCATCTCCAAAGAAACTTACTTTGGTCTCCATGTTATCCCTCCAACCCCCTAACCTCAGAATGAAGTATTTTCCCTAATGCTCCCATAATACCTCCAAATACTGAACAATATACATTTATATAGCTGTTTGTGTTTGCTTCCTTCTTTAGACCCTGAGTTTATCATTATTATTACTTTTCATATCTGTAGAAGCTAGCACAGTGCTTAGCACCAAATACGTGCTCAAAATGTTTGTGGAACAATGAATTAATTTCGTATGGCTGCTAGAGATTCAGAATCAGTATTTATAGGGCATTCTCATCCAACCTGACATGAACTACTTCTTCAACCTTATTTTTGGCAGCTGAATTCCAGGAGAGCTGACATAATGACATCTACACGAGATCACAGATTAAAATATTTCATTTATGAACTCACATCAGTTCATGTTTTCCAAAATGTGAAATGGCAATCTTTTGACCAAATCCATCACTTGCAGATAGGCTGGATCAAGTATGCGTGTGTTGTGACTGGTGACTCGCAATGATGATAGATCACACTGCCTAACAGGCTGTCATTTCCTGACGTGATTTACAGTTCACAGTAGAGACCACAAGGGAAGATGGACGGCCACTTGGGGACCCCCTGTTACAGGTGAGGAATGCAGTGTCATTTTCAGCTGTTATGAAATCACCTCATCAGGAGGATGTGGAAGCTAGTCAATAGGCAGTGAGTAAACAAATATGCCAGGGAAACCAAACACCGCCAAGTGATGGATTTCAGACATGGGAGTTCAGATAAAGCTCAGAGTTTCATACTGCTTCATTTAGTATTACTAGAACTATGTAGGGGATTGTGGCGTTACTAAATTCCGCTATACATAGAAATGAAGCCACAAAAATGAACACTATTTCCTAGGGCAGTAATACCAAGCTGGTATCATTCTATACAGTATAAGTGATTTGTTTGTTTCAAGGCTCTAAGGATTATGATTGAAAACAAATCGCATAGCAAATGTGCTAATACAAACTGTGAGCAGAAACGTGTTATTTATTCATAACCATACAAGAAAATATAATAAGAAAATCTTTTAGAAGAAGGTAGAAGGAAGAATGAATAGCCCTATGAATTTTTGGTATAGGCTTACAGATCACTGAGTAGAATTCCATGCACCCCCGTAGGGCTATCTATTTCAGATTTGCAGAGAGGACGGTGGCGTTTTCCTAAAAGTGCATGGAATGTCCTAAAAATGTAGAGAGTGTCTGGCTACACAAGGAAATGGAGCTTCTATTGGTTGTAGCATGGAAGTTTAATGGTTCTTGCTCTGGTTTTAATTTTAAAATTTATTAAAGAATACAGGAAGCAATTAAAGATGGCAGAGTAAAGACATTTCTGCCTTGTTCTTGGAAACCAACTTAAAACCAAAACACAATACAAAGGAGCAGAAATGAAAACTTGGAGGGCTGCCAAAGTGTTGTGAAATTTATATGTGGGTGAAATGAGGAAAGCGGCAGGAGGTGTGTGTATCCATGTTTGCAGGAAGCAGGCAGAATTATCCAAAGGTAAGTTGCACTTTCTGAAAGGTCACGTCAGTGTTTCTTGGAACAGCAAGGGCTCAGTTGCTTTGTGGAATGTTGGGACATCACTAACTCTGTTGGGCAGAACAGAATGACAGGGAAGGTGGAGCTAAGTAAAGTGCCTAAATATCATCTTTGGAAAAAAAATAAAGGCAATCAGCCTAGTTGGGTAGAAGGGAAAATGTGGGTGGCAAGCAATCTTTTAGTTGATTATCTTGTACACAAAAATAATGTAAATTCCAAATCACTACTCAAAAGCTGGTGGCATACTTCACTACGAGATACAGAAAGTATATGCTAACCCAGGGAAGAATCAAAATCCTAGGACAGCCTTTTGTTGGGAAACATTTCAAGACAAGGGATCCGAATTCAAGTTACCTGAATATCTAACTCACTCCACTGATGCTTTGTTTTGTTTTTGTTTTTTTTTTGTGAGGGAGATCAGCCCTGAGCTAACATCCATGCCAATCCTCCTCTTTTTGCTGAGGAAGACTGGCCCTGGGCTAACATCTGTGCCCATCTTCCTCCACTTTATATGGGATGCCGCCACAGCATGGCCTGACAAGCGGTGCATTGGTGCACACCTGGGATCCAAACCCGGGCCGCTAGCAGCGGAGCATGCGCACTTAACCACTAAGCCACGAGGCTGGCCTCCCACTGATGCCTTTCTAACATCATCCTCTAATGCATACTTGGCTCCAGGAAAAACAGCAACAACAAAGATAACAGAAAGAAAGCACATGAGAGATGCATAAAAAATTCTGGAAGAGAAAACATAGAAAAAAGGTAAGAACACATCAAAAATATTTTGTCATAAAAGGCATGAAAATTATGAGAAAGCTCTTCCTTAAGAATTCAAAGATAATTTTAAAAATATAGTCTTCTAAAATATATATAGTGGTAAAGGTAACTACCAGATCTAACAGCAGAGAATATGCTTTCCAAATGATAAGACTAGAACATACACACACAAGAAACATAGATGTATGGCAAAAATAAATAAACAAATAAATAGCATTAAACTATGAAAAGTATAACATGAAATAAAATGCCAGAGCTAACTGTTATATCAGTAAATGTAAGTGGGATAAAATCACCAATTAAAAGTAAAAGACCCTCAGTTAGGATCAAAAAGTAATATAGGTCCTATATATGATATTCATCAAAAATTAAAATAAGGGCTGGATGTAAAATATAGGGTAACAAATTCAAACTGAAAGCAAGTAAGGATCATTTTATTAAAATTATACATTTAATTTTAGGAAAAACACATTAAACTATCAAATAAAAGGCACATAATAGTGAAAAGGACAAAATCCACAATCAAGATGCAGTATGAATCTTCATAAACTAGCATAGCATCAAAATTCAAAATGCCAAAATTTCAGCAAATATAAGCAGTAGGTAGAAATACAATATTAGGAGGAGATTTTAATTAACCTTTCTCAGCCGTTAACAGATATACTAAACAAATATTAAGTAATGTGTAGAGGAAATCAATAACATAGTTAAAATAATTATTCCTAATAAACAACATTTACACCTACAATTAGAATAGAGCCTTTTTTCAATTGCCATTGAAAATTTATGGGTTGATCATGTTTTATGCCACAAAGAAAACCTCAGTAAATTCCACCAAGTAGATATTACACATACCACATTTTTAAATCATAATAAAATAACATCATAAACCAATAACAAATATAGAAATCAAATCCTAAACCACATAGAAATTAAAACAACACAGGTAGAAAAATCAAAATTTATATTGTGGAATAAGTAAGAATATTAATTATAAAACTTTTATAACTATCAGACCTAATAAAATAGGTGTAGTTCCAGTGCTCATAGTAAAATGTATTGTGCTAAATACTCATGTTACTGAGGTAGTAAGTAAATGAATTAAAATTTTAGTGTAAGAGGTAATGTCCAATAAAAGCAATAGATAAGCAGAAAGAATAAATAAACGAAGATATATTGGGTAAGACAAAAGCTGGAACTATAATAAACCAATATTTACTATAGAAATATAATAAAATAATACATAAAACTAAGAGCTATTTCTTTGGGATGAAAAACTCAATAACAGAAAATAGAGTTATCTATTAAATAAACTAATTATGGAAAAAAGAAGAAAGTCAAATACTCAAAATACAAACTGAAAATGAGTGTATCATCACAGATACAGAATTATAAAATAGTAAGTTTCTAAACTCTATATAAATAATTTTTTAAACCCAAATGAAATAAATGATCTTCTGGGAAAACCTAAGTTACCAATATGATGCCAGAGGATTTAGAAAATCTAAAAAAGGCTGATTATTCCCTAAAAGGGCACCAAACCAAAGAGCCTCACAGGCAAATTCTATAAAAGCATCAAGGAGAAGGAAAGCTATTAGAGGGAAGAGAAAGGAAGAGAGAGTGAGAGTGAGACCAAGAGCAAGAAGGAGATGGAGAGAAAGGAAGACAAGTTTCCAAATTCCTTCTGTGAAACCACCATGACCTTGATGCTAAGACCTGGAAAACAGAGCGCACACACACACAAAAACTAACAAATAGCACATATGAATAATGCCTCAAAAATCCTAAAAACTACAATGGCAAATAGAATCCAACAGCACTTCAAAAGAATCATATATCATGACCAAGAAATGGTTTTCCCTAGGAATGCAAGAAGGGTCAGTAATGGGAAATCTTTACATCTAATTTAGGGTAAAAAAGAAAAAAAAAACTGGTTACTTGTATAGATTATAAAGACATACATAATAAAATTCATTTTCTATTAAAAATTTAGTTTTTAAAAAGTCTATAATAAAATATTAGCTAATACATGGAAATTTCCTTAACACACAAACACATATACACACAAAGATACAAGTCAGCATCATCCTTACTGATGAAATGCTAGAAATACTCCCATTAAATTCAAGACAAACATAAAACCCAGAATCGTGAAAAAACAGAATAATAAATTCAAATATTCAAATATCATATGGTCATATCAACTTACGCAGCAAAAGTGTTTGACAAAACCCAACATTCATTCATGATCAAAACTCTCAACAAGTTAGGAATAGAAGTGAACTACCTCAACTTGATAAAGAGCATCTATGAAAACCCTATCACTAACATCATAATTAATAGTGAAAGACAGAATACTTTCCCTCTAAGATTAGAGGAATAAGGTAAAGATATCCATTCTCATCTCACCACTCTTATTCAACACAATACTGGAAATTCTAACCATTGCAATAAGGCAAGGAAAATAAATAAAAGAGGTACAGATCAGAAAGGGAAAAATGACACTGTCCTTATTTATGTGATTATCTATGTGGAAAATATGAGGAATTTACAAAAAAATTTAAACACTTCTAGAGCTAATGTGAATTCAGCAAGGTCTCAGGATATAAGACCAATACACAAAAATCAATTTCATTTTTATATATTAACAATGAATATGGGAAAAGAAAAATTAAAAACACAATACTATTTACCATCACTCCAAAGAAAATGAAATACTTAAGTATAAACTTAAGAAAACATGTACAGAATCTGTATGCTGAAAAAAAATGAAATGCTAATGAAAGAAATCAGACACCTAGGGGCTGGCGCCGTGGCTTGGCGGTTAGGTGCGTGTGCTCTGCTACTGGCGGCCCAGGTTCGGATCCCGGGCGCGCACCGATGCACTGCTTCTCCTGCCATGCGGAGGCCACATCCCACATACAGCAACTAGAAGGATGTGCAACTATGACATACAACTATCTACTGGGGCTTTGGGGAGAAAACGAAGAGGATTGGCAATAGATGTTAGCACAGAGCCGGTCTTCCTCAGCAAAAAGAGGAGGATTGGTATGGATGTTAGCTCAAGGCTGATCTTCCTCACAAAAAAAAAAAAAAAGAAATCAGACACCTAGAGAGATATACTGTGTCCAAGGAAGGGAGGACTCAACAAATTAAAGATGTCATTTCTCCCCACATCGACATACAAGTTCAACACAATTCCTATAAAAATCCTGGCAAATTCCTGTAAATGTAGACAAGATCACTCTAAAATTTACCTGGAAATGCAAAGGAACTAAAATAGCCAAAACCATTTTGAAAAAGAAGAATACCATTGGAGAAATCAGTCTTATTACATAGCCACAGTAATTAAGATCTTGTGACATTGGCAGAGGAATAGATATGTAGATCAGTGGAACAGAATACATAACCCAGAATAGGTACACACAAATGTGCCCAACAGATTTTTAACAAAAGTGCAAAAGCAATTCAGTAGAAGAAGGATAACTTTTCAATGGAGCAATTGGACCTCTGTAGGCAAAAAGTGACCCTCAATCTAAAGCTCAACTCTTATATAAAAATTAACTCAAAATTGATCAGACGCTTAAATGTAAAACATAAAACTAGTAAGACTTCAAAAAAAAAAATGATAGGAGAAAAATCTTCAGAATCTATGGCATGGCAAAGTGTTCTTAGACTTGACACCAGAAGCATGAATTATAAAAAGAAAAATTGGATCATCAAAATTAAAATTATTTGCTCCGTGAAAAGTATGAAAAGAGAAGCTACATGTTAGGAGAGAATATTTGACAATCACATATTCAACAAAGGAGTAGTATCTAGAACCTAGAAAGAATACTCAAAATACAACAGTAAATTTGGGCTGGCCCGGTGGCGTAGTGGTTGGGTTCACGCGCTCTGCTTTGGTGGCCTGGGGTTTGCAGGTTCGAATCCTGGGCGCGGACCTGCACACCACTTGTCAAACCATGCTGTGGCAGGCGTCCCATATATAAAGTAGAGGAAGATGGGCATGAATGTTAGCCCAGGGCCAATCTTCCTCAGCAAAAAGAGGAGGATTGGCAACAGATGTTAGCTCAGGGCTACTTTTCCTCACCAAAAAAAAGCAAACAGTAAATGAAACAAATTAGAAACAATAAGAAAATGGTCAAAAGGTATGAAGAAGACATAGAGATGGCAATAAGCACATGAAAAGCTGTTCAAGATCATTAGCCATTAGGGAGTTGTAAATTAAAACCACAATGAGATATCACTACGTACTTAGTAGAATGCTAAAATAAAAATGTAACACCAAATGCTGGCGGGCATACCAAAAAGCTGGATCACTCATCCATTGTTGACAGGAATGTAAAATATTGCAGCCACTTTGGAAAAGTGAATGGCAGTTTCTTACAAAACTAAACACGTGCTTGCCTGTGACTCAGTAATTTGCACTGGTGGGCATTTATCCCAAAGAAATGGAGACTTATGCTCCTGCAAAATCCTGGACACAACTGCATATCAGCTTCATTTGTAATAGCCCCAAACTGAAAATAACCCAAATGTCCTTCAATGGGTGAATGGTTAAAAAACTGTGAAACATCCACACCATAGAATATTACTCAGCAATACAAAGGAAAGAACTATTGATATACACTTGGAAAGATCTCAAGAGAATTATGCTGAGTGAAAAAAGGCAATCTCAAAAGATTTCATACTGTATGGTTCCATTTATGCAACATTTTGGAAATGACAAAATTATATATATAGATTATTTCATATAACTGCATATGAACCTACAATAATCTCAAAAGAAAATTAAAAGAATGTCACATGGTTATGAAACCAAAAATAAAATTGAAAGAAAAATAACAAACTGAAAAAACTAGTAAGACATATGACAGTGGGCTCATTGTTTCCAACATATTAATTTTAAAAACAGTAGAAAATGGGGCCCAGATTATGGACAGACGAGTCACAGGAAGGGCGACACAAAAATCTTTTAAATACATGGAAATATACTTGTGTTTGCTCATCCTAAAACCAATTCATTTCAGAGTACAATAAAAGATCTTTTCTCGCTGTTAGATTCAGAAGGATCAAAAGGTTTGATAATAAATGGCATTGGCAGAGGTATGAGGACAAAGCACTTTCGTGCACTGTTGGTCAGACTATAAATGGATGTATCACTTTGAAGGCTATTTGGCAATATCTATCAAAATTAAAAATTCACCTGCCATTTGACAGAAATTTCACTTCCAGAAGTTTGTTTAACAGGTATACTAACCCATGTATAAAGCACACTATGTATAAACATTGTAGGTAATAGGGAAGAGCTGGACACTGCATAAATGTTCGTTAAAGGCCAGTGATTCAATAAATTATGGCATGACCATGCAATAAAATATGCTGTTAAGAATGATGAGGTAGCTCTCTATATTCTGTTAGAGAGTAATCTCCAAATTACTGTTAAGAGAAAAATCACGAGCTCATGGATAGTGTGTGTAATATATCCTCAATTGTGTAAGATTAAAAGATACATACATGGATATGTATATATAAATATGTTTGTGTATATATATGCATAAACACACACATGCACTTCTATGGACATATGTTTCTGGAGAGTTCACAAGATAATGATGGCTGGCTCCGGGAAGGCAGCAGAGGTCTCAGTTTGGAGAGCTGCATCCGTTCTCTTTTGAGCCCATTGGCTTGAAATAGTTAACATATGTATCTGTTTTCATTATCCATGTGTCCCCCCAGAGCCAAACATTTGCTAGGTACACTGTAGTGGCTAAATAAACGTTTGTTGAGTTGAACTGAACAATATTTCTATGTTATTCACCCTCGAGGAGTAACTCAACATTTCAACCATTACTTCTATTTGTAGAAAGCTCTATACTTTTCACAAACCTTTTCTAATACGTGATCTTATTTAATCCTCAAATGTTTTTCAAGTTATACAAAGTATTTGTAAGTTTTATCTATGTGTATATTTCAGTTATGTCCTGCAATGAAGTCATGAGTACCCCTACAACAATTGCATTGCTTTATTATAAACTCTAGACTCACATTTTGTTGCTTTTTCCCATTTGCTTCATAGTTCTCTCTTCTGTAATGTGTTTCACCCTTCTGGCCAGTTCTTTTCCATACTCTTACGCATTAAACACCTACCACACTCTTTATTACCACGTCTATGATTTCTTCTTCTTCTTTTTTCTGCTTTCTTTTTATTTATAAAACACTCCTTAAAAACAGAAAGAAAGATACTTCAGCTAGTTCTCTTTGTGTCCTTCAAGTATTCCTTTGAAATCCATTTGAAACTAATTACTGCAATTTCTCCTCCCCACCCCCACCCCGACCCCCACCCAGCTTTCTATAGAGCAACAAGTCCTTCTCCAGCCTGCGAATTATTGGCTCAGGCCAGCAGTCTGTCATAAAATATTCTACATGACATCCATGCTTTGTCCTAGCTCTTCTATTTCCTGCAGACTCTTAAAGATCTTTTTTAATATCCTTATTCTCAAATCCATCAATTTCCGTGTTATAAGGAGAAAAGGCCTTTGCAATTACTCTATGTAATACTTTCCTGACTTCTTTTTTAAGAACCTCATCCTGTATTCCTCTTTTTGCTTCATTTAATGGATTCTTTTGAAAGGTTAGCCTTTTCTACTTAGCCCCATTTGATAGTACTATTTACACTTCTGTTTCCATTTTCTGGACCTTTTACCTTTCTCCTAAATTCTTTAAAAACCTGGGTACTCCACTCCTCAAAAATATGATCACACTGTGTCCATTTCCAGAGCGATGCATTTTTTCTTGCTTTTGATCAGTTGTTTATGTGAATTAACAACTTTATGCTTTTATCTATTTAATTTCTTACTTTTGACATAGTTCCATTAAAAAAAACCCACAACAAAACCGAAAAGCTCTCTGATCATTTACGATTTCTCTTTACACATTATCTTGATCTGTCTATTTTTATCTTTTAGGTTCAGGGCTCTAGTCATCCTGACCACTCTAGGAGCTTTCTAGAAATTTGTCAATCCTTCTTCTCTCACTTGTTCTTTGGGTTTTCAAGAGTTTGTTTACAGTTTTCTCATTGTTCTCTGTTTCTTTAGTAATCATGACTGTTGATGGTATCCCCAAAATTTCTCTTTTGAGCTGTAGCAGTTAGGATAGGTTTGGCTGCTTTATTGGCCATGATGCTGCAAAACAAACCACCTTGAAATCCAATGGTTTATAAAAGCAAGCATTTCTTTTTCTCAGTCGTGTGCTTGTAGATCAGTGGGGACGTTTGTGCCCAGCCTTTGGTATTGGCTTTGGCTCTGCTCCACATCCCTCATTCTGCTTGCACTGACAGCTACTGGTCGTGCTCTTCTCTTGGTGAGGCACAAAAGGCCCATGCAAGCATGTTTAAAGCCTCTGCTCACGTCCCCTCCTCTAACTTCCCACCGGCCAGAGCAAGTCACAGGTAATACTCTGTTTCCTCTGCTCCACTGCACAGGAGGGAGCGGAAAATGGAAAACAAGTCTGCACTCTACAACAGCTGTAAATAGTCTACTCCTCTGGATACCCTATGTCTATGTATCCCCTTCTTCCTCTTCAAGCAGAAAAAGCCTGATGTGTCTCCTGCAGTCATTGCACCGTGCTCCTAGTTCATCTCTCTGGATGATGTGCAATCCCCTCCATCAGGTTTTGATTTGGCTCCTCAGAGTTCAGTTAACTAGATACTCTTATTAGTATAAAGACATGAATAACCTCTTGTTGCACAATGATCATCAAATCTTGCTGAGCAGGAATACTGATGGCTCCCTGCCCTGGCTTTGGAATGAGCTCTTTAGTTTGCCCATCTGGTAGCCTAGGTTCTGCTCTTCAGTAAGAGCTCTCTTGTCTGTTTTCTTTTTGGTTCCCTGACTTTGACCTTTGGGAAAGTCTTACTTCTCCATTAATCTGTGGCCCCATCTGAGGTGGACGTTCATGAGCATGTCTTTCCTAAGGGTCACACATATAGAGTAAATCACTTCTTATTAGCATGGGTTCAGGATCCAATGGGCTATTTTTGGACAGTAAGTTACCCTAAAAAATGTAGTAGGCTTTCTGTGTAGTTGCTTTTTGGTCATTTTCAAGAGTGAGTAAACACAGCCAAAGATCTTGGATAAATGGAATTTTTAAGCTTGAGAACTCTGGTCTTTTATTTATAGACCTCTGCACTCTGCCCATCCAAATAATTCTCAGCTTTCTCTCTGCTGCGTTGAAGTCATCTGAAATAATGCACCATCTTTGCCAGCAGTCTCACAACTTTTGTATGGTGGAGCCCCAATCATATTTGTTGCTAAGACTGGAATTTGCAGACACTTCTTTTAAGTGCTTCAATTTGGGGTATAAACAGTTGGCCTTTTCAAACCTGAAAGTTTTCAAATTACCAGACTCTTGGTCAGCTGAGATTGCAGATTATAGGCAGAGTGCCTCCCTTAGCGTGGATGCTTATCTTTCCATTTCAGCTCTCAGACTGCCCAACTAGTTCCATCTTGAATTCATAATTCTTCTAGGTTTTTGCTGACAACCCACGCCAACATTCTGCACATATTTTACTATTTCTCCTAATACTGTATATAGCCTTTGTCAGCATATGGTTGCCCTTCTAATGTATGGTTGGTGATGATTTGACTAAATATTCTGTCAGTGTATATTTAGGATCCTGAAGTTTTCAACTTTCACTAGCTGAGTCATTATTGTGCACCTACCCAGCTCTTCCTCCAATCCAGAGCCACATTTTAGTTTCTGTTACTTGAAGCACCTCACTTCCATGTACTAAATCAGTTGGACTAAGTTTTGAATGCACATAACTGGAAAAAGAAATAGTGGAAATGACAGTGGCTACAACACAGAAATTTATTTCTCTCTTATGTAAAAGAGAAGCTTGAAGATAAATAATCTAAGGCTGTCTGGTGGCCTCAGTATGTTACCAGGGACTAATCTATTTTCTTTCTGCTCCTCCATTTTAATCACAGGGCTTCCTTCTTTAAGGTCAACTCATAGTCTAAAATGGCTGCTGTAGCTCTGGCCATCATTTCTGTGGTAGCAGGAAGAGATTGAGAAGGATAAAAGAATATCCCTTCATCTTGAATGAGTTGGCTCCTTTTAAGCAGCCTTCTTAGAATATCACAGCAAAATCATAAGCTTACATCTCATTGGCCAAGTTGTGAGTGCTGTTGAGTTGATTCTGACTCCTAGCATCCCTATGTACAGCAGAGTGGAACCCTGCCTGGTCTTTTTGTGCCATCCTCTCAACTTCTGGTGCTATATCAGACAATTCTTTGCTGCTATTCATAGAGTTTTCATGGCCAGTTTTTTCAGAAGTGGGTGGCCAGGTCCTTCTCGCTAGTCTTTCTTAGTCTGGAAGTTCCACTGAAACCTGGCCACCATGGGTGACCCTGCTGGTATTTGAAATATCAGTGGCATAGCTTTCAGCATCACAGCAACTCACAGCTGCCACAGTGTGATAACCGACAGATGGGTGGTGTGGTTCCCTCACTGGGAAATGAACTCAGGTTGCAGTGGTGAGAGCACCTACTCTTAACCACTAGACCCCCAGGGCTGGCTCACTGATCAGGACTTAGATGTATAATCTTATCTTGTTACAAGGAATGATAAGTGTGGGATTTTATTCCTTAACTGAATACAATCGAAATTTGGTTGTTAAGGAAGAAGAGGATCATAGGTATTGGGATTCTGCAATTAATAGTCTCTACCAGAGACTTTGCCTTGAAACTTTTGTTTTCATTTTTTTTTTAAGCCTGTTCAGTTAAACTTTGACATCTTGAAAGGACAGAGAATATTCCCTCTTCTTTATCATTCTTGTATCACAATTTAAGTCATCCCTATTAAAACAGCAATTTACTCACTCTCCATATACATATGTCACATTTCCAACCTTTGTAAAAATTCATTTCAGTCATTACTCCAGTATTATTAAAAAAGATAGAATCTTTTTCATTATATAGCACAACAATAATTCTTTTACGTAGATCTTGTCAATCTGACTGGTCTATTTCCTTTTCTTTTAAGTACATTCCAGGTTGCTACTCTGTTTATCTAAATAGATTTTTTTTTAATTGAAAATGACCTTAGAGATCATCTCATTTAGTAATTTCATTCTGCAGATGAGAACACTGAGGCCTGCAAAGAGTGTATTAAGCCGTTCGTGTCACGTGGCAAGGAATTAATAGACAGTCTTTATGCCTATGTTCTTGGCTTTGTTTGCAATGAAATGTGTCCACATATTACTTTTTTGGTTTTTTTCCCCAATCAAATTCCCTTCTACTTTTTTTTAGTTATGCAGTGAAAGTCTCTTTCCAATCATTCTTATTATATGCAGGAGACAAGTCACGACCCAAAATAATATTTCCTTTTCAAATTTCTCTTATGGATGGGGATAGAGCGTAGTATATTCATAAATCTGATATTTCCTCTCACTGAGGAAATCACACATACCATCATATATCTTCCACTTCAAATCTCATATATCTTTGAACATTTACATTTGTGTGATCGGCAACCCTTCTCCCTTTACGAATTTTTTTCTCTTTTGGCCAGTGTAAAGAGCCCTGAACCAAGTTCCTATCTATGCAAAAGTAAATTCTCTTCTTTGTCCTATTTTTAAAATGAATCTCATTTTCCCCCCTCTCATCCATGCTATTTGTTGACTAAGTTAACAACATCTACAGAGTACCTTTGACAGGTGGGGTACCAAGAAATCTATGACTTAAAGTGGGAGCGTGCAACACAAATAACATGAAAACATATATTTTGCTTGATCCCTGGAAGTTTCCTTTAAACTCCCAGGTCTCCTTCCCCTACTGTGATTTTCTTCCTACTGCTTCTTTTTATCGCCAGAACACAGCATGTAGCAAGCAGCCATAAACGTTTTTGCATCGTGTTGATCCTCAGACTCTGCTATGGCAACAACCCTTTCTGCTTTCTTCTTTATCCTTCAGCATCTCATTTGGAGCAGGTAAACAATTTGTAGTGGTTGCTTGGCTGGGAGACGGGAAGTTTGGGTTCAGTGTGCGACAGAGTAAATTCAGGACTTACCACGTTAACACTTATGGGTTATGCTTTTGACATTTTTGGTATTGCAATTTTGATTTTTTTCATATTAAATTCCACTTGACCTTGCTCACACCATATTTTCATCTTTTCATCCATCTCTTAGAGGTTATGCTTGACCTTGAACCTCTCCTGTTGTGTTCACTTTCCTAATTCTTTTCCTTTCCCAAACCCCATGCCACTTTCCCTTTACCCAAGGTGGCAGCATTGAATTCTTTCCAAACTGCACTATTGATTTCTGCAACAGAGATAATCGTGAATGCAGATCCTAATGTGATGTCTAGCACTCAATAAATGGAAATTGTTCTTCTTATCATTATTAAGTGATCTTCATCATACTTCTATATGGTGGATATGACTGGCATGGAATGAACAAACCAAAGTATAAGATATTGATAGGGTTAGTTAAATACTCTCCAGCAAATTATTATTACAGTAAGGCAAATAGATTTAAAATCTCCCTCATTGACTTAGACTAAATAAATGACTTTATTCTTGCAAATTACATCCCATTCCCAGCACTCTCTTCCTCTTTAGTTTTCAGTATGTTAATGTGAGACAGAAGAGGTGGCAAGGAGTTTGCAACAAGACACACTTGAGTTTCAGACTCGGATCTATCAGCAACCATTATATGAAATCGGCAATTTATTTGAACTCTTTGTAGCTCAGTTTCCTTTGGGTGTAAATTGGGGAATAGAACACCTACCTCTTTGGGATGGCGGCAGCATTAAATTTGAAATACCATATCCAACTTGCCTAGTGCGTGCTAAAAGTGCCACAAAAGTTAGTTCTTTCTCTCTCTCTTTTTTTTTTTTTTTTTTTGCTGAGGAAGATTCACCCTGAGCTAACATTTGTTGCTAATCTTCCTCTTTTTGTATATGAGCTGCCGCAACAGCATGGCCACTGACAGACGAGTGGTGTAGGTCCGTGCCTGGGAACCGAACCTGGGCCACTAAAGCGGAGCGTGAACTTAACCGCTAGGCCACTGCAGCTGGTCCTAGTTCTCTTTTTTTATGGCGGTCATTGGATACTAAACCAATGGCATTCATTGGGTACTACTCTTAAAGTCTTTACATATGCCTTATTTTTTCTTTCCATATCCATTCATAAAAGTCTTACTAATTATTTTTCAATTATATCCTGAGTCTATAAATGTAAGTATGTTCTTTCCCATTTTTCAAAAAAGACATCAAGGGAAGAGAAAATAAACTAGCAATTTGGATAAGAAAATACAACTTTTAGCCCAGATTAAAGCTATTCCTGGGCATACCTGTTTCCCTGAAAGTCTGAGGTAAAATACACTGCTCCCCACTAGTAAAGAATTGATGTGATTTTATTTTGAATAAGCTTTGAGGGGAAAAAGCCATATTTCTTCAGCATTTTCTCATTTTATGTATCTAAAATGCAACTGATTTAGGTAAAAGCTCTTCAGCAACTGGTCTTGTAAACTTAGCTCTAATAAACTAAATGTCAATGTGATAAAAAAAAAAAATCCTTACTAAGGACAAAAAGCGACTTTACACAGATTCTGAAAAATGTACTTTGCCGCAGTTCTGAGAGGCTCTTTGGTGTACTCTTGGGGTCCATTCACTCACCTTTCACAGACCGCAGACTTCCAGGGAGAGTTTGGGTGAAATAGCCACAGTATTGCTCTCAGGAGATGGTGGCAATGAGGCAGGAGAAAGCTCGTTCTTACCTCTTGATGAGCCTTTTCTTCAGAAGATCCAGCTTGCACAAATCTGAGGAAGAAGGCTCCTGCTCCTTCGCATTCCTGGGTGATGAGCATCCAGGATCTAAGCTGACAAAGGGAGAACGATGGACTACTTCCAACAAAATGACATCTTAAGGAGAATACTGAAAGGTCGCTTACTCAAGGGTCAAAAAGTAACTCCACCCTGAGTAGCAAACACCGGGAGAAAACACTCTTTTTCTTTCGTCACTACTCCAATTCCTTCTCAAGCCCTTCTACTGTCTAGCACAGCTGCTGACCTCCTCTCCACCTGTGACATGTCATTTTGTCCTCTATTTTTCTCTTACCGGTCCCACTCCCATCACACTCAACTTCTTTTAGTTCCTAGAAAACTTTCTGTGCTCTGATTTGACCATGGGCCTTCCCATGTTATTTCCTCTTTTTTGCATGGGTAACTCTTATCTATTTTTAGTCAAAGTCTCAGATTAAATACCGGGGAACACTGCCAGAACTCCATATCCCCACTGGGTTACGTGTTTATAGAGTATCCCCTACTTCAGTTATTTTGTTCCCAGGGCCTGCTACATCACTTGCAGGTTCCAGTGCAAAATGAAAATGCAGGGCCCTGGCTTGTGTTTTTGTTAGTGCCATCCTGTAATTTGATGACTCTTTGTGACTTTGTGTACAGCAGAGTGGAAGCCTGCCTGGTCCTTTTGCAACATCCTCTCCCCTTCTGGTGCCGTATCAGACAATGCTCCACTGCTGCTCATAGGGTTTTCATGCCAATTTTTCAGAAGTGGGTCGCCAGGTCATTCTTCCTAGTCTGTCTTAGTCTGGAAGCTCCACTGAAACCTGCCCACCATGGGTGACACTGTGGCATAGCTTTCAGCATCACAGCAACATGCAGCTATATGATAACCGATAGACGGATGATGTGGTTCCCTGACCTCGAGAGGAACCCGGGGCACAGTGGTGATAGTGCGAAATCTTAACCACTAGATCACCAGGGCTGGTTAGGGCCCTAGAGGCAGCAGGGAAAATCAATTTCCCTTTCTCATGGGCCACCATCTCCGCACACGGTGGACAGATGACTCTCAAACAATTGCAGTCTCTGCCCTAAAACACGTTTGATGGAGGGTGGGTGTGAGAGGCTTTCCAAGTTGCCTGCTAAACCTGCTATGGCACTGTCAGCCAGGGGTAGAGATACATGCTGCTTACACACACACACACACACACACACACACACACACACACTCAAGATGCCTTGAGGTGTGCATCCAACCCCAACTCTCCTGTGCTCACACACAGGCACCCCCTAGAGGTGATGGCAGAACACAGGCCTCTGGCCGCCATTGAGACCTGTTTCCACCCCAGGGGAGGGTAGCAGTGGTTGGAGCACCAGAAGGAAGAAAGCTGGAGCTGAATGCACATGAGCAAACACAAACTCCATTGTCCTGTTGGATTTCATTTACAAAACACAAATTCAAAGATGAAAGCAACCATTTCAGGACAGCCATTGCAGGGCTTTAAATTTCAAGAGTTTGGCCCTTTTGAGCACATGGGCCTGTGTGACTGTACTGCTGCCTGTGAAGCCGGCTCTGTTTGTAACTGAGCCCACTTTATTTTTATCCGCATTAAATTGTATCCTTTCCCCCATAGACTGTAAGCTGCATGAGGCAAGCATCCATACCTACAATAAACATTTAATAAATATCTGTTGAATGAGTAAATGAATGGATTAATGAAGTCCTTCCATTTTTTGGTGTGTGTTTTTAATCCATGTGGAAGACTCAGGTAGCACCCTAAGCCTACTGCTCTCCTCTTTGTTTATACCAGTTACCTTCACCTCTGTCCCCCCTGCAGAATGTCAATGCTCTTGTTCCAGTGCTCATCACTTTTCTTCAGGACACCTGGAAAACACTTATAATGGGTTTCTTAGTTTCCAGGGTCATATTCTAAACTATAGATATGTTCATTCAACTTTTCTGCTTAGAAAATGTGCTGGCCACCATTTTCCAGGAGCTAAAATCCCAACCTCTTCTGGTGATGTCCAACACCTTCCAGAATATGATCCAGTGTATTTTGTAGGATTAATTTCTTTCTACTTTTGCTTTATATGGAGGCATATTTGTTCTTTCAATTCCGGATTAAATAACTGGTGATCTGTCTCTTCTCATGTGAAATCTGCTTAGATTCTGCCATCAGCTTTGGAAGGTGGTGACTCGCTCTCCTCTGCACTTTGAGTCGTTTGTTATACCATAGTACTGACTGAATAAATGGTCAAGTTGAACTGTAGCCTCTTTTACTCCAAAAATTGAATATCTATTATTAAATATCAACTTTTTGGGTACTGCTTAATGGTGTGAAATTCAATTAACATTTTAGTTTACTAGTTGAACATGTTGTATATTAAGGGTTTTTATGTACCAAGATCTATGTTAGGTCCCAGGGAAACAAACAAACAAAGTGATTATCATGAACCACCCCACCCCACCCTGAGAAGTGCATAATCTAATAGAAGAGATAGATAAGTAAACATCTAGACACACAAAAATGGTATCTGACAGTTAATGAATTTCCAGGGCTAGGAAAATCATAATGATGAGGGGGCTAGGAACTGAAAACTGAGTATTTTGGAAAGAAGTATTTTCTAGAAAATACACAGGACTATGGCATAACTTGAAAGTCATTCAGTTGAAGATGAATTTCTTTTATTTTGCACATTTTTAGAGAACAGAAATAGAAAAATAATACATGGAAGTTATGAAGAAGTAGCTTTTGGATCAAGGTGAAGACCTTTCTAAAAATGAGAGTATTAAAAACAGAATAGATTTCCTCAGGAGGCGAGGATTTCCCCACTGCTGGAGTTATTCAAGTAGATGTGGAAAGACTAGCACCCCTGTTGACTCTGAAAAGTAGAATGAAACAAGAATATTTGTGATGAAACGATTTGGTATAGCAGATAGCGGTGTCGAATATCAGAAAGCCAGAATTTGAGTCCTGGCACTTGTTTTCCTGATCACACGAGATAGGTACTGACCTCTTTGACTCCATTTCCTGATCTGAAGAGTGGAGACAATAAAATGTACTTCAGAGGGGTGCTCTGAGAATTAAACAGGATAAAGTAGTTGAAAGTACTTTTAAAATGTAAAGTGCTATGAAATATGAGTTATTATTATTTATGTTGAAAATAAGAAAAATAATAATAGTCACAAGCATTATATCAGTCTTTATAGTCCTAGAAGATAGACAGAAAAATTATCTTCTCTGTCTTCTCTTCTTACACGTAAGAAAAGTGTCAGATTGCAAGTGACCTTCCCATAGACATAGCTGGTCAACAACCAGCAGAACTAGGAGTCATGACTTCTCCCATAGAGCTAAGGATTCTTTCCCCTACAGCACACTGCCGTTATGATGAAAGAGAGCCTGTGACATTTTGCAGTTCCCAAAGTACTTTGGACTGAAGACAGTCAAGTAATTACAGACTCTGTTTAGACATCATTCTCTAAGTGAAATGCTTATAGTGATTTTTCACTCAGGGTACTAGGATACAAATAACAAATGTTAGCTAGATCTACCCTTTCTTTAGTAAACAATGCTTTTCTTTAATAAACATTGACAGGACTTTTTTCAAACAGAAGCTTTAAAATAACACAACAAGG
Organism: Diceros bicornis minor; assembly: GCF_020826845.1. Taxonomy (NCBI): domain Eukaryota; kingdom Metazoa; phylum Chordata; class Mammalia; order Perissodactyla; family Rhinocerotidae; genus Diceros; species Diceros bicornis. The sequence goes on along the minus strand of NC_080743.1, from coordinate 19,983,230 downwards.
GATTAATCAAGATAAATTGAATACCCACTATGGAACACCACACATATATATGAAATTATAAATGATATGCAGAACAACTATATTACTTTTGGTGTTAATTACCATGCCCCATTATTCCGGTAACTGCTTAGATCGTATCTCTGCTCTTATTCTTTTCATCTACTATCCTTATTTTGCATACTCTCTTATTTAAATGTTGTAGTTCTTTATCCCATAGTGGCAAATGATGAATCAATCATTTTTTGTGTGACAAAGGGGACATACTCTCTACAGGATGTTCTCAGTAATGATTCAGTGTTTAGTCATATAAATGCAGATGATTTCTGCTTAAACTATTTGAATGTCTATTTCTAATTGCTGTTACATAAATCTTGCAAGGAAGGGACTTTAGGAGATGTGACTCTCCTAAATTTTGCTCACCATAAAAATCCAATGTTCTTTATGAAAATTTTCTGGATCTTCAATGACAGCTGTTTTTATGGTTTTCCTTGCATGTAAGGGTAGAAAATGGATATCTTCTAGGCTCAGAGCTACTTTGTATACCCTCTGCTATTAGTTAAATGTTCGTCTCTCTTTTCCCATTTCTTACCATCAAAAGCTCCCCCCACGCCCACCCATTTACAGAATTTGGAATTAAAATCTCTTTTGCTGCAACAAAATGTTTTCTCAACAGGAGCTTGTTGTTTGACTGTTTGAAGACAACCACACATGAGTTGTTCTTTTATATATTTAATCTCATAAATATAGACCAGAAAAATTGAGAAAGTGGTTGTATACAACCAACCCTTTGAAAATAATCCGACTTCGATTTTCTTTTTCTGTTAAAAGCTCACAATTCACTAGCTAAGAAGTTTGTGAACATTTTTCATTCTTTTTATCTAGCAAAATGTACAATTTTAAAGGACTTATGAATTTTTTAATCACTTGGAGTTTTAATGCCAGCTCTCTGCACTGGTGTGCAGCAGCATAAGGAGCAAGTCAGTGGTAAAGCTTTAGCCACATCTACAGTTCAAAATCTCAATAAACTGGGAAGTCACAACAGGGTCCTTCTTTCCTTTTATATCTATTATATATTATATATATTTATAATGGAATTTATCAGTCCATTGAAAAGGGAAATATACATAAATTTCTTAGCAATGAATCTAGTCATTGCCTTTGACTTTAGAGTGGAAAAAAGAAAAAAAATGAAATTCTGCTATTTCAATTAACCGGGAAGGAAAGGACTGAAAATGGCACCAAAGGACTGAAAATGTCACCAAGCTCACAGTCATTTCTCTTTTGTTTTCTGAAAGCATCTGGACACGCAGGAAAGAGCCCACTTTCCCCAACAGGCGGCAGTGCTGTACATGAGCTGCGGTTTTCATTTTCGTGCTCAGGGGCCATTACAAGCACTATCCACTTCTATTCCATTACAATTGATTGAATATTATACATCAAAAAGTGGAGAGAAAATGTTTAAGATTTTAGGAATGCAAGCGAAATGATTAGAGCGCACAAAAGCTTTGAATTCCGAAGCTTGGCTTCTATCTTGTCCTTACACAAGCATCTTTGATCTGCTCTTCGCCCAGATTTTTAGATGACTTTTATGTGGTCTTAGAATTGTTTTATTATTTTAAGAGAATTAGTAATGTAGACTTCTTTCTTTTTTTTTCTGTAGAGGTTATTTTTAAAAGAGAGTTTCCATTCCATTACAAGTCAGGGGATTTCTCACGCCAGATGGAATCAGTGTTTACTCTTCTACACGTTACAAGGAGTAGAAGGAGGAAGAGCTAGGTTCTAATCTTGGATCTTCCAGAAAATAATTTTGTGACCTTGGACAAATCATTCATCAATCATGCTTTGTTTTTTTCCCTTTCTACAATGGGCTACTTGTCACTTTTCTCAGGATTAACGGAGTTAGTCAATTTCGAAGAGACTTGAAAACTATTTTACAAATGTGAGGCATATTAATATAAAACTCCAAATTTTAGGGTGAGGTTTATAATAAACATTCTTTAATAAGCAAGAAGACACTGCGTAAAGGACAGTCAGCCTCCTTTCAAATTGCATTGTTTTCCTATTAATAACCACCCCAGACTATGCCTCCGTGTGCCATGGCAGGTTGCCAAGGCTGCGCAAACGTTTCCCGTGGGGAACCCCTTAAATGTAATCTCTCAGAATAGAGACAGGATCAGGAAACACCTGGAAGTCTTGGTTTTCACATGTGGGCCAACCATTGGAAAGTCTCCCAATGATAGCGTTTTAGTTATTATCATTCTACCACCATTGATTTATTATTATTTATCTATTTGATAAATAATTTTTGAGCACCTTCTCTGTGACAGACGCAGTTCTACACACTGAGATACACTGGCAAACAAGAGACTAAGTCCTTCTACTTTGAAAAGGAAGAGAATTTCAAGAGAAATTTTGGTGAAGTAAGTAACAATTTCCCAGAAGTCAGGAATAGGCTGTATTTGTAATGCAGAAAAATTTGCCCTCGGCTTCTTTTTTCTTTCCCTCTAGCTGTACACTTGAGCTGGAGTTTTCATTCCATTCCTGCCTTTTATTTTTCCTGACTTGAGTGATGCAGTCAGTCCCCAACCACGGCACTCCCTGTCACATCATGTTGATCTCTGCCTTGTTTTGTTGCATGTCTTGTCTTTTGATGAGTGCATTTAAGGCAATTTTTTCCTAAAGTATTTGCCATGAAAATAAGCCCAATAAAGGCTCTGAGAAGTCCTACAGTAAGGACTTTCTTTAACTTAACAAAGGGTTTTCCAAATTTATCTTGACCACAAACTGTGCTTCAACCCTCACTTCCCCAGTGCTCTGCCTTGGGACTTATTGTCTGAGTATCACATTCTAGGAAGTGCTGCATTAAGCAGTCTTTAAAATGCCTACTGGCCGCTTGCCTATAATTTTCTCTCAAAGGCTAGGTCTTGATAAAAAGGTTGAAACAAGAACATTTTCTTCCCTTAGGAATAAGCTTCCAAATTAAAAAAAGAAAATCATATAGCAAAAATATAACTATTACATTATTTGTTTTACTTATTGAAAGATAGGTAATAGAGGGATCATTTTTTTCTTATAAGATTAGCACATTTATTCAAAATAAATTGAGAATAGAATTAAACAGATCAGTAATCACTATAGTATCATAATATGCTGATGGTTTAAAAGAAAAAACGCTAATTGCATGAGGAAGGTGCTAAAATGATAACAGCTATAGAATTATATAGCCAGGTGAATCTAATAATATTTCTAAAACTTTTGAAGATACCACCTTGAGATAAAATATCACTATTTAACACATAAACTAAAGCCCTTTAGAACATTAAGACATGAGTTGAGGTTTTGACTTCGTGAGTTTATTCCATTTTTTTTTAACTTTGTTGAGGAATAATTGACAAATATAGTTGTATATATCAATGTGATGATTTGATATACATATACACTATGTAATTATTACCAAGATCAAGATAATTAACACATCTATCACCTCACATAGTTATCTCTTTTTTGCGTGTGTGGTGAGAATGCTTAAGATCTACTCCCAGCAACTGTCAAGATTACAGTACCGTACTATTAACTGTGGTTACCATGCTGTACATTAGATCCTCAGAATTTATTCTTACAGCTGAAAATTTGTACCCTTGACCAACATCACCCCGGTTCTCCTGCCCCCAGACCATGGCAACCATCATTCCATTCTCTATTTCTATGAAATCAGTTTGTTTTCTTTTTCTTTTAGATTCCACATATAAGTGATACCATACAGTATTTGTTTTTCTCTGTCTGGCCTATCTCACTTAACATAATGCCCTCAGTATCCATCCATGTTGTCACAATGGCAAGATTTCTTTCTTTCTCATGGCTGAATAGTATTCCTGTGTATGTATATATTTTTTTATCAATTCATCCATGAAAAGACGTTTCTTTTTCATTCATCTGGTTTTTTCCTCATTTGCTTTAATAAAAACCCTATAAAAATTTTCTGAATGGAATGCCAATTCAGTAAGTTTTCTTAACAGTATTGTGAATAGATTTTATTCAAGTCTTTTCTGGCACATGGCTTTGTTATAAAGCTGCTTGCAGGATCTGAGGTTTGATGCAGTGTAAGCTGTCAATCACAGATAAGGATGTCCTCCACACAGCCTGGCATCTGTGTCCTCACTCAGCCCTTCCTGTTCCTTAGGTCTGCTGTTCCTCCAAGTTCTGCCTGCCTTGGGCCCTCACCCTTTTCACTCTAGACATTCTCTGCACAATCTGGCTTTTCACGGCTTCAAATAACATCTATATACATTTGACTCTAAAAAATATATCTCTAAGCAAGATATTTCCCCTGAGCTCAAGGTCTAAATGTCCACCTGGGCATGATCCTTCCCTGTGCCATAATCAACTCAATCACAACATAATGAAACTGAACCCTTCATCTTTTACCTTAACTCACCCTGATACCAAGCAGATGATATAGACCAGGCTTTGTTTGTGTTTTACTTCATCTTTTACAGACCTTTGTTCCAGCATCTATGGCATTTGACTCTTATCTGTCCAATGACTGGCTTCCCTTCTTATATGCTAACCTGAAGAGCAGCATTTTTTTTTAAATATTCTTATTCTCTTTTATCCTTATGTATATATTTTATCCTCAGAGCATAGCGTAAGGCCTGGCACATAGAAAGTTCTTGATGCATATTTGCGTTGAGTGGGTGAGTCCAAGGAAAGAGATGAAACCAGGTGATGTGTTTCAGGGAAAGTGTGGCATTGTGGTCTGGGGACATGTATTCTCATGAGGAGATACACCTCCAAGTAGGCGGTGAGTCCCACGGAAAAAGTCAGGATCCCAGTTAAACTGTAAAAGTGGGTAAGAGGGAGGTTGATAGCCCATTACTGAACATGAGTCAGGCTGCTGTAGTGAAAAGAGCAGGAGGGCTTTGCCTCTCCTGGCCTTGGCCACAAATGGTGTGTATTAACATTGTGTGTTGCCTTTCTCTCTCACCAGACTGGGACTTCATAGAGGGCAGAAACCCTGGCACAGTCATTTTTGTGTCAATGGCCCTTAGCTTAATGCCTAGAACACAATAAACACTCAGAAAATGCTGCTACATAAATAAATAGCCTAGTCAGTAAAATTTTTGAACCTCAGTTTTCTGATATATAACATAGGGATAATAATAACTACTTTAGTGATTATTTTAAAGATTAAATGAGAGAGTGTCAGTAAAACAACAATCACAATGATTGAATGGAAAGTCCTATAAAAATATTTCGCTTTCCTCAAATGGTTGCTACTCTAAGACCAGGATTGTTTCCAAAGATTGGAAGAAAAAAAAAAGAAGAAAGGAAGAAAGAGATGATAATATGTTTTGAGAGCCTACCGAATGTCTACTTTCATATGTTTATTTCAGGGACCCTCCTTCTCAACACTGTGAAGGAGGTAGGCCATTTTCCAGGTAAGAAAATTGATGCTTCATGAAAGTAAGTGACCAGCCCCAACTCAAACTGTTAAAAGTAGCAGCAATGGGATTGAGAACCATAGCTCTTTAGTCTAACTCCTGAGTTCCTTTCACTGTAAGGAGCAGGAATTAAATTTCCTTGGTGGTAGTGGGTAGGGGGGTTCAGCCATGGGGAGTCATATAGGAGGCTAATGTTTGGCCTCATATAAGATAAACTGATTATGCTAATTGTGTAGAGAGACTGTTAACAGCCACAACCAAGACTTTTCAAAGAAACTAATATTAATTAATACTTAATAAATATCCTCTTCACAAATCACTATTTATCTTTAAATGTGTCTGTACTCCCAAGAACCTAACTGAGCTTTAAAAAAATACATCTTTCTAATATTAGTCACTGAAAGGAAGGGGTGGTATTGTGAAAAAGTAGTGTCAATATGTAAAATCCCCTCCTTGGGATCCATGCATAATGACTAGCATATATTTTCCCAATTTAAGGAGCATTTTCATTCTATTTCCTTGTATGTGAAGGACTCCATTTTTTTTGATGATGAAAAATTGATCTTTAATCACTCCCATTCTTACTCCTCTCTTTTCTTCTCCATCTCAGACTTGCTCTGGGGTCTTTTAAGTTTCTCCTCTTGACGTCATTCCTCTACGTTAACAAATTCAGCAAAGCAGCTTGGAAACCCTCTGGGAGCAAAAAACCAACATATTTAAATGTTTAGTGCAGCTGAGAGAAATATAGTTACATTCACTCTCAAAGATGACAAGGATGCCATATTCAAAATGTCTGAAGGGAAGATTAAGGGGGTTTTAATGAATTGCCTTTCTTCACTTATGTCCAAAAGACTTAAACCTATCTAATGTTCCAGGTTAAATTGCATGATGGACTAGGCCTGTTAGCATATAAAATAAAGTCATATTTGATATTTTTCAGTCGAGATGCTCATACTGTCACACATGAGGTTTTCTTGAGTGCTTTTATGGATAATAATATAGTCATACAATATGTCGACCAGGAAACAATCTCTTCTTTACTGATTCTTAGAGGAGATTTAGGACTCATGTGGTAAAAATTGCTTCATATGTCTTTGGAATGATGAAATATGAATTTTTTTTGGTAATTAAAATCTTAAATGGAACATATATCATCCTCTTATAGGATAAAATTAGGGATGAAAGTATTAAATTCCCTAGAAATGATACTGTTGTTGTTATTATACTTACCATTAGTAATATTGATAAATGCTTTATAATTAACTGATGGCAAATAATATATGCTTATCAAATGACAAATAAATTAATGAATGCAGCCCAACTCACTTTTCTTAACTAAAAGAAAAAAAAAAATACAAAAACTTCCTACTGCAAGATTGGGTAAGAGAGTGTTCTTGTTCTCTTGTTCAGCAAATATTCTGGTTAACAGAAAAACACTGTTGCTACTTGTTCCCTCCTGGCTCTACTCCATCTTGAACCAGTGGGAGATGAGGCCGGTGGGCTATCAGCAGCCTTCTTCCCATTGTAGTCCAAAGGCTGAAGTGTGGGGAGTATAATAGATCACTCTGCCACCTTCCAAAATTTGTCTCTAGAAAAAGCTTGCCTGGGGTTTTTTTCCTCCTGTTACCTGTATGTCTTGGACATTTTATCAGTTAAAATGCTTTCTACAGCAAATAAGAGAACATCAAACTTAAACTGGCTAAACCTTCAAAGATATTTACTGCTCTCCTAACTGGGAGTCTAAAGAACGCATGATTCAGAGTTGGCTTCTTCTGGTGATGAGACTCCTTGTTCCTGCAAGTCCCTTGGCTCTGCCTTTCTGTGAGTGCTGGCTTTATCCTAAGGTGGTAGTCAATTTCTGACCTCACAACTGCATATGGTAAAATCTAGAAAAAGAATATTATCTCTTCCCGTGTTCCTCGTTTAGTAATGAGAAAACATTTCCCAGCATACCCCAAAATTTCCACTTGCATTTGATTGGCCTGAACAAAGTTATATACTCATTCCTTTAGCCAATTCCTGTGGCTTAGGTGTGAGATCCTGAGGGATGACCATCACTGGTGTAGGCTAATGAGTGTCTACTATTTGAGCTGGACTCAACCCCAAATTGCTGGACTGCATGGACTGGGTATTAGCGAGTCTCCCACAACATCCATCATGAACACCTAGAATTCCTCCATTGACCTGGAACCTTCAGGAACTTACATAATGCAGATTCCAATCTGGAGAGGAGAGACTTTTTCCACTCATGGTATTTCCTCTACAGCAGTCCCAGGGACTTTCCCGAAGTCTGATCTACTCTGATCTAAACTGAATATACGTCTTGGATTTAACAACCTGATTAAACTGATTTTGAGCAGGATTGTTGGTATTATTTCAGAAGTTATGCTTTACATCCACCCTGAAACACTTGGTTAGATGTTCCAAAATATTAAAACATGTCTGAACCTAGTTCTGATGCCTTGGGCTTGATTTTCTGTGGGTTGCTGTATCTCCTTTATTTTCACTTTTGTCCCCAGAGTTGCCCATACATCATAGTTCTTTCCTTTCTTTTTATTTTCTCTCTGTTTTGTTTCCTTTAGTCTCAAACTAGTCTATAATTTATACCAGATATCCTAACTTATCCTGTGAATGAACACTAGTTTATCATCCATACTGTGTATAGACTATCAGTATCTATACACAGTATCTATACTGATAATCTATCAGTAGATTATCAGCCCATCTTTCTTTAATAATTTTGGAGGTAAAAAAGATATTATTATGGTCAAAATCGGTGGCATCATGACCCTATTAAAGACTTTGAGGTGTAATAAAATGATTCACTATTTGGATTCTGAAAAAAAAATAATAATAATTTTGGAGGTAAGGATTGCAAGATTTTTTACCTCTACATAAATTGTTAGGCACTAGTTATATGATTATTAACTAAACGTGTGATTTTTAAAACATATACAATGAAAATGAACAAAAAACAGATATGCACCCCGAGCCTCATGGTGCTCATATTTTAGCAGCTAGTCAGGCCTTACATAAGAAAGCACGTGCACGCACACACGCACAGCCAGTTGAGATAAGTTCTATAAAGGAAAAGAATAGGATAATATGAGAGAGACTAGAGAGGGATGGGTGAGATCTAATTTAGACTGGATTGTCAGGAAGGCCCCTCTGAGAAATTGACATTCAAGATGGCACTTAGAGGATGAAAGGAAGCCTGGATGTGAAGAGTTGAGTTGATAGATAGAGTTCCTCTGTCTATCCTTCTAGATAGAGGAAACAACATGTGTGAAGACCAGCAAAGGAGACTGCTGAGGCAGAGTGGGTGTGGGCCACAAGGTAAGAATGAAGAGGTCAGCATGGTCAGATCACTCAGGAACTTGGAGGCAAGCTAAGGGGAGTGGATTTTATTACAAATGTAATAGAAAACCTCTGAAAGATTATAAGCCAGACAATGACATCCTCAGGGTTTAAAATTTAAAAGCTCATTACAGATGCCTCCTAGATAACAAAATGGAGAGGGTAGGACTGGAAGAGATGACTTAGGAACGATTGCCATATTCCAGGCCAGAGAAGACAGTTTATAGACTAGAGTGGTAACAGTGAAAAATGGAAGAAAAGGGAATTAGTGATGTACCAGGGAGGTAAAAGTGACTACTACTGAAACATTTCATAGAGGGATGAAAGGAGTAAATCAAGAAGGACTCAACATTCCTGGTGTGGGGCAATGGTTACCCAAGATGAGTAAACAATAAGAAAAAGGTTGTTGGGTGGGTGAGTTTCATTTTATGCAAGTTAAACCTAAGGAGAGCTGTCAAGAAAGCAGTCAGAGATAAAGTCTGATGCTCAAACAGAGGAATTTTAGCTAGAGCTAGAACTCTGGGAATTATAAGCAAATAGATGGTATCTAAAGCCGTGAAGCTAGATAAGAACTAGAGAAGAGATGAGAAGAAGAATGAGGGGAAAGTTTTAGAAAATCCCTACATTTACAGGACAGGTAGAGACAGTGATGCTGTGGAAAAGAATGAGAAGAGGTGGTGACAGAGAGAGGGGGCAAAATCTAGGGGAAGGTGAAGTCGTGGGAGATACATGATACTTCATGACAAGAAAAGTGACTTCAATGCTGCCGAGAAGTGTAGTGAGAAAAGAACTGAAGAATGTTCTTTAGATTTGTTATGTGGAGGTCATTTTGATTTGGCAAAAACAGTTTTACTGGAGTAGTAAGGGGAAGAGGTTGGATTGAATTGTTTAATGTTGACAGGTAAGACAGAATTGGAGATGTCAGTTGTAGACAACATTTGTATTTATGGAAATCCATCTTCCTTGTTTTTGCAAAAAAAGTTTAATAGTAATATGATTAGAATCATGCTGAAGAAAGCAGCGTTTTTAAACCACACACTCCTCTGATAAGTGTTCTAAATCTTTTTCCCATTAGGGACCCTCTTCTCTCCTGTTGTCTCACATTCCCCCTCCAACAAAAAAGATATATATCAGAATTGCCATATGGTGAGAAGTGGGCAGATAGAAACATGTTTATAAAAACAAAATAAAACCCTGGAGAGACGATGTAAGCCAAAAGAAAAGGGGCAGATGGATAAGCTTACACAGAAGAATTAGCCCTTAGCCTCTGCACAATCAATAAATGTTGACTAGCTATTGACAAGCAAGGGGACAAGAGAGCAAGAAATGCACATTGGAAGGAAAGGCATTTCTTCATAACAGCTGCTGTTGCCACCACCAAGCAGCTGTTCAGGTCCACAGCTCAGAAATTTCTGCTCCCCTTACAACTCTCCGTGGGGGCCCAAACTCACACCCTGATCCTGCAGTCTTAGAAGAGATGTCATGCGTGATTTATATTGTATTGAGCCAGAAATTGTTAAATCACTGTGTAGGCCAAGAGAAAACTCTGCCTATGCAATGAGTGAATGGAGTTTACACTGTACTCTCTCCACACCATGAGCATTGACGAGCCTCAAAACCAAATGGTAATATGTGGTCAGAGTTACAACCTTTCCAGCTATAAAGAGGAAACCATATTTTAGAGATTTAAAAGGGGAACACTCTCTCATCTCCTCAGTGGGATTAGGTTTAGGATGGTTAAAATGAGGTTAGCTTTAGATTATTATGCCCTATATTCTTGTGTTCTTGTCTTTTGGAAATACTGTTCTTGTATATGCAGTCTGGGAGAATCTTAGTAGTACTTTTCTATATGAAGAAGCTCCTTTACGACTTGTTACATATTTCTTGTGATAACAATTTTTCCTTTCCACAAGAAACTGACATATTAAAGTCAGTTTTAAAAATAAGTTAGTTTTAAAAATAAGTTAGTTTAAAAATAAGTTTTAAAATAGTTTTAAAAATAAGAATATCAATTTATTATTTAGGGGTGTTTTGGATAGGGGCAAGAATATTTTCACCACTATAAAAGCATATACCTCAACATCAAATATCCAGTCAACTGCTTTAGTAACCAAGACATCTGCTTGGTAAATAGGGATGCAGTGGGCTGCTTCTTTCTGGCTGTGGGAAAGAATGAGCAGCAGAAGAGCATATACCTATATAGACATAACAATGCCTATCCTTTGGGTAGAGTTGTTGATTTTAATACCAGAGAAAAATGACAACACTAAATATTTTTTTATGCAATAATAAAATAGCACTAGCAATATTGGTATTTTATAACAAACGTGTTCAGAATTTATGAAATTAAAAATACAGCAAAAATAAATATGTATTACATTTCCACACGAACATGTCACTGCATTAATCTGGCGTTGTCGGTGGAGGAGGGCAAAGGGAGATGGCAGGAGTCTATGGCTTGTAGGAGATGAGTGGGAAAGAGGCTGGAAGAGGTCAGGCTGAGCATATCAGAGTTGTGAGGAGGTGATTGGAATGCAGACAAAAGGATAAGAACATAGAAGAGAGAGTCAAAAAAGATGAACAAAACTGCTGCTGAATGTCCAAAACATTAGTATTACGCATACAAAAATACTCCAGTTTAATTCTTAAATGTAGTGCAGAATATCAGAAGGTCAGTATGATATTTAAGAAAGAAGTCAGGGGAAATACTGGCGAATATTTGCCTTTTGCTTTCCTCTCTTCAAGCGTCACAGAAGACCACCTGGAAGACTCCTTTTTTATTCACAGTCTATAATTACTAGTTTTCATCTTTCCTTATTGCTTCTGACAAATAAAAACATATGTTAATGTGCTGAACTCTCAATACCAGTGTTCAGCCTAATGATTTAATTACCATGGCATGCAGTCTATGTACACATTTATCCTATTCATTTCCTGCATGAAGTAAATCTACCGTGACCCAGGCTTATTTGGAAAGTGACAGTGAAATGCAAGAAACTAATCCAAAACATCAAATGTTCCATCTGGGAGAATTGGACCATGTAGAGAACAAAAGCTGAGGGAGATGGGATTTATTTGCTCCATGTATATTTATTGAGCACCATACTAAACATGAGGAAAAGAAACACAAAGAAGAGCTGTTTTTGCCATCAAGGAACTTACTCTTTATTAGTGGGTGGGGAGGAGTGACTGTAATAAACCATTAAATCAGGTATGATGGGTGTTTTAGGAAAATGATGAGACAAGGTGCTATGGGAGCCTTTAGGAAGGGCTTTTATTCCAGACTAGAGGGTGAGAAGAAGGTAGAAACCACGGAAAAGGCAGAAGGAATGAGTCAGAAGCTGAGGCTTGGACGAGGCAGAGGTGTGTTAATGTTCCAGGCAGGAGCCATGAACAACAGCCTGGAGTTGAAGATAACAAGACAAGTTCAGGGAAGCAGGATTAGTTGTTCACGTGGCAAGGTCAGGCATGGAATCTGTATCAGGAAAAGGCAGTGAGGGATCCAAAAAAGAAAGTGGGAGCAAGACCATTAGAGGCCTGTTTTTGCTGTTTGGACTTTAACTGAAAAATCATGCAGAGTCACTGGAAAAAAACAGAAACATATATGCACTCTAAAAAGATGTCTCTGACAATATTAAGGAGAATGGATCAGGGGAAGTGAGGCCAGATGGTTAGGAGGCCATTATAGTACTGTAGAAAAAAATGAAATTAAGTAGTGCATGATCTCACTCATATGTGGAAGATAAACAAACACATAGATAAGGAGAACAGATTGGTGGATACCAGAGGGGAAGGGGGCTGGGAGGTGGGCGAAAGGAGTAATGGGGCACAAATGTATGGTGGGGCACAAATGGACGGATAAAAATTAGACTACTGGCGATGAGCACAATGAAGTCTGTACAGAAATTGATAAATAATAATGTACACCAGAAATTACACAATGTTATAAACCATTATGGTCTCAATAAAATAATTGAAAAAACAACAAAAAAAGAAGAAAGAGTCCAAATGACTCAGTGTTGTGGGGAAGGAAGTAGACTCAGGTTTCTGGTGTGCAAAGTGCTTAGAGAGCAGAGTTATTCCTTGAGGTAAGACATATGGATTCCTTCATTCAGCCAGAATTCACTGGGTGAATACAATGTCCCAGGCACTGTTCTGGGTGCTAGGGACAGAGCAATAAGAATATGGACAAGGTCCTTTTGCTCATGGACTTTAGCTCTAATAGTTAGAGTGGAATCAAGTTTGGCAGCAGGGAGGATGCTGGTGGGTTTCCTCTTGGACACAGTGAGCATGAAGTGTGTGGGAGAACATCCAGACAGGGTTTAGTGGCAAGGTGGAGATCATGGCTGGAGATATCGACACAGAGCAAATAGCTTACAAGTGATTCTTGAAAAGACGAGAGTGAACGTGAACACTTGGGAGAATGTGTGGAGTAGGACCCAGGAATGAACATTAGGAAGTTCGTAAAAATCCCTCTCATCGTATATAAAAAATCATTTCATTTGTTTGTTTTCCTGGCATATCTTTGGCTTTTAACAGATTCTCAAAGTGGTTAGGAACCAACGGTTTGTTTAGAGTCAGAAGAGAGAAAGATGAAGAAGGGACAGAGGGCTACAAAATCAAAGAGGTATATATAGGGAAAAGAGAGCCAAACAGCAAACTGAGGAAAGCAGCAAGAGAGTTACCAGAAAAAATAAAATTATTGCATCAACTGGTCCAAGGAGCAGAGTCTCAAGAAGAAGGAAATGATTGATAATTTCAAATGCTGCAGAAGTCAAGAAAGATAAGGAATTGAATAACTGGATTTAACAGCAAAGACCACTGATGACGTTGGTGAGAACAGTTTTCATGGAAAGATGCATGAAAGCTACATCAATGAGTGGGGAGATAAGAATGTGGACACAGTGAGTGTACCCAACACTTACAAGAAATTAGGATACAAGTGACAGGAGAGAAAGGGCAGCAGAAATACGCACACAGGTCAGAAGAAGCTTATTATTTATTTGTTCTAATAGGAGAGACCTGAATATGATTAAATATTAACAAGAAGGGCCAGGATACAAGAAGATATTGGAAATTCTAGAGGAGATAGTAACTGATAGATCCAAGTCCTTGAGGATTTGGGAGGGAACAGAAGCCAGGACACCACATTACAGAGGAGTGTGGACACCACTTCTATGATGGAAGAGGAAGAGGGAGAGATGTTTGCAGATATAAATGATTTTGTAGGTTCAGGGGTAGAACACGGGTCTAGTTCCCCTATTATAACCTCCATTTTCTCCTAATGTGGGTGGAGAGGTGATGGGATTCAGGACTTGAATCATGATGATGTGATATATGTACCGTGGGGAAGGGGGTATAGTCACTGGAAAGGATTAAAGCTCATTTATGTTTGAAAGCCTCGAAGTTTCAGTGGCACCAGTTTGAACATGTGTGGTTTTCTCCTTCAGTTTTCAGCAGATTTATTGAAAGATGGTGTGTTTTAGGTTTGTTCAGTGAAAAATCTCTAATTTTTCATGGAAAATATTTGTCTTAGTTGTATATTGATTAGAGTGATGGCCTATGAGTTTTACACTAAAGGGACAAAGAAGAGAATTAGAGTGACTGACTGATTAGCAGAGAATCAGGGAGCCAATCATGTATCCACGAGCTCAAAGAACAAAAGTTAGAATAAGGGAGGAGCTGTGAGTGAAGTGGGGAAAGATGGTGTAGTCATGGGAGGAGTGGAATAGAGCCGAGCTAAGAAGGTGAAGGAAAAGGCCTGTGAAACCTGAGAATATGGGAGAATTTATCTGCTTTAGAATAGGAATCTCAACGGAACAAGTTACAGAGTGGAGAGAGAGCTAGGATTGGAGATTTGAATAAAAGAAGCTCAATGCAGTATGGGGTTACGCTCATAGATAAGGATAAATGGCGGAAGGAGTTTGATTCTGGCTATGACAAAAGATGACAGGGACATGAAGCATCTCAGGTTCTTTAATGACTCTTACGTGGGCACACAGATGGCGAGCAAGAGAGCTCATTGTAAATTCTTGCTTTCTCAATTGCCAACCCTGGTCTATTTCCAGGTTTGTCTTTATAAGTTTTTTTTAAAATACGCATTTTTAGTTTCAGGATTTATCATAATAAGGCAAAACACATTCCTTTGGAAAAAATAAATCTGAAAGCTAGCAAAAACTTCTTACTCTAGTTTTCTAAATAAGAATATTGATATTTTTTTAAAAAATAAGTGCAGCTTCCTTTTCTCAAAATCCAAGCACTTTGAAGAGAATTAATTATATACTAAAGAAACTAAAAATGAAAGAAGTTCTTTCAAATATTATATATATCAAAATAGCTGACAGGCTTCTAAAGGCTTTTATTTTAAATGGTACAGTTGGTTTTAATAATTGAATTGCTTTATAAAAGTTTATGGGAAAATGTTTTGTAGACTTCCAGGTAACGGGGTATGAGCTGAAATTCAATTTATAATGACAAACGGTATTGAAGTAGAGAAAAGTTGGCATGTGCACTGGAAACTGGAGAAGGGTGCCTTTCCTGTGGCACACACTTCAAGGAACATTTACTAAGTGTATGCAGATGGGGCCAACTGAATGCTGGAGTGAAGGACTGACACGTGACATCTCCTAATAGAACGTAACTGCTTCACCAAATGTTAAGTGCAGAATCCCTCACTCCTGCTCCTATCTGTATATCCTGCATGTTCATCTTTTGTATTAACTTGACCAGAGCTAATTGCCCATACTTTTAGCGTTAATTTAGCAGTTTTAATTTTTTTTTTTTTTGGTGAACCACTTATGTCCATTGTTAGTACGTGTGATTGGGATGGAGCTGACAGCATCTATATTAAAAAAAATTGGATTTAGTTGTGAATGACAGAAAACCCAAGATGACAGCTAAAACAGGGTTGAAATTTATTTTTCATGTAAATTAGAACTGAAGAGAGACCAGGAATAGAAATATGCCCTTTGGTATTATGGATCTAAACTCCGTCATTTTTGTTGCCCTGCCATCCTGCCCCTTTCACTTCCCTGAAGTGGCATGTACCACTTCTTACTCGCTGTTGATCAGAACACAGCCTCAAGCACACACCTAGCTGCAATAGATTCTGGAAAATGAAGCTAGGAGGCCAACTAAAATCCAAGGATTGTCTTTATAAGAGAAGAAAGGGCGAATGGGTTTTCAGTGAAACTAACAATCTCTGCCACACCACTCTTAGTTCTGGAGTAGGCAATCAGGGCATTGTCTCCCGTTGGCTGCTATGATTGGTTCAGAGAATGTTTAAAGGCTGTTTACTAGAAAGTGTACCAGAGATTGTAACAGGAATGGCAAATATACTAAGCCGGGCAAATATGACTAAATTGTGGGAAACTCGCTTCTTCCAGACGTGAAGGCGGGTCGATGGAAGCCTGGAGCTGCTGGAGGCCACCATAAGAGTAAAGACGAAGAAGAAAACTGAGTCAAGAGATGGAGAGATTGAGGACTGACAGTATCCAAGCCTGGAACAGAGCCATGCCTGAGCTTTGACTAATACTGGATATTTCAATTAAGTGAGTCAATAATTTTCTGTAGGGTTCTTAATACATAGGATGTAAAGCTTATTGACGAAAAGAGAAGGCTAGAGATAGGGAAGTGCTAAGGGAAAATACTACCTGGATGCTACTTTACTGCCGCAGATCAGCTCCGTTTAAAAACTGCATCTAGTACAGGATGATGCACTTCCATTCACAAAATAAAAGAAGGAAGAACAAACAAGCCCACATCCAGACACATTCTGTTCAAGTTTTAGAACATCAAGAAAAGCTAAAGCATCTTATAATTTTTCAGAAAGAAAAAAGAATTGTCCACAAAGGAATGAAAATCAGACTTGCATCAGAATTCTCAACAGCACCACTGGGTGCTAGAAGAGAGCGGAGAAATGCCTACAACATCGAAGGGAAATAAGTTTCAACCTTGAATTCTATAATCACAAAAAGTAGTAACCAAGTAAAACAGAATTGAGATATTTTTAGATGTTTAAGGGCTTGGAAATTTTACTATTTTCAATATAAAATTATACTCAGTAGCTAGCAACTGAGATCAGAAATAACAGTTGTACAAACGGAATATAAATTTTTCTCCCTTCCTTGTAACATATGTTTGTAGCCAGTAGCCGTATTTGTAGGTAATATGTCATGTTGTTAGTATTAATATGTAATAAGTAATATATAGTAGCCATGTTTGTAAGCAGTTCTATGATGTCAACAAGGACCCAGGCTTGCCTCTATCTTTTTGTTTTGTTATTCTCCGTGCATGGCTTCTATTCTCAGGATTGCCGAGTTCCCCCTGTCACTTCTGCATTCTAGTTAGAAGTAGGTGCATGTGTGTTTGTGGAGTGTTACCAGCTAGTTTCACCCATCTAAGGAGTGTTCCCTGAAGTTGCACCCAACAGTGCCTCCTTAAATTATTAGAGCTGCCTGGCTGCAAGGTGGGATCTTTTATTTGGGCACTTTGCAGCCTGAAAAAAAAATTGGGACTTTGTTCCTAAGTAAGAAAAGAATGGATATTGAGGAGACAACTAGGTACTACACCATCTAATGAGCAGCCACCCCTCCCAAGTCTCATTTCGTAAAGTTAGCTGAGTTTGTACTCTGCCAGAATGTTTGTACTTTGCCAAAATGAGGGATTAGATTAAGAAATAAAAGGAACAAGGAAACGGAGAGCAATAAAGAGAAACCTTAAGACGACAGCAATCTATCAGGCCTAGAGGCAGCTGTTCTAGAGTGCAGCAGGAGAATGGTGGGCTCTGGGAGGGAGGTCTCTGAAGATAGAAGAAGATTACTTGAAAGGAATTCTATGATTAAGGGGATGCAACAAACTGGAGGCATGACAAAGCATATTATTCAAGATAAAAGGAAAAGCAATATGAAATTCCAGAAAAAAATTAAATTGTATATAAACAATAGATTTCAAGCAATTGTTGGGATTTAAGAGAATTCATCTTTGTCTTGATGCTCCTAACACTCTCTTCTAAGTGGCTCAAGAGTTATGGTATTATTCACATAGGAAGAGGAATGTAATCTTAGCACTATTCATAATAAAATAATAATATTTAAGTGGTTTTTAACTTCAGTCAACTCATGGACAAATTTTGTAAGACTTTGAGGTGGATGCAGAATGAATGTAAATATTAACAAAAAGCCAGCACAAATGTAAAATAATAGTGCACAGACAATAGAAGTGGAGGAGCAGAGGAACTGTGGAAGGAAGTATAGGGGCAAAAAGATTTAAAATATAATCGAACAGCAAATAGAAGAATCACAACAAGCATTGAGAAAAGAAGTGGAGGAGGTTAAAGGTTTACTAAGCAAAAACTTTCTTTTTTTTTTTAATTTTAGGAAATCCATACTTATTTGGAATGTTTAAATCAAGAGACAGTGATATAAGTATATTATTTAGTGTTTTAAAGGTAACAGAAGGTAAAACAGGTTGCTCCCGGGGAGGGGAACTAAGGGTTTAAGTAGGTAGGGGTGGGGAGGTATGGAAATTATGATAGGCTAAGATTATTATTTGATTTATGCATATATGCATACATTATTTTAATAACTATAAATATTACAAAAATCAAAACAGCAATAGAGGAAGGCTTCAAGTTTTGCTTGGGAGTCTTACAAAGCACAAATCTCAGCAGGGAAGCAAGGCCTTGTTCCTAGTGAATATGGGCTTCTCTCTGATTCAGTAAGCACCAGGCAGGGATCTGAGCGCAGACACAGTGTGAACCTGCTCCAGCCAAACAGAAACTGGATATGGAAAATGACCTCTTGTGAAGTAGCTTTACAGGGAGGGAGCAGGGAAAATGTTCCTCTGCTGAGACTACAGTCAATTTGGCCTCTCTCCTCCCAGGTTATTGCACAACTTAATTATTGATTTGAATTTAGCTCCATCACTCTTTTAGCATGTTCAAAAATTCTAATAATAACCAGATCTACAGCGAGGGGGAGCAAGGACATTCTCTGTTTAAGGATATATACATCTTAGATAGACATCACATGGAACCCATGTAAAGGTTC
The DNA here is from genome assembly GCF_020826845.1 of Diceros bicornis minor. Taxonomy (NCBI): domain Eukaryota; kingdom Metazoa; phylum Chordata; class Mammalia; order Perissodactyla; family Rhinocerotidae; genus Diceros; species Diceros bicornis. The sequence continues at coordinate 19,964,383 of NC_080743.1, read as the reverse complement.
ACAGTATAAGAAAATAGATAGGAATTATTATGAATAAACAGATTATAATTTTAGAATAATTATGACAGTAAACAAAAGTAAAGTATATACATTACTTGCTGAAATATTAGGAAAAGATTAAGAATGGTTATATCGTGCATCAGTCAGGATGGGCAAGGTATTGGTGCAGTAACAAAATGTCCAAATCCTCAGTGGCTTAAAACAGAATGATTTTATTTCTTGCTTATGCCATATATCTAACATGGGTTGACAGCAGGCTCTGTTCCAAATCAGCTTCACTCTAGGACCCAGGATGATGAAGGAGCCACTATTTGGAGTGTTGCTGATCACAGAGCCACAGGGATTGTGAAGAAGAGTATGGCAAATATCACATGACTCTCAAAGGCATGTAAGCATGTAAAATCCACATTTGTCTTCCATTCACATTTCATGGGTCAAACCAAGTCACAGGGCCATGACTGATTTTAGAGAAAGAGTACAGTCTCAGACCTGAAAAATGGAAAACTAAACATGGGCGAACAGCTTTAGTTACTACCACATTAGGAAACAGAAAAGCAATTTCAGGATGAAATCACCAGTAGAATTCAGAATTAAATTGATAATTCAGAAAATCAAATGACTAATTAGAAAGACAAATGGTAATTACTCCCAAAGTGCAGCAGAAATATTCAAATACATAAAGACAATATAATAGCTACTGAAGACCAGAGACAGGAGATCCAATGAAACATGTAATATTGCTTTTTGAAAAAGAGAGGAAAAACACCGAAGAAGCTTTCCTAGTCTGAGGAAGGCCCAAGTGTACAGATCAAAATGCTCACTGAGCAGCAAGAAAAGTTAATGAAAAGATAAAAATACCTAGATATATCCTGGTTTAGTTTTTAAACCTCAAAAATAATGAAAGAACCCTGGGTATCCAGAGAGGGAAAATTTTTTATTTTCTTGAAATTGAAATATAACCTACATAACAAAAAGTGCATAAATTGTCATTGAACAGCTCAATGAATTATCCCATGAGAATATATTTGTGTGACTGACTACAACTCAGGCCAAGAAATGGAACATTCCTGGTAGCCTAAAGACATTCCCATGCATTCTCCTCCCCAAAGGTAACTGCTATCTTAACTTCTAAACCTATATCAGTTTTGCATAGTTTTAACTTGATATATATGGAAGCACATAATGGAGGTTCTCTTATCTGACTTTTTTTCTCTTATCATTATGTTTTTGAGATTCCAATATGTTGCTTTATTGTAATTGTAGTAAATTCATTCATTGTTGTATATAATTCTAATGTGTGAATATACTAAAACTTTTTATTGTATTGTTGATACTGTTGATAGAGTTGTTTCAAATTGTTTGCTGTTACAAATAATGATTCCATAAACATTCTCCTACATGTTTCTTGCTACAAATATTCATATTTCTCTTGGGTGTGAAACTGTGAAATTTATTACTCCATTGTTACCTTTATCAGAGACTGTCTCTGGTTGCCATGCTTAAAATTGCAGTCTTCTTGTCACATTCTCCTATCTTTGCTTTATTTTCTCCATGGCACTCAATCCTCATCTAATAAACTATGTTCTACTCATTTATTTTGTTTATTGTCTATAGTTTGCTCATTGAAATATAAGCTCCATTAGGGCTGAAATTTGTGTTTATTTTGTTAATGGCTGTTTTCCCAACACGTAGAAGAGGTGCTCAATAACTTTTTCTGGATGAATTAATTATTTTATATAATGATGAGTGAGGCTCAATATTGCTTCCTGTTTTTATTGCACATTTGTATTTCTTTTCTGTATGCTGCCTGTTTGTAGCTTTTGCTAATTCTTCTTCAAAATTTTATACGTGCAATTTGAAAATTTGAAAAATTTATTTTGGGTCTATTATATGTGTTACAAAATTGTTTTCCAGTTTGCTCTTGATCTTTTGACTTCACTTTTGGTAATTTTTAAATATATGTTTTATTTTTATGTAGTCAATGTTAACTATCTTTTTTTATTTAAGGCCTCTAGGTTTTATGTCCAATTTTAAAAGGCCTTTCTCATTTCAGTATTATAAATAAATGCATAGTGCTTTCTTTCTAGAACTTTTACGCTCACTTTAAATCTTTGCTCCATCAAAATTTATTTTGTTTTAAGGAATGAGGTGAGGACCTAGCTTTACTTTTATCTAACATGATTTATAGAATTATCCTTGTCTACCCCACTAATTTGAAATAACATCATTATCATAATATAGAGTCAATCATGTTTGAATCTATTTATTTTCCCCTCCACTCTGTTTCATTGTTTGGTCTAATTTATCTCTAGTGTCATTATAAACATTTATCCATCTCTAGTGCTAAAGTTGCAAAAATTATTTATATTTGTAATGTATTTTAAAATTGTATGACTATCCATCCCTATTTTAGATTTTTCTAACTTTCTCCATTCTTAGAAAATTTCCTAGCTATCTTTACATATTTCTTTTATAAGATAGACTTAATGTAACTTTGTTTAGTTTCATACAGACATACAAAATCAAATCCCAAACTGAAAACTGTAAAGAAAGAAGCATACGAGCAACAACAAAATCGTCTTGGGATGTTAACTAGGGTTGTGTTCAATATATAGTTCAGTTTAGTGAGAAGTGGTGTGACCATGGGGTTATATCCTTCTTTCCAAAAGCATAAGATATCTTTTCAGTTATTCAAATCCTCTTTTATGCTTCTTTATGGATTTTTTAAAGATTTTTAAATTAGGTCTAATGTAATACTTGTAAAATGTATATCTAAGTATTTTATCATGTTTCATTGTTTTTTGAAACAATATACTTTTTCTAATATTCTGTTTTCTGACTTGACTTTTATGTATTAACTTTCCATTCCACCACCTTATTAAATTCTGATATTGTTTCTAACAGGTTTATAACCAATTCTCATGGCATATATGCATTATTTTCTATGATAATTTTACCTAGGACAAATAAGTTGATAAAAGCAGAATTTAATTAATTACAAAAGAGGAAAATTATGGAATTGATTTATAAATCCAAGATTTAAGAATATTGAAAAATGCAAATGATTCAAAAATATTTATAATGTAGGTACATATTAGGTAGTATCTCAAAAGAAAAATACGGAGAGATGAAAAATAAGAAATACATACTAAGAGAGTTAAAATTTCATTAAAATGCTAAGTACAACTCTGTAATTGGTTTTTGATGCAGATGTGAATGCATATCAATAGGAGAACAAATAGTATTTTAAATAAATGGTCCTGAAACAACTGAATATCCCTATAGCAAAAAGTGAACCTTGACCCTTACCTCAGACCGTACACAAAAGTTAACTCAGAATGAATCATAGGCCTAAATGTAAATGCTAAAAGTACAAAAGAGTTTGGAGGATGAAGAGGAAAAAATCCCCATGACATTAGCATAGACAAAATACTCAGTAACAACAAAATAAAAAAAATTAAATTACACCAAGTGTATAAACTTCAGCTCATTGAAAGACATTTATTTGAGAAAATAAAAAGGAAAACCAAAGACTTAGAGATAATATTGAAAATACATATATTTTACAAAGAACTTGTTATACACACACACTTTACAATTCATTAATAGGAAGACACAAAAATCAATTTAAATGGGCAAAAATTTGAACATATACATCACAAAAAATGATATACAATTGACCAATTATCATGTGAATAGATGCTCAACATAGTAGTTAGGGAAATGCAAATTAAAACCACAATTGAGACACCACTACATACCCACTAAATGGCTAAAATTCAAAAGTGTGACAGTACTAAGTGCTGACAAAAATATGAAGTAAGTGAAATCTCATATAGTGTTAGTGAGCATGTAATGTGGTATAACCATTTTGGAAAACTGGCAGTTTCTCATAAAGCTAAATTACATTTACCATATGGATCAGCAAGTCCACCACTAAACAAAATAAAAATGTTTATTCACAAAAAGACTTGTTCATGAATGTTCACAACAGTTTTATTCATATTATCTTTTACCTTGTATGGTAGGTGGAACAATGACCTTGCAAAGAGTTCCATGTCCTAATCTTCAGAACCTGTGATTATGTTACCTTACATGGCAAAAGCGACTTTGCAGATGCAATCAACTTAAGGATCTTGGATGGGGAAATTATTCTAGATGATTTGTGTGGGCCTAGTGTAATCACAAGGGTCCTTATAAATGGAAAAAGGAGGCAGGCAAGTCAGAGATGAGAAGGAAGATGTCCTGGCTTTGAAGATGGAGGGGGCCCAGGAGCCAAGGAATGTGGGCTGCCTCTAGAAGCTGGAAAAGGCGGGGATTCCTTCAAGCTTCCAGAAAGTCCTACTACACCTTGATTTTAACCCTGTGAGAGTTATTTTGGAGGTCTGATCTCCAGAACTGTATGATAATAAATTTATGTTGTTTTAAGTCACCAAGTATGTGCTATTTATTAAAACAGCAATGGAAACTAAAATATCTGACAATATTTGAAATATTCATCATCTAATGAATAGATAAATAAATTAAGGTATATTCATTGGAAAGATGCTACTTAGCAATAAAAAGGAATCAATTATTGATACATACAACCACATGGATGAATCACTACGACACCGTGCTCTGCTGAGGATGTGCCTCATGATTCAATTGATATGAGATTTGCATTTAAAGGCACAAAGTAGATCAGTGGTCGCCTTGGGCAGGGTAGAGGTGACTGACTACAAAGGGACATGAGGGAACTTTTCTGAGTGACATAAATGTTCTCTATCTTGTTTATGGTGGTGGATACATGGGTATATTTGTAAAAGCTAATCAAAATGTATACCTGAATAAGTGCATTTTATTGTATGGAAATTATACCTCAATAAAGTTTACTTTAAATGTTAAAAAAAGCCACCAATCTTAGCATTTAAAAATGTGAAATAATTACATTTAATATATGATTAAGAATGAGAATACTGTATAAACTACAGTTGAAAACTTGAATAAAATAATTACCATGAAGAAATTCTTTAAAAAACTAGAAAACTACTTGCAAAAAAAAAGGCACAGGGTGAAAACAGTTTTTCTGAAAAATTTTTCTTAATTTTATGGAAGAATTAAATCATAAACTAATTAAACTATTCCAGACTATAATTTACAGAAGAGAAAATTGGTATAAATTATGATAAATCTATACATAAAATAAAACTTAGTCACTAAAATATTTTTTGACATGTAAAGATATTAATGACATTCTGTTGTGTGAAATTCAGTTTTAATTTTATCCAACACTTACTGAATATCTACTATGTTCTAGTCATAGATAACAGAAAAACTATATATAGCCCCTGTTCTCACATTGCTTACTGCCTTGTGAGGGAGAAAATTAAATAAGCAAGTACAAGTTACTATGATACTGTGATATTGTGATTTATAATAAGAAATATGTGTTTGGGCTTCCTCTGTTCCTCCTGACACAGACTCTTTACAGCTCTTGGACTTTCCTAAGTGATGAGAGTGAGAAGGTGTCTTTTGTTATGTTAATTAGGTGACTTTTGAACCAAAGCTAAGGATGAGGGCTGGTTACCAGCAGAACCAACTATGTGACTAGAGGGTTGGAACTTCCAGTCCAGCCCCTTGACCTCTGGGGAGGCGAGAGGGGATGGAGATTGAGTTCCATCAGCAACGGCCAATGATTTAATCAATCACGCCTATGGAATGAAGCCTTCAGAAAAACCCAAAAGAATGAGTTCTGAGAGCTTTCAGGTTGGTGAACACATGGAGATTTGGGGAGAGTGGTGCACTGGGACAGGGCATGAAAGTTTTGCTCCCCTTCCCCATACCCTGTAGTACGCATCTCTTACATCTGGCTCTTCCTGAGTTACAGCCTTTTATAATAAACTGGTAATCTAGTAAATATGTGTCTCTGAGTTCTGCGAGCCTCTCTAGCAAATTAATCAAATCTGAGGAGGGAATTATTGAAACTTTTGTTTTATAGCCATTCAGTCAGAATGGCTCCGCTGCGCTGGAGTCTGAAGGGGTGAGGGGCAGTCTTGCAGGACTGAGCCCTTCACCTGTGGGATCTGATGCTATCTCCTGGCGGATGGTGTCATAATTTAGTTGAATTGTAGGACACCCAGCTGGTATCCTAGATTGCTTGGTGGTGTGGGGAAACCACCCCCGCAAGACGCACACACATAGACATGGGAATTGGTGACCAGAATAGATAAATACATACTACAATAAGAAAATTATAAAGTACTGCATATATAGGAACAGTGGCTAATTTAGATGTAGGCTGGGAAATATAAAAGGATTCAATTTGGCAATATTTCCTAGATCAATAGATGTTCAGACTAAAAATTGTCCATAAGCATTCAATTGAGAAATCTTTTATTCATCATACAACACTTAGCCAGCATACTACCAGAAAGAGAATCCTGCTCTTTAGTCTTCAATCCACTGCAATCTGCCCCTTCCAGTCCACTAAAACCGTTTCTCACCAAAATTGACAATGACTTCTTATTTCCGGATCCACAGACACTTATGTTCTCTGCTTACTTTCTCTCTTACTTCTCATAGTTGATTACATGCTTGTTTTTGAAACTCTCTCTTCTCTTGGTTCCTCTTTAGTCAGCTAGGGCTGTCGTAACAAAACATCTCAGACTGGGTGATTTAAGCAACAAAATTTATTTCTCACAGTTCTGAAGGCTGGAAGTCCAAGATCAAAATGTTGGCAGGTTTGGTTTCTCCTGAGGCCTTTCTCTGACTTTCAGATGGCCACCATCTTGCTGCGTCCTCACATGGCCTTTTCTCTGAACAGTTTCTTCCTCTTCTTATAAGGACACCAGTACTGTTGGGTTAGGGCCCCACCCTTATGACCTCATTTAATCTCAGTTACTTCTTTAAAGGCCCTATCTCTAAATACAGTCACTTTGGAGGTTTGGGCTTCAACATATGAATTTTGTGGGGGACACAATTGATTCCAGAACAGTTCCCAAGCCAAGGGACTTTTTCTTCCTATCTTCTTGAATGGTTCTCCTTTTTTTCCTTCCATCTCTTAAATATATGAATAATTTAGAGCTTAGTATTGGCCCCCTCTTTGTCTTTTATTCTGAGCATAGCTCTTCTCTTATATTCTAATTTTTTCACATTTCGTCTACAAGCTATTGGTTTCAAAATACATACCTCCAGTCTACTGTATTCCTTTAACCATAGGAGACATAACAAGTTCTCCAAATGGTAACATCATACCAAAGTGGAGGGTCATATCGCACCAAGGGTAGATGTGGAACTCTCTCCAAAGTGACCTTCAGCTTCACTCCTTAACAACCAAAAATGCTCATCTGAGATTGTGTTAGTAAGTGTTTCATTTTACATCCCATTACACAACAACGACTAACATTTATTCAATATTTACTATATACCAGGCATTCTTCTAAGAGCTTTACACATATTAATTCACCTTTGTAATCCTCATGACAATTTTGTCCTGATATTATTCCAAATTTACAGATTAGGAAACTTTGTCATAGGGTGGTTAAATAAATCGCTTAAGGTCACACAGCTTGTAAGTGACTGTAATTACCTTGTAGTCTGACTTCAGGGCTCACAATCTCAACCCCCGTGCTAAAACTATAATTGTGTATATAATACTTATCTTATGATAAAAGTGGCATTTTAAATCAAGATAACCAAGTTTTAGTCAAAAAATTAGGATAATTGGAATACTATTTGAGGAAAATTAAGATATTGTTAGATTTTTTTTTGTCTTCATAGCATGTCACATGAACTGAGAACTTAGGCACAAAATGTACCTCTTTAAAAAGCAGAAAATGTACAAATGCCTTTTAAAGTATGTTCAGTGGGGGAAGAGGCATTCCTACACACAACCTTATAAGCCGACAACAAAGATAAATCTAGAAGATTTGACTACAACCACTTAATTAAGGAAATTCTATGCCGCTAAATACCACAAGCAAATGAAAAGACAGATGTAAAACAGGGAGAAAGTTATTACTGATTAACAGGAAAAACAAATGAATGCCACATCAGAAAAATAGGAAATAACATATCTCACAGAAGAATACGTATACATATCTCATGAACATATGAAATCACCTTGTAAACAAACATTAAAACAACATTTTTTTCCCTCTCAGGTTGGTAAATCTATTTTTTAATGATAATTCCCAGTGTGGGTGTGGGTGTGAGAAATTTGATATTCCCACATTGCTGAGCTGGTGGGTGAATAATTGGCAAAATCTTTCTGGAGAACAATTTTGTAATATATATTTTGCCTTTAAAAATCATTAATTTGTCTTGCATACTTTATCTTTTACCCTAGCATTTCTATGCTAAGAAAGTTACTCTTATGGAATATTTGCATGTAACTCGAAGGGAATATTTGCATGTCTATGCATTTATTTTGTAAGGATATTTTCTCGAGTTACTTATAGCAGTGAAATATTGGCAACAATCTAAATATCCCATATGAGAGGATAGCCATAGTGATTGGAAAAATAATTTTATCCTCAAATACATAATACTTCATTGCAGGATTCAAGGTTGCTCTCAGAAGTAGGGTCTCCACACTGCCAAGTCAAGGCTTGAATTGAGAGCATAGGTGGTAGAACATACAGAGACATATGAAAACACTCAAGATGGACTCCTGGGCTGTGTCTGGGAAGTCAATGACTTTTGACGTAATGTGATTCTATTATATCATGTAACTTGAACTCTGTCACATACTAATTTAGTTTACCACATGCAGCGTAAAGTAACATCTCTCATTATGTCTCCCAGAATTTCCATGAAGAAGCAGCTTCCCTTGGAAAAAACATCCATATCATCACCATCATCATCATCACTGGGATAATTTGTACTGTGTCATTTTGGTTAAGCTAGGTTCTACAGTTCCCAGAGCTCCCTGCTCTATATAGTTCTGGGTTAGAGTTAACCCAAAGAGAAACTTGCGTGAGATTTAGAGGGTGGAAATGAAGCAGCAGCCATTATCCTTTGAAGGGTGTGTTAGTCAGGTGTAGTAATGGACAGATGCAGAGGGGTGTTCCTGTTTCTTCTCACTCTCCTCTGCTCCACGGCCGGCTCTTTTTCCCAACCGGTGACCCTGTTGACCAAGAGCAGCTCCAGCTCTACCACTAAATGCTGGTCTGTGGACCTATAGTGGTGAGACCTACACAAAGAAGAGATCTTCCCATGGACCTCCTTGAGAACCTCTCCTTCATCCTCTAGGGTTGCCAGATAAAACAGAGCACCGTTATTTAATTTGAATTTCAGATAAACAACAAATATATTTATGTACAAATACATTCCCAATACTGCAAGAGTTAGTTATAGCAATGAAATATTGGTGACAATCTGATATCTGATAATAGAGGATAGTCCTGAGTTGGAGAATTAATCTTGATACTTTATTCTCAACTATATAGTCCTTCACTGCAGAGACATATTCATTCTAAAAAATTATTTGTTGTTTATCTGAAATTCGAATTTAACTGGGCCTCCTGCACTGTTTATTTGCCGGATCTGACTATTCTAGCTTTGGTGGATTTATGTGCTTGATTCTTAGATTGACTGATTGATGACCCCTTCTCCAATCGTTGAGGTCCTCTTCTAAAGTTTAACTCCTCCAGTGCCTTCTTTTACAATTGTGTAAGATCTACCTCCTAGAGTAAATAACCTTTCCACAATACTCAAAGTGATTCTGCTCCTCTTATTCCTAATTTTTATAATGGTAGTAATGATGACAATAAAAATAACAGTAAATGCTAAAGTTTGTTGAAGCTTACTGTGTGCCAAACCCTGTGTTAAGCACTTTACAATAATTCTATATTAGTTACTGTTATTTACTCCCATTTAAATTTTATACATCTTAGAATTTGATTAATACGTGTCACTTATAAACCATTTCCATTAATCTCAGATACTCTACATACCTGTTTTCCTCTCTATTTTTCCTTGAAGAAAGTGTGAAGTGAGTTAGTTATTTCAGACATCTGTATCTGATGAGAAAGGAAACTGAGGCATCAAGGGTTTTAGAGAGACTTTCAAGGTCATATATTAAGTTAATGGAGCACTTGGGAGTAGAATTTACCACCTCTGAGATTCCAAGTTGCTGTCTTGACTGTTGTTTTCAGCAAAACTATATATCTTTGGAAGAGAAAAGAAAAATAAATCTTGATATTTCACAGAATCAGTGTTCATTAAGTGTCTATACCCTGCATGGAGACATTTATTTTGAGATCAAAATGTCCAAATGTAACTTACTCCATAAGTTTTCATATTTATTTTTAATCCAAGAACCTTATATGTTCCTTTGTTGTTCTTAGGAAATCAGATTTTATACTTCTTATCAAACATGTGTTTGAGTTCAGTCTCTAAACATAAGCATAGTTTTCATGTAAGTGCCCCACAAGACTTGAACAATGGGTTTCATATGTAACCCAGAGAAGATATTTAAAATAATCTCTTGGAATTTCTTGCTTTATTAGAAGTTCTTTCTTTGAGATGGGATTTAGATGAGAAAAGTTTGGGACAAAAATCAAAGAAAATGGCAAATATTTGAGGAAATGAAATGAACTTGATTGATATAAAAGATTTCAATAAAAGAGTAATACCAATCACTTATCCTTAACAAGTCAAACATAGAAATTGCCTTGTGGAGAAAAATGTGATTTCAATATAATTCCAATCATTGCTGTAAAATCTCTAAGTACGATAAACATATTTTTGTTTGTTCTACAGTTGATTAATACAGAATTTCCAGCAACAGGTATTCACTTTCTCTTCTTTTTCTTACTTAGGGGCTATTTGGCAAACACAAGTCATTTTCTCCTAGGTGTCAAACTCACATGTACCTCTCTGTACTGTCTATGTATTATAGAATATTTGTTTTGTAGAAGAACTAGTCTTCTGGTAGTACCCTATCTAATCCAGAATGGAATAAGAGGGGAAGAAAAAGGAGAAACTTGCCTAGACCAGGAGGACTGATATCAAAGAAATGGTTTTAGTTTTGTGAATTATTGTTTATTTTCATAGTATTCATAAACACATTCCTTAGCTTAAATTAGGTATAGTACCTTATAAAGCCTATCTTCTAATTCTTGTAGCAAGGCTATATTACAAATTTCCCACAATATTACAACTAAACAATCAATTACAATCGTATAGTATAGTGACTTAGAGCAGAGTTTCTTGAACTATCTGTGATGAAAGACAAATTTTTCTTTCTGATCCATTGCAAACCAATATTTTATAAAATACAATAAACACAAATTACTGTAAAAATGATCATGTACTTGTATGTGGAGACAATATCAAACAGCTACAAAAGTTTCCAAATACTTATGCTCAATTTCTGCACTTATCTTGTTGTAGACATGCCCCAGTTGATGGATCACTCTTTGAGTGGCATTGCTTTAGAGTATAGTCTTTGGTATTCAATTGCTTGGGTTCAAATTCCATCTTTGCTATATTTCACTTGCTTTGTAACCTTGTTCAAGTTACTTAAATGTAAAATGAAAATGATATTAGTACTTCCTTCAAAGTTTGCCCTGAGGATTTAATAAGATACTGTATGTGGAACACTGGGAAGAATGTCTAGCACACACTACAGAGTCGATAAAGGAAAGTCATTATAATTACTGCATGCAGTTTTACAACGTACAAAGTGCTTTCTCATACATCATTTCATTTATTCCCCACAAAATCTCTGTGGGGGTGAGCTAAAGAAGTTACGATTATCCTCCGTTGCACAGTTGAGAAAACCAAGGGTCAAGTGTTTAAATGGTTACTCAAGTGTTTAAATGGTTGCAACAGCTGGTAAATGATAAAGCCAGAAGTTGAATTTGATGCTAGTTCTCCCTTATTCCATCATCCCCTTCAAGGCATTTCAAAAGCTACATAAAGTAGTTTCCTTCATACAGAGCAAAGGCTTCCTGCTGGTTTCCCGAGCCTCTTGGTCTCATGACACAGCTTGACAAAAAACAGGACCATCCTAGCAGTACTTGATCGCCTCTCATTTAGTAGACTTCTTCCGTAGGAGAAGTTCTTGTTGACCCTGCACTTACGTTTCCTTTTCATAGCTACTGAAGAGCAAGATGTGTACATTTATGCTTTCAGCAGAGTGCTGTATATCTGGTTAATGTGATGGCAGCTATATTTTAAATGTTGGAAGTGTCAATTGGAAAGTAATTTCCAACCCTACAATGAGAGAAATGACCATTTCTTTTCATATGTTATTGGATGGTCTGGCTTACCTTTTCTGCTTGAACATGTCCAGATGATGTGAAGGTTTCTTTGGTCGAGGTTTGGATATCTTACTACTTAGAAGTCCAAAGAGATGTTTCCTTTTTCCTGTGGATAAATTGTGCATATGAATTCTCAGAAAGTAAAGCATATAAGAAATTCATATGGGACATTAAATGCTATAGTAATTATGATCTCTATTTGATGCAGAGACAAAGGAAGGAACCAAACCCAAGATGTATTAGAGAATAAAATTTTCCTGTGTTAGTAAATTAAAAAGGGAGTTATAAAAAGCAAATACTGCAGACGTATTTTTTCCACTAATGCCTTCACGGAAACTTACATTCAGAAAAGAATTCTCTTCATTTATACAGCAGCACAAAATGAGTTTAGTGTAAACAAACCATTGTCCACTTCTCTAAATAAGGTAATGAACATCCCATTAGCTAATTTAAAAACCAAATGATAAAATGAGTTTTTAAATTGTGTAGAATAAAGAAACGTGGGTGAAGGTAAACCCAAAGCGTTCAGAATTACATCTAAGTGCTACGCTGTATATATCAAACCTCTACAGGAATGAGTCCTTTAGGATGAAACACTCCCTCTTCTGTCAAAAGTGTCAAGTCAAGGATATAACTCAACACACTTGTTTGGGAGCAGCCCTGTGCTCTCAAAATTCTGGGCTGAGGTCAGGAGTGCTATAGCAACCACAATGAAATGTGAGATTCCATTGTGCCGTAGACTCTTGTTTACTGCACATAAAGGACTTTGCACTAGATAAATATAGAGAGTTCCAGGCATTGCACCGTGAGTGGCCAAAAAGCAAATAATCGTTAGTTGGAAAGTAAAGCTGTCCCAGACCTAATAGACAGGGATTGAGAGCTGATTGCAGTGAATATGGTAGAAGCTCTATTTTATTAAAGGTGAAGGGAGATCACTATGGTCGATACAATATTGTCTGCCCTTTGCTTAAATATTCTCTTTGCTATATATTCTCAACAGGTGATCCAAAATTTTGAAGCCAGAATAAAAGCATGGACATAGATGAGAAATAAGATTTCTAGTTAGAAAGAAGAAATCTATGATTAATTTGAGTTCCCTCAGAAGTAGATCCTGAGGCTCGGGTTTGAGAAGTAGTAGATTATTTGACAGGTGACCTCAGAAAACATTGTTAGGAGAGTGGAGAAGTGAGGTAGGAAATCGAAGGCACAAAATAAAGGGTATGTTATCAAGCTAGTTATCAAACTGGAAGGGGCAAACTGGAAAGTTATCCTAAGTAGGAACTCTGGGGTCCCTATAAGGCAGATGCCTCAGAGTTAGCTCAGCCCGGAAGCCAAAGAGCTGGAGTATTTGTATACTAAATCTGTCATTGGTTCCGGAGGGGAGGAGATAACATTTTAACACTACTGATCTGACCTGTTGGTACCTTCAGGCAATTGGAAGTTCAGTAAGGCCTTGAAATGGTGAGGCCTCATCTGCCACAATTTGTGAAGCCAGATTTCCTTCGGATTTTATAGCAATTGGTGCTATATCCTTAGGAATTTACACACATTTTTGACTTAGGAATTATCTTCGTTTCCTTTTAAACATAGAAATGTAACTGGCCTAGAGGCAGAGAACTCCAGTAGACTGACACATAAGATGATAAAGTGGAAAGAACAAATGCTTTGGAGTTAGATACACCAAGATTCAGATCCTAGCCTTACCAGCCAAGTGAATTTGAGCAAGTAATTTAATGTGCTTCATCTTCGTTTTCTTTATCGGCAAAATGAGTAACTAATATGCGTTTTGCAGAGTTGTGATAATATCGTTCAAGCTCCTAGCCCAGTGTTTAGAATAGAGTAGTATGTAAATGAAGATTAGCGATGATCACAAACATCTCCACCAGGACCCCCACCACCACAATCAGTAACAGTAACATCATCGTCATCATCATCATCATCTTCACCATCATCATCATAATCTTCTTTATCATCATTTTTCCTTGCTCAAAATGCTTGGAGGTTTCTCTGCAATAAAGAAATATACCTCTTTTGAGGTAATGGGAAGAAAATCAGAACAATCTTCAATCTTTAAAAATATATGAGTAGGACTCAAGACTCTTCTGAAATGAAACGTGTCATTTTTTTTGCACTTAGCATTGGGTGTACAGCTGCTTATGATAGAACACTTAGACAGGTACTAATTAACAAGCACTAACAGCTTCAAGGGAACAGACTCATGTAAATACTTATTTAGAAAATATTTAAAGTAGCCATTACAGAGATTCTCTAAATTACCACATATTTTATGGCAATCTATTTTCTAAAATGAATCAAGGGGACTAAGCCATTCTGTTAAAATGCCATTTAGTAACACCTCCATACAATCGGCTGCACCATTATATGACTCCAGATACAGATTTAACACGGTAATTCCTTTTCCTCTCTTCTGAAAATTATAGCATTGAAGGAAATAATAGTCACTTACATAAAGTAACTATACTAACTGGGTATCACTGACTGAGTTTACATACATAAAGAATATGGATAATGCAGGTTCTCAAAGGTATGGCGACCTAAATATATTGCTAACTGAGGAGGCCACTTTTGTTTGACACCTCAATGATTCAGATGTGAAAACCCCAGTTGTTCTTCTACCTTACTGAAAAATCCAGTAATCCTGATAATGATAACTAAATTCTTCCTTTTGTTGATGTAATCTAGCTCCATGATTTTAAGCACCATTGGGGTGCTGGTAACTCCCAATTTTTGTCATTTGTCCTGACTTGTTTATCCAAATGTCTCCCCTCAACCCACCTCCCACCATAATACCTTTATCAGGTTGACTAATAGGTATCTTAATATTATGTAAACTAAAAGAGTGGAGTTTATTTCACTTCCTCTATTACCAATGTGCTCCTCCTCAAAGCAAATCTTTGAGAGTCATCTTTGATTATTCTCTTTCCCTCTCCCCTCATTTCCAATCCATCAGCAAGTTCTAAAGGCTTTGCTTTCAAAATATTTCTTGATGCTGTCTACACATTGTCACTCAACTGCTCCCATTTTTTCCAAATCACCATCTTTTTTTGCCTGAACTTCTTCAATGATCTACTCACTGGACTTCCTGCTTTGAACTCTATAATCCTTTATCAACCAATCTAGAAAGGCATCTTTTAGAAAGCCTAAATCAGATTCTATCACTTTTCTGCTTAAAATTCTCCAGTGGTTTTAGCTCATACTCCAAAGAAAATTTAAAATGCTTACCAAATAATATATTTTTCTACATGGCCCTTTGCATCTTGGAACTCGTTTTTCTAGCACTCTCCCTCTTACTTTCCAGGCATAGTAGCTTCCTTTCTCAGGGACATACCAAGTTTCTTCCTGACCATGGACTTGCTTTCTTGCCATCTGGAACATTCTTCTCCCAAATCTTTTTATGGCTAGCTCTTGATAATTCAGCTCTGAGCTCAAACATCATCCTTTAGAGGAGTTTGCATTAGCAACCCTATTTAATGTCTCCCCCACATCCTCTTAGTCATTCCATCCATAACTCATTCTTTTTGTTTTTTAGTGAGGAAGGGTGGCCCTGAGCTAACATCTGTTGCCAATCTTCTTCTTCTTCTTCTTTTTTTTTTGCTGAGGAAGATTGGCTCTGAGCTAACATCTGTGCCCATCTTCCTCTATTTTGTATGTGGGATGCCACCACAGCATGGCTTGATGACTGGTGCATAAGTCCACTCCTGGGATTCAAAGCTGTGAACCCTGGGCCTCCAAAGCAGAGCACATGAACTTAACCACTACGTCATGGGGCCAGCCCCCATAACTCATTTTTTAATTCTTATCATTCACAACTCTTTGAAATGGTCTTGTCTATTTATTAACTCCTTTATTGTCTATCTCTTCCACTTGAATATAAGACCTGTGAAAGCAGCCAGTGATTGGAACTCCATGATTGTAAATGGAACTCTCTAGATAAGATAATGTGCCCCTCCTAGGTTGTTCTTCCTATGTGTACAAATAGTGTTCTGCCATCTGCATCAGGAGACTCTGACATCCTGCCCAGAACTGGTTATCCAGCCCCTCTGAGTTGTTTCCTGGTCTTGAATGAGCTATATTCCTGAAGAGGAGAGGTAATAGTTGAAATCAAAATACACCACAATCTCAGACATGATTTATTCCCATGTAGGGGTGAGTGATCTGACTACAATATGAAATTTGTCAGTTGTGCTAAGTCTTATGCCTAATTAGATAGCTTAGGACTTGGAAACACTAGTGACTAACCTAGACTTTTTGGCCAGAGTAGTTTTATACAATAGAATAACTTTTGAATGTTGGCCATCTAAGAGGGTACTACACTCGGACCAACATCATGTTTTATATGGATTATTACCAAGTGGAAAAGTAGAACAATCATTGTTCTGCATATAGTAAATGGCAGGATGATTATCTAAGGCACCCCAATATGAATCCTGGGATCTCTTCGCTTGGTCAGGGATCCCACAGTCTGATGTAGTGGAAGGCTTCAGGTGTTATTCTTGGAATAGTTTCTTCTCCTATTTTCTGGTGTATCCATCCTCCAAAGTCTACTATAGCCATGTTTCTAACTAACTTTGCAGCTATTATGGGTTGAAATTATACAAGTTACTGACGTATTAATATGTGATCTATAAGGTCTCCTTTTTGTGATCAGAGAGAAGGTATAAACTGAGAATCAAAAGTTAGTTGGTCCAAGAATTCGTTGCAAGTTGACCACCTACAAAATTCCATGAAAACTGGCCATAGCTGAATGCATAAGGTAATCGACTTTGGTAGAGAGCTGAGGGAGTAAACCAGAACACCCATTTACCATGCCATATAAGCTGCACCACAAGGCTTGGACCCCAGCTCTATGATCAAACTAGGTGTATTAGCTATCTATTTCTGTGTAACAAATTACTCCAGAACTTAGCAATTAAAAACAACAAACATTTATCTCAGTTATTGTGAGTCAAAAATCCAGGAGTGGTTCAGCTGGATGGTTACGGGTCAATGTCTTATAAGGATATAATCAAGTAGTATCAGCCTGGTAATTTACAGACTCGACTTGGGAGGATTCACTTTCAAGTTCACTCATGTGGCCTTTGGCAAGATTCAAAAGATCTGTTTCCAAGTTCACTCATGTGGGCTTCTTCACAAGGCTGCCCCGTGACATGGCAGCTGGCTTCCCTTAAAGCGAGCAACCCAAGAGTGAATGAGAGAGAGAACCAAAGACAGAAGACATAGTCTTCTTATAACCTAATCTAAGAAGTAACATTCTACTGTATTCTGTTCTTTACATGTGACTCAATAAATCTAGCCTGCACTCAAAGGGGAGGAGATTAAACAAAGGTCTGAACACCAGGAAGTGTGGGTCATTGGTGGCCATCTCAGAAGCTGCCTACAAAACTTTAGAGGGATAGGTGATCCTTATCCATAAATAGTGTGCATACAGAATAGGATTGGTTTCCCTGTCATACTGATGTTGGATATCAGCCACTGAAACCAGCCGATGTTTCCCTAATCATGCAACTTAGAAGTCCCTCTCCCAGTTTGATTTCTGGCCCTGTTAGATCTCTGTGTGCTATCCAAGAATGCAACGAACAATGAGGAATCTAAACTTCTACTGCTGCTCCTGTTTTCATGATTTTCTTGTTTTTCCCCTTCACTGACTAGCATCCCTGTCAAGAGTAGCTTGTTGTCATTTTAGCAGACGTGGCATGTATTCTGTTGAGTCACTTGCATTTGTTGGTGCATCACTTATTTTTGTTGTTATTGCCTTAGTATTTTATGTACTGCCAGTATTTCAAACCCAAACTTTCGTTAAGTTGTGTACATTTGCTCTTACTAGATTAAATTCTATTAGGTTTTAATAGAATTTTTAATAAAATTTAATAGATTTATAGTAGTATTTATCAAACATTTCTTTAGAAAAAGAAAACCTCTCCTGGAGCTTTCTGACTTGCTACACAGCAATTGTCTGGGATTTTCCTTTACCATCATACTGGAGATTACATTAACTTTCAGTCTGTGTTGTATTCTCTATTTTTTGGATTCCTTATCTCCTTTTTTCTTGTTTTTTATTGTCATTTAAATTCTTGGGTTCTGTTCTTTAGCAGCTTCTTGAAAAAATGGTGCATCAGAAGTAAAATTGAAAGACATTGGTATGGAATTCTAGATTGGAAGTTATTTTTTTTCTCAGAATTTTGAAGTCTTGCTCCATTGTCTTCTAGGTTAAAAATATTACTATTAAAAAGCCCCGTATCTTTGTATAAGATCTATTTTTGTTTTACTTCTCTCTGCAAGCTAGCAGCATCTTCTATTTGTCTTCAGTTCTCTGAAATTTCATAATGCTGTAGATTGATTCATCTATGTCTTCTGGTTGCTTGGTGGGCTCTTTAAATCTGGGAGTTCACATCCTTTATTTCTGTGAAGTTTTCTTGACTGACTTCATTGATGATTTCCTCCTCTCTATTGTCTTTTGTCCCATTTTCTGGAATATATATTCTTAATGCTGTTGTCGCCTCTCATATTCTCTTTGATTTGGGGGTTAACACCCAAAACTCCATCTTGAGCAAAAGGCAAAAAAATCTTTGCTCTTACTGTAGTGTGCTTATATGGGGTAGAGGATGAGCAGAAGTTAAATGTCTATATTCAATCCATCATCTTTATCTAGGCACACTGAATTATGTTTGCCATTGATTTTTTGGCATCTCTATATGAATCTAATTAATTTTCATTCAAAATATTTGATATAATTATTGATATGGTTGAGTTCATATCCACTATCTTGCTATGTTTTCTTTCTATTTGTGCCCTCTGATCTTTGTCTCTCCTTTTCTGCCTTTTTTTGAGTTACTGAGTATTTTTTAGTATTCTTTTTATTGTCCCATTTGATTTTTAGTTTCTCTTCTTTGCATTATTTTGTTGGTGGATTACTCTAGGCATTACAACGCACACACTTAACAGTCTCCTGTGGGTTAACATTATACTACCTCCTATAAAAGGTAAGAATCATACAGCATTATAATTATATTCACACACCCTCCTATTATGTTATTTTTATACTAAATTTTACTTTAGATCTCTTATAAGCCCCACAAAAAGTGATACTTTTCTTGTTCAAACCATGAATTAACTTCCAAAGAATTTAAGAAAAGAAAGAAAATACAATCTTTTATTTTTACCCACATATTTACCATTAAATTGCTTCTTAGAGATTTATATTTCTATCTGGTATAATTTCCCTTCAATGTGAAGAATTTCTAGCATTTTTATAGTGCAAGTCTATAGACAACACATTTTTTAGGTTTTTATCTTTCTTCAAATGTATTTACTTGACTTTCATCTAACGATACTTTCCCTTTTACATTATCTTAGGTTCACATTATTTTCTTACAGCCCTTTAAAGATGATGTTTCCTTGACTTCTGGCCTCCATTTTTTTTTTGATACAAAGTCATTCTTATTGTTGTTCCTTTGTAAGCAATAGATCCGTTCCCCAACCCCTCAAATCAATTTTAAGATTTTTTTTTACTTATCTTTGGCTTACATAAGTTTGACTATGATGTGACTAGTTTTGTTTGTTTGTTTGTTTGTTTTGTTTTGCTTTTGTATTTATGCTTAGGGTTGTCTGACCTTTCTGGACAAGTGGATTGAAGAAATTATTTTTTCTGCCCTATTTTATCTCTCTTCTCTTTCTGGAATTCCAGTTACATGTATATTAGATAGCTCAATTTTGTTCCACAAGTCATTGAGGTTTTGCTTATTTGTTTTAATTCCTTTTTTCTCTCTGTGATTCAATTTCACTCATCATTTCTTCTGTTGTGCAATATGCTGTTAAACTTATCTAATAAATTTCTGATTTCACATATTGGTTGTTTTTTTCCAAGTCTAGAATTTCCATTTGGTTCTTTTGTAGAATTTCCATGTCTTTCAAAACTTCCCCATTTCTTCACCCATTACGGTTATCTTTTCAATCTTCTAAATGTTTTTTTTTGAAGGGTGACAAGTTTTGTTCTACCAAACAGTTTAAGTATTGGAGGCTTGGTTTGGGACTTTGTTGGGATGAGTCTACTTTGGTTTACCTTTTGTCCTTGGGTATAGACTTTTGGTGTCAATGGTGTTTACTAAGACCCTCTACCCTGACAGGACTTAAACTCTAAACACTCCCTCTCTAGTAATGGGCAGCTACTGAAATCTCTACTCAGTTCTTTAAGTCTTCCAGCTGTTGCTTTTGGCTAGTGTACCTGATCTCCTGCCTTACACGTGGGCAATTTAGGGTCAGCCCAAGATATGAGGGGAATGTGAATGCATGTTTGTGGCTATTCCTTCCATAGCTTCATCTGTCTTAGGTGTCCTGGCCTCAGTTTTCCACTGTTCTGGGAGAGCTGAACTCAAAGATATGACTTCCCAGTCCAATGAAATGGCTGCTTTCTGCTTGAAGTCTATCCCTTCATGAGCCACAAAACTAGCAGTGTCTTGAGGGAAAATGTCAATATCGAGTGTGAATCTCACCCAGTATGCTTCCTTTCTTTCAAGGTTAATACATTCTCCAGATTCTCCTCCTTATATAGAGATTTATTATAAGAAATTTGCTCATGCGATTATTGAGGCTGAGAAGTCCCGAGATTTGTAGTTGGCAAGCTGGAGACCCAGGAAGCTGATGGTGTAATCCCAGTCCAAGTCCTAAGGCCTGAGAACCAGGAGAGGCAACAGTGTAAGTTCCAGTCTGAAAGCCAGCAGGCTCCAGACCCAAGAAGAGCAGATGTTTCAGTCTGAGTCTGAAAGCAGGAAAAGAGTGATGTCCCAGCTCAAATTCTATTCAGGTCTTCAATTGATTGGATGAGGCTAACTCACATTGGACAGGGCAATATGCTTTACTCAATCTGTGGATTCAAATGTTAACCTCATACAGAAACACCTTCATAGATGCATCTACAAAGTTGGACCAAATGTCTGGGCACCCAGTGGCCCAGTCAAGTTAATACATAAAGTTAACCATCATACTGCCTAAGTAGATTTGAGTTCAGTGAAAGAAGAAAATTTTCTCAAGTGCCTGCTTCTTACTTATGTTGCTTCCTTTCAAATATAAGTTGTGTCACTCTTTGAAAGACTTAATATATTGTTGTGTGGAAAATCATGGGTAGGTTTCAGCAGGACAAGTATATAAAAGTAGTGGATGACATTCCTCAAAATAGAGTCATATTTCAGCAAAGTCTTAAAGAGAGTGGGACAGGCATTATGCTATTTATTTATATTTTATAGTTTAGGTGTCATGAAAATGCAAATCATATTGACTTAAAAATCAGAGAAAAATAAGAGGGTACGGTGGCTTCAGATTTACCTTCATCAGGGCTGTGGCACCACATATCTGTGAATTTCTTGGTTCTGCTCTGCTTAATGTGTCAGCACTGTCCTCAAGATAGCTTATTTTATAGGCTCATGATGGCTAAAGAAATTCGGGGTTTCATATCCACTAGCAGCAAGAGCAGTGCTTTAATATCTCAGAATTCTCCCATAAAGTCTTTATAAGTGTACTAATTAATTAAGTCATCCTTTAGCTAATTTCTTGAATAAGATAATACATGTAATGAGCTTATTTTAGTACCTGGTACATTATTAACAGATGTTATCAGTTTGTACCACTGTTTCTTTCCCTTCTAACTACTTCCACATATCAAGTCACGTTTCTTACCTTATGATCCTAAAGCAAGGTAAAAGGCAATCTTGATCTCGCCTGTCCTGCACCTGACATTGTAGTGTGACTAAAATTTGCTTATTTTCTCTTCCAGAAGTAATTTGCTGGGAATGGAACCAACTGATGGTAATTGTTGTGGTGATGATGGTGACAATCAGGCTTATTTGTTGAGTGAATGATGGTTTGCCAAGTACTTTCCTACATGTGATCTTATGTAATCCCTATACCAATTATGATAAAATGAATCTCTCTTGGTGGAATGGAAGGCACTTTGGAACCTGCCTATTTATGGAAATGCAAGGATTGCATAGTACCTCTCAGATAGATGTGGGCAATTGCTTCTTCTGCGTGTCTATAAGAACAGCCCTGCTTGGGGCTTCAGTGAACATTAGAATCCCCAAAGCCACTCCAACTGTCTGTGATTGTCTCAGAATCAGCTCACTCTCTGAGTGGACGCTCTGGATTAAATTTTGTCCAAGAATATTGTGGACTTTCCTGCTGTCTATCTGAAAATCCAGCCCTGAACTATCTTCCAAACTTAAACAGAATTACAGTTCAATCATTTGGTCTTACGTAGCAGCTAATGTGAGCTCATATTTTTAGATATGCAAATAAGAAAAATAACTATATTTATCTCAGTTAAATAAAGCACATTCATAGATACTATCTCACTTGATCTTCAAATTCTGTCAGAAAGGAGGAGGGAGTGGAATAAATATTTGTTAACTGCATAGTATGTGCCAGACACTAGACATTAAAAAATATAGATTTAATATAAATAACTCTGTAACTCTCATATAGTCTTCATGCCAAATGTGTGACTTATGAATTATTGATCTAGACTTGAAAAATTAGGAATTTAAGGCTCAAAGAGGTTAAGTGACTTGCCCAGTACCATGAAGCTAAGAACAAGTGAAGCTAGAACTCAGGCTGGGTCTTCTGACTCAAAGTCCTGTGGATTTTGCATTATCACAATTGCTGCCTCTGACACTAATGATGCATGTTAGAAATAAATTTCCCCAGCTTTTTCTGTTGGTTGGCATTTTAAAATAGACTCAGAGAATAGTTTATTGCCTCCTTTTGTGTGTGTGTGTGTGTAAAGCCTTTCTCCATTTACATATGCTTCTATTTGCAGATTCATAGCCTAGACGACCACGGCTGCGAGTATTCACTAGTGGGCCATTATGATGATGTTTGCTCTTTCTCACTAATATCGTAAACGGGTATAACTTTGATAGCTCTAAGTGACAGAAAAATATTTTTATAGGTATAGCAGGCACCCATGTCTTTGTAATTAAGCTTGCCTGAAATAAGACCAAATGAATCAACATCGTCATGCCTCGTATTGTGCAGTGTCTTTTCATGTTATTTTATTAACATAAAGGGTGCTTTTAATTATGCAGAGCTACAAACTGCATTATTGATATTCTATAAACATTAACTACATTCGACTCTAATGAAGCAATAATAAAATGCAGTCTCTTAATTTTTAAGATTCTTAGAAAGAAAGAAAGTCTGTATTATAAAATAAAAAGTAGTTGGAGCATTATCCTCCTTGAGTTGTTACTATGTGTGGCTATGGATGTAGTCATTTTCATTGTTGGGATTTCCCAGCTCCATATCTTTTGTTCAAATGTTCCTGAATTGTAGTAACACATTTAAAAAATGATACTAGAGATTTGTCATCTGACTCTACTCGGCACACTTATTTTTTAACATATCTTATTCCGTGTAGTCCACTGGTAGATTTTATGAGAATATCTCAAAAGAGTTGATTTCCAATTGGCATTTGATTTAGGATTCTGAAATCTTTCAGTCAGGTGAAATTCTTAATGGATTTAAAGAAAGTAGCTGGTTTCCAGAGTCAGGTACACCAAATGACTTTTCACTCAGATTTGTATTGCTTTGTATTGCTTTACTAGTTGAGTTCAGTTTTGAGAGAGAGAGAGAGAAGACAAATAAGAATAACTGTCTTAACCATAATTGTGTATTGTAGATAAGTCACTTGAGATTTATTGCCATTATTGTGGAAGGTCATGAAAAAGGGAATCATAAAAATAATGACTACTGTCTTTCAAGCTTAAAGAAATTAAAAGAACTGACAAATCAAGAGGCTTCATTTTGCTTCACTGTGCTGCATCTATGGCACTTCCAGCCAAAACCCCTTCCAAATTAGGATCAACTATGAAAAATTAGAAATATTTTGAGCAAAATGACTTCCAATATTTTATAGCTCTGATAGTGAAAGTTACATATGCCATTGGAACCATCTTTATATTTCAGACTTGGTTCAAAACTTTGCTACAAGTGTATTTATGAGCATTTTTTATGGCATTGCTTTTGCAAAACTTGTGATAACAAGGTGGTCTGATCTTTCATTAATTCTCCCGCTCAACAAATACCTAATACATATTTTCTCTCTGGATAAAGAAAAGAACCAGCCAGTCATGATTCCTAAGTTTCTACAGTTTACAGTCTACTTGGGTAGAAAGACATTATGGAGAAAGTCACAAAAACAATTATAGATGTTGTGATTAGCAGACAAGGGGTTTAACTATTAAAATATGTTAAATAAAGTATAGGAAAAGATATATACTATGGTTCAAGAGATGCGGAATTCTGGAGCAATATGGAAAGAAAAAAAAAGAACCAAATGGAAACTCTACAAATGAAAAATATAGTATCTGAAATAAAAATTATTCATTCAAGGAGATTAAAGGCAGATTGGACACTATAGAAAAAAGGATTAATGAACTTGAAGACACATCAACAGACATTCAACTGAGGCATAGAGAGCAGAAAGATAAAAAAGAAATAATAAACAGAGCCTCAATGACCTGATGAGGGCATATCAAGCCATTTAACATGTATGCAATTGGAATTCCAGAAGGAAAGGGAGACATAATGGGGCAGAAAAAATATATGCAGAAAAATAATGGCTGAAAATTTTCTAAATTTAATTAAAAATTTCAAACCACAGATACAAGAGATCCAACAGACCCCAGGCAAAATAAATACAAAGAAAACACACCTTTGCCCAGTACAGTGGAAGTGCTGAAAACCTATAGTGCCCAGTCAGCACTAAGAAAGAAAGAAATTAGGCAAGAAGAGGAGGAGACAGCAAAATGTTATTGGGAATGCTTCTTTGTACAAATCGGATATAATTCTAACAATCCCTCCTCCCCCAAAAATCACAGTTAAGATAATAATGACAATAATAATATCAAGTATTATATATATATATATATATATATATATATATGTATATATATATATATATGAACTATTCATACATGATCTGAGTCAGATACATAAAAGCCAAGGAGACTTATTTCATAACTTTTGGTGGAGTTATTAGGGAAGCAGAATTTCTCTTCTCTCCTAACTTTGACAATCGTCTCCTGCAACCCCATTTTCTTTCAATGTTATACCTTATCATTATGTAACACATATCTAATTATGTCACTCTTCTTTTTAAAAAATCTTTAATAGTGCAGTACAAAGAGCATGAGCTATGAGTTTAAATATACCTCAGTTTTAATCTCAGTTCTGTGACTTGTAAGCAGGGTAACTCTAGACGTGGTTACAAAACCTCTAAGCCTCAATTCCCTCAGCTGCAAATGAGAATAATAGTGCCAATCACAAAGCTTGACATGAAAAATAAACTAAGTTCTTTATTCAAAGATGATGGTTATGGGTGTTCAAGAACTGTGACGCTCTCCCCTCCCCCCAACAGCCACACACAGGCTACATTATATAGCTTAGACTACTCATTTACTCATGCTGGCATTTCAAGACTGCATAATCAGGTTCCACTATATCTGTAAACTCATGTTATATCATTCCTTTCATTTCCTTCTATTTAGCCAATGTTCTAGATTCATTCTGCTACAGATACTCCATCAGATTTTTTGATGATGACTTTGCACATGCTATTGGTTCTACTAGGAAGATTCTGCCTTATCCTTACTACAAGATAAACCACTCAAATCCTTTAAAATCTGGCTCAGTCCTAAGGATGTCTTCCTTGCCTCTGACAAGCAAGGTTCCTCCTTCCTCTATTCTTGCACATCTGGGACATTTCTAGAATATACATTGTGTTATAATCTAGTTTGATTTAAACACATACATCATTAGCTATATTCTAAGTTCAGGAGAGTAGAGACTAAGATTTTCCATGTCTCTGACTGTCAAATTTTCCTATAACCTTGACACATAACATGTGCCCGACAAATATTCCCTGAACAGAGGAATAAATGGATGAATGAACACTGTTAGTGAGGCATAGGAAAAAAGAAGGGATCAGCTTTAATTTCAGCCCAAAAGACCTAATTTCAAGTCTGAGTTTTGCAAATTTCTAGCTGCGTGAGACCTTTGCCAAGTCAGTTCATCTCTGCTTTTTAGTTTCCTCAGCTGAAGAAAGAAAATAATATCTTCCTGCCTGAATTGTTAAAATTAAATGACATTAGTTATATGGAAGTAGTTTGTAAACTTTAAAATATTGTGTGTATTTACATTATATTACTTATTTTATTAAGGATCAGTAAAAGAAATTTTTTATTTGAATGATTTTTTAAAATGCTTTCTCAAAGCAGGGAGTGTCCGTTATATGACCCAACATCTCTTGCGGTGATTCTTGGCATATACTTTGAATGTATGACAAGTTTTACCCATGGACTCTGCTCTTGGGAGAGTGGGGAAGTGGGTTAGGAATAGCTTTGAAAGAAGGATAATTTTTGATGTATCTGTGAAATGTCTTTAATGCAGTGAACAAAGGTTTGGGAGGAAAAAGGCAGAAGAGAAGAAGATTCAAAGATAAGGAACGCTGTTCTGTTCGTTTTGTTTTCCTGGCAGAGACTTTAGGTGAACACTTGTTTATAAATATATTTCAGTTTTAATTATGCACTATCACATACACGCACTTTCACATACATTATTTTATTTATTCTTAGGTAGAAAAACCTTAGGTTACATATTCTCATTTCCATTTTCCAGGCCTCAGTTCTCTCATCCCTAAAATGAGAGAAATAGCATCAATCTTATAGTACTTTTGTGTGTTTTAACTGAAATAATACATTAAAGTGTCTATCCCATGATAAAGGCTGTAGCAAATATTTTCTGTTTTGTTATTTCAGAAAAAATAAATATTTTTAAAGATTCCGTCTACTCCTTAAGTGGGGTATTTCTCTGCATCAAGACTAAATGCAATCTCCCATTCTTCATCATCTTTGTTGTTCTCTCTGGGAGCAAGAAATAAAACTTAAAGGAGAACAATTCCAAAGTCTCCCCTATGTAAGAAAGCAAGACTTTGAAGGTACATCATGGGACCCCAGAGATCTGAAATAAAAGTGGAGATAAACAAAGGGAGCTCAAAAAGAGTTAGAAACAGAAAGCCAGGGAGAAAGGAATAGTGACAGACCATGGAAATAGAGGGAGAAAAAGACACAGAATTTATGATTGAAGCACACTGAATAATCTGGTTTTGTTTTTGTCCCGAGGCTACAGATAGTTTGCCCTAAAGGAATAATGCATGAATTTTGTTGTTCAAATAGTTATGAACCATTTGGCTGACATAGGCATGGATTATTAGTTGAAGTAGAGACTTCATACCTTCCCAGTGGGCTCTAGGTGTGAAGTGCTTTAATTAGAAGTAATCTGGTTACAGAAATGATTCACTCAGACTTTTTTGCATTAAAACATTGAAGGAAAATGTCATGGGCTTTTTTTTTTAATTGCTTTCTTTTTTTTTTTTTTAAGGGGGAAGCAATTATAAATGACTAAAAACATATAATAAAAGATTTCACTTTACTAGCTATCAAGAAATATCAATTAAAATGGTATTTAATTGTTTTTCCATATATCAGGATGACAAAAATTACAACAAATGTTAATACCTAATGTTGGTGAAGAACAGGGAAAATAAACAATTTTAAACACTGCTGTTGAGAGTATACACAGGGACCAAGGAAAGAAGCATCAAAATCTGGATGGAGTGAGGTGGAATTTGGCAATATTTACCTAGGTATAATTTATTCTTTTTCAAGTAATTTATCTTGAGGAAATAAATTACATCATAACCACACAATAAAACAGTAAGAATGCCTAAAAATAACATTGCTTAAGAATACCTAATGAATAGAGAAATGTTTATAACTCCATATTTAAAAATGGTTCTTTACTGTATGTAATACGTTTATGTACAAGCATTCCATGTCAATATCACTTTGGATATAGGTAGATGAACCAAATGATGAAAGCCTATTTCTGAATGGTGAGATTACCAGCGATTTTTCTTTGTTTTGCTTACTCCCTCCCCCTGCCAAAGCTTCCTACTATGAAAATAAGTAACTTTTGTAACCATAAAAACACTTTTTCATAATGAGAGTCTCTACATTTTTCTCTTTTAACATAATACTTTACATCCTACTTCTAAATTGACTTTTATTTATTTATTTATTTATTTTTTGGTGAGGAAGATCGGCCCTGAGCTAACATCTGCCAATCCTTCTCTTTTTGCTGAGAAAGACTGGCCCTGGGCTAACATTCATGCCCATCTTCTTCTACTTTATATGGGAGGCCGCCACAGCATAGCTTGACGAGTGATGCATCGGTGCGCACCCGGGATCCAAATCGGGGAACCCCTGGCCGCCAGGGCAGAGCGCACGCACTTAACCGCTTGCGCCACCAGGCTGGCCCTTAAAATGACTTTTATTATTTTTACTTTAACATGTTTCATGTAGCTCACTTCTGCAGATTTGGAATCCCTATTTTACATTAGGGAAACAGAGGGCTGTTGGTGATTTGGATGGGCTGAGAGCAACCCAAGTAAATTTTTTTCCATAACTAAGAACCAAAGCCTATTTTTCAGTCATTCAAATAAGGAAATGATTGTTCATTGAAAAAAAAAATGCTATCAATTCTTGCAGAAGTTGTTGGGTCTAGAGCTTTTAATGGGGACCATGGAAAGAAGCACAAAAAACGCGTAACAAGAGCCTGCAGTGTGTCAATGAAACGCCAAGGGATGCTAAACGACAGCATAATGAAATGTGACGTATCTCTGCGATGGCTTGTCAGGCTTGTACAATTCAAAGGCCAGGTTTGCTTAAAGCCTTGGCGAAAGCATGGTTTCAGTTAGTTACATGTAAGGGACCTTCACTGTTAAAAAACAATGTTTATTAACAAAATGCTTTCACTATGGGAAAATCTTCCTGTGACACGTATTACCAGCACAAAAGAATGGTTTGAATTGCCATTCTATAAATGAAGCAGAGCCCCCTAAGGACTACATTCCAATAAGGAAGCTTCAAAGTGAAAGAAGACACCATTATTTCTGTTTTTTCAGTGTCTTTATTAAAATGTTCTTTCAATCTGATAACTACATCTGTTTACTGTCCTATCCATTTTACTCTGAGTGCAAGAAATCTTGGAAGCTTTCTTTTCTGCTTATTTACTTTACATCACATTGTTTTTAAATCAAACACTATTATGCCAATGTTAGTATTAGTCCTTCAGGTCTTTGTTTGGTTTTGCTTTAACATCTAAAAAAATTGAGAGAGAGATGCTATCTGAAAGATTGATGCTATGCTTTCCTTTTTCACTTGCACGTTCACGTTAGGGCTGCTTTTACAGTTGCTTTATAAGAAAATGCCAGGACTCCATCAAATGATGAATAGAAACACGGTTTTCCCATTCTCCTTACTACCTATATTCATAGGAATTCATTTCATTGTTTCTCCAAATATAACACTTTGTTGAAACTGTTAAAGTTAGTGACTTTTTCATTCACTTTAAGTTTTCTACAGATATTTTATATTATGGTCTCTGGTTATTAAAGCAAATACTGCACATTTTCAAAAATCCATATGAGAATTGTCTGTGTTTAAATGTTTGGAAACATCTTTTCCACTTCTGATTCTTTTAATGTGGTCTTAAAACTATATGTAACAGACCACAGGAACATGTTTCTTAAGAGTACCTACATTAAATGCTCAGAAGTGAGTAGGTAATGCTATGCAGATGTGGTCATGGTAAATACTCATGACAACATACTTGAAAATGGCCAGAATTCAAGTTTAGATCCAGCCCAGTCAGACTTAAAGTACTGGCTGTTATTTTTCAAAATGTTTTCCTTTATTTTAGTCTTAATGAATAAATGTTCTCAAATCTGATACAATAATGTTTGAATTCTGTTGAAACCACAATTTTCTTCCACTCCACACCCACCACAAATGGTATGAAGACAGAGCTAAGAGGCTGTGTTTTCCTAGAGATCTTGCTTCAGTGCATTGACGTGGTTTGGGTTGTTTTCCTCACAGTTGCAAGTTGGTCTGCTAGAGAACTCTCATAAAAGCGGTCTGGAACTGTTTCTTTAGAGGAGGTCTTTTCTCTTTAAGTGAACTTGCATCTATTTATTAGGAAAATAGAATGGAATACTAACTAAATGCAGAGTTGCATTTAATTTATGCCAGACTTCCTCTTGTTTGGAAAAACATATTTTAAAAAATCGCTGGACAAGAAAGCCACTGAAGTTCTATCTTCCTGAATCTTTTTTAGCTGAAACAGCATCACTAGACTTGTGTTCGTGCTTCACTACACCATCAGGTGAAAGGCAGTGAAAAAGCTCATGACGTCTATTGCTTAAAATGGATACTTTATGCTAGCTTAAAACTCATGTTTGGAGTTATCAGATAAAGCTTCCTTGAAGATCTTAAACCCAAATACTACTAGTCCCAGAAGAATAAAACTGGAAGTTCTTGTACCCAAGCTCTAAGATATCTGCTGGATTGAAGATCTCAAAACTCCTGGATTCTTTTCCTATCTTTTCGTTACACGGAGGCTAGACTAAATAGCCTTGTTCAAATTTATTACAGACTTTGAGTCTTTGATCAAGCCACTTAATCGGCAAGGACCTCCGTTTGTTTTGATTCTTAAATGGCATTCATATGTCTTCATGCATTTCAAGACATATAGCAGATTATTGATTACCTCCTTGAATTGCTTGCTGTTTTATATCACTTATGAAACATGAAAGGATAGACTAGAATAGAATAATTTCTCCTTAATATCTGGTATAGTGCCCAGCACATAGTAGGTACTCAGCAAATGTTTGCTGTTGTTGATGGTGTTCTGTAACTTACTCTTACCTTGATTTTGGAGAGCAGTGTTAGAATTGACACACATTAACCTGCCTTTTCGAAAATGAATGCTTTCTTTTCCCTTTAGTGATAGCATGCTGTTAACAGCATGCTCTGTTACCTCATATAATATGTGAAGTTTAATCACCAGAAGTAGCTACTTCAGAATATACCTAGAGGAATGACCTGCTTAATGGGGCTTATTCCCAAAGCAGAAGCTATGCATTCAACAAATTCTAAAATGCAGAACATGAGTTTACATGAGCAACAAGCATCAGAATACAAGTCCCCATTCTGTTATTCATTTTGTTCAATCACCTGTGAAAAGAGCCTTAATCTATGATTGTTTATGACAAAACATATTATAGTATGTTTATGTCCTTCAACTTCAGCACGTGTAGCAGTCACTCATTTTGTCCCAGGCAATCAGTGCTTGGGAAAAGCAGCTGAAATATTTCCTTTCACATGAATACAAAAGTCCTTCCAAAGAATCCCCTCTGGGAATGTGCACAATAATATCAGAACACGGGCTAGCTTGAAGTCACAAAGGCTGACAATTCCTCCCTTTGGGGACAAAGACACAGTGGAGACTTCCTGACAAATGCTGTACTTGACTTAGTTCCCCCTTATCTGCTAACAGAACAAGTGTCACACAAGGGATTACGAAGTCAATGGCGATTTCCCTGTTTAAATACTCTAGGTATTAGGCTGAGTTCCAAGACGGGAAGGACCAGTCATCTACTAACGCCTCCTGACCTGTCAGGCCCAGAGGAGCTCAATCCGGTAGTTAAAAGTAGTATATAGCATGAAGGCATTGGTTTTTAGCACAAAATGAAACTGATGTATCTAGAAAACAACAAGCAGACAAGTTTGCTGAATTGACCCAGGAAGAAGAAATTTCTGCAGATACAAGTTAGTGACAATTTTAGAATGCATTGTAGAAAGTTGCTTTGTTTGGTTTGGTTTGCCGTAGAAAAACAGAAACAAAAACAAATATGATAAAGTAGAATGCACAACTCAACAGGCTTCTCCAATTAACCGGATTGGCAGCCCAAACGTCCAGGATAGCCAATTCCTTTCTCCTGGTCCATTGCTATTAAAAATATGCACTTGACTGCAGAAACATACATAAAGATGGGAAAGTTTGTTGTTAACTGAAAGCCAGCAAATAATACCATGGTTTCTTCCGATGGCCTGCAATTGCACAGTTTTATAAGCGTTACAAGGATAAAGCCTCTTCTTTTTAATAAAACTTATCCATTCTGCAAAATTTATGTAGCACAAATTTCCCTGAGAAAATTAGATGGAAGTATGGTAACTTACACTTCTTCCCCAAGTGTATTTGGAAATGCATCAGATTTAGAAACCAAGGAAATGCTTACCATATGTTAGGGGGGAGGGATAAAATGAAATTGGATGTTTTTCATATGTGAATATAGTTTTGCTTGAGTTTATGTAAAACCATGGAGGAGCCAGTGCATTTCTTTTAAAATATCTTTTTGTTTTACATAAACCTGCCCTTAAACTTGTATTGAGCAGTTGTATAAATTTTCACATTTTATGATACAAAATCAAGGTGTATAAAAATTCCTCCATGAGAATAAGCACCTGAAAAGCAGTGTAGATGGGCCTGGCCTTCCAATACACATTACTCATTAGGATCAAACAAATAATTGTTTCAGAATTTTTTTTTTTTTTTTTTTGAGAATATAGATACATTGCATAACCAAAAGCAAAGCACTCAAGGCAGAAGATTGCCATAGTCACAAGATTACTACATCTCTTTGATTTCTGCCCATGTGGGGCCTCCTGCAGAGGTGAAGGTCTTGATAATATGAATGCCCACATAGCTAATTTACAGAGCCTTGGTGTGGAACTCCCTAATTCAAGAACCCCAAGGAAATGCTGGCTTTCCTAGTGAAAAAATCCCATAAAATGACTATTTATTTAAATGAGTTAATCTCCACCTCTTTAAAAGTATCTATGGGATTCTCCTTGTGAAGCCTACGCCTTCTTCAAGGTATTGGCTCTTTCACAAAACAAAAATCCTCTCTTGTTTTGCGTAAGTGCCTAATAGTTCCAGAGCATTACACTTTTAATTACCTTTATTTAAATAACAAGTAATTTTATTAAATAGTTAAAGGCACAGCTCTCAAATGCTTTCCCATTTCTAAACCTTTTCTTATTCCAATGAATTGGCTTGAGACATGCAACTTGGATGAAAATATTTCAGTCTGTAAACTCCTTACTAATGGTTAAATACAATGCCCATTTGATGCCCAGCCTGACACTCAGATAAGACATTATCTGACTTCATTACCACTAAGCTCACCTATTTTATCAGATGAGTTGAGCTTCAGTAATTCAGACAATGATTAGATGAAAAGCAAAACAGCCCCCAGCAATTAAGAAGCATATTTAAAAACACTTTAGACCAAATGTACCTCTTGTAGGATTTTTTTCTTCATTCTCTTTAGAGCATTTTCCATACTCAATCTTATAATTGAAAGAAAATTTAATCCTGCATTAACCATGTAATCATTTTGCAAACTAGGTTCTGTAACTCCTCTTTATTGAAGTGGGTTAGTCCAGAATTTGTGGATTAATGATTTCAGACACTATTTAAAATCTTGTAGACTTAGCATACCTCACAAAGTCTTTATTTTCATTCTTATTAAATCACTGGAATACTAATTCTTGGCATTTAGCACCTTTCATTTAAAAGCTCAAAGTGTTATAAGAACTCTAGCAAAAGAGAGTGAAAACCGTATTACAAGGTAAAGAGAATATATTCCTATTTCCTATTCAGCAATCAGACAATATAGAAACACATCCATAGCTATTAAGCAGGCTTCTTGACCATAAGATAAATCAAATAAATTCTCCTACAGCAGCAAGGATAAGGGTGTATGGAATTAGACACTTTATTTAAGATAGTGTTGATTTAAATAGTAATGACAAAGCAGTATTTTATTCTTAAATAAAAGTATTTTTCTATATTTTATCATAGAAAAATGAATAAAATATAATAGTTGTAACATATTTGCATAGTTATTTGCATTTTAAAAAGCTCTTTTGCATGTTTTATCTCATTAGAATTTTTCAATGATATATAAAGAATAATGTCAGTCAATGTTTTGTGTATTTAGTGATAGAAATCCAAGGAAAATTACTATCTTAAAGAAAAATAAAGGAAACTATTGGCTCATGAAATGAATTAAAAATATTGGCTTCAAGCATTTGAATTCAGGGAAGTCCACTCTCTCTCTCTTAACTTTGCTCCCCTCACTTATTTTCATTTTCAAAAAGGCTCGTTCCAAGAAGTGGCAAGATGGCTGTTGGCAAACTGAAATTGAATTTTTCTCCTTGCACACAATCTCAGAAGAAGGGAGTTCTCTTTATGGCTAGCCTCAGCAAAAATCCTAAGAGGACATTAGTTGGTCTAGCTCACTTCAAATGTCTATCCCTGTCCCCATGGCTAGTGGTAATCCCCTATTGGCAAGGCCAAGTCATGTGTCTACCTTGACAGAATTACATCAATGTCTCTCAAACCACTTGAACTAATGAGTTTATGGGGCAACAGGCAATGACAGGGGTGGGGCAGACATTGGGGGGGGGCAGGCATGGTTCTCCCAAAAAGGGCTCCAGGGCTGATATGTATGCATCTACTACTGGTATCTTCTAATTTTCTTTTACAGATGAGGAACCTGAGAGCAAAAGAGATTAGGTAGCTTGGTTTGCATTTTCAAATTCATTAAAATCATATCCAATAATTTAAAACTGTGAATTACTGTGAAAGAGCACCCAACTGTCTCATTTTACCAATGAGAAAACTAAGGCCTCCTACGAGAGGTAAAGTTTGAAAGTTACAGAACCAAAACAAGACTGTAGTTGTCTTGGTGTCCAATGTGTGCTCTTTCTATCATTCCAGACTGTTAATTATATTCCTCTTTTTGAGAATTAAAAACCCACAACTGTGTATGCGCTGGCTCCATATTTGCCAAAATATGTTATTAGATAATAATACTCTTTCCCATTATTGTGATAAATATAGTTCAGTGCTTTATAAAGAATTATAGAACTGGACCAAAAGCGTGAGATTATTTTTTCCTGAGCTGATATTTTGAGTGTTAATTTTTTTTTCGTGATCAGTAATTGAAGGGTAAGATCTTTAAGTGCTGAATTACACATGATAATCTTAACGGCTCTTTTGAGATTGTTGATATCTAAAACAGAAGTGAATTACATTCAAAGAGAAATTGAAGCATTTTTTTGCAGCAGAAATCATCTAATAGCAAGTATCTATTTACATTATGAGATTTTTCAAGAGGTCTTTTTTCTCTAAGAAAGCACCAACTCTGAAAGCTTGCCATCCACCAGGAATCTGTCTATACAAAGAGAATGCTTAACACCAGGACTACATCCTCTCCTAGGACTTAGAGCATAGCACTTATAGGGACCTTTTCCTCTATTTCTGATCCAAAGACGCTTCTGCTCCTCAAACCATTCGTTTGTCTCTCTCTTCAATCTCAGATCATGGCCTTACTCATGTGAAAAGGCCCTGCTGCCTGAGAAGCGTTTCCAGCTTGGGGAGGCACTGAGCAGAACCTAAATTCCATTCAGAGCTGAGAACTGTACTGATTCAGAAGGAAGCTTCTTGTCATATTTGGTAGTATTACCTTGCAGGTGCAGTATCCTAAGAATATCTCCTTGGTAACCAAGCCAAGCTCCTGACAAATTGGAAAAGAGAAAGGCAACTTTTTAATGTGAAAAAATTTTATTTTTTTCAGCTAAAAGAGAAGTCCTTGCAAGAGAGGATCTGCCTTTGCTAGGGAAAAAACTTTAGTATGTCTTTGGGAGCAGTTAGGTAAGAGGAGATAAGAGAAGAAATGCAGTGGTTGAGTGCAGCTATTTATACAGAGGAGGATTCATATTCCCTTTCTGTGATTCCCCAAATCATCTAGAACATCAGCATCACAGAATGGTCTGTGATGTTGTGTGTGTGTGTGTGTGTGTGTGTGTGTGAGCACACAGGGAGGTGGATGGGCTGTGATTGAAAATAGCATGTGCAGAATCAAGAAGGACATAGAGAAAAAATTTGAGGAAATAAACTCCTAGAAAAGTGCAGAAATTTTTGGCAGGAGTGGAGGCTTCTCATAGGTGGTGGAGCTGAGATTCTTACCAAGTGTAGCCGGCTTTCTGAGGAGAAGTTTCTAGCTTTTCTGTTACATAATTCTCTGACTGTCTAAAGGGCCTAATTCTTTGGCACTAATATCGTTTTGGCCCGTACACTTACTATCTGAGCATCTGCAACTCTCTATCCCATGAGGTACTAGCCTTATGAGAAAGAAAATTTCGTAAAGCTCTTGAATCTGTTGGACTGTCTCTGGCTGTAAGTAACAAAACCTGAAACAATGGCATTTAACGAATAGGTCACGTACTAGCTCGTGTAAGAGGAAATAAGGTGGGCAGGGTTTAGTGTTGATTGATCCAGTGACTCAACCACCTTCTCAACTGGCTTCATCCTGCCTCATTTCTTCATAGATTTAAGATGGGTGCCAGAAGTAACAGGGGTTACCTTTCCTGATTCGCAACCATGAGGGAGCCAGAGAAAAGCTTTCCTATTCACTCTTAAGAGCAAGAAAGAACTTTCCCAAGGACCTCTCATAAACCTCACTGCATGGCATATTGGCTAGAATTCCTCACATGTCTATTACTAAAGCAATCTCTGACAAGTGAGTTAGGATTACACTAAGACCAATTAAACCCATCTCTGGATCTGGGGTCAATTCCCCCTACTTCAGTCTTGCAACTTGAGTGGAACTATTGAATATTATGTTAGATCACAGAGAAAACCATGGTTTTCTACCTGAGAAATTTCCAAATAACTACAGGACAAGATTTCAATTGCTAAGACAAATACGGAAACCTGACCATAAACCTGATTATTTTTTCAATTCCAAATACCCTAAAGAGTCCTACTCAAAGTGAGTAGGACTGAGAAAGTGATTCTGAAATATTTTTAGAAATACCCTATGAATTAACAATTTTTTGAGTTCTATGAAAATATTTTTTAGGTATGTTAGATTATTTTATCTCTTTGTACCTTGATGAAATAAAGAGCTTTCTTGACTTGCTCACCCATGAAAATGACAGAGCTCAAACTTGAAACCTTGATGTAAGCAAATAAATCAGGAATGTTCTTGCTTATATCACATTTCCTGAAGAAAAATGGTCCTTAATGTAAAAGGAAATCAAAATGAACATTTTCCCTCTCATCCATTCAGATTGGCACTTCTTTTGTAAGAGAACTCATCAGGAAGGATTATGTAAATTACTCTGAATATTTTCACAGACCAAAGACTCAATGAAAGTGCTGGGTAATGGTTTGATCTCCAACAGAGAACATCTTCTCTGATGACCGTTGGCTGCACCCATGTGTTATCGGTTTGTTTATTGTTTAATTTCTCCATAGTTGTCCAGAGTGTGAGAAGTTGAGTTCCATTGAGCTGGCACTTCTAGCTTTAATTTATGCATGAGTATCTATACTGTTTTTCTCCTGCAGTTCTCAAAGAATTTTATGGGCCATTACTGAGTGACTAAAATGGGTGCAGATTTTGCAAGCCTCTGCCAGAAGATGTTTATTACTGTCATCATTCTTAGGAAATCATGTTCCAGCAGGTTCAGGCAGTGTGCAAAACGTGGCACATGTGTGAATTGGCCATTTCACACCGCTCTTACAATATTGTCAGTAATAATAAAACCAAGGGAAAGACCTTGGGGAGGGGGATAAGCTACCCATTAATTTGGTCATGAAGCTTTGATATGTGATCTTTATTAGAACCAGAGATTCAAAGTAAAGCTGGTTTTGTGAACTTCTTACCAAGGGCTGAGGCAGTAGCTTTATTTTAATAGTTCCTACTTCTGAGGGAGGTTCCTATCTCATGAAGTCCGTGTATAGAATGTAATATCCTTGGAAGCTTCTGGATGATTCTGTCTCTGTACTTGTCTTGTTAATTTTGAAACACAACTTTCCACGTGGCGTCTAACACTGCAGTGATAAGGAAAGCAAGCAAAAGGTGGTATTTCAAATTAGAGCATATCTCTAGCCATATACAGCCTGCTACAATCTCTTCCCTGTTCACCTTCCCACCTGGAATCCCTACCTTTCTAGAAGTATGTTTTGCCTTCTTTTGGGATGGCTGATTTTGAGGGTTGTAGACAGAGCTCAGACGTATGAATCTGGACACAAACTCAGCTGATTATCTCCAGAATCTATACTTTTTGACTCTTATACTGTATTACCCCTATTTCTTCTTTCATCTGATGTTTCAGTACCAATTCTTCTTTGATTTCTCAGAGTAATTCACATGATGTAGCCATTTATATATATCCTCAGAAACACTTCCCATTTTTATATTCAATTATTAGACAGAATTTCTTTATTGTAATAATTAAAAATGGGGAATATATATTTAATATTATCCCACAAAGTTTAAGCTTTATTTCAGAAAGTCTAAATTAAATACTCCAAAATTCACGCCATTTGTATAAACATGTAGCGTATACTGATGACTGGTTAGTACCAGCACATATAAATTAGCAGGCATGATTTGGATTGAGGCTTCTAAGGAGGGCATATAAACAGCACCTCTTCCCTCTCAAGTTCTGCAATTCAAGGGGGGAAAGGAGTGGTAGACGGGGCCTGAAATATCACCGTTATTATTAATAAAAGCTAAATTAAAGGGAAATCTTTAGAATGAGAGTCAAATTAGGTTCTTAAGTTTGAAGTTGAGTTAGAGAGCTTTATCCATCCAGTCAAGCAGCTTGGACCAAGAGACCTCCTGCCTGCAACAGTAGAGCCTGCCCTTTGAGATATGAGAGGCAGCATCCTTCTGAAAAAGAAACAGTACACAGTTGAGCACACTCAGCAGCCACTAAGGGGGCAGAGAGACACCTGCAGGAATTAGGGATGCATCCTCTTCATTGAAACCAGGAGTGTTGAACTAGCTTTCTTCCCTAACACTTTCACACCATCTTTGATGCATGCATGATCATAGGCTGGACTAATCATCTGAAAACTACAGCCAGTCTTTGTCTTATCTTTATTTATTTTGTTTCCCATATAAAACTTGTTGTCTCTCTCTCTTTTTTTTTTTTTGTGAGGAAGATCAGCCCTGAGCTGACATCTGATGCCAATCCTCCTCTTTTTTTTTGCTGAGGAAGACTGGCCCTGAGCTAACATCTGTGCCCATCTTCCTCCACTTTATGTGGAACGCCGGCACAGCATGGCCTGACAAGCAGTGCGTTTGTGCACGCCTGGGATCCAAACCCGGGCTGCCAGCAGCAGAGCATGCGCACATAACTGCTACGCCATGGGGCCTTCTTTTAAAAAATATTTTGAATAAATAATTCAAGTATTTAAGTTAACATGGAAATCCAAGTGCAATGTTTCATCAGACATTCTTATACTAGAAATTACTCATTATTTATCTGAAATTCAAATTTAATTGGGTGCCATGTATTTTTATTTGGTAAATTTGGCAACTCTAATTTCAAGATATTTTATTTTTTTTGAAAAATGTTAGAATTCATCATTTCCATCTATAGTTATAAGTTTCCACGTGTTTTATCCCCAAGATTCACTCTTCTTTCCAGCCTTTTAAAAGCCATGGATTTTTGGGTCAGGGGAAATTACCTCACCTCAAGCTCCAGAGATGATTCCTGATGGGTCTAATCCTGTTGAGTAACCTCATGGCACTTACCACAGTGCTTAATTCAGGTACCTAAAGTCTACTCCCATCAGCACATAATATTTCTTTGTCCATAGGGAATTTTTCTGGGATGGACATATGATCAATTTCAGAAGTCAAGCTGATTCAAGATTCAAGAAGAATTATGCTATGGGCATCTAGGAAAGATGATTTTTAGATTTCTTAGAGAGCTACTTGTAGCCAGGTTTTGTGTCCTTCTGAAATATGTACTATAAAGAAATGATACCTGAAAATGTAAGTCTTTTTGACACTATGGAGGAAGTCAATGTTGGGATATTCTAATACAGGG
The DNA here is from genome assembly GCF_020826845.1 of Diceros bicornis minor. Classification (NCBI taxonomy): domain Eukaryota; kingdom Metazoa; phylum Chordata; class Mammalia; order Perissodactyla; family Rhinocerotidae; genus Diceros; species Diceros bicornis. The sequence goes on along the minus strand of NC_080743.1, from coordinate 19,924,242 downwards.
AAAATAAATTAAAGTGAATTTTTGCTGGTGATAAGGAGCTCCTAAATCAAGCCAAATGAAATCTACCTTTCCTTTAGATCTTCCATTTATACTAGCCAGTCAATCACCTATATTCTTTACCCTTTATTGTTAAGTCAGGTTGGGGTTTTGTTGTCATCATTTTTAAAGAGTATTTTTTTAGAGTAATTTTAGGTTCACAGCAAATCTGAGAGACATGTACAGAGATTTCCCATATACTTCCTGCCCCTCCACATGCATAGCCTCTCTCATTATCAACATCACTCACCAGAGCAGTACATTTATTACAACTGATGGACCTACATTGACACATCATAATCACCCAAAGTCCATAATTTACCTTAGGATTCACTCTTGGTGTTGTACATTCTGTGGGTTTGGACAAATGCATAATGACATATATCCATTATTATAATATCATACAGAGTATTTTCACTACCCTAAAAATCCTCTGTGTTCTGCCTATTCATCCTTCCTACCACCCCAATGCCTGGCAACCATGGATCTTTTTACTGTCTCCATAGTTTTGCCTTTTCCAGAATGTCCTGTAGTTGGAATCATGAAGTATATAGCTTTTTCAGATTGGCTTCTTTCACTTAGTGCATTTAAGGTTCTCCTGTGTCTTTTCATGGCTTGAAGGCTCATTTCTTTTTAGCACTAAATAATATTTTATTATCTGGATGTACCACAGTTTATTTATCCATTCACCTTAAAAGACATCTTGGTGCCCTCAAGTTTTGGCAATTATGAATAAAGCTACTATGAACATCTGCTTGCAGGTTTTGTGTGAACATAACTTTTCAGTTCCTTTGGGTAAATATCAAGGAGTGCGATTGCTAGATCATATGGTAACAGCATATTAAGTTTTGTAAGAAACTGCCAAACTGTCTTCCAAAGTGACTGTATCATTTTGCATTCCCACTAGCAATGAATAGGTGTTCCTATTGATCCATATCCTCACCAGCATTTGATGTTGTCAGTGCTCCAGATTTTGGCCATTTTAATAGGTGTGTAGTAGAATCTCATTGCTATTTTAACTTTCATTTCCTTGATGACACATGATGTGGATCATCTTTTCATATGTTTATTTGACATCTGTATATTTTCTTTGGTTAGGTGCCCATTAGGGTTTCTGGCCTATTTTTTAATTGGATTGTTGTGTTTTTATTGTTGAATTTTAAAAATACTTTGTATATTTTGGATGAGTCTGTTATCAGCTGTGTCTTTGCAAATATTTTCTTCCGATTTGAGGGTTGTCTTCTCATGCTCCTGACATTGTATTTTACAGAGCAGAAGTTTTTAATTTTAACGAAATGCCATGTATCAATCATTTCTTTCACAGATCATGCGTTTGGTATTGTATCTAAAAAATTATGTCACACCTAAGATCATCTAGGAATTCTCTTATGCTATCTTTTAGGAGTTTTATAGTTCTGTGTTTTACAGTTAAGTCTGTGATCCATTTTGATCAAAAGTTAACTTCATAAAAGTTAACTTTTATGAAGAGTGTAAAGGCCTGTCTAGATTCATTTTTTTGCATGTGGATGTTCAGTTGTTCCAGCACCATTTATTGAAAAGACTATCTTTGCTCCATTTTATTGCCTTTGCTCCTTTGTCAAAGATCAGTTGACTGTATTTATGTAGTTCTCTTTCTGGGATCTCTACTGTGTTCCATTGACCTATTTTGTCTATTCTTTAGCAAATACCACACTGTCTTGATTAAGGTAACTTTATAGTAAGTCTTGAAGTTGGGTAGCATCAGTTCTTCAATTTTGTTCTTTTCTTCTATATTATATTGGCTATTCTGGGTCTTTTGCCTCTCCATACAAACTTTAGAATCACTTTGTTGATATCCAAAAATAACTTTCTGGGATTTTGATTGGGATCGCATGGAATCTATAGATCAAATAGGGAAGTTCTGACATCTTGACAATATTGAGTCTTCTTATCCATCAACATGGAATATCTCTCCATTGATTTAGCTCTTCTTTGATTTCATTCATCAAAGGTTTGTAGTTTTCCTCATATAGATCTTGTATATAGTTGGTAGATTATAACTAAATATTTCATTTTGGAGGTGTTAATGTAAATAGTATTATCTTTTTAATTTCAAATTTTACTTATCCACTGCTGTTACATAGGAAATCAATTGACTTTTGTATACTAATCTTGTATCTTGCAAACTTACTATAATTGTTTATTAGTTCTAGGAGTTTTTTGGTCAATTCTTTCAGATTTTCTACATAGACAATCCTGTAAACAATGACAGTTGTATGTCTTCCTTTCCAATCTGTATATCTTTTATTTTCTTTTCTTGTCTTATTGCATTAGCTTTCAGTATGAACTTCCAGTATGATGTTGAAAAGGAGTGATGAGAGGGGACATCCTTGCCTTGTACCTGATCTTAGTGGGAAAGCTTCAAATTTCTCACCATTAAGTATGATGTTAGCTGTAGATTTTCTTGTAGATAGTTTTTATTGAATTGAGAATATTTCCATCTAATCCTTGTTTACTAAGAATTTTTATCTGAATGGGCTTTGGCTTTTGCCAAATGCTCTTTCTTCATCTATTGATAGGATCTTTTGATTTTCTTTTCCAGTGTTTTGATATAATGGATTACATTAATTGATTTTTAAATGTTGAACCAGTCTTGAATACCTGAGATAAACTTGGCTGTGGTATATAATTCTTGTTGGATTTAATTGGCTAATATTTTGTTGAGAATTTTTGTATCTATGTACATGAGAGATAATGATCTGTAGTTTTCTTTTCTTGTATGTCGTTGTCTGGTTTGTTATTAGATTGGGCTTTTTTGTTTTTATTTTAAATTATTTTTTATTTGAACTACAAAGATTCCTAATTTATACCAAACTCATTTTGATCCTGTACAAATTGTTTTTGATAGGGGATGCTAATGTTTTGAAGTTTTGAGGTACAATAAATCACAAAAGTTTCTTTATCATCAATGTGAGGATATCTTTGGACACAAGGCCACAGTATATGCCCAAATCTCTGAATAAATCAGTCAGAATGTAAAATGAAGTTTATATCCAAATGCTGTGTTATGTTTATTCTGTGCCCAACTGGTAAGTTTATGATGCATAGGCACTGAAATGATCACTAAGATAATTAGTGCTCAGCTCTTAAAGGGTATAAAGACTAAACCAAATACCTCGAACTGAATTTAAAAGCAAGAACAGGTATAATTTGGAAGTGTCAAAAGAAAAAAGAGCTTTCATGAGATGTTGGAAACATGTCTGTAGACATCAATTTCCTAATATTTATTATCGAATACAAACTTTTATATTTTTGTTTAGGGACAAAAATACCTTGATAGATGTCACACTTAAAAGAAAAGGGTTTGCAACTTCTCTCATGATCCTTTTTAGCTAGAATCACATAAGGTCATCAAAGGATACTTCTTATCATGGATATGGACGTGTAGAAAAGATTTTCAGGTAAGGAGCTTAGAGATCTGATGTGGAAACCAAGATTGCCAATGAGGTTATCACATGATCAATAGTTTTAATTATTTCATTCAACAAATACATATTGAGTAGTTAATATATGCCAGGTGGTCTATACACCCTAGATTTAAAAATAGAAGATATGATATCTGCTCTCAAATAGCTCACAATCTAGTAGGAGAGACAAAAAAGTAAAGAAATTATTAGATCATAGCATGATCTAATAATTAGCATGATACATCATAGAGCCATGAATGTGCTAGTTGCTGTGGGAGCAAAGATGGAGCACACCTAACTAGGCTCAAATGAATTTTAAAAGATAATGTCTGCATCTTAAAGCAGGAATAAGAGTCAGCCAAGTAAATGTGTGAGAGAGAAAGTGGGAGTTGGTGGTGGGGTTGGACAGAGGGTATCTTAGAGAAGGAAAATAGCATATTTAAAGACAGAGGGTTATAAGAACATGTGCTGTATTCAGAACACTTCAGAATAGCTGAAGTTTAGAATGCCTCTCAATAAATGAGAAGAGATAAAACTGAACCAGACAATAATGTTGTGTGCTATATTGAGAAGTTGGGAATTTATTTAATTTTGATGAGAATTCGTTGAGATTTTAAGCAATGGAGTAATATTATATGACCCAGCTCCTTCTGGCCAAAATGAGACTAGGTAGGAAAGGAGCAATACTAATGGTAAAACAAAAAAAAACAAACAAAGAAAATAATGGTTAGGAAGCTATGGCTATCTGTAATCTAGGTGAAACTGATGAGGACATGAATTAAGGAGTCAGAGGTGGAAATATGTGAATTTTTTTTTTTTTTTTGGTCATAGCCTGTATCTGTGACTTTCAAAACTTTTTTATGTGAATTCTCCAAAATATATGATCAAACATATATTAGGATTCTACAGCACAATATTAACTATGCTCATCTAAGTATCATAATATAAAAAGCATCTTTTATTTTTTTCTTTATCTATATATTCTAATTTTTCCACTATGACCATATATTTCTAACATAAATGTGTGTTATAAAATGTTTAAAATGTTCCACTGACCATAGTTGAAACAAAGTTGATAAATCCAGTGTAAACCTTTTAATATAACTAAGATATTTACTCAAAGCAAGATTACTAACAATGGGTCAATTTATTTTTTATGAAAGATTTTACAGCTTAAGAATATATCATATTCAAGGGGCTTCTTTTTTTTCTTTCTTTTTTTTTTTTTGTGAAGAAGACCAGCCCTGAGCTAACATCCTATGCCAATCCGCTTTTTGCTGAGGAAGACCGGCCCTGGGCTAACATCTTCCTCTACTTTATACGGGACACTGCTACAGCATGTCCTGACAAGCGGTGCGTCGGTGCACACCCGAGATCTGAACCTGCGAACTCCGGGGCACTGCAGCCGAGTGTGCGCGCTTAACCACTGTGCCACCGGGCCGGCTCCAAGGAGCTTCTTTTTTTTCACCCTGAAGGAGTAACTCTTACAAGACTGACTTACTCCCTCATTTTAAACAACTAGGACACTGAAAAAAATTATGTAAAAAACCTTTTCAGACATTGAAAAGCAGGCAGATTAGAATTGGAATTCTTAAAAGAAGGCAAATGAATGACTGAGCTCTACAGTTATTATAGCTTTCCACCTGGAGGCACTAGACTTATTGAAAACAATAGCACAAGGAGGGATTGGGGAATGCAAGTAAATGACTGTAAATTGTGTATATACGTGAAGTGGTATAATACTGCCTGGAGGTAGAATTTATAAATTAAAGATAGATATTTTAAACTCTAAAGCAAACACACCCACATACACAGACACACACACAAGTCTAACTTATAAGCCGCTAGTGGAGATAAAATGGAATCATAAGAAATACTGAATTAAAAGAAGGTAGGAAAAGAGGTAAAAGGAGCAAAGAAAAAAAAATTGGATAGATAGTAGAGAAAATATAACTACCTATTCAAACACATTAATAATTACATTAAATGTAAGTGGTCCAAACACTCCAAATAAAAGGTATAAATTTAACAAAATATGTTCAGTACAAACAATGAATAATTCAAAACATTGTTGGACAATTAAAAGACAAAATCCCATCAGGCTTTTTTTTTTAACATTGACAAACTGATTCTAAAATTTGTACAAAAATGCAAAGAACCTGAAATAGCCAAAATAATTTTCAAAACGGGGAGTTACACTGCCTGATTTCAATACTTACTAAAAAACTACAGTAATCGAGACATTTTAGTATTGGCGTAATGAGAAACACACAGATCAGTGTAACAGAATACAGAGTCCAGAAATAGACAAATACACTCATAGTCAATAGATTTTTAAAATCTATTTTTACAAATGCAAAAAAATATTGCAGTTATTTCATGGGGAAACGATGATGTTTCCAACAAATAGATATCCCTATACAAAAAATGAACTGTAACTCATCTCATAACATACACAAAACTGAATTCAAGAACTTAAAATTTTAAACTTTAAAATTTCCAGAGGAAAACATAAGAGAAAATTTGTTCTAACTTTATATTAGGCAAATGTCTCTTAAGTAGGATGCAAAAAACTATAAATAAAAATAACTGATAAATCTGACTTCATCAAAATTAAAACTTCTGTTCTATGAATACCATCATTAAAAAAATAAAAAGGTAACCCACAGACTAGGTGAATATGTTTATATTACATATATCTGACAAAGGACTCATATCCAGAACATTAAAATCATTCTTACAACTCAAGAAGAAAATTAGCTACCCAATTTTTTAAAAAATGGGCAAAAGATTTGAACAGATATTTCACCAAAGAAGGTACATGAATGGCCAATAAATACAAGAAAAGATGCTCAATGCTTTTAGGCCTCAGGGAAATGAAAAGTAAAACCATGAGATATTGCTACACATCCACTAGAATGGCTAAAATTGAAAATACCAGGTGTTGACAAGAATGTGGAGCGACTGGAAGTCTCATACATTACTGGTGGGAGCATAAAATTGAATAACCACTTTGGCAATCAGTTTGGCAATTTCTTACCATAACCTAAGTACTTAGACTCCTAAGTATTTACCTAAGAGGTATGAAATGCCTTGCACTTGAATGCTCATAGAAACTTTCTTCTCCATAGGCAAAAAACTGTAAACAATCCAAATGTCCAGCAGCAAGTGAATGGATAAACAAAGTATAGTGTAGTCACATAATGGAACACTGTTCAGCAGTTAAGAAAAAAGGCTGTACTATGATACTCCAACTACACAAGTGAATAGAAAAAGCATTATGGTGAGCTAAAGAAGTTGTACACCATATGATTTTGTGGGAGATCAAGATCTGGCCACCATGAAATATATCTCTTTACCTTGATTGTTTTCTCTGAGGGACATTTGACCTCCCCCACTACCTGCCTAAAGAATTTGACATAGTAACTCCTTCCTGGAACAGATCTTCTATCTGATGGCTGTAATATAATGTAAAATAGATGTTACAATAGAAAAGGCATCAACAAGCCCATCTTATCCGAAGTTCTGTCTCTCTGGCCACATTCTCTGGATGGCCCTGCAAGGAGTTGCCAGACAAACATTCACATTTATAAGGGAAATCTCCATTTGTAAAGGTAACTCCCTCTCTGTTTTGGGAAGAGGGGGGATGGCCTCATTACTAGAGACTTATCAATGTGGAAGGTGAAGCCTTAAATCTGCATAATAACCTTACTCTTGTTCACTGTGCTTTAGTGGTAATCTCCTGTAGCTGACTCCCCCCCCTATAATCCTCCTTTGTCATCGGCTGAACATGGTATTTAAGACGAGAATTTCTGCTATTGTGTTGAGAAACACAGTGTCCCTGCTTTCTCCCATGTATACATGTTATTAAACTTGGTATTATTTTCTCCTGCTAACCTGTTTTGTTAATTATTTGGCCAGCCATAAGAACCTTAAGGAAAAGGGCAGAAGGAGATTCTCCCTCTCTCCCGACAATTTCATATATACAAAATTCTAGGTCAGGCAAAATTAATCTATAGTGATATAAAGCATAACAGTGATGTATGGAGTAAGTAGTAGCAAGGTTGACAGACAGCAAAGGAGTACAAAGGAGTTTTGGGGTGCTGATTGGGATGCTGATTACACTAGTGTAGCCAAAGCTTATCTAACTGTTAGTCTAAGAAAATTATACAAAAATTATACATACACACAAAAAAAAACCTTGATTAAAGAAGCATATACCATTTAAACTCATACAAAAGGAAAAAAACTGTGTGATTTTAGACTAGTCCCTTTTTCTCTACAGTTATTCATTTTCTTCTATGATAAATGAAGAAGAGTTGAACTAGAGAATCTTTAAGACATATCACATTACACATTTCTAAGGAAAATCTTAAATTTCTCCTATTTTTACCCCCCAGAGGGGACAGCTTGATACACAAGACAGAAGATGGTCTCGGACCCAGGAAAACTAGGATAAATAGTGGTATTCTCACACTTATTAGTTGGCTGAGCAGGAATTTAACCTGTCATGGTTATAATTACTTCATCTACCAAATTAGGACAAAAATCTGTACTTTATAGTCTGATTGTGAAAAATCAAATGATTCAAAAATTTATGAAAGTCTTTGACCCTCACTAGTGGCTGAATAGATGTAAATTCCCCTCACCTTTCACCAGAAAAAAATTTCAAGATTAAAAACTAAAAATAAAGTTAAATAGAATTCTTCCAGGGGTCAAATATGTACCCTTATCAACTGAATACTCCAGGGAGGACATTTGAGTTTCTATAAAAGATCCTGTCTTCTACTAACTGCCTTTGCAGATGCTCTGAGCACAGCACCTGTCATGCTGTTGAGGGTGAGAAGACAAGCATTAAGGAAGGGCACAACAGTGGGAATAAGATAGGCCATCTTAGGGGAGCCTTCACTCTGCACTGGTTTCCCATGCTGAGTGCCCTTAGACAGCTGAACCACATGAATCTTTTCTTACTCTCTCACTAAACTGAAAGACTCCCAAGTGAGCTATAAAAATTATTTAGTGCACTTTCTGTTATCTCAAATGTATAGTTGAATTTGGAGCAGTTCAGGAAATTCACATTTAAAAAAATCACTTTGATTTTGCTTTGGTTACTTTTCTTCTACATTAAAAAAAAAAAAAAAATCCCTAGCTACCTGTGTCTATTGCAGCCGTGAAGCCACAGGTAGAATGATTTAGTGTCTTGAGAACATATTACTCAGCTTTGTGGGAAGCAAAATGTGACATTTTCTTAAACATACAACAATATTTTCTTTATGGGCAAAGACAAGGTTTTACCAGATCACAAGGGGACAAAGAGTTTAAATGAAACTTCAATGACATACCAAACCAGATCAGAAAAATGTAGATACCTCTAAACTCAACCACCACCTACAGACATAGAACATTTCACAACCTATGTATCAACCAACCACTGCCAATGGGGTAGCTTAAACAACTCCGCTAGGGCCAATTTAAAAGGGTAAACATGAGAGAAGCTTTTATTAATGCTTCCTTTCATCACAAAAGCAATTTCCCACTGTCATCTGAGCTCTTTACGATGGCCCACTAGCAGCATAAGCCATTTTAGTTTACCTCTGACTGTGCACCAAGCAGAAAGGAAAACAAATCAAATAATTAAAATAGTCAAAAACGTACCATTTCAAAATGGCTCCATCATTTAAAATATTTATAAGAGCCCATTTTTCTGAAGGAGGCAAAGTGTGAAGGAGGAACAGAGCAATGGCTTTCTCCTCTTCTCAAAATGAGCCAGGGCATTCTAAATATTTTCTGAGAATGTTAAAGGGTCTGCTAGCATGACTACTGAACCAGCTGTTGCCTATCTTCATCTTTCCAACTCTAGGTAATGTCTCTAGTTATAACCCTGTGTCCCAGTGCATTTAGGACCAGAATACTTTCTGACTGATTAAAAAATTCACACTGGTTGATCATGCTGAGAAGTGAAGATTATCCCCATTCAGACTTAAGAGGGCTCTGGCAGAAATAGGGTTAATTTTCTTTCCCCTGAGCCAGTAGCTCCCACACCTGTCAACCATCAAGGTTGGGCTTGCCAGGAACCTAGGAGAGAATGGGCATGGGCGCAGCTGTAGCAAATTAGTGTATCCTGAGGAGGTCCAGCATAAAAGATGTGAACTCTTGCATATGTCTCTATGGGGTTTTGACTGATCCAAAAACTATGTTGCTGTGGGGAATCAAGAGTGGTAGGTACCTCAGAGATTTCTACCACAGCCATCCCTTAATAATATATAGTATGTAAAATTTTATGTGTGCCTATATTTGTGTGTGTATCTATGTATTTTTCATAAGGCCCTTTGGGATTTTAGCAGAGCAGAGGCATTTATTTGTAATTTTTTAAACCATAAGAAATGATTTGGAAAAGGATATAATGATGAAAATGGTTTTTTAGCTATCTCCATCACCAGGTATGAAAATGACATTATTGACAAAACAATATTTAATGATTTTCATCAATGCTCTTTCTCAAGAGTACATAGGTATCACAATGCAGCAATCATATACGTGGATGTTTCAAAGAAAAAGACTAAAAATGAATAATTTGAAAAAAAGATACTTGGCCCAATTGTGACAATATCTTGATATCTGGAGATGCCAATTTTCATGTTATTTTGAACTCTAAATTCTGATTTGGATTTGTTTCCTTATTTTTTTAAATGTGAAAAATATCCAGAGTTATGTCATAATCGAGTCTCTTGTATCCTTGCGTGAGTATAAGATGTTCTAGGCCTTTGAACCCTACCCATTTTCAGCTTTGTGTGTAACATAAAAGGAGTGGAATCGTGGGAAGGGCAGAAAGGTTATACAGTGGGAAAGACATAAAGGGTGAAGGGAACATGGAGAGATGCTTAAATAGTACTTTACATTCCTGTACTCATTCAATTTCTCTAGTGGGATGTGAAGTCAATATTTCAAGCAATAATAGAATAAAAACACGGCAGAATGCTGTGTGTGCTCTTTGTGCTGAGCAAGAACTAAAAGAAAAGTGGGGGCAGAGGGGTACATGTTAGCGATTCCACAAAGCCAGCACATCTTCTCAGCAGAGGAGCAAAAAAGCAAATAATCTAATTGCTTGTGAAACTTAGGCCCATTGACTATAGTTTAATTACAGTCTACCACCAAGACCCACATTAGTATAAAAAAGTGCAACCCTAAAGAATAAAATAAAATGAGATTTTGGCTGAGCAAAAGTTCTAGAGTCCTACAGGGTCATGATTTAATGTTTCACACCCTAGAAACATCATTAATAGCAAAGACAGAATGAATTCAATTTTGAAAGAGATTGTCTCCCAGGGCTCTCTATTTAGATGTGAAGTTTTGAAGGGGAAGAGGGCAATTGATGGGATAAGTGTCAGACTTGGCCCAACACAGTAACTCAAAGCAGATAAAACACTATCCAATTGCTATTTAAAAATTTAGGGAACTTGTAGAGATAATTGATTTAGAGACTTCTCAATTCATCAAAATACCCCAAGCATCTTAAGAAAGGAGTTGCTTTAATTATAGTGGCTATTATTGGACATTGCAGAACCATTTCTTAAGGACATGCAGAAGCTGCAAAATCCTGCTCATGCTGCAATGGAGATGGAGCAGATCTCACCCTGCAATGGAGATGGCTAGCTGGGTCCTATTTGACTCTGCAGGACCAAGCTGACCTGCAGAATAGAAAGTCTATGCTCTCACTTTCTTAGTTTCCATTGACACTGACCCATGATTGCCCCTCAGCTCTGCCCTCAACTTTTCTTGGCGGATGGCAGAAGTGCTAAAGAAGTGAAGTACCTTGCTTCTTCACCAAGGCTGCCGATGCATGTCCTAGCACATGCACACGGCAGTGTTTTGTGATGTGTGCATTTTCAGTCACCTTGAGATGTTCCCTAGGAATGCAACTTATTTCACATGTGCTTCTGGGAAGGCAATGAGTTGGAAAGATTTTTTTCATTACTACCAATTGAGTTCAATATAAACCATTGACTTAAGTATGTTCTACTATGTTATTTCTTTCTCTTGAGGGCATTCCCCACTTCAGTACTATAAAACCATAACTGAATGAAGGAAATGGATCTCCAAATTGGGATTTTGACTCCAAAATGATTTAATTCAACAAATTGTTTAAAGATAAGAATTGTCTGTACTAAATTTATTGGGTTGACTACTAATGGTCTTAAACCAATGATAACCAAAGGGTATTTCTGACAATCTCCTACAAAACAAAACAGGCGTCAACAAATAACAATTTAATTATGTAATAATGATCATGCTGCTATATAATAGAAGTGTAGGTATGGTCCCTCTCTTTCTAGTAGTTATTGCAGTTGTGATATTATCCCTTCTGGTGTAGGGATAAAGTCAGCAGTAATGAATCAGGTTCTTGTTTCTCTGCTGAGTTCTGGCACTGGTTAGAACTTTAGTTGTAAGAGAAACTAGATATTACTAGTGTAGGGTGGATGGTTAAACTTCACATATGCTAAACTCATATATGCAAAAAACAAGTAACATTCTTTTTTATCTACAACTATTTTCATATTTTTTTGCAAGCTTCAATTCTCTTAAATGGTGGTAGGAGGAGCTAGGACAGATGGGATTTTAAATATGTCATTTAAAATAACTTAGCTCTTTCATTTTAAAATTGTCCCTTTGGTGATTTTTCTGCTTATTTTCCAATCTCCTGGCCAAGATGGTACCTGGACATAGCATGATGCATCAGAAAAACTCAAATTTGAGTAGTATCCTTCTGTAGGATGTCCCTTGTCCCACTTGGTCATTATTTATCCTATTGTCATCTACTTTTGATATCTATGGCTGATGAAAGTCATATTTATGTTTTCTCTACACAGTCAATGCCTAGAGTTCCCTTTCCTTCTACAAACAAGCTCTACTTCTCTGATGTGGCCCCACCTCAGCCTTTCCTACCACAGCTGCTCTGCTGAATTTCAGCCACAATGTTCATTTGACCCTGCCCTTGAAGACCACTCCATAATGAAACAATGATTTCTCTGTTCCCCACTGGGGGCACACAGTCACTTTGACATTTCCCTCATTGAATGAAGAATATGTAAAATCAAGGGTGAGAGTAGGGAAGGGTGTTGTCTATGACCATTTAGCCATCACAACTCAGCTGCTCGTGTCTAAGGTTGGTGTGGGACATTGAACCAAATGGCGTCCTCCTTAGATCCAACAGGTTGTGGGGCTACAGGCTCCTTTTCTTTCAGCATCCTCTTCACACACACACACTTCTGGGGTTTTCTCTCATTGCCTAGTCTTCATCTTGAGGCTTATCCTAAAGTGACCTAGATGGGGTGAAATAGAGAGCTAAAGACACTGGCATCTGATCTTTTCCTCTTTTCTCTCTCTCTTACCCTATCCACTCTACAGACACAGATGTGTTCTCTCTGTAATATCCCATGGTTGCTTTCTTTCTACTTATGTTCTATATAGTAAAATAAAAATTTTAGGTCTCCAAAATTTGTTTTTAACGTGCAAGAAAAAATGGAATTTACAAACTCTTTTGTCTTTAAGCCTAGATTTCCAAACTACTGTTTTATTGGGACACCAAAGGCTTAATTTATCACAAACACTTGACATCTTTGTTCCAGATTATATCAGACTTTCTCCTGAATCATGGAAATACTTTGATTTAATGGATGGGAAGTCAAGGAGGATATAATTTAAAGTAAATACAAGATACGTGATTTGATCCTTTAAAAATATTACACCCATTTTCTAGTTCACAAATAATGGAAAATGAAATACAAGGATTCTAGGTCTTCTCATAAACCAAAGGAGAAACTGTATCTGAGCCTAGCACCAGGGCTCAACATACTGTGAGAAACCTCATCTGTATTTTCTGTCTCCCTCTCTATATCTTTTTATGGCTTTTATCTTCTCATCTCTTTTATCAGTTTTTGTCTGTGGACCAGCTTTCTCTACATCCTAGTCTACAAAATGGAAAATGTGAGAGCCCTGTTAATTTCTCCAGGTTTTACATTTCGTCTCCAAGAATCCAGCTTTAACTGAAACTGGAATACCATTGCCCTTTCCAATTTACTAAACAAAAAAACTTTGTCTTTTCTTAGACCCTGAGCCTCTCTTTCATTCAACCTTTAGTCAATGGAACAAAATGGTGTAGCATAAGCATGAAGTCATTCTTCAAATGCTTCAGGGTTGAGAGTCAGATTTCATCTCCATACCTCTTTTTTTTTTTTTTTTTTCCAATAAGGAAAAAAGTGTAAGGAAAAAATCTATAAATGTCCACTATAATATTCTTCCTAGCATTTATATTGACTTATTATTCCTGTTTACTTATGAAATAAATTTGACATTTCCTTGTGCAGTTCTCCTAAATATGGAGAAGTATCATTTTCTATAGAATTTACCTTTTAAATTTGAGGGATTATACCCTTTTATATGCATCCTCCTTCTGGAATTTCTCAAGATAATGTCTCAAGACATTTTAACAAATCATTTATGATTAAAATAAAAACAGACAAAGAGAATCCCATGTGATTATTGATCTTTTCCAGATCAAAGGTTGCAGTTTTCAGAATTTAGTTTTTATTCCTCTCTATTCTCTAGGACTTTGAAATTATCAAAATCAGTGACCTATCCAGGGTATTTTTTTTCAGTGCAGACTATTTTAACTAATCAGTCCACCTTGCATCAGTCTGGTGTCATTTTGAGGTCTTATAGTTTAACCTATATCTTGACTAATACAATATTTATTATGAAAAATATATATTTTCCACTTCAACTTGTTGACATGATGAATAATATTGGGTTCCTAACACCAAACCATCCTTGCATTTCAGTTATAAACCTTGTATAGGCTATCTGTATTCTTTTAAAACTAGTAGATTCTAATTCTTAAATAGAATCTAATTTTATTTTGGCTCATGTATTAACATTCAAAAATGATCTTCAGGTTTTCTTATCAACGTTATCTGCGTTTGGCAGATGTTGGTATCAAGGTTCTGTTGATTTCATAAAAGATGTTGCAAGCATTATATTCTTAGTTCTCTGCAATAACTTAAATAGAATTTAGATGATAGAAAACTTAAATAGAATTAACAATACTGGTTGGTTGAAGTTTTGAAATAATTTAGACTTAAACCCTTCTTTACATGAACTTTTGGGAAGTTTCTCTTTGTCTATTTTCCTGATGTCTTCTATGATGATTTTTTGTTGTTGTTGAGATTTTCTTAATTTTTGACAATAAATTTTTCCTAGAAAATCACATACTTCATTTAGGTTGTCATATTCATTTATATAGAGTTGAACAAAATATTCTCATTTAAAAGTTCCTGTATCTTTTTCATTTTTAAATTTGATAAAAATCATAAAGAAAACTATAATATTGCTACTTATTAATGTAAAGGCAAAAATATTAAAGACACTACAAGAAAATACAATTCGACAATTCATAAAAGCATAATCTGTCACAAGATGGACAATTTGGTCCAATGAAGTCACATATATTGTTGAAGTTCAGTTTTTTTTCACTTACTAGTTGTCAAATCTTAGGCAATTTATTTAACTTCTCTGAGTCTCACCTTAAAAAATATTGAGGAAAGGATGCCTGCCTTGAAATATTTTGTCAGGATTATTGATATAATCAATAAAATTGTCTAATATAGTGAAAACACAAAGTCAATGCTCAGTAGATTTTATTTCCACTCCAGATAGTGTTTACCACTGGACAGGGTTTATGTTAGAAATCCAAGGAGGATTCAATGTTTTGAGTTTAAATAAAATTAACTAAGAAAACTCAAGTGATCACCACAGTGGATGATTATGTCAATACCAATACCTCATCCTATCACACACAAAAAAATTGCATAAATGATACAGAGAACAATATTGAATTACTCTTTCACAATATGTCTCTGAAAGTCTAGTGATACAAAAATTATCATATTTTTTAAATCATTAAATTTTAATTAGATAAAATATTAATCAGGTTAAGCATTAATTGAAAACATCAATTAAAATTATTTAATTAGATTAAAATGAATTAATTAAAATAAAATTTTAACCGATTGATTAAATACATTATTTTTTCCTTTCACCTCTTTCACATTGATAAGTGTAAAGTAAAACATCCTTTTCTCTGAGGTTCAATCCTGAATTAAATCGGAAGCTTAGGTTCCTAGTTCAACCCAAGTAGACTTTTTTTTTTAACTGCCATTTCATAGAAGGAAAAACCAAAGGTGAGAACTTAAAGAGTCCTGTTATTCTGTTTTATTGCTTCTCTCATGGCTGCATATTATGGCTGCTAAAAATAGGAAATCTAGATTTCCAATGCAAGCTCCAACTTGAAAAAGTTGCCCCAAGTTAACCAAGGTATAACAAAAGATTACCCCGCTTAAGCAGTGCAATTGTCTAATACAGGATCCAGGCTACAGTAGTACATGTGGTGACAGCCAAGATTCAATAGCTTTGCTTATAAAATAGTAGTTCATCATATTTCAAGTTGGGGAGTTTTGAATTATACCCACTACAAAAATAACATCAAAAAAGTTGGACTGACTGTCTTATAGTTTTTCCATGACATACCTCTTACAAATTTCACACACATTAAATGTACACACACACACACACACACACACACTAATATATATTTTACCAAATGCACCCTCATGTTGCTGTAATGGCTGGATCAGGATGCGTGCCATCTTCATAGTCACTTGAGCCCTAGTGTTGATATCTGAACCCCTGCCGAGGTTGTCTCTGCTCCATGGTAAGTTTTCCTAGGTGGGGGTGGGGGTGGATATTGTAGACTTTGTCTACCAGCTCGCTTCAATTGGGGCTATTTCACTATGTCAGATGTGTTTCAATAATGTTTATCTCTGAGGGCAGGAATCTAGATTTCAGAAGCTTTGGTTCCAGAAGGACCTAGATTTGTTAAGCAATTTTGTACATATATCCCGAGAGAATTTTTTGTGCTACATATCATACACAGCCAACATATTTGTGTGTGAGTAACAGGAGAAGAGGAATCACAAGTCATAGAAGTGCAGATATAAAAGGCTATTACTAACTGATTCAAAATGACTTGTTTGTCATCAAACTTCCATTCTTATGACTTAGAAAAATAAAATATGCTCCAATATGACTAGATGCCCCTAATGGCTAACACTTAAATGAAATTTCCATTCACTAGTACGTATATAAATACATTCACTTACACACACACGCACACACACCAAAATGATTTGTTTAAATTACATCTTCTTCCTGTACTGTAAGTTCCATAAGGACAATGATTGTGCATTACTGTATTCCTGCATCTAACGCAGTTTCTGGTACAGTGCATATATTCAGTAAATGTTTGCTAAATCAATGAATTAAATATGTATGTGATAAATAATATCAAAAATAGTCAACATAATAATTCACAATGTATTTTAGAGCAGCACTCAAATAAAATTTTGTTGGAACACAGACATGCCCATCCATCAATGAATTATCTATAGTTGCTTTCTCACTATAATAGCAGATTTGAGCTATTGCAACAGAGAGAGTACAGCCTGCAAAGTATAATAAATCTACTATTGGGCCCTTTACAGACAAATTTTGGTAATCTTTAGATTACCTAGAAGCAGAATCTTTAAACTTATATAAACAAACATGTGTTAAATGAATATTGCTATTGAGTACTATTTTGTAATTTCTGGCCAATACACTGATACCAGAAATAAATAGAAGTAAATGATGACAAGATAGAGAACAAAAAAAAATATGAAATGATATTATGATTATTTGAAAAAAGGACAAAAAGTAATTATAAAATTATTAGAATTAGAAAAAGGTTTCATGATGGTGACCAAATTAATTAAGTCGTTTGAAATATATTTTTTGGATGCATGCTCTTCACCAGACATTGTACTTAGTAGTACAGATTTTCAAAAAAGCTTATAAAAGAGATCACAATTTGTCTTTTTATCTTCTTTCCATCATCTTTTTTAGTCTACACTGCTACAACAGCTCTTCAATTTCCTCTGATTTTGTCTTTTTCCAGAGTACACTTTACTACTACTAGCCAGGTCACTTCCCTGCCTTTTGGTGGTTACTCATTTTCTTTGACATAGAAGCCCATCATACTTAGTGTGCTTTACAAAGCCCTTCACAATCTGGCCTCAGCCCAAGACCCTCTCAAGGTATATAGCCCAGTGGTAAGAGTCACGGGCTCTGGAGTAACCTGATTTGGATTGGATTCAAATCCTGATTCCACTTCTAACTAACTGTGTGAACTTGGGCAAGTTACTTTTCCCTTCTCTGCCTTTGTTTCCTCATCTATAAAGGGAGAATAGCAATTATACCTGTGTGATAAATTGTTGAAAATTAAATAATTTGTGTAAAGTGCAGAGAAAAGTACTTGGAGCATAGTGAGCACTCAATAAATTAGGCTATAATTACCTGTTCAATTCTGAGTCTTTTCAATTCACATCCCCTACCCCAGGTTTACTTCTGCAATATTGAACAAACGAAGCCTACGAACGTAATGGCCCTTTCCTTACAATGCTCTCTTTGACATCTCCGCTCTTGTCCTACTGTGACATGGCTATGTCCTACTTCAACTTCAGGCCTTTGTCAAGAATTACGAAGAATCTGAGATTTTACGCTATTTGTAAGTTGGCAAGTTAGCCTACCACAGTTTCATGGATGATGACAGAAGACATGAGATTCCCAGGTCTGGGACAAAGACATTTATTATTCATGGTAATAGCAGTAGCATAGAGTTTCAGTATTTGCTCTGGTTCTCTGTGCCCAATTTCCACAGGCTGATGCACAAAGGGTCAAGTTATACCTGCATGCACAGTGGGTTACCTTATGGGAGAGCGACTCTGAGCTTAGAGGCACTGACTTTTATAATGGTCGGTAAACATGTCTACCTTTTGCTGCCAGGGAAAAGATTATATTCTATAAAGTCTATATTCCAAGACTGTAAGCAAATCTGCCCTTTGCTCTGAAGGGAAACACTATCCTTATCTTCCAAGGCTATTCACTGTACAAACATCAGTGAAAAGATAGCTGAGGACAAAGGCAGTCTGTGCCTCTGCTAGCAAGAGATTTAGAAATGCAAGACTGCCATGGGACAATGGTATCTTAATAGTCTCAACTAGAATTCCTCCATTCTGTTCTTCCTCAAGAGAGGGTTATTGACCCATGTAGACTATAAACTCCTTAAAGACAGATTCTCTGTATTTCTCACCACTATCCCAATGTTTCACATCGTTCCTTGCACATAGTAGGCACTCAAAAATATTCTTGAATAAATTAGACAATCTAGTGTAAATGATATTATTTTTGTTGCCACCATTACTACCATAACCAGTTGTGGAATAAAATTTAAAAATACATCTCATTCATATTAGCAACAACTTAGAAATACTTCAGCATCCTGCATACTTCATGAAAAATGTGGGCAAAGTGTATATAGAAATCTACAAAATGATTTTAGTGAAATAAAGAAAGCTACATGCATAAAGATAGAAGTAGCACAGGCTTTGAATTGCAATGAGAAAACATGGATTTTATTTGCATCTTTGCAACTTAATAAGCTACATGCTGTCAGAGAAAAAGTGGGAGTCTTCATAACTGTTTATGCATTTATTCAACAATGATTTACTGATGTCCTAGTAGGTGCCAGACACTTTTTCAATAGTGATTGTCTATATTAACTAACCCTCATTATTAAGAGTATCTTCTTAGAGCAAACTTGTAACTGATACAATAAAAGCAATTGCTATTTCTAAGCTCAGTGACCATATAGAAGAAATACTTGTGTCTTCATGGTAATGTATTTATATATAATAATGTATATATAATATAATGTATGATATAAACTATAATATACATTATATGAGTAGTATGTTATTTATATAATTAAATATCATTTTACTCTTGTAAAGAAAGAGCGATTCAAAATATAAAATTTTTTATCTCTTCTCAAAGCCAACCAAGGCTGACAGTTAGAAAACTCAAAAATGGTGAAGTTTGAATTATCTCAATAAAGCTGTACAGGCCATTTTTTCCCCACTGTGGATACAGCCTCTTGAAAAAAATGTGACTAGTTAATTATTTTACACCACACAACTAAATGATAATGTTCTGTATTGGTGTAATAACCAGACCCCTGGACAAGACAGTCTCATTATCACTCCCAATAAAATAGCACTTCAGTATTCTGCAAGACTGCCATTACTGTCAAGGATCGTTGGGTGGTGTTTACAAATAGTTAACCAGCCTTCCTCACAGCTGTTCAAAATTGAGGGCTCATGAACACTTATGCAAGCGGAGTAAAATCTTATAAGCACAGATGAGCAGGAAGAGCAGTGGCACACCAAATGCATAACAAATTAGAATTTTAATTCATCTCATCATGAAAACAATAAGAGATGAAGAAAGAGAGGACAGAGGCCTCAGATGCCCAGAATTAGAGACTTAACTTGGATCAACAGTGCCTGTCAGACTTAATGAAGGTTGTTTATAAACACAAATTTGGCATATTTTAGGGCTGAATGTAAGAAACAACTACTCAAGTTCTATTCTAGTTGTGTGGCTAATGTTCAGGGATATTTTTAATTTAATCGTTGCTCTGACAATGGGGAATCTAGGCCAGTAGGCATTTAGATACTTGTATAATTAAAGTTTTTCTGGCATACCTCACATGCCATGTTTTAGAAGATGTTAAGTATTCTGCTAAGATTTGATTACTCAATTTATATAAACATGTGAAATATACAGACCAAAATTCTTAGAAAACAGTATTTTTATATTTAATCCATTGTAAAAAAAAAACCAAGTGGCAAAATCTCAATCATTATTTTGTGGTTTTAGAACTAAGTCCAATCTCCTCACTTTAAAGGAAACTGAGACAGAGATAGATAAGTTAAAAGTCTCATGGCAAAGCACAAACATGGTAAATGGCAGCTCAGGTCTCTTGCATCTTAGTCTGGAGTCCCATCTACCATTCATCACTCCTTCAGAGTGAGGTCATGCTATAAGTGAGAATCCCAAATGTAAGATTCTAGGAAATCAAATATATCAATGGATATGGCATAAACAAACCCAGCTCGGACATGCTGATTCTGAAAAGCAACGGATCTTGATATTTCAAAGTTCCTAGTTTCTTTCATACTTTCATTTAATGACAGTGGCACATTCATGTTTAGAAAGATTTAGCTAGATGAGATAGAACAGTAGAATTTCATCTAGATCTTTGTTTTCACACATGTGATTTAGAATTTAGTTTACTCTTTCCTGATAAGTACACTTCGATTTATTTTGAGATACAAAATTGCGTTTTTAATTTATTTTCTTGGTTTAGTATTCATTGATAACTTATAGTATAGTGACATAAAATCATAATTTTGGGAGGTTTCAAGCAATCATATTTTCATTCAAATATTAGCTTTATCTTGCAGGAATTTTTTTCTCAGTCACTGTACTTATTTCTCCAATTCTATTGATGGTAAATGGTAAGAATTAAGAGGATATTTTTGTGCTTAATTTTATTTAATTTTCATTAGCCAGAAAAAAGTTCAATGAACTTCTCTCTAATCCTCAGGTAAGACTTAATATGCATATAAACTACATAATTATTACTACATTGTATTATTTTTTATAGTGTGTACTGATTGCAGTTAACTCTAACCTCATCAATACATTGAATTTGTACAGTATCATCCAACTGTGTCCCTCTTTAATACCCCACCCATTGCCACTATTTTAATATCTTAAGAGCCTGGTTTCATGAAGACACTATTTGCCTTTGCAATTCTTACAGAACAAAGTCTAAATTTATAAGAAATCTTTTAAAGATGTTCATACTTTCACCTTATATATTATAGTTCTTGCTGTTCTCCAATATAAACATTCTGCTTCATATAGGTAAACTGCTTTACTAACTTCTAATAGTTAGATCATTTATTTGTTCAACAAATATTTATTGAAACAACATAGTTATGTATAACATAACAACTATAATAACTAAGTTATGTGAAATAACTTAGTAATCAAGCAGATTAAAAAATATGAGTTATTAACACAGTATAATATTAAGTACAGTGCTTACTACATGCAAGTTATTTAATAGACACTGTGGGAGATATGTGAATATGATATAATCACTGCCTGAAAGAATTTTAGTGTTAATTGAGAACATTAACCACATTAGAGCCAAAAATAAATATAATAAAATGTAGTTTAATTAATAGCTTAATTTTATTGTGTGTTTCTCTAGTAGTATGGTCTTTATTCCTCCTAGGCCTTACTCCCTACCCTGGCTGCAGAGTTTCCAATCTATCTGATACTAAGACTAATCAAAAGAAAACTGAAGTAGCTGTACTAATTTCAGACAATACAGGCTTCAGAGCAAGGATTATTATAGCACTGCATAATGAAAAAGGGTCGATTCTCCGAGAAGATATAGCAATCATAACAACAGATTATATGCACCTAACAACAGAGGATCAAAATACATAAGGCAAAAACTGATAGAACTGCAAGAAGAAATAGACAAATCTACTATTATAATTGGAGACTTCAATGTCTCTTTGTCAGTAACTGATAAGCAGACAGAAAATCAGTAAAGATACAGATGACCAGAACAGCACTATCTGTCAACTTGATCCAATTGATGTTATAGAATACTCCATCCAACAACAGCAAAATACACACTCTTCCAAAGCTTGCATAGAACATTTACCAAGATAGAGTACATTCTGGGCCATCAAACACACCTTAGCAATTTAAAAGAATAGAAATCATACAAAGTATGTTCTCACACAATACAATTAAACTAGAAATCAATAATAGAAAGATAGTTGGAAAATCCCCAAATATTTGTAAATCATACAACACATTTCTCAATAATGTATGGGTCAAAGACAAAACACAAGAGAAATTTTTAAAAATATTTTGAACTAAGTGAAAATGAAAATACAACTTATCAAAATTTGTGGGATACAGTAAAAGCAGTGCTGAGAGGGGAAATTTATGTTTTAGATGCATATATTGGAAATGAATAAAGATCTAAAATCAATAATTGAAGTTTCCATCTTAGTAAAAAAGAGAAGAACAATTTAAGACTAAATCAAGCAAAAGAAGAGAACTAATAAAAATTAGAGCAGAAATAGATGAAATAAAAAACAATAGAGAAAATTAATGAAACCAAAAGCTGATTCTTGGAAAATATCAATAAAATTAATAAATCCCTAAGTTGACGAACCAACAAAATGAAAGCGAGAGAAATACATATTGCTTACGTATGAAATGAAAAAGGAATAATCAATACTGATCCCATGGACATTAGAAGAATAATGAAGGAATACTATGAATAACTCTCTGTCCAGAAATTGGATAACTTAGATGAAATGGACAAATTCTTTAAAAGACACAAATTATAAAACTCACACAAAGAAAATTGCATAGCCCAATTAGCCCTATGTCTATTAAAAAATTGAATCAATAATTAATAACCTTCCAAAAGAGAAAGCACTAGTCCCAGAAATTTTCACAAGTGAATTCTTCCACACATTTAAGGAATAAATAATACCATTTCTCGACAAATTCTTCTAGAAAATAGAAGCTGTAGATAACACTTCTTAACTTATTCTATGAGTCTAGCATTACTCTAATACCAAAACCATACAAAGACATTACAAGAAAAGAAAATTACACAATAATATCTCTCATGAACATAGACATAACAATTTTCAACAAAAATTAGTAAATAAAAGTCAATAAAGAGCTATACACCACAAGCAAGTGGGATTTCCAGATATGCAATGTTGGTCCAACATTCAAAAATCAGTCAATCAATAGGAAAAAGAAGAAAAATTCTATGTTCTATGAATTATGGCACAAAAAGCTGTGAAAATCCAACAGCTGTTCATTACAAACACTCTCAGCAAACTAGGAACAGAGAGATCTTCCTCACCTTGATTAAAAAAAAAATCTACAAAAACCCTATAGTTAACATCATACTTAATAGAGAAAAACTGGACTTTTTCTGCCTAAGACCAAAAACATGGCAAGGACGTTTTCTCTCACTACTCCTATTCAACATGATAGTAGAAGTCCTAGCTAGTGCAATAAGACAAGAAAAGAAAGTGAAAGCCATGCGTATTTGAAATGAAAAGATAAAACTGTCTTAATTTTCGGATAACTTGATTGTCCATGTAGCAAATCCCAAAGAATTTGCAAATAAATTCCTGGAACTAATAAGCAAGTATAATAAGGTTGCAAGGTACAAGGTCAATATACACAAGGCAATTTCTTTTTTATATACCAGCAATGAACAATTAGAATTTGAATTAAAAAAAAAAATAAAGCACCACTTACAGTAATACCAAAAATACGAAATCCCTGGGTATAAATATAACAAAATATGTATAAGATCTACATTCATAAAAACATAAAACAATGATGAAAGAACTTATAAAATATATAAATAAATGAAGAGAGATTTCATGTTTCATGGATTAAAAGGTTCAATATTGTTAAGATGTCATTTATTCTCAACTTGATTTATAAATTCAACGTAATCTGAATCAAAATTCCAGTATGCTATTTTGTAGATATTGACAAACTGATACTAAAATTTATATGGAAATCAAAAGACCTAGAATAGCTAACACAATACTGAAGAAGAACAAAGTTGAGGATGTATCACTACCCAATTTCAAGATTTGCTAGTAAGCTACAATAATCAATACAGTGTGGTACTGGTGAAAGAATAGCCACATGGACCAACGGAACAGAATAGAGAACCCAGATATAGACCCACACGAAGAAAACTGAATTTTGACAAAGATTCAAAGGCAATTCAATGGAGAGAATAGTCTTTTCAATAAATGTTGCTGGAATAATTGGTCATATATATGCAAAAAAAAAAAAAAAGAGAAAAGAAAAAGAAAGTAGACACAGATCTTACACCTTACCAAAAATGAACACTAAATGAATCAGACATAAACGTAAAATGCAAAACTATAAAACTTATAGGAGAAAATCTAGGTGACCTAAGTTTGCTTAATGAGATTTTAGATACTCGTTACCGAAGCATGATCCATGAAAGTAAAAAGTTGTATGTTGAATTTTATTAAAATTAAAAGCTTCTACTCTGCAAGAGACACTACTGAGAGAATGCAAAGATAAGCCACAGAGTAGGAGAAAATGTTTGCAAAACATACATTTAATAAAGGACTTGTATCCAAAATATAAAAAAACTCTTAAAAATCAGCAAGAAGAAAAGAAACAACCCAGCTCGGAAGTGAGCAAAAGATCTGAACGTACACGTTACCAAAGAAGATATCCAGATGGCAAATAAGCGTATAAAAAGAGGCTCAACGTCATTTGTCATTAGGAGGACAGGGTGGAATAGGTGACATACAGAGGATTTTTATAGTGGTGAAACTATCCTGTACAATACTGCAATGATGAATATGAAACGTTAAGCATTTGTCAAAACTCATAGAACTTGACAGCATAAAGCCTACAACTTAATGTATGCAAATCAAAAAAAAATATTTAAAAGGTTGAAGGATTCCAAGACAGAATGCATACTGACAAAACATAATCTAAATGTATTACAAATATGTGAAACAAACTTACCTGAATGGGTTGGGGGAATAAGTTGCTGACCTCAGTAACTTTAGAAATGAGTCCAGTCTGTCAGACTAAAGTCAAAAAGACTACCAATCTAGTTGACAAAGTTGTTTCCTACAGTGGTATGAGTTAAAAATTCTGAAACCACTATACATGTGTACTATATATAATTTAACAAGTAAATGGGTGAAGGATGGTGGGAGCTAGGTTTCTCGCTGTTGGAATCAGAGGTTTCAAATAAGCAAGGGGAGAATGCTACAGTGACCATGTGTAATGGCTTAGAGTTGGAGATATCAGTATAAACTCACATTTAGTTTGATATAGACACATATAACCATTCCATGTGGAAATATTTAGAAATATGAGTACATACATGAATTAGTATGCACACATATACTTCCTTGCCTTGTCAGCTGAGAGAGTCTGAAGCAACAACACCTCACTAATAGCAAGTACACCTAGAGCCCAGACCTTGGTTTCTAATACCATTCTCATTAAAAGGAACCAGGTCTCCTTGGAGAAATGGCTTATTCTAGGACTGGGGCAGAAAATATATAAGATGAGCCTGTGGCATCTTCTAGTGCCTGAAAATAACAATGTACTAAGACACGCTTCGCACACACACAAATATTGATGGGGTTATGTTAAAGGGACATAAAAGCCAACTGAAAGAGCTCCTAATGACCAAAACTGGAAAAAATATAACCAACAAAATATACCTTTGGATTATAACTCAAAGCATAAAATAAATATCCACGAGTACTCTTATGGAGGAATATTTGTGTCCTCCCAAAATTCATATGTTGAAGACCTACTCCTTAACGTGATGACATTTGGCAATGGGGACACGGGAAGTAATTAGGATTAGATGATCATGAGGATGGGGCCATGGTCAGATGGAAATAGTGTCCTTATAAGAAGAGACACCAGAGAGCTCTCTCTCTCTCCCTGTGTACACACAAAAAAGAGATCATGTGAGCTCACAGTGAGATGGCAACCACCTACAAGCCAAGAGAAGGGGCCTCAGAGTGAAACCCATCTTGACAGCACCTTGAACAAGTACATATTAATTCAAATAAACGGTTGAAAAAATAAATGGAAAAAATAGACAAATGTCCCATGCATAACAATTCCAAATATAATTTATGTAAATACCACCCTCAAGGAGGTAGAGCATAATTCCCCACTCCTTAAATGTAGATTCTGCACAGCGACTTCCTTATAAAGTATGGAATGCGAGAATTACTTTACAGGAGAAACTGGACAAAGATTACCTCAGCCAGGTGTTAAGATTAACATCAACAGTGACAAGTCATATTGATGTGATATTGATAGTATGTATCCTTGATGTGATGTGATGAGAAGGACACTTTACCTCTGTGATCTTCCTCCCCATACCCATAACCTCAGTCTCATTTCTCAATCAGGAGAAAATCATCAGAGAAATACTAGTTGAGGGACATTCTACAAAATACCTGACCAGAACTCCTCAAAACTGTCAGTCTTCAAAAATAAGAAAAGTCTGAAAAATTGTGGTAGCCAAAAGAGCCTAAGGAGACATGACAACTAAATGTAATATGATATCCTGGATGAGATCCTAGAACAGTAAAAGGACATGGAAGTCTGAATAAAATGTAGACTTTAGTAAATAGTAATGTCTTAATATTAGTTCACTAATTATGATAAATTATACTAGTGTAAGATATTAATGATGTAAATCTAAAACTATTTTAAAAGTAAAAAGTTTATTTAAAAAACATTTTGAACTATGGTAGACAGTATTAGACTTTCCACTTCTTTGTGTGCCTTCTGTGTGATGAGATTATACTTCTTGAACCACTGATGGTAGGCTTTATTATAGGACTTCCTTTGGCCAATGAAATGTGAGTGAAAGTAGTTAGGGACCTTACTGACAAACACCCATAAGAAGCATTCATTGTTAATTTTTTCTCTTGCATGAAAACAGCAACATCCCAGAGACAGGCTCCTCTTTCAGCCTGGATCCCAGAATGAATATGCCTCATGGAACTGAGCCATAGTGACTCAATCTATATTCATCATGTAATGAAAATGAGACATAAACCTTAGCTGTAGTAAGCGACTAAGATTAGAGTGTAACCTAGGGGAGCTAACTAATTAAGAAATTTGAACATAAAAGTCATGTTCTGCTGAAACAGAAACACCAATATATGCACCACTGGCTTTAGACTGGATGGTTGGTAGACAGGATATTTATTGTTGATTGGACTGATGGCAATCCATTATGCATGTGCACAGGTGACACTTCATATAACTTTTGCCTCTTGATAACTTAAAAGACAGGTAAGGTACTGATTGAGCTTAGCTGTACGTGAATCAAGTTGGAATACAGAAAGCTACTCATGTGCTGTTGACTGCATTTGATAAGGTTCTTGAAGAGGTGACTCAAAAAATGGCCGGTTTACCAACAGGGATGCAAGATGTAATTTTTAAAAATTTCCCTCAGTAAGATATAACACTGGGAAATTTTAATGACAGAAGCCAATTAAAACCGAATCTCACGGCAAAGACTAATTTGTGGGGGGTAGGTGCTGAAACCTTTGGTTAAAACTCAGAAGTGATTAATGTGGCACCTAGTAAATCCCTCCAGTTGGAGAAAGTGTCTCAGGGAAAAGAGACTAGGAGTGAGCCTTTCCCATGGAATCCTGCCTAGTTTAAAATACTAGCAGTTTAATATATAGAGAAAGGAAACTTACAAGGGGCAAAAAAGAGTGTGTCTATAGGCACTGGAAATTGACTGGAATCAACTAGATAAAAATCTGTTTTTGAGAGAGTTGTACTAGCACCCTAAATTAAATAGAATTTATTTGAGACTTGAAATTCCCTCAGGGTACTAGGGCTGCCAGAGTAAATAAAAATGCAGAATGCCTGGTTAAATTTAAATTCTGGATAAACAACAAATAATTTTTTAGTATTGCTATGTTCCCTATAATATTTGGCACATATACTAAAATATTTGTGGTGTATCAAAATTCTAATTCAAAGACATATATTTTATCTGGTAACCCGTTTTGGGGATCCAAACTTCTAAAGGCAGAAAATAGACTGAAAAACCTTCTGAACTCCCAAAAAGGGTGTATTCTTTAGTATCTTCTTGAGATATAGCAAAGGAGGAAAATGAAAAAAGAATGTCCTTGCTGAAGTCAAATCCAAGAGCCATCACAGAAAAAGGACTGAGGAGCTACTCCCAGGAAAGAACACCTTATCAAAAAATGTCCTATCTCCCCTCAGGGCCACGTGATCTGCAGCAGTAGTTCTTGTGAGGGGCTTACACCATCACCCCACTGAAGCAGGTTTGGCTACATGACTGACTTTTTGACCAGCGACAAGTGAGCGGAAGTGACTTGTGACACTGCTGAGCAGTGACTTAAAGTGTATTCACCTGGTTCTGCAATTGCTCTTTTCCCTCTGCCACCAGAGCAGGAATGTCCCAGCCAGGATCTTCTCCTTTAGTCTGGACTCCATAATGAAGAAAACACATGGAGCGGACCAACAGTTACCTGCAGCTAACACATGAGGTAAACGAGAAATCAGTCTTTTTTTGGTGGGTAGGGGGAGGAAGCAAGCCACTAGATTTTAGGTTTAGAGTTGTTTGTGAACCTGACTAATACAACAGGTTCTGGGAAAGCCTTCATTAGTTGATTCATTCATTCCAGCCACAACAGAGCTGTAGTTTATTATAGCTATGAGACCTTCACAATGTAATCAAGATCAAGTGGTTTGCCCAAGGTCACAAAGTAAGACAAAACTTGGATTCAGTTGTTTATTTGGCTCTTAATATGGGCTTGTTGCTTGCTGTTACTCAACACCCCACGTTGTTGGAGTTACCGACCTTACACCACCTCACATTGTTCGTCACCCCTGCTTCTTGCTCCCTCACGCTGCTGTGTCATGCAGTTACCCACGTAGGCGTGCCTTGAATGTCTCTCCTTTCACACTTAAACGCAATTAGTATATTCTCTTTCTTTTCTAAGAGAAACTCTGCCACCTGTTTTATAGTAACATATTTGTCATTTCTAATACAAAATAATGGGATATAATTTTATAAATGTAACTTGAGCCTGACTCACTAAGTTTTTTGCCAAGATGCATCAATTTACCCAATAAAAGCAAAACAAAAATAAAGTGTTGTTCTAATCAAATCCTTTTGGTTGTAAAGAATAAACATCCATTGAACATATTCTAACAAAAAGAGGCAGGGGAAGTTTTTAAAAGGATTTGGAAGAAGTGGAATGTGGACTCACGAGAACTAACACATCTTAAACAATTACATTAGCCTCATATCTCTCTGATCCAGCAGGTCTCTTGTTTCTTAGCGTCTGTTCCATTTCTTTTGTCTACAGTTGAGTTTTTCCTGCCCTCCCATTCTGTTTACTTACAATTTTGGAGGTGGCTTGAATTTGTTATGATACTGGCTCTGGCCAAAAATTTTGCATAACTTGTTCAATCCAGAGCCCTTTGCCTTCTGACCACAGTTTCTGTGCCTCTTATTTCAGATAATTGAGGGGAAACTGATTGACTATTGATTGAATTCTCTTGGATCAGATGTCCACTCCAGTCTAATTACCTATATCCATTGGGGGGGGGTCACCTGGTATGTTGGATGTCTTTTCTAAGAGTTTGAAGAAGACAAGTAATGTTAGAAAGAATTAGATATGGCAGGCAAATTCAAGTGCCATATCCAACACAAAGACGTGGTCTCTAACACGCACACACATCACGAGATTTTATATATATACTTATATGTATCAGGACTTCATAAAGTTTAAAAATTTGTCCAAGAAGGCCAAATGACACAAATATATTATATTTTGGCATTGTTCTGCTTCGTATATGTTCTAATATTAATTTTGTGTTAATTTAAATTTCATATGGGATTCAATTATTGAAATTTAGGAGGTAGTTGATGCAATTAGAGGCATTTTACTTATTACTTTTGCTTTGATCTAAACTGTTGGTGATTCTAAAATCTTAATTTCTGAGTGAATTATGGAGATAGTTTTATTGCTTGAGTTTATCTATTTTTGTATAATTAGGATGCAGTAATGTAGTTTATATCTTTTCTGTTTAATTGAGTTAACAATGTCTGCTTAAATACAATCCTATTAGCTAATTTGAGGAAATGTCTACAATTAACTTTCTTATTAGAACTGATTGGATAAGAGTGAGTTTTATCATAGGCCTCGTGTCTTCTGAATTTCATTATGAAATACTACCAAAGAATAAGAAAACGCATTTGCATTCATTGACAAAACCCCAAGGGTCTATTGAATACATTAAAATTAATGGTGAGCTTAAAAAGACAAATTTAAATCCATAACACTTTAAGAAATATTTTGTGTGAATAATATGCATTTAAGATTAAGAATTTTATAATTATTTTAACTATAGTATCTACTTTAAAAAGTAAAAAAAAAAGTATGATAGGTGCTTTTACATTTTCCTTATCTATTATAGTCAGTTGAATATATTACCTACATAAAATGCAATGAGAAAATGTAGGTAATGTGTTACCATAGTGCCTGGCAAATAATAAAAACTCAACAAATATTACCTTTTGTGATTATGATCATCATAATTATCTTAATTTTTATCATCATGCTGCTCTCTGGATATCAGCAGCAGAATAATACAGTAATTTCAGGTACAATATATGTTTCACATTATTTCTACGATGATTATCAAAGTATTAATTTTTTAAAATCCTAATTTCTAAAAGATCCTATGAATGATCTCAAAGAAAAATGCAATTTATAACCTATATTTATATTGTACATAATATCTACCCAATTCCAAAATTTTTCCTTCAATATGACTTAAAGTAAATTTTCCTATGCTCTTTATTTCCCTTTCTTCATGTTTACAATTTTGGAAAACCTTAAAGTTAGAGAAGTTTAGTAGCAGATACAAAGATTAAAACTGTGAAACTCTTGCCAGTTAAAGATTTATTTCTGCAGAACCATATATTTTGGTCACTTTCTGATCCTGTTTGATCAAACAAGATTTCTGATTTCTATTTGTGACTGAATTTTATACAAATAAATATGTATTTCTTATGGGTAGTGTGATGGCATTCAAATGATCTTGATTTTCTCCAGTAATCTAGCATTGTCCAACACACATACATACACACACACACACACACACACACACACATACACAATTCCAACTTACCAAGTAACATACAAAACCTGGAAGAAGAATCATTTCAGGAAACATCTAATTGAAATCCAATGACATATAAATAAAATTTCTGTATTTTGTAAGGAAGAAAAAAATTAGAAAAACTTAACGTATCAAAGTTATAAAATACTCGGAATTTTGATGATCACAACCAAAAATTACCACCCCAAATTTCTTGAAAATAAATGTCAAAAATCTAACCACTGGTAAGTACAAACTGGGGAAGAATATTCTTCTGGAACTAACTTGAACTAAACAACAACAAGCTTATAATGGCAAATTTCAGGCAGAGGATATCATGAGATACCCAAAATTAAATTTCAATCAAAGAATTAGCTTTCAAAAGGATGTGAAATTCATTTACAAATCAATAATTTAAAAATTGAAATTAATGGGGTAGGCCCAATGGTGTAGTGGTTAAGTTCACATGCTCCACTTCGGCAGCCCAGGGTTGGCAAGTTCAGATCCCGGGGGTGAACCTATTCACTGCTCATCAAGCCATGCTATGGTGGTGTCCCACATACAAAATAGAGGAAGATGGGCACAGATGTTAGCTCAGGACTAATCTTCCTCAGCAAAAAGAGGAAGATTGGCAATGGATGTTAGCTCAGAGCCAGTCTTCCTCACAAAAAATAAATTACAAAAAATAAAAAATAAAATTCTAAAAAGAAAAAAAATTGAAATTAATGCCAGACATTTAGGAATACTATGTTTAGTTTTAATTTCTACAGAAATGGATTTAAAGCTATTCAAACAAACAAATACCTTTCAGAGATAAGGGAAGTCACACAAAAGACTGACTTGCAGTCAAGCGAATCCATTCAGGAGGCCAATATCCAAAACCACTGCAAATTCTGTAACTTCTATGTTTGTTTAAGTCCTCAGCTCTTTCATTAACACTTACGTTAGCAAGAATTCTCAATTACTATAAAATTATCAGCAGATCAAAATGCTGTAGATAGGACAAACAAGTTTGTGAGAAACTTGAAAATAATGATGCTCTTGTGAAGAAAACCTCTTTTAGAGGACTTTGTTTTTCATTTTCTCTTATGAATCTCTAAGGTTTCCATTGAAATTTATATCATGTCAAAAGTGAAAAGCAAAATGGAATAGCTATTTTTTCCACCTCATAACTTTCATGAGTAAAACATCCATCTTTCTTGCTAAAGGAAGGAAAGAAAAGAGACACTATCTTTATAATATTTCTTAACGTTTTCTTCATGATACTTTGCATCAACAAAGACAATAGGTGGATTTTAATAGAAAAGTTAGGATAAGGGCTTCAAGTATTTTGATATGTGGTGAGAATAATCATTTATTCAAGATTTATCACCCAACCCTTGGTAAAAACAAAGTATTTTCAGACATAGCTCTGATAAATTTTAGTTGAAAAGAGTCTGCCTTGGTTTGCTAAGTTTTCAATCTTGTTCCAAATGAATGAAAACCATATAAAGCACTTAAACTATTTTTTTTCTTAGCCATAGATCTGGAGATAAAATATACTTACTAGAAAATATTTGGAGCTTGATGTTGATATGTAGTAGTAGACTACTGTAAATAGGCATATAAATAATACTATTTAAGTGGAAAAGATATTCCATGAGCCAATTGGTTTGAGTCATTTAAATATATTACACCTTGCCTGCCTCTTAGTAATTATACCAATTATATCAGAGAATCATTTATCAGGGTGCCAATTAAGTGAATTCTACACTTTCTAAGACTTTCAAAAAAAAGTCTAAATGAGATAGACCAAACAACTCGTATGTGTATGTGCATTTTAGTTGACTCTTGATCATGTAACCTGGCAATAATTTAACCAGTGTTTCTTCCTCCATGTACCAGGGATATAGCTAGCTGAGGGCATACCTTATTCATTCAGTTTGCTCTGCTGTTTGAATTTGAAAAGTAAAATACTTTAACCAAAAAATATTGGCTTGCAATTTTACTTTTAATTTTCTTTAAAAACTGATTTCATGAACATTTTCCTTTTAGCTGATACTTGAATTTAAAGGTGAATTAATTTAATGATTCTTGGGTTGGTAGACATGTAATTACAGTTGATTGGAATGCGTGATCTTTTTAGTGAGAGATTTTTCTCAGAAGATGCAGAAGATTGAGTTATAAATTGACATTTAATAACAATGGAAAGAAACTTTTTAAGTCCTTATAATAAAAGTATTGATAAAATCATTTTAGCTATAGAAGTCTCTGTTTCATAAATTATGAAAGCAAAAAAACTTTTCTAAAGTGATTTTAAAACATCTAATAAAGAAAGATGTTACTTAAGTAACTATCTTAACCACTCTGTGAACAGAAGGGTTCGAAATTCTAGCTATTTATTCTATAAGGGACCCTACATAGTCAACCAGTCGACATTGGTCAAGGCGCAGCAAAAATGTGATAGAGTAGATAGCTTTTAACAACTCACCTTCCTATTTATTTTTATAGAAATGACATTTACAATATTATAATTATATAGTAATAAAAATATGAGACACGAACAGTTTTGAGACAGAATAGTTTCGCTGAAAAATCTCCAAGCCGGTCTTCTATGGTCAGCATCTTTATACACAAACGTTTTCACCAAGTCACATGAAATGTCGATATTGGTCAAAGAAATCTCTCAAATTATTTTAAGTGAAGAATGTGGTTTAATGTTAAGTAATTGATGAAGTGATTATTTCATACTCCAAATTTATTTAAAATTATGCAGATGAACACTATAGGTATCAATGTAGTGGTTTTTCTGAGAATACTATATTGTCAAAATATATTCTGATAGTATAGAGTTCTTATACATCTTTACAATAGAATAGGGAGTATTCACAGTTTGAGGAGAGATGAGAAGAAGAATTAAAATCTTGACTGAATTCAAAGAGACATATCTGATGAGCAGACAGGAAGGAAGACCTTCAAGTAGGTGAGTGGTACACTAATTGAAAACACATATTTTATAAATCGAGTTGGACTAGCTTAACATGCATCATAATAACTGATGGAATATCAGAACAAATAACTGTAGCACAAAAGCTAGAATAATTAGGTAAATAATTTCAGATCTTAAAGTTAAGGTGTCAATAAATCAATTCTAAATTATATACAGTCGAATTAGTTTATTTGCAAAAGTCAGAGAAGAACTATTATGCTTAATTACAGTCCTTGTAAACAATTCTTTCTATATCTGTTTACTGCTATGAGTTGTAACATCAAGAAAACACTTTGAAATCAATATACTTAATATCCATAAGGAGAGAAGATTTGTTAGTTTTCAATAAATTTAGTAGAGTTTAACATGTACTTGAGGATCTACTATGTGCAAAATATTGTCCTGAGGACTTAAGGGAGTGTAAATATAAACGTGAAGTACTTCCTACTCATAGCAATTTAAAACCCAAGAACTAGGATAGAAAAAGTTCACCTATGAATAAATTATATCATAGAATAAGATGAGTACCAAAGTTCAAAACGATGCAGGAGAGTTTGCCATAAGCAACAATCATCTTAGGTTGTTAGGAGGGATCAAGAAAAATACCCAAAAGGAAGTAGGCCTCTGCTTATTCATCTACTTATTCATAGCCAAGAGCAGAGAAAGTTTGGAATATGATGAGGAAAGATCACGTGTTTCAGATTTGTTGAAGTCTAGTGCAAGGGGTAGAGGGAAGTGGGAGATAAAACAGGAAAGACAGATTGGAGCTAAGTTGGAGGGCCTTGAACACCAGGCTGAGAAGCACTAGCCAGAAAAGTGGCATTTTCTCTTCTATCACGGGATAGATTACAGTAGACAGTTCTATGAGTAATTCATGTTGAGGAAGGATATAGAGAACACGATGCAGTCTTCAAGGAATTCATTTAATCATCAATTGCTCACCGAAGACCTATCATGCGCCAGGACTGTTTTACTTGTTAAATTTGGGCCATCATGGTGGCTGTAGAGATTAAAAGTAAAGTCTTAGTCCTCAAATAGTTCAAAAGCAAGTTAGAAAGACAAACAAGTGAAAAACCACTTGAAGTGCAGTGTAAATAGTGTTAGGATGTGATCCAGAAACAAGGTGGTGTTTTGGTTATCTACTACTGCATAAGAAGGAACCCCAAGGCAGTAAAGTTATGGGATGAATTTTTTCCCCTCAAAATTTGTATGTTAAAGCTCTAACCCCCAGAACCTCAGAATAGAATTTTGTTTAGAGATACAGCCTTTAAAGAGGCAATTAAGGTAAAATGAGGTCATATGGGTGGGCCCTAATCCAATAAAACGTGAGTCCTTATAAGAAGAGGAGATGAGGACACAGACACACACGGAGGGAAGATCATGTGAAAACACAAAGAATACCCAAGGAGAGAGGCCTTAGAAGAAACAAGTGCTGCCTGCAATTTGATCTCAGACTACTAGCCTCCAGAATTGTGAGAAAATAAATTTCTGTTGTTTAAGCCACCCAGTTAGTGGTACGTGGTTATGACAGCCCCAGCAAACTAGTACAAGTGACTTAATTAACACTCATTTAATTTGCTCTTGAATCTGGATATTGACTAGATTCAACTAGCGTCTTCTCACTTGTGGCTTCTCATGTGATTGCAGTCATATGCGCTTTCTCTCTCTCACTCTCTCTCCCTCCCTCTCTCTCCCTCTCCCTATGTGGTCTCTCCGTATGGCACCCTCAGAGTAGCCAGATTTTGGCAGCTAAAGATTCCCATAACAAGTATCCCAAGAGAAACGGAAGTCACCTGGCCTTTTCTAACCTAGTCTCAGAAGTCACACAAATTCACTTCCACTGCAATGTGTTTGTAGAGGCAGTCACCAAGTCCCTCACAGGTTTAAGGTAAGGGATATATACTCCACCAGATGATAAAGTAAGTGTCAAAGTCTGTGCAGACATGCTTTAAAACCACCACTGTCTCTCCTCTGGTTAAGAATTGCTTACATTCTTCCCACATGCAAAATACAGTCACCCTTTCCCAGGATCCCACAAAAGTTTCATCATATGGCATCCAGCTCAGGATCAAGGTCCAGGATCTGATCATTTAAATCAGGTCTGAATGTGGATGAGGTCTGTGATACAGTTGCTTGGGTATAGAGCTCGTTGAAAACTGTTCTGCTCAATGTGAAGCCCTGTGAAGTAAAAAGAGAACTTACCTGCATCTCTCACTATACATCCAACAAACCATAGCAGGGAGACAAGCATAGGAACACAGTTACTGGTTACTGGTTTGCAACAAACCTGTAACCCAGCTGGGCAGATGCTGCCAATTCCTTGATTACATCTCTGTCCCTCTGCCTGGGACTAACTCCCATGGCTCTTGGGTCTGCTTTCTGAGTTCTTGTTTCTGCTTTCTGAATTATTCTTCCTGTTCTATAATATGTAGCCTGTGTTTGAAGCTGAGTTGTTTTCTAACCTGCTTCTTGCTTGAATGAGTGGGGGGGTCCAAAAGTCACTTTTCATTTTGTAATGTTTCTGCTCTTACAGTCAAGCTGACAGTGTTACTCTACGTATAAATCTTTTAAAAATATTGGGTTTGCACCATTATACAAAAGCCACGAGTATACGACACCAGAATGGGTGGCTTATCTGAAGGCTGGAGGATCTGCTTCTAAGGGGGCTCACTCACGTAGCTGGCAAGGTGGTGTTCTGTCAGCTGGAAAGCTCAGCCACGACCTGATGGTTTGGAGCCTCAGTTTCTCTCAATATGGGCTGGACCATGTGGCCTGGGCTTCCTTGGCTCAGTTTCAAGAATGATCATTTCAAGAGGGAGAGAGAGAGCCAGATGGATCCTCTGTCACATTTTATCACCTAGCCTTTGAAGTCACACAGCTTTGCTTCTGCCATACTCTATTAGTTGAATAGTCAGAGAGACCCACCCAGGTTCAGGAGGAAAGGCATAGACTCAACTTCTTGATGGAGGAGTGGCAAGGTTCTAGAGAAACATGTAAGTCCAGAGATACTGTTGTGACCATTTTTGGAAAACACATTTTCCCACAATGAACTTTGAGGAAGAATTTGTCCCAAAATCAATGCATGAATCAATAAATGCTTGAGAGAAGGAGATATTTTAGTTTTATTACATCTATAGTTGAATATTAATAATAAATTGTTAATCAATGTCAAACATTTTAAGGAGATTTTTAGGCTTTATCTTATTTAATGTTAACAATAATCCAAATAGGTGGACATTATTATCATTCTTTTTGATGGATGAAATAACTGAGCCTTAGAAATACTCTTTAATTTGCTGTTTAACTACTGAAGTTCACACTACTATGGTAGTTCCTAGAATATGTCCAAATGCTGATGGAACTAATCCTATATAGAAAGGAATATGAATGTGTTCTAGAAAGATGGATAACTCCAGGAACAAAGTTCTTGACTTGGCAAAAGTACATGTGATCCAGTGTATAATTGGAGAGTTTGGCCATAGTAACAGAGAAAGTTCATCAATTTTAACAGATGAAATTCATGGGCATAGATGGAGATAATTGGGTAGATTTGGTAGTGGTAAGATGAAGTTTTTATTTTATAACTGTTTCCATTTTCTCTTTGAAATAACAGGCAACACCATCAGCTGAGGCATAGTT
The DNA here is from genome assembly GCF_020826845.1 of Diceros bicornis minor. NCBI lineage: Eukaryota > Metazoa > Chordata > Mammalia > Perissodactyla > Rhinocerotidae > Diceros > Diceros bicornis. The sequence goes on along the minus strand of NC_080743.1, from coordinate 19,886,331 downwards.
TTTGAAATCTGACTGTTGAGCCATTATGAAGTAGTCAAGTTTGATAGTGGAGAATGGGCATGGTAAGAGTATGGTTGGGCAGGGCTCGAGATCCACTTGAGATTTGTGGTCGTGAATGAGTTGTGTGTTTTTCTCTAGCCACAGTTCACTGCTGGTTTCAGATGCAAAGTAGAAGAGTTTAGTTTTAATCAGGGTTGGAATTTTCCAGATGACTATAAAGAAAGGAAAGAAGGGAAAAGACATTGGTGATATGTGTAAATGAATAATTTTAGTGATTGGCCTCCCAATCTAACTAAGGTAAAGTGGGAAGTGAAACATGAGACATGGTGGACAGGAAAAAAGTGGATATCCCTGTGAAGTAAAAGAATTTTTGGAATAAAGTAAAATAAACTCCATAGTCATACACCTTACCAAAGAGATCAGTGAGTAGCTGTAATGTCAGTGCCTAAACCTGATTCGTCTCTTACCATTTTTCTTTGCCTCTACTTCCAAATGAAAGGAATTTATTTATTTATTTATTTATTTTTAGTCTGAAGGCTTTCTTTCCCTCTGCAGGCTAGAAGCGCAGAAGTAACATCCCCATGAACAGACCTCAACTAAAGACTGACGGTGGATGGTATATAAATACTCCAACTCCCTCTTCCTTGGGTGAGATAAATCTGAGACATGTTCTGCACCATTTCCCAGATTCCCCTAGTTGGATTAAGCTTTAGTTACCCATGTGGGAACTTGCTTAATAATACACATTTAATTGACTCTATCCCTTCCCTATCTTACTTCCTCATTCTCCTACTGGTGTTTCCTGGGACTGTCTCCCAAATAAACTAATTATACTCAAATCCTTGTCTCGAGGCCTGCTTCAGAGAGATCCCAACTAAGAAAACCCCTGTTCTCTAGAAAATCCTTATTGAACACCTCCTTTGAGCCCCTAGAGCTCCTATCATAACACTTATCAAAATATATTTGTGTCTTCTTACCTGTCCTTCTCCCCATTATACTATGTCCCCCAAGAAAGGAAAAGTAAGTCTTTAGCTTCTAAGAGCCTTCTCTTAGCACAGTTTCTATTACCTAATAGGATCAAGTCACATATTTCATAAATTTAATTGAGTAATCAATAAAAATTAATGGTTTTGCTGACCAAGGATATGAAATATCTTTTTAACTCATAGAAACAAAATTAGATTGGATTCAGTATACCGTGAGTGTTAATCGTACCATGTTTTGGGCATTATTGTGCTTTAAAAATTGATAATCCACAGTAGTTAGTGTCAAATAGGAAATTTCTGCTAGCCAGAATGTATCACTGTTTTTAGACTGTTACATTTGAGAGAGTGGAATAATATGATATTGTCTCTTCAGATATATATTGAACAGTTAGGGAGTTGTGAGGTTGAGAATTTATCATTTCTCCCTAAGCTCTTTATTCTGTGAATTATTTTAGTTTCGGCAACAAAGAAATAACTATAGGAAATTGTTTTTATTTTTTGCATCATGAATACCTAATATACAGGGTGCTGAATACATAGTTATAGAATAAATATTTTTATGACAAGAAATTATCATTTTAAAATGAATTATCATTGGAACTAGATTAAACTGATTTTTAAATTGGAAAATGAAAGCACAGTAATAAAGCTCTTTACATTTTTTTTTTTAATTATGGTTTGACTATCACCTAAGTAACTACTATTTATATACCTGTTTGCTACTACCAATTACTGTATAAAGTTCAGTTACTATAACGGCTAAATATCATGACAATTGTGTAACTCGACCAAGAGCCATAGGAGCTGTGATACGGATACACTTCTGAGGAAGCTTATTTGCATTTGCAAATTTCAACAACTGCTCAAGTATCTGTTTTCTAGCAATTAGACAGCTGCTACTTAAAATCAATAGTGGCGAACTCTGGTTGTGTTTGGTTTAGAAACTAAGTGTTGTCTTGTGCAGCATTCTGGTACTTTGCAGTGTATTAATGAAGCCACTTTGCTTCATGCTGTTGTATCACCGCAACTTGGCACCCCCTTCCTCCTCAGCTGGCTATTGCATTACTTTGTCTATTTTCTTTTAATCCTTTGTCTTATTCACAGGATTTGACTTTGAGTAGTTTTGAATTTCCCTTGTCAAGCGTTAATTCACAGTCTTTAAAATGTACAGCTATGGAGTCTGACCTGGGTGAAATATGTTGGATAATTTATTACCAAAAGTTATGTGTGAAATATTTAGGAGTTCCATTTGAATTTCCTAAGCAGTTGGGGAATTATTTTCATGGAAGGCACAAGGTATATATGGTGAAAACTGGCAGGCAAGTGAACATTAGTTGACTGAAAAGATAACTGCAGTTAGACTGGCTTCTGTACAAGTAAAACAATGTTTTTTTTTTTTTTAATTTTTATTTATTTATTTTTTTCCCCCCAAAGCCCCAGTAGATAGTTGTATGTCATAGCTGCACAGCCTTCTAGTTGCTGTATGTGGGACGTGGCCTCAGCATGGCCGGAGAAGTGGTGTGACGGTGCGCGCCCGGGATCCAAACCCGGGCCGCCAGCAGTGGAGCACGTGTACTTAACTGCTAAGCCACAGGGCCGGCCCCAAAACAATCAGTTTTGAGTGGTGAGTTGTATCTTACTATGTGCTAATAACTGAAATATGTACATAACACTCATATCAAATCTCCTATATGCCTTGCCTTTGAGATTTTATGGTTCATACTTAATGCCAATTTTTGCCTTATTATGTTGTTTGTATAAGATTTCTTAGACTAGAAATGTGTTTTAGAAGTATAGGAAAATCGGCAGAAAAATGTAAATGCTGACGTTAAACTAAACGCTATTGGAATACTGCTCTCAAGTTTTTAAAGTCACTGTGCTGTTTTATACTAGTGTACCTTTGCACATGTCAATTTGTCTAAAATTCACTCCCTCCCCTCCTCCTCCACCCTGCCCCACCCCACCATCCCTTGCCTCTCACCCAACCCAGGAAATTCTGTGTTTCTTTCAAATCTTGGCACAAACTTCATTTGAATCTCTCAGGCAAAGCAAGACAGTCCATCCATCTTCCTTGATCCCATTGTATTTTGCCCATGGGAGGGAGGAGTTTAGATGCCAGGAATTACTTATGTTCTAAGGGCTTTAGTGTGATGATAAATATTCAACCTCACAACTTCTTAACTTTGTTAAGTACACATCTGAAGAGGCAATATTGTACTTTCTTATCAATTTCCACTCTTTTACATAATTAGACCAAGTAAACAAATATTTCTAAATGCATTGCTTTGCAGATATGTCTCATAAAGTCTCCTAATTCGTTCCACTTTAATCCAGGGTATAATATCACTGTTGCTCTACAGCCTTTGGGCTTTACCCCCTTAGAACATTCTCATAACTCTTTTTCTCTATCATTTGAAGTCTCATCACTTTTCTCCTGGATCTTCATCTCTTTCCCTAAGGCTGTCATATAATCTACCTTAAAAATAGTGAGACCTGTAATGAGAGACAGATAGCAGTTTCTTTTCTGTTATAAACCCTGGAAGTCATTGCCATTGAAGTAGTTTTGGTTGACCCTATTACAAAACCACAGTCTTAATACTCAGCCCAGTAAAAGGCGATGTTATCTGCTGATAGAAAAACCTTTAAAAATATACATAATGTACAGACCCATCCTAGATATTTGATTATATCAACATCTACAGTTTCCCTCCCTAATTTAAAGTCAATAGAACATTAAGAATTTAAAAGATGATATTTGTTTGCTTCTAATTGTGCAAGAAATTACATTACAGTGATGTAAAAATCATAAAAATAAATTTTACTTACTGAGTCTTAGAGTTGCCTTGATTTTGGAGAGTTGAATGGTTTACAGACATAGTCTACTCAAAATAAGCTAATTTTTCACATCATTTTTTTTAGTAAAGATGAATATCTTGGAATGATGACTGTAGTCACCGGAAAAAGATTCACTCTTTAAATATTCTACTACTATTGCTCAAACTATAGGTCTGTGAGATATATACACTTAAATGATGAAAATATATTGTATACTGTGCTTTAGAGGTCAATTAACTTGAGTTTGGTCGGACTAAGAGGCTTTCTAAGTTCAAAAATTAAAAGCCTTTCACTAACCATGTCACGATGATTAAACCAAAATGCTTCAATTTGGGGTAGAAATCATTCAATTCAATTAGAAAATTATAGAAATGAGAAAGTAACTTTTAGGTATTTGTTAACCGAATTGTCTCTACTCCCCTACATTTGTCAATAGTTGCAAGTTTGAAAGTATCTGATATAGAAATATATCTATTTTTTCATCAGCTGCTCCATGATAAAAAAAAAAAAGGGGGGGCTGAGACTGAGTTGCTAATGCTTTTGAGTGTTGTCCATCACAAATGCAAATGCAACACTGCTGGAAGGTATGATCAGCCCCAGAAACAAAGCAATGACTCTCATGAGCAGATAACTTGAAGCAGTCGGGCCCTGGGGACTTGGTTTTGGATGGTCAGGAAAGCAAAGAAGGAGGGCGGAACTATCACTCCAACTGGAGGTGTTTATCTGGCACATCTGAAGTTAAGGCCAGCCTTCTTGCAGGTTTTGAAGAACCTGAGTTTCCTCAACAGTCTGAAATATTCCTATAGCATAAAGTGTTAACCTTTACTTGTGAGTGTGAGTAAGCGTGCGTGTGAGTGTGTGTGAATCTGTGTGTGAGTCTGTGTGTGTAAATCCGATCTTATTGGAATGTAGGTGGGTGTTTGGCTCCGTGGTGCCTGCTTACATAACCCTGGTTACCCGCCCCCGCCACACACACTCTGACCAACTTGATGTTGTCTCCATCCTCAGCAGCATCAGGTCTCTTTGAGGCCTATGAACCTGACTGGCAAGATATTTCTAGTTTTAAGGAGCTTCTCGTAATTGACACACCAAGTTGGAAATTAAAGTTAACCATTCAGTTAGAGGTAGGTTGACAGAAACAAGGAGTTGTCTGAGGGTAGTAAAGACTGCAGTTATTATTTCAGGGCCAGTATCAGGTCTCTGAATTTAAGCCTTGAGATGGCTATTAAAGATCATGAGAATAAATATGTTCATTCATTCATTCATTAAACATTTGCTAAATCGTGCTAGTTGTTGGCAATAGAACGATGGATAAGCTGTGATTTCTACTCTCTAGAGGCTGAGAGCCAGGGGTTGGTAGAGGTGGTTGGGTGGGGATGGAGGGGAGACAATACCCAAATATTTTGCTGCAACTTTGTATTTACGTGTTTGACAAGATAAGAGAAAGACACTTTTTAAAAGATGTGGTCTTGCAAGATTAACATGTAAACTGGAAAATTATGCGGGTTAGAGATGCGAGTTTCTTGCCAAAGGAAACACATTGGTAAAGTCATAGATGCTTTACATAATCTGGTGTGTCTAGGAGTAACTACAGCAGATTACTATGGTTGAAGCATGGGAGGTTACAGGAATAGGTAAAATTGGACTGCTTGGTACATGCCCATGTCACAGAAGAGGTTTAACCACAATGCTGTACCTCCAAGTATGAGGGTTTAGGCTTTCCCTGTTACATGAAGCTCTTTCAGACGTTAAGATACCGCACCTCTCTCTGTTTTTTCATCTTTTAAGTGTTTTGGGCCACTGAAAAGGCCTGGAGAATAAACATGCCAAGTGGTCTGTATGAAAGATGAACAAAGTATTGCGACATGAGTGCCATCCTCCTGAATGAACTGTAGGTGGCATGTTGTTGATGGAAGGGCAGAAAGGGCAAAATGAAGCAGCCAGTATGGAGGTAAACACAAAAATAAGACATTGGCTTGGTTTCCACCATTGACAAGCCTCCCATTCAGTGACTTCATATGGCCCCTGGACTGGCACCAAAAGTGTCTCCTGAGTTCTCTCAATGCTGACCTCCCACTCCTCTCAGCCACTGCTCATTCTCTCTTGTCCAGTATTCTAGAAGATCACCTGTTCTCATTCTTCCACACTGTCCTCAGCCTTGGTGATCTTCTTCTTCTTCTCCATCCTGGAGTGGGGAGCTGGACTTCAGTATAAGCTCTGATTCCCTCAGTTTCCCAATTTGATTTTTATTCATTCATTCATTCATTCATTTATTTATTTATTTATTTATTTATTTATTTATTTATTTATTTTGAGGAAGATCAGCCCTGAGCTAATATCAATGCTAATCCTCCTCTTTTTGCTGAGGAAGACCGGCCCTGAGCTAACATCTATTGCCAATCCTCCTCCTTTTTCTTCCCCATAGCCCCAGCAGATAGTTGTACGTCATAGTTGCACATCCTTCTAGTTGCTGTATGTGGGACGCGGCCTCAGCACGGCCCGAGAAGCAGTGCTTCGGTGCGCGCCCGGGATCCGAACCCGGGCCGCCAATAGCAGAGCGCGCGCACTTAACCGCTAAGCCACAGGGCCGGCCCCCCAGTTTGATTTTTAATCCCTGATTATTGACTATTTGCTTTCACTCTATTTCAGTCTTATTACCCTAGCAATGAGAATGCATTTGCTTAACTAAGGGTAAATGACTTAGCAGGCTGAAGAAAAGAGAAGCATAATGACTAATATGCAAAATATTATATAGCTGTCCTAGTACATGGAACACCTTTTATCCTGAGGACAATGAAGAGCCATTGAAGTATTTAAAGAAGGAGAGGAAAAAACTCAATGATTTGCTTCTTAGAGAGTTCTCTTTGCCTAAAGCGTGAAGGGTGGATGGTGGTAGAACCAGATTAGAAAAGAGGAAATGTGAGGAAACTATTTTTCAGCCAAGGAGAGAGAAGATAAGGTCCAAAACAAAGGCAGTAGCAGAAAGGATGAGAGCAGGTTTACACTGAAGAGATGTTAAAGAGACTTGGAGACTATATTCTTTGGGAAACAAGAGGAAACAAATAACAACAAACAAACAAGAATCAAGATGGTCTCCTTCAGGCACAAGCAGCTGGGTGGTAGTGTCATTGTCAGATAAGCAGTACAGCAAAAGTAGCCTATTTAAGCAAAAATTATTATGAATTCAGTCTTGAATAAATTGAGTTTGTCCAGGTGAAGATATGTGTATTTGTTTATAGTTCAGCAGAGGACCTGGACCAGATATTCTTATTTGGACATCACCTATATTCACATGATGGAGCTCTGGATGAGAATGAGATGAGGAAGAGAAAGCCCATAGATTGAAAAGAGAGCCAGTGGCAGAACTTTTCCTCTCTCCTCTCCTCCCTCCTCTACAGAATTGAGCATCGTTAACTGCATCAACTTTCCCTACATTCCCCAGTCTGCTCCATTGGGATTTAGGAAGGAAGATCTTTTCTTGATCCAGTGCTATCCATGGGGGATTCCTTACATCAATAACTGTAAGCACTAGCCAGATGACTGAAAAAGAGAAATGTGATCAAATGAAATGTGGAATTCTACCTGGATTCAAACTTTTGTAGGTCTATTGATGGGGTCAAAGATAAAATGACAATATTGATATTGGGGCTTTTATCAAAGTAGAATATTTCTGCCAGCTTTGCCTATAACTTCATTCCCATTTGCAGTAACACAATGTCCAGGAATAACCTCAATGAAACTTGTGTGGTGTATATTTGAAGAAAATTATCAAATAGAGAATTAAAGCATAATTGAGAAATTGGACAGATATACTATGCTTTAGATAAAAGAGATGCATATTTAAAGTGTCTTTTCATTCTCAATTACTGCGTGTATTTAATTTCATTCAAAATAGAAAAGGAAATAATTTTTAGGAAAGTTGAAACTATAATTTTAAATTTTATCTGCTAAAAACATGTCAGGAGAGCCATTTTTAAAGATAAAGTTAAAGGAATAGGCAGGACCTATCAGGCATTATATATATTACAAAATCATAATATTTAAATAAGCATAACCCAATTAGATAGACATAGATAGATAACACAGGATATACATATGAGGATTAGATCCTATCCCCCATGAGAAATATTAGATATCATAGAGATAGCACAAACCACTGAGCAATGGAAAGAATACTTAATAAAAATGTTTTGGTTATCAGTTTACTACTTAGAAATAAAGAATTCATATACTCATCTTATATATTATACCAAAATAAGATAGGAAATGCAAAAATTCAAGCCGGAATTTGGGGAGAAATAAAATAATAATTCATTAAACTACTGAGCTAACAAGATTTTTATAAATTTAAATATGATATAATAAAAATAGATTTGAAGTAAAGATAATTAGAACCTTATTCAAAAAAAGAATACAAACTTAAATAATACATTTAAAAAGGTCACACTAAGAGAGTATTAATATTGTTAATATATGACAATTTCACAAAGCAGTTAAGAACCCCCGTAATTTCACTAGATAAGCAACCACTGGATATGACCTGATATTTAATGGAAGAAGACATACAAATGGTTGATAAACATATGCGAAATATTCACTTTATCGGTGTTCAAAAGGCAAATAAGGGCCCAGGCCCGGTGGTGTAGTGGTGAAGTTCATGCACTCCACTCCGGCGGCCAAGGGTTCCCAGGTTCAGATCCCAGACACAGACCTATGTAATGCTTATCAAACCATGATGTGGCAAGTGTCCCATACATAAAGTAGAGGAAGATGGGCACGGATGTTAGCCCAGGGCCAATCTTCGTCAGCAAAAAGAGGAGGATTGGCAATGGTTGTTAGCTCAGGGCTAATCTTTCTCATCAAAAAATAAAAAATAAAAAGGCAAATAAATTCAACTATAATTTTAGTTCTATGTAAATGAAACAAATATGTAAAACTATAGTAGAAAATGATAAAGTTGTAGCCAAATACAATGTGCTGAAAAATTATCTCAGAAAAAATTTGGGACAATTATGAAAATTTAAAATACTTATGCAATTTGATCTGATAATTTCACTTCTGGAAATCTATCATAAGAAATTAATCATAAGTTCTGAAATGAAACAAACAAAAAATAAAATTGGCATAGGTACTGAGGACAGAATTGTTCTTAATAATGAGAAGCAAAACAACCAGTGATGGTTAATTTTACGTGTCAACTTAACTGAGCCATGGGGTGCCCTGATATTTGGTTCAGCATTATTTCTGGGAAAGTGTTTCCCAGATAAGGTTAGCGTTTGAATCTGTAGACTAAGTAAAGCAGATTGCCCTTCTCGATGTGAGTAGGCATCATCCAATCTGTTGAGGAAGAATTCTCTCTCTCTGCCTGACTGTTGAACTGGGACATCAGTCTTCTCTTGCCCTCAGACTTCCACTACCAATACTCCTGGGTCTCAGGCCCTCGCACTTGAACTAGACCTACACCATCAGCTCTCCTGGCTCTCCAGCTTGATGAACACAGATCATGTGACTTCGCAGCCTTCATAACGATGTGAGCCAATTCCTTATAATAAATCCATCTATTTATCTGTATCTATTTATCTGGCATCTATTTATTCTATTGGTTCTGTTTCTCTGGAGAACCCTGACTAATACACAAGCAAAATGTTTGTGCTAAGATCATGATTAACTACTGTACATTACTTAATTTTAGCTTACTTATTCGGTGAGCTCTTATGAAGCAGTTAAATATTGTTTAAGAGTTGTTAGCTCCTGGAAAAAGTATAAGTCATTTTCGTAAGTGAAAAAGAAGAATTTAGAGTTGTATATTCGCTATAAAAATATAGATAAATATAACAAATGGAAAATGTATAAATATAACAAACAGAAGTGAATATAAAAAACACATGGGTTACTATCAGGTGGTGAAAATATGGGTGGTATTTTTAAACTTAAAATATATGTTTCCAGAGTTCTCAGAATAGGTATGTATTAATTTTATAACGGAAAAACACTTTATTTTAACAGAGGGGATTCATTAACCAGCTAAAAACATTAAGTAAACTTGATAAAATGTATGCCTTTTTATGCCCTGAGAAGAACACAGGAATACAAAGTGGGGACTCACACGTAAGCACACACACCTGTCATCTAATATCCAGATACTCTTCTTGAAAAATGGGAAGCATCGGCCTGTTTGCCTGTTAATGCTTCCATAAGTTCTGGTATACTTAAACTTCATTTAAATACAGCCATTTAAGCAGGATGGGGGAACATTTAAAGCTAAAAAGCCAAGATATCACTTCTCTTGGCATAAAGTGGCTCCCAGGCAAGAAACACCGAAAAGGGCCTGGGATGACCCATCACACACATTTCTTACTGGAATGTGTCCCACTTTGGTCCTTTAGTGAACAATGGTGACATCCTTGCACACAAAAACACTCACACTCACACATTAATTTTTCTCTCAAGCAAAGAGAAGCATAAAATATCACTAAAAAAAAAATTTAAGAGAGTAAAAATGTTAGGATAAAAATTAAGTTGAAAGTTGAAAAACTATGGGTATTTTCGAGCACCACTCTGATCTAGAAAGGAAAGATGAATATGTGGTATTCACTTATGAAAATTGTATTACAAAATTAATGCTCATCTTTCCAGGAAATGTCGATAATTTGTTTTTATGCATAATTATTTCTGTAACCTCTGTTGACTAAAACTAAGTTCTTTTTCACAAATGTGCAGTATGGGAATATGACTTTAAGATACTGATATATGGTTAAGTTTTACGAATGTGGATCTATATTAAATTTTACCCAAAAATCGTAGATAATTAATGCAAAATACAAACCTGTTTGCCATTCTAGCTTTGCTATATTTACATAGCTGCATATATTTTTCCTCTAATGTTTAATGCTATCACCAGCCTGTGCTGTGCTCAAATCCCATAATCCCCATTGACTCTAGGGAACTCAATTCTAGAGTAGTCTCTTTTTCATCAGCCCTGGCTTAGGAAAGACATGATGTTGATGCCGACTTCACTAGCTTGTCTCTTATTGATTTACTAAACCAAGAGTCCTCCGAGATCTCTTTGGGAAATAGATCAGACAGTGAAAAAATTCATTCTAGCGTGCCTACATCTCTAAACATTTTGACCCCTTCCACAATATTCTGCCAAGGCAGTTCCTGCATCTCCATCCATTTACTGGAAGCCAATATTTTCCCAAGCTTTAAGAAGTCATTCCAGTAACAAATTCAGATAACCTCTGGTGTCCTTTCTGGTATGTTGAACCCGAAGTTGCTAGATCGTAGTCCATATTTACAAACTGTCTTCTATACAATCTTATGTTCTGTATGCCACCAATGCTCCCTCTATTCATCTAGCACCCTCAAAATCCCTTCTTGGTGTCTTGTCAGTACATATTTGTAAAATATTATAGCTCTTTTTGGGGAGTAATCCCTTTCCTCATAGAGAAATTACGGTAGTTGACTAAACTTTATACGTTAGTCTATAAGTGATGAGGGGAAGTGGAGGGAAATCTTAAAGAAGGCAATTATCATCTTGGGAAGTGTCCATTTCAGTAGAGGCTTCTGCAAGGTCTCCAGGCAAACGAAGGCTGTTATCCTGTAGCAACGGATGTGGGTCACTTCTGCAGCCTTGGAGGCTTCAAGGGAATCTGGGGATTCAAGATTCTCAAGTGTATCCATGAAGGTGTCCCATCCCAGGTAGCTGGAACCCATTCCTTTGGTACCTCAGCCCTTTCTTTAGCACAGGAGATGTATCAAGACTGGGAATCATGCCTTCCCTGTAATTCAGCTACTCTCACGATTAGGTCTTGAGTCTGGTTTTGGTTTGATTGCCTTCCAACTGCAGGAGATGAAGATCTCTTTAAATACTGTCAAAGATACCCTTTGACCTTCCCTCTGTGCAAAGGGTCTATTGGCAGATTTGAGTCTGACGTTTTTATTTAGCATATCAATGGAATTTAAAAATAACTAAATAATTTCCCAGTCTTTATAATTACCATTGCCACCACATATCTCAAATGTCAGACATATTGCATAAATCAGTGCATCCTCTTCCACAGATATTCCATCTCAATTAACCACTGGTGAGAGGCTTATTAATGGTTATGCTGCAGAATGCCAAGCATTATCACCATCCCACCCATTACCAGCAATGCAGTCTTTTTTGCTGTCTGGCTAGCCAGTGATCCAACCCTGTAGTGCCCTTTGAGGATCTGTTTCATAGAACCATTTCTAACTCCCTTAGTGAGGTTCCCCTTAGAATCAGACCCTGAGAGGAAGCCTGTGCACTCTTTATTTAACACAAGATAAACAAAGGAGCGTGAAGATGATACAAGAAAGGCAAAGCAGCTTGTCAAGTTATTATTAAGCATAATCTTCAAAGAAAAGTTGCAAAACACATGCCTCAGAATTATTCTGGCCAAGGGCGAAGGTGCTCGAGTTTTTGTATTCTTGAACTCATTGTTTAAGGGCTGCTCTCAGAGAGATGTTATTTCTCAGACATTTCTGGTCAGCTGTGCATTGGCAAAGAGGGCACTAGCAACATTGGGCAGCCTTCCAGCAAAGATGGCAGTGCTGGTGATGGGAGGTCAGGTTGACTCACAGAAGAGAGGAGGGGTTCAAAGGGACCTGAGCAGAAAATTGACAACGATAAAAATTAAGTTTATGCATGTTTTGCTTTTTATTTAAATAGTGATAAATTAAGTGTGGTCTTAAATTTCTGGATAAAATATGCATTTTTTTAATAAATAAAGAAGCTGGACAATCTGCAAGATAACTTCAAATATCAGTAATAGACCAATTACTATACATCTCACTCACAGCAAGAATTCATTTATTCAAAAATGATTTATGACTGCCTTTCCAAGAGTTGGGGATACACAGGTGCCCAAGCACACCCTACTATCAGGTACATAAAGGTGATAATTCATGCACTCATTATGATTGATGTAAGTAAAGTATTTAATATTAAACCATTTTAAATAAGTTCTTTCAGATTAGTGATTTTTTTTCAAGGATTAATACTTAACCAATAATAATGAAACCAGTAACAATACTTCAATGCAACAAATGGGAAAATTTTTGCTTGGAAATTCAGCAAGAATGGATCCACATTTCAGAATATCACATCACTGACAGCAGTGCTGCTAGTGGCATTTAAACCAATACAAAACATCTGTACTCGTTCTTTCAATCATGTAGCCAAGTATTTATTGAGCACATACTCTATGTCAGCACAGCTCCGGGCACTGAGGATACAGCAGTGAATGAAATAGACAAAAATCCTTGCCTTTCTGAAGTTTACACAACCTTCACTTGTAGCTGTAGCTTCATGGTGATAACACCTAAGGGTTCAAGTATCTGCTTATTTTATTATGTCTTTTAGTGTTCCTATGTCTGAGCATTTATACAGAAAAATGATAACTTTATTATACTTTGCCTTTATTCCTCATTTATCCTAAATTTAAGGCATAGTATTTTTTTTAAAATTGTGTGTGTAGGTTTATCTTTGAATGTAATTTCAGGATAGTAGAGAGAGCAATCCACGGTATTTGTTATTAAAGGAGGCATTAAGTCTAATTGAGTTAATAACAACTTCATTAAAGTACACATATTCTTATAGTCAGGAAAGTGACAAGGTCCTTGGGATCTATTATAAGGATGGAAGCCTGAGAGTTTTTGAAGATTCTAGACTCAGTGTCTTTCCATCTATCTTCAAAAAGATGTAATATCCACTAAAAATAAATACGCTTTACTTCTGAAGTCACTTTATCACCAGAGAGAAAAATACAGTATAAACATCTATGAAGTTGCTCAACTAGAAAATATCTATTTTCTCAGTTACACTTCTGAAATATCAACTCTCCATAGCTGTAACGTGCGGGGAGTATCCAACGCTGCGTTGCTGGTTGCCCTGCTCTCCTTCCTCAGTTGCAGAGATAGGTTGACAATTCCCAAGTCTCTCTCTATGCCCAGTTCCCTTACATCAGTCAAGATCTCCACACCCATTTCTCGACTGGAGGTCTCCATTTGCGTATTGCAGTCATCTCAAATCCCAAACTGAACTTGTTTCCAATTCCCATTCCTGAACTACTCTTTCTGTCTTTTCTCTTTCTGTGAATGACATGAGGAGATCTATCCATTTGAATAGTGAGAAATTGAAGAATCATCCTGATCTCCCTATCACTCATACCCAATCCATCTATTCCTATTGACATTAAACAATTTTAGAAAGGCGCCATTTCTAGCCAAGGTGATTAGAAAAGCTTCATAAGTTGTCTTCCTCCCATAGTATCCTCTGGTCTTGTCTATTTCTAGTCCATTTTCTGCTCTATAGTATCCAGAGCAATCACTCTAAAAAGAAAATCAGATAATGTTACTTTCGCATTAAAATCTCTTCAATGGCGTCATATTGCCCTCTGGATAAAGTTCAAAATCTAAAATAGGATTAAATTTAATTCTCCAGCCTCTATTTTCTCCAAATCCAATTCTCTACTCATAAACTCCTACTCATTGTTCAGGCTTCCTTCAAGGTGTCATTTCTATCTTGTAATCCTCTCTGATCACCCAATCAGTTCTAGGATGGATACCTTTCCTATGTGCTCCCAAAGAATTCTATCCTACTGTCTTTATAGTGCTCATCACAATACATAGCAATTAACACTTTATTTGTCTTTCCATCTTGCTGTCTTGTGTACCTCTGTATCCTAATCCCAAATGTAGTTGTGGGTATAGTAGGTGCTCAAATGTTAGTTAAATAAAAGTTATTGTTAAATAGTGAGATATATTCAATTATAATATTTTATAATTTTTTTAGTTAAAAGACTTTATTTTTTTGAAAAGTTTTAGATTTACAGAGAAATTGATCAGACAGGACAGAGCATTCCCATTTAACTCCTCACCCCTACCCCAGTTTCCCCTATTAGTGACATCTTGTGTGTGTATGGTACATTTGTTACAACCTATGAACCAATATTGACACATTATTATTAACTAAAGTTCGTATATTTTATAAATGTAAAATGAAATTTCTGAGGATTTGAGCCAAGATATGAACAAAGACTGGTAAAGTTTACCTAATATGCTTAACTCATTAAACAAATAATTATTAAGTACTGCCAATACGTAAAGTACTGTGTTAGGTTCTGAGGATCCAAAATTGAATAAGAAGTGGCCTCTTCCCTTACAGAGCTCCCAGTTGTAGAGGAGAAGATGAATGAGTAACCTAATAATCAGGTGGCAGGATGGTAGATCCTGTGGTGGGGTGTCTACAGAGTGCCACTTCAGTAAAGGAGAGAATTTTTAAAAATTAGATTTCATGTGGAGAAGACGACTGGGAAAAGTTTACTAGAGGATATGATAGCTTAAACTGAATGTTGAAATTTGAATAGGATTTAGCAGATGAATAAGAGATGTAAAAGCATTCCAACTGGAATAAAAGCATATATGAATGCATGAAGCCTAAAACAGTAGGATATGCTTTGGTGGCTAAAGAAAAGGATGTTATAAAGCGAGAGGGAGAGAGCAAAAGTCAGTTAATGAGGGGCCTTCATTTCTAAACTAAGGTGTTTGACATTTATCCTAAAAAATAGGAAGTCAGAATATTACGTAGGGAATTAGATCAGTTTAGCTTTATTAAAAATATCGTTCTCTTGGAGGCCAGCCCAGTGGCGTAGGAGTTAAGTGCTCATGGTCTGCTGTGGCGGCCCGAGGTTTGCGAGTTCGGAACCCCGGGCACACACCGACGCACTCCTTGTCAAGCCATGCTGTGGCGGCATCCCATATAAAGTGGAAGAAGATGGGCATGGATGTTAGCTCGGGGCCAATCTTCCTCAGCAAAAAGAGGATTGGCATTGGATATTTGCTCAGGGCTGATCTTCCTCACACACACACACAAAAAAAACCCTTCTCTTTTGGTAGAGTAAAAATAAGTTTTAAATATAAATTCATGTAAATATATGTATATGATCCAAATTTTAAAGTCAGCCTTGGTAGAATAAATATAAGATATATAATTCTCAACTCACTAGAGAACAAAAAACTAAAGAAACTTTGAGTAATATAGCAAAAGAAGTGAACTAAGGGTGAAAGAATAGTGTGAAAGCTTAAAAGCATAATATATAAACTAGAATGATAGAAGTAAGCCCAACTAAAGATGAATGTGCTAAACCTCACTTCTTGAAAACTTTTAGATTGTAAAACAAAAGACAACTAAAATATATGAAGACCTAAAACTAAATAATGCAAATAAAATAAAAATAATGTGATATGAGGAAAATTAAAAATAAAAGCATCAGCAGCATCATCACCATCATCATAATCATCATAGTGATCCTTTATTTAACATGTTGTCAGATATTATATAAGGATTAAAAGTATAATATGACATGAATATTTACCAATCAAAAACATTTATATGTCAAATAGTGTATCACTGTTTTGTGGCCTAACATATGATCCATCCTAAAGAATGTTCCATGTGCACCTGAGAAGAATGTGTATTCTGCTGCTATTGGATGGAATGTTCTGTAAATGTCTGTTAAGTCTATCTAGTCTAACGTGTCGTTCAAGTCCAATGTTTCCTTATTGATTTCCTGTCTGGATGATCTATCCATTGTTGAAAATGGGGTATTGAAGTCTCCTACTATTAATGCATTGCTATCTATTTCTTCCTTTAGGTCTGTTAACATTTGCTTTTTATATTTAGGTACTCCTATGTTGGGTGCATAAATATTTACAAATGTTTTATCTCCTTGTTGAATTGAACACTTTATCATTATATAATGACCTTCTTTGTCCTTTTCACACTATTTTTCTTAAAGTCTAGTTTGTCTGGTATAACTATGCCTGCTTTCTTTTGGTTTCCATTTGCATGGAATCTCTTTTCCATTCCTTCACTTTCAGTCTGTGTGTGTCTCTAAGCTGAAGTAAGTCTCTTACAGGCAGCCTTTAATGGGGTCTAGTTTTTTATCCATTCAGCTACGCTATATGTTTTGATAGGAGAATTTAGTTCATTTATGTTTAAAATAATTATTGATAGGAATGGACTTACTATTGCCATTTTGTTAATTGTTTCCTGGTTGTTTTGTCATTTCTTTGTTCCTTTCTTCTTTTCTTTGTCTCTTCCTTTGTGATTTGATAATTTTCTGTAGTAGTATGTTTAGATTCCTTTCTCTTTATATTTTGTATATCTATTATAGGTTTACTTTGTGATTACCAAAAAATCTTATAACAGTCTATTTTAAGCTGATAACAGCTTAAGTTTGAACACATAGTAAAGCTCTATATTTTTACCTCCCTGTCCATGTTTTGTTTTTGATGTCACAATTTACATCTTTTTATTCTGTGTATCCATCAACAGACTATTGTAGTTATAGTGATTTTTACTACTTTTTGTCTTTTAACCTTTATAATAGATTTATAAGTGCTTTACTGATCCCCATTACAACATTAGAGTAGTCTGAATTTAACTATATATTTACCTTTACTAGTGAGATTAATAGTTTCATATGTTTTACTGTTACTAATTAGCATCCTTTCATTTTAGCTTGAAGAAGTCCCTTTAACATTTCTTATAAGGCCAATCTACTGGTGATGAACTCCTTATTTCTCCTTCAGTTCTGAAGCACGACTATGCTGGGTAGAGTATTCTTGGTTGGCAGTTTTTTCCTTTCAATACTTTGAATATATTGTGCTACTCCCCTTCTGCTCTCAAAGTTTCTGCTGAAAAATCTGCTGATCATCTTATGAAGGTACCCTTGTGTGTAAGAAGTTGTTTTTCTGTTGCTGCTTTTAAGATTCTCTTCTTGTTTAACTTTTGACAATTTAATATAATGTGTCTTGGTGTGTGTATCTTTAGATTCATCTTCTTTGGAACTCTGTGGGCTTCTGGAATCTGAATGTCTGTTGTTTTTTTTGTGCCCCAAGTTAGGGAAGTTTTCAGCTTTTATTTCTTCAAATAAGCTCTCTCTACCTTTTTCTCTCTCTTCTCCATCTGGGATCCCTAGAATGCACATAATGATCTTCTTGTTGGTGTCTGATATCCTTTAAGCTATCTTCACTCTTTTTTATTCTTTTTCTCCTTTTGCTACTCTGATTATATGAATTCCATGGCCTTGTCTTTGAACTTGCTTATCCTTCCTTCTACTTCATCTTGTCTGCTGTTGAATCCCTCTGTTAAATTTTTTAGTTCATTTATTGTATTCTTAAACTCTGTGATTTCTGTTTGGTACTCTTTTATATTTTCTATCTCTTTGTTGAAATTCTCACTTTGTTCATACATTGTTCTCCTGACCTCCATGAGCATCTTTGTGACCATTATTTTGAACTCTCTATCAAGTAAACCACTTACCTCCATTTCATTGGTCTGTTTCTGGAGTTTTATCTTTTGTCTTGTTCTTTTGTTTGGAATGTATTCCTTTGTTTCTTCATTTTCCTTGACTCTTGCTATTGGTTTCTGCACATTAGATAAAACAGCCACCTCTCTCAGTCTTGAAGTAGTGGTCTCATGTAGGAGATGAAGCTTATCATTCAGCCTGGCTCTAGCTCTTGGTTGTCTCTCAAAACTTTGTGATTGTCCAAGCCACAGTTTTTGTTCTAAGTGGCTCCCAGGAGTTGAGGGTGTGCCAAGGCCTATCACTATTCCAAAGAGGAGGAACTCAGTCAGCAACTAGATGCAGGCTGGTTGGAAGTCTCACCCTCAGGCAGCAAGTTTAAAGTATGCAAGTTGACCTTTTTCATGGAGAGATTTGGAGCAGGGTGTTTCTGTCTACTTCATGCTGAGCCATGGGGTGCTAACCAGTTAAGAACTGTTTCTTTATTTGCTACAGTCCTGTGGGACCAGCAAACTCAAGCCCCACTGTCCAACAGAACCAGGCAGTCAAGGGGTGCATCCATTGGGTGGCAGCCACAAAAACCAGAAACACCAGGCATGTGCGCAAGCTCTTTCCAGGGAGATATGGGAGATATGGAGCTGGCCAGAGGGAGAACATAGAGGTGGTGACTGCAGGCCTCCCCTGGCTCTGAAGAGGATTGCAGTCAGCCCCCAGATATGTGTTAAATTAGGACCCTGACCCTCAAGCTGCATCTTAAAGACGTGAATATTAGCCTCTTTCAGGGGAAGACTGGAAGGTGGGCAGTTCTGACTACTGCCTCTACACTAAACTCTGGGGGAATAGGTGGTTAAGAACTGTTTCTTGGTTTGCTACAGTCTCATTGAACCTGTGAACACAAGCCCCCTGTCCAGCAGAGCCAGACTATCAAGGGATATGTCTTCTGGGTGACAGCCACAAAAGCTGGGGTGGCAGATGTGTACACAAGCTGTTTTCAGTGACACACCAGTGATGTGGAGAGGGGCAGAGGGAAAGTGTGAAGATGGCACCAGCTGGCCTCCCTGGTCTCCAGAGAGGATTTCAGTTACCCCTAGATGTGTGCTAAATTAGAAGCCTGACCCTCAGGTTAAACATTTAAGATATGCAAGTATGCCTCTTCAAGAGAAGACTAGGAGATGGACATCTCTTTCTGCTGCTTCTGAGCTGAGCCCTGAGGGATAGCCACAGTAAGTCCTCACAAACCCATTATGAATGGTTTCTTGTTTACCATAGTCTTGTGGGTCTTGTGGACACAAGCCCCATTGGCTTTCAGAGGTAGATGTTTTGGAGGCCTGTGCCTCGGGTGGAAGTCTTAAAAGTTTAGAAGCTAGATGTTGGATTTAAACCCTTCACTCCTTTGAGAGAAACTGGGAATTGCAAGTTCCCTCCTGGTTGTGTCTCACTGTGCCAAGGGTGGGGTTTATAGCAAGAGTTTGTCTCAACCATTCCTACCTATTTCAATGTGGGATTTTTTTCTTGTTTTTTCAAAGCAAGTCTTAATAAATTTAAGAAGATTGGAATCATATCAAGCATCTTTTTCTACTACAATGGTATGAAACTAAAAATCAATTACAAGAAGAAAATTAAAAACTCACAAATATGTGGAGATTAAACAAAATGCTCTTGAAAAACCAGTGAGTCAAAGGAGAAATCAAAAAATATCTTGAGACAAATGAAAAAGGAAATGCAACATACCAAAACTTATGGATGCAGCAAAAGCTATTCTAAGAGGGAAGATCATAGTGATAAACACCTACATTAAGAAAAAAGAAGGAGCTCAAATAAGTAACCCAATTTTACATCTTAAGGACCTAGAAAAAGAGGAAAAAACTAAACCCAAAATTAGTAGAAGGAAGGAAATAACAAAGATCAGAACAGAAATAAATGAAATAGAAACTAAAAAGATAATAGAAAAGATCAGTGAAACTAAGAACTGGCTTTTTTTGAAAAGATAAACAAAATAAGACAAACTTTTAGCTAGACTTACCAAGAAACAAAAGAGAGGATTCAGATAAATAAAAATCAGAAATGAAATAGGTGACATTATAACCAATACTAGAGAAATATACAGGATAATAAGAGACTACTATGAACAACAATACACCAACAAATTGGACAACTTATCAGAAATGAAAAAATTCCTAGAAACGTACAACCTATCAAGACTGAATCATGAAGAAATAAAAAATCTGAACAGACTGATTACCAATAAGAAGATTGAATCATCAATCTAAAACCGCCCAACAAAGAAAAGTGCAGAAACATATGGCTTTACTGGTGAATTCTACCAAACATTTAAAGAAGAATTAATATCAATTCTTATCAAACTCTTCCAAAAATGAAGAAGAGAGAACTCTTCCAAACTTATTTTATGAGGCCAGCATTACCCTGACACCAAAACCAGACAAGAAAAGAAAATTACAGGTCAATATCTCTGATGAACATAGATGTAAAAATCCTCAACAAAATATTAGCGAACCACATTCAACAATACATTAAAAGGATCATACACTGCGATCAAGTAGGATTTATTCCAGGGATGCAAGGATGATTCAAAATCCGCAAATCAATCAATGTGATACACTGCATTAACAAAATGACGGATAAAAATCATATGATCATCTCAATAGATACAGAAAAAAATTGACAAAATTCATCATCTCTTTATGAAAAAAAGCAGTCAACAGTGTGGGTATAGAGGGAATGTACATCAACATAAGAAAGGCCATATATGACAAACCCAGGACTAACATCACATTCAATGGTGGAGAGCTGAAAGATTTTCCATTAAGATCATGAAAAAGACAAGGATGCCCACTCTCACCACTTTTATTTAACATAGTACTGAAAGTCCTAGCCAGAGCAATTAGACAAGAAAAAGAAATAAAAAGTATCAAAATTGGAAAGGAAGAAGTAAAACTGTCTCTCTTTGCAGATGACATGATATTATATATAGAAAACCCTAAGGACTCCACCAAAAAACTGTTAGACTAATAAATTCATCAAAGTTGCAGGACACAAAATCAATACGCAAAAATCACTTGCATTTCTATATACTAACAACAAAGTATCAGAAAGAGAAATTAAGAAAACAATCCCATTTACAATTGCATCAAAAAGAATAAAATATCTAGGAATAAATTTAGCCAAGGAGGTGAAAGGTCTGTACATTCAAAACTATAAGACATTGATGAAAGTATTGAAGAAGACACAAATAAATGGAAAGATATTCTGTACCCATGGGTTGAAAGAATTAATGTTCTTAAAATGCTTTTACTTCCCAAAGCATTATACAGATTCAATGCAATTCCTATCAAAATTCTTATGGCATTTTTCACAGAAATAGGAAAAAAAATCATATTTGTATGGAACCCAAAACACCCTGAATAGCCAAAGCAATCTTGAGAAAGAAAAATGAAGCTGGAGATATCACACTTTCTGATTTCAAAGCTAGAATAATAAAAATTGTATGGTATTAGCATAAAAACAGACAAAAAATCAATGGAACAGAACAGAGAGCCCAGAAATAAACCCACGCATTTATGGTCAATTAATTTATGACAAAGTAGCCAAGAATATACAATGAGGAAAGGATCATCTCTTCAATAAATGGTGTTGGGTAAACTGGACAGCCACATGCGAAAGAATAAAACTGGACCTCTATCTTACACCATACACAAAAATCAACTCAAAATGGATTAAAGACTTGCATGTAAGACCTGAAACCACAAAACTCCTAGAGAAAAACATAGGGGTTAAGCAACTTGACATCAATCTTGGCAATGATTTTTTTGGATTTGACACCAAAAGCACAAACAACAAAAGCAAAAATAAATAAGTGGGACTATATCAAACTAAAAACTTCTGCACAGCGAAGAAAACCATCAACAAAATGAAAGGCAATTTATGAAATGGGAGAAAATATTTACAAATTATATATCTGATAAGAGGTTAAGATATAAAATATAAAAATAACTCATACAACTCAATAGCAAAAAACAAACAATCTGAGTAAAAATGGGCAGAGGAACTGAATAGACGTTTTTCTAAAGACATATAGACAGCAAACAGGTACATGAAAAAGTTTTCAAAATCCCTAATCATCAGGGAAATGCAAATCAAGACCACAATGAGATATCACCTCACACTTGTTAGAATAGCTATTATCAAAAAGACAAGAGCGGAGCTGGTCCAGTGGCATAGCAGTTAAGTTCGTACATTCTGCTACGGCGGCCCAGGGTTCACTGGTTTGGATCCTGGGCATGGACCCACTCACCACTCATCAAGCCATGCTGAGGCATTGTCCCACATAGAAGAGCTACAGTTCTACGACTATCATATACAGCTGCGTACTGGGGCTTTGGGGAGAAAAAAAGAAGAAAAAGAGGAAGATTGGCAACAGATGTTAGAGCAGGGCCAATCTTCCTAAAAAAAAAGACGAGCGATAACAAGTGTTGAAGATGTAGAGAAAAGGCAACCTGTGTGCATTGTTGGTGGCAATGTAAATTGGTCCAGCCACTATGAAAAATAGTATGGAGGTTCCTCAAAAAATCAAAAATAGAACTATCATATGATCCATCAATTGTACTTCTGGGTATATATCTTAAGAAAACAAAATTACCATCTCAAAGAGATATCTGAACCTCTATGTTCATTGCAAAATTATTTACAATAGTCAAGACATGAAAACAGCCTCTATCCATTGCCAGATGAATGGATAAACATGATGTGGTATATTATACAATGAAATATTATTCAGCTGCAAAAAGAAGGAAATTCTACCATTTGTAACAACATAGATAGACCTTGAGGGCACTAGGCCAAGAGAAATAAGTTGGACAGAGAAAGACAAGATCACTGTGTGCTCTCACTTATAAGTGGAATCAAAAAAAAAAAAAAAAAGTATTCTGAGAAACAGAACGCATTAGTGATTACCAGAAGCAGGAGGTGAGGGGTGTGGGAAATGGATGAAAGTGTTTAAAAGGTACAAACTTTCACTTACAAGATAAATAAGTTCTGGAGATGTAATGTACAGCATAATGACTATAAATAAAGAAAAAAAGCAAATATTAGTCACTCAACTACGTTAAGCAAAAGCATTCAAAATAAAAAAGTTAAATGGGAAAATATAATTATTTTTTAAAACTTTCTTTATGATGATCAAATAATTCAAAGTCAAATAAGGAAACTGAGTTATTGCATATTAGAATTAATATTGTAGCTCCTAGGCAGGAAATAAATACACGTTTTAAATATTCATAAGGCATTTCTAAATATTGCTCAGATCTTGAGTCTTGAAAAATTCCCAAAAGAAAAAGAGAAAACCATAACAATTCTCTTTATCTTATTTCAGTGAAATAAAATTAACTCTAATTACAAGAGCATTACTTAAGGAACACATTAAACTACACGGGAACAAAAAAAGAGTAACCTAAATGATTTGTAAGTCAAAGAGGATATCAACTTGTCAAGTCAGAATATACCAAAAAGGGGCCGGCCCCGTGGCTTAGCAGTTGAGTGTGCGCGCTCTGCTGCTGGTGGCCCGGGCGCGCACTGACACACTGCTTCTCTGGCCATGCTGAGGCGTGTGCCATATACAGCAACTAGAAGGATGTGCAGCTATGACATATGGCTATCTACTGGGGCTTTGGCAGAAAAAAATAAATAAATAAAATTATAAAAAAATAAAGAATATACCAAAAAGTAGAGAACATAGACAAATACGTACTCTGAAAAATTTACACCTGTAAAATTGGAAAAATAATAAATGGACTAAATATTCTACTCATAGAGATGTGGGAGGCAAAATCCCTACCTGGTATACACACGCCTTTACCCAGTTAGCCAAATACCAATTTAGACGCGGCTGTGAAAGATTTTGCAAATGTAATTAAGGTCCCAAACCAGTTGACCTTAAGATAGGAAAATATCCTGGTGTGCACAGCCTAATCACATGATCTCTTTAAATATGATCTAGAGGGTAGAGACGAGACGTTAGAGATTCAAAGCATTGGAAAGATTTAACACACTGTTGCAGGTCTGAAGATGGAAGGCCACATGGCCAGATATGCGAGTGGTCTCTAGAAGCTGAGAGCAGCCACCAGATGACAGCCAAAAAGGACACAGGAACCCCAGTCCTATAACAGCAAAAAATTGAATTCTGTAGATAACAAGAATGAGTTTAGCAGATTTTTCCTCAGAGCCTCCAGAAGAAGACTCTGCCTAGCCATCAACTTGATTTTAACCTTATGATACCCTGAGAAGAGAACCAAGCAATATCTTGTCAAACTTCTGACCTGCAGTGAGCTAATAAATGGGCATTGTTTTAAGCTGTAAATCTTGTTGTAATTTATTTTGCAGCAATAAATACTAATACAGAGATAGAAAAAGTACACTGAAATAACCCCGAAGAATCAGTAGAAATTATAAAGATGATAACATAATAATAAAAAAGGAAAGTTAGAAATAAAAATATATCTAAAGCTAGTTATTTGAAAAACTACAGTTAAATAGATAAACCTCTAAAAGATACTGATGGCAAAATGTGTGAGAATAGTAATTCATAACATTAGGCATGTGAAGGTAGATAGAATCTCAGAGAGAAAAATTCTTTTTCAGATTAATTATGTACATGAAATCATGCTCATGAAATTTAAACACTCAACAAAATGGTAAAGTTTTTTTTTATAAAAGTAAATTATTATATTGACTAAAGAAATTCCTCAAATTGTTTCATGACCCATGTGGTTTCATAGATGAATTTGTACGAACTTTTAAGAAGACACAATTTCTTTGCTTTTCAATCTCTTCCAAGGTATAGATATTTCCCAGTTCATCTTATGAAGCTAATATGATACTGCTACCAACTCCTAACAAACCTTAAATAAACAAAACACAACATGCAGACAAGTTTATTTTATGAATATAGACACAGAAGGATAAATAGTAGTAAATCAACTTTAAAAGAATATTAAATTCATAAAGTACCACTAATAAGAGTACTTTGTGGGAATTCAAGGGCTTTTCATTACTAGAAAATAGATTACTGTAACCAACCATATTTCATGGGCAAAGGGGAAAAACTTGATGACTTTGATGACAGGTGCCAAAAGACCTTTGATCAATTGAATTCAATTTCTGACAGAAAAGAAATATTTCCTTATTAAATACTATCATGATATCTTTTTCTTCAACAAGATAAAGGGCAAACATGTAAGCCAACACCAGTTGGAGTTGCACCAGTGAAGTCATAGAAGATTTTCCCATTTTAAAAACAATAAGAATGAAAAATGAAGTAGTGGAGTTAAATGGAGTTAAAAGGTCTATGGTTCAAGCAGTAGCAGAAAAGTGGTAACATAACTTGTTTTAGATTGTAATAAGTATAGGATGAGTTCTATAATCTCTAGGATAATCACTACAAACAGCTGCAGAATATATAACTAAGGAGTTAATATATGGAAAAAATCTAATAATATTTTACTAAATCAAAATTCAGAAAGAAAGCAGTAAAAAGAAACACTGCAGGATGGTGGACATAAACACAACTATATCAGTTATTATATTAAATATAAATAGACTAAATTCATTACGTAAAAGATTAAGATGGTCAAGGTAACAACAACAACTATATCTTGCTTGTAAGAGACACACTTTATGTATAAGAACACAGAATTGTTGAAAGTTAAATGTTGGAAAATGATAGCATGAAACACTGATCAAGAGAAAGGTGGTGTTGCTATGCTAACATAAGGCAAAAAAGACTCCAGGGTAACAGCACTACTGGAGATGAGAGGGCCATATTAAAATATAAAAGAGTCAATCCAATAGGAAAATGTTACAATACCAAATCTGCAGTTATCCAATATCATAGATTCATATTACAGAACAAAAAGAAGAAAAGAAGGAATCCACATCATTTAACACACTTCGCTCTATAACTGATAGAAGTGAGCAAGAAAAATTTGATGTGAGCAATTAAATTTTTAAACACAGACTAATTGATATGTAGAGAATGTTTCACCCAAGAACAACAGAATATATACTCTTAAGTATCCATGTTTATAATTTACCCATATGCTAGACTAAAATGAAAGGCTCAACAAAATCCAAAGATTGAAATTATTCAGTTACGTTATTTGATGAGAGTGGAATAAATCTAGAAACCAATAACAAAAATAAAAATAGAAAAATGCCAACTGCCTGGTATCACATAATGCATTTCTAAATAATCCAGGGTGCAAATAGGAAAGGAAAGCAGAAATTACAGAATATTCAGAAATGTATAGTAATGAATAAATAACACGACAAAACGTGTGAGGTACAGTCCTTCCACTTCCAGCCAAGGTAATGTAACGGGACCAAATTGACTGTCTCTTCTTCAACGACTAGGAAACAGGGAGAAAATAGGAAACAAACATTTTCAGACATCGTGATCCACAAGACAAGGATAACAAACAACATGAACCCTATAGTTACACGAGCTAACTACACAGAAGCAGTCTCCAGCCTGCAGCACAGAGAGAGTAACCCAGATTTAAGGGCTTGCTGAATTGAGGATCCAGAGGAGGGAGTTGGCGAGGCCACAGAGGTGAATTTCTAGAAAAGATATGTTCTCTTATCACATTTTAACTGTTTGTTATGGTCTGTGATGAAATAAGTACAGAATTGGAGATCAAAATTTAGAAATTTATTCATGCAAATTACATTAGATAAATGAGGAAGTAAGAAGCAAGCTCATTTGTCACATTAAAAACTTTAAATATTGATTTGCATGATGTTGGCTCAAAATGTGAAAAAAAGGATTTGATATGGGAATTGTTTTTACACACAATTTTCTGTTTAGTTACAGTTGAAGAAAAGTAAAGATTTCGAGTAAATAGTGATTGTCTATTAATCATCTATATAAACATTTTAAATGAACAATTTGCAGAAATTTTGTAGTTCTCTTTATGGTTATATTTATTGAAATGTAATTTTTATGTCCATCAAATCTAAAAAGTAATTGGACTTGCATTTTAGATGTCTTTGCCTTTGCCTTTTCATTTTATTTTTGTAGTAATTTCTTTTGTGTGTGTGTGTGTGTGTGTGCACGTGTGAGGAAGATTAGCCCTGAGCTAACATCCGTTGCCAATCCTCCTCTTTTTGCTGAGGAATATTGGCCCTGAGCTACCAGCATGCCCATCTTCCTCTACTTTCTATGGGATGCCACCATAGCATGGCTTGACAAACAGTGCGTCTGGTCGGCACCCAGGATCCGAACCTGGGAAACCTGGGCTGCTGAATCCGAGCAGGCGAACTTAACCGCTATGCCACGGCCCTGCCCCTCCCTTGTTTTTTTTTTTTTTCCTAAATGAAAACGTTGGTACCTGAGGTACCAGGAGGGAAAAAAACACCAAAAACCTAGTTCTTCATCACAGATACTTTAAAATGTCTTGGAAAGGGGATATATTTCTCTTGTCCAAGCTTTCTTAGTATTGTTTTATATCTAACAATTAGTTCACTTGTGAATATATACTGTGCTTAATACATATTTCTGCTTGAGGCATTAGAGTGAGCTTCCCAAATTAATGAAAAAATTTCAAATACCAATGATGGTATCAATATAACATCATTTAAACCAAAATTGTTTCATAAAAATTTTACCTAAAGTGTGTTTTTTAAAAAAATTATCTCCCGCTAGACTGATAAAATTAATTGATTGCTTTTGAATTGTGGACAGAGCCACTATTATGAAGATGGAAATTTCTTGAATTTAATTTTCCAGGTGTTTAACTCAATTATTAATCTCTCATTTTTAGTGGACATAAATGATAAGTATTGAGAAAAATAAATATATAAAACTCTGTGAGAATACTGACAGCATTTGAGTATCTGGTTGACATGCTGCAGACCAAGAGTGAGGCTGCACTTCCCCTCACCTTTCCCCTGGCTGGGTTAGTTCAGTCAATAATTCTCTTCGTCACAACTGATCTGAGTTGCATCTCTGACACTTACAAAGAGTCCTGAGAAATACAATAGAAATAGAAATAGAATTTTTTCCCCTTAGTTGTTCAGACACATAGAGCATATTTTTTCCTGTTCACATATTTGTGTGTTCATATAAAGTCTTTGGTGCTTCTATGTCCACTGCATAATGTTAGGGTCAGAGAGGCCTAAGTGTTGAAAGGAAGTTTATGACATAGGTCTGGAGTTCATTAATAAAATCAAGTTATATTCCATCTATATCCCCAGAAACAATTACAAAAAAAAAAAAAAATCACCAGTGTGGAATCATGATTTGTCTAGCTTCTCCAAATGGTCCTAGTAATGTTTGATGTCTGAATTTCAAATAATATTCTTAGAATTCTTCTGCCCATATGGATGTTTATAAACATGTATAGATTTTAGGGATGCA
This sequence comes from Diceros bicornis minor, assembly GCF_020826845.1. Classification (NCBI taxonomy): domain Eukaryota; kingdom Metazoa; phylum Chordata; class Mammalia; order Perissodactyla; family Rhinocerotidae; genus Diceros; species Diceros bicornis. The sequence continues at coordinate 19,857,745 of NC_080743.1, read as the reverse complement.
TGGTTAATATCTGCTCTGAAAACTTTCATGATAGTAAGTTTATCTGTTCCTCAGGTAAACTCTAGGTCCCTCATTGTTTTCATTGATCAGAATTGGGCAGTTCTGCTAATCTGACAACAGTGCACTTGTTTTTATTTTAGATTGTATGAGTTCATTCGTTGCTGCCTACGTATAGATAATTCTTCATTCATTCTCTCACTTACTACCATTGTGCTTGGGCTGTGTTGGAATAAGGCATACTTTTTCCGCAGGAGGGCTCACGGTATAGTGATACTAATATGCAAACAAACCATTGCAAAATACTGTGATGATTTCCCTAAAAGAGATAGTGTAGCCTCATGGTTTTAGAGTTTAGTTCTGGAGCCAGACTACCTAGGGTTGAACCTGACTCTGCCACATGCTTGTTGTGTGACACTGGGCTAGGAATAATAATAATAATGTTATTATTATTTACCTCAACAGAGTAGTTGTAAGTTTATATAAGGCAATATATGTAAAAGTTTTCAACACTGCCTGGCACACAGTAAGTACTCAGTAAATGTTAACTTTTTATGCCAAATTGGGATAAAGAAAGAAATGATCACATCTGCTTAACTGGTGTATGTTGGGGTGGGGGTGGACAGCTGGAAAAGCTACATGGAATCAGAGACCCTTGATTTATTCCTTTTATTCATTTAAGAACTATAAACTAAGAGATAATATGTGCCACATGCTCTTCTAAGCCTTGGGGATAAAGCAGCAGAGAAATTAATAAAGTTTCTATGTTCTGAGCATATATTTCAGTCCAGGAGATGGACAATAAAAAGTTAAACACTAAATAGTATAATTTCAATACGTAGTACGTGCTAAGAACAAAATAAAGCAGGCTGAAGGAATAAACAGTCATGAGGTTGTCTACTATTTGAGAATCACAAGGAAGACCTCTCTGAGGAGATGATATTGAGCAGAATCTTAAATGATCTGATTGAGGCTTGTCAAGTTCTAGTGAGAGATTATTACAGAAAGAGGGATGAAATTCTGCAGGTTTGAGGAACAGCAAGAAGGTGGATTTGGAGGGATGGGGGGGCCAGATTGTAGTCTTCTGGGTGCTGGTAAAGGCTGTGGATTTCATTCTAAGTGTTAGGAGAAGTTCCAGGAGAGTTTGAACAGTTGGGTGATGTAATTAAAAATCCCTGTGGATACTGTGTGGAAAAAGATGACAGAAGCAGAGAAAACACTTAGGTGGTATTGCAAGTGTCCAGGACAACGGAGATGATACTTTGCATGCAAGTGCAAAAATGAGGAGAATTTGCTCCAAACAAGGATCCTCAAGGTGAGAGGAGGAAAAGTCTTCCAGAATGGAAACAGCAAGTATAAATGCATGGATACTAGAAATAGCATGATTATTTTGGAAGAGTATAAATTAAAATCTTGCACAGTTTAAAGAATTTTCTTCTACATATCTTACAACAGAGTCCCTAAAGGAAAATGAGGTTCGTTGGTGTTTTTAATGTATGGCGACATCGTTAGAATTTTTTTTACAGCTCTCTATGTCCAGACTGAATTCCATATTCACAGTATCTTATGGAAACACTAGCCAGATATGAGATCTGTGAGGATTTTTTAATAACTCTCAATTAGAAGAAACAAAATTGGAGGGGAATCTTCACATGCTTTGGGGAGAATAGTTTAGCCATAGGAAGTTCTCCTTCTTTGCCTTCCAGAATATTTGTGTAAATAAGTCATCCTTCCAAAAATCTTGCCCAGTAATTTCTTTCTAGGAATGGAAATGTAGGAAATAGAAGTAGCTGGGAATAAATTCTTTCTATCAAAAAAGATACCTGATTATAGCACAACTGTAGAACTGTTTGCTGTGCATAGAAGATCAATGTTTTAAAATTTTAATTTTTCCAAGATTTTGAAGTTCTGTTTTACAATAAAGCAACCAATTCTTCAATGCAGGCAAAATTAGCAATAAAGACATATGCATTTCACACCATGCTTCATGCAAATAGATTTAACACCTCCCCTGATATAAAATGTAGAAATATTTTTCCAATGTAAAGAAAGTATTAAATATATTTTAAAATGTCACAATATGTGAACTTCTGATTATTAGGACTTGATTTGACAAGGTCTCTTTCTACCTTAAACATATTACCTGCTATCATAAAATGATTTGTATTTTTATGCTAAATTTCTCCAAATAAGAAAAACTCATTTCCTTTCACTGAATGAATATATATTATTATTTCCCCCTTTGAAATACTTTGTTAATAAATATTCTTTTTTAAGAGAATTATTTTTGCAGTGCCTTTTTTTGAAAATAACATTTAGAAACTATGTTTCTTCAAAAAATAAACCCTTGATCTTTCATAAGCAACTTTTCTGTGTTTAAAAAGAAACAGCTTTTAATATTTTGTTTTTAAGAGTACAGGTCTCATGTCTATTAGAACCCACATCTACATAGATTAGTCTTGAGCAGAAAAGAAACTACTCGCACATATTCTGAGGACTGACTCCCGTTACTAGACTCAGATGGAATAATTTAGATATTGACATAATAAATCAGGGTTTATAAATAACTCCATATGATTCATGAAAGGTTAAGTTTTTCAACTTACTAAGTCAATTATAGTAAATCCAGGACTTCAATTTTTTTTCTAATCCTTTGTTTTTATGGTAGAGCCAAATTGATTGATATAAAACAAGTATAGAAAGGTATTCAATAATTTAAAAAATGCCTTTTGGGTTATATCCAAGCGTCATTCAGTCCAATCTACTCTATCTTCTAAATTTATATCTGTATTTTCAGTAATGAAAATTGGTTATCAAAACGATGACCATGAGGTATCACAATATTTTGAATCATTGGAAAAGGTTATATGATGTCCACTATCATTTGCTTAGTAAGGTAGGGAAGAATACTAAGGAAATACTAAGGAAAGAATATTTTTGCAAAATATATTCTACAGCAATGACTGAAATTTACAGAGGCTTTTGGTTAACCACAATATTTATTTTATTAGAATAGCATATTACCAAAGGATCCTAATTAAGCCACAATTTTATTAAACCCTTTCTGCAGAGTACTTGAGAGATGAAATGTGCCATCAAAATGGTAACTCGTTTCTTACAATTCATTTCTGACCTTGAAGGAGAAGAAATTTCCATGAGAATCACTGCTAACATGATAGTTTATTATCCTTTCCTCTTTAACCTAAGAGATTGGCATCAGATTCCACATTTTTCTCCAAATACTAAAGACGACAACATTTTGAAAGAAATGTGTGCCTTCCCACACCTCTCCCCAAAATTTACCTTGGCCTTTATTTTAAACATTTAAGTAACTGGGCACACATACCTGTTCATTAGGGTGTCACCATCATTATTCTACAATATTATTTTATTCAACCAATATTCATTAAAAGTCTTCCACTTGCTTGACAGTTTAGTGACAAATGGTGACAAAGAAAGCTTAAGCAAAAACTTATATGCTCTCTTGTCTCATGGAGCTTACATTCCAGTGAAGAAAACAGACATCCATCAATGCATTATGTATAAACTATTACACAATTTCAACTCTGACAATGGCTACAAAAGAAAGGTACTCAGTACTACAAAACCTGTTACAGGAAGACTTGACCTGGCCAGGAAGTCTGGTAAGACTTCCTTAAAGAGTGATATATAGACTTAGCAGAAAGATAAGTAGAGGTGAACGTGACTAGGAAGAGAAGAGCAAACTCTTGGTAGAGATAATTGCATGTGCAAAATCCTCACGGTGGGAGGGGGCATGGGTGATCAAGGAATTGAAGGAAGTGTAGGATGGTGGCTCCAGGGAGGGGACTAAGGCAAGTAGGGTGAGAGAAGAGCTGGGGAGGTAGAATTCATATTATTTATAATCTTTTAGGTCATTTTATCCTTTTCCCTGAGGTTCTTTAATAAAAGGCCATTAATTTAAGAGGAATGGAAAACTATTGAAGGATTTTAAAAAGCAGGGGGGCTTATATGAGCAGATCAGCATTTCAAAAATATCCACCTCCATAGGGTAGAGAATGAACAATCACTCTCATACCATTTTCTTCTTAACTTTCCTAAATTTACACTTCTCTTGAAGCCTTTCAGCTCTGAGAAGCACTGAGAATTTTCAGTGACATCTCTTGTTTACTTTCAGTTCTGGGAGATATTCTGTGCCTGGTGCTGACCTGAGTCAGAAATATTGCTGCAAAGCAGAATGCAACCACCCGTATGAATTCTTCAAGGAGCGAAGGTATCCGAAAGCTGTGCCAAGGATTCTGACATAGAGATCTACTTCTTCTAAAATGGTTGGGGTATTATTGGTGGCACAATGGATCAAGACATGCTCCTCACTGCCTGTAGCTCACATTCTAGAAGCCTAGATGATAGTTCAAAGACCTCAATTCTATAATCTTCTCCATAGTCTGACTTAAGACATATCATTTCTATTTCTGCCACAAACTTCTTGTGTCCTAACCCTCTACTTTTATTTATTCAAATGTCCATATCTTACTTTTTCCATTAATAGCTTTTATTCTCTTTTATTTATAGAGCATTTAGGTCTATATAATTACGTGGCCTTCACTACTAATTGTGCCTTTTATCATGCCTTTCACCATACCTAGATGTTGATATATTTAACAGAATCTATTTTATTTGCTTTATGCTTATGTCTATGCTACATTTCTGGTCTAGACTGTAAGATCCTAGATGGAAGTAAACATGAAACATGGAGAGATTTTTGTGCGATATAAAAGTAAAAGCTTAGAAAATGATATTTTTGTGTGTGTGTGTGAGGAAGGTCAGCCCTGAGCTAACATCCATGCTAATCCTCCTCTTTTTGCTGAGGAAGACCGGCTCTGAGCTAACATCTATTGCCAATCCTCCTCCTTGTTTTTTTTCCCCCAAAGCCCCAGTAGATAGTTGTATGTCATAGTTGCACGTCCTTCTAGTTGCTGTATGTGGGACGTGGCCTCAGCATGGCTGGACAAGCGGTGCGTCAGTGCACGCCGGGGGTCCGAACCCGGGCTGCCAGTAGCAGAGCATGTGCACTTAACCGCTAAGCCACCGGGCCAGCCCGAAAATGATTTTTTAAGATGATAAACTATTTTATATGGATAATATCAAGTATATTATTGCCTATATATTCATTAGAAGAGTGAAATTATGTCACCATTTATTATATATCTCAACTTTACTATTTTCCTCTTGATTTCTCATGCCTGTCCAGGCCCAGATACAAGATGAAATTCCTCTTTTTAATAAATTATCATCCCATTTGTGATAAGCAACTTTATAGCTTGTATCAATTGGTATAGCTTAAATTATGCTGTAGTAATAAAAAACCCCCCAAATCTTGGTTCTTGTTCATGTTTAATGCAGTGGGGTCGGAAGTCTTTGGCTCGAATAACCAGATTAATGAATATTCTAACATTTTTGGACAATTCCATCTCAACATCAGTCTTGGAGGTTTGCCATGGCAGGAGAAGAAGAGAATTGGAGAACTGAGCACAAGTAATTAAATGCATTAGTCAGAGATACTTTTAATCAGATTTTATTGGCTAGAACTAATCACATGGCCACACCTAACTTCAAGTGGGCAAGAAAGCACGGTTCTCTGTATACTGAGAAATGGAAAAACAACAATTATTGGTCAACTTTAATAGCATCTGTCATTTAGTATACTCTGATGACATCATTTGCCTAATAGTTGTAATATAATAATTACCTTTTTTATTCTATTAAAAAAATTCTTTTACAACAAAAAGTATGGTCAATTTTTAAAGATAGAAATTCCTTCTCTATATAACCTCTATATTCTATAATCTTTGTCTTCTTGATGATTAACATTTTTAGTGATTTCACTTCAATCAGTTATTATAGAGCAAAAGCTTTTAAATTATTTACCTTTTGTAAGTAATAATATTAATATTCTTAAGTTGCAGTTGAGAATGTTTATGTTTTGAAAGACTAATAAATTTGATCAAAGGCTTACAGCTTACAGTTTAAACCCAAGCCTATTAAATGTTTAATTAGTAAATAACAGAGCTTCTCTAGTTTAAATTTTAACCCATCTTCTAAAGTTCAGATCAAGTTTCTTCTGCCCTACAAGGCTTCCCAAACCTTTAGTCTTCAATGATCAATCTTTTCTCTGGGTTTTTCAAATGCTTGTCTACATACACATTTTAATTTTATCTGTGCCAGCATACTTGCACTAAATTTTATTAAATTGAACTCAACCCAATAGTGGGGTTAATATATTAATGAAATTAATTATAAATTAAGTTCATGTCCCTGGTTTCAAGCCTACATGTCTTTGCTGATTTATTGTAGAAGGGCTATCATTCTTTCTTTCAGTAAGGATACATTCTCTCCATGATTACCTGCAGCAAGACCACCAGCAAAAGACATTAAATATGATCCCTTTAAATATGGACACAAACACGAAAATACAGATACTAATCAAAATATATCTGTACCCTAACAGCATCTGAGTTCCAAGTGAAATATCAACATGAACAATGGGACAATGGAACCACACACTGAACTGAGCTGCTGGTGTCTCTTTTCCAAGGATTCTCGCCTCAACTCCACTTTGGCCCACAGCCACCCATGCATTTGTCATCACCAGGATTTGCCCACTTCTGAATTCAACAGTTTAGACATCTCACTCTCTTAGCACAACCTCCTACCAATCCAGATCTTTTGCAGTTACTCCTCCCATGCTTTCCCACATAACTTATTAAGATTTCCAGATCTTGACCCCCTCATCTTTCCCTCTATCTGTCACTACCTTCCTGTTTGCACTTCCTTCCTACCTGGCTTATATTCCATGGTCCACTATTTCAACCTGCATTAATTATATATATGTATCTCTCATAGGAAATGTTGACTCAACAGGTCCACAGCTGGACCTCTTCCTACATACCAGCAAATGGCATCACCATCCCTTCCACTGGGCTGGCCAGAAACCTAAGCGCCATCCCTGAATATTCCCTGTCCCTCACCTCACACAGCTAGTCATTTACCTAATTGACTCTATCTCTTAAATATCTTTCAAATCCATCTTTTCCTTCCTCCTGCTAATACCCAAGTTTAGCCCTAGATCATAACCTATGTGGATTGCTTCAACCGCTTTTTAAGTGGTTTCCCTATTTTCAGTCTTGTCTCCCTTCAGGCAATTCTCCAGACTGCAGCAAGATCGACCTTTCAAAAATACAAATCTGATCATGTTAAATTTCTATGTAAAACCCTGCGTGACTTCCCATTGTCCTTCCAATAAATTTGAAATTCTTTAACATGGCTTGGGAGCCCTTTCAAGATCTTGCACAGCTTACTTCATAGGCTAATGTCCTTCTTATCCATACCACCTACTTAATTTCCAGACTCTAGTCCTACTGAACTTTCAGTCTCTTTAAATTGCTATTATTTTTTAAAAAATTATTCTAGAGCCATATCATGTACAGTTATTTCCTAGGATGAGAACATTCCTTTTTCTTCTACTCTGCCCTTTCCATCTTCCTGTCCCTAATTATTTCTCCTCCTTATGATTCTAGCATAGGTTTGTTTCCTCTTCTTTAGGCCCTTAAATCTGATTTAGATGCCCCTCTTGTGTGTTGTAATGAACACTAAATCTCCCCAAGGACTTCACATGGAATTACATTTGCTGGTTTTCCTAATCACCTCCTACACAATTCACCCTGCAAATGGGCCCAGCCAACTCGCCACACATCTATTCCAATAAATTTTCCATTAAACCATCTCCATCCATTTTTGTATTTCTAGATGAAATTCCTTGTGCTTTCTAGCCCATTTTTGAAATAATGTGTAAAAGATACTTTAAATATTTTAGATCTCGTAGGAAACATATTACATAAATTTAGAAATTATATATAAAGCTCATCTTTGAAGTATACTTCCCCTGCAAAAATACTTGAATGACAGAATCACAAAATAAAGTACAATTCTCTCTTTCTGCAATTAAAGTTATCCAATTATGTTGTAAAATTGCAAGTGCTGTTAAGGTACAAAATACGCATTTTGATAAGAAGGGGTTAATGGGATATTTTTATACTAAGTTATAAAGTCATCTAGAAGGACATTTTAAATTTCTATTTTACTGTCAGTGACATCCATTTCAATTTTGCTTAGCTTACAAATTGAAACAAAAGAAAAGTTTTTTTTTTCCTAATTGCTCACATTGCTAAGTTTGGAATATGAAAATTCAAGCTGTGTTCTCTCTGGTTCAATACCACCTCAAGTAATAAAGTTTCTGCAATTAGCACTTTACTGACAGTTCAGTTGATGATGCACGAGGCAGAATGGAAGGCAGCTCACTCTTCCATAGCTGTAATATTGCTACATAGCTAAGGGAAGTGTAAATTTTGAAAGAAAAGCCAGCGGATATGTCTTGAAGACACCCAGGGAGCTAATATACTGAATAAGAAGGTGACATTTTTTACATAGTTAACTTTTCTGAGTACATTCAAACCACAACTGCAACTCTTGCTTATCAGCATTTTATCCTTAGCAAATGGAGCTTGAATCTTTTGGGTTCTTATAACTGGCAAATCTTTACACATTTACATTTTATGATTTGTAATTTGTATATGCTTTATAATTGGTTCCAAATTAACCTGGATCAATTTAACTAAAATTAAAATATTTCTGAAAGTCTGTACTACCTCTGTTAAACTGGGCAATTGCAAAACAAATTTGTTTTTTCCCACCCTTTCGTGGAGACAAAGAAAATAATTTCATGTTTGCAAAAACAATGCAGCAGAATATATGCTTAACTGTAAACCAAGAAGCTCTGTGAGAAATATTTGAAAATTGACTATTTTTACTCAGGCTTCCCTGATCTAATATTTTGTTGTTGTTCTTGAAAATTCGCCCTGAGCTAACATCTGTGCCAGTCTTCCTCAATTTTGTATGGGGGTCACTGCCACAGCATGGCCATCGATGAGTCGTGTAGGTCTGTGCCTGGGAACCAAACCCGGGTAGCCAAAGCAGAGCATGCTGAACTTAACCACTAGGCCATAGGGCCAGCCCCCCGGACCTGATTTTAACCCACATATATTATCGTAAGAACTCTGTGTAGGATTAATTTCAAAACATATAACACAGTCCCTTAACCTTCTCTCAATTTATTCTTATTCTATATTGATTGTATCTTTGTCTATCCATAGCACTTTATAGTAACACTAACCTCGCTACTATACAGGAGGTCTTAGAATTTCATTTGACCTTCAAACTCTCCTCTCTTTCTTCATTAGACAACATCTGCAAAACTGGTTTCATATCTCAAAAAGGACTTTTGTGCAAAGTAGAGACATAATGAATTTGAAATATCACATGGAGGCATTGCCTGTTAGTCAACGGCTCACTTGGCTCTTTTTGAGACTCATTTATATTCAAGTGCAAAGCTTCATTGTTGCATAGTATTCCACGGAACATATATAACATTGATTCACTTTATTATTTTTTTTTTTACTTCCTATAAAATTTAGAATAAGGCACCTACTAGAAAAAAAAATGCTTCAAAATTAAGCAGACTCTTGTGGAAAAGGGTGGAAATATTATGCACACGAAATTAGTACAGCACAGAACATACCAGAGGCACAAGAAAGCCACTTGAAGTTGGTTTGGCAAGCTTTAGCACTTTGCTGTTCGAAGGTCTTTCCAACACAAGTGCTCATATGTTTCCTCCTTTTTAGCCAGAGAAATAAGACTGGCTTAGAAAGCAGAGAAAAGTATTTGAAAATTGACTATTTTTACCCCTTCTTTGCTGACCTATTTTTAATTTACAGACATTACCATAAGACTCTGCTTTATAATTCACTCCAAAATATTCACTCTGAGAATTCAGCTCACTTCTCTCTCTTCGTCTAGCTATTTTCAATGTCTTTTCAAAAGAGCCTGCTATGTCACTTATCAATGCTATGTCCTACCGTCCAACACATATATCATAGTAGGAAAACACTCACATTTGAAGCTTCAATTTCTGTAAAATAGATATGTGCACTGCTGTATGAATTTTTGAAAGTTTAAATTGCAAATGAAATCTTTGAATTAGAAGGAGCTCAGCATTTTTTTCTGATCTCTAGTAAATTTTTCATGTAGATATCTCAGAAGAAATTATAAATAATTTTGATAAAATTTTCCAGGACTTAGGTTTAGAGATTTTTTTACATTATTTATTTATACAGGTATAACATACTTTAATATAAGACAATTTTTTGAAAAACTTTCATATAAGTGAGTGAAGTTCTTTATAGCCATATTCAACATTCTGAAAACTACTGAAGCAAGGATTTGGAAAAAAAGAGGTTTTCCATCTATCATCTCTTACGTTATAAAAGCATTCTTATAAACTTTTCTTTTCTAAGTCAATTACAAATTGCCTTATAGTAGCGTTGTATATTACCTGAGTTACTCAACTTACAGGTATTTTTGCAGTACTCAATTACATTATGGAGGCTGGGTTATGCACAGATCTTTCTAATGGTTATATATAAAGCACTTGAAGCCTCTATTATTTTATAATAGGCAATACCTAGATGAATAATGAATTGGACTCATCTTTCTTATGTGACTCTAAAGGTCAAACCACACCACCTGAATATTTTTATCCTCCATGAATATTTCCATTTAAGAGTTTATTTAAAAGAATTTTTAAATCTTCTCATTATGTCTTAACAGCATGATATCATACTCTACTTTTTGACTTCTGCATTTGATATGGAATAAAATTACATCATATGGCCAAAGCACATTCACTTAAAGTCTTCAATTTAGAAACTTTCCAGAATCAAACTGAGTCAATCTATGCTTTAAAAGTCTCCCACAAAAAGAATCCTACATAAATTACTGTGTGTTTAAAGGTTTCTGATTTTAATCTATTAACTGAAATATCAAAAATACATTTTAATTCAGGCATTTGGGCATCACTAACAGGTGTTCTCATCAGATTTAGGAACCCTGCAGAAAGATGTATCAGTGTCAAAATGCTAAAATCCTAAATTTAGTGCCAGAATCCCTTTCAAATGGCATTTATATTTTGATATCTTAACCTATTTTGAATCCCTTTAGCATCTTGTCTATCTTTATTAGGAGATTTTGCTATTTTTTTTTAACTTTTCAAAGACTCTTTAAATTATCTTAAAGTCATATATTTACCATGAGAAAGCAGGTGTCTTTTTAGAGCGTAGATGCTTAAGTCGCTCATAAAATTAATTTCCTCAGGTTGGAAGAAGGTTTTTAAACCCTAATTTGAAAACTCTAATCTGGCATTCTGAACTCACTGTATCAGCATTTAGATGTAATAAAAAAGGAAACATAACAGCATAATAAGTTTAATTTGTTCCAGTCTAGCACAAGAGTAGGGCATTTTTGCATAATCAACCAGAGAGTTTTTAGAGTCAAACACAGAGCAATGGTGCCTTTGCTTGGGGGACCCATTGTTCCAATAAATGGGTACTGCCTTGGTGATGCTACCTTGCTCATCTCTTCAGTTTCATTTCCTCCATCACCAGCTCTGTATATTGTGGCCTGTGCTCTGGGCAGACAGAGGTACTTGACATTCAATGAATGAACTCAATAAAGGTTTTTATTTATTTATTTTTAATAAACAGCTTATAAAATAAATAAATAAATTTAAAATCCAAATTGTCCTAGAAACTGGAATATACCTTTTTTTCAGTACCCATTGCATTTGTGGTTTTCTTATTTTATGTAATTAGAATGCTATAACGTATATTGAACAATAAAATTATATTGTACATAATTTAATCTTTGGTGATTCAGAAGCCACTTTAGGCTATTACAGTTTCTCAAAGTCAACATTAGGTACTTTATAATTTTTTATTGCACTGGTAAAACTTGGAGATATTGATTAATAGCGATTTCCAGTAGATGCCATGTTTTATAAACTGATTTTACTATGTCTTTTCTTAACATAGAGATGGTCAGAATACAGATAGACTTCTGTATATACACATATATACTAGATATTTCTAGCTAAATAGACTTCGGGCATCTCACTTTAGTGTTTCCAGAAATAAACTGAGCACTTAGTCTTTAAATCACTTCCTTCTCCTTTATTTTGACCCCAGTTTATATCTCGAAATACCTAGTCGCCATAATATCAGTGTCATCCTTTTCTGTTTTTCTTTTCCCATTCTCTGAATCCGAATGGTTATCAAAACCTGTGCCTGCTACCACTTAAAAGACACTTGCATCTATCTTTTAGATTGGCTTGCCCACTGTCTCTCATCACAGTTTACTTTGACTAGTAATAATAAGGGTTGAAAGCATTGCATGTATAATACTTGCCAGACTTTAGACTAAATCCTGAACATACATTTTTTATTCTAATTTTTAAAGCAACCTAATTTTTATTTTCATTTAAGAGATGAGTCTACTAAGTGTTAGATAAGCTTGGTAACTTGCCCAATTTCAGAGAACTAGATGTTGATAGTCAAAATTGGAAGCTGCTCTTACCTTCTACATTCTACTCAACACAAACTGTTACCTTCTCATTCAGAGTAAAATCTTGGCCTTCAGTGTGGTAGCCAAATCCTTTAATAAAAATCCTCCTTTTTCATCTCAACTCCCATTCTCCACTCTATGTATCTGATACACCTGTGACAATGAACTTTTCTACAAATCTAGAAAATGTTATTAACTTACAGTGCCGTGTTATTGCACAGGCTCTTCTTTATACTTCCTTTCATCAAAGTTCTGTTCATTTCTCAACACTCAGTTGAAATCTCAATTCCAGCATTCTAACCTCCCAGACTTTAGAAGGCTTAATTTAAGTGCTTACTAAAGAGTGCATTTGGCACAAGGACTTTGGAACCGACTTCCTGAGTTTGAATTCTGGCTGTAATATTAACCAGTGTTTTGACCTTGGGAAAGTTACTGGACTTGTTTCCTCATCTGTAAAAAAAGGCCAATTATAGTACCTACTTCATAGGGTTGTTATGAACATTCAATCAGTTAATATATGTAAAAAACATAGAATAGTATCTCATACACTGCAAGCAATGTCTAAAAGTCTATTGCTGCCATTTATTCATTTCCACATCTCATTCCTAAAGTAATTTGAAGGGTGTTACAAAATTTACATGTGGTATAACAAGAAAAAAAATATGGATTATGAGTTAAATAGAAATTATAAACACATGTGAAGAAAATATAGAATAATATTTATATGTTTTTAGGAGAAGTCTTCTTAAGTATACAGATAATTAAGAAACTATGAAAGAAAAGATTAATACAATTAACTATATATAAATTTTAACTGTTTATATACGAAAAGGCAACACAAACAAAATTATAATACAAGTGAAAATCCAGAAAAGTATGCATTTGTAACATATATCGTAGATAAGGGTTTACTATCCACATCAAATAAAAAGATCCTACAAGTAAATATAATTAAAAAAGTAATAAAATAATGAGCAAAAAATAATAAAACATGAATGAATGTAGATATCCAATAAACATTTGAAATACTTATTTAAATAAACTGTGATAATTCTGCCCCTTACTGGGATAAATTTATAAAGATCAGTATTAATTTGGTTTTGACAAGGGTTGTAAAAGTAGTCAATCTTATATACATTGTTAATAATGGTATAAATTGGAATATTTTTGAAGGATATATGATGGCTATTGAAACTTTTTGGAAATGGATATATCTTTTATGTGCGTTACACACACACACACACACACATACACACACACGTTCCATATATTTGAATCAGGTTCCTGGCTGCTGCTCCAACCTTATGTAACTTCCTATTATTCTTCCCCTCTCTCCCTGATAGTACATCTGTCATGCTGTCCTTCTTGCTGTCACTTAAACACTCAAAATGCTTTTATTTCTCAGGGTCTTTATATTTGCTAGTACTTTGTCTAGAACTCTCTTTCCCCATTCATTTGTGAAACTCACTTCATTTCATTCAGGTGCAACTATGACCTTCTCAAAGAGATCTTCCCTAAATATTCTACATAAAATAACACCCCTGCTACTCTTTATCTCCCTCCTCTAGTTCATTTTCATTTGTAGCTCTTATCAGTAACTGATATTATTATCCAGGTATTTATATGTTCTCTGTTGCCTTTATTTGAATGGAAGTTTCATACGGTAAGAAATGTGCTTTGGTCAGAGCTGACTCCTTAGCATAACAACGTATGATATGTGGTAGGTGCTCAAGGAATATTTGTTAATCAAATGAGCAAATCCCCAGGCTTTCTTGCTTCCACTGATGGGATCAAGAGAGAGCCCCAGATACCCATCCTCCCTACTAACCCATGCTTACAGACCTGCCACCATCATGTGCCTTGAATCCACCAGACTTAACTTCTTTTGTCTTTTATCTTGACATGGTTTCCAAGGCATCTCTCGCTTCCCAAATCCTAATCCACATAATACTCTTTACACCCCATATTCATACCCCTTTTTATACCTTTCGTCTTCAGATAGTCTTCCATTGTGTTCTCTGGTATTCAGTTGATCCTTAGAAAAATTCCTTACATCTACCGCTTCTTTTCTATTGTTTAATTTTCTTTCTTTATCTAATGAAAACTTGGCTCTCTCCCAAAGGCTCTGGTTTCCCTGCCAGCCACAACTGTCTGTTGTTCTTCCTTCAACATGTCTGCCACCTTCCCTCATGAGGGCTTTTGTACTTGTTATTCCCACACTGGGAGTGATCTTCTATCAATGGTTAATTTCCCCATCTCATCTAATTCTTTGCCCAAGTGTCACTATTTCAATGAGTCCCGCCCTAATCATCTTATTTAGAATAGTAGCTACACTCCCACTCCTTACACTTCTGGACGCTGTATCCTGCTCTGCTTTTTCTTTTTCCATAGGACTTATTACTTTACAACACGTTATAAAATATTGTAAAACAAAACCACTTTTTATTATTTCTATTTTTTAATTACCTGTCTCGACCACTAAACTTCAAGCTCCAAGAGGGCAAGGATCTTTGACTCTTTTGTTCACTGAGGAATCACAGCAAAAACCCTATACCAATATCAGCCAGATAGCCAGCATCAATTAATACTTGTTAATTGAATAAGTATATTTGTGCAAAAGATGTATGTATAAGGACATTTGGTGCATCCTAGTTTTAATAAGAAAAAACTGGACAATGTCTATACTGGAACAGTCAAAGAAGGTTTTATTTATTATACGGAAATTATGCCATTAAAAAAAATGACATGGAAAAATTCCCAGACTACAAATAAACTTAAAAATGAAATAAAGCATAGAATATGATCCCACTAACATATTAAAATTATAAATGTATATTTCTCTCTCTACATATAAATAGACTTAGAAAGAAACTCTGAAGGCATTTGTAACAGTACATACCATTAGGCAGGAGAGGAGGTTTGATGAGGTAGAGAGAAGGGTGAACGTGGAATTTTTAATTGATTTTAAATTGCTTGAATTTTTCAATTGATATTTATTCATTTACAGTGTCTATAAATTTTAAAAACGAGAAAATTAGTGCAAAGGAAAAAATAATATAAGAAAAGTAAGAAGCAATCAAGAGTGAAATTAACACTCCAAATATTTATAAAAAATTCTCTACACTTGATAAATGTGGGTCATAAATTTTGCTCTGATCTTTTCTGCCAACATAGACCAGTTAAATCATGGTGTCAAAGTGATAAAAAAATAAACTAATTATTCAGGAGATACACACCATTCCCGGGATCAGAACCTGAAGAAAAAATTCTATTCTGAGTCTCTACTGAGTGATGTGTGGGCAGAAACTTGAACACTATTTTTATGGTAACTTCAATGCATTTCAAAGAGCTTTTTCTTTTTAAATGTTTTAATGGAGACTGTCAAAGTACCACTTGGTAATACCAATCTTGTAGGTCTTGAGGGATTGTAGGATGAGGCTGGCAATGGGCCACCCAACCATGTGATCAAGAAGCATGGGTCTGCTATCATCTTGTTTATTCTAAGAGCCATGTTTAGGTGGGAGGAAGAAATGGGAAAATGTTGATCAAAGAGTACGAAGTTTCTCTTACGCAAGATAAGTTTTGAAGACCTATTGTTCAGCATGGTGACTACAGTTAATGATATTGTATTATATACTTAAAATTTGCGGGCCAGCCTGCTGGCATAGGAGTTAAGTTCATGCCTTCCACTTCAGCAGCCCAGGGTTCACAGGTTGGGATCCTGGATGCAGACCTACTCACCAATCATCAAGCCATGCAGAGGCGGCGTCCCCCACAAAAGAACTCGAAGGACCTACAACTAGGATATACAACTATGTACTGGGGCTTTGGGGAGAAAAAAGAAAAAAACAAACCAGAGGAAGATTGGCAACAGATGTTAGCTCAGGGCCAATCTTCAAAAAGAAAATTTGCCGGGCGGCCCCATGGCTTGGTGGTTAAGTGCACGCGCTCCACTGCTGGTGGCCTGGGTTCGGATCCCGGGCGCGCACCGACGCACCGCTTCTCCAGCCATGCTGAGGCTGCATCCCACATACAGCAGCTAGAAGGATGTGCAGCTATGACATACAACTATCTACTGGGGCTTTGGGGGAAAAATAAATAAAATTAAATTAAAAAAATAAAATTTGCCAAGAGGGTAAATCTTTACTGTTCCCATCACACACACACACACACACACACACACACACACACACACACAAAAGGAGCCGTATTTGGAGTGCTGTAACCTATGGTTCATTATTTTGTATTCTGCAAAAATAGATTCTTTGGTCAAATTTTTGAGAAAAATTTATATCAAACCAAGTTAAATATGTTTCTTTACGAACATCTTAGAGCCTTTAATATGCAAATATGCATTACAAATCTTTAAGAGTGAGATAGAAAATATTGTGTTTATCAAGCAAAATTCGGTCTGGGACTCTGTTTTTGAAAGAGCATTTCCCAGGGCTTTGGCTCTGTATAGCAAACTTTTGGTGAGCAATCTGAACAGATGGCACCCCCTGTTAAGTCAGTCTCTACAAATAGGGCTTTGTTGTTCTTTGTTTGTTTGTTTTCTTTCAATGAGGCTATTAAGTGACAGGCTTTCTCTTGATCCTATATTTAATTTGTAACTCTATTATTATATTTACTACTTTTGTTGAATCTGACTTTGCTAGTTTCTGTATCACTTTGGAAAATCATCAAATTTTTGTTATTCAGTACCTAACATTACCAGTGCCTAACATAGTGTTTACTGAATATTTGCTGAAAGAAAAACCCAAAATATATGTTCACAGAAAGAACAAAAATCCATAGAGCGTTATTTATAGTTCTAAGGTATTTTCCATATTCCAAGGCTTTCTACTTATAGGAAGTCAAATGAAATTCTTTTTCTTTTTTTTTTTTGCTGTAATTATACCAACCCAATGTGTCATTGATCATGCTGGTCAGAAACTCTGTTTTGTAGTTGTAAATTTCTTTAATAATAGTTGGAAAACAAATTAATAAATACAGTTTGTTTAATAGTCAAAATCTTTTAAAATATGAGATCTGACAATTAAAATATTTCTTGGTGGGAAAAAAAGTTGAAAAACTAGTTCAATTCTCTTACTTTACAGAAGAGGCAACTAAGATTTAGGGAGTGAAAGACATGTGTCCACTAGCACACAAACCCCTTAGAGCAGAGTTAGGTATTAAAATTCATGCTTCCTGACTTGCATGTGGCAAGGTCTTTTTTTTTCTCTTTTCTAGATCTCTCCCTTTGCAGGTTTCATTGTAACATTTCTCTTTCTCCTTGTCTTCTCCTTTTTCTTTCATTTACAGAGCATGTGACATTCTCTTGCATGTATCAAGGACTCTTGCCATCTCAGAGCTGCGAGGCCTCGTGAGTTGGCAGTTGGAGAACTGCATTTCCGCTCATTTATTGATGGGAAGCACTGCTTCTGACAGAGCTGATTCACAGTGACGGAGCAGACTGGCTGAAAACTGGTAGGAGGACTTTGTAACAGCTCTGGGGCCAAACCGAGGCCACAGGCCATATGTCTGGCTCCTCTGTCACAAACAGACGACCAAGTGCATACATTCCCAGGTGTAATGTCACTGGGACCTTATTTGCAAACATATAAACGAATGACATTCAATTACATTCATAGGTAATGTTGTCAAAACCACCAAGGAAACAATTTACTGCTCTTACACAGGATGTGATTCAGAGTGCATTAGGGAGTTTTCATTGCGTAGTTGTTCAATAGGCTTCTGAAGAGGTTCTTTTGCAGCCTGTCGTATAAGTATGAAACACACACTTACATAACATACATAGATATGGTGAAATTGTTGGTTATTACAGAATCAGCTCAGGTGAAAAGTATTTTATATATATTAAAATCAGCTCATTTCTTTGTAGGCATTAACCAATTCAAGGAAGAAAGGCAAGGTTTCTACAACTAGTGGAGTGAAGTTCTCTGCTAACACCAACTGGTAGAAAATCAATGAAAGGCTTAAAATTTTGGCTCAAAGAGATTCCATTCTTGCTAAATGGTATCACGTTTTCCTATGGTAAAGAAAGAAACTCTCTGATTTATATAAAATGTGGGGATATAACAAGCAGTAATATTTAGCTTTACAAGAGGCCTCACAATACCCTTATAATGTTCTTGGAACCAATGCTGTAGAAGCTAAAAGGACTCATTCCTAGGTTTTCTTGTTGACACTATTACCTGTGCTAATAGGAAACATCCAGAAAATAGAATCAAGGAGGTGAAAAATAGCTTCACACAACACATAACAATAACAATAATAAATAACAATGTTCCTTTACATTGGCGTTTTGATTTCTGGTGTACATAAACATGAGTTATGTCCTTGACTTTGTGAATTAAATTAAATAGAAGACCAGGTATGCTGGGGGGAAGCTGCTACAGAGGGAGCACATCATCATTATCATCATTTTTACCATTCTCCTTTCACAGATTTCAAAAGTGAGATTCAGAGAAGTTAAATGACTTATCCAAGGTCATATCCCAGTAGTATTAGAATCAAAAGTATATATGGAGTGCTGATTCCTAAGTCAGAATGTTTTCACACATATAATACCATCTCCCCCATCAAGAGACAAAAGGTCTATTTGGAAGCTGTAACTGGTGTAAGTGTCAGAAAAAGGAATAGATTAGGAGAGGCAGGAGACTTCTAAATCATAGAAGTCTAAGACATTGAAAGATGAGTAATGCTCAGATGATAGAAGAAAGCGAAGGGAATTCTCAGCAAAGCAACAGCTTGGATAAATGGTTGGAGAATGAACACTTATTGATAGATTTAAAAAATATTAAGCTCTAATAGGTACCAAATAGTATTCAAGGTAAAATGATTAAGCTTTGAGTGAAAGAGACAAGATCCTTGACCTCATGGAGCCTACACTAAAGATGAAGTAAAAAAGACCATAAACAAATAAGCAAATTTAAAAAATCAAGTGTTAGCTCTTATAAAGAAAAAAAAAAATAGAGGAAATGGATAGAGAATGGTAGAGGGGAGGAGTATTCCTCCCGGTGGTCAGGGGAGGCCTCTCCTAGAGATGACCTTTGAGCAGATACCTGAATGGTGAGGAATATTCAGCCATGCAAATGTCCGTGGGAAGCAATTTCTAGGGAAGCATTTCTGAGTCCAGTAATGCAGCCCAGGGCCTTTGGGGAGAGGCTTGTAGGCTACAGTTAAAAAATAAGTTTTTTTCTAAGTGTGATAGGAAACCATTAAAAGGTTCTGATTTACTTTTTGAAAAGATCATTCTGCTTTCCTCACAAGTTCAGAGGTCGTCATGAATGGAAGCAAGGAGAGTGGAAAGGAGGCTGCCAGCATCATCCAAGAGAGAGACTTTCACTGTCGTGGCAGGGACGAGGATGGTGCTAAATGACCAGTTTGGGATGTATTTTAAAGGCAGGACTGACAGGAGTTTTGGGTGGTTTGGATGAAGTAGGAGAGGTTTCTTTGTGAGGAAGGAGAGTGAAGTGTGAGATCAAGGCTACTTCCTAAATTTTTGGCTTGAGTATTTGAACAGAGGAGATGAGGAAGTCTATGAATGTGTTATATGTCTTCAAGGACATGAGGTAGAGAGGTTGCGAGGCTGCCCATGAGTACTGAAAGGGTGTATATGTTGATGAAGGTAGGAGACATCAGCTGGCTCCATTCAGGGTTGTGTGTTTAATGCCATTGGACTATCCTAGACTGGGCCATGATGAGGCATGGGCAGGACTGAGAGAAGGGAGATCTGCAACTTAGCCACAGCTTCTAGAGCAACACCCTAATCCCTTTGGCACTCATTTTTTTTTTCTTTTTTTTTTTGTGAGGAAGATCAGCCCTGAGCTAACATCCGTGCTAATCCTCCTCTATTTGCTGAGGAAGATCGGCCCTGAGCTAACATCTATTGCCAATCCTCCTCCTTTCTTTTCCCCAAATCCCCGGTAGATAGTTGTATGTCATAGCTGCACATCCTTCTAGTTGCTGTATGTGGGACACGGCCTCAGCACGGCCAGAGAAGCGGTGCGACGGTGCCCGCCCGGGAAATGAACTTGGCCGCCAGTAGCAAAGCATGCACGCTTAACCACTAAGCCACGGGGCCGGCCTAGCACTCATTTTCATTGTCTGTAAAATGAGAGGTTAGGCCGGATTGATAATGATAAACTTATTTTAGGTTCTGGACAACTTTTAGGAATCTAATGATCACTAATGACTCTCCAGAAAAAAAACTGTACATACATTTGAAATTTTCACACAGAGACCTAAGGACTCTTTGGCCACTAAACATTATAAAAGATTCTTCTAGTTTGAGACATATGATTCTATACGACATCAAAGTAAGCCCCAAATCATACAAAACAATATGTGACCATTGTAGTGTAGCAGAGAGCTCGGCAGCAAAATTTGCCCAGATATGTGGACGAAGGCCAGCATCTTTGTAGCTATAACATCAGGAACATTCAGCCTCCTTGTTCACTGCATAGTGGGAGAGAGAATTAAGTTCACATATGAGTTTCTCACTGCCTTTGACTGGAGATGACACACATTCCTTCTTATCATATATTATTTAGCCAGATCTAATCATCTGGCACCTGGCCCCTAACAGCAAAAGGAATAGAAAATAGAGGAGAGCAGGTTTAGTAGGCATTATATTCTCTTTCGCCTTACACAGATGCTTTCTCTTTACACAGATGTTTTCTAGCTTACATAGAAACTTTTGGTTAAATAACTATAGTCTTATCTAAATAATGGAATACTATGAATCTGTCAAAAGATTTGTTAAGATCTCTGGGATATAAAATTATATGAAAAATCAAAGAACAAAATAATGTGGATAGTATACTGCCACTCGTGCAAGGAAGGGAGAAAACGAGATTTATGTTTGCATTTGCATAGAAAATCTCTGAAGGGTAAACTTAAGGAGCTAGTAGAAATGATTACCTGGTCATGGTGATGGGGATCGTGGATGAGAAAGACAGATGAGAGAGTGAGAACAAGACTTTTTACTGTACATCTTTTGGTACTATTTTGATTTTTGAGCTATAAAAATGTATTGCCAACTCAAACTATGAAAAATTGATAAAAGAGTGGGGAATAAAAAAACATGTTTTCAATCCATGTCTGATCCTCTTTATTCTCAGTGATGGAGGGTATCAAGACATCAGTGGCTAATTCTAGGGCTTCCATTGCTAAAGAATGACAGCATCCGATGGAGAAGGATGTCCATGCATCACCAAACAGCTGAAGTGTGGCTTCATTACAATGTAACATGCATCATGTCATGTGTTACTGCTTACTTACAAAGCCTCACTCCATCACATGGATTAACCAAGATAAAGTAGCTGAATATTGCCAGAGATTTCCTGTCTATAGATAAGGTTTCCATTTGTCAGGATGAGAAGCAAAACTAAGTAATAGATTGGTGGAATTTTTGCTCATCTTATCACAATGCTACTACATAAACCTATAAGAGCTTTTGGGCCATAGTTTGATATGGCTTTAATGTTACAAAATTACTGACCTGCACAAACAAAAATTTTTCCCAAGGGAAAATAATTTCTCTTGATAATTTAATTTTGCATACTCTTTCGACTTAAAATGCATAAAAATTTTATTATTGTGGTAATATTTTTATTATTAATGGTTCATAGCTTTCAAAGTAAAAGCAATATAAAATCATAGTAAAGAGTATGAGATTTTGATCTAAACAGATATGGATTCAATTCCTACCTCTGCTAGTTGTGTTCTAATGGGCTTTTTGCTTAATCTTTCAGAGTTTTCATTTCTCCATCTGTAAACTAGAAATAACATTAGCTACTTTATGTGGTTATGGAGAGAATTGAGATTAGGTATTTAAAATACTTAGTCTAACACCTGACATAAGAAAGCATGCTCTATAAATGGTTGCTATTATTTATATTACACATTGGCCAACTAATCACAATTTAGTAAAATTTATTTGGAGTTAGAGCTACAACAAAAGTCAGAACTGAGTTAGATATTATTTCTCTTTCCCAAAGCCATGGTGAGAATTTCAGGGCAGATAACAAGTTTCTTTTACTCCTTATCATAATCTGTGGAGTTAGAAAGAGTTTCAAGATATGCCAGGACATCCTGAAACAGCATGAGGCACAGGAAACAGCATGGACTGGAGAGTCAAGAAAAATGCTGACATCTGCAAAATGTGGATTGTTGTCCAGATTAATTGAGGTATTATTTGGAAATACATTTATCACATCATGAGCACTTGCTAAATAAAAGTTCTCCTTAGCATTTCATGGTAAAATAAGAAGATAGATAACTGAGACCACTAAGTCAAATCCGGATTCTAAAAAAATCTGTCATTTGGGAAATAGTCCATATTTGGGCAAAGTTAGTAGGGAGAAAAAAGATTTCTATAATTTTCCATTGTAGTTCAATTTTACATATTATTAAACTCTAGAATTTTGTTTTCTGAAATCTTTCCTCAAAGTTGTGAGCTCTATATAATTTTAAACATGTTCCTTCTTTATTTTTAAGCCCAGTGTCTCTCAAGAGAAACTGAATTTGTATGTTGCTAGTTCTTTTATACTTAACTCATCCAAAAGTTATTTTATAAAAATTCTTTGATCTCCAGAAAGCCTTATCATTTTCTCATAATGTATTCAAGATTTTTTTTCTTTGGAAAAGGGATATCATGTCTTGCTTAAAGTAAATAAAGTAAAAGACCCAATTTTCGGAAGGGGTTATGAAATATCTTTCTTTGTCTCTCTCTCTTTCTCTTTCTCTTTATAAGCTGTCTCTGTTCATATCTTTGCTTCTAGCAATAATCATTCTAATTCAGGAAAGAATTGGAGAGTTTAACCTTCTTCAAGTCAGTTCAACTCAAAAAACATTTTTTTGTTGTTTCTGATCTGTGGAGAAATATGCAAGTTTCTATGGGTGATAGCAGTGGAAATGATAGAAAAGGAGTTTATCCTCAAGGAGTTTATATTCTGTTCTTAGGAATATATATATAAAAGAAATTTTATGTGTGTAATATTTTAAAAAGAAATTATAATATTGGCTCAATAAAATACTCCAAAAGAGGTAAAAGCAAAGTTTTGTATAAATAGTGCAAGAAGAATTGTGAGTTGCATCTGAGCAACTGAGGAAGGATTTTCCACATAACAGGTGGAACTCAAGCCAGCCTTATTAGAATTTTGGGGATTATTAGAATTTCAGTGAGTGATAAAATTGGGGAAGGTGTCCCTCTCTCCACAAAGCCACTTGGGCATAACATACAATGTAAAGCCAAAAGGTGCAGCACTTTGAATGCCAAGCTTAGAGTTTGGATTTTATTCTCTAGGAAATAGAGAAACAATTTGAACGTTCTTGAGGAGAATAAATAATACAAATGCAGCTTGGGCTTTTGAAAAATAAAGCGGATGGAAGTGTGAAGGATGAGAAAGAGATGAGGGAGTCAGAAAGTTCAGAGACCAAGTCTGTGAATGCTTTAGTAATTCAGGTGAGGGCCAATGAGAACATGAACTATGGTAGGAGGAAAGGAAAGGTGAGGAACAACGGGAGAATAGATTATGATTCCTGAATTTTTAGTTAAGGTGTACATTAGTTAGAAGATAGACCAAGATGGCTATAACAAACAGACCTAAAACCAGAGCAGTTCAAAGGAGAGAGAATTTTATTTTCTTCTTCTGTGATAGTACAGAGGTAGCAGCATGGTTCAGGGTGGAAAAGTGACTCTATTCTATAAGGTCATGCACAGTGTTGTTGAGATAGCAAAAGCTGGCTTTCAACTCCCTGCCCCCTCCATTCCAGTCTTTGGAAAGAGGAAAAAGGGAGTTGAAAGCAAGCAGCTTCCTTTTAGAGAAGTGACCCTGAAGTCGTCTACATTGCATCCATTCATCTTCCGTTAATCATATGATTTGAAGAGAGTCTCCCACTCAAAGTCTAAAACTCGGTAATTCAGAGTCCAAGAGATTGTTTCCCTACATCTTGTACTTATATCACTAGTAGTGTTTGAAATTATTTTTGCTGATATAACAAGGTAGGCCATAGATCCCATGCATGGCAAGGTGAATGAGGGTAAGATGGATGGGAGAAAAAGAGAGATAAAATTCCAGGGAAGGCAGCTTTTTTTTCTTGGCTTGAAGTCAATGGATTGGCCCTGACTGTGGAGATCCTGAAGCTGAACAATCACCCTGCCACAGGTTTCCAGTGCTGATCTGGACCAGTGGAGGCAGGAATCCACACGGATCCTGTATAGACACCAGACTCATTATCACACTTACCAACACTGATTTTAAAAATTGTGTGAATATTAGTTTAATGCTTGTCACCTATACAATATCATAAGGTCCATGAGGGCAGGGACTTCATCTTTTTTGTTCAACACTGAATTCTCCCAGTGTCTAGCAAAATATCTGATATATTTTAGGAGCTAGGTATACATACATATGTATTTTTAATATATGTCTTGAAAAATTTCAAACCTAAAGAAAACCTAAAAGAGTAGTTCAATAAATATACATGTTCACCAATTGTTAACGTTTGCTATATTTGCTTATTTTTCTCTTTCTCTTTTCCTCCTGAATCCCCTGAAAGTAAGTTGCAGAAGTTAAGACATTACTCTTAAATAATTCAGGAAGGAAGGAAGGAAGAAAGGGATAAAGACATACCAGCCAGCTATACTTTCAATTCCTTTACTTTTAAATTTACCAAATCTTTATGTTTTATCTTCACTCCCAGGATAACTTAGTCAAAATCATGTGGGAAAATTTTTTTTGTTTCATAGATATTTTTTACAAGATAAACTGAAGTCATTTACATGAAAGTTATTTCTGAATATTCTACAAAAATAGATTTTGTTTCAGGACCATTTAAGAAGCTATTTTAGGGGCCAGCCCGGTGGTGTAGTGGTTAAGTTCACATGCTCTGCTTTGGTGCCCTGGGGTTTGTGGGTTTGGATGCCAGGCACAGACCTACACATCACTCATAAGCCATGCTTTGGAGGCGTCCCACATACAAAATAGAGGAAGATTGTCGCAGGATACAGATATTCTTTGAGGGAGTGATTTACATGTTTGGTAGAAGGTTGTTATTTTTTTGCAGTGGCTTTGGTTTCTTATTGATGTAGTTTTCACGACTAAGGATATGTTACCTTTTATTTTTTGTAGATGTCATTACAACCCTAAATTAAGTCCACTAATGTATAAATGAAATGATTCCATCGATAGTACAAGAGGGCACTTTATTTAAATTGTTGTAAACAATCAGGGAGATTAAATTGTTGTAAACCTTCCAAAGGACAGTTTAAATTGCTTCCACCTAACATGAGTGTCTTATTTGCAAGAGTCTACTGCTTTATTCATCCAAGTTTCCTACAAAGATTGAGGAAAACCCTCAATTTATACAATTGAGGATTTTATAATGAGGAAAATAATTATAGTTGTTTACAAGTAAGCTAAAATATGTACAATGACAGACGTTGTTGAACTAAGACATGAGTTGTATTCTAAAAATTCTCCAAATCATCAGGAATACTCAGGACAAGCTTCTCTTTCCTTCCTTCCTTAGGGTTAAGGTCTTCTGCTATGGTATCCCCTCTGGGGACATCTTTACATTATTTCATAGAAATCTCATCTGCAGCATACAGAGTGGTTGCAGAGTAGTGATAAAACACATGCATGCTAGGGGCTGGTCCCATGGCCTAGTGGTTAAGTTCAGCGCACTCTGCTTCAGCTGCCCAGGTTTGGCTCCTGGGCGCAGACATACACCACTCATAGGCAGCCATGCTGTGGCAGAGAACCACGTATCAAATAGAGGAGGATTGGCATGGATGTTAGCTCAGGGTGAATTTTCCTCAGAAAAAAAAAAAAAAAAAAATACACACATGCTAGAGCCAAACTACCAGACTTACTAGCCATCTGATGTGGGAAAAGTTGTTCAATCTTTCTGTGCTTTAGTTTCCTCACCTTTAAATGAGGATAATAATAGTGCTCACCTCCAAGACTGCTGAGTAGTAAATGAACTACTATACATGAACCAACAGTGTCTGTCCAAAACGTATTACCTAGATTTTGATATGACATTATGGTAAACATAATATTAAGCTGACAAAATACTTTATCAATCCTATGTCACTTTAGGGTCCACCAAATATAGACTTTAATAAGTTAAGCAGGAGGGTATCTTGCAATACCTTTCATGTCTTTAGCAAATATTTATTGAAGATGCACATTTGAGTTCTGAGGTGGTTAGAAGGATCAACCCCCTGAAATTATTGATGTTACTTAAGAATCTAGAAGTACAGTGAAAGGAACCTGTCACTATTGCCCATGTCCCAGACCAATCACTTAGGATGTGTGAGTATCTGCTGCACAGAATTAAATTTCTTTTGTGGGGAACTGTGTGGGGTACTGTGTGGGGAAGTAGATACAGCTTTAAAAACATTTTAAAACCAAAGCCAAATCATAGCCATGGTCACACTTTACTATTTCAGAATATTAAGAATTTAACCAAACTCAGCCTCCATGAGGACGTAACATGAAATAATATTTTGATTGCTTAGTATAAGTAACACACCTATTAGGAAATTTGCTGTATATTCTATTTTACGTGCTTTTTGTAAATAGCTTCATTAACAGTCCCAATGAGAGCCCATTCTCTGTTGGTCTCTGTACTAGGGGCTACTCTCCCAGAGAGGAGCAAGACCAGTTTTTCCTGGCAGGATGCTCACAGTCTAACAGGTGGAGACAGGTGAACGTAAAACTAACACTAATAGAAAATTCACCGCTATGCTTTTATAAGGCAGTGTTTTGGATTGCACAAATAGCAGTGAAACTCTAGCTGCCTTAAGCAAGAGGTTAGGTCATATAAACAGGAAAAGCTTTCTGTGTGCTGGGCAGATGAGCGTTCTCACAGAATAGTCAAGACCTTTCTTTGCCACCCTAGAATGTTTAGGGCCTTGTAAGATACAGCCAGTTACATCCCTTAATTTGCCAAAGACCAGTGATCTCCAAAAGATGGACACTGAATTTAGTAAATTAAATTTCCAACATGTAGGAATTGAACCATTTTATTAGGGTGTCACGAAGGGGCCAGACTGAAGGGGAAGACAAGAGGGTCCCTGATGGAAATCCACAAGCAAAGGCAAAGTGCAGCCCGAGCTTGCTAGCCAGAAAGCACAATTCAGTCAAACTGCCAAACAGTCAGTGCTCGGCCTCCATGGTGCACTACCCACTCCTCCACTCCTGGATTGCCTGCGGAGAAGGAGAAGACAGGAATAGAGAGGAAACTGAGTCACCAGCTGCTGCAGAAGCTGCCAGGAAGAGCTGGCCTTGGGATGTAGAAGGTGCTCTCCTGCTGACCTCCTAGGGTGGAAAAATAAATAAACAGAAATAACTAAAGGAGGGGAGCATGGGCAACGTCCAGGTGCCGGGAAGGCAGGGTGGGCAGCGCGGAGGACCCGCTCGAGCGCAGGAGCAGCGGAGGTCGAATGTGGGAACCAGGACCCCTGCCTGCCCAGCACATGTCGCTCTCCCGCCACCTGCAAGGCATTCACAGAGGGATTCTGGTCCACCAACCAGAGACCACCGGGAACGCACCCGCATACCAGACAGAAAAAACAAACGTAGTGTAGTTTAACTTGCTGCGGCAGGAGAAACCACAACGGAGGAAAAGAGTGAGAGGAGGAGAGGAGCGCAGGCTTTTAAGACGGTTTTAGCTTGTGCTGAATGCTTTCAGGAGGGATCAGGCATGTGGAACCAGGTCTGGATACACTGTCAAGAGGAAGGTCAGTTCAGTAATTGGGCACCTCAGGAATCTGTGTTCAGGAGCTGAGATGGGCTCAACCAGCTGCGGCGGTAAGGGGTGAGAGCGTCGCAGTCACTCAGAAGCAGCTGCAGCGTCACCTTGCGCACGTCCTGTTAGAAACATGGTTTGTTTTCCGTTGGCCTCGTCAGTGTCCTGTTGGAAACATTGCTGATGTTTCTTCCACATCAACACCAGAGTTCCCCTACTAGCTGTGCTGATGTTCATTTTCTCAAGTGGGAGATTCTTAGAATGGATAGGACTCCGAGATAATAAAACGAGAAAAGGAACGAGGGGTGAGGGGTCAGTTCAGAATTTCGATATTTTGTTTATTTTTCTAAATGTGTCATACTAGTCTGTTTGGTAAGACCAAGAGACATGCAGATTGTATGTCGTGAGGGTTAGCAGCATTGTAAAAGAGAGCACAGTATGGGGGGGGCGCGTTGGGCGTCATGGCGCTGGGGGCATAGCATTTGGAAAATGTTTCATAAAATAGGAAACATTTAGAAGAATTAGTAGGAGTTTGATGGGCCTCATTAGAGTGAGCTGATTATTGCCCAAGTGGAGAGAGCATGGAAGGCATGGAGAGAGTGGAAAGAGAGGGATGTAGCCCAGGAGAAATGAAGGGTGTAAATATTTTGAAGTATTGAGAGCTGAGCTAAGCATTTTGGGTTTAAGAGACATTGAACTGGATTGAACAACATATGTGGGTAAGAGTAAAAAGTGGCTGGGGTAAGGCTGGAGGCAGAACCATAGATGGGGTTAATAAGTTATTCTATATGGTATTTTAAAAAATTTTAATGGCAATTTTAGGTTCACGGTAAAATTGAAAAGAGGATACAGAAATTTTCCATAAACTTCCTACCGGCACATATGCATAGCTTCCTCCATTATCAACATCTCACACCAGAATGGTACATTCGTTACAATTGGTGACACCCACATCATTATCACTCAGAATCCACAGTTAACAACAGCGTTCACTCTTAGTGTTGTACATTCTATGGCTTTAGACTAATGTATAATGACATATATCCACCATTTTAGTGTTCAAGGGTGGCAGAATATGCCATCCCAAAATATGCCACTTTGACATAAAGATTATTTTGAGCTAAAGACACTTGAAAAAGATGCAAGAAGGGCATTTTAATCTCCCTTTTCTTCTTTAAAATGGGAGATAAAAATTCCCATTTGAAAGATGGCCTCCTTGTACCACCAGGAGAAAAGAAACCTTACTCAATGGGGAATTAAACCCAAGAGAATTCTGTACAAACAGACTTTGTTAAAACAATTCTTGTCTTCCTTTAGCCTCCCTGTATAGTTTAGTTACTATTCCACAATTGCCTCACTTTGTTTAACCCAAGATAAATGCATGTAGGTTTTACCATTTCTTTGGGTCTTCACCCTTCATGAGGATTCCCATGGCACATAAGACTTATATAAAGTTGTATTCTTTTCTCCTGTTACTCTGTCTTATCTCAGTTTAATTCTCAGGCCCAGCTGAAAAATCCAAATAGGGTAGAAGTGAAATTCTGCCTCCCTTCCAGTATCATACAGAGTAGTTTCATTGCCCTAAAAATCCTCTGTGCTCTGCCTATTCATCCCTCCTTCCCCTCTAACTCTTGGCAACCACTGATGTTTTTGCTATCTCCATAGTTTTACCTTTTCCAGAATGTCATATAGTTGGCATATGTTCCTTTGAAAGATAAAAAAATTGTTTTTCTTTTCTCTAAGTTTCCCCCAAATAGTAAATATCATAAAAATACTTTCTAAGACACTTGATGTGGATACAGTTAGCAATTAGCAGATTTGAAAGAAAATAAAAATATTACAAAATTGTTAAACTGTTCAAAAATATTACAAAATTGTTAAACTGTTTGGCTGTGTTTATAAAAGACAAGCTTCCTAAATTACTGCAGTTTTTCATTGTCTACACAGCCCAGAGGAAGCAAAGGCAAAAAGTTAATTATTTTTAGGCCTCAGTAGGGCTTGCTGGCTGTCTCCATTACATACTCACAGTTTGTAAAATTCCAAATATACTGCAAAGTAAATATTGTTATTATCCTCATTTACAGATGAAGAAATTGACAGTCATTAGATATAAGTAGTTCGCGCAGGATCACACAGCAACTAAAGGCCACAATGGTGACTCCAACCAAGCTCTGTCTGTTTCTAATTTGATATGATATTATTTTTTAGTTAACCAATTCATCCTCATCTCTTATGTCCACTTGAAATACTCGTTTCTCTGACACAGAGAAAACACATTAAAATGTTTATCCTATCTCTTCTCCTAACCACTGCCTCTTCTATGACCCTTTATAGAAAAACACCTCCAAAGAGTTGGTAACCTCCTATTCTCTCTTTTTTTCAGGAAGATCAGATATTTTCAATAGCAGTTTTATTGCAATATAATTGACATATAGTAAACTGCACATAAAATGTAGAATTTGATAAGTTTTTACCTATGTATACACCTATCAAGCTATCACTACCATTTGATAAGAAACAATCCATCACCCACAAATTTTCTCATGGCTCTCTCTTATCCTTCCCTCCACTCTTTCTTATGGGTTGTATGTTTCCACCTCTTTGCATTTCTGGTAATCTTTCTGGAGGATGCAAGATAGTCGTGAATTTTACCTTGTTAGGTGCTAGATACTTTTGTATTTCTATAAATATTTTGAGCTTCCTTCTGGGATGCAGTTAAGTTACATGGGTCTTGCTTTTTAGCTTTGCAATATGAGAACAAAGCAGCATTTAGTTTAGGGCTAATTTTACCCCACTAGTTAGACATAAACCTGAGCAATCTATTTGATGCCTCGTGAATCATAAGATTTTCCATTCAGGCTGGTAGAAATAGCACTATTCTTGTCCCTCTGTGAGTAGAAGACTGCTCCCTCTTATCCTTTTGGGTAGTTCTTTCCCCAGACTCAAGTAGGTTCCTCACATGCACTGAACAGTATGCAGCTGAATGCTCCTGGGGGACTATCTGAAGATCTCTGGAGCTTTCTCTTTGTGCAGCTGTCTCTATTTTAGTACTGTCCCAGATAAATGTAAATGCCGGCTACTGTGGTCTCCCTGGAATTCCAAATCCTGCTCCTCAACTCAGGGAAAGTTCTGTGCTTTGCCCGAGTTTCCCCTCTGTAATATGATAAGAAACATATATTTGGTCTTTGTCCCTGGTTCCCAGCACAGAGTTCCCTAAAATCCTTGGAATTTCCTGAGTAATAGGAGCATCTTTTGTTATTCACAACAAACCTCTTTCAAGCATACCTGTGTTTATGATAATAAGGTGACTCTTTGTGAGCCCATAGGTAGTTTCAGGATGAGGGCTGGTTACTGGAGGAACCACTCATGTGACTGGAGGTTTGGAACTTTCAGCACCCCCACCTCCATCTCCAGGGAAGAGGGAAGGGCTGGAGATTGAGTTTAATCACCAATGGTCAATGATTCAATCAATCATGCCGATGTAATGGAATTTCAATAAAAACTCCTAAATGATGAGGTTCAGGTATCTCCCAGCTTGGTGAACACATCAAGGTGTTGAGGGGGTGGTGCACCTAGAAAAGGCATGAAAGCTCCTCACCCTTTCCTCCATATCGTGCCCTCCAGATCTCTTCTTTTTGGCTATTCCTGAGTTGTATCCTTTATAATAAACCGATAATAGTAAGTAAAGCACTGTCCAGAGCTCTGTGAATTGTTCTAGTAAATTATTGAACATGAGGAGCATCTTAGGATCTCCCAAATTTGTACTTAGCTGGGCAGAAATGTGGGTAACCTGGTCACCCCTTTGCAGCTGGAGTATGAAGTAGAGGTAGTCTTGTGAGACTGAGCCCTTAAACCTAGGGAATCTGCTGATAACTCTGTGTAGTTAATGTCATAATTGAATTGAATTGTAGAACATCCAGTTGGTGTGGGAGAATCAGAGAATTGGTTGTTGGTACAGTCATGTGCTGCATAATGACGTTTCAGTCAATGACAGACCGCATATATGGTCCCATAAGATTAGTACCATATAGCTTAGGAGTGTAGTAGAGTATACCATCTAAGTCTGTGTAAACACGCTCCATGATGTTTGAACAACAACCAAATCACCTAACGATGCATTTTTCAGAATGTATCCCCCTCATTAAGTGACGTATGACTGTATTGAAAAACATTCCAGACCCTGCTTGCACTATGATCTGAAATCTGTCTCCAGGCAGT
This sequence comes from Diceros bicornis minor, assembly GCF_020826845.1. Lineage (NCBI taxonomy): Eukaryota > Metazoa > Chordata > Mammalia > Perissodactyla > Rhinocerotidae > Diceros > Diceros bicornis. Next base: position 19,825,276 of record NC_080743.1, on the reverse strand, counting down.
ACGATGGGACAATTGAAAGGTTTGTCCCTTTTTTTCCATCGCTCAGGGATCACTGTCCTTCATTACTTGATGGCCAATTTATTGAGAACTTCTGTCTTAAATATTTTACCTGCTTTTTCAGTTGTTTCATGTTGGAGAGTAAGTGTAGTTCCTGTTACTCCATCTTGGTAGGGTACATAAATCCTCTTTCTCTCTTAAAGCTGCACCCAAAAGATTTCCTCCACGGTCCTCATAGATGCTCCTACTGTCTAGCTCACTTGTGATCTTCAAAGGTCAATTCTCAGTCTTCGTCTCACTTACTCTCTCACCATAATTTCACACATTGTTCCCTCTTTCTTGAAATACTTTCTTAGCTTCCAGAACACTACACTTTCTTAATTTTTTTTTCTCTCTTAGTAGCTATGTTGGTTTCCTAGGGCTGCCATAAGAAAGAAAGTACCAGAAACTGGGTGACTTAAATTAACAGAAATTTATGGTCTCACAGTTCTGGAGACTAGAAGTCCAAAATCAAGGTATTGGCAGAGCTGTGCCCCCTCTGAAACTCAGAGTGCAGACTCCTTCCTCACTTCTGGTAGCGTGCGGGCAATCTTTGGCTTTCCTTAGTCAAGTGTTCCTTGGCTGCAGCACTTCAGTCTCTGCCTCCATCATCACATGGCATTCTCCCCTCGTGTGTCTATGTCTTCACATGGCATTCTCTTCTTTGTGTATATCTCTTATTCCTATAAGGGCACTAGTCATACTTAATGCCCACTCTAATGACCTTATCTGAACTTGATTACATCTGCAAAGACCCTATTTCCAAGTAAGATAACATTCACAGGTACTGAGGTCTGAGACTTCAACATACCTTTTGGGGGACACAATTCAACCTATAACACTGACAATTTTGTTATATCTTTTTCCCAACGCTTAAAAGTTGGAGAGTTCTTGCTGAGTCTTTGGATCCCTTCTTTTGCATACTCATTCGCTAATAATCTCATCTAGTCCCAAGTCTTTAAGCACCACATCAACATTAAAGATTCCAAATGTTATATCTCTGGTGCTCATTTGAATTTGAGATTCATATATCCAATTGCATAATCAATATTTCCAATAAAAGACATCCAAAACAAAAGCCTTTGTTCTCGCCACTACCATCAAACTTGCTCTTCTTCTGGTCTTTTTTTTTTTTTATTTTCCCCCCAAAGCCCCAGTAGATAGTTGTATGTCATAGCTGCACGTCCTTCTAGTTGCTGCATGTGGGATGCGGCCTCAGCATGGCCAGAGAAGCAGTGCGTTGGTGCGCACCCGGGATCCGAACCGGAGCCGCCAGCAGCAGAGCGCGCGCACTTAACCGCTAAGCCACGGGGCCGGCCCTTCTTCTGGTCTTTTTGATCTCACTAAATGACGCTACTATTCCTCTGTTGCTCATATTAAGAAATTGCAATCATCCTTAACTTGTCCTTTTTTACCAAATATATCTGATATTCAACTACTTAGCACTCTTTTCTGTTATCTTAGACTAGTTACCATTGTTTTTGTTTGTATTTAATTTCAACTACTAAAATAGTCCCAACTGGTCTTTTGTTTCCACACTTATCCACTGTAACCGATCATCCACAAAATAACCACAGTGATCGTTTCAATGTTCAAAACTTTCATTGGCTTTACGTCACACTTAGAATAAAATCCATATTTTATAAACTATGGGTAGTATTGTCCTGTGTAATCTGGAATGTTTATCTCTTCAATCTCACTTCCTTTGATTCTTCCCTTTGCTCACTCAACCAGCTTTCTAACTTCTCCGGGAATTCAAGCAGAATTCCTACCGCCTTAATTCAAGCAGATTCCTGCCCCAAGAAATTTGCACTTATTCCTTCTTGCCTGGCACAGTTTTCTCAACTTTCCCATAAATTTCTTATCACAAATATTTGGTAGCTCACTCTCTCGCTTCACTCAAATCTGTGTCCCAAAATCACCTCCAGAAAGAGGAAATCCCTGATCACTGTGACTAAAATGGCACTCCCAGGTTTTCTCCATCTCTTCTCCATGCTTTATTTTTCTTTATAATTCTGTTCCTTTAGTGACATTATGTTCGAGTTATGTTTACTTGTTTACAATTTATTTGTAATAAATATAAAGATATATGTATTTTTTTTTCCTCTCCTCCATTAGATTGTAGTATGTAAAAAAAAATGCTTGCTTAATACATAGGAGATGTTCAAAAATATTTTTGAAAACTGAATGATTTCCATTTATTGGTATATACCAAGTACTTAGAGTGCCTGGCATAAAATAAATTTCGATAAACATTTGTTCAATGAATGTAGAGTTTCTTAACGTGAATTGAATAAACAGAAATAATTAATAAGGAAGTGTAATTTAGATTTACAAGACTTCTATTGCTTATAAATGAATTCTAATAAGGTGGGTAATAGCAGTTCCTCAGGGAGGTAAAAGCTATCATTTGGAATATCACTGCCCTTTCTGAGTGGCTTTGTGTTTTCTGATCATAATAACAGGCAGAAAGATGATAAGATAGTACCAATGGTAAGTACCAAGGCAGTGATAAGAAAAGAGAGGCCATTACTCCTCAGCAATAGTCCAATGTTATCAAATACTGGATTTTATTAGTGATATAGAGCTTATAGCTCTAAATTTAGAGCTCTAAAGAAACCATTAGTTTTGAAATAACTGCAGGAATTTCTAACTCTTATGTCCCTAATGTTACATTTTTTTCCCAACTTCTAAGACTTGGAGTCTCTTTTCTTTTATCTATAAAATAGAACTTGAGTCCTTGAAGTTGATTATGATCACACATCTCATATTAAAACAAAATAGAGGCTATAACCCCTGAATTCATAATTTCCTTTTCAATTCTTCTATTACAAGGTTAGTTTGCATGTTCACCTCTCAGACTGTTACAGTAATCTCCAACCTATGTTTATTGCGTTCTGTTTTTACCCCATTCTTTTCACTCTCCACACTGCTTTCTAGATTTTCTTTCCTAAAATAGAAATGTCAAGTCATTTACTTGCTTGATAATCCTTAATGGCTGGCTTGCCACTGCTTTTAAGATAAGCCCCCAAATCCTCATTGCATTAGTTATCTATAGCTGCCTAACAATGTTGCCACAAACTTATTGCTTAAAACAACACACATCTGTTATGTCACTTGTTTCTGTGAGTCAGGAGTCCAGGGATGGCTTACCTGTGTCCTCTGAGTCAGAATCTCACAAGGCTGCAACCAAGGTGTAGGCCAGGGCTGCTATCTCAAGATCCGAATCTTGAATGGGGAAAGATCTGTTTTCAAGCTCATGTGGCTATTGGCAGCATTCGGTTCCTTGTGGGCTGTTGGCCAGAAGCCGTTCTCAGTTCCTGGTTGATTATTGGCTTGGGGCTGCCTCAGTTCTTTGCCACACGGGCCTTCTCAACATGGTCACTTGCTTCTTCAAGCTAGAAGGGGAGCCTTCTTTAAAGATGGATGTTACAGTCTTATGTAACACAATCAGGTACATCCCATCACCTTTGCCATATCCTATTGGTTAGAAGCAAGTCCCAGGCCCTGCCCAAACTCAGGGGAGGGGATTACACAAGGGTATGAATACCGGAAGGCAGTCTTAGAGTCTGTCTACCACAGGCTTCAAGTCATCCAATGTCCTTAAAATCTGGTCTTAAACTTCTGCCTTCCTTCTACCATAGCACTGCATATTTTAGGCATACTGGACTATTTTTTTTCCTAGGAATTATGTTGGAGCACACAAAAATCCGTTCTTTTATTGCCTCTATGTCTGTTTCTTGTTTTCTGTGCCTGAATTATACTTCTGCAGCTCACCTGGCAAAATCAAAGAACTTGTGCAAATTTTAGCTTTTCTTAGAACTCTCATTGTCCTACCAGGCAGAATTAACAGCTCCTTCCTCTGTGTTCTTAAGCATCCTCTCTCTCTCTCTCTCTCTCTCTCTGTCTCTATCTCTCTGTCTCCTTTTCCCCATCTACCTGAATCCTAATTTCATTATGGCGTAGTTTTTGGTGCCACTGAATTTTAAGCACATTAAGAGTAGATAGTGTTCTATCAATCCTGAATCCCTAGCTCCTAGCACAAGATCTATACTAATAAGGACTTAAACATTTGCTAATGAAATGAACAAATATTGGGCTAATTTTAAATGTTTGTGAAATTGAATTTTTGAACACTCTGTTGACCAAACTCCTAGCAGGGCAGTGTGATAATTTAGTGCTTCATCTTTAAAAAGTCATACCATTGCATTCCAAGCATAACCGTTCCTCTTTTCCAAAGCTCTACAAATTAAGTGAAACATTCATACAAAAATAAATAAATAAAATAAAAATTAGATAAGTATCCTAATAAGCATAACCCCTTTTCCTGCCTGACACATTTTTTACATTTCATATTTATTGAGGCATGGTAAAAAATGTGACTGCTTAAAGAAATGTATGATAACTTGTTTTCATTCCTACACTCTAAAAAATTGTGAAAAATCATTTTTAATATTATTTTACTATTATTTTTAATATTCAAATCAATATTTTCAATTTGCCACATATTAATTTCTTTTCATGGTGGATTTATACTTTAAGGCTTGAAAAACTTAAATAGCAGATCAACATCTTTTTAATTCAGTCTCTTCAACTGAAACTTTTGTGTGTTTAGACTAGCCACTGTTCTAGGCTTTTCATTAGGTAATAAGCTAGATAACAAAGAAGAGTAATATATTTTCTATTTAGGGGACAAGAAGAAAGTCACATAAGGACAATTTCCCAGGTAATTAAAATTAATATTCTCTATTGCTAAACTATTTTTATTTTTATCATTGGGAAGGAAGCATTTCTTAATTGGGTTATCCATAGTCTGGCCTCCTGGACCAGAGTTGAAGGTAATTTGAATTTCTAAAATAAATATCAATCATAGCACAGTAGTGTGATATAACTATGCATTTAAATCCTGTTACAGGGAATCTGTGCTACAGATACTAACAACTATGATTTTCTTATTTATACTTGCCTTATAAGTTTCTTTTTAAAATTTCCTTCCTGCCTATCAATATACCTGCCTCTAGCATTGCCGCCTCCCCTACCTCTTCTTAGGCATTTGGATACATAAAACCATTAAGAGTAAATATGACTCTGACACTGAAATAAATTTAACACTGATTTTAATGTTATTACTAGCAATAGTGAACTTTGAGCTCTTCCTATGTGACAAATACTGTTCTAAGTCCATTATATGTATACATTCATTCATCCTCACAAAGACTATGGCATAAGGTAGGATGGTAGAGGAGTAATAACCCACTAGGCAGATGAACTACCTTGTATAAAAGAACCTCTGGGGTAGAGAGAGTGCAGTTAGATACAGAAACAAGTTCAGAAGAGCTGGAGTAGAAAGTTTCTGGGGAGAAATGGCTAAAAGTAGGAATTAAAAGGGAAGCAGGATCAGATCTTTTAAATACCTTGGTCAAAGCTCACCTTCTAGAAATATTTTGTGATACCCACTGAGCAGAAATAAAGCATCCTTTCACTTTTGTTCCTTAAAAACTTTGTACTATGTTTGGTTATTTCTGTAATTCTCCTTCATTAGTTTGGCATTTCCTCAAGAATTGGACAATATCTTTCTTTCTTTTTTAAAAAAATACACTCCAACATCAGTTATAATCCTTTATGTGATAAATGTGCAATAAGTTTGCTGAACTTATGTCTACATAACCAGGTTGTAATTTGCTGGAAGTATGGTCTTTAGTATAAAAGAAATTCCTTGCTTCTTTTTATGTTTTGTTTGAGTGTGATTATCTTACCTCTTTCCTACATACATATTTACTTCTCCCTCCAATTCATGCACCAACCCCCAACTTCCCACATGCATATTTAATCATCTTTTTCATCATAAATTCTTGTAAATTCCTTCAATTTAATAATAAAACCTAGTTATGAAAATTACTCAGTTCAAGAATGCATTGACATTGGATTCTTCCCTTAAGTGAATCTGCTCAGTTTTCTTTTTTAGACATCAATGTGTATTTTTACTTTAAACATGAGAGCATGTGGCAATTCCCTTTGATTTGGGTTGTATGTTTGCAAAATTAAATGTAAAGCAAATGTAGCTTTGTAAAAATCACCTCTCGCATAAAACAAGATAATGTGAGAGAGGAAGAAACAACATAACAATTAGAGGCAAACCATCTTAGCAAGGTGATGAATTCTTTGTACAGGAGAAATGTGTAATCATCAAAGAGTTTTATCTCCACCTGAATGCTACATCACATAGACATGTGTAAATGCCAACACACCTGCCTGAACATTGAGAAAAACACAAAGGCTCCATCATTCACTCGTATACTGGGCTCAGGTTTTACCCTGAGGTGCTGTAGGCACTCATGTAGCACTGCATATTTTTTTTTTTTTTTTTTTTTGGTGAGGAGATCAGCCCTGTGCTAACATCCGCCAATCCTCCTCTTTTTTTGCTGAGGAAGACGGCCCTGGGCTAACATCTGTGCCCATCTTCCTCCACTTTATATGGGACGCCGCCACAGCATGGCTTGCCAAGCAGTGCGTCGGTGCGCGCCCGGGATCCGAACCAGCGAACCCCGGGCCGCCGCGGCGGAGCGCGCGCACTTAACCGCTTGCGCCACCGGGCCGGCCCCAGCACTGCATATTTTAAGACATTCAACATCTTGTATGAATGTTCCTGTGCCAGAGGAAATTATTCAAAATAATAGCCTGGAGGGGTGGCCATATACTTCAGAGGACTGCTTAACCCATTGTTTGTTTCAAAGGAGAGGCAGGTCCTTGAGAATAGATATTGCCAATCACATTTCAATGTTGTACCAAATCCACTAAGGAAACCAGAAGGTTGAGAGAAAGATACGCATTTTCTTGCTAGAACTGTATTAAGCATTCCAACCTAGAAAAGGAAAAATGGCAATAAATAAACAATCCATAGACTAGGAGAAAAGTGCATTGGTAATCCAAGAAATTGGAGATAAGAAAAATATTTTTTCAACCTAATTTTTGATTGAAAGAAGAAATCAATGAGAGAGATAATAAGACGAGAGAGAATGTTTTCCTCCAAAATATTACAGCAGAAAATCTCTACAAGAAATTTCCTCCTTCAGATTGTTTTAGTTTTGCTTCAACTAAAACCCTTTGTTTAATATCCACAGTTTTTTTGTGATCAAGTTTGAAGGGCACAGTAGACAATGTTTTTTTGTAGTGTGGAAAACTGACAGTAATGGTATAACTGAACCTAAGCATCTTAGAAGTTTGGCCCCACACATCTGAAAATATACATCAGTTTTACTAGACTATAACTTCTAGTATGACTATAAATCTGCATTATTCCTCCTCTTCTCCTGGAAATTATACACAAACAACAATGAAAAACGTAAAATTTATTTTCAGAGAACCTAGGAATTATAGACCCTACTGAATTCAAAATATATGTAGGTTCTTAAAAGCAGCTAAAGAACTAAATGCATGTGGGAATATGTGAAGTGAAGAAGGCTGGAAAACAGTAAAAGGGCTCAGTGGTGGCTGATTTCAGAATGCCCTAGTAAAACTCTGCTTCCAGAAGTTGAGGACTCACTCTGAAGTTCTAGCCATGCACCTTGTTTGAAGTAAAGAGTGAGGAAACCAGTGTGATCAGAGTTTGTAACCAAAGCCTTCCTGGAATTGGTCTGCATGGAAGAAAAAGAAGAATCAGGAATCATACTTGCAGGTGGGAGCCATATTTGTAGGTAGCTATCTGTCTCTGGACAGCAGAGAAGAAGAGAACCTCTGGGTTATAAACCCTGGAAAGGCTACCCTCCCTCCTTTCCTTTCACAAGAATGAACTCCAAATAACCAGTCTAGGAAAATTCAAATCATTCAATTAGAATTAATAAAAGACAAATGGTACTGGCAAAAATTGATGCAAAGATACTGTAAGAAAAATGGTAGAAAAGGGCAGCAACAAATACTAACAAAGGAGAGTCATCAGTAACGGTACAAGACTACAAACAGTTTCTAATATGAAAGACATCAGGTAATGTTTCTGTAACCCATTCTTGAGAAAATTACTAGAGTTCAAATTTCAACTAATCAAGAGATTCTATAACTAGAGGTATTCCAGTTTTGTGGTGTTTGTTTTTATTTTTATTTTTGTTTTTCATCCGTTTGAGGCTAGTCTCATTTACGGGTCTACTATGTGGTCCTCAAATATTACATGTGGGACTCTGGCTTCCAGAAGTTTCAGGCTACACAAGGCTGGGGCCACTGTATTCTCAAGTAGAACCCATTAGTTTGATTTTGTTGGAGACCAGCAGGCAGACAAAGATCACTAGATGGATTAGAGGACTTGGAGACTCTCACAGAGATTTACCCTCCCTGGGCGTGTCAGGGGCATTTAGCAGATGCAGGCCTGCTTGTTCCCATTAAATACCGGACCAAAGCTGGAATAGAGAGGGAGTGACGGGGGCTTGGGAATGATGAAAATAAAAAATGATGAAAGAGAGCTGAGAGAAAAAGGGAAGTTTTCTTTAAGCTGGATGTTGGGTCTCTGCCTTGAATAGTTATAGTGGCAAATGAATAATGAGAATGAAATGTATTTAACTGAAGAATTAATACTAAAATTGAGATATTAGTGGCAGAATTAATGTAACTAGTATATAATTGATAACAATTTAGCAATGAAACAACTTATACACAAATTGGGAGGAGAAAGAAGAAAGAAGGGAGATATAGAGTAAATTTCCTGATTATCTCTTATGTAATAACTGGAATATTATTTTTCCCATTTTTTATTACGATTGAAGGGGGAGGAAGAGTATCCTCTACCTACTCTGAGTCCTTTCTGGCTGGGCTACAAATTAAATTGACATGACACCGAATAGCAGGAGAAAATCAAAGTTTAATAACATGTATACATGGGAGAAACCAGGGAAATTGAGTTTCTCAACAAACGGCAGAGATTTTTCACCTTAAATAGAGTATTCCGGTAGACAAAGGAGGATGTTGGGGGTGGGGAGGGAGACAGAAAGCACAGTAATCAAGAGTATGCAGATTTAAGTCCTCTCCTTCCTTACTGATAAGAGTTTCTAGAGATAAGGTCATCTCCCTTCTTCCCAGTACAGAGAGAGAAATACATTTACAAATGGATATTTCCCTTACAAATGTAAATTATACATAGCCAGAGTTAAATTCATTTAGGCAGTTAGTGGGGGAGGTCAAATGTCCGGCAGAGAAAATAATAAAGGTAAAGGAACATATTTTGAGGTGGTCAATTTTGATCTCCCAGAGGATAATTCACATATAGAAAAAACACCCATTTATTGTACAGTTCCGCATCACGACAAATGCATGCAGTTGTATAAAGACAGCTATATCAAAATATGGGACAATTCCATCAACACACATGCATGCACACACACACAACCACCCACTCCCTCCTTGTAATCAACCATTCCTCCCAACTCCAGCCCTTGGAAGACATTGATGTTTTCTGTCCCTATAGCTCTGCCTTTTCCAGAATGTCATTAAATTGAATCATATACTGTGTAGCCTTTTGAACTTGGCTACTTTCATTTAGCATGATCCATTTGAGATTCATCCATGTTATTTTGTATATCAACAGCACATTCTTTTTTATTGCCATAGTATTCCATTGTATGATTTTTATCCCAGTTTGTTTATCCATTACCCTGGTTGAGAAACATATCAGTTGTTGCCAATTATTGGAATTGTAAATAAAGTTGCTGTAAAACACTCCTGTACAGGTTTATGTGTGAATATACATTTTTACTTCATTTAAGTAAATAACTAAAAGTGGAATTGCTGGGTCATATGCTACGTTTATATCTTTATAAGAAATGCCAAATTTTTTTTCTAAAGTGTCTGAATCATTTTGCATTACCACCAGAAATGAATGAGAGTTCCAGGAGCTCCACACCCTCATCAACACTTGGTGTTGGCAGACTTTGTTTGTTTTTTGTTTTATTTTGTTTTAAGTCACTCTGTGTGCAGTGATATTCCACTTTCGTTGTAGTTGCATTTCCCTATTTTCTAATGATATTGAGCGTTTTTTCATGTGTTCATTTGCCATCTATATACCATCGATGAAGTGTTTGTTCAAATCTCACGTCTATTTTTTTAATGGAGTTGTTTGCTTCTTTAGTGAGATTTTAGAGTACTTAACAGAGTCTGGTTACAACTCTGTTATCAGAAACATGATTTGCAAATATTTTCTTTCAATCTGTGGCTTGTCTTTTCAGACTTTAACGGTGTCTTTTAAAGAAAAGAAGCTACTAATTTTTTTTTTTTTGTAAGGAAGATCAGCCCTGAGCTAACATCTGTGCTAATCCTCCTCTTTATTTTTGCTGAGGAAGACCGGCTCTGAGCTAGCATCTATTGCCAATCCTCTTCCTTTTTTTACCCCAAAGCCCCAGTAGATAGTTGTATGTCATAGTTGCACATCCTTCTAGTTGCTGTATGTGGGATACGGCCTCAGCATGGCCAGAGAAGCAGTGCGTCAGTGCGCGCCCAGGATCCGAACCCGGGCGCCAGTAGTGGAGCGCGCACACTTAACCGCTAAGCCACGGGGCCGGCCCCAGAAGTTACCAATTTTAGGGAAGTCAATTTATCATTTTTTTCTTTAAGAATGTGGTTTTTGTATGATCAAAAAAAATCTTTGTTTAACTCAAGGTCATATGTCATATAGGCATTGCTCCACCTTATCTTCTGGAAGTTTTATAGTTTTAGGTTTTAGATTTAGGTGCACAATCCATTTTGAGTTAATTTATTATATAAGGAGTGACGTATGGATTGAAATTTATTTTATGCATACGGATATCCAATTTTTTCGGCATCTTTGTTGAACTATCTCTGTACCTTTGTTGAAAATCAATAGATTATATGTTTGCATCTATTTCTGTACTCACTGTTCTTTTCTGTTTATCTATAAGTAAGGATATCTATATATCCTTTCCAGGACCACACTCTCTTGGTCAATGTAGCTTTACAGTAAATTCTTAAGTTAGTATAGTAGTATAAATCCTTTGAATTTATTCTTCTAGTTTAAAATCATTTTGGCTATTCTAGTTCTTTTACCTTTCCACATAAATTTTAAAATCAGCTCATCAATTTTGAAAGAATACCTGCTGGGATGTTTAACGGAATTCTGCTGAATTTGTAGATTAGTTTCAGGAAATTTGACATCTTACTATGTGTGTAATTTTAACTTTTTCATATTTGTTAAGTGTTGTTTTGTGCCTCATGATATGGTCTATCTTGATGAATGTTCTATTTATATGTGAAAGTAATGTATACTCTGTGGTGGTTGTATAAATGTCAGTTAGTTAGGTCAACCAGTTGATAATTTTTCTCTGGTCTTTTATATTTTCACTAATTTTCTGTCTTCTTATTGTAATAATTCCTGAGAGAAGAGTTGAAGTCTCCAACTATAAGTGTGGATCTCGTTATTTCTACTTTCAGTTCTATCAGCTTTAGCTTCATGTATTTTGAAGATCTACTATTAGGTAGATATATGTTTAGGATTCTTGTGTCTTCTTGATGAATTGATCTGTTTATCATTATGTACTATTGATATTGTCTAATATTAATGTAGCCACTCCAGCTTGACATATGTTTGCATGATATGACTTTTTTTTCAGCCTTTTACTTTTATCCTATTTATGTCTTATTTTTAAAGTGGATTTTGTGTAGACAGCTTATGATTGAGTCTTATTTTTTTATTTAATTTGATAATTTTTATCTTTTAATGGGTTTGTTCAGACAATTTATATTTAACATAATTATTGATATGGTTGAATTAATATCTACCATTTTGATAATTGTTTTCTATTCTTTTTCATTTATTATTTATTTCTTTTGATCCCTTTTCTGTCTTGATTTCTATCAATTCAATTTTTTTGGTTTCATGTTACCTACAACAGTGGTTTATTATTTATACCTTTTTAAAAAAAAATTAGTGATTCCTCTAGGGTTTGCCATATACATTCAATAAATCTGTATGTCTTTAAAAAATATTATACTTCTTTGTGTGTAGTTAAAGATGTCACAGATATATACTTCCACTCCATTCCTTTCATCTTTTTTGCTAAAGTTATCATACAATGTACTTTTATGTTTGCTATAAACATTAATTCCTTGGTACTCTTTTGCTTTAGGCAGCCACTTATCTTTCACAGTAATTAGAAATTTAAAAAAAGATAAGCATCATAAATTTACCTTTACTTATGCCATTACTCCTGATTTTTTTGTTTGTTTGTTTACTTAGATACAAGTTTATGACTAATTTTTGTAGAGAGGTTCCCCCAGGGGTCAATGAAGAAAAGAGTTTGCTAGTGGTTAAAAATTCCCCTAGGTGCAGCCCCCAGGACTTGGTACTTCTACACTAGCCCAATTTTACATTAGCTTTTAGGAATTCATTTAAAAATTTAGCTGAATTCTTCTTACAGGCTTTTATGGCATCTGGTGTCTATCTCAGGGAAACAAGTTCTTGTATCCTGTGTCTCCTTGAAAGTACAAATTTATTGAAGTTTGTTGTGTCTGTGTGGGCCAGTATGTAATCAATTAATTTGCGGAAGTAAGTGTAATACAGACAACATTCTCTCACAACAGTGTAGAACAAAAGAACAAACTTAGAAATTATTAACAAAATATGAAAACTAAAAAAAGCTGCTCAATTTGTAAATTTAAAAATTATCTCTATAACAATTAATGAGTCAAAAATAAATTTAAAATGAAATTAAAGAATTATATCAAAAACCTTGAATGGATTACGTATTCAAATGTATGTGACACTACTAAAAGTGCTTCCAGAGGAAAACTCATAGCCATAAAAATAAACATCAAAGAAAAAAAATGAACACAAGTAAATTCAGCATTCAACTAAAAATTTTGAAAAATAACGATAAAACAAAACAAAGAAAAGGTTAGGGAAGTAATAAATACCATGACAGGCAGAATTCTAAAATGGCCTCCCAAGATTTCCTGCGCTAAACCCTGAGACTATGAATATGATGAGATATGCTGTGATTCTGTTATGTTACGTATCAAAAGATTTTTTTTCTGCAGATGCACTTAGGGGACTGATCAGTCAACTTTGAGTTAATCGAGAGGGAGATTATCTGGATGTACATGTCCCAATCACATGGGACATTTAAAAGCAGAGAGTTTTCTCCATCTGAAAGTAGAAGGGAAATTCAGAGAGAGCCAAGGCATAAGAAGGATTCTGTGTGCTGCTGCTCCCTTTGAAGATGGAGGGAGCCCTGGGATGGACTTTAAAATGTCTCTAGGAACTGAGAATGACCTCTGGTCAATAGAAAATAAACAAATGGGGATCTCAGTCCTACAACCCCAAGGAACTGAATTCTGCTAAAACAGCCTGAATGATCTTAGAAGGTGAATCTATCACAGAGCTTCCAGAAAAGAGCCCAGCCTAGCCCAGCTGACCACTTGACTTCATCCTGTGAGACCTTAAGCAGAGAACACAGTTGAGTGTGGACTTCTGACCTACAGAACTATGAGATACTAAATGAGTTTTGCTTTAAGCTGCTAAATTTGTTGTAATTTGTTACATGACAATAGAAAACTAATAGAAAAATATAACAGAATTAAAGGAGTTAGACAACAGAAAAGCAGTAGAATAAATAAATAAATAAAGATGGTTCTTGAAAAAGTTTACAATGTAGATGTATCATACATAAACCAAACAAGGAAAAAAGAGAGAGAGAACAAATATTATTTTGCTTGGGGAAAATAATAACAAATATGGAGGAAATCAGAGGAAACAGAAGATATTACTTTGCAGAAAAGAGGAAGGATAGTATACATTCATATTTTATTGTATATGTATAAAGAAATTCTGGAAGAATACAGAAGAAACTATTAACTAAGAACTAATAACCCAAGATGGAGTGGAGATGGAGAATGAGAAATGAGTCAATGACAGACAGTCGTGGGAGGGAGTATACATTTTTATATATCTGTGTATTTGTTCTTGAACTATGAGAGTTTATTTACTTTTCAAAAATATTAAAAAACAAATGAATGCACAAATAATCCTAAAACATTACTAGATTACTTTTCTGACCTACATCACTCTTGGTGTGATTTAATCATATATATTTCAATTGGTCTTATTTCAAAACAAATATTCTTTTAATATCATTTTAATTATATTAAAGTAAATATATGACAGACAGGTAATTGTCAAAACTCACATACCTTCAAACACCTAGGGAGTGTTTTTTTGACAATATATTTTTTTAATTAATCCAGGTGTCCTTTGGAACAGCTAAAATGGAAACATTTAGAAGTCTCTTTTCACTCCTCTGTAGAAAGTGTGGGAAATGAATAACGGACATAGGTAATTAAAATCAGAGTTTTTGAATTACCTAAGATGACATTCAGCAATACCAAGAGGACATCTTTGGGAACATGCAGAAAAATCAAAAGTCTTCTTAATAGGTTTGGGAAACAGGAAACAGGGCAAGAAACAAGAATGACTCTTTTATTTAGACATGATGACAATGGTGTTCCTTCTAGATGTGGTTCCTTGGTAAGAAAGATGAACTCCTTGTTATGTGGAGGAGGAAATTATTCTAATAAGATTAATATGGCAGGTTGATAAAAACAAGAAAAGTATGTGATTGTCATTACTTTTGTGACTTTTTCTCCTAATATATATCACAGAGAGAAGATAGAGGAGGATGTAAATGTCTTTATAACAATATGTGCCGAGACCATATGGTTAAATTTTAGCTCCCAAATGGTTTCTAGAGAGAGCTCTAATTTGAAATATTACTGATAACCTAATTTTGGATCTGTTTCAAGCCCATCATTGTATTTATCTCCAAAAGAATGAAAGGAACGTATTTTCGAAAAAAAGAAAATCAAATTTCAGTTTGGTGGTTGTTAAATGCATTTAAGAAAAATAAACAAATGATACAAGTTACATGGTGTGTGATGCTATATGACATGAGGAAGAAATGATATATGGCTTAAGGAAAAAATAATGGATGAGACAGCACACAGATATATGTTAATTCTTAAATCTTTTTTTTTCTTAAAATGAGATATCTCTTTGGGAAATGATTATATCAAGGGATAATCATAAGTAGTTAGTGAGTTCTTACACAGTACACGTGCATGCCATGCACACACACAGACACTGTAAGTTTTTTATTTTAGCCAGAGATGGACGCAGGTAATAAAAAGCCAACTCGTCTCTCCTTACAATGAAGCCCTAGAATAAAGAACAAACTTTATTATAAGGACATGAAATTTCAAATGAAAGTATAATTGGCTTGCTGCATTTTAAGACTGCATTACTGAGCTACGACATTATTGTTGTAACTTTATTACAGACATTTAAAATTGAGCTTATTGTAAAGCACTTTGGATTCTCTGTCTCTTTCTGTCTGTTTCATCATTCAGCCTGTCTATTCACCCCAATTCCTCCTTGATGAAGAACAACACTCTCTCCTGATTGCCCAGGCAATATAGGTCAGGGTTTACTCTCATTTTCCAACAAACAGTGTCACATGGTCTCTACAAGATTTTCAGTCATAATCGTTGCAATATGTCATATATGTATCCTCACATTTTTGAAAATTTCCTGTATAAGCATCAATTCGCAGCTAATAATGGAATCAAGAAGACATCTCCCTGTCATGATTGTTCAGAAACTTGAACATTTTCAAGAACATGACTGTTCAAAGCCTTCTAGCTTTGTTTTGAAATCGCCAGAATCAGTCAGGAAAAACAAGTTTTACCAAACTGTGTTTAATACGTATGTGGTTTTTACTGTAAAAATGTGTCATGATCATAGAACAGCTTAATCATTTTTATTATAGTTACATCACAAAAGATGAGCGAAGCAAAACAGGAATGTTCTGCTTGAGGAGGAAATGTTTTCCATTCTAAGTGTAAAATCTATCCTTGAACAAAAATCAAACTTGATGCAAACACAATACTTAGGAATTAACAATTCGTCATTCTACTATGCAAGTTTCGGTTAATCCAGGTCTTGTATTCAGACTGCCTGGGCTCAAATTTTGATCCACCACTTACTTAACTGTGTGACCTTCAGCAATTTCTGAATTGTAAAATGAAGAAAAAAAATCCACTTCATAGGATTGCTATGAAGATTAAAAGAGATAATACTTGAAAAGTGTTTTGCATAGTGCTTGGCAAATTAATTAGCACTCACTTAACGCTACTATTATTATTTTATAAACAGAAGAGTCATCTAGGGAAGACCTGAACCACTGTGTCACCTTCAAGAACAATTTATCTTCCATTTTTATGTGAAATGAGAAAGGCAGGGAGTGAAGATAGGGAGAAAAATATTTAAGACAAAGGAAACAGCACACACGAGAGCCCAGAGATTTGTCATAGTTCTATATAATCTCAGCACATCCTTATCCCATGAAAACTTTCTCTAATTAAGCCAATAGAAGTATAATGATGTACACCTGAAATTTATACAATGTTATAAACCAATGTTATTGCAATAAACAAAAACTTAAAAAATAAAATAAAATAAAAAATTAAAAAAAAAAAGCCTACACAATTAAAACAAACAAAAACATCATAATCTCTCTCTCTTGCTACTGTCCTATGTATCTCCTACTCTTTGCAATCACATTTCTTTAAATAATTGAACCTGGAGGCCACACTGATTTCCTCAGCACCTTCTCAGTATTCAATCAATGACAAGAAGGTTATAACCAAAATGTTCTCCCTATAGGCCACTAAATTCCTGGGACCTATTCCAGTCGTTATTCTCCTTGAAACTATTCGTTACCAATCCATCCTTAGTTTACTTGAGAACTACCTCTTGTAACAGCACTTGATACCATAGACTACTCTCTCTTACTTGATTTCCATGGCCTTACCTAGTTTCTCCCCTAACTCTCTGGGCTCTCTCTCCTTCCCAATCTCCTTTGCAATCTCCTTATGTGGTGATGTTCTTTATGGCTATGTCTACTCCCTCTCTTTCTGCCTGATATCCAAGGGAAAATCCAAGGGACCCAGGGATGGAAGCCACATATTGTTCCACCAGCCCTGAACTACTTATCTCCAGATGTTTGTAGGTGCGATGTATCACTGTATTTTCAAGTCTCTCATAGCATCTTAGCCTGCACTTAATACATACTATATTTCTTTTACTGTAACCTACATTAATATGTATTGCGATTTCTTTTTTAATGTCTGTTTAATCTGTCATATTCCATGTCTTAATCACTATGTTCTTAGCATCTAACACAGAGTCTAGATAAAGAGGAATGAATGAATAAAAGAAAGCAAGTCTACAAGGTAAAGCTGGTACGCGATGGGACTGGACCTTAGAAGTCTCCAGATTCTCAGTCCACTGCTCTTTGCATTCCATAGCATTGTTCCTCACTAATAAGTGCCCCAGCTGGAGCTTGAACACATAACACCATTAATCCCACCACCAGTACTGATGTCCAAGCACCTCATGCTGAGTGAAAGTTCCAAATATTTTCTTATAGAGATTGGATGATCTGAGCAGTAGAGCTCCATAAATCAAGGTTCAGAATGGGCCATTTCTTGCTGACATGCTACATTTCCTTTTTGCTTTGAGTGAGATTATATAGCGCACTGAAATGATACCTTCAGTACTGAATGATTTGGCATTCAAGAGAATTAAAAAAGACTTTCCTTTATGGTTAAAAGTAAATTGCAAAAAAGGGATACTGGCAGGCAATTACTCTATAAGTTATAGGAATGAAAGGGATTTCACAACGTGAGTGGTTTAGATTCATATAACGTGAAGAGCTGTTGGCAAGTGGGAAATTCCTCAGCAGTCTAAAGGAGAGCACTGAGACTGTGAATGCAATCTCTCTCTGTCTCTCTTTCGTACACACACTCACTCACACCCCACAAATGCACTAAATGCAGATGTTCCAAGGTAAGAATGAAAATATTTAGCTCAAAATGTATTATATTTTTATTTAAAAATAACAGCTGAGAATATACTTATTCTGGAGATTTGGCATATAAGAAAATAAATAGTATAGAACTAGAACTAAAATAAGGTCATCTGTACTCTGTTGACACTATGTAATAGAATTTAAAATCTAGAATTAATAAATATGATGACTTTGGAAATATCCTGTTATGGATTGAATTGTGTTCCCTCAAAATTTATATATTGAAGTCTTAACCCCCACTACCTCAGAATGTGACCTTGTTTGGAAATAGGGTCTTTGCAGATGATCAAGTTAAGATGAGGTCATTAGGGTGGGTCCCAATCCAATATGACTGATGTCCTTATAAAAAGGGAAATTTGGATACAGACATGCACACACAGGGAACACCATGAGAACATGAAGGCAGAGATCAGGGTGATACATCTACAAGCCAAGGAATGCCAAAGATTGCCACAAACCACCCGAAGATAAGAGAGAGGAATAGAACAGATGTTCCCTCACAGCCCTGGGAAAAAGTAACCCTGCTGAGACCTTGATCTCAGACTTCTAGCCTCGAGAACTGTGAGACAATGAATTTCTGTTGCTTAAGCCACTCAGTTTGTGGTGCTTTGTCACAACAGCCCTAGCAAACTAATGCATACTCTGATGGTTTTATGATTGTTCAAAACACTATCTTTATTTATTTAACTTTTTTTGTGTGTGAAGATTAGCCCTGAGCTAACATCCGTTGCCAGTTCTCCTCTTTGTGCTGAGGAAGACTGGCCCTGGGCTAACATCCTTGCCCATCTTCCTCTACTTTATACAGGACGCTGCCACAGCATGGCTTGATAAGCAGTGCATAGGTCCGTGCCCAGGATCCGAACCCATGAACTCCTGGCCACCGAAGCGGAACGTGCGAACTTCGCCACTACACCACCGGGCCAGCCCCAATTTATTTAACTTCTTAATGTCTGAAACATTCATGGTCAGCTCAACAGAGCCTTTGAATGCTCTTCTCTGCATTACTAGCAGTGAGAGAGCATCAAGAAGAGCTAAATTTCCAAACTCTGCTCGAGGAGGCAGGGTCCTACTCTGCAAGATTCAAGGAGCCCAAGAATTATCTTCCAGGATTATTGCATCTCATTGTGCAGGTTGAGCCCTGAGTAGCCCTAGAGGGCATTCATATTGTAGACACTATAGATTTGTACACTTACTGAAATACTTTTCTGACAGATGGTATCAACATCTCATATCCTAACAAAATCAATACATTATAATACTCAGACACATGCAAGGAAAGTGCCTTAAGGAAGGGGTACCTTTTTCTAATTTGCACAAACGTTATGAGCAAGCAATTGTTCTGGTATGTCCATTCGAAACTATTACTTTCAAGTCCTGTTAATGATATCTAAAGTACTCATAATTTCATTTCTTTAATTAAAGAAGAGATTGTAAATGGTTAGCTTAAGAGCCATATTTGGCTTGCAGATATTCATTTTATTTTGTATATTTCGAGTTTTAAACATTTGAGCCACAGTATAAAAACTCGGTAATTTACATGAAAACCTAGGTGTTTGGCTTCTCTTGGAAAACAATCAGATTATTTTACTACCTGGACCTGCATTTCAACCTGGCAAGGATAAGCTGGTGGTGAGCGGCAGTGGGACTGGGTGTGTACTCACACCAGCCTCACCACAGTCCTAGACACCAGGGCTGAGTCATCAAGTTGTACTCTTGTTTATCCTATAGCAAAATAAACAAATGAAAGAATTTCTCTGGACACATGTCTTAAGTGGAAAATAAAATAGAGAGACTAACATTTCAAGAAAAGTGAGAGAGCAGCATGCATGCCCCATCACTTCACTCTTGTTTTTGGCTCCCCTAATCCCGAGGTATTTTAGTTTGAGACCCCAGTTTAAGGCATCACATTGTGTTAAAGTGCAAACGCTCCTGGGAGGAGCCATTTAGGCTTATCAATCATTAGCACCTTCCTGGGGACCTGCTTATCAGATGCACTGCAGCCCCTCTGGCTGGCGGTGAGAACAGGTTTGATAAAGGAGAGAAGGAAGGAAAAAGTATCCAGAACAACTTGAGTGTCTGGAGACAGCCAGCCTGGGGTGAACTCCAGATCATGAAGCCTGTTCTTAATGACATTCTTATAATAATTTTATCTTAAAATTGGAATTATCTCCTTCTCTGTATATTGGAAAAAAAGTCATTTAATATATTTACTAATCTTCTTTAGCCTCCTGGGTTTCAAGCTTCCACCCTCACCTAGTACTCTTAAATAAACTTTAGAATTGATTCAGCAATATAATAATCTTTACATCTGAAATTTCACTTTGGTTTATAATACTAAGGTCTCTATAAATTAATTCCTATTTGGTAGAAACTGAGGTATTTGGTACAATGCCATATGTGCATTGGAACAAACATGTTTAAAGAAAGTATAAAGATATTTTTTATTAAAAATGTAAGCGTCCAAGTTATGAGTTTATTGACCCAAATTTGAAACACTAGGGAAACTAGACCCACAATCAAATGACCTAATATATAACATACTCCTTGCGCGGATTTGACAAAGTTCCTTAACTTCTCCAAGCCTCGGTTTATCCCCTTTGTTAAATCTCTGCCTGTCTCCCAGTCTTGATGTGAGCATCAAGAAAAGAACAGTGGATGGGAAATGCTTTGTAAATGATAAAGTAGGATTGTGTAAATACAAAGCATCATAATCAAATAAAATTTACTGCAGTTGGAAAACTTCCGTGTGGATAGTACTCACGTGTGTGTGTGTGTGTGTGTGTGTGTGTGTGTCAGTTCAACATTCTGAGGTAGGTTTTAATCTCCTATGTTTATGAATGTGGAAATTTAAGCCGAAAGCAAAGAAATCTGCATAAAGTTATATGGTTAATAAGGGAAGTCTCAGGCTTCAAATCCAGTGCTAAACAAATTATCAACAAACAAAAACAAGAAAAAATCAAAGTTTCAGTGATTCTCATTTTCCACAATAGAACTTGTAGAGGCTAAATAATGAAGAGTATCAGAAAATATCAGCCACTCTAGAATATGCTACTTTGGCATATGGACTATTTTGAGCTAAAGGCAATTGAGAATCAACAGATGCAGAAACGAGCCTTCTCAGAGCTTCCCTTATCTGACTAAAAGCAGAAACTTCTGAGAAATGAGGACTGGCTTAAATCTCTTCTCCAGGGGTTTTACAGCCATGAAGATGTAAAGCTGGTACCCAAAATGGGTCTGCACAGACAAATCTTACTAAAATAACCTTTATCTTCCAGTAGTTTCCCCATATATTTATCTTCCTACAATTTACCACTCCTAGAAGCCCCAAGCCCCCTTTCCTTTGTCTAATCGCTTCTCCAGAATTTATCACCGATTGTTAAAATGGTATATAAGCTTCTGGGTCTAACCACTTCTTTGTCTTCCTACTTCTTTTCTCTGTTGCCCCTGTGCATGTAAAATTAAAATCATCAGTCAAATCTGTATGCCTTTTTCTCTTGTTATTCTGTCTTTTACTAGGTTAATTCACAGTCTGCAGTAAAAGAATATAAGAGGGTAGAGGAAAAGTTTTTCCTTCCCTACAATGACACTGCATATCATTTGATATGTTCTCAGAAATATTATTGTTCCTTTTTTTAGGAACAACATTCTCATTGTCTTGATTCCAACTCTGAATTTGACATTGACATATACTTTTAAGAACATTGTATCAAAAATGGACAATACACAACTAACATAAAGGAATGTATTTAACCTCAATATAAGTCAAGAAAATGTAAATTAATCCATAATGAAATACTTTTCAGCTATCAAATTGATAAAAACACAAAAACATTTAAATCTCACAGGGATGTAGGAAAACAGGATTAAACACATTTTTAGTGAGGATTAAATAGAAATTATTTTAAAAATCCATCAATGTTAATTACAGTTAAAAAATCTCCCAACCTTTGCCTCAGCAATCCCACTTTGGAGAATCAGTCCTATAGAAATAATAATAAAATTAAACTCTTCTCTATACATATGTAAGGAAATGAGGATACAAACTGTAGTGCAGTGCTGTTTGTTAATGTAAAACAAACAAAACTGAAACACCTTGAGCATCCATCAACAAGGAAAACTATTGAAATATTATGATCTATCAATCTGTGAAGTATCCTACAGCTGTTTAAGATGTACTGACTTGGAGAATGCCTGCAAAATTAACTGAAAAGGCAAAATAAAAAATAATATGTTTTTCATAATCCCCTTTTAATAGCAAACTAAAAAATAAGAGAATACTTTTCTGACCCTTGTCTCAGCTTATATATGAGTACAAAATACAGAAATAGACAAGAGTAAGAAACTAGTCATCAAATATTTATAAACTGAGGCAAGGCATCGAAGAGAAAAATGGAGATTTTTTTCCATAAAGGTCTCTATTTTTAACATAATGAATCAAATTCTATTTTGTAATTTATAGTAAAGCTTAATATAGTTTTGAAAAAGATGGCCAGCTCAGAGTTTTCAGTTCTCTTCAGTGAACTGATTTTGAGGTAAACTACAGCCAAGTAAATGAGCCATTTATACCCCTTTTCAGAAATGATATAAAAACAGAAGTTAGAGGTGTCGCCCTAGATGTGCCCTTAGGTAAGGAACGCAACACAGCTATACTAACAGCTGAAAACGGCATCCTTCTCATTACCTGGGATGATTAGTTTTATGTGTCAGCTTGGTGAGGTCATAGTACCAGTTACTTAATGAAATGCTAATCTAGATGTTGTTGTAAAGGTATTTTGTAGATATGGTTAACGTCTACAATCAGTTGACTTTAAAGGAGATTATGTTCAACAATAATGTGGGTGGGCCTCATCAAATCAGTTGAAGGTCTTAAAAGCAAAAACTGAAGTTTCCTGTAAAAATATGCTCACTCAAGATTGAAGCATTAACTCCTGCCTGAGACTCAAGCCTGCCAGACTGCCTTACAATTTCTGGACTTGCCAGTCTCCACAACCAGAGGAACCAACTCCTTAACGTACACACTATACACTGTATACATGCTATGTACTATATACTATAGTTTCTGTTTCTCTGGAGGACCCTGACTGATACATTACCTAACTTAGAAATGTAGCCTTCCTTTTATAAAATCACCAGGCTAAACAAATTATTAAGCATTTATTTAAATTACGTTTTTAGTGGTGAACATCTAAATCAATGTACATGGACCAAAAGTGCTGATTCCATTCTGTTGTTTTAATGGAATGGCTTGTGTTGGCTACAAACACTGGAAGCTGATGCTTTTTCCAGGCTTGACATCATCAGTAGTCCCTCCAACCACCTTCCGGTCATTCAAAAAGATGACACGCATCTGTTAGACTTTTCTTGGTCTCCACACAAATGTCAAATTATGTTTGTATAAGGACGATAATTTCTTAGGAGATTTTCAAAGTGCTCATAAGTAAACAATGACCCATAAGTGAAGATAAAAAAGCAAAAACACCTCAGTGAGGCCGTTTGAAAAAGATTAAGAAGCCATTCATAAGGAAAGTGGTAGAGGAACGGTTAACGCAGGACCGGTACTCGGATACTTCTGCGTAATTACATTAATTTTAGCTTCTAACAAATTAGTAAATAACATAATTGTGAGTCAGCTTTTCATCAAGTACACAAACTCTTCTGAGCAAAGATTGGACTCGACAGATAAAATTTTAAATTCTTTCCAGTTCAGTGAAGATTGCAATTTTTTTCATGTACTCAAAAAGACCTTAAGCACATAGACCATTATAAATAGTGAATCAGAAAAATTGTTTGACATAGGGTTATCTCCTTTTCATTTCTCTCCCTAGACCCATCCCCTCATGCTAGTGCCCTCTGGCCTTATTTCCATTGGTAATAATCTGTAATTTCTGCTATTTTCTCTTTCAATACCACTAAGAGTCAGATTTTCCTCAGGACATATTACCTATTTATAGCCATTTAGAGCATTTTACACCAATCGGCACTTTGGAGATGTATCTGACGGTATAACTAGCATTTACAGGTTTTCCGTAGACTTTTATTACATGGTGTGACATTAGATTGATGGACTGTCTCAATCTTATTCTCTGTCAATTGTACACTGATCCGCGACAGCATAATGGATATGTGACAGTGTTTGGAAGGGTGAGAACGACTACAATAACATTTTGGGGAGGATGGATATCAGAGTTCCTTTTAATACTCTTCTTAATTTTCCTCTCATATTAAAATTTTAAAAAGCTGCCAACATAGTATATGCCAATTTTCTTCATCAGAAAAAAAAAAATGGTACTTGTTTTAGACAAACGCTATTAAGTATGATGGCAAAATAGCTGTCAATCACACTGAACAGGGTATTAGGCATTCCCTGTAGCAAGGAGACTTCCAAGGAGCCTCTCAGAAGGGAGTCATGTTGTGCTCCAGTCTGGGTCAAAGGGTATTACATCTAGGAAGATATTCTCTGTTGCAGGAGGAGAAGAAGGGCTTCCTGCTCTCACAGCAGGGAATTACTCAGGACTTGCCTGAGGAGATAGTTGAACCTTCCCCTAGGCAGGCACTTGGTGGCTGTGCCAGGGAACAGGCTTCTGTGACTAGCCAGAGAGCCTTTGAACACTCGCTGATTTCAAGTTTATTTACTGTTTCAAAGGTTCAACCAGCATCCTCTCTTGGGGGGCAGGGAAAAGAGAGCAAAAACATTTGCAGCTCTTTTCTCTCTTCTGAAATGTCATCAATAATACCCTTAAGCCTGTGTCTTTGGTTTTGTTGGTGAGAGACGTGCCAGGAGGCTTCGGGGAAGCAGCAGAGAGATGGCCAGTTAGTTAGAGAGTTAGGAAAGTGAAAGGCACTGAAGGGGAAGAGCCATGACCCACCTTTGGCTTTGATTCTGCAGGAACAGGAGTCAAGGTAAACAGAGTGCAGACAGGCAGGGTTGGCAGCCTACGGTATTTGACTTGGGAATGGATACAAGACAAGCGGCCTGGGAAAGGTGATCCACTCAGCCACAAAGAACCAGTCAGAGGTGCATGTGGTCTATTCTTTGTCCAAACAGAGAAGCTCAATTGAAGGTTTGGAAGCTGTGTGAATCAGTCTTATTTATTTAAACTTTACTAGGAGCCATATGATACTTTTATTTTTGGAGAGAATGGGTATTCTGAAATGTTTATGCATTGGAAATGCATAATATACATCTCTCTTTCATTGCAGTGGGTCAATGCTAAGCATACACGCACACACACACACACCCCTGCCCAAGGTTCTCTCAGTCTTAAAAGAAGTGAGAATAGTACATATAACAAAAAGACTACACAGGTCTAAATGTGACAGGGGATTGACTCAGAGAACAGTAAGGGTCAGAACTCAAATGCAGATCAAAACTACGATGAGGGGGGCAGCCTGGTCGTGTAGGGATTAAGTTCACGCCCTCTGCTTTGATGGCCGGGGGTTCACAGGTTCGGCTCCTGGGTGCAGACCTACGCATCGTTCATCAAGCCATGCTGTGGTGGCGTTCTATATACAAAAGAGAGGAAGATGAGCACAGATGTTAGCTCAGGGCCAATCTTCCTCAGCAAAAAGAAGAAGATTGGCAATGGACGTTAGCTTATGGCCAATCTTCCTCACCAAAACAAAACAAAACAAACAACAACAACAACAAAAAACTACAATGAGATATCACCTCACATCTGTCAGAATGGTTATAATTAACCAGACGAGAAATAACAAGTGTTGAAGAGGGTGCGGAGAAAAGGGAACACTCATACGCTGCTGATGGGGATGCAAACTGGTGCAGCCGCTGTGGAAAACAGTATGGAGATTTCTCAAAAAATTAAAAATAACAATACCATATGATCCAGTGATTCTACTACTGGGTATTTATCCAAAGAACATTAAATCAATAATTCAAAAAGATGTATGTATCCCTATGTTCACCACAGTGTTATTCACAATAGCCAAGATGTGGAAGCAACCCACGTGCCATCAATGGGTGAATGAATAAAGAAGATGTGGTGTATATATACAATGGAATACTACTCAGTCATAAAAAGGAAAAAATTGTGCCATTTGTGACAACATGGATGGACCTTGAGGGTATTATGCTAAGCAAAATAAATCAGACAGAGAAAGACAAATATTGTGTGATTTAACTCATATGTGGAAGATAAACAAACACACGCATAGATATGGAGAACAGATTGGTGGTTACCAGAGATAAAAGGGGTGCACATATGTATGATGATGGATAAAAACTAGACTATTGGAGATGAACACAATGCAGTCTACACAGAAACTGAAATATAATAATGTACACCCTGAAATTTATACAATATTATAAGTTAATATGACCTCAATAAAATAATTTAAAAAAAATCCTTGTCAATACAGGCAGGAGAAGGCATTGGTCTTACCACAAACTGTTGAACATTGAGAGTTTACCTGTAGAAGAGTCAAAAGATGATTGCAATCATGATCATGGCATTCTGCTTCTCACCAGGTCTTATTTCCATTGAGTCAAATGTGCTATTTGACCCTCAATGTCTTGTACATATTCCCATAATTAGAACTCATACATAATATTTAAATTAAAGTTTATATTTCTTCTTCCCACTACAGTGAGAACTCCTTAAGAATGGGGATTCATTATTGTATATAACACAAGTTATAAAGTAGGTGCCCATCCCCTGTTTTTCAGGAATGGTGTGTGGTATGCAGTAGATGGAGGAGAGATTGTAAAGACAGCAGTCGTAGAATTTGAATTCAAAGAAATGGGCAGAGGCCTGCAATTTTCAGCCATGCCAATTTACAGCCCTGGGTCTCTACTCACACCAGTCATTCTCGTCTTGTGCAGTCACAGGGAACTGTTTGAGGGTGATCTAGAATGAAGCCAACCTGATCTGGGATTTGTTCAACAAATTTTTGCCAAATGTCTGCTATGTGGAAAGCACTGGACTCCTACAAATGCATGCCATCTGACTTCAAATGGAGCCTTTCCACCGACTGGAAGGACTCTGAATCATCTCTTTGAAACATGTCTTCTCTCTTTAAGCTCCTGTTCACTTCCTTCGTTCATTTTCTCTTAAGATGTCCTTGCCTTTTTAAATGACTGAATATATTCACACCACATATAAATTCTCGTATTCATCCACTCTTAGTCTTCAAGATGTGTCTAGCTTTACATTCTTTTTCAAGCCCTAACATCTGTTTTCTGATGAGATTTTTCTCTTCCTGCTTCCTGTTTCCAGTGTGGCAAGCCCCCCACAGAGAATGCTTAGTGCTTCCTGATGAAAGATGCTCAGCCAATCTATTCACTGATTATTTCAGTGTTAAATATGCGCATGATTCTGCCTGAGGGAGTTGGATATGGCGAGACCCTTCCGTCTTCTCTTGCCTCCCTGAAGCTTTGCTCCCTCATTTATCACTTCCCTCTCTTATTATCTCCCTCTCCACCGACTCCTGCCCACTGACATTCAAAAATGCTCAGATAATCCATCCTCCCCAAACAAAGAAACATTAGAAAGTATACACCGATTCTAGTCTCCCTTCAAAATCCTTCTTTACATGAAGGTAGTTTATTCTTGCTCTTTTTATATCTTAACTATCCACTCACTCCTTAAACTATTGACATGAACGTTCTATACAGGGCTGGACACATGATTTGTAGGGCCCAGTACAAAACGAAATTGTAAGGCCCTTTGTCCCCGAAGCAGGAGAAAGAAGCAGGAGAAAGATTTCTTCTTTTCTAATCAAGATATCTCCCTTAACCTGTCATAGAGCTTTCTATTTGCCTTTTAATGTCACACTCCCTTGGGCACAGGGATACTCACAGGAGAGAGCAGACCCTCACAGGCACCTGGGATCCACCCTGAGACTGAGTACACAGAACACATGCCCAACCTCAACCTTTCCCACCCATGTCTGTACCCAGGAACCCTCTGGGGGTGGAGGGTAACAGGACAGCACTATATCCAGGCAAAAACTCTGGGAAAGGTGTCATAAACTCTCCTCTAATTATTGCAATATTTTTTTACTTATCTCTCTGTACTACCTCCCCAGAATATTCCCAAGAAAGTGATCAGAGTCATCTTTTTAAACATGTGTCAAGTCATACTATTTCTCTGCATTGAACCCTCCAATGACTGACTTCCCTCTCACTTGGGGTAAAGGCCAAATTCCTTAGAAAGACCTCTGAGACCTGTGTGATTCAGCCCCGTGCTGTCTCTCTGTATTATCTCCTACCGCTCTCCTTGCCTCACACACCACACTGGCCTCTCTGCTATTCCTCAGCCATTCAAACACATTCCTACTACATGGACTTTGCACTTGCTGTTTACGCAGAAAAGAAATTTTATTGTTTCACGCATGTTAAAAGTTCAGGGTTAAATCAGCCATCAGGCAAGGCTCCATCTAGGTATCAAGCAATAGAGTGAGGAATCTAGCTCTCAGTGCTTCAGTCAGCTCTCCTCAGTGACAGCCCCATCCTCGCCTCTCACAAGCAACCCTAGGCTTCTCAACTTAGGGACACCAACAGATAGAGAGTCTTTTTCCAATAGTTGCAGCAATTTTTTTGAGAGTTCTCAGTGAAACATTTGGGGTTATATTCTTTTTTTTTCTTAAAAAAAATGTGACTAAAATACTTGGTATTTTGACTGACCAGGTTTGAGTTATGTGCTCACACCTGGAGTCTGTGGGAAAGGAAAGAGAATAAGAGACAAGTGCTTCCTGAAAGGAAAAGATCTAATTTCTCAACATAAAATGTACATCAAATGTGGCTATTTAACTGAATATTGTGTTACCATTAAGATTAGTTTTTTGAAGAATATTATACTTAATGACATAAAAGCCTCATGATATAGTGTTAAATTTAAAAGCAGCATATTAAATGAGTAAGAGTGAGTGAATGAGAGAAAGAGAATTAAAATTCTGGAAGAGAGTAAATGAGATATTAAGAGAATACTCCTTGAGGGAGGGAACTATGCCAGGACTTCATTTTATTTCTTATTTCTTTATGCTATTGATATTTTCTACTGTGGATCATGTATTTCACAAAACCACAAATATTCTTAGATGGTTAAATAAATAGAGGAGGATAAGTATAAAATGCAGTGAGGCAAATGCTCATGAACACAGCTTTTATAGTCTTGACTTTCTGGGCGCAAGCCCTGGATTCACCAATTACTACATGTATAAACTTGGGTAAGTCTGTTCATTTCTCACATCTCAATTTCTTTATCTCTAAGGTACAGATGATAGCGCCTACTACATAGGGTTGTGATAAGGAATAAATGATCTCTCTAAAGTCCAGCACTTGGCCCCATAGTAAGAACTTGAAAATGTTACCATCACTGAGGATTAGACCTGGGTAGAGGTGGGTGCAAAAGCAGAGACATGCTTCAACATTTTATATAGGATTACCCATTCTTTTTTTTTTTTTTTGATGAGGAAGAGTCACCTTGAGCTAACATCTGTTGCCAATCTTCCTCTATTTTGTATGTGGGCTGCCGCCATAGCGTGGCCACTGACAAGTGGTGTAGGTCTACACCTGGGATCAGAACCCTGGGCGGCTGAAGCAGAGTGTGACTAACTTAACCACTAGGCCACCGGGGCTGGCCCAAGGATTATGCATTCTTATAGGATGATCGTCTTGTAACTTTTTAAATTAACTTTTGGGTTGGCTTTTATAACCAGTGGCCATCTGAGGTTTGTTGAGCCAGGGCCATAAGAACCCCTCAGCCACAGGAGAAAAAGAAAACGTCACGGCTTAATTTTACTTCCCTGCCAAGAATTAATCTAGAGTCCTCATTCGAACACTAGGAATATCCGATTGCTATCAACCTATCTGTCATCAGGGGATCAAGGAAGAGATAACGTAGGTGATTGAA
Organism: Diceros bicornis minor; assembly: GCF_020826845.1. Lineage (NCBI taxonomy): Eukaryota > Metazoa > Chordata > Mammalia > Perissodactyla > Rhinocerotidae > Diceros > Diceros bicornis. The sequence continues at coordinate 19,795,455 of NC_080743.1, read as the reverse complement.
GCCATGGCCGTGGGCACTCTTCTGGTAATTCTGCAGAACACTTCATTTCAGAGAGACCCGTTTTTTTTTCCTTGCTTCACTGTGAGGTCTTTGTGGTCCTTGTGTAAACTGCCCCAACCACTAAGTAGGTGCCTAATTTTTTAATGAAAATAATTTTTAACTTGCGCCTATCAGGTGCAAAAATCAGAGAGAAAAAAATGTCACCGGCTACTGCCAGCAAATAATTGGAGGCCTCGTGAACAGGTCCTAGATGACACAGCAGCGTTAAATAAAAGATAAAATGGAAACAAGACTCTTTGAATAATACTGCCTGAAAGCAATTTCCTTCTTGAACCAGGGCACCGCTGATCTGAAAGCCACAAATTCTAGAGAATCATGCAGGGCCTGAAACTTTGATTCCATAGTTAATAAAGGATAAAAAAAATCTTCCTCTTGTACAGTTGATGACATGCAAAACAAATTCAATATGTTCAGCGACAGAGTTGCAAGAATTCCAAATAAAAAATGAAACAGAAACTAAGGCTGTTCTTTTAACAGTTCACAAACTTATACCTATAGAGTCGGATAATTTTTTTTTAAACACTGCATTGAGGTTTTGGGACAGAAACTTATTTTAGATAGTAATTCTCAAGAGGCATGTGTTATCTTTATATTGCCAGAGATTTATTTGACAACAAAAATTAGATGTATGTATCAAAAAAAAAAATATGTTCTCCAACTGGGAGTGTGTTTTAAGAAGACCCTCCTTCCCTTGTCCCTCCCCTTTCCCCTCAAATCCTTGCCTCTGTGTGAAGGAAGAGAGCATATTTGACTTTCACCTCAAGCCATTTAGCTCAAGGCTCCCTGATACCTCATGTCCTTTCTCATAATTGTGAAATTTGAACTTCAGGGGAAATAAATATATTTTATGTTTTTAAGCGTAGTCGTTCTAAGCACATTCTTCTGCCAATATTGATGATATTAAAAGGTTAATGAAAAAAATATAAGGAATGAGCCAGCCACTAAGACTCCAGACAGAAAGAGGATTGTCTGGCCAGATGATATAATTCCAAAAAGATAAAAGGGGTTAAGACTCCATTAAGTCAAGTACAGAAACAGGATACCAAAGCTCTGAAAATTAGGTTTGATGGATGTAAGCAAGAGAGGAACATACCATCATTTTTAAGAAATGAAAGAGGAAATTTCAGAGATGGGGCACAGAGATGGCCAATGGGATGAATCTTGCCTTGGTGGCAAGATCTACCCTTCCTGCCAGATTGTGTCTGTAATTGCTGTAATCATTTTAGAAAGAAATCTTGAAAACATTCTCTTAATGTATATATTTTTCCTTCTTTTTGCTAAATTCTGGGAATATCCTTAGATGTGGTAAGGGTCACTGAACTTTTTCATTTCTATTTAATGAAACTCTTTTTTTCATGCTGAATTCCTATCAATGTGAATATTATTTCATGCTTTTAGCAATCACAGAGTGTTTATGTTCTGCTTATTACATTTTCTTAGTGAAGAGATCTTTGCTATGGTCTTGACCTCTTTTTCCCCCCAAATTGCTTTCAACCAGGGTAGGCCAATTGAACTTGAATCTACTTCTCCTTTGTGCTTGATCAAATCTGTAATGGGAGCAAGGGTGGGGGTAGGGAAAGGGACAACAGAGGCCTGTGCTATGAAAAATGGTAGGTGAGTTTAAACATCCCTCATAATCCTTTTAATCTTATCGAGTTATTGTTCTTTTTTTCTTAGGAATTATTTATGAGTGGAAGTGGAGATTTTATTCTACTAACATAATTAAGCCATACAGGGACAAAAATGCAGGGTTCTTGACCTTTGGATAATGATCTTTTTTGACCGATATTATCACCTGATCTCAGCCCTCCAGAAGTAAATAAAGAAATCTAAAATATGTCTGGTTAATTTTTCTTGTGAAGAGAAATATGGCAAAATTTCTACTGGCTAATATGAGCTAATTGTTGCCGTGGGGAAAGTTGATGGTATAGTTTAGTTTTGTTATAAAATTACTTTGACTTAATCATAAATAGGACTTAAGGTACACATCTGGTGATAGAAAAATAAAAATATGTATTTACAAATGGATGTTTATATTTTATACATGTACAAATGTATATATACAATTAAATCAATCTTTCCATTTGATACTTCTAGTTTAGTTTTTCAAAGTTTTCTAAAGAATTGATTTTGTATGGCAGAATGTGGGAATCTATCTTTTTTGTGAATTGCACAGGTGAGAAGTAGTTTTAGAATGCTTTGAATTTATATCTAATTTATAAATGTGAGAGAATTTCCTCTTATAATTATAAGAATGACTCAGGATCAAAGTTCTAGTGGGGGATTGTCAAACAGAGCACCAGTAATCAATCCCAGGGGAGAACTCTAAATGCTTCTGCCCACTGCATTTTGGTATTGGTGTCTCCAAGGAAAACACAATTCAATCAAGCACTACACGGAACAAAGCTTTACTCACACAGAGAAGAGAGAGAGCAAGATCAGCTTCAGTGGTGGGCGTTGGTCCCCCATGGCCAGCAGCTCTCTCCTGGCAGCCCATACAAGGCAGCCCATACAAGGCAGCCCACCTCTCTTGTGCCACAGTGGAAGGAGCCCATCCCCTCCCATAGGGGACAGATACAGCAGTAGGGTTCGCCAGGTGCCATATGATGCACATGCTGAAGCAGAACAAAAGGGCGCATATTGAGCACAAAACAGAGAAAGATATTCCCACACAAGGTGATAAACTTGGCAGAGGACATGTAGCTCTGTATCTCTTGGTAAGGAAGTCTTCCAGGCCCAAGGCCCATTTTTACCCGGCTGAGTGGGGGCTGAAAGACTGCACACATGATACTGCCTTTCCCGACAGGGATAAACACAGCCTTGGTCCATTACATACACACATGGTTGTAAGGAGAGTGGTCTTCCTGATTGGGAAGTTTTGGTTATAATTGTGTGAAAATTGAACCATTCAGAAGGGATGTTTTTATACAACCTCTTACTGGTCAGGGCCATGCCTTAATTATGTTGTATACTCTAATTGAGTGATGGAACAGCTTTTTCATCAAAATATCAGGATACCTTTCTTATCCTGGGATAGGTTTATTATTAATTCTTTTCTATCTATGGACACTAAGATGACTTTGCAGTTTCTGGCCTGAAGGAAGGCTTAGTTAAATGCGACACAAATTGGAAAAGAGGCCCAAATCCATGCCACTCAGAATCATAGTCAGGAAAAGGATAGATGCTAGTGTATATGGGGAAAAGTTAAGTAGCAGATTATTTAGGGCTTTCTGAGGAATATTTTATCCAAAGTTCCCAAATGAATTCAAGATTTAGGTCACAAAGCAGTAATGAGAAAAGCAATTGTCAGGAAACCATAGGTAGATGGCAGTCAGTGAAAGGTACAAAAGAGGCACTAGGATTTCATAAGCAGAGATTGGAATTTAGGAGTAGAACATTTATTCCTGGTATATTTTTTAGGCTACATAATTGGGATTTATTCTCAAGAAAACAAACCAAAAGCTGAATCACCAAGAAATTAAAGCATTTAAGACTTGAATAGAACCAGACATAAAGTTGATCGTGTTTAGTCAGTGATTTAGAGCCTCTTAAGTCATCCATTCTTTGGGCCAGGATTGATTCTAGAGCTTTAGATAAAGAAATGCAGAGAACATATCCAAAGGGAAAGGTGAATAAACTGGGCTTGCCAACATTGCCAAGCAAAAGTCATGTGTGTGTATGTTAATTCTAATGAAAATTACCATCCTTACCAAATCTTATTTGGTTTAGTTGAGTTATATAGATAAGTCTCACATTTTTTTAATTCTAGAAGCTCAACAGGTGCTAAGATTGAGAAAAGAGGAGATCAAGGTTAGGAATTCTCCCATGGCACCCTTAATCCTAAGTGATCTGTCCTTGATTTAGAGAGACAGTCATCCATTGCCTAAATCATTGATTGAGGAATTCTACAAGCAAATGATGGTCTCCACTTGGAGTCCAAATTAGCAGAATTTTATTTCTTCTCTGAAGCTGGAGCCAAAGTCTTAACGAAAATCTTATCCCAGGTCATAGGTTGTGTTCTCTGAGAAGGGCACTGAGATGGACCCTGAGATGAATCCACACCTATAGAAGGGAGAGAAAGGCAGCAGGATCTGGCAGAAGGAGTAGCTGACTTGTGATCCTGGCCTGATGACAACCTCTACCAATAACCAACTCCATGGAGACACTCTGGAGCTAAAATAACCTGTTAGTGTTGTTCTGCACTGAGTGGGCTGAAGCGACCTGGCCTTTATATAAACCCCTCATCAGTCATTTGATGTGAGCTGCTCCCATAAGGACATGATCTTGAGCAGGGAAGTTCTCTGCAGCAGAAGCTATCCCTGAAGGTGCTGCCCACTGAAGCTTGCTACCAACAGCACCCCCAGCAGCTGAGACAACAAGTCTTCCTTGAAGGAGGATTTGAGCAGCAAGTACTGCCTTGAAGGAGAATCTGGAGGGACTGTCACCATGGCCACCACAACTTCCCTTTTTGGTATAATAGTGCTGTATTGGATAGGAAAAAGGTGCATATATGGATGGGTCTCTGGTTACATATAAGAATTCATTAGGTAAAATTTATTGTCATTTCCACGGAAACCTTAGATTTAATGTCAATTCCTACATATATTTTCTTCTTTATTAAAAAAGACTTTCCAGGCATTTTTTTCCCAACTAGTAGTAGCAAAGTGCCTTGATTATAGAATACAGTTGGCCCTCCAGCCCTCCACGTCTGCGGATTCCACATCCGCTGCCTCCACCAGTTGCGAATCCAAAGGCCCACCATAGCGGCGTCTGTACTGACCACATACAGACTCTTTGTTCTTGTCGTTATTCGTTAAGCAATATAGTATAACAACTATTTACATAGCATTTACAGTGTAATAGGTATTATAAGTAATCTAGAGATGATTTAAAGTATACGGGAGATGTGCATAGGTTATATGCAAATACTATGCCATTTTACATAAGGGACTAGAGCGTCTGCGGATTTTGGTATCCACAGGGGTCCTGGAACCAATACCCTGTGGATACCTAGGGATGACTGCATATCAGTTCATGCTTATGGACTTGATTTTTTAAATCTGGGAGCTTTCAGTTAGAAAAACTTTCAATTAAGAGAGCCTCCGGCAGCTTTCAGTGCCGCTGCACAGCAGTGTGGTAAACTGCAGGGTTCAAAATCCACTTAAGGTTTTAAGACTTTTAAGGAAAGCAGTTTCAAGACTCAGAATCTAAGATGAAATGGTCTCTAATATTCTGTAATTATAACCTCTCTGGTATAAAAGTTCTACCCCTCAAAAACCTCTCTTTTTATTTTAAAAAAATTTTTAAATGAAATATTATTATTATTATTAATGCAATACTTTAAAACTTAAGATCAGAGCCGGGCTAACAATATTTCCCAAATAAAACATCATCAAGTACAAATATTACAAAGGATCTCTGAGTTTTCTTCTTAAGTGTCTACATCCTATTGTACACCTTAAATATATACAATTTTTATATACTAAAAAAGGACCATTCATTTTAAATAGACTTTTCTGAGTAGTCGTGTGCTCATGTGGTAGTTTCAGCCAAGGATCCCAGTTGGAGAACAGCTCTGCAGAAACACTCCTTGGAAGAAAACTGCAGTCTCCCTGATCAGTGGTACCGAATGTTTGTTTAAGTGCAGCAAAGCAGGTGAAAGAGGACCCTTCAGAGTTCTCCGGCACTCTTGGGGATCCTAGGTGAATCTACACTGCCTAATCCTCGATCAACATCTGGGAGAACAGACCGAGTTGATCTCATCCAGGACAAGCCACTTTTCTCTTTATTAATTCCTTATTTAGCTGAACTACAAATATTATTAAACATTTGCTTATGAACTGCCAGAGCACCATGCTGTTCAACAGATGAGGCCGGTGTGTTTTAATTTCATGCATTCTGAATGTGCTTAGTTCAGCTCCCTCTCTGCACTCCGTATTTTCCTAAGTTGCAGTCATTGGAAAGAAGTTTTCCTTACAACTTAAGGCACAGATTTTCTTAATTTTTTTTTGTTGGTGGTGGGGAGCTGGTTTGGGGGCATGTGTGAGAACAGGAGGATTATGGCGGTGGAATGGGTTATGACACATTTTCATTTGCAGCTGCTACGACCCCCTTGCCTTAATCCAGCCCAGATCTCAGCGGAAACCTAACACCATTCTGGTGACCCTGGAATTGCACCAGCGCGTCAAATCACCAAATAAGGTAAGTCGTTTGTTATCTGAGCCGTAAATATTTACATTCGCTAGTGACAAATGTATAAAAAGCGCGGTGTGACTGTGTAATTTCAGCTGCTCTCCTCAAGCCTGTCAATAGTTTCTCTTATCTCTTAAAAGCCTTAATGACTGATGTCTGCTAGTTGAATAAGAATGTGCTCTCCAGCTTGTTACTCTCCTCTAATTGCTCATTATGACCACATTAGTCACCTAGGAAGTTTTTATTTTCCTTTTAAATTTAGGGCCTGTTACATGAAATTGTTCAGACTGCCAAACATTCAGTGGTCTCCTGGTCTTCCTCATTCCTTCATGTTCTCTATGCCCATTATTACCCAAAACCCAAGAGATCACCATCATTTTTGTTCTCTTTACTGACATAAATAGTGGCATAACAATTCCATTTTTTTTCACTTTTTCCTGCATATAGGTGACTTTGGAGGTTAAGTCTCAATCACGTCTAAGCAGTGCTTAGACATAGGCTGACACCTTCTTAATTTAACAGGTGACCACACCACAAAGCCGTTATGAAATAAAAGCATTTTCAAGCAAGCACAGTGAGAAATCTTTAAAATATTAACTGACCTGAAGCTGAGCATGCTAAGGGCAAAGCAGATCCTCTTTTATTCTTCTATCAAGAGCTGGACTAGTAAGAAAAATGGAAAATCAGTAAGATCATGCTGTTGGTTTTTCATCAACAAAGTCATTATGCAGAGCTTGTATTTTTATACAATTACTGGATAAAGAACTCCAAAGGTTAGGTAGAGTGATAAAAGTATGTTAAATGAATTTGAAAGATGAGTACCAACAATATCTAGAAATTTGGATCATTCAACTTTAAAAGACCTAAATACTGTGTTAAAAGGATGTGTGCACTGGTACTGACTCGCTGCACATATGCCTTTATCATAGACGTAACCTTTGAGAAAAATAGCTACAGATTTCCCTAAAATGCTCTAGTGGCTTGATGGCTAAAATTCAATGGCTAAATGACAGATAGATCAGCCTCTGTAGGATGTTTTTCTGTAAGTAGAATTTGAATTTTGCAAGAATTTTAACATGTCTTCGGAAACAACTGAGTTGATAAATTGCAGAAATTTGAATCATGCCTGAAAAAAAGACTCAACTAACATGTCCTGCTAAAAGTCTCCTAACACTCCAGGCTAAATTAAGTGCTACTCTTTTCTTGTTCCTGTACCATCCTGTGTATATTTCTATTGCAGCACCACACTGGAATTTGAGCTCCTTGAATACAGGGGTCTGTTGCTTCATTTCAAAATCTCTAAAACTCAGCATGACGCTTTGAGGATAATTCGAGCATAGAAAATATTAGTTGAATGAACGAATGAGAAGTTGAGAAAGACAAAAAGGGAAACACTGGTTTTCACGAGGCAGTGATTTACAGAAGATTAAGCTAGGGTGGACTGCAGAGACTGAGTTGACTTAGGAAGACTTATATTTGTAGCCGTAAAAATTATTTGGAATTCAGTTACCTGAATTAACAACCATGTGCACAAGATAATTTTCAGTAACACATTGGCTGCTATCCAGGCCCAGGGGCGTAACTTGCCTCTGGTATGCAACTACCTTTCCACCTCCCACTCTGCCTTCCACCTTCTAACTATTCAGCACCCTCCCAATGTTTCCTAGCTGTACAAAGTTCCTCCCTTCCCACCAGTGCTTTGTAATTTCCATGCTCCCCAATGGTCTCTTCTTCTCTGCCAGTAAAGCTCCTATTTCGATTCAGCTTGATATTCATGTGATTATTAAAATAATTGCCACTATGACTTACAGATTTGATCTCTGCAGGATATTTGCCTTTAAAAAGGGGAGTTTGCTAATCCAAATTAATTTCTAACTGTTCAAATATTTATATGAGATGAGATGGAGATATTTTAATTAGAAGACCTTTCAATGGCTCTTGTCTACTCATCCGTCTCCAGGTTGTGCACCCACTCTCACACTTTATTCAAGACCTCCACCAAATAGTACAATATGCAAATCAACACTGTCTGTTTCATACTGTCATACTCTGCATTCCTCTATGTTCTTTGGCAAGTGTCTTTTCACCCCAAAATTCCCAGTAGAAGGAGAATTATAGTTAGACAAATGGGACAAGGCTTAAAAGAGTCATCATTCAAGATAGAAGTCACAATGGATAGGAGTTTCCAGTGTTGGAGGCAGACCACCTGACATCAAGATATATGACCTTGGGGTACTCATTTAACCTCTTAGTCATCATCTCCTTATCTGTAAAATGGGAGTAAATGCTGTTGCTGTGTGAATATAGGAGGTAATGTATGTGAAAGTGCTGAGTAACATAAGCATGTTATAAATGGAAAACATTGTTATAATACAGAGTTTAAGTAGAATACTTATGGTGTAATCATTGCTTGAGCCAATATTTTCTCCTTTGAGGAATAAATCTTCTGAAAGGCAAGCATGATGAGTATTTCATTATTTTAATAGTTTCTTTCTTTTTGCTGAGGAAGATTGGCCCTGGGCTAACATCTGTGCCCATCTTCCCTTACTTTATATGTGGGATGCCCGCCACAGCATGGCTTGATAAGGGGTGCAGATGTCCGCACCCAGGATGCAAACCTGCAAACCCCAGGCCACAGAAGCAGAGCACGCAAACTTAACGACTATGCCACCAGGCCAGCCTTATTTTATTAATATTTTGATCCTTAAAATATAGCTCAGGATTGAGATTTCAAAATAAAAAAGCAAAACAAATCTTTGTTTTTCCCACATTATTCTGATTCTTAGGCTTTTTTTTTTTTTTAAGTTTGGGAATGAATACTGTGAGGTAGTATGTATAATATGAAGGGAGACCTAATAAATTAGTCGGAGCACAGAACTCACCAGTGATAATCAGAAGTCCTCCAAAACAGTCTTAACGGTAGTTTTTCAACAACAGATGTTTGGAATGTCACTGAGCCTTAGTTTTCTTATTGTTTAAAAACAGATAATTCGACCATTTATTCAAAAAATACCATTAAGCACATTCTATGTGTTTGGCATCAGTGATGCAAATATAAATTAAATGCTGCCCTTGCCCCTGAGGGTTCACCTGCCCTGTCTCCTCATAAGAATTTTGTGAGGATCAAATTGGATGTATAAGAATGTGACTTGGCAACTGTATAATTGTCTTCACCGTGCAAAGTGCCACTTTTAAGGATGGTAAACAGCTACGTTTAATCTTTAGTGAACATATGACCAAAAGCATAGGTTTTAAATCTCCTAATAGGGCTCACCAAGAAGGTCTATGGAGATTTTGTCCTATTTTTTAAATCAACAAAAGATTTAAATGTAAAAAGAAAAAAAATGGGCAGGATAAACACCTGAACTTCTTCCTCCTTTTCCTTTCTATGATCCTATAAAAGGCAAATGTCAGTAACAATAGCTGGAGAGTATATTTGAATAATAATGCTGCCCTGTTCTTTATCCTATCTTAACTTAAGTGGTCACCTGCCACTTAAATAAATCCAATTTTAGTTAACTTTTCTGGAACTTTTAAGTCAGGAGCTGGGCATGCACAATGACAAATTCCTCTCTCAAAGACTTGATTTAAATGATGATTCATTAGTAAACTTAGGTTATAATTTATGATCGTATATTTCTACAGCCTCAAATTTAAAATCAAGGACTTGCAATTGAATATTAAAGCTCAGAGAAAAAATTTATTTGGGCAAGTGGGTGAGCAAGACATGGCTCCCTGCCTTTTCGTCTGAGTCACATGTTTAATGACGAAATCAGGTTCTGTGTGGGATTGATTGGCAAGAGTTACCTGTTGCCCCATTTGGAAGGAGACTGACTTTTTTTCAGCTAATATTCTACTTTCACTGTTGCCTTTGAAAGGCCCCAGCAGTTCTAGTCATGTGTGCTTGGAATGTTTCTACTTTGAGTTGATTCATTATAGTGTCTCACGCTTATTTCAGACAAGACTTCTACCTGCTTGAATACAATGGAAATGTGTTCTACGTGATTTTTTTAAGAAAAAAGAACTGTGGATCAGAGTGTCATGAAGAACACATATTGCAGATCCTGAAACACCTAATCAGGTTGCAGCAAGAAGGGTTCTCAAAAATATTAGTGACACAAAAAATGTCTTGGGGAATATCTTCATTTTATATATACGGGATTTTTTCTGAAGTGCTTCATTATTCATATATTATGAACTGTTCATAGGACTTGGCTTAGATCCTCTCCTTCAGGCACTTTGGTCTCCAGTGACCTGTTAAAACGGTCTTAGCACATTCACAAGGCTTTTCATTGCAGTCCAGGCTGTTTGTAAAAACGATCCATCAATATCGTGTTCAGATGACAGTCTACATAGAGCCTGCCTTTGCTTAACCAGCCCGTCTAATGCCGAGAGCATGGAATTCTATCCAGGAATGACATCTTGAATAAGTTTGGGTTGGGGCATATTGCATTCTTCTTCAAGACTATTTTTTTCATCTCTTCAGACATTTCCTTGCTTTTACAAGGCTATAAAAATAGGAACACGTTTTTCTTTCCTTTGAAATGATGTTGGCCCCAGTTTTTCTCTTCTCTGGGGTACCAGATAATTAAATCTATATGCAAAGAAGAAAATGTTTACAAAGCCATGATTTTGATGTCATATGCTGTATTCAACCCCAATATCTATGACAGCATATCCAATCTCTGCTTGTTGACATCAGCTGAATTATCTTGGCTGACATATATGGGGGCTATCATTTATAGAACTTTATGGTTATCTTCCAAAATAATATGCAAAGAAGTTGTCCAAAAGGTAGTTTCACAATTGTTATCCACATTCTGACTGATTTCTGTACTTGCAGGAGAAGACATGACTAATTAGACTGAATTAAAAATAGCCCAGAAAACTGTCAGTGACAGATATGCATTACATGCACTAGCTCTAGTCCAGATGCTGGAGACACAGCCTACTCTTCTTCCTTTAGCAGCCCTTAATTGAGCTTCAAGTTTGTTTTGTGTACTTTTGAAAAGTTTTAATGGTTCCAAAGGAAAAAAAAGGACTCACTTTTTATTCTTTTTAACATTACTACTCCATTAGTAATCTTTTCCTCTCCCAGGGTGGGCTGGCAGACACACAGCATGTGCTTCTTCCCTGGATGTGATGCTGTTGAAAGGGGTCCCCACCACTTCCTTTCTGCCTTCAGCACTCTTCACTGCATGCACTAAGTCAGCTCATGTGCTTACTAGTAAAAATGCAAACAGACCCAAAAGGTATGAGTTCATATGCGGGGGAATTGAGAGGAGGAGGAAACCCAAGAAGAATATAAAATACTGTTTGCCACACATCTTTGTAGTCCACAGTAATCCCAATTTTTTATTCTAGACAGTATAAGGCTGAAAACAGCTTACTTGTTTGTCGTACTTAGAAAGAAGTGACACCGCACTTAGAGCCCTTCTTTGTGGGTCGCCTAACAGTGCATTACTCACCGTAATTACATGTAACTTTTATGAACCTATACACCAAGGCTTGCATTATCTACATTTAGAATGTCATCTTATTGCTAGTCCTCTCAACAACCCTATGAGTAATGTACTATTATTATCCCCATTCTACAATCATTAAAACTGAGACTTAAAGAGATTAAATAATTTTTTTCTCACACAAGAGAGCTAAGGCATGGAAGAAAGAACACTCTAGGCCAGTGATGTTTGCCCCCAAAGGCCCATGATTTTAAATGCTTTATTACATTGCATCTTTAGAGTCACAAAGTAGGAAAGAACTATTTTAATATTGTCATTTTATAAATGATGAAAATAAGATCTCATGAGTTAATGCTAGTTTCTTCTTATTTAGTGGCAGAACTAGAACTCCAAAGTATAAGTCTCCAAACTCTCAGTCCACATTTTGGGCAATAAGCCCTCTAGTGAGAACAGCAGATCCTTGAAGAAATAATCCTGTTAAAATATACTATCCAGATTAAGTTTATGTTTTACACATCTACTAATTTATACCTAACAACTGAAAGGTATTCATCATTGCCCACACATTAAGATACAAAATTCTGAAATTCAAGACTGTAAAAATCATGGCCCCACTTCCCCTGGAAGCTTGTGTCCTACTACATCTCTACACAAACACTCCTTTCTGGTCATATGGTTTTACTCTTATCTCTCAGAATATTCTATGTGCATTTTTCATTGTATTATTAACCTTGTTTGGAATGTTCCCCCATTTCCTTTTCCCAATCTTATGAGGTGTTATTATCATCACGTTCCAATGGAGGAAACTGAGGCTCATAGAGGTAGAGGAAGTTGCTTGACTTATTTCAATTTTCATTTCCTTAAGAGAAGGGAGCATCGTGCTGCAGTGAGATCAGGAGTTTGGGCATAAAAGAGACCTAAGGTTCAGTCCCCATTCTGAAAAGTATTAGTTATGCAATTTAGTTCATTTCCTCCACCTCTCTAAACCGCAGTTTCTTCACTGAAAAATTGGGGTAATAATACCCAACTCATTGAATTGTAAAGCTCAAAAGTGACAATGTTAGAAAAGCACCCAATACATAGTAGGCTTTCAAAAATGTTTAGTTTTCCTTCTCCTTTATAGTCCATACAAATGCTCAACCATTACCCGTTACATAGAAGAAGAAACCGAGATTGAAGGGGTGAACTGTGCTTCATGGTCTCAGTGAATGGACTGAATTGTGCCAAATACTAGAAAATATGTTTTCTTTCTTTTCTGAATCAAAGCGTCATTCTGGTTATATGATGATAATATTTTTAACTGCAACCTTTGCTCCTCAGTCTTGATAACCACAGATAAAAAACAAAGTTATAATTGATAGTTTTTTCTTTCTATGTAAAGTCGATTTAAATCTCTCCTTATAATCCTTGCATAAATTTTATTAAGTAAACTTTCCCTGTGTAGGATGTATAAGAATATTTAGAAATCATTGTCTAAAGAATTATCTCACCAGTAATTTATAGAAGTTGCTGGGTTGCTAAACTATATTTAGAACATTGCTATAAGTTGTTTTTTTTTTTTTTTTTTTGAAATGAAATTAGTAAAGTGGAAAATTACTCCCTATTCAGCACCAGTTGGTCAGGTCATCAAATATATAGTTTCGCCAAGGCCAAGTTTTTTTTCACAACTTTATGGTATACAATGAGTTTATTAAGTGAGATCTAACTTGACCTTTCCCAAATAGAGGGTGTCTTGTGCATCCAATAGAATAGGCTGGATTTGGCTATGGTAACAAACAATTCCAAAAACTCAGTGTTCTGAAACAATACATAGAGTTTTCCTCTCAGGCTACACAAACAAAGCAGACCAGCAGGAAGGCTCTGCCCATCATAACAATTCAAGGGACCCCAGCTCAGAGATGTTCCATCTCAACATGCACTCCCGCAATCACTGTGGTCAGAGGGAGGGAGAACGGCACATCACACATTGGCTCTTCAAGCTTCCACCTGGGGGTTACATACATTATCTCTGCTCATATTTCATTGGGCAAAGCAAGTTCATGGCCACGCCTAAATTCAAAGAGGGTGGAGAAGTATGATCCTACATTTGTCTGAAGGAGGGGTTCCGGATCATACATAAATAGCCCAATGCCTACCAAAGCAGCTATTCCAACTTCGCTTGACTGATGGTTTGGTGTCATTTGCTTTAGAGTCCCTTTTATTAGGAAGGTCAAGACACCGACCTCAGAGGAGGCTAAACTTCTTTTTGCCAATCCTTAGGTGGTTGGCCTTCAAGTTTGGCAAGATGCCATGTTTATTTTGCCATGCCTATGATGTGAACTTGTTTCACTTCTTTGACCAAACCCACTATGAGTGGAAGCAACTAAATTTTATGTATTAAGAAAGAGAGTTAAAGTCAAGTTTTTCAAAAGATGCTTGGGTGAATGCCAGTCACGTAGGCTTCATGAATTCTCCCTTATTCCATCCACTGCACTTCATCTTGATTGGCTTGGAAGTAATTGGCTAAGCATGAAGACTAGAGTTAGTTTCCAAATTTGAGGACGTCACATTTCATTTTCTATTTAGCTTTACATTCTCTTCTCTCTTATGGAAAAGATGAAGGTAGGATCTAGTAATAATTACTTCAGCTTTGTAACAAACAATTACTAGAATAATTCTCTAAATTTGAATACAGCAAATATTTTTTTTTAATGTGAAAAATGCCCTAATTTTAAAGCACAGAAAACTTGGTTGCAATATATGATTCAATGTAGATTAAAGAGAAGTATATTATTCAAATTGGGTGATAACACAGACAGAGGTAATTGACTATAACTAAAAAGATTTCAGAGTGTAATTATACCTAAAGAAATATCAGTATAAAAGTTAGCATTTAGTATACGTAACATTTTACTAATTTTACTTAAATTGTTATCCTTTTTAAAAAGGGAAATAAATATTTATAATCTATATATCAGGAAAATTGTGCTTATTTTTGTTCAAACTTCATACATTTTCTTCTGGTTCCAAGGTATCCTCATGTCAGGAAGAGAAAATAATGACTCTTATTCACTAAATATGAACACCTAAAGTAATGAAGTGAGAGTTAATGACAAAATAGCCAATATCCCTATGAGAAGCTTCTATTTCTATTGTTCCCAATATTATAATATTGAATGTCATGTAATAGTTTTGCCTTTACTCTCTCACACATGTGATTAAGTGACAATGACATATTCCTATATCTAAGCAGCCAACCTATTTTTGGATAAAATCCAAGATAGCTTCATGATGTTCTACATTTTTTTTTGTGTAGCTTTTAGTAAGGCATTAAAAGATTGATATTAAGATGATATTTAGCCCAGAAGTACTTGGAACATCCCAATACTCTTAGAGTTGCAATCTTTACACCTCAAAAGGAAATAAATTCACCAAAGGGAAATATATGCACCAAAGACAATGCTTGCAAATTAGTATCACCTCAAGACTATGGCCCCAAATCCCAATATAGAATTCCTAGGAGGTAGACATCCACATGTGTAGACATGTTTTTTCCTGGATAAGGATCATTCTAGAATGGGATCCAAAGCAGGCTCAACTGTTAGGTCTTCTCTTTTTCTCACTAAAACTGCATACTAATAATGAAAGAAAAAAAATTAAAGGTGAGTATCTCTGATTTGGGTAGGCTTTTGGAAGCAATGGGGAATTGAGAAGTCAGAAGGGGCAGCTAAGGGCTTGCTTTACCTCACTGTTCTGACATCCCAAAAGAAGAAATGCACACAATATATGCCTATTGTGTGTCTCTTTTGTTAACATTTAGGATAGAGTAGGATTAATCAATTGTGAGGGTGTTGTAGGTGAATTGTGGATATAGAATGAATATGCTATGATTGTTCTGCAATTTTTAAAACAATTACATCATAAACCTGTATTTATTCGTAAGAGCAAGAAAGGAATGGCTATAAAATCAAGTGTATGACCAACAGTGCCTTCTCCACTGCACACATCTGAAAACTAAAAACTTTGCCTTGATTTATTTAAATAAAGAGTAATGTTTAGAGAATAGCTTGTTTGCAGCTCTGGCTTTCTAAACTCACGAGTATACCAAATTTTTGCAGAAATTAGCAGCTGTAATCTTTGGCTGCTGATTGCCAATCATAAGTTGGTCTTGTAATTATTTGCCTAAAGCCATATGTGTTGAACTGGCATGGCAGCATCCTTTGAAACATTCTGTCCATGCTGCTTGCAGCAGTCTTAATTTGAGCATACTAAACGGGAATCTACTTTTTTTTTCCTCCAATATCTACTTTATTGATCCCAGTGGAGTTATCTTTTGTTAAGCCCAGTATCTGGAGTTTGTTTCAGAACCAAGTGGTATCATAGAAATGCTTAAGAGTGGTCAGATGTCCAAATCACATCTTCCAGTTTAGAAGACTTGTTACAGGGGAATTTGGTAAGTTTACAATAATTACCAATTATTGAGAACTATTTATGTATAAGGAAATAGAATTAGTTCTTTAAATATACAGTATTTCTAATGCTCCAAACTGCCCTACTAAGTACATAAACTTATCAATATTTTAAAGTGAGGATCCTGAAGCTGGAAAATTAATTAATTTGATAAATTTGGTAAAAAAATTAATTTGAGTCACACTGCAAGATAGCACTGAGATTAGAATCCAAGTCTGTTTGAATCCAAAACGAGCAAGGTTGTATAATAACTTCTAGCACCACTTTCTCATCTATAAAATGGAGGTAACTATAAGTATTCACATGGATATCATGAGGATTATATTAAATACTAGATCTGAACAAGCTCAATGGCTAAACTCTTCAAGAGGGACCTATAGTCATACTGCCAGCCAATGCCACTCACAAGCTGGTGACCCTGGGCAAATCATACCCTTGCTTTCTCCAGTTTTCTCATCTGTAAAATGGGCATAATAATAGTACTTTTTCCATAAGTTTTTTGTAAGGATAAAGTGAAATTAGACGTGTCAACTGCCTAGAATAAGACCTAGAGCATAGTAGGAGCTTAAATAAATATGTGTTAATAAGTATTTGTAAATTAAAGAACGCCTACTATCACTTGATCTAATATTCAGCATAGCTAATAAAGGATGAGGATAAACTTGCTTAGCATTCCACAGAGTTCAAAGTCTTATGAAGAAATTTGGATATTACCCTTATTTTTATTTCTTCGTTTTGATTTGAGATCAGAGGACTGATTTTTATCTGTAGGCTTTTCCAAAACACGCTAGCCTTCTTGATGTAATTTCCTATACATCCATCAGTGTATCATTGGATAATGTGCTGAGGAGTCTAGTGATAGCGTATTAAGAGACAGTGCAAACTCTAAGTGCTCACAGGGGATCTCATTTTGTCATGCACTTTAAAAATAATCTCTACAATTAATTCCTTGCTGTCATCCATTTTATCATTCAAGTTGCAAGTGATACTCGGTGACTAAAATTTTTTAAGCTCTGACATTTTTATAGTTTAATTTCAAAACCAGATATATATTTGATAAAATTTGTGTTATCCTTACTTATTTGAGGCAGCTGGTCCAACATGGGGTTTTTGTGAAGACTTTAAAATACTAGGCTTAATAAATTCTTTAACTACTTTTTTGCATTTCATTAAATTACACTTGGAATTGCTTGCTGATTAGCCACTTCACAGAGAAAGTGAAGTTAAAGTTATTAAAATATCCTCAATGCCTTGGAGGAAGTTTGTTATTTAAAGAATTAACAAAAACTGAATTGCTTATAATTTTACTCATTGAATGTTGTATCTCCCCAACCCCCCTCCCCACAATACTACTATAAGCACAAAGAATCTGAGTATTTGGGAAGATTTTGTTTCTTATTCTTGGGTATTTTTAGAAATGCTAATAGCCCACATTTAAATGTAATTTGAAGGGTTCTGAGAATATGTAGTTAAAATTAATTTTAAAATATAGCATATAGAATTTCTCTATTCTTTGGCATGTGTAGACACAAGAGGTATCAAGTACACGCCAACATGTATTATCAATTTTCAAAAAGTTAGAACAGAAAAAAATTTAGACTTCACATAGTAAAATCTCCCTTTAATGATTCAGAAAGCATTTAAAGACTGAAATGGCATGTGGTCAATATTATGAACATAATTTTTCTCTGTAAGACTTCTTTACTACAGATTTTTAGAGGTGCCAAATGAATAGCATACTCCAGTTAATCAACTATAATGTCTTTCCTTTTAGGAATTCTAATTTAGAGCAGTGATTCTCAAAGTATAGCTCCCACACCAGCAACATTAGTGTCATCAGAGACACTAATGGGCCTTTCCCCAGACCTACTGAATCAGAAATTCTAGGGATGGGGCCCAGCAATCTGTTTATCAAGCCTTCTGGGTGATTCAGATGCAGCTAAATTTGAGACCTACTGAATCAGAGATTCTCTATGGAGTAAAAGAAACATGTGTTTATGACTTTGATCCTCTGGGTTGTTGACCATAGGGATACAATGCCAGGCATTGGGCAACCCCTTTAAAGTAAAGTGTGGGTCTTAATCAGCGATAAATTTGAAAGAAGAAATCCTGTTTCTACTAGGGGCAATATATGATTTCAAAGCCTGAAGAGCCTCATGAGGAATGTTGTTCTAGAGTAAAATTTTTATAAACATATAACCACCAAACAATCCCTTCACCTCAGTTGGCTTCAGTTTCAGGGCACTCCAGAAGAGTGGGAGTAATTCCAGGGCCTTGGTGGTTACAGATTCCCCAAGTTGCCTAGGAGGTTCACTTGTATTTCTGCTATTCTTTTTGCAAGAAATAAGAAATGAGGAGATATCTCAGATTTTTTAAAAATTAGAACTGAGGATAACTCAAGGGACTATAAAATAAACTAAATTTCTGGTGTAAGAAAAAGTAGAGGATGTTAACTGAATGTAATGTTGCTAGATAAAATACAAGATGCTGTGTTAAATTGGAATTTCAGATAAACCGTAAATGATTTTTTAGAGCAAGTATGTCTCATGCAATATTTGGGGGAATATTACACTGAAACCAATATTTGTTAATATTTAGTAGTTAATCCTTCCAACAGTCTTTTGGTAGTGCTTTACTTATTGCATGTAGTCTAATTAGGTATATGCTGTGTTGATAGGTTACAATTTTTTATGTTGTATCGATAGGTTACAAAAATTTACAAAGTTTTGTTTGCTTTACTTGTCAAATATATCAATACCATGCAGGTTTTTTAAATCGACACAATGGAGAAAGACAAAGTATATATTTAAATATTAATGATATATTTTTGTGTGAATTATTTTTACCTAGAAAACTGTTGTATCTTATGTGATTTTATTTGGTATGAAAATTAAATATGATTCCATTTATCTTCCTACTGAAAGATATATTACTACTGAAAGTAGCAAATACAATTATTTTCTAAAAACCTAACATTGGTTTAAGTAAATTCTGGAGGTTTAATATTTCCAGCATAATTGGTGAGTAGCATTAAGAGTAAGGAGAATCCTGCATTTGAATAATTACAAGAACACCTTCCATTTGTACCATATTAGAGCAGACAAATCCCTTCTATAGATACTGTATCTTTGATTCTCATCGTTGTGATTTGTGAGATTTGCTGTAAGAGACTATCTTACATAAATTGTTTTTACAATAAGGAAATTGAGATGGAGAAACCCTATGAGACTTGCCTAAGATCACATTGTGGGAGAAGCATTCTCAATATATGTCTGGTAAAAAATGACACTGTGTACTTATCCTGAAATTAGCACTTCCGCATGCTTACATCATTGACTACTTGTAGACACCTTGTATGAAAGAGAAGCAGATTATATTTTGCCCCTTTTACAAATGAATAAATGTAGGCTCAGAAAAATAATTTACCCAAGATTATGAAATCATCACACAATAAACGGTGGAGCAATGACTTCAGTACAGTTTTCTATCAACCATGCTATATGTAGACCCCTCTTGAAACATAAACAATCAGTCCTTTATTTATGAATTTTGGTAAGTTCAGAAGTTGTTTTATTTTCAGAAACTACAAACCAAGTTTTTCCTAAAAGTCTGTTTCTCCCTGTAATGAACTATCACAATTCATTCAAAACTTAGGAGGAAATAAAATATAGTAGAGGACCTTGATTAATAATAAATGCTCTCGGTGACAGCATTGAATCAGATGACAAAAAGTCTAAAATTACGCTTCAAATAAAGACCCATAGATTCATAAGGCCAGGAGAATTAAGATTGTACCAAAAATCCATTTAAGTTCTTGCTTCTGCTTAGGATGTAGAAAACTAGAAAGAATGTTGCTGTCACCCTCATAACAAAAAAAAGCTAAACAATCTACAAAGTCATAAATTTTTATAAACCCATAAGAAAGCAGAAGATGCAGGACAACCAACCAGCCTGAATTCTAAAAGAAAGACAGGGTGCTCCAAGAAGACAGGACATGAGGATTCGCTTGCCTGGAGTAGGTAAGTAGCATGGGAGAAAAATGGGGCCAACATAGAAGTAGGTAATTATTTCACTTAAAATATTTGATGAATTGCTAATGTCAGAGTATGAGCTAGCACGAAAGTATAGAACTTGGAGCTGCAGACACACGGAGAGTTGGCAACGAGTCACAGACCCTTCTCCATAAACCTAACCATATACTCACAAGCAAGGTCAGGGGCTGGGCGGGTAACAGAGACAGTTACCTTTGGTGGTGAAGGCCTTGAAAAGGGTAACAGTGTCTGTGCAGGACAGGCATGAAGCCATGACTGGATCGTTCTCTCCTATTTCCCGTATGAAGCAAAAGCTTTACACCATGACGGGAAGGACAGCAAACCCTCTTGTCTGCACACGTGAAAAAGCATTGAGACCAGGGGAAGGCAAGAGGAAGAACCCTCTACACTGGTAGAAGAACAGGAAATAATTCTGGGCCCAGACCATCAGAGATTTCCACACCAGTAGGAGAATAGCTGTAGAAAACTCTCTTCCACCCAAGACCTATTAAAGATACAAGGTGGAGTTTGGCTGCTGTGGACACGAGGGATAGTATCACTGAGAAAACCTCACCCCAGAGATGTAAAGATACAGGGCTTGACTCAGACAGAATCTGAACCAGAACAACAGAGAAAAAAAACCCCAAAATTCCCACTAGGCTAGGAAGCATGAAGAAACAAGTAAATGTAATCTGCTGCAAGAGGAGACCCAAGAACCTGGAACTCTCTCTGAGTTGCATGCTGTATGAGAAAGCCTAATGTTGATCATGGAACAGAAACATTGAGTAAAATGTTCTGGCAACCCAGCCTCCAACTCCAGATACAAGGAACACAAAAGAGATAGGAGCCATAGGAACAACAACTATAAAATCCAGCTCATCTCCTAACTAGATTGACTCAATCTGCCCACAACAAAGACCTAGCAGGAGAGGTATGCCCATTTTCAGTCATAGCTACTATTTATCTGTCTCTACTGTCTTATACGTTATGTCTAGCTTTCAATAAAAAATTATATGACACATGGAAAAGAAAAGAAAACACCATCAAGAGACAATGTGTCATCTTGACCAGACTCAGATATGACCCAGATGGTGAAATTATCAAATGGGGTGTTTAGATATATGTACAAATAGACTTGAAAAGATAGTCTAGAGCAAAGGACTGTCACCTCTCTGCTTGCAAAGCATGTGGAAAAATGGACACCAGTGGAGAATTGTCCCCCAACAATATGCATTCTTTGTTTCTATACTTTCTTGGCTTCTAGTGAAATTTCTCTTGAGTATGCCATTCTCTTGGTAACTCTGATTAATCTGCCTGACAGTAGCTAGGACCAACTCCATTCAACTTGTATCATATAGCATTTAAGTAAGGCTTTTATCTGTAGGACTCTGAGCAGAAGCATGAGGCCAACTGTTACTATTAAACTTAATTATGATCCCAGGCTCCTGGAACTAACCAATAAGACTTTCTTAGAAAGCCAAGTACCTTTATCCTTAAGTTTCTGTATTAACTTTCCCCCTGGGCCTGAGGCATTAATTCAGGTAGACCAGGATGTATTAGTGATTGCAGTAACTCCATATTGGTCCACAAGGAGAAAATCTAGAGCAATTCTATATCCATACCAAACCTGGACATCTTAGCTTACTTCCTTCAGCTAAAGTCAGAGACAATTTCTTTCCCGTCTTTGCTAAGTGGATGGCACCATCATGGAGTTAAATGCCTAATGGATTATCATAAATTATGAGTTATATATCCCTCCAGGAAGATCTCTTTTATTTATTTATTTTTTAATATTTATTTATTTTTTTGTGAGGAAGATCAGCCCCGAGCTAACATCCATGCCAATCCTCCTCTTTTTGCTGAGGAACACTGGCCCAGGCGTCCTTTCCCATCTTCCTCCAATTTATATGGGATGCCACCACAGCATGGCCTGATAAGCAGTGCGTCGATGAGCGTCTGGGATCCGAACCCAGGCCGCCAGCAGCAGAGCGCATGCACTTAACCACTACACCGCAGGGTCGGCCACTGGGAAGCTCTCTTAAGTAACCAAGGAAAGTCTCATTTTGGAGAGATCTTTGCAATAATCTGCTGCATGTGTAACCTAGTGGTTTTGTTGCCTTAAACATTTCAAGTCTCTTATGAGCATCCCTGAGGTACAAGTCACCATGTTTTTGGGAAGGAGGCAAGTTAATGCCTAGCTTCCATACAGGAAGTAGAGTCCCAAAGGCGCACGTGGTGCCCCTGTAGTAAAGTGTTGTTTACAATTGTTGGTTACCCCAAGTGGGACTTTCCTCAGTAGAAAGGCACAAGTTGACATTGCCTCCAAGTTAGCCTCCTGACTGGCTGGCTGGTAAACCTTAGGATTCCCAGTTCAACTTAAATAACTGAAGCTAGTCCTTATTTTTGGAGGCACTCTCCGAGAGCAATAAGTCCAACTCTTCATACTTGTCTACATCACCAGCCACTTGGCATTTATCCACCCTGCAGAATGACTGAGTGATGGCAACAATAATGAAAATGGGAAAGATATCAAGAGTTTAGGTAGATGTTTTGTGTTGCAAGTATAGGAAGTGGGGCCAACACCCATGGTTTCAATATTCAGTGAGGTTAAGGGGGATGGTGGTTAAATTGTGTCAGAGCCATCTGGCAGGAGACAGCAGACCCAGCAGTCAATTACATTTAAGGTGCTTGCAACAGCTTGGGGGAGCCTCATCAGCCTTTTCCTTCATGAGTTAATTTTCAGGAGTGATTCTGAAAGACAAAAATCATTAATATTGCTCTCTCCCTCATAACTCCTAGGGTCTGAGGTGTTCTCTCTATAGGTGCCAAGGTTTTGCTTTCCCTCTTCCACCCCAAAATTGGTGTTTCCTATTCCAATAATCACAACATTATCTTTTTTACAATCATCCTCTATTTCACCCAGCCCTTTGTTCCAGAGGGGTCAAGGCAAGCAGGACAGGGCATTTTTATTAAACTGGCAAAAATCCATTATGTCCCCCACTTTTGGTATGTGTGGTCATCAACAGTATGGTCATTATCCTTATGATATAGGATCATATTGATCTAACAAGAGAATCTAGGTAGCTGAACCAAAAGTAAGTTTGAATCCCGTATACTCCCTTTTGGTCAGGCTGCCACTCAAAAAGTGTACCAAACAGGCTAGCATAACATTCTATCAGGAAAAAGAAAGAAGAATCATGCCCAGGGATGGTCAGGACAAAATATTGAATTTTCAAAATACTTCTATATGGTCCCTACCCTTTTCATTCTGCTCATTACCCAGGAAGTATCCTAGGGAAATAATCTCTTTCTGGGGACAGCCACCTGCAGTTACTAAACTACTTTACTGAAGAAGAGGTGAGGAAAATAGAGTCAGAAATACCTGTAAGTTAATTTTTGAGGAGGCCCTTCAACACTCAAACTTACCGCATACCTGTGGATGATATAAGCATGCAAGTCCACGTTGGGTGGATCATCAGATCGCAGCTGATTCAGAAAGCTACAAATGTGACACAGATTAGGATCAAGGGCAACAGTAGTGTGGCCAGAGTTGGCTGATTGGAATGGAGGAGCAACATAGGGACCTGAAAAAGCAGTGAGCACAGGGTGGCACCACTGATAGCCCATAAAAGGGGTAAAAGGTCTGACTTGGTCAATTTGCCTGGACTGAGTGGAGGCCGTGCTCCGTACCATGTGACCTCCCTCCCTATGAGAAAATAGGCCAACTTTGTCAGGAGTCACAATTTCTGACAAAGATTAAACTTCTGCATCAGAGACATACAATCCTTTACTTTGTTCCCAGTCTCTAATGATGAATATATTGCCATGTCTGGTAGTGTGATGGATCTGGGCAACTATGGTGGCGATTTGGGGTGTGCAGGCTTGAGCAGCAGTTTGATTCTACTCAGTCTCATCAGAGAATGGGATCTTACCCTGGACACGAGTGACCTATACAGTTTGATTTGTAGCCATGATTTGTTTCTGTAGTTGACGGCTCCAAAAAGAGCTGTGTTTAATTTGTCAGTTTGTAGTGTTCTATAACAGCTAGACCATTGGCAGCAATTCAGTAAAAATACAGCAAAGTACATCAAAAGAAATAGAGACTGCGAGAATGGCTTTGAGTTCTGTCCGCTGAGTGGAGCGACTGCATGCATTATTGATTCTGCATAGCTGAGGCTGGAGTTGAATGGCTGCAGCAGTCCAATGGAAAATATCAGGATTTGGCCTACTGGAGCCATCAGTGAGCCCTGCCCAGGCATTTAGGGAGCCTCTGCGACTCAAGAGCCCCTTGGAGCCAGCGGCTTTTTTCACATGGAGGAATGGAGGATAAAGTTTCTCATAGAGGAATAGCTGTCACTTATTCTTGCAAAGTCAAGATGCCTTTGAGGCCAGCTGTATTCTTAAACATGCTGTTTACAATAGAAGGCTGATTGGGACCTTCTCATCTTGTTAGTTGAGTGCAAGTTGATATATACTCAAATGGAAACATCAGGCAGGAGCGTCACAAGGCCTTCTTGGGTCAGGAGTTCAGTTTTGACAAGAGCCCAGTAGCAACCTAATAGTTGGTTCTTAGAAAGGACGGTAGTTGTGTCACAGAGGTTATAAGTCCAAACCCTAAAAGGCTCCCCTGAGTGGAAGTTGCCTTCCTTTGACAGAGGCTGTAATCGGCAAAGTCATTAGTCACAGAGACTTGCAACTCAAAGGGATCATTAGAGGAGTGGAGCCCCAAAGGTACAGAGTGTGCCACAGCTTTTTGGACAGCTTCCAACACAGCCTGTTGGTTTGGGCCCCAATCAAACTGAGCTGATTTGTGACTTAGCCAATATCAAGGACCAAGTAGAATGCCCCAGGGAGGCACATACTGGCTCTAATCCTCAAGCAGTCTGATAAGGGGTTGGGCCTCATTTTGGCAGTAGGAGGCTGAAATAACAATTCTTCCTTGACTGTTGAGGGATTGACATTACGAATCTGCACATATAATCTCAAGAAACCTGACTTGGTGACTCACAGAATGCCTTTTTCTTGTTCCAGTGGGAAACAGTCTTCCAAGGTTGCATGCTATACAAACATCCTTGAAAGACAGCCTAGAAGAAAGGGCAGTCAGTGTCTCTGCTCACAAGAAATGCAGAAATGTGAGATACCCATGGAGAATTGTCTCTGAGTACTGTACACTAAAAAGGGTGAATTTTACTTCATGTAAATTATACCTGATCTTTTAAAAATCTGTTTAAGTTTTCATTCAAGAAATCAGGAGGATGGGAGTATGAGGTGATCTGGAAATTATTTCTTCTTCTGTGTCCTCAAGGGATTTATTTCCTATGTGAGTCTTTTTTTTTTAATGTATAATTGAATTGGAAACAAAACAAAAACTATGCATGCTCTTAAGTGAAAGGATCTAATAGCATACTAAGCACTCAAATGTCGTTAGCACTAAATTCATTAAATTGAGTTCAGTCAGCTCTATGTACCTTGAGAAATCTACAGAGATGAGTCAATACATATCCCTTGATATAATTACTGATTATTCTCAGAAAAGGCAAAATATATGATGATGTATTTGTTAATAGTCCACAGGATCTTATATAATCAGGAAGAAATAAGTCTTGTAGAATTCCATGAGAAGGATGGAAGTTCCTATAATTTATTACTCTGAAATTCAATATTTTAGTAATATTAAAAAAAAAAGTATTCTAGATTACTCTATAGGCAAGGGTTTCTGGGTCTTTGGCCCATGTTAATGGTTCTCCGCTCTGGCTACACATAAGAATTACCTTGAGAGATTTATAAATAATGATGCTAGACTACATGCCTATAGTTTCTGATTTAATTGGTCTGGGATGGAGCTCATGCCTTGGTGTTTTTTAAAATTCCCCCAAGTTATTCCAAGGTTACAGCCAGAGTTGAGAACCACCGGCCTATGCTGTGGAACATGCTGCTGTGTAATTCCCTTTAGCTCCTCAGTCTGTGAGAAAAGTTCTAACAGAACCCTTAGTGTTATTTAACTATATGAAAAATAAAAGTACACAAAACAATTTAAGAATTTTATGGCTTTGACTTTAAAATTCAAAATGAAAGGTGAGACTCAAATGTGTCATTAATTTATTTCAGCACTTTTTAATTTTGGAGGTGGAGGTGGAAAATCAGAACCATCTGGGTCATTTTCTCAAATTTCCATGTTCCCACCAGGAAATTCTAATATTTGCAAAGGAATGTGAGTGGGGGAGGGATAAATGTTTAATTTTTAAGAGTTCTCAATATGATTCTGATCCCCATCATGGCTACCACCACTCTATCATTCATGGAAAACCACTGGTTTATCTCTTTTGCTCCTAACTTGCCAAATGAATTAGACATATGTTACAATGGTCAGTGGTCAGCTTCAAGATTCTACCCTCTTGTTATGTGATCAGATTAATCATTTGGGAAGCCTCAAAATATAAGTCTGACACTAGGAACACTATTGGTTGAGCAAGACATCACAAATTAGAATAGTTTAGGCACAGAAATAGCCAAAAGCTTTCCTACTCTAAAAAATAAACAAATAAATTTATTCTAGGAACAGCTACAAACGTGTGCTTACCCTTGGAAATCTAAAATTCATACAATGAAAATAAATGATCATATTAGTAAATTCAAAGTATCATTCTGGAACCCAAATTTCTCAACAATGTTTCTAACTAACCCAGATAAAGCCACAAAAAAAGTTCCATTACTTTGAAG
The DNA here is from genome assembly GCF_020826845.1 of Diceros bicornis minor. NCBI lineage: Eukaryota > Metazoa > Chordata > Mammalia > Perissodactyla > Rhinocerotidae > Diceros > Diceros bicornis. The sequence goes on along the minus strand of NC_080743.1, from coordinate 19,768,541 downwards.
CTTTAAAAAAACAGTTTCAAAACTTCCTTTCTATGAATACACTATGCTGTGCCTTGCTTAGGCAGATAAGTAGGAGGTGAGCTCTGTAGAGTCTTTTAACCCTTTGTTACTCAAAGTATGGTCCATGGACCAGCAGCATCCTATCACCTCGGGACTTGTTAGAAATGCAGAACCTCAGGCTCCACCCTAGGCCAACTGAACCGGAATCTGCATTTTAACAATATCCTTCCCGTGAGTCATATGCACATTAAAATTTAAGAAGCACTGCTCTATCCCGTTATTTTTAAGATGGTCCCCTAAAGTACTCTCCAGAAACATGCCATAGTGCCTGGGAATGTCCGTAAAACCATAGCAAAAAAGATAATCCATTTTAACAGAATTCTTTAAAAAAGACAAAAATAAGAGCTTTAAAAATCTCTTTGGTTCTTTCCTTAAGCCATTGAACAAGATCCTTACAATATAACATGGTGGGATTTTCATCTTTCCCTTTGAATACAGTCAATAGACGATAGAGCTGGAGTGAGCTCGCTGGTGGTGTTGGTAGTAGTGGTATAATGTATTTTGTTGCTACACTTTTTATCTCAGTTTTCTATTTCTATTTCAGAAAGTGAACACAACAGGCAGCAATTTGCTAACAAGCAGAAGTGCAAACTGCTCTTGGGGGATAAAAAGAACAAAACACAACCATAGCCTCCACCAGTTCTTTTTATTTCAAATCAATGCTCTATAATGCTATTTGTCCAGGTACCGAACATCAAGGGGAAAGGAGTGGGGGAGAAAACTCCAAACTTAAGTTGTATCACCTTAAATAAATAAATGGCCTTTTATTCTCCAGAGTGGTAATTAAAATTAAGCTAATTTCCAAAAACAGCCCCGATTTAAATAATGAGTACTAATAACACAACGGTAACAAGAATAATAGCAAAAATATTTAAAAGCATTATTTTTTCCTGCTGGCACATCTGAACATTTCATCATATGAGTTTTCCCACTTTTATTAGCATCTTCTGTATTTCCTTCAGTTCGTACTGTGACCTCCAGGTGAGAATGCTTTCATATAATTTTTCTCACCCAGTTAAGTGATGAATATCATCATGAGGGTAAAACTCTAGACTTTGTGTGAAGATCTGCACAGTGAGTATTTTGAACTGGAGACCATTATATCATGTACATAACATTTTTCACAAGCAGACAGCCAGAAGAATTTTTTTTCTTTTCATAATGCATAAAACACAGCACTTTAAATTTTCTAATTTATATAATTTGAGTCTGGATGGACAATTATGTCGCTAATAAACACCATGCCCGAGAGTAACATGTAGAAAACGCATTTAGTAAAACCCTTGGAAAGCTGTGCCAATTATGTGGACCATGTATTATGTAAAGGGCCAAGCCGTAATAAAGACCATGCCTTAGAAGAATGCAGTGTGGATTGGCCTGATACACATAGAAACAGGTCTGCGTTCTCAAAGTAACACCTTGTGCCAAAACTCATAATATGCGATGTTTGGCTCAATGCTGCTATAGCAGATTCTACCTATAGCCATTGTATTTCTGCAATGGCTTTAGGCCAATTTCCTAATCTCCGTAAATAAATATTGAAAAATGCAACTTACGAAAAGAGAAATTAGAATAACATATTTAATGAAATCACTAGTTTGTTTGCTTGTTTTTTCCCCCTGTGATCACCTCCTTTTTTCTTGTTTCAGAGGAGCTCCTTTGCATTATAGGTTTAGAAGAAAAAAAACAGCCTGACTTTCATTAGGCTGTAATTTAATGATTCTATTTTCCTAATCTGATTATGATTTCACGCCTGTATCAATGGTAGGAGAAATGGAAGTTTATGAAATGCTACTCTCTTGGGAAATGGTAGGAAGCTGGGATGATTGCTATCATTACAAAAGGAAATTTAAATAGAATTGGGATCTAGAAGCTTATTGGTCTGGAGTTTGTGGTATAAGTCAAAATTAGACCGTTCAAAAAAAGATTGGTGCTAAATTATAGATATAAAGTTTAAGCTGCAATAAAAAAAATAGGAGAGTACAAAAGAAAATATTTCTAATAGTGCCTAACACAACCTGTAACACCTATTACTTATTGATCCAATGAATGAATGAATGAATAAGAAATGCAGTATTCCATAAGTTTGCATTGGATTAAGGATAGCCAGTTAGATATCCTAGAAAAATTTGTGTGAATTTATAACTTATATTCCAGTTGTGCTGGCTAATAAAAATAAATTACAACCTGATGAAAATGTCTTAGTTTTATCTAAAGCTATTTTTTGGCAACTTTTTTTTTTTCTTCCTTTCTTCCTTTCTTCCTTTCTTTCCTTCCTTCCTCCCTCCCTCCCTCCCTCCCTCCCTCCCTCCCTCCTTTCCTTTTCTTTCTTTCTTTTTCCCCGAAAACCCCAGTAGATAGTTCTATGTCATAGCTGCACATCCTTCTAGTTGCTGTATGTGGGACGTGGCCTCAGCATGGCCGGAGAAGCAATGCGTCGGTGCGCGCCGGGGATCCGAACCCTGGCTTCCAGTAGCGGAGCGCGCGCACTTAACCGCTAAGCCACGGACCGGCCCTTTTTGGCAACTTTTGACACAGTGGGCCACATGCTTCTTCCAATGTCCTCCTCTTTTAGAATCCATAAATCCAGAGTGTCCTAATATTTTACTTTACTGGCCATTCTCAATGCTTTTGGCAAGCACCTACTCTTCTACTCTGTCACTAACTGGTGGAATCCCTCTGAGAAAATGCCACATTTATATCTTCAGCTCCTGGCTTTCTTCCAAGCTTGAGTCTTATAGAGCCAAAAGCTTGATTGTCTTACGAACTTGGAGTCTCACTGGCTCACAGATATTAAAATTCACATATTTAGGAGGACAACAGAAAATTAATCTCCTAGTCCTTTCTATCTCACAAAGTGAGATACGCTCAATTCTTCTACCTAAAACCTAGGCAGTATGCTTGATTTCTTCTTTGCTTTACCCCCCTCCCCAGTATACAATCCATCAATAATTGCTATTATTTATAGCTTCATAGTATATCTTAAATCTATTCATGTTGCTCCATCTCTACCTTCAATCCTAAACCTTCATGATCTTGCTGCTGGGTAACTATAAAAACCTCTCTATATCCATATGTCCACTCTTTTCCACTTCCAATCCATTCTCTCCACAACAAACGAGTGTTTATAATTTTCACTAACTTGCTTTAAGCAATTCCGTGGCTTCCTATTGAATTCAGGTAAAATAAACTCAACTACTGGACCTCTGAGGCCTTGGACACACTGCCTCTTGCTTGCCTCTCCAGGCCCATCTCATGTCATTCTCCCTCTTGTTCCCCAAGCCACAGCAACTGTGGCCTCCTTTCATGTTGCATGTGCCAAAATGTTTCCTTTTACAACGTCTCTCGTTTGCTTTTCTCTTTTTCTGTGATGTTTCTTTCTCTACTCTTGCTCTTGGCATGGCTGGCTCCTTCCTACGCTTCAGGTCCCAAATTGCCTCCTTGCCATCTCTAACCACTCTGTCTGTAATACAACCACAGCTTCTCAACTATCGTGGTTACTCTCTGTCACATTTCCTGTTGATTTGCCTCACAATATTGATCACAATCCATAAGTATCTCCTTCCTTTCCTCCCTTCTTCCCTCCCTTCCCCCCCTCTTCCTTTCTTTCTTCTTTCCTTCTTTCCTCTTTTCCCCACTTAAATGTAAGCTCCATGAGGATAAGAAGTTTTCCTGTCTTGTCTGCTGTCTTATGCCCTACAGATTGCCGATGTTCAATAAATGTTTCATAAATAAATGAGGCTGTGAAAGAGTACTTCTCAGTAGTACTTCATTTAAATTTTACAATAAAATAAAACAATTTTTTCTTAATATCTCCAAAGGTAACAGAACTAACAACTTTCTTTTTCCTGTTGTACCATGTCTAAAAATCTTATATGGTGTGAACTTACAAGGAACTATTTCTCCTCTTTGGGATAAATGATAATGGTAATGGTTGGGAATGATTACTTTAACCATATAGTTTATATTGTTTAAATAAAAAGCTACCTGATAGCCCCCCAATTGTTGGGTTCAGGTTGACCTACCTCAAAGACCAACTGTATAGTAACAAATTATGGCAGTGCAATTATTATTATTTGCCATTTGTTGAATTCAAGTTGTGAGGTTAGCTCAGTAGAGAGCTATTCAGAAAAACACAGAACTTGTTACAAAAGACTATAGATGATTCCAGGCTTTCATTTCTACCCCTCCCATGTCTCCATTTTTTCCTCATTTCCTTTCCTTTCCTTCACATCCTTGTAAGAGTAGGATATTCTGAGCATTCTCAGTGTGCTCTTCAGCAGATGTTAGCATGCATATGTTAATTCAACACACTTCCTTCCTACTCACTCCTAAATTCACAACATCTTCAGTGTTTTCTAAACAAAAACACTCAAACTATCCAGATCAAAAATACTGATATATATATATATATATATATATATACTTGGCAAACTTAGCTGCAGGGAACTGCAGTTTTTTCCTGAAAAGTTTTAAATTTCCTCTAAAATTACTGAAGATCTGAGCTTCAGTTATATCAGTTTTCATCCTCAGTGTGTGAGCGTCAGGAAAGGAAAGGATTTATATTTGATAAGAAAATAAAACAATATGTGTTTTTACATAATTATTTAAAACTATTCCTTCATGTGGAGAATAGTTTATGTGATAAAGGGTGCACCCAAGCAAGTGAATAAAACAATATGAAGCTGTGCCCGGAGAAACCATCCTCCAAACAACTCTCTTCAAAATTACCCATTTTATCAGAAGGCATTAATATCATTTCACTCTCCATGCCCTGAATTTGCATATTTGTTTATTCGTGTATTTATTAATTCACTATTCATTGAGCGCCCATTTTGTGTAATAAATGATACAACTTGTATAAAGACCCAGGAATTCTCTTCAAGAGGCTTAAATATAGTTTAGGTGAATAAACCATGGACATACTTGACCATAATTCAAAATAAAACAATGAGGGTCATTAAGAGATATAGAAATAAAATGATTTTAATTGGATCTTAAAGAATGAGTAAGATCTGATGGATATTTGGCATTGAGAGACAGAAGAAACAGCATGAGCAAAGTCAGAGATAAAAAAGCAAGATAAATTGTGCTCAGTAATAAGTAGAATAGTTTGCCTGGAACTAAAATGCAGATGAGAGAGTAATAAGAATAAGATAAGAATAAAACTGTATATTGAGGCCAACTTGAGAAAGACCATGAGTGCTAGGCTAACATATATACTTTATTCTCTAGGAAATGAAGAACCATTGATAATGTTTAGGTAGGGGAAATGTCTGATTACATGTGTTTTTATAGGATTAAAATAGCAGACAGGTTGGATTATAGGGAAGTAATTTAGAGACAAAGCAATCAAATAAGTAACAAGGTATAATCGACAACTGAGATGGTAATTAGGAATTCAACTGTTAAATGAATAAAAGAGAATAGATATGATAAATATCATAGACGCAGAATGGATTTGGAAATGAATGAGACATGGAGTGAAGGAAATGGAGATTCTGAACTTACATGCATATGATGATGTGTTCCTATAAATGATATTTGACAAGTGAAAGGAGATACAAGCATGAGAGTAAAGATAATAAAATCATTCAAGGCACGCTATGTATGTAAATACATCCAGTTGACAGATGGTAATGTTGGACTCAAACTGGGATGGTAATTGTGAGAATAGGGGGCTAGAAAAAGAATTCTGTTAGTTCCTCTAAGCTCACTATAGTTTCAGGAAGTGCCTGCTAATTATTTAACTTCTACAGTGCTTCTTGGTGTTCAAGGATTAGTAGAGGTTATTTGGCATAATGACCCATGAACTAGTAAAGTATCATTTTTTTATATATATCATAATCATCATAAGAAACTCATGAGGTAAATACTAATACTACCATTTTACAATTGAGGAAATCAAGTCATAGAGCAATTAAATAACTTGTTCATGATCACACAGCTAGTGAAAGGCAGATCTAGAATTCTTAATCCAGATCTTCAGCTTACAGTCATATCCCACCATAAATCTAGAGTCTTCCCTACCAAAGATTGTCAGAAGTCATTTACAACCTGAAATTAGTCTCATGGCTCTAAACTTGTTATTAGGTGCAAGGAGTGTGAGTCACTTGGTTTTCCCATGTCTACGGAGCTTTAGCTTTCACCGTTAAACCTATGTTTACTTTACTGAGTGAGGCTCAATTTACCTTCCTGGCTTTGGCGCCCTGCCCCATTCTCTTGGTTGGAATCTCACTTATCCCCGCATAAATTTTGCTGGCTCCTTCCACGACAGATTGGACCCTGATCTACATAACTCCAGTCAAGAGCTTGGGCTTTCCTTCAACCTAGTTTAATGGTGTTAGAAGCATAGTTCTATAACTCATCTCACTTTGCCTAGCAAGATTCTCTACCTCCTTCACCAGAGATAATCCTATTAAAAACAAACAGCTGACTAAAACAGAGCTGAGTTGCCACCTCCTCACTGGCAGGCAGACCTTAACTCCGACTAGCTTTGTTTCTGCTTATTCATCACTTCTCCAGGCCTGCTGATGAGTACAGTTCATCTTGCATTACACCAGACATGACATAATAAACTTAAGGTTGATGAAGTCAGGAGGGTGTTCAATGGTCTTATCTAAGAAATGTCATGATGGGCATGTTTCTGCCCAATAAGGGTAATATTTTTTAGCTCAGATACCAAATAACAAATATATTTTTCTCTCAAAGAAGCATACTTATTAGAGTCTTCCCATTGCTACAGCACAAGGGAGAATGCAAAGATAGATGACTGACAGACCCATGGAATAGCGTGGGAAGATAATGTGGCTTAGTAGAAGATCAATGGTCTTTGAAACTTGTTCTATGACCCTATGCAAGCAAATTTTCCTGTCAGTTTACTTAAATGTAATGTGAAAATAACTATTTTGTATGGTTTTGGTGAGACTTAAATGAGATAATTCTTATAAAATAGTTCCTAGAGCTTTTTGGAGTCTAAATAAATGGCAGCCATTATCATCATCATCATCACTTTTATTATGAAGCAGAGTTTCAGTCCATGAAAAGAGAAGCTATTTCCCAGTGATAAGAGCTAGCGTCTGGCAATTTCAAGACCATTTGGAAAGGAAACAACCTTCAATATAGATGATAATCATTAAATTTAAAGTTCACTTTGAGCAAGTCTAAATGGAGAGATGCAGAATTTTCTGCAAATAGGAAAAAAAGGGAAAACAAGAAAGAAAAAGGTGACATACTGGCATAGAAACTTATAGAATGTAATAACATGTGACACAGTGAAGAATTCCTATAGAACTTGAATAATGCAAGGCTGTAAGAAATCTAGCCTGTACTAACAAACAAACAAATGAAAAACCACCACAATCTGTTTAGTGAGGAAAATTGAAACTAAGTATCAGAACCTCACTACACCACATTCTAGTTGATATGATTATGCTGTATGCACTTTTCATTCTCTAGTGTGGATTGCTTTCTTTATTAATTGTCATGGTTGCCTTCATGAAGGGCATAGGTTGTTACATGGTCAATGTAGACCTTATTTGCTTATTTTCATCAAGATTTTTATGCTCTGACTGAACAAACTAGGTAACTGTATCCTTGTGATACCGGCTCAAGACAAGGTTGACATAAGGGAAGCCATATTGTAGAAAAGAAAAACTCTATTGTAACTTTGAGCGACCTCTGACAAACTAAGCCAGCTGGATATGCACCCTCCAGGAGATCTCACTGCTCTGTAGATTTTATGACCCCTGTTTGTGCATGTACCTCCCAGCTGCAATAAGATGATAACTTTGCTTTTTTGAGTTCCTTAGGAATGTGATGACCCCTGAACAGAGAATCTATGCTGATAGCTAACATCAGTGAAACCTGAAAGATCTCGTGTGGCACTCCCAGTCTATAACACCACAAGGTCAACATTCCTGACCCCTTCTCCAATAACCCAATGGCCTATATAACTGCTGTAAGATTTCGTGCCCCCTTAAGATGGTTCTTTTGGACATGAGTCAGCCATCTTCCCTCTTGCTAGCAAGCTGTAATAAAAAACATCCTTTTTCAGGGCCGGCCCGGTGGCACAAGCGGTTAAGTGCGCATGCTCCACTGTGGCGGCCCTGGGTTCACTGGTTCGGATCCCTGGCGTGCACCGATGTACCGCTTGGCAAGCCATGCTGTGGCGGTCTCCCATATAAAGTGGAGGAAGATGGGCATGGATGTTAGCCCAGGGCCAGTCTTCCTCATCAAAAAGAGGAGGATAGGCAGATGTTAGCTCAGGGCTGATCTTCCTCACAAAAAAAAGGAAAAAAAAAAAAAGTTCTTTTTCTTCTACCATCTTGACTATTGGTATGTCTTGCAGTGAGCAGAAAGCCCCACGTTGGGCAGTAACACTTGTAGAGTGGGCATGCTATTAATTGTTAATCAAGTGAACCCTTCAGAAGACCCTTATACAGCATCCATAACATTGAGTCACCTAGTTGCTGCTTTAAAAAACAGTGGTAAGACCTCTTTCAACTTGTGGAAAGTCTACCAGTACATAATAGGATAGGTTAAGCTACAGTAACAAGCAACCTCCAAATTGTACTGGTTTATGACAACAAAAGCAGTATCATTTCTCTCCCATGTTACATGTCAGTTGAAAAGCAGCTGTATCTCTGCTCCATGTCATTTTCACTCCAAGATCCTGGTGGATATTGCCTACCATCATAGTAACAGAAGAAAAAGAGATTTTGGTTAACCACGCATTGATTCTTACATCTCAGAATCTAACATTTCATTGGTCAAAGCCAGTCATGTGGCCTAGCCTGACATCAATGGGAGTAGTATGTATAATACTTCCAAATGGAGAGACAGCAAACATTTTTTAACAATAATACAATCTATCACAGGAAGTCGTGTTAGTTTTTGTCCTACCAAAGTGTATATTTTTAATTTTTTATAGTTATAGTCGCCAAGTTTCTCATGTTCCTATAAACATGTAACGTTTTAATATCTTTTTTCTTTTAGGTATATATTTGACAACAACAACCTAAAGTAAGCATTATTTTTCATATGAAATGATATTATTTGCATCACTGTTACTTTCCTTTTTAGGAAGCAGAGTAGAGGAAAAATAATGTCTAATACTAGGTTTTCTGTGCATCACAAATCATGTGTGGACCATTTACAGGTCATATTTTCATTCTATGTAAAAACTTGATGAATTTACCACACACCTTCAGAAGGGTAGCCGTCACAATTCAGCAGAAGACAGTGTTAATTTCAAGAGCGTGAAGAACAGATGGCCTTTCTGAGCCTTATTTTCAATAAAGTCACTTAATAAAAAACACACACAGAAACAATTTAACCATGGCATTCCATATTAAAACTAAGTAACAAAAGATGGTTACTTACAGGAACTTAAGTATTTTCCTGTATAACCAGACACTTTGATGAAGTCAGATCTAACTCCCTGACACATCTCCTGGGTCTTGTGTGGAAATTTCTCATTCTATGATAGACATTCCTAGAGGCGATACCAGGAAACAAAGAGATAAAATATAGGAAACTATGTCACTGAAGAATAACATTAAAATGGACTTCTTCTTGCTAAGTCTTCCAGGTCTGCAGTATATATTCGCTAGCAGACTGAGGGCTTGGCAGATCTGGTACAAGCGAAGGAAAACCATATTGGAGTAAGGAATTTGTGGGCCTGTACAGTAGACTCCGTCTATCTCCCTTCTTATTGATGCCAAATAACTTGAGTCTTGCTCATCTATTTAAATGAGTCTAAAATCAATGAAGATGGATTACAGGACAATTACATTACACAGGACATGCACACACACACAGGTCTGTTAAGAAAGGTAGCACAGAGCAGTGCTCTGCAAACTGTCCCCACACGCCAAATCTGGTCCTCCACTGATTTTTTTTATGGTTACCAAACTAAGAATGGTTGTTATATTTTTAAATAGTTGAAAAAATTAAAAGAAAAAAAATTATGAAATGTGAAAATTATATGAAGTTCAAATTTTAGTGTCCATAAATAAAATTTTATTGCTACTGCCATGCTTACTTCTTCCAGCATTGTCTATGTCTGCTTTGATACAGACTGTATAGTTCACAAAGCCTAAAATATTTGCCATGTGGCCTTTTACAGAAAAAAGTTGCTGACCTCTGACTTACATTCATTCTTAAATTAAAATTGCTAAGAAGTATGCTCTGACAATCACAGGTATAAATCCTGTAACATATGAAGATTTTCGGTAAATGAACATCGCTTTCACTGTGTGAGTATATGTTGTGTGTTTTAGACAGTGTATATAATATGGACTGAGAATATCTTTTACCTGGTTGATTCATCCCTGGTACAGACCCGTTAGGTAACATAACTTCCTTGCTGGTAGAATCTGAAAACTTTATAGCTTTTTTTTTTTTTTGTGAGGAAGATCAGCTCTGAGCTAACATCCATGCCAACCGTCCTCTTTTTGCTGAGGAAGATTGGCCCTGGGCTAACATCTGTGCCCATCTTCCTCTACTTTATATGGGACGCCGCCACAGCATGGCCTGACAAGCGGTGCATCGGTGCCGCCCGGGATCCTAACCCAGGCTGCCAGCAGCAGAGCGCGCACACTTAACCTCTCCGCCACAGGGCCGGCCCCTACAGCTTTTCTTTTTTAGCTTGCATTGCTATAACTTTTTACCTGAAAGTGGCTTCCAGACTATGCTTGATTCTGAGGCTTCAAGGTTTTCATTGTCAATACAGTTTCTCAATTTCACTTTTCAAATCCTATTTCATTTACAGAATATAATGAGATCAGAGTAGTCCTTTTCAGTTTTCCAAAAACCTCATAATTTTAATATTCTACTACTTTTAGAACTAATTTGGGAAGAGATTCCTTGTTTCAAACATTTGGAGACAAGTGTGTTCTCTAATACTTCACTTTAAAAAATATAATGCTATATAATCATTTGTAGATAGTTTACCTTCCATTTATATTGGACAAAATATGAAAAAATGTCAACAATCTAGTACTTTTATATTTTAAAAAATCAAGTAATTGACTCGTTGTACCCTCTACTACTAAATGGGAAATGTTACTTAAGTTCATGATTAGGTTAGGAATTTTTTAAAATGAACAATTTAAGTGTTTGTTTTCTTTTATTGAAAGCAGATTCCTTGTTGTACCATTTATTTTGGACAATTCCCCATTATTTTATGAAATTTGGCAATTTTGATCATCATTGCGTTTATACTGACAATTACTACATGGAATTTCTATTGTCATGTTCCTAATAGCTTCTCATTTTCTTTTTAGCAGTATCTTTCTACCATGAACATCAAAATGTCATAGTTTGGTGAAATTTTGTAAGTTCCTTCTTGAATCTGCTATAATGAAATGTCAGGTTCTGTGAATCTAAATAAAGTTAGTATAATATAAAAGGAGACAGAATAAAATAAGCTAATAAAATACGTATTTACTAGTTTGCCTGCATTCCAGCATGCTATAGGATTTCAGAGGAAGATGTCATAACATAATTATAGATGTATATCCTTCTTTGGATAGTAGGATACAACTGAAAAATTTTTTGTAATATGTGTGACGTAAGATATATATATGGTCTCTGTCTCTGGTTCCTGACACAGAACTACTAAATCTCTTGGAATTTCTTGGGTGTCTTTTGTTCTAATGAGGCAACTTTTGGTAGGCTCCTGGGTAACTTCAGGATGAGGCTGCTCACCAGAAAGACTAAGCCATGGTTAGAGAACTTTCAGCCCCACTCCATCCTCTAGGGAGGGTAGAGGGGCTGGAGATTGACTTAATAATCGAACATGCCTACATGATGAAGCCTTCATAAAAACCTGTGAACTGTGGGGTTCAAAGAGATTCCAGGTTGATGAATGTGTGGAGGTGCCGGGAGGGTGGCATGACTGGAGAGGGCAGGAAGGCTCTGCTCCCCTTCCCCGTACCTTGCACTGTGGACTTCTTCATCTGGCTGTTCATCTTTATCCTTCATAATATCCTTTACAATAAACCAGTAAATGTAAGTAAATGTTTCCCTGGGATTTGTGAGCCTTTCTAGCAAATTATCAAACCTGAGGAGGGGGTCGTGAGAACCCCTGATTTATCGCTGGTTGGTCAGAAGTACAGGTGAACACCTCAGATTTGTGATTGGCTTCTGAAGTAGGGGGCAGTTTTGTGGGACTGAACCCTAACCTGTGGGGTCTGTGCTATCTCCAGGCAGTTAGTGTCAGAATTGAGTTAAATTAGAGGACTCCCCCTCCATGTCTGCCGAGGATTGGAGAATTACTTGGTGCACAAAACCCTGCACAGGTGGTGCCAGAAGTATTCCAAAAGTAGAGGAAATAAGAGTTTATCTTTATTCATAATATAATTATAGATGTATCTTATTCTTTGGACAGTATATGTACATCTGAAAAATTCCATCTGATATGAAATTGCACTTACATACCAGCATGTGGTCACATGCTTCATATGCATTATTGCTTTTGATCCCCACAACTACTATGAATTGCGTATGTCACAGGTAATATTCCCCAGAAGAAAATGCTGAGAAAGACTTTGGATGTGAAATATTTATTAGGGATCATTTGTGGAAGAAAGTGGAGGAGTGGTCAGAGGAGAAGTCAAACAGTGACGCAGACCTGCAAATACCTCAGCCACCTGGATGAGTCTATTGGGAGCCAGTATTGCCTTTCAAAATTGCCCTGTATTGGATACAAATGACCAGGCCTCTTTCATCCTGCCTCAGTCAGCCATGGGATGCAGGCTTCCCTGGGCATGATGAGAAGGGCACGACTCCAGTGAGGTGGTTCTTTACCCCTGAAGCAGACTCTGAATTAGCTGACAGCTGGAGGCTCTCTGGTGACTACACTTGCCATCTTGAGGGGGACTGGGTTGCACAACTTTATGTCCACAAAGGCCTAATATTATCCTATGATACAGTTGCAATTTGAAGAACTAAGTCTCAGAGGTGACAGCTAAATAATGGCAAAGAGCTCCAATCTAGATCTAGGTTCAAAGCTCATGGTCTTAACCACATTGCTTTCCCAATGAAGTGACAAATGTATGATGAGTTATTCTTCATTCATTCAACCAATCAACAGTTCAATATTTATTGTAATGTGTCTATGTCATATGTTAAATATTATTTTCTAGATGCATAAATACGGAATACTAATTTTCCTAAAGAGATATCTCCCTGGGTGGCAAGGAATATCATCCATAATCAAAGCCCGGAGAATAATATCTGCACACTTCATCATGACTTGCAAGGTCTGGCTCCTACCTGCATAATTCTCCAACCTCATTTTATTCCCCCCACCCTCACTTCTGTCCAAGGCATTCACTATGCTACAGCCAAATTATCCTTGTATTTGGTCCTTAAACACCTCAAGTTCTCTCTTTAGGGGTTTTAGAAATTTAGTCCCTCTGCCTGAAATTTCCCTACCATTTTTTTTAAAACTTTTCCTTTTAGAATAATTTTACAGAAAACTTGTGAAGATAGTACAGAGAGTTCCCATATCCAACACTTAGTTTCCCCTACTGGTAACATCTTATATGAGCATGGTACATTTTTTACAGTTAATGAACCAATATTGATACATTATTATTAACTAAAGTCTACATTTTATTCAGAGTTTTTTAGTTATTTGCTAATGTCCTTTTCCTTTGTTACATCTATTAGTCATGTCTCCCTAGCCTCCTCTTGACTATGACACTTTTCCAGATTTTTCTTATTGTTAATAGCGTTAGCAGTTTTAAGGATTACTGGTCAGGAATTTTGTAGAATGTCCTTCAGTTGGGATTTGTCTGATGTTTCTCTCATGATTAGACCGAGTGTAAGGTTTCTGGGAGAAAACTAGAGATAACGTGCCATTCTATCACATCACATCAGGGGTACATACTATCAACATGACATCGCTGTTGATGTTAATCTTGATCACCTGACTGAAGACTTGCTTCTCAGGCTTCTCCCCTGAGAAGCGAGTTTTTTCCCTCCTTTCCATTCTGCACTGTTTGGAAGGCAGTCGCTATGCAAAGCCCACACTTAAGGAGTGAGCAATTATGCTCCACCTTCTTAGGGTGGACTATCTCCAAAAATTATTTGGAATTCTTCTACAGGGGAGATTTGTCTATTAGCCCTTATTTATTTACTTAATCATTTATTTATATGCACATAGACTCACAAATATTTATTTTATATTTGGCATTATAATCCAGTACTATTTTATATATTTTGTTGCTCAACTTGTTGTAACTTTGGACACTGGGAGCTCTTTCAGTTGGCTCCTGTGTTTGACAATCTCCAATCATTACAGTGTTTTTGGTTTTTTATTGAGCTGTGCCTTCCTCTTTTGACACTACAAGATGCTCTAGGCTTATCTGTGTATTACCTGCCCCAGTCCTAGTATCAGCCATTTTTCCAAAAAGCCTTGGTTTCTTTTAATAGAAAATTGTATTTTTAAAAAAGATCTGGGTGCTAGATGTGCTCATTGCTACCGAGAGCCATTACTTCTAGGCCCTGTCAACTGACAGAGTAAAGAATTATAAATATATATATATATGTGTGCGCATATATATGACAAAATATTTACATTTTATATTTCTATCTGTAATCATCTATATCTACGTTATGCTAAACATAAGTTTACACTGATGTCTCTAATTCTAATCTATTACCACGTGGATCATTCCAGCCTCCTCCTCTTGCTTACCTGTAGCTTCCCAATCCAACAAGGAGAAACCTGTCCCCATCGTCCTGTATCGATTTACTTACTTGTTCAATTCTTGTATACATGTATGGGGAGGGGGGCAACTACATCAACCAGAGTGCTGCGCTTAAGCTTTCTGGTATTAATTTCTAATTTATTTCAACTCTGACCCAATAACATATTTGTATGATTTCTATTCTTTTAAATTTGTTGAGATGTGTTTTATGACCCAGAATATGGTTTATTTTGGTAAATGTTTCATTGAACTTGAAAAGAATGTTGTTCTATGGAGTGTTCTACAAATGTTAATTAGATCAAGTTGACTGAGTTTGCTGTTCAGATGAATTCCGTCCTTACTGATTTTCTGCCTGCTTGATCTATCATACTGAAAGAGGAGTGTTGCAATATCCAACTAGAATAGTGGATTTTCTATTCCCTTATCAGTTAGTTCTATCAGTTTTGCTTCATGTATTTTGATACTCTTTGTTAGGTACATACACAATTAGGATTATTAAGTCTTCTTGGAGTGTTCATTCCTTTAGCATTATGTAATGCTCTTCTTTATCCCTGATAATTTTCCTTGTTCTGAATTCTGCTTTGGCTGAAATGAACATAGCTGTCCCAGCTTCCTTCTGATTAGTGTTAGCAATGTATATATTTCCCATCCTTTACTCTTAACCTATCTGAATCTTTATATTTAAATCTGATTTCTAGTAGACAACATATAATTGGGTCTTATGTTTTATCCACTCTGACAATCTGTGTCTTTTAATTGGTGTCTTTAGACCATTCACATTTAAAATGATTATATATAGATGAATTAATATCTTCCATGTTTGTAACTGTTTTCTACTTGTTGCATTTGTTCTTTCTTTTTTCCTTTGTCCTTCTGCTTTCTTTGGTTTTAATTTTACATTTTATATGATTCTACAGTATCTCCTTTCTTAGGATATCAATTACACTTATTTTTAAAATTTGAGTGCTTGCCCTACAGTTTCCAATATAACTTTTAACTAATTTAAATCTACCTACAAATAACACTATACCAATTCATGTGTAATGTTGGTGTCCTAAAACAGAGTATTCTCAGTTCATCTTTCCCATCTCTTCTGACACTGTGTCCTTCATTTCACTTAGCCATATTCTGTAATCACCCAATACATTGTTACTACTGTTAATATAAATAGTTATCTTTTAGATATACTAAGACTAAGAAAAACAAACTATTTTACTTTACCTCTATGTATTCCTTCTCTGACATTCTTCCTTCTTTGTGTAGGTTAGTATTTGTGAAGAACTTCTTTTAACATTTCTTGCATGATAAGTCTGCTGCCATGAATTCCCTCAGTTTTAGTTTATTGGAGAAAGTTTTTATTTTTCCTTTACTTTTAAAGGATAATTATGCTGGATATAGAATTTTAGGTTGTTGCTCTTTTCTTTTCAACACTGTAAGTATTTCAGTGTACCATCTTCTTGCTTGCATTATTTCTTATGTGAAATCCATGGTAATTCTTATCTGTTTCTCCTAGGAAAATGTTCCTTTTTTTCTTCCACTCCTTCCAAGATTTTCTCTTTGTTTTTGGTTTTCTTTTTTCTTTCTTTTTTTTTTTTTGGTGAGGAAGATTGGCCCTGAGCTAACATCTGCACCAATCTTTCTCTGTTTTGTATGTGGGATGCCTCCACAGCATGGCTCGATAAGTGGTGCATAGGTCCACACCCGGGATCCGAACTTGTGAACCCCAGGCCACCAAAGTGGAGCACATTAACTTAACCACTGTGCCACTGGGCCAGCCCTGTGTTTTTGGTTTTCTGTTGTTTGAATACAATATACTAAGGTGTAGAATTTTTAATATTTATTCTACTTGTTTTTCTTTGAGCTTCCTGGGTCTATGGCTTCATGTATGTCATTAATTTTGGAAATTTTTAGCCATTATTACTTCAAATATTTCTTCTGTTCTCTCTTCTCTTCTTAGTATTCTAATTACCCATATGTTACATCTTTAGAAATTGTCCCACAGGTCTTGAATGTTCTCTTCCATTTTCTTTTTTTTAAGTTACTATTCTTTTTTCTCTTTGTTTTCCATTTTGGGAAGTTCCTGTTGACATATCTTCAAGCATACTGCTTCTTTCCTAGGCTATTTCTGGTCAATGGATGAGCCTATGAAAGGAATTTCTCATTTGTGTCACAGTATTTAAATATTTAACATTTTCTTTTGATTCTTTCTTAGATTTTTTTTGTCTGTCTGCTTATATTAGTCTTGTTTTCTTGCAATTTGTCAACTTTTTCTATTAGAGCTCTTACCTCCTTAATCATAGTTATTTTAAATACCCTATTTAATTTATTCCAAAATCTATGTCATATCTGAGGCTGTTTCTGATGCTTCCTTTGTATCTTGAGATATTTTTTTTTCCCTTTGCCTTTTGGAATCCCTTGTAATTTTTTGTTCAAAGCCAGACATATTGTGTTAAATGATAGGATGTGAGGGAAATAGGTACTTAGTGTGAGGATTTATGCTTAGCTGGCTAGGAGTAAACATGCAAGTTTGCTGTTTCTATAGCTTCCAGAGGCTTCAGACTCTCTTGTGTTCTTATTTTTTACTCCCTCTTGACTTTGGTCTTCCTGAATACTCCTTCTTAGAGAGAATCTGCCTGTTGCAGTTTTTTCAGCTATAATCTACCGCATCATACTGGAGCACTCTTGTTGTGATGGTCAGGTGTGTGTAGGGGGGTAGTATTCTACAATCCTGTGAGTAAATCTCAGTCTTTTAGAGGTTCTGTGTCTCTGGGCTGTGATCTTCACAAGTATTTTTCTAGTTGAATAGCTTTTTTCCTCCTTAAGTGAAGTGGAAGAGCTAGGGTGGGATCGAATGTGTGGAACGACCTTCCCCGAGTTAGGATAAAGCTCTGGTAAAGTCTTCTTGCCTTGAGAACAGGCCTTTGATATGGAGAACTCTCTAGCATATTTCACAAAGATTAGTTTTCTTCCCCTGCTGGAGGCAAGAGGGTGTCTTTCTTGAATCTTCACTGTGAGAATTTTGGGGAGTTCCTGGCAGTAAAATCTATAAAATTGTGGTTGCCTCCCAACACTGTAACCCTCAATAGTTTCTCACTCTCAAGATAGTCCACACATAGACTCCAGCAAATTTTCATAATTACTATTTAAATGTTCGTACAATTTATGGCTTTAGTGTCTTCTGCTACAGTTGGCAGATCTTGGCTGTTACTCTCTGGCTTCATGTCTTTCCAGATTTGGGGACAGTGTGCCTTGCATCCTCACTTCTCTGATGGGTCCATAAAAAGTTGTTGATTTTCGGTTTGTCCACCTTTTCAGGTTGTTGTTGTAAGGAAAAGAGTGATAACTTCTATGCCTTTTGTTTCCACACCAGTGATGAAAATGAAAGTATCCCTTTCCCATTTTGTCTTTTTTTTTTGGCATGGGTAGATCTTTCTTCTTTAAGATCTCAAATCCAGATATCACCTATTTATGATGGTCTTTCTGTGTAACATAGACATCCTCCAGGGTTACTCTGTAGCACGTCACTTTATCTAACAATTAAAAACTCTATCATTTGCAGGTTTGTTCAAATTGGTAGGAGCAGTCTGATACCCAAGTTAACATTTGAATCACCAAGTGTCAGAAGAACTACTATCAGAATTGGGATTTATGTGATTAAGAAATAAACATTTATTGTGTAAAGCTACTAACATGTTTTAAAGAAGACAACTTCTACATGGTTAAACATATATGAACTATGCTTCTCGGTTAGATGCACCAACCAACTTTGGAGAGAATAGATTGTAATCAAATTCAAAGATGTGGTTAACATATGTTTTTGACTTAAATAACTGTCAAGAATATCATAATATAATTAGTTTTTACAAAATGAAGAGAATCAGACAGTTAATCGCTTTTGTTTGAGGTATGATAGGAGAGAGACTAGACTTCAGCAAAATTTGGTCAACCTGGAGTCTACAGGAGGGTCCTGGATGTCAGAAGTAGAGAAGAGAGAAGGTAAGAAAGGATTTGTCTGAATATGGTTGACCATTACTAATATCCTATGGATTCCGTGTGCCATTGCTCTCCGTAGTCTTAGCATAAGGTAAATGAAAGAGTTTTAAAAAGTAGAAACTTGTTTGTAGGTAGGATGAATAATCAAAGATTAACTGTACAACCCAGATCAGTACTCCTATTCCCATAATTACAGAGGTAATCAAAGATTAATGTTCCCTTCACAGACAATGAAGATGGAAAGAACATGTTGGCGTAAATCTTGTGTATAAACCAACAAGAGATCAACAGTTGTAAAAAGCGATTTAAAATAAAATCCTTCTCAGCTCTTGATTTGCATTATATAGGCAGCTTAGCTCTAAAGTTGGCAGTTCTCTTATTACAAATGTAAGTCCACCATGGTTCACTGAAACATTTTCCTACCTCTAAACCTAAACCTCTTCTTAAAAATAAATTAACATTTTGGTTTTCAATGCTGTATTTTTAGATCCTTTACTTTAGAAGCAGTATAATCTCTTTCATTGCACCTCAAACACTAGAGACAGCTAAATTTATGTTTATTATATTTCATTTAATCATTAATAGAAGCTGCAGCTGCCAAGAACCTCAATTTGTATTATCGGCAATTACCTGAAACACTGTCGCTGGGATAACAGAAATAGGACTTTCCTTCTGTGACTCTTTTAAAATCAAAGTACCAGTGCTCACAGTCTGAGACCTGCCACTTCCAAAGACGACATAGACAATTAAGGTAAAATTGCCCAAGTGCTGTATTTTTTTCACTACTTCTTTTGGAATAAATTTTGATGACAAATACAGCACAGTGGTTAGGAGCATGGATTTCAGCGTCAGATAGAACTGGGGTAGAATCCTGACCTTGCAACTTCCTAACTAACCCTATACAATCCCTAACCTCTTTAAGCCAAAGTTTCCTTTTTCCTAAAACAGCGATCACAATAGTGCTTACCTCATAGGAATGTTTTAAGTACTGAAAAAGACAATGTTATTAATGTGTTAGCATTGAGACTTGAAGAGAGTAAGCATTCAAAAAATGTTAACATTAATTTAATAATATTGTTTTAGCCAGGAGCCCTAAAATTTATAATTTTCTTGCACTCTGGGGAAATGGTCATAGAAAAACAAAATTGGATAAATGTAATTATTCAGGAAAAAGTTACCTAGTTAGTTGATTCTCCTAATTTCAGACTCTGACATTTTGTCACACTATTGATATGTGTGCTTGTGTGTTTGTATGTGGGTTTACTCTTTTGGTGGAGAGTGAAGGTTGTTAGCACAAATTACATTTATGATTGTATTATCTTACTATCTGGTGTTTTTTTATTCCTTGAGAAAGAAAATACAAATTCCTTAATCTGGCATTTAAGATCCTCTGAATCTGAGCTTCATTTCCCACAAGACGAGGGTTAGTGGGAAAAGTTTCTACAGTCTCCATCGCTGCAGTTGGTCCCAAGGCAATAAGAGATACTCATCATCTTCCTCTGCTAAATATTCTGGATCCCTCTCACCCCTGGCGTACACTGTTACTGGTCTAGGTTGCTTTTTCCAGGAGTTTTGAAGTAATTAACTTCCTACCAAGTGGCTGGTTGGTCTCATTAAGGGAGGATACCCCATTAAGGACTCAGTGTTGGTCTCTGCTGTTCTTCAGGTTTAGTGAAAGGGAGTGGAAGCAGTTGGGTCTATCCATAGCCTCCAAGCCTGCCACCATGAATACTCTGTTCATGTGTCCATTGTGTAAGCACCAGCACGGCTAGGACAGAAGCTGGCTGACATCTATTGGTTGAGTCATTCTGTCCAGTGGTTGTCCAGCATCTCTTCTGCAGGGGGCACTTTCTAGTGGGCATTGATGCAAGACACAAAGATCTACACACTTAGTGCCCATTCCTATGGTTCCCCATCTCTAAATCTCCTATCTCCTTCCTCAGTACTCTGCCAACATAATCCTGGTGCTTCAACCTTGCTTATAGGCCTTCTTTGTCTCTAAGCTTCAAGGAGCCATTACACAAGGTTCCTTGTGAGGATACTGAATCCTGAATCACAAGAGATTGTCTTATTTTTAATAAATCTCGCCTGTCTTGCCTTACATTCTGAACCCTTCTCAATGCAACATTATAGGATCACTCTCATAAATGATCTCTCATTTCCTGCCATTACATATTATAAAAGTGCTTTAAATTTTTTTATGAATAGTCCATACTAGGGATAGACCTCCCCTATTAGGCTAGAACAAGGCTTGATCCTAGTTAATGATCTAGAATTATTGGGAGGGAGGCAAGTACAGAGCTTGAGGAGAGCAAACATCATCTGTCAGGGACTGACCTCACATGAGACCTTTGTATGGTGTCCAAGCAAGGGGAGCTGGGCTTTCCACTGGCAATGACGAGCAGGATGTAAGGTTGAAATTCTCAAGTATATTTACTCATTAAATGTCTCCTCCAAGACCATAATGTCCTACATCTTTCTTATCAGGGACTTGATTTTTACACAGAAGGTTTTTGGGGGCTGTGAATTTAGTTTTGTTTGTAATTACACCTCTCTTATGATCAAATGATGGGCCTGTCTTCACATTCTGCACCAGAGCTGTGGAAGACAATCTCAAACGCTGCCATGAAGGCTTTCTGCTTTCACAGCTGTGAGTTGATAGTTGGCTGACCTAAGGCTGTCGTTCTCTTTCTTTAAGGCTTTTATGTCAGTTATAAAAGGTCAATCTGCTCCACAATTCTTATATTTATCATTGTATCTTTCAAGTTCTAGAACATTATCTCTTAAACTTGACATTGCATTAGAATCACTTGGAGAACCTTTTGAAACAGATTTTTCAGACTCCAATCCTTGAGTTTCTGATTCAGTAAGTCTGAGAAAGGGCACAAGAATTGGCGTTTCTACCAAGTTTCCACGTGATGCTCATGCTGGTGGTCCAGGGACCACACTTTGGGAACCAGTGTGCTAGAGCTATTAAAATCCAGAGCTTTCTCTTCCTTGTTTTTATCCCAATCCACCATAGATGAGAATCTATGGAATTGTGATGCTGCACCATGCCTGGATTATGACATTATATTTTCCATCAAAAGTGAGATCCTTGTTTCCATCTGGTCAGCAAGCAATTCAATACCAGATTCTCATCCTGAGATTCTGCTTTCTAATGCATCTACTGTAACTACTAAAAGTTTTAGTTTGGATTCCCCCCAAAGCAGACCCTGAAACAAAAATTTAGGTGCAAGTAGTTTATTTGTGTATAAGCATCTATAAGTCTGAGTCCAATGAGGAGACAGGACTTACATAGAAATTTGGAAGGCTTCATATAAAGAAGCACTAACTATAAAATGAAATTGGAGTAACAAAGTTAGCAAGCAAGGAGTAAAGAGAACTCTAAAGAATATAGAAATAGCAGATATAAGGAGCAGCCACTTTCCCTAATGCTGTGACAGAATGCCAAAGGAAGATCCTCTGGTAGAAGGCCTCCAACCCCCACACACATGCGTGTGCACACGCACACACACCCCTCCCCAGGGCTAAGATCCAGACCTTGTTGAAGAAGATGCACCTCTGGCCCAACGAGTTGACTGAGGTTGTGAAGATGTCTAAGGGGTGCCAAGGGGAGCCATCCACAGGGAGGTGTTGTACCAATGCCACTTCGCTGCAAAGCCGCTGCAGGGGCTGCCATGGAAAATCATTCATGAGAGGTGCTGTGCTGGAGGCACTTTGCTGCAAAACCAGCTGGGGTGAGTGCCAGGAGAAGCTGTTCATGGAGAGGTGACTGCCAGGTGCTGCAGAAGCTTCATGTGCTGCTGTAGCTTACCTAGGGGAACATGTTGAAGCCAGGAGGAGAAAACTCCCTTCCTCTCCATTGTGTCTCTCCACCACCCTCTACTGAAACAGCTTAACATTGTGCCAACTGGCAGAGGACAAATTCCATAGGGCCCATCTCCATTATCACAGACCAGGAAATAAAGGGTATATTTAGAGTGAATGTGGGAGCGAAGAAGTTAGACAAGGAAAAGAGAAAATTCATAAAAGCCTCCTTTATAAGCAGGTTACTCTTCTGGGAATCTGGAGTCTGTACCCACTGGGGATCATCTGATAGAATTTCTGGAACACAACTCAGAGTTGTCCCATAGAAGGAAAAGCTGGGGTTATTGCTCGTGAATTCCCTTTCCTCATTAGTTGAGATCACTCCTAGAGTTGCTCCTTGGCTTGTACTTCTGGTGCATTCATGCAAGCCAAGGTCAGACCTGTAGCCTGAGAATGATCCCAGGCAGAGGATACAGAGAGCAGCAGGCTCACATGGAAACTTTGTGAGGTCACTACTTGGATAGGCCAAGCAGACTTGGGCAGGCACAGCATCAACAGCATTTACTGCACCATCATAAAACCCTAATAAACCAGGATCTAATTCACTCAAAACTGGAATAAGGTAGAAAACAAAAGAAGTGTATACTCAGAATTCATGTTAAATAAAATTGTCTTGGCATTTCAAATGGTCTGTATAAATTCTACAACTTCTGTCCAAGTTCTAAGACCTTTTGAGAATGATAATGTTTGTTAATACTCACTGAATACTTACCTTGTTCCAGGCACCGTGCCAACTAATTTGCTTGCTTCATCTCTTGCTCACAGAAAAAGAAGACGTTAGATACTGTTATTATTATGTTACAGCTAAGGAAATCTTTGTTTAGAAAGTTTAAATAAGTTTCCTAAGTCTCCAAAGATGGTAATTGCCAAAGCTCACTCACCTCTGGTGCTTAGATTCCTAATCCCACACTCATAACCACTGGGTTGGGCTGCATTTGTGTTTGCTTTGTACATTGTCCTCACTCAGAAATGTTAATCAATAATGATGGCTTCAAAATGAGAACTCTGGAATTCAATCATCTAAGAAATATTAAGTGACATTTTTAGATACTGTAAAAACTGCCAGATCTGTCTCCTTGCTTCTCATCTCTTCAAATTCAAACCATTCTGTATACTGTCAACTTCTCAATATTTCCAAAATACTTGCTTCTTTATATCATTCCTCTGATACAAATCAATGTATTCTGACTCAATCCTGTTAACCTACTCTAATCCAAAATATTTCTTTTATGTTCTAATCCTTATAGCACTCATTTGTTTCTAGCTAGTTGCATACTTCCTTACATTATTGTTTTATTGTTATGTTAATGTTATATTTTATGTTATATCTGTTTTAATCTATAAGATAAACTCACTGAAGTTAGGAACTATATATTATGAATCATTCATGTTTGCTACAGTGCCTACAATTGTTGAGTTCATATTAATTCAATACAGACTGTTTGAATAGGCATTATTAAAAGTAGGAATAGCAACAACAAGACATGGACTTTTTGGTCTTAAAGAGAGAATTAACAAGAAAATTCTATTATCCAAATTTAGAGTATTCCATTTAATCAAGGTTCTATTGTACTATGCTCCTTCTCTTTTCTGAGTAATTAAAGCCCTCCCAAGCAGGTTAAATAAGAAGAGATAGGCCTTTCCTTAATTTTATTTTCCCTCTTAAATTCAACCAGCATTAAACACAGAGATGTTCCAATCTCCCAGTTGGAATTAATTTCTTCCTCTTCAGGAACAACTCTTGTAGCCTTTAGTTTGTAACTGCTCAGTGAACACCATAGAGCATAGGTTACTCTCTATAAGACTCATGCATGTACGTACTCATGTTACTCACTAGATTGAGATCCCAAAGTTCAGGACCCTGTGATTTTAATTTTGAATCCACAAGCATACCTAGCAGAGGATTTATACATAGAGGCATCAGTAACTATATAATGGATCTAGTTTGATTTACTGATCTCCAGAAATATACCTAACGAGCTAATAGTAAATATATATGGCAGGCAAAGCTGTAGATGTTTTCACATGCTTTCTTATTCTTATTTTCTCAGCAATATCTGATCTAAGTATAAAATTTACATTTTACAAATGGGGAAACTAGGTCTCACTGAGGGTGAAGGTGGAAGGAATAATATTTTGAAAGCTCCAACTACACATCCTGTCCTCTACCGTATGTTTTGTATAACCCTTCCATTTTATACTAACTAACCAGGGCACTGAATACCCATAACTATCTTGTAATTGAGTGTTATATTTCTATCACATGGATGAAATGAGGTTCGAGGAGGTTAAGGAATTTATCCAAGATGAGACAGTGCAGAGAGTGGAAACTCAGGTGTTTTTGACTTTCAGGACCATACTCATTCCATGGTTACATACTGCTGTGTCTAAGACACAAAGAAATGCAAGTCAGGATTCCTGACCGTGGGAAGTTTACAGTCTTATTCATGAGCTGATTCTGAAGGCCAGCGGAGTTAAGAAGAGGCAGCTTAGGTGATTGTTTTTCTTCCTATAAACCACTCTCTTGTCCCAAAGGTCACAATGATTTTAGAGTAAAGGTCTCAGGTTTTAGTGTGCATACTGATTACCCAAAGAGCTAATTAAAGAGGCAGATTCCTAAGCTTCAAGCTCCTGGCTTCTACCACCCCAGTTGATAACAATGCACACCACCTCTTCAGGATCTTGTGGAAAGGCTCTTTCAAAGAGAGTTGAAATGACCAGCCTTGAGCTCTGAACCCAAAGCACAGCCAGAACAAAAAGCATGAGTGGATAAATTGCCTCCTATCTCCCCAGACTCAAATAAAAAGCAGAAGGAACAGAGCTCTCAGAAAAACCAAACCAAAACAATAAACAAATAAACAAAAACAATAAAGACCCAAAATGCACTTATTTCCTTTGTACAAAGTCAGGCTCTTCTTTACCAAGTCAGCAGAGGGTCCACTCTGCAGCTCTTAGCAGGAAAGTGAGTACCACAAGGTCTTATGTGAACATTGTGCAACGGAGGAATCTGTGAGCACGCGGTGAGCATCTCTACAGATCGTCACTGAGATACCAGCCTTAATTACAGAAAAACAAGAAGGAAGGCAGGGAGGGAGGCAGAGAGCTAGAGAAGGAGGGATGCAGGCAGGCCTGAAGGAGGGGAGAGAGGGCAGAGAAGAAAATGAGATGATGAGAATGTAAGAAACTGCAGTAACAGAAAAACGAGAATAGATTTAGAGACAAAGGGAGCAATACCATGCTCCACTGTTATAATCTGGAGGGCCAGGGAGGGCAATTCTACAGCATGCTTTATTAAACTGACTTCTCCATTTCTCCCCAGGCTGGACTGCACAGAGGAAATTCATTAGCTCCATTTAAACGCACACCCCAGTGCCCACCTTCAGTTTTCAGCAGAGCACAACACATTTCACATTGGATAAACCACTATGACTCTAGAGAATGAATTTTTTTGAGCTTAAATCAACCTTCATGGAACAGTTTGTATTTTTATTATTTTTTCATTGTAAGTGAAGAACTACTCTAGTAGACAAAGACTGGGATAAAGCCATTATACTAAATAATTCATAGTAGAGAATTTTGTTATAATGAGATCAACAAGGCAACGCTCTAGGCCATTGGCCTGGGCTTAAAAATAATTTTATTATTGTAAACTTTTTTCCCATATTGGCTCTTGTTAAAATGGAATTTAACTGTGCAAATAAACTTACATACATTTACAATTCACCAGTGAACATCAGTAACCCATACTCAAAACTTTAAAATCATTTTGACTGCCCATGTGGTACCCCCATGTCCAGTAAATGACCAAGTTCTTTTCTCTGCTGGTTTTTCTCTTATTCCTCTCGGATCTTCCAACAGTACCCTTTCAGACTATCAATCCTTGACAAACTTTCAGAACTTCTTTTCTTACTATAGACTTCAGGGGTTAAATTGTCCATTCTTATGACTTTAATTTATGTCTTGATAACTTGCACAACTATATTTCTGGACCACACCACTCTCCTAAGATTTATTTGCATATTATCAACTGACTACTGGTTACCTTGTATGGATATAACACAAACTTTTCATACCAATCTTCATACAATCCCAAACTTTTCCCAGACTTCATGCAATATCAAACTTCATACCAAACTTTTCATACAATCCCCAAGGCACACTTTTATTTCCCCCTGTAATCATTGACTCAGAGAATGGCACCATGTTCATCTAAGTGGCCAGGCCAATGCTCCTCCTTCTCTCATCCTTCATTCAAATTACCACCATTGGAGATGCTTTATCAAAAGTAGGGAGCAATACTTCCCCAACTCTGGTACCCACATGGCCAGAGTGGAGTTAGCCACAGTAATCATGGACTTAGTTGGAGGGACCTCCTTCACATCCCAATAGCAGCGAAGAGGGAGAGAATCGACAAGGGAAGAATTCCTGTATGGAAGGCATGAAGAATCTATTCCTGATCTTGGTGAGGAATCCCTGGGGAATTTTCAGAAATATCTACAGAGACACTTTGGGATGAGCAATACCTTGTCGGTAGCCTGTAGTCGCTATAGTAAGTCTGTAAGGGGCTGACACCATCATATAAAGTTATTTTGTTGAAATGGGACATCACTTCGGAGTCAAAAACTGAATAAATTGATACCACCATTACAACAAACACATACATTTGATTCTAGGAGCAAGGAAATGTAGACTGTGGAAAATTAAAAATGCCATAAATGAAAATAAATATGACTTATGTACCTTTTCAAATTGCCATTAATTTGATTTTAAGAAGAATCTATGTTATTTTTGAGAAATCTGAATGCAAGCTGAATAATTATAATAACAGAATTTTATCACAGTGCTATGTAGAGATGGGTTAAAAGAAGCAAAGTTTGATAAATTAGGATGTTTGTCAATGTAAAGTTTGCT
Organism: Diceros bicornis minor; assembly: GCF_020826845.1. NCBI lineage: Eukaryota > Metazoa > Chordata > Mammalia > Perissodactyla > Rhinocerotidae > Diceros > Diceros bicornis. The sequence continues at coordinate 19,740,984 of NC_080743.1, read as the reverse complement.
TCCAACAAAGGTTACCGCCTAGCTAGTTGCCAAGTAACATTCTGGGAGTAAAGAAAGGACTGGATCTGGAGAATGAAGAGCTACTGGGAAACCAATGGGAATGAGGAGAAATTGTAGCAGGTACTTGGCCTCCATAAAAAAGTCAAATATTTAGAAATCAAGTACAGATCCCACAGCCCTGGGAAATGGGGTGCTGAGGATCCTGGCAGTAAATCGGCTTCCTAATTAGCTGGCGGACATACAGAACAGATTCTTGACCAGCGTACATCCTTTCCCATATCCCCAGAGTCCTAGACAAGGACCCAATATACCCAGAGCACTACAAAAGAGAAAAGAGCTGCTTTTACCAGATATTCAGAGGAGGTGCTATCCATTATTGCCCCTTCATCAAGAAGGGGTTTAACACTTCATAAATAAACATCAACCATTATTTTTGACACCGTAGACCTGTAGAATGAGAAATCTTTAGGATCAATCTACACTGGTTCTAACGGGGAGCAGGCAGCTTACACAGTGTGAACCACAAGGATGCCGTAATGACCAGCACATCGTGCGTTGTAGACATGCTTCAGGTGGAAGAGAATTTCTTTAAGGCAGACAAAATTTGCGAGATATGTGAATATTTATGTTCGTGGTCATGTGTGTGGTTTTTTCTTCTAGTGGAGTATGTGAGTCTTTTGCCTGAATCCAATCACAGCAGTCCAAATCCGCATTGATGTTAGAGTCAGAGACGTCTGGTATGAAAGAATTATTTGCAGCCTGCTACCTGTCAGGGATGGAATTTTCATTGGTTCTCCACAAGGGATCAGAGGAATTCAATCTCCCTGATAGTTTTTGCAACTAGAATTCACCTCACAGCCAAAATTTATGAAATAACGAGGAAACTTGATTACATACTTTCTCTTTGTTGTTATCATTTCTGGCTCCATAAAGGACATCCACGGTCATCACTCTCAGGGCCTTGCCGCTTTCTTTATTTAAAGACTCTTCTCTGCCCAATAAACTTACACGATCTAACAGATATGGGCAAGTGTTCTGTCCAAAGGTTTTTTTTTTTTTCTTTTTTCCATTACACAATCATCGGCTATCAAATACTGTGAAATACCCAATATGCTCTTTACCTTTACATCTTTAGATTTTTCAGACTAGAAAATCACTTCTACAATTTTGTCCCTGGAGACCACAGAGCTGGCAGTGTTGCAAATGACAACATTTCTTGGCTGTGACATCCACAGCTGACTGCCTGCGTTTCTCCTTTTCCTGGGCTTAATGGTAACCTTGAAGCCATAGTCAAAACACAATAAATGCTAGTCTTAGCCCTGCCTCCTGCCCCGTTGATACTTTTCCTGAATATAATATATTTGTTTCTATTTCTTCTTTTATCCCTTTTCCTTTTTTCTTTTGTGATTACCTGGAGAATTATTTCTCCTAGTTCCGGGAGAGCAGCTGCTGCTATAAAAGTCCACTGAATTTTATCCCTGTGACAAGGAATCTTATGCTGTCATAAAGATACCTTTAGTATCTCTCTGCATCCTTAGGCACAGAGGAAAGGAATGCACCTGGGAGCACATAGTTGCAAATAGCCTGAGTGTTGCCAAACATCGGAGAGCTCAGATCTGGCTAGTGGTCAGCTCAGGCCCTGGCATCTAGCCAAGGAATGCTGGGAGACCTGGAGAGGATTTAAAGTTATTAAAGACTTCAGCCAATGTATTCTTTGCAGTAAAATTAGAATAGTAGTGTCTAGTCAATATCAATGTGACATTTCAGGGTTTATTTTCTTTCACACAGCTTTCTGAAAGTCCACCAATCTAGCAGTTGGTAAGCAATATTATTCCTGCAGATCATCTGTGGATTGACAGGCTTACATAAATTAACGCAGAAGCAAAGTAAATCATCTGTATAATGTTTCTAAACTGGCCACTTCACTTTGTCAATGTAGATTTCATGTAATTTACTGTAGCATTTATTAAAATGCCAATAATGGTCTACTGAATCCCATATTAAAGTCTTCACAATCACTACTTGTGATTGGCCTCAATCTGGAAATCAGCAGGCTCAACAACATCCTCAAGTCCTCAAATAAAATGCTCCGTGTGGCAGGAGATGCTATGCTCCTCCAGATTAAGACCCAGGCTCAGAATCAAGTTGCTACCAGATCAGCCTTGACTCAGTGCCCTAGCTCTAATGACAGGGTCTGCCTGACTCCCCAACGCCGGTCTATTCTATGTACCCTGTTTTTACTCCATTCTTTTTTGAGTTCTGGTAAATGACCTAGTAATCACGTCTTCTTCTTAATCAGTGTTGTGGAATTTTTTTTTAACAACTGAAATCTCATATGCTTACGGAATCTGCCATTGTGTAAGCCTTGGTGAAAGATGGATCCCTGATGGGTAGCCAAGGAGAAAAAAGATATTTTCTATTAAAAATAGAAAAAGCAGCTAATGGGAACTCACATATGATTTAAATTTGTCCCATTTGACTCCCCCTGCCAGGGCATTTAAAATAAATGTCCAAAGAAGCAGCAATGATTCAGAATTCATTTGGGCAATGGTAGTGCAGCATTCTTTGTAGAGTGATGGCGGTGGCAACAAACCAGCTTCCTTGTTCCCACCTATTTTCTGAGCATGATGCTCCAGGTTTAGTTGGTTTCAGTTTATGGCAACTAAGAAACAAATCAGAACTTTCTTTGCTTATGCAGCCCTGACCCTGAGACCCAGCTAGCAAGCCCAGACTTCTTGCAGTCAGCATAGCAAACTTCTGATTGTCATCCAAACCAGTCATCTCCCCACCTGCCAAAACCAACAACTATTTCACTTTGGACACCCATTGCCAATCTATTTTATTCACGTTTAATAAGACTTGTGTTTACGGGCCAGCGCAGTGGCATAGTTGTTAAGTTCGCGCATTCTGCTTCGGAGGCCTGGGGTTCACAGGTTGGGATCCTGGGCCTGGACCTGCTCACCACTTATCAAGCCATGCTGAGGCGGCGTCCCATATAGAAGAGCTATAACTCTACAACTATGATACGCAACTATGTACTGGGGCTTTGGGGAGAAAAAAGAAAAAGAGGAAGATTGGCAACAAATGTTAGTGCAGGGCCAATCTTCCTCAAAAAAAAAAAATCAAAACCATGCTTAATAAAAAAAAAAAACTTGTGTTTGATTTAACGTATGCACCCCGTGACTGCCCTAGATTCATTCTTCCCTGGAAGCACCTGCAACTGAGTCAAGTTTTCCAGGACTGGTCCTGTTAAAGTGAGTGAGACTGGGTCAGAACCAGGCTTCTCTCAGCCTGACCCCATCCTGGGAAACAGGATACATTGTCTTCAGAGAATTTACGGTGAGTAGTATTGCAATAAATGTGGGAGGTACGGGGGACAGGATGGGTCTTTCAGGAACCTAAAAGAAACTGAGCAACTTTGAGGCCAGTCTCAGAGTGGTGTTGTTTCAAAATTATAGAGATTGACTTTCAAAACCCTTGAAGAATAATCCTTGATTTGTATTATGAGTTTTCTTGGAGGGGTGGTATAAAAATTTAGAGTTCTTCCCGTAGGAGGACTTCTTAATATTCCCTTTAAAGCCTTCCTCTCAGCGCAGTTGCTCCTATTCATTCCATCCTCCTATCCACTAGTCACATTTGGTTATACTCGCCCAGTCACCAACTCCTCTGTAGGCTCAGGCAGTATCCCCTCCAGGAGCCTCACCACCCACTTTCTCCTCATCTCCTTTCGCATAACTAATAGCCCCTGAATGGGGCAGTCCCTTTCCTCTTTGGACTTATTTATTTGTTTGTTTGTTTTTGCTAGGAGTAGCCCCTTAGGAATTCTCCTTCTTCCTTGGAACGAATCTTTACTGATGGCGTGTTATATGCAGGCATATATCCATTACACATAGAAATTATATAGGAGTCATAAGAAGGAATTTTTTAAATGTATTGTTTTGTTTTGGTAGATTTAAATTAAAAAAACATTTTTGTTTGAGTGAAATTATGCATGATTCTTATTCTATCCTACTTTACATCGTCATTGAATTAAGGATTTTGTAATATAGGATTTCAACAACATCTAGAATTAGGAAAACAGTTTCCTGCATTTGGGGTTTGCTTAATTCTCCCCTTCTGTAATTTAATTTGAAATTTATGTAGTTTATATCATCAAATAAAATATAATAGGTTATATATGAAGATTGAGAAGCAGAACCACGTAGCATGCTCATTGTTGGTGAAATAATTTTAAATGGTTGAGGAATTGAGGAATTTCTGGCCCTGGCAAATATCTAAAAGCTACTGAAAGGAGAGAGGGCTAAACAGTGACTTTGACATGGCATTTCAGTGGCTCTGTAAAAGAACAATGACAAAAAGTCCTTTTACCACAAAAATAGTCACATAGTTTCATAATTTATCAATACACATGTGTAAAACACATGAGGAGGTCTATCATCTTACTGCTATTTTACAGTCTTAGTTCCTATTCTTAAGGCACCCCTGAGAACCATCTGCTGGCAGAGCTCAGTTAACAGAGACTATAGAGGGGTCATCTCACTAAGTAGGTGGAACTAGTTCTGTAGGTCCTCATGGGCACTTAGCAGAAGAAGGAACGGGGAACACCAAGTATGTAGGGAAAGCCCAGAAGAGGCACCTCTTGTTCCATCCCCGAAGTCCTTGAGGAACAGCTAAAGCTGCCCCATGGTTGCTGGGATTATATGTTCTGACTAAAGCCTTGGGATTTCCCTTTGCAAAAATATGAAGGAAAACATAAGGATATTTTGTTCTAGGGATGCAGAATTGTGCAAGAGTCTAAACAGAGAAAAAGAAGGTAGTCTCAAAGATTCAGCAATGGATGTGGGAAAGATGAATTGGAAAGAGGCTGAAAGAGAATCTCAAGAGAATCACACTTTGTTACTCAGTCTATGAGGAATAAAGGTCAAAATGGCACCACTATCTGTATAGTAAACATCCCAAGGAATGTTATTGAAAGACTATGTAGCAGGAACTGCTTAGGAAAGGAAATTAGATTCCAGAGGCTATTCATGGAGAGAAGGGATGATAGGATGGTGAGCAAAGTAGTTTAAAAATTGGTAACTACTGAGTCAAGGACCACCAGGGATCCACTGGAATGGAATTAACAGGGTATCTTGCTAATTATGTCCTGCTGAAGAATTCTTAGAGATGGGACACATTCTAGCAAAGAGGCTTTGAATAACCAAGTGTACCTCCTGAAGAAATTGTTAACCTTACTATAAGCAAACCTTCATCCCCCAAAGAGTGATATCCAGCTTACAGAGCCACAGGATATTTCTGGTACTGGAGACAGAGTGATACAGCTGAGAGAGTGGATCTGCTCTCATTAGTAAGAGTCTTAAACTATATATATCTTACTACAGTCAATTTCTTTCTCCTAAATATCCTTTTTGTTACAGGAAAGTTCTTCTATGTTTTTAATTCTGGAATTTTAAATTCACTTGACCAAAAATTTCCCAAATATCAAGACATTTATATCAAGATCGCAACCCAAACTTAGTATTGAGCAACTTTAGCAATGTTATTTTACTTCTCTGGGGTCAGTTTTTTTAATCTGGAAAATTTGGAAATACAGTATCTGCCTCATAGGATTAAATGAGAAAATGTATGTAAATAATTTTGAATGTGTCTGATACCTAGGTATGAGCTCTATAAAATGTTAGTTATTGCTGTAAAATTTATCAAGATTCTTATCACCACAATTATTTGACTAGAAAGACCAAACGAAACCATGTTAACATGTGTTTCTTGTTTTACTTCATTACAAGCCCCAAAGAGTGTGGAGTCTGGGACCTGATGACCACGGGCAAATATGCTTTGACATACTTGCCTTTCGTAGAAAGTGTGATATATAGTTAAAGATGACAGTCAGTGGTTTATGATCACCATTACCAAAAAATGATACTCAATTAGTTAAAGTCATAGAATTTAGGGCAAAGGGAAAAATAAAAGGAAGGAAGGAAGAGGAGGCAGAGAGAGAGGAAGTAGGGGGAAGAATAGACAGAGGAAAGAAGGAGGGAAGGAAGGAAGGAAGAGGTTATGTTATTATGTTTCAAGTTACTAAAGGAATTCAAGAAAAGACAACTGATTCTCCATATGCTGGTAGCTGAAGAGAAGATTGGGTTTGTCTAACATAATAGGATTGACCATTTGCTATGGTCTGAACGTGTCCACCCAAAATTCATGTTGAAATCCTAACTGCCAAAGGTAGTAACAGTATTAGTTGGTGGGGCCTTTGGGAAATAATTAGGTCCTGAGGGTGGAGCCCTCACCAATGGGATTAGAGCTCTTACAAAAGAGATTCCACAGAGCTCTCTAGGCCATTCCCCCATGTGAGGATAAAACAGAAGTCTGCAACCTGGAAGAGGGCCTTCACTGGACCGTGCTGGACCCTGATCTCAGACTTCCAGCCTCCAGAACTGGGAGAAATAAATTTCTATTGGTTTATAAACTACTCTGTGGTATTTTGTTAGAGCAGCCTGAACAGACTGACACCATTTCTTTGAGAAGCTGGAGATATATGGACCTGATACTACGTTAGTCCTTCTTTCACAATTTGCTCTGTTGACAATTGGAGCAGGCTATTGCACTTCCCGGCTCTCCTCCCAGACTCCAGTGGGCCGGCAGCTGGTGAGGAAGGGCACTTCAAAGCAGTTATTTTAGGAGACAGCTGCAGGGCCACAGAGTTTTATGGATCCCTCACCTCATAAAAGTCAAGAAAAAATAAAAGGAAAGGTAAATGTGAAATTCATGTTTTAAGGAAAAAAAACTGGAGTCAAAGAAAGTCAAGTTTGGGCGGCAATAGAGTAATAACAGACTAAGTGAGGAAAATGCAGCTTGCGATCTTGAGCACTCCACAGAAAGTTGGTGTGTCTCACTGAAGGAGGGAGAATGAATAGACTATGAGCTAAGGCAGAGAATCACCAACCCAGCCATCATCACTTAAAATTCATATTACGCTTTTAAAAATCAAACAAACTGGTTTTAGTTCAAGTGAGAATTTATAAGAACAACATCTTCAGGGGAAAAAACAAAACAAAAGCAAAACAAAACACAGAAATCCATCTGATTCCAACAGCTGCATCAACAACAAGAGAGCAACATTTCAAAAAAAAAAATTCTGCCAATGTTAAGAATTTTATTAAAACATTTACCCAGAAGCCATGTGTAATTTCTTAACGTTGTTCAGAAGTGATTGCGAGACAGATCTCAGAAACTAATGTGAGAAAGAGTTTCTGGGGGCCGCCCTGTGGCTTAGCGGTTAAGTGCACGTGCTCCGCTGCTGGCGGCCTGGGTTCAGATCCCGGGCGCGCACCGACGCACCGCTTCTCCGGCCATGCTGAGGCCACGTCCCACATACAGCAACTAGAAGGATGTGCAGCTATGACATACAACTATCTACTGGGGCTTTGGGGGGAAAAAAATAAATAAATAAAATTATTAAAAAAAAAAAGAAAGAGTTTCTGTTTTGAGGGCTGAGCCAACTCAAGTAAGCTTTAGACAGACACATTCTAGAACACAGGGTTCAGTAGACACCAGATGAGCTGGGCACTGTATGAGGAGAGAAGAAAGGTGATCACACAATGAATGTATACATGTGGCAAATAGCACTAAGGGAACCTATAGTGCCTTTGAAAACTGAGTGTCATTGTCTCAATTTTCACAACACTACAGAATCAAAAGTAGCTGCTGGGATCTGAACTTTGTTTTCCAGCCACAGCTTCACTTGGGCAGATGCAGGCATTCACATTATTCTCCCTGTAGACCCAAGACTGCTCAGCTGTGAATTTTAGACGATCTTGTTAGAAATAACCTATATTTTATCACACATGAAATGCTCTTGATTGTAAGATGCAATATACTTAATGTTCCACTAAGACAGAGAGAGAGAGAGAAATGTTGAGAGAGAGAGATGTTGTGGGGGGGCATCAACTCTGGGATTCTAACACCTGATTTCTGCAAAAACCATCCTAAATCCTCATTGTAGGGATAAATAAGAATTCAACCCAACATTCAGGAAAGGACAATTAAGGCAACTTGTACGTTTCAACATTGACACTGGATCGTGGAAGGGGAAACAATATCTCTCATGAAAATTTGAACTGTAATCTACCACTTTTGCAGGTGGTAGAATTCACAGAATTCACAGTACTGGTGTGGTCCACAAATCCTCAGTAGAGGATTTAATTTGAAATGGTCTCGGCTCGATAGTGCCATCAGATGACTGGCAAGAACAAACACAGAAGCTTCCTGGAAGAAGGAGAAATGCAAGTTCAGTCGAGGACAGTGGAAGTGGTCAGATCACCAAATGCAAGGGTTGTCCTGATTTCAGAGATATGCAAATGTGAATAAAGTGCATCTTAGTCTGAAGAAATCAGACAGCTTGTGTGAGATTCTGCTTGGTCAAGCACAGCGGTTTTCATACAGGCTCAGTTCTGCAAAGACCATATGAATGTTTTTTGACTTTGCTGGACTTGATTTGGGAGAATTTCTTTGTTCCTAGCTGCTGTTCTGACTTTGGTCATCCTGGAGCTTTGACCTAAGACATCTCTGTTTGCTTTGATTGCATCCTACTCTTTGGTCTTTATCTCTGGTTTTATAGTAGTTTCCTGAGTTTCTAATTTTTTTTTTTAATTCATTCAAGAATCCTTATTCAAATGACTCAAAGATTCATAAGACAGATGAATTCTTGTCTTTATGGATTTAACAGACCTACCTAGGGATTTTCAGACTTCAGTAAATGTCAAGTTTACCTTTGAAACCTGTAAAGAATGAAGATGCTCATGTCCCTCTTTTGGAGACTGATTCAGAATGTCAGGAATTGGTCCTTAGTAGCTGTGTGTTTTAACAAGCTACGAGTGAATCTGATGTACACTAAAGCCTGAGAACTCTAGGCTAGGCCACTGCTGTGTGTGCTCCCATGTTACCTCCAAAATCCCAGAGTTGACTCTGCTTTATTTCTGCAAATCACTGCTACTCTTAGGCCTGGCTTGAAGGAAACAATCAGAATTAAATCTTGTCTATGACAACACACTAAGGCAATTTTGACCCAAGCCAATGGAATCAAGTTATTTTATAATTAGGTGGATTTGATCAACATAATGGGCTCAGCCATGTAATTCTTACTGCACTGTTTGCTCCAACAGCATCTGAATTGTCTGGAAAATGGTCCCAATCTTCCACTACAGAGGACACATCTCCATAACACCCGGCCGTGCTTTCTGAGAGTCTTATTATGTGGTGAGTTCTCAATAGGTGTTTGTTGAAGCAAATGAATTGGAGTCCCAAGAAAATTCTTAAGTAACTTCTGAATGATCAAGAAGAAGTTATATTAGAAAACGAGGTATCTTGTTAACAGCAGAGAATTCTGGTTCTGTGTGGTAAGTTATATTCTTATTCCCTGGGGTCACATGACTAATCGTTAGTGTGTATAGAAAAATCAGAAGGTTCCATTTTCATGTCAGACATCAGACACTTTTCTGTTTTGTTTGTTACTTGCAAATTTGCAAAGCATGCCGTGTTAATCACCCTGATCATTTTTCAGCTTGATTATTGAAGTAGAAAGGGAAGGAGAATGAGTAAAGTTTCAGAGTTCTAGTCCCAGCTCTGTCACAAACAATCTCCATAACCTGGGCTTCAGCAACCACACCTGTGAAATGATAAGATTGACTTACATGAAGTCTAAACTCTCTGGTTTACTGTAAAATTCCTATAAATCAACATGTGATAAACATAAAATGCGAGGTAGAGTTATCATTAATAATAATGTCAGTAGAATGAAGGAACCAGCTGTTGTAACTTGAACTTACTTTCAATAATAGAGATTCAAAATATGTTTCGGAGCATATTACAACCTGTTCGCACACTGAGTAAAACACGCGCCTTCATTCGCTTAGCCCCTTCTGTAGGTTTTCAGTTTTGGAAATGATACAACTTTAAACTTGACATCGCTCCATACCTCTCAATCAAGATTGTCATATATCAGGTTATTAAAAAAGACACACCATCCATTTTCTTGGTGCCATCTTCTCCAGTCTTTCCTTTATTTTTGCTGTAAACTGTTCAACATGCCATGCCTGTGGCTGCATCCTGAAAAATGAACAAGAAAAGTTGATTGTCAGGCTGTGTCTCTCTGCTCTGAGGGCAAAGCAGCCTTCCTGGATCCAGCATTCTTCTGCTGCTGCATGATGCTGTGCAAACTAGAAAGGTGTGAGTAGGTCCTCAAGGTGCCTAATCTCGTGATGGCACATTGATTGTCCCCAAAGTGCACTCGAAGTGACTTATAAGAAGAGATGACGTAAGTCAGCATTTCACAACCACTTCATAAGTTTCAAATGCTAATTCCAAAAAAAACTCAAATCTTTTTCCTTCCTGCTACTCCAGGCCTTAAAGACAAATTTTTTAAATTGTCATGTGCTTTACTATTTGGTTTAACTACTTAAATGTTATTATTACTACTTTTATCACTGTTATTATTATTACTATTATTATTTTACATAACAGCTCCTCTCGCCAAGTCAACAAGGAAACCCCAAATCTGGATGTTATATCAACTTTACCCACAGGGGCACTGTTGACTGGGAGAAGGGAAAAAGCAAGTTTCACTGCAGCGTTTATTGGAGGGTTTTCCTGATAATATTAATTTCCTAAAAGGGGGCAGCCCATCTTGTGCTGGGGAAATTGGAAGCCTGGCACCACAATCCCATAGGGATTGCAACGGCCATCCATAAATCTGCACAGCATGTCTGATTCTGGCCCCATTGAGCAACTGTAATAGGAGTTCTGTAGACACGGCAGGAGCTGAATCAGGACTACCAAGTGGAAGAAGGCTGGTGTCCTCACTGTATATGCATTAGAGACAGTAAACGGCTGGGCATGCATCATGGAACTATACAGTTTCCCAATGAGCTAAGGCCTAGATTTTATAACCATTTGTGTTTATTTACCAATACCTTGCTATTTTATTTATTAGGTTTGTCACTAAACCCTGTTTTGCATACACTAGTACTTGCTCATGCATGCTTTATGAATATAGAAATTAGCATCTCATTAACTTGATAATTAGGCCAATGATAAACAGCTGTTTGGTTGCCATGTAGGGCAAGATTTCTACAAAGTTACTTATCTGCCATACACAACAGCAGTGCAATTATTTGTCACACTATCAATTATAGACAAACAACAATAGGAAATAAACTTTTCTTTTACGCATTTGTTTTCATTGTAATTAAGATCCAAATTCATGCTCTGCTTTTGAAAAAACGATAATGCAGTGTTGTCTAACAATCTTGATAATGTACATTTTCAGCTTGGCTTTTATTTTTTGCACACAGTTCAAACATCTCACATTGTGCATTCTGCTATAAATGACTATTTCCAACATGTCCTTTTTTTTTTAACTCTCTTGTTTCCATTTCCTGCTGTTGAGAACATGGCGTCCATTGATCACTGAGAATTTCTCAAGTTGTCCTATTTTACTCTACTTTCTGTCTACTGCTCCCTCCAAGATTAACCTGTACTTGGACCTTCTCTTGCTTATAATAGGTCTTGTGCTGAAAGAAATCATCTAAGAGATGTTAGGTCTACAATGAAAGTTTTGAAAATGTTTTCTCAATTGTTTAAGCATACTTCAATCCACATTTATTTCTGAGAACAAAACAAAAAAAAGAAAAGAATGCAGTTCCCTTTAATCCACATGGATTTAAAACTGGAGATGTAATTTTAAAACACCCAAAAAACCAAGACCAGAAACCTGTCTTTCCAACTAATAAAAAAGGAACTCAGTGCTGTGCTCACAGCAAAGTCATGGAAGATAATTTGAAGCTTCAGTTAGCTTCCTGTAGAGAAAAATAACAACCACCAAACTAATGGGTAATCAATGGCCAATTGCTTCAGAAAAGAGAAGCCCCACAGAATTCCCTGGAAATTAATGTGCTACATAGGAGGCATTGGGAAATGTCTTAAGACCATCCATGTGAGCCCACTTTTCTTAACAAATAAGTAAGGTCTAGTGGTGCTATTTTTGCTAATCAAGACTTGGAGATGAAATCCTGTCTTCATTTAAGTTTCCCTGTGCTGTTCTCTGAACCACTATATTAAAAACAATCTTCCCCATGATTTCTGGTGCTGTAGTTGAGTATAGTTTATGTGAAAGTAAATCTGGAAAGATTACCTTTCAAAACTGCCAGATGCTTCGCATTTTCTGGTAGAAATCTGGATTCCAGGTCTGTAATGATATTTCCTGCTGTGCTCAACACTCAATCAAAACGTATACTTCTTGGAGGGCAATATAAGGATTCCAAGGCTGACTTGGCCATTTGGTTTTTATATTTTTCCAGTCCAGCTGAGAGGTATAAATTTCAATTCTAGGCCCCCCAAGCTAAACTTCAGAAGGAGTCTTTGTTAATTTTAGATCAGCAGTTGAAGCCCCCTCCTTTTATAAACTTTCTCATGAAGTGCAGTTTATGATTGTATTTACACCAATGAATAAAACATACCCTTTTAAAGAAGAAAACTAAATTATCTCATTAATGATACAGGAATGTATGGGTTCTCCTTGCCCTTGGCTCTCCCATGTTTAGATTCGAGTTCCTTCCTCCACCCAGTTTGAATAACATTAATGTCCCCCTCCCTCTCTTCCTTCATCTTTCTTGCACGCTCTGTGATATGATGTGTTATCAGCACATACTCTGGAGTCTGTGAGACCGAGGTTTGAATATCAGCTTTTTCATTTTAAAGTTATTGGATGTTGGGGTGATTAACTTAATTTCTCTGATCTGTGGTTTACTCATCTATAAAATGGGGCTAATAATAACATCTACTCCCTAGGGTTATTGTGAAGATTAAGTGAAATAATGTCTATAGAGCGTTTAGCACTGTGCTGCACAGAGCACACATATCAGTTTATGTTAGCTGCTTTCTTAACTGGGGGACAGCCTCACACACAGGCAACATCGAGGGGGGTACTCCTGCACCTGACTGCCTTGGTTCAAATCCCGACTCCAGTACATACAATGGGTGTGACCTTACACAGCCATCAACATCTCTGTGCCTGCTCTCTCATTTCAAAAATGGGAAATAATAGTAGTACTTACCTCATGAAGCTATTGTGGAGATTAAATGAATTAATTATTGGTAAATTAATGATTGGTAAAGTTGTATATATCTTTATTAAATGAATCTATAAATCACTTGGTGCACCTCTCCTTCCATGTCAATTTGGTCCAACCTGCTCCCCTCACCTCACTGTTGTCTGTGCCATTTCTCACAAAGCTCCTCTTAGAACTGTGGGGAAACTCCCAAACAGGATCTTTCTGTGCCAGGTAGCATATAGTGGTGTCACCTGAACCGGAGGTCCTAGGGAGGCAAATTGGTCATTTAAGACAAGGAAAGTAGACTGGGAGTGATGCAGTCGTGCGGTACGGGCTGATAGGAGCCACTCAGCTCTGAGGGTCCTTCTTTTCTAGCTCCACTTATTCATCCAGGGACCTTCATTGTTCTCCAGCCTCTGACCATATAAAGTATGGCACATATAAGGTGTGGGTCCCTTGCTACTGGGATGCTTGCTGTGGTACTTCCAGCCTAGACACATTGAATCTTAGCAGACCTCCAATAAGGCAAGTCTGGAGCATTGTGTGTGCTCTGCCATTTCCCTGCTTATAAATGTCACTCAATAAACCCTAGTATATATTTGTATCACGGTGCTAGTGTTTCTGCCATCTTTGTATGTTGGTTGTATCATGATTTGTCTTCTTTAATATATGTGTATTGTTTTCCTAGCTAGCTGGAAAATTCCTCAGGAATATCTGATACTATGTATGACCTCAACGCCAGGCTCTATGCTTAGCCTATCACAGACACTCAGTACACTTTTGTGCTTGGATAATCCTGATAAACCTAGTTTTAGGGTTAAATTTTGTTGCAAGTATCAAAAAAGCCCCAAATCATTATGACTTAACCAAGATAATATATTTCCCTCTTACTCTCAAAAAAGATGTGTTCTGGGGTTGATGTGACGGCCCAAAGCACCAGGGATCTAGGTTCATTCTCTCTCAGTGCTCCGACTTCAGATCATGGCTTTAGATCCCGAGGTCATCGTGTGGTCCCAGAAGCTGCTGGAGCTCCAGCAGTTGTGCTCCCATCACAGACAACAGAAGACAAAAGCGGTGAACCCCTCACTTGAAGAAAACTTGCTGGTAGTTGAACACCGGGCACATTTGCTGACATTCCATTGACTAATGGACCATGCCTAGCTGCAAGGAAGACTAGAGAACGTAGTCTCTGCTCTGAGAGGTGATGAGCCCCACCGAAAGTCACAATTTGATAACTAAAGAAGAAAGGGAGAATAGAACTGGGGGTGACCAGCCTGCTCTGTCCTAGCTGCCGTGGCTTTTTTGTTCCTGGATCTAGGTCCTTCCCACTTCCCTTGCTTTTTACTTTTCGTCTGCACGTAGAAAATCAGTTTGAGTTCTGCCATCAAATGTAGCTAAAGAAGCTTAGGTAGTAAGCAGCACATCCACACAACCATGGACAATTTACCTTATGTTTATTGTTTTCAGAATTGGCAACATAATGCCTAGCCCACTTGCCTATGTTTCCCATACAGAGTTGTGAAAAGTGAAAATTTTTATTATACCTAATATTTGTGAAATGTGTGCAATACACTAGGGATCAGGAGATACCTATGTTAATCCTCACAACAATCCTAAGCAGATTTTATTACTCACATGTAAAGATTTTTAAAAATCCAAGCTGAAGAGGTTAAAAATGTGCTGCCCCAGTCACACCGTTGTTAAGGAGCATAGCTGGCATTGGAGTCCAGGGCATTCTAACACCTACATCCACTTTGTAACCCCCATGCATCCTTTATAAAAATCAACTGTTGAAATGCATTGCAAATCATATAGGCATAGTTCTGCATCCTACACATTTTAATTATGTTTGTTTATTGTTGTTGATGATGATTTCAACCATTCTCTTTAGAACAGAGCATCATATGGAAATCTGACGTGGTAATATATGCCTTTTAGGAGTGAAGGCATAATAAATCATCTCAAAATTTCTCACAATTTTGTTGCTCTTATCATTAGAACATCATTTATTTCAAGCTGGTGTCTCATAGATCACATATAGCACATTAGAGGCGTTCTTTTCCTCTCTCTTGATTTTCCACTTTTACCCTAGCGTGGTTCAGACGAGCCAGAACACAAATATAACACTATGAGGCATAATAACTAAATTACCATGTTGTCCACTATGCATTTCCTCAGCTGCAAACCCTTTTCAAAACTTTTCCCCATATCACTCTTTCTTTGGTATGCCCATATTAAAAACAAAAACCAAAATAGTGTTCCAGAGGGGGGAAAAAGGCTCGAGTTTCAAAACAAAGGGATACAAAATATTCCTGTCTGTATTAATAGCTCTTCCATGGCAATGGAAAATAAAATGTAGAAGACAACTTCCAGGGTAACTTCTCAACTCTTTCAGAACTGCTCCTCACATGTCAACCCCATATTCTAGATCTGACAGCAGTGTTTAACACATATGACCCCATGCCCTCAGCTGTAGGTAACTGGCCTGGTGGGGGAGATTCTCCTGACTAAAGTAGACCAATCGGATTACTTCTTCCTCAGGAATTTGTAACTGAGGCTGAGAGGCAGTCAGTCATTTTAGATTTATTTATTTTTTTTTGTGTGAGGAAGATCAACCCTGAGCTAACATCTGTGCTAATCCTCCTCTTTTTGCTGAGGAAGACCGGCTCTGAGCTAACATCTATTGCCAATCCTCCTCCTTTTTGTTTTCCCCAAAGCCCCAGTAGATAGTTGTGTGCCACAGTTGCACATCCTTCCAGTTGCTGTATGTGGGGCGCGGCCTCAGCATGGCCAGAGAAGCGGCGTGTCGGTGCGCGCCCAGGATCTGAACCCAGGCCGCCAGTAGCAGAGCGTGTGCGCTTAACCGCTAAGCCACGGGGCCGGCCCCATTTTAGATTTAAAAATGACTCTTTTCCTTTCCAGTATGTGAAGAGATGAAGAATTGTAGAGAGTCAAAAGTGAAGCACACGTGCCAAGAGGACTAAAGACATAAGATGGAGAGGGTGAGTGCCCTGCATTCCCCAGGGCTTTTTGCCTCCTGGTTCCCTCATCTCTTTCCTCTTTGCTTGCTTTGGCTCAATTTGATTTCTTTTATTAAATGTAACCCAAAGAACTTTTTAACTAATTCAGGAGAAAAACAGAATACTAAGGGAGGCAAAGTGGCAGAGGAACTTCTAAAAGAGTTTGCTTCTGCACAGAAATGAGGCAGAAAAACCAAGACCCTCTGAGATCCCAAGCAGCCCTGTTGGTGTAGCCCTCCCACCTGTCCTCATTCAGAATGTAGAACAGTGTTCTCACTTGGGTCATTCATGACAGTGTCTAATCACAAAAATCTCTTCCAGAAAGGCATTCCAGGATCGTTGCCCTGCAAAATATTTGAAACTGAACTGTACAAACTTATAAACAGACTCCCACCATTCACAGTGTAATGGAAACAACAGGAGTCTCTGTGCGTATCTTTGAGCAGGAAAATCTCCTAGAAGCTATACAGCCTGAAACCAAAGATTCTTGGAATATAATTCATGAAGATGATCTTTTTCTTGGCACTCTTCCACAAGCCTTCAATCACTCTGTTAACTAAATTTCTTTCCATATGTTTTTCATTCATTTACATTTAAGATAAAAATTATTGGCTCTGAGAGCCATTTGATGAGTGGTGATTCAATGATTCTTTTCATTGTGATTTCAGCTCAGTGGTGATGCATATTGTCCACATGATGTTCCAAGAAAGTGGCATCATTCTGATGCCATCTAAAGTCATTACTGGTAATAATAGACTTGCATAGTTTCTGTTACTCTCCAGCAAAGAAGTTTGAAATAGGATCAATATCTGTTTTGTTGCTCTATTTTGAATTCACTCCTTTTGAGTCATTTACTGAAAAACTAACATTCTAACTAGGAAAAAAACTCATTGTTTAATTTTTGGAAGTCATATGTGTATTTTATATCCATTGCTGCTTCTGAGAACACATTAAGACACAATTCAAATCTTTCAAGCTAACTTTGGCACCTCTTGCCTTAGTTTGTATTCTAGAAAAAAAGGGTTATTTGATTTATTTTTCATTATTAGAATCATTGAAAAACTCTTTTAATATGGTCACATTTATGCTAAATTGAGCTGTTTCATGTGAAATTACTTCTTCTCCTGACATTGCCAGTATAAATCATACTAATGTTAAAAATATAAGCATAAAGAAAACGAAAAACAGCAGCCACTAATGTAAGCTATTTGAGCCATTCACCCTAACATCTGCCTGCCCATATCCTCTCTTTTAATGAAATGTAATTTCTCTCTTGCCTTCTCTGAAGCTATGTCTGTCTACCTGACACTCAAATATCAAGTCGTTTTGAGGAGCTAGTCCAAAACCAACGAAAAACGTCCATTTACCAAGTTCTATAGTGACACATAGCCCTATGTTTTCTCTTGATTGGGATTCTATATAGGGAAGTTTGCCTGGACGTAAAGATAGAATAGATATCGTCTTGGAGAAACTATTTTCATCATTTAAGAAAAAAATATATATTCTGAGCCTTCACTGAAACTGTCCCACTTGGGTTTTTAGAATGACAAAAGGCATATTTTGCCTCATTTGCCTGTGAAAATATGCCTTTTTGAGAGCATGGAAAACCTATATTATTTGAAGTGCAACTTGATAAGTGTTTCATTTTTTTATGAACCCCAGGAAAAGAAATTTATTCCATTTTTACAAATGGTAAAGTTTTTTTTTCTAAGAACCATCTCTGTTCAACAGAAATTGTATCATATACTGAATATTTCCCATGTAGATGGAGAATTATTCATAAAAGATAGCAGAATACAATTTTTCTTATGACAATTATTAGAGCTAACATTGAGGTTTTAATAAATGCTGAGTATTTTGCAAATATTATCTCATTTAATCTTTCATAACTCTAAATTTCCAATTATAAACCCCATTTTATAAGTGAGAAAATGAAATTGTAGAGTCTAAATAACTTGGCTGTAGTCACATAACTAGTGGGAGGAAGAATCGAGACTCAAACCAGAGCTTCATCAAATTCCAAAAGTTCAAGGTCATAATTGTCTGAAGGTACATCCATTACAAGTTTTGAAAATCACCATTAAGGAAAAGAGATGCCAGGACGCCAGGTCTGGCCCTGCCACTTACTCATAAAGTGGGCTTGAGAAAAGTACCCACTTCTTCTACATATATTTGTTTTCTTTCTGTAAAACAAGCATAATAATACCTCTGTACATGAGAGTCAAATGAGATAGGTTTCTGTGAAAGCACTCTGCCAAGTGCTCTTCATAAGGAAGAGAGAACTATTAAGCTCATCTACATCTAAAATCTTAGAGTTTGTCAGTGTGTGTTTGCTGTTTAAGGTCACAGATGAGAACCAACGTGCTCTGGGCAGCGGGGCTGTGCGTTCTTTGTGAGTGAGGAGTGGTTGGTACTGATTGCTCCAGCTTTTCAAGTCATCTGGAGAAATAGAGAATATTGTGTCTTATCTGAGGAAACAAGACTGTTTCAGAGTATTCACATTCTCATCAATTTTTCTTGAAGAACATGTAATTACACAATGGATGGATCTGAATCCTGAGAATGAAGAGTGAGAGACGGAATTGCAGAAAGCTGCAAGATGTGAGGAGCACGGTGGAAGATGTGTATTTGCATCCACTTCCTTCCCGGAAATGATGGCTTCATTTTCTGAAAGAGAAATGGTAATGATAGCTTATAAGAGAAATAGACTCTTCTCTGAAACATCTTGAAGAATATTTTTATTCAGAATAAAAAGTAGTTTCACAACTGATCATAGATCCTAATTTTTTTGCCAACTTTAATGTTTAGAATAAAGTTCATCAATGAGCTAATTTTAGTATTGACATTCTCTCTATCCCTCCCCCCCATATATGATGTGTATGTGTATGTGTATGTATATTCATATGTGTGTTAATATGTATATGTGTACATGTATGTATAAGTGTATGTACATGTATATGTATATGTGTATGCCTGTATGTGTACATGTATATGTATATGTATACATTTAAGAGAAAAGGCAGCATTAGTATTTGGATAGCCACCTTTTAATGAGCACTTATTATGTACCAGGCAAGGTCCTTCTTTTCCCTTATCTTATTTAATCCTCCCAAGGATGTTGTAGGTGCTATTATCAGAAGAAAAGCAGAGGCTAGGAGAGGTCAGTGACCTCCACTCCTTACCTCTCAACCATAATTGAGAACTACCATGTGCCTGACATTTTACATAATCTCTCCCTAGTCCTCACCACCACACTGCAACAACTAACATCGTTCTTATTTTGCCATTGCAGACACTAATTCTCAGAAGACTTGAAAAAATACCAAAAGTCGTACAACTAGTAAGTCACACAGCTGAGAATCCATGCCTTGCTGGACCAACTTCAAAGCCCAAATCCATGTATCATGGTACATAGTCAAGTTCACTGGCTGTTGGCAGAATTCAGGTCCTAAGGGCATTACCTCACCTTCCCTGTCTTGTGGTGCTCTCCACAACATAGCGGTTTGCCTCTCCGAGACCAGCAAGAGAGCCTTTCTCTTTAGAGCACTAAAACAGTCTTAATGAACGTAATGTAATCAGTGGAATGACATACCATCAAATTTGGCCTATAACGTAACCTTAAAAGGAAGTGACATCTCATGACCTTTGTTATATTTTTTTGGATAGAAACAGGACACAGTGTCCACTGCATTCAAGGAGAGGGGATTACACAAGGGTATGACTCACTGGGGGTCAGTTTAGAGTATGTTTTCCAGAGCTATTACACCAAGTAATTCTACCCAGATTAGAATTATCATATAATCTAAACTTTATTATTCTGTTTTGTATTATTATACAAATTTACCCATAGTTGAGGGCTCAAAAAAGGATAAAATTTTCTTTATAAAATTATGTAGCCAACATACTCTATTTTAATGTTTTCATTGTCACTCTTTCCGCACATATCTAGTTCTTGAGAATCACTTTGTACGTAAAAGTAAGTGCTCACCAGCATCACTAATTATTGCAGTATTTTACCCTTTCAATGATTCTTTCAACATTTACACTTCAATTGACTAATACGATTCACCATATAGAATTCAGGAGGAGATTTTCTTTAAGTTATATATTTGAAATATTCTAAATACCTAAAACATTTGCCTATATTTGAAAGTGAATATTTGGACATTAATAATAAATTCAATGATATATCTTGTTCCTATTAACATAGTTACAGTGATTACTTATGATAGGAAACTATGTAATCACAGAAGCATAGATAATGCAGAATTCCAGGGATGTCAGATACAATGTTGAAGTAGGCATTCAGCTTCCAAAATGCCAAGTTGGTTGTTGGATCCAAGACCAAAGTGAAAGCCATCAGTGTTGTTTCTGCTGATTTTCACTCATGGTGGCTTTAGAATTGCTATTGTAGCTGTAGTTCTGACCCATTTTTCACTTCTATTTTTATTCACTTGTGCCCTGCATCATTTCCTCTTGATCAATTTCACCAAAGGTTTGTCTATTGGTTTTGTTAAAGAATTCCTTTCGGATTTTGTTATTAAACTTCTCTATGCTACAGATTCTTCTCTTGTAAAAATGGAGATGATAATAGTTCTCTTTAAAATTTGTTTTCTACTTCACTTAACTTCTGTTCTTTTTATTTCATTTTTTCTACTATATTTGGGTTAACCTGCTGTTCTTTTTTTATCTTAAGTCAGATCCTTAGCTTTTTAATTTTCAGCCTTTCTTCTTTTTGAATATGAGCGATAAAACTTTAAATTTTCCTCTTAGCTACTTTCTTAGCTACATTGCACAAGTTTTGACACATTGTAATTTCATTATTTTTCAGACTTAAGTGTTTAGAATTTTTAGTAATATTTATTCTCTTACCCAAGAGTTATTTATAAGTCTCATTTCTTATTTAACAGATGCCTTGCTTTAATTGACCTTTTTATTGATTTCCAATTTGGTTGCAATTTGTTCAGAGAAAATGATCTGATACTTCTCGTTTTGAAATTCATTGAGACTTCTTTTATGGACTAGAATATGGTCAATTTTGTAAGTGGCCTGAACATTTTAAGAAGATTAGATATTCTTTAATTGTCTTTATTTGATAAACCACAAAAATATCAATGAGTTAACATACTAAAAATTTCTCTCTCACTCAGGTGCAAGTCCAGAAAAGACATTGGTCGTGACTTCAAGCAGTGATTCAGGATTCAGGCTGCTACCAGCTTGTAGCTCCACCATTTTTGAAATGTGACTCCTAAGGTCGTCTTGTAGATTATCTGCATACTGAGTAGCCACAAGGAGAAAATGTCATGGAGACCATCTGAGTCACCTGGCCATAAATGGCTCAAAGAGGAGCTGAGAAATGTAGCTAGAAATGTAGCTAAATGTAGCTAGCCAGGAAGAAGAGGCAATGAGTTTTGCTGATTAGCTACACTACTACCTCAGTTCTGATATTTTTGTTTTTTTTGAAGCAGATTGGCCCTGAGCTAACATCTGTTGCCAATCTTCCTCCTTTTTTTTTCCTTTTTTCTCCCCAAAGCCCCAGTAGATGGTTGTATGTCACAGTTGTACATCCTTCCAGTTGCTCTATGTGGAACGCCACCTCAGCATGGCTTGATGAGTGGTGTGCAGGTCTGTGCCCAGGATCCGAACTGGCAAACCCTGGGCTGCCAAAGTGGAATGCATGAACTTAACCACTATGACACTGGGCCAGCCCCAGTTCTGATATTTTTTAACTCTACAAATTAAACATGTTCATTATTATTTTTTTAAACACAGTATTATAAATAATGTTTGTTTAGATTTTCCTCCATGTTTACTCATATCTTTGCTCATCAGTTTCTTAATTTGGGCTTTTTTTGTATGAGCAAGAATAGGCAGGTTATGCTGAGGCAACAAATTAATCCTGAAATCTCAGTGGGTTAGCCGTCAAAACTTTATTAAACACTCATACCAAACGTCAGATAGAGGTGAGTGGAGCTGTTTCTCCTTAAAATCAGTCAGGGGCCCAAGCTGACGAAGACCTTATCATACTGTGATGCTGCTCTGGGGTTACATGTGCCACAGGCCCACGTGTCCCTCCCTCTCACGGCTCATTAGTCAGAACCTGTAGTCTGGCCTCTGCAGTCACCTCACAGTGGAAATATGGTGGTGAACACACAGGACTGTCTGTGCCACTCTTCCCTTCTGGTTTCATTTTCTTCTTTGCTTTCAGAATTGCCTGCTATGAACTTCTGTTGGTTATAAACACTCTTATGTTTTGTTTCTCTGAATGTATCCCTATTTATCTTCATTATTTAAAGATAGATAGTTTAGTTGGATTCACAATTATAAGTTAATTATTGTTTTCTCTTAGCACTTTGAAAATATTATTCCATTATCTTCTGGCTTCCATTGGGCTTCTGGATGTTAGAAAACATTTTACTCTTTTTTTCTGTAACTTTGAAGTTTATAAATTTTTACCGCAATGTATATGTGCGTCTTGTTAATTACTCCTGGCACTCAATGGCCCTGTCTGAAATTTCAAGTTTTTTCTTCAGTTCAGTGAACTGGTATTCTATTATTTCTTTGTTCATTATTTCTCATCTGTTCCCTTCTGTCTCCCTGGTAATTATATTATTCACACATTAGGTATCCCAGATCTCTCTTCCATATCTCATACTATTTTGCTCATATTTTCCATTTCTTTGTAAATTTGTTCTGCATTGGTGCTTGTTTCTTCAATTTGATCTTCCAAGAAACTATTATCCAAGATGACTATTTCCTACAGTGTTGTCTTTCTCTAAAACTGTCATTTCCCTTCCGTCTTTCTTCTCACTAAGGGCAACTCGCCATACTTCTCTGAGTACAAAAGCTATCGGAGAGATCTTCTTCATCTTCCCAGCACAAAATCTGTTTGCAAGTAACTTTGCTGGAACCATTTTCTTTGCTTTTGTCTCTACTGAATGGTCAGCTATTCTATTTGTGCTGTAAATCCTAATACCTCCCATATTGTTATTCTTTCCTATTATCATTAATTTGTCTCTATTTATCCATTTATATCAGCATACAAACATGGAATATAACATGGTGGTTCTGGAGTCAGATTATGAAGATTCAAAGCTTAGCTCTGCCAATTTCTAGCCATATGAGTCCGGACAATTTAATTAAATTTGTTATAAATCTCTTTTTTTTGTTTAATAAGGGGGCAAATACTAGTATTTACCTCTTGGTATTGTTAACATTAAATAATTTATTAATCCGAAGCAATTGGCATAGTGCCTGACCCATAGCACTCAATAAATAGAGTTTAATATTTTTCATCAAAGTGAAAGCAATCTCATTTGACCCTACAAAATGCCTATTCCTGCCCAGTTGTCTACTCCCTTTCACACCAAAACTGTTCTCACAATGTGTCTACACTCTCTCTTTCTATGAGTCATCTCATCCATTCCTTGATTTGAAGTACCATTAACATGCTGGTAACTCCCAAATTTCTATGCCTACCCACCTATCTCCTTTGCATCCTAGACATATATCTGCTCATTCAATATCTCCCTTGCGATGACTCATTTGCATGTCAGCCTTAACATGGTCAGAACTGAATTCTTGATCTTGCCACCTCCCCATCAAATGTCTTCTTCTTCCAGTCTTTTCAGTCTTATTAAATGTCACCACCACATAACCAATTTCTTGAACCAGATTCCTAAGAATTGTCTTTGACTCCTGTATTTCCCTCACCAAGTGTATCAGTATGTATGATTGGTTTTACCTCCAAAATGTGTCTTGAATCTGCCCTCCTACTACTGTCTCCACAACCACAACCTTGTTCAATCTGGTATCATCACACAAACATTGCACTATGCGATAGCTTCCTAATTCCCCTGCCCACTTCCATTCTTGTACCAATAACTCCTCCGCCTATTCTCCAGAGAGCTGCCATAATCACCTTCTAATAATTAAGATATTATCATGTCATGATCCAACCTAAGATCCCTACTTTTTCTGTAGCCTAAAAGTTGAACTCATACCTGCCTGATTCCTGCCTGATCTGGCCCTACCTACTTCTCCTACTTTATCTTGATCACTGTCCTCACATTCACCATCTTCTTACCCCACTGGCCTACTGATAGTTCATAGGCTATTTAAGCTTTTCCTTGTCTCAGGGCTTTTAGGCATAGTTTCCTGTGACTGCAATAATATTCATTTGTCAAATCCCTGTAATTCTTTGGGACAGTGCTAGACCTCCATAGAAAGGATTTTCCTACAGCCCTATATAAAGTAGTCCATATTTCCCCCTTTACTCCCTATCTTAGCATCTTTCTGATTGTCTTCACAGTGTTTCATACAATTTATCATTCTCTTACATTGTGGTCTCTCATTTACTTCCTGTCTCTCCCACTTGAATGTAACTTCCTTAATGGCAGGGCCATCTGTCTTGTATCTTGTTAAATACACTGATACACGATAGATTCTAAATGATTTCTTCATTGAACAAATAAGAAAATGAAGACTCAATTGTTTCTGAACTGGATTATTTTGTTAATTTGTCTTTCAAATTTTAAAGTAAAATAAGGTCTTATTTCATTCCAGAAATACATTTTGTTCCTTAACCATATCTCTTTTAAAGACTTCATTACAGTTATCCTCCTCTTTTTTTTTTTTTTTTTGATTATTCAGTAGTCCTACTTGCACAGAACCAGCAAGCTGGTTCTTTGGCTTAGTTTCCCTCTTGTGATCTATTGTATCAACTTAAATTGATTGATTATGATGGTTCCTTGGCTGGTTACAATCGAATTGGTGCATGGTTGATGTCTCTTAAGCAGTGGCAGACTGGAAGTCAGGGAAGATAAAGAAGTGAATTGTTTTTCAGTGAGTCAAATGAACTGTAAATCAAATGAATTGTAAATCAGAGAACTTTGTTTTAAGTCATGTGGGAGAAACCTGCCTGTTTTTCAGGTGCAAGTGAAGATGGGCTATCCTCAATCCATAGACTGAATTCTCCTTCCAGAAGAAGGCAGTAGTGCTGTCTCTACTATCATGAACAATAATATTAGTCTTTTCTAAAACTAATCATCCAGCATTGACCAGAGCAGTCCGCCCCTTGTACTGAGAGGATACTCCTGGGTTTGCACTCTCTGTCACCCTCATTGGCCTTCTCCTAGACTTGAAAAAAAAGGCAATGCATATTTCCAAGTTGCCTGGTTCTTAATCTTCTCCACCACCTTGTTTAATCACTCTGTTTAAACAATTATACACCCTTTAGGTATCTTCTAAATTAAGCCTGGATATCCAGATGTACCAGGACTTCCTCCATGATAATCTCAGCAGGAAATTGGCAGAGAGACAAAGGGTCAAGAACAGGTTTTCAAGCCCCCATTTCCCATCTGTGTTTTATTTTGAAAGGCTGTATTGAATCAATAAAAGAGTAAAAGTCCCTATACGATCATAAGTCCAAGCAAAATCAAGAAAACAGCATAAAATTTGACTCAGGTATGGAAAAAAAACTAGGTTTGGGATGGGAGCAAGGGTAGGTGAGAAAGGATAACATGAAGAATTAGCTAGAAAATTTAATGACTTTTCCAGGTGTTTTTGATAGTGAAAAAAATAGTTCAATTTATGTAAATTAATTGCAATCAAACAAGGTTTAAATTTTTAAAATTTGTTGCAATATACCTTATAATGTATTATATAACAGATATGAGATATATACGATATAAATATGTCACAACAAAACCCTTTGGTATTACCTATATTTCACTGGCTGGCAGATTGCCTTAAATGTTCACCTTAAGCAGATAGTATCAGTAAAAATATGTTGGAGAATTTATAGAGAACTCACCAATTGTGATTTATACTGGACCCCAAAGAATGAGTCTGATGTTTATCTTGATGTTTGTTCAGTGGCAGGAGGTATCAAAAGCTAAAACATAAGACAATTTATACATAAAAAATGTGATTAAATGAATTAGGACAGTTCAACTAGCAATAGACTTCCTTGGCATTTTCTGTACAATTACTTCCTGCTCGATCTACTGTAATTCTAATACTTAGCACAAAACTAAGTATGGGATATACTTAGCACTCAAAAGTAGGAAAACTCATTGGGAAAGCACTCAGTGAGTAGTTTTTGAGTGATTGACCTATGTTCTAGAAAGGAGAATTCAGTCTATGGATTGATCACTATGAATTGTACTTATTCATTATAAAATGTATCAATCAGAAACAAAATTATACTAATGTTCAAAAATAGTATTGGTTTTATAAAAATAAATGAAATATATAATGAAAGAATTACTGAGAAGAACAACAAAAAGAGATTATCAGGAAGTTAAAAATAAAAATAAAAATCCCAAGAGTTATGAAGGAAACTGAAAGAATAAAACTCAGAAGAAAAACGTATGTTACAAAAAGAAAAATATAAACAATTGAAGTATTAGGATATTTTCCCCTTTTATACAAAATGGCTGCCTGTGCAGTTATTCTCATTTAACAAAACTCATCAAAGGAATGCGTCTCAGTAATATGACTTGATATGAGTTCCCACAGTTTGAAAGGTCATTGTTTTAAGGCAATTGGTCCCTCATTTTTCTCTTGTTGTTAAACTAACCCAGAAATAATAATTTAGGAGAAGAATAGAAACTAAGAGGTCTGTCGGGACAGAGGCTTTTACTTTTTCTGACTCTTGATTACTATTGGAACAAGTTCCTTTTTGAATATTCTCCTTAAAAACAGAAAGGTGGTCTGTGGGAGCATTGGCAAGTCCATCCTTCTTGTATCCTGATCAGTGGCTTTACTGACACTTGAATTTTGTAACACAACTCACCAATAAATTTTGATGATGGAGTACAAACTACATGGGTTGCAAAGGATGACACATTTACCCTTAGTTTGTTTCTATTTAGAGAGGATGATTTTTGTTGGTTGAATTTCTGCTGAGTAGAGTAATTGCTGGACTAAAATGCAATGCTTTAGAAGTATTCCTAGCATTTGGGAAGGGATCAAAAGTTGGTACATTCTCTTAAATGCTATTTTGATGGCATAATGGTATTTAGATTGAAGTGAAAATGCCTCGTCCTGTATTCTTTGTGGGAAGGCACTATGGGAATGTACATTGGGAATCATCCCATGAACTTTTGCATGCTTATAGTGATAGGTGCTTTAGAACAATGAGAATCTGAAGTTGGTGGAATAGTCTAATTAATCTGATGAGATAGAAAACCCACCACCTGGAAATGCACATGATCAAATATGTCTGAGACATGGAGGCTAAGCCAGAGAATTCCAGAACAAAAGAATTAATAGATTAAGGATGCCTGGCATTGGCATATACGGAGTTGGAAACATTCATCTTGTTGCTTGTTGCTTTTGCTAAGGCAAAAGAAACATACGTTGTTTCTTTGGGTGTCACCAGGGAAAAGATGACTGGGTTTAAGGAGAAAATCTAAATGACAATAATAATAACTAAGGCATATTGAGTACTTACCAACATGTCCAGCCAGCACTGTGATCAGCACTTCACAAGCAATAGGTCATTAAATTGTCTCAAAAACCTAATGAGGCAGAAACTATATTATCCCTGTTTTAAAGATGAGGAAACTGAAGCTCAGAGAGATTTAATGACTTACCCAAGACAACATAGATGTAGAAATAATGGAGCCAGGACTTGAACCCATGACACTCTGACTCCAACCTGCTTACTCTCTACTGCCTTAATAACATGCATGTATTAATTTGTAAGAACCAAACATCTGCCTATTCTTCTAAATTGAATTGTCTTCTGATGTTGTCTACAAAGAGCAGCACTTTTGAATCCAGAACAAAAAGCTGCCTTTTCCTTTTGGCTTAACTATGGGTTGTAAAATTTTAATTACCTTTTGTTTAGAAAGTGCTATAGAACCTGAACTTGTAATCAGTGCTGGAAGTAGGCACACCAAGGGGTTGTTGATTTCCCTGGTGAATTTGAGTATCATTTATGGAAATGTAATTACAGTGGAATCCTGTTATAACGATCAATTTGGGCAACCCCCATTTGATCATTACATCCAAATGATCACCACATACAGACCATAAAACAGCGAGTCTCTCAAACCAGACAGGCTCCACAGTAAAATATCCATCTTGCAAAAACAGTATTATTACCACTAAGTACTTCAGAACCAGCACAGGTCAGTCAAATTATCGGCTCTAATTAGCCCTTCTAATGGCTATAACATTCTTTAGCTAAATCATAATGGCTTATATGAAAGGTTTGAAATTCAACTAAGTCAACAAGTATTTATTATGTTCCTGCTACGTACTCTGAATAAGGCCAGTCACTGAGAAGAATGTAAAATAAATAGAAGTTTCTTTTTGAAGCTCACTATCTGCTTTGAGAAAGAAGGTGGATAAACTTGAACAATCCTGCCTAAAATGAGCGGGTACCCACAAACCCCCATGTTACAATATCGGTTAGTTTCAGAGGTTGAAACTTTGGCATCAGTAGAAAATAGAGTTTGGAGAATAGTCTTTTGTCACAAAAATGACTGTGAAAAGAAATGGAATAGGAAATGAAAATAAATAGTTCCTCCTGCAGAGGCAACACCTTAAGTCAGAGGCGGCAATGGAGGTTCATCTCACATTCCAATATCCATGAATTGCTACCTAAGTCAGAGAGAGCAATGAGATTTTTATCTTTCATATCAATATCAAAGAATTGTTAATGGCTGACTGCCCTGCTGGGCTGAGAAGGATCTTGAGGCCAAATTGAGACTCATGGGAAAGGCTGGTATTACTGACGAGTAACTCCTGCCATGGAGATTACAGGGGGGAGCCACAGGTGAAATACTGAGCCTTGTCCTCGCTTGGATTCCTTTCTATATGACACTACTTTAATTTCAAGATCTCTCAACTGACATGCCTACTATCTATCTACTCTCCTAGAATCATAGCACGGAAAACACTTTACAGTGCATTGCACATAGTAGGCTGTTCTCTTTCCTGCATTTTTTAAGCTCCCACGATTTCACACTCTGCTTTAAACATTAAGCAAAACCCAAATTGCTACTTTGTCCACATTAACTCCCCATCTGACCACTCTTGTCTCAACCAGATACTATAATCAACAATTTTAACATTGCTCTAACACCCTGTGTTCTAAACCCCTGACATTCAACATTTTTCTCAAAGCCTGTTATTCCAGCCAGTACACATCTAGAGCCAAGCAGAAAACCTCACCACTCTGCTCAGGCAGATACTTTCCCTCTTCTGACTTCTAGGAAGCCACAATTTATGCAAGCAGTGGTATCTGTCTACTTGAACTGCTATCTCGCCCTGTAACTACATGTCCTAAACACCTATCTGTTCCTTAGGGTAGGAGGCAGTTGCCTTGTATTTTGATTGTTTCCAATATCCTCCTTATTTTCCTTTTCACTCCAGAGAATCCACTCCAGAATCTTCCCTGCTGATTCTCCAATACATTATATTCCTGTACTTTAGCCCCAATTCGCATACAGCATGTTTTCTCCCATGAGATATATTCTGTGAGGCTTTCTCTGACCTCTCAATCTTAGTATAACATAACCATTATACCTTGAAACATGCTAATATGGTGTCAGTACAGAATATTATGGTGATATCTTTTCAAATCTATCTTTCTCACATAACTCTGGGCTATGCCTCTCCATTTCTGGGTCCTTATCACCCGGCAAAGTTCCAGATACATAGTAATTTTCCCAGGATACTTTTCTCAAGCTCTTTGGGCATTTTAAGAAGGGAACCATAACCAAACAGACTTCTCGGGCATCATTGTTTCTGGTTTTCACCATATACCATAGAGAAAAGAAATATGGTACAGAAAAAAATAAATCTTATGAATTAAACAAATATAGTCTATTGAGAATGCTCACCTTAGGGAGCAGGGCACTGATATTTGACCTGCACATCAGTTATCTCCCTTACTACAATGATCAGTAGTAGATCTCGCCCAGGCCTCTGAAAAAAATAAAATCACACGTCAGGACTAATTATGTATGGAGCCGCAACAAAACAATGGCAATGACTGCATTTATCCCAGCAACTGTCAGGGTTATAAAGGTTTCCTGATCATAGCCCTAGTATTTTCAGGATTTGGAGACCCTTCTATCCAGACCCACAGCTCCGTAGGGTAAAATGCACAGAGTAGCATGTAGTGGAGGATTGCTCTGAGGGTAGGGAGGTCATAAGGCAAGATTTAAAATGAAGAAATAACTTGTTAACATTCTGAAGGAGGGAGAGCCATTTTTTAAAATAAATAGCTGGTGAAAAAGAGATTAGTAAATTCTGGGCAGACAGGAGAACAGAGGCTAAGATTTGCAGCAGTGAGAATAAATGTGTGTCATCTTGGCAGGCCTGTAGGCTACAAGGGACAGCCCAGATAGCCTACACTGAAACTAGTTTTTTAAAAAGTGCATTTTGTGGTTACATTCCTTTTCTTAGAAACCCTAAGATGGAAAAAAAGAGAGATAAGGAGATCGAGATCAGGTGAAACTAGGACTCCCTCCAAAGCTAATAGTAACTACCGTAAAACCGAGACATCCAATTTTTGCCTGTGACTTTTTCCATATCTCCTTTTCAGAAACACAGAAAGCTTTTCCATTTTTACAGATCCTGGAATGCAAATTACTCCCTAGGTTTCCTTCTACTCATTTTTGCTG
The DNA here is from genome assembly GCF_020826845.1 of Diceros bicornis minor. Lineage (NCBI taxonomy): Eukaryota > Metazoa > Chordata > Mammalia > Perissodactyla > Rhinocerotidae > Diceros > Diceros bicornis. The sequence continues at coordinate 19,710,210 of NC_080743.1, read as the reverse complement.
ATTTTTCTATTACAGTGGTTAGACCTGAGGGTTTGGGCTGCAAACTGCTTGGATGATGACTTTAGTCCTGAACAATTAAAAGGAGCACCAGGCTGTGAGCAGGTTTAGCAAAGAAGCTAGCTTTGAGCTCAGCCTCAAGAGGACAATAGAAAGACCCTTGTCAGCTTCCCCATCATCCAGCCCAACTAGAACAGCAGGCTTGGGACAGAAGCCCAGTCAAGAATAAGTACCAAGCCTTTGATTGGAGCATCCTCCCTGTTGTCCTTGTTAACAATCTAAGAACAGCAGTTGGAGAGTGTCTTCTCTATTAGACACCTGAAAAACATTTGATCCTAACGTAATTCCCAAGTTCAGTGATTAGTGGGTGAATTTTCAGAATTAAAAAGGCCTGGAAATAGGAGCCACAGGCTAGGTCAGGTTGGTAGAGGTTGAAATGATGAAGTGGCAGGAAAAGTGTACTTTAGGGAAATAGACAGGAAAATAGGATGTTGGAGACAGAGGGATTTCTTGGGCACACGTTTTGCCTTCCACTGCATATTGCCTGCCTACCATATACAGCAAGAAGCAGGTTGAAGGAGAAACCTCAAATGGGAATCATACATCTGCCGTGACGTGTGACCTTGGCCAATTTTTGAACTTCTGAATGATAAAAATGAGCCAAATAGTACTTTCCTAACAGAGTGGGAAGGAGTCAGTAAGAAAATGTATGCAAAATGCCCAGTACGGAGCCTGGCATACATGGGGCCATCCATACATGCTGTTTCCTTCCTTCTCTTCATTTTCCCCCTGTTTTTACAAGGTTGTGTAGAATTAATCTTGAATATATTTTTGAGTTGGTTTGAGTTTCCAGAGCTTCTAAGAGATCAAGGAGTCCTGGGGGGGCCAGCACCTCTTCCTTTGCCACCATTCGCATTGCAGGGCTTGATTCTTTCTGTCAGCCTTTGCCAGTGTATCTCCCAGGGCTGTGTGTTTCCAAGGTTGGTTGTTTATTTCCTTCACTGGGTTTGCATGAGAGCCAGAAGATAAGAGCCCTGAATTTGTGGAAGCACTTGTGGTACTAAGGCCAGGAGTGTGATTTCTGCAGGTGACAGCCCCTCCTTGAGTGAACCAACTTAGCTTTAAGCAGAGTTATTATGTGTGTCATTTGGTGCCATTACTATGCCCAAGATGAATATGAGATATCAACCTCAGATTGTGAAATGCAAACACTGATGGATGACGAAGACTCATTCAATTACAATTAGGGCAAAACAAACAGCTTTTTGAAATGAAGCTCATAGTGGGAAGAGAGGGGGGGAAATTTCTATCCTGTTGTACTGATAGGTTTCCTTTTCTAAATGTGCATGGCAGCAGACAGGTTATACAGAAATGCCTCTGGCAGTAGAGATGACAGTGACATTAGCAGCATTTGGGAAAGAAAATAAATTGGCATCATCAAAGTACAGCATGCACCTTGTAAATTTATTTCTTTATTATTTCTTTTACAACTTGCATAGCATACAAATGTAACTGTAATAGCAGTTGAGTGCAGTAATAGTGCAGCACAGATATTCAAGAACTGCATATAGGCATATAGTTCAGTGCACTAATTATGGCATTAAGTATTGCTTTTTTAAATAGAGAGTTTGGCATAGTAAGAGTCAATAAAGAGAAGAGGTAATAGTATGAGTTTTAGCGTAACTCAGACCTGGGCTCAAATGCTGCCTCCACCTCATAGTAACTGTATGTCTTTTCCAAGTTTCAGTTTCCTTATTGGAAAAGGAGAATATTAATACCTACCATGCAAGTAGTTGCCCTTAAAGAACTGTAATGAGCAATGGCAATCTTGTTTTCTTCTAGTTAACTTCTACCCTCTTTATAGACTAAGATAGGATCCCGAACATTCTTCTCTAAGCCCTTTAGAGAATTAAGTGATCCTTAATTTGAGAAGTTTACCTCAACTACTCTGAATTATAAATGCCTGCTGATTTTGCCGTCTCCCTCAACTAAACTAGGAATTTTTTGAGAGAAGGACCCAATCCATATTTTCTATAAACATAAATTAGTGCATGAATACTTAATTAAACAGTCAAAATTTAGGTACCTCCTGTTCCCTATCAAACATTATCACCTTCCTGACATTCAGTTATAAGAGATAATCTGAAATACTATCTTCTAGATCATTTCTCCAGTGGGGCATCAGGGAAAATCAGCTACCAATATAACTTGAGCAGACCTTCATGCTTAATTCACCCTAAGATAGATGGGCCCAAAATGAAATAGGTCTTCATGTTTATTTTGAATATAGAAACAAGATCAGAATCTTGAACTGGAGAGTCCCAACATTTTCATGAATAACCACTTTTTTCCCCCAAAATTGACATTTGCTTCATTTTTATATATAAATATTAGTATTCTTTATATATGAAATATCTTCATAAAGCCAAGTGCTATGTATTAAGATTAGAAAAAGATATGATTTTTCATTTAAAAATTTTTCTCCAAAGGCCTGTAGAAAACTAGTTCCATGAACATAAGATGTAAGAAAACATTCTGAATAGAGCTCTATGCTCCTAGGCAGGGAATAAGCAAGTGACCAAGATGACTGTTAGCAAAGTTTGACTTGGGCCTGAAGGCAAGGGTCGCTGCGTATTTTATGGAAAAATTTCAAGCTTATAAAGACATTAAAATATTATGTATATAAGTATATACAAAATATATGTGTATGCATGTATATACACACATATAAACGTTTTAATATTAATCTATGTTTATGTATATAATATATATGCATATAATGTGTGTATGCATACACACACACACACACGGTAGGGTTCTAAAATTTGTGACCATGCCGTTATTATCTCAGGAGATTATTATGGAACTATTCCAATCATGACACAAAATCTTCCCTAGTAACAATAGTACAGTATATGAAGGTAGTCATTGGGAACAGAGATGCTTTCTTTCAATGAAATTACATTTTTTCCTTAGATTATTTTCTTAGATTATTTTTAAAGGACTGAGCAAAATGTATTCTTAGAAAACCAAAAGGGAACAAGACAAAAAAAAGATCATCATAAAATTTCGGGATGCAAAATACTGCTCAAATTAGTTTTTCTCACCAAATGCTGCTCCACTTAGTGGTGTTTTGTCTCGCGCAACTAGTAGTTTTCCACTGTAGGACTCTACAGCTTAGAAAATTTGGAGGTTGAGAAGACAGTTTGCAAAGGTTTTTCTTGTCCCTGCAGACTGCCTTCTTTGTGGCCCCTGCCAACTCTCATAACTGTGTTAGCATTCACTGTGCTGAGAATGAACAGTACGGATAACATTGTGCCTTCCGTTTTCTTCCTCTTAGACTTGAGTTATTCAGATACACTGAACCCATGTAATGTTATGAGGTAAAAGTCACTTTCATGACCTGTAAAAATATATTTCACTTTCTTAGATTTTGGGGAAGGGTTGTGCCCTGGGAGAATGTGCTGCCCTCCCTAACTGCAATGCATGTATCACCGTGATGCTCAGAATGTAACGATGCTCTCTCTTCCCAAAGAAGAATGGAACATATGTGAAGCAGTCATTTTACTCACAACAAGGTTAGAGAACAAAGCACTTTGAAACCAAATGAGGAAATTGGGGCATGAAGATAATTATTTTAGAATATTTCTGGAAATATGTTAACCAGTCAAGATAGCATTTATTTTAAAGTGAGGCATTATAATTTTGCATGGGAATTTTTTTATGAGCATTTTTTGTCACTTTCAGAGAGATCTATTATGACACGTAGTGCTGAAGGGAACATGTTGACATGTCTGAGAGCTAAAACAAACGTGAAGAATGAAGCTGAAAACAGCCGGCTGTGAAGAAAGCATTAAAAAGCGCTGGGTGGCACACAACGTCGCACATATAGAATTCAGAGATGTGTTAGGAGCGGGCGATAACATGGCACTGGTAGCAAGCTTTTCCAAGAAGGAATTAAGAAGGGCACATCATTTGCTAGTATAGACTAAGGTAATTGGTATCTACATATCTATGCTCCTCTGTTGCCAAAAGGCATACACATGAAAAAGATACAGCTGCCACCTTTCTTTGCATAGTGCATTCCTGAAAAGCTCTGTGCAAATCAAATCCCATTATAAAACCAGAAATGATTCATCTTTTCTGATTGATCTTCAATAGGAATGGCTCTTAACATTTAACCTTTAAGATCCTTTGTCTGAGCCACATGGGGTTTAACTTCCTTTTCTGTACTAGTGGTTCTAAATATTAGTTAATGAAATTTTCACTGGGCTGTGGTGAAATAAGAAAAATAAAGAAAATGAAGTAAATTTTTTGGAAGATAAATTTATTCAAATTAAATGGCTCTATTTTATGCTGAGATTATGTTTTTCCTTCCTTTCCGGTGTTAAAAAGACAAGACTTTTCTTTTACGAAATAGTGCTGATAATAGATGTTCATTTTAGTGTGTTGTTTAAAATTTGACTAGTTTGTGAAATCCAAAACTATTTGGACTACAGTATACCACCACACAAACCATCTCAATCCAACCTCCAACAAAAGTTAATGCTTTTTTAAAACAAATACTTAAAAATAGAACTTCCTTTGTGAAGAAAATATGCCTTGCTTCATCTTGTAACCCAAAGAGATGTCTTCCAGTATTTCTGGTTTTCAACAATGGATGCTAAATATTCCTTTTCCTTTTAGCAAACTCATCAGATTGGTTATACAAATAATAATAAAGTCTATGCACTTGAAATATAATAATTTCACCATCTAGAAATTCACATTTTACAGATTACATTAGTCAATGCTCTCAGTAACAAGGAACAGAATTTAAATACTCCCTACCCTTTAATATTGTTTACAAAAATTAAATAAGATAATGCAGGTAAAACATATAGTCAAGGCTAAAAAATAGTTACATATTATCACTTTCCTGAAGAGTTATTTGGTGGTGAAAAATGCTGGTTACTTTAGCACAGCCATACCGATTACAAGAAAAGTATGGTAGACTTCTAGCAGTATGATGCACATGGTAGCTGGTATACTTGGATTTGCTGTGCTGCGTCTGTTCTGGCAGAGTTCCAACATAAGATGTTGAGTGCTTTTGTTCTCAGTCATGAGTCCTAGTCCCCATTCCCCCCTTATAGCCCCCCACCAAAGGACAGATCCTATTCAGCACCCTACACCATTATACATATTTTAGTGGGAGTGACAGATATTAAGCAATCACCGAACATATCTTTGTAAACGAGACAGTGCCGTGACAGGAAAAGTGCATGGTAAAATAGGAATGTGTGACCAAGGGACCTGGTGTGGGTCAGCAACTTCCCTGAGAAAGTGCCATTTGAACTGATTAATAGGATGATTAGAAGCTAATGAAGTTAACCCTGTAAGAGTAATGGTCGGGATCAGAAGCCAGGAGGGATTAGAGTGAATTAAAGAAATTGAAGATCAGCATGGCTGTAACACAGTGAGTTAGAAGATGGAGAATGGTGTCATGGCAAAAAAAGAGGCAGTGTCTCCAGCAACATGGTGGGACAAACTGATTTGAACAGATACCCTCACCCAAAAAAAGATATACATGCTTGATATTTAATAAAAAGTTATTTTAACTATATGACCAATCACAGAAGGAAGAAGAAAAAATTTCCAGAAGGCAAAAAGAAAGAGATAAATGAAAGCTAGAGTGGTTAAGACTGGCATTGCAGTTATGCCCTAGGATTTCAGATGAGATATTAACCATTTGGATGGGAGTTAATGTTCTAAAGCCCATGTGGTGACAAGGGACACATCCACGGGCTGTGTGTGATGTGGGACAAACCAAATTCTCTGCAGAAAGCCCAGACACTTGACATTCTTTCATCCTTATAGACTACACATATATCCATTCACTGACCTATAAAGGTATCTATAAAACATTCCATTTGACCCAGTCTCCATGTGGAAAAATAAAAACTTCAGGCCTGCTCCAGGTTGACATATGAGGTTGAAATGAACACTACCTAAATGATGTGAAATATTAAGCAGAAAAAGGAGAGCAAAACTGCTCCAGAAAATGGTGGAAAACCCTGAGGCTTTCAACAGAAGAATATTCCATCATGCTGCATAAGAAAATATTAACAATCTAAAGTGCATGGAACACCTCAAAAATTTTTTTAAAAAATTAAAATTCTGCTGAAGATGAGTTTCCTAATTAAAAACGACAAATCATATCATAAAATAAATCACCATGAAGAAAGTCAGAAAAGACAGTTTTACCATGAAGCTACTCAGTCTCAAGACCCTTTAGTTGCATATGTATCTTCAAAGGCAATGGGACAGGCATTGGTAATATGTTCGTGGTCGTATATGTCTTCATAATATTTTCAAAAGTAAGATATTTTAAGTGCCATTGATTAAGACTGTTGTCTCTTTTCACTTCGGTTTCCCCTCCATCACAGTTCCTCTTGTGTTGAATGCTGGTAGAGTGACTTTGGAGAATTTTTGGACACACCTAAGAGCAGTTTAAGTTTACTAGGATATACTCATGTGGTCCCCAGTGACTTTCTTGTGCAGAGAAGTTATTACTAGCTGACCCGGTAAAGGAATGGCTTCCAGACATGCTTCTATGGCCCCCTGGACCAATTCACTTGATGTTGTGACTTTAAAGTGCAGGGTCAGAGCTTATATTGCAGAGTTTGTTTCCTAAGCAACAAGGCACCCCTGGTCTGTGGGGAGCAGAAGAGAAAGAGAGACAGAGGCGGTGGGGAGAGAGAGTCAGAGAGGGCACAAGGTGTTAACAATTGACAAAACTAAATGATATATAGGTGTCCATTGTATTCTTCTTGCAACATGTCTGCTTGGAAATAAAAATAAAGTAAACATAAAGTTGGGAAATAGGAAGTAAAAAATAAAAAGCTCATAATTTGTTGTTTGCTTTATCATTTTAAAGAAATATTCACTTTGGTATCTAAGGTTGTACTAGTAATTTTGTACTTTTCCATTACAGAAGGCCCTAAAATTATGCAAATATCAGGTCCCACAAAACCTGGATGAGCCACTAGCCAGCATAAATAACAAAAAGAAGAATTAAAACCCAAAGGAACAGACATACCCCCCAACACACACCCAAGAATAAAAAGGATAATCTAAAAGACTGAAAAATAGGCATGTTTAACAAGATTAAAGATATTATGAAAGTAAATTAAATCATAAGGAGAAAACGTACTTATGAAAAACTACAAAGCATATTGCAAAATAGTCAACCAAACTTTTTAAAAATAAAATATACAGTCATGAAAATTAAAAAGCAAATGGGCAGGATATACAGACAGCTTTGAATATAGAATAATTAACTGAAAAGTGTAAATGTGAAGAGATAACTCAGAAGGCAATGCAGAGAAATGAGAGATAAAAATTACAAAGAGAATGAAAGGTCTCAATATATGTTTAATAAAGTTCCAGAAGAGGAGAATAAAGAAAATGGAGAAAACAGCTATTCAAAGAAAGAATAGTTAAGACTTTTTTAGAATTAAAAGAAATTATCAGTCTTCACATTAAAGAATCACACTGAATCGTAAGAAAATTCACAAGAAACACAAACTCAGACACGTCATGCTAAAACAGCAGAAGCTCATGAACACAGAGACTGTATTAAAAATTACTAGAGAGGAAAAATAATTTATTTACAAAAGAATAAGAATCAGACTGACAGCAGACTTCTCATCAGCAATAATACATGCCAGAAGACAGCTAGAGTAAATGAACTGTCACCATAGAATTCTATAAAGCAATCATTCAAATTTGAGAGTGAAATAAAAATATTTGCAAGAAAACAAAACTAAGATTTTCTACTCCTCACAGACCCTTGCTACTCAAGAAGTAATGAGTTGTGTACAAGAAGTAATGGTGAGCTAAAAAAAAAGTGTACATATTAGTAAATCTAAATGAACACTGTATAAATTAATAATCATAACTAATAGTTTGGGAAATGTATAAAAGAAGATAGAAATAACTTACTAGTTTATGAGAAAGAGCTCCTTTTACTGGTTAGAAGGATAGAGATATTGATTTATTTAGATTTCATTAATCTAGGTAAAGATGGTAAATTTTAAAGGTGCTCATTAAATCATAAATTTAAGGCTTCAAAACCAAACAGAAGAAAAAGAGAGGGGAATGATTAAGAGAATTTCATTTGTCTAATAGAAGGCAGGAAAGGAGAGAAAAAAAGAAGAAAAAAACTATGAAAAATAGGAAATACAAATTAAGACGACAGTAATTCCAAATATGTCAAGAATTACAACAATAGAAATGATTGTATGTACCTATCTAAAAAATAGGGGTTCTATGATTGGATGAGCAAAACCCACTATCAAACTACATACAATTTACAAGAAACATATAAAATGTAAGAACACAAAAATATTAACAGTTAAAGGATGGATAAAAGTATGAGTTAAATAATAACCAAAGCAAAGTGGCATAGTAACCTAGATTAAACTAAGGAACATTAAATTGTAATCTATTATTAAATGAAGAAGATAATTACTTAACCATATAGTGGGGAAAGGACAGAAAAATAATAATTATAACACTGTATATGTTTAAACGTATGAATTAAAAGTAAAAGAAACAAAATTTTACAGATTTACAAGGAAAAATGTAAATATCCATAATCATGGGACATTTTAACACAGCTCTTTTATAATTGAAACATCAATTAGGCAAAATATTATTAATAGTAATCAGAATAAAACAGCACACTTGATGGATAGGTATATGTCCCCATATCTGCAATTTAGATAATATATCAATTTTTTTCAAAGGACCATTTACAAACTTGGACAAGTTTTATAAGTGTTTCTCTGAAAAACTGTGTATATATGAACATATAAAGATATATTTTATTGAATTTATACATTTGACGATAATTGACGGACAGCTCAAGAAAAAAATTAGCAAAGGATATCACTAGGCAATTTTTAAAAGAGACAACTTATGTGATCAATACACATGTGAAAAGTGGTTCACTCATCAGAAAGGTGCAAATTTAAATGGGGTCAAATTTCCCATCCATCAGGTTAACCAAAGTATCTGACTATCCTAGTTGTTGGAGAGCAGGCAGAGAATCAGGAAATTTCCTACAAGGTCAAGAGGGAAAACCAGAGCAACTTCTTTGAGAGAAATTGTCCATATCTACAAAAGTCAAAAATAACCCATGGCCTAGCAATGTTACTTTGACTTATAAACTCTAGAAAAGCGGCTCTCAAACTTTTTTGACAGCAATCTACAATTAAAAAAAACACAAAAACAGCCACCAAAAAACTATATATATATATATATATATATATATATATATTTCACATCACAAATCAGAACATACACACACATACACATAACTAAAATAATTTCGCAAGACAATACATAGCCTTTTACATGTTATTTGATAGAATACTTCTATCCTATCCTATCCTGTCCTATCCTATCCTATCCTATCATATCCTATCCTATCCTATCCTATCCTATCCTATCCTATCCTATCCCATCCCATCCTATCCCATCTATTCTATTCCTCTTCACTCTACTTCAGTCCAGTCCATTCCACTCTGGTCACAAGCCATTCAACTGATTTTGTGACACTAATTTGTTGTGTTCCTAAATTTGAAAATCATCCTGTTAGAAAAATTCCCCCACATGCTCAGAATTGTCCAAAAGTGTTTATTGAAGCGTTGTCTGCAATAATGAAATGTGTGATCAATCTAAATGTCATTATGTCAAAGAATGGATAGATAAAGACGCACATAATCATACAGTGGAATTCTCTGGAGCAAACTCTCCCGATTTACCTGGGACAGTCCCTGTTTCCTCCTGTTAACTCATTATGCCTTCTGGATAGTGCCCCCTTCCACTCTCAAACGTGTCAAGGTTTGGATGATCAAGTTAGGGCCAGCTTCATGGGCATGTGACCCATACAGTCACACAGTGTCCCACTCTCAGAGGGCCCCATGCTTGGGGTTTAATGCCCTACAGTCACCATCTTGAAATTCTTAATAATATTATCTTTGAATTAGCATTTTGAAAGTGAAGTTGATGAGACAATGGACAACGGAACACGTGCAGAGGAAGAGAGACTTGGAGACTCGGGTCCCACTTGGTCCCTCCTCCTGTCATCTCCTTACCTTCCTGGGTGTATCTTGGCTCCCTGTTTCTCCACACGCTGGTGACACAGGTCCCACCTGGCCACCACTCCCTGCTACTGCCCATTAACTGCTGCCACCCTCTGTCCAAGGTTCGGGGGGATTGGGGCCAGCTAAGTGCCCCATGACATTTTGGGGTGGGATATGGCACAGTGCCACCATCAGCCTCTTGTCCAACCCTGATCCGTGTACAAGGACAGAGGTTGCAATCCCTTAGGGGTTGCCTGTCCAAGCTGTGGGTTGGGGCATCAGTCCTATGAGGAGCAGAGATGCCTGAGAAGGAGAATGTCTCCATGCCTGAGTGAAAACAACATTAAACAGCAAATAAAATACACCATGACAGAGAGAGAAAAAGAACGTGGAAGAAAGACAAAGTTTTACATTTTAGTATCTTTCAGCACCCTTTCTTTCCCTGCCTTTTGAACAAGAGGCCCAACAAATTTTGTAGCTAGGCCTGGATAAAATATACGATCACTCTACTAATATTTTATTCTTCCACAGATCAATGAGAAGCCGTCAAATTGTTTTCATCAAGGAAAGGACATGATCAGATTTGCATTCTAGAAAGATCACCCTGCTGTGCATTCTAGTGTCCATCGCCCCCACCTGAATGCAGTGTGCTGATGCAACCACTGCTTGAGCACTGGTTTTCAATTATTATGAAAGTGTTATAATCCTATTATAAACTTGAATCACTAGAAGTCGGTAAGGGAAAGAAAGAGCAATTATCTGCCACTTGTCCTGTCTTCTTCCTACTCCAAGTCCACTCCCCTGCCAGGTGTTTCTTTTTGCCTCTGATTGTCATCCCTTTGAGCCCCCCTTGTCTGGGTGGGGGGTCCTTTTGCAACACTGCACCTGGAACGCTTAGTGTACGTTCAGGTGATTACCTTTGTTGATTAGTTTTGTCAATTCCTCCCATCCTTTCAGCGGATTTAGTTGGGTCACCTTGAGGGTACTTCAGTTTTAATTTAAATACATCCTTTAGCTTGCTTGTACTCTCTGACAGCTGCTATCATTCAATTTGCTCTGTGAGAGATTCTGCAAGTTTCTTCTCCTTTTTCCCCCCTAAGATATATTGAGTTCAAAAACAGAAACATAAAATGGGACTGAAAAGTGGTTTCCTGAGGTTACTACATCTCTTTTCTTTTCGGAAAGAGTGCAAGGAAGCCACATCTGAAGAATGAAGACTTACTCTATTTTCAGAGATTTCTGGGGAAAAGAGAATTCACAGCCTCCCTTCACACCCATTTCAGATTTAAACAGGCCTGTCAGGGAATTTTTCCTTATATCTAAACTAAATCTAGTTTAACATTCCTTTTAGGGCAGGCGGAGTACACAGTGTTCATTTGATAGTTGAACTAAGGCTTTCTTTTTGCTCTAACATGCCCCAAGGTGTTTTAGGATGGTGGTTGGATATGTCAGAGAGAAAATAGGTTTTATGTTATTTGGTCTGAATTTCCATTAGGTGCCTATTTGTCTGGACAAACAGGCAGGAGTGCCCATCTTTAAACCATCTTTAAATAATGAGCTCGGAGTTACCTGGGGAATTACTTACCAATGAGTGTTACCTTCAGCATGAGAAAAAATAGCTGATAAAATCATTACTGAGGGCTATAGAACACCCAGGTGAGTAGTATGGGCAGCTTCAGCCTGGATAAATCACGCCTCTCTAATCTATTTGGAATTTTTGAAAGAGTTAACAAAATAGTGAAGTGTGGAGAAGTAGTGGGCATTAAATATTTAGACATTCAAAAGGCTTTTGATCAAGCCTCTAACCAGAAAACATTTAGGATCTATTTCAGCCTTACGTAGACCCAAGAGGTGAGAGGTAAAATTCTGTCTTGTAAAACCTTGAAGTTAAAAAAAAAAATTGTATAACAATGAAAATGAAAGATAGGAATAGATGATGTGGTTAGCCTGAAAGGAAGTTAATAAAAAGGTGCCCTAGGGAATAGCATTGGAACCAGATTTCCTCTATATGTTAAAACCAATCAATCTGGAAAGCCTTCTGAGTAATGAGGTTGCAAAATACATTGGTAACAGAATTATTTAGGCTAGTCAGGAGTGGGGAACATTTTGAGGAACTCCAGAAGGATGCAACAAAATGGGTAGTTGAATAATCTGATGTTAGATAAAATTGAGCCAAGACAAGAGAATGGTAGTTCATATTACAAAGAATAATTTAAGCTACTGATGCACACTGATAGATTTTGAATTAACTATAACCTTTCGGGAGAAAGGTCTAACAGTCATTATGAACATCTCAATAAAGGTATCTGTTCACAGCAGAAAGACTGTAGGAAAGGTCTCCACAAGTGCAAGTGAAATGATTAGAAGCATTTGAGAAGAGATGGAGAAGGCCAGGATTATTTCATTTGTAAAGGAGAGAAAGTAAGAGGAAATTTGGTAGAAGAGGGTAAAAAATGAAATGTTAAAACAAAAAGTCCAGTTGAGTACTCCTATTCACCCTTTCCCATAACACTAGGAATTCAGTGAAATTAGATAACACGAAATTTAAATGAGAATGAGGGAAAATGCTTATGTAATTCGTAGTTAACATTATGAGCTCCCTGCATGAAATGTCATTGAGCGAGATACCAACTACTGAGCAAGGTATCAAATGGGTTACATGTTCACAGGAGTGGGCTGAGATTAAACTTGCTCTGTGAAATCCTATTAGAGACGGTGTGTGAACGTGTAGTCTAAAGTGGTTTCCACAGTCTCTCTTGTATTTGAACTAATTTATATGTGTGTGTCTCTCATTAGGTTATGAATTCCTAGAAAGCAGGGATTTTCGTCTTACACATTTTTGTATCCTTTTCCCTTTCCTCTTCAGTGTCTAGTAATATGCTTTGCTTCTAGGTGGTACTCAGTAAGTACTTCCGGATTTGGAGCATGTGTGGCTTGGGGGAGTGGGAGGGTTGAGCAATGGAAGGGATAATTTTCTTCCTGAGTCTGTCTGCCCCCACCACTCCCACCGAATGTCTATTTAACTGATACTGCAGCCATCAAGCAGCAACAAAAGGTGATGAGACGAGATCAGAGAAAGGAAAGGAAGGAGGGATGTAGGGTTGGAAGCCATTGATTATTATTAACAACCTATTGTGTGCCAGGCACTTTGCTGTGCATTTTGGTGCATGTCTTCTTATCAGCACCTTAAAAGCAAGTTTTGGTAGGGAGCAGTCACCACTTGTTTGGCAAAGAAACTGTTTTAAATTTCTCTGCTCTGCTCCTGGTCACACTCCGGAGAATACACAAGAGCTCAAGGAACTGACACTTAGTGCCTTCCTTGGAAGTTATCTACCTTAAAAAAACACATAATACAGAACCAATAGGATGTGTGTGTGTGTGTGTGTGTGTGTGTGTACATATATATAATAGAATGTGCATATGCATATATCAAGAGAGAAAAAGATTTTACCGAATTGTTGCATGTGATTGTGGAGGCTTGGCAAGTCCCAAATCTTCAGGGTGGGCTGGCAGGCTGGAGACCCAGGGAAGAGTTGCAGTTTGATTTCAAATGCTGTCTGCTGGGAGAATTCTCTCTTCCTCCAGAGAGGTCAGTCTTTTTCTATTAGGGTTTCAACAGATTGGATGAGGCCCACCCACATTTTGGAAGGTAATCTGCTTTACTCAAAATCTGCTATTTAAATCTTGATCTCATCTGAAAAAATACCTTCACTGAAACATCTAGAATAATCTTTGACCAAATATCTCTTTAAGTTGACATGTAAAATTGACCATCGCAGTATAGGTATCACACTCAGTCGTTGGTGGGGAGCAGCTTACAGGAAGTGCATCCTTGGCATGAATGCAGTAGTGGATGGATGGAGTGAGACAGCAGCTGGGGCCATCAATCATTTATGCTTTCTGGAGCAGATTCTATTCATGGTCATCACACACACTAAAGCAGTGATCAAGGAAGCATCAAAAGAGCTGTCCAGTACGTAACTCTAAGCAAGTGCTATAGATTTGAACATAAGTAACAGGAAAATGGGATCAAGAGAATGCATATAAGAGCCGAGCAGGTAGCCACGGATGAGGCAACACATTGGAGCAGAAAGGGAAGCAGAAAATCAGAGTGGCAGTGTGAGCAAAACCCAACACATAACAGGTACTATGCTAGGTGTTTTACACATATAATCTCATCTAATTCTCCTTAAAACACAATTAGACATAAATGAATATCATTGTAAAAAGAAGAGACTGAGGCTCAGAGAGTCTGCCTGACTTGGCCAAACTCATCTAGCTAATAGCAAAGAGGCCAGATTTAGGATTTGTCTTCCTGACCCTAAATCCCCTCTCTTTTTCTACCCTGTTATACCAACTTCCCCAGCTATCCTGGGACCAAAAGACGTATGTATTGAGTGAAGAAACAGGCATGCGGCAGCAGAAGCAAAAGATCTTTGTTATGAAGCAAACCATCTGCCTCAGCCGAGAAGCACCTTAATATATTTCTTACTGAGGCAACTTTCAGCCCCTGGGGCAGTCCAGATTCAGGCCTACATGTGAAAGCAAGAAAGTCCGTAGATTCAGTTGGTGGAAGCAGTGGGTATGAGGGCAGAGGCGTGGGCTGATCCCGACACGTCTTTGTGAAATGGGAATGAACTATCAGAAACAGAAGACAGTTTTCCTTTGAAAGTCTGTCACATTCACCATGAGGGTGATGAAAGACTTTGCTTCCTTGCCTTTTAGGTGGCTTCAATATGGCCAGACTTTGAAATTTAATACTGTACTGAATTTTGTATTGAATGTGGTGGTGCAATATTGAACTATCAAAGAAGGGGCTGGAACAGTACTTTTCAAATACTTGCTGCTCAGAATCCCTTTGCCCTTTTCCACTTACAGGTGTGATCTGATCTATTGATATTTTCTCTCTGAAAAGGCTCTCTGTCTATTCTATCGGGTTGCCCTATTTTTCCTTGTGTAATAGGCTGTATTTTGAAAAGGAATAGCCCAAACAACTTCGGCATATTGTTATTACTGTGCTGTTCTTTTGAAGAAATTCTTCTCTTGGCATTTGCTCTTTAATCAGACTTCAAGCTGTCATGATAGCAGCGCCCCTCCATTGCCAGACCCCACCACCACCCAGGCACTGACTCCTTTGTCCGTCTCAATGACTTCTGTCATCCTTAACACCGAGAGCACCCCTCCTGACATCCTGAGATGACGGTAAGGCAGTGGAGGCTTTCTTCCAACCCCTTTCCAGCAATGCCCGCTGCCGCCACTCTGCCACAGTCAGCAGACGCACTGTGTGGCTCTCTTTCTTCTTCTCATTGCCCTCCTCTGCCCACCCTTGCTCTTGATACCCACTTGAAATCCTCATGCATCACACGTACAGGCCCTGATGGGCACTAAATCTAAAGTGAATAAGCCAGAAGGAGCTATTGGGAGGCTACAAATCTGTTGAAAGCTATTTGTGCTCTAGGAGCATACTGAAGAGTCAGCCCACTCTTGTAAACACTGAGCCCTGAGATGGGGGTATTTTAGCCAGAGTTTGGAGAATTTCTAAAGAAGACTGGTCTGGGGACAGAATATAATTATACAGATATGGGTAGTGTCAACATGATATGGTCCATGTTATGAAAGAAACAAAGGGAACGATATTGTGTGTTGAGTGTCTCCTTGGCTGTGATTGTTGAAGACAGGGACCAAAGCTCCCAGCACTCTGAGCACTCAAGCACCCTGCTAGCACAATGGGTGCTCAATCAGTGTGTATTTAAGGGAACGGAATTGAAAAGCAAGGGAAAATGTAGTTCTTAAACTATTCCTGTGGCGTATGTTGTAGTCTTTGGGATAATCGGGTGAAAGTTAAGAGCCCTCCCCCCAGAAAAATGCACACACAAAAATTTGCATCAAATTTTAAGTGGTCCTGTTATCCACCTAAAGTGCTGCCATCAGCCTCATTTGAGATTTTCACATGCTTGAGATTCTAATGTAAAATTTTAAAAAATCACAGGAAAAGCAATGACATATCAACAAACCAGGGTTACATCCTCTTGTGGCAAAGGGTTGATGATCTGACATTTACATACAACCCCGACACTTACTGTTTATATGAAAACATTTCCTAACCTCCCTAAAGCCCATCTGCAAAAGAGGGACGAAGCCTTAAGTTCTTTTCTTTATGCTGTCGTGGCATTTCATGCAATAATTTATGTGATATAGTTATGCAGGCCTTCCAGACAGTGGATTATCATTGTCGCTACTATTGAGGGCATAAGGCTGGTTGTTTTATTTTATGTTTGCTCTCCTCTTCTTCCTCCTGCTCCTCCTCCTTCTGGACCTTCTTCCTCCTCCATCTCCTCCTCCTTCTTCTTCTGCTTGATATTTAGTGAAAAATGTGGGTATTTTAGAAGTTGTTCTGTATACATGGAGAGTCACCAGCAATGAAAATACCTCCATCTCGCATTAGCGTCTAGGGGGCTGCTGGCAACATACATTACTTAGCCCCCACTGTTTGTACAAAAAGCTTGGAGTCAGAGCTTAAAAGATTGAGATTTGAAAACTTCTTTCCATTTATTTTGGGAAGATGACACAACATCTTGTACGACTGTACTTTGTAAAGTTTACACATTTGGAAAATAGGGATAATAACATAACAGGGTTATTTGAGAATTCAAGAAACATTGTCCTTAAAAATAATACATTGAAAATTGTAAAGCACTCTGCAAGAGGTAGTTACCATTAGAAAAGAAAGATGAGAGAGTGCCAGTCTCACTGCTCTTTCGCTGTCCGGAGATGATGAGACCGCAGTGAGCATTGATGATTTTGTCTGCCCAGCCCTCGAATGGGATCGGAATGGACCTTCAGATTCCTCCCTGTGCCATCAGGTGTGGGAATGAGAACTCTTATCCACTCTTTTCCCCAGTCACAGTGCTTGGTCCTGGGTTGAGTCAATCAGACACTTCCCCTAAAATTTTCCAAATTAGAATTAATAGGGGTCGGCTCCGTGGCTTAGCGGTTGGGTGAGCGTGCTCCGCTGCTGGCTGCCCGGGTTCAGATCCGGGGCGCGCACGGATGCACCGCTTCTCCGAACATGCTGAGGCCGCGTGCCACATACAGCAACTAGAAGGATGTGCAGCTATGACATACAACTATCTACTGGGGCTTTGGGGAAAAAAAAAAAAGGAGGAGGATTGGCAATATATGTTAGCTCAGAGCCGGTCTTCCTCAGCAAAAAGAGGAGGATTAGTGTGGATGTTAGCTCAGGGCTGATCTTCCTCACAAAAAAAAATTAAATAAATAGAATTAATAGAAGAGGAGATTTTCCTCTCAAGAAGCCAAACTGGGAAGCTGTAAGTCTGGAGCTATACGTGCTGTAGTTTAGCCTCAGGTGAAAAGCTGTTTTGAGAGATGAAGCCAACATACAACAAGAAGTATGGAGAGCAGGACAAAAAGAAGCCTGAAGTGTTTTAAATCCCTGAAGTGGCAGAAGTCACCCTGATCCCTGCTTTCTTGAAGCTTGATTTGTCTGATGTTCCTTTAATTATATAATGTGTTGCTGTTGTCTCATTTTCTAAAGTTACTTTGTGGTGGGCTTCTCTCTCTTGCGCACAGGACTGAGACAGATCCTGCACGTGCCTTCAGAGAAGGTACAGCAGCGTAGCTATCAAAATGACGTCTTCACACACCTAGAGAAAAACATCTCTCGGTCCTCACTTTGGTCCTAGCCCAACCAAACCTACTTTTCAAGTTTTGTTTCCCATGAAAGCAATATGATCCCATGAAAGCATTTGCCTAAGAAGCTAGGAAGATGCTTCTCTACAATTTACAAAATAGCCTGTTCCTTAGCCCAGAGCTTGTGTGGGAAAGCACTGGGATCCTTGTGCATTCATTGTGCTTCTTGCTGCCAGAATGTGTCTTTAAGAAGTCCAGCTGAGGGATATGACAGAACAGAGCAATTTGGGTTGATTGGAGAGCAGACAATCACGAGGAGGAGACAACAGCAGGAAAGAAATGATTTCTGTGCAACAGTAGATTGTCGCTGTTTGGCTCTTTTAGCCCATGGAATCCGATAATTGTTTTCCCCAAGTTTCGTATTTGCTGCCAATTGAGTCCTATAATCAAGTGTGTAGGGAGGTCTGAATTATTTTTCTTGTCAGAGAGGAGTGTTGTTTATAAGTAGAGAGCTAACATACTACTTTGCCCTTAAGTCAAGTGAAGACAGATCTATGTGAATAGAAATAAGGGAATACCTAGCAACTCCCAGTTAATGCCAAGATAATCAGGAATTTTTAATTATTCCCCAATCTGATCATAATATTTTGTTTTAGGCCTCACAAGAATTAATCCTGTCACACTTTAAAATTTGAACTGTGACAAAGCAATATGTTTCAATTTAAAAACATCAATTCTGAATTGCCTGTGTAAACCTATCTACAGAATGTATTACCCTCAAAATACAAACAGATACAGAGACTACGAATAAATATAAAAATAGGCTTGATAATTTTCCCTAAAGCCCGGGAACTCTCTCAAAACACCACAAAGTATAATACTACTTCATTTCTCGGGCCTACGTAGAGAAATCTTTAAGAATTCCTAAAAGTGATGGTCTTTCATCCCCTCTATTAGCACCTACTCTTGATGCTTACCCTTTTCTACTTTTCTGTTACCACTGTATTTGTATTTCCTATATTTGATATTCCAGAACTTTCTCCATGCTTTATAAAGAACCAGCTAGTTTAAGGTTTTTTATTTGTTTGTTTCTGTCTCTAGATATGTACAAAACCATTTTGTTATGTTAGCCCCTTCTTAACATCAAGGATGTCTGAAATTAAATAAATTTATAGAAATAATTGCTAATTCCTTACTGTTGTACTCAGTTTTTTCTAGGTGCTATTGTATATATGTTTAGAATTAATCTTTAAGATAATTAGCTTTACCATTTGCACACGCCACACCTCTTGCGCCCTCACATACTCATTAAAAAAAAAACCCTGATATTTGAACATTTAGTTTTCAACTTCATTTTATAGAAAACAATCATTTTTCCTTTAGTTACATCTAATTTTCTACTAATATTTGTATATACACTTTCCTAGTAACCCTATTCTACAAAAGATAGATTTATAAATGTCAGCTGGAACAAACAACTCCTTGTATGTGTCATTTAATACATTTTTATTTTTCTATTTCAATTTTCCCTAGATCCACTCAATTTTTTCAGATAATTAGATTTTAAGCATTATCCTTAAGGTTTTCTAACAATATTGATCAAAATATGATTCATGTTGTCAATTGAGTTTTTAAAAATTTATCAGCCTGTATTCACACATAATTCAAGATGTGTGTAGTTTCCTAGTCTCCTGCCCTTTTGCCCTGCATAACGTACAGTAAATCCATAAGTACAAGTAGCTTATGTCAGGGTGAATTATTGAACTAAGAATTTAATATATGATCTGGGGAAAATACTACATTTTCACTGAAGGCAAACCATGAATCTCTTCGGGGCAGTTCAAGTTGACTCCTCAGACGCTTATTTCAAGTGTTTTTCCAAGGCATGCAGTTATATATCTGTATCTTTATACTTATGAATATATTTCATTTTGCAGTTAATAAAAGTATTATAGAAAATGTTAAAGAAGACCTTCATGTTTCTGTGGAAACTTTAAAATGTGCTCATGTGCAAATATATGACACAACTAGTATAGTGCTTGTGTTGGTTTATATTGCTTTGCCTTGATGTTTTCCATTTTTCCCACAATATAATTTTATTATATCAATAATACACAAGCACATTCATAAACTACAATAAAATAGAAGTATGTGTCTTGACATGAGTACAGCCATGTTTGGCTGCTCCATTGACCTATAGCCACCAGCACACAAAGAAATACAAAGCTGCTTTCTGTGTGGTGGGAACTGGCCTTTTCCCGGGAACTGGCCTTTCTCCCATGGAGGGAGTTGCAAGTTGTAACAGTTCAAGGCTCTTGGAGCGTCGTAGCACGGGATGGACTGGCCATCTGTGCCGGGCTAAGACGATAACCAAAGAAAACAATGCACGTGCACAACCACTGGGCTGGGAGGTTAGCCAAGGGGCTCAGTGCACGTATGCCACTGATAACTGTTTTGTGCATGGGAACACTGGATGCTTGCTCTGTAAACTCTGTAACTGCTTATACAAACTGCTGGAAGCCGAGACCTGGTGAGAGTTCCACCTGTGGAAGGGACACCTTGCCCAGGACGTGTGATCCTTGCCCAGCCGCGTCGATTGACAGGACTCTCCCGGCAGTGGGGCGTGGATATTGTGAGTTTTTGATTTGATGTGAAGTAATTGATCTAATGTGTTCTCTTTTCGGTCAACCTGGTGTTTCTCTTTCCGGTTGATTTGTGTCATTTCTCTTCAGCCGATGTGGGTGTTTTCCCTTTCCAGTCGGGCTGATGTTTTTTCCCTCTTAATATTTGACCTATTTGGATCTGTTTGCAGACTATCGCCTTTACTATCCTCCATATAATAAAATATACCTTCAGTCCATTTGTTTGGAGAGGAAAGTGTCTTTTACGTCTCCGATCGAATCCCCGAACCTCTCATAACAGTATGTAAGAAAAGTGGGAATATCCTCCTGTATTCATCATCCCCCCATCTCACACATGCACACATACATACACACACAACTGCCAAATCCTACTTCCTTCTACAGATATAATCATTTTGTGGTTTAATGTGCTTCCTTGCAGAATATTTCTGTGTATTTAAATACACATATGTAATTAACCTCAAATATATTTGTTTGCTTTGTTTTAATTTGCTGTGAGTTCATACCTCATATGCTTATGATTTGCATTTGCTCTTTCCTCTTCCTGAAATGTTTGTCTTCAAGATATCCACTAGGCTTAGTTACATCCTTTAGGTCTTATCCAAATCTCTGCTTTTATTAAGACCTTTCCTAACCACCCTATTAAGAACTGAAACCTCCTCTCCCACAATATTTCCTGACCAACCCTGTCCCTGACTTGTCTTCATAGTTCTTTTGACCTTATAAGTGACATATTATATATTTTATGCCTTTGTTATGTACCCACTAGGGTGCAAGATCCATCAGAGCAGATTTTTTTGTCTGGTTCATTTACTACTAATTTCTCAGCATCTAGAAAAGTGCCTGATGCAAGTAAATATTTGTGTTAATGAATGAAAACTGTGGTTATTAAAAGTGTGTGGTTTGGAGCCAGATTACCTAGACTTAATCCTGGGTCCAACATCCACTACTGATGATGCTGGCAACTTATTTAAACTCTTTGTTCTTTGGTTTCCTCTTCATTAATACAAAGGTAATAATAATACCTAGCACCTGGATTGTTGTAAGGCTTAAACAGTTTAAAGTTGATACATGTGAAGTACACAGGGTAGTACCAAACATACAATCTTCGCTAAATTGTTAGCTAATAAATGTATTGGTAGTAGCAGTGTCAGTGGTAGTAATAGTAGGAGAGTAGCTCTTTCATTCAACAATGTCTTAGAAACATTTCAGTCATTACGTACAAGTTCACCCCAATCTTTATTGCTAGAGAGTCATCCATTGTATGAGTTTACTGTAATGTGTATAACCACTTCCCTATTGGCGGACACCAAAGTTGTGCCCAAAATTTCCATGTTACAGAGATGTTTTAATTTCAAATGAGCATTCTTGTACACTTATGTTTGCGTAATATTTATACAATGCCATGTCATATGTATTATGTGAATCTCCCAGTCAAAGAATATGGCTATTCTAATGTTTGATAATTACTGCCAAAAAAGTTGTAGCGATATACATTCCTACCAGCAGGAATTGCAAATATCCATTTGCCACAGCTTTCCTCAAAATTGGATGTTTATTGACCTTTCCACAATTTTGCTAACCTAATGGGTCTCAATTAAGTTGTTGTTTTAATTTGCATTTTAGTAACAGCTATTAATGTTACTAATTAATACAAGTATTAATTTTGACCAACTTTTATAACTTTATTAAACATTTATATTCTCTGAACTTTGTCTTTTTGTATGATAATTTGTAAGATATACATGATGAATAATAATCCCTAATTTGTTATTTCTTATAGATTAAGCAAATATTTTCTCCTGGACTCCCTTTTCTGTTATTTCTTCTCTCTCTGTCTCTTTCGCTCTCTCTCAACTGCTTTTGCTTTACAGAAATTTTGAAATGCTATTCTACTAAACAACCAATCATTTAATTTATAGCTTCTAGATTTAAAGATTATAAACCCTTCTATATTTCCTTCAAATATTTTTATTGTCTTTTTTAATTGAGCACTTAAAGTCCTTTGGTAGATAATGTGTGTATACATGCAGCATGAGGTTGGTATCTGACTTAATTTTTCCTTAAAGGAATAGCCTAATTGTTCCAACATAATATATTGAAAATTCTTTTCTTTCCTCAAGTATTTAATATCATATCTCTTTAATATACTGTTTCCCAAACACATATATGTCTGTTTCCGGACTCTTTATCTTTTTCATTAATATCCTTGTGTATTCATACGCAAGTAGTGTACTGTTTTCATTACTGAAGTATTATGGTTTGTTATAAACCGGTTTGTTATTTTTTAAATCTTCAAGATTGTTCTTTTCATTAAGGTAAATTCTCAGGGATTACTGAAGTCAAAATTATCTTGAATAATATCACTATCCATATTTTTCCATAAATTTTTAATATAAATTTTACTTAATATTTACTCAGTTACTGAAATGATAATTCGTATTAACTGTAGTATTATAATAAATGAATTTATTAAGCATTCTCAAGTAATCTTCATAAAGAACAATGGATCAACAACAAACATTTTCTAGATCAGTGTTTCTTAACCTTGGCACTATTGACATTTCAGCCAGGTAAGTGTCTGTTGTGGGAGCTGTCCTGTGCATTGTAGGATGTTTATCAACATCTTTGGTCTCTACCCAGCAGATGCCAATAGCATAGAACCCCTCTCATAGTTTTGACAACCAAAAAAGTCTCCAGATTTCTCCTAGACTCTGTCCTCTTCCCCCTTCTTCTCTTCCCTCCCCTCCCCCTCCTCCTTTCCTCTCTCCTTTCTCTCTCTCTCTCTCTCTCTCAATCTCTTACTCCCTATATATCTCTCTGTCTCCCTGTCTCCAGATATTTTTTGCTCTTGGTTGAGAACCCCTGCTTAGGATTGTTATTTTACTAAACAAGATGGTACTTTTTAGTCTAATTCTAAAAATTTAGATGCCTGAGCAAACTTTAGTAGCCAAAAAAATCCAATGAAATGAGAGTAAAGAAGAATAAAAAAAAGAGGAGATAAATTGATAAAATACTTGTGGTACATCAGGGTTTTAAAAATGTCTGCAACAATATCTTTCTTTCCACATGCCCCTTTTTATTGTGATATTTCTACTCTCTCAGCAAGAAGTGTCATCTATTTTCCTTCCCCTGAATCTGGGCTGATCCTGGGACTGCATTGACTAATAGAATATGGCAGAAGTAACATTTTGGAACGTCCAAGCCCAAGTTTCTTATGACAAGCATTAAGAAGGCTGGATACAGTCATTATTTTTGCAGCTAGACTGAAAGAAAGATGAAGTAGAGAGACCACAGGGAGAGGTCATTTGGAGAGACAGAGACCCTAAGACCACATAGAAAGAGAGAGAGACGCTCAGTCAACTCCCAGATGGGAGTCAAAAAGCGTTCTTGGACATTCCAGCCTCAGCAGATGCCATACAAGCCATCCCAACATGAACCATACCCAAATTTAAAAATCATGAGCAACAAATGATTGATGTTATCTAAAGCAAATAAGCAATTGATAAGAGAAACAGAAATCAGATCTGAAAGTGGGGTACTGCTGTAACAAAAACGTAGATCATTTGCCACCGGCTTCAGCACCAAGCGACCAGCAGAGGCCTAAAGGACCTTGAGGAGGGTGTCAGTGGAAGCTGGAAGGCAGCAAGGAAACTGTTATTGGAGGCTGGAGAAAAGCGAACGTGAATGGTGCGCTGGAAGAACAGCTAGAAAAAACACTGTCAGCAGTAACATAGAAAATAGGGTAGTTTAGGTAGTGCTGCCTCTAGTAGGCAGAACAATGGACACCTCCCTCCCAAATTTCCATGTCCTGATCCCTGGAACCTGTGAATGTGTTACCTTAATGGAAAAGGGAACTTTTCACATGTAGTTCAAGTTACAGATGCTGAGATGGGGAGATTAGCCTAGATTATCCAGGTGGCTCAATCTAATTAAATCAGTTTTAAACATCAGAGAACCTTTCCCAGTAGAATGGATCAGTGGGAGATGGGACTGCCAGCAAAGGGTCAGAGAGATGTGACGTTACTGGCTTTGAAGATGGAGGAAGAAGATATGAGCCGAGAAACATGGGAGGTCACTACAACCTGAAAAAGGTAAGGAAACATTCTCCCTTAGAGTCTCCAGACTCTATACCAGTGTGGCTTGTCAGATTTCTGACCTACAAAACTATAAGGTAATACATTGATTGTATTTTTATTCCGTTTTATTGAGGTATAGTTGACAAAAAAAATTGTATGCATTTAAATTGTACAACACGATTATTTGATATATGTATACACTGTGAAATGATTACAACAATCAAGTTAATTAACACATCCATTATCTCATACTGTTACCTTTTTTGTGTGAGTGGCAACACTTAAGACCTACTCTTTTAGCTAATTTCAAATATACAATACAATATTATTAACTATAGTCACTATGATGTACATTAGATCCTCAGAACTTATTCATCTTATAACTGAAAGTTTATGCCCTTTGATCAGCATCTCCCCACTTCCCTCATCCCCAGCTCCTGGCAACCACCATTCTATTGTTTCTACGAGTCTGACTTTTTTTGTTTAGATTCCATATATAAGCGATACCACACAGTATTTCTCTGTCTCTGTCTGGCTTATTTCACTTAATGTAATGCCTTCCAGTTTCATCCATGTTGTCACAAATGGCAGGACTTCCTTCTTTTTTTATGGCTGAATAATATTCCATTGTGTATCTATACTGCATTTTCTCCATCCGTTCATCCGTTGAGGGACACTTAAGTTGTTTCACATCTTGGCTATTGTGAATAATGCTACAATGAGTATGGGAGAGTAGGTATCACTTCAAGATACTGATTTCTTTTCCTTTGGATATGTACATGGAAGTGGGATTTCTGGATCCTATGGTAGTTATGTTTTTAATTTTTTGAGGAACCTCCATACTGTTTTCCATAGTAGCTGTACCAATTTACATTCCCACCAACAGTGCACAAGCGTTCTCTTTTCTCCACACCCTTGTCAACCCTTGTTATCTCTTGTCTCTTTGGTAATAGCCATCTTAACAGGTATGAGGTGATATCTCATTGTGGTTTTCATTTGCATTTCCCTAATGATTACCAATGTTGAACAACTTTTCACGTGCCTGTTAGCCATGTATTCTTTGGAAAAAGGTCTATTCAGGTCCTTTGCCCACTTTATTAGTTGGATTGTTTGGTTTTTTGCTATTGAGTCGTATGAGTTTCATGTATATTTTAGATATTATCTCCCTATCAGGTACCTAGTTTGTAAATATTTTCTGCCATTCCATAGGTTGCATTTTAATTCTCTGAATGGTTTCTTTTGCTGTACAGAAACTTTTTAGTTTGATTTAGTCCACTTGTTTGTTTTTGCTTGTCTTGCCTGTGCTTTTGGCATCATATCCAAAAAATCATTGCCAAAACCAATGTCAAGGAGATTTTCTCCTATGTTTTCTTCTAGTTTAATAGTTTCAAGTCTTATACTTAAATCTTTTATCCATTTCCAGTTAATTTTGTGACTGGGGTAAGACAGGGGTCCAATTTCATTCTTTTGCATGTGGATATCCCTACACAATTTAACAACACCACTTATTGAAGAGACTGTCCTTTCTCCATTGTGTATTCTTGGCAACCTTGTCAGAGGCTGGTTGACTATATATGTGTGGATTTATTTCTGGGCTCTCTCTTCTGTTCCATTGGTCTATGTGTCTGTTTTTTTGCCAAGACCATACTGTTTTATTTACTATTGCTTTGTAATACAGTTTGAAATCAGGAAGTGTGATGCCTCCAGCTTTGTTCTTCATTCTAAAGATTGCTGAATTTTTGGACTGTTTCTTCTATTTTTTGCCAAAAAAGTCATTTGAATTTGATAGAGATTTCATGAATCTGTAGATTGCTTTGGGTACTATGGACATTTTGACAATATCAATTCTTCCAATCTAAGAATATAGATTTATGACTTCTTCAATTTCTTTCATCAATGCCTTATTGTTTATAGTGTACAGATCTTTCACTTCCTTGTTTAAATTTATTCCAAAGTAATTTATCTTTTTGATGCTATTGTAAATGAGATTGTTTTCCTAATTTCTTTTGTGAATAGTTCATTGTTAGCATATAGAAATGCAACTGATTTTTGTATGTTTTTGTTTGTATTTTTGTTTGTATCCTGAAACTACTGAATTTGTTTATTATTTCTACATTTATTTGGTGAAGTCTTTAGGGTTTTCTATATATAAGACCATGTCATCTTCAAACAGAGAAAATTTTACTTCTTCCTCTCCAATTTGGCTGCCTTTTAGTTCTTTTTCTTGCCTAATTGCTCTGGCTAGGACTTCCAGTACTATATTGAATAGAGGTGGCAAGAGTGGGCATCCTTATCTTGTTCCTGATCTTAGAGGAAAAACTTTCAACTTTTCACTGCTGAGTATGTTAGTTGTGGGCTTGTCATATATGGCCTTATCATGCTGAGGTACATTCCAGCTATATGAAAATTGTTGAGAGTCTTTCTCATGAAAGAACACTGAATTTTGTCAAGTGTTTATTCTGCATCTATTGAGATGATCATATGAATTTTATTCTTCATTCTGTTAATGTAGTGTATCACATTAGTTGTTTTGTGTATGCTGAATCATGCTTGAATCCCAGGGATAAATTCCACTTGATCATGATGTATGATTCCTTTAATGTGCTATTGAATTCACCTTCCTAGTATTTTGTTGTGAATTTTTGCATCTATGTTCATCAAGGATATTGACCTGTAATTTCCTTTTCTTGTAGTTTCTTTGTATGGCTTTGGAATCCAGCTAATTCTAGCCTTGTAAATGGGTTTAGAAGTTTTCCTTCCTCTTTAATTTTTTGGAAAAGCTTGATAAAGAGTCACATTTTTAAATGTTTTGTAGAATTCACCAGTGAATTTCGCTGTTTGGAACAATGATTCAATCTCCTTACTCATTATTGGTCTATTCAGATTTTCTGTTTTTCATGATTCAGTCTTGTTAGGTTGCGTGTTTCTGTGACTTTATCCATTTTCTCTAGATAATCCAATTTATTGGTGTATAATTTTTCATAACAGTCTCATGATCCTTTGCATTTCTGTCGTGTCAGTTGTAATATCTTCTCTTTCATTTCTGATATTGTCTTCTCTTTTTTTCTTAGTTCACCTAAAAGTTTT
The DNA here is from genome assembly GCF_020826845.1 of Diceros bicornis minor. Lineage (NCBI taxonomy): Eukaryota > Metazoa > Chordata > Mammalia > Perissodactyla > Rhinocerotidae > Diceros > Diceros bicornis. The sequence continues at coordinate 19,682,625 of NC_080743.1, read as the reverse complement.
TCAATTTTATTTATCTTTTCAAAGAAACAGTTGTTTTGTTGATCTTTTCTATGTTTTCCTAGTCTCTATTTCATTTATTTCTGCTCTGATCTTGTTATTTCCTTCATTCTGCTAATTTTGGGCTTAGTTTGTTCTTCTTTGTCTAGTTCCTTGAGGTATAAAGTCAAGTTGTTTATTTGAAACCTTTGTTCTTCTTAATGTAGGGATTTATTGCTATAAACGTCCATCTTAGGACTGCTTTTTCTGCATCCCATAAGTTTTGGTACATTGTGTTTCCATTTTTGTTTATCTCAAGATATTTTTTGATTTCCATTTTGATTTCTTCTTTGATCCATTGATTGTTAAGGAATGTGTTCTTTAACTTCCACATATTCATGAATTTTACAGCTTTCCTCCTGTTATTGATTTCTAGTTTCATACCATTTTGGTTGTAAAAGATACTTGATATGACCTTGATCTTCTTAAATTTGTTAAGACTTGTTTTGCGACCTAACATATGAGCTATCCTGAAGAATGTTCTGTGCAGACTTGAGAAAGTGAATTCTTCTGCTATTGGATGGAATATTCTGTCTATGTCTATTAGGTCCATTTGGTCTAAATGGTGTTCAAGTCCAATATTTCCTTATTGATTTGCTGTCTGGATGAGATATTCATTGTTGAAACTCAGTATTAAAGACCCCTATTATTCCATTGCAATCTATTTCTTCCTTCAAATCTGTTTATATTTGCTTAATGTATTTAGATGTTCCAATGTTGACTGCATATATATTTACAATTGTTACATTCTCTTGATGAATTGATTCCTTTATCTTTATTCTGTCTTTTGTTACAGTTTTTGACTTAAAGTCTATGTTGTCAGATATAAGTATAGCTACTCCTGCTCTCTTTTGGTTTCCATTTCCTTGGAATATCTTTTTCCATTTCTTCACTTCCAGCCTATGTGTGTTGTTAAAGCTGAAGTGAATTCCTTCTAAGCAGTATATAATTGTGTCTTTTTTTAAATTCATTAAGCCACTTTATGTCTTTTGATTTGAGGTTTTAATATATTTACATTTATAGTAATTATTGATAGGTAAGGACTTACTATTGCCATCTTAATTATTTTCTGGCTGTTTTGTATTTCCTTTGTTCCTTTCTTCCTCTCTTGCTGTCTTCCTTTGTGATTTGATGATGTTCCATAGTGGTTTGCTCTGATTCCTTTCGCTTTATCTTTTGTGTAACTCCTATAGGTTTTTGCTTTATGGTTACCATGAGGCTTATATGAAACATCTTATAGTTATAACAGTCTATTTTAAGCTGAAAACAACTTAATTTATATTTTATACAAAAACTATACTTTCACTTTTCTCTCATTTTATGTTTTGATATCAAAATTTACATCTTTTATGTTGTGTGTCTGCTATCAAATTATTGTAGCTATGGTTATTTTTAATACATCCACCTTGTAACTTTTATAGTAGAGTTAAGTGGCTTACATACCACCATTACAGTATTTGAATATTCTTAATTTGACTATATACTTACCTTTACCAATAGATTTTATACTTTCATGTGTTTTCATGCTACTAATTAGCATCCTTTCATTTCAGCTTAAAAAACTTCCTTTATCATTTCTTGTAAGGTAGATCTAGTGGTGATGAGCTCCTTCAGCTTTTGTTTATCTGAGAAAGTCTTTATTTCTCCTTCATTTCTGAACAACAGCTTTGCTGGCGAAAGCATTTTCGGTTGACAGTTTTTTTTCTTTCAGTACTTCGAATATATTATCCCACACTCTCCTGGCCTGAAAGATTTCTGCTGAGAAATCCACTGATAGTCTTCTGGGGGTTCTTTTGTATGAGTTGAGTTTCTTTTACTGCTTTCAAAATTCTCTCCGTCTTTGATTTTTGATAGTTTTATTACAATGTGTCTCAGTGCTTCCAGCTCATGGATTCTTCTGCTTGATCAAGACTACTGTTGAAACTCTCTTTGCATTTTTTCATTTCATTCACTGTATTCTTTAGCTCCAGAATTTCTGTTTGGTTCTTTTTTATTATTTCTATCTTTCATTGAACTTCTCGTTTTGTTTGTGGATTGTTTTCCTAATTTTGTTGAGTTGTTTCTGTTCTCTTGTAGCTCACCCAACTTCTTTAAAACAATTATTATGAATTATTTGGCAATTCGTACATCTTCATTTCTTTGGGATTGGTTTTTGGAAAATTATTATGTTCCTTTGGTGGTGTCATGTTTCCATGATTTTTTGTGTTTCTTGTGGCCTTGCATTGATAGCTGCACATTTGATGGAGCAGTCACCTCTCCCAGATTTTATGAACTGTTTTTGGTGGGTAAAGATCTTCACCAGTGGTTGAGTGTGAGGGCATTGACTGGGTGGGGTATGGCATTTCCTGCTCTAGGGATGGCCTAGTGGTATAGTCTCTGTATAGCTCCATCAGGTAAGGTCAGTGTCGGTGAACATTGCAGAGGTCCTCAGGGGTCGAGGCTGCAGGTATTACAGTGGCAATGAGGACTGTTTAGATCTTTAGTGGCAAAAGATGCTGAGACCCTCCTGATCTCTTTTTCTTCCATGGGGGATGTCATGGTTGAGGGAATCCCTCTTGGTGCTGGGTCTGAACCATAGGTGTCCTCACAGTGGTAGTGGCACTGGTATCTAATGTGTTGGCACCTGTGGAACAGCCACCAAGCCAGGATCTGGAGTGTTGGAACATGCAGAACAACTATGGAGCCAGGGTCTGGAGCACAGGCACTTGTGGCTCTAGGGTCTAGGGCATTGTCTAGCCTGCAGCAGTGGAGGGTCCAGAGCCTGAGACACAGATACACAGAACAGCCATGGAGCCAGAGTCTGCAGTGCAGGTGCATGCAGAGCAGCTGTGTCTCTGGGGTCTGGGGTATGCACAGGGTTGGGGGGTCCTGACAGCCCTGGTCTCAGGGTGGCACAACAGCAGCTCCTTCTGGGGGTAGAGAGCACAACAGCGTCTCCCTCTTCAGAGTTTCTGTGGCAGTGATGGCTGTTGGTTACCTCACTGATGAAAGATGCTGGCGTCCTCTGCAGAGCAGGCCACTGGAGTCTGCACTGACAAATACTACAGGGTCCTCCACTGTGAAAGCTTTGGGGCGTCTGAGGCTGTCACAAGGACTGTTCAGGTCCTCAGTGGAAAAGTTTGCCATGGTAACACAGAGCAGGCCACTGGGGACCGTGATGGCACCCATCACGTGACTGATTCAAATGGCCTCCAGCTTTCTTTGTTTCTAGCTGTCTCCAGATATCTTCACTAAGCTGATCTCCCTAGCGATTCTTTCTGTGCAGTTATTCTCCATTCTTTGCTCTACTCTGTTGCTGTGTGTTCTCAGTTGGACTCTTAGTCTTCCCAGGGCTATTTTCATTTGTGAATAGCTGTCTCATTGTTGTTTCTGTGAGGGGAGAAAAGCTTGTATCTCCTACTCTGCCATCTTGCTGACCTCAGCACAATACATTTGTTGTTTTAAATAAATAAGTTTGTGGTAATTTGTTATGACAGCAATAGAAAATGAATGCATATTGTTTAGTAAATGTGGGCAATGGGGAGATTATCCTAGATTATCTGGGTGGGCCCAATCTAAACACATAAATCCTTAAATGCAGAGAATTTTTTGGCTGTGGTTAGAGAGGGAGATGTGACTACAAAAGAATGGTCAGTGAAATGGAATATTGTTGGCTTTGAAGATGGAGAAAGTGGGCCATGAGCAAAGGAATGTGTGAGCCCTGTAGAAGCTGGAAAAAGCAAGGAAATGGATTCTCCCTTGGAGCCTCCAGAAAGGAACACAGTCCTGCTGACACCTTGATTTTAACTTGCTGTAATATTCACATATTCTACAATAATCACAAGAGATTACAGGCATATTGCACCAATGTAAAGAGCGGTACATCTCCTATGTCAAAGGCTAAGGAAGGCCTGAGACTGACACACTTAAGTTGGTTCTATCTCTATTCTTCCCTCTGTCCCATATAAACTCATGCACAGACACACATGTTCTAAAAAAGGTTTGATGGCCATTTTTTTCTAGAGTATTATAGAAAAATTATGTTGTCTGAAAAGTGGTACAAATCATTCATTTATTCAACAAATGTTTATTGAACTTTATTAGCTGTCAAGTACTGTCTGTAGTAGTCACTGGAGATACAACTATGGGTAAAACAGTGACTGCTCTCAAAAAACTATTAGGATTGAGTAAGTGATTAGCAAATAAACAGAAAGTTTCATTACGGAAGAGCGTATCACAATAGAGGTAATCTCATGGAGCTGTGGGGTAAAACAGAATGGGCTCTTAGGCAAGGCTTCAGTGATGAGAAATTCTTTCCTAGAGAAATTGTAGGAACAGTAAGAAATAGTAAGAATGATACTTCTAAGCTGGGAACAGAATGATGAGTAAGATTTCATCTGGAGAATAACAGGCCCTAACATTTTCAGGAATTTTTTTCTGGTCCAAGCATAGAGTACAAAGAAGATAGCAAAAAAAGAGAAAGAAAACACAAAGAGCTTAAAAGGGGCCAGATTTTGAAGGATTTTATAAGCCACAGTTAGGAGTATGGCGACCCCATAAGTGTTTTAAGAGGAGAAGTAACATAATTGTATTTGTATTTTTTAAAAATCCACTTCATTATACAATAGAGAATGGATTCACACAGATGGAACAAGAAATCAGAATACCAGTTAAGATATGTTGCAATAATATTTGGAAGAGATAATGACATGACCTTGGAAAATGGCAGAGAGGAATAAATTTGAGAGATACTCAAAAGTTATAATGAATAGCACTTGGTGATTATTTTAGCTATCTATGAACAAACTATCCCATAACTTAGTGGTATAAAACATCAGTAAAAATTATCTTTATTGCTCATATATTTCTGCAAGAATTCCTCCATGGTTAAAAAGACTACTCATTTTTACTTACATGGTGTTAACTGGGATGGCTTGACCAAGGTCGGAAAGTCCACAATGCCCTCACTTACATGTCTGGGACCCTGGTGCCAGCTCTCCGCTAGGTGCCTTGTTTCTCTTCCCTGTGACCTCTCTCTCTCTCTCTCTGTGCACCATCTCTGATCAATCAGTAATTCAGCTGAATCCTTTCTACATGGTGGCATGTTTCAAAGACAGTAAAAATGGAAGATGTGAGCCTTCTTAATGTCTAAGCTGAGTAGTCACATACTTACTTCTGCCACATCCTCTTCATCAAAGCAGGTTACAGAGCTTGTTAAGACTTAGGGAAGGGGGCCGGCCCTGTGGCTTAGTGGTTAAGTGTGCGCACTCTGCTGCTGGCGGCCCGGGTTCGGATCCCGGGCGTGCATCGACGCGCTGCTTCTCCGGCCATGCTGAGGCAGTGTCCCACACACAGGAACTAGAGGGATGTGCAGCTATGACATACAACTATCTACTGGGGCTTTGGGGGGGGGGGAATAAATAAATAAATAAAATCTTTAAAAAAAAAAAAAAAGATTTAGGGAAGGGAACATAGACCTGACCTCTTGATGGACAAATGGCAAAGTCACATTTTAAAAGATCATCTGGGGGAAAGTTGATTGAGGGGAATGAAGATGTCAAAGGTATTACCTCATCAACTAGAGGAAGGAGTGAAGCTATCATTTAGTGACATAGGTAACATGGGAGGAAGACCAATTTGAGGAGAACATAACAAGGTAGATTTTGAATATATAGATATATAGATGTACACAGATTCTTAAGAGATATCTAAGATAAGGTTATAAATCAAATACTCGTATTACTACCTTCTTGGTGTTCTAAGTACTTTGCAAATAGTAATTAATTGTCATAACAATGCTATGAAAAGAAGATATTAGTATTATTTTTATTATTCTCATTTTGTACGTAAAGAACTAAGAATCTGAGAGGTCAACTAACTTGCCCACAGTCACATAACTATTAAGGGACAGAAGCAGGATTAAAACCCAAGTAGTCTAGCTCTGAATTGCTTAGCTAAACCACTTTTCTCTGCTAACTCTCAGTAGATAGAGGATTATGATTTTCTAGAGCTCAAGAGAAATATCCTATAACATGATTTAGATATTTATAGTATTTCAACGTTTAAATTAGAAATGAGTGAAATTAAAATGAAAATTTTTTAACCTAGGGAAGTATACATAGGGCTGAAGGACATAAATCATATCTTTTCTCTTGTTTTCTTATATTTTTTGAGCCATAATAGCAAGAATGATATGAACTTCTGATCTCTCAGCAGCAAAATACATACAGCACAAACTTTCTGGTGAGATATTTAATTGTTCCTTGAAAGAAATGGTCAACTGTTAAGTGAAGATGCTGTTCTGACTCGATTTTGTGAAATTTAAGTTATTGCAGACAAAAAGTCCAAAGATACCAGAGATAACATTTTTTGGCCAAATTTTGTCTTTCAGTGTGCCGTTTATAAAATAGTATGTGTCAAAAAACTTACGGTTCCTTAAACTCCCGTGATATTGTGATACATAAGAAATATATATTTGGCCTTTGTCCCTGGTTCCTGCACAGAGCTCCTAAAACCCTTGGAATTTCTGAGTGATAGGGGTAGGAGGAGCATCTTTTGCTATTTATAATAAACCCCTTTCAGCCATACCTGAGTTTATGCTAATGAGATGACTACTGGTGAATGGGAGCTGATTGTTAGGGAATGAATCATGTGATTAGAGAGTTGGAACTTTCAGGTTCACCCCTGACCTGCAGAGAGGGGAGAGGAGCTGGAGATTGAGTTCAATCACCAATGGCCAATGATTTAATCAGTCATGCCTCCATGGAACCACCGTAAAAACTTTAAACAGTAAGGTTCAGAGAGCTTCCTCTTGCTGTACACATGGGGGTGCTGGGAGAGTGGCTCATCTGCAAAGGGCATGGAAGCTCTACATCCCTTCCCCCACAATTTGGCCTATGCATCTCTTCCATCTGTCCGTTTCTGAGTCGTATCCTTTCATAATAAACTAGTAATCTGGTAAACAAACTGTTTTCCTGAGCTTGTTTAGCCTTTCTAGCAAATTATTGAACCCAAGGAGGGGGTTGGGCGATCCCCCAATTTATAGCTGTTCAGTCAGAAATACAGGTGACAACCTGGGACTTGCGATTGGCATCTGAAGTGGGGGGCAGTCTCGTGGGACTGAGCCCTTTACCTGTGGGACGTGAACTAACTTCCAGCAGTCAGTGTCAGAATTGAGTTAAATTGGAGGACACGCAGTGTGTGTCTACTGGGAATTGGAGAATTGTTTGGTGTGGAAACACCCACGCTTCTGGTGTCAGAAGTGTTGAGAGTGTAGAGAGAAACAGAGTAGTTTACCATTAACTCCATACTACACGACGGGACATTCGGGGAACAATGACTACCTGAGTATTGCTAAAGCATTTTGAAAGTGCAGAAATCTTTGCTTTTAGTTTAAATTTGGCTCATTCCTGGAAGCCTGCCTTTGATCTCAGTCCAAAATTCCCTTGATACCTATACAGTTCATTCCCAAATAAGAGAATGGGGGTGAACCTTATCAGAAATAATTTTGCTGGCTTAGACCAGGGAAAATACCCAATGAACCCATCAATTTGTTCTTTTTGAAAATGATTTCAACTTATTATATCAACTCTATAAAACTGATTTCCTAAATCTCAATGATAGCTCTATGACAATTAGAATTTTCTTTAAATCAGTGACTTGACAAAACACTTGAATACCAATCTCTTTTATAAACCACCTCTTAAAATCGTGGCAAGCATTCTCAGACAATTCAAGCTCTGTGAATCAGTTTGAAAAAATTGAATTAGAAGGTGGTAGTCTTGGCACCAGAGTGTGGGCCAGACATGCTCTGGATCTTTCCCAAGGTCAAATACTAAATCTTTGATCCCAGGCAGATGTCACTCAGATTCATTAATTTGTCAAAGAAGAATCAGGGTCCAGGATAGAGTTATATTCCTTATTGCTATTAGGTGGAGGAGAGGTTGTCGAAAATGAATAAAAAAGCGAAAAATAAAATAAATTTATCTTGAAGTCCACACCCTTTTGCCTCTGAATTGGCAGAATTGTATTTATGTACAGAAAGAAGCATTGCTTTACATATTGCCGGCCTTGATCTGACAGTAGGGAAAATAGTCTAGTGTTAACATCAGCTGGAATACAGCCCAAACCTTCTCTCTCACTCACAGTTGCTGCTCATGCCTGCAACACCCAGCAGAGACCCCCGAGTTCAACCTTAGCAGTGAGTGTGGCCAAGAACTCGGCCATGTGGCAAGCACTCCTAGGCCTCTTAAGTTGCTGAATAGAATCTATGGATTCAAGCCAACTTCCCACAAGTCCTAGCTGCGTCTCTGCTATCATTCCTCCGATTTCTAAGCCTAGGCTGGGATGTAAGGGCAATCTGGAGAGAGAGAAATTCCCTAAACAAACTGAGATCATTCTCATTCCAGTCTTTTGAACATGCTATTTCTTTACCTGGAATACACTTTCTTTTTTTTATATTCAAAAAATTGCTATCACGCTGTAAGTCTCAACTTAAACATCACTTTTTTTACTTTTTACAGAGATTTCCCTAACCTTCTCATTTAGGCAGGGGGCACCATTGTGTGTTTCTGTTATATTCGATAGTTTCCTGATTTTTCAGTTAGAAAAATTTACTCATACTCACAGAAACGTAAGGAAGACTATAACAAATTGACCCACAACTAAGAATTAACTAACATTTAATTTTATTTCCTTCTAGTATTTTCTTCTGTGTGGAGTCCTATTTGCCTCTGGCCCTGACCTAAGATGACTACACTCATGAGTTTGATTTACATACTTCAAACCCACTCAGTTTTTATACACACAGACAAACAAAAATTTCATTAATGATAATACACCATTGCCCTGTATATGTTGTAAATTTATAGAAATATACCATTTTATTGTAAACAACATTTTTGAAATATATCCATGTCGATAGTTATAGATATGTCATTCTTTTAAATTACCATAGCTTATTACTTAATTCTTATCATGTCTTTCACATGTATATACTGAATCTTATCGACTATTTCTCAGAAAACTCCAAGAAATTATGAACTTTGTTCACCATTGTTTCTTTCATTTCATAGCACAGTGCCTGCTATTCTACTGGCAAATAGCAGAATACTGATTGAAGTTTGTTCTTACATTTACCTTGAAATGAGCTTTGTGTGTATATTTGGAAATCTGATTATTAAATTTCCTCTTCTTGCTTTTACTAAAGTTTGTAGAACAATTCAGAGAAAATGTTGTTCAGGTTTTGTTGATTTAGATCTTTGGTCTTAATTTAGTGGGATTTTTGAGAGCTTTATTAATGTCATATACTGCTGGGCAACTAGTAAGTTATGGTGAGCTCATTGAAAATGCCTACCGCGGGCAGGAGAGCTCCCGAACAGGGGTCAGTCTGGACTTGCTTGACTTTGGACACATTACTCTGCTCTCTCTCGAAACTTCAATTTTATCTGTAAGACGTCGAGGGAGGTGATAAAGCTTCACCTCCAGGATTAACGTGAAATAGCCCATGTAACGCTGTTACGCCGTGTCTGATACATCATGTAAGTACAATGAACATTGGTGGTTACACAGATTACAAGCTATTAAGATTCTCTATGTTCTAGAATGCTGAGAAATGCTATAAACAAACATCTTTTGTGGGATAATCTCATTCTTTCCTTGAAAGATTTTAGAAACTCACCTTTAAAACTCACAAAAAATACTCACTATACCCTTCCTATAAAGTAGTATAGTGCAAAGTGTGGAGGCTTTGGACTCAGTCAGACCAGAGTCCAAGGTACTAATAACTGGTTTGTTGTGTGACTTTGGCCAAGCTATTTCATCTCTTCAAGCCTCAGGTTTTCATCTGCTGATCAGGGAGTGTCAGACTTCCTTAGCAGTCTAAAGTCATTACCCTCTCTGCTCCCAGCCTATCAAAGAGGAACCTTGATAAGAAATCAAGACAAAACAGAATTCTCAAAACACACACAATGATACTGGTGAGGGAAGTTTTTATGAGATAATTAAAGCCATTATAATAGATCTAGACAGTATCCTTTTCTTTCTGCTTGTGTGTTTACTCTGGTTTCTGTGGCTAGGTTAGCAGTGAGGATTTGAGACAACTCTCCACCCATATATCAAAAACAGAAACTAGATGGAAGCCAAATAAAGAATACATGAAACAGAATTCTCAAGACAGCATCAGAATTAGGACCAGGCCATAAAGAGGGGAGATGGGTCCTCAAGAACCTTATATGGCTCAGGCCCCATAAAGGCAATATGTCAAATACAGACATGGGGCAGACACTTGAGCTATAAATGAACTGTGTATCTTTACTTATAGTAAACTTTGCCCATAGAGCCTTTGGGGACCAAGTAATGTATGGACAATTAGTGTCTGGATCAAATTTTAAGGACTTGGGGTCCACAGCTTCACCACTAAATTTTCCCTGGACCTTGTATTGGCACCAACATCACAGAGGTGTTATAGGATCTAAATGAAATGACATATAGAAAGTATTTTGCTTATTCTCTTCTTCCTACAAGTTTTCATTCTTAAGGATCTTGTAGGAGTAAGCTCTAAGTAAAATGTTAAAGTGAGCAATGTTGTATTTGGCATTCTCCCTTCTACTTCTCTGTCCCCTGATGTTTCTCTATCTTCTATCTCTTTTTGCAGATTCTTTGTCTAACTAATCACAGGAGTTGGGTTTCTCATTTGTTTGTTTCACCTTTGTAAATATGAGACTTTAGCCAGCCTACGTACGAGTAATCATAAATCTCAGCATCTTTGAGCAAGGAATAACATTTAGCAATCTTCTTGCTATGCAACCAGCTAATCATCATGTCTTATCCAAAAATCCACCCACTGAGGTTATGATTGAATATAGACTCTTTAAGAAAGAATTTGCTTCTTCACCCACTCACTCAGAACTAGCTATTATGAAAAACAAGCATCTACTGATAAGATGCCCTTTCATACATATTTCATTTTAAGGGAGGACTATTGAAAATTAGACAGGACTCAAAGCAATGACTTTCTATGTGGAATTTCAGGTATAATCTAATGTGAGTAATAAAGGTTTCTGGGCTATAGAAATTGCTCAAGAAAAATAGTTATTGATCAGTTGAATAAATGGAAAGATAAACAAATGAATGAGAGATACTTTGGAATGGGATGCCTTAACAGAATTCCTTAAACAATTTGAAAATGGTACCCTGGGACTCAACTGCTATTTCAGAAACTAAAAACTCTCGCTTATTTTCTACATTTCCTTGTTTTCCAAGAATGCCCTTCGGAGATCTGGCAGCATAACACATAGTGGGGTGGGGGGCGGTGGGGGTGTGTGAGGAGGTGGAGGAGAATGACTCACTGACCTTGGGTGACACCTGGAATGCGACCTGCAGACTAGAGTACACCTCTCTTTTAAAATGTTTCATTCTTACAAAGCTTGTGTGTGTTTATGGCTTTAAGGCAGGAATTCTCTCAGGCTTAAGATGTAAATTAAAGCCATACAGTGTCAGCTTCAATAAGGGCCTCTGTTTTTCAAATTTTTTGACTTCCACTTAGAAAGACAACATTGCACTGGGAGCTTACTCTTTTTGATCAGTCTCAACATTTTTCCAGCCATTCTCAACTCCCCTTCAAAAGAATCTCCCACTAGAATTGCATGAATATTGTGCCCCCAAGGTGATGCAATGTTTGGAACAACAAAATATTGATTTCCCATTGTGTAACTTCCATTTAATTTAAACCAAAATGCAAGAAGGGGAAAGGGTTGGTAAGAGAGTATACTGCTATAACCCTTTCCAGTGATCCTTAAAAATTTCACCATTTCCAGTGTTGAATTTTGTTGACAAATACTTATTTCAGTCATATTTTGGCCTTATATAGCTCTTCAAAGTCTGGTTTTAAAAAATCTAAACTCTTCCTTAAAGCTTGGCTTCTCTAGCTCAGGGTGATTCCAAGAACTGATATGCTGAACATTAAACCCTAGCTGTTTGCCCAATTCAGCCTAATTCATCATAGCTAGTTTAATTCTTAGGACTTACTCCAAAATAGCCTCTAAACTTATTGGCTGCCCCATAAATGTATAAAAAGTCTGCTCTATTCCACCCCCAGCAACATGTACTTTGTTTTTGCAATCTCATTATTTTAGTCTAAGAGTAACTGAAAATCCTCTAAAGCAATGTTCTACCATTTTGTACAACCTATTATCTTATCTATCAGCTTTCCTCCTCATCCCCAAACATCAGCAGCATTTTCCTAAGATATTTTCCTCCGTTAGCATTATTTTATAAAACTATAGTTAAGTAAATTTACCATTGGTTATTTTGTTGTCTTTTTCTTGGCCTCATTTACCCAAGTAATTGTTGAAGTCCTTGCCACCTGATTGCTTTAGGTCAGGAGACAGACTCGTTAATTTTTCTCAGCTTTCATCATTTAATGGATACTGTAGTCATTCTTCTCATTATTAATTTTTAGATTTTTTTATGCATTCGCTTGTTAATTCACTTATTTAAAATTTTATTTAACAATGCAAAAAAAACTACCTTGTTCCAGACTGTGCTAAGCACTTTACACCATTGTACCTACTTTTCATAATAACTTTATAAGTTGACTTGACTTTTCTCATTTTACTGATAAAACTGAGGGTCAGGGAAATTAGATAACTTACCCAAACTTACACAGGTAAATAGTAAAAGCAGAACTGCAACCGATAATCTTCACTTTCAAAGCCTGAGTTTTAGCCTCCATGCTATTCTAAATTTATCAATGGATCACTATTTTGAGACATGATGTTAGTTGGTAAGCAGAGAAAAATAAATTTAAAAAAGATATTCCCTTCACAAAACTTGCAATATACGGCAATAGAAGAAAAAAATCTATATACAGAAAAAACTATAATACCTGGTATAAATATGACACAAGCCTGGGAAAAATATAATTTTTTTTTTCCCCAAAGCCCCAGTAGATAGTTGTACGTCATAGTTGCACATCCTTCTAGTTGCTGTATGTGGGACGAGGCCTCAGCATGGGCGGAGAAGCGGTGCGTTGGTGCGCGCCGGGGATCCGAATCCAGGCCGCCAGCAGCGGAGCGCGCGCACCCAACTGCTAAGCCACGGGGCGGCCCAAGCATGGGAAGAATAAAAGCTCTTCAAACAGAAGCTGAAAGATTCCCAATGATTCAAGATGATGGGTCAAATAAGACTTTTCATAAAAAGAAGGAAAAAAAAGGTACGGCAAATTTATTAGTTTCCGTAACTCCACAGTCCAAGAGTAGATTTGGTATCAGAGAAGCTTGATTCTGTGTTTATTTTATTTTTTAAAATTCTCCCCCCCACCAAAGCCCCAGTAGACAGTTGTATGTCATAGCTGTACCTCCTTCTAGTTGCTGTATGTGGGACGCGGCCTCAGCATGGCCGGAGAAGCGATGCCTTGGCGCGCGCCTGGGATCCGAACCCAGGCCGGCAGTAGTGGAGCGTGGGCACTTAACCGCTAAGCCACGGGGCTGGCCCAATTCTGTGTTTAAATGGTGACACTAGAGCCCATTTTTTTTCTCTTCCCATCTCTTAGACTTATTTCTTCAGTATCAGTCCTATACCTCTCCATGGTTCCAAAGCTGCAAGGCAACATGCTTGCTGGTTTACATCCAGCAAGAAAGAAAATCTGCTTCCTCAATAACTCACACAAAATGTTTGGAATTTTTATTGGTCGTGATTGACTTGACTTGTGTTGTCTGTCTCTCCTAAACAAATCATGGTTGCCCAGGGGAGAAGGTATGCTAATTGGCTTAATTTAATTAGGGATTCCTGCTGAGTTCTGGATTGGGTCAGTTAGAGGCACAAAGCACACCACAGAGAAATTCTGGATATTATCAGAAAATGGAAGAGAGTAATGTCCGTCACTAAGGATTTGTGCCTTAAGATCTCATGATTTGTATATGCTATGTATTAAACAGAAAAAAAATACGCAATAATTTAAAATTGTGACGTGGTATTCTCAAACCCCATTTACCAATATGCTTTCCATAGAGTATGGTATGTAATGATTCTTTATAAATTAACAATCCACCATCATGAAAATATGCTTAAAGGCTCATCTTCTGAGCTTTTCTTTGCTGTTGCTGTTCCCCTCAACTGAACTACTTTTCCTTACTCTTCTAAATTGTTAACAAGCTAAAGAGCACTGCTTAAACCCATCCTCAGCACACCTCTCTTGCTACCCTGCCCTAAGATGATGTCTTATTCTGCCAAATTCTGATACCATTCTCTGTAGTTCACCCATGTTTAATATCTCTGCTTATACTGTTAGCTATTTGTCTTTGTGTGTATGGGTTGTCTCTTCAACCTAATGATAATCTTCCTGAAGTCTTCCTGAATATCCAGGCTAGTTGTATATTAAACGTAAAGGACATTTGTAATTGTAATTACAAACACGGTTCATTTTTGGTAGAGCAGTGCTTCTTCACTCCATCAGGCAGCAGAAGACCTAGAAAAGCATTAAAGTTATTATGTTGTAAAATGAGACATCGATCTAACTGACTTGATGCAACTAGATATACTATTTTATGATAAATTAGTTACCATCCTAGAATTTATATAGCTAAGTAATAAAAAGCAACAAATATATAAGAAAAAAATTTTAGAGGAGAAATATAAAAATTCTATTAGTGTGTATGTGTTATTAATGTTTTTCTGTTGTGTTTTGCCTTGCCTTGTTTTTTGGTGAGGTGGAGGAAATAGAAGTCTTTTAAAATATTGGTGATATAATTCCTTGATTCAGCTCACAAGGCCTTGGAGTACTATGGGGCCACAGTTTGCAAACCTCTACCACAGTGGCAAAATGTTGTATTTAGCTTGACCTCAAGGTGTAAGACAGGTAACGGCTACAGGTGTTATTAATTACAATAGAATTCAGACTGGCTCAGTTACACTGAGCGTGGTCTCAAAATCAAGTCTAATCAATTCCAAAGACAAAGTTTTGAAGGCTTAGTGCATCTTGTTTTGATCTTTCAGATATTTAATCCTGTCTTCCTATTTTCCCAGAACTCTAAAGAAGCATATAGATAGGTTAACAAAAAGTGGTAAACATTTTTGATGCTGTTCATCTCTGCCTAGATTCTTTTCATCCTCAATAAATAGTAGAAGGGAGATGAGAGAAGGCACCAGCATTTCTTTAGCTCCAGTTATGTGCTAGGTACTTTGTATGGCTTCATTTATACATTCACTTTTTCATTCTTTATCAAATCCTTTTTTTAGAGCTGGCACATAACAGAAACAGGGTACTATTTTGATAAGCAAAAATAGACATACTCCCCACATTCATGAAGGGGATATATTCTAGTAGGGAAGTCAGACACTATCCACATTCATAATTGCAAACGGTGTTGGGAAGGAATAAAATGTTTATCCTCAACAGTTCCTAAGGAGGCATGCTGTCCCCTCTTCATAAGTGAAGAGGTTAAGGAATTTGTCCAAATCTACAAGGTTAGCAAAGGTCAGCGAGGCTGCCAAGAATTTTTGGGCAAGTGTTATCCTGCACCTCCCCTGGGGGCAGGTGCCATCACTCACATCGACAAGAATGTGGCTGAGGCTCCTAGAGTTTTGCAGTGTCCCACCTGCACAACCATATGCATGGCCTTTGGTCAGAGATGAGATTCAACCCTTGGTTTGTCCACGTTACCCTGATTACTATAGATTTTCAGGGTACCCATATCTGCAATGTGTTAATTTGTTCATCAAATCCATTGTGTATGAAAGGCAAGATATGTGGGACAGCACGTAAACAATATCCTGAGATATAGTTCCCCCTTCAATTGATAAAAGATTGCTTGGGTACCCAGTGTAGGTAAAAAACACAGTGAAAAAGGTGTTTTCTGGCCTCAGAATTTCCAGTAGACCAGGAAAATAAATGGAAATGAGATTGACCATTAAGACACTATTCACTTAGAGGTCATTTATTGTTAGTAAAGAATTTTTATTTGCTTCTCCTAGCAGTCATATTACTTATATAGACATTTGGCAAGGTAAGCAGAATGCCTGGATAAAAAAGTTTGAATTTTCTACTCTGGGCAGTGGTAGACCATTGTCAGTTTGGGGACTTGGTAGTGCCTTGTGCTACATATTTAGGATGGTTGCTCTGTCAGTGTTAAGACACATGAAGGAAACTCCAAGGCTCAGAGAATCCAATTAGAAGGCTTTTACAAAGGATCAATTTAAGGTGATAAATTCTTAGATTATGGTGATGAGAATTTAAAAAAATAGAGGGATAAATACAGAAAAATATGTACTCTTTAGAAGAAAAATCAAAGTCTCTCTTCTTGCTTTCCTGCAGTTGCAGCTGTGTGGCAAGTAACACAGTAAATTTTCCTTACTTTTTTACTGTAATATAAATTAATAATCTTACATAGCTCATTTCTCAGCTCGTTTTAATTAGTATCAGAATAGGAGAATGGGTATCTCAGGCTGTTAGTAATTTGATATAGAACTTTTCACCTCCAGGTCAATGGTAAGTGAAACACATTTACATATTTTTAAGTGGATTTATTGCTGTTGAAGGGAGCCCAGCTGTAATCCTTGACACCAGAACACGTTATTGCCAGAAAGCCCACAGGCGTTGAAACATTGATCAGGAAGTAACAAGGAGAAAGGTTCAATTTCAATGGCTCTTCAGTGTTTGGCTTGCCTTACAAGATCTTCTTAAATTGTTTTAATTAATCCTAATTATGATTCTATTTTTAAAGACTGATATCTATCTGATGACAAATTGGATGTGGACCAATAAGCTGGGCTTATTTCAATTTAGAATATGAACTATCCATGTTACTCAAAAATAATTATCCATATCAGAAAAAGCAAGAAATTTACTACAGAGCTCACTTTGTGTTAGGGGGAAAAAGAAGAAGTCATAGAAATTGTATTACAAATTTCAGTAATAGAAGTATGACTTTTACAATTAGAAAACAATAATTATGGTTACATTGATCTTAGCATCAATAGAATTAGAAGTTAATTTTTCTGGTTGTGTGTACCCACTTAACACCCCTAGAAATGGCCATAATGGATTTGACTCCATCCAATTTCTCCAGCATCCAGGGCAACACATCCATGGCAACAACTAAGTGCCATAAGTTTCTTAACTGTGAAAAAATAATTTCTTAACTCCCTTTAACTCAAGCTCTTATTAGGCAATGTAAAAACAAAAAAAAACAAACAATGAGAAACCTCAAATTTCAGTTCTATCATCATTGTATACATGCTCTATCAGACATAGTATTAGAAGATAGGCATATAATAAGGAATAAAACACAATACCTGGGTCTTAGCTGGAATTACACCAAATGAAGGACTTAGGAAAAGAGCTTGTATGCATATTATTTATTAGGGACATGATCCCAAGGATCAGGAGTGAGAGATAGTGGAGTGAAATAGGGAAGAAGGGAAAGCCAAACCAAAGGTTAACGGATTGGCCATCCCCGTGGACAAATGGTGTTCCACCCTGCCAGATTTTCTAAGGGGACTTATGAAATGTGTCCCAGAGTTGTTCACTTTGCAGATAAAAGGGAGATGATCCTTTTCCATTGCCTCCTGTTCTCCAATTCTGAAGTGTGACCTCCTGGAGGTGAGCTTCCCCACACTACCCAGTTGCACGTGTGTGACCGGCACAGGGAGACAACCATGCTGCAGTGTTAGGGAGGCCTCGTGGAGTCTAAGCAAGACACTGTCAGGTTCACTGTGTGAGTCTGGTCAGAGCCTATGTGCAACTGGATGGTGTAGCAGAGACTAGACGAAGAGATGAGGGTGAAAGGATGTGAAGGGAGGGGTGTTTAATGCATTCTGTCCTTACAGTACTCAATATTCAATGCCTCCCCAAGGAGGCAGATCTTCTTTTGAGGGAAAGAAGTTGAAAACAAGGAAAATAAAATCAAGAAAATTTTAAAGATGCATCCTTTTAGAATTATTGTATAGAATGGACAGATAGGTAGGGATTAAGTATATGGGCTTGGGGGTCAGATAAATTGTAGTTTGGATACTGTCTTGCATTCTTACTCATTGTACGGCATTTGTCAATTCACTTAGAGTTTCCTCATCAGTATGGTGGGGGAGGGGAGGTAAAATAGTTTCTATCCCATGCAACAATTTCAAGTATTACACGAGATTATGTCTGAGTAGCACCTAGTCCATTGTCTTGAATAGGTACCATATTAGAAAAAAATTATTAGCTCCTGCACAAGGTGAAGATTGAAACTCTACCCATTTTTTTATTTCCGTCTATGTTTATGCATCAAATGATGCCATGAAGCATAACACATTTTTAATATGACTTGAGGATTCCTAAGGTTGGAATAAGGCTTTTCATAGTACTGAAAACTGAAACATAGGGAAGCTATATTTTGTCTCAAGTCTTCTATTAGAGTTCAAAGTAGAAATTGTTTTAAGCTTCATTTTCAATTCACACAGTTTCTTTAAACTCCTCCTTATGAGAAGAGGCCAGCAGATGATTTGATGTTAAACTAACTTTTTAAAATTTTAAGAAAAAATTGATGTTTGGCTGAGCTGTTTCTTGAAACATCAGTGACCCTGAATGCTCAGTCTTCACAAGCTAGGAATTCCCTCAAGCTCCATAGCGGCATTGAGATCTTAACCTAACAACAGAACAGCAGGATCAGGCAAGTCACTGAGCTAAGACACCACTTGGGACCAGATTTTAATAGCTGACAACTCATAATGGATTGACAAAAGCAAAACATCATTAACTTGAATCTATGAAGTCGACATTTCCATATGCAAATAGGAGCTAGCACATATTCTCCCGTGTACAAGACTCATTGCTTGTTCAGTTATCTGTGAGTCCTTTAGGTTGCCTTCCTTTGTCTTTAAGATCCCAGCGGACAAGAAACATGTCTGGTACCTTGCTTTGCAAAACAACAACAGGTGCACAAATTGGGCCTCCCTAAATGTTTTTTATGGTAATGATGGTGATATTGTCGATTTCCTCTCTCGCATGGGTTTAAGATCTACAGTGTAATGTTGGCACCCAGGAAGAAAGGATAGTCACGAATAATATGTTTGAGCAGTAGGACATGAAAGTTACTGTATATTTATATAACAAGGACCACTGAACTGACCCCAGAAGGCATGAGTGCTAGAAAGAGTGCTCATCCTAATTTTCCATGTATTACATAGTTTAAGTTCGTAGTATCGATTCTTACAAAAGATGCTTCCTTCATTGCAAGCTAGGTAGCTCTTTCTTATTTATCTTTCTTGAGAATAATGCGGCTGGGGCATTTTACTTTTTGGTGTAAATCTGCTTGGTTTATTGCCAAAAAAAAAAAATTATAGCAACAGACTGCCAGCCTAATTCTGGCCCATGGGAAAATGATTTAACCTCTCTGAGCATTAAGTTCTTCTTGAGTAATTGTAACCTATCTTACAGACTTGTTGCGTGGATCAGATAAGATCAAATAAGATAATATAAAGTACTATAAAAACTTAAGCCATTGTTATTCCTGAAAATGCATCCTTTGGGCTGGACTTATGCATCTTAAGGAAATAGCCAATTATGCTATTTTCTTTATGAAAATATGATCTTGGACTTATTGTTCCGCATGCATATGAACACACCACAAGGCTCAGCAGCCTCCTAAGATTCTTTCCTCTTTACTTTCTTTCTTCATTTTCCCCAATGAGCTGTCCTTTCTTGGCTTGTCTTTCCTTCTCTGTTGTGTATATAAATGTTGTGTGTTAAGATCAAGGGGGCGGATACCTGGCTTGCTTCTCTGAGTTGTATCGCTCACGCTCATAAAGATTTTGCTTTGGGCATTGCAGCTGGCATTCCTCTCCTTTCTTTTCCTTGCTGCCGAAGAGTTCCACAAAAAAAAATAAGGAAGGCTTAAACCCTCCAATCCTGCTTCCTATCTACCTTGCATCCTCCTGTTACCAAAGGGGAAACACATGTTTTTCAAACTCAAGTTTTGCTGATGAAAGTTTTGTTCAGTTTCACAGCTTGACTTCAGAATTTTCCCAAGTGATGGTAAATTCCATTCCCTCGCAAAACAGGGAAATAATGTACAAGCATGTTTGGAAGGAAGACAGAAATCTCCCTCAAGCTTTAGTATCAGATAAATATAAGAAGGAAAGAATTTGTTATGCCAGTCTCTCTGTCATTCAAAATACTGACATGTTTAATGATTGTAAATTTGGGGAAAATATTTAACATAGGTCAATGGAATTTATTAAGTTATAAAAATGTAAACTTTGAAGCACAGATATAACATTGGTAGCATTTGGAGGCTGAAAAGACAAAGATAGAAGTAAAGTTTGCAGGTGGCTTGGGGTTGAATGCATATTTGTTGAATCAATTATAGTTGGAAAAAATGCTCCATTAGATTTTCTTCCTCTCATGCATTATACTATTTTGCTTAGAATAGTTTTTTTCTTAATAACTTATCTTTTCTTGTAAAAACAGATTTCTCTTATTTACTTAATAGTTACTTAAACTGCTATAATTTCAAATTCCTTTTTCTTTCCTTAGTTCACCACAGCCCAGATAAAAACTCTTTCTAAAGGTCACGTTCATTAAAAGTGTTATAAAAATAAATGGCTTGTAACAGGTAAGGAAAACACGATCCAGGAGGAATGATCCAGAATCTTATTTCCCAGCAGTGCCACAGGAAACCTTCATGTTCTTTTGGGTTTTATTTCTGTGTTCAGATCCAGCCAAGTGAACCCCCCACCTGGGTGTCAAGGGCTAGGACTGAAAGCTACAAAAGACAGAGAGACCCTTTCTACCTGAAAGAGGTTGTGGAAGTGAGCTAGTTTATTTAATCCCCCGGCAAACGTGTAGTCAAGTTAATCAGAATAAGAGAAACAGCCTCCTACATGTGAGAAAGGACTGTGAAAAATTATTTTTCAGGGTGTTTTATAGCCAAAACCCTTCAAGGGTATGGAGGAGCTCTCCAATCAGGAGCACAAATATTCAAGGAGAGCTTGTTTGTTTTATGGTTATTTTTATCCCACAATAAACAGCTTAAATTTGCAGACTATACTTTTGACTATAAAGTGGGTTATTTCTCAAGATGCTGGTGCTTTCCCATAACAGATGGAATAAATAGGAGAAAACGCTGGGAATACACCACTGAAATTCTGATTTATTCAATCATTAACAAAAAGAAGTGCAATTTCAATGGTAATAGAATGAAAACCCAACTGTTTCTACTTTCCTTTTGAAAACTTGTTTTCTATGGAGAACACTGTTCTTAGGCAAACACCTATTTAAACCTCGGCAATGTATAATCTTAACTTCAGGCAACGTGGTTGTGTAGGTTTGGTAATTTGTAATACTTCTGCAACTAGGGATAAAATATTAACTTTCAATAATATAAGCAATATCTGCAGTACAAATACTGAAGGAAAAAAACCCCACATGCTTTATCTCCTAGGAAAGATGTTATTTATATAAACACTCTGTACTTAGCTTTCAATGTTTCTTAAGGTAGTCGTTTTGCAGCTTTTCAGAGGAAACACAGTCCATGCATAACCTTTGGGGACTTGGCTGTAAGTAGACAGCCAATCAGTCCAGAGTCTCTTTCTCAGGACACAATTAAGAAGAGGGAAACAAAAGCCATTTAAGTGCAACAATGCTTAAAATAATCTTAGCGAGGCCACTTCCAGGTTGGAAACCACACTGAATGCCTTCTGGGAAAATTGTTTGAATATAATAAAGGCAAATAAAATATTGCAATAGGTTTAAAGGAAAAACAGAAAACCTAAAATTAAAAGTCCATGATACGCACATGTGCACGCACACACACAGGATATGTAAGAAGGTGGAACATTTCTCTCTTTATTTTCATCACATATCACAATAAGCTTGTGGGATATAAAGATTTCAATATATGCTTGCTTAAGCTTTTCTAAGAATTTGAGTAATCAGTCCTTGATCTGGATGGGCCTAACCAAGTTCACCTAATGTGGAGGCAGAAACCCAAGGTTGGAGCCTGGCTCTCTTATTAATCTTCGGTGTGACCTTGGCTAATTCATTCATTTTACCTCCTGGATCTCTTTTTTTTTTTTTTGAAATTTGGTAACTGGGCTTCTAAATGATCTAGAAGGTCTCTTCTGGTTCTAAAATCTTATCATCTTAAGCTCTTCTTTTTGTTTATTTGTTTCCAATTGAGTGTTTCCTTCCTTACTTTAAGCCTATTAATAAAAATAAATCAACATAGAATTATGTTTATGACATGTAACCACCTATATTTTTTACTAAAGAGAGATATGTTCATGACGGAAACCCTCAGTTTCGTTCTTTATTATCTTTAGTTTACATTAGATGAAAAGTTCTCTAGCAGGAAGCTGGCAGTTATAATCTATTAAGCTTAGAATGAAAACTCATTTAACTCATTTTATAGGAGAATCCATTTAATAAATTCACTTATCCCTCAGTTATCCCTCTCTTTCCCCTCTTATCTTAGCCCTAGCTCAATTCGTAAAATCTTAGATACAGAATGGACCTTCACCGTAGTCTTCCCAGGATTCTAACAAAACTATGTATATAAACACAGTCTGATTAAAATTTTAAGTCTCCATATTCTGAAAGCCAATGTGGCTTCTCCTGTCCTAACAATGTGAGCAGAACACAGCGACATCATTGCTCAAACCAGCAAGGTCTTTTACGATGTGTTGCCCGTTTCCTTTTTCAGTCCACCAAACAGCCGCAGTATTTTTAAACCTCCTTCGTTCTCTGTGCACACACAGCATCATGCCTATCTCCTAGCCCAGGTGTGTGTTTTGTTGGGCTTTGTTTACAGTGGTGGGATTTGATTGGAAAAGCCCTGTATTATGAATAAACCAACACCTGAAATGAAGTGGAACCTTGATTTATTTGGGTAGGACTGTTTTCCAGCGCCGTAAATCATGTTTTGCTGTTCATTTACCTTTGCATTCTTTTTGAGTCACCGGTACTGAGGCTGACGAATGGGAATCAAATGAAGTGTGCTAAGCGCTCCTGCTAGAGTGTTCCATCTTCCCACATGCCGGGCTGTGATTTATCTCTGCAATACATCACGAGACTTATTTCCCTTTACTTATTTTATTTAGTGTTCTCACAAATAATATCAATTGGCCATTGACTGTGAACCCTAAACAGTAGTAAATTAATGAAATAAGCTACATCTACAGAACTCATCTGTCCCCGATTTGATTAGAGCCACTTTGGTTGCACCAAGCCATTTACTACAGATGAACCTCATTTATTAAAGAAGCAGCTTCATGAGTTCTGTATAAATTGTTATGCATAGTAGTTGCAGTGATTTTAATGAAACACTTAAAGCTGACTCTTTTATATCTCAATCACTGAGTATTTTATGCTTCTGGAATAGGCATTTTCAGTCATCCTGTGACATTAGTCTAAATAACTCTATCTGATGTAGCTGTCCATTTGTGGAAGGGGGTGTTCTTTTCATTTCTGGGGATGACAATAGGAGCAGGGAAGGGGCACGGGGCTTTTTCAGGGTAAGGGCTTCTTGGCGAAGGTGTCGCATGAGCAGTGGTTAAAGTTTCATCACAACACAGAGAAGACCATCACAGTCCCGCCGAGCATTCCAGTGATCTGCTGCTGCACTGGCAGATCAAGAATTCCAGACCACAGGAATGCAGAATTCCAAGTGGTCAATTTACCCTGAAATTTGGAAAGGTAAGTTTCACAAAAGGAATGGCTTTATAAAAAAATAATATGAATAATTCAAATAGATAATGTTGATGTTTCTTTGTAGCAGCTTAAAATATGTAAGGAGGACAAACATGTCCAGAAAAAGCACTGAGAGGGAGGTAGAAGCTGTAAATGAAACACAAAAAAAGCAGAAGCGAGTTCAATATGAAACAAGGTGACAGCCTCTGGCACTGAGGCAACTGTTGCAAAACACAGGAGAAGAAGTGACGGTTGTAACCCAGGGGAATGTATATCCAGGGACGACCTGGAGTGGGAGGGGCTGATTGTACAACTTCAGTCAACTTCAGTGAAGGGCAGAGGAACAAAGTAGAGAAACAAAAAGTCATGGGGGATGAGATAGGAACATTCCTGGGAAGTATCTGTGTGAGACTAAAGCAGAATAAAAATTGGAAACATTTGGTGGAGCCTGTCTTTTTCCAGAACATAAATGAAGGTGGGTGGTGGTGATGTAATGCAGAGTCATCCTACACGTCTTTGCTAAGGACATATGCCCTCCTCATGAATCCACAGGATGAGATCTACTGCAGTCAAGATCTGATGAAAGAGCTGTGAGACAATCACAGCAACGCTCAGGGTTCAAGTTAAAAGCATAGTCCTTGTTTTACTAAAGAATTTGATGCACGCCAGCACCTCATACCCTCATATGTTTTTCAAAGAAATTTAGAACCCTATGAGTCGAGAACTTGCAAACTGGAAATGAGGGAATTTAGATATCTCAGTTCCACAGATTCTGCTAATGAAGTTTCTCAAGAGTTATTTTATAATTTTTTCCATATATAGTTATTAATCAAAATCCAATTAAATAAAAACTGAACAGTCCATTGAAACAATCTCCTAATTAAAGGAACATATCAAGAAAGGAAAAGAGGGAGGAAAGGAAGGAGGGAGGGGGAGAAGGAAGAAAGGGAAGGTGGGGGAAGGAAGGAAGGCTTACAGTTGATTTATATAAACATTATTAGTAATTATTATTATTACTAAGTGACTTTTGTACTACATTATACAACATATAAATACAATGCAACCTTTGCTTAGAGGAAAAAGGAGCTGGAAAATATTAGATAAAATACATCTAGGACAGTATGCCCCAAAGTGAGTTTCATGACATAATAATCTCTTGGTCAAAAATGTTAGGGAAACAACTGAAACTGTAAATACTTCTTCGATATTCGCAGTGTACATGGTAGAGGTTCTGAGGAGTCCTGCAGAAAAGAAAGCTGTTTGCGTTTGTTTTAACTTACATTTCAAGAGTACGTTTGACCAGGATAACTTTTTTTCATTTAATACCTATTAACAGCCTGTGGCCCTAGTATTCCATGGAACACATTTTGGGAAATGCTGCTCTCAACACTTCTGCAGAACTCAACTACAAAGTTTAACTGTTTTAGAGATTTTACATAGAAAAATGTGTCCAAGGGTAGAATTACCTACAAGAAAAGCAAGGTTTTTTTTGTTTTGTTTTGTTTTTTTTACAGGAAAATGGTCCATTTTTATTCAACATAAGGTTTCATGTTTTCATCAAGACAAATACATGAATACTTAATTGTTCAGCAAAAACTCTTACTGTGTACAAGTAAGCAATTCTAAATCTATTGGAGTTGGTTTCCCTTGTCGATTATTCCTGAAAAGCAAGGTTTTTGAGGGGAATTCTTAACGCTGAAATCTTCAGAAGTGACTGATGAGGGAATGAAAATCTCGTTTTGGGAGTCCCCAAACTCCAAATATGTTTTATTTTTCCCATAACTGAACTTGAAGTTACAAGCTCAGCCTTTAGAATGCAGTAGCATCAACCAAAAAAAAAAAAAGGAAAAATGAAAGAAAAATGCCCACAGATGGGATACTCATACTTGGCAACATTCTTTTTCCCGGTTTTGAAGTTGTAGACATGACTGAAACTCACTTATGAAAATTGTAATGCCTGCTCAACAACTTCCTTAACTATCTGAATTCCAAATCCTCTATACCAATCACACTGCTTAAGTCTTCCTCTCTAAAATTAGCGATTGCTCCTTTCCGATTATTTCTCAGATACAGCTCTCTCTTTCTTTATATATATATATATATATATATATATATATATATATATATATATATATATATATATATATATGTTTTTGTGAGGAAGATCAGCCCTGAGCTAACATCCGTGCTAATCCTCCTCTTTTTGCTGAGGAAGACCGGCTCTGAGCTAACATCTGTTGCCAATCCTCCTCCTTTTTCTCCCCAAAGCCCCAGTAGATAGTTGTATGTCATAGTTGCACATCCTTCTAGTTGCTGACAGATACAGCTCTCTTGGTATCTCAGAGGCATTGATAGAGTTGATCATTATCTCCTTGGATGTATTCTGGCCCAGGGCCTCTGTGCCACGTCCTCTTAATTCCCCTCCACCTCTCAGATTACCCTTTTGGTCATTGTTTCCTGATCCAATGATTTTACTGCTCCTCTCATGTCACAAAGTTCAGGTTCTAATCAGATGTTCGTTTCCCTCCATAGTCATTCTTAGAGTCCACATCTAGCCTCTATTTTTCAGTTATCACCTGCCCAATGTGTATTTCTCTCCCTAGCTCAAGAGCCACCTTTGTATTTCCAAGTATACCAGAATATTTTCTCTCCAATACCCTTCTAACGTATCCGATTCAACAAGTGAACACAAATTTACCCTCTACTCTAAGCCAGCTCCATTTGCTAATGATCTTATTGTTCTATGTGGCAACATTGTTTTCTTCATGTTTAAAATATGTTTTTCTATCGCTCTGTGTACATTTGCCTTCCACTTGATCACGAAATTCTATATATCGTGTGTCAACCATTTATTAATTCCTTAGAATATGGTATTATGGTGGTAGGCACTATAGATACAAAGTCACTTGACGTTAAAAAACTCATGATTTGACATGAGAAGTAGGAATACAAACATGAAGTTGAAATAAGTTTAATACTACAAGTACAAGACGTATAAGTTTTTATGGAAGGAGAAAAGAGAGATCCCAGAGAAGCATGGTGATGGGACAATATTAGAAAAGGCTTAAAAAGAGAAGCCACATTTGAGGTGGGTCTTGAAAGATGAGTTGAAGGTCATATGAGGTGTAATAGAAAGAGAAATGGTATTCCAGGCTGCAAATATTCTTAACTTATTTAAAAGAATGGCAAGAACTTTTGAGTTCTTGTGCCTGTGAGTGGGGTGAGGGGCAAGATTTATATAACTTCTTTGGGTTGCGGGGGGTGTTAAGAGATGAGGCTGGAAAGATGTTGAGCCTGGTTTACTATGGATCTTGAAGGACTTGCTAAGGAGTTTGGACTTGACCTTGAAGGTGGGAGAGATGATCAGAATTTGAGCAGATAAGTACATAATAATGTCTATATCTTAGAATGACCATGCCGGTAAGAAAGAGAATGGAAAATAGAGGATAGCGTAGAGGACATGAAAGTAGTCTGCTACCCAGCTTTCTTTATTCTCTTTACTTAATTCCAATCCTCCTGGGTGACTTTATGATGCTTTATTGCTAAAACAAAAATGAAAACATTTCTCCAGCAACTATCTCTTTCTTGTTACATCAAAATTAAACTCTTCTGCCTGGCTTTCAATGTCTGCTATAGGCTCAATGTTTGTGCCCCCCGAGAATTTATATGTTGAAACCTAATCCCCACTGTGATGGTATTTGGAGGTGGGGCCTTTGGGAGAGGACTAGATTGTGAGGGTGGAGCCCTCGTGAATGGGATCAATGCCCTTCTAAAAGAGACCCCAGAGAGCTCCCTCACTTTTTCCACCACAGCAGGACACAGTAAGAAGATGTCCATCTTTGAACCAGGAAGGAGACCTTCACCAGAGACTGAATCTGCCCCTGCCTTGATCTTGGACTTCAAGCCTCCACAATTGTGAGATAATAAATTTCTGTTGTTTATAAGCCATCCAGTCTGCCGTATTCTATTGTAATAGCCTGAACAGGCTAAGACAGTGACCTTCATGTTACTGAAGGACTTGTTATCCTGCATAGGCAAGTTTATTCCTCTCTCAGGTGCCCACCTCTTTTGTTTTTCATCAGCACTCTCCTCACCTTAAAACCATGTGGGCACCATAGTCCTTCTACCTGGCTCTGCTCTTCTTTGCCTTGATCCTTTCCCACGGAATGTACTTCTTCATGGATTCAGATCAGGCTTGTTCTCCAAACCAAATTCAAATCCCCTCTTCTCCCACAAAGCCTTTCCTAAAGCCTTTTGTATCTCTTGCCCTTGGTCTCATTAGCATTTTTCTTTTTCCAAATGCTTTGATATATGCTCAATCACACAATTGATGCATTATCTTCATCATTTGCTACTTTTATATTTGAGTCTAATTTCAAATAAATTTCTGTTCCTTGAGGGCCAGGACTATTTACTTATTATATTCTTAAGTCTATCGCTTCTTTATTGAACAAATTGTAAATAATTAACATTCTAAAATAAATCTTCAAGACTCTTTTTAGAGTGTTTTTCTTATGTTGGTTTCAATGCAAGAATCTGCAATAAGAAAAATAATGTCTAAATTTATTGAGCACACTGTGCTAAGTATATTTATATATAAGCCTCATAATACCACCATGTAGTAGGTATTACTATTTTTGTTATTATTATTAATAATATCATCATCACTATTACCATATCCATATTAAACATTAAACAATTGTTCAAGGTCACTAATTCATTCATCCAATCAATACATTTTATTGAGTTTTTATAATGTTACTGAGGAAGTAACAGTGAATAAAACAAAATTCTGTCCTAGAAGTAGGGTGTTTTGCTTGGGGAGATAGACCATTAAAAACTTAAGCATTTTAATAAAACAATTTAAACAAATTGTCTTATAACCATGTCTGATAAAGTGATACATGTTATAAAAATAAAACAGGACAAGAGCATGGAGTGCGACGAGTAGTAAATTGTCAAGCCAGCATGGGAAGGCAGGCTGTTGGACTCTTGATCTTCTGTAATAATCTGTCTATTATTCATCAGCCTCAGGTACACCTTTATTACTGGCATTTGAGGCCTACAGTAATCTCTCTTCACACACATATTCTAATGTAACTCAAGTGTCATGAACATTAATCTACGTTCTCACCAGACAAGTCTACTTATCCTCACTTAAAATGTACTCACCATGGCTTTCATGTTTGGCTTGTGCTATTCCTTTAGTGTATGTACCTGCACACACACACACACACACACACACACACACACATCTTTTTTACTTTAGCTCAGGTTCAACTTATTCTATAAAACCTGTTTTGTCTATTAGAACAAGAGTTCAATCTTCAATTTTGTTTGCATTTTTCATCATAGGTACTGTTATTCTGGACAATTTAAAAATATGTATTGACATGACAGAATTTATCTGAATTTTAGTTCCTGAAAATAATGAAAAGAGAATAATACGTTATTATTTCAAAAACAGAAGAATTATAACTTTGGCCCTATCTTTCTGTAACATCTGTGTTAATGATTTTAAAAAATTAAGGTATAAAATCTGAAAAATTATTTGAAATATTGAACCTTATGATTAAGAAAAAAAATTAAGGATAAATATAATTTGCGTGGTGTTAGACTTCGTAGAATTTAACACATTAAATTCGACATAACTCAGATCCTTGTGCATTAATATAATTTAAATTTTATACCCCCCAATTCCAAAAAAATAATATGAAGAAATAAATTAAAATGGTTCTTTATGTAATTTCAGCCATTAAATGTAATATACATTTAAAAGTGGTGGCCCAGCCATAGTGAAGAGAGTGTTTTCTTTCTAAAGAAGATGAAGTAGGTGAATTCATAGCGAAATGGGAGAAAACTTGTTTGAGAAAAGCAAAATGCTGAGAATTCGTATGACATTTGCACCATCTCAAACTGATACTCAAGACCTTGCCAATAATATTTATTCTGAATGACCACACAAAGAAACAACTGGCTTCTGTATATAAGATAGCACTCATTCTGCTTTTTTGTATTTCCAACAATAAAAAACCAGGCTATGGCTAAAACTGTGGTTGCTATTCCCACTTTCCACACTTTTCCAACTTTAGAGTATCATTTAAAATACAATTTGTATATCTTTGTAAACAACAGAGCTATTCACTGTACTCAACAAGTAATATGTGTTTTAACTGTGTTAACTACGTTAACTAGGCAGATTTAACTAGAGTAAGGAACAGAAATAACAGTTAACAGTTAAAGTCTTAACAAAGTTGCTACTATTATAGATACTGCATTAGTTTGCTAGGGCAGCCATAACAAAATACTGCTAACTGTTTGAAATTTATTGACTCACAGTTCTGGAGGCTAGAAGTCCAAAATCAAGGTGTTGGCACAATTATTTCCTTCTCCTGGCTGTGAGGGAAGGATCTGTTTCAGGCCTTTCCTTACCTTGTAGATCCCCATCTCCATGTTCACATGGTGTTCTCTGTATACGTGTCTATCTCCTTTCTCCGTGTTATAAGGACACCAATCATGTTGGATAAGGGCCCATCCTAATGGCCTCATTTTAATTTGATTACGTCTTTAAGGACTCTATCTCCAATAAGATCACTTTGGGAGGTATTGGGGGGTTTGGATTTCAACATATGAATTTTGAGAGGACACAATTCAACCCATAACAGACACTTTCCTCATTTTTATTTGAAACATTGTTTAAAATTTTATTTGTTTTTTGCCTACAATCTATATATTATAGAAATATATCTTAGGAATAGTATTTATATGGTTCCTCAAAACTACATAGATTTATTCAAATTGGAAAGGAAGAAGTTAAATTGCCTCTGTTTGCAGATGGCATAATCTTATACATAGAAAACCCTAAAGACTCCACCAAAAAACTGTTAGAAATAAGTGAATTCAGTAAAGTTGCAGGATGCAAAATTAATGTACAAAAATCAGTTGCACTTTAATACACTAACAATGAACTATCAAAAAAAAAGGAATTAAGAAAACAATCCCATTTACAATAACATCAAAAATAATAAAATACTTAGGAATAAATTTAACCAAGGAGGTGAAAGATCTGTACACTGAAAGCTATAAGACACTAATGAAGGAAATTGAAGAAGACAAAAATAAATGGAAAGATATTCCATATTCATAGATAGAAAGAATTAATATTGTTTAAATGTCCATATTACCCAAAGTTATCTATAGATTCAATGCAATCCTTATAACGATTCTGATGGCATTTTCCACAGAAACAGAAAAAACAACCCTAAAATTCATATAGAACTACAAAAGACCCTGAATAACCACAGCACTGTTTAGAAAGAAGAACAAAGCTGGAGGTATCACACTTCCTGATTTCAAACCATATTACAAAACTATAGTAATCAAAACAGTATGGTACCGGCATAAAAACAGACACATAAACCAATGGAACAGAACAGAGAGCCCAGAAATAAACCCACACATATGCAATCAATGAATCTTCAGACAAGGGAGCCAAGAATACACAAAGAGGAGGGGACAGTCTCATCAATAAATGGTGTTAAGAAAACCCAAAATCCACATGCAGAAGAATAAAATTGGACCCTTATTTTACACCACCTACAGAAATTAACTCAAAATGCATCCAAGACTTAAATTAAGACGTGAAACTGTAAAATCCCTAGAAGAAAACATAGAGGGAAAGCTCCATGACATTGGCCGTGGCAATAATTTTTAGGGTATGACACCAAAAATCAAGCAACAAAAGCAAAAATAAACAAGTGGGACTACATCAAACTAAAAAGCTTCCAGCACAGCAAAGGGAACAATCAACAAAATGAAAAGGCAACCTATGGAATGGGAGAAAGTATTACAAACCATATATCTGATAACGGGTTAATATTCAAAATATATAAGGAACTCCTACAACTCAGTGGTAAAAGAAAAAACAAATAACCAGATTAAAAAATGGCAAAGGATCCGAATAAATATTTTTCCAAAGAAGACATACAAATGGTCAACAGGCACATGAAAAGGTGCTCGACATCACTAATCTTCAGAGAAATGCAGATAAGAACCACAGTGAGACAGCACCTCACACCTGTTAGGATGGTTGTTATCAAAAAAGAACAGGAGATCATAAGTGCTGGCGAGGATGTGGAGAAAAGGGAACCCTTGTGCCCTGTTGGTGGGAATGTAAATTGGGGCAGTCACTATGGAAAACAGTATGGAGGTTCCTCAAAAAATGAAAAATCAGTATCTTGTAAAGATATCTTCATTCCTATGTTGGTTACAGCATTATTCACAACAACCAAGATATGGAAAAACAATCAAAGTATCCATTAACAGGTGAATGGAAAAGAAAATGTGATATATAAAAAAATATACATCTATTATATATATAATGGCATATTATTCAGCCATATAAAAGAAGGAAATCTTGCTATTTGAACAACATGGATGAACCTGGAGGATATTAAGCCTAAGTGAAATAAGCCAGACACAGAAAGATAATAACTTCTCTATGATCTCACTTATATATGGAATCTAAAAAAGTTGAACTCATAGAACTAGAGAGTAGAATGGTAGTTACCAAGGGCTGGGAGGTGGGGGAAATAGAAAGATGTTAATCAAAGGCTACAAACTTTCACTTATAACATGAATAAGCTCTGGGAATCTAATGTACAGCATGGTGATTATAGTTAATAATACTGTACTGTATACTTGAAATTTGCTAAGAGAGTGAGTCTTTCAGGTTCTCACCACTCACACAAATAGGTAATTATGTGAGGTGATGTATGTGTTAACTAACTTGATTGTAGTAATCATTTTATAACATATACCTATATTAAATCATCACATTGTACAACTTTTTAAAAAAGCATGTTGTACAACATAAATATACGCAATTTTTCTTTGTCAATCATACCTCAATAAAGTTGGAAAAATAAGAAATAAGCAAAATCAAACATAAAAAGATAAAAAAAATTTGGGGCCGACCCAGTAGTGTAGTGGTTGGGTTTTCTTTGGTGTAGTGGCTGGTGCTCCACTTTGGAGGCCTAGGGTTCACGGGTTCAGATCCCAGGCACAGACCTACACACTGTTCATCAGGCCATACTCTGGCAGTGTGCCATATGCAAAGTGGAAGACTGGCACAGATGCTATCTCAGGGACTATCTTCCTCACCAAAAAAAAAAAAAAGGAGATAAAAAAATCTGAAAAAAACACTGTAGAGATTTAAAGGAATAAATAAAATACTTCAAGTTAGATTCTATGGTTGTTCATCTGTTTTAATTTTGACATATTTAAAGTTCAAATGAATTAGGAATTGAAAAGTGGCTAAATACCGTTAATGAATCAGGAGTTGAAAAGTGAGTAAACACTGCTTTCCAAGCTCATGGGCTAAATAGTCAGCTGTCTGTGATTTGAGATGCATTTGAGCTGCTAGGAATTCCTCATACCTCCAAAATATGTACACTGTCAATGTCCAGCCAATATCTGATACTTCACCAAAAGATTGTCTCATTGAAGGCACACATTTCAGAAATTAGTGGCAGATTAAGCCAATTGTCAATCACAAAAATTATGTTGAGAATAATATTAATAGATATCTTCCAACCAATAGCTCTTCACCATCCACTAACACAAAGTCCTGGTACTTCTCCAACCAAGTATATATCTATGATACACGTAGGGTTCTTTACAAAACTGTCACCCTCAAGTCCAAAGTACTAATACCTTTTGCCTGAATTGCTGAAATAGGGTCTTAACTGAATGCATACTTTAATTCCTTTATTCAGCAAATATTTATGGGGCTTCTGTGGTGTACCAAGCACTGTCATAGATGCCTGGGTACTTCTGTGAGGGAAAAATATCCTTGTCATTGTGGCGTATACCTAGAGGGATATGAAAATGCCTCTTTGTTGTCTCCCTACAATTTGTTATTCACACAACATCCAGAGTGTGATCATTTCAAAGAGAATTCTGATCTTGTTGCTCCCAACTTAAAACTCTTTCATTATTTCCAATTGCTCTTATCTAAAACTCCAAAGCCTTGATGTAGACTTCAAGGCCCTGTGTAATCTGGTTCCCATTGATTTTGTAGCCTCATTCTGTGTTGCTCTCCACCTCACCCACTCTGTTCCGGCACACTGGCCTTCTACCTATTGGTGGCTATAACCAAATTTCTCCCATCTCAGAACATTTGTATGCTTGTTTCCTCTTTCAGGAACTCTGTTGCTGTTCACATGTCCAGTTACGACTCTTCCTTTGCGTCTCAGAAAAGACACCATTTCTTCATGGATGTTTCTATAACCCACCAAATCAAGCCCAGTGTCCCTGTAATACCTATTTACTCCTTCTCATTTATAACAATAATAAATAAATATATGCATAATGCCTCTCTCTCTAACCGGATTGAATTCAATTAGAACAAAGACCATGTAGGTTTA
Organism: Diceros bicornis minor; assembly: GCF_020826845.1. Classification (NCBI taxonomy): domain Eukaryota; kingdom Metazoa; phylum Chordata; class Mammalia; order Perissodactyla; family Rhinocerotidae; genus Diceros; species Diceros bicornis. Next base: position 19,648,518 of record NC_080743.1, on the reverse strand, counting down.
CAATTTTCTCCCTATACCCAGCATGATACCGAATAAATAGAAAGCATTCAATACATATTTATTGAATGTAAGAGGAAAGAGTTAGAAGAGAAAAGAGAAAGAATATTCTGACTGTTGATGAGGCCTACGTTAAAGTGGAATGAGCCAGCACTGGGATGGACACTAACTTAAGGGGTAGAGATTTGGGTTCTGGCAGAAAACTTCAGAGAAAACAATTTACTTCAACCAACATTTTCTAAGTATATTCAATGGCAGGCCAATCCCATAAAATGCTTCTCAAAAGCATGATATCACATCAAAGAAGTTTGCACAATATTTTCTGCCTCTTAGAGATTCACAGTGCATATTAGGAGCTCCTATTAAGAGCTCCAAGAAATCTTAGTAAAGAAATCTGTTTAGCAAACCCCTCTCTTACTCCAGAATAACAAGAAACACTCAGGAGCACTTGCTGGGAAATATTGATCTGAGATGTAACACACCTCTTCTGCTCCCTTACCTTTTCTCTTGTAATTAAAGGCATTTAGATGGAAAATCTCAGTCTGCGTTTTTCCTTGCGTCAAAAGAGAGCCTTGCAGGCCTTGCCTGTAGAGGTTTTATTTTTACTTATTGATTGAAACTGAGTGTATAGAATCAAGAGTCTTAGTCCCCTCTTTACAGTATAGCATTTCAGTAATTTTGGATAATTGAGGTATAGATAGATACAGATTTGTAGTATCATAATAAGTGGCCACATACTTTCCACTTAGAATTCCTTTAGCCTAATTATAGTGTTATACAACTGAAGTCTTCAAACATTTTTGAGTGCAAATGCCTAGCACCTATGTATTTATTTAACAATATGTAATATAAATATAATATAAATATAAATGTACCACTGTACTTACATACCACTTATTTTATAAAACATACCCCAAAATAAAAGCTTTAAAGGTTGAGGTAAAATAATATAACAAGAAGTCCTAATATTTTCTTTCCACTATTCCATGGTTGATATTGCAGACTGAATTGCATGCAAACACCTAACCTTAGAGGTAACTCTTATAAACTATGACTGGGCTAGAGCTCACTAGGGGAGGATAAGGCCTAGGATTGTTGTTTAAGATCAATGACAATGCATTTGAGGGCTTACTGTTTTCATTTGCCCTGAAAATGACTCAGCTGCTATTTATTGGATGCGGCTTGTTTAGGTGGATAGAAGGAACTGAATTTGGAGGCTTTGGAGAAGACATTGGAATGTGGACAAAGCATTTATCTTTATAAAGTTTGTGTCAGGATGAAGATGTTGCATAATTTGCTACCACGATGGCACCAGATTGAGCCCTACCTTCTTTACATTGGGCTGGGATCCCAGGAGGGCACAGTGACAAAGGCACATGGATCTTTGAGCAAACTACAGAAGACCGTACCTCCTAGAAGACCAAACTACAAAGGTCATCTAGTCACTTAGGGCATGGATCTACCAGGGTTTCAAAGCACAGAAAACGGAGGTTATGAAGGACAGATTCCAAGCTTTAGCCTTTTGACTTCTACTCAAAAAGAATCCTGAAGAGTAATTTCAAAGTTATGTCAATATTGAGAACACTAACAATAGTGCTTGGCCAAATATAGTTGCCATTTTATACAACCAACTTAGTTTGATCCTCTATCCTGGCAGAGACTGCATTCAGAGAAGCCCTTAGAGAGGATTCATCACAGATTTATACAAAGTTACAAGTTTGCGAGCTTCTTGAGTTCCAGAGTTATTTATCGTTCAATAAAAGCATCATAATCATCTAAAGGAGAAGTAGTATTGCAGAATGATTAAGAATACAGGCCTTGAAGGGAGATGGATCTGGTATCAATTTCTGCTTTAAACAACTTGAAGGCTATATGATCTGGGACAAGACACTTCATCTCTCTGAGCTGCCGTAAAAGGCAAATACAGTGACTGTACTCCTTCACTTCCTACCTTAAATTAAAACACTTAGCACAATGGTGCTATAAACACTCAATAACAGGTAACAGTAGTTCTTTTTCTTCTTCCTCCTCTTCCTCCTATTACTGTTATTATTATTATTATTTTCACTTCCATGGAAGAAATGAGAATTATGTATGATCCGAAGCATTTCACAGGTATGTAACTAAATCCTGAATTTGCTCTTTACAACATTTCGTATAGATGCACTTGACTACACTAAACCTAGTGACCATATGTAAACTGACAACTTTGATTAAGGAATTTTCAATTTGAACTTGGCTTAATCTTTAGTTCAAGTGGAAAATCTGGTAGTAAGGCTTTCTCTCCTCTGCAGTTCTGTCAAACACTGTGATCCATGGAGACAGAAAGGGAAATTAAACCAAGGAAACACACCATAAGCACAAATTTTGTGGAATTGAACCTAGAAGCAATCATGAAAGACATGCAGAAAAAACATGTAATCAACACTGTAAAGCCAAATGACTCCTATATCCTGTATCAGCTGAACAGGAAAATGAAATAACTTCCACAAATTAAAATTCTTAAGGATAATAAGTTACAAATAACATATCCATCAATCTTGATTTTGAATGATATTCTAGAACAAATATTTGAGTTCTAAAGCATTTGGGACAATTGTCAAAGTTCTCCACTGGAGACTGGGTTAAAAATTAATCAGCAATAAGTTTCATGGGTTTTACACGTTGTGTTAGTCTAATCAGCTGCTAACCCTGCAGGGGTAAGGGCTGAAATTAGAGTTGTCAGATGAAGTAAATTGGAAATAGAAATGATGAATTCTTCCTTTTCCTCAAAGAAAACACAGATCTTTAAAAAGTGATTTTTTCTTTTACAAAGAGGGACCAGGACTTTCTAATCTAATAGGTTAAAGTAGATTCATTGCTTACTCTTTAAGGATCCGGAACAGTCCATGAAGCAGGCATAGAATGGAACAGAAATGACTTCAGCAGAGAATTGGTGTTCCAATTCATGCTCTGTAGAATTACAAATGGCAGTGCTTTCCATTGTGATACATTTACCCCTACACATCTGCAAAGAATTGTGCAATATGTTTAGAAAAATAACACTTGTGATTTTATTTTCAGGGTCTAGGAGATTTCAGATTTCTTAACTCTTTATTATCCTGGAATAACCAAGGCTAACATGGTCTCCTAAAGAAATTATTTTCTTAACATAAAAGTATAGCTAATGGAGAACACATGTAAAACTTAAAACTTTTGCAAACCAACATAACTTGACATGCATGTAGTAAAGATTGGCCATCAGCAATCACCTATTTTTTGGACAAGTTAAGAAATGGCTCACGTTCACCTAGCACCACGAGAACACGACCATCTTTACGGGTAAGCATTGGATTCGTTAGCCTAACACCCTCAAGGCAAAATGGTAATGACCTATGGATCATAACAAGATGGAGGTCACAGGAAAGCCATTTAACTCAATTCCTAACATAAAGTTATTTATGCAAAAATGATAAAACTGAATTGTTTTTTGCATGAATTCTATAAAATATTTTTATTAAAATAAAAACAGTGATAGAAAAAACAGAAAAGGAGAGAAAATATCCCAAAGCCACCAAACATATTTAACAGAGATAAAACCAATTCTATGTCCCTGGGGTGAAAAATGTGTGGTTTAACACATAAGGAGGATATTTCACTTGGTGTATGTTACCCATCATAGCAGCACCAGCAGGAGCAGCTACAGAAGACAGTCCATTCATTTTTCCGTAATAAACTCTTTTTTCACTGGCACACTCTTGGGATCCTTTGACATTACTTCAGTGTAGTTATTGGTGGATAGCTTCAATAATTGAAACTCTCACAACCTAAAATTAACATTTTCCGTGTCACTCTAGTATATGTTAAACATTATGAAATTTGATTTTAAGAGCATCCTCTCCAATATATGTGATTTCAAAAGGCAAGATTGTAAAAGCAAAATGCTCTCTATATTTTTGCATTTTAGATTTGCATGTGTTTCTCAAATTAGCATGTCAAGACACTCATTCAGTATAACTTGATCATGCTCAAGGAAGGACTAATGAATGAGAGGTAACAGCTCCCAGTTGGAGTCTCCAATATGTCTAACTTAGACCTAAGGCAATAGCCTCCACACATGAGAGTTCTCCGAAAATATGTGCCCTAAAATGTACAAGCACAAATGGGAATTGGATGGAAGTCTTCATTGAGGTAATAAAAAAAAAAAAATTTCATCACCTAATTGTGCCAAGTGCCAGGAAGAAGACATGGTTCTTATGCTAAAAAGAAATCACAATCTAATATAGAAGCCAGGCATTTAAGCAACAGAGTGAGGTAAGTTCAATCAGAGAAATATGCAACCATTTAAGGAAGAACACAGAAGAAATGGGATTTGTGCATACCAAAACACTCCTTGGAAATTTTTCTTTAAGCTACAAAGGATATTAGACATCATCTGACTTTATGTCCTCTCTTAATGTTATGGATAAGACTGAAGCCTAAAGAGGTAACATGACTCATGCAGGGACCCACAGCTCATTTACCGCACATCTCCAAATTCCAAATTGAATGTTCTATTGACTATAGCAGATGCCTCTATGGGAAATACATGGTAGCATATCTCTAATTCACAAGACCAATGTGCACATTATTGCTCTCTTCTCAAAGACTACAGCAAAGAGGGGAGGGTGTGGCCTGAGGGATGACAACTAATTTCCTACTAACTTTCCCATCAATGGTGTTATTTAATAAAGGAATCATTGCTGAGAGACAAGGAACATAGAAACAAGGTCTAACCATAAATCTAAGAGAATAGGTAAAAAAGAAAAATAGTCGTTATATTAGGTCCATGGAATAATAGATGGTAATTTCACCATTTAAAAAAAAAGTCTTAATAACTCTTACAGAAGGAATAAGACTTCTTGAGAAAAAGGAAAAAGAAAGAAATGATAATCAGGGAAATTCTGTCAGCTTAAGTAATGTCATTCAACAAATATTTATTGAACGTTGATTATGTTCCATGCACAATACTAAATACTATATGTTGCACGAGAGATGTCCAAGTTCCTGTTTTCAGACAGTTATTAGCTTAGTCAGGAGACAGAAATTAATTGAATAATCACCTTAATAATTCAACCCAAGTCAAGTGCTCTGTGACAGACACATGGTGTATGAGGGGTTATGACAAAGGATTTTGACATAGCCTGGGAGGTCAAAGTTTTCCTGTACAAATTGATATTTGAGCTGAGATAAAGGATAAATGGGAATTAACTAAGCTAAATTGATGAGGCAAAGGGATTGATGTCTAGACAGCTAGGGTGAGAGAACTGTGTGAGATGGGTCTGTGAGCCAGAGACTATATTAGCACATACAAAGAATTTAAGTCTTTGTAGTAGATTGATTGCATTAACGGCCACAATCTATCACATCTCCCTAAATACATGCCCTTCTACTGCCTTCTCATGATGACTCTGAGCTTACCATTTGGCTTGCTTTGCCCAGCAGGACAGTAGCAAACTGAACCTAAGCAGAGACTTGAAAAAGCACTTTCAGGTTGCTACTTCCTTTCCTCCACCATGAGAACATGCTTGGGCTATCCTGCCAAATGAGGAAATGTGCAACAGAGCTGAGTTGCCCAGTTGTCCCTGCTGAGGCCCACCCACACCACCGGACCACCAGCCAGACACCTGAGAGACCCCAGCCAAGATCAGCAAAGCAGCCTAGCTGATTCTTAGCTAGTGAATAAATCCTGCTACACCCTGCTCACATCAGCAGAGTTCCTCAGATGAGCCCGAAAGAAACACCCAATAAATCCACAGATTTGTGAGATAAATAAATATTTAATGTCTTAAGCCACTAGGATTTGTGGTTGTTAGGCAGCATAAATATAGCTATAAATAACTGATACAGTGGTAAATGTGAAAAATGGATATGCAGTGGTATATAGTATGCCCAAGAATGGAATGATTTTCACGCTATTGCAATAAGAGATAATGGCAGCTCGGACTAAGTGATAGTGAAGATGAAGACAAGGTTACAGAATCTAGGCGATTTGGATTTAATTCTCTTGAAAATGGTGAACTACTAAAGGCTTTTAAGCAGACAAATAGTGACATGAACAGAGCTCTACTAGCTTAGGAAAATTAAATTGGCCATGTTTTCACGAACAAATTACAGCAGGGAGTAGAGGCGTAGAATACAAGAACAAAAAATTGAAAGAATAAGAAAGATTAAATGCCAGAGGAGCATCTCTTCACAACCTGATATTTAATGAACAGCCTCACGTAATTAAACCATTCTGATGCCCATATTCAAGAATAGGTTCTCGCTCTTCAAAGGATGTTCTTTCTAGATGTTAGTAGTTTAATTAGAAGCCCTTTAGATAGACCAACCTCAATTAGTTAGTGTTTTGAAAGTGGAATGGAATCCATGGATTAAAAAGATGATAAATTAGCTCCAATCCCCTTTTCCATTCAGTGGTCTTGTGGATAAGAAGTTAATATAAATATATAAACAGTTTAAAGTGTATGGAGTTCATTTTAATGTCTAATTCTCATTATTGGCAAGGCTTTTTCTAGAGATTAAGAAACTAATATGGTCAGCAGGTTACTCTTTTCTGACTTTCCAAAATTTTCTCAACCCCATCTTCACAACCATAATAGAAATCATATCCCATAATATATACAGACACATTATATTTTCTCAGTGACTATTTAACCACTCTACAATATTCATGGGTATAATATAGAATAGAAACTGCCTAGGAGAGTAAGCAACGGGTTTTAATCTTACTTCTGTCTGAAGCCAATCCTTCCACTTTTACATAAATCCCATTTTCTTGTTTCAGGACATCATTCTAGGAATTCTTTTAACAGCGTCATTCCAGCAATTCTTCCCTCTTCCTCCTACGTTGATATTTTTCTCTCCTTCTCCTGTATAGTTGAAATTAGTGTATACACATACAGTTATGTCTAAATTCTTAAAGAAATTTTCTTGTTCCATCTTCCCTGTTACTTGTCTATCCATTGGTTGGTTGTACTTCTTGAAAAACTCTAAGGGAGTTATCTGTTCTTGTAGTATCTAATTCTCTCCTTCCATTCTCTTCTAAACTCACTCAATTTAGGTTTTTGCCTTCATCACTCCATCAAAACTACCCTCATCATGTTTATCACTGATCTCCACATTGGTAAATCCAATGGACACTAAGAGCAACACCCACTTCCTTGATAGATTTTCCTCACTTGCATTTCACACCACCTACTCCCTTGATTTTCGTTTGTTCTCACTGGTTTCTCTTTCTCAGTCTTGCTTATTGGGTTCTCTTCTTTTCCCCAACCTTTCAACGTTGGAGGACCACACAGCCCTGTCTTTGGTCTTTTTTTCACTTTGTCTTTGGTGATCTCATCCAATCACATAAATTTAAATATAACCCATAAAACAACAGCTCACAGATTTATATCTAGAGCCCAGACCTCTATCCCAAATACCACATTTGTATCTCTGTCTACTTAGCTTGGATGTATCCACTTGAATGTCTAATGGACATCTCAAAATCAATATGCCCTAACATAAACACCACGCTGCTCCACCTGCAACCTTCCACATATTAATTGACAGAAACTCCATCTATCTAATTGCCCAGGGCAAACAAACCCCACCTGTACATATATATTAATTCTTGACTTGTCTCTTTTTTTCATACTCTGCATTCATCCTATCAACAAATTCTGATATATACACAGAATCCCATCACTTCTCTTCATTCCCACTGCTACCACCCTGGTGTGAACCAGCATCATCTATCACTTCAGTTACTGTGATACCCTCCTAATTGGTTTCCACATTTGTGTTCTGATAGTCTACTCTTAACACAGCAGCCAAACACTTTTAACATTTAAGATGAATCATACCATTCCTTTACTCAAAACTCTGCAATGGCTTCCATTTTCATGCAGACTAAAAACCAAAATTCTTTAAGAGTATTAAGTGGCCCCTACCCCTGTACCTGAATCCAGTTATCTCTCTGAATTCATCTCCTAATATTCTCCCCCCAGTACAGTTATGAGGTCTCCTTACTTTTCCTTAAAATAATGAACATGTTCTCACCTTAAAGGATTTGCTCTAGCTGTGTTCTCTGCTTAGAATACTCTCCTTCCATATGCATGCTTCACTAATTCTCAACTTTCTTTGAATTTCTGCTACCCTACCTCAATATTTAATATGGCAATAACTTCCTCCCTCAAGCCCTGACACTCTTGATTCCCTTTGTCCTATTCTTTTTTTTTCTATAGCGCTTATCACCTATGGACACACAAAATAATTTACTTATTTATTATGTTTACTGCTTATTTTCCATTTTCTTCTTTTTATATGTAAGAACTATGAGGTCAGAAATCCTTGTTCCATTCAATGAAATATTCACAAGAATAGACAGAGGCTAACACATAGAAAACACTAAATTATGTGTTGAGTGAGTGAATGAACACAGTGATATTCTGATTTATTTGAAAGGACATACTCCTCTCCCCTACTGAACCTTATGTATGTGTTATGAATAGTTTCTGTGGTTATGATTAATACTTTTTCTGTTGCCTTTTATATCAGAATAATTTCTTAATCTGAATTAAGCCATCATTGTCTCACTCTTCGCCTTCTTATAATTTCATCTCTTAGCATTACTGCCACTTTGTGTGCAATATGAAGGCTCTGCCCTCACCAAATATAAAATGTAGGAATACCTGCCTGTACTGAGTGGCTTGTCAGCTGTGGGGAGTGAGCAATGATAAATAGGAGTCACAACCCTGTGAGATAGATAGGACAGAAATCTAGTTGAGTGACTTACTCAAAGTTACACAGTAATTCAGCAACAGAAATGGAAGAATATGGGATTTCTACTTTCTGGTGGGGGTTATTTTCCCTAGAACTTACCACTCAGAGTCTAATTCAAAGTTCCGGAGGTTAGTGGTTTGCTTCTGTTAGGATCAGACACCTGATGCTCTGGATGATCTGTCCTGCTTATCACAGTTCCATGTTGGATAGTCCCCATGGTTTGAGCCCCATCATCCCCTTTGCTCTCTTTCATTATACTCAATCTGAGGGCCCAAGGTGTTTGAATCCATATGTTTCCCACTGTACCATTATAGCAATTAGCTTGCTTTTTGTGTGTGTGCATGCATATGCACACAGCCATATAACAGGAAAAATTCAAAGAAATCAGAGATAATGAGGGATTGTCTATGGTAAAAAGTGTACAATATCATGCTTCACCTTGCAAAAAGCACACTTCAACTCTGCTGTTCTACCTTTCTCCCTATATCTGTCATAAATGAGTATGGTATGTTATTTACATTCTTATATGTTATTTACATTCTCCCTGCATTTTGCTCGAATTATTCTATGCTTAGACAGTTAATCCTCACAGAACCTTACCAGCTAGATTTCAGAATATTTCAGCTTTTCAGGCTCTGACTCCGGATCTTGTCTAGATCTAGGACCAATAGTTGTAGATTAAAAATTAAGGATGGAAAGAGACTCTTAGAATAAATGCAAATAAATGAATGAGCAAACAAGTACGATTAAGTACTGATTTCTCTTCATTAAACAATATCAAATAAATGGTGGCCAATGCAAGAAAACCAAATGGTGGAGAGGAGGTTCCCTTTTTTACCATAACATATTTTCAATATTTTAATATTCAACATTACAATGACTTTTAAACTGTGATCTGCTCTCATGTTCACATGCAATTAACTGCCCAGGAGATACTTATTTTATATAGAATATTGGGTTCTGTTGAGGTTTAGCTAACTATTTACTTCAAAGGATGACATTTGTAGGAACAATATTTTATCTGAAACTTTTTCACTGAAGTGATTCTAAATTTTCCACTACATATATCCAAAGGATCTGATTCCTTATGTTCACAACTCAAGGACCGTGTTATTTCTTTTCTTTCTTTCTTTTCCAGTAAGATATCCTCCTGTAATGCATGTTATTTACCTCTTCTTAGTTTCTCTCAATGACCATGTTTTCTGGCCCAGAATTTTCATCCATGACCTATGTGAGAAAAATAGTTAAATGGATAACAATTCACTTATTTCAAATTTTAACTAATTTATTTAAATTAGGTATTTGTTTAAAGTATTTCTCAAATGTCTATCCATGTTATTATTTTTATAAAGACAATAAATTTCTACAAATGAAAGAGCACATTTAAATAATTTTGTAGAGTAATATCACTCTTTATGCAAATAAATACAAAACATTTTGATAGTGAAAATAATGATTATATTAGGTTTTTAAATTAACTTTGATAATATTTCTTTAACCAGCTGCATATTAACTATGATGAGTTCTATAGCATAGAAATATTGGAAAGAGGGCTGAAAATTGATATTTTTTTGATGAAGCCTGTACCAGCAGATTAATAAGAAGCTGCCTCTCTCCTATGATGTGGTTTGATACCAGCAAAACTGTGTTGGTAGGCTTGAGGGAACTTAAATAGAAAGTGAGTTTATTCCTCACTTTTTTATTGACTCATCCTGTGATTGAAGTTGGAACTTAGTGCCATTTCACTTTTCTTCCATTTATTTTTCTTTAAAGTGGTTATAGTGGTACTTTTCAATAACTGTTTGTGGTCAGACACTAAGTAAATAAAAAATACTAACCATTTTAAAATATAATGCTATAAAAGTAGAGTACTTTAAAATCTCATTTTTTCCCCAAATGGGAACCTTACTTAACTAATGCCCTATTTGAAAAGAACTCTACAAAAGACAATCCATTTGCCTGAATGCATTCTCCAACATTAACACAGTTCCAGGTGGCATTTTGTTTATTCCTTTTAGTATAGCAAGCAAAAGAGGTGTCTTTAATTTTTTTTTTTTTTTTTTTTTTTTTTGTGAGGAGATCAGCCCTGAGCTAACATCCGCCAATCCTCCTCTTTTTTTTTTTTTTGCTGAGGAAGACGGCCCTGGGCTAACATCCGTGCCCATCTTCCTCCACTTTATATGGGACGCCGCCACAGCATGGCTTACCAAGCAGTGCGTCGGTGCGCGCCCGGGATCCGAACCAGCGAACCCCGGGCCGCCGCAGCGGAGCGCGCGCACTTAACCGCTTGCGCCACCGGGCCGGCCCCTTTAATTTTTTTTTAAGAGTAGATTTCTAGGCACAGATAACAGATATCCCGTGTTTTGAAGAATTGCTTAGTCTAGTCTAAAATGCACACTTTGAAACAAAAGTTTAAAATGAAAGATTTTTTAAATGAAAGAAATCTTTTTAAATGAAAGATTTCTGTGAAGGAGAAATGAAGATAAAAACCTGACTATCTGATGAAATGAGTTCCACGAGTGGGTTAGAGAACACGTTTGTAGGTACCGTGGAGGATGTCAATACAAAAGACAAAACTGAGGAAGCAAGAGAGGGATAGCTCGAGCAAGCCTTAGGACATGTGATGCGGCAGAATCAGATAAAATGGAAGGTGGAGGAGACAACGACCAAGAGACTCTGACTCCAACTCAAAGACATTTCTAGGTAGAGTGAAGGAAAATTTAGGAGCTGTGTATTAAATGGCTTTTCTGTGAAAGAGGAAGAAGTGAAATTATCTGCCATGAGCGAAAGGAGAAAGAGGCTGGGAAGAATGCTGTTTGGATGCTACAACAGAAGAATAAAATGATTATCAACAGGCTAACATGAAGCAAAATAACTTCCCTTTATAATGAGACCATTTTCCAAATATGTCTAGAATATATTGTTTTCTTAGACTCCCTATTTCCTATTATTATCAACATCTAGCTTTTTAATTAATATTTAGATATTAAGTTAATATTGTCCTTCAATATTTAGACATTTTTGAAAACTGCCATGCAACATAACTCAGAGTTGCAGTGCCCTCCACCCAAGGCAGGCCCGTCCACATCAGGAATATGGTACCCAATTCCAGATGTCTCACTTAAAAGGGCCATTGACAAACTAAAAGTGTCCGTAGAGAGTCAGCAGGATGTTGAAGGCTCTGACTAAGCCATTTGAGAAATAATATAGGAAAAGAAAGCTCTCATTTCTAGAAAATCAAAGAGTTGGAAGGACTCTTAAAGGTCATCTGGTCCAACTGCTTGATTTGGGAGCTTGCAGATTCTCCAGCAGATGCAACATAGAAATTTTCACTGTCCTTGCTGAGACTAACCCTTTCAATGAAATTTTTTTTTCTTCTCTCTCCAGGAAGAAAGGATCTGTAGATGAGACGGCTATATAGAGAAATATAATTCCCTCTTTCTTTCTCTAAAATTGTGATGTTTAGACTGAACTATGTAACAAGCATCTCTCTGTTCTTTGGAACACAGAGTGTCTTTTGCCTGGTTTTCAAGATCTTAACATTTTGCTCTACACCGTATATCCTAATTTTATTTCTCTCCATGGTATAATCATGCTAATTTCCTCACTCCATTCTGTGCTTCCAATAGGCAGATTGTTCTCATTCTGTCTTAGTGGCTATTTTGAGTTTCTAGCACTGTATAACAAACCACTCCAAAACTTAGTGGTTTAAAACAACACCTTTATTTTTTAGCTCAAGATTCTATGGATCAGGAATTCAGGAAAGATTCAGCTGGGATGTTTTTGGATTCACATGGCTTCATTAGGAGTCATTCATTTAACAGTCGTCTTTCAATATTAGAAAATAAAGAGTACATTATTTATAATGGCGTTTTTTGCATTACCTTTTATGAAGGTGTCAATCTATTTAACCAGTCCCCTATTGATGGGTATTTAGGTTATTTTTAATTTTTTCACTATTGCTAACATTGCTGTAATTAATGCCCTTTGCTGACTCATTTGGTTTCTGTTGGATAAAGTCCTATCAGGAGAATTGCTGAATAAACATATACGTTTATATAAATTTTAGTACAAATAGATACACCACTCAGTAAGAGGTAGCTCAGTCAGGACCATCATAGGAGGATGACCACTTATCCATCTCTTCTCCTTTTGCACTCTGACAGTAAACTGTATCACTGTTGTTTTTATTTGCATTTCTTTGATCATTAGTGAGGTTGAGCATATTTTTTATGTTCAAATTTTCTCTTCATATCACTTATCTTTTGATGTTTTGTTTTGTTTTATTTTATATCTGCAAGATAACAGAGATATTATGTATAATATATGTTAGTATTAGTAAACATGTTAAGTGTTTCACAACTAGAGTAAATAATTTTCCACAAATAAATTCTTTTAACTTTATAATGTATTTTTCTCATATAAAAATTTTTAAAAATATTTGGAGTAAAATTTGCTTTTCTTTTTTCTTTTATAACTTTTGGGTTTGGTTTCATGCTCTTCAATATTATAAAAATATTTACCTATATTTTGTTTTGGTATTTTTGTTGCTTTATGTTTTATATAAATATTCGATCTTTCTGGAATTTATTTTTGCATGTGCTACGATGGAGATTTTATTTTTCTCTAATGGATAGACAGCTGATCCACTATCATTTATTTAATAATGCATCCTTTCTCAACTAACTTGGAAAGTCAAATTCACTATATCTGGACTCTATTCTGTACCACAGTTGCTTTGTCTCTTCCTCCACAACTACAAACTGCTTTAATTTCTTTGGCTATAAGTATGTTTTCATATCTGGAGCAGAAGTTCTTATATGATTGTCAAAATTTCTGGATATTCTTGCAATGCATTCTTCTAAATGACAGGAAAAAATGTTTAAGATTGTATCATACAATGTCATATAGGTTTTTGTTGAGTTAAATTTATAGATTAATTTGGGAAAAATAGAAATTTTTATAATATAATATAATAGAAACTTTTATAATTCCTACCAAAAAACATATTATGATTGTTTTATTTTACATTTATATAAACATTCCTTTAGCGTCCTAAGTTTTTATAGAGTTATTTTATATCATTATTTTCTTTTTATGCTACAATAAAATTTTTCCCTATTATATTTTCCTATTTTCTCTCTTGCTATTGGTAGTATATAAGAAGTTTTCACTTTTTTTACATTATCAAAAATTTTTTGCCTCAAAGTTTTACATTAACCGAATATTGGACCACTTTAATGACATAACTCTATCATTCAGCTTGACAGTCAATTAACAAATTTTCTAGATAAACATTTATATTATGTACAAATAATGATCATTTAAGATCTGCCTTTAAATTAACAATACTACCTATTTATTTATTATTGTTTCAGTATTTTATTACATTGGCTAGATCCTCTTGAATAATGTTAAATAATTTTTAACTAATTTGATATTTATGAAAATGTATTTCTTAAAAATAGTTAAATTTCATTGGTGTTGGTGAATTCATCACATAGTACCAGGCCCTATAATGATTACTCTTGTGTGAAATAAAAATTAGAAATTGTTAGCCACTTCCTAAGTAAAGCTTGTACTTTCTTTTTTTTTTTTTAAAGATTTTATTTATTTATTTTTCCCCCAAAGCCCCAGTAGATAGTTGTCTGTCATAGCTGCACATCCTTCTAGTTGCTGTATGTGGGACGCGGCCTCAGCATGGCCAGAGAAGCGGTGCGTCGGTTCACACCCGGGATCCGAACCCGGGCCGCCGGCAGCCGAGGGCACGCACTTAACCGTTAAGCCACGGGGCCGGCCCAAAGCTTGTACTTTCAACGTGCAATGTACTTGGCAGTATTTCAGAAAATCATAAGATTGAAAAAAAGAGCATTTGACTTCTTTGGAAAAATAAGTGGTTCAATTTGAGATTCGAGGCTTACAATTTTTTTGTTTGTTTTGATTTTGATTACTTTGTGTTTGTCTTTCTTGGATAAAAAGAAGTATTTTAAACAAAAACAGGAAAGATAGAGTAGTAAGCAAGGCAGGAACTGAGATTTATGAAGACGTCGCAAAAGAACCTGAATGGATTCGTGAATGATGACCAAATTAGTAAAAATAGAGGAAAGATGTGTAACTTGAAGAAAGTGGCCATGTCTACCTTCTTTTACTATTTAACTCTAGCAATTGGTAGTATGCCCGGCACATAGAAAATGCTTAACAATTTTTTTAAATGAATGACTAAATGAGGAATCAGTGCAAATATGTGGACTAAGTGACCACCTTTAACCCAAATGGCAAGTCTGTCCATCTCCAGATAATTCCCACACGTGCGTTAAAGCCTTGTGTTAACATCCTCACTCTCAATCCTAGGGAATAAATGAATCACCAGCCTCTTCTCCATAACTGAGAGCTCTCACTCACCTTTTAGGACTTCATCTGGTGGGAGGGGGAGACCTTCGACAAGACGAGAAAGATAATTGTCCGGTTAAACTGAGTAGATTCTTGGTGTTCCAGGCTGTCCTTCTCCTTCTGAATCTTTTTAAAGAAAACGGGAAAGTAGGGAAGTATGCCAGTTGATGACAAGGGAAATTTCAAACTATGTACTTGTCGGGGGAAGAGGGAGAATCTCCCTCTGCCCTTTCCCTTAAGGTTCTTCTGGCTGACCAAATAATCAACAAGACAGGTTAGCAAGAGAAAATAATACCAAGTTTAATAACATGTATACATGGGAGAAAGCAGGGACACTGCGTTTCTCAACACAATAGCAGAAATTCTCGTCTTAAATATCATTTTCAGCCAATGACAAAGGAGGATTTTGGGGGTGGGGGAGTCAGTTACAGGAGATTACCACTAAAGCACAGTAAACAAGAGTAAGGTTTATTATACAGCCCCAAGGCCTCATCTTCCACATTGATAAGTGACTAGAAATGAGCTCACCCCCCCTTTTTCTCAATACAGAGAGGGAGATACCTTTACAAATGGAGACTTCCCTTGTAAATGATTGTCTGACAACTCCTCGCAGGGCCATCCAAAGAATGTGGCCGGAGAGACAGGACTCCCGATAAGATGGGCTTGTTGGTGCCTTTTCTATTGTAACCTCTATCCTAAATTATCTTTTATAGCAGTCATGATAATAACCCCTTCCTAAAACAGATTTTTTGGTTTTAAATTCTTTAGGCAGTTTGGGAGGGGAAACTCAAATATTTTTCCTGAGCTCTCTGAGTCCTTATTGTCTTCAGCTCGAAATAATCCGCATACCAGAGTGGTGCTTCCTGGGGCAGCTTGCCCTGAGCACCATCATACTGTTCTTTCAAAATTGCTTGTGATCCATAAAAATATGATACTTTAAATAAATGATAACAAAAATGCATCCATCGTGTAAATCCCAGTACCATTTCTCTGAGGCAAGACTACAGAACTATTCATATGAGAAATTTATGTGAGGAAAGTTACTATCTATATCACACACAGGAGAAAGCTTTTAGTCAGGACCTAAAGAAATTTGAGCGTCTAAGTCCTTTGCATTGAAAATCACTTTTCTAAGCCTCAGTAACTTGGTAATGCCTAACACAGACTTTTTGACCAGGAAGGTTTGGAGCCAGAAATGCCCTGATGATTCACCCAAGCTTTAGGGTACTCATTTCAAATATCACAGTCTTGTACTTCCACATAAAGCAGAGATACAACATCAAAAAGTATTAATTATCACAAAAAGTTTGGAGAAACTAAAATGAAATCCTGTGGAACAAAAACTGTATAAGGAGATTTCACATGCTCTGATTTACTCATAGCTGTGGGCTTCTTTAATGCTTTTCATATGGTGGGTTAGTTCAAACATCCCAGATTACTGAAATGCATATGACTGATTTAAGTAAACTTCTGTATAGACTTTTTTTTTTGCTAAATTTTACTATATACTGGAAAGAATGTGGAGACAGGAAAACTAGGTTTTCTACACTTAGCTCTGATTAGCTTAGCCTGTTGAACATGTCATTTGTGTAGCTTAATTTCTCTAGGACCTAAATATGAAATGAACCAATTTATCTCAAAAACTGACCCCAGTAGACCTTTCTCAGCTAGGTAAGGCCAAGTGGGAGTGAGCTTTGATGTGGTTGAATATTGAAAATTGAACTTAGCAGGGGATAATTGACTCGTAGGTGTTAAATTCGCTAAATTCTTAGTCAAGCAATCTAACCAGAAAATCCAAATGAAAGGGAAGAATGGAGGAGGACATAGACTGAGATAGGAATGTGGTTAAGAAAAAAGGTGAGACATTCTCTTTGGGCCAGAAGAGCTTATGGTTTAAAGGCACTCACTTAACAGGCCAATTAGGGGGACTCTGAGCAACTTCATCTGGGCGTGTGTTTGAGAATTGAGTGAGAGAGAGTTGCAGATAAAATGCTATATTGACCCTAAAAAACCTCTACCAGAGAGATCATGCCTAGCTGTCAAACTTGCAATTCTCGGCAACATCTGGAAGGATTCCAAATCACAGGTTGCATTAGCTGGGTTTGGCTGAGCCGCATAAGCTTACCACCTGCTTCCTGGTGGGCTGTAGTGAGCTAATTGCAACAGACCAGGAAGAGACCATGTATAACGAGGCCCACAGGCTTTATCTATACAACTAGGCAACAACAAAACAGCCCTAAAATGGACTCTGCCCAGCCGAATCTGTTTCCTTGGCCATATCCGTTGCCTGTTTGGATTGTGGGTACAATCTGTTTGAAACGGTGCTGGAGGATAACTGCCGGGAAGTTTTGAATCAGCTACGCCAGGGTGATCTGGTTGTATTCTGTCAATGTGGTCACCATCCTCCCTTCAAATTCTGTGGCAAAACTGTTGAATGTGGAAAACTTAAGTAGAGGAAAAAGGTTCTTGGCATGGATTCTAGATTGGGCTATTTATTGTGCCTGGGGATTCCTGGGAGACCAGAAGATTAATAGAAAATGCTCACTTAGAATTTCAGTGGAAGATTTCCCAGTTGTCCTGGGGAAAGGTCTGTACTTCAGGTTCACGCTTGCCCTCTTGGGATATAGGCAAGGGGAAGTGGAGGAAACAAAGCCAGGAGTGGAAGGGCAAGGGTTCCATATATGTAAATGTTTCTACATAAGTTGATATAAAACACATGACTCTGAATGACTTCCAAAATGCTTGAATCCTATAAGACACACAAAAAAATGAATGATCTGAACACCATCTGTTTGTCCTTTTGGTACATGTGGTAATGGTCACTTATCTGACTACCTGTGGATATGGAAATGCATTTGAAATAATGAAGGATCCTCTGCTCGATTATAATGACAACTACCAGTGACATTTGTAACCTTAGCAGCAGGTTAGAAACTATTTATGTCCACTCCCATTAAGAATTTTACTTCTTTTGACACATCCATTTGGTACTGTTTGAAAGAGAAAATCATTAGTCTGACCTAAAACCACAAATGAAAACCAACTTCTCTCAAGTAATTTGCATACGCTTAACTATTTATGAGTTCCCTGCTGAGCATCAAAGGTGGTTATCAATCCACCTACACCCCAAACTTCTACAGAACATTCAGTTTCTGTTAAAAGCATGCTCAATTCCCTATGAAATAAAACTTGATGTCAGAAGCATACCAGGCAGTACTTTCTTTTCCCTGGGGAGCATTTTGGCATTTTCTGTAATGAATAAAGTTTATCACTTCATTCAACAGATATTTATTAAGTAGCTACAATGTGCTGCGCACACAGTCTAATTTTGGAACATGTTTAGATCTTCAGCATAATAATGTGTTAAAATTGATCTTATTTACCATCACCTATTCTTTCACCTGCATTCACAATCATTCCCTCCATTTACCACAATTCAATTTGTCATTTGTTGCTAAACGGACTAGATGACAAAATTTGGCAAAATACAAAACCTATTATATCTCTTATTTGAAGCATGTGTGCTAGTAGAATATTGGGTCTTTAAAATTACTCAACATAGTCCGCAATGACAGTAATTGAGTATGTACTTATCTTTTTTACTTGTATATTTATTTCAAGTTTTCATGTTTTTGAGTTTTCCTCTGATCTAAAACAAAAGCAGCAGTTAACACTGTTGTATTTAATATCATTTCAGTGCATACAGTGGTGAGGCAGGAATCTGGAGGAAATTACTACTGTTGCAAGTAAATAAGTTATTCATCGTTTTGTTGAAGGAGTTACACTTTCAACAGGCAGTGCCTTATGCTTTGTTTATTTTACGTTTTTTGATGCAAATGCTGTGCCGTCTTCATCTGGGAGTACATCAGAAACAGAACATTAGAATCTTTGTCCAAGCTACAAATGCTCA
This sequence comes from Diceros bicornis minor, assembly GCF_020826845.1. Classification (NCBI taxonomy): domain Eukaryota; kingdom Metazoa; phylum Chordata; class Mammalia; order Perissodactyla; family Rhinocerotidae; genus Diceros; species Diceros bicornis. The sequence goes on along the minus strand of NC_080743.1, from coordinate 19,629,434 downwards.
TCATATTTTCTGAAATTACATGGGTCAAATAGCAAGAAGATTGTTTAGAAAGTACAGAATAGCGTCAGAGAGATTTTGAAAAAGATAATTTCACTTCTGACCACTAATGACTTCTGAAGTCTTTAGTTCACAGCAAGAAAAATATTTTAGAAGCAAAACAAATATATGTTTACTGATGCCTCTTTCAATTAGTCTTCACTTTTTAGTATAAACAATAGAGTGTATTCTGGTTTTTATTTCAAAAATGCATAGAGTCTATTGAATTCCAGGTGACATTGCTAAAGGCAATTTTTAAGATTTTCCATTATATGATGAAAATTGTATTTACATTACCTTGCATCATTTGTGTGCTGTATAATTATCAAATAAACTATTTAGGAGTTATGTGGGGGGAAAAAAACACCTAAACTACCTTCCTGGGGTTTTGTTTGTTTTTCTTTTTCTCTTTCTTCACAAAGTGCTTATAAAACGGGCAAGTCTAGAGGAACTTTCTAATTTGTGGATGGTGGTTCCAAGCTGTGCCTATACGGTTTTATGACTGCTTAGTTCCAAAATGCATAAACACGTTACCCTTCTACATAGCTAAATGCCCAGGAGAAGACAACGTAAGAGAAATGAAGCAGAGGAAAATATATTACAAAATTCCCTTTTTTTTTTACATTTAATTTAAAATTGATGTAAAATGACTTCAGCTTTGAGGAGCTAGTGAATGCTTTCCGCTTGTTGTTTCCTCATTTTTGTCTCAGTTGCACTTGAGCAACAAACCAATCCCACACAACTTCTAAGAAAGTCCTCTCAAGCAGGTATTGAAGGAAGACATAGTCTTTCCTCTGAGAGTCAGCAGTAGAAGTTCCTAGGATTTATTTTGAAGTTAAATAATATTTGGTTTGAAGGGTGTGCATGTTTGTGATTCCCCATACCATAGTCTTAAATTTGCTATGCAAATCAACTTCTCAACAGACCTGCAAAGTTCAGCCATCTGCCAGCAAAACGCTTGCTACATCAGCTTCAGAACAAAATGTCTGGAGGTCAAATTACCTTAATGTATCATACATTTTAGTATATTGTGTATATCTAAGCAGTTGTTATGCAATTGAAAGAAAATTCTGTTTGAGAGATTTCTTTTGGTTGAAAATCATGATTTTTTGGTGAAAATCCATGATCATGTGTTGATTCATATAAAATACATGAGGAACCCAGGAAAGCTTTTGACACATAGTACGGTTCAGCTAACATAAATTGGATTTGAATTTGAATGTTACAAGGCCTAATGTATTCTATGTTTTTGAGAAAAATAGCAAAGTACACTCTCGCTTGTGCAGAGGAAAGGATTCTGCTCCTTTTCCAAACCATAGAGGTTAGCCTAACAAAACTTTGACTCTGGTACCAACTCTGCTGGGAATGTGGCCATGCAAAGAACAGCAAATAATCCAGACTTTGTTCATGAATATGAGAGGGGCTCAGAGTCACGTGGCTATCACATTTCTTCGTCTTGTACAGCACAAACAAAATTCTTCAAAGGATAGTTGGCTGTCACTTTTTCTGCCTCTTAACCTCTATTTACTCCTCAAGGCATTAAATCATCTGCTCACAGAGTGGTTTTTGCCTTCACTCTGCAAGACTCACAGATGGGAATTGTTCATTCCAAAATCCACTCAAGGAGCTCTGTCAGTAACCAATGAAAAGATCTGTTTTCATGACTCATTTTTTGAGATTCATTTGAAACATCACCGTCTCTTTTAACAGATCTTAATCCCTGCAGCTGATTTAGTTACTTCCTCCTTTGTGTTCTCATAATAAATTGTTTATAACTCTCTTATTATAGACACCATGATGTGTTATAATTTGTCTGTGTACATAGTGGCTGATCTAATCAGAATTTAAACTCCTTAAAAGCAAGAAATACTACTTATTCATTTTTGTAACACTAACATATAGTGGATATACTGACCATATTATAAAGGCACAATAAATATTATTGAATGAGTGCATAATGGACAGATCTCTGACCAGTTTTTTTAATAAAGATTTTATTTATTTATGTTTTCCCCCCAAAGCCCCAGTAGATAGTTGTATGTCATAGCTGCACATCCTTCTAGTTGCTGTATGTGGGACGTGGCCTCAACATGGCCAGAGAAGCGGTGCACGCCCAGGATCCGAACCCGGGCCAGAGAAGCAGTGCGCGCCCGGGATCTGAACCCGGGCCGCCAGCTGCCGAGCGTGTGCACTTAACCGCTAAGCCACAGGGCCGGCCCGATCTCTGACCAGTTTTAGAACAGCTCTGCTATGCTTTATGATTCAGTATGCTCTGTCGTTTACATTAGGAAAAGAAATCAAAAGAGGCCAATGATTTTTAGGCATGGCTTTCTCTCACTAACACACAGCCTTCCCGGAATACCGTTTTTGTTTTGTCGAACCTCTGTTCCATCATGCAAGTAACTAATAACATTAAGCATCTAAGAAAAAGAGTCTTTAATGACTCTTTTTAGGCTATACTATCAAGCCAAAACTTCTTGGGATAGTCTAGCATTTTTAATATACTTTATTTTCCCAATACATTCCCCCAAAACTCATATAGTGTATAGAAGATAGTGGTCTTTAAGATCTTTGAAGTACAATTAATTTACTGAATGATCCAAAGGTAGTGGAAGGAAGGAAAGAAGGAAGGAAGGAAGGAAGGAAGGAAGGAAGGAAGGAAGGAAGGAAGGGAGGAAGGAAGGAGGGAGAGAGGGAGGGAGGGAGGAAGGGAGAGGGAGGGAGGGAGGGAAGGAAGGAAGGAAGAGAAGAAAGAAGGAAGGAAACAGAATCCCTGAATGTATTTCTATGTCTTTATCAGAATAGGGGAAGTATTTCAAATTATAAGTTCAGATTGATTTGATATTTGATGGCATATATGTTTAAATTGCTTGATTGTCAAAAACACCAAAATGTAAATTAAAAGCAGAATGTCAAACTGGAAAATAATTATAACAATAATTTAGGTAAAAGGTTATTTCCTTAAGGGAACAAAAAGCCCACTTAGAATTAAATTAAAAAATAGACAAATACCACACACACACACACACACACACACACGCACACAGAAATTTGAATGGCCAGAAACCAGTTTAAATGATAAGATGATATTGTCTTATCTATAAATATGATGTTATTTTTTACATGTAAATATGGTAAAATTTGGTTTTAATCTTTAATACTTTTGTTTGAGTTTTGTTTAAGTTATAATAATCAGTGTGGGCTGGCATATGTTGAAACAAGCATTCTCACAAACTGTTAGGGAGTTTAATTAGTACAAATTTGGAAAAATTCTTCATACTATTTTACTCAGAAACTCAAATTCTCTACATTGTGTCACTAAAATTAATCAAAAAAGCAAACAAACAGAGAGTAAATTCTCAGGTCACATTTTTGAAACAACAAAGTGAGCATATAAGGAGATGTCAGCTGTTTGCAACCTGGGCGAGGGCCCTCACCAGAACCCGACCATGCTGACACCCTGTTCTCTAACTTCCAGCATCTAGAACTGTGGGAAATACATGTTTGTTGTTTAAGCCGCTCAGTCTATGGTAATTTGTTACAGCTGCACAAACTGAAATGACAACCTAAGGCTCAAACCCCACAGGAGTGAATGTTGGGTCACACCATGAGGCAAGCCACCAAGACCTCCTGAGGTGACAGAGGAGAGTGAAGACAATTTGGAAAGGATAGTGGAAGAGGAAGAGGATGAGTATCCATTGTGGCCTTGAGACTACAGGGCCTACAGACTACTACAGTTCATTCTACTAACCTCCATCTTCTGTTTCTCCTCAGGAAGAAAGGCCCACAGGAACCATCGAGAACCTGCTCCCCAGCGTATAGATCTATGAGACACATAGGAAGGACTATGGTGACAATCAAAAAGCTCTGCTCAGATCTCCTGCTGCAGGAAGCATAACTGGTTGATCTCCTCAGCTGCCCCCCCTTGTGGATCCACTATTGCATTTGCACTAATGTGACGCTACCTGCAGGCTGCTGCTACCAAAGAATGAGCACAGTTGAGATTCCAGTGCAAGCCCAGTCCTGCGAGATTCAAGACTTCTTTAAAGTGTACCTTTTGCTCAAGAACTACCCCCCATTGGCCTGACCAAAGCTCTCTTGGAACTGCAGCCATCTGAGACTGCTTCCCCTGCCCTCTTTCCTTCCCCTTCTCCAACACAGGGTTCAGACCTACCTCACTGTCTGAAGACGCCCCTACCTTGTGTAGCTCCCTCACTTTTTCCTTCCCAAGTGTCTCCTCAACAAATCTCTTATATGTCTGTTCCTGCTGGCATCTGCTTCTCAGAGGACTCAAACTAGAAACACTCCAAATTCAATGAAAAAAGAACAATCACAGAATAATAAGTAGATATTAACATTAAAGTATCATCTGAAAAAAATTCAAGTTGATTTTTTTAAAATCCTAGAAAGAATATTAGTGCTGAAAAATATAACAAGAAATATAATAGACATAAAGGATTGATCCAGAAGGACCAATAATGGACAAATAAAATCTAGAAAAGGAACAGAGCAGAGAAAACAATTAAAGAGAATTTCTGAGCATTGATAAGAAACCCAAAATTTACAGTGAAAAATGCCCTACTGAATTAATGAAAAATGACCCACTTATAATTAGGAACTTTGAAGTTTCAGAACACTGAATATAAAGACAAGAGTCTAAAGCTTTCACGTGATGGAACATGTCTACAATGTGAACATGAATCAAAATGGCAATGAACTTGTCACAGAAACAGCAGATCCTAAAAGACTGAAGGAATGAATTCAAAACCCTACAGACAGTAATATTCCTCCTGAATTCTAAGCCTAGCCAACTGATTACTCAAGTGTGAAGATACTAATAGCTAGCATTTATTAAGTGGCAGGAACTATATGAATGATTCATTTAATCTTTAACAATCCTATGAATAGATGCTATTAATATACCCATTTTACAGATGAAGAAACTGAGGAAAAGAAAAGTTTATTAACTTGCTCAAAGGCACAGATCTAGTAAGTAGCACAGTCAGAATTCAAACCCAATAAAATTGAAACTGAAGTCAATACTTTGAACTAAATTGCATCTCCGTACAAACAGTGTAGATTATAGACGTTTGCAGATACGCACAGTCAAAAAATTTGTGGTCTATGCACATTTGCTTAAGAAGCTTTTTCAAGATATTCAGAAAAAAATGAAAGTAAACATAAAACAATACATAACTGTGATAGACAGAACAACATCCCCATGACCCCTGCAAAGATTCCCATGCCTTAATTCCAGGAACCTCTAAGTATGTTATCTTATATGGCCTGGCAAAAGGGATTTTGCGGGTGTGATTAAGCTAAGGATCTTGAGACGGGGCGATTATCCATGTGGGCTCAGTGTAATCACAAGCTTGCAGGAAGGAGGCAAGAGAGAGGAAGAGTTTCAAAGATGCTGTGCTGCCGGATTTGAAGATGAAAGAAGAGGCCACTAAAAGCTGGAAAAGGCGAGGAAACAGACTCCCTCAGAACCTCCAGAGGGAATGCAGTCCTGATGAACCATTTTGGAATTCTAACCTCAGGAACTGTAAGATAACAAATTGTGTTATTTTAAGCCCTTAATTTTGTGGTAATTTGTTACAGTAGCAATAGGAAACTAATAATAACAAAAAAGAAAAGTGGCAGAGTTATGGGGTCCAAGAAGGAAGACAACTCATCTCAGAAAGTAGTTAAAGGAAGCCCCAGATGATAGCTTTGCAGAAAGCCTAGACGCAACTCTCTTAGGCTGGAAGAGCTGGACACAGGGATTCGTAAAGGAGTGATTTGGGAAAAAAAAGATATTATGGTCCTATTGAAAAAAAAATAACGGAGAATTAATGTAAGAAAGACATAGCATGAAAAAACAAAAAATGATTAGAAACTTGGGAAAAAATTATCAAGTAAAAGAAATGCAATCGTATACATAACTTATCTTGGCATAAAACAATACCCACGTCATCGTAATGTAAATATTCTTTATTGAGTTTACTAAAAATAGCAATATAATTATATTGGAAAGACGAGACAACGGAAGGTAAGGTTTTATTCAAATATAAATTTGAATAAATATATTTGCAACAAATATGACAAAGAATGTATATCCTTAATATATAAAGAACCTTTTGAAAAGCAATAAGAAAAGTATCCTGATTTGTCATTAGCTAGTTAATAGATCATATCTAAAATTAGTAAATCAATAAAGAAGAGCAAACACATATTCAGAGACATTGGGGTTATCACTTGAGAAACAAAGAGCTAAAAGAAGTTGCTGTTGGGCCTGGGAGACGGGGAGGGAATGGAGGAGAGGATATTTTTTTGTTGTTACTATATTGGTATTATTTTATTTTTAGCAACATGCAAATTAATTTAATATAACTCTTTAATTTATAAAAAAGAAAAATAAATAAAAATGTAAAATTAAATGACACATGGGTGAGTATTTAACTGAGATTGTAAGCACGAAAGCAAAGAAACCATAAAAACAAGATAAGTAAATGTGGTTCTCTAAAATTTTTGCATTTTTTGAAAAGACCAAAAAATATAGGAAATTAAAAACAAATGGCAACAGGAAAAATATATTTGCAACAAATATGACAAAGAATGTATATCCTTAATGTATAAAGAACCTTTTGAAAATCAATAAGAAAAGTTCAAACATTCCTATGAAAATACAGGCAAAGTACATGGACAAGTCACAGAAAAACTATGAATGATCAATAAACATAAAAGTAAGTTTAATCTCTATATCAGAAAAATTATGTATATTAAAACAAAAAGTAGGTACATTTTTATACTTATAAAAATTATAATGATAAAATTGATGGGTGGTAGGAGTTTAGTGATATGAAAACTCGTATAAATGACATGGGAAGGTAAAAATTAATGCCGCTTTTCTGAAAGCAATTTAAGAATATACACAGTCTTGAAAGTGTTCTACCCTTTGAACTAGTAATTCCTCTTCTAGAAATCTGTTCTGAGAGAGAAATAGGCAATGGAGACAGAGATTTATGTACTTGAACATGGTGTTGCTTATAATGGTGAAAATTATTTAATATAATAATTTAAATGTTCAGCAGTAGGAAACTATTTTAAGAAATTATGGCACACATATTATGCTGCCATTAAATTTCTTGTTTACAAGAATTATTTGACATTAAAAAAAACTTATAAGATACACTGTTCAGTTAAAAAAATCTTGAATAGACAGACACACATGCTATACATTCCAAATATAGTCATATACATAAAATGACTGAAAATATTCCAAGTATTACCTTGTTACATATGATGTTAGCATATTTAATGTTAACTGCATGCTTTTTCTCATTTTTCCACAATGGATATATATATATATATATAAATAATGAAAAACCAATGAATGAACAGAATTACAATACGAAGAGTGTTTTACTTCCTGGGGCTTATGATTTTTGCATTAGAATTCTTGGAGAACAGTGATTTCTCTACCAAAGTAATTGGTGACTTAAAGAAAAGAAATTGCCTCTCACCCAAGCACAAACTTCAGAAGAGTGTACTTCTCTAGTACTTGATTTTCCCCATGATTTCATTATCTACCTGCCCCTGCCTGCACTTCCCTCCCTATCTAAACTTGTCCCCAAGGTCACTAATTTCAAATTCCTTACTAATGTCTTCAGTTCACTCTTTGTCTTTTTACAGTACCCATCAAGGCACTCTCTAAACAAAGATAAATAAAACTATTTACTCTAGTGCTTTTCTTCTCTTGGGACACTGAAAATATTCAAAGAAACACATGAAAAATGATTAATTATTTTTTCAAATTTTTGTTTATACTCATCCTTCTCAGATGAAAAGATACCACTCTTCTTTTCTTTGACTTGCTCTCTTTCTCTTTCTCTCCCACACCCCCATTCCTTCTGTCCCCAATTATCTCTCCCTTCAGTAGCAAATCGTTCCTTTCCAGCTAGAAGGAGGACAAGGCTTGCCCAGGTCGAATCCTGTGAGGTGTCAAGTGTGAAACATGCAAAAGCATGCTGAGAGGCAAGAGTTCCCCAGGAATGACAAGACTTAGCAGGCTTGGGCCTGCTAAGGGGCTGTGAACTGCTTCTTGGTGGAAAATCTAGCAGTTTAGTTACCAATGTGCAAACAGGTTTGCGTGGCTAATATTCCACCAACCCAGAGGCAGTGTACCAGCATGAACTAACTCAGGAGGAAGATTCTCTAGGCTTAAATCAAGGCCCTACCACTTATTAGCTCTGTGACTCTGTAACAGTTACTTACTTCTAGGGCCTCAGTTTCCTCCTGTGTGAAATGGAGTTATATGTGACTTGTATTACTGTGGTCACAGAAAGTCTGTATAAGGATCCAAAATAAAATCAAAATAGTATAATGCCTCACAGAGTAAATACTCAGTAAATGTTAGTTGCTAATATTAATTCTGTTTCTATCATTTATCTGACTGATCTGGCAGAGTTTCTATAACCAGATTCATGTGATCAGACAGAAGGTAATTGTGTCATCCTTATGTTTTCCCTCTGATTTGAAGCCAGAATTCAGTGACTCAGCCAGGGTACACCGGGGTAGGATACAGCTCGCGGAGCCTGAGTACAGCACTAGCTTGACTAAGATGAGCTCTGGGCGAGCCTGCTAACTGAGACGAGCTTGTAAGAGTTTGTAATGAGGCAACTAGTGTAGCGTGGACAATTACAGAAAGCTTTCCTGGAGAGGAAACATGTAAGGTTTGAGTGGGAGCTGGCAGAGGATAATGGAGAAAGGAAAGGAAATAGCAGTTGCAAAGGCACTGTGTAGAAAGGAATCAGCACAAACAGAAACAAAAGTCCAATGTAGTTAGCATATGGCAAGCAGGAGAGGCTCATGATGAGTCGGAAAAGACCAACAAACCCAAATCACTCAGCCTCCATAAGCCCTACTAAAGTAGTCAAAACAAGACCAGGGTAGTGTGTATGGAAATGGAAAAAGATTCTTCTAGGATAACTTCTGTATTCACTTTTACCTCAAATTCCTATTGATTTTCAAAGAGAGTCATTCCCTGTGACCAAGCCAATCCTAACCAGTATTGGAAATGGAGCTGAAACACACACACACACAAGAATAAACTTTCGGAAGAGATTAGGAATAGGCAAATTAGAAGAGATGAACAGGTTCCTGACCTCCTCTTGTTGAAAGTTAATTCCCCGTGGTCCTCAGATGGTAATTAAGCTCTTGTTTATAATCCCAGGGGAGCTGAGGAGTGTGACTGAGGTCCAAAGGAGATGCCAGTTTAATGGGACATAAAGATGACAAAGAGATCAGGAGAGGTGGAGTTGCTGGGATGATTCTTGTGGCTCCAGGAAATTCCATGAGTAAATACGATAAATTTACTTCCCCAGTTGCTAAACTACAGACAAAAATAAGATAAAACATGACCATGGTTACCATATGACCCTCTCACAGGAATCATACATACCCTGAGAGTCCTGAGGAATGGGCTACTGATTGCCAAAATCATGAATTTACCTGTTGGATTGGGAACATACGGGAAGACCCGGCTGCATCTAAAATGTTTAGGGACACCTCACAACCAAACTCTTTGAATCATTTCTCGTTGTCCTACCCTCACCCCTAGCTTGTTGACCAGGCCTACTATGAAGGTATATACATGAGTAGGATCTGAATCTGATTCAGGTTTAAGATTGTGACTGAAGCAAAGCGACTGATAGCAATGGAACTGAAAGGAACCAGGAGTGGGCCAACTCAAAATTGCTGTGGCAGTGGTCATATTCATTTATTTAATTAATATTTATTGAGTAACCACTATGTGCCAGAATAGATTCTAAAGCATTAGGTAAAAGAACAGTGAAATTTTGAAAACAAAAGTCTTTATCCACATTTACCTTTTATTCTAATTGGAAATGGTAATGCTGATTTATGGCGTGGCTTTGATACTGGATTGTGACTTTTATGATAAGCAGCCAAGTACTTTTCTACTTAATAATCTGTGCAGTCAGAGGGACTTCAAGGTTCTATTTCAGCCTGTGTCATCTGCATGCCATTGCACACATACAGAGAGATGGACCCCTATCTGATGAATGCGTTAAATTGGCCTGAACAATCAACGGATGGTTTGGTCTACACTGTTTATTTCACCCTCCAGAATAAACCTCACTGTGTGACCATATCAATGGAAGGAAAATTCTCCGTGTTTTCAGAGTTTATCATACATAGGCTTTTATTTAACACAGCAAGTTGTGAGAGTAAAATGATAACTGAATTTTGGCTTGTGTTTACCTTAAAATAGGTATAATGAAACCTCCAAATTTCCCTAATTATTTTCCCAACTATTGAATATGTAATTGGAATGGATAGACTTGACAACCCAAAGAATTACCACAGAATCCTAGAGACTATTGCCTATTCCATTTGGACAGAACAAGTGAAAGTTATTGGAAATCCCCTGCCTACTAATTTTTTTTTAAAGAAGGATTGTTGTTGTTATATCCTGGGATGAGTTTCTCTGTTCGTTAAGGATTTGTCAGACGTCACTGTGTTTTTGTTAAATTATACAGTTCGATAAGTTCAAAAGATGGATGAGTCATAGAAAATGACTGTTAATTAGTAAATAGTTAAAAAATCATTGAACAGCTTCCTATTTATACTATTTATTCAACAAACTTTTATTGACAGCCTATTGTGTTCTAGGCTCTTGCCTTCATAGAATTTATAACCCAGGCTAGATTAAAAAATAATCACTTAAATATGTATACACTTACTAATTATATTAAATGTTATGAATAAAAGTTCAGAATATTTTAAACATATGTAAAAGGAATAAGAAGAGCCATTTATAGGGATGGAGAAGTCTAGAAAAGTGGCAGATTCTGGGGAGGTCATGAGTTCACTTTTAGACATGTTAAGGCAAAGATGCCTGTGAGACTTCCAACAGAGATGTTACATCCAAATTTGCAGATGTAGATTACAAGCCATGTTTCTGTTTTTTTCCCAAAGGAAGGGTTGATATATTATAGTAACTAGAAAGCAATTATTAATCTAATAAAAGGATTTTTAAATTATTGGTGAAACACTTGTTGGATATGTACTAGTTTGGGGCTGGAATTAGTGGAATATAAACAATAAATGGCATAACTCTGCTCTATGCATTCCAATTTGGCAAAACGCAGTACAAGGGAACAGTTTCTTCAAAGTTGTTTTGGTTGCACAGATCAACATAATGTGTTTGGCACACAAAATGTATTTACTCTTTTTCAGGAAAAAAAACCACAAAGATAAATACCAAAGGATCTTCATTTGACACTGCTTGATCACCACAACTCTGCTATCCTATAAATAAAGTATTACCCTCAAGGTCATAGATTTCTCTCAGAGAAATTACCCAGATGTCTTGGCACAAAAAGATCAACTTTCGAATGCTGGGGGACTAGCATGTCATCCTGGGGAAGTCAACAATGACCATTCTGATCTCAGTGAAGTGGCCTGAAGTAAAAGTGGAGGCTGAGCCGTAAGAAGTGAAATAGATTGGCAGAAATCAGAGTATTTACTGAATTTCCACCAAATTGGTGGAAAGCCAACTTCTAAAATAGGAGCTCTTCAGTAAGCAGCTTCTGTACCAGCTCTGTAATGGGAAGCTTAAAAGATCATCTTCTAATCTGAATTTCTATGAGGAAAAGCACAGCTACACTTGCAGGCAAGTGCTTCCTAGACCATGAAAGATCTGAAAGGTAACTGCTCACACTTTCAACTGGGATGAGGTGGTGAAAACTGACGTCAAAACCGCAGCACTGGTGCTGTGGAGATGTGTGACAGCCCCGGAGTTCACAGACTGATGTGTTTTCTTCCACTGGCTACACATATTGAAACTAAGTAAAAATCTTGAAAGCGAAATATTCTGAGAATAGGATCATTCAATTTATAAGCTTTTGACTTCTTGAGAAAGAAAAGAGAGTAAAAGAAAAAATGAAAGAAAGAGAGATTCAACCGTTACTTTTTCTGCTCGTGTTAAAGGGAATTATATTACTTTTGAGTATAATTTCATTTCAAACAATTAAATGTATTTAAAAATAAGAAAGGAAAGAAAAAAAGAACGAAAGAAAGAAGGGAGAGAGTGAAGGAGAGTGAGAGGGAAGAAGGAAGGGAAAGAAGGAGGAGGAGAGGAAGGCAAGAATGAAGGAAGGGCGGGAGAGAGAGAAAAAGAAGTCTTAAGGTAAAATCATTAAAATCTTAAACCTGTAAGGAGACTTAGAAGTGTTCCAGCCCAATCTGATCTCAAATTTGTTAATCCTCTCTTCCCCACTATTTTTCACCCTTCTTCTTCTTGATCAATCACAGTGAAAGAGAATCCGGTCCATTCTCTTGTTAGACGGACCTAATTTACTATTCAGTTTTTCCTTACATTGAATTTTAATCTGCATTCTAATCACTTTCACTCAGTGGTCCCAGTTCTACCCTCTAGACTTACCGAGCTATGTCTACTTCCTTTTTCTCATGAAAGCCCTTCAGTACGTGAAGCCCTATAGTCTCAGACACTCAGGATCCTGATCCATGAGGATGCCTGGTCTTAGCAGGGGCAGAGCAAGCAGAAGCGGAGCATCCGTCAGAGGGAATGCAGCTTTGGGAGCAGGCTATGACATCATTCTGACTAGAGAAAGTGTAGCTGGACTCCTGTGTTGCTGAGCATTTGTTAAACGTTAAACAGTGAGGCCCATCTCCACAGGGAAACTAGAAACAACTGCAAATGGGGTCAGACTTGCTCAAGGGAGCCTGAGGCAGAAGTATTCTGACAGGAGCAGAAAGGATTGATGTTTCTGATGCGGTTAGTAAGGCAGCCCTTACATTCGCAGTCTGGTTCAGTAACACTGGAATGGTTTGATTCTAGTGAAGCTAAAGCAGAAAGTCAGTTCACAAAGGCTTTGTTTCATCCCATGCAGGGAGACAAGGAATTAAAGAATTCATGAAGGAAGAGAGAAGATGGTGACCCCAGTGGAGCATCCAGCTCTGGGAAGACTAACAGGAAGTTCCACTGCAGCTCATGTGCAGGCTCTCAAGATGGTAGATGAGCCCTGGGTAGGGGCAGCAATCCCAGAAATCTAAGTGAACTCAGAGCTCAGTCACAGGAAGGAAACCAAGACTGAAGATGGCATGTTTCTTATAGAAAAAGGATCTTTTTTTTCTCCAAAATTTCAATAACAGATTTTCTGCAGCCACGGTTGAAGTTGTGATGCAGAAAACAGGACACAGCGAGAAAAGGTTTGAAATGTGGCAACTAAAAATTTAAGAATAATTTCTTTGCTTCTACAATTAGAAAAATTCTCTACATACAAACTCACTGGATAAAGGGGAGAAAACAAATACCCAAGAAATCAACTCCAGATAAATAAGAAAATATAACCAGGGAACCAGTCAAATAAGACTAAACACACACGGATTATGATGATGTCAAGAGGCAAGTTACATCTAATGGAAGTAAGCCACCAGGTTGTAGGCCCTCTGACCATTAAGAGAGATCATGATGGACATGTCCTAGTGAAAGGAGTGGATAGGAATTGTTTGGGTCTAAATGTCAGATCTGAGATAGCCTCACTAATGTTGGTATAGTGCTAAGAGTAAGAAAAGCTAATGATATTTTCTATAGTTGTATGATTACAAATGAAATGTTATTAGAATTAGGATAGAGAATTTTGCAAGTGAAGCCAAACATGAATAAAATTCTTTGCATTCACAATACTAGTCTTGGAGAAAAAGGTGGTAGGTGGTTTTTATGTTAGTAATTAGGCAACCTTATTTTTAGAAATTACTTCTTTTGGGTGGGTTTCTCAACTCATAATGAACTCTCTCAAAGATTCATTTACATTCTGAAACAAGCCCCTGATAACCTTGTTTATATTTGTCCCCAAGTTAGAGCAATGGTATTTTCCATAGAAATTGAGCAGAAGGAATTCTAGTTCAGTCTGGACTGTGCTTTGAATGGGGTGACATCAAGTCTGGCATCTGCCGTGTGGTCTGAAAAGCAGAGGAAGAAGTCTGCAACGGAAATGCAAAGAGAGGCAAATCTGTGATGCACAGAGTCCATTCTAGTTTATGGTTCCAATTTTACTTTATAGTTCCAAATTTCTTCCAGACTGAGGGCCAACATATGCTTTCCAATATTTTCAATGAACTATATCTATATTTTTTTAATAAACATCTCTCTTTTGCTTTAACTAATTTAGGTCTTTTTTATTGTTGTTATTAATAATCAGAATCCTACATACTTTAAATAGAGCTATGTTCCTGCTTTTGAGCAAGATTTTCCACAGACCTAACTGTAGATGTAAAATCATGTTTTTTACCAATGCTTCCGGCAGTCAATCTGAACAGCCTAGCACAGCCCTAGGTAGGGCAAGCCCCTCAGAGAAGGCTTCTGGCAGAATCAAGCATGTTGATTCAATTCATTTAGCAAACATACCGATACACAAGGAACTGGTTATGTGTTTGGACACTGATCTGAGTGCTGGGGTTTTGTTGGTGGACGAGATACAGTCCTAACTTAGAGGGAGACTATCAAGTCGATGGAGAAAACCAAAGAGGAAATTTCAGTGCAGTGTGGTGAGTCTTAAAATAGAAGTAAACCCAGGACATGAAAGCATGGAGAAGCACATCTACACCAGCCTTTAGAGATCCAGAAAGAGTTTCCAGGGGAAATGAGGCATAAGGCAATATCCAAAAGATAAGTAGGAGTTAAGCCAGATTATAGAGTTAGGGTAAGGGGAGCAGATACCTAGGCCAAAAGTAAAGTATATTCCAAGGCTTATAGGCGAGAGTTAGCATGAGTAACTTTTCCCTGCGGCTGACACCTAAAATTCAGAGTGTGAACGTGTAAGAAATAAAGCTCAAAAGAGCAGGGCCAGATCCAATGTAAAGACCTTGGATTTGCTGCTAAAGGAAATGGAAAATCTTTGATGGATGGCAAGCAGGGGAGTTACACAATCAGGAGTGTGTTTTGGGAAGATCATCCTCTTCTAAGAGGGTTAGAAAATGGTGAGCCTGCTTTCAAAGAGACCTAGAGAAATAAGCTAGTTCACTAATCCATGCCAAACATGATGATACCCAGGATTAATAGAGAAAGCGTGAAGATTGAGAGAATGAAAAAACAGTGACCTAATGGGTAAAGCACTCTGCTTGGGAGATTGTACCAAAAAATTTGAGATAAAGGGTCAGGTCACATCTTACTGTGATCCAAAAAAAAAAAGGCTTTGATGCCAAATATAACCACATCAGAATATCTCGAGTTGCTTTCAGTTCCAGAAAAAAACTTATGGTCTTGGTAAGTTTTATAGTTATCTGAGCCTCAAAGGGCTCCAAGACTGAATTGAAAACTTTACTTAACCACTTTACTGCCACATAAGTTATGAAGCCTGGGGCCGGCCATAAAGATGTTAATTTAATGAATATTCATAATCAATAAATATTCATTAAACAACATTTCCGTTCCAGGCATGCTGTTGCTCCTGGCAGGTCCCGCCTGCATGGCAGAGTGCACTTGTTAAATGAGTGTTGCTCATTGCAGAAACACCTTATGGGATTTCATGAAAGAAGCTGCATTCATCTACGATACATACAGATGTGTAGAGACAAGTCTGAACAAATTCTGTACAAAAGAAAAAAAAAGCTTTTCCTCTTTAATACAATGCTTGTGTTTCACACGTCAAATGTGTGGCCAAATATGTGAAACTCTAGGGGGGAAATCAAGTAGACTTCAAAGGGTTTTATTTCTATCTCTATATGCTAGGTAAGTAAAAGGCAGTTGTCCCTAACCAGCTCTATGGCTGCCTGAGAGAAACTAGTTTTTAAATGCAAATGGAGAGTTGTGAGCATAAATTCTCAAAAAATATTTTTTTCATTGTATGATGGCTTTCGGAAAGCCATCCTTTTAATGTTAGATGAAGTAGCTATGATGCAGTATACATTTCAATTGGAGTATGTGTTGTTCTATTAAGATAAATTATTTTTCTAAAAAGTGAAAACCACTATTTACAAGTGTTTCTCATTAAGAACTCAGAAGAATTCTGCATTAATTCCCTACCACCCAAAGAATCTGCATATGTTCTTACACACTGATAATAATTTACAAAACCTACTAGATATTGACAGTAAACAAATGAATACAACACAATGTTATCTGCTTCAGAATTTCCTGCTTAAATAATACTGTGTAAAGAACCAAATATTCAACACTTCTACAATTTTAAGATGCTGCAAGACCCTTGCTTTCAGTTGATTCCATAGATTGCTTCAGGGAAACAATTCTGCTCTGTTGTGTTCTAAAAGTATGATGAGCTTCTGGTTAGTATATGGTGATATTATCCTTCTTTCAGACACCTTAGATTCTTCCACCAAGCCTGGATATCCACAGGCATCACTCTAATCGGTGGGCAGTTAGGCAGATAGGAAAACTCCAGTTGTTCTGCCACCATGCTACCAATTCAGTGAAAACAGAAGGTTCCCCGACAAAGAGCATCTTTAGCACTGGGCTTCAAGGCTGTTTGAAGGAGTGAGCCAAGAAGCTGTGGAAGACTCATAGGAACTTAATGGGAAATTCAATGAGTTTTGTTTGTTGTTGTTATTGCCATTGTTGTTCTTGTTGATTTTCATTATTGTGCAGGTTCTTTCATAAAACTTCCCTCCACATACTCTCAGCAACCTTCCTTCCAAGAAAAATGAGAGTTTGCCTGTCTATGGCAGCAAGTTTCTCCAATTCTCACAATTTGACCTTTTATTTTTTTTCTTCAAATCTTGGAACTTTGATTAATATTTGCATATTTGGGGTAAAGTACTAAGGTTTTCGATTCAATAGAGGTGGCATTTACTGCCATGCACCTTGACAGTCTTTGAAAAGAAAATATGAGAGGTGAATAACTGGTGGAAAGGACTTGTTGCCTCAAGCATACAGACGGAATAAGAAGCCTCAGCTAGGGCACACTCTCAAAGAAAAATGATATCCTTATATTTTTCTGTCTTTGCTTTCTGAGTGGACCTTCCCTAAATAGTCCTTATATCACATTTTCCTTTTAAGAAGGAAGATATAGAAACCACAGGACTCTCACGACCAAAGTAACTGCCTGTCAAATCCAGGTCACTCACTAATTAGCCAGATTAAACTTTTCATATACTTAACAACCACTCCCACTATTGGGCATTTGCTGTTCCTCCAAAGGAGACTCTATTGGCCATTGTATTACCTGAGCAATTTTAATTGCATCTTGTGGCGTAACATTAGTTTGTGAGTGAGTTGCTTAAGCTTTCTCATGAATAATAGTTGTAAAATTTTAAATACAAATTATAAGAAAAGAAAAGTGAGGGGCCGGCCCGGTGGCGCAAGCGGTTAAGTGCGCGCGCTCCGCTGCGGCGGCCCGGGGTTCGCTGGTTCGGATCCCGGGCGCGCACCGACGCACTGCTTGGTAAGCCATGCTGTGGCGGCGTCCCATATAAAGTGGAGGAAGATAGGCACAGATGTTAGCCCAGGGCCGTCTTCCTCAGCAAAAAAAGAGGAGGATTGGCGGATGTTAGCTCAGGGCTGATCTCCTCACAAAAAAAAAAAAAAAAAAAAGAAAAGAAAAGAAAAGTGAACTCAAACACTTTACTTGGAGACTAATTTTAACCCAGCTTTGTCTATAAGTTTACTTTTCTTAGGTTGGAGAATGGAAAGCTACAGTAGGAAACTTCCATCTAAATTGGCTCCCTGTGACACTATATTTTACACAATTGTATTTCAGGGAAGTGTAATGAAATGATTTAAAAACTATATATTGCTAATAGTGTCTTCGTTACTATGATGCCTTTGTCTAATGACAAAAGTCTTCTTATCCTAGATCTCGATGATCTGTGTAACTTAGCAATACACAGGTTATTTCTTGCTCCTAATCCACAGGAAGATAACATTTCCAAGAACATTTCAAGATAAAAAAATGAGATAAAAAAACAAAAATATGAATATCAGTTCTGTCTTGTAGGACAACTCCTTAGTCACTATAAGTATTGCATTTCACGTAACAAAGGCTATTCTTCCGGAATGCCACATAAATATTGTCTTCTAGAGCAGTGCAACAAGGTGGTAAGGATGAAGGGATTGTGTTTTCACTCTCAAATTCTGTGCTGCTGCCTCAGATTTTACTCAATTTGAAATGGTAGTAGAGATTTAAATATGATAATATTTTCGTTGAGGTATACAGTCTTTCAGCCGATTAAATATTCTAAGAAACTCTTTTTCAAATATGCTTCGTAAACTCCTTGAAGTAAAAACTCCTAATGTTACTGTTCTTCTTCAGTTTTTTTTCTCAACTACAAGACAGATATTCTGGCCACCCTGACTTTTTTCCAGATGTGTCTCTCCCCACTACTTGCTCTCCATTTATCTAAGCTGGGCAACTAGGCGTTGCAAACCCAACGGCGTGAAGTGGCAGCTTGTAAGCCACCGAGGTGTCAATAAAGCTGGGGAAATGGAGTCAGATTTTTTGAGCATTTCTCCTCGCAACTCAAAACAAAACCAAGCAAAACAACAACAGCAGCAACAAACCTTCTTACCAGCAACAGGTGTCTTCTGGCTTATTTTAACCCATGAGGAGCCAGTCAGTTACCCCTGGTCTAAAGCCTACTGTTCAAAGCTTCTTAACTCTGGAGGTGCTGCAGTAGAGGGAGCCAATGAGCTGAAGCAAGGCGCAAAAATAGAAAGATGTCTGCAGCTCTCCTGATTCTATTCTATGTGGCTTGGTGAACCAAGGACGTGGAAAGGAGTGATGTCAGAGCTTGTATCCTGAGGGACATTGTCTCTTATTCTCTCAACATCTTTCAGCAGATCATATCCTGTAGTCTCAGGATCTTTGCTGGGCTTGTTTGGAAACATCTCCTTCAAAACCAAATGACTTTTAATTATTCTCATTACCAGGGTACTGATACAACATATGACAGCTATCAGCCAATCACGTCTATCATATATTTAATGGGAAGGCTTATCAGCCGCAGAGGAACCTTAATTAATTAGGTATTCTCCACTGTAAAGTAATACACAAACATTCAGATCACGCTTAGATGAGATAAGGAGCATGAGTCATAGTACAATAATATAGTGGGTGTGTGAATGGAGAAACTGAGACTAAGAAGTTAAAAATGATTCATTCAAAGGCACAGGAATAATCAAGGACACAACTCAGAAGGGAACTTGAATTTTCCAGCCCCCTCTGCTGGTTTTCAGAAAATTCTTCCATTACCACCAGAGGCAGCAATAGCAACCAAAGGCCCTTTGGAAATTAAGAGTTTTCTATACGGATTTTAAATTCACAGAAATGAAATTTAAAAAGCAGCTTCAGGACATAGTAGAGATAGTTGACTCTGCGAACCGTGAACTGATAACCTAGTTGGTTTTCTAATCTCCGTTCTGTCGGTTCCCTTAACTAAAGGAACAGTGGCATCCATAGCACCGTCAAGCCAGACATATTTTGGAAAGGTGAAGTGTGTATGTCAGTTTGCAAAACAGCATGACTCTGTTAGCCTTTACTTGCTTTATCCTGAGCCAAAAAATGTAGATTTGATAGCATCTGTTTCCACTACCCAAGCTATCCCAATCATCAAAAAAGCACAAGGTTGGGAAGGAAGTTCTGAAAGCTTTCACATGCCTGTTCCTTACCAGGAAAACCTCTTTCTTCCATGCATTCATTCTGCTTCCCTTACTTGTGTCTGACTCACATGTTCAACTCGGAGATAACTTAGGAGGAAGTTAAGGGGAAAAGATCAAAGGTTAAGGACTGTATTAAGTTCTGTAATTGCATAAAAAAAGATGTCAAATATTTTCAAATGGAAGCAAAACAGAATGGTCTTTAAAAAGAGAGAGAAAGAAAAAGAAATAATCATCCTCAGATCCTGTGAAAATTGTACTAGAATATATTAGACCAGGCATAAGAAATTTAACTTTCTTGGAAAATTTCAGGAGACGGATCAAAATGTCTTAAAATACAGAGTAATGAAAAAGAGAAGAAAACAAAATACACATTTACTACATCAGTTTTCTTGTGGAAAACAGCGTAGAACTTAGGATTTCTGAAAGCTAATGCATACAGTGGCATTCTCTTTTTTGCTGTTACTTTTTAAAAGTAAAAAGTTTGCTTTTTCTTTAAGCAAATGCAAGAATAATTCTTCAATAAAGGCTGGGAAAATGTGAATTAATCTAGAGAAAAGAAAAATTTGTGTAATATAGTCAAACCAATGTGCTCATTCTTCCACCTCAAATAAGTCAATATATGTGGCAAGAGGATGGACAGAGGATCAAAGAGGGGCATTTAGAGGGGAAAAATGCTTTTTTGTTGTTGTGCGTGACCTTGAAGAATCTGGTGACATTCTTAACCAATTAGCAACGTTAAAAGATATATAGGAATATTTTGAGCATTAGGTTATTACAGAAAAGTGTTTCAAAGCTTGTTAATAGGAAAATAATCCCAGTGTTATAAAGATGTTTTTATGACATTTTATTTACATTTTGGAAATAAGTATACAGAAATGAATATACACTGATATAATTTCAACTATTTATTATTCCATTTACAAATATTAATAAGTTCATATAAAATAAAGACCATTTTAAATCTAAAAGAAGTGTTTCTATCATCATGATTATTTTCCTATTAACAAACTTGGAAAACACTTTCCATAATAATTCAATACTCAAAATATTCCTGTGTGTTATTTAACATGGGCAGTGGGTTAAAGTCAGTGGATTTCTCAAGGTTATGCACAACAGGCTCTGTGTCTTACTCTTTATACACTGGGATTAGATTTATTCATATATATTCAGATCTGATTCCCCTACCCTTACAAATCTTTCACTTAAAACTTTCAGTGCCATATTTTTAATATTGGAGAATAGCCTGATCTAATATACATGATTTTGTTTTATATTTATTATTCACAGCTCTTTCTCTTTCCATCTGAAACTTTGTAATAAAAATCTAGTTATATGAGCCAATAACTTTGTGACATTAAGCCATCTGTCTAGCCTTATATGTTTTGACTCAGTAACAGGCAATCAATGACTTCCCAGAACAATTAACAAAGGTTTGCACAAGGGATGAAACTTTTGCTTAATTATAGTCTTTGGAGAAGTTAACACACATTAACCTCCCAAATGATATACATTCCTATTACTAAACTCTCACGGACTGTACATACATCCATCATTATCTTCTATTTACATGGTCGTAATTCCTAAGCATTTACCCAAATATTTTCATGCAGTATCAAACTAAAGAGTAACTATGTAGAAAGTTTTTTTGGGTAAACTAACTAAAGTATATATGCATGCAGGGCATGGAACACATTATGTTGCAGCTTTTTAGCATATTTGCTAGGATTTAATAAGCGTTTCATAAAAGTGCCAATTTACCAAGTCACTGTTTACTTCAATTGCTCACTCAGTTAAAAATAAATTCAAGCATAGAGTAGCCTACACATAAATGGAACATTGTGTTTGGATATATCTCTATGTGCCAGGCCCCTAAGAACACCTTCCAAAGATAGACTAATGCAGTAGGAAGGAAAAAAGGCCTCATCGCACTGTCTTGCCTGGGTGCTCAAAGAAATCAGACAGGTTCTGATTATGCATTTGCATTTATGTACTATGAACACAGATCACTTAAAGGCATCACATTCTAAATATGCAAGCCAGGGGCCGGCCCCGTGGCTTAGCAGTTAAATGCGCGGGCTCCGCTGCTGGCGGCCCAGGTTCGGATCCCAGGCGCACACTGACGCACTGCTTGTCAGGCCATGCTGAGGCAGTGTCCCACGTACAGCAACTAGAAGGATGTGCAACTATGACAGACAACTATCTACTAGGGCTTTGGGGAGGAAAAGGGGGGGAAAATAAAAAGTAAAAAAAAATAAATATGCAAGCTAAACTACTCTTCATTAAGAAATTTCATAGCTAATTCTTAGAGTAAAATTTTGCTTGTCTATGTCTGCAAAGTAATGTAGAAGCAATCATTTAAATAATTCGTACCAAAAAAAAATTCTTCTGGAAAACATCTCTGCTAAAAAGTAAATTTATTTCATTTTGTACTTAAATTATTAAAATAATTATTCGAGTTCATTCCACAAGTATAGAAGAGATGGAAAAGTTGCTTTAGGATGTGACCAAAGCAAAATTTCTATTTATCTGTGAGTCACTTAATGATTCCTGAAAGATTAATATTTTGGAAATAGATTCATTTATAATTATTTAACTGATTCTTAAAAGTATTTGGAAGTTGCACAGACAGATATTTATGAAGTAAATTTTTTTTTCAAAGCATGAAATTTTAAAAAGAAAGAAGGAAATAAATAAAAAAACAAACAAACTTAGGCCAGAATTATATCCTTTTAAAAAATAGCCCCTACCAAAAAGAGAAGGAACATTGGAATTTCTAGTACTTGATTCTGATTTCAGCTAGATTATCTTACTTGGCTTTGTGGTTATGAACAAATCTACTAACCTCTCTGGTGCTATTTTAGTGAGCAAGATTATTATGAGAAATAGGAATAATTTATACGACGGGCATAGTACAGTATCCCACACCAAGTAGGAGCTCAAAACATGGTAATTATTTAAAAATTATTTTTATTGTTATATATGTAATTTACATAATATTTAACTTAGGCTGGGTTGTCAACTAAGGTTTTGAATATGAAATTAAAATAATTTAATTAGCGGATTGTTAGGGTCATACATGCATATGAACAAAAAAGAATTTTAAGTCCATGGAGTGCTATCTTTGTGCTTCACATCATTTTCAGCTCCAAAGTTACAACTGTCTACCTGTAGTCACAGGATGCTTACACCCTGTGGATGAGACCTAGTGAATCTCAACTTTCTCACTTCGTAATTTCCTTACATCTGTATTTGTAATCAAGTGACATTAATAGGGTTTACAATGGCAATTTATAGAAGATAGCATATGCAAACAGATGTTCCACTGTTAGAGATTATGAGTTCCAGTTTTACTGTGTTCCAAACCAAAATGTCATCTCAGACTTGGAGTCCCCTGAGCTCTGGTGAGGTAATAAAGGGGAGGCTTGGGTCCTATTATTTTGACTTGGCTGATCTCATTTCTATCTCATGTCAGAAATTTTACTGTTTGAGTGATGGCAAAATCCAAGACCACCAAACAATTGTACTAAGGTTTAGCATAATCCTATTATTGTGATAGTTTTTAAGTTAATGATGTAGCGAGTTAAAACAATATTAGAATGACAAAGGAGTATATGAAATAGAATCATGGATGTTTTATCTGATTGGAGTACACTTTATAAGTACTTAATTTTGCCAATTCATTGTTGTGATTACACAGGATTTTTCTCTCAAAAATGTCGGAACTTAGGGGCCGGCCTGGTGGCATAGTGGTTAAGTTTGCACGTTCCACTTCAGTTCACAGGTTTGGATCCCAGGCAACAACCTATGCACCGCTTCTCAAGCCATGCTGTGGCAGGCATCTCACATATAAATAGAGGAAGATGGGCACAGATGTTAGCTCAGGGCTAATCTTCATCAGCAAAATAAATAAATAAATAAATAAATATATAATCAGAACTTTTAAAACAAATCGACAAATTATTATTAAAATGTTAGACAAACAAAAAGTTCCTTTTTCTTTTCAAAAAGTTTTACCAGCCTACCTAGTGGGGAACTCAATATAGCACAGAAGTAAAGGCTTTGCTTTGAAGCCAGAGTGATATGAGCGGGAGACCCAGACCTGCCCCTTGCTAGGTATCAAGTCTTGGGGAAATTATTTAACTTTGTGATCCTTCGTCTCACCATCTACAACGTGGCATAATAATACTATCAACTTCATTAAATCAGTTGAAGATTAAAGTAGGTCATGAATAAAGTACTAGCACAGTGCTTGGCATATAGAAAGTACGTAATAAATATCAGCTATTATTATTGATAGAATTGTCCGCTACTAGCTATAAATATGGTTCACTTGGCTAAAATATTATTTTATAGGCAAAACATTTCTACTATACTTTTTCAGATAAAGATATATCTTATCAGTGGGATTTGATGACAATTGTTGCAAAATTAAGATTAAGCAGAAGATATGACGTGCGTGTCTAAATCCTGTATTGAAGAGTGAAAACACATATGTTCAACAGTGCATTATGGCTCAGTGAGAGGTCACTGCTATGACAGGATATGAACTTCTCAGTGTAAAAACAAATAGATGTGATACAGCCCTCACCATCAGATCATAATTCTTTTTCTATTAAACTACTTAGTTGTCTGCTTCTCCCTCTAACACACAATGAAACATAAATTGCCAACTTTCCCTTTGTCAGTTAAGAATTAAGGAAAAAATAAGGTCCATGCAAAATCAAGTGGTTCTAAAGCAAAACAATAGAAGAGGGCTAACTAAAAGATACTCATTATTTTTCTTTAAACTTTACTAAAATGACAGACTTTGAAATGACTTAAGGATGTGCGTGTCTTTCTGTGTGTCAGGTACAACGACGTAGTAGTCTCAAAGATAGCATGCAATGTGGCAGTTGCTATGGTAACAAGATGTTTTTCATTGAAGAGCAGTAAAAAAAAACTGGTGCATATAAATAACATATGTACAGTATATTGTCTTTGAGTGAATGACCTTTGCCCTTGGACCATAAGAACATGTTTTCTTCTTTTCTGAGATTCTTGTCTATTTTTGATGTGCATATGTATCTAATAGAATGGTGATCAAACTGCTCTCTTTGAAGCTACACAGGGTACAGATCCGTGGTGAGGAAATAAAAGGTGGCTCAATATTGTATGTCCAGTTAAAAGGAGTTGATGGGTTGGAAATTAAAGCACTTGAATTAGGTGCTGTGCTGAAAACATTTCACACCTTACAAGCCCACTTTGCAACTAAAACTTGTAGTAGAGTTATATTTTCTTATAATGTGATAGGAGGACTACTATATATAGCAATTAATTGTTTATACAAAAAAAAAAGTATAGCTGTAGGCAGAGAAGTTAGAAATCTCTTATGTTCAGAGAGTCAGCACTGTTGGAGAGAGAAGAGGTCTGCATTTAAACTACCAAGACTGCCCATCCAAGTTATCCCTCTCCTGCTCTCTGGCCTTGGGCAAGTCACTTAGCGACTCTGTCTTATCTGTGAGATGGAGAAGGGCTAACCTAATTATCACAAAGAATAGGCAAGAGTATCAAAGTAGCAAATGCAAATCATTGCTCTTATCAAGTATTATGAAAAGAAATTATTGGTAAGGTCAAATTTTGGAAATAGTTTGTCTTGCTTGGCTTTAAAATGTTAATGGCAATTCAACTATTTTCTTATTTCATGGTCAACTAGTCAGTGTTACTCAGCTAGTAACTATTGACCTTTCAAACTGTAATATATGAATGTACCAGTTTTATAAATGTAAACTGACTTATGTATTCAATAGCATGGCAGATATTATGAATGCTTCTGACTGAAATAATCATAATTGGAGATTAAAATTATATATATTTATGTATATGTATGTATATATGTGTGTGTATGAAATCTATTTACTATATGTATAACAGAGAATATATATCAATTACATATAATGCATATGCGTATGTATAATATATTGTATTCATATGCATATAAAGAGAGAAAGAGAGACAGATGATATGTATATTATACATCTAGATATTTTATGTAGAGGATATAGGTATAGAATATGTATATCTATATATAGAGAGAAATATTATATATATGTATGCATACACATGAATACATACATGCTTATATTTTATTACTGATTTGGCACACAAGAAAGATTCGAAGAAGCCAAGAATAATGTAAAAGTTGGACATTTGGGAAGGCACTTTTTTGGCCTATGAGTTTCTGCCAAACTCTAGAAAACCTGTGATTCTGTGTTGTACCTGCATGGAGAACAGGGAAGAACAGGAAATAAACTGTAGGGTGGAAAGTCTAATAAGAAATCCCATTACAGGCCGGCCCCGTGGCTTGGCGGTTGAGTGTGCACGCTCCGCTGCTGGCGGCCCAGGTTCGGATCCCGGGCACGCACCAACGCACTGCTTCTCCGGCCGTGCTGGGGCCTCGTCCCACGTGCAGCGGCTGGAAGGATGTGCAGCTATGACATACAGCTGTCTGCTGGGGCTTTGGGGAAAAATAAATAAATTTAAAAAAAAGATTAAAAAAAAAAAAGAAATCCCATTACGAAAGTGAGATCTGTGAAGACCTATATACTTAGTGTATAAAAGAATGAGAAATAAAACAAAGTCAAGCTTGAAAGTATGAGGAAGCAACAAGAGACTATAAAGAATGACAAGGTAGATTTGAAAATGAGCTGAGGACTTTTAGAAATAAAAAAGTCACTAATAAAACTATGATTTTTATTCATTCCTTAATTGGAAGTCCTAGAAAGCACACTAAGATATTAAGAAAGAGAAAAATATATATATTATATATTTACACATATTATAAAAGAAGAAACAACAACATTCATAGATAATATAATAGTCAACATAGAAATTCCAGAAGAATCTATATATCAATTATTAGAATTAATAAGAGAATTTAGCAAAATTGTCCAATAGAAAGTCAATATACAAATATAATAAATTGAATTCAACAGCAACAATATATTAGACAATATATTCCAAATATAAAATATTTCATTTAAGTAACATCAAACTGTTAAAGTACCTACAAATAAATCTAACAATAAAGTGCAAGCTTCTGATGTAAATAAGGATAAGATCTTATTGAAATACATTTTTAAAATCTAACTAAATTGAAATATATCCAATGTTTATGATGGGGAAACTTGATACCATAAAAATATAAACTTTCCCTAAGTTCAATGCAATTACAACCAAAACTCCAATATAAATTTTTATGGGATTTAAAATCTGCATGGAAGACTAAATGACCAAGAAGAGTTTACATAATTCTGAGAAAGAAGAACAAGGTAGATAGAATGAAGATAGAAAGAAAAAATACAGATATTGATTTATTGTAAAGCTAAGATATTAAGACAGTGTAGCGACAAAGTGCCAAACAAATATTCAAATGGAAAAGAATAGAGAGCTCAGAACAGACCTGTGCATATATGGAAACTTGATTTATGACAATGTAGACATTATGGATCACGGTGGAAAGAGTACGTTTTTTAAATTTATTTTTAATAAATTATCCTGAGATAATTGGTTACCCATAAAAAATGAAATTGGATCCATAACTCCTATATGCACAAAAATCAATTCTAGGTAGATTAAAGACTTAAATGTGAATAGGAAACTATAAAAATGTTAAAAGACAAGCTGAGGAAACATTTATTATACATATAGTGTACAGAGAATTAATATGTAAAAGCCATTAAGAAAAAGACAAACAACCCAGTAGAAAATTGGGCAAAAGAGTGAACAGGCATTCCACAAAAGGGGAAACACAAGAGGTTCTTAATCATATGAAAATATGTTTCACTCGGTTAGTAATCAGAGAAATTCAAATTAAAACCGTCTCAATATATTTTCACATGTACGAGGTAGGGGGAAAAAATTGAAAGTTGGACAATGCTGAAAATGGCTAGAATGTGGGTTAACAGGAATTCTCACCTATCCAGGGGATGTATATAATTGTACAACCATTCGGAAACAGCATGGCAGCACCTAATAAAGTTGGACATTTGTCCATTCTCTTCACCAGTATGTACTCTGTTATGTGCCCTAAAGAAACTCTTGTGTGAATCCATGGCAATCTTTTTTTCTAAGTTCATAATAAAAGTGTTTAATATAACAAAAATCTTAGAAACAGTCAAAATGTCCAATAAGAGTAAAATATATATATACATTTGGAATAGTGATAAAATGGAATATTGTATACTAGTACAAAATTAAATTTCAGCTACATATGTTAACATAGATTAAAGAAGAAAATTATGAACCAAAGAAGTCACAGAAGAATACACACAATACGGTTCCATTTATATACATTTCAACCCAGACAAAACTAAACCCTATATTATTTAGTGTTTAACACATATGTAATAAAAATAAAAGAAAACAAAGAGGATGATTAAAATAATATTCAGAAAAGAGAATAAACTTACTGGGCAAAGAGGAGTTAGACTGAGGGGTTCTAAATGACTAATTACATTCTGTTTCTTTAGCTATGTGGTGGCTAAATGGAAATTCATTTTATTATTCTTTTAACTGTAATATATGTATGTTTTATGTACTGTCATATGTGTAGCATATTTCATAATAAAGAATAACCAGATATTCATTGATTAATTTACTCTACATTAATTGAACAGTCATTGAATGCCTTTAATCTGCCATTGTATTGATATTAAATTGAATAGATGAGTTCTATCTTTTCAAAGAGCTAAATTTCTAATATGAGTGATAGAAAAGAATATCAGAAATAACAACATGGTATTGTCTCATGTTCCATGATAGATCTGTGTACAGAGAAAAAGAGCTAAACTTCTCTGGGGTTTGGGGGGTTTGTGTGTTCAGAGAAGACTTCTTATAGATGTGACAGCTAAGTTGAGCATTGAAATATGCTTGAGAAGTTGTTAGCCAAGAGAACAGTCCCAAGACATCCATTCCAGGAAGAGCCAAAAGTATACGAGGAGGCAGACACTCTAGAGAAAGCAGGCTTTTTAAAGAACTGGATGAGGCTGGTAACTTGCTGACAATTGCCATCTCATTGTCTAAGCCCTTTGAAAGAAAAAAACGATTAGATTCTTAGAGGGCAAAAAAAGAGACTTAAAGAGCTGTCAAAATCTAGCCCTCCTCAAGCATGGTGGCATGGTGAATTCCTATTGACCCAACACTTAAATAGAAAGCTACCAGAAGGAATCAGAAGTTCTATAAGTCGTTTTTCAGCTTGTTGTTATACCAAGGGAGCTGTTCTGGTGACAGGAAAGTTGATTAGGAAGGAAATTTACGTTTTAAATTAAAACTGGTTAAACGCCTTGAAAAGAAAAAAGGACTTAAAAAATTCTCTTCTACTATCTTATCAGAGAGGAAGAGGAGTTACTCAACACAATGGAGGAAATTATATGAAAGAAAAACAGGAGTTGGAAGGTTTAGAGAAGGCCAACATGAATCAGAAGTGGGTTCATGAGGAAGGCAAGAAGTCAAATTAAGAAATGTACTAGTCTTTCAGGCATAATGTTTTAAGAAAGACCAACAAACTCTAACACATCTAATTCAAAAGGTGGTGATTCACATATTAAATACCCTAAAATGAGAAAGAAGAGCTTACAAAAATTAAAGTCAAAAGAACTGAGAAATGTTTAACCTAGAGAAGAAGGGATTCAAGGGTGAAGAAAATTGGTATTCAATCCATCAGTCTTGGATAGTTGCAGTGAGGTAAATTTTGGAGTAATATAAGGAAGAACTTTCTAACCATCAGAGTAGCCTAAATATCAAATGAGTTTTCTTGGCAGTGGTGAGGTCTGCATGACCAGGACTATCTTAGTAGGAACCAGACAGCTAATAGGCAGAAGCAATACAGAGGTGATATTAGACCCAGTAAATATTACAATCTCTTCCAAACCAGATTTTTTTTTTTGAGTATTGTTTGTCATGGTTTTTTTTTTCATATTTTTATGGTATCCATTTGTAACAGAGTATTGCATAATAGAGAATTTTAAATAATGCAATTATTGAAATGAATAAATTGTTTATAGAATTTTATAGAAATAGAAATTAAACAAGTGAACACAGGTTACCTCAACACATATGAAGTTTATAATTTAAATAGTAAAATATAATAAGACATGAAAAACCTTTTGAGATATTCTTAATAACAAGTTGTTTCAGAACTAAACTGCTATAAACGCCACAGAGTAACTTTAGTCCTTGCTACTAGAACCAGGAAGATGGTTGAGGACATTGCTGCCCTTCTTCCTCAGACCCAGCAGTAACTTTCCCACATTGTAAGAATGTTGTATGAGGCCATGCAAACCTTGTTGCTCAGGATTCCAGGAAGATATAGAAAAAATACCCTAAAAATATAAACTCTTTATGCAATTTATTTGTAATTAGTACAAAAAGCACTAGGTTCACATGCATCAGTTGACAGGACCGTACATATGATAGTGTGATGTAAAGGCCTTAACAACAACAAATTGCATTAAAGAACCACAATTCTTCTGAGTCTCTAGATGACTTCAAATAGTTCAAAAAGTCAGTGCCTGAAAGAGTGTGCAAATTTAGCATATCATAGTAAAAAGATCTTGACCTAGAACCCAGCTGCCCTGAAGCCAAATATGTTTTTGCTTTCCTTCACAGAAACCAAGAATCATTCAACTCATTCATGTCCTGCATGAATTCAAGCTATAAAATGAAAAGAATTATCAATGATTTCCAAGCCCAGATGGTGTATTTCGTACTTCCTTCTTTGTCTTCAAATTAAGCAGTGTTGATTTGTGTTTTATCTAAAATTTTATGCAAATTTCTTTGATTAAAGGGTCTTCTCCTAAAATTTATCTTTGAAAACCATTGGATAACATGATCTTTATGATCCTGTACAGCTCTAAAATCTGTGAGAACATAAACTATGTCTGTCTTTCTCACATCCTATTCCCAATTCTCAGCAGTGCCTAAGAGTACTTAAGAAATATTGCTCTATAGATAAATGAATAAATAAAAGGTGAATGGATACAATTCATAGTGCTATAGGCCAACAAGAGATATGAGGAGCATTACCAAGAAGTATCTTTTAAATATTTCTTTACAAACATTTGTTCGTTCCTTTACCAAAAGGGTGTTGAGCACCTATGGTGTACAGATACTATTGTACACAGTTGGAATGTATCAGAGAACAAAATAGAAAAGGTAAGACAATAAATAACAGACATAAATAAATGTATAGCTTGGTAGAAGGTGATGACTGCTATAGAAATTAAAGGTTAAAATATGGAACAGTGTAAAGGGGTTCAGGAGGACCTAGGCTGCAGAGGTGGCAGGTTGCAGTAATAAATAGGATAGTCTTGGGAGACCTCATTGAGAAAGTGACAAAGATTTGAAGATAGTGATCAAATTGGCCATGCAAGATACCTAGCAGAGAAAAATTCTAGGCGGAAAAAGTAGCTGGTGCAATGTCTCCAAGACAGAAGCACACGTGGTATGCTCAAGGAGCAGGAGGGAGGACCATGTTTCTCGATTGGAGTGAGAAAGTAGGAGATAGTAGAAGAGATTATCTTGGTCTACTCAGGCTGCCGTAACAAAATACCATAGACAGGGTGGCTTAAACAACAGAAATGTATTTTTTTACAGTTCTGGAAGCTAGAAGTCCCAGATCAAAGCCCATCAGAGGTGGTTTCTGGTGTGAGCTCTCTTCTTGGCATAGAAGGCTGACTTCTCACTGTGTGCTCACATGGCCTTTCCTTGGTGGATGCATGCATAGAGAGAAAGAGATATCTCTCCCTGTCTCTTCTTAAAGGCCCACCAATCCTTAGACCTCATGCTTATGACCTCATTTACCTTAATTACCTCCTAAAGCCCTATCTCCAGGTAGCAGGTTATGGCTTTACCATATGAATTTGGTGACGGGGGACATAATTCAGTCCGTAGCAGAAATCGACAAGGTAAAGTTTGGGGTCAGATCATACAGGGCCTTGTGGACCATCGTAAAGACTTGGGCTGATTATCTCTGGAATTCTCTACACAAGGGAGTTTCATGATTCTGTGTTTTATCAGGCCATAGAATTTTTTCTTTCCATTATTTTTGGCTCTGTACTTAGGGTTGAAATGGCAAGAGACAAAAGCTAAGAAGATATTCAACTTGAGTCTCAAATGTCAGCTTTGAATACTGGTTTTGAATATAATTGGAATAATTTGCCAGAACTTGTTAATTGAATTCTATATCACAAAACTTGGAATTAAAGTCCCTTTAATTTAACATGTAAATCTATGCAGAAACATCCAAAATGGGATTCATAAAGCAACTGAAACATATCTTCAGGCTTTACTATAGGGGTCGATAATGGAGATAAGAGGCAGGGAACATAAATTCTTTAAAGAGAGCTTTTGTATGCTCTAGTATGCCAATATATATATATTGGATGTATACTGGTAAACTGACTAGTTAAGCCAAAAATGGGATGAGACACTGCTCAATTTAATTACACAAATTCCTACTGCTTGCTTATAAAGTATACTAATGGTCTAATAGATAATGTACAACTATGTCTAATTGCCACTAAGGATCAACTATTCAGCACATATGTGCCAGGAATTTTTGGCAGAGCATCCTTCCTTTTAACCAGAAGGTAGGCTACTCAGTAAAAGAATCCAATTTGATCTTTGTTCAACATCATTAAGAAAAAATAAATGCAGGTATAGGAAATAGTTACTATTACACATTAGAATTATCATCAAAGCTGAGTTAATTACAAAAATTTTATAAGCATGTATTATTTTCAATATTAATAATAATAATATTATCATCATCATCATCATCATCATCAGTGACTCACATTGTTTTATTATAAACCAGATTTCCTTATGTGACAGAGTATAGAACATTCCACTTAATGCAAATCTATGAGAAGGAGAAAAGGAAGAAATTGCACTCATTTGGGTATCAGTCCAAGCAGGACCTAAGAGATCAGCTGTCTAATCTTCTCATTTTACAGATAAGGAAATAGACCTAGAGAGGTTAAATAATGAAATGTGAAATTGAGGTGATTTGCTCTCATATAGATTTAATGGCTTCATCCCTAGCTACCTATTCAGCTCCAAATCTAGTCAAACAAATAAATGAATAATAATTTTTTTTAAAATTCATTCTACACCATAGGACTGACTAAAACATACTCTTTGCTGTAAGCTTTACCAATTAGGGGCAGATTTCAACCCTAGATAAGAGGAATAACATTTTCTCAGACTACAGACTGCAAAATTTCTATCATTCGCGTGTGTTAGGTAAGTCTGCAAGATGTTTTATTGGTTTTTTTTTTAAGCTTACCCAGGAAAAGCCGTACAGCTTTCCATCCTGTTTCAGACACACCCCCCAAATCAGTTTTCAAACCCTAAAGGGAGAAAGACATCCAAATAAAAAAATTAGTCTCCATGCATAGATTTCTCTAAGAAATTTCTGGAAGAATTTCACACAAGGTAGATCTGTGCTCTTTATCTTCACTAGATCATATTACCAAAAGAATACCTCAAGAACAAAAAAAGAAGGGCACAAAAGAGCTTTGTTAGGACCTCATGCACCCAAGGGTCATTGTTCTATTGCAATCAGTGCTTATTGTTACAGTTATAAGGTTGTAACTTCTATGACACTGTCATGAGTTACAACCCTGAAAGCAATGCCAAGCAAAGAAAGCAGCAAATCTGACCCAACAAACACAGATATAAAATTAACAGTGGGCTAGAGATCACTTTATGCCGGTTGCTAAGGGCAACATACAAATGATGGATAATGTGAACACACATTAAGCCACACTCATACTAAATAAGTTCACAACGTCTTTAATATCTCTAGCAGCAGGGGCACCAAGCTGAGTGAGGTAAGCAAGGTGTCCATGATGACTACACCTTAGAGAAAGGCCTAAACACTTAATGACCTGGGAGGATGCATAACAGGAGGGGGAAAAAGGACACTGTGATTTCGCTTCATTTGTCCTTGTTTTTAACTTAAATAGCCCCTATAACTCTGTTCCCCTCCACTGCTGCCACATTTTACGTGTCCCTCTTATTGAAGGTAAGGGATATATCTTTATTTGTATAATCTTGCGGACAGAGATTTTCACATCAGCAAGTCTCTTAATTTCTAGCGTGTCCTGACTGCTCTGCCCTACACGTGGACGACTTCTTTGGTATACCTATTCTTTTTCTTTTTCTTTTTTTTCATTTTATTTCCTTCTCAGAAAAGTTGAAAACTAACTTCTATTAACCACACCCCTGCCTATCTTCTGCTCTACATTGGAATTGGGTGGGGGGAGAAAGGAAAGCAGAACACGTGAGGAGGTGGTGGACATATGAAAGCCATCTCTAGACAAAATCGTGGAGGCAAAAATGGAGTCTGGCAACTACTACTCCTTCTTTGAATTTATCGTTATCTGTTTCCAGGACCAATGATGTGGCTAACTAGGCCATTTACTATGGCATGCCAAATCTGCGTCTTTCTTTGTCCCTCTTCTCCATGAATGCACTCATCATCATTCTCTTAGGAGATAGTTGACTTAGTAACCCGATAACTGCTGCTAATTAATTTAAGTCCTGATAGAACATGCCTTGTCTAGAAGGAGTGAGTGAATCAACCAGAGCAATTTTATACTTCACGGTGGATTCTGGAATAGGCAGCAGAGATCGTTTGAGCATGGAATATTGTAGCTTTCTTAAATAATTCTCTCTAGCAGTCAGCAGCTGTGTTTTGTAGAGTTGACTTGAAATCTCAGGGCCAGAGAATGTTAAAATTCTCGAGGACCTTAGAGATTATCTAGTCAACCGCTCTTGCTCTGCATTTGAGAATTTAAGTAGCTTGCAGAAAGTCAGACAACAGTGATTATAACTACAGTGTTCTCAACAAATAACAACCTCAGAAATAAGTTGGTGCTTTGAGAACTGTTGATGAAAAACATGGGCTCTGGATTCAGGTTGCCTGGGTTATATGCTGGTTCCAGGGTTTACTGAGGCTCTGGCTGGGCAACTTACTTAACCTCTCTGTACCTCTTTCCTCATCTCAAAATTGGATTAATAAAAATATCTATTTCATTGGGCCAATATAATGGCTATGAGGATTTAATAAAGTAATAATGTAAAGCACTTACAGTAGCCTGGAACATGATAATGTTGCTGATAATGTGCTGAATAAATTTTATACTATTATTAAATTTTATATTATTATTTATACTATTATTATTATTATTAAGTCTGTACTTAGATAGTGCCATCTTCCTATCTCGTTCATTTATCTTTCTTCTAAATTTTCGCTACTCCCTTTCTCTCCAAATTCATTGCTCTCTTCCAAGAAGTCTTCATTAAGGCCAAGATGTAGTTTTGTTCACTGCTGTAAGTCCAATTTCTAAAACAATGCCAGACACATAGTAGGCACTTGGCAAATACTTGTGTAATAAATGCACACTAGATCTGAAATCTGTACTGTCTCTAATAAGAGATGCTTCTGTGGTTTTTCAAATTTTTCAGAAAGAGCAATGTGTATCTCTTTGGGTTTTTTTCTTCTGCTTTAACGATTTATTCCTAAGATGATTTCGGAATTCTGCCTTTCCCTCTATGATCCCCAGTGGCTGTGGCTGGCTCACTTTTACACTTCCCACGAAGCTGGGCCCCACACAGCTCTGTGCTTCCAGCACACAGGAAGGCATGGCAATGCTCCACCATCACATCACAAGGCTCAGTTCTTTGTTATCTGCAGAAACTCATATTTTTACTGAATTGAGTTAAAAATCTTTGGAAGTCTAAAGATCAAGGTTGGAGTCTCAAGTTTACCATTAACCATCTATGTGACCTTGGACAACTTACAGTCTCTTTGGGCCTCAATTTCTATCTCCATAAAAATAAAAAGATAAGATTATTAGGATGATTTATTTCTAAGGTCTCTTTTTGTTCTAAAGACCCTAGTCTCTATAATTAGGAAATATGTTTGCTTTGTAGCTAATGAGCTTCAATAAATGTATGTTTGATACATTGGAATTCCACTTTAACAGCATTCATTCTGAAATCTATGGGACCTCAGGATCTTTTTCCATTATAATTTTGGAGGGACCACATTGTTGTATCCTAAGAGACTGTGTCTTCCAATTCACTCTTACCTTAGACTTCCAGTTAAACTAATTGGAGTCTTAGGAATGGACAACAGATTAACAAGGCTTAAGATGTGAGGAGAAACTTACAAAGAAGATATTTCTGACATGTTTTGATGTCCAAGCACACTGTAGTTTTATGGTTCCTATCCATTTGAGACATCTTACCGAACATTAAGGGCGTTAGGTTGCTTATTGGGAATGCTATTCATGAGGTTAGGGCCTATCTGGCCAATTTCTTCATTCTTCTTTATTAAACTTCCCTGTTTCACTCTGGCCCAAGCAAACTCTTAGTGTGATCTACAGGAAACTCAATTTGCAGTCTCTCTGTACCTCAATTTCCTCATCTATAACATGATGAAACAATAATAATGATATCTATTTTACTGATTTGTTATGACTGTCAAGAGAAAAATATAACTGCAAATTTACTGTGTAAAAGCTAGTCTATACAATTTTAAGTATTTTATGAGTTTTGAGTACTCCATTATTCTCTCAATTTTTTCTTTTGTGTCAATCTTGTTTCACCAACCCAATCCTAGGATCTTTAAAAATAGGATCACATTATTTAATGTAGTGAACCACGCATTGAAAGAAGTAGCAGAAAACCTGGTATCAATCTGAAACAACTAGTATCACTCTAATGTGTAACCCATAGGCTTAAATGAGTCATTTAGACTTTCTGAGACTTGCTTCTTTTTTCAATGTGTAAAATAGAGATACAGCTCTGTTTAGTATGATGATCACAGGAGATAATCTACATGAAATATTTTTAACTAAAAATTTCTTTTCAAATAAACTCCTTATTATTATTCTATAGACCTTATTGTCTAGTTCTAGGTACATGTTAAGCAGTAAATAAGAATTTGACCATACAGACTGTTAAAGTAGTAAAGTACCATGGAGATTAACCAATCTAATTCCCACATTTTTTCAGGTGAAGAGACCCTTTGGTAGATTAATTTAAGGTTTCAAGAGTCGAACTAAAGCATATATGTTAATACATTGACTGATAATGTACTTTGTTCTTCCAGAGATGTTCAGGATTCTGGATCTATTCGTGACGATACAGGAGTGGATGGAGTGATCCACTCATGTTCTCTAAGCCACAAGAAGAATAAAATGATATTGTGTTGACCTACAATAATTTCTGTATATGAAATAAGAAATCTCTATCTAAAAAATGAAAGACATGATGGCACTACTACAACTCATGGGAGGAGAATAAATGGGCACCACAGAAATTTTGTTACATAATAGAAATCTCTTTGATCTACAGTAGATCATAATGAGACCATCCATCAAATCACTTTGGCCACTGATTCCTTGATCACTAATATGAGCTCCACTGTAAATTAATTTAACACTCATTTTATAAATTTAAGTCTTAGTAATGTTCAAAGCACTGAACCTAACTTTGCCTAAAAAACTGCCCCTTCCAGTACCAATAATGTCTCTAACCAATCTGTTAACGGAGGCGCCTCAGACTTTCAGTTTCAGCCAATTACTTATAGGGAAGTTGGTGCACTGCCTTGCTTAAGACAGCATAATAGTGCCAGGCAGATAATTTAAATCTAAAGCTTCTTAAGCTAGCTGCTTCATTAAGACATAAGCCAGTAACTGATAGTTTTAATTTAACACTCTTTTCTAGAGATCTCCCATCAATTGGGATGTGTGCCAGAGCAATACCCTCAGAAAGGAAGAAGTAAAACAGACTTGAAATAGTGTACTGGAGAAATAAAACAAATTTATCTAGGGTTATTTTTCACAATCCAAATGATTCACTTGGTAGTCACTCAATACTAAACCTAAATTCAAATGCTTTGAAAGAGGACAGATTAAGAGATTGTAAAAGAGCAAGGATATGGAAACTCAAGTTAGCAGAGAAAAGTGTGTGTGGGGGTAGAACGGCCAAAAATAGGACACTCTCTGAAAGTAAGAAAAATAATGAGAAATCAGAAGATATTTCTGTATATGAGTTTATCTGTTTTTCAGATGACTCACATATTAAAAGTATATTGAGGCCACATTATGCTACGAGTCCAGCATAGTGCTGGACACCATAGCTGATCCAGATGGAGATAAGACAGAAGAAGAGGAAAAAATTAGTTAATACAGATGAGATGCATTAATGCGCTTGGATACACATAAACAGAATAAGTACAATCAGATTTCAGAGAAGAAAGAGGTAAGTCTTCAAAAAATGTTTGCTTACATATTGGCTAAAAGACTTTTCATCATGTTTAATTGGTTGCATAGAATACAATTCCTGATATATGATAAGAATTAACATTTATTAAATTAAACAGCTAGACCATTTTGTAAAAAGTATCCAAAAGTACCTAAATATCATAGCAATCCAATACCAAACAAACGTATTTTTAGTTACATAAGCAGGCTTTCCTCTAAGTCAGAAATTTTATATTATTTCTTTCACTTCTTGGATTCATGTTTCCATTTCAATTACCATACAAAATCATATCTTAATGCAACATATTTTATGCTTGTCTTCCCTGTCACAAAAATATGAATGTAAATTGAAATTTTTATTTTTATTAAATTTCCTTTGACTCTAACTTTGACTTAATATTATATAATCTCTTTAACTTAATATTATAGAATTGATCAAAACAATATTTTGATTGCTACATATTAAGTATAAAAAGTAAACTTTATTAGAAAGAAATTGTTAATGAAATGGGTAGATTGTCATTTTTAATTAGTTCATGTATAGTAAAAAAATACAACTTGTTGGTAAAATGTTAGTAAAATCATTAACAATTTTATTCCTATTTTTTGTTTGTTTGCTTTAAAAATATATCTGCTGAGAAAATTTGTCCCTATAAATAAGGAGATGTGAATAGAAGGAGTTTTGTCGTGGCAACGCTACTCAATTCTTTGAACATTTTCTGAGGTACATATCAAAAATCATATTGTGATCTATCATCATTTTTAATGACCTATCAGGTGACAACTCAATTAGGTCTTTCTGGGCCGGCCCCATGGCTTAGTGGTTAAGTGCGTGCGCTCCACTGCTGGCGGCCCGGGTTTGGATCCCGGGCGCGCACCAACGCACCGCTTCTCCACCCATGCTGAGGCCGCGTCCCACATACAGCAACTAGAAGGATGTGCAGCTATAACATACAACTATCTACGGGGGCTTTGGGGGAAAAAAATAAATAAATAAAATTATAAAAAAAAAAAATTAGGTCTTTCTTCAGTTTTGTTGAATGCAACGAATGATTCAATAAATGCATGTTATTCAGTCATTAGAATCTTTCGCTTTCTCTGTTTCAGGAAAGAATTTACCAACGCTTATCAAAAAACTGTTAATTAGACCTGTTCCTCTTCCACTTAGAGGCACCTTGTTTGACTTGATAAATAACAAAGTCAGAAAAAACTTTAAAAATCTTTTATGTCATTACATGCTTTAAATACAATTTCATCAAAACATTGGAGCTCTAGATTTAGTTCATTCAATTTACGGAAAACGCCCAACATATGACCTGATTGGTATGAAATAGAGCCAGTATTCATTTCCAAACCAATCAAGCAAGTCAGATTTAATTTGCAGCACAACAATTTGACTATTTTTCAATCCAAATAAATATGTTAATATTCATGCCCACAACAAGCAGCTAACTTCTGAATTCTTCAGGTAAGTAGGTAAATAGATGATAGATGATGGTACATAGATAAGTCATAGAACTTTGTCATAAGTTTGTTTCTGGACAAAATAAGCCACTTCAGTATTCCTTTCTAATGCTTTCTTTTGTTTCATTCATGAGTCTTTTCCTGAGAATTAATACATTCTTAACAAAGGTCAGGAGATGAGATAGGGAAGGTAGTTAAAAGAAAATTGATACCATTCCCGCTGCTCCACACTAAAATGAATTTGAATTAAGACATCCAAACACATTCCAAAATATTCCAATTCTAATTCTGCATTTTTCCATTAATAAAAATATATGTATATAACAGAAACAAAACACATTGTTCCATCCCTCTACATATAATTTCATACATATATTCATAGCATAGATTATTGATTATCTGTGCCCATAAAGGGAGTTAATAATGGGAGAGTGCCAAAATGGCAGATGTACTAAATATATCACCTTTGGAATATGTGACTTAATCATTAAAATGACTATAGTACTACTACTCTACTTTTACAGAATGTTTATAATCTTTAAAGTGTTTTTTCATCAGTATCAGTCCAGGTCCAGCCAGGAAAGAGAAACTACTCTAGGTCTTTTACAATGGAGGAATTTAATACAGTAAATTGGGTATATAGCTAATAGGGGAACTGAGAAGCCATATAAGAGATGGTGAGGCAACTAAGAGATGGGCAAAAACTGGAAGCTGCTAGCACTCGGGCTAGAGGGACAGCAGGAGGAGGTGGTAAGACCAGAGCCCAGAAAAAGGACCATCTGACAAGAATGCAATACCAGTGGGAACCGTCCTGCCAGAGTTGAGACCACAGAGGAAACGACTGGCTGGTGCAGGTTGGAACTAAGGAGGAGTCCCAGCCAGACATGCAACCTAAAGAAGAGAGAATGGAGGAGAAATACCCAGGCCTTTCAGTAACTCACATCACTGAATTCTCTAAAACTGCTTCCCATTGGCTGAAACTATCCAGAAATCAGAAAGCAAGAGAGCATGGAATTTGTAGTTTCCTGGGAAAGAGAGGAGCCAGTAAAGAGCAGAGACTGAAAGAAAGCAAACGGGTAATCAGCCAGCACAGTATCCATCATTTGACTCTTGCAACCCCTTCGTGAGATAGACCACACACTACAAGGATCCTTTTGTTCTTTGATTTTTATTTATTGATTTTTTTAAAGACAACGCCACTGAAGTTTAGAAAGTTCAAGCTGCCCAGAAGAGTCGGATCTGCTCCAAAAACTCACAACTTTATTCTAGGGTTCTTTCAATAACAACACAGAACTTGATATACCATTTTAATTTTTCAGATTTAGGCTTATGGGGAAAAATATGCCTTGAGGACATTTGGGTTTAAAATAAAGAAAGACAACTGAATGAAATGAGCCTAGAGGTTGTCTGTTTACTGTATTGCGATTATTCATGTTGCTTATGAATCAATAACCGAACTACAGAATTAGTAATTAAGTGTATGATAAACATTTATAGTGTTAAACACCCTCTAGCCAGTACTATTGCTTGTCTTCTTGGCAGAGAAAGAAAAAGTCAGATTCACTAGTAATGACTTAATGCCGACCCAGCCTTGTAACTAGGCTACAGCCACAAAAGCATATTCTCAAGAGTATTCTCTGAAATAATATAAAGATGGTTTACTACGGAGATAGATCGAGGATGGTTTCTCTTACAGCCTCTGCTACAGCTCTTCTCTCTGCAGAATAATATAACAGTCTAGAAGAGAAGAAATAATATCAATTATAAGATTTCTTAAGCAGGAGTCTGTGTGTCCCTGAAATTGACTGTGTGTGTGTATGTGTTGTGCCTGTGTGTTCATTGCTGATCTGCAATAACTATTGCATTAGTAGGATGTACAGCAAACGTTCTATATTGGATAACTTTTGCTTTTTTCACACATTTTGTTCTGACCTGAACTTGAAAATTCTGAATCCTCCTACAGAGAAGAAAAAAAGAAAATGGCAGACACTTGTTATCCATTCCCGCCAAATACTGGCTTGCCATTCTACAGACTCCAGTGAATTCTACATTGTGTAAAACGATTCTCAGTTCTGGACTCCCAAGGGTTGTTAAAGGCAGATATCCATGATGATTTAATATCTTACCAAGCAGAACTCTCTGAATCAGGGGAAGCAGGGAGAAATACCACTGATCTTCAGATTTTTGGCTGAAACTCATTCAATGCTGTCTGCTGTTGACACTCAGGTGACACTAAGGGAATGGTGAGTTTGTGGAAAGGGTAACACAAACATTGCCACAATTAATTATAACCCTTTGCCCAGCACTTTGAGAACACAATCCATTGTCAGAAGAGCCTGAGCTCCAATAGAAGGCAATTAATCCAACATTTTCCCAATGGTATATGCGAGAATGCACAGGTATTGCAATCTGGGGAAGGTTTAGCATCTCTTATGAATCTGAAACCTGTAAGCAGTGAAGAGAATTCTGAGATATGCCTAACCAATGTCTTGCAAAGTCATTCAAGAATGATTGGTAGTGTCATTGTCAACGATAACAGCATCTATCCGAAGAACAGAAGGAGACAAAATTATGAAACTTGTTTCCCTTTTAATTAGCAATGTTACTTGGGGCTCCATAATTTTTTTCATTTGCTGTGAATGATACCATGTTTTGTGGGCCATTGTAAGTCTGCAGCCAGATTTCATTAAATGAGAAGAGTGACTGTTCTCAGTTACATTTCTTCTGCATGGATCAAACCAAATTCCTCTTGGTATCAGATTTCTATTGCTGCTGACAAATTACCATAACCTTCTGTGCCTCAAAACAACAGGAATTTACTATTTCATACTTTCTGTGGGTCAGGAGTCCAGGCATGGGTTAGTTAGGTCTTTTGCTGAGGGTCTCACAGTTTTAATTCAAGGTGTCAGCCAGGCTGTGATCTTGTCTGAGGCTTGAGGTCCCCTTCCAAATTCACGGATTGTTGGTAGAATTCGTTTTCCTGCGGTTGTGTGACTGAGGCCCTGGTTTCCTTGCTAGCTGTCTGCTGAGGACCTCTCTCAGATCCTAGAGGCTGCCCTTAGCTTCTTGCCTCATGACCCCTTCCTTCACAGCACAACTGTTTGCTTTCTTTTGGGTCAGCAAGAGAGAATCTCTGACACTTCACCTTATGCTAAAGAGCTCAACTCATTAGGCCAAGCCCACTCAAGATAATTTTCTTGATTAACTCCAAATCAACTGATAAATAACCTAATCCTGAGTGGTATCTTATCTTATTCATTGGTCCTGCTCATACTCATGGGGAGGAAATTATAGAGGGTATGTGTACCAGGGAGCTTCTATCTTGGAGACTGTCTCAGAATTCCACCTACTACAATTTTTGTGAATTCATTTGGCAGATGGTATATCTCAGTATTTGTAAGAATAATTGTGAATATCTCAGAAGACCAGATTTTTTTTTTTTCAGGAAGATTGGCCCTGAGCTAACATCTGTTGCCAATCTCCCTCCTTTTTTCCTTTTTTCTCCCCGAAGCCTCAGTAGATAGTTGTATGTCATAGTTGTATGTCCTTCTAGTTGCTCTATGTGGGATGCCGCCTCAGCATGGCTTGATGAGCAGTGCATAGGTCCACACCCAGGATCCGAACCAGAGAACCCCTGGCCACCGAGCGGAGCACGCGAACTTAAGTGTTATGCCACTGGGCCGGCCCCATGAAGACCAGACATTTTAAGTAAACTTTGTTGCTAGATAATGTATCATAGTTACTATAAATTATGACTTTACATAGCTAAAGTTTGAGATAGTTAAAAACAGTCACAACAACATCTGAATATATTTATATAGAAGTATAAATGACCAACACATAATGCATATTCTGGATTAAACCAAACATATACCAGGTCGCATGCAAGGTAGTAGCTATATGTTTCCATTTTTCCCATGATCTGAGAAATCCTATATTACTCATTATCACTTGTAACGTATAAAATCTTAAACACAAGTATCAACTCTCTTACTACGCGTATACAAGTAGTCACTATTATTATTTAGTTGTATTATTTGTATTATTTAGTTGTAAGCAGGTTTGTCTAGAACAAATGGTAAAAGTGTACATAGGTTTAGGTTCAAAGTGTAAGGACGAAACTAGAGTGACTCAGAGGGG
Source organism: Diceros bicornis minor (assembly GCF_020826845.1). Classification (NCBI taxonomy): domain Eukaryota; kingdom Metazoa; phylum Chordata; class Mammalia; order Perissodactyla; family Rhinocerotidae; genus Diceros; species Diceros bicornis. The sequence continues at coordinate 19,585,838 of NC_080743.1, read as the reverse complement.
CAAGTCCTTAATCAAAATGTGGTGCATACTGTATTAACACAGATTCTGATTGGGTTTGAACGCATAAGCTTTTGTTCTCTCATTTGCAAACGCTTACAACTGACAAAAGAGCTAAAATGATAATTTTTAGATCATAGCAGGATTTAAAAGAAATGTTTTGCATTTCAGTATCTTTTATGGTCCTATTCAAATACCACTTATCAAAATGAAAGATATTTTTAACAAATAAGCCTTATGAAATACATTGAAGCAACACCCTTCCTGTAACTTAGAGACGATGTCAATCTAGTTCATCGTGGTGGATTCTAAGGGCAATGTATGAAATATAAGCGTTACTCTTTCACAAGCATCTTCTTAGGAAAAGCAAGAAGGAAGAAGTGATTATTAACTGTGTTCCTCAAAAAAAGTAAAAGCAGTCAGTTTGCTGTTTTCAAATGGGTGAAGGAAATCAATTAACATTTTTTAAATAAGCAAGTAGTGGTCTTGGAAGGGAATTCAGGTTTGTGAAAATATTGCTGAACTGCCAAGTAATTTCTTGTGGCAGTACGGAATGATGAGTGTTTCTGCGTGTATCTATACAATATGAAATAATTTAAACTCTACTCTGGTTTAACTGCTATACCTACTCATGGAAACTGATGAAAGAAGTTTTATGTAAAAGTTTGCTACTGTGGTTATTGCAAAAATGCTACATTGTTGCTCCAAATTAATGATATTTAAACATTTCCCACAGTAATTTTACTTTGCAATTGAAAGGAAGATGCATTTTAGGAGTGTACTTTTTTTATTCCTTTAAACTAAATGCTCCTTATGATACAAAAGAGCACTCAGTGATCCATGCAGACTTCCATTTATAATATTAATAGAAGACATGTTCCATGCTAATCCATCTCATTAATATTAAAGAAAGGACTCCAAGACTGGTGAGCACTTAATCATCTGCAATTAGCACCTAACTGTTAATTCTATAGAGGGCTTTTAGGGAGAGAAGCAGAAAAAGTAGCTCCCGTTTGCTAAATGTTAGTTGATTTAACTTAGAGTATTTAATTCTGGGAAAATTCAGTAATTAGAACAATTCATGTAGCTAGACAAGTTTAATTGATCAGTTAAAAATAAAAGAGTCCCCAACTGAGAGCAACCACAAGATATACATTTTGGAAATGTCCATAACATAGCCATTTTGCTAATTTATTTTATTAGGTTCTATGTACTTCTGGGCCAATGGATTTGGCATCTGAGCAGAGGTAAATAAACTTCTAGCTCAGGCTACCTCCACACAGATCCCAAAATCCAATTAGCAGAATGGGCAGGTTGTCTGGTTTGGCTCCAACTAGAGCAGCTTGCTTCCTCGATGTCAACTCAACCTGAAAAAAAGCATGCCTGTGAGGTTCCTACTTTAAAACTGAAAAGAGCGTCAAGACCTCGAATAGAGCTCTATTCCAGTGACTTAGAGCAAAACCAAGCTTCCCACTGTGGTGTGGCCTCTCTGCTTTCCTTCTACATTTATCCTGCCATTCAACGGGCTCTCTCTTCCAGCTCTGAAATCTGCCTCTTTTATAGGGGCAGATCCTATTATCAACCATCCGTTGAAAACTTCTTGGAAGAATCAAAGGTTGTAGGAGAATCTATTACAGAGCACTGAAGGGGACTTGACCACAGGGTAGCCATGCTTTAAGAAAAGGAATCTGTTTGCACCATCTTATTGACTCAATTCTTCTTAATGCTACTTCCAGCACCATATTTTTTTAATCAAAGAAAAGCTGAGGTTGGCAGGATCCCTTAAAAGGCAGTGGGATTCCATGAAATGAGCAGAGGCAGGCTTGTCCATCTCTTCTGTTAATGTCATTTACTCAATTAGTAATGATGGAGTGCCCCCAGGACACACCACACCAAATGTTTTCTGTGGCAACCTTTAGCACCAGTTCCACTGCCAAGTCTAGCAAATTAACCATATTTAACTAAGCACAATTCCAATAGTTTCTAATTACTGTGACAATCAAGGCATTTTTGAATCTTTCTCTATAATATTTTCAAAAATTCTCATCCTGCTATCTCACTGTCTTCCCCGTAATCTTTTCTCATTTTGTAAGGTGGTGTTGTCTGACAGTTGCTCTTCTACCTTTCTCTGTATTTTGTTATTGTTATGGCTGTCCCCTTCCTAATTCTAAACCTGACTCTGCTTCTACCCACATTTCATAACAAGGCCATCTGCTACCTTTGCTAAATATCAGGCTCTTACTTTACAGCAGCTCTCCAGATGTGTGCGGGCACTACAGCTGCATAGCCATTACAGATGGCATGGAGAAATCTGTTTTCAGCCTTCTGCTTTACAATATACCCTAATCTTCACCAGCTGTATTGAAGTGCCTTAGCCTTTAAGGATTTGGATGAAAGAACATGAGTAAAGCAACAAAAGTCATCACCATCAGACACATTCCAGCCATAAGGCTCCCTTATGGCATAGGATAAACCAGAAGCAGCACTCCAAAGGAGTCCTGTTGAAAAACTAAGTGCATGCACAGAAGAGGGGTATGTAGATGGTATCTAAAAACAGACTCCAGATACGGTAAATAGCAGGTAACAGGTTTTGAGGTTCCAGACACATCTGGAGACACCCTGGGAAAGCCTACTCATTCCAAGGGCAGATTTGGAGAACCCTTGTGAGATTCCATGATTAAAAACAATATGTACTGGGAGGTAAGAAGCACAGAGTCTAACAGATCATTGATTTGATTTTGTCTCAGCTACCTACTTGTGAGTTTGCTTGTACAAGGTGCTGAAGCTATTTGAGGCCATTTCCTCATCTGTAAGATTAGCATAGTAATAATATTTATATCATAGGGTTCTGTGAGGATTGTCGAACACCCTGCACTTGGCACTGGGCCTGGCACATGATAAATGCTCCTAAGTGACAACTATCAAAATTACTATTATTCTAGGTAAACATTTAGATACATGGCTTCTGACATTCCTTTCCTTGACATGTGGCAAGTCCAGAAATCTCCTCTCAAATATTCTTTGAAAAACAAAGACAGAGACTATTTGGGTTTCAAAGGTCCCACTGCTGGCTGCATATGCAACTTAAAAAGAAAAAGACGGGGCCGGCTCCGTGGCTTAGCGGTTAAGTGCGTGCGCTCTGATGCTGGCGACCAGGGTTCGGATCCCGGGCATGCCCCAAGGCACCACTTCTCCGTCCAACCCGAGGCCGAGTCCCACGTACAGCAACTAGAAGGATGTGAACCTATGATGTACAACTATCTACTGGGGCTTTGGGGGGAAAAAAATGAATAAATAAAATCTTTAAAAAAAGAAAAAAAGAAAAAGACGTCAAACAAATAAATAGGGAAAGGCGCCATTAGGCTGAAAAGTAAGACTTGTCTCAGATTAGTCACGATAGTGGACTCCGGAACTAAACCTCAGCATGTGTGTTAACGCACAGTGTTTGATGTGTGTGTGTCTACTGTCTCTGAAAAAGTTCACTAGTCATGGTGTATGCATAGCAAAATGAATAAAATCAGGATGCCCTTTTTTCTCTCTAACATTTTATGTTTAACAAAGCTAGGCAATAAGGAAAGGACATAGAAACTGGGGTTTAAATTCCAGTTATTTGCTGTGGGATATCAAGCAAATTATGAAACTTCTCTGGGCCTTAGTTTCTGCGTCTGTAAAATGGGGGAAATAATGCTCATTTAATAATAGTTATTGAAAAGAGAAATAATTCTTTTAAAACGCCTAGCTAGTTTTCTGGAACATAATAGCATTCACTAAAGGGTAACTATTATTACCACAATCAATCTTTGCAACGACTCTATTACATTTCTTTTGCTGTATAACAAATTCCCACAAACTTAGCAGCTTAAAACAATACCTGTTTATTAGCTCATGGTTCTGTGGGTCAGAAGTCCAGGCACGAAGTGGCTGGGTTCTCTACTCAGAGTCTTACAAAAGTAAAATAAAGGTGTCAGATGGGCTGTGTTCTCATCTGGAGTTCAAGTTTCTCTTTCCAGCTCATGTGACTGTGGCAGAATTCATTGCTACAGGACTAAGGTCTCCATTTCCTTGCTGGCTGTCAGCCTAGAGCCACTCAACTCCTAGAGGTCGCCACATTCCTTGACACATGGTCCCCTTCACCTTCAAAGCCAGTAGTGGAGAATCTCCTTTGCATTGAATCCCTCTCACAGTTTGAATCAATCTCTTTTGCCAGGAAGAGCCCCATCCCATTTATGTGCTCATCTGATTAGCTCAGGCCAAGGAAGCACAATTTCCTTTTCTTAGTCAACTGATTTGGGACCTTAACTACATCTGAAAAATCGCTTTACAGCAGCACATAGATTAGTGCTTGATTGAATATCTGGGAAAAGGTGTGTATATACCAGGGGGCAGGAATCTTGAAGGATACCTTAAAATTCTGCCTACCACAGTAATTTACAGAGAATAGTATTACCCATATGATTACTTCTAAAGAAACTGAGATTCCAAAGGTTTAGTTGACTTGCCCAAGGACATCCAGCTAAGAAATATTTCTAAATAAAATGTCCCTACGGGATATTGGGCAATGTTTGGAGAAATTTTTGGTTGTTACAATTGCGGAGAAGCTGGAAAACTTTTAGCTGGCCCAGGTTTAAATTCTATTAATATACGAGAAAAATAGAACAGACACTGGAGACCAGTGGCAGTCTTTTCCAAAGATTATGCTCATTTATGCCAGGAAATTCACTGAGAATGCAACCGAAGTGTCGTGGGAACAGTCCTCAGCCAGCTTCTGTGTCCTACAAATATATGTCACGAGGAAGCTTTCAGTGTAGTGTAGAATTTCTCAAATTTAGCAATACTGACATGTTAGGCCAGATAATTTATCATTATTGGGGGCTGTCCTGTCCGTGGTAAGACATTTAACAACATCCCTGACATCTATCCACTAGATGTCAATAGTTCTGCCACCTCCTCCCCTCCCCCAATGCCAAGTTGTGACAAACAAAAATTTCTCCTGGGCGAGGAACAATATCACCCTCAGCTGAGAACCACTGCTCTAAAGGGAAGAAGTAAGCCCTCCCTCAACTTTCCTCTCTTTTCCATTGGCTTGAAGGCAGACATGATGTCTGTAGCTAGAGCAGCCATCATGGGCCACACTTTGGAACCCAAATGCTGTGGATACTGGAGCCAAAGCTGAAGGAACCTGGTTCCTGACACCAGGGCCTGGACTGCTTACACCTAAGTTGTTACAAGAGGTGGAAATAAACTTGTATTTTCTTTAAGCCACCATATTCTGGGTTTTTATGTTATTGTATCTGGTTTTTTTTATCCTAACAAATACATACTTCCTGGGAAAGCCACTTTTGCAGAGCTGGTGTTACACATATTGCCTGTTACCTTCAAGTCTTATAGTTCTGTTTCCTTTTTGTTATCCAGCACGTTATCCTTATGATATAGCCTGTCCCCAAAGAGATGATACTTACAATGAGAAGCTGTACTTGATTCTTCAGTAAATACATACTTGTTTGAGCACCTTCTAAAAACCCAAGTAGAGATTTCCGTTGTAAACATTTGTTTCACAAGCAAACACATTCAAAGTGAAATGTTTCTTTTCATTGTTGTAGTGAAATATCCATTTGCTTTCCGGCCATTAGGCACCGCTGAACGCTTTTGTAAATGTTTCCACAGGCTGCCAGCTGTTCTAGGCCCATCTCTCTCCCATTGCTCAAGAATTTCCTAATGGTCAAGAACTCGTGAGAGACTTGCGCAGGAGTTCAGTGGTTGCCTGATGGAAGTGATCGCCAAAATGATCTTGCATCTGGGAAAGTAGAGACTGAGTTTTTTTGTGTGTGTGTGAGGAAGATCAGCCCTGAGCTAACATCTGCCAATCCTCTTCTTTTTTTGCTGAGGAAGACTGGCCCTGGGCTAACCTCTGTGCCCATCTTCCTCCACTTTATGTGGGACGCCGCCACAGCATGGCTTGCCAAGCGGTGCGACGGTGCACCCAGGATCCGAACCAGCGAACCCCGGGCCACCGCAGCAGAGCGCACGCCCTTAACCACTTGCACCACCGAGGTGGCCCCAAGACTGAACTTTTTTTAGCAGAGCAACTTGTCTCAGTGAAGATATTACTCTCTTTGGACATATCAAGCTTATATAAGAAACTGTATTAAGGCTTTCAACCCAATCATCAATAGTTTACTAAATGGATTTTTGTGACTGTGAGAAATTACCTCTATATCATATGTTGGAGATACTTTTTTTGCTATAACAATGATTTATTTATTTATTTATTTATTTATTTATTTATTTATTTATTTATTTTTGAGGAAGATTATCCCTGATCTAACATCTATTGCCAATCCTCTTTTTTGCTGAGGATGATTGGCAGTGGGCTAACATCCATGCCCATCCTCCTCTACTTTATATGGGACGCCGCCAGTCTGGCTTTGATAAGCAGTGTGGAGGTCCACGCCTGAGATCCGAAGCCGCGAACCCTGGGCTGTGGAAGCAGAGCGCGGGAACTTAACCACTACGCCGCCAGGCCGGCCCCATGAAATATTTTTTAATAGTGTTTTTTACAATAAAGATTTAAGAGATAAAATGAGTTTGGATATATGTATATCTGTCGACAGTAGCTGTTGCCTGCGAGCACGACCCCAGATCTTATCTGAATGCCTTCGCGTTCCATATCCATCTACTGAAATGCTGCCTGTGCTCCAAAACTTGATCTCACTTCTTTCTTAAATAACTACAGGCCTTGAAGCTCCTGCCAGTTGCACAGCTCCCTAACAAAGTGGCACTGTGTGTGTGTGTGTGTATGTGCTTTTTTGAAAAATGTATATTTATTGTGGCTTTTTCTCTATGATGAGTTAAAGCTGTCCTACTGTCCTGGGAATACTTGATTGGACAAAAGATTGTTGCAAGAGTCAGAAGCAACAATTTATATCTATATATGCTGCACAACTAGTACCAAAGCTTAGCTGAATCCTCTGCCCACTAGTGGATGGTGGCAAGCTAGCCAAAAAGAAGGCTCTTTTTGCAAAGAATGAGCACTATAAGATAAATCAGTCAAGCTCAGGTTGTTATGCTCTGAACAAACCCGGTGAGCATCCCCTTCTTGACGGCATTGGGATCCCTCCAAGTGAAGACATCAATGAAGGGAACACATCCCCTGTTATTCCATGTCACAGCATACTCTTGAAATCGATTACCATGAAACTCCAATTACCAAGAGAGCATCTTTCTTCTTTGAGAAGGTATATGGATTAATATATGGATATGCATTATAGCGTTCATCTTAATCTTCCTTCCATCAAAGTTAGACAAAAAATAAGAAATTTAGAAAATTCAGAAATAATGGGTAGCATTTGTTCAGCATTTACTATATGTCAGGTCTTCCCTTCATTTTATCACTTAAAACTCACAGCTCAATGAGAGAGAGGACTATTATACTCATTTAAATGCTGAAGAAACTGAGATCTACAAAGGGTACGTGTGTGCATGTGTGTATGTGTGTGTGTGCGCACGCATGTGTGATTTTCCCAAGATCACACGGCTAGTAAATGGCAGAGCTGGGTTGCAAACCCAGGCTATCTCAGAAAAATAAATACCAACATAAATTTTAAAATATGCTATGTAATAAAATAATGCTAAAAAGGGATAAAGGATTTACGAAATCCAGTGGCTAAAAAAAGAGACAATAATGTAAGTAAACAAATGAGCTGTAGACATTGTCCTTCTGATGCAAGTGGCTCTATGACTTCAGGGACCTTTGTCTTGAGGTGTCTGTGGAGCATCTCAAAGGTCGAGCATGAAGGGCAAAGAACATAACAGGACCTCTTTTTTTTTTCTGAGGAAGATTCGCCCTGAGCTAGCACCTGTGCCAATCTTCCTCTATTTTGCATGTAGATGGCCACCACAGCATGGCTGTCAATGAGAAGTGCAGGTCCGTGCCCGGGCACTGAACCCAGGCCGCCGAAGCAGAGTGCACTGAACTTAACTGCTGGGCCGTGGGGCTGGTCCCAGGACCTCATTTTTTTGGCAAGTTCAGGACCCTCAGGCGTGCAGCTCTGCACTTGACTCAAAGCCAGCATGACAGGAGTTGAATGGGCCTTGAAATTGTAGATCTTTGCACCTCCCTCGCTCATACAGTCAAAGTGGAGCTAACTTACTCTGGTGCCTTATTCTCTTCTCGGTGGGCTCCATGGGCCTGCATGGCTTCATCAACAGCATGCATGTGTTTGGACCTTGGATCTCGGTTTTGCATTTTCCTAGCTGTAGAGACATGGACGAGCTTTTTAAACTTCATGCACCGCAGATTAGACAGGCATAGTGCTGTTGTTAAATTAAATAAAATAAGATTTAAGGCACTGGTCACATGATGGATTCTACAGTGGTTAGGCGCGTGTCATCAGTACTCAAGGTACGAATCAAGTCATGTTTGTATTGGCACCACCAGGGTCAACTCCTATAGCCCAGTGAACACTTGGTTAATGTTTAATTAAAATCAGTTTGCCACAGAGTTTAAGAAATTTTCCACACTCTTTGTGTATTGTCATTGAATCTGAAGTTCTGAAACGCTGTCCCGGTTCATGATTTTTCCCCTCTCTGGTTAGATAGAATTTTTGTGATAATGATACTCATTGTGGTGTGGTTTGACCTGTGTGTTTCTTCTTTTATAGTGATACAATGCAGGAGAAGAAAAGAATTAGACACATCATAAACCCTGTGATTTGAATTTCTTGGTTGCTCTTATGCTATGATTTCCCAACTTTATATTTCTGAAATGCTTATTTCATGATAGGTTTGAACTGATTTCTTTTTACTCTTTAGCAAATGGATGTGATTTCCATCCACATTTCTGCAAAGAAGAAAAATTAGTACACTCATACCTGGGAAAGATGTTCAATTATTTTGATTGTTTCCTGAATGAACATGTTATTTCTTAATGGGCCTGACATTCCAAACAGCTCAAAAAGTAAACGCAAATGCAGACAGCCAACACGCAAGGGACTCTTCTACCTCTGGGGCCACTGAGTAAAAGGTGAGATAGTTTAAAATACTGTTATTGTTTAGCTCAGTTTTGAAAATTTGAAAAAAATTGTAATCCTTCTGTTCTGACAGTCACTCAGGCAATTACTCCAGGCATTTTTTATACCGGAAGGGGAGGTATGGCAGGACGAGGCCAAGGTTGGTAGGTCTCTTGTACAAAGCCCTGTGACGTAAATCTAATATCTTTTAAAAAAAAAGGCAAAGAGAGTGTAGTGAAACACAGGCTTGGCCAATTTAACGCTATTTCCTTTCCAAGTACCTCCTCACCCCCAGATCAGCATCCTGTCAAGCTTATACTGGCTAGATGTAAGAACATACATTAACACAGCCTTACGAATAGACGCTTTGGGACAGAAATCTGTGGATTTGGATCCCAGCCTGCCAGTTAATAGCTATTCGGCCTTTGGAGAGTTACTTAATAATATTTACGCCTAAATTTTCTCACCTGTGAAATAGTGACACTAATATAATACTCTCATAGGGTTCTTAGGAGGATTGAATAAATTAATATACACAAAACATTTACAACAGTACCTGGCATGTCATAAGCATATTAGCATACATACATAAGCTAATAAATATTAGCTGTTGTCTCTCTGAATTTGATGACGTTACACATATATTTCGACACTTTTTGCCGGTTTGGAATGCCTGCTGCTTTTAGAATCCTGGTTGTTAGTTCTTTGAGGCACTGAAAGGAACATAAGTAACTGCCAGATTTGAGGCTGAGAGGATAGGGGAGGGGGAGGCGGTGTAAATATACCTACAGACAAATACATGAACTTAGACAGCTAAGTACTCTGTTCGCATCCAGATATCATCATGGATGATGGGCCACTTGCTTTTTCCAAAAGTAAAATAATTAGGAATAGATTTCTGCCTCTTTTGTATCAGCTCTAACAGCCTCACAATTGGCAAAAACTTTCAACCTGGTGAGCCATTCTTGCCTATCGACCAGCCTTGCATTTAATGGCTGTACTCTGTGACCTCTAAAAATCCCCTAGACTTTGTTTAAACCATTGTTTGCTAGAAATTCTATTAGGATGAACCAATGGAACACAGGAGTGAAAGGAGCAGAAAGTAACTCACGTACATTGAAAACCAGGAAATTAGTGCAAACTGCTGCTTCTTTGAACTAGAGCTTGCCACTGGACCACTTGGAGTTTTCATTCGTGATGTAAACTTTTTTACATCTACTAAATTTTATTAGACGCTTTATGGAAGAATTTAAATAAGGTAGAATTTCCTTCTCCAAGTACGCATAACCGGGAAGCATAGAAATATGTACCTGTTTATTCACACACACACATCCAAAATAGTACAATAGACAGTGCTGCTATATTCATTGCGTGACTGACATGCCTGATTGACGAATCACTCAGAATTTTTCTCATTAAAAGCAGATAAAGGTGGGGCCAGCCCAGCGGCGCAGTGTTTAAGTTTGCATGCGCCGCTTCAGCGGTCCCGGGATCATGGGTTAGGATCCTGGGTGCAGACCTACACACCGCTCATCAGGCTACGCTGTGGCAAAGTCTCATACACAAAATAGAGGAAGACTGCCACAGATGTTAGCTCAGGGACGATCTTCCTCACCAAAAAAAAAAAGAAAAAAAAAGCAGATGAAGCTTTCTTACTTTGAGACAAGGCCTATAACCAGGCCTAAAGAATCTACCTTTTCTTCGCCTACTTTGTTTCACAGGCTATATGAATTTGACTGTTCCTTTGAAATGATCATCACTTACCTCCTGATCGTTCCATGTTAACTGGTCTATTTTCTGCTTTTATTTTTCAGCACTCACTAAATGGAACAGATTGTCTCATGACAATCTGAACGTTTCCTTCTGCTTTTCCTGTATTCAGTAACATCTAAAATGGTGATGAACTTTATCGAGAATGATTTGGTCAATATCCTTGTAAAACTCATCATTTCCCTAGTTTAAGTCTTTCCTTTTCACTCTGCCAGGTACATCCTAAAATCAGGGATGGAACGTTATTCCTATTTGTATATTCAGTGTGAAGAGGCCTGGTGTATAGTAGGTACTCAAGATATTTTTGGTAGACGTTGAATTGAAATGACTAGTTACATTAGCTTTTTTTTTTTTTTTCCGAGGAAGATCAGCTCTGAGCTAACATCCATGCTAATCCTCCTCTTTTTGCTGAGGAAGACGGGCTCTGAGCTAACATCTATTGCCAATCCTCCTCCTTTTTTTTTTCCCCAAAGCCCCATTAGGTAGTTGTACGTCGTAGTTGCACATCCTTCTAGTTGCTGTATGTGGGACGTGGCCTCAGCATGGCTGGAGAAGCGGTGCATCGGTGCATGCCCGGGATCCGAACCCGGGCCACCAGTAGCCGAGCGCGTGCACTTAACCACTAAGCCACGGGGCCGGCCCAGTTACGTTAGTTTTTACACATACATTTATTCTACCTCAAATATACTTGCACTCTGAGCTAGGTAACCAGTTTACTTAAAAACTCTTGTCTACTGTCAGCTTGCGTGAAGTGAGTTGTGGGTAAGGAGTGGATCATTTTACAAGAAAATGGTTCCTTCTAAAGCTTTTTGAAAATCTCATTTCTTCATGAAAGTAAGAAGATTCTGGTTCAACAGTTCCCTTGATCACGTCCACAATCAAAATCAAATTTTATAAGAATATTTAGTGATGTGGGAAATGTTCATGCTACGTGTGTAAGAAGAATAAAACCAGCTTGGCATCCTGCCCTCCCCAAGACAGAGACTACAACAAGCACATGTTCTAAGAAGTTGTCTTTTATAGCCAGAATCTAAAACCTTTAGCTGAGTCTTCTGTAGCTTAAGTATTCTTAACAGGTACACGGCTTAACAATGTCATGTTTCTTATTCCCAGAAGGCTGCCCAGTCACACTTTGAAAGGCGAGGTGTACGTAAACAAAGGTATCTAATACAGCTCTGCCTAATAATGTGAAATGGCTTCTCCAGTGTTAGAGAGGTGACTTTGCACAGCTTAGGAAACAAGGATTACATTCTACCTCTACAATGGCAACCATACTAATAACATTTATATAACATCCACTACATGCGAGGCACTAAGTGTATTACACATATTAATTAATTTAATTCTCATAACATTCCATGAGGAAAGTACTGACGTTATCCCCATTTTGTTTTTTGCATTTTCACAGAGAGGTGCAGGCTGGAGTTTAGGAGAACAGGATCAGAAACTGGGGAGTGCCCGGGACTCCAAGAATGGGGTTAACTTCTTCCGTGCCTTTTCCTTACATTATGAGAAAGTCAATTAGGTAAACACTTTTTGCAATTTTCTTCCTTTCGTTGTAGTTTCCTTTAGTTATCCTAACACATTAATGTCAAATATACAGGCATAGACTTAAGTTGAGATATTGCAAAGAAAATGGACAAAAAGCAAAGGAAGGTGTAGTCTACCTTACATACCTCTAGCCACCATGCTTTCGAGGTGGGAGCAACATTCTAGAGGGACTGTGTCCCTGAGCTCCAATGGAGAGCAACAGAAAAGTGAGAGGCCAACCTATTACTAATCTGGGAGTAGCAGGCAGCAGAATATGTCTCCAAAGAACTGCTTGGACCAACACAGCAAAAAGAAATATCCTTCCTCATGGTAAATATTATAAATTAGAGGTGGTGATTTTCGTTGAGGGGTGGGTTTAAAGGCGGCACTTGGGTTACATGCTGTCAAATGATAAAAACAATTAAGAGAACAGTGATTCTAAAAGAAGTCTGTGTGCTTATGTAGCAGTGATTATGGGGGAAGGAAGTGTGAGTGACTTTTAATGGCTTTTTGTGCTATTGTGCATTTTCTAATATTATTATGATTTATAAGCACTACTTTTTATATCAGAAAACTGCTATTAAAAAGGGAGTATGGGGTCTAGTCCCGTGGCTTAGTGGTTGAGTGCGCGCGCTCCACCACTGGCGGCCCAGGTTCAGATCCAGGATGCGCACAGAGGCATCGCTTGTCCAGCCATGCTGAGGCCGCGTCCCACATACAGCAACTAGAAGAATGTGCGACTATGACACACAACTATCTACTGGGGCCTTGGGGAGAAAAAGGGAAAAAAAGGAGAAGGATTGGCATGGATGTTAGCTCAGGGCTGATCTTCCTCACAAAAAAAAAGGGGGAGGATTACGGATACATAATCATGGATAGCCAAGCATGGCACTAATACTTTAAAGATCATCTCGTTTAGAAAGTCACATGCTATCTCTTAGAGACCAAGACATTGGTGCCAAAAGCTCGCTCTACCACTTACCAGCTTTTGACTTTGGGCAAGTCGTTTCAACTCTTCCTGCCTCAGCTTCTTCCGCTATAAGACAGGACAATAGAAGCCTCTCAAATACAGATTGCAAAAAGGCTTAACTGGAATAACACACGTAAACACTTCAACCAGGACCCAGCATACCGTAAATGCTAGCTAATATTTTTTAATTCTCACAATCACGCTAAAGAGAATAGTGAGGCAGAGAAGTTGGAGTCAGTTGTCTAAGGTCAAAAAGTTGGGGAAATGTTGGAATCAATTTGAATACAGATATGGCTAGAATCAAATTCAATGTTCTGCCTAATATTCTATTATTGCTGTTGGTGAAACACTCAAAGACTCACGCTGTGACTGAGTGAGTGATTCTTTGGCCATCTCATTTATCGATCAAAATAGAGCCAACATCCTTTTCTCTTTCCTTTTTCCTTCCTTCCTTTGAGTTTTACTTCTTTTCAATTCTCTAGTCCAAAGCGATGGGACTATAAACACACTGATGTTGTATTAGATTAAGATGTTTAATTTTAAAAATACCCAAAAGACAGTGTTAAACAAGACAGAATTTTATTTCTCTTTCCTGCAACAGCCCAGAGGTCAGCAATACGGGGTGAGTGGGACAGCTCTACCATCCCAGCAGTTGGCTTCCAAGTTGATCCCAGCATCACCATTTCCCAGCCAGCAGCAAGAGACAGCCCATGGCAAGTATATTTAAAGAAACAATTAAGAAGTTGCACATATCAATTCTGCACCCATCATATTGATCAGAGAGACCAAACCTAGGTGAAAGAGAAAGGGAAAAATAGTCTGCAGTTTCTATTACTAAATAATGAAGGAGAGAATAGATGTAGAAGGGGCAGTTTCAGGCTCACCCATAGGAGTGTAGTGAGCATAGGCACATGATTACTATTGTCTCAGAGTTTCTTTTATAAAGTATATTTGTGTCTAAGGACTGACAGTAGAAAGTTGCACAGCCATGGTGGAAAGGATCCATCATAGATTTCGTTATCGATCATCACCATATTGATGAAACCAGCACCTTTCTTCTATTATAATAATTGATGCTTTCACTTCCTGTTTCAGGACCTCTGAGAAGAGTGCCCCCAGAACTGCACAATGCAGCAACATTGGTAAAATTTTTTGTATTAAATTACACTTTAATGCTCACGAGTTACACCGATAATTTGACAATTTTTTCTCCTATAGGAAAAAAAATGTGAAGTATTTAACTGTTTTGTTTTGGTTACTAGGAAACTTAGAATAATCCACAGCCTACTTTTATAAATTTATAGGGCTGGTGTGTTAAGTTTTTCCCTTTTGTCATCTTATTATTCTACATTATTTTCCCTTACTAGAATTTATTTAATTTTTATATATTTTTATAATTCACTTGTAGGAATGATGTGTGTATGCAAACAAATAACAAATACTGGAAATTTCATCATCATAGGGCACTCTGAAATTCTTTAACGTTTATTTACCATATGATTGCTTACATAATTAGACATTCCTGAAGATCACAATTTTTACTTTAACTTAAAGCATCTTTGACTTTTAAAATGATAGAAAATTCATTAATAAGTTTGATCATTCCTTATACAAAGACATGAATGTAAAGCTATGAGTAGGTAAATTGAGAACTTTTCCTTTGGAACAAGTGCTATCAATTTAACTTATGCTTAATTAGGAAAAGGTGATGCTTACATATGGCGCTATCTCTCCTGTAGATTTGCAAACTAAAAAGGATTTTGCTTATGATGGAAAACTGAAATGCCCATAGTGATTCTAACTTCTTTTTTAATCATGAGGGTAAAAAGATGGATCACTCTGGGGGAAAGCTTGTGGCTCACAATGCAAGTTTTAACACCTTTCCTGTGATTACGTATACCTCTGGCAGAAAAATGTTTTCTGACCCTATGGGTCTTTGCCATGGTTTAAGCCAGTCCGGACTTTTCAGAATGGTGGATAATCAATTTAGCCTGATTAAATGCAGTTCCCATCTTAAATTATGCAAAATGTAAGGACCCACGGGTTTAAACTGAGGTAGAACTGAGACCCATAGGCATTCTAGCAGTTAAGCCATGGAGGGCTATGGAGACTGTGCTATGGGAACGCGATTCTTAGTTGAATTGCTTTGAATAATTCTCCTTGCTTAGAAGCAAATGATGATGCATGCTGCTAAAGTCCAAAGAAGAAAAATAGTTTAATGATTTAGATTATGAACATCAATATGAAAAAACCTGAAATGTAAAGCCCCTTCAGCTGATAACAGGACGGTTTTGTAAACCACTTAAGGCTGTGATAAAATCCTACTTGACTGGCCCACGAGCAGCTGTGACAAGTTGAATTTATTTCCTCTCTTACCAGGAAGCTTTGCAGGAAACTCTTAACATATGGTGCTTTTCGCTTCCATCTAGAGCTATAAATGTTATTGGAAAAGGATGTTCCCGAGAGCAGCGAGTTTCTGACGTCTCTGCCAAATGGAGTCCAAATGATCCTTCTGTGGTTCTGAATTCCCTGAGTTCTTAGGAGTTGGCAACCAAGGGTCTCTGATCTAAACACAGCTCACTAATTTAATTATTTTATTATAGATTTGTGGAAGCTCTTTCAGACCAGTGACTTAGCATCTGTATTGTACCTAGCTACAGAGGAAGCACAAGTTAGAAGGGTGTAAATATTTTGTTTCTTAATTGCTTTCGTTTGAAAACTTGGAAATCATTTCACACAGAAACCAGGCACCACAAACTGAACACAAAAGAATGTGAAATTGAGATAAGCCAAATTCGTGGGAACTATTCTCACGTTTAGAGCTTTTCATATCGTAAATAGATGCACAATCTACCACTATGTGGTGATGTGGCAGTGAATGCTCACAGTGATTAGCAATCAGACAAAAATGAAATATTGCCAAGTAAAAATCATTGACTATCTTACGTATAGTTTATAAGACTCCATGAAGTGCTGAATACACACCAGAGGGCACATCCTTACTTTATGTCTTTTTGGAGCATTTCATTTAACAAATTAGGAGGACAACATAGATGCTTTGACCATTAGAAGTTTGCTGCTAGCTGAAGCAACATGATTGCTAAATTGAAACTAATGGCACCAACTAACATATATTGTCAATTCAATAAGCTATGTTGAAATGTCATTCAGTTTGAGACAGCAAATGCATTAAAATATCTGAAAACTGACATTTTTGAAGTTGTGTTGCAAACAAGTAGTACATAGTTCTGGACTGGTTATTAAGTCATATAAGTATATAAAACATACACATGTATCTTTAACATTTTATAGCATTTTAATAATATTTTAGCACTTAAAATTAATTATTTTATAGTCATGAAAATTGGATATTATCTAGTATATTTTACAGTTTTACAATACATGAAATGAGTCTAAAAGTTCAAGCTCAATGCATGTGTGTATATATGTGTATATATATTCTATATATACCTTTCACTGTGTACAAATAAATACATATCACGTGTGTGTACTGAGTTTAGAAATAATTTATCAGAAAAAGTACATATATATTAACCTACAGTTCTTATGCTATAGTAAAAACATTCTGAAAATTTAATTGTAATTATAATTTAACAGCTGTCTTGGAAAAACTTAATCGTCATTGAGTCTTTGACCACAAAGCAAGTCTTAACGGGCTGAAAGGGGAAGAAAAAAATTATGATATACCAATAGCTATGCATTTTAAGACAATCACAAAATCAAGTAAGCTAATCAATATAAACTAATCAGCAATACAAAACCTTTTAAAACTCAGTTTTAAAATTTTTATTTTTGCTAACTTTTTAATATTTAAGAATCAAAAAACATCTTAAAATTATCAATAATGTTCACTTAGAATACCATTTTTAAGTAATGATTTTAATTTCATCTTTTCTTCAATGTGATGCATATCATCAAGCTCATTTATTACCCTGTTAAATAAATTTCTAAATTAACATAGCACTTCTCAGAAATTCTGAGAAAATATTATCCTTTTCTACTGGTATTCACCCTTTTCAGGAGATTGTGTCCCTAACATTTTTATTGTGAGCATTAGAATTATCTTTTGAAAGACAAGTCCGCAAGAGCAATGCTGAAGAAAGAGAGCACAATTCTAGATGCCGTTTAATTATCATCTCGTATATGCCAGTAAGCAGATAGCTACTTAAACTAATACTGAGATCACTTGTACATGTAACATGCTTTAATATTAATATAATATAAACATACAACCATGTCATAATTCATCTATTTACTTTCTCAAATTTTTACTTTTCAGAATTATTTTCTTTAGTTTAAAAAAAAAAGGAAATTTATTGGACACCTACCATGATATCTATTATGACTTCCCTATAACTTTTCTTCTTCCAATTTTTTGTATTTTACTTGGTAGTAAAACTAATTATAGGTTTTCAAAATATCCAGAAGAAAAGTGGCATAAAGAAGATTTAGTTGTTTGGTATCCATTGTGCCATAATTAAATAATCAAAAACAATTTGATGGTTGACTGAAATTATCATGTTGCAAAAACCTAAATCTTAACTTATATAATTCTCTTGTTTAAAGGGAAAAAAAAAACAACTAAGTGAGGTTGAAACCAGTTCTAAAAAAACAGCTGTTTTTTAGACTCATTGACACTTTAGAATTAGAAGCAGCTTTGGATGTCATCTAACACAAACCCTCAATTTTTCACATGAGGCAAATGAACCCAGAAATTATAAAACACATAGATTTTGAGAGCTGCAAGGACCATTACGAGATCATGGAATAAATTTAAATCATGGCAGTTCTGGGTGTTTCATCCAGTTACCTTGAATGAACCAAAAAGCTATTGTACAAAGCCCCTGCATCTTGGCTCCTAAGAAGTCATTCCACTTACACTGTCACATGGGTTAAGTGAGGACAATTGGAATAAAAAAGTAATTGAGCTTTTATGTTGGAAGGGCAAAGATTAACAAGTCCAATGCTCTCTACCAATAAGTGAGGCCCAGAGAAGTAACACCAATTCCCAATTAAGTTTGATGTACTTTTTAATTATATGTTCCAATTCAATAGGGTAATTTGTCCAGTCCAGATATTTGTCACTCAGGCAAACACAGAGAGTACAATGGAATATAAAAGTTAATTTGAGAGAAGAAATTGGAACTTTACTAAAAAACAAATTTACCACTCTTTACTTCCATGACTATGAATAAATAATAATGATAAGTGTTTTTAAGTATATAAGGTTTCTCAAACTGCTAAGGAATAAACATTATTTGATTTTCCATAAAATATATCATCAAATAATATCCACTAGTTACCACTTTGGTTTGGTACATTACGTACTAGTCACTCTTCACATATTATTTGTTTCTTTCCAGTCTCAGGCCTCGCATTAATATTTTTCTTACTTTTCCTGTTTCCTCTGGTTTTCCATCACATTTCATTCATGCTAACCTCTTTAAGGCATTTCCCCTTATTATAATAATGTTCTAGATACTAGAAGGGGTCAACAATGAGAGTACAATACCAAGAACTTGAAGATGTTCTGAGAGTTTAACAGTTATTGACTTGTTCTTAATCTGAAATATTGACACACACACAAAATAAAAAGCAGACAACATTAAAAAATGAGGTTCAGTGAAGAAATTTTTTCACTATCCAGCAGAGAGAAAGAAATATTAATTCACTAGGAGAATGTGTTAGAGGAGGCAAAAAGAAAAGCTAACACTAATATTCTGGTTACTTAGGATAATTTATCAGATCTCACCATGACCTGGAAAAGTCTACTCATTCACCACCATTTTCTACTTCTTACCCTCTGAATCTTTCAAGTTGCCCAGGCTATGATGACATTTGGAAAGTTGTCTGTCTTAAGTCACTTTCTTTTGAAATGGCCACCCATTAGTGACACATACCATAGCTGTGACATTTGGCAATCACTTGGTACTCAAGTGTAAAAGATTCCCCTTTACAGTCACTTTATAGTCACTGACATATAAACCCAATTCAGTATAGCTAAAGTGCAATACTCGTAAAAAAGTGACTGAGGGAAGTCTTAAAACCCTCAAGATTTGAACCTCAACACACGAAGAAAATGTATCTCTCACCATAAGCCTATCAGGTCCATGAATATTTCTGAATCTACCCTCCATTTTGCAGATAGGCAGCCCAGTTAGACTGGCCCAAAAGGAAGCTTGTATCCTAGCACAACATAGGTGGGAATTTGCACCCTCCTCTATGATCCGCCAAAACCTTGACAGGTGGAGATATGCAGACTTGCTTCCTGCTATGCATTCTTGCCCCTGCCCCAAAATGAGAAAAAACTGAAAGTAGTCTCTATATCATGTCTACTATATTAACATCAGTTAAGTCAATAACATTATGCACTAATATCTTCTTTTAGTTCTTATTTTCTCTGCTTTCAAGTAATTGTTAAGATAAAGCTTACACACTCAAATACTCAAGCCTGAATGTTGATGCTGCTTCTGTTTATCAAATACAAAATTGACAATTATAGTTATAAAATTTGAGAGTATAATTAAACGTGTTCTTTTTTTTTTTTGTGAGGAAGATTGGCCCTGAGCTAACATCCGATGCCAATCCTCCTCTTTTTTGCTGAGGAAGATTGGCCCTGGGCTAACATCCGTGCCCAACTTCCTCTACTTTATATGGGACACCGCCACAGCATGGCTTGACAAGTGGTGCCTCGGTGCATGCCTGGGATCCGGGCTTGTGAACCTGGGCCTGACAAGGAGCGCACACACTTAACCGCCATGCCACCAGGCCAGCCCCATCACATGAATTCATTTTTTGAACTAGGAATAAGTCAGCTGTGTTAATCAGCACATGCCCATGGGTACCAAGCATTAAAGAAACTATTGAAGCATTATAAACCAAAGACAGATAATACAACTCTACCTATGACCCAGGGCACCAGACTTGAAGGAACCCTGGCCTTGGAGTCAGGTGGCTTGCCTGGAGTTACCCCCTTCTGCCATTTACTCTCTTTGTGACCTCAGGTAAATTACTCAACTGCTCTGACCTACAGTTTCATTATCTACAAGGGAAGTGACTCTGGTTGTTGTGAGGGTTAAGGGTATTCTTGTTTATGAAAGTGGCCTTGTTTATGAAAGTGCAAACTCATCTACAAATTTGAAAGATTGTTGCAGACAGTAATTGTCAGACTTATCAGATATACAGTCCTTGTGATGGTATTTGCAAAGGCTCATACACAGTTGGCTTTAAAACAAACCACTATAACAATAACCTACATTGGTTAAAGCCGATCCCACCTCAAATCTTTAGACTCTAGTATTATCATACTTATTTCTTTTATTTCTCTTCTAACACAATCTGAATCGAAGCTACAATAAACTCTGACCACACACTCCTATCATTAGAAGTCTCTTATCTCCTCATGTCTAATGAAATCTGTTTCTCAGTCTCATTATTACCCCTCCCCTCCCCATCCCTTGATAGCTCACTATTGTCTCAGTTCATCAGTCTCTCTTCTGGCCTCATTTGCTTGCCTAACCAGCCTTGACACTAGGGTCAGCCACTTTATTAGATTTTCACACTCCCTTGCCCCAGAGCTGCCGTTCCAATCCCCAAAATTGGGTAAATACCATCATTTGCCTTCTCAGCTGCCAGTCCCAGGCTGCCAAAGTTGCCTAAGTAAGTTGCAAAGCCATGTTGACTAGTTCCACTACAGTCCTGAGCTCTCTGAAGTCAGCTGGGCCCTCACTGCTGCTTGACGGTACTTGTTCTCATCAATGATTTACAGCCCCTTGTATTCCCCATAGTGTCAATTCCAAGACTGCTTCCCACCCTCAGTTGTTTATGTGATATGATCTCCCGGTTCCTAGAGAAAGTCAAGGCCAATGCTTGATTCCTTCTCTTTTTTTCTCTCCATCTATAAGCTCAACTTTTCCTTCTGATCTCATAGGAAAGTGTTCTCTCCCCATGCTAAGCCTTTCACTTCACTCTTTCACTAAGACTTGAGCACATCATTTGTCTACTTATCCCCGTAAATGGTCTAGGCACTCCCTGAATTTGCTATTTTGGTTTTTTTCTTAAAAAATGTCTTGGATGGAGAGGGTAGTTTACACTTATTGTTGCCACTTACTCACCCCTTGCGATCTGCTTTCTGCTCCAGTAAGTAAATCCAATGATGGCTTTTCATCCTTCCCCCTTTTTGTTCTTTGTAAAACAACTGATATTATTGACACTGCACTGTCTTGCAATTCCCTGCTATGTTCCCTCCAAAACCACCCTCTTCCAGTTCACATTTCATTTCACATCTTCCCAGACACCTGGGATTCAAACTCGAGAGCCACGTTTGCCTCCTTACTCTCCTCTGCACCTTATGGTCAATAGTTGACATGTTCTCTTGCTTCCATTTCTGCGATATTTTTCACACCTACATTCTATCCAAAATTACTTGTTCCAGGACTACTGAAACAGATTAATACAATTTTCTCCTAACCCCTTCTCTTTCAAGTCTTTTCCCTGACAATATATTTACATCCTGACATTTTCAGGTTCTTCTTCAGTCTGTCCCAATTTTTATTCTCAGCTCTCTCCGACTTTATCCTGTCATAGGAACTCCTTGTTCTTCTCTTTATAAAACCTGAGATTACCAACCACTTACCTCTACCCAGAGATAGGAAGTAGAGGAGGGCGTCAGGTAAGTCACGTTATGTGGCTTTTGCCCCACCAAACCCAATAATGCTGATACATATGACATATGATTAAAAAGAGTACGAAGTGCTTGGGGACACGGATCTTTTCAGATTCTAAAAATTCATCCAGCTGTACATTTATGGTATATGTACTTTTCTGCGTTTATAACATACTGTATTTTCTATATATATATTATTTGATAAAAGTGTTATGTATAATATACTTTTCTGCATGTATAATATACTTCGATAAAAATTTTATAAAAACAGCAACAAGGACAGGCTTAAACGAGCAAGGAAAAGGAAAAGATTGCAACATATAGTCTGAGCAACAGTTTAGTAGGATAAAAGAAACCAAGCAAAATTTATCAGGATTCCTTAATTTCTTCTTTGACGCTCTGTCTCCCTAAGTCCTTCCAAACATGTAGTGCCCAGAGAAGCAATAGAATCTCCAGGACACCAAGATTACCCATATTCTAGGGAAAACTTTGTATTTGGTCATTACTTTTGACTGCACTTTAGGTAAGACAGGAAAGATATTTGCAATAACAAGCATGTCTGAACTGATAATATTATATCTTTCCAAAAATCATGAAATGACTCAAGAAAGCATGACAGAAGCCAAGTTGCTGATACATTTATTTTCTTCAATTAGAAGTAAGATATCAGTACTATTCCCGAATTTAAAAAAACGCCTCAGGGTTATTGTCTAAGCAGAGTACTTCAGTACTTAAGTGCAGATTCCAGGGACAAATCAAACAGACCTGAGCATTGATTCCAGCTTAGCTATCTATTCACTATATGACCTGGGAATATAGCCTGAAATCTGTGCTTCAGTTTCTTCATTGGTAAAACGAACGTAACAACAACTACCTTGCAGAGATGTGGTGCGAGTAAGAAATGATATATGTAATTTGAATATCACAACATTGGAAACAATGCACACATTGAATAAATAGCTGTTAATATCTGTTATCTTTATCTGGAGGCTGAACAAAACAAACTTGAGAGTCTCCTCTAGTTCTAACTTTCTAAATTTTCAATGTTGCCATTACCAAGTCTTCCTTTTGCATAGTAGCAGCCCTTACTCACAGGTCCAGAGGAAATATTAAAAAGTGAGACAGCCGATCTGATTTGTAGAATCTTGATGTCCTAGTATCAGTAGACATTTTGGCACCTAAAGTTTGGACATTAGCCTATCTCAAAAAATAAGCTATTCCCCATTTTAACATCCTCAAATCAGTGTGTGAAATTGGGTTTTCCTTCAATTTCAGGGATGTTTTTCTAGGGGACTTTTTTCTCCTTTCTCCTTCGTTTTCACTATATTTTATGATATTGATTCCCCTCTTATTGCTAGATTAGACATTACATTAGATGGAAAACTTTCTGAGGAAATGTACGTTTAGGTTTTCAGTGTTAGCCCACTTAATTTAGAAGGAAATGCAAAATGAAAGAGAATAGAGTGTCCATTGTGCTGGATGCTGTGGTGTGTCACCCAGACCCTTCAGGATTGAGGCACTCGTTCTCCCAGATGTTGAATGTTAGCTGCTGACCCCTCAGGGCTGAGCCCTTTCTGGCCTCACAAAAGTTTACAGCCCCTTCCCCAGCAGCAGCCTACTGACAGATTCAGGGTGCAGTGACCTGGCCCCCTTTCCTTAATTCAAGGTAGCTCTAAAGGGTCATCCCAGCTCCAGAGTTTCCCATGGAATTGCCTGAGGCTTCTCTTGTAAATTTTCCCCTGCCCTATCCTGTCTCCTTCACCTAATAGGTATTGTTCCTTACAAATAAAGCATCTGCATGTAACTCTCTATTTCAGAGTCTGTTTCCTGGGAAACCTCCTCCATGACATCCATTCTTACCAAATACTGGCAAATAATTGAGAAGACATTTTCAACAAATAGCTTTAAAATCAGACATTCTCTGCCTAAGTTTGAAGTCCAAAATCAGTCTCCCAAATGTTTTGAAGTCACCATCATCCATATGACCAAACTTATATTAACTCAATCAACTCCTACAGGCACAAGAAGAAAGGGAATGTAGAATCCAGGGCATCTGTGGAGTAGGGAACCTCTCTGGTTTTTATACAGCACCTGATATAACCTGGAAGGCCTGTGAATAATTAGGGAGTTTGACCTTCTCCATTTGTAAAGTGATCAACCTTGTTAAATTTGCCTGTGGATGGAATGTGGATAGTACTGAGAATGTTATGCAACCTGACAAACTCCATGATGAGATGCTGTGCTCACAGGAATGTGACATGCTTGGGAATCCCATAGTGACCAAAGGAAAGTGGCTGCAGCCTGGGTATCATGGGCAAGCAGAGTCTTTGATAAATGAGTTAGTGTTTATTTCCCCTTCTGGCTATTCTGTACCTATACACACCTGGTGAGACGACTACCTTTCTATTTGTCAGTTACCTACTCAGCCAGGGGCCAGGGAGCAAACAGTCGGTGCCTATACCAGAAAGATAAAGTGTCAGCTAAAGAATGATCCAACCAGTTTACACAACTCCTCTTACCTGTGCGTAAGTACACAGGTGAGAACCTAGCTCAACAAAAACTACTTGAAACTAATAGTCCAATACCACAACTTAGAGAAGCATGAGACATAAAGTAAATGTCTAAATCAGCTGTTCTCAACTTTTGGATCTCAGGTACCCTTTACACTAAAAAATTATTGAGGAGTCCAACGGAAACAAAAGAAAAAATAAACAAGTGGGACTTCATCAGACTAAAGAGCTTCTGCAAGGCAAAGGAAACCAGGATCAAAATGAAAAGACAACCTACCAGCTGGGAGAAGATATTTGCAAACCATGTATCTGCCAAGGGGTTCATCTCCATAGTATATAAAGAACTCACATAACTGAACAACAAAAAAACAAATAACCTGATCAAAAAATAGGCAGAGGAGGGGCCGGCCCGGTGGCGCAAGCGGTTAAGTGCGCGCGCTCCGCTGCGGCGGCCCGGGGTTCGCTGGTTCGGATCCCGGGCGCGCACCGACGCACTGCTTGGCAAGCCATGCTGTGGCGGCGTCCCATATAAAGTGGAGGAAGATGGGCACAGATGTTAGCCCAGGGCCGTCTTCCTCAGCAAAAAAAGAGGAGGATTGGCGGATGTTAGCACAGGGCTGATCTCCTCACACAAAAAAAAAAAAAATAGGCAGAGGATATGAACAGACATTTTTCCAAGGAAGATATATAGATTGCCAATACGCGTATGAAAAGATGTTCAACATCACTAATCATCAGGGAAATGCAAATCAAAACTACACTAAGATATCACCTTACACCATGAGAATGGATATAATCACCAAGACAAAAAATAACAAATGTTGGAGAGGATGTGGAGAAAAGGGAACCCTCATTCACTGCTGGTGGGAGTGCAAACTGGTGCAGCCTCTATGGAAAACAGTATGGAGATTCCTCAAAAAATTAAAAATAGAAATACCTTATGATCCAGCTATCCCACTTCTGGGTATTTATCCAAGGAACTTGAAATCAACAATCCAAAGAGACTTGTGCACCCCTATGTTCATTGCAATATTATTCACTATAGCCAAGAAGTGAAAGCAACCCAAGTGTCCATTGTCAGATGATTGGATAAAGGAGATGTGGTATATATACACAATGGAATACTACTCAGCCATAAAAAACACAAAATCGTCCCATTTGCAACAACATGGATGGACCTGGAGGGTATTATGTTAAGTGAAATATGCCAGACAGAGAAAGAAAACACTGTATGACCTCTCTCATATGTGGAATATAAACTAACACATGGACAGAGAGAACAGTTCGGTGGTTACCAGGGGGAAAGGAGTTGGGGGTTGGGCACAAGGGGTGAAGTGGCGCATTTATATGGTAACTGACAAATAATAATGTACAACTGGAATCTCACAATGTTATAAACTATTATGACATCAATAAAAAAAAAATGATTGAGGAGTCCAAAGAGATTTTATGTGAGTTATATGTATCAATACTTACCATATTAGAGATTAGTTTTACTAAGAAACTTATTAAATATTTATTTATTTATTTAAAATTATAATAACAAACCCACAACATAACATAGATAACATTTTTATTAAAATATTTTTCCTAAACAATAAAAAAATTAATGAGAAGAGTAGCATATCTACTTTTGCATTCAATCTTTTGCAATATGCTGTTTTGAAGTATGTAAAGAAAATCTGGCCTCATGCAGACACGTAGTTGGAAAGGAAGGGATAGTTTAATAGATAACTTTGGATATTCTTTTTTGACATTATAGCTAACTTGACATACGTTAGTTTCTTAAGCTTAGTTGCAATGTGGAATCTGAAACCATATCATAAACTCTTCATACTCTACTATATTAAAACTATTTGACTAATTTGCACTTTGAATGGTTCTTTTACCCATGCTTGATTTTATAACATCATACACTGGTGGTTTGTAAAATACTAATTCATAGAATAATGCAAATTTTCCAAATGTTGATATATTTGCTTATACAATTAAAAAAATCACATTTACAAATACCCCCACTCATCTCATTAGAAAAATATTTAAGCATTGGGAAGCTATCCAAATTAAAATTTTTCCCAAATTCTAATTTTTGAAATTAGAATCCTAAAATTCTTTTTGACTTGAAAGCTCAGATCATATCATTGCCAACAAATATTGTATTTTTTCCTTGAAGTGACAAGCTTACCTAGTTCATTTTCAATAAAATGTCTGCCAAATACCTAAGCGTGAACCACCAAATTTGTCTGTCAATGGTTCTTTTAAGTAACAGTGATGTTCCGCAGACAGTGCAGCTAGTTCAGCTCACAATTCAAACAATCATACGAGTGCTTTTCTCTGAGACAACCATCATGCTTCAGTGGGCAGCAGAATTTTTTTTTGCATACTTCCCATTTTGTCACGCTAAATATTAAAAGGAAGCATAATGTAGGGCAAGGTTTGATGAAATTAATAATTCTTACCGCTGCATCAACAACATTTTTGAGTGAAATTGGCATTGTTTTTTACATCAAGTACCTGTCAGTGAAGAATATGATGACTACCGTTATCGTATTGGTGATACGATTGGGTGAACATTTGGCACTATTAGAGTTTCATATCCTACCAGGGCAAATGGGAGAGTAGAGATTCAAATCCCAATTACCCTCCTCTGCTCCTGTTTCCACCCAAATCACAAATACAAAACTGGGATTGAATATGGAAATGAGTTTAATGGATGTAAACAATTCTTTTTCCCTTGTGGCAGCAGCCTTACAAAATATACCCATTAAGCCTTTTTCATTTATCCTTTCTCAAGGTAAAGTGACCTGCCTCCATGGCTGGCTCAGTCTTGTCAAGTCTAACTGCCTCCAACGCCATGCAAATGCCCATTGCATTGCGATCTTAGGTATCTTGAAGAAAAACTGTTGCACCAAATCCCTTCATAGAGTGCTTCTGCGTAGAACAACTACTTCCCTCCCCCTAAAATATTTCTTTATATCTAACACAAATCTAACACTGCAGTGTAAATGCCCACCCCCCCATCCCCCTGCTTATTCTCTTATTAGGTCCATGTGGAACAGCTAGTCAGCTTGTTCGTTATAATAGTGAGGCATATATTTAAACAGATATTATGTCACTCTTTTAGCCTTCTTGATCCCTCAGCCTAAACAACCCTAGTTATTAACCTTTCCTCTCAGGTTCTATTTTCCTACTCTTTCATCATTTTTGTTACTCTTCGCTGGACTCTCTCCAGTTGCTACATTCCTCTTAAAGTGTTGAGAACAACACCAGACACCATCATTTAATAAGGTCGTCACCAGCGCCAGTACAGAGGAAATGTTCCTTCCTGGACTTGGCGAGTCACACTCCTGTTAATGTATCACCGTGCTAGCCTTTTAAATAGCAGCGCTGTTTTGCTGACTGGTATTCACTCTTATGTTTGCAATCACTCCAGACTTTCTGCTGTTGCTGTGCACATGCAGACAGCCCCTATCTTTAATCTCTGCATTTTGTTTCCGGCTTCTGATTGTCACATCTTGCCCTTGCTCTATTTTACTTTCCCCTAGTTTTTCCTGCCAATTTCCCTAATTTATCAAACTCACACTGAACTATTCCTGGCTTCCAAGATGTAAGCAATACCAACCACTTAATGTCATTCACACATGCTCTTGATTCCATCATTCTAGACATTCATTTAAAAAGTACTGCCTGATTTGAGGCACATTATTTTCTAGTTATGGAGAAGAGAAGTGCAGTAGCTAAAATGGGCTTCCCAAAGTCACCTCCTTCCTACTTTTTCACTACTCAGAAAGCATAGAGGTGCCCATATGCCACCAAAAATAGAAATCAGAAAACTCCAGTTCTATTACATATTAGAAATCCTACCACTGGAAGGAGTATTAAAGTAAGACTAAGCTGCTGCATAAAAGAGACGAAAAAATATAGTTGCTTATAAAAAAACAGAAGTTAATCCTCTGTCTTCTAATAGAGTTCAGGTAAGCAGGCAGGTTAGAGTTGAGGGTCTGGACCACATGTTCACTCAGAGACACAGGCTTCTTCCACGCTGTTGCTCTACCATCCCCTAGAATATTGTCCTCATTTGTATGGTTCAAGCTGAGTCATGCTCAACTCACCAGAAGAGGAAAAGAGCATTGAAGTGTGCACACCAGTGTCCTAAGGCCCAGACCTAGAATGGCATGTATCACTTCTACTTGAGTTTCGTCTGCAGGAAACTAGTTACCGGCAAAGGAGGATGGAAAGTGTATTACCATGATTAGAAGATGAAAGGATGGATTTTGGTGGACAACTGCAGTCTCTGCCACGAAATGTCTAGAATAACTTAAATGGTATGGTCTATTATGTCCAGCATGGACCTGCAGGTGGTCATGAAAAATAACCCTTCTCTCCATAAGTGTTTACCAGCCTTGCTCATGGGGCTGACCATAAGCTTCATTTAAAACCATTCTCCTAGAAAGGACAAATCTCTGTCTACACATGCTGTGGGCCCACGGTCTCCCATACTATTTCTGTGGCATGTATGCGTAGATCCACCTTTCACTCTCTTCTCAAGCTGATTGTTTCGTAACTTGTGAAAGGGGCTTGTTTTCTTGAAAGTCCCTAAGGGTGAGTTAGGCCTCAGAAGTGGCTTCAGTGTGGTGTGTCTGCCATTGAAGAGAAAGCCTCAAGAATCTGAGCTATATTTTAGGCTCCATTTTTCTTTGCCTGAAGGGAACAATTTGATTTTTTCTTTCTTCCCAGTGGGCATGGCTGTATATCCTAGTTGCAAGTCCTTCTAGTTCTTCTGTGTGAGCCGCCACCGCAGCATGGCAACTGACAGATGAGTGGTGTGGTTCTGAGACCAGAAACGAACTCAGGCCACTGAAGCTTGAGAGCACCGAACTTCAACCACAAGACCATTCCGGCTGGCTCAGGAACAATTTTTGTTATTTTTGATTTTTGTTATTTCAGTGTCATCACTTACAAAATAAGAATCATTTCACTTTTTCTAATGCCTTTTGAGATGACTAAATGCAGGCCAAGTGTTAAAACTCAAAGCAATGTGTTAGTATTACTATAGAGTGACCCAGTCCCCTCAGGTAAAAATTTAAAAAAACACTTTAGACCAGTCATCCCACCCCATTCTGTTTGCAATGCCCAGAGCCCCTTCCTGGAATTAACAAGAGGAATGATGAGGTTTTGGATGGGACACCAATAAAGTGATGGCTGGTTTTGATTATAGAAAACAAGGATATTATTAATAGTTGCCAGGAACAGAAGGACCACATATTCACATGAGAAACATCAACCCCACAAGGGCCAAGGCTGAGGACCACCTGGAGGAACATTGTGGACCACACTCTGAACCAGTGCTCTAGAATTACTAAAAATGGATTTTTAAAAATCTCTTGGAAATGCATCTGGCCTATTGTTTGAGTGCTTTCCAGAAAAATGACTGTGCGTGATTACTATTTGCATGCAAATTCAGCTGTTTCATTTTTCTCCTCTGCCTTGGCCTTGCTTCTTAAAAGTGTTACTTACAATGCCCTGGGTTATAGCGACCCAGTTACATTGGAAAATGGTGGTGTGGGCATTCTCTGGTTCTTTCTCTTTCTATCTTCCTCTTCCCATCTGACTAGCTCACCTAATTACACAGTAAGTCACTGATTCAATGACAAAGAGAGAAAAATCTTCCTGAGCTAGTCAACTGATGCTTTTATTTCACTCAGGGAAAACTCATCAAAGGAGACAAGGAGCCCTAAATGCAGCAGATATTTGATGCTAGTGGTAAGCTTATATTGTTGCCGTAGCAACCTTGTCATTAAGGATGTTTCAGCATTTTCCATTAACCTCTATTTTCAGAGGTTTATAACTTCTTGGTAAAAATTCCCTCCAGGCTAAAATTTGGTATACATGATCTCAGGCGTGCCAGGTGTCAGTGAATATATACATATATAGTGTCCATTTCCTCAAAGAAAGCCTGGTGAATTTCCAAATGAATTATCTCATTTTTCATAGGGTACAAATTCATTAAATTTAGTGTTAACTTGATTATTTTTAAAAGATTCTTATGACAACACGACTAAGCACCTGTAAGATTTGGTGTTTTGCTCTTATTTTCTTTCCTTTTACCTTACTGGTTGGCATCGTCGCAATGATTTATCACAAATGTCGCTAAGAGAGACTTGACTGGCTCAGGATCAGTTTTCAATTCACCTAAATAGAGGCAGTTAGAAGTAGTGCCATGTGAATCTGGAGTTCACATTTTACATTTATCAAAGTTTAGGGAATAAAAAAGAAATCTAGGGGCCGGCCTGGTGGCATAGCAGTTAAGTGCTCGTGCTCTGCTTCAGCGGCCCAGGGTTTGCAGGTTCGGATCCCAGGCGCAGATCTACACACCGCTTGCCAAGCCGTGCTGTGGCAGCGTCCCATATAAAGTAGAGGAAGATGAACACAGACATTAGCCCAGGGCCAATATTCCTCGGTAAAAAAGGAGGATTGGCAACGGATGTTAGCTCAGGGCTAATCTTCCTCACCAAAAGAAAAAAAAAATCTAGCTGGTTGTGCAGTGGAAGAGTCAGGGGTGATGGAAAAGGCAGGAGCTAAGATCTGAACCTCACTCTCTTAACTTCTCCTTTCCTGTGTAATGGGCCACATTTTCCATGATCCTCAGGAAGAACCCTGCAGTTTCCCAAGGATTAGAACCAATTCTCCCTCCAACCACAGAATTTTAGAATTGAGTAACACCCTAGACCAGGTTTTGTTTTGTTTAGATAATTTCTTAGTAAATTTTCCAATTTCTCTATTTTTTCTTAAATTTTTATTTTGAAGAATTTTAAACTCACAGAAAAATTGCGGGAATAATAGAATGAATATCCATCTACCTCTTACATTAACCAATTGTTAACATTTAACTAAACCATTTAAGATTTGTTAACATTGTTATACTTCAGGCCTAAATATTTCATCATGTATCTACTAAGAATTAGGACAGCCTCCTGTGCAACCACAAAACAATGATCACACCCAGGATAGTTAACATTAATACAATAACCTAAAAGAATTCTTATGCAATGTCGTCAGTTGTCCCACTTGTATTCTTTTTAGCTTTGTTTTTCATCTAGGTTCCAATCAAGGATCATGTATTACATTTAGCCATCAAATTTCTATATTCTGCTTGAATATTGAATATTTCTTTAATCAGTTTTGTCTTTTATGACACTGACTTTTTTGAAGAGTTCAGGTCTCTTGTATTAGAATGCAGAATATTCCTCAATTGTTTCCTTATAATTAGATTTGGACTAAATATTTTTGGCAGGAATACTACATAGGTGATATTAAGCCCTTCTTGGTATAGCATCAAAAGAAACATGATGCCAATTTGTCCCATTATTGATGACCAATTTATTTCTTAGGTTAAGTTTTATGATTCTGTTTTAGTTCATTTTGTGTTTTTAATAAAATGTATGAAACCATTCCCTTAGTGATGGTCATTTATTCACTGTGTTTACCGTTGCATTTGTGTGTTTTTTCCCCATGCCATACGATGCTCCTGACATCTAGGTACATAAATCCTTACATGATTTTTATTTTCTTTCAATGGCACAGATTCCCAGGAGTGAGATTACTGTGTCAAAGAGTACGTACATCTTAATTTTAATAAAGCCTTGATTATTTTAAAGGCTATGTGTCCATATGTCTACTACTAGTGTATGAGAGACTGTTGTCACCTACTCACTAGTAATAGTGCTCTGTTATTTTAATATATTTTTCTCTGATAGGTGTAAAGTGATGATATCTCATTAATATTTTATTGCTTTTTTTGGACTAATGTGTTTGGGCAGCTTTATATGTTTGTTGGCCATTTTGATTTGCTCATCCAGTAATTACCTCTTCACATCATGGGCTTATTTTTCTAAAAGAATTTTTGTCCCTATCTAGTGAATTTGAAAGAGATCTTTATACGTTACAGATACTAACTTTCTTCTTTCTTCTGTCATAAATTATTTTTATTTATGTTTTTGTCTATTGATTTTATTTATGGTTTCACTTGCCATTCAAAGATTTTAAAAATATTTTAACATAGTCAAATATGTTTTTCTTTTCTTTTACAGCTTCTATATTTCCGGTTTTAAGAAGCAGATCACCCCCACCCCTGGATTTTTTATGTAATCTCCTAGATTATTTTGCAGAATACTTATTATTTTATATTTTTAAGACTTTAATGTAGCTATAATTTTTTTTTTTTTGGTGAGGAGATCAGCCCTGAGCTAACATCCGTCAATCCTCCTCTTTTTGCTGAGGAAGACTGGCCCTGGGTTAACATCTGTGCCCGTCTTCCTCCACTTTATAGGGGACGCCGCCACAGCATGGCTTGTCAAGCGGTGCATTGGTGCACGCCCCGAACCGGTGAACCCTGGGCCGCCGCAGCAGAGCACGAGCACTTAACCGCTTGCGCCACCGGGCCGGCCCTAATGTAGCTATAATTTAATTTTATGAGGTACAGCATAGAGTTTAATTTTATTATCTTTCAGATAATTGGCCATTTAACAATTTTTTTATAGCACAATTTATGAAATAATCTTTTTTTCCCCATTCAATAGAAATGCCATGTTAATCGTGTTAAATTTTCCTATGTACTAGAATCTATTTCTCCATTTTTTTTCTACTGACCTATTTATCTCTTCATATGCCTATATCATGTGGATTTGAATATATCCTCTCCCATTTTTAGGTATTTATTTTGACTTATTGATTGTTTAGTTGGCACCTGTTCTCAATTATTTCCTTAGATTGGGCTACTTAAGTAATATTTTAAAAATTATTACATATGCACAACACCTAACGAGTGAATAATAATGTGTCTTTTTAGAGGACTATTGGATTGGATTCCTGGCTCTTAGAAATATGCAAAGTATCTGTGGATAATGTTCTGTCTTGTAACTTGCAATGCTGCAGGTGAGAAGTCTGATGCCAGTCTGATTCTTTTGCCTTTGTCCAAAACTTGTCTTTTCTCTCCAAGAGTATCTAACCTGTTCTCATTATTTTTGGAATTAAAAGAATAAACTTACCTGTTCATATCTATGTATGTGTCTTTTCTAATCATTCTTTCCTTCCTTTCCATCTGCAAGTTCAGTTCTTTTTCCATCTTAGGGAATTTCTTTAATGATGTGTTTAGTTATTGCCTATCACCCATTTTTTTTCCTTTTTAACTTGTTTTTTTGGAATTTTGATTAATCTTGTGCTAAGTTTCATGGACCTATCCTGCAAGTCTCATATCCACCCCACCTCACTCCTTTTATTTTCCTTTTTGTTAATTTTTCTTTTTCTGCTCTGATTTTTAAAATTAAAATTTATTATATTTGCTTTTCCAAGTCACCCATTCAGATCTCAACCATGTCCATACTCTTCTTGTATAAATGATTCAGATTGGAAATTATGATTTTATGTCCAGCAATTCCATGTTGTGTGTGTGTGTGTGTGTGCGCGTGCACGCGCGCTTCTGTTCATGTCACACTTTCAGGCTACATTTGCATCTTATAAGGTGTTTTTACTGTTTTTCTTTGCCAGTTCATGCCTTTCTCCCCCACAAATGTTCTGAATCAATGGGCATTGTTGTTTAACTGTTCTGACTGGTATTATCTCAGATATGTATGATTATTTTTCTTTCTAGACTGATTGGTAATTAGTCTGGTTGTTATAGGATCCTAATTAGCAACACTCCCAAAAGTGAGAGAAAAGAAATAGTCTTTAAGTAGGCCAGCCATGTAGCATCAGACAAGCCTCAGGTGCAAGAAGATGCAGTCCACCCATGCAGCTAGCTGCGTCTGAGCCTCTTGAAAGTGGGTACCACGCACACTAAAGTGAGACCAAGTTTGAACTTATCCTGAGATAGCTGTACTCCTCTGTGGGCCAAGTGATTCTAAATATGCAGTGCTTTTTAACTTTCTCCATGGGGCTCTCTGATTTGGGTCTCCAGGTTCTTACCAACCCAAACAGAATAAAGCCCCATATCAATTCTCTCTATTTGAATTACAGTGCATTCTAAGAAAAGCAAACAGATTAGGATCAATAGAGGAGGTGAAGCAAGGCAGCCAGATGTAGGTCACAAATTGCTAAATCCTTTATTTTTTATTTATTTTTTTTTGCTGAGGAAGATTGGCCTTGGGCTAACATCCGTGCCCATCTGCCTCTACTTTATATGGGAAGCCTGCCACAACATGGCCTGACAAGCAGTGCTTAGGTCTGCACCTGGGATCCAAATCTGCAAACCCCGGGCCACCGAAGCAGAAAAGGAGGATGGGAACTTAACCACTATGCCACCTGGCCGGCTCCTCTATTTACTTTTTCTACAAAGATTTTTATTTTTAATTCTACTAATGTTTACCTTAAAATTTTACCAGTACATGCCTAAATTTATATTAACTTTGTCATTGGAGTCAATTTAAAACTTGTCCTCTTTCTCTTCTAAATGTGAAGTTTTTGAGATGTTCCCACCCCTCAACACATCTTCCCAGTATGTGTTTCTCATTTGAAATAATAAACTCTATGACTTTTACTTTGTTTTCAAATTTCAAAGAAAAACTGTTACCAAATTTTAATCATATTCAAAATAATATTAAAAGTTATCTCAATATTGTTAACAGATTTTATTGCTCAACTTGTCGCTTATTTTCAGCCACAATGTTCTCATTATAATTTGCTTCATATTTCCTCATTTTAGAATAGATCTTCTTCAGTTTAATAGTTTACCCTGAAAACAACACAAACTGGGTGGCATAGGATTAAGCCCTCGCATATCAAGAAATTGCTTTCTTATCTTCACAAACGAATGACAAGTTGGCTGGAAATATAATTCTTGGGTCAAAAAATTTTCCTTCAGAATGCTAGAGTTGTTGTTCCATTTTTTTCTCTCCTTTAGGGTTACAGAAACGTGGAGGCACGCCTGATTTTTCTTTTCTTATACAGAATAAAAGGGCTTTTTGGCCCCTTTGATGTTTGCAGAATTCTTCTGTATCTTTGAAGTTCCCAATTCCACAAGGCCATTTCTAAGCATGATTTCATTTTTAAGTTTGGCTGGAACATAGTATATACTCTTGGTTTTTAGAACAAACAATCTCTTTAGAATTGAAAATAATTTCTGCCCTTTTCTTTTCCGTTTTTTCTGATATTTATTCTGTTCCTTCTTTCCAAGGTCTTTTATTACTTACAGTTTGACTTCTTGAATGCGACCTTTATGCACTTATACCTTTTCTCCCATTTTTTCCTTCTCTGATCATTTCCATTGGGTCCCGTAAGTTTTTCCTAAATTCTACCCTGAGCTTTTATTTTCTAGCATGTACAATCTGCCAGAAAACAATCCTGTTTATCATCACAATGTAGCCCTTTCTGGTGGCTTTTTTCGTCTGCCGGTTTTGGATTTCTTGGTTGCAAAAGTTCCAGCTTAATAAAAAAAAATTGACATTCAGACATATCTAAGACTACATGATGAAGCATTGCAGTCTGAAGCCTGAAAATGTCTGCTTTTCTATCCTGCTGCTTGAGACCTTGATCTGATGGCTGAAGCTCCATGTTGGTCCATGAAGTAATCTTGGGATTGGGGTTTAGGCAAGATGGAACAATGAGATTTAAGGAACCTAAGTCTCTGAGGATTTGGTAGAAAGGAGTCACCCTGCTGTCTGCTTATTTTTGAATTTTATGTAAGTTAAAAGAAACGTCTCTTTTTAATTTAACATACTATTATTTTTGACTCCCTTTAAATGCCTCTATAGGGATTATAGAGCTAGGCTGCTCAAGTTTAAATGACAGCATTAGTTCTTAATTCATTTTTTGGCCTTTAAGCAAATCACTAAGGGTCTCCGTGCCTCAGTTTACTCATCCATAAAATGGGGATACTAGTAGCACCTATTTCACCTTTGTTAGGATTAAATAAATTACTGAGTAAAGTTCCTGGCACATAGTGTTCGGTGTATAAGTGTGTCTATTACTAGCTTTAGCTCTAGCATAGAATTTATCTCGGTCTCGCACGTCATGGATTACTACAGAAAAGCTGCCATGAGGGCTGTTTTTTTGCTGTGCATGTTTGCAAAGGCCTCTTCTTATCATTGTGCCCAGTGGCTTGCTGGAGTAGTCTACACAGAAAGAAGTCTGGGTCATGTCTCTGCTAAGGTCCAAAGTCTGCCAAAGAGAGTTTAGCGGGCATGCTTCTGCACAGGCCCTTACTCTGGTACTATCTCCGGTTCTCCTCCATTTATAACAGCAATATAACAAAGGATTTCTGGGGTTCTCTGCTTATTACCCAGACTCTACAATTTTCCTATAGAGTGGAATCTATAAGCCCTAATATCTGCCTTTGAAATTAAAGGAAAACTGTTTCTCTACTTAGCAATACTTCTGACACCAAATGTGTGGGTTTTCCATACCAAGCAATTCTCTGTGGACGCCAACTGCGTGCCCTATAATTTAATTCAATCGTGATACTAACTACTCTGAGTTAGCACAGAGCCCAGAGGTTAACGGGCCAGTCCCACAAGACTTGCCCCACAATTCAGAAGCCAATGACAAGTTGTGGGTTCCCACATTACCCGCACTTCTCCTCAACTTGGCTACAAATCAGGAGTTCCCACAGCTCCCTCCTCAGTTCGATAATCTGCTGTAAAGGCTCACAGAACCCAGCGAAACACCTTACTTATTATTACAAGTTTGTTATAAAGGATATTATAAAGGATACAAATTAAGTTTATAAAATACAAATTGGTTATAAAGGATATTATAAAGGATACCTCTTCAGCCAGATGAAGAGGTACATGGAGCAAGGTCTAGAAGTATCCTAAGTGCAGGAGCTTCCATCCCCACAGAGTTTGTAGTGTGCTACGCTCCTGGCACATGGATGTGTTTACCAACCCAGAAGCTCTCCAAACTCCTCAGTATAGGGTTTTTATGGAGGTTCCATTACATCATTAAATCATTGGCCATTGGCAATTAACTCAATTGCCACCCCTCTCTCCTCCCCAAGGTTAGGGGCTGAGGCTGACAGTTTCAACCTTCTAATCACATCGTTGGTTCCTCTGGCAACCAGCTCCCATTTTGAAGCTATCTAGGGGCTCAGGAAGAGTTATCTCATTGGCATAAACTTCCAACTCAGGTTGGAGGGGACTTATTATGAATAACAAAAGATATTCTTCTCACACCTATTATTCTGAAAATTACAAGGGTTTTAGAAACTCTATGTCAGAAACCAAGGAGGGAGACCAAATATATATTTCTTATTACTTCACAGAAATATTTTCCAATATGTACTCTATCTTGCAGAAATTCTTCAAATCTATAGGTAGGCTTATATAGGTAGGCCAATATCAATTTAAACCAGCATAGATGTTTCTAGTAATGATGTAGGTTTTTTTTCCTATTTGTAAAATTCATTTCAATAATATTTGCAAGATGGAAATATAGATGTCTGTGTTCATATTGCCCAGAAATTTAGGGCAAGGCCACTTGTCAGGAGTGTCTGTGGGGGATGGTGCCACACTCACATTTCCTTTTGTTTTCCAGGTTCTCCCAGTTTCTCACATCACTCCTAAATCCCAGTCCCTGCTGAACTGTCAATTTACCTCTGTTTTGTCCTCAGCCTTGATTAGATTCATTAAGATCAAGATCTCATATGGTTTTTCAGAGAAAGAGAGGGAAAAAACGAAAAAGAGATTGTTTAGTAATTCGCAATTGTATATCCTGGGCACAAACTCAGCTTCGGCTACCCCAAGCCCCCAGCCCTGCTCTAGACTTGGTAGATGGCACTACAGTAATTATTTAGTCTAAGCACAAATACAAAAACCTCCCCCCGATTGGTAATAGTGTTATGAATTTTTCATTTTGATTCTAGTCACTCTACGTCTTGTAGAATCTGTTTACATTCTAATGAAATGAGGCTCTCTCCACAGAAATGCTGGTCAAATGGATTGGAGTCCATAATCAGGCCCTTAGGGTCAGGCCTTATAAGCTCTCGTTAAGACATTATCTTATTATAAGCACATATTATCCATTTAGTATTTCTGTGTCATACTGATGTATCCTAATTGTGACTCAAAATCACTTCCTCTAACTCCTGGCACATTACCTCCTATAATTTTTCCCCCAAATTTCTGGTGAAAAGTTGACTATATCTAGATCAACATTACTGAATCCCTAGTCTTATAGCCTTAACCATAACTTGCTGGAAACTGGCAATAGCTTTTAACTACTTAAACTAGTTTAACTACCAAGCAGCATTGTTATTTAATACCTACAGGCTTTTTAAATATAACTCTTAAGAAACTGGACATCCACGGACATCAGGATGAAATATAATTCAGTTTGCAACTCGAGAGTGAGGTGGGAGATTAAAAGATTTCCTTAAGTTTATCAAATAACATTTTACTGGATAAATTTAAATCTTCAGCTGATATTTCTATTCCAGAAAAACTTTCGTTCCTAATTGTGCAACTCTGATTTCAGGGTTTTGGGGTTCAATGCCTTTTCTGTTTTCTGGACTTATTCTAATAATTGCTGTGTTTTGAGCTGGCCAATACCTGCTCTTGTACCATTGATCCAATAGTTAGGCAGTCGTAGTAAAAATAATTCTTGGCTCAAACATGGACTAATCGTTTTAATCTCGGGTACAGCTGAATGCTGAACTATAAAGTCAAAAATATCAGACTACAACACTCACAAATGTACTAAAGGGTTGACCTACATATGTTAGGCCTAGACTGATGTCATATTTAAAGACTCATCGCCAAACTGGCAAACATGGGTTTGATTCTTAAATCCTCTATCTCCAAGGGCATCAAAATGGTTCCAGATCGTGACCTTCTGCAACGCTTCTCCTCTATCTCTCTCCAATTCTCTTGTACTAAATATTTTGCCAAACTCCCCCCGCTAACTGTTAAATGAATATTAACCTAACCAGCTTAGCTAAGTCCTTTCTTTCTCCTTATTCAGATCTCCTCTTCCTAATTTTGCATCATGAAAGTCTTGGAAACAGTCTGGCCAGATTTAAAAAAAATTTATATCATCTGCATGGAGGATGAGAGAAGAGTAGAAATTGGGCTAATGAATATAAAGATTCTCTTTTTAGGCAACATATCACAAGATCACTCTGTAGAGCTCTACATGTCCTGCATTGCACAAATCATGAGCTCTGTCTACAGGCTACAGTCTGAACTTAATAAAGTTTATTCCTTCACAATCAGAAAAAAATTATGAAATCAGCAATAATAAGTGTCATTTATTGAGTCCTGGTTTATCTGACTATAAAATATATGCTTTTTATATTGGAGGGGAGGAAGACTATCCTCTACCCACTCTGGGTCCTTTTTGGCTGGGCTACAAATTAAATTGACGTGAGACTGAATAGCAGGAGAAAATCAAACAAAATTTAATAACATGTACACATGGGGGAAACCAGGGAAACTGAGTTTCTCCGCAAATGGCAGAGGTTTTCACCTTAAATAGCATATTCAGACAGACAAAGGAGGATGTGGGGGTAGTGGTTTGGGATTTCAGAGGGGAAGAAGACAATTCACATGGAGATGGAAATGCAAATGTTTGCCAGACAACTCTTTATAGAGTCACCTATAGAGAATGTCGCTGGAGAGACAGAATTTTTGATAAGATGGGCTTGTTGGTGCCTTGCTCATCGCACTTATTTTACATAATACTACAGCGATCATGTGGTAGTGGCTCCTTCCTGGAACAGGCCTTCTATGTTAAATTCTTTAAGCAGTTTGGGAGGGGAAGGTCAA
This sequence comes from Diceros bicornis minor, assembly GCF_020826845.1. Classification (NCBI taxonomy): domain Eukaryota; kingdom Metazoa; phylum Chordata; class Mammalia; order Perissodactyla; family Rhinocerotidae; genus Diceros; species Diceros bicornis. The sequence continues at coordinate 19,545,612 of NC_080743.1, read as the reverse complement.
ATGTCCTTCAGAGAAAATAATCAAGGTACAGAGACATATTTTGAGGCCAATTTTGATCTCCTACAATATCATACTGTGGTACTTAGCTCTTAATTTCCTCATTTGGCTATAAGTGTGCAATATCTAATACTTAGTGGGTGCTCAAGAAAAAGTTTTTAATTACATGGCTGGATTAAATAATAGGTGTGATCTGTAGTAAGACATTCAAATACAGGAGAAAGAGAACTGACATGTGTCCAATAAGAATATTATCCAAGAACTATGCTAAATATTTTAAATAAAGTTTTTTATTTAATTCGTACAATAAGCCTGAAGAGAAGGCCATTTTCCAAATTTTACAGATTAGATGAAGAATTAAAGAGATGGTCAGCAAGTAAATGATTGTATCAGAAATCAAATCTAGGCCAGAACCCAAAGTTTATGTAATTTTCATAATGAAAGGAAATATACTCAAGCTTACCCCTGTGATGGTTAATTTTATGTGTTAACTTGACTGGCCACAAGGTGTCTAGATTAAACATTATTTCTGGGTGTGTCTGTGAGAGTGTCTCTGGATGAAATTAGCATTTTAATCAGTGAACCCAGTAAAGCAGTTTGCCTTCCCCACTGTGGGTGGGCATCATCCAATCCATTGAGGGCCTGAATAGAACAGAAAGATGGAAGAAGGAAACATTCTGCCCTTCTTGCTTGAGCTGGGACATTGAGCGTCTCGTGTCCTCGACACTCCTGGTTCTCAAGACGTCACACATGAACTGGTTTACGTCACTGGCTGTCCTGGATCTCCAGCTTACTGATGGCAGATCATGAGATTTCTCAGCCTCCATAATTGTACGAAGCAATTCCTTATAATAAATTTCTTCCTATGTACAGATCTTATTAATTTTGATTCTGTGGAGAACCCTGACTAATACACCACCCTTAAAAATCTTACTAAGGAGGAAATAAAATATTTTTTAATAGCTAAAGTGATTTCTGCACAGTCACATCTGTTGGTTTCCAAAATATCCTAGCTGAAATTGCTGGTTTTATGCTTTGGCATATAAGGCAATAGCTATGAAACTCCTGGGCTCTAAGTGCCACCTCAAAATTTTCCATACATCAGATCCATACATACATTAGCCTTCATTAAGCACAACATATAGATCATAGCTGGAAACCATGCGGGGATGCTAGGAATCTTGAAGTTTAGAAATTCTGAAGAATTTTAATGCATGACCTGAGTTAATAACTATTATCTGCTAATTAATAAACAATGATGTTAATAAACCAATTTAGTAACAACATTTTCAGATACTCTTGAGTGTGAAAGGCAATGTGATATTCCTAAATGAGCCCTACAAAGCTCTGATTTCCTGGATTCAAGTCTCAGTTCTGCCAATTTAATTACCAACTAATCTTGAGCAAGTTGTTTAATCTCTGAGTCGCAGCTTCCTCATTTGTAAAATGAAAAAGGTAACGTTGCCTGAATGTGTTATATAGTACCAGCATTACAATGGATGTAATCTTAATGTCTTTACTCTCTGCTGCATTTTGAATCAATTCCTGTGTTGTTTCTATGTCTTCTCCTCTCTTTACTTGTTTAAAAAGAGTAACTTGTTTCCTTCTAAAAGATAGCAACTTCTTCTCTTGAAGTTGTAGAATCAACACATTTAACAAGATTTTCTTATTTAGCAGAAGAGAATGGAGAAGAGAGTTTTAGAGATAGTGTACTTTATGTTTTCCACTATTTTTTACTACCAAATATGAAAATAATCCTTTAATTTTCTTTTTTATTTAGTGATTTATTTTAAATGTCATTATGATGTGAACTTGGGGTCTCTATATTCAGCCCCATGGCAAGAATGTATTACTAGAATTTTGAGAAAGAAAGAAATTATGATTGTGCCCCATGTCTAACCCAACCAATTGATATATACTTGTAGTATTATATCAGAATATTTTAATATTTTCCAGGTACTCTTTTTCCCCATCTAAATTATTTTAAATATTTTTATGAAAATTTCAAGATAGATTTTTCATTATACTTTCAAATCATTTCTTGTTGACACCCACCTCAGACCGCATCCTCAAACTTCTCATGAAAGGTAAATTGGAAAAAGTATTCCATATGTAGAAACCATATGTAATTAACTTTTTTAAGGAACATTTTTCATCTATCCGAAAGATATGTGAGCCTAATTGGTTTGGTCAAGTTTGGGCTAACAGGGATGAGGAGTCATTCTTGTTCTTTCCTTCTCCATAAATCATGTAAACCTGTTGATAGTACCTCTTACACATGTCTGTCAATCCATCCCACTGGAACAATTTCAATTCTGCACACTATTGCCACTTATTTTATTAAAATGCTAGGCTCTTAATTGGTCTTGACTCCAGTCACGCCTCTCTTCAATTAGGGCATTATTTTGAAAACACAAATATGTTGATTTCACTACCCTGTTTCAGTGGCTCTCCATTACATTCAGGATTAAATATTCCTCAGCATGAGATCTAAACCTCTCTAACAGTCCCTGATTTTCTTTCTTTATAATGCCGTAACTCTACCTCTCTCCCTCCTTTCACAATCTATGCCCTGCCCAGCAACACTAAATACTGTCAATTCCTGTACCATAATGTGATCTTCATTCCTCCGGAAAATATCTCATGCCTATTTCTCCTCCTGAGCTGTGTAATGCCTACATTTTGAGATGATTTCTTTTAAATTTTACCTCCTCTGAGTAAATTTCTTCAGTTTCCTAGGCTGATTAGTTGCCCATTTTCATGTACCATGTGCATACCCGCTCCATCGTGCTTATCGATTCCTCTGTCTACCCACAAAACCATAGGCTCTATGCCATATTCCTCATTGTATCTCCAGCCCCTAGAATAATGCTCAGTGTGCTAGATATCTACCATTTGCCCTCCAGATCCCCCCAGCACCCTTAAAACTCTGCCCTATGTCCTGGAGACTGATCCGTATGGACTGCATCAATGGGCTTTCTTGCCATGGCTTTCAGTTGGTTTCTGCTAAAGAAAGACTCTGGCATGAGATCAGAAAAAGAGAGAGGATGAAGTTGGGGGCCTTATTCCCCCTGCCTGGTCACCTTCGGTCCATTGCATCCCTCCACTAAACGCCAGAGCTCATCTCAGCTCTTTTTCCAGGATCTGGCAATCATTCTTTCCCATTTCTCCTTCAGATCTAGAGACGGTAAACAATAAATATGTATTTAATAAATTTAAATGGAATCACTTTGTGTGAAATACTTTTTTTCCCCTGGTAGATATGTTTTTTGGAGTAAAGAAAGCAAATGAGGGGCTGGCCTGGTGGCATAGTGGTTAAGTTTGTGTGCTCTGCTTTGGCAGCTCGGGGTTCACAGGGTCGGACCCTGGGTACCGACCTACACACTGCTTATCAAGCCATGCTGTGGCAGGTGTCCCACATATAAAGTAGAGGAAGATGGACGTGGATATTAGTCCAGAGCCAATCTTCCTCAGCAAAAAGAGGAGGATTGGCAACAGATGTCAACTCAGGGCTAATCTTCCTCACCCAAAAAAAAAAAAAGAAACCAAAGTTTTCTGAGTTTTCTGATGTCTGACTGCCCATTAATTGACCACTATATAGAGTAATACTGTATACCTAGATGGCATACAAATTAACATTTTACATTTTAATAATCACTTATTCTAATATATAGTAGCAAAACTTAGGCATGTCAAGACTTTGGTTTTGTGGATATTATACAGTAATGTATATTTTTCTTATAGAACACAATTAAGTGAAGACATTGTTAATTGAAAGAAAAATGCTAAGCAAATAACATTAACTTAGTATTGGTAGCAATGACAAACTTAACAGGTGTGTTTTGTGACTGTCTGGAATTTGGAAAATACTAGCGTTAAGGATTTTGAGGCTGCATCTTACTCAGGCAGAAAAGGTTGTGATAGATTGATGATGTCTGCCACAGGTACTAGAAGACCAAAAGGAACATGTGCTGGGTGTGTGTCATGCCTAGGGTCTTGCCCTTCTTTCACCTTGGTAATCTGGGGAAGAGAATTTCTACTTCTAATAGGTAGAATTTCAAGCTTCTAATAGCTTGGCTCAGCTGTCCTGCTGGAGCTGGATATCCTAGAACAGTGCTGCCCGGTACAAGGGTGGGAGAATTTACATTTCTGCTTTTGACAGAAATCCATCTCTTCCTATAAACTCCAGAATGAGCTGAAGCTCATTCAACTGCTCCAAGTGGCACAAGTACTCTCGTGATTTATTAGATCTAGCAGAATAACAAAGATCTTGAAAAAGTTGTCAGTGTCATCATCGTGATTGTGTGAGCAGAAAAGGCACCACTTCCATCTTTGGAGTCAATGACGTAATTTTTCGTAATTTTGACTTTGGTTAAAAATCTGTAGGTTGTTAGAATCATGATTACAGGATCATGGAACGGGAGAAACTTATGGAAACTAAATTTTTTATAGGAACTGAATAATTAAAACTTATTTTCATGGCTATTCTCCTGGGTGGCGACTGGGTTTAGGACTGTAGGCACTCCATCCTGGGAGTGAAACATTCAGTAGGTCCAATTCTGCAGAGGCAAGTATTTTATTTACTTGTTTATATATAATTTATACCCCACCTGCCTCCAAAACGTATGTTACACCAAAGAAAATGTAATAATAATGTACACTCGACTGGTTTTGGAAGCAGAGTAATAAGCTCTATTAATTAATTATGCTTAGTATTTCCATCCCATTTAGTTTGGTTATGATCAATCAGACTACCACAGCTGAATGGATCCTAGAATACTTCTAGACAAATAAAATGGTAGAATAAAGTGCTTAAAGTTAAAAAAAAAAAACAACTTTGGGACCTAATTGGTCCAGTTAGCATGTCAGCACTGATTCAATCCACTCAATAATTTCAAATATCCTATGTTGAGCGTCTAATTTGTGCATAGTAAAAAGCATTTGTAGACAAATACCTTAAGAGCTCAACGGGTTAAAACAGGGTTTTGCTGTGGGGAGAGAAGGGATGGGTATCTATTCAAAACATCAGAAGCAGCCCCCATTAAGTGATTGTCCAGTTTCTTTCTGTGATCTAACCTACTTAAGAGAAGAAAATCAGCCACAGCTATTCCCATTTTAAAAGACGCGAGCTTAGTTTTTTAATGCTCGTTACTCTATGTAAAAATCCATTTCTCTCTTTGCTGGCTCTTTAGGAAATCTTTGTTTAATAATGCTCAGTAAATTAGGCCTCCATAGGCTTGGCTTTATCCCACTCTGCCAGTTTCTTTTGCTTTTTCTACCTCTGTAAAGTATCTGCTTAGAGTCTCTGATTTGAAATGTTAATTAAGGAGGACCTGGCCTCAGGTTACAGTGTACATCCCTTTTTACATGCAAAGGGGATATGCTAACTAGGTTACTTGGAATCTGGGGGCCAAGAGGGAGGCTTCCAGAAGACGACAAAAGTCCGAGAAGAACAGGGCACCTCTCAGCAACTCTCCAGAAACAATCGGTAAGACGGTGTTGGCTGAAATGAGTGATCTAGCACACAGAGGGGTCTGGTGTTAATTTTGGCCACTTTTTTCCTTTTGTAATCTCTTAATGTTGAATTTACATCCAGCAAACATCGATATGATATAATATGATTTAATTAGATATTCAAAAAAGCCAGATATGTGAGTAATCCTATCTACTGATTTCAAAAAGGTAAATAACATTGAATCTACTTGAATTCAAGCAAATGATCTCAAGATTTTAAGGTTTTTGAGTAGGTATTTATTTCAAATCTTCTGGGCCACTCTGAAAGCCTAGAGATGATCCTATATTACCCTAAAAAGAGTGTCTCGGCGTGGGTTGTGAGTGTGGGCATGTGTGAAAATAGTGTATGGGATTGTGAATGCATTTTTACACAGCTCTACTAGCAAGTAAGAGTTAGAAAGGCGAAATCTACATTTGAAAGCAAGGACACCGTAGATGTTAACTTGACATCCTGTAAGATGTAGCACAAAGAAATAAATTAATGTTGTTGTGTAAAAAGGACCCTAAATTAGCCTCCAGAGACATGAATTGCAAAATACATGCAAAAGTTACACCTTTAATTACTGTGGTGGAACCTTTGAGATTTTGAGACATTTATTTGGATAAATCACTTTCATAGTTATTATGGAAAGTATTTTCAAACTCTTTTGATTATAATGTTGTAGATGAGAAATGCTACTTTCATTATTCTCAGACTTGAGATGTTTCAAGTTCTCCTGTCTATTAGCATTTGCTGAGCTGTAGAGGACAGTTATTCCAGTACACACACAAAAAGAAAGTGTTTAGTAAGAAACATTTTCTCTTAGAGGTCAATCTTTACTCTCTTTTGCTTTTCTTCCCAGTAAAACAATCTTTCTTCCTTGCTTTATAGCAGGAGTTCATTGTGTGTGAACCATACGCCTTCCAATAGCTGCAGATGCTGTGGAATCATTCCGTTTTTGAATATAGCGGTCAATCATGTATTTTAGGCTTCTCCTTAATTCTTGAAGGTTGACTAGCCATACCCTACATGTTCAAGTTATTAAAGATAAAACATTTGAATGAATTGAACAATTAGTGTTTTGAGCAAATGTCTGAACAAAAAGACAATGTAAAATACTCAGCAACAGAAGAGAGCTTGTGCTTGTTAGGCATCCCCCCCCCCTTTATTAAGAATAACCTTGGCAAAATAAATAAATAAGTAAGATGTGTGTGGGCGGGGAAGGGTTTTCTTGAGGGAAGATGAAGGAGAGCTAGGATGTTTATAACATTGGCAGTTGAGACATACTGACCCGCTCAGAACGCTGTTTTAAAAAATCCGTTTAGTTTAAATACAAAATTTCAGCCCACGAGCAGGAAAAAGAGTCTCTTTTTGGAATTTATTAAATGTTTCTTTTTAAAGAAAGACAAACTAGAGCAATTTGGAGAAGACTAAGTGATGTTTCTGACACCTGAGCAAATGCAAACTAATTTCTGATTGAGATTTGAATTCTTTTCTTTGAAAGTCTTTTAAAACTATTTCTTTCTTACTGCACTACTTAACTCATAGCATGTTTTATGCAGGGACCGTGATTTTTTGCTTTACTTCTGGGACAATGCTGATGATGCAATATAGTACTTTCCACCAAATTAGGGGAAATAAAATTCAGCAGAGTCAAGCTTGTGATTTTTCTAGAGCTTTCTCTTTACTATTCTCCAAAACCAAAGTATAGCAAATTTAAATAAATAGATGAAAATCCAGAAATTATCCTGCATTTTCATTCACTTAAAAATATTATATCAACACTACTTTGTAAAATACCGTTAGTCAAAGTCAATATTCTTAATTTGATCTATCGTAAAATAAAGCCAGTCATGATAATTGTCATTGTCCGTGTACATTGGCACTACTACCACTTTCTTTCTGAAAGTCAGAGAAAAGTCTTATTCTAAAGTAGGCCACACTACCAGAATGTTTATTTTACGTTCCCCTCCATGGCTTATACTGATTCGTTAGGTTATTACTTTCCCAGTCACTGATAATAATGATATAGTCAGACTATTCCATTTCACAAAAAATATTTAAATAAAGTTTCTTCAAGCACAAATGAGATGCAGCATATTTACATTTTTATTTGATGAAGCCTGTTCCTGCTATCTTTGTTCTTAATTTGGTCTCAAAAGAATTAGCAGTAAGAGGAAAAATAGTCTGTAAATATGTATGAAATCAAATATAGAGGGTAAGCTAAAAGGTATTGACTGCCGACAGAGCTTAACTGCAGGAGGCAAAATTTTCTCCTTAGTTTTCTTCTTGGCTGGAAACACATTGCCTTCTATCTAGATTATTTAATCCTCAAAATGCACATCAAAGCTTCTCATCAGGTGGCACATGTCTTTATAGGCAGTTGAATGTCAAAGATCTAGCTTAAAGATTTTTGAAAAATGTAAAAACATAATAGATCCCAGATAATAACACAGCAGTGGAGCTTCTGTCCTGTTCCTTCCAGGAAAGTACCAGCATCACAGGCTGTGGCTAATCCTTGTGGCAAGAAGAGCAGATTCCACTTCCCAGGAATGTGTGACATCTCTCCAATCTCTAGAAATGAAATGCTTAAACTGGGTTCCAGACCCAAATTTGCTTGTTAACAATCCCAATCTCACTCTACACCTGTGGCTGAGGAGAACTCCGAACCATAAATTCTGTCCTGCTCTCATGCCCAATTAGGTAGTGGAATAACTTATACAAAAATATGAAAGAGGCATTTTCTGTCCTTCTATGCAAAGCAAGATGCCGGCTTCAGTGCAAGCTCTCCCTTTTAGGACTCATTTTTCACTCTTTGGCAAGGACAAATTGCTTGTAATGATTACATCAACTCCTTTAAATGATTATATCATTGTGAGTTTAGTTTAAAAGCCCTTTAACACATTTATTTTTCACTTCAAAAGTTGGCTTTTGTCTTAGAGAGACAGTGAAGCATATAGAAAGAGACAAAAGCCCCTATATTAGTTGGAATAGGCCATACACAAGGGACTCGGGGGTTTAGAAGGTCACATGCTAGGTGTAATAGAAACTGCCTGAAATAGTTCCATATTGGGTTCATAATTGAATTCGTTTATATTGAAGATGTTAGGTGAATAAGAGCTAAGCTTTTGTCTTTTTATTGAAAGATGTTACAGGAGGGTAACTCATAGTCAACGTTTTTATCCTTATCATTGTCATCTAGTCTCTCTCAACCTCTTAAAGGAAAATGTCTGGATATTCACATTTGAAAATTTTCTCTGGTTTGTAGTTTGCCCACTGAACAGTTCTTACAGATGTTTAGAATAGAGAAAAGAAAATTAGAATTTGTGAGGAATGCCAGCTATCAAGCACCTCCTCTTAATTATGCCACCAAAAACCCCTTACCATAATCTGCCTGGCAACTGGACACTTCCTGTTACCTCTGGGGAGAGATCATTATGGTGGATTAATTCAAGACTCCTAGTGATCTGCGACACCACTCGACAGTTGTATTAAGTGCATTATTTAAGTCTGTAAAGTATTTGGGGATGCATTTTGGCATAAAGACATTATGTAAAATAAAGTTTTGTTTTATTAACACAATCATATGGGAGAAATGGTGTTTCACGTTCAATTTTAAGTACGGCTCTGCACTTTGGCCAATCACCATTTTTTGTCTCTCCCATTTTCCTCACTTGCCTGTCTAATTGCATCCTAACTCTTACCAGAAAAGGAAAATAGACCCTTTTTGAGGGCCCCTGATATTTTGGATGCTGTGGTGATTTATCGCAAAAGTGTTTCAACAATGCTGCATTCTTTCTCCCTCCAAACATTTCTCCCTCCAAAAAGACAGAGAGAAGAAGAATGGTTTGGAAGCCCTGTGTACGACAGACACCAACATTCTCACCCTGGTGGCTATTTGCATCTCCGCCCAGCTTGAAAATGTTGTCTGTTGTGCCAACACAGCTTCCTCACTTGTAAAAAATGCTTCTCTCTGTTGGAGGGCTCAGAAAGATATTCTTCGTACAAAATCCCCTTACAGAACCTCCAATCCCTCTGGGGCATAGTCTGCCAGTTTATGGTAGCAATGAACTGTCATCGGTTCTTCCTTGGTCTGTGAGATTGGGACCCGTAGAAATGGCTGTGACCGTTACTTTTCTCTTTGGGGATTTGCCCTTTTTTCATTTGGTTGGAGATTGAGACTGAGCTTTGTTACAGAGAATTATCCTGTGGCAGTGGGCTGGGGAGATAAGTCTTTGTTGAGACATAAAACACATACAGACAAAAGTGTGAAAAATTGAAATGACAAGGTTGCTAGGGTGTTGTTTCTTAAGTTTGGTCAAATGTTCAGACATAGGAAGTAAGGTACTCTCTGGCTCGTTGCTGTGTCCTCAAGTGAATCTATATGCCATGTTCCCAGAGGGGAGGCACTATATGATTGTATCATAGGTACAGACACCAAACACTAATACAATATTCAGTCCTTACGTTATCTTAATGTCTTAAATAACCGCTGTCTGTTTTGACTTTGGTGCGATAAAGAAATAATATGGATGCCATCTTATAAGAAGCTGGGCAGAGGAATCAAATGAAAGCCAAGTTTCCTGTTATCTAAAATAGTTATTTGATTCTATATTACATGGTTAACACAAATCAGCAAGCTTAGGGGCTCTCAATGAAGAACGGAGATGATTTTTGTGTCTGACATTTTTTGTTTATTTTCACTTAACTCAAATAAGACTTCTACATTTTTAGGCCTCAGGTTTGAGTTGTCTGAAGTCCACATAAAATGAATTTAGTTGTGCAGAATGTGTTAAATACTACAACAACAAAAACAAATTGTAAAAAAAGCATTCAACACCTCCGTCTTAGAAGGAGCAGTATTTAGAATCTGCTTTACCTACTGGTATATCTTAGAGGTTTTTGGAAAGAGAACCTGTTAAGTAATATAATTTACCTTCTAGAAATGTTTCAGAAAGTTGTGGTTTTATTATTCCTTCCCTACCTGCGAATAACTTTGTTTTTCTTCATAAACATGATCTGAATTCTGTTTATTGTGATTTCAAGATTCTGGTAATTCTAAGAGCCAGTATTAATAACTGCTATGGATATAACTTTTTTTTTAATTTGATATATTTTGTGGAAGCAGAGTTTTTAAAAAACAAGGTTAACGTATAGCAACTATTTTCCTGGAAATCCAGAAGTTTGTTTTAACACAAAAATTCAAATGAAAAATTGATGAGTGTTAAATGAAAAATTAGGTAGAAAACCATAAACTGACACAATACAACAGAAGTGCTTCTTTTGCAATGATGTAAATAATCAAATTGCATCAAAATATTAATAAACACATGAACTTTCTAGTAGAAATGTAAGACTAGCAAATAAAAATAACTTGATATAAAGGTCATTGTAAGGCATATCATTAGACTAACATTTTCTGATAAATTTTAGTATTTTCTATAACTTTTCTACTCTTAAATTTATTCAAATTTCAACATTTCTTAATTGACAGAAATTACATTTATAACTTTTTTTCCTTTTTCTGAAACTAATGGTCTGAAATCCGAGAAGATCTAGGTTCTCATGTTGGCTTTGTTCCTAATGTGCTAGGTACTGAGGCTAAAACCTCTTTGGACCTAAGTTTTCTCTTCTTCAACATTAGAAGATTAAAATTAGATTTTCTAAGCTATTTTCCATTCCCATAATCTATGACTCTATTTTCTAATTTTTTTTTGTCAGTTGCAGGCAATCTTTTGGAACAGGTATTGTCACCTTAAATCTTCGTGTAAGAGATTCTGCAATCTATTAGCAATATTTTTAGTCTCTTATTTACTTGTCTTATACAATGACATTACAGTGTTGCCAAATCATCTCAAATTGATCTAAAGAGAAAAACTCTATACCGACTACATTCAGTGTCAGAAAAAAATAAGATATAGCTCATTTGTGTATGTTTTAAGGATTGTCATTAATTTAATTTTATATCACAAAATCCATTTCAAAATATGCTAAATCATTAACAAAGTAACTTTGTGACCTTTAAGGTAAATATTTTAATTAAAAGTTATGGTAAATCTTCACTCAAGATTCCTAAATTTCCCTCATAACACTTTTTTTATGTATTTAAAATTGCTTTTATTACCTAGTTATATATTTTGTACTTTATTTTGTATTTCTATATAGCTGGTTGAACATGAAAAATAAGTGAAATAAATAGGTCAAAACAAACCAGAGAAATAAAAAAATTCAGTCTTCACTGAACAGTAATTAATATTGAAGAATTATTATTAGGCTCTCTGCTGGAAACTTGTAATATAAATAGTTTATATTTATTTACTATATCTCAAACCTTTACGTGCGTTATTTTATTTAATTCACAAAGTAACTTCATGAGATATTACTAATATTTCCATTATGCAGATGAGTTAATTAAATACAAAGAGGTTAAATTACCTATCTAGGGTCACACAACGAAGTGGGGGGCCCAAACTACCATTCATGGCTAGTGCTCTGAATCACTTGCCTCTATCACAACCTCATACAGTTTTGAAGGGTCTGCATTTACTAAAGTAGATAGGACATTCCCAACTATCTAAAATAAAATGGTTCAAGTTCTCTAATGGAGGCTTGGATAAATTTTAGGAAGTTAAAGAAAGGAGATATTTTTGTGGGTTTGGGTTTTTTTTTTCAGCAGTAGGAGTGGGAGGCATTTTTAAGCCTCAAAATAAATACCCACTTCCTTGAGAAAATCTCATTGCGAGTTGGAAGATATCCCCACAATATAGCTTGCTCCCTTTCCAGTGGGCTGACAGGACAGTGCAACGAGGATAGCTTCAGACCAGAGTGGACTCTGGTGAAATTACCTGCTGCCAAATTATGCCAGCAACAGGAGTTCTAGCTGTTCCTATCTCACTACTTGGCAGCATTTACTAGCTCCTGGCTAGGATGGTAAATTTAAGTTCTGCCCAGAATTTGTGTCATGAGGGATAATACGGGGGTGTCCCACAGTGGGGTTAGCTGACAAGATTAAAATGTTCCTCCTTTCTCCATTTCCCTCAGCTGCATTTTCATGAATCTGTTGGAGGACTTAAAAATCTGTTGTTTTATAAACCAAAAGCTTCTTTTAAACTGTGTTTTTTCCTTTATATTTCTGGTTGGCACAATTTCTGTGGAACTTCCTTATTATTTTTGGACAATTACCCAAAATAAAATTTAAGACCATAATTGCTTATGGGAAACTTCTTTTCTGTTATTATGAGGCATCACATGATTCTTTTGTTTTGTTGCTTTATGGTGTTCAAATTAAGCAAAGAAACATTGAAGTGTACCTATTTTCATTTGGTTATATTCTGCTTCTAGTACTATATATGATAGATTTTTAGGCTATTCTTGTTTCCCTTTTTTAGTCACTGAAAGTTAATTTTCTATTTTTTTCTCATTCAGTTATTTTGTAAAATCATATAGAAGCTTAGCTCCTTGTCATAGTTATCATCGCAGAGGACAAGTTCTGGCCTTGTCTTATGTTAGAATGAGGTCCTGTGGGATTGTGAATAGAGATAGACGTACAGAGAGACAACACCCTAACTTAAGTCTTTTCACAGAGACTTAAATTGAGCTGTGGCTGAGAAACCTGATTTGCCTTGAATGTGGGGCAGTGGAGTACAAAACTCCGGTGCTCAGAATTAATTATTAGGAGGACAGGATCGTCTCCTTTTTTCTCATACCTCAAGCGTGATAAAACAAAAAATGTTCAAATAAAAATATATGATATTAGGTCTCATGCAAAATAGTCACATTTGAAATATGACCAAATCTCTTTTACAGTAGTTTATGTTTCTTGCTTCAAATAATGTCTTGCTTCAAACACAGAATTAAATGGATATAAACCCTGTACATCTAAAAATGAAAACGCCTTGTCCCCTCTCTGACACATTTACTTTAAACTAAAATGAATTGACCTACCTATGTAAATTCTTTTGGCTCTCTACCACCGTATTCAAGTTTACCAGAAATACAAATAGACCAATACTGAGGCTAGCATAGGTGGATTTGTAGGAAAGATGATCTTGTTATTGTGAAGAGAAGAGCTGATAAGAAACAGGATAGCCCAAGCCACTTGCGCCAGATGAGATGGTTAAAAAAAAAATAGTTGCTAACTAATCAGCTTGGATTCTTTAAAAAGAAAAAGAAAGAAATTGTAACTAGAAAGAGTATAGAACCTCTGTGAAACTTCAAAAGGTACAGCTGGCTGGAGAATGTACAGTCCCCTGAGACTGAGGATAAAAACCTATAAATGTACCCTCTGAAGTCTTTTCTCCTGACCTCATGCCAAGGTTAAGATAGAAGATTTTTTTTTATGACTTTGAGACAGGAAAGAATTTGACGAAAACAGATGAGAAGGGGGGACCCTTTCCATTACTCAAGGGAAGAATCCCAGTAAAGGAGCCAACCACTGCCACCCCAGTGTCCTCCCATCCACACCTCCAGTTTGTGTGGTGATTATTGTACCTGCACCTTTAAGTCCTGCAATTATGTATGCAAATCAGCGAATTCTGACTGCCATGTAAAGGTAAAGGCTACATGCAGGGGCAGGCGACGTGGAGCTTCTCACGTTTAGTTTACAGCCATCTCTTATTCAAAGCGACCCTGTCCTCTGCCATCATCCAAAGTAAGTGCCAGAAAAAAGTAGCAGAGATTTGTGGAAAACAAAAATACTACTGCTAATTTCCAATACAGGTTAAGGACTAGCGGGGAAGGTTCGCTGTGGGGCTGCCTGTGCACAGTGGACCGTTTGCACGGACACACTTCATTCAGTTCATTCAGAATGCTGTGTTCAACAATAAAATGCTAGCAAAGGAAGGACACGTTTTTAGTCGCATTCAGAACTGTATTTGTATTTATTTTTCTTTCTCAGCTGTTTTGGTTCTGTCCTTCTGAAAGGACAGAACCTTCTGAAAGGTTCTGTCCTTTTCTGAAACAGTAAAAATAAAACAATTTCAAGTTCACTAAAAGGAAGCTTTAATGATAGAAATCACTGAGAAGACTTATATATTTGTTCAGATTCTAAATAACGTCCTTAAAAAAACCCAAACAAAACAATTGTCCCAAACTTCAGCTTCTAAAAATTTGCCTCTGTAAATTGTGTGATGTACTTCATTCTCTTATGCAGACTTGCCTGAAGGCCACTGATAGATATTCCTAGAAGGATTATGCCTGCCTGCCATTCACTTTTTTTCTTCTTCAGGAAATGCTTTACAGGTTCTTTGAGCTAACTGATTAAATCAGTCTTTATTTTGGCAACATGTTGCCCGTGTTATTAGTCCCAAAACAAATGACATGCATTTTAAAAATATGCACTGAACTATTATGATGGGGGTTCATCTTAGAAAACCAGCCGATGTCTAACGTGGAGAAAGAAGAAAAAAGCAACTCTTATTAGAAGAGAGAAAGTAAGATAAGTCTTTCGTTCTGTTCTGTGTATAACGAAGAGGTTTCGACTTCCACGTGGAGACAAGCTAGTGAGAAAATGCACTAGAGACCAGAGGTGTATGCACAGAGGTATGTATTGTTATTTACTCTGGTTGGGAACTTAGCTGAACTGATCCTATAGATACTCAAGATCTCTTTAAACCTGCCAGTGGTACATTTCATTTTCAAGATTTTGAAGCTTAACCAGTAAACAGTCCACACGCTGTCTGAGGATTTGATTTTTTTGTGTGACTGATGCCAAAGAGGAAGCATCCCCAAGATTTCCTAAGGGTGGGGACCAAGTGTAACAAGAAGAAAAAGGGACACAAGGAAAGAGAGAAGACTGAATAGGTGAAGTAGAGAGGCCGATCTAAAAAGAAAAAAAAAAAGACAAAAACAAGAAAAGATAAGGAAAAGAAGAAAGAAAAATCTGTGTTTAAACCAGTCTCCTTTCAGATGAGATTGGTGATCAGAGCACTTGAGTGAGGGTCAAGCCCCATGAGAGAAACGTTCTGCCCACCTTTAATTGTTAACCCTACATTACATGAGCCTTTGTCATAAAGCTAAAAGCTGTTTGACTCAAAGCGCAATCTTTGCACATGAGATCGCACAGGTTGTGATGAGCCTGGAGATTTAATTACTTGCTTGCATCATTTGAAGGGGATCCTCCAGGTCAGGCTATGGCCTATTGATGGAAGTAAAAGAAACCTTACACAAAATTAGCCTCCAGGGTGCTGGTTTCCCAAACACTCAGGAAAGCTTGATCTCTGTTCCTACCTTTCATAACTTCTTAATATTCAGGAGCAATATGCTTACCACGTATGTTAATGCCAAGTTGAGTAGGAGGGAAGGAAAAAATGAGTAATGCAAAAGACTGGCTCACAAGTATTGTGCTAAAATAGTTTTCTGCAAAAACACCCCAAAACAAACAAAAAAAAAACTTGATCCAAATCAGTGGCCATACTTTCTAAAGTTAGAATGTTACTTAATTAAATTTGGTTTATTGTGGAGAGCTGTATTTGCAATTGCCTGTCTGCAGTTTCCAATAGAAATCTTGCCTCTTTATTGAGTTTTTGTGTTCCTTGGGGTAAGTGCATGCGATTGCTTAGTCATAAAAGAGATTTGTTTAGGAAAGGCTCATTTTATACTGTTTGTGTGGTTTTATTTTGCTAAATATAGAATAAATTCGGACCCCAAGAAATGCTTTTCATACAAAAATAGTTAAAAGTTCTAAGTGCAAAACCTTAAGATGAAAGATACTTCTGGAAAAGAATTCTGGAGAGACAATGACTGGATGTTGATTTCACTCAGGGAAAACAGCCTAGAGTCGGTGTCCCTGATGCTCTTCTGTCTCCATCACTCTCCCTTTCTCTGTGGCCGAATTCAGTTGCTTTTTGCAGCAGCTCTATATATTCTGAAGGCAGAGGTAGCGTGTCAAGGCCTTGTCATCTCTGGTCAGTAGAGTATTTTGTCAAGAGAGTTTTCAGCTATAAAGGCATCAGTAACTCATCAGAATATTTGTTGTTTCTTTTTGACAAAAGAGGCAAGTGTCTGTCAAGAAAAATCTGGGGTTTTCCTTGCCTTCTCTGAGGAACTTGGAGTCTGCCTTGAATAGCTGTAGACTCAGAAACTTGTGTGCAAAATAGATATATGGATTCCAGTAGAATCTTGCTATTTGTGACATGCAACAGTATAAGTCAACATAAGTTCGCCTACTTGTTGCCATGTGTGAAACAGAATGTGCAGCGTTCATTAGTGAGGAGCATATTATCTGCTGAGGCTTTAACAGAGGTCTCATTGGAAACCCAAGGAAGTGCAATCGACGCATAATAATTCAGCAAGAGACGTCATGTGCTTAACGGGTGGCTCTCGAAACGGTTAAATATCGATGTATTGGTTGGATGTTTAAAACATTTTTTCAGAGCTAGATATGCATGCTCATGCTTATAAACAAACAAATCAGTTGCTTAAGGGTTATAAGAAATTTAAATGCAAATAGCACTTTGTAATGATACCCCAGAGACTGACATTGCAGTCAATTTCTTAAGAAGGCATCATTGTAAACTTAGTTTTTGCTACTGGTTTCCTTAGTAACTGGAACAACATATTGTTCAGGACATAAAATAATATCCTGTTTCAGCCACTGAGAATTTTGAACTAAAATGTAATTGATTTTGAAGGGGTACAGGATTATCATGTCCTCCCCATTTTGGTGAGGTATTACAGCACAAAATGAACGTAGTCATAAATTTTTTTCAAACCGGCCATTTTGTTTCTAATCGTCTCATTCTAAGAATACAAAAATTGCTAACAGTGTGGAATGTTTTTATACTTTTAAGAGGAATAGATTATTAAACAGACTATGTAGTTGATATGTATTTCCCAAGCATACTGGGATAATGTTTATTTCTCTTATCTCACATGCAAAACACAGCATAATATAGAAGTATTTATATTAAATAATATATTAAATATTAATATTTATTAAAAGTATTAAATAATAGTGATGCTTATTTTGTAAGACCAGTATATAATTCAATCCAGGGCCATGTAGATGTTATAGAGCACACATATAGAGGAAAGCCTGATACCCAGTACAATTTTTTTTTTGCGGGGGAGGAAGATCAGCCCTGAGCTAACATCCATGCTGATCCTCCTCTTTTTGCTGAGGAAGACCGGCTCTGAGCTAACATCTATTGCCAATCCTTCTCCTCTATTTTTTTCCCCAAAGCCCCAGTAGATAGTTGTATGTCGTAGTTGCACACCCTTCTAGTTGCTGTACATGGGACACGGCCTCAGCATGGCCAGAGAAGCGATGCCTCGGTGGGCGCCCGGGATCCGAACCCAGGCTGCCTGTAGCGGAGTGCGCGCACTTAACCGCTAAGCCATGGGGCCGGCCCTACCCAGTACAATTTTACAGTCTGAAATCAGGACAAAGAGTCAGAAAATTCTATTTAAATTTAGTTTCTGCAGCTGGTCTACTATATACTGCCTTAGGCTAATTATTAGATCTCTAGTGTCTCAATATCCTTATCTATAAAATGGGAGTAATAACACCTGCATCACAGGGGTGTTATGTGGATAATTACTTGATGTGTCCAAAGAGCTTTGAAGATGTAATATGCTAAATGTTATGATTGTCTTAAGCCACATATAGCGCAGTGTGTTATAGGCAGAAAATTAGAGAGTAGTTTGATGAGCTTAGAAAATTGGAGGCTCCTGGTTTAGGAGAGGAGTGTCTGGGGACTTAGCAAAGCTCTGTCTGTTTTAGTGTTTCTGCAAATAGCATTTCCTAGAATGATATGGCAAGAGCAGAAGTGTTGAGTGATTGATTTTTGATGCTATCTTTCCTAAAAATACTGTATTCCCAAAGAGGTGATAATATTATACCCTGAGCACCTCTGCTCTAGTGAAATTTGTTTGTAGATTTTTTTCTCCAATCCTTTGGGATATTGACCTCCTTCCTAACTGCTCTGTGGGAGACTTGGAGTCCTAATAGAGAGTTTCCAGATGGAACTGCTGCCTACCGTAATACCTTGTTAACGTCTATGCCAGCAGAGGGTCAGTCTCTCGTCACTCCAGCCATTGACTGCTTTTCTATAAAGTAACAGCTTATAAGAGTTTTTAGTCTATGCCAAAGGAAACACTCTGGATATTAGGAGTGTTTTATTAGTTTATTCACTCATTCAACAAATATTGAAAGTCTACTGTGAACTAGCTAATATTTTTGGCATGTAGGGATTACAAAGAAGTATTAAATCATGGTACCCACACCTCAGCTCTTTCCCAATATAGCAGGGGCAGTTACCATGTGTACATACCACTATGGTATGATGTGGCAAGTGTGAGTATCATAAGCATGCACAAAGAGCTCTAATCGTTCTGAGAGTGGCTAAGATGGTCAAAGATGGATTTGAGGAGCAGTGACAGTTACGCTGGGCGTCATGGAATAGGAAGGTGGTGAGAAGAAAGAGGAAAAGGAAAGGTCATATAAGACACAACATATTACTATATTTTGAGAGGGAAAAGGAACAAAAGTTTGATAGATCTGAAGCAATCCAACTTAGTGATAACATCAGGCGTATGGAGGAGCGTAACAGGAGATAAGGGTAGAAGTATAACTTTCTGCAGTACCATTTTTCATGAATACTAAAATTGTTTAATATTTCATGGTTTGTAATAATACACAACTTATTTATTGATGGATGTCACTTCATTCCCCATCCCTGCATGTCCACTCCAAATAGGTACCATTTACTACATTATTCCTAGTTCATTAAACATTTGTTGAATGAAAGCAGGCAAAGGCCAGGTTGTGAAGGGACTTGATGCCAGACTAAGGGGCATGGATTAGTCCAGGGAGCAACACGGAGTTGCTAGCGGCCCCTCCTCTTGGAAGGAAAGAATAGAAATAGGATGTAGGGAGAAGTGGAGCCTTAAAGCAGGAAAACCTGTCAGGAAGTTTTTGTATTTCTCAAAGACTGGGTTGTAGGGCTCTAAGCCAGGGTGGTGGTGATGTGAGGGAAAAGTGGTATTAGCATTCAGACACGGTGCCAAGGGAGAAGCAATAGCACTGTACCCCATAACAGCAGCGCACTTAGAAGAAATTGTGTAATCATGGGCAGGAACTGATTTGGTTGGTCGAACATGTGGAGACGTTACATTATAAATATGTTGAGTATTAGGTATCTTTAGGGCTTTCAGGTGGAGCTGTCTGGCAGATGTCTGAAAATAGGAGACTAAATCAAGAGAATGTTTAGAAATGGAGATATACTTTATGATATCTGTATAGAGCTAAGGCTTGAAAACCATGGGTTCATTAAGAGAGAGAACATGGAGAGAGAAAAGGACAAAGGACTCAAAAGAAAACTGACGTTTAAGAGATGGGATGGAAATAGAACCAGGTAAGAGAGTTGAAGTGCTCTCTACCAGAGAGATAGGAACAGAGCTAGGCGTAGAATTTGAATGGCTCAGACTCTCAAAAAGGACAGGCTGATACCAAAAGCGCAAGTAGGAGGAGACTTAGCAAAAGTCACTGAATTTGATGAAGTTTCATTGTTAATATTTAAGGGTTTCTTTTCAGCCATTGGTACTGATGTCTGAGATTAAATGATTGAGGAGTGAAAGGATAAGTATTGAAGAAGTGAATGCAATAATTTAAACCACTCCTTTCAGACGTTAGCAGTGACAAGTGTAGAAAACATAGGGAAATCATCTGAGAAAGCTGTTGGCGGAGACTACTGCAAGTAAGACACTGCTAGAGTTGCTGCCTGAGGTGTTTCATGACTGTATCTATTTCCAATACAGAAATATGTGGCTACTCCATCTGGCTGCAGAGAATCCTATAATAATCACCTCAAGTTCATGATTTCTCTGTTCTTGATAGATAAAATCTCTTTCACAAACTCTCTGGTGTCCTTGTTCAGAATAGACTAGTGTTCAAAAGAACCATACTTCTGACTCTAGCCAATGTGTATGTTCTCACAAAATGGTAAAATAAAAAAAATTAAATTAATCCAGATACCAAGACATCTGACAAATTAAGCCGACCATTAAACTCTCTGAAAAAAATAATATAAGCTTATGTAATTTTCTAGACTGTTGTTTTGTAATTGACAATCACATTTCAATACATTGTGGTTTTTTGCTATTGGGTGACAATTCTCCATGGGTTTTCCATGTGTCTGCACATCTTGCTAGTGAAGCACTGGATGCTTGTAGAACAGCCTTAGAGGACAGAGATAGTGTCCCTCTTCAAAGGGAAGGGCAGGTTTGCTTTCAGCCTGGAAGGTAGAGACAGTGTCTCCCACTGGAGCAAAGGGCAATCTCGCTTACTGATCGTTCTCCTGTAATAGAACGGGTTGTGCGGGTTTTATTTGGCCCTCTTCATGTTGCCCTGAGGGATTTGGGGCTCAGGCAACCAGTGCAGAAATGGTAATGCTCTGACTACGGCTATTGCTGTCATTAATAAACTGCACTTTGTCTCTGATCTGAGAGTCTCATGTCTTCCACTCAAATCCATGTAACATGGGAGGCTAACTGTTAGCTCCCAAGTAGGGTAAATATCAGACCCTTCTCAGTTTTTTCATATACTTTATCAACACTAATAGCATTAATAATAAAGTTTAAAAAATTGAAAGCATGTATTGAGTACCCAACATGCCAGATAGTATGATGGAACTCATTCATTCAACAAATATTTATTTAGTGGCTGTAACAAACCAAGGATTATGCTAGGCTGGATGGTAGGAAGTGGCGAACAAAACAAATATGAGTCTTGTCCTCGCAGAGTTGATGGTCCATTTAATATTTATTGTGTGTGTGTGTGTGTGTGTGTGTGTGTGTGTGTGTGTGTGAGGAAGATCAGTCATGAGCTAACATCCATGCCAATCCTCCTCTTTTTGCTGAGGAAGACTGGCCCTAAGCTAACATCCGTGCCCATCTTCCTCCACTTTATATGGGATGCTGCCACAGCATTGCCTGACAAATGGTGTGTCGGTGCGCGCCCGCGCCCGGGGTTCCGAACCCGGGCCGCCAGCAGTGGAGCTCGTGCACTTAACCACTACCCCATGAGGCCAGCCCCTCGATGGTCCATTTAATCCTCATAACAGCCCCACAAGGCAGGAATATCACTCTTTTAGAACTGAGAAAATTGGAGATCAGCAAGATTAAATAACTTTCCCAAGGTCATGGCAGTCTCTGGTTGGGCCAGAATTTGAAACCACATCTGAACTGAATAGGTCAGTGTTCTTTTTACTATACCATAAAATACATTATTTAAAATTTTATTTCCTTATTTACATTTGAATAAATATATTAATTTAAGCTTATATTTTGTAGACTCTCCTTTCATATATCTGTCACTTGGATAATATCTAACAATTGTTTTGAAATTGAATCTTTAGCAGTAAAATAACCTTTTTAGTCAAAATATGCATTTATTTGGAACAGCCCTGGCAAAATATTCCCTATACCATCTTTTACCAAAGCAGAAAGGATATAGCCATGTTGCAATAAATTAGAAATTAAAACTAGACTTTTTTGTTTTTTTGTTTTTTTTTTACTCCTCTTCTCTTTATTTCTTCCAGTAAGCTTTGGAAGCTCTGGATTTTGTATTTTTTTTTTTTTATTTATTTGTGTTGATATGAGGTTGTATTATATTTACACTTGGAAATAAAGAATATTGTTAAGCAGTTTGATGGGCAGACCCACATTTAGCTTAGTAGTTTATTTTGTTCACTTGTGCTAAACATGTTTTCTGCTATTAATTTTTGGACTTGACATAGGATGCAAAAAACAGAGCCAGCATGGCTTAGTAGTCAAGACTACAGGCTCTGAAGCCAGAAGCCATGCCTAGTGTACTCAACTCATGATTTGGGCAAATTGCTTTTCTATTCCTGTTTTCTTTTCTGGAAATTTGAATAATGGTCGTGCCTGTGGATAAGGCTGTTACGCGGCCTTAATTGATTTAATGAACTCAATGCACTTAGTACAGTGCCTGTCACATAAGGTACAACAATAAATGTTAGCAGAATTTGTAATATACTGAGGACTCCCTGAATAAGAGTCTCAGTTAACTTTATCATTTTTTAAGTTAGAATTGTTCAAAGTAACTTTACTCTGAACTCTGAGCCCCAAAGTAATGGCTCTTGACTTTTCTGACTATTTCTAAGCATAGGGTAGTCATGTCAGTTCAAAAATGATGATGCCTAACTTACAAAAGCAAATGTCACCAGCCTCCACTGGGAACATTTAAGCAAGGTGAGTGGTCTGAAAGAGAATAAGGAATCAGAAATTTTGTCTCCTATTCCCAGCTCCATTACTAACTTACTAGGGCAGAATAAATAAATCACAAATAAATAAATAAACAAATCACTTAACCTTTCTGGATTTCAGTTTTAGCAAAATGAGAGTGATAAGCTTTTGCTTATTAAGGGAGTTGAAATCATTGGCTGAAAGGTGCTACAAGAGTGACAAGTGTTATTAACTTTACAGTATTTCGGTCTTACTTATGCATACTCTGAATGTTTGCTTTTCATCTGGGGAATTAAATACTTCTTTAACATTGATATGTGGTAACTGCAGGAATTAATGAAATTCACCAGCTCCTCAGATAAAATCTGAGGACAAATAAGTCAGGCAGTTAATTATGTGAAAGAATAGATTAGGGGAAGGAAGAACAGCTTCAAGAGAAATCTCCTGATTGTTGTCCCAAGTTCAGGGTTACAACTTGGGAAGGTGAAGGAGGGAGGGTGGAGGTTATAGAGATAAAAGGAGAACGGATCTCTGTGCCACGCAGCCACGCTTTCCCCGGACTCTGCCTAGACTTCTTTGAGACTCTTGCATCCTTTGCCCGCACAGTGTGTAACCACTTCAATCAGATTCAAGCTGCTCTGTTTTGTATTTTTTTAAGTAATTGCTGTTGCTTGATATATCTCAGAAACCTATTTTATTTCAAAAGCTATATTCTTTGCCTATTGATTTCCTCCTTTATTTATTACTTGGAAACCGATTTTTGAAAGTGTGGACACACATTCCTTTATATACGTACATAGATAGATGTGTACATATATATATATATATACATATGTTTTGTAAGGGTATTAGGGAGTTAAATAAATCCTTATTATTTTGTTATTAATCACCCATTATTATTCTTATTCTCTTAATTATTTTTAAATGACAAACATTTGTAAATTTTTGACAAATTATTGAAATATGTGAAGTATTACCATTTTTGCTTCTGTTCATAAAGCAGACACAAAAGAGTTACGGTTTGTTGGCCAAATGAGATTTGTTACACTCCTCATAAATCTTTTATTTAATGTGTTTGTGTAGGAAATCAATATTACATTGGTGTAAAATACAGATAAAATATAGTTCACAATGCATTTTATAAAATAGGCTTTACTAGAAGTACTTTTAGGATACATTTTAATATGTCACATTTTTATTTGAATGTAGGATTATATTTTCATTTATATATCAATGTGTCTTTTTCTTGAAATGTGCAAACTCCATCAAATTTGTTTGTTTTATATATATATGTGTATATATAGAGAGAGAGATAAACAAAAAATGTATATATGCTTTTCTTGTCAGCATTTTTTCTTCAACTTTTGCTGCACCTGAATTTTTGTTATGTAACAATTCTCTAAGGAAACACAATAAACACATCAATAAGCTACAGACGACAATATATATATTCAAGTATTGTACATGTATTAATATTCTTTGGAAGAAATCTTACAGTACTCATAAATTTAAATATTTCTTATACAAACCATACAAATATGATGATTAACAATCTGCTGTATTCACTATTCAGGACATGAGATGTAGTATTTTCCTAATTACATAGACCAGTATGGGAGGATATGACTGCAAAAGATTAAGCCATTTGTATTTATTCAATGCTGCTTTATAGCATTAACTAGAAACCTTAGGCCTGCTATATTGAATGCTGAGGAATTTGATTACGAGAATAGTAGACTCTGCCAATCTTGGCTTGAGACAGCAGACTCAACTAATTGTCTATCAGCACTGATTTAGCTGTATCATCCATCTACAATCTTGCTATTGATGGGAGCATTTAAGATCTGATGAAAATTACTGTTTAATAATCAGGACTTGGAAAACCCACCTGGCAGATGCTTTCTTTCTATCTTTCTTTTTTATCTCATTCATTTTTAAGGAAGAGGAATAAAAGTTAAGTTTCCCAACCTTAAAATATAGACTCTTTTAAAAGAATATTTTGAAATCAGATTTTAGAAATATAAAGACTGGCCTAAATGTTGTATCTGTTGTTGTTCCTTTGCTGTTTTGTCTTACAGTTTCCATGAACGCCATTGATGCTTCATGTGGTTTCAAAAGCTATCTTTTTTTTTTTTTTTGATGAGGAAGATTGGCCCTGAGCTAACATCCCTGCCAATCTTCCTCTATTTTGTATGTGGGTCTCCACCACAGCATGGCTTGATGAATGGTGTAGGTCTGCACCTGGGATCCAAACCTGTGAACCCAGGCCGCCAAAGTGGAGAGTGCCAAACTTAACTGCTACGCCACCAGGCTGGCCCCCAGGAGCTATCTTTTGATTGTTGCTTTGCTTCTCTCTGTGTCTAGTTCTGCTACATGATGCTTATTTGAGACAGTGCTTTAAAATATTAGCTAAATGTGAATATATCTAATATATAAATTTAAGTATGATAATTCAGATATGTTTTTAAAAAGATAATTCATGCAGTAGAAATTCTACTATTTATGTCAAATCTAATTTGTGTCCAAACATAGTGTATTTCATTATCTGTTCAAGAAGAAGAAAATATATCACATACAGAGGAGAGGATTAAGACCTTTCAAAATGGTATGTAATAAATAAGGATGTGTGGATGAGCTGAGGGCAAAATCAATCACCTCCTGGTTGCCAGGTTTGATGAAGTAGATATTTAATAACTGGGGACATTTACAGTCACTCACCACTCAAGTGAGCTTTGCAGAATTTTCCCTGAGATTAGTATGGCATTTCTGTAAGTTGACAGTTCAATGCACAGAAGGAGTCACTTAAATGGCCCTCCATTTTTCCCTGAAGCAAATTTTGCAGAGAGCAGTGAGTAACAAGTAACAGTCTGTACGCCTGCGTGAATACCAACTGGTGTCATTCAGTGCCTGGAGTCTCGAGTCCCATTTGTGAGACATGATTTTCAGCTGGAGCACACTCATACATACCAGTGTCAGATCATCACACTGGGTTTCAGAGGTTGATATTGTCTAAGTGATTGGTTTTGTTCTGGGACTTCTCTAGTCATCTTATCTACTAGGAGAAAGAGGTGATACTAAAGGTTTTTTGCTTTTTCCCCCTGGACTTCTGAGAATCTCTTGTAGGTGGGAATGAAGAATTAACAGAGACAGCAGAAAGGAGGCTGGAACAAAAAAAGCTTAATAAAGTAGATTCTAAGATTTTATTTTGATATTCAAAGGACTAATCAGAATCAATTATTCCCATAACTGAGAACCATAAACTAATGTCCTCCTGAACCTATCAAGTTTTCTGTTTCCATTCCGTTTGTCATTGGGCAATGTGTTTGCATATTCTACATCATCTAAAGAACAGTGATGACCTAGGTTTAGAGTGAGGTCTGTATTTGAGTCCCTGACATCATTTTGTAGCTATGAAACCTTAGACAAGTCACTTCCCTTATTTTTGCCCGTTTGTTTTTTTTAGCTCTATGCAATAATACATCCTGTTTTTCTGTGAGATAACACATCCAAAAATCCTATCTAAATAGTAAAACGCTACATAAATATAAATAATCAGAATTAATATATTATTGCCTAGTTCTGGGGAAGCCCCACTAGAATTTAATTTTTTATTTTCTAATACCTTTTAATTGCTTCTATGATTCCCTACATACTTGTACAGGAAATATCGACTACAAAAAGTGCAAGAAGTTAATTTTTGATCAAACAACTTCTTGGTATGTGAAAAATATAATTGAGAGATTTTAGAATCTGGGAAATTAAATAAATTCTTTGGCTAATGGAAATGTATTAGCCAAATTATATACCTTAAAAAAGATAAGAGGGCCGCCCCGTGGCTTAGCGGTTAAGTGCGCGCTCTCCGATGCTGGCGGCCCGGGTTCGGATCTCGGCATGCACAGATACACCGCTTCTCCGGCCATGCTGAGGCCGCGTGCCACATACAGCAACTAGAAGGATGTGCAGCTATGACATACAACTATCTACTGGGGCTTTGGGGGGAAAATAAATAAATAAATCTTTAAAAAAAAAAAAACAGATAAGAAAAGAAGCCATCCTAAGTCTTTCATAGAGAACAGCCATTTTAGCTTGCATGTAACCCCAATGGATATTTTAAAAAATATGTTTAGGATCTAGAGGATACAGTTGCCTCAAATTACAACTTTTTTTTAAAAAAAGATCAAATTGCAGTTTTCAGTTACCCTTAGATCAAATACAGTTATCAATACGTAATGGAAAACTCTTTCAAGTTGTCAGCTCATAGGCAATTATCAAATTTACTGTCAATCATCTACCCAATTCAGAGTAGAAGGATCTTTATCCTTTTCGTATCTTGTTCTAAGATTTTATTGTGTATCTTAGGAGATTGATGTGAAAATTATATGAATGATATTAGCCTTGTTTTAACATATATGTGTATATATATATATTCGTATTCCTTCTTCCAAAGTTAGTAGAGACTGATACGAATTCTAAATTCCTCAAATTTTGTGTCTGACAATTTCTTTCCATGCCATCATTGTAATAAATGTATTTTTAAAAAGCTACTGAGTCCTATTTCTATTTGATTTGCTTGCCCTTGTTATAAATTACATATTGATCAAACATTCATCTCTGAAATTTTTCAAAATTGAAGGTGATAATTAAGAGAGTATGATGCAGGATTTGCAATTTTTCGTTAGACAAGTAATGGAATTTTTCAAGAATTATTTGACTTTTTAAGTTTAAGGCAACTTAGTCTATTCTGAGAAAATCTACTTTCCGATATTATTTCCTTCATCATTAAAATTATATAATCTAGACAAAGAGTTAAAAGAATTAAAGTGCATGGTCATTTGAATTTTAAACTGGGATTAAATCTTACTATTGGTTATAAATTAGAAGAGCTTTCGAAAGGTAGTAAGATTGCGGTATCTTAAAATACGTCCATGAGAAAAAATTTTGACAAATAAAATGTTAATTATGAAACTTGGCTGTAATAGATACAAGTTAATTATTATGACATGAATTGACTATCAGCAGGAGCTGGGATAATTGATGTCAGATGCATGTGGAAACTCTCTAGGATGAGCTCAGCCCCAGATGAAGTGACAATTGGAAAAATATAAAACCTGTTGTGATGCGTGCACTTGTCCCCTGATGAAAGCCGATTAATTCCAAAAGTTGACATTAAGTCAGTGGGGGAAACATCTATAAAGATCCTTTTGCAAAAGTTTGAATGGAAGCAGGCTATTTTCTATCCTTAAGGTATGAAGAAGGCCATTTGTTTGGGTGGGTATTTTGCTACTTTTCATTAAAGGGTCCATTGAATCTTACGTTCTCTACCTTCCTCCTCCTGTAATTGTTTCATATCCCATGACACAAAGTGTAATTTGTTCTTTTGTTTTTTTATGTCTTCTCTTTGCATAAAAGTGGAAGCATACGCGTTTTAGTTTCTTTTGTTTCATTACACGCCAAATTAGCAGCACTTCCACTAGCCTGGTTTTGATATTTCATTGATTCTAGGAGTAGCAGTGGGTAGCAGAATGGGGCACCAAAATGCAGGAGGCAAACCCAAATCTGTCTCCTGCTTTTGTTCTCAACCTTTGAGCCATTAGCTGTGGAAGGAAAAATCTCCGTTGAATTGAAACAGGAGATTTTTAGCTCTCTATCCAGTCTCATTTAAAATGTCTTTATTGATTCACTGTCACAGATTTGTTCCTATGCTTATAGTTCCAATAGACAAATGGGCAGAGGTCATATATTTCACAAACTCTCCAACAATTATTTTTATACTCAGAATTGAGGGATCCAGGTGGATAGAAGAATTGATGTTCTGCCTTTTGATCTTTTGATTTAACATGGATCCCACACTAACTTTTGTGTTGTTTCATGTAAGCACGTTAGCCTCTTCAGTCTGGCTCGTTTGACAATGCTTCACGAAGAATGTCAGAGGTAGCTTAAATAGTGACCAGAATTGAGGAAAATGTGTATCCAATTAGACCATCTTTCTTATAAAAAAGGAAAATCAACAACCAAAATGATATTCACTATGATCTCAGTTCATTCAAAATCTCCCCTGTGATTATCTCCAATGCCTTTATGTCTCTCAGTTTCTAATACTCGAATAAACTTCTGAGTTTGTCTTTGATTTCCACACTATTCAACCTTTGAAGAGAACTTAGTGTCAGTCCTTAGAACGGTGTCTGAGTCTGCTATTGTCTGGAAACTTGGCTTACTAAATCTTGTTGACTGTTCATTCTTTTTCGTGATTCTCTCTTTCGCTCAGGTCTCAGACCCTATTCCAACTTCCAAAGACTGTCCAGTATTGTTTTGGGTTACTTTTGTTTTAATGGTATCTGGTTTTAATAGATAATAATAAAAAACATTTCACTGCTAGCACTTGGCAAAATTTTGTTATATACAGACGGTGCCGCAGTGGTTCGTTACAAAAGAAGTTAGTCCTGAGTTTCTGCAAATTATTTCCTCATGACCCTAGTCTTTCTAAATAATAAAACATACATATTTACTCACACATCTATATATAATTGAATCATCTCATAATTTTGCTCATGTCCCTGGACTGCCAGAAAGATTCCCTGATATTCTTTTATCTTTAACTCACAACCATGTACTTTATGACCTTCCTTGCTTCACATCTTCACTTCCTTCTTAGGAAAAAAAGAAATCCTTTGTTGAAAGCTGCTGCTGTTCTAAGAGTCAGCTCCCTCCACCTGGGAACTCCCCATTAAAAAAGCCTTTACATTGCCTACAGGCTGCCAATTAGTCTTCTACCATAACGGTGGCTGCTTTTTTAGAGAAACGTTTTTTTGTTATCTATTGTGTTAACTTACATGTTAAAGTTATAGGGTTTTGACCCATAAATTTGTAAAACTTCACTACAGAGAAAGAAATATATCATAATATTATTAAATAAATCTACTTAAATGGAAGATGGTTTATTTCAACATACAAAGTAACACCTCACTTATCCAGTTTATTTGGTGGAATGAAGTGTCTCCCATCAATAAATTTTCCAGATAACAAAAGCACTATTTATATACCCATTTTTAGTATATAAATTTGATTAAAATGCCATTAAACGTAATGGTATGTTTTAGTCTCCTAGCAAACAGAGTATGGCCAACATGATTTGACATTTGCTTAACGACTTAAGGGTTGTTGTTATAAAAATCAATTGTTCTGTTCTATATTATCCTTGGGGCTCCTGTCCTGTCTGTGTGCCCTTATTTTAACGCCTACAGACAGTCCAGGTTTTATTGTTTGTTTGTTTGGGTTTTGTATTGTACTTCTGTGTCAGCTATCTGTTCTCACTTTGTCAACATCATGTCAATTAACAAAAAATCAAAGATGTCAGGACAAATTCGCACCAAAGACCCCATGCTAGGAATTACAGTTTGAGAAAACTTTGAGCACATTCCTTATTATCCCTATTTTATCAATTTTTTTGCTTATTTTGTTCAACTCTATGGGGAAAGGAACAGAGAAAGTTGTGATTGTACAGGAACCATGCTGAACAACTGACAAGAACAGATTCTCTGTCTGGGGGGCAAAGAATTGATAGCTCACGGATGTGGTTCCTGATTTGTTTGGTGCTACTAGAAAAGATGTGAGTATGAATGCATTTTCCTAGAAACTTAGAAAACTATCCCCATTGCAGTGGTCTCTCTCCATCGAACATAAGTCCCTTGAGGACAGAGCTCCATCTTTTCACAAGTTATTACATATTTGTGGGCTGACTGGCTGACTGGGCAGAAGTAAAGGAGTAAAGCGTTAGTAAGGAGAAAGGCAGACTGGCAAACATCCTTTTGGCAAAAATGAGACCTTATCTCCTCCTTCACCACACAGAAAAAGTAGTTCACTACTCATTCACCGCAAAAGCTACTAAAACAGTCCTGAAAATGGTTGACAACGCACCTGCTTTCTGTATTTCAGTTGAGAAGTAAGAACATCAAGGTCACTTCCTTCAACTGACAAAAAAGCAAATCCCTAAAATGTGGATAAAATGTCAATCATGACTGGTTTTACTGTATATGTTATGCTAATATGAGCCATATTGCTCTATTGCTTTTTTATTTTTAAACAACTAGATCTGGTAGTTTGGTAGCATTTTTTTTCTTCTTCTTTTTTTCTTCCTTTAACAAAGACAGCGCCTTCAAACTCTTTTCATAGCAAGGCTAGAAATCCTGCCAGGTAAAAAAAAAAATGTTATTGAAAACCTTTCTCCTCTTATAGGACCATTTTGACAGGAAATCTTTGAGAGGCAGCAGCAATGAAGTGCCCAGAGATTTCATCTGTCTTCTTTTGCTTCGGGAAATGCTGAGCACAAGGCTCTCTATTAGGCAAATAGAAGGACCACGAAATCCCCCTAACAATCATCTTTGGACTGCTCCTGGGTTGACAGCTCTCTCTGTCCTAGACTGTCAGACAGGCCCTGGAACTGAGGATCAGATTACTGGGACCACTGTAAAAGTTTCTGACAGTACTTCACACAAAATATTATATTGTCTCTGTTTGCTGGTTATCTGGCACCATAAATTTTGCATGGGCTAATCAGAATAAAATCACTCTACCAGGAAGGCATTCATTTGCAGCATTTTTGCTTTTTTCCTCTACGGTTTTGACATAAAGCTCCTGTCTAGCTGTTTTTCCCCTGTCATTCTGTGTGATTGGTTAAATTTCAGCAATTAGCTGCTGTATTATAATATCCAGTCGGGTGACAGTGTTTTGTTTTGTTTTTGGTTTTTTTTTTTGACAGATGCCAAATCTAAATTTTAAATAATCCTTTCAGAAATCAAAATACTAGCTTGTAGCAATACTACAGAAGTCTAAGCAGATGTACTTTGAAAAATAATTAGAATTAGGTAAAACGACTAAAGTTCACAGTGGAAGTTAAAAAAAATCTTTCATTTCATAATTTTAGGCAGACCTACTATTTCAGTTTATATTTGTTTATGAATTTTCTGGTTTTTCAGCACTCTATTTAAAATACATTGTTTAGAAACTTTGAACAAATAACAGAATATCTGAATTTAGAAGTGTAAATCAATTTGTGGATAATTTTAATAAAAATTTAATAGAAAGTGGAATGTATGTGTATTGTATGCTGTGTGTGAATTAATCATATTGTAGATCTAAATACCGATTAAATAACGGCCTATGTCCAAGGAAATAGAAGCGAGGGGAAAGGGAATATAATTTCTAAAACATTCCCTGAAGTAAATTAGGTGGCAGTGATATGATTTTCGGACTATCTGTGACGAGAAAACAAGTTATAAAAAGGATGATTGCAGTTGTGTAACAGTAGACTTCATATAATTCACATCACCTAGGCCTATATTTTGGCAATTAACATTCAAAAACAATAATCAGAACAATAGATGCAAAGGGACTGATAAGTATAGGACTCTGAAGGCAAGCAATAGAAAAAGCATCCTAAATGGCCTCTAGCCTGGTTCTCCACAAGTCCAGCCACCAAACAGCTGACCCTGAGTGACATTCTTAAAAGGTAGGATTTATTAAGCTACTCTTCTTTCTAAAACGCTATAACAATTTCCCATCCATAAAACTAACGTCCACGTTCCTCATGATTACATGTAAGATTCTCTTTTTTTTTTTTTTTTTTTGTGAGGAGATCAGCCCTGAGCTAACACCCGCCAATTCTCCTCTTTTTTTGCTGAGGAAGACGGCCCTGGGCTAACATCTGTGCCTATCTTCCTCCACTTTATATGGGACTCCGCCACAGCATGGCTTACCAAGCAGTGCGTCTGTGCGCACCAGGGATCCGAACCAGCGAACCCCGGGCGGCCGCAGCGGAGCGCGCGCACTTAACCGCTTGCGCCCACCGGGCCGGACCCAAGATTCTCTTTTATCTGGCTCATACCTCTCTCTCTGTGCTCATCAGCTCAACATGAATGTCTCCATTGTTGTGGTTTCTTCACTAAAGTTTATTAAATGCTTTCTGTGGTACAACAACTTGAATATGTTGTCGTTAACTGATTGTTGATGTAAATAGATTGCAGGTATAATGGATGTTTTGGTTGCCTCTTTAGTTTTCATGTTTCCATTTTTCTTTCCTTACAGACTTTCACATTTGTTCAGACACCCTCCCTTACCCAGGCAACCTTTGTGATGCAGGGGAAGTCCATCCCTGGTTACATGAGGTGGGCTTTCACTGTCTATGCAAATCAGTGCACTGCCACCCCTCTTGGTTTAGGAGTGGGGCTGGGATGTGACGAGAGGTTTGTTGGGCCAATGAAACAAGGGGTGGTTTGTTGGGGCAATGTCTTACTTGTGCATCTTAAATTCTCCCAAGGGTAACTGACTTTCTGCCATTCTTAGTGCTGCTAACTGTGAGGGCTATCTTTATTTGCAAAATGGCTCAAGAGTCAGAGTTCAACATTCTACAATGCATAATAATAAACATTAAATGCTACTTTGTTTTTTTTTCTTTTGGTGAGGAAGATCAGCCCTGAGCTAACATCCATGCCTGTCTTCCTTCGCTTTATGTGGGACGCCGCCACAGCATGGCTCGACAAGTGGTGGGTTGGTGCACTCCCGGGATCCGAACCTGGGTCGCCAGCAGTGGAGCGCACGCACTTAACTGCTGTGCCACAGGGCTCCCCCAAAAATGCTACTTTTAATAGTTAAGTTTATGCTTAAAAAGTCACGGATTTTATATGATTTTTGAATATAAAGTTACTAAAGAATTTTCAAAATTATATATAGAAAGTCTGAAATATAAACTATAATTAACATTAATAACTGCCCTTTCACCTACAGATCTGAACAAAATTATACTTCTTCAGCATAATTAAAAAGTACTAGCAGTTAACTTCCAGTTCAGGAAGGCGAATGTAGCGTAAGTAGTTTCTTTTAGTTTACCCATGTCTCTTTTATAATCCTAGCATAAAGGACTTAAATTATAAATTATAAAGGAATTAAATTATAAAATTATAATAAAATATATAAAATTATAATTATAAATTTATAAATTATAAAGGATTTAAAAAGGTACTATCCCACTACAACAAAAAGAAACATAAAGGCAGCCAGAGGCTGAAGGGAATTTTCAATATATTTCAGGAGGGTGGGAGGCTGATGGAAGCTAGTGGCTGATGAAGCAGAGGGGAAGGGGAAGCCTGGAGGACACTCAGAGAAGCTGTGGTCAAGGGCAGACCGGCAGCCCAGCAAAGCCCCAGGACCCCAGCCAGGCTTCAGACACGAGGTGGCTGCTGTCAAGGAGACAGCGCAGGAGTGGGAGCTGGGGCTGAGATGGGGTTTAATTAAAGATCAGTTTATCGAACAAATGAGTCCTTTACTTCTTTCCCCCATGGGTCTGTGTGTCTCTTTCTCTTTCTCTCGCGCACACACACATACAATTACACAATTTCTCTCTCTCTCACACACACATACAATTACACAACTTACCTGGGAAATGACAGATCAGCCAGAAAGGAAGGCACTCCGGCTGCTGCGAATCTTGTGGTCCTGTCTCCAGGCACAAGCCTTGTCGCGCACCGTGCCAGCCGACAAGCCCCACCAGTGTGCGCAGCACTTCCAAAGTCGCACAGTTGCTTTCTTCTTAAATGTGCATTTATTTAACCGGAACTGCCAGTCATTTGAAGAAAACCTGTAAATATACAGACAGACTAAGATAAAAATGGGAAAATGTACCCCAAAGGAAACAGGACTTTCTTCTGCTAAAATTCTCCCTCAGAAAAGAAACATAAAAAATAAATCTCTAGTACACTCTGAGAAAGTCAAGGTATTTCCTCCATAAAAGTAAAACAAGATACTGTGGAAAAGAACACACTAGACAAAAAGAACTCTTAGAAATTAAAATTGTGACTGTTAACTCCCAAAATAAATCCATGAAATTGTGAAAAAGTCAAGAAAATCAATTAAAATTTAAAATAAATAGACAATAAGAAATGTATAGAGATATAAACATTCTATCCAACTGGCCCAGAATCCAAGTATTACAAGTTCCAGAATTTGAAAAAAATAAATAAATAGAGGGAATTCAATTATCATACAAATATTGAATGAAATGATCCCCAAACAGAAGGAACATAGGGTCTCAGAGAATGTTGATCATGGGAAGAATTATAATAAGAAATAAATAGTAAAATAAAAAATTAAAAAATAAACTAAATATATCATTGTAAAACTTCAGGACACCAAAAATAAAGAGAAGCCTCTGAAAATTTCCAGAAACAAAAGAAGAAAGGGGAAGGAGGAAGAAGAGGAGGTGGAGGAGGAAAAAAGGAAGGAAGGGAGAAAAGAAGGAAATAAGAGGCTTCTTTATTTAAAAAAAGACAAAAGTCAGACTGGTATCAGACATCATCAGCAAGATCAGATGCTAGAAAATAATGGAGAAATGCCTTTAAAGTGATAAGAAAAATAATTTTAAGCCTAGAAATTCTATTTTGAACCAAATCATCAAATCACATAGAAGGACAAAAGGAAGACATTTTAGACACTGTTGTATCCTCTGCATACTTAGAAAGTTAACTTAGGATGTGCTACAGCATAATAAGGGATTAAATAAAGAACAAAGTCATGGATCCAGGAAGAGGCGCATCTAAATCAGCAGGTTTATAAAGGGATATTCCAGGGTGATGGATACCTAACAGTCTAGGTTAGTACGAGAAGGGGGAGGGCTTCCAGAGGAAGGTCTCCATGGAGAAACAAATTGGGGCAGGAGGGAGAGGAGATGTTAGTGAGCTGATAGTATGCATACCTAAGGACATGATAAACAGGGTAAAAAAGAAAGAAAAAGAAAAATATATGTGTTAGTGTGTATGGGTAAAAAAAGTATTTCCAGGAAAATGGAAATACTTAATAGAAAACCTAATCCTTATCACCCATCAATGTAATGAACATATTTACCGCTGTGTCCCAACACCTAGAACAGCATTTAGCACAAAGGAAAAATGCTGTTTAAGAACTTGAGGAAGGAAGAGAGGGGGGTCGGAGGGGGAGGGGAGGAAGAGGGGAATGGGGAGGAGGTATGGAGGAAGGGAATGGTCATAATGATACTGTACATTGATTTTCAACTTTTAAATTGAATTTACAGGCAAAATTCAATAACTGTAAAGTTGCTGAATTAAATATAAAGTTTACCAGCCTTAAAAATGTAAAAGTACCTAAACAGATGATAGACACTAAGAGTTGAAGGAAACTTTAGGGACAATAAAATCCTCATTTTATATTGTGAAAGATCAAGACGTTCTCTCTTTAGTTGATGAAATAAGTAAAAATGATACAAGTAAATAGTTTTAAAATACACTGAAAACTCAAAATGCTGATGCAAATAATCTAAATCTTTATGTGTCATAATAGGAATATGATAGATAATATTTAAGATTTAAAAAATTAGGAACAGTAGAATTAACAAATTATGTAAAAATAAGAAAACAACCATAAGATCTAAAAAACTAAAAAAGATTAAAAGAACTTATCTCTAGGAGTAGAACTGGGGATGGAGAGAGGTGTTGCAAAGAATTGTTGCTTCTCATAACGTTCTGTATTATTATATGTATTTTTTAATCATGCAGATGAATTTGATTTTTTAAAAGTAAAGTTAGGTGAAATCTCTGTTTTGATATTCTACATGGATTTCAGTAGTGAAAAGCTATAGTTAAATTCCTCTCTGTTTTTCTATTTTGCCTTTTTAAATTGGCAATTGCTTTGAATTTTTTGCTCTACTCCTAATAAAAAGTAGCTAAGCATTAGAAAATTAGTATATCAGTTAGGATTCTTTGGTTATAAGCAACAGAAATTGAGTCGGGATGAGTAAAGATAGAGGGAATTTATTGGAAGGACACTGCACTGAAAAACAATACATTCAAAGGAAAACATGATCTACCTGACCTCGCTCAGAAAGGTCAGGAGTTACCGTATCACAGAGGATGTTGGTTAGGAACTCTTGAGTCTACCAGAAAAGCTTAGCTCCACCTCCCCACCGTCCCTGTATCATTTCACTCTTGCTTCACCACCCTGGGAGAGGAAAGCCTGAATGGACTGA
This sequence comes from Diceros bicornis minor, assembly GCF_020826845.1. Classification (NCBI taxonomy): domain Eukaryota; kingdom Metazoa; phylum Chordata; class Mammalia; order Perissodactyla; family Rhinocerotidae; genus Diceros; species Diceros bicornis. Next base: position 19,508,887 of record NC_080743.1, on the reverse strand, counting down.
CTGGGTCATGTGCTCATCCACTGGTGACGGTGAGATGGGGTGGGGGAGACAGAAATAACGTGAGTGATGGTTGCACCACGGCTGTGTGTTAGAGGGAAGTAAAAGTAAAGTAAGTAAACAAAAGTACAGTAAAAGTGGGTTCTATCAACAAAAGATGGTGACAGGAGTCTGTGTAGACAAAACCATTTGTTCATTACACTAACCTTAAAATTTAATTGTCCTACTCAGGGGCTTTATCCATGGTGAAGCATACAGAATGTTTTCTGAGCTACCAAACCAACCAACCAAGAAACGTTATGTACTCCCCCATTCCCAGGTTCTCTCTGTCCCATGACCCTTTATATTTCATTCATGCTACCTGTCTGTACTGGATGTTCTCTTTTTTACTAATTTGCTTACTGTCTCTCTAGGCGCCATAAGAGCTGCAAACTGAAAGTGGCCTGAAACCTTCTCTGGCTTGTTGATCATTGAATCCTCAGCACCTATAATTGAGCCTGTCATTTACTAGGTGCACAGAAAACAAGAGAAACTTATTGAACAATAAACTGATGTGCAAAGGCAGTTAAAAAGTGAAACAGTTTACCTTCAAATAACAAACCTATGTTTATTAATAAATAACAAAAAGCAGTCAAACTTGTATTAATTGAGCTGCCCTGTAATGCATTTTGTGCCAGATTGTTGGTATTATCCACTTTCTATGCACACCAAAGGCTTAAAGTCTGCAAACTACATTTCCCAAAAGCCCTTGCCAGCAGTATTCCAGGTTAGTTCCTCTAATGAGAATCACTCACGAGAGATTTGGAAGGAAGAGCACAGTCAGAAGCCATATTATTGCTTCTCTGGCAGTGGTTGACAGATGTGTGAATTTTCACATTTGGAATTTTGCAACAGCTTTTGTGTGTTTAGTTTTGAATCTGCTCATTTCTGGAAGCAACTGTGATCGTCACTAGCAATTTCATGAAACTCCTGCAGCTTCCCAAAGCTCTGAACGCTTAGTTGCAAATTAAGAATCATCAGCATCTTCATCTTACCTCTATTCTTTAGTCATTCTAGTGCTTTTTGTTTTAAATTAATATTTTGAAACAGTTTCAAACTTCTAGAAAGTTGTAAAAATGATGTATCAAACCCCCATATACTCTTCACCTAGAGATCGCATTCAAGCTTCACCAATATCCCTGAATGTCTTTTATGGCAAAAGGATTATGCATTGCATCTGGTTGCCTTTCTAGTCTCTTTCGATCTGGAGCAGGGCCTCAGTCTTTCCTTTTCATGACCTTGATGTTTTTGAAGATTAGAGGGCAGAAATTTTGTAGAATGTTCCTCAATTAGATTTGTCTGATATTTCTTGATGATTAGACCCAGGTTATGCATTTTTGGCAGGGATAGCACAGAAGTGAGGCGGTGTCCTTCTCATTATGTCCTATCTGGTAGCACACAATGTTGATTTGTCCCATTACTGGTGGTTTAAATTTTGATAGATTAAGATCGTGAATACTAGGATTCTCCACTGTAAAGTTTTTGTTCATAAATAATAAATGTTTTCTGTGGAAATATTTGAGATTAGATTACTAACACTTTCCTCATTTCACTCTCACCCAATAGTTTTAGTATTCATTGATATTACTTGTCCAAATCAGTACTGTGATTATTGCAAAATAGCAATTTTTCTTTTCTTTTTTTTCTTTTTTTGTGAGGAAAATCGGCCCTGAGCTAACATCCATGCCAATCCTCCTCTTTTTGCTGAGGAAGACCGGCCCTCCTGAGCTAACATCTATTGCCAAACCTCCTCTTTTTTTTTTTTTTCTTTTTCTCCCCAAGGCCCCAGTAGATAGTTATATGTTATAGTTGCACATCCTTCTAGTTGCTGTATGTGGGACACCGCCTCAGCATGGCCGGACAAGTGGTGCGTCAGTGCGCGCCCGGGATCCGAACCCGGGCTACCAGTAGCGGAGCTCGTGCACTTAACTGCTAAGCCACAGGGCCAGCCCCCCAAGTTTTGTAATTTAATCATTCCTTCTACATTTACTGGTTGACATTACTTTAAGGAACAGCTTTTTCTCCTCCTCACTTATTTATCCATATGGATTTAAGGTATTCTATTTTATTCAGTGGGTTAAAATTCATTACTAGCATTATTTATTTTGATGCTTATAATTAGATTTGGCCAATGGGAGCCCATTTAAGCTGGTTTCTTTGTCCCTTTGGTTTGCCTTCAAAACTCTTTCATTCTTTGAATATTTCATTACTTGTTTATATACTTCATTATTTCCAGGCACATATGATAGTTTTCTAAATCCAGCCCTAGAACTTGCCATTTCTCCAGGATCCCTGGTTCATTTTAGTGAAGAGTTGTATTTAGAAATCAAGATCTGGGTGCTGTGAGTGCTTATTGCTACTGGGGTGCTGTTACATCGAGAAACACTTATTGGACAGAGCTAGGAGATATATATATATATATATATATATGTATACGTATATATGCATGCATACACACAAAACACACGTACCCTCAACACACCTTTATGTCTTTATTTTTACATATCTATCTATCATCTATCTATTTATCATCATCAATCAAACCATGAGTTTACATCAATAGCTCCAATTTGAATCTAACACCATAGGTTTATTTCAGCTTTCCTCATTTCCGTATTTAAACCTTCCTTCTGCTTCAGTGAGAAACCTGCTCCCATTGTTCTCCATGCATTTGCTTATTTTCTCAATTCCTTCAGTGTAGCTAATCACGGGCCTGCCAGACTGCACTTACTGCCTTGCTCCAATGTGTCAACTTCTCATAGGCTGTCGTTACTGATTGCCTCTGGGGCATTCCTGCCATCCTGCTCCAACATGCTGTCCTCATGTGAACCTTGTGCAAACCGTCATTCCTGGCTGCCACCAGACTACCCTAACTCTCTGTTCCAAGGTACCATCCTCCCACAGGTAATCATCACTGCCCTTGCCTAATTTTAGAGAAGGAAGGAAGGAAGGAGGCAGACCGGTTCTAGTGCATGTTTTTAACCCTAATCCTCTAGATGAAATCCCTTTCTGCTTGACATACCTGGAGCAATTTTCATTTCTTTAACCAAAAACTACTCATTATATTTTGGAGTATAAATGTCAGTGCAAAATTTTCTAATGCACTGTAATTTTATTTACCAAATAGGTAAAACTGTTCATACACGAAAGTTGAAATAAGGAAAAGTATCTGCCTAAATAAAAGGAAAAAATCATGACTAAATTTTTTATTTGAAAATGGCAAATTTTTGAAATTTTGAAATTTTAAGCTTAAAATATTTGAATAAGTCTGATTATATATTGCTATTAGTAATCTAGCAGATGCTAAAAAACTTTATGTGTTTTCAATTTTAGTACTTAATCGAGGCTTAGAATTTTGTCTTGCTAAGCTGATTCAAGGTCATTGTTATGCAGAAAATGTCAGACTATTTTAACTGTTAAAATATATCAAAAATATAAAGTGCTAAGTAAACATCAGGTGACAAATTTTAGATTATTATTTTACTGAATAATTTTTTCCTTTAGCATTGAATGAATGCTGAGTTTTATTTTTATTTTCGGGGAATGGTGTCTAGTATAAAAGTTTCTGCAAGAACAAGAATTTGACTATATTAAAGAAAATATTCATTATCTGCATGTCCGAACAGAATTTAACTAGCTGGAGGCACAAGCTATACTGTGTGTGAAAGAAAGCCTTTTCCCAATCCTGTACTTATAACCTCCTGTCTGCTCGTCTTGTGCCACATGGCAGGTGAAAAATGTAACCTGAGAAAAAACAAACTTCTGCTTTGAAATATTTCTGCTCAGCCAAGTTTGTTCATCTGAAATATTTGCTCCCAAGGAAAATGGCCCCCGGCAGTGTGTTCATATCTTTCTCTCAAGGTTTTAAAATCCAAAGGATTTTGAAACGATGAAATTAAAAGGAAATTATGCATCCAGTTGATATAGTCATTTGAAAAGTGTGTGTCTCATCCTTTGTAAAATAAAATATAAAAATAAATAAAAGCATCAGAAAAAGTACTGTTAGCTTTCTCAATCCTATTGTATATATGAATCAAATTAACAATTAAAAAATGTTTGACCTGTATGTACCGCCTATCTCATTTGTGTACTTGAAATTCATTGTTAGTTCACCTGTTGCTAAATCCCATCATGAACACAAAGTAAAAAAAAAAAAAAAAAGTCAGGGCCAGTTTTCAGCTAGTATTTAATTCCAAGGGTTTAGGAGCTACAGAAGGAAAACAGGCTGCAGAAATCTGAGTTCTTTAATTCGATTCAGTAAACATTCATTGGCAGATTCCTCTATTCTAGGTACACTTCGAGATACTAAGATAGCTATGAAATGAATCTGAAAATAGTGTGATCTGGACCCTTGAAATGTTTTTAGGCAATAATTGGAAATGTGGGAGCAGGGAATTTACAAACTAGCAGCTTTTATAAGTGCCCGCACATTTCCTCTCAGTGGCACGGAAAGTTATATTTCCTGTCTCATTGCATCTCTATCTTGGACATCTTAATACACAGAATATATATGGCCACTGTGAAATAATTTCAGGACACAAAAAACACTTAAAACATTCGAGACTTAGTAATGATATTCTAAAACGCTGTGGAACAGTATGCAGAGCAACTCTTCTGAAACAACACTCCACTCAAAAGGAATGTAGTTGATGTTGGCAAGGAGGAAAAAAGGAAAGTATTTCATGGTTAGCGAATTTGGGAAATGCTGGGTTAATTAAAGTTGAACCAGTTTCTTTCCTGTAGAATTTCTCTCTATATCAGAAATTTCCAATATTACAGGGGACTGTAATATGCTGGGACACATTTTGGGGAATTCTATGCTACTGAAATAGGCAGAAATAACAGGCAAAACAACAACCTAAAATAAAAATTCATTTAATTGCTTTGATTTCCTTGTGCTCTTTTTAAACATCTAACTCAGATGTTGCTTGTAGCTTAGCCAATATCAACCCGTGTTTTCTGTTGCCGCATTTCAACACTGGAAACAAATGCATCAAAATGCTTGGTATCTTTTTATCCCTTACAAATGTCCTTGCTCCCTGGTAAAGAAACCTTTGGAATGTTGCCATTTTAATTAGGTTTAGCTACCAAAAAGCCTTAATCTGCCATTGAGATGTATATTTGCCTGTTTTATTAAAGCTTGAGGGAGGTGGAAAGGGAGTTTTAAGTTTATAGAACTTATGTAATAACACAAACTTATTCCAGGACAGTTTTATAACTTAGAGTGAACTTGAAGTATAATTGATGATTTTGAGGCTGTTGCCAAAATAAAGAAAGGTTTTATTTTATGTTATTTTTAATAACCAGGATTTTTTCTATCATTATTAAAGTGATTATTTCTTGGAACAGTGGCAGGCCGTATAATTTTTCATGTTACACAGAATCTCCCAGTCATACACTAGATACTTTTATTAGCATAAATACCACCAGCCCTTAATTAAAGAGAAATCAAATTGAGAAAACAGCTTTTATTAGAATGCTATTAGCCTGCTATAATATAATGTTTCCCTGATTTTTATTTTAAGCAAATGATTGTAAGGACTTTTAAAATTATTTATACCTTTTCCTTGTATGATTTCTTAAGAATGAATTCTGAATATATTCAGTCAGAACTATTCTATGTTTACAGCATTTTTGTTGGTGCTACGCTTTGTTTAATATAATAAATATTTATTCAGAAGTAAAAGAACATGAAAGCAGAAGTGTATCATAAACATGGAAACATTTAAACATTTAAAACAAATAAGCCTAATGCCTATTTTGGAGCATGAACAACTCTATTAATACTTAGCTCCTGCTTTTTAAAAATACCGTTTTTATGATTTAATCAATGTGCTACTGCCTTAGTTGAGAGCGTGCAGCAGTGTAAGTGGCACCGACCACAGAGTGAGACTGCCTGGAATTAAACCCTGGCTCCTCCACTCGTAGGATGTGCATCCTTGGGAAATCTAACTTCTTTGTGCCTCAGTTTCTGTATCTGAAATATTATCGTGTAAATAGCATTGACCTCAAAGCATTGTTTCGAGGTTTAAATGAGTCAATATTTAAGTGTTCTGAAGTGCCTAGAACAGTGCCTGGCACAGGATCATCGTTAAATACGTTTGTTTTGCCTTCACAAACCTAAAATTTATTTCAGGAGTAGTTAGTCTCACCTTAAGACTTTCACTTCCATCACTCTCCTTTAACTGCTATAGTTGGCTTTCGCTATTATTAACGAAAGCTCCGATAAGAATTAGTAAGTCATTGGAGACAGCAGACTCTTGTAAGATTTTATTTATTTATTTATTTAATTTTATTTATTTATTTCTTTTTCCCCAAAGCCCCAGTAGATAGTTGTATGTCATAGTTTCACTTCCTTCTAGTTGCTGTATGTGGAACGCGGCCTCAGTGTGGCCAGAGAAGCAGTGCGTCAGTGCGCGCCCTGGATCCGAACCCGGGCCGCCAGCAGCGGAGCGCACGCACTTAACCGCTAAGCCACGGGGCCGGCCCTCTTGTAAGATTTTAAATCATAACTTCACATGAGTTTGGATCTAAAAGCACCAAAAACCTCCACCAAGGTTTAATGAAATAAAAATATCATACTCTACTTCTAAACAAACTAATGAGGTAAGAGCTAGTTTTTCTTCTAGAACATTATTAAAGGAAACTATCATTAGATCAATGTTGTATTGAACAAACAAAACTTTTCCAACTAATACTGTCGTGAACAAACACCTGAATCTAAAAATACAAAAATCCCCACCCTCCCTTATAAACAACTTCAGAACACTTAGCACGGTGTCTTCCCCGTATTAATTATTTACTACATGTTTGGGGACTTTTTTTTGTTTTTTGCTCAAAATTATAAAACAAATCATTTAAATTGAAATTTCAGTTTGACATTAAAATAAAACACTGGAAAAGAGGTTTTTAAAATATCACCTTGGCCAAGCATTGAAATGTTCAGGATCTCTAAGATTTCTGGTTGAGGCCAAATTTTCTTTGGTCTTGTCTTCACCTGTACTTGCTGTACCCTTGTTTCCAGATGCTCAATAAGCGCCATCAAACTGCCCAAGCCCGACCTCATCCTATGCTTTAGAATTTATCTTGAGTCTCTCTTTACTTAGAAGCTTCTCTTCCTTCGTACTTGCAGTGGATATTTATTGGTGTATCTTTCTAGCCCACACACTAATGGCTTTTCTACAGGTGCTTGTCTCCATCCAAGAGTGAGCCACCATCAGTCAGGTATATACTATATGACATCATCCCAGACCACAGCTTATTAACACAGAGATGTTCATCTGTTCCATCTTGGGACAGTGGTATTTTTTATTCCTAGGGAATTGGAACTGAAATGAAGGCTTTGATTGTGGATGCGCCTGTATATTTAAAGTCAGAATTTGGGGGTGCCATTATTTCATCATGTGGAGTGAAAAGCTGAGAAGAGTCTGTAAAGAAAAGACTGAAGCCAACCCTCCGGGAAGAGTAAAGGTGAAGACCTCAGAGTGCAGGAAGAGGCTGCTAACTCCCAGTTTCAGCCCCTTTCTCAGGTTTGTATCTACTCTTGCCTTTGGGATCTGGGATACATCTCTTCCTTTCCAACAAAATTCCCATTTTGCTATTGATGAAAGAGCCAAGGAGAAATTTTGAGAAAGTCAGACTCTTTGCAGTCCTAAAACATTTTCTATGACTATAGCTATGTCTGGCCTGGTACTATCAAAATGCAAATTTGAGTTTTACCATAAAGGTCAACAGACATGGATACAGGATCAAAATAACAGTCCTTAATACCAAATTATTTAAGATTTACAAAAGAAACATCCATATGTGAGTAGTCATCAAGATATAAGTATCAATAGTTTAAAAAGTTTCTTTAATCAAAGTCTCAAGCAAGTTTATTCAAATGATAGATGAAAACTCCACAAAAATCTTGCACTATCAAAAATGCTGCTCACATTTTAGGTCATCGAAACTCTTTTATTTCATCTTTTGCCAGAGTTAGCAAATAAAAATACAGGACCCTCAGTTAAATTTGAATTTCAGATTGTAAATACTAATATTTAGTGTATGTCCCACGCAATATTTGAGACATACATATACTAAAAAGCTATTTGTTCTCGATCTAAAATTCAAATTTAACTGGGCATCCTGTATTTAGTCTGGTAGTGCTAAATATTGCAAATAATATGCAATCACAAGCATAGGAGGAAGAATTTTATTTTCCTAATATACATTTTAAATGGTTAGACTTGTCACTAGGCAATTAAATCGACCAAGATGCAAATGGCAACTTTTATCAAAATATTTTTTCAATAAATAATATAGATGTGCTAAATGTAGATGTGTGACTGTTCCCTTTTGAGGTTCACTGAACTCTTTTTTTAGGGAGAGTTGGGGAAATGGGAGAACATTATATATGTTAAATTTTAGTAAACTTTTCTTTTTTTTAATTTTCGGTATTAAAAACAACAGAAAAGCCATTATTTTAAAAGTAGACTTATTTTCTTGAGAAGGGGAATAGGATGTTAAAAAGAGAAGAACAGAGATAAGAAAGGATGAAAATGAAAATAAAAATAAAAACAAAGACAAGATAAGGTGATTTTGAAGAGAAGAAAAAATATTTAGATTTTAATTATTATTATTTTTTTAGCTGCCTGCTTGCGTTGACAAATCCAAATTGGATTAACTCTAATGCAAATTTCATCCTTTGGCTAGAAATTGGTAATAGTGGCTGAAAAAAATGGAATTTAACTAGTAAATAGTCACAAAAATTGATACTGCTTCTAATTAAAATGAACTTGATTATACTGAGATTTATATCATAGTCCAAAAGGACTGATCTTGTCTTTTACTCTCTGAAAATGTCTTTTTTCCCTGCCTCTCTCTCTCTGTCTCTCTCACTCCCTTCCACAAAAGAAAATAACATATAAACATAAAGTGTGAAAAATACTATATTTAGGGAGATTTAGCTGAAAAACAGCAGCCAGGAAAGGAACAAAGTAGGAAAGCCTATTCTTCAGGCTGAGATTTTGGCCTCGGTGGAACAGGTGGAGTGGCGTGGTGATGGGTGGGAATGTCATTTGTAAAAGCTCCCCTTAATAAGAGCCGATGCTACAGCAGTTCACCAAGCGTCTTTTAGTCTGCTGAGTGTCTTTCAGGGAATGTAATTTATCTGCCTAAATCCATGTAATAACGATCTCTGATATTGAAGAATATTAATTAAATCAAGATAAGTAAGATTATTGCACTTTGAACTCAAGAATGATGTACATTCAACAATAACATCATACAAATTTGAGCATAACATATATCTCAAATATTTTGTTAATAAAATAAGGCACTACATTCTCAGAAATAATTGAAACCCTTTTCTAAATTGAGGCTGAAGCTCCGTAAAGGAAAATCCCAGCAACAAGAGTTGCTCTCACTCAGCGCATATCGAAATTCTCCTTGCGGTAGCTCTTGGAAAGATCGTCTTTTTTGTGATTAGAATGGGGAATATAGGTGTCTCGCTGACTAAATTGTCCTTTCTGATGTCTGATGTACTCACCCACTATATCAGACTCTCCAGTACTAATATGTAGGTTCCTTTAAACCAGTAGGTTACACATCAAACTTCAGGTTTGAAGCTCTGGAAGATTCTCTAGGATCACAGGTTAAAATCTCACCAGGTCCAACGCAACCTTTCATTCTTCCAGAAGGGATAAATCAACCAGCACATACTTCACTGTGTTAGGGTGTTTCAGATGAGAACTTATAAACTTAGACTCCTTTGCTTTGTAATGACATTAAAGATCTCATGGGGTGTTTGTTCTAAGGTTTGGAGACGGTCCTAAAACCTTGAGTAATTTTTGCTCATACTTGAAGTCTGCACTATGAGAGGCTGGAACATTCTTACACATTATTAAGGTTTTGTGTACCTTATTAAGTTATGAAAATTGAATTCACCTGAGAAAGGACTTGCAGAATTAACATTATCTGGAACTAGAGATTATTGTGCTTGTGGTATGATTTGAACGTCACTGTAGTCCCGTTTCATCTATTATGTGTCACACAGGAGTTTTCTACACCCTTCAGCAAAATAGCATGGCAATTGGGCCAGCGTATATGTTTTTAATAAGCCACAGCCTATTGGTGTGAAACTCAATTCTAGAGCTATGACGCACAACACATCTAGGCCTCTGGTGACTTCTCTGTGTCCAAGGCCCCAAAGACTTTTTGAAGACTTTAATAAAGTCACTCTCGTTGCCCTGTGTCTGCTTGAGTCTGCCTGGATTACCCCCTGCCCTGCACTATATTATAAACATTCATCTTTTGATTTCAATTTCTCTTTTCATGATTTATTATTATTATTTTTTTTTACTTTATTGCTTTTAAACTACCATTTCTCCCATTGTTTATGATTAGTTGACCTGTCTTTCTGGCAAACAAATGAGGAGAAAAGTGAAGGAGCAGCCAGTGAATGTGTGGATATGAATAAAGGAAACAAATTCTCATAATTGGCATTCAGATGCTGCCCTTGATTTGAGTTTAGAGTTCGTTTTAGAAATCTCTGAGTGCTATCTATAATACTTTGTGTCACAGGTTTTTGCTTCGTTTTTTCTTGTTTGATTCAAAGCCACTTAGAGGGTTCATTTTCCTTTCATTGTGAAGCATGATCCTCTGAGATCATTCCATCAGAAAAATTTTCACACCTCGCTCACGAATCCCCGTAGGGAGAGTGGCCTGTTGGAAACACCCAAAGAATTGTGGGAAGCCACACCTTCTCACAAAAAACACAGTTATTTTTTACAATTTACATGAAATTACCTGAGGAAACTTATTTTATATGTAGAAACCAAACCTTATTCCATCTCTAAAATATCTGAATAATTCCTCCTGGAAAGTCTTTTACAAACCCCAAATGGAGATGTTTCTTCCATTCTATTCATTTTCCTCTCATACATTTGCAGCCCCATGGAAACATCTCCTCTTTTCCCTTCACATATCATCATAATTAATTCCATAAGCTTCTTTCAGCTTGAGAATTTAATTTTTATTTTAATAGAAGATAATAGCTTTGTAATAGAGCAAATGTGGGGAGTAGTTCCTATGAATGGAGATGCCACATTTTTATGTACCAAAATGAATCTCCCCTTTCTGTGTTTAGTATGACCTATGTTCCCTGCCAGAAATTTTAATATCATCTCATTCATCACTCAGCTTGCTTAGTTTTCTTTGTCTATCTTGTTCATTTTTTCCCTAAATCACTTGCTGATAGAGCATAATTATTATTATAGTATTTCCCTGTTTTAGGTTTGTTTTTTTCTTTGAAAAATAGTACCATTGAGATGAGTTAATAATATATCCTTGTGATTTCATTTGAATGTTGAGTTCTAAGTAAATATAGTACAGTGCAACATTTTAGAGCTTTATGGTCTGGATAAACATTGAACAGATGCATACACATGCATGCACACTTCATGAGACAAAGATCTTTTGTATCTTATTTACTGCTTTATCTCTTGGGCCTAAATCAGTGTCAAGCACATAGCACACAGCCAACAAATATTTTTTGAACAAAGAAAATTACATATTAATTGATTCATATGTATTTTTATATATATATTAAAACATTTGAAATTATTTTATAAATCAAAAATTAAATGTTTGTAATCAGTTTGGTGAGTTAAAACACGACGTGATAAAATCCCAGTCAACTAATTTTCAGTGACTAGAGCATTCTGAGCCTTTTAATTCAATCAGTCTCTCAAAGTTCACAGCAGCTTCAAGGTAAACTCTCTCTCCAATTAGAAAATACCATTTATATGTTTATTTAACAAATAGATGTTGAGACTCTCATGATATAAAACTTTGCAATGCACAAAGAATTTATGCATATGTTTTCTTATTAATCCTGTAACAAGCTAATAGTCTATTTTTCAAGAATAAACTCTAGACTCAAAAAAGTTAAGTTATGTAAGCTAAAATAGAATAGTTAGTAAGAAGTAATAATTTTGGGAGATAAGTTTGGTCCTACCATATCTGACCCTTTTGCTTTGTCCACTGCATTGCAATTGCTTGTGTGGAGTACTGTGGGGATTACCTGGCACAAAGAGTTTCATTTTTTCATTCATTATGACAGAGCTTCCCACCTGTGTTTTGAGGACTGAGAGACAGGCATATGCTGATATTAGCCTAAATTTAAAATTTTTTGAAAATATTTCATTTGAAAATTTTATACAAATTCAATATTTATATTTTCCTGAATTTTTTGTGTATTTATATCATAATTGTGTAATATAAAGAAAAATATGTAATAATCTTTCCACCAAGCCCCGTAAGAAGATCCTAATCCCCTCTACTTTACCCAATGTGCAGTATAAATGTGATTTTTTCTGTGTGCCAATATGTGGGCAAGTACTACAGTAAGGGATATAGGATTGAAGGAAATTATTGCAATACAAATTCAATATTAATAGGCGACATAATGGCTACTCTGAAAGTTTAGAAGAGAGATTAACCATTTCAGTCATATATTTTTTCAATCATTCAATTGCTATGTGCCTGAAACTGTTATACATGCAAAGGATACAGCAGTGTTCAAAATTAGATGAGGATGCCTGCCCACGTGGCATTTACACGTTCCTTCTAAAAGTGGTTTTCACAAATCGTCTCTAATACTAATCCCCTGCTTTTTACCCTGGCTTTATGTCAAGCACTGTTGTAATAGCATCTCATTTAGATTTTCTGTCCACTCTTCTGATTCATCTCCAATAATTGCTAAAATACGGATATGATTACATTATTCATCTAATTAAAACATTTCTTCTTTCCTATATAATAAAGTAAAAATTCTATATTACACATTACAGAAAACAGGTCTGAAAGACTTTGAAAGAATATGAAGTCTTGAGACTTTATATTATAGGTAAAAGAAAACTGAAGCAGATAGTCTTCATATGACATTTCTTCTTTCCTATACAATAAAGTCAATATTCCATATTACTCCAAGATCCTGCAAAATCTAGGCCCCATAACCTGTGTAGGTGACTTGCCCACCATTCTCACCCTCTTACTCAACAATCTGGACTCACTGGAATCTCGACCCATTCAGGAAGCCACAAGCTTCCTCTGTTTCATCTCACTGGCACACCATCTCTCACTCTTCTACCTTGTAAACGTCTACCCAGCTTTTAAGATACATTTCAAATGTGATTCCTTTAACCTTTCTCCATTCATAAGTTTTCCCATCCTTATTAGTGGCCCTATAGTTACACCCATTTGCACATAGCAAGACATTTGTCACATTGAAAGTTCTCCATAACTGCTTCTTGAACTGAATTCTAAATTTTGAGAGTGGAGATTCAGGGATAATGGTCTGTATTTGAATGACAGAAAAGACTTAAACATGCCAAGAGAGAAAGGTGAGTTTGCTACCAGTGGCTGGAACAATACGGATAAAGGACCAGAATTGGGGAAGCACCAGGCAGGAAGAGAAAACTGTGTGGCTAGAACTCTGGATATATAATTAGAGTAGTGGAGAGACCTGTTTTGAAAGACTTTGAAAGAATATAAAGTCTTCAGACTTTATACTACCTGTAAAAAATACTAAAGCAGGTAGTCTCATTGCCCTGCCCATATACTCCTGAAATCTACCATCTCTGTGTCTGCTGGGCCCCAATTCCAACTGTGAGAACTTGTTACTCTTTGCCTGAAGGCTTTCTTGGGCCGTTGGTTCCTCCTTTGTATGTGTGTGTGTACGGGTTAGGGAAGGCAGCAGGACAGAAGTGCCAGGGAATTAACGCACCATCCTGGGAGCCACACTCAACCAATGGCTGATGGGCATTGAAGGAGTGGATGAATACCCCTGCTTGCTCAACCTTCAGGTGCTATAACTCTGAGACACATGTCCCACACTGTCTCTTGTAGTTGCCCAGTGGGATTGAGCTTGCCAGGGATAACACCTTTGATTGGCTTCTCTCCCTTCTCTGTATCACTTCTTCACTCCCTTTTAGTGTTTCCTGGTGTCATGTTCACAAATAAACTACTTGAACTTGAATCCTAGTCTCAGTTCTGTTTCTGAAGGAGAAAATGAAGACAGTTAATGCTGAAAGTAATCCTAGGAAGCAGATTCTTAGAATATGAGTCTAGAATTGGACCTTTTGCTGGCCATATGGAATAAGGACATCACTGCCATTGATGAGTGGGGTGGTGATAACGCCTGGCATGGTATAGCACAAAATAAGACTTCCACCTGTGGTGAGACAAGATACAGATAGAAGGGAATGCTCTGTTTTATGCATTTCAGAGATATGGTGGAAATGATAATTATAAAAACTCTGAGGGATTGGTTTTTGTTAGCTGCCGTCAAAGCTCTGAAGGAAGAAAATGACAGGTTCAGGTAAGCCAGCTGAAGGTATGGTGGGAAAGCCAAAAATGTGTGGCTGCATTTAAAGAGACTCAGATCCCTTTGTTGGAGAGACTTTCCTGAAAATCATGACTAGTATTTGATTAGGAGAGTAGTAAAATTACCAAAAAACCCCCAACCAACCAACCAACAAATAAACACATCCTCCTATGCTTGCTTAGGGTGCTGATAAAACCTAAAACCTCAGACGGAGACATCCGGGTCGATATACTTGAAAATTTTTAGCCCTCAGATTTTTACGAACCCTTTGGGTTGACATACATGCCCCACTTGCTAGTGCAGAGCAGCTTCCCCTCACCTGGAGGCCACACGTAGGCTGCACTTGAGCTGATTGCCTCCCACGATCATGCTCGTCTTCCTCAAGATCTGTGCCCTGCTGCTCTCATTTCTTTTAGACCAATAACTAAAAACAAGTCTCGGGGACGGCCTGGTGGCATGGTTAAGTTTGCACACTCAGCTTCAGCGGCCCGGGGTTCACAGGTTCTGATCCCTGGTGCAGACCTACGCACCACTTATCAAGTAATGCTGTGGCAGGGGTCCCACGTACAAAGTAGAGGAAGATGGGCACGGATGTTAGCCCAGGGGCAATCTTCCTCATCAAAAAGAGGAGAATTGGTAACAGATGGTAGCTCAGGGCTACTCTTTCTCACCAAAAAATAAAAAATAAGAATAAAATAAAAACAAGTCTCAGCATGGCCCCATTAGTGAAGTACTGTCTGTGTTATGGGAAGAAGGGGATTATTAAATAAAAGAGCAAAAGGATCTGGCTGATATGTTGCAAATGACACTGGAATATGCCTGAAAATGGATCTTGAGGGTTCTGGACTAGGGATGGGGAGTGGAATATAAGGCCGGGTGAGAGAGATTTATTGATATGGGGACACCGTCTTGTGACTCAAGAATTAATGTCCTGGCAAGCACACATGGGGGCGGTCCTAATATGAAGCTTGGACAAAAATGATGGCCTACAGTAACAGAGGTGGATATGCCTAGGCTACCTTGACAGAGTATTGAGGAAGGATTTAATAGACTGAGAGATGCAGCATGCAAGAATGGATGTACTGTATTAGACCTGAGAACCCATCAGCTAAGTGTGTTCCCTGGGAAGGCTCAGAGTACACTCTCTTCACTAAAGCAATAAGAAATACGCAAATGAGCGGGCATCCACATGGCTGAGAAGCTCAGGGGTAGCTGTCTTACATAGGCCAAAGTGGACTCTAACCGATGCTGTATGGGCTCCCTAGAGTCAATGGGGATAAGACAATTCTGGAACAGCAGAGACCAGGTAAATCACTTAACCATTAGAGGCATGGTAGGTGTAAGTTAAAGGGAAAAATGGCTGTAATTGCATCCTACAGGCCTTGAAACACGGAACAGGATCAGCTGCGTAATTTGCAGGGCCCAGAACAAAATGAAATGCAGTACCCTTGTTCAAAACTATTAAAATTTAATACGGTAAGAGCAGAGCATTAAATCAATATGGGATGCTTCTGAGCATGGGCCCCTCTTCGATTGCACAACCATGAAGACAGCCCTGATACAGGGATCTGTGGCAATAATTATTGACCATGGTGTTCCTAGGGCTAAAACAGATGGGCAGTCAACAAAGATTTTTTGACTTAATCAAAAATATAACAAGAACACATAAAAAGAAGGCTTATGTTAATCGCTGCAGTGAAAAAATTATAATCCCTCACCCAACTTTCAGACTTGAGCCAGTTCTCCGACCAAGAACAACGACCTGAAGGACAGGCTGGGTCTCCTAGAGCAAAGACTTTGCAAAGCCACAATCTACCTAGAGACTGACTAACAACCCGTGTTTTAGACTTAGTGCTTTGGATTTAGAGCTGTGGCAGCGGGGGAGGGTGATAAAATACTAGGACAGAGGTTGTGTGGAAGAAGAAGAGAATGTAATTAGCGATGGTCCAAGGAGTCTGCTATCTGTATTTGTGGATGGTGGCTTCTGACACATCTCAAGATTAACTTATGTTATAAATAGACCAGGAAAGCCACTTTTGAATCACCATCAAATGTAAACTCTGCAATTGACGGCTCATATTGCTTCAATATTAAGTGAAGAATAGATTGTACATTCTTCTGGGTTTCTCATATCATTTCACAAGTTGATGGAAAGACATGAGGTCACCCCCTCTCCCTCCTCTATCCAAATGAGCCCTGTCTAAGACAAACGAGCGCGAAACCCTACTTGGTCAGCTCCTGCCTCCCCTTCCAATCTTGTTTTTTATTTCTCTCTTCAGTCACACTCAGGACACCAGCAACATGGAATGTCCTCCATCTTTGTGTTACCCTTTCTTTCTGCTCCTAATCTTCAGATATGCTGTTTCCTCCTTTTGGAATATCCTTCTCCCTGTCCAGTCCACTCCTCCCTTCCAACTGCTTAGCCAGTACTTATCTTTAGTTCTCAAATTTAAAGACCATATCCACAAGCTGGCTGAGATTAATTTGGGTCTAATCTACCACTTTATCGCAGGCTCATGCTCGGCTCATGCTTATTTTTGGATAAAAGATAATAAACTTATTTTCTATTTTAATTTTTTATCCTACTTGAATAGATTTAATTCCAAATTTCATTTTAAAATTGTTTTTATTTAATCCTTTGCAGGAGCTATTTTGAGAACCAATAAGGCAGGAGAGTTGGGAAGTTAAAGTGATCTTAATATGGTACTGTCTTTGATTTACTTTATCTTTCAACCGTTACAATTCCTTGTCCATTCTTTCTGCTTAAATTAAAAACAGGTCTTAAATGAAGAAAAGGCAAAGCATCATGGGAAAGCTTAACTTCTTATTCCTTTAAAAGATTTCATTGACTATTAATATTTGTAATTCTTATGAAGCTATTATTTATTAGCCACTTCTAACTCCATGAAGTCATGTCATTTTTCCCAAAGGAAGAAAAAGGGGCTGAGAAAAATCTGGAAGATGAATTTTCTTTGGAGTATATTTATTGAAAATATTAAAAACCACTGGGGATGGGAGCTAAAATCTCTTAATTTTGTGTTTCAACTTAATATTGACTCTCATCTTTAGCTTATTAATTCAGTGTAATTAGAGTCAAGAGAGTAATGGCCTAGGGTGAAGAAAGTTTGTGTGTGTGTGTATGTGTGACTTTGTGTGTGCACAACTGTTTTCTGTGCACTTTTTTGTGGTAGTGGGTTTGGGATACGTATGCATTTTTTGGCAACACAGCGAGGCATAAAGTATTACTACTGAGGGAGTGTCTTTGCATTTTTTTCTGCAATACTAGTATTCCCCAGCAGTAATTTCTAAAATTTGCCTTGTTCTGAATGTGATGGCTGGGAATGCACCTGTTCTGGAGATCATTATATAAGCCTTTGTAAGACTTTTACTCATCTGGAAAACAGAGAAAAACTGGGTAACGAATGTGACCAAAAAAAAAATCACTCAAAGTAAAAATTTAAATTAGAGCGGTCACCCGTTCCCAGGGTTCACCACAGACAGGGAATCATACGCGAAGAGTATTCACCCTTCTGCTCTGGTTACTGGCTTAAGTGAATTTGGGCAGTTCACTTAACCTCTCCATGCCCCCATTTCCCTCTTCTGGCATCTGACGACACTGGTAGTGAATTTCCTTGCAGTAATGTGACAATTACCCGATTAATGACTATTAAACTCTCTGAAGATAGAATGCAAGGAAATGCTTAATAAAATGGTAAATAAGGAAAAAAAGGACAGTAAAGGGCCTGTAGCCACAATTGGAAAAATTATTAAGGGTTACCTTGAGAGGAACAATGAGAGGCATCTCCTAACACCGTCTAATTGCTGACTGCCTGATCTTATAACTCAGAGCTTGGCCTAAGCTTTTATGGTGCGTGACAACGGGGTCTTCCACACCTGCTTCATGGAGAGGCTGCCGTCCCAGCCAAGTTCCCAGTCACAGCGGCATCTGAAGTTTCCCCCTGAGAGTAGCTTTCATTTCATAGACACCTCTGTTAAAAAACTAGACCTTTTTTTTTTTTTTTTTGCAAAGATAGAACACTAAGCCATTTCTCTCCCCTCCATAGCTTCCCCTCCCTTCTCTCTAGAATGGCTTTACCTCTGTAGTTCCCTGTAGTTCAAAGCAAGAAATAGAACATAATGGGATTTGGCTCAAGGGTTATAATCCTAAGAATTCCAAAACTTTTCATCGAAGGGCCATTTCTAAAGAGAGCTTTTATCCATTGGCAATTTCAGCTGAGAGCTATTCAGTCCGACTCAGGAGGCACCATATAAAGGCTTTAAAATGCCCTGGTCTGCCACTGTCCCTTTGCAAGGGCAGAGACAGAACCTCTGTGTGGTGTTTCTCAGCCTATTTGTGATAGCATTCATCTGAAAGAGGAATAGCCTAGAGCTAAACTGGGAGGAATCGGAAGGCTGTTTCCTTGGCCAAATTTACTGTCAGAGCAGGGACTCCCCCTTCTCTACCCGGTAAAAGAAGCCTTAACATTTACTGCTAGTCAGGCTCAGCTAGGAAGACGTATAATATTGAATCAGGGGTTTATTTTCATCCAGGCTGGCAGCATGAAAATGGGGAAGAGGAGACGGTGCTTCATGACCCAAGAGTCAGAAGGGAAGTGGTCACACAGTACATGCACACACACATGCATGCACACATACACACACACACACACACACACCACTCTCATTCATTGCCTCATTTTTTCCCATTTCAAGGAAACAATGAGATGAATTTCTTTTCTATGGAAGAAGCTGAATATGTCTACAGAGGTTCAACATGTGCTCTTGGCTTTAGTCCATACCTCTACCTTCCTGGCTATAACCTGGATTCTCTGCCAGCCATTGTTCAGAATGAATAAGGAGGCTTCTGAGCAATTTTTCCCATTAGAGTAGGAAAATGTTAATATAGAACAGCAATTTTTAGAAATACCCCTGTAGTATCTAGTGAGTTATACACATTTCCATTGCCTTAGAAGGGGGTAAGATAATTTATTTTCATGTGATTCCAAGCCCTTAGGATTAAGCAATGAAGCCTCCCCAGGTACTTAGAGAAA
Source organism: Diceros bicornis minor (assembly GCF_020826845.1). Classification (NCBI taxonomy): domain Eukaryota; kingdom Metazoa; phylum Chordata; class Mammalia; order Perissodactyla; family Rhinocerotidae; genus Diceros; species Diceros bicornis. Next base: position 19,489,432 of record NC_080743.1, on the reverse strand, counting down.
AGGGAAATAAGGTTGCCTTGTGAGAATTGAATGACTTAAAAACAACTTAGCAAAATGTTTTCTAGTTCCATGGGAACACAGTAGAATGTCACTTAATTAGTGAAATTGTCACATCTGCAGTCAGCAGACATCATCTAAAGCAAATAGCCATGTGGCTAGCTGGTTTCAGATGGTTCAACCACCTGCACAATCTAGGAGACAAGTAGAGAGACCAACCTCAAGACCTTGTTCTGTTCTGATTCTGCAATTACTGAGCAACACTTTGATTTAATAATTCATCTTATCAGACACATATGCAAAAAATCATGGCCCTGAATAGGAGATAAAAGCACCTTAGTCACCAGAAAGAAATATTCTTTGTTTATAAATTAATTACTTGGCTTTCTATTTCACCTATTAGTTTCAAGTGAACCTAGTTATAATAAGCCTGTCTCTAAGAGTCTAGTTATTTCTGTGTTTACCCATAAAATCCTGTTTTCATACCTGTAAGACCAAGGACCATGGTGAATTCACTAAGGTAATGCCACCCAGTGAGGAATCTTAAGGGTCAGCTACCAGCATCTTGGAGATTGTTCTTAGGTATTCCACTCACATGAATGTCTTCTTCCATTTTAAATTTAATAACTCCTAGTTTCTATAGATATGGTGAAGAATCTCTAGAAATTGAAATAATCCTCATGGTTCTCTAATATATAAAGCTGACATTGTTGCTTATAAAGTTGAGTCTTATCCTATGGAATGTGCATATTTTCATTTAGAATCTGGTTCCCAGCAATGCACGGAATGATGACACCTGGTCATGCCCTCACTTAAAGGGTATGAGGAACAACCAACTCTACTTTAATCAAGTATGAGTAATTAGAACATACAGCAGGAAGTGATTTACTTTCTTTTCTACCAAAACATACTCTCTTCAGTTATCTATGCAATAATTTTTTTTTCAAATGCCCACTATGTGCCAGCCACTTGCTAGTCTTTGGAGATACATTCGTGAACAAGCCAAACTCTCATAGAATTTGTGGTTTAGTAGAAAAGGTAAGCAGGAAGACAAAAATTAGCAAGATAATCCATTGAGGGGAATTCAAGAGTGTTAAGTTCCTTGAAGAATGCAAACGAGACATTTTATTGAATATAGTGGGGTTGATCAGGAAAAGATTCTCTGACAAAGTAGCATTTAGGCTTAGGCCTAAGGGCTAAGTAGGGTCCAATCAGGCGAAGAAACTGAGGAAGAGCATCCAAGCATAGAGAAGAATAGGGGCAGAAATCTTGAGGTCAAAAAGAGAGTGGTAGGTTCCAAGAACTTGAAGGAGGCCAGGATAGCTGAAACCGAGAACTGTAGGGTGAGAATGGAGATTTAGACAGCAATCTGTACCTGCATAACATAGAAGTTCCCGTTGTGGATTTTGTTTATTCTTTCAGCAAATACCTATTGAGAGCTTACTATGAACCAGGAACTAACTGTTCCAGGTATTGGCCACCCAACGGGGAACAATCTCCTTGGGAGGGAGGCAAACAATAAATAAGCACATTTCTAGTATGTCAGAGGTGATTAATATTGTGAAGAATAATAAAACAGACAAGGTAAATAAGGGAGCATGAGGGTTGAAGTTTGGTTACTATTTATATAAGGTGCTAAGGGGTGGCCTTACAGATAAGGTGGTGTTGGAACAGAGACTCAAAGTAAATTTGACTGAACAGGCTAAGGGGACATCTAGGGGAGGAACAGGCAGAAGGAAAAGCAAGTGTAAAGGTCCTCAGGTGAGAGCATGACTGAAATGTTCAAAGAACAGAAAGGCGGCCAGTAAGACCCAAGGCATTAAGAACAGAGTAGCAGATGAGATCAGAGAGATACTACGTATGTGTGGTCCGATCATGTGGAACGTCCTAGGCCACTGAAAGACTCTTACTCTGAATGAAATAAGAAGCTTACAGCAGGTTTTGAGCAGAGGAGTGCCATGATTTAATTTCCATTTAAACAGCTCTCTCTGGCTTTTGTGTTGAGCCAGATGATGGGGACAGGTGTGGGGAGGGAGGTGGCCAGGAGACGAGTTAGGAAGCTATTATCTTTATCCTGAAAATAATGGGAAATAATTTAAGAGTTTTAAGTCAGGGAGTTATACTTTATTAAAATATTATAATATATATTCTAATTATAAACTTCAGTTTAACAATTAATTAAAAATACAAACACTTTAGTAAAATTAGATAATTTCCTGTCTTAAAATACTGTATTAATTAAGTACTGCTAAACTTCACTTTGATTTTTCTTTGTTTCCTCTAACTTGCAGTCATTTGACCTGGATGCATCTTCCAACTCTCCTCTGATGTTAGAACAAACTGGACTAATTCTAGCTCTAATTAGCCTACTAAGAAAACACTTGGGCTGTGTCTTTCCAGTCTCAAGAAAAGCCTTTGATCCCTGAGGCTTCCTGTGTAACAGATATCTACAACGCTGGAGCACAAGAAAATTCTGAGTCATCAATATTGTCAAAAATTCTAATATCACTCATTCTGGGATTTCCTGCTCTTTCCACTAGATTGTATAAAATTCCTAGAATCACGGTGTTACAAGAGAACAGAGAAATTTCCATTCCATCTTGGCCATGTGTTGCATGGCTCCCTTCCTGAGCTCCCAAAGGTAGTTTGAATGGAGATGACACCATTGGTGGTATCCACTTGCTCAGTGCCAAACTCCATCATGAGAACACTTTGGCTCAGCAACCAAAGCTTGGGCCCTTAGTGTTCAATGCTCTGCCCTTGCATCTGATATCCCACTAGCTCATTCCTGCTCTGTTCAAGACAATTTTTAGCCATGGACACTCTCAGAAACTAGCAAACTGTGGTCTTCATTTCCAGAGAACCAACAGCCTTCCAGGTATCAGATTCAGAGTCTCAGAAGCTAAAAATCTGGAAAGTCGTGTGAGTACCTCCACATTTAGATGCCCCTGAACTAGCCAGACCACAACATCTGGTCTGGTTACAAAGACAAGTATAACAATGACTCTAGATTTGTGTAAAATACCTTTCATTTCAGTTTTCTACTAAGCCAGCTAAGGCTATGGACGACATATGAGTGGACACTCATCCCCTCCATCGACATCTAAACTGCTCACAGTGGCTTGCTGAAGTCCGGTGGTCAGTGCAGCCCATGCGAGGATTCAGCCAGTTTCAAGGACTCAGGTCTTCGGCTTACTGCTTTTCTTACCACTAGGCTGGCAGAGAAGCCCTGTCAAGAACTAAACATCTCCCTACTGCCATAATCAGAAAATTCTTGTTGTGTATATACTTCTGTGTTCTGTTTCTTAGAGGGTAGTCAAATTTACAGCACAATCCTGGCCTCACCTCCTACTCCCACATAGCAACACCCCTTTCTCCTCCAACCGCTAACATTCTTAGAAGGAGGAACATTCTAAATCAGAAAAAAACATACATACACAAATTAATATCTTCATAATTCACCATGTATAATTACTACAAAGGTAAAATGATTCCTGCTCTGTGACATCTCTTCCCTTCCTTCTCTCCTCCCGGCTAATCTGAAAGAATAGAGATGTTTTACCTACTATACATTCCTGAAGATTTCAGGTTGCTTGGCATCCTAGGTTTGTGAAATGCCCTCTAAGATCTCCTTTCCAGTTGAGAGAAAGCTTTTCTTGGTAACTCTTTATCTTCATTCCAACATCAACTCTTCTGATTAATATCTAATCCCATAAATTTATTTTGTTGATTGACAACCATGAGGTCATGGTAGAAGACTTATGCAAGTTTTTGCCTTTTAATTTCCAGGAGATAAACTTCTAAGCATTTCAACCAATGTGTTTTTAGAAAAGAATGCGGAAAGACCTTTTCTCAGAAACCAACAAAGTCTCTTAAGTTCACTCAGGAAAAGGAACTGTAGGCTACCCTAAGTAGAAGTTGATAAACAAAACATCATTACAGAGGGAATGAGGAGGGTTTCATTCCTGCAATGATTACCACCAACACTAGCTATACGGTAGCTCTATGTCTTGGTCGGGCCTCTTAGTTTTCATAAGCAAATGTCAAGCTTATCTCAACTTGACTGATTCTTATAGGTATGGCTCTGTTGTCAATTAGTTTAAAAATATCTACCCTCCAAATATTTGTTCTATTTGGTGCTTTATACTTATGCTTGGTTGTAAAATTATTTGTGATGGATTAGCTGAACCACATGAAGCCTTTCTTTACTCAGTTCTAATTTTATCCTTGGATCATTTTGGATGTTATTGAACTGCTATTATGAAACTATGCCTTCGGATCATGGCAGTTTGGCATTAAGAATGATTATGAGTAAATATTCTCACCCTACATTTAACTATAATGAGGTTGTTGAGGGCAGTGTTCCCCACATCACACACTTTCCTTTTATGAGGCTCTATTAGGGACATTTTTATCAGGTTTCAATAAGGAAAAAAACTTGCCTCTATTTTGCTCATTTTTTTTTTAAACAAATTCTAACTGACTTTTTACTACATGCTAAACACTGACAGGTATGAGGCCTACACTGATAAACACAATGACACATGGTCCTTAACCTCATGGAACTTAGAGTTTAATAAATACAAGAAATATGAAATATATTATCCTATGAAAAAAGGTTGAAATGAAGCTGTAATATGTGCTGTGAAGAAGAGTTCTATTGTGCCATTAAGGCATAGGTTAAGGGACTTGACCCATTTGTGAGGTCAGGGAAGAAATGGAAGGGGAGATGGGAAGTCATTTAAGATTTTAAGCATGGTGAGAAAGTTTGAAAGAACACAGCTGCCATATGAAAGGCATGTTCCTAGGAAGCACAGACCAAATTTTCAGTGCACTTTTCCCCAAATCTTGATGGCATGGATTTCAGTCACTAACATTATCCCTGAGTCTACGCTACCTTTGCTTCTCTTAATTTCCCTTTGCCCCATTTTTCTTGCTTAGTAGTTATTTTATTTTTCTGCATGTCTTTATAATCCATACAGTTGTGTTTTTTTTTTTCTAGGGGGGAAATGAGGTGTGATGCTAATAATAAATAAATGAAAGAGAATACAACCTAGTTCTGAAAATATTTACAAAATATTTGAAGAATTAGAGAAAGAGTATGGAAGAAATGGCTCTGAAAAATACAAAGACAGATAAGAGAATAGGTCTTCATAGATTATTTCACAGATAAGAGAATGTCATTTTTAAGCAAAGTTGATTTGAACCAGTCAGCAGCTTTGAGATCTCAAACAAACCCTGTCGAGTGTCTTTTTCAATATAGATACACTTTTATCTCTCATATCTTTCTGTTTTTTTTCTCTTAATCTTGGGACTCTTGTTCTTTTATTTTCTTAATTGCTTACTGTTAGGCAGCAAACACATTGAGGAAAGAGAGCTTGCTTTTCATTTACTTATTTTTATTTTTAGTTAACTCTGTCTCCCGCCACCCAATCACCCCAGTAGCATCCAATACAGTACTATGGGTCTATTTGGAAAATAATTATAGCTATGCATTCTAAAAGCATTTGTTCTTTCTCGTAGTTTACAGACAGGAACCCATGTTATATATATATTTTTTTCTATTTTCTGCTTAGGTTTTTAATTTTTTCCCAATGTTTTTGAAATAAAATATAAACATAGAAGCAAGTTATCCTTCACAAGTTAGCCTATTATAACTACCAGGTCTGATAAGGCCATCTGCGAGAAAACAAATGAAAGGAGCACTGCAGAGGCTGAGGATGAGAGAAAATGAGGTGGGGTCTCCGGAGCTGGAGGCGGTTAACCTTTGGGCCAGTGAAAAATACTGAGCACCGGAGGAAAGGGATGGAGAGAGTTTAGGGTCTTTATGGAAGGTTTTCTTTTTTCCCCTGTGAAAGCAACTTTAACCTTGTAAAAGATCTACTTTTGTCTTGTTAACCTGGCTTTGAAGAGGAACGACCGTGGGAGGAAACAATACCAACAGCAGAGTATAGAAAGTAATAAACCCCTCGGAGCCTTTTTACCATCTTCAGATTCTAGTTTGGGGCAACATTAAGGCAGAGCCACTAAGGAAAAGGCATCAAGAGCAATAAAACTTGTCCCTTCTCTCTTTTCTTGTCAAGATTGAGCTCTGTGTGTTCATTCTTTATGAATGGTCCTCTGTCCTCCTGCCTCAGCTGGAAGGCATTTTTCTTTTTCTTCGCTCTTGGAGTATTTCCTTCTTTTTTCTTCCTTTTCTTGCTTCCTTATTTCATTCCCTCAATTCCTCTTTTCCTTTTAATGCTGCCGTAGGAGACTGCCACCTGGCAGTGCTCAGAAAGCCAATAGGCGAGCTACTTGAGGGCCACAGGGTGGAGACCACACCTTGTCCATGGGGCTCTGTGGGACCCTGGGAAAGGATTTCACCTGAGCAGACCTGGGACAGAAGCAGGCAGGTGCCACTCTCAGTACATTCTCATCAATTATTGGAAATCCTTGCTTGACATTTAAAAGTCTGACATCTAGTTATATAAGCACATACTCTGGACTAAAATTCATCAATATCATGGTTGTTCAATTAATCTAGGAGATATGTATGTAGTATTTAGAGTTTTTATAATTCAGTTATAGTTTTTATTGACCAATAGCTATATACATGTAGTATGTGTGTGTAGATCTATCTATCATCTATCTATCTATCAAGCACCTAGATCAAGGAAAATATCAGAGCCAAAGTCCCTGAAGGACTTGCCTGGCCTCCATGCTATTAGTACTACTCTGTCAAGTGTAACCACTGTCCTGACTTGTAACACCACAAATTTGTTTGGCCTGTTTTTTGCCTTTATATCAATGCATGGCTTCTTGTGCCCAACATCAGGTTTCTGAGTATCATACATATGGTTGTGGTAGCTCGTCTGTTCTCATTACTGTGTCACAGTGATTCTCAAAATGTGTCCCCAAATCATTAGTATCAGCTTCATAGGAACTTGTTAGAAATACAAATTTCTGAGCAAATTCTTGAGCCCCCACCTTGACCGGCTAAATTAGAAACTCTAGGGGTGGGGCACAGCCATATGTGTTTTAACAGACCCTTCAGATGATTCTGATCCATGCTAATTTTCAGAAACATTGCTATATAGTATTCCATTCTCTGAATATATTGTGGTGTATTTATCATTCAACTGCTGATGGACATTTGGGCTGTTTCCAGCGTAAGGCTATTATCAAGAGCTATGAATATTCTAGTACATGTCTTTTGATGACCATGAAAATGCACTTATTGTGGGTGTACACCTAGGAGGGCAATTTCCGGGTCACAGGATATGCCTTTGTTCGGCTTGAGTGGATATTGCCATATGGTAATCTCAGTGGTTATACTAATTTACATTTCCCATGGATATAAGAATTGTAGTTTCTTAATATCCTCACCAAAAATATACTTGGTATTCATTTTATTTTTAGCCATTCTGATGGGTGATAGTGTATCTTGATTTTTTCTTTTTTTGACGAAGATTAGCCCTGAGCTAACATCTGTTGCCAGTCCTCCCCTTTTTGGTTGAAGAAGATTGGCCCTGGCTAACACCCATGCCCATCTTCCTCTACTTTATATGGGATGCCACTTTGATAAGCAGTACGTAGGTCTGTGGCCGGGATCCAGACTTGCGAACCCCAGGCCACCGAAGCAGAGCATGCAAACCTAACCGCTATGTCACCGGGCTGGCCCCTCATTGATGTTTTAATATGCATTTCTCTAATGACTAGTGAGATTGAGCACCTTGTCATATACTCATTAGCCACGTGTATATCTTCTTTATTGAAATATGCATTCAAATCTTTTCTCATTTTTCTATTAAGTGGTCTATTTTTATCTCATTGATTTTTAGATACAAGTCTTTGTTGGACAAATGTATTGCAAATATCTTTTCCTGCTTTGTGGGATGCAAGGCAATTATTTTTGAGAACAAACATTTCCAAAGTGTAAGTATGGACTACGAGTGTCTTGTAACTTATAGATTTTTTCCAACATACTCCCCATTTCCCAATTGTCCACTAACTTTCTCTCTTAATGAAACGTTATTGCATAGAGTAGCAGAGCTTTGTTGTATTATGTAGACAGCTGAGGCAATGCTGATAAAACCACGCAAAAAATTATGTGGAATATTTGGAGCAGGTCAGTATCTCACAGCAAATTCTAAATGCTCTAAGGCTAAGAAATGTGCATTCTCATTTTTTTCTATGTTTCATAATCACTGTCCCATCGTCTTTTAAATATGGTTCCTAGGTGCTGGCAAGTGGCCCAGTAACAGACCACAAATGATAAAGGAGGCATGGCAAATCTGTGAGGTGAGGAAAAGATTATTCAATAAACAGAGCTGAGGCAATTGGTTGGTTATGTGGATAAAAATCCATTCAGATTCTGATCTCAAGCCATTTATGAAAATATGTTCCAAGAGCAACAAAAGTTAAATGTAAAAATTCCAACCATGAAGAGGTAGAAGATAATATTTGTGAATATTTTTCTGATTTCTTTATGTGAAAGGAAATAGCAAAGGGAAAGATATATAAATATAACTATATCACAATTTGGAAGTTTTGAACTTCCAAAACCAAACTGAATTAAACAGGATAAAGCAAACTGAACAAAATATTTTCAAGAACTATGACATACAGAGTTTATATTCTTTTTTTTTTTTCGGTGAGGAAGATTAGCCCTGAGCTAACATCTGCTGCCAATCCTCTTTTTTGCTGAGGAAGATTGCCCTGGGCTAACATCCATGCCCATCTTCCTCTACTTTATATGTGGGACACCTGCCACAGAATGGCTTGATAAGCGGTGTGTAGGTCTATGCCTGGGATCCAAACCTGAGAACCCCGGGCTGCTGAAGCGGAGCACGTGAACTTAATCACTATGCCACCGGGCCAGCCCCCAGAGTTCATATTCTTAATCTTAAATTCTTAACATATAAAGATCAGGAACAATTAGGAAAAACATTAAGGATCCAGTAGCAAATGTATAAAAAATAAGAAAAGTATATTTAAAATAAGACATGAAGTTCAACTTATGCCTGTGAAATTGATAGTTTAAAAAAATAAAAATTTTAAAAAAAGAAAGAAGAAAAAAGTCCAAATTCATACATAGTCAAAGAAATACAAATTAATCTTTTTAAAAATTGCATTGCCCATATTGCAGAGTTTAGACTAGACTTAGACCCAAATGTAGTTTGAATTAAGAAAGAAAGACTCTCATGAAGAAGAAAAAGTTCAGTTTCTGTTGTAGCAAGATATAAGCCGAGGAGATAAAAGAGAGATGATTTCTCATTTCCTAGCAAGTAGTGAAGAAAGAAAGGAATATTCCACAGGCTGGTGACAGCCCTGAGAGGCTGGCGTTTTAGGCTGTCAAAAGAAAACAACAACCATAATAGTAACAAATAAGAGGAAATAAAACAGCAAAGAGTTTGGAGACGATCAGAGATGATGCGTGTCATTAATTAGAATTGGAAGTGAAGAATAAAGAACAGCCTACGTTTTTACAGTGAGAAAAAAAAATCATTTATTGTCTTCAGATTGATCCAGGCACTGTGGTTAGTCCTAGGTTGACAAAGATGAATGCAGCCTACCCCTGCCTTCAAGGAGCTTAGACAGGTTAGCTCATAATTTGAATAAAATATTGTTGAAGCTGTTACAATGTCGGCATCTTGAACAGGATTTTATTAAATTTGCCTGGGGCGCCTCAACCTAGCGCCCTTGCAAACGCAAGCTGTTTCTGCTGTGTGTGTGTTTTCAGTTCATCCTAACTGATGTTTATAACAATGATCCTGATTTGTAAGAAGTGAAATTGAGTTAGTAAATTCTGTTAAACATGATGGGGAAGTACAGGGTATATTTTTGAATGATTTGAAGCAAACCTGGTTTTAGAAACAATTCTAGCTCTTACAGAGTTATTCTGCAACTATCTCATTGGAGTCAACGGGAGCTCTGCAGAGCTGAAATTTTACTGCATGCGCTTCCTCAACACACTGGATTGATTTAAACATTAAAAGGAGCTGCTTATTCCACTCCCTTTGAGGGTATAGACCAAAATAAAGAGGGGTGGCCAGGAGAATAGGTACTCCTTAATTTTTACAGCACACAAATATCCTATATGCCAGTCACTTTAGGAGAAGTCATGTAGAAGTGAGGAAGATAAACACCTGATATTACAGACACCACCAAAATCTGCTGTTTCTGTGAACGGTTACCATAATTTACACTGGTTTTTGCTTGATTCATCTAAATAATTGTCTCAAACCTCTGCTTTATTTTTCAATCTCATGCTATAGTTTATTATTGTTACTACCTAAGGAAATAAGTAAAACATTGTAAAGTTCCTTTGCTTTTTGCAAACTGAAATCTTTGTTTTTGCAAAGTACTATACTTTGTAATATCACCAAACACTACCTTTTTCTAGAATTAGGAACAGCATTCACAAAAGAAATCTGAAAGTGTACTGGTTCAAAAAAAAAAAGTTTTCTGCTTCATGTAACTGATTCTCTGGGAAATTTCATGATAAATATTCGTCCATTGTTTTCGTAGTAATCATCGCATCGTGAAATTAAAACAGACTCAATAATAAGCATTTTTAAAACAATTATCCAGCAGTGAAATTACTATATATTTCTTCTAAAAACAGATTGTATCACACGTATATTTATGTGAAAAATGGCTGACCTTTTTTATTCAGTTCAGCAGCGACATTCATTAGACTTGCTTTTCAATTTCTTCGATTGGTGCACGTAAAATGCAAGGCTGGGCTGGAGGTGTAGGATGTGAACACGTGTAGGTGGTTCCCTTTGACCGAGAGCAGAGCCGACCCTTCTGCCCACCCAGCCTTCGCCTTTTGTGCTCGTGTGTTTCGAACAGCCTTCCGGAACATAGTCCCAAATTGCAATGATGTCCCAAATCGCAGGATTAATGTGTCTACGAACAGACCTCTTATGCCTCCAAAATGAAGTACTCCTTGCTAATTTCTCTTCAAGACACCAGCTTAATTGCATTTTAAACAAATGGGCTGCTTTGCTGGCCAACTTTTAAATGAGATAACAGCAATGTTCACTCTCCAGCAGTGATGAGTGCCTTGCAGTAGATTCAAAACTCTGTTCAATAACAGGTTTAATCTCACACCAGCAGATTTACTGCAGAATAAACTGCCACTGAGCTCATAATTAGTAAAACAACAACAAAAAAATCCAAGCTACTAAATATTATTTTCCAAAGCAGCAGGCAATGTTTTAGTGGAAAATTTCAGTCTTGTTCTTTGTGTGTTTTATTGATTTTATGTATGATATTGGGAATTCATGCTATGATTTAAGATAATGTTCTTTATTGATCACATAAGCAGTTGTTCAGCTATCTAGTAACAAAATGATGCCCCCATTCACAGACTATGTGACACACACAGCCGGGGAGACTGCAGAGCTTCTCTCTTTAATGTTTATTTCTTCTTTTTTTGCTAAAGCATATTTGCTGCTGGAAAACAACAGCCAAAAAGCATTTGTGCTTCAGAAACAATCTTCTCATAATTTTCTTTGTTGCAGCTATTAGTGGCCAATTGTGATTCCGTGAAAACCCTGTTCAACAAACAGATGTTACAAAGTATATTTCTCTGCTTGCTGCATCTAAACAAATATTAATGAGGTAATCAGAACTATTAAAGAAAAAGAGAGTGCTTTCTGTGTATTTATGGTCTTATGTACAAGGCAATCGCCTTCTAGAATTTCTCATTTATATTTTACAATAGTAAGATATAGTTGTAATGACATACCCAGGAACACATTTTTAATAATTGTCTTAGATATCTGTGCAAAAACCTGTATTACACAATTCTAAAAACTCATCTGCAGAAAAGGGTGAACAAAAGCTTTTGTGTAAAAGTAGAGGAAAGCAACTGTGTATATTAAAAAAAATCAACTTCATTATAAACACTATACATGGATTTTTAAAAATATTACTTTTTTTGGTGTAAATATAAATTAAATTTATGATAGCCAAAAAAGCTATTATTAAATAGCTTCTAAATATTTGGGCAATGTGCTTCTCCCAACATTTTTCAAACAGAAATAAGCTGTCTTCAATACAAGAGCTAGCTCACCTCCCATCACTCAAACATGTAGTAATGGCATGTGAGGCCAGCTTTATTTCTGGCATTAACCTTTTGATAATGAGTGCTACATCAAATGGAATTTGAGGAATCTAATGGTACTGCTGTGCAGTTTATTTTTTTAAGACCCCCAAAGCAAATTAAACCTCGGTGAATCAGACATCATATTCACAGACAATAGCAGTTTTAAGAAATAACTAAAAAACACCAATTTACAAATAAAGCTTTTAACTCTATAGGTTTGCCAAGTGATGATTCAAAGAAAAATTACTCATTTTTGTCTTCATTTAATTGCCCTTATTAGTACTGATCCTGAAGATTAAAAGTTTAAGAAAGGAAGGAAAGAAAAGGAAGTATTTCCAGTTCTAACTCTAATTATCATGGTGTTTCGAAGTCACAGACTCAAAGAATTTTTGAAGTGAAAGACCTCAGGAATGACAATGTTCCTATAACTCACAAAGGAGGAAACTAACGTTCGGAAGAGCGATGTGATGAGCCCAAGGGCACATTTTTCATCAGTCTCATCTATCATATAGGAACAACGTTTATTCTTTTATCACATATCTAGTAAGTATCATAGTTCATACTCCCGTCCATAGATTTCAAAGTTGTTGCCCCTCACCACGTACTTTGGATGGCCTCATACTAAATATGGCCACGTTACAGATCTTATGCAAAACCACATTCTTCTTTTCCCGATCATTTTAATTTTAGTCTCTGTGCTGCTGGAGCAAGCATTTTTTATCAGTAAGTTTTTTTCAATTTTATCAAAGTATAAGATACATGTAATAAAATGCACACATTTCTAAGTGTATAGTTTGATGAATTTGGACGAATACCTATGTAACCACCACCTCAAACAAGATCTAGAACATTGCTTTCACTTCAAAAATTTCCTTCCTGCCCTTTTGCTGTAAATCCACCCCCATCAAACACCACAGGAAATCACTGATCTGATTTCTATCACTATAGGTAAGTTTTGCCTGTTCTGGAACTTCCTATAAATGAAAGCACAATTTTATTTATTAATCTGATTTGGCAAATTCTTATATAGAGCTTATTATGTGCCAGACACTAAGTGCTGTAAAAATATCACAGTATTTAACCCTCTTAACCACGATGAGGTGGGTATCACTATCCCCATTTTATAGATAGTAAAGCAGAAGCCCAGAGAGGTTAAGTAATAGTCCAAGGTCACACAGCTGGTAGATGGTTGACCTGGAATTTTAGCTCAACCAGTTTGGTTCCAGAGCCTGAGCCCTAATCACTACATAATGCAGCATGAGAACTGATCATAGTAATAACAGCTAAACCTTATTATCTACCAGCCACTCTTCCAAGCACTTACACATATTAACCCATTAGAACAAGCCTTTAATTAGGTAATATTGTTCTCTTCATAGATGAGGAAATGAAGGCAAAGGGAGGCACAGGATGATTATAAGGCCAAGAACTTGACATACATTACGTCTGACGCTCCAGGGCTTAGAAGAGTGCCTGGTATATGATAGATGCTCAATAACACACATACACACGCACACATTATATACATATATTATATATAATATGTCATATATAATATACTATATGACATTAACCGTGTACCATGTATTACACATAACATATTTTACATACTTAAGCATATAGACATTTTTAAATAAATGAATGAATCTATAATATATACCATTAAGATAATAATGAATTCATTTGACAAATGAACCTATTTGTGTTGATTTTATTAGCATCCCTACTCCACAAATGAGAAAACAAAACTGAGAGGTTCAGAAAGACGAAGTTAGTAAGATACAAAGTTACAAAGCTAGTGCATAGATTGCTTGGTTTGGAAGGGGAGGCTGTCAGTTTCCAAAGAGCACACGCTTTTGCCTGTTTTCCCACCCATTTTTCAGCACTCTGCTAGGTACCACGTAACTCGTCTTATGTAATCGTCACCACGACCCTATGGAGAAGATGTTCTCACCACTTTACGTGTTAGATAACCAGTGTGCAGGGGGATTGAGCACATTCCCCATGGTCACCTAGCTGGGGAAGCTTATACTCTATGCTCAAACTCTGGTTAGGAGTTGTCTGATGTTGATAAATTTGAAAATCTTTATTGTGTGGGTGACACAGTGGAAGTGCATGAGATTACTGAGATAGACGATGAAAATGGGTAACACTTACAGCTAGCGAGTACTTCCAAGTGCCAGGAGTTTATATACTGCATTTTATCGAATCTAAGTCACCATCAATGGTAATATGCTTCCCAATTTCTGATTTATTAAAATGTGAATGCAGTCCATGATCTGGAATCAATGAGATACAGTGTGTGATCTCTAATTCCTATAATGACGCTGTGAGATGATTGTCTCTGTTTTTCAGAGGGGGAAAATAAGGTTCAAAGAGGCAAAGTGACACACCTATGGGCCCGGAACTTGGATCTAGACAGCTTTGGAGCCTGTGCCTCCGTGAGGCCTGTCTCATCTGTCACTGTTTTCTGTGCTGCCAGATTGTTTTGCATGTTTGGGCACAGCAACTGCAAAATGGGGAGAAACGAGGTTTTTAGAAAGCATACTCTCTAACGGAAGTTTACCACATTGCTAATGCAAATTATTGTCTGTTTAAACTTTTGACCTATTTTTTAAATTAATATTGTACCACACAACCTACAATTAATTTGATTATAGTTTCACAAGAACTCACATTTTTTGCTTTTCTGGTTAGCTCAGACATACCCTTCCTTTAGTTACAAATGGTTAACTCTTTTTCCAGAAGGTCACCCTGTTTTTCATGATGAACTAACTGCTAACCCATTATGCCAATAAGGAAAGTCTTATATTTTGGTGACCTGTTCCCTTTAATTCGTCTTACTTTTACAGTGGAGTGTTGTTAAGATTTTCATAAAAACATATAGTCAATAATCGTATAAAATGAATAGGTTCAAATGTTCCAATGCCTTTTTTTAAATTTAAATTTTAAAGCAGTGTAAATTTATAGCTTCTCAAAGAGAATCCATCAGAGGAATTGTCGGCTACGCCCCTCACAATTCCCATTTTGATCTTTCATCTCTGAATTCATGTCTCCTTGTTACTTTTACATTGTAACAGGGCATGTTCATCTGATTCTTCCTCAGCTGGACAGGACTTTTTTCTAAGTCACAGTGATGGCTTTTGTTCCATTTGTGAAAATCTCCTATAATTTAAATGACTAGATTTTCTAATGGAATTTTTTTCATATCAAATTAAAAGTTTCTTGTGAGGAGACATATGTGATTTTGTGGAAACAGACCCCTGATGAATAACTGGTGATTTACTCAGGAGATATGTTTGATTAGCATCCATAGGAGAAACTGCTTTCTAGACTTGTACTTTATACAAATAATGAATAGCAATTCTTCGTTTTTCTTCTCAGAAGACTTCCAATTATCCATAAACTTTGGAATTTGAAATGTATGGTGACATCACCTTTTATGCTTAATTTTTTTCCAATTGTTTCTCTCTCTCTCTTTCCCTCTCTCATCAGCTGCAGCTTAGGAACCCAAATGAAAGAGAAATATTCTAGAAATATAGTAAATTTAAACCAGACATTTCAGGCAGATTTTTTGAATCCTTTGGGAGTGTATAGCTCCTTTACACATGTGCAACCGTTGAAAGTTAGCACATTTGAAACTTCCTTGCTTCCCTCAGTCTCCACAATTACCTCAAGACACAGTTGGGACAAGCAATATTAGTTACCAGAGCTGGCTTCATGGGCGTGCGTTGTGTGCAGTTGAACAGGGCCCCATGCTTGGAAGGGCCCATCACTTCGTTTAATGCTCTGCTGTCATCGTCTTGAAATCCTTGATAATATTTGAACAAAAAGCGCCACATTTTCACTTTGCACAAGGCCCCACAAACCATGTAACTGGTACTGTGAGTTATCCCCATGTAACGGTAGGATGGTTTCTTTCTCTGCTCACAGTAGAGGGATAGCTAGCAGAGGAACCATGAAAAGGGCAGTTAGAGAAGTTAATTAGAATAAACAGAGTTGTTATGTTTTGCTTTCATTCTTCAGCTTGAAATGTAAATTTATAAAACATTAGACACATTCATACTCAATTACTATCTACCATCAAATATAAGCCATTTTTTTCTCATTGAAAAATCTATATCCTGAAAAGGGTGAATTGTCATATATTTGAATTCTTGCAAAGTCTGTCATATTGGAGGTGATCTCTAAATTATTTTATTTTAAACATTAGCCAGGGATAACTTCAAGATGCTAGTTTGAGATATTTATAGATAGCACATGACAGGATCCGTTAAAAAACAATGGAGGCAAATACACTTAGTTATTCTTAGACAAACTATCTCACAATTCTAAGTGCTGAATCTTACTATAAAAAAGCCTTCTAAAAATTATTTTTAAAAATAAATGGTAAATTTTTACCCCGTGGAGACAATAAAAATCTACCTTCAGGATAATTGAAAAAAAATGGTAGTATGGTATGTGAATGGGTGCTTTGCAACTAGAGATAAAATTTCTGGTGACAGCATCATATATGGATTCAAAATGAATTCAAACAACTTGGACAGCATCTGTGCTCTGGAAGATTGAGGAAGATGGCTCAAAAGAGGATTCTGGTGATGAGGAAGTCACCAATATTGGAGATCACGTGAAGAGTTTGATAAAAACTATTCCATAAAATTAAAGTGTGGGTACATTTTATAAATTCATATTATTTTGTAAAATATTTAAATTTAAACATGTAAAATCAATAAATATCATAAGTAGTCATCTGACTATTTAATCAACATGCCTCAAAGTTTATATATTCAAATTATTCCCTTCATTCCACAAAAGTCCTTCAATTAGGAAGATGAGGTGTTGCCATGTATTCAAATTTACCTATCTTTAAATATTTGTGGTGGTAATTATAAACCTTTCAAAATCACACATAAAGTAAGGTGATTTTCCTGCTATTTTGTGTTATTTGCTCTTTATACAATGTGGATGGTTGATTAGCCTAGCTAATTGAAAGTTGAATATATTCAGGCATTCTCAGTTGAAAGGTTCTTTATAGCTACAGAGTGCCAAATTGAATTATTTTCATCTCTCTAGTCCAAATCCTGGGCTGTGAATCTCTCCGGGACAGCTCTGCTGAGATTTATTACATGCACACATCTGTATTCCCCCCAAAGTCCTTCATTCCTGCCTAAATGAGGAGGGAGTCTCATTGCCTGCCTGCCTCCCCCTCATCCCCTAGACCAATGGCTGGGGGCAGTTGTGCTGGAGAGGAGGAGGTTACGCCTAGAAGCAAGAACCCTGAGAATTTAAATCTATCTTAGATGAAAACAAACACACACAAAATTAACTCTACTTACTTTGCATAGACATTTCCCTTTTGTTCTTGCTTTAATTAAAAAACATTTTTTTTCCTGAATGCTTCTATTCGTATCTCTCACATCTTTCTCTTCCTTTCTATTCCTACTGCCATACTCTTCTCACAAAATGTTTTCACCCCCTATCTAGATTTGCTTCCTGCAATTAGTCCTCTCCTTCTTATTTTTCACCCCTCATTTCAACCCAGCTTCAAGCCTGCTGCTTGGGTGCTCTTTCAAGAGCCCATTAATATCCTCTCAACTCTTGCTCGCACAATTTCTATGGCTCCTGATTGCCTATGAATAAAATAAATTTTTTTTATTTTGGCATTTCAAATCCACTAAACTCTGATCCCAATTCACTTTTCCAACTTTGCTTCTTACTATTAGCAACCTAAACTCAACCAAGAGATACCGGATTCAGTTCTTTAATATATTTGTTAAGCGTACCACCTTGTTGTAATTTATATACCCTTGTGGGATACTTTAAGTCTTGTATAGAACAAAGTAGAATAAAAAAGTAAAAATACTTTACCTTTGAAATATCGTATTTCCAGCTCTCTGGTTTTGTTCATGCTGTTCCCTCTGGAATGCTTTCTCATCTTGGTATTTGCTATTGAAATTTTATCCATGCTTCATGGAGGTCCAGCCCGTATGACATTTCTTGCAGGATGAATTTCCTAATCCATCAAATCAGAGTCTTTTCCTCCTTCTCGCCCTTGAATTCTGTAGATCCCTCATTTGATGGTTCACATAGTCTGGTATCTCAGATAACTCTGAATTTTACCTACCAAATTATATGCTGATTACACATAAGCTTTCTAGCTTTTGGTCTTACAGAAAATCTAACACAGTATCTCTTGCACAAAGGAAACACTCAATAAACACATGTTGACAGGTAGAATGAATGAAGAAATGAAAAGAGTTAAATTTTATGCCTGTAAGTTTCAGTTTAAATTATGGACTACTGGGCCAGCCCCGTGGAGTAGTGGTTAAGTTCTCACACTCTGCCTTGGTGGCCCAGGGTTCGTGGGCCCAGATCCCAGGAGCAGACCTACACATCGCTCATCGAGCCATGCTGTGGCGGAGTCCCACATACAAAATAGAGGAAGCTTGGCCCAGACGTTAGCTCAGCGAAAATCTTCCTCAAGCAAAAAAAAGGAAGATGGCAACAGCTGTTAGCTCATGGCCAATCTTCCTTACTAAAAAATAAAAAATTATGGACTACTACTAAGGGCTTCCTTTTTCTAGTATTTCTCCTGTTTGAGAAAAAAAAACAAAGTAATTTCCTGAAGTGGACCACTTTATGACATTCATGTCATAGAAAGAATTCTACTTAGTGAGATATTCATTCTCTTGTTACTTCCTAGTTGTGAGATGGTGGGCAAGTCACTTAAAGCTTGAGAACTTCTTTTCATAATTAGGATCAATAACAGCTAACATTTAAATAGTCTTTATGGTATGCCAGGAACTGTTCAACACTTTATGCATATTACTTCAGTTAACCCTCACCAATACTTATAAGGCAGATACTACTGTATCTTTTTATCCTTTTACAAAACAGAGGCTAGGTAAGTTTCCCAGGTTCACATAGCTACTAGGTGATAAGAGATGGGATTTGAACCCACTCATTTTGGCTCCAAAGTCTGTATGCATTCTATATTGTCATGCGGTATATATAGTATATCATTCTACATAGTCATGGATGAAATTAACATTATGTTTATTTAAATCTAAAAAAACTGTGAATATTTGATAAATATGATGTTTTACTTCAGTCCTTAAGTATGATGAAAAATGTAAGGCAATATTCTTGCCTTTTGGTAAAATCTTTTCTTATTCTATGTAGTTATAATTAAAAATCAAAGATTGATGCAAGATCAGTTTCTCAGGCATATGATTTGTGCAGTTACACAGGCCCTGCACTTAGAAGGGCCCCACACTTGGTTTAAAGCGTCTTAAAATTCTTAATAATTTTTGAACAAGGGTTCCAGATTTTCATTTTTTACTGGGATCCACAAATTATGTAGTTGGTCCTGATTTAATGTTTTGGGGACAAACATAAATATTTTCTCAATAAGTTAGACTAAATGTGAAACTCTTATCCCTGCTAGTCTCACTTCTCTTTCCTTCAAAAACGCCTCAAAAGATATGGAATCAAGATCTTAAAATAGCTAAAGATCTCTTTTATAAGAAAGCAATAGAATTTCCTGAATAAGATGTTAATATTAATATGTCCATCTGGTAGACAGATGAAATATTTGTCTTGCTTTCCTCATCCTGGTTTAGTTAAGAATTGCCCCCTGTTTCCCATGAAGCAAGATGTATGAAAAAGTGTGTTTCCCTTTTTCTAACTCTGTGTACTTTCCGGAACAGCTTTTTACTCATGTTCTTTTTCATTCTTCTGTCCCCTTCCCTTGGCTATCTCTGGTTATCCTAGCACTCTGCATTCTCTGGGTTGTCTGTGGGACCCATGTGCATTCTTTCATTTGGCAATGAGTCTGCTGCAGTAGAGAAAGAAGAATACTGAGATGATGGGACACCTGACTATGTAGTTTGGCTTCCCATTGTGATAAAATGTATAAAATGCATTTTAAGGATGGCTTGAGGATGAATAATATTCTGCAACATGAGCCTGGTCCAAACACAAGAAATATAGATTGGGTTACTTTTCAAAGAGTGTATCTTCCTACTACGAACGTTATTTAAGTTAAGACCCCTATTATGTGCTGGAGAGGTGAGGGTGAAGTCTGGACAGTTTCTGTCCTCTGGCAGCTCCCCATATAAGAGAAGAGATAGTCATACACTTAGTGATCACACACTGACATGCACATGATTTAAACGGGACACAGATAAATGGGAGCACAACAGATAATATTTAGGCTTCCTCTGAGGATGTGGAATGGCAGTTTTGCAGCAAACTCAAAAGACAAAACCATGAAATTGCAGCATCTGTTTGTAGAAGTGAATGATCTGTTGTGACTGGGCCTGAGCTTCATGGGGTTGAGAGTACAGGTGAGGACAGATGTGTTATGCAAGAGGTAGGATGATAGTCTGTTAAAAGAGATGAATCAGTAAAAGGTTTTAAGGAGTGAAGAGACTTAATAGAAATATGTGTTTAACACAGGTAATATGGGTGATAGGCAGAATTATGACTTCTTGCTCTCCCGCACAAAGATGTACATGTCTTAACACCTGGAATCTGTGACTATATTAGGTTAGGCAAAGGGGAATTAGGGTTACAGATGGAATTAAAGTTACTAATCAGCTGACCTCGAGATGAGACGATGATCCTGGATTACCCAAGTGGGCCCAATATAATCACACGGGTCCTTATAAGTGGAAGAGGTAGGCAGAAGAGAAAGAACCAGAGAAAGGGATGCATGCAAAAGATTCGGCCAGTTGTTGCTGTCTTTGAAGATGGAGGAATGTGGCCATGAAACAAGCAATGCAGGCAGCCTCTAGAAGTGGGAAAAAGGCAAAGAAATGGATTCTTCTCTAGAACCTCCAGAAAGAATGTAGCCCAACTGACAACTTGATTTTATTTAGGCCACTGAGACCAGTGTTGGGCTTGTGACTCCCAGAACTGTAAGATAATAAGTCTGTAGTTGTTTTAAGATAAGCAATTGTTTAGGTTTGTGTAAGATAATAAATTTGTGCTGTGATGTTTCAGCAGCCATAGGAAAATAGTACAACATGTTAACTTCATAATAATATAATTAAATCCTTGAAAGTCAATTTGAAATGTGATTTAATAATCAGTAAATATATTCTAGTATCTATCTACCCTCTCCTAATTTTCATACGTCTTGGCAAACACTTCTTGGTGCTCCTGACTTATGCCTGCTTCCTCCTACTCATCCCAGATTACTTAGATTTGTAATCACAGTCTTGTGCTTCCAGCTACATTCGGGACAGAAGCATAAATACCGATGCCCGTTACAGCCTAGCAACAAGCTAATAAAAAAGAGAGGCAGTTACTGAGTTTTTAGGTATATCACCCACTGTTTTTCTCTTCGGAAGGAGACATAATTTTGCTTACATTGTTCTGTGCCTAGATTTGTATTTCTACTTGTATCAAATGCAAAATAACCTGGATCTGGCAGAAAAAAACCCCAAAACTTCAAAGATCAGAAAAGCACTGCATCTGAGATGCTTGACACACTGCCAGATCCGTAATTGCAGATTTTGTTTATGCCACTCCTTTGACACAGGGTAACACAGCTGTATAAAAGCTCATTTACTTTAGGGTGACAATTCTGTTTAGATTAATTGACTAGGGAGATTAATATTTATTCTACTTCTCTGTCATTGTTGAAATGTTAACTATATTGTATAAAATCCATTAAATACTAAAGCATACTTTGCAAACTACAATGCGTTGATTTACTTCTAAAATGCAGCTCATATGGTCACAAAATGGCAGAAAATCTTTGTATGTTTTAGAGGGCAAATGATTTTATTTGAGCATCAGGTCCATAATTGGTAACATTCGAGTTTGGAGTCATTTATCCTCGTAGTGGGATGATCAAAGCTCTTCCACTCAGGAAAGCTGACTACCTTCAGAGAAATTTGCTGGTACCCTGTCCTCTAAGGGTGCCTCATCCTGAGAAGGCCATCAGTAACTGTTTACCTGCTGGAGTGAATAAGGAGATAAATGTGTTCCCACGTGCTGACAACATCAATTCTTCATTGTGAACTATGTGGTCTAGGATCTGCCTTGTAGCTAGTAAAAAGCATCATGGTGAAACAAAGGTTGTTATTTTTGCCAGACGTTCTCAACAGTTACGTGGTCAGCATCAAATATGCCATGGAGTTGCGTAATGCATCAATTTAATTAGAGGTGCGTTTTGCCACTGATTCCTCCTGACTGTTGTGAGACCGCTTACTTACATATGTTCCTTAGGATTATGGCTAGATCTTTCTCCAGCCTTGATGGAAGATGGGCATCACTTGGTCAGAATGCTTTTGCAAACCATATCCCTCTCTGAGTTGCTACATTGTGAAAATTTGAATATACATATGTATATAATTATAAATACTTTATACAGGATTTATTCAAGAGCTATGTTCAAAGGACTTTTCTTTGTGAAGCAAAACAAAATTTGTTTGTATGTTTGTCTCTCCTGTAGGTACATTCTTGAAGAGGTGGCCGTTTCTCCATTCTGCTAAGAATAACGTGGAGAATCTTTAATTCTCTTAATAAAAGTGATAGCACTCACACGGTTTTTCAAAGCTTGGGAATTTATCTTTAAAAATCTGCTAAGTACAGAAAGACTTCAGTCTTTTTGTCCTATAGAAAACCTTGAACTAATTGCTATTTGGCTCTTAGCAACAGTCCCTCAAAGACAAGCTCAAGGGAGATGGTCAAGGTGCCTGCCACCGTCCATTTCTTTGGAGAATCAAATGTGCTTCTTTGATCAAATTAGACACCGTCACACAGTCACCTTCATTGAATTTCACTCCATTGTTATACTTTTCACTTTTATCAAATGCAGCTACAACAATTGTCTGTATAAATTTAATTTCTGCTCTTTCTGTGCAACAATTTGGATGATATTGCCCATTACATTGCACAATGCTCTGTATAAATTGTCCCACCTGCAAAATCTCTCTTAGGATTCAGGATCAGGAAAGTTTCTCGAGAAACTTGCTTCTTTCTTTCTAATAATGAGGATGATATATTTCCTATATTTCCTTCTGCATGCTTTGTCACCCTGCTATCACTCATCATTTGACCTGCCAGGATGCTGAGAACCAGGAGAGATGCTCACTCATACAGTTCAACATACTGAACTGTGTTTGGATATTTGGATTTATCCTTTAATTTTTCACCTTTGTCTCTATGTTTAGCAAAAGGAAAATAATACATAAATTAGTACAATTAACTTTAATGTTTTGTTATTGGGAAGTTGAGAAAAGAGATGCGCTTAAGGCTAAATAAGATGGGGAAGTTAAAATCTTTGGAATGATATTCTAAGAGGTAGATAAAGAAGGCTATAAAAGCAATATTAGAATATTCTACTAAAAAACCTACTATTTTCTGATATGGTGTCAGGATTTAAAATAATAAAACTTAGTTATATGCAACCATTAATTTATCCAACAATATTTATCAACACTCTACTAAGTGCATGACGCAGATCCTGCCCTTCAGGAGTTTTCTGTCACAAGTATGAGTAGGCAATTTCACTATGTTGTAGAATTTGCTATTTTAGAGGAATTACAGGCCACCATAGGACCAAATTAGCAGACACTTTTGATTTAAATTTAGGGTGGGCTTGAAGAGGAAACACTTTCAAAGTAAAGACCAGAAGGAAGACAACAAGGGAAAGAGACCTCCAGGGAAAAGACACAGAATTTCGTGAAGACTGAATTACAAGCAGACACAGAGACTCCAGGGACCTAAAACATGTTAAGCATTGTGTTAGCGAGCACCACCCTCGGAGGCATGGGGTTAATCTAATCTTCAGGAGTCATGACTACACTTCTACTGTTAACATTAATTACTTTATTAATGGTGATTGCATTATTCAGAAAATAAGAATGCACTCATATTTAATCTACAGTGATTACAAAACATTATTTAGCGTTATGTTCCCAATTATGTGTATGCTGCCTGTATGTATATATCAACAAGTATGACCTGAAAATTATGACTTAAAGAGGACAGAATCTTATTTTTGTTTCACACAAAGCTCTGAACATAATTAGTCCAGCGCTGTTGTGGTTTTCCCATTGTCAGGGACCAGTGCTTTCTGTCGTGCAGTCTCCATTCTCGATGTTAAGTCATGGTAGGATGGCTGGCTGGTCCACCTCCTGAAAGAGAAACAAAGGCACATACTTTCTTTTAAGAAGTTACCATAGTAGAGCTCCTCTTATTAATTGGTTAGAATGCAGTTTCGGGGCAACACCTAGCTGTGGTTTGAGGCTGAAAAATTAAGTCTTTACTCAAGGTGGCAATGAACTCTGACAAAAATTGTTAATATTTAAAGAGGGAAGAACAGATTCTAAAGGATTACTCACAGTTTCTGATACCATATTCATATAGCTATAGCTATATCTGGATCTATAAAATAATGCTTACAGTTGTGCAGGTCTATGTTTCACCACAACATGTGAAAAGTTATCTCAAAGTTGGTGATTTTTCCACATGGTACACAAATTCCTTTATTATGAACAGTTATATTGCATCTTATTCATTGACCTGATTGTTGAACCGATAAAATTAGGCTGATAAAAATTGTATAACACAGCAAGTCATATTCTCTATCAGCTGTTTCAAAAGTGGAAGAGAGATACATACCTGGCTACTGCAAGCTGAAGATTTAATTTACCTGGGACATTGGTAATTAATCTTAAGAAGTTTGGGTGGTTATCAACCATCCATATAATCACCTTATTTCCCAAGATATTTTTCCAGTGTACACTTTACTTCATATCCTTACTGTGGAAATGAATAGCTCACGTTCTATTTATATAAAATGGCATCTCTCAAAGGCATGGTGACAATTATCTGGGGAACCCACATAATTTTTAAATAGTTTTGCTTGTACAACTTTAATAAAAATATGTTTTGGACCTAAACTATCTGGATAATTGCACTTACGTTATATTTATTTTTAAGGTGGATTATTGCAACAAAACAAAATCTATGTGAGATTAAATGAAGTAGAAACCCAATGACTATTGGGGTGGTATTGTCAGTTGAGCCAAATAAAAAAGGAGTCATCTTAACATTTTCTAACTAGATTTGATCGAAAGGCAAATTTTTACTGTTGTTTCTGTTAAAGGAAAGTTTCTGAACTTTTTCCCCCAAATTTTTACCAATCTTGGTCATTTCATTTTTCCTTGAAAGAATACAGTTCCCTTTTTTATAGCAGAAGCCTTTGGTGGGAAGGGGTGGGTGGTACATAAAGAGGATCTTTCACTCCCTGTGCCCTTCTCTCTACAACCCCCACCATTGGAAGCATGTTGATTGGAGTGGCCTAAGAAGACATGGATGTCAGACCATAGATCTTTTATCTTTTTAAAAATTGCATAATAGCAAATATCACAGAAAAAATGAAATTGTTTTACAACTTAATGCATGTAATTTTTTTTTTTTTGCAAAAGTTAAAAATGTAGTTTACTGAAAGATATGTATCTTTACAAAGAGCAATAGCAAACAGTCCAATCTAGAAGTTTAAATAAAAGTAAACGACTTTAAAACTAACAATATATATAAAGCTGAAGTCACTGCCTTGGACAATTTATACACTGCATCCAATATTTTACGTAGGACATTAATTCTTAAGGCAGAAAAAGTGAATTTGACAATTGCATGTAATTTTTAATCACATTTCATATTCTATCATATTTCAGACTCTTGAAAATGCATTATTTCTTTGGAGTTTGGGACTTAGGGGAGGATTATAAAATAACCTGAGCATTATGGGGTATATCACCTGGTAGTAAGCTACTGTTTTTGCTCCATATCCTTAACTTTGCTGGGACTTTGATACTTGTATAGTTAAGTGGGAATTTTAATATTTTCTTATGCCCTCAGTTCAAATATTTGGACACAACAATTCGTGGTGATGTCTTTATTGCTGAGAGATAAATCTGTGTAATTCTCTAATCTAACACCCTACTGTGGTTCAGTAGACTTACATTCTTTGAACAATTATATTGATTCTCTGCTTTGCTTTGATAAGTATAAAATACATGATGTAGTAAGCATAAAATGAAGTTAGCAATTATTCTGTGCATTTAGGGTATGTAGATAGGCAAACCATGAAATTTAAGGACAATATAGTCACTTTTGGACCTAAATGATCTGTATTGGTTTCTCCCATCAGTTAAATGTACCATAAAATTGCCAGTTTTCCACATTACTTCAGGCTCTATAAATCTAGATAAAGGGAAATTTTAAGCAGAAAGTGGTAGAGATAATATTTTAAAGGTCACAGGGGGCATAGTATGAATGGTTTAAAAATTATTACCTTCTGGATATTTCTCAAATTGGTAGCAATTGGATATCATGACTTGGTAACATACTAGTATTTGTACTAGAAGGCAGGAGAACTGGGTTCTCATATCCGTGTTTTACCAGTTACGTACCCAGTGGAATGGTGTAATGATAAACTTATCTACAGTTTATGAAGAGACGTAGTGCCTTATTTTGTGGTCCATTGGAACTATAAGACAAGGGTCAGCAAAGTATGGTCTGTGTGCCAAATCCAGGCTGCCACCTGATTTTATAAATAAAGTTTTGTCAGAACACAGTCCTGACTATTTATTTATATATTATCTATGACTGCATTCATGCTACGATGGCAGAGTTGAGTAGTTGCGCTGGAGACCGTATAGCCCACAAAGTCAAAATTATTTGCTATCTGGCCCTTTACAGAAAAAATTCACTGACCCCTGCTATACCAGCTGTACCATTGTCATGTTGAACATATCCTGCCATGGATGGGTAACAGTTTCTGATAATTAATCATACATTCTGTGTGAACTCACCGGACCCTCTGAAAGTGCTCAAATCCAACACTGGAAAATGTTTCTATGTAAGGGAGTAGAGATCTAGCTCGTTATATTAGACCTGTTCAACAAATAGAAAGCAGATTTCTCTTGGGCAATCAGTTTGCCATCTTTTGTGAGCATGAAATTCATTTTATAATTTTAGGGAGGAAAATGTGGTCTCAGGCATGGGAAAAAGTTTTAAAATATCTTATACTCTGTAATGTGATCTACCTTCTCACTGTTTGTTTCAACTCAATAATAAAATATAACTCCCAAATGTGAAAGACTTTCTTGGGCTGTGAAATTGATAAGATCCAGACTCGTCATCTGGAAAATTTTCTCAAGCCTCCTCCCTCCCAATTCTCACCTCACTTTCTGTAAATTTGAAAACAGAGTATTCCTTTAGATACGAGGCCTCATATTTGCATATGTGCTGAATTTTTTTTTTTTTGGTAAACCAAAAGCAGCTCACACATTTATTTTACAGAGTTAGACTAAATTTAAAAGTAGCATATAATAAATAAAATGAAACATATCAAAATGATTCACAGACTCTTTTAGTTCAAAAACAACAGCTATTTTCTCAAAGTGGATATACCATAGTAATAGTGTGACACGTAAAATTATTGGAAATTTAAAGAAAGAAAATTATTTGTTGCTGTTCACTACTACAATCTCTCCCTGGTTCTAAATATTCAATTGATTTATTTCTCCATTCAGTAGAGGGTTACTGCATGCCCCATTATTTCTTCTTCTTTTTTTGCTTATCACTCTACAACTGTGTGATTGTTCCTATACCTTCCTTGGCTACTATTAAGAGTCCAGGTGATTCCTGAACAGTTATTTCGTTATGTGCCTCAACTTCAACCTTGGTCTCTCATCATGCTTTGTATTAACCTAAACTTAAACTAGTTATGTTAAGAGTTCAACATCAACGTTATTTAGGAAAATCAAATTTTAAAAAATGGAGACATTAGGCAAGATGGCAAAAGGAATTCAGGCTGTGATGCATCCTCCTCAGTCCTAAATGGGCTAGAAATGAAAAACAGAAAACAAGGCTGAAGCCATGTCTCCTTATTTTTAAGCACAGAATTATACAGTGGTACTGGGAATTTGGCCCGTGTTGAACACTGAACCAACGGAGTGCCACGCCTAATTGGGTACCAGAAGTTGAAGCTTGAAGACATGGATCAGAATGTGGCCCAGCACTACAGCTATATAGGACTCTAGGGGACTTGAGAAGCTTGAGGAGAAGCAGGAATTGAGTCAAGCCACCTGCTCGCGCAGTGACTGTGTGGTATTTCCAATTTTAGATTCTGTAAGAAGTGTTTAGTATGTTAAAAATTTAGGTTACTCACTAAAAGACCAGAAATACAGTGTTTAGTTTCCAAACCGTAGAAGGAAACAAATGGGGGGTAGTAAAGATAACTTTATCAACCCCAAAAGAAGACAGGAAAGGCTAGGAAGAGGAGGAAAAGGAGGAAGAAATAAAGAGGCTAGTAGACTGAAAGCACAAAATGGTAATTATAGAAAATGCAAATATTCAACTAAAAATAATGTAAATTGTTAAATCCACTTATGAAAGACCAAAATTATCTGATTGGTTAAAAAAAAAGATCTTGCTGTATGCTATGTACATGATTCATACCTAAAAGAACCCCCCCCCCCCGAAAGAGCAAAACTCAAGGAATGAAAATAAAAATACGTGGCAAATACTAAGGAAGAGAAAGCTGTCCTAACAATGTTATTCTCAGCAAAGTATTATTTAAAGCAAAAAGAGAAGCATTGCATAATAATTTATTTATTTTTTTTTTGAGGAAGATCAGCCCTGAGCTAACATCCTTGCCAATCCTCCTCTTTTTGCTGAGGAAGACCGGCCCTGAGCTAACATCTATTGCCAATCCTCTTCCTTTTTTTTCCCTTTTTCGCCTCAAAGCCCCGGTAGATAGTTGTATGTCATAGCTGCACATCCTTCTAGTTGCTGTATGTGGGACGCTGCTTCAGCATGGCTGGACAAGCAGTGCGTTGGTGTGCGCCCAGGATCCGAACCCGGGCCACCAGTAGCGGAGCGTGCGCACTTAACTGCCAAGCCATGGGGCTGGTCCCCGCATTGCATAATAATTAAAGAAACCACATACCAGGAATATATAAAGATTATAATATATCCTAATCATAGAATCTGAATTCTATTAAGCAAAAAAGGAGAAAATTATAAGGAGAAATCAGCAAATTCATAATCTTGTTTGTGATTTTTAACATATAATGTTCAGAAACAGTAGATCAAGTAAATAAAGATATGAGAAATTAGAACAACAAATTAACAAGCTTTCCCTAATACACACACACACATATATATATAGAGAGAGAACCCTACATTCAAGAAATAGATCATTTCCATAAAGAATATTTGGGGAAAATAATTTAGCACATAGCCACTAACAAAATAACTTTCAAAAGAATGATCATTATCCAGATACTATACTCTGAGTACAATGCAATTAAACAAGAAATATATATTAAAAGTTGTTTTTTATTTTTATTTTTTAAATTTTTTAATTTTTTTAATTTATTTTTTTTTCCCCAAAGCCCCAGTAGACAGTTGTATGTCACAGCTGCACGTCCTTCTAGTTGCTGCACGTGGGACGCGGCCTCAGCGTGGCAGGAGAAGCGGTGCGTCGTGCGCACCCAGGATCCGAACCCGGGTTGCCAGCAGCGGAGCGCGCGCACTTAACCACTAAGCCACGGGGCCGGCCCAAAAGTTGTTTTTTAAATGGCATATTTGGAAACTTAAAAATACACTCTTAGATAACCCATGAGTTTAAAGAGAAAATGGAAATTATATGTTATTTGACACAGAAAGCAAAAGAGCCACGTATCAAAATATGTAGGATGCTTTTAAATGAGAGGGAATTTTATAGTCTTAAATGCATTTATTAAAGATCAACAGAAACATTTTTGTGTTCAGTTGGAACAGTAAAAGGACAGAATGTATCTAAGAAAAATAGGAGGAAGAGCATGAAGATAGAGGCAGAAATTAATGAAATAGAAAGAATAAGCTCATACAACTCAACAGCAAAAAAAAAATCTGATTTACAAATGGGCAAAGGACCTGAACAGATATTTTTCCAAAGAAGACATACAAATGGTCAACAGGTACACGAAAAAGTGCTCAATGTCACTAATCATCAGGGAGATGCAAATCAAAACCACGAGACATCACCTCACATCTGTTAGAGTAGCTGTCATCAAAAAGACAAGAGACAAGTGCCGGACGAAGATATGAAGAAAAGTCCTCACTGTCGGTGGGAATGTAAATTGGTGCAGCCAGTGTGAAAAACAGTATAGGGGTTCCTCAAAAATTGAAAATAGAATTACCATGTGATCCAGCAATCCCACTTCTGGGTATATACCCAAAGGGAATGAAATCGCTGTCTGGAAGAGATATCCACACATCCGTGTTTATTGCAGCATTACTTACAATAGCCAAGACATGGAAACAATCTAACTGTCTGTTGACAGATAAATGGATAAAGAAATTGTGGTGTGTAAATACAGTGGAATATTATTCAGCCATAAAAAAGAAGGTAATCCTGCCATTTGTAACAATGTGAATGAACCTTAAAGGCATTTTGCTCAGTGAAATAAGTCAGACAGAGAAAGACAAATACTGTATGACCTCATTTATATGTGAAATCTAAAGAAGTTGAACTCATAGAAACAGAGAGTGGATTGGCGGTTGCCAGGGCTGGGGCTGGGAGGGGAGGGGGAACGATGGGTAGGGGAAATGGGTGAAGGAGGTCAAAGGGTACAGACTTGCAGTTATAAGGTGAATAAGTTCTGGGCGTGTAATGTACAGCCTGGTGACTATAGTTAACAATGTTGTATTATATACTTGAAAGTTAAGAGAGTAGATCTTAAAAGTTGTCACCATAAAAAAAAAGATTAAAAAAATGGTAAACTAACCTTATAATGGTATTCATTTGCAGCATATCCATATATCAAATCACCACATTGTATACTTTAAATTTCCACAATATATGTCAATCATATCTCAATAAAGCTGGAAAAAAAAGAAAGAATAAAGAGAAAAGCTGGTCCTCCTAAAAGACCAGTAAAATAGATAAACTTATAGTAAGGTTGGTTCCATCTTTTCAGAGAAACCAGAACAAATACCCAGATATAGATCTATATATCATCTATGTCCAAATGCAGGCTTGTCTTTATCTATATCTACATCTATATCAGTACCATTGATAGCTATATTAACTATATCCATAGCATCTGTATCTTCTATGACAAGATTTCTCAACCGTAGCACTATTGAAATTTTGGGCCAGATAGTTGTTAATGAGGGGCCATACTGTGCATTGTAGGCAAATGGTAGTATCCATGGTCTCTACCCTCTAGATGCCAGTGGCAACGCCTGTTCCACTCAGAAGAGGCAAAAATTTCTCCAGACATTGCCCAGCGTCCCCTCGGAGGAAAAATAGCCCCCAATGAGAACTGTCATATCATCTATATTATCTATAGTTATAGATGTGTAAACTGTATTCTTATCTTTTACTGTCCCAGTAAAAAGAGCTCAGAGCTAAGAAACCAGAGTCTATATAGAGTATTGGATGAATGACTTACCCATCTGTGACTAGGATTTCTCTGTAAAATGGAGACAGTAATTCCTACCTTATCTTCTGTGTAGTTTGTTTAGGTGCTGAAAGGAGATAGTTGGTATGAAAATCTTAGAAAAAATCCATATGTGCTAACAAGACAAAGATAAAATAACAGTAGAAATGCCACTAAAATCATAATTTGATGCTATAATTATTGTACTAACACATAAATTAATGTTATATGCATATTGAAATGATTTATTAAAAACAGGAACTGAAGCCAGGAGACTTGATATGGAATCATAACTTGGCTACTTGGTGATACATATAACAGTGGGCAAATGACTTATTTCAGTTTCGAAGTTTCAGTTCTTAATTGCTAACACAGGAATAGTAACCCAAACCTGGCAGAATTGTTGGGAGAGATAAATCCATTGCCCTATGTAAGAATATGGATCCATAGTGGGTATGAGAAGAAATACTTGTGGGATCCAAAACAACACTTCTTTCCTGTAATATTCTGAGACATATCCTTTTGAAGACAGACTTTTTCTCCAGTCATTTTGGTTATATATCTTGGAGTTTCTCTAGTCCATTTACCTCAGTCCCTAGCAATCTAACACACTACTCATTTCCACCTATGTGGCCCTAGGTTTCTATTCTCTATCGGTGACACCTTCTACTCACTTGTCATTCGAAAGGATACATTTCTCCTATTTGCAAATTTTGCAGGTGCTTCCCAATGACACCACACTTAGAAGTAATATCAGCTCTAGTAATAAAATAAGATTCACCAGATTCCCTTTCTGTAAATAGCTAGCCAGCACCATTTACTAAAATATTAAGACTCAAACCCAAACATGTTCCTCTTTGAAGAATAATATTGCTTCAGTGGCTACTAACAGTTAAACCTATTTCTGTGTTTATACTATAAATTCTTTGTTTTAAAAGTCAATGCCTCAGCTGTGAAAATTCTCTTTGTGGTTAAACTTGGCAGAAAGGTTGACACTCCAGAGTGATATTTTCCTTTCCTCAAGTTTAGAGGGAAAGCCATTAGTTTATTTTTAAGATCTTAGCAGGAAGACAAGGGGAGGGAGTGCCAACAGAGATGTTTCTGATGCTTTTTATTGCTAGAAAATTGAATAACCAGTTGGCTTTATTTTAAGCAATATGGTAACACAAAAACTTCCTTGTGACTTGTGAGGATTCTCTCCCGTATATGATACCACCAACCAGTCTAGTCGATTACAATTTTCTCTTTTAACATTTAGAGGGAATTCTGGCCCATGTGCAGTTATTCATTTTCTTCAGAAATTTCATAAGGATTTTTAGTACGGAAAGTTATTGAGCATGCAAGTTTCCGCGGATGAAAAGCTCCCTAAGCGTGCATTGACAAGGAGGACCAGGGTTGTTACAGTTTGTTGTGTCAATGATTTGCAAATAATGGGTCTCTGGGAGATTTTTAAATTGCAGCTTTCACTCCAGGCCATGGTGCTTTTTAGGATGAGCTGAGTTGCTCTGAGGCTTGGCACTCTTCAGTGCACCTTAGGCTGGGGCTCTAATACTTCCACTGAGATCGTAACAGCTGGCCATTACAATCAATCTCAATGACATATTTTTCTTGCATTTTTTCTTTTAATAAAAAACAAAAAAAGCACATTCAAAAGACACAATATTAAAGTTGTAACTTAAACCAACTACAGTGAAGAGCTTCCACTGAACGCCTTGAACACCATGAATTAAGTCTTTGCAGAACCATGTTTAAGCCACACATTGATTATAGTATGGACATTATAGTATCTCATTTTAAAGGGGGTCAATTTGAGTCAGTTAAAATGGCACCAAAAAGACACAACTTGTACATAGAATTAGGAAATGTGGGATAATCAAAGTATGAATTATGGATCAAAGTACATGAAGACTCTATATTAATATTAATATTTCCGCAAACTATAAAACATTTGGTAGGTTCTAAGTTCAGATTTCTCCAAATCACACTTCTGTTTTTTACACAAGCTGAGTTTTAACTGGTCAAGCTATCTAACTCAGAATCCCTGAAGTTAATCTAGTATTCTGGAATTGAGGAAATCAAGAGAATTTTTCAGATTATTAGCATCCCTTAGGATTTGACAGTCTGAAGGAGATCCCCGTGGGAGGGTAAAATACAGGAATAGCCTATGAATGTAACACTGACTCATCCATATAAAATAAAAATTTTAGAAAACACATTTCTTCAGAGGAAATTCTCCAACTAGGTGTAATTTCACCTTATGGAATATTAAAGAACTGATAGTTATCCATAAATACTACTCTGAACATGAAAATACATGTGATACATATGTTTATGATTTTTGAGTGTTCCTATGGGGTTGTCTTGCTTTTACTTGAAAATTGTGAGCTCCTTCACTGCAAAGATACCGTCTTCTACATTACTTATCATCCACTCAGCATCTATCATAAAGCCTGGCACAGTGGACAATAAATATTTGCTGAATTTGGAGTTATTGTTGAATGACTATTGTGCCTGTGCCAAAACTTCTGTGAACATTTCCAAGCAGCTCTGGTCAAAATTGAAAAGAACTGGAGAATTATTTAGAAAGTTAGAAAGAGCTAGTGTGAATCAGCCATTGACTGCTATCCACAAACTGCTGTAAAATTACCAATAGATGGTTGAGAAATTATAAGCAGTGGAAATTAAGTGAAGAGTAAAGAGATAATCATGACAACCTGAACTGTTGAGAGGGGATTTTTTTTTTGTGAGGAAGATTAGCCCCGAGCTAACATCTGTTGCCAATTCTTCTCTTTTTGCTGAGGAATATTGGCTCTGGGCTAACATCCATGCCAATCTTCCTCTACTTTATATGAGACGCCGCCACAGCATGGCTTGACAAACAGTGTGTTAGTCTGTGCCCGGGATCCAAACCTGCCAAAACCATGCCGCCGAAGCCGAGTTGCGAACTTAACTGCTATGCCACCGGGCCGGCCCTGAGAGGGTATTTTTAACTCACTATTGGATTAAGCCAAGAAAGAGCTCCCTCTCCCAGAAGATGGCAAGAAATGTTATAAAATGGAAAAGAAATATTTACGGAAGAAATAAAGATTTTCGATAACTGCAATATACTGATGGTAAGCTTATTTAAATCTTATAGGAGGGGAAAAAAGGATTGCATTAAGGTAACTAACAAAAGAGATGAATTGTGATTTTACGTGCCTTCTTTTATTCCCCAGAACATTTCTTTGGTCTTTCAAACCTTTGACAGATAGGATTTGGATATATTTTTCATTACGTATTGGCGGTGGACAGAGATGTCAGTAATGTGTTGAAGGATACAAGTAGTGATGAATGACGTAAATAGGAAATCCTGGCTGGTGGCAAAGTTTGAGATAACAATGACCAAGAAGCAGAAAGGGAAAAAAAGGCTCCATCCATGAGCCTTTGATGAGAGGTAGAGTCACCAGTACGTAGGAGGAAGGGAGAGATAGGCAGACGTGGAAATATTTAAAAAAAAACAGAACCTGGGATATGTTCCAAGAAACGGAAATTCAGACTTTGGAAGGGGGTGAAAGGATCGACTAATTTATTTATGCATTGTATTCAATATATTTTGACACTTATAAAAATCATAATAGAATTACTTGCTTCAATCCATGCTTCAAAGTTCCCCAGCAGCAAAAACTATGAAACCATGCTATTTTGAAAGCCATCTGGGCACGATCTTAGTTTAAGGTTGAAGCTCCACTCCTATGTGTGAGAGTGAAAGAGGAATGCTTTCGTTAGAGCTGCAGTCCATCTCCAACCTCTGGAGGTCTGAGGAGATATATCAGTCTTGAGTTTTCTTTTCTTTTTCTTCTCTGATTTTTTAAAATGTTGTATATCTTTATGTCTACATCCTGAAATAATTCCCTAAGAGTCAGAAACAGGTGAAGAGCCTTCTGTGGGATGATCCATGCACTCAGCTGCTTTAGATAACTATGAATAACGTGCCTTTCAATACAATTAGACCTAACAAGGTGCATGTGGAGAGGATGGGCCACTTTGTAACCACATTATCTAATCTCTGCTGTTGGCGTTTCAATCAATTGAGTTGACCTTTGATCTTGATGGCTGATGGGCACAAAGGATTTCCCGGCCCAGCTGCCAACTTTCCTGAATATGGCGCTATGACCAATATTTTAAAACTAATGAATAAATTAAACAAAAGGAAAATCCTACTAGAAACTGTGGGGGCTTGATGTTAACAAGTACTTTACTATTAGAATTAAACTGTAGAGAGGCATTTTTTCTCTTAATATTGATTTTCAGAATTTTTTTCCATATCTCAAATAATTTCAGAGTTAAGGGCTAAATTTCACAAAAATAAAATTAGATCTTCTGCAGTATTATAGAAATAGAAAAAAATAAAACAGAAACACCAACACATTCTTAAGGAGTCAGATTTTCTAAAAGCAAATGAAACTAATCGCACATGCCTGTTTGGGGTGAAGGCGTTTTTAAGGAACGTGGTTTGGTCTCTTTTAGCTCTCTATTGATAAATAAAGGGGTCTAACTATTCCAGACTGTCCTCTTTAAATCAACACGACCATGAAGTGTACAATATGCAGTTCAATGTGGGTGTCAAAGTCAACATCAGTAGATGATTTACCCCATGTTTAGCATTTCCTTCTTAGACGAATTTTAAAGAGAGTGCTTATTTTTCTAGAGTTCTTAAATACGACTTAATCCAGAGAAGCCTGTGACTACGTGTTGGCAAGCTAATGTTTTGACAAGAAATAAATCAATGCATGTGCATACCGGTGATGCATGAATCTCCCCAATAAAACATTTCGTAAAAATATGTCTTTCAAACCAATGTGTCTGTCATGATTCCTGGGCCAAATGTTTAGCGAACAGTTCATCTAAACACGACTGTCAAGAGAGAATGTTATTGGCTGTCAGCTTCCCACATGTAAGTGATTAATAAAGTGACAAATTCAAGATCAAAGCTCTTAAAGTCTAGGACAGATGTAGCAGTAAGTGTATAAGATATGGTTTTTGAACAGAGATGGTGCGTCCAGATCTGATCAGGTGAACATCCTATCCAATATTTCGTATGCTCCCTCTGTTCTGTCAGCTCACTGCCTAAAATATTTGAGGATAACATTTGGAAATTAGAAGACAGTATCTCACCATGTTGCCTGGACAAAAATAGAAGAGGATTCAAACATACAGTAACCAGGAATTCAGGGATAGTTGCTGATCTTGAATCAGAAATTATGGCAATGTATTATTTTTAACTTATAAACACAAAATATATACAATTTATTCTATTCATTTCACCCAATACTTTTTAAGGAAATAAAAACATTTTATTTTTTGAGTCTGTGAATTTTCATGAGACATGGAATCTCAGAGATTGTCAAGGAAATGTTCATTTTCCTTTGATAAGAATGAAAGATAATATTTTTTCCAAATGTTCAAGTGAAAACGTTCAAATTTTAAATTTTGTTATGTAACTTTATTAAGTAGTCAATAACTTGAAACAATTTGAAAATGTGATTTTGAATTCAAAGCCTTTTCCAAGTGTGTCAATACCTTTTATGTAAGTTATGACATTTTAATATATGGAGCATGCTAATTGCACAAACTATATGCTTTCTTTCATATTTCAAAGAGAATAGAGTTTTTTTAATGTTTAAATTTGCTAAATTATACTTAATCTAAAAATATATGAAGAGTTGCCTTATGTGGAATAAAAAACGATTTTATTACTGGCTGCTATATATGTAAATTATGTAGAATGACATCACGAAAAGCATAAAAGTTTGTGTTTAATATACTATTTTCTATTTATATATACATTGAGTTTGTATTGAAATGGCTTAACTGTATCAATCTAGTTTGCATGTGAATAAATTAATGACATTAAATTATTCTCTTTTGTAATTACAAAAGAGACATTGTGACAAAGGTCAATGATTTCACAATGTACTTTAAATAAATTTAATAGAAAATAAAATAACCTAATAACATCATTTAAATTATTTTTGTTCCAATTAAAATGAATTAAAATTAATGGCATCCTTTTTTATTTATTCATTCTGCTGCAAGGGTGTTTTATGTGGCATGCACTGATTTGAAAAAGGTAATGTTACATCAACTTCAAACCAGAAAAGCTAATGAATTCTAAAGGATAAGAGGGGGGAAAGGCCTAGGTTTCAGAAATGCTTTCATTGTGAAAATCTCCCTTCACCTGTGCCTCTCATCAGGCGAAAGGAACTTGTGAGTTCTGGTTATCACTGATTTGGGGAAAGACGGTCACCAACCAATGGACCAGCCATGACAATAAGTGTTGGCCCCATGTGCCGAGGGTCCAAAAGTAATCAGGCATTAGGCCTAATAAGAATCAGGTAATGTACCTAATAAAAGTCAGGCAACAAGCCTAATGAATCTTAGGCAGTGAGACTCAGGAAAACCAGGCAGCGGGCCTAATGAGACAGAGGCAACAGGCCTAATGAAAATTAGGCAACAAGCCTAATGAGAAATGTCATATACTTCACTTTGGTTTGTCACTCCATGAAAGTTTGTACTGTGTGCTCTAAGTGGACCCACTCAGAAACACACTGGCGGTGTATTTGTCTGACTAAGTGCAAATCAGTAGAAAAAAGAAGTGCTGTTAGTACATAAGGTAGAGCCAATGCACAATTTATCTGCCTTATTGAATTGTTTAAGCAGAATGAATTTGAAAACCATCAAGGCTGGCACACACCATCACAGAGGTAGTTTTTAGTAAATATGTCACAGCTCTAATTTTAAATTTATCCTGAGTTCCTGAATTTATGTCTTATTACTAGTCAAGCCTCTTTTCAGCTATTTATCCATTTATTAATAGTAATTTATTAAATCACTCAATAAGCATTTATGAGAACCTGCATGCCAGGTGTAGACCTGGCCCTAAAAGGAACCAGGCTGTAAGCTTTTTAATGTTTGTTATTTAGAAGGAAATAGAATCACTTACATAATTTCCGTGGTCCTTAGGTTTAAAAGAATATGACAAACACAGGAGAGATGTCAATCTTTCATTAATTCTTTCAGAAACTCTTTAGATGACTATGTGCAAAGTACGAAGTGACAACGGGGAAGAAACCTCTATGAGCCCTTCCCTGGTGGAGTTTTCAGTCCAGACAATTTCATTTAATACTTATTTCTCTTTCTAAATGATCGGACAGAAATTATAAAACTCCAAACTGTGAGAAGTACTATGAACTAAACAAAGAGAGTGTTATGATAGGTAGTACTGGGACAGGAGGACCAAGGTTTGGTTGTGGGATCAGGGAAGGCCTCTTGAGCATGAGAAGATGTGCTACAGACCACGAGAGCAGGAACAAATGTTCCTGACACAGAGACCAACATGAGCAAAGCACGACGGTGGCAAGCATGATTGAGGGACAAAAAGAAGATCACTTTGAGTTATCAATTGTTCATGAAATGGGCAACGTAAGATATAGTTTAAGGACTATAGAGGCAGATATGCCTCAGTTCAATTCCTCGTTCCTGCATTTAGTAATTTATAACCAAAAGAAACATTTACCCTCTTTTAGTTTTACATCCTTCTTGCATATAAGGCAATATATAACGTTATGACCTGTAAGATCTATATTGGGTAAGAACTGAACTAAAATATATTTTTTCATTCTTTCACTTACACATTTCAATTTGGTATAATTGTTTTTTTTTTTAATCTTAGAGCAAAAAAAAAAGACTGAAACCAACTTGTTGTTCGTAAGCAATTGAAATGTTGATTTTAATCTTTGCAAATATAAACATATTATCAAAACAATGTGATAGTAAATATGAGTCATCAAAATGAAGACTAAGTCTACAGTATAATATGATGAAATTTAATCACTTTAATTCTAAAATTATTTTAGTTGTGTCAGTGTTCTAGCAACAGAGTCAAAGAGTATCACTATATGCAAACATGACCTAGAACCATATAACAATACAATATGTATTGTAAATAAAATGTGTCAGATTTTATACTTTCAAAATTATGTTACTCAATCTAATTTTGCTTTCATTGTTTCTAGAATTAATATTAGAGAAAAGTAACAGCAACTGATTGGGGCATGATACATTCTTTTTGATTTCAGATTGGATTAGAACAAAAACCACAATAACACAGAAAAATATGTCTGACATGGTTTTCCTTCAGGAGATATTGAGTTTTTAGATTTTACCAAGTCCCTTGGAAGCTTTAGGGTTCTTACGATGCCTGGAGTCAATTTTGAACAACTTTGCAATTTACTATGGGGAATCTTAATTCAAATTCAACAAAACACTGAAAAAGAGAATGCTTTGGGGGCAATTAGGTTTCTCCGAGGACATCAATATGAGATCCCTGATGGGGAAAAGGAAGATGTAAATAATACATAGCTGTAATACAGCAATATGTTAAATGGTATTAATGATAAAAAATTACAAGTAAAAGGTTTAATCCTTATCCATTTTATTGAGAGAATTAGGACTAAGTCTAAAGACCAAATAAAAGTACATGAGAGCTTAACAATTACAAAAGCCCTGTTTAGGACTTCCATTTTACGCATTTATTCTAAAGTTTTTCATTTGTTTGATATAAGATGTTCTGGCTTGTATAATATCTCAGTGACAAAAAGTAAATGATTTTGTGTTTATAGTTCTAACAATGCCCTCTGTGTACATTTAATCATTCATTTAATAAATACTTTTTCAGGACCTACTATGTATTAGGTATTATTCTAAGTGTGGGATACAGTAACAAACAAAAGAATCAAAAGTGCCTGTTCTCCTCCTCCTTCCTTTTTTTTTTGCACATCTAATTTATGAATGGCATTGTATGCTTCCAGTTGTGTTGTATTAGGCGACATAATGTCTTTTAGCGATGTTAACATTGATTAATGGATTCAGGTGTTTTCAGCCTGATCCATTCATTACAAAATTTCCCATTGGCCTGTCATGGTTTTAGTGGTCATTGAGGATTATTGCCTAGAACGCATTAATACATTAGTTGTTATAAAATGGTAATGTCTTGAATCTTTCATTACTTCTGCATTTTACAGAATTCTTTTGTAAAGAACAACTTTCCTTATTAATTAGTTTGTTTACCTGGAAAGAAGTTTGTTCAGGAAAGAGGTGAGATGCTTGGTTCATACCCTGTGTTTATGATTGCAGAATAATGAGTGGATTCTCTGAGACAGGGAGCTGAATGTAGTTGTTTTGTTCCTGTCAATATCATTAGTAACTCAGAAATTTTAACATATTTGAGCTGTTTTGGATAGTCAAGTTGTTCTGTTTTTAAAGTGGGCTTCTAGGACCTTTCAGGAAGACCTAGAGGTCTTAGCTCCCTTTCTTTCTGGCAGAACAGGAGTTTTCAGACTCATCTTG
The DNA here is from genome assembly GCF_020826845.1 of Diceros bicornis minor. Classification (NCBI taxonomy): domain Eukaryota; kingdom Metazoa; phylum Chordata; class Mammalia; order Perissodactyla; family Rhinocerotidae; genus Diceros; species Diceros bicornis. The sequence continues at coordinate 19,448,488 of NC_080743.1, read as the reverse complement.
CACAATTCTTGCTCAGTCTGGGGTAACCTGTATCTTCAGGCATCCCTAGTTCCTTTTGTTGAAAGTGGTGTTCGGGGACCACGTCACACGTGCAGGGGGTATTCATTGCTACATGATTAGCCTTTCAGTGGACAAAGCTAGAAACAATTTTGTTGGTTATCTTTTCTAAGAAATTAACTACAAATTCATATTGTTGTTTCTAATTCAAATTTAAGATTAAAGGATTTTTAACTTTAAAAATGTGATTACTCCTATGGATCTTTTATTCTCTTTGGTGGAGACAGACAATTCAGAAGCCTCTAACCAAAGTATTACATTTTACTTAATCAATGATTACTCTTTGTATTAGAAGGAGAAATAGAATCTACTTCTCGAGTGAGCTTACGGTTTTCTCCTACTGCACCCATTAGTCTTCTCAACTCTTCTTATGTAAAATACTATTTCAGAAATAACACCATATTTTACTTAATATTTTATGACAAGAGCCAGTCAATTAAATGTAGTTATACCACCTTTAATCTTTTAAATTCTACAAAAATAAGTATTCCATTTTGATGTCATTATCATCTTGGATTCACAATGGCCAAGCAAACCGCTCATAAAGATGACAGAATTTCTGCTAATTATCTTAAAAAAAAATTAATGAATAGTCTTACAACAATTTATCTTAAATTCCCTTCTGAATAATTACCATTGTGATTCACTAAGAGGAAGAGCAAAAAGAGAAGACATCTTTTATCACATCTCATTGTCATTTTCCTCTTGAGATATTTAGTCATAAGATAAATTATTTTAATGTGGATATTTAATTTAATGAAATGAAAATTGCAATGATGACAAATGCATAAGATTTTAACTGCGAGTAATAAAACTCAACAAAAAACTTTTATTAAAGTATGTAAAAAGCCATTTTGAATGACAATACTATGAAAAATTGTGGCATTACTTCATTATTAGAAAAGCTCAATCTATAAACTGTAATCTCAGTGAGTGTGCTGGCAAAGAAGGTATTGTTTATCGTGGATGTTACAAATTCCAAAGGCATTTTTCCCTTTAAATATAATTTATGTTGCATAAAACCATAGAGAAATATTTTCAAATGTATAAAATGTGTCAAATATTGTGTATGAAATGAATACCCTATATTAAATATATGTATTTGTGGGAGTTAAGCAACCAATATGTTGACACATTAACCTATTGACCAATTAGGTTAAAATCATAGTTTTCCACACTCCTAAATTTTGCTGATGTTGGAGAGACAACAGTATTATCCTTGAAGAAAGGAAATGTGATTAAAATTCAGAATGGAACTTCTTCTTACCGTGACAGTAGATTAGTGATACCCAAAAGTCTGCACACTAAAAATCCATGGAGTCAAATAGAAACACAAAAATGTGCTAAAGTACTGGAAATTAGTGAAAAGAGAAGATCGAAGGTCAAAGTGTGGTGCAAATATTCATCTAGTTACAACATTGATGTGAATGGAACAATAATTAACAATCTGGATTATGCAGAGTAATAAGATCTACCACTAAGGGGCAGGAATAAGATCTGATTTAATCTTATTGGCTGAGACACAAGTGTCACTGATCAGACACAGACTCTCCACTCCAAATTCCCACTGATAAAAATTACTTCTGAACCAACCCAGGTTGGCTGTCTTTGCCCTTTACCACACTATCCATTTTCTTCATTCATTTGTTTGAACATTAGCAAGCATAGTATGGAGCAGATACATTTTAGTAACAAAAATAATTAATATAATTATATAATTTAATTTTAATAATAATTTTTAATATTATTAATTACTATTCTTGTGTGTGTTAATTTTTTAAAAAATATTGAGGGTGTACGATGTCTCAGGCAATGTTCTAGACACTTATATTCTATTGTCATTATTGCATTATCACTAAAGATAGGAAGTAGTAATCTCTTCATTGTATAGATGAGGAAACTGAAACTAATGAGTGACTAAGTTGGAGTTTGATTCTGGGTCTGACTGAATGTCTCTAGAGGAAGAGAGACAAAGAAAGGAAGAAGAGAGTGGACAAAAAATTTTAGAAAATACCGTTTGTGTCCTGGCTTTTCAAATTCAATGAAAGGAATGGTTTTTATAGGCTTAAAGAAAGAATAAACTATTTTAAATTATACTGAATTAGGCTGACAACAACAGCAAAAAGAAATCCAGTAAAGGGATCCAGAAATGCAATAAAAATTCATTTGCACATTTGGGGTATGTGGAAACGTTCCTACATAATTAAGTGTTTCTCAACCTCTCAACACATGGGAGAGAGAATAAAATATATGAAAATAATAGGAGAAAAGGTAATAGATTGAGAAGAGGAAGAATGGACTAAGTGACTCCAATCTTGAAAACGTTCCTAAAGAAGAAATCAGAATAAAATTAAGAGAAACACTACTGAAAGACATGATTGAAGAAAAACTTTCAGGAGATGAAAATTTTTTGAAATTACAAATTAATGACTATCAATTGGCAAAATAAATGAATCAAACTCTTATTTAGACAGTCTAATCATAGTTTAGACTTTAGGGTATAAATAATTCTACATGTATCCAATCAAAGGGAAAAGAAAAACGTGATATATACAAAAGCAAAAATGTTGATTTTACAGTTCTCTGGGGACATCTGAACACTCAAAATAAATCAATAATTTTCTACAGAATTTCAAGGGATAGACTCAAATATACAATCAAGGTGTTGTTCCTATAGTAATGTAACAGGAAGATAATCTCAGATAACTGAGAATCCATTAAGCCCATTACTTCTGTCCCCTTGCTGAAAAATATTTTTTGAAGATATATTTCAGCTAATGGGAAGAAGAATAAAAATAAAAACTCAGAATCAAGTAATTGTTTTCTATAGAAGTAAAGAGAATGTGGGTTAACATTGATATTCAGTTAAACAAATAGAGTTAAGTATAAAATATTGTGGTAAATATGGCAACAAAATAAGACTTAAGCAAATAAAAATTCTTATGATTTATTTATTTTTGTTTTTTTTTGTGTGAGGAAGATTGACCCTGAGCTAACATCTGCTGCCAATCCTCCTCTTTTTGCTGAGGAAGATTGGCCCTGGGCTAACGTCTGTGCCCATCTTCCTCTACTTTATATGGGATGTTGCCACAGCATGGCTTTACAAGTTGTGCATTGGTCTGCACCAGGGATCCGAACCTGTGAACCTTTAACCACTGAAGTGGAGTGCACAAACTTAACCACTTCCCCACCGGGCTGGCCCCTCTTATGATTTATTTTTATTATTAAAAACCTTACTCTATGATCCTAGATTTCATTTGCAAATATGAGAAGTTGACATGAAAGGAAAAAGAAAATAAAAGTGTAAAAACTATTTTTAGTTCTCAACTTTGATTATCTACCTTCCAAATAACTATAAAATGTGAAAACAAACTACCTATAACTTATGTAGAAAAGAATGAAGCGAAACAAAACAATAATGAAATATAGAAGAAACAAATAAATAACAAAACTGGAAAACATTGTGACAATGGGTACAACAGGTTTTTAAATGCCTATACCAATTGAAATGACATTTATACAATGCATGTTATTGTACAATATAGACAAAATTTGAAGATATGAAGAAAAGGCGCTAAACTATTAAAAGTGGTTAGTAGATAGGGTATATTACAAAAGACTAATTTTCCCTATATTTTCTTAAAAGATTTTTAAATGGGGCTGGCCCGGTGGCATAGTGGTTAAGTTTGCACACTCCACTTCGGCGGCCCGGGGTTCACGGGTTTGGATCCTGGGTGCAGACCTACACACTGTTCATCAAGCCATGATGTGGCAGTGTCCCACACACAAAATAGAGGCAGACTGGCACAGATGTTAGCCCAGGGCCAATCTTCCTCACCAAAAATAAAAAAGATTTTTAAAAGCAGCAATATGAGATATACCCCCCAAACTCAATTATGATATTTAACAAAAGGGTAGTGGGTACGGATGAAGATATTTCAGATTAAGAAAAAAATCAATAAATTAACAGTGCAATTTTAATATAAAATTGAGTAGAATTAAAAGGGAATGGTTTAAAGTTGAGGATGAAAATAATTCTGTTGATAAAAGATGCATCAATAATATTATTTCATCCTTAGTTTTAAGCCATTCTACTTTAAACAAAGTAAATTGTCCTTTGAAAAGAGGAGCTGATTCTGCTTAAAAAGTACACAATTTTTGAGGCCGGCCCGGTGGTGCAAGCAGTTATGTGCGTGCGCTCCGCTGCGGCGGCCCAGGGTTTGCTGGTTCAGATCTCCGGTGCGCAACAACACACCGCTTGTCAGGCCGTGCTGTGGCTGCGTCCCATATAAAGTGGAGGAAGATGGGCATGGATGTTAGCCCAGGGCTAGTCTTCCTCAGCAAAAAGAGGAGGATTGGCAATAGATGTTAGCTCAGGGCTGATCTTCCTCACACACACAAAAAAAGTACACAATTTTCTATCTTTCAACATATTCTTTAAAATTTATGAAATCAATTATAAAATGCTCTCTAACTTTAAAATTTAGAATTATTCTCTTTACATTTCTAACAAACAGTTTTGAGGTCATGATGTTCAGTGCAAGAGAGTTAAAAACAACATGCAATTTTACTAAATTTTACTTTGTATAAAGTAGAATATGTAGCAATCTTTCTACTTACAACACATATAACTTGAAGGCAAAAATTTAATCAAAGAAGAAGGAGGAAGAGGAGAAAGTGAAGAAGGAAAGAAGAGGAAGAAGAGGAAGAAGGAGAAGGGAAGAAGGTAATTATAGATGGAGCAAAATGGGGGATTATAATTTTAAAGACTTTTATTATTTAAAAAAAGAATAAATTGCCATTTAGAACAGTTTTTGAGCATATTTAGTGCTATAGGTGTGCATTATTGTTATTGTAATTATTAATGTTAATGAATGAATAGTAAATAATAGCTTTTAATTTTGTGTTCATAAACAGTTTTTAAAATTATAGAAATTATATTTGATGTGTGAAAAAAGAAGCAGGACACAAAATCAACAATTTAAAAATTGCATAGAAAAAAGGAATCATATGTTCAAAGGACGTTAGTGATTTCTCGTAATTGGTTTTCAAACTGGGACCTGTGTAACCTTGGGTACCTGAAGGCTTTCTGAGGTATACAGAGTACAGAAAAGATTAAGGAAATTAATTTCTGTTTTTGAAAACCAAGAATCTTGGAGTTGGCTTTTTGCAATATTTTATTTTATCCCTGGCTGAGCAAAAAGAGTAAAGGAGGGGCTTTTTTTTTCTGTTAAGCCAGGAGAAAGACATTGGAAATGTCTGCTTTAATTTTAGCTGGCTACTCCTGATCTTGAGCATTAAAACAATGTGGAACAATAGTGGAAAATTGATAAGATATGTAGTTAGATATAAACTAGGACAGAGTTGGATCAAGAAAGGAGCAGAAAACAAACCTCAATCTTGGTAATGAATGTGTTCTTGGTGCTCTTTCTAGGTTGAAATCTTAAGTACTAAGTACAGGATAGGAGTAATACTTGCAAAACATACCGGAAACAGTGTTCCTTTCTTTCTCTTCTGTCTCCTGTCTTCACATGCCATCACTAATTTTATTCTATCATTGGGCTAGATCCTTTTGTCTATTAAGGGTCATTTTGGGATATTTTTTAGACTCTGCTATTCATTGTTTACATTGGGCATAGTGCTTAGTGTTCTGAGTAATATAAATTATGAAAAATGTTTGGGAGGCGGAAATTTCTTAGATGTTTATGGGTACACAGCATTCAGAATGCCAAGGAGGTATTTCATCTTAAGAGTTAAACCCGACTTGGAGGAAGAGGTTTTTGTAACTATATCATTAGTAGAATTTCCAAATCTTCTCACTCTTACCACAATTCACTAGGGTTAGGAGGAAGAAGAGAGAATATTAGCAGGGAAAAAGGATAAAACTAGTGTAGGCCCTTTGAGAGTTTTCTCATCCTATCATATCAATGGTTTGTCCTTATGACGTTTCAAATATGCTATGACCAGAAACCTAAATTACTTAGATTTTATATACTTTATAGTCCTCAACTTTGAGTTTCTTTCTAATTCTTTGGAGGCTGAAATTGACCCCTAAATTACCAAAAGTATTATGATGCAATTAAGCAGAATGGAAAAAAAGGGAAAACTATTATGCAAATGTTTACCTATTCAATAGACCATCCTGCTACAAATGCAAACTGATAGGATTTTATTTCTTTTTTTCATATCTCGCACAATTTTTAAAAAGCAAAGCTGTATGAGTTTTTATTTATGAATATCACGTACTTGTATGATTATAATATTGCACCTTATCAACGCCTTGCTCTCATTTTACAACCACACTCTTCCAGGAGTGAAGTGAATAAGAAGAGTAGGAGATGAAATCAAATAGACAAGAGCTTTGGCTTTGCTCTGAGTGAAACAAGGAGCCATTGTGGGGTCTTATGAAGAGGAGTGACATGATCTGACTCATGTTTTAAAAGGATTACTCTGGCTGCTGAGTTGAGATTAGACTGAAGGTAGCAAAGAAAAAGGCAGGGAGACTACCTAGGAGGCTTTGTGGTGTTCTAGTCTAGAGATGTTGGTGGCTCCGTTGGGATGGTAGAAGCGTATATGGTGAGATGTAGTCATGTTCTAGATTTATTTTGAGGGTAGAGTCATTAGATGTCTCAACAAATTGGTTGTAGGGTATGAGTGAAAAATGGAAGTCAAGGAATACTTATGAGTTTTTGGCATAAACAAGTGGAAGATGGAGTTTCCAGTTATTTGGAAGAGGGAACACTGAAGGTAGAGCAGGTTTCAACAGAGAAGATGTGCAATTTGGGATATGATGGATTTGAAATGTCTATTGGACATCTAGACAAAGACGTCAGCAGGCAGTTGGATATATGAGTCTGTAGTTCGGGAGACAGTTCTGTAGATATAAACTGTAGACATAAACATGGGAGTCATGGCAAAGTGATGGTATTATAAGTCATGAACTCTGTGAGATTACCAAGGGAAAGTGTGTATGCAGAGGGTAGAAAGAACACAAGTTAGTCCTGAGGTGTTCCAATATTAAGAGGCTGGAAAGAAGAGGAGGAACCAGAAAAAGAGATCGAAGAGTGACAGTGATGTAGGAGGAAATTCAGGAGAGCTTGGTGTCCTGAAGCCAAAAAGGGGGAAGAAGTGATAAAATTTGTCAAATGCTGTGATAGATCAAGATGAAGTCTGAGACTTGTCCATGGACTTAGTAATGGGGATTCCATTGATGACTTTGATAAGGGCATCTTTGGGAGAGTGGTGAAGTTTAAAGCCTAATTTGGGCAAGTTTAAGAGAGGAGGAAAGGAATTGGAGACAGTGTGTGTAGACTAACATAGGAGTTTTGCAAGTAAGAGAAGCAAAGAAATAGAGCCTTAGATAGGAGGAGAAATGGAGTAATGTTTTTAAGAGAGGAGAAATTACAGTATGTTTATATGGTAATGTAAATGGTCCAGTTAAGAGGAAAAAAGAAGAAATTGATGATGTATTATTTTATCATCTATTTTCACAATAAGCCCATAATATAATTCTGTTATTTTCATTATTTAGATGAAGAATCTGAGAACAGAAAGTTTAAGTGACATGCTCACTTTTCTATTTCTGATTTATGTCGTTCTTTCAAAGCTTCAATCATTCGCATTATTTCTTTTGCCTTATTTTGAACTATTTGTTTGTTTCTGTCTGCTTTGTTGCCTTGTGTGTTATCATTAACAGAAAGGACATTATTCAGTCTATTTTAAAATTTATTCTTATGTCTTTTTTGAGCTTTATTGTAAAACTTTTTTCCTTTTTTTTGTTTTCTATGTTTACATAGTAAGGGGTTTCCTGGACTAATGGAAACAGATTTCTGGGTATTTGGAGGGAATGGGCCAAGATAACTTTCCAACCATTATGGCGCCCTCTTCTGTTACTATGAAGTTCTCGAAAAATAACCTCTGGTGTCTAAAATAGTTGAACTCATAGAAACAGAGTAGAAGGATGGTTGCCAGGGGCTGGGGGTAAGGGGAAATGGAGATTTGCTATTCAATAGGTATGAAATTTCAGCTATACAAGGTAAATAAGTTCTAGAGATCTGCTGTATAACAGATCTATAGTTAACAATACCATATTGTACACCTAAAAGTTTGTTAAGAGGGTAGAACGTGTTAAATGTTCTTACAACAATAAAAATAAATGAATAAGCTTATCTGGTTTTATTAATGAATGTAGTCTCACCTCTGAGAGCTAAGCCTGAGTCAAGAAGATTCTCTGGTTCCGGTGCTGGTGCTGTGGTTCCTAGATTTACGGGTCTTGCACTACAAGGTGGTGCTTTCTACTTTCTACCTTATATTTTTCTCTTAAGATACTTCCTGAGATCAGTCTCCTCAGGACCACTAATTGCTCTCCCCTCCCCTTAATTATCTAAAACCTTTCTTCCTTACTCCTAAGTTTCCTTTCCTACGCTATTTGGATTCTGCTCTTAGCAATTTTCCCTCCAGGGTGAGGCTCTGTCCTTTGGGATCAGAGAATTTATTAGACATTTCTGAGGTTACTATGGGCTTTCTATATGGAAAAAGGAAATGAATGTTTATCTCCCTTCTCTCACACCATATATTAAAATAAATTTCATGTATCTAGATCTCCATTTAAAAAGTCAATAATAAAGCTGTCAGGAAGAAACAAAGGAGACCATCTTTGTGAACACGGGTGTACAAACATTTTTTTTTCCAAGGGTACACAGAATTACTGACTCGAAAATGAAAAACTTCTGCAAATCAATAAAAAAAGGAAGATAACCTCATAAAAAATGGTTGAAAGACTTAAAACAGGCCTTTTCAAAAGAGAATACCCGTATGGTCGGTAAACATGAAGAAGTTGTCAACTTCATTATTCATCAGGAAAATATAAATCAGAACCACGATTTACACACCCAGCAGAACGGCTAAAAAGGAAGACATCCACTCCAAGCGTTGACTAGAATGTGGAACAACTGAACTTGCCTATACTGCTAGCAGAAATGCAAGTTATTGTAACTGCGTTGGAAAACTCTCTGGAAGTATCAAAGAAAGCTGGACATATGCACAGCCAGTGGTTCTACTCCTAAGTATATATCCAACAGAAATCCATTCATTTGTTCACAAAAAGATTTGCACAAGAATGTTCATAGCGACACTATTCCTAATAGCTTGCAAAACTGGAAATCACCAAAATGTCTATCAACAGTAAAATGGACAAATAGATTGTAGTACTTAAATACAATAGAATATAGCAGTGAATCATTTTGAATGCATGCAATAATGTGGAGGAATCACGTAAACAAAATTTTGAGTAAAAGAAGGCAGACCCAAGAGTACCTACTGTATAATTTAATTTGCATAAATTCGAAAACAACAAAAGTAATCTATGGTGTTAGACGTCAGAATAGCAGAAGCCCTTGCTAAGGGAGCAGTAGTGATTGGGCAGGGCAATGTTGCTCTGTTTCTGGATCTTGACATTGATTATTTATGTGTGTTAACTCTGTGAAAATCCAGTGGTCTGCACACTTATAATCTGTAAGTTATTTTCAATAAAGAGTTTACTTAAAAATACAAATAATAAACAGATAGCTGGTAACAGCCATAGTTTGGCTAAATGTTGAACTCTGTTTCATCTTGTTAGAGGTTGTATATCTTATCTGTGGTGGGGGTGGTGGGGGATCCACCCTGATGCTGTAGTCCTGGAGGAAGTGGAAGCGGGGTAGTTACTTTCTTTCTTTTGAACATACTCTTTTGGATGCCTGCAGAATCCACTCTCAGGGAATGTTTATTTGTAGAGGTCACATCTTCATTACTTTGGGCCAAAATCCATTGCACTTTCGGTATTATTTAATAAGAGTATTGCTTTTCTGTTGAGAAAGGTTGAACAACGCTAATTAAATAGACTTAGACTCAATGTTACCCCTGTCTCTGCTGTCAAAATCCATTCTCTGCCCTGTGAAAAGGCTCATGAAACAGCAGCTAGTCTTCACTAATTTATTTCATTCAATTAAAATTAGATTACACAATTGAACTTTTTTCTTGTCTTTTCTATATAACATTTTAGTTAATTGCTTAATTAAAACTGAAGCCTGATATTTGTTTCTTTCTCTTTAGGAAAAAAGAAAAAAGAAAAGGAAAAAGAAAACACACTAACTACTGCTTTCTAATTCAGTTATTCAACAGGAAGCTCTGGAAATAATCTTCCACTACCAAAGAAAGAAAGAGATTATACCTTTTCCATGAAATTATTTGTTTAAAAAGATATGAGCATGTTAATTATTAAGTTCAATGTTAGATTCCAGTTTCTAGGAAGGCATTTAAAATGCAACCATATTCAACAAATACTTTTTTTTTTTTTTTGGTGAGGAAGATCAGCCCTGAGCTAACATCCATGCTAATCCTCCTCTTTTTGCTGAGGAAGACGGGCCCTGAGCTAACATCTATTGCCAATCCTCCTCCTTTTTTCCCCCTTTTTCTCCCCAAAACCCCAGTAGATAGTTGTATGTCATAGTTGCACATCCTTCTAGTTGCTGTATGTGGGACGCCACCTCAGCATGGCCCGACAAGTGGTGCGTTGGTGCGCGCCTGGAATGCGAACCCCAGGCCACCAGTAGTGGAGCACATGCACTTAACCACTAAGCCAGGGGGCCGGCCCCAAATATTTCTAATTTTCATTGTACACACACACACACAAATCCCCAAAATACCAACTTGAGTTTCCTTAGTATCTTCATCATTCTCCAGTGGCCATTCTACACTTGGAAATAGATAGTGACCTCCTCTACTGGTTTTAATATATAGTACTGTTGCTCCAGAAATCTAATCTCCTCCAAAATAATTACTACCATTTGTACAGTGGTTACTATTTTGACATTGCCAAATTGTTTTCTGTACATTAACTCATTTAATATTTATAACATCCTATGAAACTGGTATTATCATTATTCCCTGTTTATAGATGGGAAAACTGAGGCACAGGGTAGTTAAGAGACTTGCCCAAGATTATACAACTAGTAAATGGCAGAGCTGGGATTTTCATCCAGAGTTTCATTTTCATTCTGTTAATTTATACTTAGGAGTCACACTCTTAACCACTGTATTGTAATGCCTCCAAGAAGATACACACAGGCCAACAGGTAACTCTCCTTCTGACGCCACAGAATTTATTTTTTCTATTAATTCACAGCTACTTACTGAGATTCTACGGTATGTTGTACTAGGTGCTGGGTAAACATGAGTGAGTAAACAGGTATAGTCCTTGCCCTCATGGAACTTAGAGACAAACATGATGATGTATGTTAACTAAGCTTATCATGGAAATCATTTCACAACGTAAGTCAAGTCATTATGCTGGACACCTTAAATTTATATAGTGCTGTACATTAATTATGTCACAATAAGCTGAAAGAAAAAAAGACAATAAACAGGTGAAAATAAATAAACATAGAACTAAAGAAAAAGACAATTAATACACATATATTCAGACAGCCCTTACTTTGCACTGTTCCAGAATACACAAATTTTAGTTTCTGCATTTACTTAAAGCCAGCCCCTCAACAACATAGTTCAAATTTCAGTTCCAATAGTATATTAACTATGAGTAATTGCCTGAAGTACAAAATGGGCTGCTGGCTCTTCAGTCCACAAATTGCTACACAAATAACTGATGCGCATTATGATCAGTGACCATTCACATCACTTCTTTCAAAGTCTGTGGTGGCTCACTGCTCATCTGTTATTCAGTTCACATATATACGGTAAAGCCTTTAGCTGTGTTACTTCTTTGTCTCCCAGTAATAAACCCACATGACATTGTACAAGTATGGATAATTGAAAAGAAGGAATCAGGCAACAAAGATGAACATGCAGCAAAGAACCAAAAAGTGATAATGCTGACAGTGAAATTAAAATTGAATGTAAGTAGAGTTATAGGAGAAATAGCTGATCATGTTAACAGTGCTGCCATTTCAGAGACTCCAGGTATGCAGCCAGAGGAGCTTAGTGAAGGTGAATTTATTGACATAAATGAGAAAAATGAGTTTGACATAAAGGACAAAGCTGTCCCAGAGTAAGTGACATGAGCAAAAAACTTCACATTAAAGAAATCTCAAAGATGTTTCATGACATTGAAAGCACATAGAATAAAGTGTTGGGAACTAATCCAAACTTAGAAGGGAGCATGAGAATTTGCCAGGACATAAAACACATGTTTGCTTTGTAAGTTACATCATGAGAAGAAGGCAAGACTGTGCAACAGCTTTTGATAACTTTTTTTTTTACAAAGAAATAAAACACACGTTTATTGTCAATGTTTCTGATGTATTACATTATAATATACTAAGTAAATATTAGTTTTACTATATTTTTTATTTCCCTAACCATTTATAACCAACAGTAAGAGTATGCTTAATGTTTGACAAAAATTTTTAAAGGTCATGGAACAATTGTAATTTTTCCGTCTATTATTAAAATAGCTTGCATGATTTCAGCTTGAATGCTCATTTTTAGAATCCTACACTATTGTGCAAAGCAAAAATCACCTGTACAAAAGAAAAAACCAACAATCCCTACTCCCCAACAAATGTCTTTTTCCTATTACTACTCCACTGGGGAAACAAGCATTAATATAATATTTCTATAGCTCTTCTCCTAGATTATCAATTTCAGATCTTTTGACTTCCTGCTATAATAGATGAGAATTTTGCTTATGCTCATTTTTCCTCTCCTTGTCGCAATATAGTTATGCTACCATTTTTAGTTCAGCTAAAATTAATTAATCTTTGCATTTATAAATAATATAGCCTGCTTTTATTTTCTCTTTCGTAAGCTATGTATAATATCTTTTGACTCTGCACATAGAAAAATACAATATTAATACTCTATGAATCCTTCTGACACCTCTTAACAGCCAACTCTAAAATTCTTGCATTTGTACTTTTTTATTATCAAGGTTAATTGAAGTTATTCAGTTATATAGTCATACACCTATAGTTTTCTAGTGCAGATCTGCTAGTGATGAATTTTTTCAGTTTGTGTATGTATAAAAAATGCCTTTATCTTCAAGTTTTGAAAGATATTTTCGCTAAGTGAAGAATTCTTAGTTGACAGTGTTTTAAAATTCAGTACTTTAAAGGTGTTGCTCCATTGTCTTTTAGCTTGCATTGTTTTTGACAAGAAATCTGCCGTCATCCTTATTTTTGTTTCTCTGCAAGCAATATCTTCTTTTCTCTGTTTTCTTTCAAGATTTTCTTTTACTACAGATTTTAAGCAATTTGTTTATCATGTGTCTTGATGTAGGTTTTTTCCTCCATGTTTTTGTGCTTGGGCTTTGTTGAGCTTCTTGAGTTTACAATTTTTCTTCAATTCAGACATTTTTTGGCCATTATTTCTTCAAATGGTTTTGCCTCCCACATCCTTTGGGAACTCCAATACATATAGTTGACGATTTGTAGTTGTCCCACATTTCACTGATGCTCTGTTAATTTTTTTTGATCTTTCCCTGTGTTCCATTTTGGATCACTTCTATTGCTATGTCTTCTAGTCACTAATCTTTTCTTCTGCAATCTGCCATTAGTCTGATGCAGTGTATTTTTATCTCAGACATTAAAATTTCCATCTCTAGAAGTTTGATTTGTTTATTGTTGTTAATAGTTTTCATTTCTTCACTTAACTTTTTGAGCTTATGGAATATTGTTATAATGTCTGTTTTAATGTTATTGTTTGCTAATTCTAACATCAGTGTCTCTTTTGGGTTGGTTTTGATTGATTGATTATTCTGTTTATTCTGGTTAGTGCTTCTCTGCATGCCTTATAATCTTTGATTGGTTACTTACCATTGTGAATTTTACTTTGTTTGTGTTTGTATAAATATTCTCGAGTTTTGTTCAGGATGTGGTTAAGTTACTTGGAATCAGTATGATCCTTTTAGTTCTTTTTTTCAGATGGGACCAGAGCTGAGTTAAATCTAGGGTTAATACCCAGCTTCCATACTAAGAAGACAAGACCTTTTTTAGTATTCTTATCAAAACCTCCTGAATTATGAGGTTTTCCACACTGGTTGTTGGATATAGTCACTATTCTTGGCCCTGTGTGATCTTGGGGCACTGTCCTTTTAGTCTTTTAGTGTTTCTTTCCCATCCTAGCGTAGTTTCCTCACACAATTGTGCTGATCAGTTCTCAGTTAAGTCCTCCAGAAGGACCTTCTGCAGATCTGCAGAGTTCTCTCTCCATGTAGCTCTCATGTCTATACTCTGTCCCACTCCAGGCAGCAAGCTGGGGCAATCACAGGACTCACCTTGTTTGTTGCAAAATTTCTCCGGAATCATTGTCCTCCATTCTGGCATTCCTGATGTTGATGACTTGAGTCTTGTTGTTTCATGTATTTTGCTCTATTTTTTAGTTCTTTCAGGCATGGGGATAGATTTAATTTCTGCTACCCCTGGTCATTATTTGAACTAGTATTTGTTGAGTACTGAATCTTAATAATATTAACAGTGATATGCAATAGGAAATTAATAAAGAAAGAATTAAAAAAAAAAACTCTTAGTACTGAAAGTTTAAAATGCCCAGAGACATAAACATGTTTTAAGGCATAATTATGCAAATAGATGGCAAAGTTTAAGATAAAGGTGTCAACACTTCAACTTCACTTAGTATGAAGGAGCAAAGGTCAAACAAAAATATCTTAATTCATAAGGACATTCTAGAAACCCTTATCAAAGGGACAGTGTAAATTTTACTAGTTTGGCTCATTAAATTGAAAATGGACTTGAAAAATGTCATGGGGAATTAGAGGTTAGATAAGTCATAATCAAAGGAATTAGTAATAGACTATGTCTCATGAGCTCCCAGAAAAGAAAATCTCAGTTGAAATTATTGAACCCACAAAGGTAATCATTTGCCTAGCTGGGTCATAATCCTGTAACCAACTGTCTTGTTTAGTACATAAATACACATAATACTCAAACTCTCCTTTATAAACTTATAGATTACAAAAAAATATGAATTGATGTTCAAGTATATACATGTTATATAAGTCACACTTTTGGATAAGGATTTGTAGATACCTGAACCTATCATTTTATAGACAGGCTAACTAGACAGAGTATTCCAAATGCAGCTCATTGGTTGGCTTTAATAGAACTTAGATATTTAACATTACTGGACTCTAGGAAGTATTCTGGACTTCCGGCTATGACTCAATTAAATCATATCCAAAGCTTAAGTACCAATTTCTCTCCTTTGAATTATATTTTAATGTTTTCTATCATTGTCACCATTTTTTAATTTGATTTGTTTTCTTAAGAATACTCTTTAAAACACCGCGTTCAGGGTCAGAACTCTTGGATTTTCTTTCCTAGGAAGTTAGTCAGTCTCCTCGATAGTTTTAGCTTGTTTCTTTAACCGTGAAATGTGGCTAAAAACCCTTGTCTTTTTGGCTTTCCTAATAATATATCATGTCTTAAGCACTATGTAGGTATGAGGGTTTCTTTTTTTATTGTTCGTCTTTCAGAATATGGTGCTATTTCTGAATGTGTAAATCTGAATATAAACCAAAATTTGAGGAAATGAATTTTCAAAATGCAAGTCTGTCATCATGCACAGTACACCAGACACTTAGCTATTTTATTAAGCCTGAAAAGATAAGAAGGCCTAGCAGTGATCAAAATCTGAGAGAACAACGAAGTGCTAGAGTAACATACTTCAAGATCAATAACCAGGGAGCAGCATGAAACCTCAAAAGACAGACAACAAAGAGACCTGAAAGAGATTGTTTAGAAAGAGAAATAATTATTAAATGAAACTATCTGAATCTAACTGGAAAAAATATTTATAGATGGAATAACATGGGAAATCAAAGATCAGAGTAGAATTGAATTTAAATTCGTTAGACTCCAGCTTATCAATAAAATGACAAAAATTAACCTTGTTTTGTGTAAGGCAATGCTTTGCCATACTATTCTAAGACCCAAATTCACTTTTCTTTATAGCACGAGGTAGCTATGTGGTATTAGGTCTGTACTTCCATTGGAGAAGACCTGTTGGTTAAAACATGCTGGAGTTATATGGCCTAGATTAAAACATCTGTTCAGGATATTAGATAATATTAAAGAATTATTGTTTATTTTCCTAGGTATGGTAAAGGTATCAGGGTTATGTTTTTTAAAAGGGTCCTTATCTCTTAAAGCTAGATTCTAAAATATTTAGAGTTAAAATATATAATATGGGAATTTGCTTCAAAATAAGACAGAAGGTGGTGAGAGTGTAGGGATTTGGATAAAATAAGACTGGTCATGAATTGATAATTATTGAAAGCAGATGATGAGTTCATACTATTATTATCTCTACTTTTCAATTTCCTTGAAATTAAAGAGAAACAAAGCAAAACAAAACTTATTCCATCATATAAGTGCTCTGTGACCTTACACAAGTTATTTAATACTCAATTCACCATTTATATGAGAGAGAATAAGAGATACCTGCCATAGGACTGTTTTGAGGACTAAATAAGTTAATTGATGCAATGCACTTAAGATGTTGTCTGTCTCGTGGAAGGTGCTGTGTAAATACTACATTTTTAAAGAATATTCTCTATTCTATGTCCAGTTTTTCAAATTAAACTTTTTATTTTGAGATAATTATAGATTCATATGCAGTTGTAAGAAAAAATACGGAGAAACCTTCTGTCACATTTACCCAGTTTCTCCCAATGGTAACAGCTTGCACAACTATAGTACAACATCACAACCAGATATTAATATTGACATAGTAAAGATACAGAATATTTCCATCACCACAAGGATCCTTCATTTTGCCCTTTTCTAGCCACACCACTTCTACCCCTTTTTACCCCCTTGCTACAACAAATCTGTTCTCCATTTAAGAATGTTATATAAATGAAATAATACTGTATGTAACATTTTGGGATTGACATTTTTTACTCAGCATAATTCTCTGGAGATTCATCCAGATTGTTGTGTGTATCAATAGTTCGTTGATCCTTGTTGCTGAGTAGTATTCCATGATGTGGACATTCCATAGTTTGTTTAACCATTCATATTCACTAAAGAATATCTGGGTTATTTCCAGTATTTGACTATTATGAATTAAGCATCTTTAAACATTTGTGTACAGATTGTTGTGTGAACATAATTTTTTATTTCTTTGGGATAAATGCCCAGGAACCCAATTGTTGGGTCATATTGTAGTTTTATATTTAGTTTTTTAGATACTACCAAAATGTTTTCCAGAGTGGCTTTAACATTTGAAATTCCCATCAGCAATGGGTGAGTGATCCAGTTTCTCCGCAGTCTTTCTAGCAAGAATTGAATAGTGTTCTCACTATTTTTTGTTTTAACCACTATGGTAGGTGTGTGTTGATATTTTGTTGTGGATTTAATTTTGTTGGAGATCTTCCCATATACTTATTTACCATCTGTATATTCTCTGCAGTGGAATGTCTGTCCATGTCTTTTGCCCATTTTATGATTAGATTGTTTGTTTTTTATTGTGAGTTTTAAAAAATATTTTGTCATTCTTGTTCATTTAACATTCAACAAATATTTACTGTACAAGACTAAGTGCCAGGCCCTGTTCTAGGTACATCAGTGAGCAAAATATTGATCTCGTAAGTTTCTCTTATGAAACTTACTTTCTAGCAGGGGGAAAATGACAGTGACATATATAGAACATGTTACAAGTACTAGAAGAAAAAATTAGAGCAGGGTAAGGGGGTTCAGGCATCACACATGCAGGTTGCAATTTCACCCACTTTATTCATGCCTAAATACGTGTACATATACAGGCACATTTGTCTTTTGAACAATAGTACGGAAGTGTCAACACTAAGAACAATGTTACTAATGTGCTACAATGTTACCCCAACTTGAAAAGTGGTTTGCTGAATTTGTAGCATGAGGAGGAATTATGGGGGTTAGAACAGCTAAGATTTATTGAATGTTAAGCACCAGTCACTGCACTTTACATATATTATCTTGTTGAATCCTCACACGAGGGTGCATTTTATATCTCTAATGTGTTTTTTTAAGTTAATTTACATGCCAAAGTTCCTGCAGCTTCTCTCATTGTATTTAGTAACATCAAGATACTCAGAATTATTTATGTGATCTATTACGGATTAGATAAGTATGTATACATACACACTCCTGCCGCATAAGCCTTTTTCCAACGCTAGATTTCAAAAAGCCTTATGGCATCTGCATTAACTGTCCCCACTGCCTTGCCTGGGACTCTTACTCCTTTGTACGGCTGGCTTCCTCATGTTCATGTATTGGCTTAATGGAGACCTCCTCAGACTTCTAATCAACAGTCCATGCAGGCTTTCTCGGTTATCTTTTTTAATTTCCTGCAAAATATTTGCAGAGATTTCCTTGGTTAGTTATTGTCCTAGAAGCATACTTAACCATGAAAGCTTAGTTCACTGTGGTATCCCCAGTACCAGTTTTTTGAATGAAAATGATATGGATGCCCGAAATATTAATAGTGACTGAACTCTATGTGGTGGCATTCAGAATATTTCATATTTTAATGTACAAAACTTTTACAATATTACTTGTTTAATTATATTTAACACTATTTATCAAGTTAAATGTTTTCCTAAAATATTGGAATATCTCTCTCCTTCCATTTCATATATGACGTCTTCCTCAGCCCATACTCTAAAAATATTGACCTTTGACAACCCTTTCCCATCCCTTCCTCTTTACCAGATGATCCATGACTTCATTTAGCATCAGTCAAAACTTGGCTGCAAGAGGAAACATTTCCAGAGACCCAGCATTTGTACATTGTCTTACACCTTGGGCCACATCGCTACACGCTTGGGCACTAAACTATAAGCTCATGAGTTCTGGGAGCTTGTCCTGAGCGCCAGCCCATATTCAACTGCATCATGGGTTCCATGCACCAAAAATCAATTTTTTTTTTTTCCTAAGGTATAGGCACTAAAACATTTGGAGATTTGGGGGAAAAGATAACATGACTCATTTTGACCAAATTGTGGAAAATAATTGGTTTTCTTGACTGTGACTCATTTAAACCTGGGCTCGGGAACCATTTGTGCGACTCTTTAAGGAGAGGATTATGTATGAGGCCTAACTGTTTAGGTTAGATCAAATTCTGTTGCTTTGGACACTAAATCCAATCACTCAGTGTTTGACCAGTGTAAATCCAAATTTTGTTTCATCAGTGACCTTCTTTCCCCATACACTTGGCTAATCAAAAACTCATTTTACTTATTCTATTATGCTATGCTCTCCTCCTTTCTCCAACGTTTAGTATATTATTATCCATTTCTCAGCTTGAGAAAGTAGGACTTTCAAAATTACATTTACACCAAGACTAAATATTCCATGATTTGGTTTGTAATCAGACTATCATTTTAATGCCTGGGATTTTTTTTTTTTCCTAGTAACTCCTGTTTCTCTACCTTGCTCTTACCTCCCTTAATCTAGAAATACTAGTTTCCTTTTCAAAGGCGAGGTGTTCCATACCTATTCTTATTCTTGTCATCAATGGCCAAATTGAGTCATCTCTCCATAAAAACCTTACTAAGGATTTCTCTACAAGTGTCAATATAAGGCTACAAAAGTTTGGAAGTTTCCTAAGATTAATCATCTGTTCTGTGGGAGAACATGCTTTTCAAACAAAGTTTCTGATTCCAAACCCCATGCTCTCTCCGCTTTGTTATACTGCCACAGACTAAGTGACAAAAGATTTGACCAACTGCCTCTACGGACCAATTTATAAGGGTTTTAAAATATTAATTTGATGCTAAGATAACATTGCAAACATACTGAGATGAGAAAATTCTGTTTCACAGAGATCCTAGCAAGGACAGCACTGCATATTTTTGGAAGAAATACTAGGTAACTCATTTGTAGTACTTTCAAGAATAGGGTATGCAAATATGGGTTAAATTGTGCAGGACAAGGGAATAGATTCTACTATTAGTCCTCCTTCACCACTTATCCCACACACAGAATTTAGCCACTGTTCTAAAATAGTGGTGAGCAAATATTTAAGGAATATCGGTTTGAACGAGTAAAAAGTGATTAGCTTATTGGAACTGACATCTGTCTCAGGGCGCCCTGTATTCATCTCTGTACTTTTAGGTTATGAGAAATTATCATCTGAAGAAATGCATCCATGTCTACACCCCTGCTAAAGCATTTTTTCCACAAGATATAAATTTATTTTAAATACATTTAAAGTTTCAAAGAAATGGAAATCATAATATAAGCATGTAGTTAATTTGTTAGCAAATACAGAAGAAAAGTTAAAGATAGTTTCTCAATTACAAGAGGAAAATGCAAGCAGAACAAATGTTGAAACTTTTTGGCCAAATTGAAAATTTAAAATAAAACTGAAAACAAACAGATCACCAGCGATATGGTGTATAGTATATATTTAATGTTCTCCAGAAGATGGGTCTTTGTAAGCTTATTAAGAATGCTACCATTTTAGAGATCACATTTATAGGATTGGATGGTGGCATTAAGAATGCTTCAACTTCTTCCAAGATGCTAAGAACACAAATATTGGAGTACCACCCACTTTCAAAGATTTAGGAAAATAGTAAGAGCATGATTAGACATTGGGAAAAAATCTATCAGACTAGACTTTCATCTCCAACACAAGTTTTCCACAGCAAATCAGGGCAGAAGATGTGGCAGTCTTCCTGCCTCGGAAGAAGACTAGCCTGAGAAGTGATAAAAACAAAAATATTGCAATATTCATTGTGAACAAAGACAAGATTTATTTTTGGTATTAGCAGTAGCCACCCTAAACATATAAGGACACATTTAAATTCACTGACAGATATTCAAATACAGAACTATTAAAGAAACCTCATTAGCACATGTGTAAGAGTAGGAGGAAATTCGGAGCATATATATAAATATATAAAATATCACTGGAGCAGGCTTGAATATTCAGTCAAAACGTAAAAGATCATTTTTGAAATTTTAGCCTGAAGTGTTTTGCAAGTAAAATATTGAACTTAGTTATCCACTCCTAGAAGCCTGCAATGAAAACCACAGCCATCATAACACTGCTCTATGTCCCCATTTTCTATTTTAATAGTAATATTTTCAGTCACAAAAGTCAAGTCGATGCCCTCAAGTGAAATTGAAAATTGGAGTAATTGCATAGATAATTTAGACTAAAAATATCTTTTTTTATCTGAGACTTCCGTATCATCGAGACTTATTTTGATTAGAATCATGTGAATGATATCTACCTTCTCAAAATGTATGGATTATTTGCACATTTAGTGACTACCAAAAGCATCTTGAAAAATCTCTTCTGTGGGTTGGTTTATTTTCTTCCATATTTTAAAAGGGATTTAAGAAAGAAAGAATTCTGGATTTCATGCTACATTTCCAAAAGCATATTGTGATATGAATCTAAAAGCTAACAGTTTTGTTACACACCTTTGCCCAGTGACATTTAACCTGATATAAATGAAAACATATTTATGGTAAAATCATCATCATAAACGTTAATAGAAAATCTGGTAAATATGGTAGTACTATTTCCTGAGATTTGGTTTCTCAATTTAACACAAGAAAATAAGCATAACCGCAATAATTTGATGACTCTTATTAGTTGGAATTCTCATTAGATCAATTTCTAACAGGATTTGAATTACTTTGATTCCATTGCTGTATAACCCTTCACTCTCAGTAACTTTTCCAATTTCGGTAATGAAAGTATTTGGTTACTCACGCTCACACCATTTCTTGAAATCTTGCCCATTAGTTCACTTGAACCTCATAAAATATTAACTTGTGTTGTGTGTAGTAAGGAGACCAATAAAAGACCATATGTTTGGTGACTAAACGATTAAAAAATGTCCTAGCACCTCTTCCAGATTATTCTGTGACATATAGGAATTTCAGATTTGACTGTTTTTAACAATAACTATGAAATATTCTTTGTTCTTATTATACCTTCTTCATACTCATTGAGAGAGAAATTTCCCACACATGCAAGGGAAAAAAAAAAAAAAACAACACTGGATCCTGGTTTACCAATTTATTTGAAGATATAAATTTGGAGAAAATTCTGCTATTTCACTTCCTTACCTTATTTTATCTTTTTAGTAATCAACAGGTGATTACTATAAGCAGCCAGAGAACAAGAACAGTGTTCCATTCATCTTCAGTGCCTAGAAAATAAAAGACTTCCCATAAAATTGTGTAAACAGAAAATCAGTGCATGTTAAACCAACTTTCTAAGGCACAGCTTCTCTTAGATATCAAATTTGGCTAAGGGAAAATAGAATTATCCTTGAACAAGATGAAAAACTACAAAATAGGAGAACTGAAGGATTTCGACTTAAAACTCGAATTAGTCTGCTAATCATGGCAATATTACCAAACTAAACCAGAACCAGTGAAGTGGAGAACAATCTATAACCAAACCAAACCAAAAGAAATAAAAATAAACATAGAATTAGCAGGCAAAACTATAGAGGTTTTCTACCTCTACTCAACATCTTTTGCCCCAGAGATGGATGGATCCCCTCTCCTGAGTAAGCCAAAGCAAAAAACAACAACAACAACAACAAAAAACAAAGGAAAAATACACCAAAATATGTGAAACTGAAGTTTGGTGGTAAGCAAGTTTCCAGGAACACCTAGTCTTTATCTCATGGCCATTTCAAACTTTCTTTTTATGGAAGAGATCAACTGCAGTTTTATTTGATGAATACAATTCAATAGCAGTTTGAAAACATATATAGTTCTAATTGGGCATTTTTTGGTGATTGAATGGACCCAAATTATCAACCTCTCTGAAAGGAAAAAGTCATATACAGAGAACATAACCATAGAGAACATAACAATCGTCACTGAGTATACATGCTGTGATTGGGTTACTGTGTATCCACATTTGGATCTTGGAGCATAGAATGTGAGGAGAATGCTGGAGAGGAAGAAGGAAAGCAATAGTTTTAATTTAAAAAATGCAAAGTATAATTCTTTCAAATTGCTTAGCACCACCCACCCTGCATTTCCCCCCACCCCACATCTAGTTAGAATGTCAGCATTTTCTTCTTGCCCGTCTGTCTTGGGTAGGTAAATATTCTAGTGTCCAATGGATCTCCCTACTCTGCAGAAGGATAAAAGAGAAAAACAACTTAAAAATAAGCAACCACACCTTTAAAATTCATTTCTTTGTGACAAAGTATCCTTATATCTTAACAGTGAATGCATGAATTGCTTTAGATTTCAGTATTAAGTCAGTTCATATTTTAGCCCAGTCACCAACTCACTATGAAATCTTAATATTAAAAAAAAAATGCCTTGGGGCTAGCCCTGTGGTGTAGTGGTTAAGTTCTGTGCATTCCATTTTGTCGGCCTGGGTTCACGGTTCGGATCCCAGGCACGGACCTACACCACTTGTCAGCCATGCTGTGGCAGTGACCCACATATAAAGTAGAGGGAGGTTGACACAGATGTTAGCTCAGGGCTAATCTTCCTCAGAAAAAAAAAATCCTTAATTTCACTATCTGTATATGTATGATAAAGACACTGTACAGGAAGTGAGACATGGAAGTAAATATTAATAAAGAGCTCTGAGACCCCTAGGTGAAAAATGACATGGATGTGTGAAGTATTACTATAGATATCAGGAAAAAGCAATGAAAATGTCCCATTTCCGTAATAATTGACAGATTGATAGGCTAAATCATAACTTTTAGCTGCATTCAAATTTGCAATAAAAGTGAGATCTAACCTAAATACTCTTAAATAGAATATATATAGCTGCAGTGGTAATGATGCTCTTAGATTTCCCCTTTTTATATGATATCTGAGGGATCACATAGCATACTCAATGGCATTGATTTTGGGATGAACTCAATTTCCAGACATCATTCAACTCTTCATAAAGCTTACAAGAAAGGTGGAAAAATAGATCAAAAGAGACTGAAGGAGGTTAATAGCTTGGCATAAAGTGCCATACAGGTATCCACTTAGGGCATAAGTCAATACAGTGTGCACTGTTCATGCTCTTGTTAAACAAGAAGAGAGAGAAAAACTTCAAGTTAGGAGATTTCAGAATATTCATATCTTTCACAACTTCTCTTTGTACATCTTTAAGGAAAGAAATACACCATTAAAATATAAGCATTTTAATTTCAAAGGCACAAATTAGCCTTTTAAACAAAATGATCCTCATACTCCAACATTTGGAAATGTCACCATTTAAAAGCTAAGAGTGTTGCTCTGACCCTGCTCACGTGTAGAATGTATTGAGTCAAGAGTTCAGAGCAAGACATGTGTCCTGGCTTAAATAGCCTACAGACAATGGGGTCAAGGGCATTCCGAGGTTTCCCCTGCTGACCAAGTGCTGCTTTGCTAAGCTTTCACTGCTTTTGGTCCTAGCTTATCAGAACTTTCTGTAAAAAGCTGGAATAGAGCGGGAAGGTAAAGACTCATATTCCTTCACGTTATGTAAGCTTTCTTGATTATTAGTTCCATTCTGATTCAAACTGCAGGAATGTTCTTTTTTTTTTTTTTGGTCTTACTCAAGCTAACAGATTTATAAATTACTCTTGTGGCAACAGTAATCACACTATTTTTTCATTTCTGCATTATTTTGAAATTAGGTTTCAAATGAATGTTCTTCATTTGATAAAGAGAATTAAATCTGGAGAAAATGTAATGAATCAGTGTGCCTGTCATGTTGATAAAATGGGGATTTGTGATGTATTGGTTTTCTATTGCTGCTGTGACAAATCACCGTGAACATATGGCTTAACACAACACAAATTTATTATTTTACAATTCTGTAGGTCAGAAGTCTGACACAAGTCTTACTGAACAAAGATACAAGTATCAGCAGAGCTGCATTCCTCTCTGGAGACCCTAGAAGAAAAATTTCTTTCCTTACTCTTTCCACCTTCTAGAGGCCACCTACATTCCTTGGCTTGTGATTCCCTCCTCCATCTTCAAAGCCAGTAACATCAGGTCAAGTTCTTCTCATGCTGCCATATTTCTGGTTCTCTTTACTCAAGAAAGATTCTTGCTTTTAAGTACTCATATGAATAGTTTAGGCAGAGCTAAATAATCCATGGTAATCTCCCCATATTTTTAACCTTAATTTCATCTGCAGAGTCCCTTTTGCTGTGTAAAGTAAAATATTCACAGGTTCTGGGAATTAATGCATTGGGAATCATTATCTTGTCAACCACATAGTAATAGCCAAATGTTGTCTGGACATCATTTTAATGTTTTAAATCATTGACAGTGTCATGCAGTCTAACGATCATGCAGCCTACTTTGGGTCCTAACTATTTAAAGAGTTTTCCAATATTTCTAAGTTAATTCCAGGCCTGTTAAAGGAAAGAGAACCACTATTATTTAAGTACTTCAGCTTTGAAATATTTCAATTTCAATAACAACAAACAAATGAATAAATATTATTATTTTGGCAAACAAGCATATCATCAGGATTTTTTGAGCACTGCAAGAAGAGAAGAACTAGGTTTTAGCCTGGAAATGCCATGCACTGAATGATCTTGGGCATGTCTCTTAAACTCTTCAGGCAGCAGTGTGTCATAGGTGAAAGAGTAAATTGGATTACGTGATCTCTAAAAACTCTTGAATTACAAAATTTCGTAATTTCATCACTTCATGAACATGATTAGTTCTTAAAATCTATGAGAATTAAAAGCTATCACCAAATGTTTTGAAGATCACTAGAGATAAATTCTGAAATAGTTAAAGAAAAGAAATCCAGAACCAAAGAATCAATACATGATCAGTTTCAGCAAAATGGGTGTATAAGTCATCCACGTAGGATAAAGACCAGCTATTTGGTTACTATTAATTTTGATTAATTGCAATTAGATAACCATTTTAAACAAAATTTTGGATTCATATCTAGTGTTCAACTCTTTAAAATATATATATTTAGACAAATTTTTGCCTGTTGATTGGCCCAAAAAGCGAAAAGAAACTATTTTATTTAAGAAATGATTTCTTAAAAAAATTGGTTGTAGGTAGAAAGGAAGGTTGTCATAAACATAAGAACTGGGCCATTCCAGAAATGTGGCACATTAGGCTATAGCAGATTAATATTAGCTGAAATGTGTAAAATCATTTTGCTATAACTAATACCTGTGTCTTGACTATTTCTCCTGGCAAAATATTCCAATGTTATATCTGAAAATAATAACATTAGACCAGAATTCTAGCATACTTGGTAAAATCTCATTCTGTGTCCTGAAACAAATCCCTTTGTGATTTCCATTGAAAATTATTTCTTTACTTCCTGACGTTCTCTGGGCTGCCCAGTGGAAGTTATGTTACAAACCAGAAACAGTGAACTATGTGAAGTGAAATTATATGACTTAGTGTATGAACTCAGGAATATTTATTCAGAATGCCTGTAGTTACAAGTTCCACTCAGAGCCGGATCTATCCTTAACACTTTGTAGGGCTATAATGTGCTAGTGCTAGCAACAAGGTGATAATGTCCCTCAGGTGTTTCATGACACATTTTTTTCTAAATCTATTCTAGATCTTGATTGGCTTTTGCCCTAAAGAACACTAGTGTAACCTGTACTTCAGTATCCATGTTAGTCCACCTTAACTCTACAAGACTGGTAGTGTTTGTTTTGGACTTTTTTTCTTTTTGACTTGGCATATATTGCCTTACTTTAGTATTTAACTGTATTTAGGTTATGTTTATGCCAGTTAAATGCTAAGTTTTCTGAAGGCTGTGACTCTGCTCTTATACCTATGTAT
This sequence comes from Diceros bicornis minor, assembly GCF_020826845.1. Taxonomy (NCBI): domain Eukaryota; kingdom Metazoa; phylum Chordata; class Mammalia; order Perissodactyla; family Rhinocerotidae; genus Diceros; species Diceros bicornis. Next base: position 19,421,675 of record NC_080743.1, on the reverse strand, counting down.
GTTACTAGTCTCTGAACTAATGCTTCTTAATGTAGTTGGTTCCCAATACAGACAGTTTAGTTAAACAATATCTTTAGTACTAGTAAAACACTAGAGTTGGAGATAGGACTCTTTCATAAGTCCACCCCTCCTTAAAAGCAACAGAAACATTGGCAAAAATTGTCAAAATCAACTTTTTCCAACTCTGGAAATTAGCCAGAGACTTGTAAAAACATGAGGAGTGTTTATTCAAGAAAAACTGTTGACCTTTGGTAAGAACAACAGGGTTTGTGGCACCATAACTTTACCTCTTCCCATCTCTTTCTCCCCAGCTCTGCAGAACTCTTGAAAACCAGCAGCCTGGCAAACTTGGAAGCTGTGAAAAACAGAAGCTATGCAACTATTGGAAGGGGAAGAACAAGCTTGGCCCTCATAAAGGTCCATGCCTAGAGCATTGTCACTATTTGACCTATCTGAAAGCTCCCTGGAAAAGCCCCATTCATAGTATGTTGTCATTATTTTACCAGGTTGGGAACTTCCTCTTCAGGAAAAGACCTATCCCCAGTGTTTGTGGAAAACATTCAGCAAAAATTGTTTTTAACATGGCAACTGTCTAAGTTTGTAATACCAGTTTAGATTAAACAGGAGCTTGGCTAAAAATTTAAGAGGAATGTCTGGTGGATGAGGTGTCCATAGGGGTTTTGAAAAGTTCTGACATATTTCTGGAGTTCTAAAAGGTCATGCACGTATGCAGGGCTGGGTGCACGCCCAGGAAAAGACCGAGAGGTCTTTTCCTCTGTCACTGCTAGCTGACATTGAGGCCTTGCTCAAGTAAGAAGTAAAGAATGAGTGAGGCTGTAAAATTCCCGAGTGTTGAAGGTAGACCCCAGCAAACAGAGTCTCTCAATAAAGGGTGAAAGACTTATCGGCTCAAGGTAATTAAGGAAATATTTGACCAATTGTTAGTTGATCACTAAGCTAACCAAGGAGAAACTTCACTGGTTGCACACTACAGGGAATACAAACTTTACGGAATTAGTCCAAGTCAGTCATTAACTAAAACAGCAGCAGAAGCCACAAAACCAACAACAAAACAGCCACAACATCAAACCCTGGGGGGAAGTTATAATTTCCAGAGTTACCACATTATAATATTGCAAATGTCTGAAGGGTCCAACATTCAACCACAAAAATTATGAAATTCATAAAGAAATAGGAAAGTATGGCCCATACATTGGGAAAAAAATCAGTATATAGAAACTGTCCCAAAAGGGGCCCAGATGTTGAACTTATTAGAAAAAGACTTTAAATTAGCCATTACAAATATGATGAAAGAAGTAAAGAAACCATGTCTAAAGAATTAAAAAAAATTATGACAGCAATGTCTCACCAATATTATATGTCAATAAAAAGATAGAAATTATAAAAGAAGAACTAAATAGAAATCCTGGAGTTGAAAAATACAATGAATAAAATGAAAAATTCATTAAAGTAGTTCAACAGAAGATTTGAACTGACAGAAGAAAGAATCAGTGAACTTGAAGATAGATCAATTGAGATTATCCAGTTTGAAAAACAGGAAGAAAAAAGAATGAAGATAAATGAACAGAGTCTCAAAGTTTTTTGGCACACCAACAAATGTACCAACCTATGCATAATGGGATCTCAGGAGAAGATAAAAGAGAGAAAGAAGAAGAAAATATTTTTGAGGAAATAATGGCAGAAAACTTTCCAAATTTGATTTTTAAAAAATCAACATTATTTTTCACATACAGAAGCTCAAAAAACCACAGAGAAATTAAACTCTAGGACATCCACACTTTGCCACATTATAATCAAACTGTCAATAACCACAGACAGAGAATCTTGAAAGCTGCAAAAAAAAAATGACACATCATGTACAGGCGATCTTCAATGAGATTAACAGCTGGCTTCTCTTTAGAAAACATGGAGGTCAGAGGCAGTGGAATGACATTCAAAATGCTGAAAGAAAAAGACTGTCAAAGAAGAATTCTATATTCAGAAAAACTATCCTTCAAAATGATAAACACAAACAGAAAATTTGTCTCTAGCAGACTTGTCCTATAATACTAAGGGGATAAATACCAAGGGGGACCACTGAGGAAGAATTGTAAGAGCACTAGATGATAATTCAAATCAAGACATAGAAATAAAGATCCCAGTAAAGTTAACTATATTGGTAAATATGAGATGAGAGACAGTATAAATATATTTTTGTTTGTAGCTCTTTCTTCTCCTGACTTAAAACATAAGTACAGCATAAGCCATGTTTACAAAACTGTGTTGATGGGCTCATAATGTTTAAAGACGTAATTTATATGATAATAATAGCACAAAGGAAGGAGTAGGAACAGACATATACTGTAGTAGAGTTTCTGTATACTATTGAAATTGATAGTATTAATTTAACGTAGATGTTTCAAATTAAGATGCTAATTTAATCTTCAGGCAATCACTAAGAAAACAACTAAAAATACATTGTGAAAGGAACAACATGGTAATTACATGGTACACTGGAAAATATCTATTAAACACAAAATAAGGCAGTAACAGGAATAGACAGAAACATATAAAATGTGAAAACAAATAGCAAAATGACGGTTGTGAATCCTAACTTAGTAATTATATTCAATGTAAACGCATTAGATGCTCCAATTAACGCATAGAGACTGGCAGAGTGAACAAAAACACATGATCCAACTGTGTACTAGCTACAACAAACATACTTTAGATACACAGAAAAAAAAAGTTGAAAATAAAAGATTGGAAAAAAGATGGACCACATAAACACTAACCAAAAAGAGCTGGAATGACTAAACTAATAAAAGGTAAAATAGACAAACATATTTACAAGCGATAAAGTGGGACATTTTTTAATAATAGAAGGATCAATCCATATATGCACATAATAATACACTGCCAAAATACTCAAAGTAAAAATTGACTGAATTGAAACTGAAATAGAAAATTCAACAATAATTATTGCAGACTGAAATAATCCACTTTCAATAGTGGATGTTACAGCAAGACCTAAGATCAACAAGAATATTATACACCATCTAGACCAACAGACATCTATAGAAGAATATACCCAACAAAAGCAGAACATACATTCTTCTTAAATACACATAGAACATTCTCTAGGACTGATCATATGCCAGGCCATAAAACAAGTCTCAATAAATTTAAAAGGATTGAAATCATACAAAGTATATTCTCTGGACACATGGAATTCAACTAGAAATCAATACTAGAAAGAAATTTTGGAAATTCACATTTATGTGAAAATTAAATAATACTCTTTAAAATAACCAATCAGTCAAAGAATAAATCACAAGAGAAATTTGAAAATATTTTGACATGAATGAAAACAAAACACAATCTACCAAAATGTATGGGGTGCTACTAAACCAGTGCTCAGACGAAAAGTTAGAGTCATTAAATGCCACATTAAAAAAAAAATAGATCTTAATCAGCAAGCTAAAATTCCTTCTTAAGAAACTGGGGGGAAAAGCAAACTAATTATAAAGAAATCAGAATGAAGGAAATATTAGAGCAAGAATTAACAGCACAGAGAATGGAAAAACAATAGAGAAAATTAATGAGTCTAAAAAGTTGATTCTTTGTAGCATCAATAAATTGATAAACCTTTAACGAGACTAAGCAGAAGAAAGAAGATTCAAATTACTAAAATCAGGGTTAAAAGAGGGGACCTCACTACTTTTTAAAAAATTTTTTTGAAAGAAATACTATGAACAGCCATGTGCCAAAAAATTAAATAACTTAGATGAAATGAAAAAATTCCAAAAACTTACAAAAAGCCAAAATTGACTCAAGAAGAAATTAAAAACCTGAACAAACTTATGCCAAGTAAGGAGATTGAAGAGATAATTTAAAAACTTCCCATAAAAGAAGCCCAGGCCCAGAACACATCATTGATGAATTCTATCAAATATTGAAAAAAGAATGAATACTATACCTTCATAAACTCTTCCAAATAAGAAGAGGAGGAGGAGAGGTGGAGGAGGAGGAAGAAAAAGAGGAAGGAGGGAGGAGTACTTCCCAACTCATTATAATTTTGATAACAAAACCAGGCAAATATATCCCAAGAAATGAGCATTGGGCAGATAAAATATTTCTTAGGAATAGATACAAAATTCCTGAACAAAATACTAGCAAATAAAATCCAGTAACATATAAAAAGGATTATCCACCAGGATCAAGAGGTAATTATCCCAGGAATGCAATAATCAAGGTTGTTTTGAGTTCCAAAAATCAATCAATACATTATACTGTATGTAGTGGGTTCAATACTGGCCCCTCCAAAAAATATGTTGATGTCCCAGAACATGTGAATGTGACCTTATTTTGGAAAAAAGGATCTTTGCAGATGAAAATAAATTAAGAATCTTGAGATGAGATCGTCCTGGATTATCCTGGTGGGCCCTAAATCCAATGACAAGTATCCTTACAAGATAAAGAGAGAGGAAGACACGGGACAGAGGGGAGAAGGTAGAAGAGGAGAAAGTCACGTGTAGATGGAGTCAGAGTCTGGAGTTATGCTGCCACAGGGCAACGAATGCCTGGAGCCACCAGGAGCTGGAAGAGGCAAGGAAGGATTCCTTCCTAGAGCCTTTGGAGGGAGTGTGGCACTGCTGACACTCTGATGTTTGACTTTTGGCCTCTAGAACTGTGAAAGAATTCATTTCTGTTGCATCAAGCTGAAGAGTTTATGGTAACTTGTTACAGTGATCCTAGGAAAGTAATACACCATATTAATAGAATAGAAGGTAAAACCCACATGATCATCTCAATAGAAACAGAAAGTATTTGACAATATGCAACACTCTTTTATGATAAAAACATTCAGCAATCAAGGAAAATAAGGGAACTTCTTCAACGTGATAAAAGGTATCATGAAAAACCTGCAGCTAATGTCATACTTAATAGTGAAAGACTGAAGGCTTTCTCTCTATGTTCAAGAACAAGACAAAGACGTCCACTCTCATCACTTCTGTTCAACATTGCACTGGACGTTTTAGTCAGGGGAATTAGGTAGTAAAAAGAAATAAAAGGCATCCATATTGTAAAGAAAGAGGTAAAGCTATATTTATTTTCAGATGACATGATTTGTATATAGAAAAATCCTAAGAAATCCACTAAAAAATGATTAGAACTAATAAACAAGTTCAACAAAGTTGCAGGGCACAAGATCACTATATAAAAATTAATTGTATTTCTTTATGCTAACAATCTACAATCCAAAAATAAAATTAAGAAGATAATTCCATTTATAATAACATCAAAAAGATAAAATACTTAGTAATCAGTTCAGTGAAAGAAGCTTAAGACTGGTACTAAAAACTACAAAAATGTTGTTGATAGAAACTGAAGAAGATCTAAACAAATGGAAAGTCATCCCATGTTCATGGATCAGAAGACTTAATATTGTTAAGATGGCAATAATCCCCAACTATATCTCCAGATTCAACATAATTTCTATCAAAATTCCAGCTGACTTTTTTTTTTAAAGAAATTGACAAGCTGATCTTAAAATTCACATGGAAATACAAGGAAGCCATTATAGCCAAAACATTCTTGAAAAAGCACAAGGTTTCTCGACTCACACTTTCTAATTTCAAAACTTACTACAAAGCTGCAGTAATTAAAACATTGTGGTACTGGCCCTAAGAACAAATATAGAGATCAATGGAAAAGAATTTAGAGAAACAAAGTCTTCCATTTATGATGAATTGAGTTTTGACAATGATGCCAAGATAGTTCAATGTGAAAAGAAGAGTCTTTTCAACAGACGGTGCTGAGACAACTGAATATCCACACTCACAAAATGAAATTGGACTCCTATTTCACATCACACATAACAACGAATTTAAAAATGGATCATAGACTTATATGTAAGAGCTAAAACTATAAAAAAAATCTTAGAAGAAAATTTAGGAGTAAATCTTTATGACCTTGGTTAACTAATGGGTTCTTAGGTATGACTCCAAAAGCACAAGTGACAAAACAAAAATAGAATAATTAGACTTCATCAGAATTAAATAATTCTGTGCTTTAAAGCTCACAATAAAAAAAGTTAAAGGACAATTCATAAAATGAGATAAAACATTTGCAAATTATATGTTTAATAAGGGATGTGTGTTCAGAATACATAAAGAACACTTGATAATAATAAACTCAATGTTAAACAATAAATAACAATTAATAAAAGAGCAAATATATGAATAGACATTTCTTCAAAGAAGATATACAAATTGCCAGTAACCACATGAAAAAACGTTCAACGTTATTATCCATTATTGCATATCAAAACAATGACATATCATTTTACACTCACTAGGAAGATCACAATAAAAAAACAGACAATAATAAATGTTGGTGAGGATGTAGAGAATTTGAAATCCTAATACTTCGCTAGTGGGATTGTCAAATTGTGCAGCCACTTTGGAAAACAGTCCAGCAGATGCTCAGAATGTTAAACAGAGTTACAATATGACCTGGCAATTCCACTTTTAAGTATATGCTCAAGTAAAATGCAAGCATATATCTACATAAAAACTTGTACACAAATGTTTATAGTGGCAATTCATAATAGCCAAAAGGTGGGAACAACCCAAATTTCTATCAACAGTGAATGGATAAACAAATTGTAGAATATTATTTTGCAAGAAAAAGAAATGAAATACTGACACATGATGTAACATGGATGAATCTTGAGGATATTACGCTAAGTGAAAGAAGCAAGTCACATATTATATGATTCCATTTGTAAGAAATGTTCAACATGAGCAAATTTGTAGAAACAGAAAGTAGGTTAGTAGTTGCCTGGAGCTTGGCAATGGGGGAGATGGGAAATGATTGCTAATAGGTATGAAGTTTCTTTTCAGGGTGATAAAATATTCTAAAATTAGATTGTAATAATGATTGCACAACTCTAGGAATATGATTTAAAAAGATCATTAGGTTGTACACTTTAAATGGGTGAATTTAATGGTATGGTATCTCAATAAATCTGTTGAAAAAAAACTTTGGGTTAGCTGCTTTGTCCTACGAAAGCTGGGTTCTTGTACCTGGTAATGAAAGGGGATAAGCACACCTAATGATCTACATTGGACAAAATTGAAGAGGATCCTTAAGCGAAATATAAAATGTTAATGGGGGAAGGGTGGTTTAAGGAGCAAGTTCTGTGAGAATCAGACATTTTCATGGAGGGAGTCGTATTTCACTGAGTCTCGTCAGATTCTTATAAGGCTGATAAATTTTGATATTCAGAGAAGGAATGTAATTCCAATCAAAATCCCTACAGCTATTTCATGAAATTTTATAAGCCAATCCTAAAATTCATATACCAAAAACCAAAAATAAAGAATAACAAGGAAGATTTTTCAATAATAATAGTAAGGTGAAGGGATTTCCTTACAAGTAGCTAAAAAAACTTAAGGCCTTAAAAATTAAGACAGTATGCTGTTGATTCTGAGATAGGTGAATAGACTAGAACTTTAAAAAGAGCCTAGAATTTTGCATATATAAAATCTCGATATAGGGTCCAGCCTGGTGGCCTAGGGGTTAAGTTCACACATTCAGCTTTGGTGGCCTGGGGTTCCCTGTTCGGATCCTGAGCGGAGACCTACTCACTGCTTATCAAGCCATGGGCAGGTGGTGTCCCATATAGAAGAGCTACAATTCTATAACTATAATACACAACTATGTACTGGGGCTTTGGGGAAAAAAAAAGAAAAAAGAAGAAGATTGGCAACAGATTTTAGTGCAGGGCCAATTTTCCTCAAAAAAGAAAAAAATCTAAGATATATGATGGAGATGGCATCAACTACAACAATTCAATAGATGGTTCTAGATCAAATGATTATCTATACCACATACCATTCAGGAAAATTGAATTTTATTTGTCAAAGTAAAAAGCAAAATTTTAAGCTTGTAGAATAATCTAGGGGAATATCTCTTTAAACTGGTAATATAGAAGGATGTTGAAACAGGACTCAGAAACCACAGCCGTAATGGAAAAGACTGATAAATGTGACTACATTTAAAAAACAGTAGTAGCAAAAAGAAAAGTGGTGTTAATGCAGCACAGATAAAGCCTGGAAGAAAATATTTGAAAATCATGTAATCAACAAGAGAATAATATCCAGAATATATAAAGAACCTCTATAAGTCAAAGGAAAAGACCAACAACACAATAGAAAAATGAGCAAAGGATTCAAAGGGCATTCCACAGATAAGGTCGACTTCTCTTGTAATTAGAGAAATGCAAATTGAAAAGTACAACATTATATTCATCAGCTTTGAAAAGAACAAAGATCAGATTGGCAGAATGTGAAAAAACACAGACTTATATATCCAGAGTATAGACATGTAAATAGACAGAACCATGTTACTAAAGAATTTGGCAATTTGCAGGAAAACCAGAGTTATACACTTCAATCCAATACACTTCAACCCCACTCCTAGAAAAACTTCAGTGCAGCATTCTACAAGGAAACACAAACAAGACCATTCATTACAACATTGTAGACAAAGGTCAAAACTGGGAACAACTAACCCTGAATAGGGAAATGAATAAGTAAACTGTGGTAAATGCATGTGATTAAATATCATAAAGTTACTCAACTGGACCAATTAGAGCTGTGCATATCCACGTGGATAAATCTCACAAACACAAAGTCTAATAAAAAGCAATTTAATTTATAAAATAATACATTTAGTGTGATACAATTTATCTAAATTTGAGAACATGAAATTCAATATTATGTATTATTATGGCTGTAAAAATAAATGATAAAGGTAGAAACGCACAGCGGGAATGATCTACACCAAACTCAGGATGCTGGGTATGTCAGAGAAGGAAGAAGGGCAAATGGGATTACAAAGAGATACATAGAGAGTTTCTAAATATATCTGGAACATTTTATCTCTTAAAAAGAAGATCTGGAGAAAATATGACAAGTATTAAAATTTTACAAAGCTTAGTATTGAGATATCAGCACTTATTAAATCATTCTTTAAACTTTTCAGTATTTTGAAGTTTTCTATGATAAAAGTAGAAGAGAAATCACATAAACTTTGAGACTTTGAGGTGAGAAGAAAAGCAGCAATAAGGATATATATGGAATTTTAAAATACTAAGAAAGGAAGTTGCAAGGTTTAAGACCGAACACTGTCCCTCTCCAAAATAGAAAGCTTAAAGAAATGATAAATTTAAGAATCTTTACAGTGTCCTTCTTTGATCTCCAGTTCTAATCCAATTCCTCAGTTTTATTATATTCTTTTTTTTAGAACATGATGCAAACTCTAGCGTCCTTACTGGATTCTAGACTTCCACACATTTTTTTTTAACTGTGAAAAATCTGGTTTTATAAACATCAAATGTGCCGTGCCTCAAACAACTGGACTGTGGTAATAACATGTCCCTTTATGGCTTACAGAGATTAATGAGATGTTTTAAAATTTTCCAATGTAGATAAAAATGTATAATATACTTGAGATGAATAAAAAAGGATTCTCTTTTTAAAAACATTGACCCAGACAACTACGGGGATATTTCAGTCTCTGAGAGAATGAAGATACACTGAACAAATTAGCTAGGTAGAAAAGCATCACTATAAATGATAAGAAAAATGGACTCTGGCACGTTGAACTAGATGAAGAGAGCGCATATTTATGTACCTGCCATGAGTCATTTATGTGAGACTGTTCTGTGAATGTCATTTGGGATCAGCTTTAACTCTGAAAGTTTCCAAATTAAAATATATATATATATATATACGTGCGTATATATATATATATATATATATACGAAACCTTCTATGACTCAGTAGAGGAAACCATCAATTTTGATTACCTAAGCGTAGTGCATACGATGTTGCTTAAAGTGACTTATTACTTGGAGAGTCAATGAATGGAGTGAATAAGGCAAAAGCCAAATTTAATAAGTAAATTAAGTTCAAAGAATACATTGAGTAGCAGGAAATAGTTGTGCTATGTTGTCTCCAAAGATGGATTAAATTCAAGAGAAAAAGGACAGACAGTACTAATGATGCCCAAATCAGAAAGCTAACAAGACAAGAAGCATGTGCCAGGTACAACTAGCTGCCTGTCAGAGTTCATAGAACACATAGTATTTAATCCCAAAGCCCTTCTGAGCTCTGTTCTCAAAAAGCACATTGGGAGGATCAAGATGCATAGGCAACAAACCCCCTAAAGTACAGAGACACAGGCGTATTGATCTTAACTGCTTGTTTTAATGCAAAAGACTGGATGAAACTATCAATGAAAGATGATTTGCCCCATATCTCCAGAAAATCACCCTTTAATTGTGTGGTAAAAGTACGGGAGTGAAAGAATGACAGTGAGAAAGCCAGACATCTTTTCTAAGTCCCCTCTTAGATTTATGCTTTGTCACCTACAGTGAAATAAATATGAAGCAATATAATCACTTTGTAGTGGCGTTATGGAGCTTAGTTTATAAGTGCATAGAAGGCTTTGAATAAATTCTCAAGACAAAGGTGACATTATTTATTCATTTAGCAAACATGTTTATAGCATTTACAATGTGCCAGGTTCTGGTGTAAATGTTTTAAAAATATTAGCTTGCTTAATTCTTATTATAACCGTATCAGGTGAATATTATAATGCTCACCTTAAAGAGGGGAAACTGGGGCAAAATAAGGTTAAGTAACTTGCCAAAAGTCACACAGCTGAACAGGCAATCTGATCCAAGTCCATGATCTTAGCTGTTACTATTTATTCTAAATGGGAAACCCACTGCTTATAGTTGAATTCTGGGAATAAGTGCTATAAGGAAGGGTTTTGGAAAAAATGAAATGGGAAATGGGTAGAGATGCCCTAGAAAGGAGGAAAACAAAAGATGGATATGCTGGAGAAAACAGAAATAAGATTCCCCCTCCTTTCTGGAATTTTTGGAGGAGTTTTACTTATAGTCTGGAATAGTAAGTCAGGGAAGCGAGATATCCAACTGTCATCCCTAAAATGTTTGAATATAAGACTGAACAATGAATGCAGTGACTTCAAAGAAGGAGAAAAAGAAGAAAAGCGTAGGTCATCTTCTGTCATAGTAAAGAACATCAAATAATCATCATAATGGAAATTTAGTGATGTCGGTAGAGGGCTTCACAGATTCCACTCTTAACTACTGAATTAAATAACATTATTTAATAACTCATTAATACAACTCTAATCCAAAAATGCTTAGGAAGTCTGACATATGGAGTAAAAAACACTAAATATTCCAGAAATCACATACTTTAAACAAACCGAACTATTCATAACATTCAGGATCTTTCATAGCAGTAATAGAAAATACAAATGTCTCATAAATCTGTATTAACCACACACTCAATGAATTACTCTCTAGTAGATGCTTCTTGGTTACTGAGGGGGTTAATAAATGCAGTTCTTGCTTGAAAAAGCTGACCACATGGTATGTCAGAATTCATGCATGAATAAACCAGGGAACAATTCAAGAGGGAGTAAGATGTAGTTTGGTGTCTATCGTATCCATAAAGCCCAAAGGAATTGGACACATCTAGAATGAACGTAATTGTTTCTTAAAGAAAATAATCCAGGCATTGGGGGAAGTATTGAATTTGAGTTAGAAGGATGAGAAGTAAGACAGAAAGAGTGAATATGAAGAGACTATGACTTGGAGTGTGGGCTCTAGAATTTGACTTTCTGGGTTCTAACACCATATACGTAAACTCGAGCAAACAATTTAACTTCTGTTTCTTATCTTTCAAATAGAGATAATAATAGCACCTGTTTCAAAAGATTTTTATAGGATTTAATAGAGGTCAATTTTATATTGAAAGCCAAGAGCAGTGACTGGCAAGAAGGGTATTAATAAAAGTTAGCTGTTAATATTATTAGTATTTACAGAGGAATAAATATAAAAGAAAAAATTATGAGATGGATTTACAAGTTATTACCACTTGATTGATGATCAGTCATTTCATGAATTTCAGTAAATTCATGATCATAAAATGGAAAATGTACGTAGCTAGAGGAAATATAATGATTTTAACAAATTTTAACCTAAAAAAAATCAAATGAGCCACTGAATGCCCATTTGTGCTTCTTCCTTTCTCTCCACTCTAGTGCCTTTCCCTTCACATGGGATGAGAATCTCAGCCCAGAGGTACAGATGAAAGAAGAAAAGGCGGAGAAAAGATAGTATGTCTAGTCAGTGAACTTGAGCAGTGCTGAAATAGAATATCCAAACAACTGCCAAACTTGTAAGAAGCCCTTTTTATTAACCAGATGCTGCCAGGCCTGAGCAAATACAGAAGAGTGTACCCAGCACGAGGTGCTGCTTTGCTTTGACAGGTCTGATTTATGAAACAGATGATTTGTTATTTATTGATCAGAGACTGATTCTACTTGCAGAGTTGAGACGAAGCTTGATAAAAGGCAATCATGCATCTCATTTCGTTATGAGAAAAATAGTGTCTATTGGCCTGTTGTGTCAACTGACTTTGATGCTACAACATCCAGATGTTCAACATGTGCAAACTTCAGAAACAAAACAAAACAAATTAAAAAGGGTGTCTTCTGCTACAAAAGAGAAACATTCAAAACATGTCCCATGGAAAAAAGAATTCATCAGACACACACGATATAGCGTGAAATGTATTTTTTAACATAAAATAAGAAAGATTCACTGAATTAATTATTTTTTATTCTTTCGTTTATTTAATAATTATTTATTGAAGGCTCTCCATGTTTAAGGCATTGTCTGAAGCACTGAATTGACATTTAAAATGTTCTATATGCAAATGCAGAATTCCAGGAAATTACTAATTCAAATAAAGTTTCAACAATATGCTCAAAGGAAGCCGGATACTTTTTCATCTTCCCCAATATCAAAGCTCCTATTAAGTTAATTATTTTTCACTCTTAGTGTCATAACACAGTTGCCATTTGTTCTTTCTTATTCAGGAAATTCCTTCAGCTTTGTTGTTCTCCCCAATCAGCTCAGCGGAAAGCTACATATAACTGGGTTTTGAGATAAGACACATGAGTACTTAATCTGGAAGTATGGAAGCTTTTATATTCTAGTTTAGTGTATTTTAAATATAATGCTGAAGTTTGCACGACATCAATTGTGCCATATGACGATTTTGTATTTTTCCAGAAGCTATTAATGATCAAAAACACTAAGCCCTACTTTGTCGCTTGAAGATTTATGGATTTTTTTCCCCCTTGCCTAAGTATGCTCTAAAAACAGGAAAAAGAATTAGCTTATCATCTGAAGTTAAGTGTTAAATTGTTTCTCTTTCAAAAATTTTTCTGGGAATGACTTCATCCAAGATGGAGTGGTAAATATATTTGAAGGTAATTTAGCCTCTCAATTCATTTGGACTTGTATTAGAAACAGATTTTCTTTTTCTTCTCGCAGTTGTCTCAGAAATAGATGACATTAAGTTGTCACCCTTGGCCTCTCAGTTCAACAAAACTAGTTAAACAAACACCACATTGTGGGTAATATAGTCATTATCACTAAACGAGCACTAAGTTGTAAAGTTGATAGCAACTTATGCAATTATAATGAGCTGCCACATTTGCAGCACTGTCAGAAAGAGAATTGTCTTGAAAAGAAAAATTTCCTGGAGACCGAAAATTCACCAGCTTGTTTGTCTTGGTTATAAAATACAATGGAGTATGGTGCAATCTGCATGGGCTGTGGAATTAGACAAACTTGGATTTGATTCTCAGTTCTACCTCTTACAGTAGCATAGATTGACCTCTCTGCGTCTTTTCTCCTTATCTGTCAATTTGGGATTGTGATTCCCATCCCGAAGGTTTGTTGGGTTAATGTTGGATGTAGACTGTGTAGTCCAACAAGATAATCTTATAACATGGCTAACACCATGCTGACTTCTGGTGAGGATTTAGAAAGAAAAATCTTAATTTCTTTTTCCTCACTCGCCTTATAAGGTTATGAAGATTAAGTGGAAAATTGGGTGCTTCAAGGAAAAGTTAAAGCAATGAGAATTTTTTAGTGCCAAATTAAACAGCATTAGCTTTTCTGGAGGAGAATATCGCCCTTCACCAGTCCATAGCTTGACTGGATACAAAATCACTCAAATTTCAGAATTTAGTCATTGCTTCTCGGGAGGATAAAATAACACATATCCAATTTATCTGCAAATTTTCTGAAGTTCTGTACAATATTATTTGTTATTTTTGTAGCTTGAGTGAAATTAATTTGCTGGTAAATATAGAACACGTATATTTTGTGTTGGATAGCATACTCCAACCTCTAAATTCGAGTATGTTCATTTTAATACTAGCTTGAGCACCAGCACGAAATTACCACCCATTATGGGTAGGCACTCTGCTGTTTGCTTTTCCTATGTTATCCCATTGAATCTTCACAATAATCTTATAAAGTCAGTGTTACTGTCCACATTTTACAGATAAAGAGGTAAAGTTCAGTGAGGTTAAGTTTTGCATGTTTAAGATCATACAATTAATGGCAAAGCTGAGTTTGAACTCAGGTTAAGGCACTAAAGCCAGATGTTTTTCCCCCAGACCCAAGAACAACAGGGTTTCCAGTAATGTGAGAGGGAAGGCAGGAAGTATTAATAATACTTTTAGACAATAAGTGCATAGAATTTCAGGAAATTTAAAGGTGAAATAAATTGGAGAGGAATAAAAATGTTTTAAACTAGTCAGAAATACTAATTCACTACAATATGTCACTCTGTGCTTCATACTTTCAATTATACTTTTCTCATAATTTATTATAGAAATAATCTCTGAACATATGGCCTTTAGGAGAATACATCAGTTTAATTATCAAATGTTCACTGACTGTCTGCTATTTGAAATTTCAATAACACAACGTTCAAGTTTTGGTTATTTGTAAATGAGCAAAAAGATCTTTATTATATAAAATGTGGAATTTTTCTGAGTTGCGGATTATTTTGATCTGGGTGATCAACATATGGGAGTGAGTCACTGACTAGAAAATACGTTGCATTGTAGTCACTCCCTTCTAATAGCAAATATATTTTCTGGGGAATATTTTCAGATTTGGAGTTGTTATTTGGGGTCATGCATTGCAGATATCAAGGATGGCTGTACGTAGTAGAGCACTAACAGAGGTCCTATGGAGGATGAAAGTGTGAGGTGTAGGCCCTGCCTTCAGCAAATTTACCATCTAGATAAAAGAGAATTTTGATGAAATATAGACAAAATGGTATTTACACAGACAGATCTTTCACTTTTTGACTTACTTTCAACTTACATTCTCACGCCACTTATCTTGTTCCTTTAATGTAATTATTTGTTACATAGCTATCTCTTTGACTACTAGACTTTTCTCTCTTTGAGGGTAAAAGTATAGAAGAATAGAAGATACAAAATCACTCATCTTTGCAAAATCACTTAATCTTCAGCAGAGTGTCTAGCATCCTACTAATGAATGAAGAACTTAAATGGAATAACATCTGTGTGTATCTCCCATTACCCATCAGCTTATGATTTTATTGAAAATAGAGACCACGACTAAAGTCCATTATTTCATTCTAAATTCCAAGTTCTAGAGTAATTTACTATAGATACTAAGTGTTTAATAAGTATAATCCATCAATCATTGCTAGTGAGAAGGCTCATTAAGATCTGTAGACTATGATGAACACACAATTGCCATTCTTGTTTCCCTGCATAACCTTGAATTAATCATCTGGTATCAGCCTCTACATTCTAGTTGACTTTCCCTTGAAGAGTTAAGGAGTGCAAAGCTGAGAATTATCTAAATTATTATTAATTTTTAGACTTTTTATAACTAAATAACGCTTTTGACTGTAATCTGGGTATTATTTGTGTGCTTCTAGCATATAAAAGTCCAGAATTTGTGCCTAGAGAAAGAAAGAGCCAAAAAGACAAGTTTTAACTCAAATCTTGAACAATACAAATCAAATGAGTATAAAGGAGTCAAAAAGCCCAGAAAGTTCCATTTGCCACGCCTTGATGTTCTACTTCCAAAGAAAATGTCACGAAATGAAGCATCACATTTATATTCCTGAGAATATTATTACCATACAAAAACAGATCCATTTTTAAAAGTATTTGTGAATTTGATCAAAGGTAAAATTTTAAAATAGCTTTTCCCTAAGGAAAAGGACAGATTCTGCCTCCAGTCAAAATATTCATTTTTTTAAAGAACAAATTAGCAGATACTGAAGGAATAAATAACATTTTGGGGGCATAAAATGGCATCTCGAGTAACTATTCTATACATGACTGGTGGAAAATCTTTCAAATTCTCAGGCTATTATTAAATATTACCTTAAGTGAGACTCAAACTAATCTAAAACATACATTAGATGTCAAAGTAAACCAAAACAATGTCATCGCCAATTCAAAACATGGCCAGAAAAGCTATGACTTAGAAAGCACAATAAACCGTCATGAGGGGAATTCTATACACAAAGCAGATCACCAAATCTAAAGAAATAATACAAACTACAGAGGCAGCTCTCTGACAGGTTTCTTCCATTATAATGAAACAGGTTTCAGTGGAAAACTTAAAAGATTAAAAACTCACAACAAAATAACTCCTTTACATTTTTCTTAGAGCCGTTCCACAGCCCCAAATGAAGCAGAGATTTGGCGGTTCTCCCATTGTGGGATCAGTGGAGACAGTCAAGCTAAATGGGACACTAAAGAGCCTGCATTTTCTAGATTAGTTGTCTAGCTTGAGCAAATAAACCATATATTGGCTAAATTTCCAGTTCATGTTATACTGGGTAGACATATACAAATCCCAACTATATTTGGTTCCAGAGTGATAACCAATTTCCAGAAACAGCACATTCGGCTTTAGTAACTCTCTGGCAATAAATTCCATCTTATTATTTCGGAGTTAGGCTATTTTTCATGGTTTAAGAAAATCTATGAAGGATATTAAAACAGTTCTTTGATACTGATAATTATATTCTTTATTACACCCAATTCCTTGATTCATTATGAAACAATCACACTAAAACAGCTCTAGGATATCTATATAGAGAGATGTTTTGCCCCGTGAAATTGTCAATGGTAAAAAAAAGACAATGATACCTTTATCACCTATTTGCCCAGAAGAGAAAAAGTGAGTATTTCAAATCTGAGAACATTAAACATACAATTTCAAAATTTTCATTTAAAATAAGTTAATTTTGTTTGTTTAAAAAGCAAATTATTGTTGCTGCTAAACTAATGATCTAAATATTTCAGGAACTTGACTTTTAAAAACATTGCTGTTGTTAGTGCCATGGAGTCGATTCTGACGCCTAGTGAATCCGTATACAGCAGAGCAGAACCCTGCCTGGTCCTTTTGTGCCATCCTCTCACCCTCCAGCGCTATAGCAGACAATGCTCCGCTGCTATTCACAGGGTTTTCATGGGCAATTTTTTTCGGAAGTGGGTGACCAGGTCCTTCTTCCTAGTCTGTCTAGTCTGGAAGCTCCGCTGAATCCTGCCCACTGTGGGTGATGATGCTAGTATTTGAAATAGCAGTGGCTTAGCTTTCAGCATTACAGCAACATGCAGCCACCAATGTATGACAACTGACAGATGGGTGGTGTGGTTCCCCGATGGGGAAACGAACCCAGGGCCGCAGTGGCGAGAGTGCTGAATCTTAACGTCTAGACCACCGGGTCTGGTATAACCTACACTAAATTATTATTGTTTTAAAAACATTCCAAGGATCACATAATTATATATTTTTATTAACATTAAATTACACAGTGTCTAAGAGAGTCAGTTATTTTGCCTATAAGGCAAGGGAGGGATGTAGGAAAAAATATGAAAGTAATTTTCCTGAAGTTATATCACCAGTTTGACAAACTGGCTAGATAGAATCACATGAAAACAGCTAATCATGGACAGTGGCAAGCAATTTTATGTCTTGCTAGCAATGAACTGAATCCCAATCAGTTCATTCTACCTTTGAACAATATATTTTTTTCAGATTGTTTCATTTGTTGTATGATGTTTTATCACAAAGTGTCCATTACAGACATATCTCTGTTAATAAGTTGGGTAGATGTGAGCCCTATTAACGAGCAAAAGATCCCAAACAGACTGTTTGTGACTTTTTCACTCTGACTAACTAATTGGGTGGCAGATAACTCATTTAATTGAATTAGGAAGGATTAGGAAATATATTTAGTAACATGGAACGCTAGAAAGAAGAGGCTGCTGCATATAAATCAAGGGCCTAGGCTGTGTGATAGTCTCATCTGCTCCCTAAAATAAAATTAACGTAGTCTTAAATCATTTATTTCATCCTCATCATGTATGATTGACTAAGAGTGTTATGAGCAAGCCATGGAAAATATTGGAACCTCAAACTTAGACCCATTTTGAGAGGATAGTAAATATTGATGCCACCATGCTGTGTACACATGAAAATGCCAAACACACGTGTACAGTATCCCTAACAGTGTTGATGACTCTTTCCCAAAAATATTCAGGAAAATAAAGCAAACTGTGCAGTACAAGATGAAGCAGCCTGAAGAGTTCCATGTAATAATCCCCAGTATGCCAACTGTGTCCCACTCAAGGGAGAGTATGGATGAGTGAGAGAATTGTGGGGATAAATGCCCAAGGGATTGAGGGAGTTAGGAACCATTGCTATTATGAGAGGAGGAGGATTAGAAGAATGAACATGGGGGTCAAAAGGGAAGAAATATTTCAAGTTACAGGAAGAAAGGACAAGCCAACATGTCAAATCACGCAAGAAGTTTCAGCAGGATGAAAATCAATAGCAATTCATTGGATTTATTAACTAGATGGTCAAAAAATACCTATTGTAATCAATGCTACTACTCTCTTGACATTAATATTTAATTCCAATAGTTCCTACAATCCATAAATTTTTTCTTCCCCATCCTTCCATTCAGAATTAGGCCCTTGTATTTTGCACTCATTTTGTTTTTATTTGTTGCCATATTTCTCAAAGTCTGCCTTGACTTATACTAAGTTATGTTTTGTTCATGTCTCCTCCACTAAATAAAAACTCAGAGCAAAAATTGTGACTTTGCCTATTTCAGACACAGGGAGCACTAAAAAACTTCACCTAGATTGATTTTAATTTCTTCATATTCTTCTTCAAATTCACATGCATCCAGTTTTTCCAACTGGATGATAGTGGCCAGGAATGGAAAGTAGAGAAAACCTGTCGGGTGTGCAGAGGGCAGTGCAGGAAACCGTCTCACCTCAAGTACACAAATAGCTAACTATGCCTCTGTTGTGGTTGCTGAAAAGCAATATAGACACATCAGAAACAAGCAGGCCACAATTATTTTTATGGATTCAGGATAGTCAATTTGTGTTTGGGGGTTATGTTTACAATGATTTATCTGCTCAAGAGTTGCAGAGAGTTGAAAATATAGGGACTTAAAGTTTAGGCACTAGAAAACAGAGGGAAACAAATTTTTAGCATAAGAAAGACCATTTTATCAAGTAGAATGAGCTGCTTTATGAGGAGTGAGCTCCCCATTATTTAGTTTTCAACAGGAAAATGGATGACCACTGGCCAGGGTTACTATAGAGAGAATTTTTGAATTGAGAAAATGAGTATCCTTTAAAATCCCTTCCCACATTAATATACTACTAGGATTTGAAATATTTTGAAACTGACCATAGTATTTATATTTTGAAAATTCTAGGGCAAAATTTGAGAAATTACCAGGTATAGAGGTTTGAGAAGTGAATTTTTAATTAATTTACCATTTATTTACTCATTCATTCAATAACTATGTAGTTAGTACTTATTCTGTGCCAGACATTAGTATATTTCTGGGAATACAATGGTATACGAAATGGACAAAGGCCCTGTCTTCAAGGGGTTCACAGTTAAGACAGAAAATATACTTGGCATTTTATTGATAGTTCTTATAAGAGGTAAAGCTTTGGATATGTACATATCCCTTTGCCGGACAAAGAAGGACTACGTCACTGTTTGCCTAAATAGTCACTGGCCAGTTGGAAAACACAACAAAAGTAACAAGATACAAATGCAAAGAGAAAACCTACCTAAAGAAATTACAAAATGATTATTTATTGCTTTTTAGAAGAGACACAGAAATAATATGAATCAATGAAATTATCCTTTATCATTATTATTTTTTTTTATCCTGCCAACAACTATGTGAGCTGTATAATCATTGAGATTAAAAATTTTTCTAAGGTCATATCTCTAACCGTTTGGAGACAGACATGTAACTCAGAATTTTTCTTTAAAACATAATTCACTCTACTGACTAAATGATTACACGCAGGCATATGTCTACATACGTTTTTTTCTTTTCACCGCTGAACCCACAGATTATAAAAACCAAGAGGGTGAAAAAACAATCAAAGTTACCCATTCTTATATTTAATTCCCCTTTTTTAAAAATAACAAGATAATCATATATTATTTTGGTTTAGAAACTCAAAGTAGGAGGATAAATTGCTAGGAATGGAATCAAATGTCTGGAGAGACCTTTGAGATCTTCAAGTGCAGTGTTCCTTAGGACACTTGGGGTTGCATAGATCATTTCATGGGATCTGTAAAATCAAAAGTATTTTTATAATAATACCAGGACATTATTTGCTTTTTTTACTCGCATTCCCTTACGAAGGTGCAGTGGAGTTGTCCAGAGGCTACATATATGTGATAGTGCAATAGATTGAATGCAGAAACCTGTATGAGAATCCAGCTGTCTTGTGTTAAGCAAGATATTAAAGAGTTTTGGAAATGTGAAGCAATGCCATGCTTCTAATTTTCAAAAAAGTATAGACATTATTTCAAAAATGTTATTTATAGTTATTACTGTTATGCTTAAATAAATGAATAAACAATATAGTTAAAAATTTTTCCATTTTATTTCATAATATAGTAAATATTAGTAGCTATAACTCACATAAACAAAAGTTCTTTGGGGTCTTTGGTAATATTGAAGAGTGATTTAAGTGGTCCTGAGATGAAAAAATTGGAGAACCACAGTTCTAGTAAAATTCCTTGCCTCTGATGAATTCTGGGTGTCGTACTCCAAGCTGTTTTTCTTCTTCTAATGAATGGACCTCATCCCTCATCAAAGCAGGTCTATCCTTTTCCAGGCATAGTAATCAGTATTTTCTTACATTGAATCAAATTCTTTTCCTTATAAATTTCAACCACTGATCCAGGCCCTATCACTTGGGGGAGGGGAGAGTTTACTGAATTAATTAATTCATAACAATTAATTAGATGAAACTTTTTTGGGGGACAGGTGTATTACACTGTTGATTACTGTTAACAGTTGGGCCACTTTCTTTCACTCTATTCAACCATTTATGCAATTAGAGTTTTGAAATTGTGTAGACATCTGCATTTTATTTTCTAAAATTACTTCATTGGGTAGACTTTTTCATTCTAACATGAAGCTACTATAAATGTACAGTAACCCTGATTGGAACATTTCTTAAATCGTATCTCAGTGTCACTAAAAAAATTCGAACACAATTGTTATCTAGAAATAAATTTAAAGTGGTTTGACACTCTTGATGGGGGGTCTGATTGTGACTGGCCAAAGCCCAACTAGCTGTCGAGTGGATATTGGCAGTAGATAAAAAAATAAAATCTCTTGTTATTTCTCTTCTTCCCTCTGAACACAAATATTATACTTCTTTTTTCAGCTAAATGCACAGATTCTAAGAACAAAGCATTATTTTGTAGGGAGGAAATGATAGGTCATCCAACCATTCAAATAACTTTTTATTAACAAATACAGCTATTTTTCAATTTAAATTTTAGTTATTAATTATTCGTGGATTAATTAGTTAACTTTTTCTCTACCAACTATAAAAGTGTTTTCAAAAGAGGCAAGAGTTTTCTTAAACTACAGTTTTCTTTTACTTTTCTGACACTAGATGTCTGCAGATGTTATTGTGAGCTTAAAAAATATACGGCTTTCAGGGCTAAGTACTAGAAAAGGGACGTATAACATGACATTACTTTGCTATTTCAGTGTGAGTTCCCTGGCAATTCAAAGTGGAAACCCACAGGGTAACCACAGGAGGTAACACCTTCCTGGATCAATATTTGTGCATCAGATGTTATAAGAATGTTTTGTAAGGTTCATAAATAAAGAGCTTTCTTTTTTCCCCTCAGACTCAGAAAATAAAATTAAAAGGAATTTGGCTGTCAAGGGACTTGCCGTTTCTGGAGCAAATAACCAACCAAAGGAAGGCTTTAAATAAGTCAATTAAAGGCAAATGTTAGTGAGAGAGAATGCCAGAAATATTCCTTACTTGAGGGGCACTTTCTTTCCAGTCAATTGTTGGTTTCATAAAAGCCGTGTCATATCAAACAAAATCAAATCCACAGACCTTTACTAAATGTTGGGTTCAATTCAATTCCATTCAACAAACATTTATTAAATACCTACCATTTATGTATCAGGATTGCACTAGGATCTGAATTTGAAACTATGAATAAAACACAAGCTTGGCCCTCTAGGAGTTTACAGTCTGGGGAGGGAGCCAGACAATGGCAAAAAATGTCTTCATAATTTGATAATCTATGGATTTACCATAGGCAACAATGACCGGACTGAGTGTTACAGAACGAGGAAGGTCAGTGAGGTGAATCAAGAAGGCAAGGGCATTCTAGAGAGAGGCAATACCCGAAGAAAAATGCGTTGTTGTTGACCAACATGATGCTCTTGGAAGACTATGAGAAGATAAACCTAGTAGCAATGGGAGAAGAGACTCAGAAGGTAGTAAAGGGCCAAATTTAGACGGCCTCATACAGCATGCTGAGCGGCCAAGTTCAATTTGATTGTGAGCTACAGAAGAGTTTTGAGCAGGGAGTGATATGGTTAGGTTAAGTGTCACTAATTAGTAACATGAGGATTGCCCCTACCACCCTCACCTGTGGATCACATGTCAGGTATACCACGTCAGTAACTTCAGGGAAGAGTGCGAGTTCCATGAGGAGGGATTGACAGTGCAACTGGGTCTTATTGGTTTGCTTATTGCATATTTTAAAGTAGTGCTTTGCTAAGTGGATTTCTAAATTATATTATCTTAAATAATAGAGTTATAATACTTTCTAATGAGATGAGAATTGACCTTGAAAATCTACTGTACTAAAAAAAGATTCTGGTTACCTCACAGTAAAGTACTTAAGGAAACCTATTGACTCATGACCCAGCGAAGTTTATTCAAGGAGTGCAAAGGTGGTTCAATATTAGGAAATCCATTAATATAATTTATCATTTAATAGAGAAAAGGAAAAAAATTATCATCTCCAAAGATGCCAAAAACACATTTAACAAAATTCATCATAGTAACTTTAGAGTGCTAAAATCTGGCACATGCCACCTTAAACAAGTGATCAAGAATAATATCACCAGTCATAAGACATGTCAACATCATGTACCTCCTAATACAATGCACCGAGAATGACATAGCACCTCTGTGGTATTCCTCACTCAAATCTATAACCTCAATCTAATCATGAGAAAACATCAGAAAAATCCAAATTGAGAGATAGTTTACAAAATAGCTGACTCATTCTCTTCAAAAGTGTCAAGGTCATGTAGACAAGGAAAGACTGAAGAAATGTCATAGTTTAGAGGAGACCAAGGAGACATGGCCGCTAAATGCAATGTGGGATCTTGGATTAGATCTTGGAACAGAATAGGGACTTCAGTGAAAGAACTAGTGAAATCTGAATAAAGAATGTAGCTTAGTTAATAACATTATACCAGTGTTAAACTCTTAGTTTTGATAAGTGTACCTTGGTTAACATTAGAGGAAGCTGGATGAAGACTATAAGAAAATTCTCTGTACTATCTTGAAGTTCTTCTGGAAATCTAAAATTATTCAAAATAACGTTTTTTTAAAATCTCACCAAACTGTATTCTTAAAATTGGTGAATTTAATTTTATGTAACTTATAACTCAATGAACCTAATTTTTAAAAAAGACTTGCTGATTTTTTTAGGTATGATGGGTATTGTGGTTATCTTAAAAAATACTTCTCTATTGCATACATATCCTTAAGTATTTATAGATAAACGACATGATATTTCAGATCTACTTTAAAAACTCAAAATAAGAGCAGTAAGAGACAAAAAAAAAATTGTTGAAGTTAGGTTATTGACATACTAGTGTTCTTCATACTATTTTCTCTACTTTTGTGAATATATTTTATTCAGAATTTAAAATTATTATTTTCCACAATATAAAATTTTTAGAGTCAATGAATGTTTCTATTTTTCAAAAATGCAGGAGTTTCAAATTGATGACTTTTATTATAATGATAAGTAGTTTTCAAGAGCATGTATCCTAGCAAGTATTTCGTAAAAAAATAAACCTCATCATTCCCTTCAAGGTAAAGATGATATTTTAACAAGTCAGAAACCATCTGTCAAAAGAAACTTGTGCTATGGAGAGAGCATTGAGAAAGTTCGGAAATGTTTCCAACGTTTTATGATTTTATAAATGAAAATGATGTCTGTTTCCCATTAAAATTCCCATATCTGAATGCTTTAAAAAGTTGGAAACAGAATTTTTAAGCTGTTTTTAGAAAATCTTCCAAATGAAAGGTTTTATTGGATATTATTGAACACTTTGCAGGGAGAATTGCTTTGTGTCAGGGAAGACAGACACTTACAATGAAATTATAAAAATAAATTTCAGAATAATTTTTGAGAGGGAATGAAAAGTGATTTAATAAAAGTGTATTTCTTCCATTTGTATCCGCATATCTTTAGAAGTATTCTTTCCAGCTCTGATAGGCATTTAAACCAAGTATCGAGACAAACTGGCTTTATAACTAGACCTTTAAATTACTGTTTCACAGAGATTTAAGCCAAGGTTTTAAAATATAATTAAGCGTGTTCAACTACATTGCTAAAAATAAAAATTATTTTAGGTAGAGAGAAAATATTTTTGGCCTAAATAATGAACAAACTAGTTATTGCATCCTTCTATAATTTCTCATTTTGCATGTGGTTTATAAGACATATAATAAATTAGCCCAGTAGTGCCTGTCCTGCAAATGTGGTGGACTAAATAACCTGAAAAGACTTTTTCTACAGGATGCTTGGAAGAGATAGATGTCGTATAGCATAGCTTCATTCCCCAGAAATAAAGAAAACACTTAAGGTAAAAAATGAGGAAAGACCTCAAAGGCAGGGTGGAGAGCAGGTAAGGAGGTACTGTGTCAGTTCTTTGCAAGCTTGGAGCTTGTAATTTAGCGCCTGTGTAGAAACAGGAATAGAGGCCACCATCTATGAAAGTCAGACCCTTTGAAGGGCAAATTAAGAAAAATATGACCAGCATCCCGGGAAGACAGTAAAGAAGCTTGTGTGTCTCAGCCTAGAAACTGTGTATAAGAAGAAAAAACAAAACTGTCCCTGAGAATTTCTAACCACAGGCCTACCAATACACAGGTCCATAATCTGACTTTGCACTGACTTTTTACTATCTAGTAACCCTGGAATGCTACAAGACAAGAAATCAGCATAAAAGTTGTTTCAGACCAATTACATGCTTGGAATTCTGGCAGGAGCAAAAGCCATGCTTTGGAGAGTCATGCCCTACGCTTAAGTTTTACAAGATTCTACAGAAAAAGTCTCAGTGGAGATGTGCACAAATATCAGTCATACAGCACATGAAAAATATTCAATCATAACAGAGAGTCAGCAGATATGAAAAGCAGAAGATTTAGATCATCCAAGAACTTCAGATAATAGAACAATTGGAGCAAGACTCCTCAAGAAATCTTTAAAATCATTAAAAAAAACAAAATCATAAAGTCATAAAATTCATAAAAAAGAAGGAAATAAAAGCCAGTGAAATACACAAAACACAATAAAAAATGAATATTTGTCAAAGAATAAAATAGAACTTTTAGAAATTGAAAATATAGTATTGGAATATAATTTACATGTAAAAATATACACATATGGAGGAACGCAGAAATATTTTTACTGTAGTGTTGCATGATCAAAATGTTTAGAGTTATCTGGTTTACAAGATTAAGGCAAGTAATATAAAGTCTGGAGTAGGTTGGTTGCATGTCAAAATTAATGAGAAATGGATAGTGCATGACTTGTGTAAAGAGGCAGTGTTTATAGAGTTCTGCCAATTTTTGGCATGGAGGTATGTCGACACAGTGTTACTACCGTATATTCTGATTTCTCAACACAAATCGTAAATTCCAAATTTTTGTGTGAAATCTAACAGTTTTTAAATATTGACGATTTCAAATCCTTTTTAAACACTATGCATATCTAAAGAAACATAACAATGGCCACCATGTTGCACTTTTTATTTTAAGGGTTGGTCAAAGAGAAAGAACCTATTAAAAGGTTGAGAAAGAATGGTTAGAAGTCCAAGAATAATAGAAGTTAAGAGATTATAGTTTTTCAGGTAGGAGTGAGTAGTAAGCAGTGTTCATTGTGGTAGGAAGAGAAGAGAATAAGGACTGAATTTATTCCATTTGATTTTAAAAAGTATGCTTTAGTGATTTTTAGAGAAAAGTTTCAGTGGAGTGTTGATAACTAAAACCATATGTCAGTGAATTGAGAAATAATTATTAATCAGGAAAATAGAGTTGACATGTATCATGGACTTTTGGCTCAGAAAAGAGGTACTGACTCAAGGTCAGAAGAGGATTATTTGTTAATCTTGTATATATTTTTCCTTAGGAAGGAAGAGACTGGAGCATGCTTATAGTGTAAGGGCAAAGATCCAATGGGGAGAGAGAGAGAAAGGAAGTAATTTATGAGATAGATCAGATCCAATGCATTGGCTTTGAACAGAAGAAGGGCCCTTTGTTCTCTAAGACTAGAGAAAAAGATAGATGCTCTTCTAAATACCTGTAGGAGGTGGGAGTAATATTTAAGGTAAATTCATTTGGACTCTGATTACCTCTGTTTTCTTGATGAGCTGGGAGACAAAATCAACAGTTGATGAGGAGGTTAGAGATCAGCCTTGAAGAGAGTGGTGAAGACTAGACATATTTGCTGCATTGAGTGAGAGCTCTAAAGGCCAAGGAAGAATTGAAGAAAATTGATACAGATGTCGACAAATCTTTCATGAAATCTGAGGGAATTAAAATGAACAAACTATTGCAAGGTTAAAAAAAATCAAACACTGGAGAGTAGTATAAAGTAAAAATGATAAAAATTACTCATGGCACAACTCACCAATCATAAAAAATAATGATATCTCCTTGCACACCCTTAGTCTCTTACCTCAAAAGTTAGCCACTAAATAATTAGTTGAGTCTCATTTTATTAAAAGATATTTTTTGCCTGCATAATTAATATATTTATACTACTAAAAATGACACAAACAGGATCATAATACACATACTTTCAGCATCTCCAAGATTTTTCATAGAAACATATCAATGTCCACTGCATCTGTTTAATGTTTACATAGAAAACCACTACATGGATACATCATAATCACGTTCCCAGTTATCTGTTGATGGTCATTTAAATTGTTCACATTGATTTTGATACTCAAAAGAAGCTTGCCATGTCCTTTATATCAATCCTGATTTACTTATGTAAATATACTTGAGGGATAAATTTTTCCAGTGGAATTTAGAGCAAACCAATATTTCCATTTTAAATTTTGATTGATATTGCCAATTTATCCTCCACAAACATTATACTAATTTACATGCACATCTATAGCATTTGATAATTTATTCCCACAACTTCTCACCAAGACTGGGCAATATAAAAGCTAAGTTTATTTTGCTACTAGGAGAGAAGAAACTTGTTGTTTTAATTTGTTTCTTTTGTAATGAGTGGAGAAAGAGATGATAAATAAGACACGGTCCTTGATCCGCCTGAGATTTCAGTCTATTGAAAGAAGCAGAGAATTAAACAAGAAATTGCATTAAAGCAAGTCAAAGGATAGAGGAAGTCCAGGTTGCTATGAAAATACAAAGACATCTAACTAAAACATGGAGGAACAGGAAAGACTTACTGTAAGAAGTGATGACTAAGCTGATACTCAAGTCATTAATATAATCTAGCAAGATGAGGTCGGGACAAATTTTTTCCTAGTCAGAAGACAGAGTCTGCAAAGACTTATTGGCAAGAGAAAATATGGTCAGACTCCGATATTACTAAAATATAGGATATTAGGTGTCTTCAATGCCTATGTTAATGATTCCTTCATTTATTAGGTTTCCACCAACTTTTTTATTGAGTATCAATCATGAATTAAGCATTATGTTAAGAAGTAGGGATATTACGGTGAGTCAGACTGGCATGATCCCTCTTGTCACAGAAGGTAGAGCTTAAGAGGGAGAAAATTAAGCAAGCAATTATAACCATGCATCTTAATTTTATAGTTTATCTCCTCAACTACTGTGACGATTTTCTCTACTCTACTTTATCCACTCAAACTCATGATCATTCCTTTAGATCTCGAAGTTGTTCTTCTCAGACACTTTAACCATTATTTTCCAATTCGTTGACATTCATTCACCTTTCTCGTTCTATCATGTCCACTAACACTCTCTTAGAGCCATGGCAACAGTCAATCTATTGATTGCTTCATTCACCTTCAGCTGCTCTGTTTGGTCTTGGCTTCTCCTACTTTTCTATTCTTCTTGGACTGCATGGATTATCATCTAAATTGCTCTCTTACTAGCACACTTATATGTATCCTTAGGCCTAATTATCTAGAGAAACTTGAATCCTAATTCATCCTGAGCTCTGCCATCTCATGTAGGAAGCTGAGTGCTACAAGAAGACTTCACATAACCATGAAGACTTTTGTCAAGACAAATTCATGTTCTTCAACCTTAATGGGACTCATGGCACAACTCACCAGTCATAGCATGGTGACACTGTATATTTAAATATATTAATGTTCTTTCTTTCTTAGAGTTCCTTTGTCATGACTTTCTCTCTAATGAGCCAGAGCAGCCCTATATTTAACCTTTCAACTTAAAATTGAGCTCTTGAAGCTCAGTTCAGAAAAAAATACATAGTTGTGGAAACAAAGACTTATGATTTGCAAAACCAAGGATTTTTAGTAAGAAGACAACCACTAAAACCATTTTGCAAATGAAAAAGCATAATTCAGTATGAACCTGTCATATTATTAAAGATAATCAGCAGATTAGGAAGAAAACAGATGAAGAGTTGGGCTACACCATCACAAGAAAGCCCAGTGTGAGAATAACTTTGTCTTGTGCTGAGGAGATAGGGTAGGATCCTGTGGTTCCCTGGTGAAGGCAAACATCAACAGCTAGCTGCACATCACCTCTCTCATGTTTCACATAAGTCTGTGCTTCGAGATTTTCTCAGCTCATCCAAACATTCCCACCCCCACCCACTTCTAAAGCTCCTGACACCCCAGTTATCAAGGCTTAGTAAGAGGGACTTTAGATGGCTAAGAGGACAGTAAGGTATGGAAGGGAAAGCTCCTAGCCCCAGTCTTTGCTTGAATTAAATGGATACAGCTCAAGATTTCCTCCCGGATCCAGGAGAATAGGGAAATCCAGGCCCTCATTACTCAATCACAGGATCTCGCACCTCGTAAGTACTCAATAAATATCTATTGAATAAACACATGTGTAAATGAACATATGGAAACATGATGAAGGTCTAGTTCTGGAAAGTGATATTAGGGGAACAGACAGATGGTCAAGAGATGAAATGATGAGAAGAGATAGAGGGGCTATAGCTGGATAGCATGACATCAAAAGAAGTAGGTTTTATGTGAGAGTGGAGGAGGAGCTGCTCTGGAAATTAATAGGTTCCAGGTTACATGCTCAGTGGGGCCAATTATTGGTATAGAATGAACATACATAACACACATCTCTATGTACTGTAATGGACGTATTTATTGGACCAACAGTAATGGGTGGAAAAAGGGTAGTGAAGAAAGGAGAGGGTATGAAATAGGTATTCATTCATACAGTAAACATATATTGGATACTCCAGGCATCAAGTTAGCTCTGGGAAACGGCAACAAGCAAAACAGATGTGGGTTCTATCCTTTTGTGACTTACCACCTATCAAAGAAAACTGATATTAAACAAATAAATTCAGTTTATGTTTATGCGTAATATAAATTATGAAAACTTTTGTGAAGTAGGAGAACAGAGTGTCATTTGAAAGAATTGTGAGGAGGTTAGGGAAGGTTGCTCTAGGAAAAACACAAATGAGCTCAGGCTGAAGGAAGGGAAAGGAGTTAACCAGGCACAAAGCGTTCAGAACTCCTTTTATTTCTCTAGACCAAGGTTAAAAAGATAACGTATTGGCAAATAGAAAACAAGCTGAAGGACCTTGTACTAAAGCAAAAATACATACATATATATACATGTATATACACACAAATACTCACAAATATGCATACACATGTACACAAGTATATATGCACACATATAAATGTATATTGTGTGTGCACGTGTATCCTCATATATACATATGGATATGGACTTATTAGGAGGATTCATCTTTATGCAATTGTGGTAGCTGGTTGAACCGTCAGTATGAGAAGCTGTTGTCTTTGCATCCGCTGCGAAACAGGTAGTGGGGAAGGGAAGATAGCTGTGAAGTAAGTGGTAGCAAGGACAAACTGCAATCCACAAAAGTGAGCTAGAACCCATGCCTATAGACTGGAACCTTTCTTCTGCTTGCCTCCTCCAAGCCTCCGCCTTTGATGGTATTGGTCTCCTGCAGAAAAAGTTGGCCCGCTTCCTCTCAGAGCTAAGCGCACAATCCTCTGGCCCAGGATTCAGAGAAACTGAAGGATAATCAGGTGAGATCTGGAGAGTCCACAGGCACGGCTGCTGCCCCACATGGACAAGCTAAGCCAGGAGATTTTTGAGAGGTGCTTTGAGTTGCAGCACAGTTTCATGCCCTGCAACCAATCTTCCAAAAGTCAAACGAAGATGGCTATTGCTTCACATCCCCCCTTCCAAATCCCGTGCATACCCACAGGTATGCAGGGAAGGGAATTCTGAGAAATGTAGTCCCAGCTTAGTTAAGCTGACACGATACAAATCCACTACACTACTGATCCTTATTATGTTTTTAAAAATCCTTTCTGGAGGTCTTTAAGGGTAGGAGAGACCATTGAATGACTTTTATTGCAAGGAACTGAAGGTAGGAAGATGAGAGACTTGGCCACATGCCCTGGGGTTGTAATGAGAGCAGGCTCAGGTGTAAAACAAACGGAGGGGGATTGTTACAGTTTTAGGAATTCCAGTCTTAGAATAGAGGACAGCTCTGTGATCCAGGTCTCTAATTGGGATGGGGTAGTCAGTCAATAGAGTCCTGACCAGGCTGTTCTCTAAAGGAAATGGGGAAAGAAGGGAAACAAAGACAACCATCATCACACCAATTTAATAGAGAGTTTAATAGAGAGTCATCCACAGAGAAATAAGAGTTTATGCAGCCAGATAATGTTTCCCATAACCCAGCCAAAAAATCCATTCCTCCATGAAGCATCTCCAAACTAACTCCACTTGGCTTCTTTTAGTTTCAATCACCCTAAATGTCTTCCTGTCCATTTCCTTGAATACTGAACACTTACTAAAGTCTCTTTACAGCTGGGGTCTTCCATCTGGCAGATGTTTCTGTCACTCGAGTTTATAATTTTATAGGTCTACCTTGCGTCTTCATGGGGCTGTAAGCTCCTCAAGAGCAGCACTGGGCTTCTTGATCCTTCTACAATCCTCTTTTGGATCTTGCTCTCCACGTGCGGGTCACTTAGAAAATGCTGTTGACTGACTTAGTGATGGATTAAAGGATTGTCCTGTTTGGAGGGACTCTTGGTCCAATCTGGGCAATCTGTTAAACTCTTGCTTACAAACTGCTGAAACAATGTAATAAAAGGCAGACTTTTAGAATAAAAGATATTTCAGGAGTAGTTACCCTGGAAAATTGTATGATTTCCATGTGAGAAATCCTTTAGACCCAAACTATCTTTAGTTTTTGTTTTTATTTATTACTTACATTAACATATTCTTATATTTTCATATTCTATTCTTAAAAGTTGGTCCCCTCCCCTAAAAAGTTTCTGTGAACTTTGCAAGAAGGAAACTCTGCCCCATTTACTCTGTCTGAAGTACTGTTGGTAAATCTTACTTCTGGATTATTTCTGGGTTTTAAAACTACTGCTACTCTCTCTATAAAGTCTTTCCTCCTTTTCCCTATCAGAAGTCACTTTCCCTTTCTGATCTCATGGGATAAATTATATATTTATGTCTCTACTGAACTTAATGCTCTATCTTCTGCATACTTGCTAGTATCATTTCCACATGGTAAACAGGCCACCAGGGCTGGGCGCTTGAGTTTGAATGAAGGGATATTGTGAACTATCTACAATCACAGGTTATGTACATTTTATCTCTGTATACAGAGCGATGACATTTTTTTGAATGAATGACAAGAATGAGCATAATAAAGTAAGCGGGATCCTGGGAAAACAAATGTCCTCCCACATTTCAAACCAGCAATAAATTATATAGCCCCAAATACTTGGAATGCCCAGGGTAGGTGTGAGACATGTGTGCTATTACTGGCCTCAGTCACATCTCACCCTATTGTTTAGTAGATGTATAACCTTAAACATGTTAATTCTCTTTCTGAGCTTCATTCTCTTTCTCTTAAGAATAGGGAGATTGCTACCAAACTCATAACGATGTTATAATGAATACATAAGTTATCATATAAAATGCCTACAATATCACAAAGCACTTAAAGGGTCAAAATTTATAAATATTACTTCCATATACGATGCCCCTTTATGTTTTCTGTTCCCAGACAAAAGCTAGTCATTTTCTAAGGCCCCAATTCAAATTCCATTTTCTCCTGGAAGTCATCCTCATATACACATGATTTCTCCCTTCTTTATATTTCTAATGTACTTGTAGCATTTCACATGTTTCAACTTCTTGAAGAGGATCTCTTTTTAATGTCAAAAGAGTTATTTTTTTTCCCACATGATAACAGTTGTTTTAAGAATCCATTAATTAAGGCAATACTGACAAAAAAAAACCCCTACCATTAATTAATATCATCATTAGTTATAACACCATTATACATAAAGGAAAGAGCTCTTTGCATATATGCACAATTGTGTATTTAGTCTACAGGCATGCCTAGAGCACACGAGAATTTATTGACTCCATGAAATACTCTGGAAAATCATCATCAGGCTCCATCTCCCCACCTCTATACTCCTTGCTATCTAATTCTTGCTCTTCTACCCCCAAAACCCATTCATGCTTACATTATTGAGCCCACAATTTGTTAGTAACTGGACTATAATTTTCCACCAGTTTCCACATACTGTATTTATATGTATGTTTCTCTTGTTATAACAATTATTAAAGAACACTGAATATGAATTTTATGATGTCAATGACTTTATATAGTTTACTTCATCTATTCACTATCAGCTACACACTGGTATTCAATAAATATTGAATGAATGAATGAATAAATTGATGAATCTCCAATATGTTTTATCCTAAATATAGGAAGTACAAGATTTTGTTATTTATGATTGTTGGCTGCAAGAAATTATGTTCTCGTTTGGATGAAGTGGAGTGGGAGCTTGGGGAAATATGTTAATTCAGATCCTTCAAAAAACAAATGCCAAGATGGGATTAATTGCGCCAGGATTTTATTAGGGGAAAGTGTTTATGAGAGAAAATGGGGAAGGAACCACAAAGAGCTGAGAGAGATGTCAGACTGTGATGTAGGTTTATCTCCAGGTGAAAGAGCAAGAAAAGGAAGGTTGGGGTGAAGTATCCTACATTGCCATACAGTATAAAGAATGTTCAGCAAAGCCAGCAGGGGGCTCCTCGAGCAAAGTCAGAGGACAAAGGCATCTCATGTCTCCCAGGATGCCTACTTTAGCATCCCTGTCTCTGTGTGGTCACTGACTGTGAGCAGCCTGAAGGAAGCATATGGCCTCAGAGCAAATGTGGAAGTCGATTTCTGAGTGCAGCCTCTGGGGTCCGGGTGCAAGATGTAGTCTCACGTATGTCACAGGGGGTTCATAGAGGAACACATACTCAGTAAAATAAATATAACTCAGGTTACCATGCAAGAGGTTTACAAACATTCCTCTGTACCCGCCACTGCCCAGCACACGTGCATGGTACCTGCCACCATGCATAGCCCTATGCACATAGTACATTTTTTGTGTGACGCCCTCCTTCCAAACGCACATTTTTACTTTATTTTGACTCAACACAACTTACTTCAACCATAACTTATGAATGCTAGACTCTTCTGCTGATGTTTTCAGCAACCAAATTTTCTCCGAGCCTTTGTTCCTTTATGAACAAAATTAAGGATAAGTCTGGCTCATCTTTAAAATTCTCTCTCACTTCTAATGAAGTAAGGAGACTAATATTCATTAAGTGTTTACTCTATATTAGGTTTTGTACTGTGAAGATTCAAATACATTTTCTTATTCAATTCTTAAAAAAGTCATTCAGGTAGATGTTGCCAGTATTGTCATCTTCAATTGGACAGATAAGGTCACATAGCTAGTGGTGGATCTGGGGTTTAAAGCAAATCTGAATGAGTTCTTTATGTTTTCTGAGTTAAAAGAGAAAAAAAGACTCAAGCTCCAGATTCTTCCTATTAATAGAGAATAGTCACAGCTATGTCAGTAGTGGTTCTCAAATTTTAAATTGTAATATGTACGGAGCTTTTAAAAAATGCATATTAATAGATCTATCCCACTCTCCCAGTGAATGTTGGATGGATCTTCACACCTGCATTTAGGAAGTACTCAAGGAGATGCCGTTGCAGGTGGTCAGATGGACCATGCCTTAGAAAACCTGGGCGCAGTATACATTACCGCTAAGTAAAGAAGAAAATGGAAGACAGAGTCATTGCTTTAGGATGACAAAGAATATAACCGATGAAGACTATGAAGCTTCCATAAGGCTGCACTACTCACCTTTACCCTACTCCTCATGCATGTTCTTTCAACCTCTCTCCCCTAAAATTATTTCTAGATATCTACTCTAGGGAAATAGAAACCGATTTACGGAAAAAATGTTTACCTAAAAATTTTATTGTGATTGTGATATAATATATGACACTCATTTTATGTCATAACCATCCTACATAGTATTCCAATTCAATTTCACACTATATTTCATATGTAGTAAAAAAAATACTAGAAGAAAATTCAGCAACTTATTAAGGATGGTTACTCACAAATGATGGCCTTATGGGTATTTTTATTTCCTTCTTTGTAACTTCCTATGATTTCCAAATTCTCAATAATACACACATATTACCTTTATATTAAAAACAGTTCTTTAAAAAATTGTTAAACTTAAACTTGACGATCTCTCTGAGTATTTGAAATGTGCAATCCTAAAACATCAGCGCAGCATGCTTGATAGAAAGTTGCACTGACACACATGTTTTCAGACAAAGGAATTATTGCAATCTGTGGAGATAACAAAACAGTGACATTGATTTCTACAATGTTTTTTAAAATAAATTTATTTTTCTTCTACAATATGCTCTGATTTAATGAATATTTAACTGTGTGTAACGAATACAACTAATTACAGTAGTTTTCCTATAAGGTTATTAAAATACTAAGTGGAGTGTCTTGGGAGAGTTCTCAATATCCATTTCTACATCAAATATCTTTTTTCTATCATTGTTTTCCAAAGAGCCCAGCCTGTTTTTGAGATCTGGTAAAGAATTTTCTCAGTGGAGAAAAAAATGGCAGATTTCATTATTTTGATGTTTCCTTTTTAATTTGCATCCTTAAAGAAGTATTACTTCATTCCAATTCATGAGTTTACTCGTTTGCATTAAGTTCAATGTGTCTAGAATTTCATGACAGTGCATTTAAACTATTCAGTCACATCTGCCTCTTCTGGGAAATTTTGACATCTTTCTGTAGTGTGCTTGTGAATTTTTTGTGGTTTTTCCTTTCAAATTCAGTTGTAGATCCTCAAGCCTTTGAATATGGTAGCTCTGGCAGTTAGTTGTCAAAGCAAAAAGCCATACATGTTTTCAAATATAACTGATATTCTTCCAGTGAAATGAGAGCTTTCACTTAATGAAGAGTAAATTAATCAAATTATTTTTCTGTATTTCAGAGGAGTAAATTACTACAATTAAATTATTCCTGGAGATTAGGTTTAAACAGCAACAGCTATACTATTCAGAAATATATTAAGGAAATTATTTGAAAACTTAAATCCTAGAAGTAAGACTGAGAAGCGTCTCCCCAGGAGAAAATGCATGAGCACTAAATGAGATTAGAGTACTTCAAAAAAATGGAGTTTCTGATAATTATTTCTCCAACCTGAATATTTCTAATATGAATAGTAATACTCTGAAAAGTGAGTTATTTTTTTATTTCTGATCCTATACAGGCATGAGTATCTTCCTTCATTATTGCATATTTATTAACTACCCACACTGAGTTAGGCCTGTCAGTCACACATATAATGGAACCATGTTAGAGCACCTGAGAGTTGGTCAGAAAGATCCAGATATCATATAAATACAAATCGATAGTACTATACAGCTTTTTAGTGGCCCTGTCATCTTTATATTTCCCTCTGTTTTTTTTTTTGTTTTCAAGTAAGAAAAAGAGAACTTTCCCTTTTTGAATAAAATAACCTTGAGCCCACATACTATATTATTTTTTATTAAATGTGGAAAAGTTACTTAACTTGAGTCCCAATTTCCTCATATAGAGAGGAAGATAATAAAATGCACCTGTTTACTGGGCTGTTGAGAAGAATAAATAAAAAATTATGTAAAGTATTCACGCAAAATGCATATGCACAGGGATACTTAGTATATCACTTTTCATATTAGCAAAGATTATGCACAGCCCAAATGTCTGTCAGTAGGATATTAATAAAATACACACAATGAACTATTACGCAGCCATGAAAAAGAAAGAATAAATTCTTTATGTATTGATATGAAATGATTTCCATTGTAAAATTGTATATGAAAATAATGTGTTAGAAGAATGTGTAACATGCTAAAGGGAATCATTTAGGTAAGAATTTTGCCCTAAGTCTATTTTTCATATGTAAAATTTACATTATGTTAAAATTTATTCATTTTTCTAATGGTTTTTTAATAGACTTTAAAAGTTGGAAATGATTACAAGTCCACACTGTATCAGAATATTGATTGACAATAAATATTGCTTATGATCTTTCACAATCATCCAGTTTAATGTCTGAATATTCTGCAAATATACGTCAGATGACTTACAAAAATTAGCATTATCATATTCTTGTAAATTTGAAAATGTACAAAATATAATTCTACATAAGTACTTATTTAGAGACTTCTAAAAATTGTTTACTTGGCATAATGGAGCCATTCTTACTTATCAGGTAAAATCAAGCTTAAGAACCTTTTGAAAGCATATGCTAAGATGAATGACTAGTTCAGAGGTACTATTGGGAATTATGTGGATTAATTGTCCACACTAGGTAAGAACAAATCTTTAAACTATTTAAATTGAATAGACAATTAGAGCAACCTAGATGAATTTCTAATTTTCCAGACACCAAACTATGCTATATATGGAGTCACTTATAGGGGATTATTTCATGACAAGAAAAGTTAGTGAACAGGGCAAGGAAGACTGTGGAATTTAGGGATTGTTCTTAATTTTGGAGGGTGAGGGACATTTCTCAAAATTAGTTTAACATTTAACAGAAAATTGTTAAGTAAAACCTACAAACTTTCAGACATATATTCACTTCCCCATTCTTTAAAAATTTAAAGATTTTATATTTTAAACAAAACTGAAACTTCCAACTTCTTTGCCACATTAAATACAACAGCAAAATGTGTTTTCTAAAGTTTCATTTTATCTCTTTTTCCCCATATGTCAGCCTTTCAGGAAGCTCAGAAAATTAAATTTCTTTTGGAAAAATTCTTGGAATGAATCTGAATATTTTCAAAGTCAAGCAGGACTTTTACTAATAAAATTACTTTTACCATTTTTTAAAATATAAAAATGCTTCACTTTAAGAATGTACTAGACATAAAATGCCAAAGGTACAAAAGAGATAATTTACAATATGACTTATTCAAGACAAAAGAGGATTTAGTGTCATACAAATATGTTTGCCATAAGATGATTTTAATATTGAATTGCTACAGTATATTTAGAATAAAATTTATTATGCACAGTCTTGTTTACATACTTATGTGTAGTAAGCACATAAATAAATGACTATCACATTTATTTTAAGGGAGAAATTTGTTATTCACAAATTAATCGACTCTATATTAATATAGTATACCTATATGTATACTTTTGTTTTAAATATAAGTGGAAATTTGAGCTATTCTGTGTTTTCATTAGTTATAAAGACCAGTATTGACCAATATGCCGACCTAAAAGAAATCACACAAATCAAATGAAAATTATTTAGTGGCCTAATGAGCAATTTAATACAGTTTGCCTTTTCCTGATGTTTAGTGTGTGTGTGTGTTTCCTAAAATGTACAATTGAAGGATAAAGTCGAAGTAGACTCCATTTTCATACATATATTGAAGGGGGAAATAAAGAAAATTTTCAGGCAATTTATTTGGAAAGTGTTTTACCTTTTACAAGGAA
Organism: Diceros bicornis minor; assembly: GCF_020826845.1. Classification (NCBI taxonomy): domain Eukaryota; kingdom Metazoa; phylum Chordata; class Mammalia; order Perissodactyla; family Rhinocerotidae; genus Diceros; species Diceros bicornis. The sequence goes on along the minus strand of NC_080743.1, from coordinate 19,383,009 downwards.
AAATAGTTTTATTTTAATACCTTTGTAGCATTCTCAATTGTTTTATTCATTTGGTAGTAAAAGAGCTTTGTAGAAAGACACGTACCCTTCAGGAAAGCCAGTTCTACCAAAATGTCCAAATGTGTGCACTGAGCTTACAAAGAAAGCTAAAGAGGAAATAAATGATGATTTGGAAAATGGGTATCAGGAATAAAATATGTCTGAGTATTGAGGAACAAGTAAAACTTTTAGAGACAAATGATATTTTGAGAGACTCTTTGACAAACAACAAATAACTCTATCACATATTTTAAATATGTAATTTATATAGAGACATGCATTATCATTTAGCTCATTTCTAGATGCCTCCCCTTAAAACTACAGGATGTTTGAATAGGAATGCAAGTTCAGTTTAACTAAGCAAACATGATGGAAATAATACACTGGATTTTGTATTATCTACAACTCCACAGAAGACAACTGAAGATTTATGCCACGGAATAGAGCACTGTATTTAGTTGTCTCACGGTTACAGAACCATCACTAGCTCTCCTAATTGAGGTAACCAGGTGATTCCCTGGAGGAATTGTTAATTGCGGAGAATCTACAGACAGAAGGGTGTATTTTACAAACTCATCCTTAGAGACCATCTATGGTGTCTTACAATATAACTGATTATAATAAACTATATTTCAAACATGTTGCAAAATCCAAGGGAATGCTTTAGTAGTCATAATAGAAACATTACTCCAAGAAAAACGAATCCTCAAACATGTTTCATATGAAGGCACTACAAAATATATCCTTCTAATTTCTCAAATCTCTAGAAATTCAAAATCCCATCAGGTTTCTTAGAGTTGCAAAGAAAAGCTATTAACTTTCACTTCTTTTCAAGACTGCATATTTGTGTAGGTCACTTCTTAATTTAAACTGCTTACCTAACCTATAAAATGCAGTTAAACTGAGCAATTGTTATCAATCATGACTCTAGAAATGTAACCTTTAATTTTATTTTTATTACTTGTTCAAAATGTAAAACTTTATTCAAATGTCACATTTTCCCTACCCTCCTTCTTATGGAAAGAAAAGCAGTTTTACTAAATAGTATGAAAACCATCTATCAATGCTCATTATTGCTAAAACTGTGAGAAGCTTTACCCTAAATTTCAAAATGCACAGTAGGCTTCTCTTATCTGTCTATCCATAACATGTGGTGAGTACATGTTATTTCGCTTTAGTGGAAACCGTTTTCGTTATAACTTATAACTGAATTCTAAGATAGCAATTAATAAAATATTTGCAGAGAAGATTTTTAATGCCTTAATACTGCAGAGTTTTCCTGAGGCAGACACATAAATGAATTAGAGTAGAAATATATTTTTTACCTTCTGAGTACAAATTTTCAAGTTCCATCATTTAAAACCCCTCATATCTAAAAAATAATACATTGTTTCAAAGATAGCATAATTATGTATCTAAATCCTGAATCATTCACATGTTTATTCTAATAAAATGGCTTAGTATGAATATTGACTTCAATATGAATAGAAACACAAACAGAACCTTCCAAGAGATTAAAAAAAAACTATTTAAAATTATTTTTTATGGTCTAGAACCAGAACAAAGAAAAGCAAAATTTTCAGAAAAGATGCAATGTTTTGAGCTTAGAGAGTTAAAAACCAGTGGCTCTGTTGAAGATACCTAAAAATAGCAAGAAGCATGATCTCCTTAGAATATAGAACTTAAAAGTGTCTTGCTGAGTGGAAAACTTCACTGTAATGCACATTATGTAATCTAGTTTAAGGGTCGTTATTGGCCATCTCTTCTTGCTTTTCATAAAAATCCATTTGAGAAGAAAAGGACTCCATCTTGTAGTGCTATCGTGGAGGCTCTGTCTACACTAAAGAAAAAAAAATATTCAATTCTTTTATAATAAATACAAGGAGATCTGTCAACTTTTAGCTATTATTTGAGAGAATTCTTTGTTGTCCAGTTTGTAGATTAGTCAGTAAACTTCCTCTCTCTACTAAATCCCTCTTCATTTCCCACACTTTAATTTAAAGTCTACTATGTTTCAGGCACTCTCTTGACACTTGGAAGTCCACAATGAGCAAAAAAGGACTAAAACTCCTACCTTGAGGAGCTTATATCTTAGTGGGGAAAAGAGAATGGGAGGGGCCGGCCTGGTGGCTCAAGTGGTTAAGTGTGCGCGCTCTGCTGCTGCGGCCCAGGGTTCTGATTCGGATCCTGGTTACACACCAACACACTGCTTGGCAAGCCATGCTGTGGCGTCCCATATAAAGTGGAGGAAGACGGGCACTGATGTTAGCCCAGGGCCAGTCTTCCTCAGCAGAAAAAAAAAAAAAAGAGGAGAATTGGCAGATGTTAGCATGGGGCTGATCTCCTCACCAAAAAAAAAAAAAAGGAGAATGGGAAATGTTGGAGTGAGGTGGTCAAAACTGTAAATTAGGTCTCTCTGGCTGACCTCGTTGAGAAAGCCATGTTTGAATAAACATCTGAAGGAAGTAGGGAGCCAACCATGAGGCTATCTGGTCAGACGAAACAGCAAGCGCAAAGACACCGAGTCAGAGACCTGGCTGAACTGGAGGAAAGCAAAGAGGCCATTGTGGTCCAAGTTGAGCAAGAGAGAGGAACAGTAGTAAGAGACAAAATCAAGGGCGCCACATTGCACAGTGCTTTACAGGCTCTTATAAGGCTTGTGTTTTCGCTTTGAGACGAGAAGCTGTTAAAGAGAATTAGCAGAGGAGTAAGATAATCTAACTTTGTTTTTAAAAAATTGCTTGAATTGCTGGTATGAGAGCAGACTGCAAGAGGCCAAGTGTTGAAACAGAAAGTTGACTTAGGAGACAAGTGAACTAATCTATGTGAGAGCAACAGAAACTTGGACCAGGATAATCTTAGTGGAGTGTTGTGAAGGACTTGAATTTTTTAACACATTTTGAAGACGGAACCAATAAGATTTCCTGATGGCCCGGATGTGGCATTTGATACAAAGAGAGAAGTCAGGAGACTTCAAACAAGGTTATGGACTCCGGCAACTGAAATAATGGTGTCAACGTTTACTAAGATGGGAAAAGCTGGTTTGGGGGAAATATCATTTGATAAATTTGTGATGTGTAAAGTTTAAAATGCCTATAATGCACCCAAGTAGAGTGTCAATTAGGTAGTACAATATGTGAATCTAAATTACAAAAGTGAGGTTTTGTGGGTTGAGGGGAGTCATTAGTATAGAGATTATATTTAAAGCCATGAGAACTGATGAAATCACTAAATGAGATAGTGTGGCAGAAAAGAGAAGTTGTCCAAGGACTAAGCCTTGCTTTTTTCTTTGGGGATTCAAGAAGATAAGGAGGAAAGAGAGGGAGAAAAGACCTCAATCATTTCAGCTCCTTATAGTATACTTTATAAATACATTATCTAGGGCATAATTAAGTAATTTTGGTTAAGTTGATTAATTATTTGAATAAGTTGACCAAACAGAAAAATCTGTATTTTAAAATGAAAAGGAATTTCAGTCTACTAGAGAGATAGACAGGCAAATTAATGATAATATGATTATGGTATGGCATGGAAAGAGCTATGATAGATCTTTGAACAATGTGTGGTAAGTATAGAGTGGTTCATTTTAGTCAGACTGGGGATTTTGAGTAAGTCATATTTGCTGAAGTTGATTTGGACTGTTTTGAAAGAGTTATCAATTGTTTAATAGGCACACGATATTTTAGGGGATAGTAACATCATGTGTGAAAGTTCAGAAGCATAAAATAGCTTATCTATATATTTGAAGTAACATGTATATGTGAAGGAAGATGGTGGAAATTATATTAGAAGTGTAGGTAGAGCCTACATTTACTGAAAGGATTTATCCTTAAAATTATGGTGACCATGGATTTGTATTTTTAAAATATCACAGTCTGCAGGATGGCTGTATTAGTTAGGGTTCTCCAGAGAAATAGAACCAATAGGATATATACATATAGATATATATAGACATATATACTTATTATAGGAAATGGTTCATGTGGTTATGGAGGCTGAGAAGTCCCACAATCTACTGTCTGCAAGCTGGAGAACCAGGAAAGCTGGTGGTGTGATTCAGTCTGAGTCTGAAGTGGGTGAGGCTGCTGGTATAAGTCCTGGAGTTCCGAGAACCAGAAGCTCCAATGTCCAAAGACAGAAGAAGATGGATGTCCCAGCTCAAGAGGAGAGAATTGACTCTTCCTCTGCCTTTTTGTTCTATTTGGGCCATCAATGGACTAGATGATACTTGCCCACAGTGGTGAGGGCAGATTTTCTTTACTCAGTCTACTGATTCAAATGTTAATCTCTTCCAGAAACACCCTGACAGACGCACACAGAAATGATGCTTTACCAGTTATCTGGGCATCCCTTAGCCCAGTGGAGTTGACACACAAAATTAACCATCACAATGGCAGATAGATATCAGAAACTAGACTTGCTATAGGATGAACAATTAGAAAGTTCTACAGCATTTTGGATAAGAAATGAAGAGTGTCTGAACCACAGAAGTAGAAACTGAGTTGGAGAAAAGTGTATACATTCAAAAAATATTCAGAACGTAGAATGCGCACACGTGGGAAATAATATGGTGTGGAAGAAAAGGAATACAGAGGAGTTCAGGAGTCCAGGTTTCTAATTGGATGGATAAAATATGGAATAAGGAAGGAGACGTTTGGGGGAAGAGAGACGAGTTTAGCTTTAAGCATCGTGAGCTGTAGGTTGCTTTGGTGACTTCTAATTACAGTTGTGAGGTAAGCAGTATATATCGGGTCCGGAGTTCAGCAGAGAGTCCAAGACTGGAGATATATACTCTGAGTGTTTTCAAATAATTGGTGTTGAAACAATGGACTTAGATAGGATTGTCTAAAGTGAGAAGAAGACGAAAAAAAGAACAAGTGACAAGAGTCTGAAAATGCAACAATATGACAGGGGCTTCTCAACCAATAATGTTTCTATTCTCAGTGATGAGAGAAGGAGCAAATCCCTCACAAATGGAAATGAAAGCTGTTTGCCTTTCTCCATCTGTTCTCCTGCCCTTTAATACTTTTCTGTTAGTCCTAAAAATGTGCATTTCCTTTATTTGTGTGTGGTTAAAAATGATTTTTGTTATGCAGCAACAATTTCCAAACTTCTGCCTTTCCACATTTCCATTCTCTTTTTATTATAGATACAGCAAAGATAGGATAGAGGTCAGTCAAATGCAGACCAATTCATGCATGAGAACATTCAGAAAGTATAGCTTGGAGCATGACCACACAGCACAGGCCCCTACGATGTTTCCTCCACCCAAACACACACACTTAAAATGGAAACCTTAAATGGAAACCTTCAACGACATCAATTATGTCTTAGGTTGTTTTTCAGTTATGGGGAATAAGTTACTGCTTTCATGAAACCTACATATAACATACATAGAAATTTTATACTTTTTCTGTGTATCAATTTTTGCAAAATTCAGTAAACCAACTAAGCCTAATATATATATAGGAATCAAATAAACAAAATAGGACTCTATTTCCATGCTAAACCAATTACGGACAATTTAACTTTGTACCTTCAGTATTTCGTAGATAGACTTTGCTGGCCAGTGCTTCATGGAATATAAATGGCTTACTTCATACTTCCCTAGTCTTGCTGTAGTCCTTTTCAGCAATTAGGTTTGGCTATTCTAGGCAATTCCCTGTGACAATTTTATTTGAAATCTTAGACTGACAGAACACTTCATCTATGCTCCCCATTTATTTTGGGGTTTAGGATACAGTGATTCCATTCACACTAAATATTCAGACTTGCCACTTTAAAACATGCTGGTGGAGGCTCTACTTTTCTCTTGCTCTGGAATGGAAGCCTTTCAAAGACCCATCAGAGTGGAAGCAGTCAAGCAAGCATATTTTAAAGTGACAGGTCCATATCCAAACTCTATTGTCTTAATGAAATCTTTACTCTAAGAAATGAACTTTGTAACTCCACTAGAGCTACTGTGGTCTCCAGCCTCTCTCTGTTAATCATTTCCAAATCAAGTTCAAGGCAGGAGAAACATCTCTAGGGTACTCCCAAGGTATGGCTGAACTCAGCAGTCAACGGAAGCAGGCAGCTCTGAGCTCACTGAAGAACTTTTTCAAGTAACTTAGGCTTGCAATTTTGAAGAGCCTCTTTGGGATTGTTATTACGAGGAAGGAAGAGAGAAAGTTGGTTTGCCCACAGAAGTTTTCAAAGACCCTTGCATTACTAAACCATAAATAATGTCCATTGTGGAGCCTGGTGGATACTTGTGCAATTCTTACGTTTTGGCCTGGTGCAATTAGCTTGGCAACATTTGTTTGTGAAAGACCATGGTTGCTAATAGCAAAGGATTGCAGGTCAACATCATGATTCACTGCCAACAGCAGTTGGCACTGCTTGCGTGATGCTTGGAGCCAGTCCAGGTAGTTAGTCTCTGAAGAAGTTTAGATGAATGATACTCATCCTCAAATTAACCTCAACATTTTAAAACTGTGGCAATGGAAAGGGTTAATCCCAGACTTTCCCTGTTGTCTGAACTTTTGCCAGTTGCTGACTACAATGCTTTTTCTTTGCTTGCTTACAATTGATCACATGCAGGAGCATAAACGACTAGGTACCATTTAGAGTGGCAACCTAACATTTCTGTAGAAGCAATAAACTGAACTCAAGTGCAGAGACAGTTGGAGTCACCAGGGTCAGGCATTATAAAACAGTCAACTCAATCTCCCAGTACAGTCTTATGAGTTTACTGTCAAACGTTCAGTCTAAAGGACAGAGGCTAGACTGTTGTTTTTGATGCTCAAGAGCTAGAAGAAGGAGATATAAGTTAAATCGCTAACAGACTGAGAAGATCTCTAGACACTTGACCCATCTTCACTGCTTTATATATTATTACTGTAATAATAATATCTTTTTCATTAAAAGTAAGAAGACTTCTCTTGTTTATGGAAGCAGTATAGAATAGAGGTTAAGCATGAGAGCAGTAGAGCCAGACTTCTGTGTTGAATTTCAGTTCTCCCACTTTCTAACTGTATGATCATGATCAAGTTACTCCCTGAGCCTCAGTTTCTTCACATATAAAATGAAGTTATCTTGTGGCACTAGCTATAAAGCCTTTGGAATAGTGTCTAGCACATTGTACGTACCAATTTCATGTTAGCTATTATTGTCATTGCTTAAGGATCATTTTTTGTTTGTTTGATTCTGTAAGCCCCTAAGAGGAAAACCAAACCTACATGGCTTGGAGGTAAAAAAAAAATAGGTTACATAATAAGGGCTGGATCCGGGTGTCTCATCTGGCTTATTTCATAAGATTGCTGTGAGAATTAACCAAAGTAAATAAAGTACAGAACCTGGAACATACTAACAATAAATATTCTAATCACTAGTGCTATTATTATTGTTAATATTTTCTTCAGTACCTAAAATGCACCCCAATTATCAGTGAGAAATGGATTTAATTACAATAAAATAGTAAAAAATAGTAATAACAAAATCATAGAACATTAGAGTCAGAAGAAACCCTAGAGAAAATCCATCCTAACCTATAACCCAAGAAATGCTTCCCCTTTGTACTTTTCTGCTCTTGGCTAAAAAAAAAGAAACAAAACAAACAAACAAAAACCCCCAAAAAAGTTACCTTTGAACATTTCCAATAAAGATATAATCACTCCTTTATGAAGTAGCCCATTAAAGTAGAAATATTTTTAAATATTTGCAAGTTATTCCTTTTATCTACCTGAAATTATTATTTTTTAACCTAATGTTTCAGTTTTTGCCTTAATAATTCTTTCAGAATCCTCTAATTCCTCTTTTATATCATGTCCCATGGTCTACCTTACACCCCCCCATCAAGTTTTTCTTTTTTCTCCAGGCCTAAAATTTCTAGTTTCTTTTACTAATTCTCAGAAAACCTTATTTTGAGTTTCTTCTTAGCCTAACTGCCCTCCTATGAGTGTGTTCCACTTTGACTATTTTCCTCCTAAAATGTAATACCTAATAGAATATAATACTCCCTATGTGGTCTCTTTCAATACATGGTCAAGGGGAGATATTACTTCTCTTCTTGGACATTATATTTCCATTATGTAGCCTAAGATTAAATTAGCATTCTTGGCAGCTGAATCACAATCTTGACTACTTGACAAGCTTATAGTCAAGATGCTCCTAAATATCTTCCTTACAAATTACTCGTATTTTTTCTCATCTTGCACTTTTGCAGCTGGGTTTTAGAACCTAGAAATGGGGCTGTGCATTTATCCCTAATAATTTCCAATCTGTTAAATTCAGCCCATTGTTCCATCCTGACTACATTTTTTCAGATTCTTGTTAGTTGACCCTCCCAGCTTTTTACCATCCACATATTGTGAGACATTTGAGATCAGTGATGCCCTTGGAAATACCCAGAGTGTTGAAAGTGACAGAATTACTTGTTCGTGTCAATTCTTTAAATAGTACTTTTTGAGTATTATCATTCACCAATCATAAATTCTTTGAGGATTTTAACACCCAGCTCAGTTATACTCAAAGATGTTGGGGGAAACTTGTCAAATGCTTAGGTTGTAGCATTTCTCTAATTTACTAACAGGAACCTTATTATTAAAACAAAGAAAACATAACCCCCCCCAAAAAAAAAAAAACCTCATATGATGACAGTACCTGTCCCATAAAGCCTTCATCTAGAAACTTGGAGAAATGCCTTATGAGATGGTTCAGCATATCCCACTTACCAGCCCACTCACTGCCCTTGTCTGGCCTCAGTAGAGAAAAAATGAAGACATTTCCTTTATTCTGTAGGAATATAGGTGATCTCAAGTAGAAACTCCCTGTGCATTTTCACAAAATGACACAACCTCTTACTTTCAGAATTACATTTTTATTGTCATCTATGGGGAGGGACACTGGAACATATTCTTTTTCTGGTCAAGTGACAGATATTTCACCTTGCTTTGGTGTATTCTTCTACATTTCTGAGAATGAGGTTGGATACACCTTCCCTAAGAGACTGTGGCTTTTCTGATTATGGATTAGAAAGTCACGTCAAGTATTTTATATTGTACTCTTGGAGGTATTCACTCATTTGATAAGCACATATGGAGTGCTCATTGTATATATTTGTGCTAGGTGTAGGGAATTTAAATTTCTTTAAAAACATAATATCTTCGGCTGGCCTGGTGGCATAGTGGTTAAGTTCATGTTCTCCACTTCAGAGGCCCAGTATTCGCAGGTTTGAATCCCAGGCACGGACTGACGCACTGCTCATCAAACCATGCTGTGGTGGCGTCCCACATACAAAATGGAGGAAGATGGGCACAGATGTTAGCTCAGAGTCAATCTTCCTCAGCAAAAAGAGGAGGATTGGCAATGGATGTTAGCTCAGGTCCAATCTTCCTCACCAAAAAAACCCATAATATCTTTGTAGAGCTGTTAATCTAACCAGGAAGACAAACACATTAACAAGTACAAGGCAATGTCATAAATACTGTACAATAGAGCACATAAAGGACTAAGTAAGCATAGCAGACCTTTTGCAACAAGCTAGAGTATAAAAGAAGATCACATGAAGGATGAATGCACCTTTCTCAAGGTCTAGGGGAAGGAGATAGCCACAGTTTAAAATCAACATTTCAGGCCAAAGATGTACAAAAAATCATACCTAGTCTTCTACCAACCTAGGCTATCAGTCCACTATCAACTGTCCCCTAGATCTTTGCAATAGACTAATTATTCTCCCAGCTTTTGTCCTTGTCTCCTAAAGTCTATTCCAAACGTGGTAGATGAAGAGGTCCTTATAAAGTCTAAGTCAGATCATGTCACTAAAGTGCTCAAACTCTTCCAGTGACTCATAATAAAATCAAAGAATAAATATGCCAGAATAATATCCCAGAATAAAATCAAATAATAATAACCAAATTAAAAAATTCCAGAATAAAATTAAAGACTTGAGAATGGCCTCTCAGGCTCTACAAAATCTCCAGTCCTTCACTTCACCGACCACATACCTTTGGACCACTCTTCCCTAGAGTCACTGGCTGCTTTGATGGTTTTCAAACACTCTAAGCAGCGTTCCACCTCAGGGCCTATGCATTTGCGGCTTCCTTGGCCTGGAACACTCTTCCTACAGATATCCATGTCTCGTTTCCTCCCTTCTGCCAGGTCTCTGATCAATTGTCATTAATCCAAAAGGCCATCTCTGACCACATCACATAACACCTCATCACCCACATCGGTATTCTCCATTTTTTTCATCTTGCTTTAGTTTGTTCTACAGCGCTTATCGCCATGGGTCATTTTGCACATTTCCTCACTCAGGCATTATCCACTTTCTCCCACTAGGATGTAAGCTCCACAAGGGCATGGATTTTGTCTGCTTTGTTCTATACTTTTTCCCAAGTATTTTCAGAGGATTGAAGCATAGAAGGCAGAATCAGAGGACGGAAAGTTGCATTGGTGTACTCTTGTGAAGAATCTAGTATTACGTGTTAGGAAGAATGGACTTTATCTTTTAGGCAAAGAGAAATTGTTGAATGACATGGAATCCTTTGGAAAACAGAAGTAAAATCTTTGTACTTTACGTGCCCTCGGGGTCAACCACCTTTCTCTTCAGGTGAAACTGCGGTCCAGTATTCTTCCCAGCTATGCAAGCCCTGGGAGAAGAAGCTCTGCTGCAACTAACTGGGGTTATGAAGACGTTCATATTCTATAATGTTATCCAACATAGCTGATCAAACCTACCAGCTCCTTTTACTGGCTACTAAGAAACCACTGAAGCATATGAAATTGGAATCATTGCTACTTACATATTTGAATCAAGAATGAGAAATTAAAAGAGTCATAATTAACATAATTTTAAAATGAAGAAAGCCTGTTTTTGTCAGTGCCGAACAACATGAAAAGGGAGTTACATGTACAAGAGTAACAGACCAGCTCTACAGTAAACTTCTGATGTCAACACAGAGATTTTCAAGTAAACAATAAGGAACACATAATGTTAGTTACAATGCTCACTTTGTTGTGCATGTTACATAAAATATGTGAAACCAAAGTCTGCAAACAGAGGCTGTGTGTGGGTTTCTTGCAGCAACAAAAGAATATGTCAACTAGATTGTGAATAAATAGCAGTTGTAACCCAGCAGACAACCAAAATTCAAGGTGAGATTCCAGGAAGAGATGAGACATTTGTCCTCTCTATGAGCTGAGAGCTATGAGTTATAAGTACTATGAATACGTTAAGTTAGTTTCAGAAAATACCAAAATGATAAGAAATACTCCTAAAGTATGTTGATAAACTTCCTCAGTTGTTTGGTTCATTATTTTCAATGTCAATATTGATTCGCGGTGTGATCTCATCTCGTTAATTGATTACTCATTTTAGTAGATATTCAGTCAGACTGGTCTATCTCTTAGATTCTAGAGGAAAAGGTAAATGAGAGCTGTATTCATGAAGAGCTACATTATAACTTGCATAACTATTATTTTTCATACTTATAACCAATCATAAGCTGCAATACATATATCCTCACATTTCTTTCCATTCCTGTCAAAATAGCAATCCAATTCTAATATTTCCCACTTAGGGATATAAATGCTATATAAGGAAAAGAAATGATATAGAAAGAAAAGAAATTCTAAAGGAATTTCATGTAAAGAACATTATATGGAGAAAAAGTATTACAAATTTTGCTTCAGACAAGTACAATTTTTTTAAAAAAATATAAACATTTTCTTATTTATTTGTGAGAGTTTGGACATAGTAAGGAAGTTAGGAACTATCTCATCTTATCCTCTGAACAGCTCTAAAGGTTAGTTAATAATATCTTTTTTTACAGATGAGAAAACAGTAATTGGGAGAGCTTAGTGACTTGCTCAAGGCTACAAAGCTAAGTAAAAAGCCACATTGAGATATGAACCTAAGGCTGACTTTAACATTTTTGAAGTCCCTAATAGTATAGGTAATTTTACGTGGTGTGCACTTTTCTGAAGAATAGGTTAATTTTCATCAGATTCTTAATGGCATAAGTCATGTGAAAGATACAATAGTTCTGGTTTTCCGTGGAGATGAGTCAGACTGGCTTAATCTCATTGACCTCAGGATACCTACAGCACCATGGAGCAGATGAAACGGACTTGGAAGCTCCCTCCTAAGTGTAGGGTTGGTATCTGCCCAATATGCTCTGGTATGGACACCATCCATTCTGGTTGGTTGATTGTCCTACCTAATGGTTCAGGTGTCTGTTCTAGTTGGTTAGTGCCTTTGCCATGTTCATTGAGAAATATTCTGAAAATTGAATAAATTTGCCCAAACGTTAAATAATACAGACACCACTCCCTATTACAAACATCATTTCCAGTCAGTTCCACGCTGCAGCCTCCTATCACTACCTGGAGAATTTTTTCTTCGTGGGTGTCTGGTCCAAGGGTCTCATCGCTCTCTTGTGGGATCACTTGTTGCTTCAATATACATTTGAAAGGCCACGAGGTAGGACAATTCCTATATCTGTCCCAAGTGATACTGCTCGGATGTGTGTGTGTACTCCCCAATACTCAGCATCATTTTTTTGAACACTAAGATTACATCTTTTTTTTTCTTTTTTTATAATTTTTTTTATTTATCTATTTTTCCCCCAAAGCCCCAGTAGACTGTTGTATGTCATAGCTGCACATCCTTCTAGTTGCTGAATGTGGGACGCGGCCTCAGCATGGCCAGACAAGCGGTATGTCAGTGCGTGCCGGGATCCGAGCCTGGGCCATCAGCAGCTGAGCGAGCGCACCCAACTGCTAAGCCACGGGGCCGGCCCTAAGATTACATCTTAAATGAAAAAATGCAGAAAGATAAACATTCTCACAAAGATATACCCTAATCCTTAAAGCAGACTGTAAAATTGTATGGGATAAAAGGGAATAAAAAATGTCACACGGTGAGATAATTTTGAGATATTTATATACTGTAGACCTCAGCCCGCTGAGAGTGGTCTTCCAACAATATCACTCATCCCATTCTGCTTAGAATCATTATCTTTTAGAAGTAATAAACAAATATGGTAAAGTTGCAGAATACAAAATCAACATACAAAAATCAGTTGTATTTCTATACACTAATAATGGAGTAGCAGAAAGAGAAATTAAGAATACAATCCCATTTACAAGTGCAACAAAAAGAATAAAATACTTAGGAATAAACTTAACCAAAGAGGTGAAAGATCTGTACACCGATAACTATAAAACATTGCTGAAAGAAATTGAAGAAGACACAAAGAAATGGAAAGATATTCCATGCTCTTAGATTGGAAGAATTAACATAGTTAAGATGTCCATACTTCCTAAAGCCATCTATAGATTCAATGCAATCCCTATCAAAGTTCCAACAACATTTTTCACAGAAATAGAACAAAGAATCCTAAAATTTATATGGAACAACAAAAGACCCCGAATAGCTAAAGGAATCCTGAGAAAAAAGAACAAAGCTGGAGGTATCACACTCCCTGATTTCAAAATATACTACAAAGCTATAGTAACCAAAACAGCATGGTACTGGCACAAAAACAGACACACAGATCAATGGAATAGAATCAAAAGCCCAGAAATACACCCACACATCTATGGACAGCTAATTTTCAACAAAGGAGCCAAGAACATACAATGGGGAAAAGAAAGTCTCTTCAACAAATGGTGCTGGGAAAACTGGATAGCTACATGCAAAAAAATGAAAGTAGACCCTTACCTTACACCATACACAAAAATTAACTCCAAATGGATTAAAGATTTGAATGTAAGACCTGAAACTATGAAACTTCTAGAAGAAAACATAGGCAGTATGCTCTTCCACATCAGTCTTAGCAACATATTTTCAAGCACCATGTCTGACCGGGCAAGAGAAACAATAGAAAAAATAAACAAATGGGACTACATCAAACTAAAAAGCTTCTGCACAGCAAAGGAAACCATCAACAAAACGAAAAGACAACCTAATAATTGGGAGAAGATATTTGCAAACCATACATCTGATAAGGGCTTAATCTCCAAAATATACAAAGAACTCATGCATCTCAACAACAAAAAAACTAACAACCCAATCAAAAAATGGGCCAAAGACCTGAACAGACATTTCTCCAAAGAAGATATACAGATGGCCAACAGACACATGAAAAGATGTTCAAAATCATTCACTACCAGGGAAATGCAAATCAAAACTACAATGAGATATCACCTCATGCCCGTCAGAATGGCTATAATTAACAAGACAGGAACCAACATACGTTGGAGAGGATGTGGAGAGAAGGGAACACTCATACACTGCTGGTGGGGGTGCAAACTGGTGCAGCCACTATGCAAAACAGTATGGAGATTCCTCAAAAAATCAAGGAGAGAACTACCATATGATCCAGATATTCCACTGCTGGGTAGTTATCCAAAGAACTTGAAAACACCAATGCATAAATATACATGCACCCCTGTGTTCATTGCAGCGTTATTCACAATAGCCAAGACTTGGAAACAACCTAAGTGCCCACCAAGGGACGAATGGATAAAGAAGCTGTGGTATATATACACAATGGAATACTACTCAGCCATAAGAAACGATGAAATCCAGCCATTTGTGACAACATGGATGGACATTTTGGGTATTATGCAAAGGGAAATAAGTCAGAGGGAGAAGGTCAAATACCATATGATTTCCCTCATTAAGTAGTAGATAATAACAACAATAAACAAACACATAGGGACAGAGATTGGATTGGTGGTTACCAGAGGGGAAGGGGGGAGGGAGGAGGGTGAAAGGGATAATTCGGCACATGTGTGTGGTGATGGGTTGTAATTAGTATTTGGGTGGCGAACATGATGTAATCTATGCAGAAATAGAAGTATAATGATGTACACCTGAAATTTATACAATGTTATAAACCAATGTTACTGCAATAAATAAAAAATAAAAAAAATAAAAGCCTCCTCACTACATAGTGGGAATTTTATTCATTTTCTCTCCTCTATCTTCCATTGTTGTGGAAATCAGTTAAAGTCACCTTAGCTAAGGGGTAGGCAGATAAGGATGAAAACAGCAATATAGAGATAGACCCCCTCTTAGGTATAACTAGAACATGCAGCAAGGCACTCCGTAGTCATAGCTTCTTTTTAAAGCCTGAAAATCTAAAATTGTCCAGTCATCCTTTTTTGTTGAGAAGTGCCTTCAACAACTAGTCTCTTCTTCCTCATTCTTTTCTTCTCTTCCTTCCTTTCTTCCATGCTTGTTTCCTTCCAGCCCTCCCTTTCTTCTCCTTCCTTCCTTCCCTCCTTCCTTCCTTCCCTCTCTCCCTCCATCTTTCCCTCCTCTCTCCTTTCTTCTCTCCCTCTCTCTTTTCCTCCCTTTTCTCCCTTCTTCCCCTCCACTCACATGTAATGCTCATTTAATCCTCAAAACATCTCACAAGTTAAGTATTGTCCTCACTTTGCAGAAGAAAAAATGGAAGCCAACAAGTTAAGTAACTTGGACAAGACCAAAAGTTGAATAAGTGGCAGAGCAGGGTTCAAACAGGTTGTCTTCTTTTAAAATAAAATCATTGCATAGCTATCACTGTGGAGGGATAAAAATATTTTTTTTTTTTCTACATTAGTTCCTTAACATGAATTGACTTTTTTTTTAAGATGTTAGTAGCCTTGAAAAGCGTAAGAGCAGATACTGAAAAAGGTTGGGGTCTGAGATTTCACAAAATAAAATCTCACCAATTTTCCAGGGTCAAACCAGTAACCACCAGGGTGCACAGAGTTACCCAATAAAAGATCACGATCAGGTAATTTCCATCTTTGTTAAGCAAGGTAGTACTGTAATAGAAGTTTCCTTATTCAGTAAGTAAAATCAGGATTTGCCACTGGAAAAAGAATGCTGAGAGATGTTTTAGAATCTCTTTCCCTGAAAATTCTTGAAGTATTCATCCCCCTGAGATTATTATACACAAACAAGAATTTCAATATAACTATATTCCGAAGACTCTCCTTGTTATTAGCTTTCTAAATTCCTTTTGTAAATAATTAAGTAATCTTATAGATAAATAATAATAGCTCATATGTATTAAGTAACTCATATGTGAAGTGCTTTCCATTTAATCTTCAAAATAATCCTATGATGTAGATGCAATAATACAATTATTGCAATTTTACAAATGAGTTAACTGAGGCTTAATGGAATAAAATAACTTCCCCAATGTTACCAAGCCAGAGAATAAAGGAGTAGGGACCTGATCCAGTTATCCTGACCCCTAAACCCACTTTGTTCACCACTGTACTGTATTGCCAAAGAGTCTGCTTAGATTAAAAAAATAAATCATTCTTCAAAAAAATAATTTTATTTGTTTAAAATATTTATATTGTTTCACTTAATGTGACTTATTACTAAATCTCTTTTTTATTCTCGGACTAGAAAGATATTTTGCTCTCATATGTAATATAAGTGTAATTTACTCCCTTGAATGTGATAATTTTTCAGAGTTAACCACATCATTGATAAGAACATATCAGTTTTATAAATTATTTCAAAGTCCAATTGTTGTTTCAAAATTCAAAGAAAAACTTTTAGTACATTTTTATCTTGATTGATATCAATCAAGACAGATATGTATTCCTTTGATGTTTTGTTTTTATGTATGTATTGTTGGAAATACTGGAAAAAGAGAAAAGGAACCATTAAAAACTCAGAAAAGGCAAAAATAGAAAAGATGGAATCACTGAAGAAATAATTCACTTAATTCGCAGAGGGAAAACTCCTGTGTACTGGTGTATGGAAATTTGCATGATGAAGCATCTTTAAGTTTCAACAAGTTATTAATATAAAAATATTACAAATTGTTAAAAAATACTTCTTAATTTAGCAACGGAAAGGTTTATATTGGCATTAGACTATTAATATAAAACTGTAGTTTTATGGAAATGAATTATAATCAATGTGGAGTTCCTTTCTCTTATTATCTAACTACTCCCAAAATAAATCCCCACTATCATAGTCAATGAAATATTTATTATTTCTCTTCTATGTAGAACATTTTCTTTGGGTGTCAAGGTTTATCATGGTTTTCTCATTTTCATGTGCTATAAACCAGGATTTTAAAAAATATTTAATTAATGTGATTAAAAAAATAAAACATCCTGAATAGAGTGAGTTGAGTGATATAGTCTCTGTTACTTCTCACTTTCCAAATATTTACTTCCCTACTGTATTAACTAACTCACTCTGGCAAAGAATCCATCACAGCCAGTCAAAGGGCTACTTCCGAACATTATGCGTTACGTGAATGAGATGGGTCTGATTAAATGCTTGATATTTTAAAAAATGTGTTATTTGGGGTTGGGGAGGGATCATGCTACTAAATGCACAGAGAAGTTCCATTAAATACAAAATCCTCAAGGTTATGTGAGAAAGTCTGGTCCTATTTGAGGTAGGTTTTAAGTGCTGTTATAGATTTCATTTGGCCTTTTATCCCAAGAACTAGAATCACATGATTTACTAGACCTTCTTTCACTATCTACCCTTCTTTGTGACACTTGTCTAAGAGCAGTCTTAAACACTGTAGCCAAGGGCATTTTCTCTAATTAATCGAATAATAATAAAACACAAGTAACTTCTATAGTTTCACACTATGCTAGCCCTGTTAGTGATAAAAATATACAAAATGAATGTATTGATGAAGAAGAGTTTACCTTTGTTTCTTTGGATTCTCCGGTGAGTGAATGTTCCCAAGTTCCCTCTCATTCTCCTGGTCCACTTACATAAAGCTTTCTCTTGGCCATGGGCCCCCTGATCCTAATCTGGTTTCTCTGTGCTGGGTTGCCCATGCCTATGTCCTTGTGCAGAAACTGGGTTACCGTCTGCCTGTCTTTCTTTTCTGGTTTCTCTTCTTCTTTTCCCAACTTTATTGAGGTACAATTGACATATAACATTTAAGCCTAAGGTGTACAATGTGTTTATTTGACACACTTATATATTGTAAAGCGATTACCACCATAGCAGTAGCTAACACCTGTATCACGTCATATAATTGCCATTTCTTTTTTGTAGTGAGAACATTTAAGATCTGCTCTTAGCAACTTTCAAGTATATAATACAGTATTATTAACTATAATCACTATGCTGTGCATTAGAGACTCAGAACTTATTCATCTTATAACTGGAAGTTAGTACTCTTTGACCAACATCTCTCCCATTCCCCCATCCCTAGAGTCTGGTAACAACCATTCTGCTCTCTGTTTCTATGAGTTTGGCTTTTTTTGAACACCACATGTAAGTGATTTCATACAGTATTTGTCCTTCTCTGTCTGACTTATTCACTCAGCATTGTTAAAAAACAAAATTCGACAGAGTAAATTTGAAGATCAAATTGGATTTATTAAACAATTCATGAATCTGGTAGCACCCCATCTAGCAATTAGATAGGCACTCCATGGAGTTGTACAAAATGGAAGATTTTTGTAGGCAGAAGGAAGGTGGGGCAAGAAGGTATTAGCAAAAGAAAAGAAAGGATTATTTCAGGCCTGGACATCTTCTTTTTGGGGAGAAGGGAATGGCAAGGTTTTTTTTATGGAGATTGCCTCTTCTTCCTCTGATAAATGGAGAGGGCCCATGTGACATGATGTATTACTTCATTAGTACTGACCAGAAAATTCCAGATTGGTAGATTAAGATTTGTATTTCTGGGAGAGGTTGAAACTATAATTAGGTTAGATGTTAAATCTAGGTTTTGTATCAGGGGCTTGTGGTTTCCTCTTTAACAGCATAACGCCCTCGAGTTCCATCCATGTTATTGAAAATGGCAGGATATCCTTCTTTATCATGGCTGAATAATATTTCATCGTATACATATATATCACATTTTCTTTATCCATTCATCCATTGATGGACATTTAGGTTGTTTTCATATCTTGGCTATTGCGAATAATGCTGCAGTAAACACGAGTGCACGTCTTCGAGATCCTGTTTTCGTTTCCTTTGGATATATACTCAGAAGTGGAATTGCTGGATTGTATGGTAATTCTATTTTTAATTTTTTAAGGAACCTCCATATTGTTTTCCATAGTGGCTGCCCCAATTTACTTTCCCACCAACAGTGTACAAGCATTCTCTTTTTCTCCACATCCTCATCAGCACTTGTTTTTTCTTGAGTTTTTAATAATAGCCATGCTAGCAGGTGTGAAGTGATATTTCGCTGTGGATTTGATTTGTATTTCCCTAAAGGTTAGCGATGTTGAGCACCTTTTCATGTACCTGTTGACCAGTTGTATGTCTTCTTTGGAAAAATGTCTACTCGGTTCCTCTGTTCATTCTTTAATTGGATTGTTTGTATTTTTGCTACTGAGTTGCGTGTGTTCTTTATATATTTTGGATGTTAACCCCTTATTAGATACATAGTTTGCAAATATTTTCTCCCAATTGGTAGGTTGCATTTTCATTTTCTTGATGGTTTCCTTTCCTGTGCAGAAGCTTTTTAGTTTGATGTCATACCACTTGTTTATTTTTGCTTTTGTTGCCTGTGCTTTTGGTGTCAGATTAAAAAAATCATTGCTAAGACCAATGTCAAGGGGCTTACCTCCTATATTTTCTTCTAGGTGTTTTGTAGTTTCAGTTTTTATGTTCAAATATTTAATACATTTTGAGTTGATTTTTGTATATGGTGTAAGACATGGATCCAGTTTCATTCTCTTGCATGTGGCTGTCCAGTTTTCCCCAAACCATTTATTGAAGAGACTATCTTTTCTCCATTGTATATTCTTTACTCCTTTATCAAAAATTAATTGACCATATATGCATCAGTTTATTTTCAAACTCTCTATTCTGTTCCTTTTATCTATTTGTCTGTTTTTATGCCAATATCATACTGTTCTGATTCCTACAGCTTTGTAACAGTTTCAAATCAGGAAGCACAATGCCTCTTTTCCTCTTCTTTCTCAAAATTGTTTTGACTATTCAGGGTATTTTGTGGTTCCATACAAATTTTAGCATTGTTTGTTCTAATTCTGTGAAAAATGCCATTGGAATTTTGATAAGGATTGCATTGAATCTGTAGATAACTTTGTGTAGAATGGACAATTTAACAATATTAATTCTTCCAATTCATGAGCATGGACTATCTTTCCATTCTTTTGTGTCTTCTTCAATTTCTTTCATCAACGTGTTATGGATTTCAGTGTATAGGTCTTTCATCTCATTGGTTAAATTTATTCTTAAGTATTTTATTCTTTTGACACCATGGTAAATAAAATTGTTTTCTTAATTTTTCTATCTGATAGTTTCTTACCTTATAGAAATACAACTAATTTCTGTACACTGATTTCGTATTCTGTAATTTTCCTGAATTAGTTTAAGAGTTCTAACAGTTTTTTGGTGGAGTCTTTAGGGTTTTCTATATATAATATGATGTCATCTGCAAATAGAGACAATTTTACTTCTTTCTTTCCCATTTGGACAGATTTTTCTTGCTTAATTGCTCTGGCTAGGATTTCCAGTTCTATGTTGAATAAAAATGGTACAAGTATGCATATTTGCTTGTTCCTAACCTTAGAGGAAACTCTTTCAGCTTTTATTATTGAGTGTTATGTTAATTGTAGGTTTTTCATATATAACCTTTATTATGTTGAGGTTTGTTCCTTCTCTACCCAATTTATTGAGAGTTTTTTTTTTTTTTAGTATATGTGCTGCCAAAGTGAGAACTATTGAGAGTTTTTATTGCAAAAGGATGTTGAAGTTCATCAAATGCTTTTTCTGCATCTATTGAAATGGTCACATGATTTTTATCTTTCATTCTATTAATGTGGTATGTGATCTGTATTGATTTGTGTATGTTGGGATAAATCCCACTGACCATGGTGTATGATCCTTTAAATGTACTGTTGAAAGTTCAGTTTGTTAGTATTTTGTTGGGAATTTTTGCATTTATATTCATCAGGGATATTAGCCTATAGTTTTCTTTTTTTATAGTGTCCTTATCTGGCTTTGGTATCAGGATAATGCTGACCTTATAAAATGAGTTTCGTTGTGTTCTCTCCTCTTTGATTTTTTGGAAGAGTTTGAGAAGGATTGGTATTAATTCTTCTTTAAATGTTTAATAGAATTCACCAGGGAGCCCTCTGTTCCTGGATTTTTCTTTGGGGGATGTTTTTGACTACTGATTCAATCTACTTACTAGTAATTGGTCTGTTCAGATTTTCTATTTCTTCACAGTTCAGTCTTTGTAAGTTGTATGTTTCTAGGAATTTGTCCATTTCTTCTAGGTTGTCCAATTTGTTGGCTTATAATTGTTTGTACTAATCTTTTATGATCCTTTATATTTCTGTGGTATCAGTTGTAATGTCTCCTCTTTCATTTCTAATTTTATTTATTTGCATCCTGTCTCTTTTTTTCTTGGTCACTGTAGGTAAAGGTTTGTCTATTTTTTCAGTTTTTTCGAAAAAACAGCTATTAGTTTCATTGATCTTTTCTATTGTCCTTTTAATCTCTATTTCATTTATTTCTGCACTGACATTTGTTATATCCTTCTTTCTACTAACTTTGTGAATTTTCCAGTTTTCTTCTTGTAGTTGATTTCTAGTTTCATACCATTTGGTTGGAAAAGGTGCTTGATATGATTCCAATCTTCTTAAATTTATAAGACTTGTTTGTCGCCTAACGTAAAATCGATCTTGGAGAATATTCCATTGTGCTTGAGAAGAATGTGTATTCTGCTGCTATTGGATGGGATGTTCTGTAAATGTCTGTTAGATTCATGTGATCTAACATGTAGTTTAAATCCAATGTGTCCTTATTGATTTTCTGTCTGGATAATCTATTCGTTGTTGAAATTGAGGTATTGAAGTCTCTTACTATTATTGTATTGCTATTTCTCCCTTCGGATCTGTAATATTTGCTTTATATATTTAGATGCTTTATGTTGGGTGCATAAATATTAACTCACATTATATTTTTTGATGAATTGACTCCTCTATAGTATATTTTGGGAAGGTTTTTTAAATAATATATACTTCTCCTCTCTAAAGACACTGAATGCCTTTCATACATTAATCAAATAAGAATATGGATACCATTTATTGACCACCCTTTGTATGATGGACACCATCCTAGGCAGTTACATGTTATCTTCACAATAATCTTAAATAATAGTCACTATTATTCTTACCTTTTAGAGGAGGCTAAACAGCTTGCCTGAAATCACCCATCTACCAAGTAGCAGGAACAAAATTTATAGCTAGATTTAATTAATCCAAAAGTAATTTGCTTTCCACCATGTCTCCAATCTTTGATAAGACATTACTATCAGGTTTTAAAGTTCTCTGATTTTAGAATTGCCATTGAGTGAGGAATTTCCTCATCTGGCGAAGCTCTCATAATGGGCTTAGAAAAGATAGAAGGCCTGGGGGAGACAACATACCTGACCTTCTCTCTCTTCTCTCAAGTGTGGGCCAAAATCTCCAGCCCTGGGTTTAGAAACATGCTATTGATAGTTTTATTTGGCTTAAAATCTAATTGGAAAATGTCCTACAGTCTTGGAAGAAATTAGACCTATTAGTTTATCTCACTGAGAAAAATCCTTCAAAGTATGTAACAGAAAGAATACTCCAGTTTCTTTGCTGGCATAGTTAGCATGGTAAACACACACTTGTCAAATAATATTAAAGAAAAAATATCATTGTGCATAACCTTTCAAACAATAGGTTAATTTAATGTAAATTCCAGCTTTAAAGTATTATTCCACAGAGAATTAGCTTTATATTTGCTTGTCTTTTGATATATTGTTCCAATAACAAGACATGATGTTATTATTTCAGTTCCAAAAATTGATGGAGAAAACACATATAGAAAATTAATTCTATTTTCAGAGGGAGAAAACACACTACAAAGATAAGATTTCTTGCTAGTAGGTAGAGTTATGTAATGCCTTCAGTTTTCTAATAATGTATTGAATTTTATTTGCATCAGAATTGTTTCTTGTTTATTTGTGTGTTTGCTTTGCTTTTTAGTATCATTATCTGAAATTTAAGCTCTTTGAAAGTAGACAGCTTAATGTGTATCTTCTAAGTTCCATTCAAAATAATAAACATTTGCTGAGAACTTACAATATTATAGCTAGTAGTATTATTTGGATGTATATGTTTAAAACAATATTATTTAGAAGTTAAATCTTTAATGTGAGGAAACATGAAAGTAAAAAAAGGAAATGTGAAAACTGCTCAATTAATTAAATAAAACAAAACACTCTAACCTGACTGACACCAACAGCTGACTAAATATGGTCATAGTTTTGTGGAGAAGTCACAAAGCATTTAAGAGTTTGGGTCCTAGATATGTGGGCTGGCAATCTAAACATATGAAATTCATCTAACATTGTAATCAACCACGTGCTTGGTGTAAGGAATATACAGTAGTTAAAGTCAGAACACAACAATTGTAATAGAAATTTTCCAGTCTTCTGAAGAATGACAGATTATAGTACTATTCAGCCTAAGCTAACGATTAATTGTGCATCATAATATTTCAAAGTATTTTTCAGAAGCACTCATTCTCAAGACTAGAATTGTAGCATTTAAATCTTTTTTTTTTTCTTTTCATGGAATGTGGCATCATGTATTTATTAAGTCAATATGGGAAATTTATTTTTATACCTGTAGACACTTAGATATGTTCAAACCAAATTGAATGATAAAGGGAAATATGAGCATATTTCATAAGACACATTTGCAAACTGTGAAATATACATGGATCACTTTCCTGGGAAAGATCCATAATTGAAATTATACTCCAGGAGTTTTCTGGGTGAACTGAATAGCGTGATATGAATGATAGTCTAAAGTCATTTTGTTGATGAAACAAATCTTTGTTTTGAGGGAATAAATACTTATATTGCAGCATATTCTGTGCTGTCCAAGAAAATGGTCAGCAAACCTTTTTATGAATATTTAATTGAATTTATCTAGTTAATAATGGTCCTTTGAAAAATCTGAAGGTGAAAATTAAGAGAAGCCATGCACCTGTGCATCTGATTGACACCACCTTTATTTAATATAATAGTACCAATTGAGTTCCATTGAGAAGTTCATAATGGCCTTTATTTACATTTAATTAGCACCTCTCTGGATTAATTCTTCATTTTATAAACCTAATACAACCTTAATACTGGAAGATGTGAATCAAATGTGATAACAACATGTACCTGGTTGTTTTAATTAATCTGTCTAAACTGAACATGCCACTTCAAATTCGTAAAGATCAAGCTCTATGCTACCCTTAGACTTCTCAGCATGTTAATTGGCTGCTCTGTTAAAAAATGATCTTTATATTATTCTGACTCTGTGGCAAGTAGTACAATGCCAGTTGGCTATGATGAGCATGGAGAGTAAATACATAATCTTTATTTCAGATATTTACTTATTTGGGCTAGAGGAAAATAAAAGTATTAACATTGGTTAATTCTAAGTGATGAAAGTATAAATGATTAAAAGTAATTTTCTACATTTTCCAGAGCTTTCTATAATGAACATTTATTACTTTTGTGAAAAACAAAATTATATTATATATAAATTACATATATGATATGTTTATATATATATGTCACATATACATAAATGTGATTAAATCTGACTTGGAAATCCAAGGAAAACATTCATCATACATATTTTCTTCTCATATACTATTTGATTTCAATTTCTTAGTGAAGGTGAAGGTGAGAAACAGGTCAAGAAATATAAGATCGTGTGAATCTTAGTGGTCTAGATAAAGGACAATAAGAATGATGAATGTGTGAATGAATGAATGATGTCTTATGATTCTTCCTTTTTAGGAAAGTAGCTGAGAACTTCAAATATAGAGTGGCAGTAGCTTGCCAAAATGTCTTTTTTTTTACTGAAGTTGTTTCTTCATTTAACTGTTATCATTGGATTAGACTCAAGACAATATAGAGTCTGTTGTCACTAATCAAATAAATAAATGATTATAGGTTATATCAGACATATTTCAGTAATTTGTGATTATCAATTAGGCATATTCAATAAGAAGTAAGAGAAAAAATCTAGTTAGGGAGACAAAGCATTCAAAATGTAAAACAATGTATTGACAAGTAGAAAGTAGCAACCGAAGGAATGTTATATAGTTTAGAAATTCTAGAAAATAAAGTTTACAATGTCATATCCAAGTCAATTCGGTACACTGGGACTAATGCCAAAGCCAACCAGAATTAGTGCCAAAAAGTCTAACATGTAACATAAACAGTTTCTCCTGATAATATTTTCTCCGCTCCAAGAACTTAGAGTAATGTTGTCATATTACTGGAGTAATTGTTTTCCCGTCATATTTGATAATGGGATTCTTAAATTTCAGCATTATTGCTAGAAAAAGCAGAGATTTCCATTTAAATTTCAAAATGTATTTATAAGTGAAGTATTTACTTTATATGAGTGAGAATATTATTCTTTTAGGTTTTTATCATCTTGTTTTCTTGATTGCCCCCCTGATCTCTTACAGCATCCTTTTCCTTAATCTTTAACTGTCATCTTTAATTATATACTATCACTAAAATAAACTTCTATACTTTGGGGCTACAAATGGGGAACAGAGACAGATTTTTCTCTAGAGAAATAGGGAGGAAAGTAATGATTAAATAAATATAACACCAACTGGGACAAAATTAATAAATATTCATAAAATGATGACTAACCAACATTCCTTTTACTCCAACATTTGATAACAATATTTTTCCTACTTTATCAAGTATAAATAAATGCTGTATACCCACATTAAATGAATGTTCTGAGTCCAGTGGGACTAAATGGGAGACAGAACATTGTAACCGGGCTGGGAACCAGGAGATTTGGATTCTAATTTTGCTTTTATCTCTGCTTAGTTCTGTGGCTCTGGATAAAGCATAATTTTTTGAACCATCACTTTTTCATCTGTAAAATCAGTTCGTCTGTATAATTTGGGCATCCCTTTGAGTCCTTAATATAAAACTTCAGGGGGTTGTGAATGAGTAATCGCACTTAAAGGTAAAGCTAGACCAAATTGTTTACCAACTTGGAAGAGTAAGTACATAATGTAATCTGTTGATTCACTTTTCATCACTCCTTATGTTGTTGATTGTCATTAGCTGGCATTGATAATGTCTTCTTTTCACTTGAATTCAATATGATGATCTGTATATTTACAACCTACACCATGCACACATTGCACAAATAACAAAGAAGAACCCATAAAGACATTTTAGAAATGAGTCTCATTTGATGAGTTGTCATACTTGAAAAGAAAGATAAAACATAGAGCACTGTGAATTATCTTAACTACATGCTTATCGCACCTCCTTTCATGCCGAAAAGTTAAAGCTAAAAAGCAATCTGTGTGTTGTTTAATATTACAAACTTACTGTTTTCCAGCTAAAATCCCCTTTGTGATATTACTAATACTATATTACTCTGGAGTTTTGAAACTTCCCCGAGGAGGATAGAAATTGTGGACAATACCCAACGGTGTTGTGCTTTTATAGTCAGAAGCATTTAGGTGCCATATTTGATGGGGGTGGGGAGTAGCACAGCATCACAGTTAAGGACAAGAATTTGGCTGTGAGACTTAATAATGATATGAATTTGATAAGTGACTTCAACTTTTCTCAGTTTTTGTTATATCTTCTGCAAAGCAGGGATACTAACATACAGTGTTGCATCCCTTAAGGATGGGGATGCATTCTGAGAGTTGCATCATTAAGCTATTTCCTCATTGTGTGATCATAGAGTGTACTTACGCAAACCTAGATGGTATAGCGTACTACACAGCTAGGCTATGTGGTAATAATCTTATGGGACACCACCATATATGTGGTCCACTGTTGACCAAAACATCGTTATACAGCACATGACTGTACTCACTTCGTGGAGTTACTGTAGTTATTGACATTAAGTGAAAATATATGTAAAGTGCTTATCATCATGATGGCTCTTATAGGTTTTTATGTAAATGACAATAGCCAAGAAAAACATTCTAACGTTTGAGAATCAAATGGAATTCCTCCAGGTGTTTACTGCTGGTTTGTTTGTTATTAAAACTTTATTGAGGTATAATTAAAATATGCTAAATTTCATCTAAGTGAACTCAACAATGGTTTTTAATATATTCATAGACTTTTGCAACTGTCACCACTACATAATTGTAGAATATTTTCATCACTTCCCCCAAAAATTCATACCTTAATCAATTTTCTGTCTCTATGCATGTATCTATGCTGGGCATTTCAAATGAAGATAATACAATATGCTGTCTTTTGTGACTGGTTTCTTTCTTAGCAAAATATTTTCAAGTTTCATCCATGTTGCAGCATGTATCAGTACTTCATTCCTTCTTATTGTTAAATAATATTCCATTATATGGCTATATCACAATTTGTTTATCCATTTGTCAGTTGATGAATATTTGGGATGTTTGCACTTTTTGGCAGTTATGAATAATGCTGCTAAGAATACTCATGTACAAGGTTTTGTGTGGATATGTTTTCATTTTTTGTGTGTATATACACATGAGTGGAATTGCTGGGGATCCTATGGTAATTCTGTTTAATATTCTGAGGAACTGCTAGAATGTTGTCCAAAGTGGCTGTACAGTTTTACAATCCCACTAGCAATATGTGAGTGTTCTGATTTCTCCACATCCTTGCCAACATTTGTTTTTTCTTGTGGTTTTTAGTCATCCTACTGGGTATGAAGTCGCATCTCGCTGTAGTTTGGATTTACATTTTCTTAATGACTAATGGTATTGAGCATCTTTTCTTGTGCTTGCTGGCCATTTATATATATCTTCTTTGAGAAAATGTCTATTCAAAATTTTTCCCTTTTATAATTGGTTTACTTATTTTTTTATTGTTGAATTTTAAGAGTTTTTTATATATCATGGATATTATTATTATATATTATGGATATTAATCCCTTATCAGATACATGATTTGCAAATATTTTCTCTCATTTTATGGGTTATCTTTGTACTTTCTCGATTGTGTTTTTTGAAACATAAAGTTATTTAATTTGACGAAGCCCAGTTTATCTTTTTTTTAATTGTTTGTGTTTTTGACATCGTATCTAGAAATCATTCCCTAACCTAATGTCACAAAAATTTAATCCTAAATTTAATCTAGGAATTTATAGTTTTAGCTGTCACATGAAAGCCTATGATTCACTTTGAGCTAATTTTTACGGTGGTATCAGGAAAGGATCAATCTTCATTCTTACTCTTTCTCCTTTAGATTGTTGGCACCATTATCAAAAACCAATTCATTATAAATGTAAGGATTTGTTTCTGGGTTCTCAATTCTGTTCCATAATCTATATGTTTATCCTTAATTTGTATGTCTACATGTTTAACATTATAACAATCTATATGTTTAACATTAGTCTATATGTTAGTAGCACACTGTTTTGATTACTGTAGCTTTGTGGTAAGTTTTGAAATTGAGAAGTGTGAGTCTTGCCACTTTGTTCCTCTTTTTCAAGATTGTTTTGGTTATTCTGGGTCCCTTCCATTTTCATGTAAATTATAAGACCAACTTATGAAAAAGCCACCTGGGATTTGACAGAGAATTCATTGAATCAGTGAAACAATTTGGGGAATTTTGTCATCTTAGCAATTCAAGCCTTTTGATTCATGAACATGAAATATTTTTCCATTTATTCAGGTCTTAATTCCTGCCAACAAAGTTTTGTAGTTTTCAGAGTGCAAATTTTGCACTTTTTTTGTAAATTTATTCCTAAATTTTAAAATTATTATTATTATTTTGGTGAGGAAGATTGGCCTTGAACTAACATCTGTGGCCAATCTTCCTCTTTTTGCTTGAGGAAGATTGTTGAGCTAACATCCATGCCCATCTTCCTCCATTTTGTATATGGGAGGCCACCACAGCATGGCCTGATGAGCGATGTGTAGGTCCACTCCGGGGATCTGAACCCACAAACCCCAGGCCACTGAAGTGGAACATACGAACTTAACCACTATGCCACTGGGCCAGCCCCTAAAATTATTTTTGATACTATTGTAAATGAAATTGTTTTCTTAATTTTATTTTCAGATTACTCATTGCTAGTGTGTAGAAAAACAATTGAATTTGTATATTGATCTTGTATTATCCAGCCGCC
This sequence comes from Diceros bicornis minor, assembly GCF_020826845.1. Taxonomy (NCBI): domain Eukaryota; kingdom Metazoa; phylum Chordata; class Mammalia; order Perissodactyla; family Rhinocerotidae; genus Diceros; species Diceros bicornis. The sequence continues at coordinate 19,353,852 of NC_080743.1, read as the reverse complement.
TTGCTGAACTTGCTTGTTTGTTCTAATAGTTTTTTAGTGATTTCTTTAGGATTTTCTATGTACAAGATCATGTCATCTATGAATAGAGATAGTTTTACTTCTCTTTTTTCAATGTCAATTGAGTTGATTTCTTTTTTCTTGTCTAATTGGTCTGGCTAGTACTTTCAGTACCACGTGGAACAGAAGTGGCAAGAGCATCCATTCTCATCCTATTCCTGATCTTACGGAGAAACACTGATCTTTCACCACTAAGTATGTATTAGCTGTGAGTTCTTTTTAGATGTCCTTTATCAAATTGAGGAATTTCCCTTCTATTCCAAGTTTTTGTAGTGTTTTAATCATGAAAATGTACTGGACTTTTGTCAAATATTTATTCTGTACACACTGGGAAAATCATATGGTTTTTATTCTTTATTTTATTATTATGGCATAACACAATAATTGATTTTCAGATATTAAAACAACCCTGAATTCCTAAGATAAATCACACTTGCATATTGTGTATAATCCTTTACATCTTGCTGGATCCAGTTTGGCAGTATTTTTTTTTTTTTTTTTTTTTTGGTGAGGAAAATCAGCCCTGAGCTAACATCCATGTCAATCCTCCTCTTTTTGCTGAGGAAGCTTGGCCCTGAGCTAACATCCAGCCCATCTTCCTCTATTGAGCCGCCACAGCATGGCTCAATAAGCAGTGCGTCAGTGTGTGCCCGGGATCCGAACTGGTGAACCCTGGGCCACCGCAGCGGAGCACGCGCGCTCAACCGCTTCCACCGCCGGGACAGCCTCCAGTTTGGTAGTATTTTATTGAAGATTTTTTGTTTGTATTTATTGGCGATATTGGTCTGTAGTTTTCTTTTCCTGTAATTTTTTGGTCTGGTTTTTGTATCAGAGTAATACTGCCCTCATAGGATGAATTGGAAGTGCATCTTCTATTCCTTTTTTGGGAAGTGTTTGTGAAGAATTGATATTAATTTTTAAAATTTTTGTTAGAATTCACCAGTGAAGGATACGGACGTGTGCTTTTTTTAAAAGTAAGTTTTAAAATTATCTCTTCAACCTCCCTATTATATTATAGATCCATTCAGATTTTCTATTTCTTTTTAAATCAGTTTTGATTGTACTTGTCTTTCTGGGAAGTTGTCCATTTTATCTTAGTTATCCCAATTTTTGGTACACATTTTTTTATAGCATTTTATCATCATTCTTTTTGTTTCTATAATGTTGATAGTAAGATCTCACCTTCCATTCTTGATTGCAGTAATTTGAGTCTTCTTTCTTTTTTTCTTGGCTATTATGCCTAAAGTTTTGTCAATTTTGTTGATTTTTTACAAATAACAAGTTTTGGTTTTGTTGAGTATTTTTTTTTTTTTTGTATTTCTATTCTCTACTTCATCAATTCTTGATTTGACCTTTATTAATTTCTTCATTCTGCTTACTTTAGGTTTAGTTTGTTCTTCTTTTTCTAGTTTCTTAAGGTGGAAGATTAGCTTATTGATTTGAGATCTTTTTTCTTTTTCAATAAAGGTGTTTATAGCTATCAATTATAATTTTAAGCCCTGATTTAGCTGCATCCCATAATTTTTGATACATTATTTCTTCATTTTCATTCATCTCAAAGTGTTTTCTAATGTCTCTTGTAATTTATTCTTTGACACATTGGTTATTTACAACTGTGTTAATTTCATATATTTATGGCTTTCCCAAGTTTCTTCTTGTTATTTTTTTCTAATTTCATTTTTTCATGGTCAGAAAATATACTTTGTATGATTTCAATCCTTTTAAATTTACTGAGCTTGTTTTATGGCCTAGTATATGGTATAGCCTAGAGAATCTTCCCTATGTGCTTGAGACAAATGTTAATTCTGCTGTTTTGGAGTACAGTGTTCTAGACATGTTTGTTAAATCCAGATGGTTCATAGTGCTGGTAAAATCTTATATATCTTTGTTTATCTTCTACCTATTTGTTCTATACATTGTTGAAAGAGGGGTAGTTAAGTCTTCAACTATTATATTTGAATTTTTTGTCTCTCCCTTCAATTCTGTCAGTTATTGCTTCTTGTATTTCAGGGCTCCGTTCATTTCTCCTGCAGTGTACAGCCTGTAATGTTGCTCTTGAGAGGTTGCAGCCTTGGGCATGCACAGTTACCTTGACTGCCTCCCCAACCCTAGGGATGACAGTGGTTTTGTCTGAGCTCTTCAACTGTGTCTTTCCCTGATCTTCCTTATCTCCCTGTAAGTTTCTGGCTGGTCTCTCTATATTGGCATCACACCTAGATGTTAGGCCTCACTAACTACTATGTCTATTTATTACAATCCTCTAAAGCATAAACTATTCCAGTCTAATCAAATTAATGTCTGACTCCTTTGTAGGAGTAGTCTTTAATTCTAGTCTTTGAGACTTGCTAAGACTCCAGGAGGGCTCTTCTTGCTAAAATCTCCATTGTTTTGACAGTGCCTTTAACCTGAACTTTCCACACTTTTTTCCAAATATCGCTTAGGGTACTCCATGTTCTTGGCTCTGCCTACCCTGAGTGAGACTTTCATCATACTGAGTTGGATAGGGCAAGGAAGCTGGCCATAGCTTGACTTCCATAGACTCTCACTACTCTTACTAAGATTTAGTACATTTTCTTAAATAAATATATCTCAATTTGCTTAGAACTATTTCCAGAGACCTTATTTTTGTTTGTTTGTTTTTAATTTTTACCTGTTATAGTTGTTTTTTCTGGGGGTAGAGTTTACAGAGCTCCTCATGCCACCGTTCTGGAGTGCTTGTCTTCTCCAGGATGTTTTTAATTGGTTCACCTTTGTTGCTTGTATTATTCGGTGCAATTATACGGAAAGGGCTCTTTGTGGTATAATTTTTGTCTTTCATAATCATTTTCTGGCCACGTCAGGCTGTGAGACTGCTCCAGTCAGCAGCCCAATGACCTCAGAGAAACCCTGGTGCTGTGAATATAGATGAGAGTGGACCTTGAGAACCTGCTTGCTCAGGACTTCCTCAGCAGATGGCTCTCACTTTATGTCCTGATTTATATTTTGTGGAAGGAGTAAGGGTAAGAATAGTATTTTACTGAGCTTTGAGTTTGGTTCATGACCTAAACAGCCTGTGTAGAATCTTAGGGGAGTTGCAGGAAAGCCTCAAACAAACATACACTGGCCCTTGGTCATCTGCAGCAACACAAAGAGTGTGGGCTTAAAGTCCTGCAGCCCCCAAAGCTGTTTAACGGGATGGGACTTGATGCCTTATAGGCTGATCTGTTGTTTCTGTGCTTTTAGCTAAATTCCTGTCTTGATGTATTCTGCTCTGTATTTTTGTAGCTGGAAACCCACAGATTATCTTTTCCAGACACCCTTAACCACTGGTTTTTGTTTAGGTTCTGCCAATGAAAGGCACTGATAGGACATTGGAGGAAAGGAGGAAAAGAGGAGTGACTTCCTTCTTCTTTCCTGTTTCCAATGGCATCGGTAGCAGCAGAGGAGCAGGATCAGGAGGAACCCCTGGGGATGCAGTAGCAGAGGTCTCGGAAGGCAGCTCCTAGTTCTCTGTCTCCGAGAACAAGAGCTTCACAGAGATCTCAGGTGCTGGGAAATTTCTGCTTCTCTTTCGCTCTTCCAACTCTCGCTTCCACAGCCACTAATCTTCAGGTAAACTTACTTTCCCCTCCTTTGCTCCTCCAGCCCTTCCAACATCCTCATAACCAATTCTGAATTAAATTCTTTCTGTCTGAAATACTAAAGGTACCTTCTCCTTTCTGACTAGACTCTAAATTATACACAATATTTATCTAAATCTTTCCCTCTAGAGTAGGAAGGTCAGAGGGGAAAATGCAGTCCAGCACTTGCAAATGAGTTAGGGGTACTATGATTCACTGATTATAACAGACATGAAAACAGCATGCATCAGGTATCCATGCAACCCACTGCAAAGGTAACATTTTATTCAGGAAAAAAAAAGATGAGGAAAAGCTAAAAATTATAAAGCTTTTAGAATAAAACTTAAGGAGAGTATCTTTGCAATCTGTAAGCAGGCAAAGATTTTGTAGACAGCACACAGAAAGCAATAATCACAAAAAAGTAAAACAGACTTTATTAAAATTAAAAATTTCTCTTGATCAAAATGCACCTAAGAAAATGAATAGGGAAGCCACTGGCTGGGAGAAAATATTTGCAAAATACACATATCTGACAAAGAACTTATGTCTAGAAGATATACAGAACTCCTTGCATAATAAGACAAAACAATTAGAAAACAAAGGACAAAAGATTAAAATAGACACTTTGAAAGGAAAATATACAACTGGTCAACAATCACACAAAAGGCTTCAACATTATCCGTCACCAGGGAAACGCAAATTAAAACCACAATGAAATACCACTAAACACTTACTAGATTTGCTAAAATTAAAAGACCAACAACAGCAAGTGCTGACAAGGTTGTGTAACAAGCAGAACAGTTATACATCACTGCTAGAAATCCAAAACATTTTAATAGTTTCTTATAAAGATGCATGAACACCTCCCCATGACCCAACAATTCCATGTCTAAGCAGTTATCCAAAAGAAATAAAAACCTATCTTCTTTAAAAGTCTTGAATGCTCTAATAAAGATAAAAATAAAGAATAAGCTTTATTCTTAATAGCCCCAAGGTGGAAACAATTCAAATCCCAACACCAGGAGAATGGAAAACAATTGTGATATACATACAGTAGAACTTTATTCAGCAATAAAAATTAATGAACTAGTGCTATAAGCAACACCATAAATGAATTTTACAGATATTATGCTGCATGAAGCAAGCCAGACAGGGAAGAGTAGCTACTGTGGGATTGCATTTATTTAATTTCTAGAAAAAGCAAATTATAGTGAAAAAAATCAGCAAAGTTTTTGCTTTTGAGATTTGAGGAGGATTGATGGAGAAGGAACATGGAGAAATTTTCTGGGGTAATAGATATATCTTAATAGGGGTGTGGGTTACATAGGTGTATATACTTGTTAAAACTCTTCTTAAAGTTCACTTAAGGATTTGTGTATTTTACTTTAAGTAAACTTTTCCAGTAAAAGAATTTTTAAAAATTGATGGGTATAAAAAAGTCAAATATTCCAGAAATCTACTCCTTCACTCTTGTCTAACTCTTTACTGCAGAATTAAGAGCATTATTTCTTCAATAATTGATCACGGGCAAGAAATAAATGCAAAACGCAGTCTCCTTGAAAGTTATGTAATTTTAAGCAAGAATAATTATTAGCAAAATCTAGTTTAATATTTGGCAGGAAGGTGCAGACTCTGTAAATTCATAGCAATGTATAGGCAGAGCCTTGGAGAGATGCCAAGTCTATAAACATGGAAGCTTCATCTATTCTAGAAAGAGACACAGGAAGTTATCAATCTGAAAATTATTTGTATTAAATTAAACAGAAAGAATAGAAGCAGATGGAATATAATTAACGTGAAAGAAGCCAGACTATAAAGACAGACAAGAAGACAGAAAAAAGAAATAAATTGAAATAAACTAACATGTCTAAGATGTGCCTTGGATTTTTTTTTCCCCCTAGATTTACTTTGTCTAGTGTACCAAGCTTTTGTGCAATCTGTTAACATCTTTGGAAATTCTTCAATTTGGTTCCAAATCTACTTATACAAAGTCTATTTCCTGTCAAGCTATTTCAGCTAGTTCAAACTGTTTATATATTTTCTTTCATTTTATTTACTTAAAAATGCAATAGAAATAAAGGAAAAGAAAGTTGCTTAGATAAAACCTTGACCTGCTGAGCAGACTCTTGAAGTGAATATGTAAGACTTAGGCTTTCTGACACATAGAAAAATTTCCCATTCAGATCCCGTTTTATAAGATCTTGATTAAACTGATAAAACAATCACCACAGTCCTGCGCCAGTGATTCCATGTCTAGTGTAGCATGAGGTTAGGAACATGAGCTTTGCAATAACCTACAGCTGGTTCAAATTGCAGCTCTGCTCCTCAACAGCTGTATAACTTCAGACAAACTACTTAACCTCTTTGGACTTCAATGTCCTCAGCTGCAAAATTCAAATAATGCTTACCTCAGAGGGTTAATAGGATTAAGTGAGAAAATAAATGAAGTTACTCAATACCTGACATTAATATTAAGCATCATTATTTTCAAAGATATGACTAACGAGGTGGCTCTATACAGTTCAGATGCCACTTTTTATTATAACTAAAGTTTATTTGAATCAGAGATTATTTCAGTCACCAACACATAATTGAAAAGAAACAAGACAACATAAAGACTAACTGTGTACAGATTCTTTTTGTCTAGTTTGTTACCGGCCTAACTCCAGTGCAGGACTTTTAAGCTTTGGAGTATTTCACTAATAGAGTGATAAACTCTTAGCATTGGGTAGACTGGTGGAGATTCTATTTAATTCTCCATTTAGACTCTTTTTTTCCCTTTCTCTCCTGTCCCAGGTAATGGATTTTTCTGATCTTCATCTATTTTGCTGCCAAGGCTTCAAGTCTTAGACTCAAGGCTCTTAAGTCTGCCTGTCTAATTATTATTTGAGTCATGTAACAAATACTTATTAATTTCTCATCTAATGCAAGCTGCCATACTGATGTAAGCACTGGCCGAATATGACAAAGTCTCTCTCCTCCAAAAAAAAAAAAGTAAGTTAAGAAACTTTAAATCACTAATTAGACACTTAGTCACTTAATTAAGTTACTATTACTGACAAGGAGGAAAAGTACAGGGTTATAAGATATTATTTTGGCAGGGGTTTGGGGTCTGGGCAGATAAGATCCCTAAGAGAGCAGGCCTAACCTGAGATCTGAAGTTGTGTAGGTATTTGTAAGTCCTGCATAAACAAAAAGGCTTAAGCAGAAGACATGTGATGCTGAGGTACTTAAAGAAAGTCTATGTGACTGAAGCTCAGAGAGAGAGATGGTAAGGGCTCAAGATGAGAATTACTAAGGTAGGCTGGAGATAGATGATGGAAGGCCTTTCAAGCCAGGTTAAATATGCTGTATTTCTTTATAAAAGCTTGTTTTTCCTAGCAGGGAAGGGTTTACTGCTAATTCTGCAGTGCACTGCCTTTGTTGACCGGCATAAATTTGTGTATGCTGTTAGCCTTCGAGCTCCCTGATGATGTGTACTCAATCTTCTCTAAAGGCTGGACTTTCTCCTTGGCTGCCTGTGCCCAAGGCTATAACTCAGGTTTCCTAGGCCTCTAAGATCTCTCAACATTGGCTGTCCAGGCAAAGATTAGTGACACCATTGGATATAACCCTTGCCTCCAGGTCAGTGTCCTCTACCAGTCTATTTTCTCAACCAGGACCAGGATCTCACCAATGATCAACTCTTTCTGACTTGACTGAGCATTGGAGTCTGTGAGGAAGATTCCACCCTCAGGCTGGTCTCAGCTCTCCCTTGGGTCTCCATTCTCCATAGAACTGTACCAGCCACATAGTTTCCTTTTATTAGACTTTTAAACGTGCCCAGCATTAGCTACATCTTACTTCTCTTCCTTCCAATATCTCTGCAAGGTGAGTATTCTTAGCTCCTACTTACCAATGAGAAATGTGAGCATTAAGGAGATTTGCTCACTTGCCCAAAGTTACACAATGAGTAAAAAGTACTAAGATCTAAACCCAAGTCTTTCTGGTTCAAGGGAAAATAACGGCAGTGACAACAAAAAAGCAATGCTAACTATTTTTCTCCCTTTTATAGAAGAAGAAAAGCCCTAACTCAGGGCTATGAACACCAAGTAGAATAAAGAAGAATATCCCTCAAGACATGAGACCTCTCTCACCCTTCTTTTTTCTATTTAGCTATTTTCTTTTCTATCTGTTTATGGATTAATTCCCACCTCCACTCATTACAAAAGTCTTGCAATACATTCAAAATTCTTCAGCTCTCTTCTCTCTCCCACTCAGCACTATAAGTTGGCCCCAAACACATGATAATTTCTCAAAATAAACAAATAGATCTTCAAATCAAAGTTTTAATTCTATATTGGACAGGTCGTTCCTTTTGCTGACACATTTCTTTGGTAGTTTTTCAAATTTCTTTCAGCAAGAGTAGCAAAATTAAGTGAGGTGGAAGAAAAAACTACTTGTTACTTTTAAGGTGGAAAAACACATTTTACTTTGGTTCTTTTTTTCTGATTACTGATGTGGACCCACCACAATGTAAAGGAAATGGACTACGTGAAGGAGAAAGGCACAAACAGTAGTAGATAATCTAAGATAAATACAAAAGAAGATGTTATTAGTCTCTCTAAAGTATGCATTAGCCCAGGAAATCTGTCTCAACTAAAGCTAGAGACAGACTCTGGAATCACCATAATCTTCAGCAAATGTCCTTAAACCTTCTTTTTTTTTTGAATCAAAAAATATTTCAGGAAATTTTCTTATAAAAGGTTACCACGACCTTAATTTTTACCTTTTTAGAAAACTGTGGTCCTTGAACTAATTACTATATATTATACCTTGTCAAGTGCAAAAAGTTTACAATAAAACCGAATTGTATAAAACGTAGAAATAGTATGTTACATAAAGTAATATCCCACTGATGTTTACCCATCAAAAATATGTGACAACTGGGACCAGACCTTAGAGAAAAACATACGGAATTTAATTTCAGACTATGAGATGGAGAATTGTTGAAAGGTTTCTGAGATATGTGTTGGTTTTGACGAGCTGCTGTAATTTATATTGCATTTCATTTGGGGCTTCTCAGATTCAAAATTGACTCCTTATTGAAGTTTTTTTGTATGAATGACATCCTTTCTGGAGCATCCATTCTCTAACATTTAATTAATGTGTCCTTTTGGCACTTAAAATATCATCTGAATAGGTTTTTGTGTGGGGAAAGGATGAGTAGTTTAAACCAAAGAGGAACAAAGATAAACACTGGGCTCATTTTCATCATACTGCCAAGAGACACAACTATAGACAAGCATCCGCTGTTTTGATAAGCAAGAAATGCATCTCAAATCCCATCCAGTGTGCTGATAATTCCACCCTTAATATATTTGCAAACGCACTGTCATCAAATCAAACTCCTTGCCTCATGCTGATGCTACATCACTTGGAAATTGTGCAGGGGACCTGAATCTGGGAAATATAATTTCCCTGTTGCTTACCTTGTGAAAAACCCTACTTTTAATATCAACTGGATATGAACTAGAATGATTATGACAACTTCATCTCTAATGCAACAAGAGTTGTGGTTATTTTACAGTGTTTTGCTTATAGAAAAAGACAGAAATACCAGATAGAGAAACACATACTTCATGAATGTGATGCTGATGATTTTGAGTAGACAATCCATCTTCTGGCTGCATTCAGAATGCAGAAATACTGACCAGCATGCAAAATATTTTCACTTTTAGGGATATTTGGTTCAATAAAATCCTAGTGTATACAAATTCTCATTATACAGTTCAGTGCAATTCATTTAAGTGAACGTTTTGAGTATTTTCCATATGCAAAGTAGTCTGCAATTTACAAGGTCTTATTTCTTTCTCTTTGAGTATAATAATATGTAGTGTTGAAGTACATGGTATATACAGATGGAAATACTGCCATTCAAATAAAAAATAATTTGTCCAGTGTGATATTTTTATTGCCTCTTTTTTAAAAGCCAATGAGTGTCCTCTGTATTGTATGTTCCATCCTAAACCACCAAAAGAAGTAAGATAACTTACCAAAAAAACATGATCCATTTAAACATATTTATAGCATCCACTATGAACAAGAGAATATTTCAAACTGACCAGTGGCAGTATTTGTCTCTTTAATATTTTTTAGTATTTTCACCCTGTCATGCATTTTATTTAGAAATTACTTACCTCCAAGTTTACGTTAATCTCAGGCATTTTGAAAATCACTAATCTAGGAAGATTAGCAGTAGTTTCTTTAGTACATTGTTAAAAATTCTGTTTAAGGGACTGGCCCGGTGGCGTATCGGTTAAGGGCTCATGCTCCATTGCTGGTGGCCCCGGGGTTCAGATCCTGGGCGCGCACCGAGGCACCGCTTGTCAGGCCATGCTGTGGCGGTGTCACATATAAAGTAGAGGAAGATACACATAGATGTTAGCCCAGGGCCAGTCTTCCTCAGCAAAAAGAGGAGGATTGGCATGGATGTTAGCTCAGGGCTGATCGTCCTCACAAAAAAAATAAATAAACAAAAAAAAGGGGTCTTTCTCTATTAAAAAAAGAGATATAATTAATAATATATTACAATTTTAAAAAAATTCTGTTTAAGAAAATTTTGCTCTGAGTGGTGAATATTTTTAATGTTAACAAATCATTAATAATGGGGAGATAGCAAATGACATTCTTTATTCTTCCTTTCAATAGGTCTGCAGTTTTCTATAGGTGACAATTTAGGCATTAGATACCCATTTGCCCAATGTAAGAAATAAAATGAAATCTTTCTACAAACGATTATGCTCTCTGGTTTCTCCTAGCTGAACTGAGGCCTCATCTCACTACTTTTTACCAACTGAGTGCTATTCTTGTTATTCCCAAAGTGTTCCCACTCTGCTACTAATGCCCCTGTGTCTCAGGACACTGCGCATGCCTGGCATTTAACTGTGCTTGTTAGAGCCTGGGAGACTGCAGCTCTCTCCTTACCCACTGCTAGTAGCTTTAGATTTTTCTCTCGGGAATTAAAACTAGATGTCCACCCTGGCTGAGTGATGTTCCACCTACCAGCCTGTTGACTGTTTTCTAGTCCACTCTGCGCTTCCCGGAAGTTTAGCTAAAATCCTCAGGAAACAGTCATGAACTTCTGAGTCCCTGGCATGTGAGGCCTCTCAGGATGCAAGGCCAGTTTTAGAGTCTCATAGAGTCTTATCAAATTAGGCTCCAAGGCTATTCTTTACTAAATTAAAAATAGATTGCTCCTTTGGGGAACAACTAGAGCTATCTAAAAAGAAAGAAAGAAAACTAAAGGGAAAAGTGGATAAACGGACTAAAGTTAAAACATGGGAATTCATGGCATACTTCTACCTTTGACCAACCGAGAGTAGCAGTATGTTATCCAAAACCAAATCTCTTACTGGGCTCAGACTGAATGGTGTAAGAAGTAATTTTAGCTCCAAGTTAAAAAAATTAGATAGTTTAAATTCTCTAGAGGTGGGTACAAAATAATGAGAGTAGTTACCATAAAGTTCTCAGAACTTTTATTTTTTTGCTGAGGAACATTTGCTCTGAGCTAACATCTGCCCCAATGTTCCTCTATTTTGTATGTGGGTTGCTGCCACAGCATGGCCACCAATGAGTGGTGTAGGTCCATGCCTGGGAACTGAACCCCGGACCGCCAAAACAGAGTGCCCTGAATTTAATCACTAGGCCACGGGGTCAGCCCCTCAAAACATTTTTCAATAAAAATAATGGAATCTTTCTGTAGGTTCAATGTGTTTATCTTGTTCATTGCTGTATCCTTGGCATCTAGAACACTGTCTGGCACACAGACATTGTAAATATTAGTTATATGAATATTAAATAAACTAATGAATTTCAGTGGAATGCTATAGGGCTATTTGCCTGGTACTTCTCTTCTAGCAACTGTTCTCTTTCACCTTCACATGGTTGGAACAAGAGCAAACAAGTTAGTGGTGATCCAGACCCCTGGCCACAGCTGATTGGTTCAGGAGTAAATAACTCACCCAAACTGGGCTGATCATAATGCTCTACTTCTTTTCTTTCTCAGCCCAGACAGAGTGAGTGGGACTGAGGTTCCAGTCTGACTGAATCTGAGCCAATGAATCCCTTCCCTGGGAATTGTGGCCTTGGAGAAAGAAGGCAATAGGGTCAATCTTCTTGGGATGGTTGATTGTAAGACGTAAAATTCAGGAACTGTTGACAGCCTTGTTTCCCACATTAACAACATATGGAAAAAGATTCTTGATGATATTTCTACACTTGTAGAAGTGTAGAAGAAGCGTCTTGTCCTCAAGACCCAAATGCATTTATGTTCGTCAGTTGTGTGAGGCACTTGAGCATTTACAAAATAAAGTCTTCAATTTTCTTAAACCAGCTCAAGGTTTGTTTTTCTTGACCTGCTACTTGTAACTAAAAAAGTTCTAAATTCATTCCCCCTCCCACCTTCCCTTCTTTATTTCCTTCCTTCTTCCCTTTAAAATTAGCCATTGGTACTTCTATTTTCTATCTAAATTGAATATTCTTTCAAAGAGAGATATTATTTCAAAATGGATAACCAACAACAAATTGTCAGTTCCCCAAAGACTGGCATCTCTGTTATGGGCATGCAGTGAACAGTCATGGATTGAGGAGAAGTTTTAGTCTCTCAAATGTGATTACCCATTTGTGTTGATACATGCTCAGGGACTTAATATAGAAGATTAACATTATTAACAGATTTTTCTTTCTTAATAAGTTGTTTTCTTCCCACTGAGTCTAAATACTATATGTTCCTCGACAGCATGATTGATGTAATTATTATCTCTAAGTGGCAATTATTGAAGCAAGACAGAGCTCTATGCTTAGTCGGCAACTGCCAGGATGCTCCCGGGTCAAAATGTCTGAAAATCTCTAAGTTCAAAACACACTCAGGCTTTGTAGCACTGACCCTCTTTTCTGAACTCCAACCCTGGAGGTTATTTAATCTTAATAAAAATTATCTTTGCTGTTTGAGAATCCCAGCCTTTAAAATGATATTATGAAGACCTTTGAAAGAAAAAGAAAATGAAAGTTTATTTAAATGTAAGTGATTTAAAAAACTTGAACTAAATAAAGCACCAGTTAATACACATTAGCATTGTAACATATTTATTAATGAGTTAATAATTGCTAAAGCTGATAGTGCTTACTATGTGCCATTAATAAGAACTTTATAAATATTGATTTATTTATTTCTCATACGATTATCTGACGTAAGTATCATTATAATTCCTTTTTATAGTTAAGAAATCTTCAAAGCAGAGAAGTTAGACAACTTGCCAGTTTCACTGGTAATCTATTGGTCACAATTGGTTGGGGTTCTTGCGGACTCAGATGCTAGGTTTCTACACACCCCTACTTAGATGTAAGAGACTGAACTGACTGAATTAAACCCTCCAAATATCCTTCTAGAATCAACAATTCTTCCTTCAGGTGATTTTCTTTTCTTTGGTATATCCTGGTAAGAGTTCAGACTATATAAAAATATTAAGAATGGATCTGAAGGATTCACAGAGAAAAAATAAAAAATATCCTAGCCTTAACTAAGAAGGTAAGTCAAGAAAAATGTCCTTTGGGTCTTAATTTGATAAACAATTATTTCACTTACCTTTAGGGGAATGAGTGTGCCCTAAGACAACAAAGATGACCTTTGGAATCAGAAAGCCTAGATTCTAGTTTGGTTATACCACTTCCTATCCATATGAGCTTGAGCACGGAACATCACATTTCCAACATTAGAAGACTCACCTTTAAAATGAAAGTAATGATTCATGCCTTGCTGCCTTTAAGTGTCTTTTCAAAGGGACAAAAAGACCATTCATACTTTATATGACCAAGATACTTTATAAATTGTGAAGTACAAAAGTGCATTACAAAACTAAGGCCTTATTAAATTGAAGTTATAAGCTTTGAAATATTAAGTTTCAGATTTGCCAATTAACCTCACCCAAACCCACTATGTAATGTTGTCTTTATTTACATTGACAAAGTATTTATTTGCTTGAAAAGATCCCATTGAAATGTGTCATGTTAGATTTAAAAATCTCTTTTACTACTCAAATAGTTATTCCAGTAGTCACAAAGACTTAAGTATAGGTTAAAATTCAAGTTTAAAGAAGTCTAAGTGTGCTTACTCGTATTCTGAAGATTTTCTCTTATTTTAATTATAAGTAATATTAATAGAATTACGTCTTAATTGTTTTCATATAGCACGGATCAAGAATAGTGTCATCAGGCAACTGCCTCTCACATTTACTGCAGAACAAAGGTGGAAGCAAAAAGGTGGTGGAACCATTAAAATATTCAGTCTATTAATTTCTTTATTCGTCTAAGTTGTATAACCAATCAGAAGCTGATGTAGTGAGAGGGAGTCTTTCTTCAGAAATGTATATAGCTTTCCTTAAGAATGTTGACATTCATTAATATGTTTACAGATCTCTCATTTATGACTTCTTAGAAACATTTTTTTAAACAGATTCAGTTATACCAAAAATATAACAGCTTATTTTTTTTTTTTAATAGAAGACCCTCATCAGTGCAGAGGGCTTCTCATTTTTTTTTTTTTTTTTTTGGTGAGGAAGATCAGCCCTGAGCTAACATCCGTGCTAATCCTCCTCTTTTTGCTGAGGAAGACTGGTTCTGAGCTAACATCTATTGCCAATCCTCCTCCTTTTTTTTCCCCCAAAGCCCCAGTAGATAGTTGAATGTCATAGTTGCACACCCTTCTAGTTGCTGTACGTGGGATGCGGCCTCAGCATGGCCGGAGAAGCGGTGCATCTGTGCGCGCCCGGGATCCGAACTCGGGCTGCCAGCAGCGGAGCTCGCGCACTTAACCGCTAAGCCACGGGGCGGGCCCTGCTTATTTGGTTTTAAAAGTTACGCAACCACAGCTCTAAGAGGATCATCAACTGAGCATTGAATACTTTCTCATTCACAGAGCTTGCCCCTCAGAGTGAAGGCACAGGACAAGTAAATTACACCATTACATTTGAAGAGGATTTTGCAAAGTCTAATTGTTTTTTCTCTGATAATTCTATGAGGTACCATGAGAAGATGCCCATTTTTCAGAAATAGGATGTAAGAACTACTATAGACGAGAGAGTAAGGGAAGGAAACGACTTTGAAACATATTTCCTTTCAGTGTTGAGTTTATTTGCATCACCATATGTGTCTTTACTGACAGAAGGTGAACTGAAGTGGAGAGAAAATGTTGGGACTTTTAAAAGCAAGTTAAAAGCAACTCTTCTTAGTGTGGTGAACTTAGAAGTTGAGAAAAAATAATATCTACTAACTCAAGAAGGGCCTTCACAAATCTTTTAAGGCAATAAACTTTCTCCATGAAATATCCACTCTGCCTGTGCCACCCACTCTCAATTTAGTCATCCTGTCTTCTGCTTTAACTTCTATGTCAGATGTTTGAAAGAATTTAAGCATCTGACTTCAGAAAGTACACGGTGTTCCTCACAAGTTCATGGATTCCATGGAAACTAAACACAAGCTTGTTTAAAGGAGTTTTTTTTAAAAATATATAAACAATAAATTTGCTGTTAGAAAACTTCATTTTATTTTATATTAAGCTTGGTCAATTTTCTCCAGCTGCTTTCTCAGTAAATGAATTTGGAAATTTCCACTGCAAGAGTTTTCATTTAGGACTCAGAGAAGAAAAAAGTCAGTAGTATTATCTTATCTCTACCACTTACTAACTGGGTGATTTTGCCCAAATTACTTAACTTCTCTGGGCCTCAATTTCTCCATGGATAAAACTAGCATATAGTACCCAGCTCACAGATTGATTGGAAAGAATGATCAATTTATATAAGTAAAATTCGTAGAACAGTACCTGCCAAATAGAAAGTGCTCCATAAATTTAGCTATTGCTCCTATCAGATGCATGCCCTCATCGTGCACACGAGATAGCTGAAATCCAAAGATATACCTGCCTCACTCAAGAGTACTCAGCAGTACCCGGAGGAGGGAGCCTCTTAGCTAGTCTTGCTCAACTCCATTCTTCCTTGAATCACTAACAACCAGCTCCTCCTTTGTGTTACAGTTTCCTTGTACACAACTCTGCAACAGTCTTTACACATTGGATTTTGATTATACGTTTCTAACTTGACCCCCACGTCTCCTCACTCCAGCTATGCATGAGATCATTGAAGCAGGAAAAATATGTCTTTATCCTTAGCACAGTGGCCTGAACATGCTAGTAGCCCAATAAATATTTGTTGAATGAGTGAGTAAGTGAAGGAATGAATGTATAAATAAGAGATTTTATTGAGGAAACCGATCTTTTAAGTATACTCCAAGTGAAATGATACAGGCTCTTCCTGTCAGTCTTTTGTAGTTGTTCCTAATATAGTTCAAACCAATTCTGAAAGGGTAGAAAGACAATTTCTGTAACATTGTCACTCATCTTGAATAAATGATGCAATTTCTGAGTAAAGCAATTCAATTCCTCTTAGTTGTTGCGAATATTGATGATCTGATTACAAGTGTGTCTTGCCTGAAGTAGCAACTTGCTTTCAGGTGTTGCTACAATAAAGAAATTGAGATCAACACCATATTGATTCTGCTGCATATTGAATAAAGTTCTTAACCATCTGCTTCCAGCCCCTAACCAAAGTGACGCCCAAGGACTGTTCAGCTTGGCAAAACTATTCACTAATTATGAAGTAGATTTTGGCCTTGTAGGCTGAGCATAAAAAATGACAAGCTGCTAATTATCTCTGAGGAAAACAAATAAAATTAAAGAAGGCCATTGAAGGCATAAATAGGAAAAAAAAGTGTGAGGAAGATGAAAAGTGAGTAGTTTTTAACCTTCACAACTCAATTGATGTAGATTTTTTATGCCTATCTAGTTTGTTATGTCTAAGAAAAAAAGAACAATTAGTCTGGTAAAGATGAAAGTTTGTTATCATGGGGTCTCCTGTTAATTAAATGACAAGTGGAGAAAATGTTAGGAAGAGAGTAATGGGGGAGATATTCCAAAAGAAGAAGAAATAAAGTTAACTGGCTAGAATAAATGTGAAAATGGAAAAACTGGAAAAGATATTAAATAAGTCAGTGAGAATATATTTCCTACCGTTCTTTTTGCCCACTGCATAAACAAGAAAGAAATATGTTGGTAGAGGTCTTCATTATGAGCACTCAACCCCTTACTGCCTGAATTGTTTTGCTTTCTTTCATGTGGCTGGATCTGAAAGTATAGCTAAGGTGGAGAATCCCTTTTTTTCCCCTCTGTATGGACTAGAGACCTCATCTTTCAAACCACTTTGAAGTAGAGAGAGAGAAAGAGATTATTAAATAAAATAGAATACAAAAAAATTGACATTGCTATTCACCAAATCTGTGTTAAGCACCTCCTCTATACAGGCATCAAGGAAACACAGATGGATGACAAGTGTCTTTCCATTCACCGTTTGTGATCTCATATTTTGACAGATTTAATGTGGTAACCAACAGGATAAATTATTCATTCTGCGAAACTGAGCTGGTCACTTTTATAAACCGAGTTAAACATTTAGAATTGCTTGGAAATGATAAAAAAAAATTTTCAAATTAGCCATAGATTAGGAAATAGGAATCCATATTTTTCTCAACTTTTTAATATTTCCTGGCTTTTACATTTTTTTGTTAAACTTTGTTCCTTCTGATAGCTCCACTCTGTGTCCTTTCTGGAGAAAAATATACCCATTAAGTGATAAATCTTGAAATAAGGAAAGAAAAATCTAAAATCCAGCATAACAGGTGAGAAGAATAACCCATTATCATGACGAAGAGAAATAGGTTTATTTTAGTTACAAATTCCTAATGATCTCTCAAATGTCGTGCTAATGACTCAGTGCTTATTCACCCATCAGACAAAACATCCCATACTTAGAAACCTTCAAGGCTACATTAGATCCTCACTTGTCTGAAGGTCACCTGTAATTATTCACTCACCTACCTCACAGGGGCACTGGATGGAATGACTAATGTATCATTGATAACTATTTTAAATGGTACATATTAACAGCCAGATTCACATCTTGTATTCCTTTATGGAAAGTCATTGAAAAGGTAGGATAATGAAATAATCTTTGGAGACTTTCAGCAAAAGAACCTGTCTGAATAGATGAGAAATCATTTTTAAAGCCAAGCTCCCAAGAAAGGACTACGGCTGCTATAAAGCGTTGGTCTCCAATGGTATCTTAACAAACACTCTCAACATCTATTACATTACATCACTGCTGCCATCTGTACACAACACGATTTTTTGGTGAGAAGTAAATGTGATCAGAGGCAGCTCTTGAGAGGATTATGATTTTATTTTAAACGGATGTGTTTTAGTATTTCAGCCTTTAGCACAAACCACTATTGTATTTTAAGACAGAGTTGCTTCTTTTAAAAGTGAAACAAATCTTGAAGTTGTGATTTAAATGTTCATTGTGTTCTCTCAGTAAACTCTGTGAAAACACACTTCGAATATCCCATTTATTTTTCTGCATTTAAGGAAACCAATTATAGCTTAAATCTATGTGGAATCACGCATTTTAAATCGCTCATGCTCATTCTTGTAAGTTAATAGGAAAAGAGTATTTATATAATTGGAGAAAAATATTCTCTGCAATTTCTAAGGTGAAGAGACAAGTTATGAGCTCAGAGTTAATTAAACATGAAGCCAACGTATTCTGGATCATGGGGTGGTATAGCTCATAAGGAACGAGAACAAGAAAGAATACTAGTTCCAAAGTGTCAGTGTGTCTTTGGAGGGAAAAGAGGCTGTAGTATCAAGTTCCTGGTCAAATACGGAATCTCTGCAAAGTAGTGTAAACTCACCAACATTTTGATTCAGCATTCACCTAATCGGCTCTAAAAGCAAGTAATATATGATGGCAAGATTCCTTATGAGTTCGAGTGGTAAGTATAAAATGGATGGGGAAAGGTGGAGTGCTAATAAGTGTACAAAAGTCTGACAGGCAGAATGTGCCCATTCCCCCCAAATATGTCCATCACCTAATCCCTGAGAATTATGGATATCTTATGTTTCATATCAAAAGGGACTTTGCCGATGTGGTTAAAATAGGGAGATTATTTTGGATTAGCTGGGCCCAATCTAATCAAACAAACTCTTAAAAGCAGAGAACTTCCTCCAGCTGGAGGCAGAAGACATGCATCAAATAGGGGAAATCAGAGGGAGTGGAAGCATGAGAAAGACTCGTACTTGCTGGTTCGAAGATGGAGGGGGTAAGATGACAAAGAATGCAGGTGGTCTTGAGGAGCTAAGAGAGGTTCTGGGCTGACAGCCAACAGGGAAATGGGGACCTTAAGCGTATATCTGCAAAGAACTGAAATCTGACATTAACTTAAATGTGCTTGGTTGTGGATTCCCCTCCCAAACCTCCAAATAAATATGAGCTGACATACTGATTTTGCCATATGGGGCCCAAAGCAGAGGAACCAGCTGATTCCACCCAGACTTCTAACCTACAGAAGTGTGAGATAATAAGTTTGTGTTGTTTTTAGCTACTAAATTTGTTGCAGTTTGTTACAGTAGTAATAGAAAACTAGTGCAAGAAGGTAATTGTTATACCTGATCACACATTTACTTTGGGAACTAAGCAATATCGGTTATGCTCTTGCAACTCAGCTTGTATATGGGTTCTGGAGATATCTTTTCACTGAGCACACCTTTTTGAAAGGCACTGTGCTGGATGCTGATGGGAATGTAAGTACTGAAAAGACAATGTCCATGTACTCTAGGGAAAGACCAACGGAGAGACCACCTAATCACACGACTAACTCTAACCCATCAGAATGAAAAAAGCTATTAACAGAGGTTCAGACAAAACGCTTGTGAGAACAAGTCAGGTAACTCTCTGAGGAAACGTGGAAGGTGCCACAGGGGTGTTAATAGAGTTGAGTCCAATGGGAAGAGGGTCTTGGAATTGTTTGGGAATTTCATTGTTGCCACATCATCTAGACGCTATCACATGTAATGAGGTACCCCAATGTGCAGTTCATTCTGTACAGTTCTGATGCTCAAGGGCTCATCCTGAGCCACGTGGATACAAGAAAACTCAGCAGATTCTAGAGGAAGCTGGGACTATTCCAATATATGAAGCCTCAGAGTTTTGGCTGTAAAAAAGTTAAAAATCAAATTTACAGCTTGCTCTGGCAATTGGGGATTTGAAGTTCTCTGACATAATTCAGGAATGTAACTTAAAGTACCTAGAAAATCGTTCTTAATTCTCATTATTTTTCAGAATTAACCATGGATTTTAAAAGAAAAATAGGGTTGCCCTATCCCTATCCCAAAATTATAGAATCAGAATTTCCACGTGTGAGGCTTGGGAAATATATATTTTTTTGAATTCCTCAAGTGAATAAACTTTATATTTCTGTGAACTCCTCCAGGAATATTGGTTCCACAGCTAAATTTTTGATGAAGGTAACAATGAATTCAAGGTTATCTAATGTGACAAAAAATCAGAAGTCCACATCTACTATACTTGTCAAGCAAGAACCCAGGGGAAGGCAGGGTCGCCATCCTCTTGTGAGCTTATTCCAGGACTCCTGTAGTAACCTCACCTGTGTGCATGGTTGCAGAGGAACTAGAGTGGGCAGCTGCAAAATTTCCTCACCAAAAATTCTGGTTTCCCTTCAACATACAGAAAAACTATTGCTCAAAACTCCAAAGCTTCAACTTAGAAATGTGATTCTCATAAACTTTGCCTGGAAAGAAAACATGTAAAGCACATACTGCCGTTACCCAGCACGGCTATAGACAAATATCCATACTGAATTCATAGAAGGGAAAATCCTTTGGGTAAAGTGAAACCGAGAATAAACATCTAGATAGCTAAATGTAATAAACTTCTGTTGTGAATGTTTGAATGTAGGCTAATTACATATTTCAGAGCTTCTGATTTTGATTTTTTGGTAGTGAACTCCATAATTTTGGACCTTTTATTTAGAAAAAGAAACAAAATATAGTCAAGAGCTATTCCACTGCTGGGTATTTATCCAAAGAACATGAAAACAAGAATGCGTAAAGATACATGCACCCCTGTGTTCATTACAGAGTTATTCACAATAGCTAAGACTTGGAAACAACCTAGGTGCCCAACAAGGGACGAATGGATAAAGAATATGCAGTATATATACACAACGGAATACTCCTCAGCCGTAAGAAATGATGAAATCCAGCCAGTTGTGACAACATAGATGGACATTGAGGGTACCACGCTAAGCAAAATAAGTCAGAGGGAGAAGGTCAAATACCGTATGATCTCACTCATAAGTAAGAAGATAAAAACAACAGCAAACAATCATGTAAAGACAGAGATTGGTTTGGTGGTTACCTGAGGGGAAGGGGGGAGGGAGGGGGATGAAAGAGATGATTAGGCATGCATGTGTGGTGATGGATTGTAATTAGTCTTTGGGTGGTGAACATCATGTAATCTGTACAGAAATCGAAATATGATGTACACCTGAAATTTATATAATGTTATAAACCAATGTTACCACAACAATTAAAAAAAAGCTCAACAACAACAATAACAAAAAAGAGCATTACAGAGCTAACTAAAGTCTGCTTGTTCCTCTAGGAGAATATTGAACAGAGCAAAACATGCAATTTATCCAAGAGGAAATTTGGTTTAATTTAGAGAATATTCAATAAAGTATTATCTCCGAAATTTGCGTGTGCATATGTGTGTTGCAAAGGTGGGGGCAAGTTGAGTATTCACCCTCCTTATAAAGTATAAGTCATTTTCTCCTGGTCCTTTCTCTCAATCAGCTTTGAAAAGTTGCTGTTTGTTTATGGTTTGAAGGTGGAATTGTCACTCTTTACAGCAGAACTACTGAGATATGTAGGTCTAGAAAATTCCAGTAGATAGTTTCAAATATTGCCACTCAGGCTAATCATATTGTCATCATTTGTGTGAAAGGCTTTCTTCTAAAAATTAATGAACACTTCATAAGAAAAAAACCTCACCAGCTTTCTAAGCAACCCATAGGTGAGTGATGACACTCTCAGAAATATGCTCTACATACCCCTGGTAATCACTTACAATAATGTATAGAAACTTTTAATAAAGATTTATGTCTAAGGAAAATGTTTCTGAGGGAGAAGAAAGACAAAAAGTGGTGAGGTGGAGTTGTTTTCAATGACTGATGGTCATAACCAGAGATATTTGAAATCAATTCCTGATATAGAAAGAGATAAAGATCTTGCTCTCTTGATAACAAAAGAGATTGGGAGCAAGGATAGATACAGAGGCTGTGCACGAAATACATCTAATGTTATATAATTTTATATTAGAAAAATAATTATTATTCTCACGACATAAACTACATAAAATGAAGACGGACAGAATCCTGCCTGGTGGAACGTGTGCATTAGAATCTGGAGGAAGAGAATTCAAGGTCAGGCTGTGAAAAAGCTGAACAGATATGGTTGAATTATGGGAAATTAATTGGGGAGCACTTCAGCCAAGGAAATTAAATGGATAAAGAACAATTCAGAGAGTAAGATGAGTGAGAAATAGGTTTTTCTAAGGAGAATGCCAGGTGGTATATCTGCTTTTTTATGTAGTTGAATAGATCCAATTTGTTCGTCTTGGCGCATTAAAGAAGCTGCTCCTCATTAATACGAGTAAATAAGACTACAAGCCTTTGGCTTTATTAGGGAGTGTAAGCGGTGGGTTTTCTGTCAGGAAAGCATTGAACTTCAGAATCTTGAGGCTTTCTGCGAACTCTGGAATAATATAAATGCTTTAAAAAAGACAAGTCCGTGTCACATAGCAGGACCTTTTGAGAAGAGATAACTTTCAAACATGGTAAAGCTATAATTGACAGCAACTGTACATTAAAAGTCAAAGTATACAAAAATACTATAATGAGAAACTTGTCTGACACCTGGAATTTTAATATACGCCATAAACAGGTGGAGCTTCTTTTCTAAGATTTAGTATTTATGATAATGCTTATGATATCTGTTACTTCATACAGATAGAATAAGCACATTATTTGTATTTGAGAATATCAGAGACTAGGAAATGTTATTTTAGATATAATTAATAAAAAGTGTCAAAAAAATAGGTGAAGGTCTCTACGAAGTTTACTCTGAAAAATAATGAGCATTCAGAATAATAATTTAGTGCATAAAAAGTATAACAAAGATGCATGTTTTTAAAACATTGGTATTAGGAGATAAGATATACAAAACAAATAAAAAAGTATTGCTAGGGGCCAGCCCGGTGGCACAAGTGGTTAAGTGTGTGTGCTCCTCTGCAGTGGCCCAGGGTTTGCCGGTTCGGATCCCAGGGGTGCACCGACACAACGCTTGTTAAGCTGTGCTGTGGCGGCGTCCCATATAAAGTAGAGGAAGATGGGCATGGATGTTAGCCCAGGGCCAGTCTTCCTCAGCTAAAAAAGAGAAGGATTGTCATTGGATGTTAGCTCAGGCCTGGTCCTCCTCACAAAAAAAAAAAAAAAAAAAGTATTGCTACATGATTTGAATGGGGCTTGATAATTGTGTAATTTCTATAGGCCAAATGTGTTCTGTTGGCATCACATTTTAATATTTCTCGATATTTAATCCAATTATTCATTTAAAAATATGTATCATGAGTACATTAAAGTAGACTAAGTTCTTTAATAATATATTACTTTTTAAGCTGGGTTTGTGTCCTATAGTGCCTATAATTGGTTTAACTCATTAAAAACAAAGCAAGTATTTTCAATCTCATTTTGACAAGTGAAATTCTGAAATCTGTTTACAGCCAATGGATTCAATGCCTTGAGTTAAAGTAGATACAGAAACAAGCCAAAATCACAATGTCGTCCAGTTATTTTGTAGGAGGGTAAAAAGCTTAAATGTGCTCCATCCAGTGTCAATTGCATATCCATCTTGGAAACTAAGTGTTCTGCCAGGAGAGCCGGCATTCACATTCACAAAAGAAACACAGTTTTTGCTTTGCTTCGCTATACTTACTTTGAAAATGCACACCAGAAGAGGTTCAGCAATTCCACTCAGTACGAGGCTACATGTGCTTCAATAAATCAAACACTTGGTGAGAATTTTAGTTTGAATATGTTAACCTTGTGAAATAACAAGTCATGAAGGCCTTGAAAAACTGTCTAAAAATAAAAGAGGAGAAGCAAATATAATTTTTCCTTTATTTCAAGCTCTGAAGTCCATATCTATCAAATACTAAAACAGCATTACTTTAAAATGTTCAGATGAAAAAAGCAGACTATATGTTCTTACTTAATTGCCATTCGTTATATAACACAGCCACATGTTCACAACATATCAAGTCCATTTTAGTATTATTCCTAAACACTTTTCCTCCTACGTAAACAAGATAAAAATAATGAAATAGTTTGCTGTCTTCCATATTTTTTCTGCAGCCTTGTAATATTCATTAGGAAGTCTCTATTTCATAATCTGTGGAAAATATGAAGTTAATACACATACAATTTAACAGTGATCCATTCTGGTCTAGTGACTGCAATTGGAGGGAGTTGGTTCAGAAAAGCTGTCTTACTGGCAAGGCCCAATTAGGAAAATAGGATGATGATATTTTCTAGGCACTATTAGGTGGTGAGCGTTCAATGATAAATAAAAATATATTATCTTTGGTTCTGAGGTGGGTTTGGTTTGGTTGGTGGAAAAATTCCCAGGATGCCAAAATCATAGCATAACTTTTGTCTGACTTTTCAGATCTTTAATGGTTGGAGCACTTGGAGTACTAGTGGTCCAGGGTGAAATGGGTTTCCCCATCAACAACGAACCCAGAACTTTTAAGATGCCAGAGGAGCAGACATGATCCGGCGTTGCTAAGAGTGAGAAAGCAGGCTAGCAGCAGTAAAGCCAAAGGCATCTAGACCATCAAGAATTGAGAAGAGACTATCTTAGAGAGGATTATCAGAACATGGCACCTTGTAATTTTCCTTTGGAAGACCTATCATACCTGTAATTTCTTGATAATGAATGTCCTCCTCAATAAACGGTT
This sequence comes from Diceros bicornis minor, assembly GCF_020826845.1. Classification (NCBI taxonomy): domain Eukaryota; kingdom Metazoa; phylum Chordata; class Mammalia; order Perissodactyla; family Rhinocerotidae; genus Diceros; species Diceros bicornis. Next base: position 19,329,176 of record NC_080743.1, on the reverse strand, counting down.
AACTGAATGAATGTTGGAAATATTGGAGTCCGTCTTGTTCACTGCAGTTTTTCAAAGCCTTGGGGAGTACTTGACACATAGTAGGTGCTTAATAAGTATTGATTTATAAATTGGCTGAGAAACTTCTTCTCAGTAAAATTGGGGCTCAAGGAAATTGGGAAGTGACTCAACCCCCAAAGACTGCCCTTTTACCAATCAGAGGGGACTAAGACAAAGGCATTTGAATTGAATACAAAGGTGTAGTTGTTGAACCCAAATTATCCTTTTTCTTGTTACTGCCTCTCTGATGCAATGTATTCTTAGTTTTGTTAGGTACATAAAAAGTCAGCAATTTTGAAACCCTTGAGATCATCTCTAAGTAGATATTTCTAGGGTTGCCATGGAAGGCAGCACAACATGCTGATTGGATAAGATTATATTCTTTGCGCTCCTTTTAAAAAAAACCCTTCAATGAATAAGAATAAAATATTTTTTCTGTGCAATAAAGAGTATCATTTAATCATAATTTTTACTCTGCGTCCTCATTTTTGTTTCAATCCACTGAGTAGACAAAATCCAAAGGTCATTTCAATGTAATTCATTTTTATCACAGATTCCAGTCACTGATTCAACAATTATTTATGAAGTATCCAAAATGTACCAGGTACTATTCTGGCCATGAAGTTACAGCATTGAACAGGACAAATTTCCTTCTTTATGAATCTTAAATTCTATTAGAATAAATTAACAAGCAAATATGTATTTTGTGTGTGTGTGTAATCTGAAAATGTTAACTACTATAAAAAATAAAGCAGACAATAAAGGGATTGTTCATGACTGGGGATGGAGGAGGTACTTTAAATAAAGCAGTCAAAAAAGGAGATGACATTTTAGTGACTCAGTGACTCAGATGATAGGAAGGAGAAAAATCATGTGTGGATCTAGCAAGGAGCATTTCACGGGGGTCACTATAAACGCCCTGAGGTGGAGATGAGTTTGGCCCATTTAAGAAGCATCAACAATATCCATGTTGTTGGAATGGGTGACTGAGTGAGTGAAAAAGTACTAGGAATCATTAAATGTAGGGCTTATACTCAATGCCCAAGACTTCCTGCGTTATCTATAGTGTGATGGGAAGCCTTTGAGGGATTTGGTTTGATGGTGAATGGCAGATATAGAGTCTTGAAGAAGAATAAAATCATATTTTCTTTTTTAACATTCCTTTAACTGCTTTGTGGAAAATATACTATGGGAGTTAAGAATGAAATAGGAAGACCAATTAGAAGACTAATGTATTAGCCCAGGCAAGAGATAATTGTTGCTCAGGCTAAGATTCTGACAGTATAGATGGTAAAAAGAAAATTGGATTTTGCTGTGTTTAGATGATAAAGCCCACAAATCTTGCTGACTGACTGGATAAGGGGAGTTGAGGAAAGCAAGAAATCAAAAGAAATACTTAACGTTTTTGCCTGAGCAACTGGATATGTGGTTGTGCCTTTTAGTAAGATAGGGAAGAGTTAGGAGAATCAGATTTGGGCATGAAAATGGGTAGTAATCAGAAATTCTGTTTAGACATAATGTGAAGGATTTTTCAGATATGTAGTTCAGGGATGATGATAAAGGTTTGTGAGTTGGTGTAAAATTATACTGCATTCAAAGCCATAGAAGTGAATGGGATTGCTCTGGGATGTATTGATAAGTAGAGAAATGGAGAGAGCCTTGGAGGTGACAGTATTTCAAGCAAGAAAAAGGAGGAGATGCAGGAAAGAATAATTTGGTATAGTCAATGAAATAGGAGGAAAACAAAATGAATTGGTGTCTTAGAAGTCAAGTGAATGAGGATTGACTGGTCAAGGACAAAGGAGTAAATATTTGTGTCCATTGCCATTGAGCATTTGAACATGATAAGGAAATAAAATTGATCATTGGATTTTACACAACATAGATCTGTTTATGGCCCTATCCTGAGCAACTTCAGTGATGTGGTGGTGATAAAATCCTGAGGATAATACATTAATAAAGGAATTAAGAGGTAAACAAGTAGTCGGAGAACATAAACCAATCACTCAAGGAGCTTTGTTTCAAAAGGCTACTGAGAACTATAGTGGTAGCTGGAGGTAGATGGGTTTCTTTTGTTTTTCTTCTTGGTGAGGAAGATTGGCCCTGAGCTAACATCTGTTGTCAAACCTCCTTTTTTTTTTTGCTTGAGAAAGATTATCCCTGAGCTAACATCTGTGCCCATCTTCCTCCATTTTGTACGTGGGACACTGCCACAGCATGGCTTGATGAGCGGTGTCTAGGTTTGCGCCTGGGATTCGAAACTGCGAACCCTGGGCTGCCAAAGTGGAGCACGCAAACCCAACCACCATGCACCGGGCTGTCCCCTGGAGGCAGAGGGCTTTTGAATGATAAGACCATTCAGGGTTTTTTTTTCCCCCTTTTGGAAATGATCCAACAGAGAAAGGAAAATTGGTGGTAAAGGGGAGAGAAAAAATAATTTTAAGAGCAAAAGTCTTAAAGTAAGAGAGAAGCGGCTGGAGCCCAGGTTGAGAGGTTAACTCTCCATGGGGGCAGGAATGGTTTAAATTGTGAGAAGAAAAATAATGTAAAAAATAAGACTACAGGTGGGTAACAGATTTAGTGATAGGAATGTGAGATCATTTTGTTTTTACTGCTCTTTTATCATTGAAATAAGATTTTTTTTTTATTATTTTGACCACCATGTATGAGTGAAGAGTGGAAAAAAGGTTTTAGAGTTATAAAAAATATCTGTAAGAGAGACATTTCAATGATTTAATGATGGACCATGTGATCTAGGCTAATAAATAAAAGAGGTAAAGATACAGGCAAGAACAATAGACAGAGAACAAATGGTGGGAAAAATAAATTGGAGCTCTTGTGTAGTTGAAGAATTATTACAGTGGAATTCAGAGAGAAAATAACCTAGGAAAAATATGAGACGGTAGCAAGAATTCAGAACGCTTGAATTTGAGCATTTAGAAGTGGGGCCATTGTTGGTGATGGCAAATTTTAATGTATGACCATAGGATTGGATATCTGAATTGGGGTAGAGGAAAGGATGATTGGTGATATAGTCAAAGAACTGAAGCCAGTATTAGATGAATGACCTCTGTGATTCTTGAAATTTCTAAGAATGATGCCAGGAGTCCTCTGTAGAGGAAGAGAGTGAGCCAGTTGCCCAGACATTCAATGAATGAGGAGAGTAATGGTGAGGCAGTGGATGACTGAACAAGGAAGCATAGTGGGTGGCATAGCGTGATGGCATGCACTTCTTTGACACTGTGTTGATTGACAGGTAGTGAGGAAATCTACTGAGAGCTGAAAATCAAGGAGGGCACCTCCAGGCTTCATGATACCTGGGGTATGGGAGCAGAGATGCCTCCACTTGAGAGCGGGAGAAGCTGTAGTCTTCAGAGATAGCCAAGTTTCAATAACAGATGGAAGGTGACAGGAATCTTCAAACATGTCGTTGAGGCCATGTGAACTTTGTTGTTCACAGAAAATGAGCTCTAGAGGGCATAGTAGAGAACTCACTTTTGTAGACTTGGAATATTCAAATAATAATAAAAATCACAATTATATTATGATAATGTTATCCATGAATATGCAGTGGGTGCTTACTATGCACCAGGAACCATGATAGGTGTCCTGCACATATTATCTCAATTTTTCTTACAACATCCTATTAACTGGTCCTATTATCCGTATTTTATGGATGTAAAAAGTTAAGTAACCTCCTTAAAATAACTTAACTAGGATTTGAACCCATAGCTCTCTGACTCAATGACTAGATTTCTAAAAATTGCCTTGTTTTTCATTACATTGAATTCCTCCTTTTTCTGGATCTCAAAGCTACAGTCATTGAGAGTCTGAGGTTTTTCAGTTTAAATTTATAATTTATTAATTTATTCATGGAACAAATACTTATTAAGTCCTCATATGTTAGTCACTGTGCCAGGCACAGTGGAAAGCAAGACTGGTATAGTTCCTTGCATATTAGAATGCAGAGCCTGATGGGAAAACAGACACTAAACAAATAATTGCACTTTTTTTAAAATTTAAAGTACAATTGTGAGGGGGCTGGCCCGGTGGCGTAGCAGTTAAGTGCCCGCGTTCTGCTGCCGGGGCCCAGGGTTTGGATCCTGGCGCGCACCGTGCCCCGATGCACTGCTTGTCAAGACATGCTGTGGCGGCGTCCCATATAAAGTAGAGAAAGATGGGCACGATGTTAGCCCAGGGCTAGTCTTCCTCAGCAAAAAGAGGAGAATTGGCATCGGATGTTAGCTCATGGCTGATCTTCCTCCCCAAAAATAAATAAATAAACAAACAAACAAATAAATAAATAAGTACAATTGTGGGAACTGCTTTGAATGAAAAGAACAAGTCCCAACAAGAATTTATAATAGAGGGATGCAGGTATCCTAAGATAACTTCTTCCATAGAGCTGCATGCCATGTGCAGTTACTCTCAATGGTGTGTGTGCTAAAAAGAAGATGAAATCTATTACCAATTTCATTTATCTCTGGTTAGGTCAAATTTATGCAGAACCAAAGCAAGGCAAGGGGTTGAACAATTACATAACTGATATGTATTTTAAAACTTCCTATCTTGATCCTGCAGGCCAGGAAACCCAATCCTCTCAGCTTTTGTAGCAGGTCAGACAATACAGGAAATAAGACCCAAGGCTTCTGGCCCCTAATCCAGTTTATATCTCCTAGACTACAGACCATTTCAGGATTAATTTTATGATCCAACAATTCTGAATAAATCCTTGCATTATGCTCATTGCTCTGTTTTCTGAGTTAAAGGAAAAATCATTCTTCCATTAACTTCCGAGAGCAAAAAATTATCGTAAAATAGCCACATCCTCTCTTCCCAGCCTAATCTATCAGAAGGATCGAGGAATACCAGAAAACAGCTATCAAAAAGCTGCAAAAGACATGCAAATATTCTAGCCTAAGAGTAGGCCATTTTGTCCTGACAACTATGTTGACTCATCTTTAGAAATAAAGTGCGTAATTTAAAAAGACTTTAGTAAGTAATCAGCTGCTAAAATTTCTGGCCGGAACTCAAAGTTTGCTAGCTGCAGACTTATGGAGAGACCAGGTATCTTTACTAGTACCAGACTTCTTCCCATCTTGTTCCCTGGACTCAGCTAGCCCATCAATTTTAGATGCTGTGGAGACCAGCACAACTAAAGCAATCCCCTTGCCTTTTAGTCACAGTCTTTTGGCAAAAGAATATAAAGGAGGCCAACCTTAAGAGTTATAGCTTCTATGTCTTAGCAGCCCCTTAATAAGTATGTATTCAGAGCACATTGACAATAGTGCGACTGACATTGTTACTAATATAGAACAAGTCAAAATACAAAGAATTTTAAATGGTTCACATTCTTTAAAAATGATTTTGGAGCCGTTTCTTCTTCTAAACCAGAGTCTCCTGCTGCTCCTGTTGGTAGTGAGATCTCTCAAGTGCCAGACAATGGTGATCGTGATGAATGGTCTTCATAGTCAAAGGTGCCCTGAGTGAAAAGCAAAAGAATAAAAACCTGGCCTCACTTGTGTGATGCTAGGCTTGGAGACAATAAATGTCTGTGCATGTACTTTTAGAGCCAGATCTTTTAAGTTGATTGTTAAGCAGTTAACTGTTAATACTTTGAAATGTTCCATTCTTCGCTCGTGGTGAGTTTATGTCGAAAACTTTCCATGCAACTGTAAACCCAATGCTGCCTTCAGTTGATCTTAAATAATTTAATTACTGCTTTTTAACATGGAAGAGTTTAAGCTTTTAAAAGACTGAAAAATAGATATTTACAATAATCGTGGAAAGAATTATTCACTATAATTGAGGTTAATATACAATTTACATACTATAATGTTTCTAGTTCTTAGTATGTCTTAATACATAAAACTAAGAATGAGAATCGTTGTCCCACAAAACCAAAAATACAAATACTATTTTACTCTTTGGTTATGATTTTGAGGCTTGCTATATTTTGCTTTAAATGACTAGCTAGAGTTTCTTCAAGTCAAGTTTAAGAGGTACAGAGGCTAATCAGCAAAAAATTCAAAATGTTATTTTACTGGCAACCTAAATATGTTGTTATATTAAGTACCAAGGGAAACAAACCTATATTAAGTTGTACATTAAAAAAAAAAAAAAAGAACTGTTAAGCCAGCAACTCTTCCCCCTAAATCCCACTATAGTGTAAAATTGCATCAAAAGTATCATGGTATTACACCACTACCTACATCAATAAAATGCCAGTTTGACATATTATAAAGAAAAATCAGTTACATTTCAAGAAGCCCAACTCTCTAGAAAGAAAAAGAAGCGAGAGGTATATAGTATGCCTCATCCACAACAAATCTTCAGAGACCCGGAGCCATATAATTCTGCTCTGCCACAGCAGTCTTTTTTTCAAAAGGAGTGGTTTCCGGCACAAGGAATCTTGCTTCCTTAGATGCTACGTTTTAACAGTGCGACGAGACAGAGAGGTAGCTCTGAGGAATAAATAGTGAAATTAGAACGGGATCATGGTCTTCCATGCCATTTTATTCTCCCGTTCCCATCTTGTCTGCACACACATCTGGAATCTAACTTGTATTTCAATATTCATAAGTTTTTCACTTGGATAATAAAAACAGCCTTCTTTAAGAAGACCCTGTGACTGCCAACATTTGATCATTAAAAAACTAAAGTGTGAGATCTTTCAGTCTAGATTTATAGCCCCTGAAGTGCAAGCACACATGCCAACTGCAAATTTACTATTCATTGAAGCCCTGAAAGAATGAAGAGGTATAAATAATCAGACAACTCTAGATAGACAATAAATCTGCTTCTGGCTTTCTCTCTTTCTACTAAAGTTTCGTAAGGGAATCCAGGATACTGTGGGGGCATGTCCTTCACGTTTGAAGTTGACAAGAAGAGGATAGCCATTCACTTCTAGAAAAGTCTGAGAAGAATATTAGAATACATAGGCTATTTCTCTAATTCAAGAGAAAATTTCTTATTTATTTTTAGGCTGTTTGATTTTGGGGCTTGGGACTCATCTTCCTGCTCAGTAGGTAATGACGTTCTCCTGACATAACATTTGATCCTTTCTAGTCACAGACACTTTGACCAGACATCTTATATTCTGTAGTCCTGCAGCTTTTCCATAGCCCTGATTGCTATCTTTGAGATGTAAAAACAAGTCAACCTTCATCATTGATCTTAGCAAAACTTCTTCTACCTCTATTTTTATCAGGGTTCAGAAAAGAAACTTCATCTATTGGGAAATAAAAACTGTCTTCATGGAAAAGTTAACTTTGAAGGTAGGCTTGGAAAAATGGCTGTAGCATTTCTTTGATAGAGCTGCGAAGGATGTTCCAGATGAAGGAGTATGTGTGAAAAATGGTATTTTAGGTAAATTAGTTGAGTTGAACATTGGAGAGTTGTATAATAACAAGTTGAAGAGTGAGTTTGAGGCTTTACCATGAAGGGCCTTGAAAAACAGGAGGAGGAATTTATTCTTAATTCAATATGCAGTGGTGTGATGGTGCCGAGGTATTGAGCAATAACAATACAATCCAAACTCTGTTATGCAAAGATTAATCTAACCGTAGTGTGTAGGAAAACTAAAAAGGGGAGAGAGAGGACAAGGGAATCGATTTAGGCAGAAGATACTGAAGGCTGACTATGACCGGAACATAACAAATGGAACAATTCTTATACTCAATTCTCTGCTCAGGTTGCTGGGTTTTGACTGCTCATTTTCTATTCCCCAAATTCAGCTACTGAAGAATAATTCCATACTTCAAAGCACAATTCAAATCTCAATTTTACAGAGAATCTCTGAGATCTCCAGGGGAACTCCCTAACGCCTTCATATTTGGTAACCATAATAAGTTACAGGACTCATGGTAGGTAGCCAAATAATGTGTGTCAAACGACTGAATACAACAACACACAAAAATCTGCATTGTGTTTGTTGCTTTTGCCTTTCTTATACAAACAGGAGGACAAGGTCATCTTTAAATCTTTTCATCTTTATAAAGAGACTTGCACATAGTAGGTAGTGAAAACAGTTAAATTGAACTCTCAAATTTTATGAAGATGTATAAATTTAATAAATCTTAGGTATTAAATCTTAGTTGAATTCATCATTATGTATTATTGCGTGGAGTTATATTCAGACACTGCGATATTGAATAAACAATTTTAGAATAAATTATTTTTCTAGATGTAAGTTAAATAAAATAAGGGCTAATTTTCATTAGAGGATCACAAAAGTCAAGAAGATAGTTGAAAATCATGGTAACAAAGAAAGGTAAAACTTTGACTCTAATTATGAGTGTATAGTGCTTATCAATTTATTGCCTCTGGACTTCAAATATACCCTTCTTTCCATACTTTGTGATGCTGGAGCTGTCAACCTTTCTCCTTTGCCGGCAGCACAATGATGGCAAACGGTGCTGGAGGGACACCCCAACGCAGCTCCCCAGAGAGTTTCACTGTTATCCTAGTGACAGTTTGCCAGTGAGTCTCACCAGCACCACAGTGGGCAGCTTTCCAGTTAGCTTCCTCATTGCACAGCAAGCAGCTTCTTAGTGATTTTCATGGCCACTCCATTAGACGGATTCCTGGCAAGTTTCACCGGCATCACTGGAGTGGTTTCCTGTGGCATCCCAGTGAAATTATCTGTCATCCAAGGAGGCCTCAACCACATCTCTCAGATGAGGTCTGAGTCTCTGCTTTGTGCTAGAGGGTAGGAAGATCCCACTTCCAAGATCATTTTTCCTTATGTTCTCTCCCTCAGCTCTGGAGACAGTGATGTTCCCTAACTCTGCTATCCTTGTATTCTTCAAAGTTTTCTTTATCTTTTAACAGTTAATCCTCTTTTACCAATTTAATGTTTCTTAATATTAATTTTTTCCTGTTCAAATTACAAGTGTGCTTTTTCTCTACTGAATAGATCTTAACTTAAATAGTCTGTAAGGGAACTTTCTGGAAGCAAGTAACCATTACAAGAAGAACAAGATGCTTGTATTCCAATATTGGCTATGTCACACAAGGGACCTTTGTGTTTTAATTGGAAGACTCAGGATCCCTGCTTTACTTATAGCCTTTCCAAGGAATTCTTTATAAATAGGTCCCCATGTTTTTACTATATGTCCCCTTCACCCTGAACACAATGAGTTACTTTTGCAGATCCAGCAATCTTATAAATATTCAGTGGCTTTTGAGATATCCTGGCAATATTTGCTCTTCCCAAAATGGATGCTCTAAGTTGACAGTGACAATTTCTCTCTGATAGAATAATGAGTCATGGTTAATAGGTAGAATCTAAAATAGGAGCCACTAAGCAAGAACCATGAGATAGTAGGGAGCACAAATGGTAAAGGTAAAAAGCACCTGTTACTTGCTCTCCTAGAAGCCTATACTTTTCTCTCACAGCATTATCTTCATTATGGAATTATATTGAGACACTTTTCTTCCTCACTGGGCTCTGAGCTTCACAAGAGTAGGGATTGAGTCTGTGTTGCTTCCATAAATCCTCAGTATCTAGCATAAGAATGGGTACTCAATAAATATTTGGTGAATGAATGAATGATTGAATATCAGTAGAATGCGGTTGTATCAAGGATCACAGAAAAGTATTCTTGAAACACATAATGGAAACAGTACAGGGAATAACAGCCGACAGTAGCAGAGGAGCTATCAACAAGGTTACTTAGTTGAGTCCTGCATAGTATCTTGAATGCTTGTTCTAGTTCCAAAAATGTATTTCAGTCACCATGAAACCTAGCTGATTTCCCGTGAGCCATGGTAGTGTGAGTGTTTCATGACATTGTCAATTCCCCCAGTATTCTTGCAATTTATTGGAGAGGAATTTAGCCTTTGATACTTGTTCCTTGCAATCAAGAAGAGACTGTCAAATGCTCAATTTTGTATTCCGATTTCAAGTACCTCAATTGCTAGTCATGAGGATATGGTGTGCTTATACTACCACCCAACTGTCCTCAGTGGGCACACATTTCACAATAGTAATACAGGGATCAGACATTCAAGTGGTAAAGGGAGAATGATGTACACTCTTGGCCTTGCGCTCTTCCTTAGCTCTGTGTCTCTATCCCCTACATATACATATTTTTTTCTTTTTTGCATAAAGAAACTATCATTGATTAAAGACCACCTATTTGGGGCACTATTACCTATTTCTAAGAAAAATATTTCGATAAATTTCACATTTGTGTTGCTTATGAATTTCAGCCACTGAAGCTTCAGCTATTCTATTGGTTTGAGGCCTAATTTCTAGCCCCAGGGATAGAGATATCTAATATTAGAGAGCCCTGGGGACATGATAAAATATACTCCTTTACCCTCGGGGAAATTCCATTATGGCTGTGGAATATTCAGGATACACAGGGATGCTTTTATCACTTCCCTTTATTATAATTTTGCTTAATGGCTTAATTTTGATCAATTCCAAGGGCTTGATCACTTAAAGCTATTGTGACAGATGATAACTCATGTGTATATTTTTGTTTTGGAAACTGATGAAATGATTCAGAAGACTGTGTATTTGTATCTGGTATAATATCTGATAGATTAAAGGCAATCCCTAGCTGTGGTCTCCGTGGTGATTAAGGAAAATGATGAGTGTAAATATTAGTAATAATATGTATTATTTCATCTGAGAAACAAGTTTAGTGAAATTTTAATACATGCCTTTATGTATTATAAGGAAATGAACGCAATTTACAAAGCCATACAAATAACACATTGGAAATTCCACTAAACTGTAATATGCCTTGTCAGCCATGATTGAAATTGTATTTGACAGGGAGAAAAACAGTATTTCTTTTTCCAACAACTCCCTGCGTTGTCATCATGGCATGGTTGGGTAGTAGTGAGTGCCAGATGAGGACCCTTCCCTCCTCTGTGTCACCATCTGGCTTCAGTTCCACTTCAATTAGTTTCTATTGGCTTTTTGATTTATGCTGGAATTCACAAGCAGAAATGAAGGAAGTTTGCCCATACATTTGAGATAACCCTCTTTCTCCTCATTTTCGTCTCTTTGAAACTTGTAAAGAGACATTTGTACTCAGAAGATTTGGCCCAGTTAATTTAAGCTTTACCAGAAGCAAAGAGATGTCACCATTCCTGAAAAACCCCACATGCTCTTTTGCCAAACTATGATGTCAATATTTTCTCCTCCATGGTTCTACAGTGTGATCAGGACTTTTGTTTACACTACGTCAAACATTCACGGTCCTCTGCAGGTAGATGATATTATTTGCCTTGCTTAATTTTAGGTAGTTATGAGGACCTTTCTTTTCAACCTTATGCTATTTTATTTTAAAAATTTGATATCATTCTATATTTACTTTTGGGATCCCAACAGTAAAACACTTTGTGTTAACATTGTTATGAAAGATGAGCTGAGTAAATTCCTATGAAAACCATATAAATTCATTTTTCTACCCACTCAGCAAAACCAGGAGTAATACAAAGCTGAGTCCAAAACGATTTAGCATAGAGCACAAGTCTTCAGAAGGAGCTAAAAGAAAAGGTTTTTTTACCAGTCTTTTATCATAGCATGCTGCTAATCAGCTATTCATTATAAATGTACCATTAGAGGAGATACCGTTAATACCACTCTGCTTAATGGTCAATTAGTTTTTCCATTAGAAACCCATTTTCAGGGTTTAATATATGAACATTCCACCTTGTAGAAGATCTGAAATTATGCACACAGCATTGAAGCACACAAACAAGACTTAGAAGAAAATGAGTTATTTTTAGTATCATAGTAAACTTTACTATTTAACAAAACACGCATGTGCAGATTCCTTTCAATTATTCACCAAATATTTATTGATCATCTTCTAAGTACCAGTAACTTACAAATCCTACTCTGAGGGAGCTATTGTCTGGTAGTTAAGGCGAATGTGTGTATGTGTGTGTGTGTGTGTGTGTGTGTGTGTAACATAGAATTTTAGAGCTAGTCTGGACCATAAATATTATTTAAACTTGATTCTCCAATTTTGTTTTTTTTTTTGGTGAGGAAGATTGTCCCTGAGCTAACATCTGTGCCAATCTTCCTCCATTTTGTATGTGGGATGCCTCCACATCATGGCTTGATGAGTGGTGTGTAGGTCCATGCCTGGGATCTGGGCCCATGAACCCCAGGCCAGTGAAGCGGAGCACGTGAATTTAACCACTATGCCACAGGGCTGACCCCTCCAATTTTTTTTTTAATTAAAATATTAAGGCCCAAAAAGGATACGTGACTTTCGTTGGTTGTGGTCAAGTTGGATATGGCTCCTGGTCCAGCAATCCTTCTAGTACTTATGCAGTCTATACTGAATGAATATCCAGGGATTTACATATATAAATATAGAGAGAATTTCAGAAAATTTAGGCTGTTCATCTATGGGAATCAACAACATAGGCTGCCTAAGTATCATTCTAGAAACAAATATTTTATACAATGACTACAGACCAATAAGGGAAGAGGTGCCTGAGGGAAGAAACTTTGTTGATAGCAGCCAGTCATCAATCAGCAGGCAAACCAGCAAAGAAAAAGTGGCAAAAGAGAATAAAACCACATCTTTGTTTCGATTTTCCTAAATGTCTTTAGCCTTGCCTCAGAACAACAAATTCACTGATAGACATGATAAATTTGTGATTGCAAGTGCAAGGTTATGCTCATTGGAATGTGTATTTCTTAGACTATTCGGTCATTTTCAAGTGTTCTGTTTTCAAAACCCTATTAACATGAATTTCATGGAATTTACAGTTGTTCATATTGAATCATGCCTGGGGGGTGGGGTGGGAAAGTGCTTTCTAGATATTGAAGCATATCTGATGTTCAAAAACTACTCACTAAAAAAATCTCTAACTTCCACATTTCCAAAGACTTGAAAAAAGAATGAGACAATTCATCTGTTTTTCACCTTAATTCAATGAGGTATTTGATTTTCAACTACTGTCTCAGCACTGTATTAAAACCCTGTTACTAGGGAATAAAAGAAAATTACCTGTAATCCCCTTTCCTCAGAAAGCATGTTATTATAATGGATTTCTCACTTTAGTCTGCCTTAGCTGCTGTCTGGAGAGAACTCTGAGTGTTTGAGAGCACCAGAGCTCTAAACCACCTCGCCAGCAGGCGATGCTCACCTTCATCCACTGAATGAACAGGATTGCTCATACCGCTTGGTTCAAAGGAAAGACAGAAAGCTTGTGGATTAAAGTGACCTGTCATGGATTTCATGATTTGGGACAGGTGAAGAGGAAGCTATTATGGAGACAAAACTTTGGATGATTATCCCAGAATAGAGCAACTTTCTTTAAAAGATCCTCATATATTAGAAACTATTATTCTATCATGGAAAACATCATATGGATATAGAAAATATGGAGGTTTCGTGACTAACGAAAGATGTCACATCACACCTAAAATAACTGTTTCTTATTTTCATTTACTCCATCTTATTTAATAAAATGGGATCACATTGTAGTAGTTTCTTCCTTTAGGTTCCTCCAGTCATAACCATCTCCTCTTTACCCATTGTCTATGCTGTCCCAGATGCTAATTATATCTTAGAAAATAATAGTCATTACCAGCATCAGCAATTGCTTATGAGTGTAATATAAAAGAGATAGGAACAGACACTCATGTAATACTTAATATGTGCCTGATACTGTGCAAAGCATTTTAAATTATTTCCTGCAAGATATTATTAAACGGGGAAAATTAAGGATTTAAAAGACAATTTTCCCGGGGCCGGCCCGGTGGCGCAAGCGGTTAAGTGCGCGCGCTCCGCTGCGGCGGCCCGGGGTTCGCTGGTTCGGATCCCGGGCGCGCACCGACGCACTGCTTGGTAAGCCATGCTGTGGCGGCGTCCCATATAAAGTGGAGGAAGATAGGCACAGATGTTAGCCCAGGGCCGTCTTCCTCAGCAAAAAAAGAGGAGAATTGGCGGATGTTAGCTCAGGGCTGATCTCCTCACAAAAAAAAAAAAAAAAAAAAAGACAATTTTCCCTGTTTTTCCCCAGGGGTAGTGAAAGATGGCTATTAGTAGAACAGTTGACTGAAAGCATTGACGTAGAGTAGGTAATAAAGGGCACAAAGAAGTAAAAGTCCCTGCCTTCTAGGAGCTTACAATATTTGGGGAAAAATATGAGATATGCAAATGCCACAATGTAAAAATGCATGAAATATATAATCAGTATCGGAGAAATTGAGAGGAACATGAGATTATGTATGAATGATAGAATTAAAAAAGTCATTAGAACTATTTTGGAACCAAAGAAAATTACAGTTAACATTTATTGAGAGCTCACCGCTTTTCATATTCCTGATGCTGCTCTTAGAGCCTCACACATGGTAAGCCAAAAAAAAAAAAAAAAAAAAATACAAAGAAAAACAAAACAAAACAAAACCCAAACTATGATGTACCTCTCTTTATCCCAATTTTATAAGAGGATTTTCAGGTACATGTAGGTTAAGTACATTGCCCAAGAACATAGCTAGTATGTGGTGATTGTACAGAAGTGTACCCACATACATCATTGAATATATCATAATTTGAAATTCACTCTTTAACCTTCTATAAGTTATTATTTATCATCATTAAACTCTAACATATTCTCAAATTCTTCCCAAATGTTCTGTTCATCTTTTTCCTATCAAAGTTCCAACAACATTTTTCATAGAAATAGAACAAAGAATCCTAAAATTCATATGGAACAACAAAAGACCCCGAATAGCTAAAGGAATCCTGAGAAAAAAGAACAAAGCTGGAGGTATCACACTCTCTGATTTCAAAATATACTACAAAGCTATAGTAACCAAAACATCATGGCACCGGCACAAAAACAGACACACAGATCAATGGAATAGAATCAAAAGCCCAGAAATAAACCTACACATCTATGGACAGCTAATCTTTGACAAAGGAGCCAAGAACATACAATGGAGAAAAGAAAGTCTCTTCAACAAATGGTGTTGGGAAAACTGGATAGACACATGCAAAAAAATGAAAGTAGACCCTCACCTTACACCATACACAAAAATTAACTCCAAATGGATTAAAGACTTGAATGTAAGACCTGAAAGTATGAAACTTCTAGAAGAAAACATAGGCAGTACGCTCTTCGACATCGGTCTTCGCAACATATTTTCAAGCACCATGTCTGACCGGGCAAGAGAAACAATAGAAAAAATAAACAAATGGGACTACATCAAACTAAAATCTTCTGCACAGCAAAGGAAACCATCAACAAAATGAAAAGACAACCTAACAATTGGGAGAAGATATTTGCAAACCATACTTCTGATAAGGGCTTAATCTCCAAAATATACAAAGAACTCATGCATCTCAACAACAAAAACTAACAACCCAATTAAAAAATGGGCAAAAGACCTGAACAGACATTTCTCCAAAGAAGATATACAGATGGCCAACAGACACATGAAAAGATGTTCCAAATCATTAACTATCAGGAAAATGCAAATCAAAACTACAATGAGATATCACCTGATGCCCGTCAGAATGGCTATAATTAACAAGACAGGAAACAACATGTGTTGGAGAGGTTGTGGAGAGAAGAGAACTCTCATACACCGCTGGTGGGAGTGCAAACTGGTGCAGCCACTATGGAAAACAGTATGGAGAGTCCTCAAAAAATCAAGGATAGAACTACCATATGATCCAGCCATCCCACTGCTGGGTACTAATCCAAAGAACTTGAAAACACCAGTGCATAAAGATGCAAGCACCCCTCTGTTCATTGCAGCGTTATTCACAATAGCCAAGACTTGGAAGCAACCTAAGTGCCCATCAAGGGACGAATGGATAAAGAAGATGTGGTATATATACACAATGGAATACTACTCAGCCATAAGAAATGATGAAATCCAGCCATTTATGACAACATGGATGGACATTGAGGGTATTAGGCAAAGTGAAATAAGTCAGAGGGAGAAGGTCAAATACCGTATGATTTCCTTCATTAAGTAGTAGATAATAACAACAATAAACAAACGCATAGAGACAGAGATTGGATTGGTGGTTACCAGAGGGGAAGGGGGAAGGGAGGAGGGCAAAAGGGATAATTCGGCACATGTGCGTGGTGATGGGTTGTAATTAGTATTTGGGTGGTGAACATGATGTAATCTATGCAGAAATAGAAGTATAATGATGTACACCTGAAATTTATACAATGTTATAAACCATTGTTACTGCAATAAACAAAAAATTAAAAAAAAAAATATCTGGCTGCCCCTGGAGGATACTATTTTCCATACAGGCCATTTAGAGGGTTTTTTTTTTTTTGAGGAAGATTAGCCCTGACCTAACATCTATTGCCAATCCTCCTCTTTTTTGCTGAGGAAGATTGGCCCTGGGCTAACATCTGTGCCCTTCTTCCTCTACTTTATATGGGACGCCGCCGCAGGATGTCTTGATAAGTGGTATGTAGGTCTGCGCCTGGGATCTGAACCTGTGAACCCCGGGGCGCCAAAGCAGAGCACACAAATTTAACAGTTACACCAGCAGGCCAGCCCCTGGAGGTTTTTTTTTTTAAATCTCACAATGCATTAATTCAGGTCTTGTAAGTGAGATGTGTCCTTATTTCTTGCAGTGGTTTCTTCCACTCATTGTTTGATCAGTGCAATTGGAAAGATGGAGTTTCAGTTAATAGAGATGGGGATATTTTGAGTGGAACACTTTGCATGAAAAAAATCAAGAACTTAATTTAGGAAATATTTCCTTTAAGTTGTTAATTAGACAGCCAAGCTGAGTAGGCAGTTGGATATAGAGCTGTAAATGTCAATGTGAGTGAAAGACTATGTGAGTGTTCTCAGGTCTTCTTGAAGTTGCCTATCTACACTCATTCTTTCTATCCACTCCTTTCTATTCACTCTTAATTCCTTCAAAATCTGCATCCTTCCCTCAACATCTTCTGAGATTTCTCTCTCAAGTTTCAAAATATTTTCCTAACAACTTTCTCAATGTACTGCATTTAGTCTTCGTTTTATTCACTTTTCTGCTGAATTACATGCTTTTCTTCATCATTCTCTGTTCCTTTGAATCTGATAGAAAATATCCATCTGGTGTTCCTGTTAGGATTCACAATCACTTTCTTCAGATCTTGTTTCTCTGATAAAATGTTAAGTGTTATTCCAAGAATTGTGTCTTCCTTGTCTTCTTGTTCCCACGGTCATAATCTTTAATAACTTCAGGAGCCAGGCAGCAAATAAAAATGAGGGAAATAAACACAAAGTAGGGGTGATTCGGGTAATCTTCAAGGTACACAGCTTATCTATAAGAAATCAATGAAAAGTTTTTAAACGCTATGCAAATAAAACGAAATTTGTCCATGGATCACCAGGGCTTGAGATAGAGCACTGTGAGTCAACATCCTCCCCTAGCTCTCTCTCCCCTAACTTCAATTAAGCAATCACCTTTATGCAGATACTTTGCAGATAAATATCACTAGCTCAGATTTTTCTCACATTATGCAGGAACCAATGAACTACAAACCTGGAGAAAATGTGAATAATATTCTCTTTTATTCTAAATATACTGTACTTTCAGAGCCATTTCCAACTGTCAAGTTAAATCTATATCATTGACATCTTTGAAGCACTAAAACTCTACATGTTAAAATCTTGAATATATTATCTTTCTTGGGTAAGTAATTATTCTTCTAATATCCTCTACCTCAGTAGTAATTTTCCCAGGAAAGAAACTCTGGAGTCAACTTTAAATCCTGCTGTTCCTTTACTCTTCCTTTGCTAATAGTCATCCATCCTTTGAACCAAGTATGTGACTATTCCAGAGAGGCCTTCTTCAAGAACTTGGAAATTAGGTGAATACAATTGGCTTCTGAGACACATGTTGGATCAAATCAGAGATAGGCACAGTTATCCTAAAGAAGAACATTTCTCAGATCAGGAAGACTTCTTAGTAACCTGCTAACATCTTTGTGCCATTCGGATAACATCCAAAGAAGCCTAGAAAAAAATGAATCACCAAGACAAATTTTGACAGTGTCCATCCAAGGACTGTCCAAAAGATATTTAGTAATCTAGTTCCTTTGGCAATATTATCTTCCTGTGAAATTAATGTATTAATCAATTTAATGGCTGATATCAATAAGTATTTGATTGATATAATTTTCTTTATTTGGTGTCCATATTTATGTGTAATATTCTGATGGTTATTTGGTTTGATTTGCCTACTGGGAGAAAATTCATGGGGAAATAGATGTCCGGTCCAATTCCAATAATGATTATTTCTCCTCAAGAGACAAAATGAGAGAGAGAGAGAAGGATAGAGAGAGGAAGGAAGGAAGGAAGGAAGGAAGGAAGGAAGGAAGGAAGGAAGGAAGGAAGGAAGAGGGGAGGGGGTGGGGGGAGGGAGGGAGGTCAGGAAGGAAGTCTTAATACAACTTGTCTTTGCATTTTGCCAGAGGAGTGCCATGAAGAAAATGGGCAAATCATTATGACGGAGTAATCTGTTTTCTGTGATAGAGTTCTCAAGGAAAATTATTAAATCATTCCCCTGTATTAATGTAGTGGTCTTGGGAACTTGATA
Source organism: Diceros bicornis minor (assembly GCF_020826845.1). NCBI lineage: Eukaryota > Metazoa > Chordata > Mammalia > Perissodactyla > Rhinocerotidae > Diceros > Diceros bicornis. The sequence continues at coordinate 19,310,583 of NC_080743.1, read as the reverse complement.
ATGTGCGTTTCTCAACCTTTGAGTCATAAGGCTAGACCAGAGTTAATACCAAATAAATGGTACCCTATGAAACCTCCTCAGAGACTGGCAAATACACATCCCTTTGATTGCTAAGATTTTCAAGCTTGCCTACTTTCCCAGTTTCTACAGATCTTAACTCTCTCTTCAGACCTTTACACCCTTTTCCATTCCCACTGCCACTACCACACTTCCAACCATGACAATTTTAACCCCAGACCTCCTAAGTAATATTTCTACCTCTCGTTATCTTTAATTTTTCTTCTGCTGCCGCACAGAGCTTTTGAAACATAGATAATATCATCACTTGTGTCTTTCCAGATCAAGAGCTTTTCAGAGAGCCTTAACCCAGGGCAGAAAAGAGGAGAGGGTAGACATTCTATAGTAGTAATCCACACTGGGAGCAAGCCCACCATCCCCTCCTAGAGGAGCCTAAATCATACTCACTGCTCAGGATCCAATTAGATTTCCTCTTCTCCCCAAGGGAGAGAAACATACATTAGGTATAGTCTCAATTTAGGACAAATGAGTTTCCTTTTTCCTTTGAGCCAGAAAGACATGCAGCTCAGTTGAGATGAACTTGAAACATTTGCTTTGTCTTCAGTGAGGTTCATTTTCTTAAGAACAGCTTTCAAGGGTATTTATTTCAAGCAACACTACCTTGATCAAGTCTATAGCATTAAAGACACACATTTGTTCCATATGCTGAAGTAGGGATTATGCATTTTAGGTTGTAATAATTATGTAAAGGTACTAATTTAAATCAGATATGAACTACCAAGTGAGTTTATGACATATTCTGCAAAATAAATTTCTTTTTATAGCCTTATGCATAGAAAAATGAGCATTCTGCAATGCGGTAAGCTCTGGCAGTACATGTAATATCACCATGAAAGGGAACAGCAAAAGAATATAAGATGGTGCATTTTAGTGAAGCTAGACTTTGCCAGCTTTGACACACTGAAATTTTTTAAGAACTGAGATGAAAGACTAAGTTTATGAGTGCTCAGTGAGAATCACAAATCTTATTATTATTAATAGAAGTGCAAAATATGACCTCAACGAAATTTATTATGCACTGTACAAAATTTGCCTTGTAAAGTATGCCCTTTTATTCAATGTTGTTTACTCTTTCTTGTGTGCATCCTCAAAAGGCAAAATTGAATGATGACTATATTTTCGCCTGCCAGAACGTGCAAAGTAAACCAGAATACTATTATTATACAAGCTAGGCCAGGGAGGTGTATGGTGGTACAGCTGTAGATTAAGTAAACAGATACCACTGACCATTTTATTTCCCTAAAGATTAGAACAGAATCATGCAAATTAAACTTCGTAAGAATTAATGATATGACCATTGCAACCAGAATTTTATCTCCCACCAAACTAGCCTAAGAAATATTAACTCCTACCAAGAAGGCGTAAGAAACTCCAAATTGGGCTTTGATTGCCCTAATGTCAAAGACAGATCTTTCTTTGCGTCAGCTCAGGATATAGCATAAAACAGCTGTTCTGTCTGTCTCAGTACAATCCTGAGCGAGTGTGATGAAGAGGCTGAGAAATTGCTGTGATGTATGATAGTGCCTGCATCGAAAGCAAATTTGTCTGCAACCTCCTGGGCTCACTGAATATTAAGATAAGGCAACTGGGATTGGCACTTATTCCCCTCAGTTTCAGAACTTGGACATGTGGAAATGATTGTAGGCCTGGACTATCACATTCCTGCTAAAAAAATGTTGGCAAGTTCTCAGAAACTGAGGCCAGTTATTATCATTCTCCTGAACATCATTTGGGGAAAAAATAAGGTCTAATAGAAAAGAAAGAGAATTCTGGCACCTTTGTGAATCCAAAAAAGTTTTATTGAAAATACAGCCTTGGAAAAATGATACGGGGAAAAAAAAATCAATAGAATTTGATGACTGCCTTTTGGACTTTAAAAAAGAGATTCATCTAAACATTAATTTCTGCCTTATTAGGCTAAGCCGTGGACCTGGAGAACCTAAAAATATGGGTTAAGTTCAAGAGAATCAATTCAGTTCTCTTTTCCTCATGGTAGGAAATGGTGCAATTTAAATTTGCAGTATTAAAAGAAAGACATAAGCTCTGACTTCTAAATGCCAACATAATGATGAACAAAAATCCTATTCACCAGAATCTATCCTCTAGTGCTTTTGGGTTCTACATAAGAATGAAAATCTCCCTTTGAAACTGAAATGTGATAGTCAAAGTTTAGATGTGAAAGAAGGCCAAGAAATTCTAGGGCAAATTTTTAAGGCATAATTGTGATTGGCAATGTCGAGAAGAAAGTTTACTTAGAAAAACACTTCTGATAAACTACAATAAAAATAAACGAGTTTTACTTTGGCCTTGATACAAAGGGACATTTAGGCATAAATACAATTGCCGTGTGTAAATGTAATGGAAATAAACATGGCATTCAGGCTAATAGTATTTAAGTACTAGTCCCAACAATTTTATAGAAAGGTCACTTAACCTTACCGAGAACCAGCTCTCTTATCAGTAAAATAAAGATAATGACACCCATTACAAATGATTATGTGAAACTATAAAATAATATATACAGCTGACCCAACACAATGCCTGTAAAATATCTACTCTACAGAAATACAACATTTAATCTATTAAATATTTAGAAAAATGGAAAACAAAATCAGATGCTCTTACAGTCTGAGTTCTGTGTTCATTTTAAAGTATTTTGAGGTCAGAATTTATGTTTAATTGACTACTATTCATTATCCTATTCCCAGTGTCTGAAACAGTATTGAATGAGTCAATAAAAATTTATTAATTTTATTTTTAAAGTATTGAGCTTAAGCAGGGTTTTGGGTTTTGGTTTTGATCTGATGTGATTGTTTTAAAATCAATTTTAAAAGTTTGCTTTTGTTTTTCCTGCATTAGAGGATATTTCCTGCCCAAATCCTAGAAGGAGTTCATAAATCACTTGCTAATACAACAGCATCCTTCCCATAAGTATGGCGCCCTGTGGTTACTTGGGGTGAATGCCAGATGCTGCATGAAATAGAGTATGCTCTTACAAGCTCCTCTCCTAATATGACACCTTGCAGAAAGATCAGCTTTCTGCAGGAGCATACATCACGCAATGCTTATGTGACCTCTCGGTGCATTAATGACAGCAGGTAAATCATTGGATTTTGCCTAACAGACAAATTGATTTAGGGATGCAACGAAAGTACTCACTAAACAATGTGCTATCCGGCTGGAACATAATAAACACACTTACAGCCAAGCAAACGGCGTAAATGCTTAATTAACTTTTGCTCACCTTCCAAACAATGAGGACACCAAAAGTACAATTGATTGAAACCGTTTAGTGTGAATCTAGAGCCAGATTTTCTATATCTATCAAGGATTAGTCTTGACTAGATCTAGTTAAATACCTGAAGATTTGCTTGTTTGTTTGTTAATAGTCTCTCTTTCTTCACAGGAAGAAATATAGACATCTAGGAAAGGTTTGGCTAACCCAAATGGGCATTCAGTCTGCTCAGGCTCCAGTTGGTAAAAGGATGCTCCTCACCTCATCTGCCTGTTTCAGACACTAGATTTTAGTGTTGAGAGAGTAGACAGAGATATATTTTAAAGTGCAATTTGGGAAATAGTGATAGACAAAAAGAAACTTGCACAGAGAGGCTAAGCCTTTTAGTCAGTCTTCTGACCAAAAGAGTTTCTTTTTCCAGCTTCTCATGGACCAAACCAACTCCAGAATTGTTCTCTATAACAGCATAGAATTAGGGAAATCTTAGACATTTGTGTTTACATTTATGTAGAAGAAAAAAGCCAGTGGTAAGTGATGTTTCTTTTATTCTGTCTTTTTCTGCCTTATAAACATTCTTCACGCAGATGAGAGACAATGATCCTCTGACACTTAACAACTGAGAAGCTGACAAACCAGAGAAATGATACCAATATGCCCTGTCTACTTTATTTTCAATCAGTATAGTAGAGTGGTTCAATTCACGGACTCTGGAGCAAGATTTGGCGGGATCAAATCTAGTGTCCTCCATGTGCTACCTGCATGACCTTGACAAGTTAGTCAATTGCTCTGTGCCTCAATGTTTTCATTTGTTAAATGGATATAATACCTTCCTCATAGAGTTGTTATGGGAATTAATATTTCCAAAGCACTTAGTACTTGGCATATAGTTAAGTACTATATAAGAGCTATATCTATCTATCTATCTATCTACTTATCATTATCGTCATCGTTATTTATAAATATGTTTAAGGTAACTAAAATGCCGAAGACCTGGGCACAATATGTTGGGCCGATATGAAGCTCTCCAGGACACTAGATATTTTTTATTTAGCTTTCTATGCTGATGTAAAGCACGTGATGTTTACACTGTTGCAGTATAAATAGAATTATGACTCCTGCTTTACAATTATAAAGCTGATTACATCTGCTATCTTGTTTAGGACTCCATCATATTTTCAGCATAAAATGCTCTATTGGTTACAATAGAGGATATAAAGATGACTAACATACAAAAGAGCTCACAATCTGTTTGAGTGGAAACAGACATGAACAGAGATATTATGACATGAAGAAAGAATAGAAGAGTGTGAAGAAGTGTGAATGGATGACAGAATTAGACACATTTTAGGTTTCAAAACGGAGTTAGATTTCAAAATGGATAATGCTAATTTTCAATCCCGTCATCACAGCAGTTTGGTTAATTTGAGAGAGTGTTTATCCTGTTTGTAACATGGGAGAGCAGGCCAGTTATAGGACTGTTGCCAAGTTTTGAAACTTGTTGAATTAGCGCTTCTGGGTGCTAGAGTTTTATCAAAGCATATTGGCAGGGCTACTTTGGGATGTGAGCAATTCTCGTTTTGAGTATGTAGTAGAGTATGCAGTGTTACGAAAAATTTGCAGGAAAGCTTATAAATCAAAAGATTAACTTGTACCTGAGCCATTCTTAATAAGTTTATGGGAGCATTACCATCAACACCCATGGCCACTATCATCATTACTTATGTTTATCTCTTAAAGTATCATCAGAAGAAGTTATATTTGATATGCTCCTTCATATTCCTGTCACTTCTTGGACTAACTTTCCATTTCCTCAATTGGGGCACACTTTCTTTCCCTAAAATGGCCCAAAGTATGTTATGCTGAGATATCCAGAATGTTTATTAAGTTCTTAACCAACTTTCCATTTTGATAACTTCAGTGGTACTAATGGTTAAGCAAACTGTAAATAAGTATTGACTCATCAAAAACACATTCTTTAGATAAATTTGGAACCAGAATCCCAAAGGTGGGATTAGAGTCATTGGTGGGTAAGGTGGTTAGACTCATTCGACAGAAATCAAGAATATTTTAACAACTTGGGAAATTAATTTGAAACATCAATCAGAGTTCACATTGATCATATTGAAGCCTGGATGTGGAAATATTACTGTTATGCTTTCTCAAACCATTTTTTTTTTTTTGCTTCCATCCTATATGCCTCTGAAGTTGTTAAAGTTTGTGGTTGCATGGATCCATTATCTACTGCAGGAAGGAAGAAAATTTTGGAAGCTGAATATCTTTTACGTTAGAAGGGAAAAAGATCTTGATATTCAAATTATCTAATCCTTAGATACTGAAATTAAGGGAACTAGGTCAATACCATGTAAATACTCAAGTCAGGCATGAGAGGGGTCTCATCTATTTCCCCATTCGGAGTGAAGATACCTATTTGACCATAGCCAAGAGAAAATGTGTTCCAGGTGTGAACAATTTGTGAGAGTCTCTTCATTGTATACTTTGGGGGAATAAAGCCAACTACTTCTAAAGTTAAGAGAAGAAAAAGGAAGAGGAATAAGAAATATGTGTGTGTGCGTGTGTGTGTGCGAGTCTGTTAAATCACAAAGTAATTTCTCCACACTGAGAGGAATCTAAAGCAGATCTCTCTTAACTTCAACATTTGTAGGTCTCTGTAAAATATCTGTTTTCAATAGAGGTGGAGTTTTCAGAAAAATTTGACAGGGTAGACGACATGCTTAATCTTCGTCTCTTTGGATGACCTTCCTTACACAATGGTCTGTGTCTTCTTTAAGTTCTAGCAGTGGACAATCACACCTGAATAACCAGTATGTTATAAAGTGTCAGTAGATCATCAATTGGATCCATGTGTAAGTCCTTCTCTTGTTTTCATTGTCTACTTAAATGCTGATGATCAATTTCCTAGTGTTAAGAACATCCTGATACTTCGATGTTAGGGCATGGCTTGTTTAGAGTTTCTAGTCCAAATGTTCTCAGAATACATCTAAAAGTCTTGCTTTCTTTTTTTCTCAAATTTATATTTACAAAGAGGGCACCTAGATAATGTTTCATTATCCAAGCTAATGGAAAGGAGGAGCAGAGTGAATTATTTAGAAAAGAAAATAATCCTTCTGATAAACATGTTAACAGCGGCATGAGAGTCTTTAATTTGGAGAAATAACAAAATAAGTATGTAGCTGGGAGGTATTCTTAGTGGAGAGTCTGGGAAACGAGATGAATTCTTAAAATCATTCCTTTTCTCATGTTAATACTTACACTCTAAAAAGGCTCTTTCCGTTTATTCATTTATTTACTGAAGCAATATCTTGCAAGGGGTTTTAGGATTAGAGGAGATTCTTTTTTTTTGTTTAAATCCAGAGAAAGAGAAAGGTGGCATGGTAGTGGGCACATATTGTGGCTGAGTAAATGCTAGCAATTATCAGAGGCTACAAACTATGCTAGTTTAAGGATGTTATCTTTAAAGTTAAGTTAGAACTAGGATGAAAGTTCTAGGATTGAATTAATGGCTGTACCACTTGATATCTGTGTGTCCTCAAAGTTACGATCAATCTGAGACTTGTGTTCTTCATGTGCAAAAATGAGAAAATAAATCTCTCTCATTAAACTGTTTTCAGTTAACCTAAATGAATTAATATATTTGTAGAGACTAATTTAGCAACTGGCACATGTTGGTTCTGCCACAGGATATGAAGCTAGACCTGTGACTCTGTTCTTCTTTTGCACTGATTGTTGCCCTGGGCATAGCACCCCTAGTTGGTGGCTTAAAACACTGTCTTGCCAACTCCCATAGCTACGGAATTAAACCCTTTTCCCATGCCCCTAGCAATAGTCCTTGTATCGGCTATCTATTGCTGTGTAACAAATTATCCCCAAATCCAGTAGCTTAAAGAAACAAACATTTATTATCTTACACAGTTTCCTCAGGTCAGGAGTTCAGGAATGTACAAATAGCGTGGATCTGACTCAAGGTCTTTCATGAAGTTTCAGTCAAGATGTCAGCAAGAAATGCAGTCATCTGAACGTTTGATTGGTCTGGAGGATCTGCTTTCAAACTGACTCATGTGGCTATTAGGTAGCGGCCTAAGTTTCTCACCATGTGGGCCTCGAGTAAGGCTGCTCATCAGATGGCAGCTTGCTTTCCCCAAAGGAAGTGATTTGAGAGAGAGACAGTGTGTTTTTTATAAGCTAATCTCAGATGTGACACACCATCACTTCTGCCATATTGTATTGGGCACACAGATCAACCCTGGTGTGATGTGGGTGGGAACTACCAGAGGTCAGAGATCATTGGAGCCATTATGAAGCTGGTCTTCCACCAAATGGACTGAACACCCCCTAGCCAATGTCGCTTCATGCCTGATCACAAGACTCTATATGGTGTTTCTTGCTGAGAATCCTCTAACTTACTTAAAAAACATAACGTACCTGCTAAATGCAGCTTGCTATTTTGTTTTGTTCTGTTGGCCAGTCTTATATCCAGGTAAGTTTACCAACTGTGGCCCACTGAGTTCATTACAACCCATCCATAGGTCACAATAATAGTGTTCAGATTAAAAAAGAATGTCTGTACAACCTCTATTTTTAAAGTCTGCTGATGCCTGCTCAATATATAAGACTGGGTCAATCACAGAGCAAGTGAACATGCTCTGTTTTGTGTCGCTCCAGAAGGAAGTGAAGAAAGTCTTTTGGAAATTAGGAAAGAAGAGAGAAATGGGAAAAATATGACCCAGCAGCACAAACAGAACAAGAAAATCACAGACCCAGTCAAAGGACAGGAGACATCTGACACTGTACAGATTGCCACATGTTGACTATATAAAACATATATAATATTCCAACTAACAAATTCTATTTATAGAAACCATATTTCTACTAGGTTTCATTTTAGGAGCTTGTTGCGTTTGTCTTAATACTTGGAAATTTAAATCTCCAACTAAATTTCATTTAGGGCAGCCTTAACTAGCACAACTCAGTAACTCTGATCCATACTGTTTTTCTGATTTTAAAAACAGGACAAAGAAAAAAAAGATTCCGCAAAATGAGAGTCATATATTCATGTAAAAATGCTTTTTGATTAAGGTCACAAATGATCTTTTGGAACCATAACATAACCACACACAGTACTTTTCAATTGCTACGTTGTTTTGTAGTAAGTCCTTTTTTTAAACAAAAATTTGACAAAAGCAGAAATATGAAGTTCAAATATAATAGAACTCTGTACTCAATTTTGCAATGCAATATCACATACTCTGCTATATAATTATTATTCTGCCATTACATTTTCATAGCTTTTTAAAGTGTCCTTGACAGATTTATTTGCTGGATAAAAGTAGATCAAACATCCTCAAACAGAAGCTTTTCATTATTCTGTTAGCAGGTACTTCATTTTATCACCTGACTTAGACATACAGCAAGTCATTCTGGTTTTTTGATGTCACCTATGGGAGGTTATGCTAAAAAATTGGCTAATTGTGGATCAGTGAATTTCTCTTTCTCTTAGAACAAGACAATACCTGTTCTCTAGGGAAAGACTTATTGCTAGGAATCAATAAAAATTATCTCTTGACTTTCCCTTGCCTCAGAGTTAATTATGTGCCTTTGATTACTTTGACTTGTTTTTCAACTTTGGTCAATGGATGTTTCTCAAACAACAGGTAGAACTAGTCTGCACATAAATGACAAGGCTGTAGATTTCTTCTCAATGGATATGGTACCTAAGGGAACAAAGCCTATTTATTCACTTAGAACTCAGGCTTATAGCTACAAGGGTGACAACAGCCACACAATTAGAAAAACCAGTTCTCTCTGGCTGGTATTTAAGGAATGACTGCAAGACACTCTGCCATAAGCAAAGGATGGAATCTAATGGAGGTGCATAGAGGGTGGCCTCTACTCTGCTGCACATGCTAGGCAGGCTCACAGGCACTTCTGCTGGAGAGATGTAATGGGCGTGAGGAGAGAGCTGGTACAGAGGAGCATTCATATCTGAGTTCATTGCTAACGAGCAAAGCATGCTACTTTGCCCAACAATTGCATTATTATCTAAGTATTAGATTTGGAAGAGAATTCAGAGTATCTTTTTATAGATTTATATATTTGCTCCAAGTTCACACTGAGAAATGGAGATTAACAGGCGAGAGAGAGGAGAGCGTTATATGGTGTTATCAAAAAGAAAGTTTGTACTAAACCAGAGCATTTGGGAAAGATATGATCATTAGCATTTTTATGAGCTTTTAGTTTCCATTTTTTCTGACACTGATAAGAGATCTGTCTTCTCTTAAATGTAATGATTTGTATATTTGCCCTCATTTGCAAGTTCAGAATCTGAAGGAAGACAAATCCAAGTACTGTCTAGTAATGAAATTTCCTTAGGCTGCTCTGACAAAAACAAAAAGGCATTCATCCTTAAATTAGTGACTTCATGCAAAAGGCTACAACAGAAAAAAGTGAACTATTTTTGGTTCAAGAATTCTTTCACTCAAGTAAACCTTCTGCTGCTGTTATGTATGTAGGCAGGAGGGTTGGTGGAAAGGGCAGCAAAAAGTACCCACATTAGAGATGTCACTCCTTGAGAGAAAGACATTATGTACCTATGCATCACTGTTTGCCTAAAATACATCATTTTTGTCCAAAGTGTTTCTAAATATGGCAGAATAAGGCATTTAATATTTGGCCACTGTGAACATTTTGCCCAACATCACATGAATTAGGTCCCAAGAATGCTGCACATTTGAAACATCTCATTTTTTTCTGTAATGGAGAGGCAGCATAAAGGGATGCTTAGGAACATGGACTCTGCACCCATACTCTCATCTTTTGAATCCTAGCTCCACTCTTGAGCAGCTATGTGACCTTGGACAACTTACTTAATAACTCTATTCCTCAGTTTCTTCATCTATAAAGTAGGGTTAAAAATCATGGGTCTTTGGGAGGATTAGATGAGACAATATACGTAAAGCAATTAGAACAGTGTCTACCATATAGTTGCCATTGTATTAGTGATTGCAACTATTATTATTGCTGTGTCTGTCTCAGGAAAATACCACTTTACAGATTTAATGCATAAAAGCTGCAAAAAATTAAAATCAGAGGTAGAGAATTTAATAAAACAAAGAAAAAAACTGTTCTCAGTGTTTCATGCTTTGCCCTTAGATTCCCAGTTTCCTTGGGTCCATTGACCCCTCTTGGATTTCTGGAGTGAAAGCCATTTTTGGAGCCCTATTGAGTATCTATTGACATGTGTGCATTAACATTCTGATAATAGAGATGAGCCCAGTTTTGAAACGGGACACAACTAAGTTATTATCAAACATCATATTTCAGGAACTCAAAGGTTTAGCTACAAAGGCCCTGACTCTAAGACTCAGGACTCTATCCATACACTCCCCTTACTAGAACCTTACCTCCAATTATACACCGTTAACAAGTCCACAGTTCTGACTGGGAATAGTTATAATCAGCAATGCGTGCTATTTCCTAAGTGGTCTTGACCCCAACGTGCCTTGAGCTGTCTCTGCAAAATCAAACCTAAATTTCTATGCTTCTTTGATCAATGCAAGGTTATGAAATAGATCAAAGCTAATATATCTGCGACAGATATCATGATGTCTCTTTCTTGCTTGATGTTCAGAGACTTGCCAAGTGATTTGCTGCAAAGAAGACATTGGGAATAGATTTAAGGGGAAAATATTTCCTTATTGCCGTGTTTATAAATTCTCTCTGTTTCTCTTTCCATATCCTGACAGTCCAAGATGTTCTAATCGAGGATTTTAAAGCAAGAGAATGACGGATGTGTTCCTCTTTCCCAGAATAACTGCCAATGCATGTTGATACATAATATTTGGATATCTTTTGTGATTTCCCTGAACACTTGAAAAGGACGCCCACATACAGATGTTGAGTTACTTTCACACACACCCCCTGCATCTTTTTGAATTTATTTTTCTTGTTTTGAAAAGGTTAGGATGGAGAGAAGAGAGAGATAGGAGGCGAAGTTCTCTTTCCCTTTTCTCGTTGTAGTTTCCTAAGCACTCCCTAGGGATACGCTGAGACCCAACAGGCTCTGAGGACAAGGGTCCCACCCCATCTCCAATTTGGTGGCCCCTTGGGGGCAGTTCTCTGGGGGATAATGTAGTAGTCCCAAGAAGTAATGGGGGAGACATATAGTAGGCAGTAGTACCAGTTGTGAGAAATAACAATTCTTGGAAGACTTACGAGAGGCAGGAATCTCTTGTCAAGATCTGGGTATTCCTTGAATCCAAAACAGCATGGGTTTACCCAGCTTTGTTTTCAGCTCTAGACTTGAGAAGCCATTTCCTGGAAAACAGGAGCATTTCTCTATACCACTATGTTAAAGTATTTTAAAAATTGTTAGTAATAGCATCATAGCCTATCCACGTTGGGCCACAACGATCTCCGTATTCTGGTATTCAGACTTATGTAGGCTCTTCCCATGTCAGATAGGGCTGACTTAACGTAACCAGAAGGAGAGTGCAGAAATGATGGAGTGGGATTTCTGAGGCTAGTTCCTAAAAGATACTGTGGCTTCCTTCTCTGGACTCTTTGATTACTCACTCTAGGGGAAGCCAGCTGTCATGCTGCTATAGGCCACTTGAGCAGCCCTGCAGAAAGATCCTCATAGGGAGGAACTGAGGCCTTCCACCAATAGCCAGGAGGAACTGAGGCTTCCTGCCAACAGCTCTGTCAGTGCACCATCTTTAAAGCAGATCCTGCAGTCTCAGTGAAGTTGTCAATGACTGCAGTCCTGGGCGACATCTTGATTGCAACCTCATGAGAGAGAGACCCCCAAACCAGAACTACTCAGCTATAAAAGGATTCCTGATCCACAGAGATTTTGAGAAAACAAATTTTTATTATGTAAAGCTGTTACGTTTTGAAAAAATTTGTTATGCAGCAATAGATAGCTAAACAAGGAGGGAAATCCATATATTAGGACACTAGTCAAAAAATATGAAACGAAACAACACACTCAGTGTAATTACACCACTATAAATTGTGCATAGAAAAAAAGAGAAAAAAATCACCAAAATATTAATACTTATCATCAGCTATTGGGTGAATCATAATTCTTTTTATATTTATAATTTACAAACTATTTGTTTTATTGAAAATAACTTTAAAAATATTTTTTGAATATTTATTTTATTATTGGAAACTTTGAACCTACTTCCATTTGCTTGATAATAACGTTGGGGTAATAATATTCTGGTAACAATTTTAAAATCTAAAATATGGAACTCTATTTCTGGCATCAGGTCAATTGAGAGTTATTTTTCATGTATTTTTAGCTAGACCTACCTGAACTTGCAATACTCTTCTGTCTTCAAACATGAGCTTAATTATAGAAGAAAATACCGTGCATTCTGATGCTCCGTGTAAGGACGAGGCTGCAGTAACTCTGAGCCACCCCACCTGGATGCCATGATATTATAACTCTTATCAGAAAGATTGTAATTAAAATAATGTGAATGTAAGTGTAAATTAAAATTCTTGGCCACTTTTTAAACTATCTCTCTCCTGTATTATACACTGGAAGCTGTCTATTACACGATAGTTAAAAGATCAAGTCTGGCTCCAACATTTCTACCTGTGCAACTGTGGATAAGTTTCTTACTTATTTTGTACCTCTCTATCCTCATCTTTAAAATGAAGATGGTATTCATACTATCAGTCTCAAAGGTTTACTGTTAGAGGATAAACCTGGCCTGGCATATAGGAAGTGTGAACTATTTCTTTGCTTAAAGTTTTCTATGTTCAAAGTCAGAAAGCAAGATCCATAAGATTTAAATGTTTGAGACGTTATATGATATCGCACAATAAGAGGGGGTGTGAAATGAGGGACTGTGTAATAAATATTTTGTTTAGGCTTTGCAGTCTCACAACCTGGGACTCAAATTCCCACAAATTCCCACTGTACCAATGATTAGCTGTGTGGCATTGGAGAGTGCCATAACCTCTCTGAGTCTTATTTGTTTCATTGGTTATGAGAAGAATATATGGACTCTCTCATAGGGCTGTTTTAAGGATTAAGATAATAAAGCTGAAAGAAAGGTAGTTCCTTGTATATAACAAGTACAAAACACATGCTAGTTCCCCCTTTTTTTTCTTTTTCTTCATTCTTTATGTATTGGATGCAAGTCTGGGGGAAAAGAGAAAATTAGCAGGAATGAAAATGAGAAGATGAATTAATGTGAAAAAAAATTGTGACAATACATCGCTGGGTCATTATTCCATTTTGTTAACCCAAAGAGGAACATAATGATAATAATAAACTTATTAGACATTACCTCATTAATCTCACCATGGCATATTTAACTGCCTGGCAGAAATGTCATACCTACTATTCACAATAGCAAATATTACTGCATATAATTTGGATGTATTCTGAAAATTCCGTGCTTCAGCTTGTTAGAAAAAGTTCACAAAGCTGTAACACTCACAAAGCAGATAATGGTAAGTCACAAGATGTCAGATCTTTCCTTGTCATGAAGAAACAGGAATCTCTTTATAAGGTTAATTCAGGGTCTCTATAACTCTGTCAAAAGAGTGGCACGTGAACATTTGGCATTCTTTGGACCTCAAGAATTGCTGAATAGCTCAGAAATCTAACATTATTGCATAGGCTTCCATGACAGTTTTAGGTATCTGGTATTGAATTTTAAGCAAGCTGACAATTTCTGATCTTGATCTTAATGCATCAAATAGTTTCTCTATCGAGTACAGCGTTTTCGTGAAAGCTTAATTTTTCCTCTTCATTTTACTAATGTTACTGTTGGTTGTTTAGAATATTTAATTCATGATTTTTTAAAATGTGCTTGCGCCCTGGGGCTTTTAAAACAAAAGACATAATTTTTAAAAATCCAAACAAAAAATTGATTAATAGTCGTTGCAAGTCATTATCCCAACTATTGACTGGGAATATTTGAACATGCAAAATCAGCAGGAAAGCAGCTCCCTGGATTGTACGATGCCTACGAGACTTCTCAGAGGCCCTCTGTCCCTGCCTAAGACATGCTTTCATAATATGACTTGCTGCATGGTTTTAATGAAAATTATAGCAACCACTCTTTTCAAAGGAAAGGAAGGAAGGAAAGATGGAAGGAGGGGAGGGAGTGGTGAAAAAGAACAGCAACAGAAAACTTGTTGCATTCTTACAGACCAAATCTAGGTTTACCTTGCAGATTTTGACTTTTTTAAATTAGCATAACTTCAAAAACATAAAGGAAGAAAGAAAATGCATAGATAAGGAAAGAACATAGTCATAGATGTGAATTGTCCCTTTCTTCCCTACCTACATTCTCTGTAATCCAGCGTCCTGCTTTTTCATGTGTAGTTACAGTAACATTACTTATTTTACAATATATTAAATACTTATACTTTATCAAACCCTTTCACTCAATATATACAAGAAGATATGGTATATATATACAATGGAATACCACTCAGCCATAAAAAGAGAAAATCATGCCATTGGTGACAATATGGATGGACCTGGAGGGTGTTATGCTAAATGAAATAAACTAGATGGAGAAAGACAAATACCATGTGATTTTACTCATATGTGGAAGATAAACAAACAAATAAACACATAGATAAGGAGAACAGACTGGTGGTGGCCAGAGGGGAAGGGGATGAGAAGAGGTTGAAAGAGGTGAAGTGGCACATATGTATTGTGACGGATAAAAACTACACTATTGGTGGTGAACACAATGCAGTCTATATAGAAGCTGAAATATAATAATGTACACTTGAAATTTACATAATGTTATAAACCAATGTGACCTCAATAAAATAATTAAAAAAAAAGAATTTATTATCTCATTTTATAACTGAACAAAGTGGAGGAAATGAACCTGGGGCTTGCCCAAGGTTGCTTAGGTGTCCAAGCCATCTTGTTTGATTCAAAATGTTAGTCTTTCCAGTGTGTATCTCAGTCAACCTGCTGCCTGGATCTCAGTCATTTAGTCTACTCGCTTGCAATGTTTCTATGAAGGGGTCAGTTTTAGGGTTCTGTGTGCTGTTTATATGTTTCCCTCTCTCCTTGTGCTAATATCACACTACCTCAGTTGCTAGTATAGGTTTATAAGCCTCAGATAGGTTTGTTTTATTTTTGAGGTTAGATTTTAAGTAAGTGATTTAATTTATTTAATGATTACAAGTCCACTAAGGTTTTCTGTATCTTCTCAGTTCAGTTTAATCATTTATAATATTTCAGAATATTTTCATTTCAAACGAGTTGCCAAATGTTCACAGTATTTCTCCCTTTTTGAAATTGTTTCCTTTTTCTTGGTTTGTCTGCTTTCCATTCCTAATATTGCTTATTTTTGCCCTCTATCTCTTTTTAATCAGTCTTGCAGAGATTTGTAAATTTTTTAGTTGTTCAAAGAACCACATACTGGATTCTCTCTAATGTATTTTAGTTTTCTATTTTATTATTTCCTTTCTTCTACATTCTTTGAACTTCTTGTTGTTACTTTTCTGAACTTCTTAAATTGGCTTCTTAACTCATTATTGTTAGCCTGTTTTCTTTTCTTATAAGCATGTTAGACTACAAGTTTCCAACAAATTACTGCATTAGCTTTATTCAACATATTTAAATAATGTATTTCTTATTGTCATCTGTGTTTATTTCTTATAAACGGAATCTAAATCCTTCTTTTTTGTCCAATCTTATGTTCTCTATCCCCAGTTGAGTGTTGAGTCCTTTAATTTGCATTGTAATAATTCACATTTTTTGTTCAAATCTACTATCTTGTTTTTTTTTCCCCTCCTTGTCCCATTTATTCTTTATTCATCCTTCTCTGCCTTCTTTAGAATTAGTGGGGGACTGTTCAGGATTCCATTTTATCTCCTCTATTGGTTTAGTTTTTTTTGTGTGTGTGTGAGGAAGATCAGCCCTGAGCTAACATCCATGCTAATCCTCCTCTTTTTGCTGAGGAAGACCGGCTCTGAGCTAACATCTATTGCCAGTCCTCCTCCTTTTATTTCCCAAAGCCCCAGTAGATAGTTGTATGTCATAGTTGCACATCCTTCTAGTTGCTGTATGTGGGATGCCGCCTCAGCATGGCTGGACAAGTGGTGCGGGGGTGCGTGCCTGGGATCTGAACCCGGGCCGCCAGTAGTGGAGAGCACACACTTAACCGCTAAGCCACGGGGCCGGCCCCTGGTTTAGTTTTTTTTTTTTTTTGGTTAAAATTCTTTGTAGTTTTAGTAGTTACCTATGATTAGAATGTTCTTCCTTATGTTAGCTCAGTCTACATTAAGTAATATATACTACTTCATGAGTCAGATAAGTATCTTATATTTCCATTTCTATAGATATATATCTGCTTCAGAAAAACAGCAGCTTAAAACAATAATGACTCACTGATTCTCCACACCCTCGTTGATCAGGAATTTGGAGTGCTCGCTTGGGCAGTTCTGCTCCCTGTGATGCTGGTTTGGGCCACTCAAGTGCCTGAATTCAGCTAAGAGTTTAGCTGGAGCTGGAGTGTCCAAGGTTGCCTCTCATCCCTCAGGAGAAGAGACGATGCCTCAACATAACCTCCAATCATTTGGGAGTCTAACTGGATTTCTTACAACATGCAGCTGGACTTCACGAAGAAGCATTCTAAGAGGACAAGCCCCTGTATGCCAGTTCCTATCAAATTTCTGTTTATGTCGTCTTTGTTAATTGGTCAAAGGAAGTCACATGGCCATGCCAAGAGTGAATGTGGGAGGGGACTACATGAGTTAATCCTCAGAGGTATGGCAAATTGGGGGTCATTAATATACAAAAACACAAGAATAATTAAATCACAGGGGCCACCAAAATATATAAAAACAGACTTAACTAAAAAATGTCTTTAATATTTACCCAAATATTCAGTCTTTCTGGTATTCTTCACTCCTGTCTACAGATTTAAGATTTGGTATGGTAACATTTTTTTTTCTACCTGAAGCATTGCCTTTAATATTTCTTAAAGTGCAGGTCAGGTAGAAACAATTTATCTCTCTTTTTTTTTCTGTGTGAAATTAGCTTCATTTGCCTTAATGTTTGAAGGACATTTTCACTGGATATAGAATTCTAGTTTAACATTTTGTTGTTTTAATTTTCTATTAGCATATTTAAAAAGTTTTGTTTTATTATTTTATTCTTTATTTATTGTTTTCTGGCCAATACTGCTGCTTTGTACTTATCCTTCTTAGAGTTTGATGGTCTTCTTGGGTTTGTGAGTTGAAGTTTCCACCAAGTTTAGTAAGTTCTTGGCTATTATCTCTTTGAATATTTCCTCTGCCTCATCCTCTCTTCTCTGCTTTTCACTCCTGTTGCCAGCTTTTTGAGTAAGCGGAGATTTTTTTTTGCTTTCCAGTCCTGCTCCAGGATTTCTGCCAGTTTGGAGGTATCTTTGCCCTGCTGCCCTATCTCTGTATTTGGAGGCAGTTGTCATATCCCGGGAAGATGCAAAACGCCTAGGTAGTTTCCCCGTAGATTTCTTGCATTGCCCCAGCCTTAGAGAGATGAAAATCCAGAGAATCACAGGGATTTCTTTCAGTTCTCTTGCCCATCCGATTGTTTTGTAGGTGAAAGCACAGATGGCCTCAGGTGGATTTCAATCAGCCCTCTAGCTGTGTACCCTGTCTTCTGTACGTAAAAATTTATAGTGCCTTTTATAGATTGCTCTGCCCTGCGCCATGCCTTCAGAGGTTGGCTGCATCATACTGGGGCACAGCCTCAAGACTAATCCCTCTCAGCTTTCCTTTCCTGCTCTCAGCCTTTGTCATAATGCCCTCATGCCCTTAGGGAAGGCCCATGGAAAAGAGTTGGCAAGTGGGCATAGACTTGGTGTGTGACTAAGATGCCTTGAAATTCTCGCCTGTCATGCTAGCCCACATAGGGTTTGTAAAGATCATTTAAAGTTTGGCCGATGCCTCAAGCCCAGATTTTGGTTTTTAAATACTAACATCTGCTAAAAAAAAAAAAAAAGTGGAGCTCCTTAGTGAAATCTTAATTCTGTGGTTGGGGCTAGGATATTTAAAATAAGCCTGGAGGGCCAGCCCTGTGGCTTGGCGGTTAAGTGTGCGCGCTCCGCTGCTGGCGGCCGGTGTTTGGATCCCGGGCGCGCACCGACGCACCGCTTCTCCGGCCATGCTGAGGCCACGTCCCACATACAGCAACTAGAAGGATGTGCAACTATGACATACATCTATCTACCGGGGCTTTGGGGAAAAAAGGAGGAGGATTGGCAATAGATGTTAGCTCAGGGCCGGTCTTCCTCAGCAAAAAGAGGAGGATTAGCACAGATGTTAGCTCAGGGCTGATCTTCCTCACAAAAAAAATAAAAATAAATTAAAATAAGCCTGGAATGTCTTTGTGTGCCAGAAAGTAACCAATTGCTCAAAGAATGATAAGGCTGTATCAGAAGAGCAACAGGAGTCAGCCCGAAGGGTGTCCTAACGACCAGACCTGGGTCATTTTAAGCATCAAAATTAATAATGGTTGTAACATATTATAACTCAGAAAACATAGAAATCCACAAGACCATACTAACATAAATAAAGGGAAGGACAGTTCTTCCTTAGAGTAAAATGCCATGTAATAAAATAAGCAGAAGTGATAGAATTAAAAAATTACTAATTGGCAACCACCATAGTAGTAAGTATTTCAAGCAAAAATCATAAATGGATGCTAAAATTGGTGGGTGAAACTTTGATGAACAATGGGAAATTTACATAATCCCTAAGTATCTCTCCACAAGATGCATATTAATTACAAAGGAAAAAATAGTAACTTAATAGAGGAGAAAACCTGGTAGACAGCATTTTAACCAAGTGACCAAAGTTAACATGACTAGTAATGGGATAACTGGATGTCATATGCCTTCTGATAGGATGCCCAGAGAAGTACACATCATTTCCATTGCATTTCTGCCAAAAATGCATGTTCTGAATCTAACTATGAGGAAACACTAGACAAAGCCAAACTGAGCAGCATTCTGCAAAATGAATGATCTGTACATTTCAAAAATGTCAAAACCATGAAACACAAAAGTACATTGAGGAAGTGGTCCAGATTAAAGAGACATGACAATTAAATACAACATGGGACCCTGGATTTGATATTGAATTAGAAAAATTCATTTTGCTATAAAGTACATCATTGGTACTCTTTAGAAAATTTGAATAAAATCCTTAGATTAGATATTAATATGGTGTTAATGTTAATTTCCCGATTTTGATCATTGAATTGTGTCATAGTACAATGCCCTCATTTTTGTTTCTTGTTTTCTTTTGCTGAGGAAGATTCGCCCTGAGCTAACATCCTCTGCCAATCTTCCTCTATTGTGTATGTGGGTCGCCACTACAGCATGGCTGACTAGTGGTGCAGGTCTGACTGGGATCCAAACCCGTGAACCCGGGCCGCTGAAGTGGAGCACGCTGAGCTTAACCACCACACCACGGGGCAAGCCCCTACAATGCCCTCATTTTTTAGAAAAGAACAGTGAAGTATTTAGCAGTAAAACAGTGGTATGAATACAATATACATTCAAATGGTTAAGAGAGCTATTGTCCTTAAGAAAACTAACACTCAAAAGGCCAATACTTAGTTTATTTCCTCTAAGAACTAACAATTTGCCTGACTTTTATAAACATATAGGACATACACATAGAACCAAAGCTACAAACATGTTTATGTTGAAAGACTAAAGGCAACTTTAGCCATCACATGGAACCAGCTTCCATTGCCTTTTAACTAGGAGAGGCAAGGTATGAAGAGTTCACCTTCCGGAGGGCGGAGTCAAGATGGCGGCGTAAGCAGACTCGGAACTCACCTCCTCCCGTGGACACAGCCAATTTACAACTACTCGTGGAAAAATTACCCCTGAGACAGAACTGAAAACTGGATGAGAGGAACTCCTGCAACAACGGACAATCCTAAGTGAGGTGGAAGAGGCAGAGACTCCTTCCGGAGAGGAAAAACGCCGCCTTCACAAGCTGCCAGCTTCACGGCCGCCGGGAGCAGCCCACAGGTACGCAGCCTCCCTGGAGGCGCGGGGCCCTGAGCCGGGAGCGCCCCCCCCGTGGGCATTTTGTGGACCCAGCACAATCGAGACCAGCGGCATAATATCTGACTGTGCCTGCTACTAAAACACTGGGGAGCACCCCCAGAAAACCCGGTTCACAAAGAAACTAAAACTGGCTCTTAAAGGGCCCGCACGCAAACTCACCCGTTTCAGGAAGCATCCTAAAATCACCAGAAAGAAAGGTTCACAGTGCTTTGGTGACAAGAGACTCACCTAATATGCCCTGAGTGCATCTCGGTGACGGGTGAGACCTCTCCAGGGACTGGGACATTGGCGGCGGCCATTGTTGTGGCCTGGTGTGGGCGTGCTGACACAGACACCATTGGAGTTCTCCCTGAGGCCTGCTAGCCCAGGGTCTGCCCCACCCGCTAGAGCACCGATTTAATCCAGCTCAGCCAGGGCAGGCAGCCCACCCTAGAGACTGGCCCCACCCAACAACAAGCCCTCAGGCAACTTGTGGGCCTGCATAGATTGGTGACTGGATTCTCTGCAGCCTGGCAACTGAGCCTACTTGAGCGGCGCAGGGTGTGCACAAGGAGCGGGTGGAGAGTGTGGGGCCGTGGCAGAGTGTGTGGGGCTCCTGCCATGGAGAGACTGGGTCCACTTGGGGAGGTCGGGGCGCTCACACGGGGCAGGACTGTGTTGACTGTGTGTGTGGACCTGTGGGCGGCAGGGCTTCTCAGCCTCAGAAGACTTGTGCTTCTCAAAGACCCACATAGGAGGTTTGCTCCACCTTCCAAAACCTGAAACAATTGGGTGCTCCTGTGCCTGAGGCCAGCCCCACCCAGCTGCAATCCTCAGAGAGCTGACAAGAGACCTAATAGGCTAGAGGCTTACAGCAATTGTAAGGCCCTGAGCCTAACAACCTGCCACTGTGGGGGCCTACTCACTTAAAAGAAATACTGCAACACAAATGTGGTATTAGAACTTGCAGCCAACTGTGCTGGGGCTCCCCACACCTGATAAAGAGACTGAAGGGCCCACAACAACTACAAGCAGCTGAGCATTACAACAGCTGGCCAGGAGCATAACTCGGCCTCCCTGGGAGCCTACAGGGAGAGCAAACAGGCCACAGCAGAAGGATACACGTAGCCCACATAGGGGTCACCCCTGGAACATTGAGAACTGAGGGAAGGCCACTGGAAGCCTCCTAAGCCATCACTTACATAAGGTCACCTATCCAAGAGCAGGAGACGTAGCTGACCTACCTAATACGTAGACACAAGCACAGGGAAAGAGGCAAAATGAAGAGGCAAAAGAATACATTCCAAGTAAGGGAACAGGACAAAACCCCAGAAAAGGAACTAAGTGAAACAGAAATGAGCAACCTACCTGACAGAGAGTTCAAACTAAGAGTGTTAAGGATGCTCACTGATCTGGGGAGAAGAATAGATGAACTCAGTGAGAATGTCAACAAAGAAATGGAAGATATAAAAAAGAACCAATCAGAAATGAAGAATACAATACTGGAAATGAAAAATTCATTAGAGGGACTCAAAAGCAGAGTAGAGGATACAGAAGAATGGATCTGTGAGCTGGACGAAAGACTGGAAGAAATTACCCGAGGTGAACAGGTAAAAGAGAAAAGAATTAAAAAGAGTGAGGACAGTCTAAGGGACCTCTGGGACAACATCAAGCGCACTAACATCCGTGTTATAGGTGTCCCGGAAGGAGAAGAGCGAGACAAGGGGTCAGAGAATCTATTTCAAGAAATAATAGATGAAAACTTCCCTAACCTAAGGAAGGAAACAGACATCCAAGTACAGGAAGCACAGAGAGCCCCAAACAAGATAAACCCAAAGAGGCCCACACCAAGACACATCATAATCAAAATGTCCAGAATTAAAGACAAAGAGAGAATCCTAAAAGCCGCAAGAGAATGTCAAGTTACGTACAAAGGAAACCCCATAAGGCTATCAGCTGACTTCTCAGCAGAAACCTTACAGGCTAGAAGAGAATGGCACGATATATTTAAAGTGCTAAAAGGAAAAAACTTACAGCCAAGAATACTCTACCCAGCAAGGTTATCATTCAAAATGGAAGGAGAGATCAAAATTTTCCCAGACAAGCAAAAATTAAAGGAGTTTGTCACCAAGAAACCAGTGCTACAAGAAATGTTAAAGGGACTGATTTAAGGTGAAAAGAAAAGACCACAAATAGGAAAAATTATCTATTTCCATGATTAGAACGTAATGGATACAAATGCACAACAAAGAGGTTAGATATGATATCAAAAACATGAGGGAGGAGGGGAGTTAAAGAGTAGAGCTTTCAGACAGAGGTCAAACTAAAGTGACCATCAATTCTGTATAGAAGAAGAAAGGAACAGAGAAGGACTACTAAAACACTGAGAAAAAAAAAAGTTAAAAAATGGCAGTAAGTACATACTTATCAATAGCTACTTTAAACGTCAATGGACTAAATGCTCCAATTAAAAGGCATAGGGTGGCTGATTGGATAAAAAAACAAGACCCATATATATGCTGCATACAAGAGACACACTTCAGACCTAAAGACACTCACAAACTGAAAGTGAAGGGATGGAAAAAGATACTCCACGCAAATGGCAATGAAAAGAAAGCTGGGGTAGCAGTACTCATATCAGACAAAATAGACTTTAAAACAAAAACTGTAAAAAGAGACAAAGAAGGGCATTACATAATGATCAAGGGAACAATCCAACAAGAGGATATAACACTTGTAAATATCTACGCACCCAATGTAGGTGCACCTAAATATATAAAGCAATTATTAACAGACATAAAAACAGAAATAGACAGTAACACAATAATAGTAGGGGACTTGAACACTCCACTTACACCAACGGATAGATCATCCAAACAGAAGATCAATAAGGAAACATTGGCCTTAAACGACACGCTACAACAGATGGACCTAGTAGATATATACAGAGCATTCCATCCAAAAACCGAAGAATACACGGTCTTTTCAAAGGCACATGGAACATTCTCCAGGATTGATCACATATTAGGCCACAAAACAAGTCTCCATAAATTTAAGAAGATTGAAATAATACCAAGCATCTTTTCTGACCACAACGGTATGAAACTAGGATTCAACTATAGGAAGAAAATCAGAAAAGCCACAAATACGTGGAGATTAAACAAAATGCTACTGAACAACGACTGGGTTAACGAAGAAATCAAAGAAGAAATCAAAAAATACCTGGAGACAAATGAAAATGAAAATACGACATGCCAGAATTTATGGGATACAGCAAAAGCGGTTCTAAGAGGGAAGTTTATAGCGATACAGGCCTATCTCAACAAACAAGAAAAATCTCAAATAAACGATCTAACAATGCACCTGAAGGAACTGGAAAAACAAGAACAAACAAAGCCCAAAATCAGTAGAAGAAGGGAAATAATAAAAATCAGAGCAGAAATAAATGAAATAGAGACCAAAAAAACAATAGAAAAAATTAATAAAACCAAGAGCTGGTTCTTTGAAAAGATCAACAAAATTGACAAACCTTTAGCTAGACTCACCAAGAAAAAAAGAGAGAAGGCACAAATAAGTAAAATCAGAAATGAAAGAGGAGAGGTTACAACAGACACCTCAGAAATACAAAAGATTATAAGAGAATGCTATGAAAAGCTATATGCCAACCAATTCGACAATCTGGAAGAAATGGATAAATTCTTAGAATCATACAACCTTCCAAAATTGGATCAAGAAGAAGTAGAGAATTTGAATAGGCCAATCACCAGTAAGGAGATCGAAACAGTAATCACAAACCTCCCCAAAAATAAAAGTCCAGGACCAGACGGCTTCCCTGGTGAATTCTACCAAACATTCAAAGAAGACTTAATACCTATCCTTCTCAAACTCTTCCAAAAAATTGAGGAGGGGGGGAAGCTCCCTAACTCATTCTACGAAGCTGACATTACCCTGATACCAAAACCAGACAAGGACAACACAAAAAAAAGAAAATTACAGGCCAATATCACTGATGAACATCGATGCAAAAATCCTCAATAAAATACTAGCAAATCGCATACAACAATACGTTAAAAAGATTATACACCATGATCAAGTGGGATTTATTCCAGGGATGCAGGGATGGTTCAACATTCCCAAATCAATCAACGTCATACACCACATTAATAAAATGAAGAATAAAAATCACATGATCATCTCAATAGATGCAGAGAAAGCATTTGACAAGATACAGCATCCATTTATGATAAAAACTCTGATTAAAATGGGTATAGAAGGAAAGTACCTCAACATAATAAAGACCATATATGAGAAACCCACAGCTAATATCATCCTCAATGGTGAAAAACTGAAAGCCATCCCTCTAAGAACAGGAACCAGACAAGGATGCCCACTGTCACCACTCCTATTTAACATAGTACTGGAAGTCCTAGCCAGAGCAATCAGGCAAGAGAAAGAAATAAAAGGGATCCAAATTGGAAAGGAAGAAGTGAAACTGTCACTATTTGCAGATAACATGATTTTATATATAGAAAACCCTAAAGAATCCACCAGAAAACTTTTAGAAGTAATAAACGAATATGGTAAAGTTGCAGGATACAAAATCAACATACAAAAATCAGTTGCATTTCTGTACACTAACAATGAAGTAGCAGAAAGAGAAATTAAGAATACCATCCCATTTACAATTGCAACAAAAAGAATAAAATACCTAGGAATAAACTTAACCAAAGAGGTGAAAGATCTGTACACCGAAAACTATAAAACATTGCTGAAAGAAATTGAAGAAGACACAAAGAAATGGAAAGATATTCCGTGCTCTTGGATTGGAACAATTAACATAGTTAAGATGTCCATACTTCCTAAAGCCATCTATAGATTCAATGCAATCCCTATCAAAGTTCCAACAACATTTTTCACAGAAATAGAACAAAGAATCCTAAAATTTGTATGGAACAACAAAAGACCCCGAATAGCTAAAGGAATCCTGAGAAAAAAGAACAAAGCTGGAGGTATCACACTCCCTGATTTCAAAATATACTACAAAGCTGTAGTAACCAAAACAACATGGTACTGGCACAAAAACAGACACACAGATCAATGGAATAGAATCAAAAGCCCAGAAATAAACCCACACATCTATGGACAGCTAATCTTTGACAAAGGAGCCAAGAACATACAATGAGGAAAAGAAAGTCTCTTCAACAAATGGTGTTGGGAAAACTGGATAGCCATATGCAA
The DNA here is from genome assembly GCF_020826845.1 of Diceros bicornis minor. Classification (NCBI taxonomy): domain Eukaryota; kingdom Metazoa; phylum Chordata; class Mammalia; order Perissodactyla; family Rhinocerotidae; genus Diceros; species Diceros bicornis. Next base: position 19,284,969 of record NC_080743.1, on the reverse strand, counting down.
AACAATGAAAGTAGACCCTTACCTTACACCATACACAAAAATTAACTCCAAATGGATTAAAGACTTGAATGTAAGACCTGAAACTGTGAAACTCCTAGAAGAAAACATAGGCAGTACGCTCTTCGACATCAGTCTTAGCAACATCTTCTCAAACACCACGTCTGACCGGGCAAGAGAAACAATAGAAAAAATAAACAAATGGGACTACATCAAACTAAAAACCTTCTGCACAGCAAAGGAAACCATCAACAAAACGAAAAGACAACCTAACAATTGGGAGAAGATATTTGCAAACCATACTTCTGATAAGGGCTTAATCTCCAAAATATATAAAGAACTCATGCATCTTACCAACAAAAAAACTACCAACCCAATTAAAAAATGGGCAAAAGACCTGAACAGACATTTCTCCAAAGAAGATATACAGATGGCCAACAGACACATGAAAAGATGTTCAAAATCATTAACTATCAGGGAAATGCAAATCAAAACTACAATGAGATATCACCTGACGCCCGTCAGAATGGCTATAATTAACAAGACAGGAAACAACATGTGTTGGAGAGGATGTGGAGAGAAGGGAACTCTCATACACTGCTGGTGGGAGTGCAAACTGGTGCAGCCACTATGGAAAACAGTATGGAGATTCCTCAAAAAATCAAGGATAGCACTACCACATGATCCAGCTATCCCACTGCTGGGTATTTATCCAAAGAACTTGAAAACACCAATTTGTAAAGGTACATGCACCCATGTGTTCATTGCAGCGTTATTCACAATAGCCAAGACTTGGAAGCAACCTAAGTGCCCATCAAGGGACGAATGGATAAAGAAGATGTGGTATATATACACAATGGAATACTACTCAGCCATAAGAAACGATGAAATCCAGCCATTTGTGACAAGATGGATGGACATTGAGGGTATTATGCAAAGTGAAATAAGTCAGAGGGAGAAGGTCAAATACCGTATGATTTCCTTCATTAAGTAGTAGATAATAACAACAATAAACAAACACATAGGGACAGAGATTGGATTGGTGGTTACCAGAGGGGAAGGGGGGAGGGAGGAGGGTGAAAGGGATAATTCGGCACATGTGTGTGGTGATGGGTTGTAATTAGTATTTTGGTGGTGAACATGATGTAATCTATGCAGAAATAGAAGTACAATGATGTACACCTGAAATTTTTACAATGTTATAAACCAATGTTACTGCAATAAACAAAAAATTAAAAAAAAAAAAAAAAGTAAAAAGAGTTCACCTTCCACATTCCCACCTGGCAACTGCTATCATTTTTCATCTCCTGAATTTCACTTATAAGCTGAGGAGTTTACTAGAAACCTGTATACCTTACCTGATTTGTGGCTTCTGAGTGACCTCAGGGGGAATGTTATCATAAATGACCCTGTCATTCAAAATGACAGGATTTTTTTAATTTTAGATTTCATCTAATGCCTAAGAAATGTTTTTTTTTCATACTTAAGCATCTTTCTTATAAATTCTGTCATGAGTCTTTTGAATTGCACACCTGGTTTCTCCACCACAAAACCTGAACTGTTTCAGCTGCCAGTAAGTAATATTTTTGAAGATTTGTATTAAACACTAGGCTTGAAAAATCCCTGCAATCTCATATTTTTATAACCTGTGGTATAATTGGATTATATAAACTCTTCCTGAGGATGATGTGTGGAAAAAGTCTGATGAAACTGAGGTCACCTGCAAATTAGCATCAGTACTTAAAATAAAGATTCAATTCTTAATCCAGTGATCTCTGTTTGCCTCTCATGATGGATCTTTCAGCTTGATCACTGTGGCCCAAAGTAACTTTTTGTTATATTGAGTGCAACAATGTGTAGGGACAATACACGCACACACGAACATACCCCTCCAGGATCACTCATATATGCCAGATGTAGTGGGAAGCCTTTAATTGGTGTGTGCCAGTGAGAATGATTTGAGGGGAGAGACGAACTGTCCAGCATAGAAATTCTTCAATGAGTAGAGGGAAAATACTGAAGGTGGAAACCAACATTTTTCGAGACCTTAGTCAATAACAAGAGAGGAGGAAGTAACACATCTCCCAAGTAGTTAAGACACCCACACAATCTGTGACCATCACGATAGCAATACTTATAGACAGAATTATTGGTATAGTTATCAGAAGTTACAACAAGAGATCTCACACATGGGTTTTTGGCAAATGTCACAGATATTTTTATTTATCCAACTTAATTCAATAAAGCTCAAAAATCATAAAATGAAACCAGGAGTGTTGCAACTGATATAGTTATCTAGAAATCATGTGAACAATTTATTCAGACAATTTAAGTATCTGAGATTTTTAGATGATAAACAATTCATATTGCACTTAGCACAGTGTCTTCTTAATTCACAAAATTTTGCTAAAGTTTGATATTTCTATCTTTGGAAAGGTAATTTTTTGAGAGAGATATTTGGATGGAACAGAAAATCATATATGAAAAAGTCTGCATGTTTTCCATATTGCTCTCCATCATTCATGAGGAAGACTTATTTATCTCTATTGCTTGCATTATAGTGGTCTATTTACTCATTTTTCTCACCCTTTATATTGTGAGTCCTTAAGGACAAAGAATATGAATATCTGTGCTTGGCATAGAATAAGTGGTTAACAAATATTGAATAAATAATTTAATGATTGCACTGACACCTCTGACATAACGTCAATATAACTTGCTCTTCAATTTGTCTTTACCTAGGGTTAAATTTGCAATAATGTGTCTACCCACATCAAGTATGCCTTGCGACCAATGGGAAATATGTTTTCCTTGAAGTATCTATATCTTTGATGATATCTACTTACAGTCTATTGATTGAGAGTTTTACAAAGTATTTAGATGAAACAAGCCTGAGATGACAGCCCACGAATTAGTTGCTCAGTCTGGTTTTCAAGGACCTAAATGATTTTTTGTCTGTTTGTTGTTGATTGGATGGTTTGTTCATTTATTTATTTTGTAAGTCACATTTATTGGTACATTTAAAAATGCACCCAGTTTTAATATGTGGTTTGATGAATTTTGACAAATGTATATACCCCTGTAAACACTGCCCCATCAAGATATAGAACATTTCCCTCATTCTAAAAATGTTCTCAGGTAAACCACACACACACACACACACACACACACACACACACACACACACACCAGTCAACGAGCCACAGGCAACCAGTAATCTGATTTCTGTCACTGTAATTTAGTTTTGCCTGTTTTAAACTTCATGTAAATGGAATCATAGACTAGGCATTCTTTCGTATCTGGTTTCTTTTGTTCAACATAATGTTTTACCCTCTTTCCTCCTGCCCCTCTCCTTCCCCTCTTTTCCCCACTATTAACATCTAGTATTAGTGTGGTACATTTGTCTCAATTGTTGAACCAATATTGATACATTATTATTAACTAAAGTCCATAGTCTATTTGTAGTTCACTCTTTATGTTATACGTTCTATGGGTTTTGACGAACGTATGGCCTATATGCACAATTACTGCATCATACAGACTAGTTTCACAGTCCTGTAAATCCCCTGTGCTCCATCAATCCATCTCTCCCTCTCTCCCCCCATATCCCTGGCAACCACTGAATTTTTTACTGTCTGCATAGTTTTGCCTTTTCCAGAATGTCATATTTTTGGAGTCACAGAGAATGTAGCTTTTTCAGATGGCTTTTTTTTTCACCTAGCAATATGCATTTAAGGTTTCTGTATGTCTTTTTGTGGATTGATATCTCATTTTTTTATTGTTGAGTAATATTTCACTGGATGGATATATTATAGTTTGTTTATCAACTCACCTTGAAAGTAGTTTATACATTTTTAGTGACGAGCATTATTCCATTGTATGGATTAATATGTTTACAAATTAATCTATTATTAGATAATGGGATTTTTTTTTAGTTTTTGGCTATGATGATAAAGCTAATATGAAAAGTTTTTATAGTTGTGTGTTATCATTTGTCTTGGATACTTACCTAGGAATGGAATTGCTGGGTCGTTTTAAATTTTAGCCATTCTAGTAAGTGTGTAGTGGTTTAACATTGTGGAATTAATTTGAATTTTCCTAATGACTAATGATGTTTGAATGCCTTTAATATGCTTATTGGCATTTCATATTTCTGCTTTTTTTGTGTGTGTGTGTGAGGAAGATCAGCCCTGAGCAGACATCCGATTTCAGTCCTCCTCTTTTTGCTGAGGAAGATTGGCCCTGGGCTAACATCCGTGCCCATCTTCCTCTACTTTATATGGGACACTGCCAAAATATGGCTTGACAAGTGGTGTGTCGGTCCGCACCCGGGATCTGAACCTGTGAACCCAGGCCACCGAAGTGGAACACGTGAACTTAACCGCTATGCCACCGGGCTGGCCCCAGCATATTTCTGCTTTTATATGTCTGTATAAATCTTTTGCCGGGCCAGCCCGGTGGCTTAGTGGTTATATGCGTGTGCTCTGCTGCTGACAGCCCGGGTTCGGATCCCGGGCACGCACTGACGCACCGCTTCTCCAGCCATGCTGAGGCCGTGTCCCACATACAGCAACTAGAAGGATGTGCAACTATGACATACAACTATCTACTGGGGCTTTGGGGGAAAAATAAATAAAATAAAATTAAAATTAAAAAAAAAATCTTTTGCCAATTTTTAACTGGGTTGAATTTTTCTTATTATTGAGTTGTACAGGATATATATTGTGAACATATTCTCCCAGTTTGTGGCATGATCTTTCATTTTTTTGTTTTGATGGTGTTTTTTGAACAGCAAAGTTTCTAATTTTTATTAAATCAAATTTAATTTTTCTTTGATATTTAGCACCTTTCTGTCTGTCCTCTCTAAGAAATATTTGCCAATCCCAATTTTGCAAAGAGTTTGTCATATGTTTTCTTCTAGAGGATTGGTAGCTTTGGCATTTACACTGAGGTCTATGATTCATTCTGACAAAATTAATTTTGTGTTTAATGTGAGGTAAGAGTTGATTATTTTTCCATAAGATTTCTACTTTTTCAGCACACATTGTTATGAAGATTTTATTTTTCTCCCACTGAATTACTTTAGAACTTCTGCTGAGAGGGAAGTCAAGATGGCAGCGTAAGCAGACTCTGAACTCACCTTCTCCCACGGACACAGCCAATTTACAACTACTCGTGGAAAAATTACCCCTGAGACGGAACTGAAAACTGGATAAGAGGAACTCCTGCAACAACGGACAATCCTAACTGAGGTGGAAGAGGCAGAGACTCCCTTCTGGAGAGGAAAAATGCCACCTTCACAAGCTGCAGCACCTCACGGCCGCCGGGAGCAGCTCACAGGTATGCAGCCTCCCTGGAGGCGCGGGGTCCTGAGCCGGGGAGCACCCCCGCTGTGGGCATTTTGTGGACCCAGCACAATCGAGACCAGTGGCATAATATCTGACTTTGCCTGCGACTAAAACATTGGGGAGTACCCCCAGAAAACCCGGTTCACAAAGAAACTAAAACCGGCTCTTAAAGGGCCCACGCGCAAACACACTCGTCTTAGAAAACATCCTAAAATCACCAGAAAGAAAGGTGCACAGTGCTGTGGTGAAAAGAGACTCACCTAATAGGCCCTGAGTGCATCTCAGTGAGAGGAGAGACCTCTCCAGGGACTGGGACATTGGCGGCGGCCATTGTTGTGGCCTGGTGTGGGCGTGCTGACACAGATGCCATTGGAGTTCTCCCTGGGGCCTGCTAGCCCAGGGTCTGCCCCACCCACTAGAGCACTGATTTAATCCAGCTCAGCCAGGGCAGGCAGCCCACCCTAGAGACTGGCCCCACCCAACAACAAGCCCTCAGGCAACTTGTGGGCCTGCATAGACTGGTGACTGGATTCTCTGCAGCCTGGCAACTGAACCAACTTCAGCAGGGCAGGGCATACACAAGGAGTGGGTGGAGAGTGTGGGGCGGTGGTGCAGTGTGTGGGGCTCCCACCGTGGAGAGACCGGGTCTGCTTCGGGAGCTCCAGGCGCGCACATGGGGCAGGACTGTGTTGACTGTGTGTGTGGACCTGTGGGCGACAGGGCTTGTCAGCTGCAGAAGACTTGTACTTCTCAAAGACCCACATAGGGGGTTTGCCCCACCTTCCAAAGCCTGAAACAATTGGGCGCTCCTGTGCCTGAGGCCAGCCCCACCTAGCTGCAAACCTCAGAGAGCTGACAAGAGACCTAAAGGCTGGAGGTTTATAGCAATTGTAAGCCCCTGAGCCTAACAACCTGCCACACTGGGGTCCTACTCACTTAAAAGAAATACTGCAACACAAATGTGGTATTAGAACTTGCAGCCAACTGTGCTGGGGCTCCCCACACCTGATAAAGAGACTGAAGGGCCCACAACAACTACAAGCAGCTGAGCATTACAACAGCTGGCCAGGAGCATAACTCGGCCTCCCTGGGCACCTACAGGGAGAGAAAACAGGCCACAACAGAAGGACACACATAGCCCACATAGGGGTCTCCCCTGGAACATTGAGAACTGAGGGAAGCACACTGCAGGACTCCTAAGGCATCACTTATATAAGGTCACCTATCCAAGAGCAGGAGACGTAGCTGACCTACTTAATACGTAGACACAAGCACAGGGAAAGAGGCAAAATGAGGAGGCAAAGGAATACATTCCAAGTAAGGGAACAGGACAAAACCCCAGAAAAGGAACTAAGTGAAACAGAAATGAACAACCTACCCGACAGAGAGTTCAAACTAAGAGTGTTAAGGATGCTCACTGATCTGAGGAGAAGAATAGATGAACTCAGTGAGAATGTCAACAAAGAAATGGAAGATATAAAAAAGACCCAATCAGAAATGAAGAATACAATACTGGAAATGAAAAATTCACTAGAGGGACTCAAAAGCAGAGTAGAGGATATAGAACAGATCTGTGACCTGGACGAAAGACTAGAAGAAATTACCGAAGCTGAACAGGTAAAAGAAAAAAGAATTAAAAAGAGTGAGGACAGTCTAAGGGACCTCTGGGACAACATCAAGTGCACTAACATCCGTGTTATAGGTGTCCTGGAAGGAGAAGAGTGAGACAAAGGGGCAGAGAATCTATTTCAAGAAATATTAGATGAAAACTTCCCTAACCTAAGGAAGGAAACAGACATCCAGGTACAGGAAGCACAGAGAGCCCCAAACAAGATAAACCCAAAGGGGCCCACACCAAGACACATCATAATCAAAATGTCCAGAATTAAAGATAAAGAGAGAATCCTAAAAGCCGCAAGAGAATGTCAAGTTACATATAAAGGAAACCCCATAAGCCTATCAGCTGACTTCTCAGCAGAAACCTTACAGGCTAGAAGAGAATGGCACGATATATTTAAAGTGCTAAAAGGAAAAATCTTACAGCCAAGAATACTCTACCCAGCAAGGTTATCATTCAAAATGGAAGGAGAGATCAAAAATTTCCCAGACAAGCAAAAATTAAAGGAGTTTGTTAACAAGAAACCAGTGCTACAAGAAATGTTAAAGGGACTGATTTAAGGGGAAAAGAGAAGACCACAAATAGGAAAAATTATCTATTTCCATGATAAGAATGTAATGGATACAAATGCACAAAAAAGAGCTTAGATATGATATCAAAAACATAAAAGGAGGGAGGAGGGGAGTTAAAGAGTAGAGCTTTCAGACAGAGGTCAAACTAAAGTGACCATCAATTCTGTATAGAAGAAGAAAGGAACAGAGAAGGACTACTAAAACACTGAGGAAAAAAAAAAGTTAAAAAAATGGCAGTAAGTACATACTTATCAATAGCTACTTTAAACGTCAATGGACTAAATACTCCAATTAAAAGGCATAGGGTGGCTGATTGGATAAAAAAACAAGACCCATATATATGCTGCATACAAGAGACACACTTCAGACCTAAAGACACTCACAAACTGAAAGTGAAGGGATGGAAAAAGATACTCCACACAAATGGCAATGAAAAGAAAGCTGAGGTAGCAGTACTCATATCAGACAAAATAGACTTTAAAACAAAAACTGTAAAAAGAGACAAAGAAGGGCATTACATAATGATCAAGGGAACGATCCAACAAGAGGATATAACACTTATAAATATCTACGCACCCAATGTAGGTGCACCTAAATATATAAAGCAATTATTAACAGACATAAAAACAGAAATAGACAGTAACACAATAATAGTAGGGGACTTGAACACTCCACTTACACCAACGGATAGATCATCCAAACAGAAGATCAATAAGGAAACATTGGCCTTAAACGACACGCTACAACAGATGGACCTAGTAGATATATACAGAGCGTTCCATCCAAAAACCAAAGAATACATGTTCTTTTCAAATGCACATGGAACATTCTCCAGGATTGATCACATATTAGGCCACAAAACAAGTCTCCATAAATTTAAGAAGATTGAAATAATACCAAGCATCTTTTCTGACCACAACGGTATGAAACTAGAAATCAACTATAGGAAGAAAATCAGAAAAACCACAAATACGTAGAGATTAAACAAAATGCTACTGAACAACGGCTGTGTCAACGAAGAAATAGAAGAAGTCAAAAAATACCTAGAGACAAATGAAAATGAAAATACGACATGCCAGAATTTATGGGATACAGCAAAAGTGGTTCTAAGAGAGAAGTTTATAGCAATACAGGCCTATCTCAATAAACAAGAAAAATCTCAAATAAACAATCTAACAATGTAGGAACTGGAAATAGAACAATAAAGGAACTGGAAAAAGAAGAACAAACAAAGCCCAAAATCAGTAGAAGAAGGGAAATAATAAAAATTAGAACAGAAATAAATGAAATAGAGACCAAAAAAACAATAGAAAAACTTAATAAAACCAAGAGCTGGTTCTTTGAATAGATCAACAAAATTGACAAACCTTTAGCTAGACTCACCAAGAAAAAAAGAGAGAAGGCGCAAATAAGTAAAATCAGAAATGAAAGAGGAGAAATTACAACAGACTCCTCAGAAATACAAAAGATTATAAGAGAATGCTATGAAAAGCTATATGCCAACCAATTCGACAATATGGAAGAAATGGATAAATTCTTAGAATCATACAACCTTCCAAAATTGGATCAAGAAGAAGTAGAGAATTTGAATAGACCAATCACCAGTAAGGAGATTGAAACAGTAATCACAAACTTCCCCAAAAATAAAAGTCCAGGACCAGACGGCTTCCGTGGTGAATTCTACCAAACATTCAAAGAAGACTTAATACCTATTCTTCTCAAACTCTTCCAAAAAATTGAGGAGGGGGGGAAGCTCCCTAACTCATTCTATGAAGCCGACATTACCCTGATACCAAAACCAGACAAGGACAACGCAAAAAAAAGAAAATTACAGGCCAATATCACTGATGAACATCGATGTAAAAATCCTCAACAAAATACTAGCAAATCGCATACAACAATACATTAAAAAGATTATACACCATGATCAAGTGGGATTTATTCCAGGGATGCAGGGATGGTTCAACATTCCCAAATCAATCAACGTCATACACCACATTAATAAAATGAAGAATAAAAATCACATGATCATCTCAATAGGTGCAGAGAAAGCATTTGACAAGATACAGCATCCATTTATGATAAAAACTCTGATTAAAATGGGTATAGAAGGAAAGTACCTCAACATAATAAAGGCCATATATGAGAAACCCACAGCTAATATCATCCTCAATGGTGAAAAACTGAAAGCCATCCCTCTAAGAACAGGAAGCAGACAAGGATGCCCACTGTCACCACTCCTATTTAACATAGTACTGGAAGTCCTAGCCAGAGCAATCAGGCAAGAGAAAGAAATAAAAGGGATCCAAATTGGAAAGGAAGAAGTGAAACTGTCACTATTTGCAGATAACATGATTTTATATATAGGAAACCCTAAAGAATCCACCAGGAAACTCTTAGAAGTAATAAACGAATATGGTAAAGTTGCAGGATACAAAATCAACATACGAAAATCAGTTGCATTTCTATACACTAACAATGAAGTAGCAGAAAGAGAAATTAAGAATACAATCCCATTTACAATTGCAACAAAAAGAATAAAATACCTAGGAATAAACTTAACCAAAGAGGTGAAAGATCTGTACACCGAAAACTATAAAACATTGCTGAAAGAAATTGAAGAAGACACAAAGAAATGGAAAGATATTTCATGCTCTTGGATTGGAACAATTAACATAGTTAAGATGTCCATACTTCCTAAAGCCATCTATAGATTCAATGCAATCCCTATCAAAGTTCCAACAACATTTTTCACAGAAATACAGCAAAGAATCCTAAAATTTGTATGGAACAACAAAGACCCCGAATAGCTAACGGAATCTGGAGAAAAAAGAACAAAGCTGGAGGTATCACACTCCCTGATTTCAAAATATACTACAAAGCTGTAGTAACCAAAACAGCATGGTACTGGCACAAAAACAGACACACAGATCAATGGAATAGAATCAAAAGCCCAGAAATAAACCCACACATCTATGGACAGCTAATCTTTGACAAAGGAGCCAAGAACATACAATGGGGAAAAGAAAGTCTCTTCAACAAATGGTGTGGGGAAAACTGGATAGCCACATGCAAAAAAATGAAAGTAGACCCTTACCTTACACCACACACAAAAGTTAACTCCAAATGGATTAAAGACTTGAATGTAAGACCTGAAAGTATGAAACTTCTAGAAGAAAACATAGGCAGTATGCTCTTCGACATCGGTCTTATTTTCAATATTTTCAAGCACCATGTCTGACCGGGCAAGAGAAACAATAGAAAAAATAAACAAATGGGACTACATCAAACTAAAAACTTCTGCACAGCAAAGGAAACCATCAACAAAACGAAAAGACAACCTAACAATTGGGAGAAGATATTTGCAAACCATACATCTGATAAGGGCTTAATCTCCAAAATATATAAAGAACTCATGCATCTCAACAACAAAAAAACTAACAAGCCAATCAAAAAATGGGCAAAAGACCTGAACAGACATTTCTCCAAAGAAGATATACAGAAGGCCAACAGACACATGAAAAGATGTTCAAAATCATTAACTATCAGGGAAATGCAAATTAAAACTACAATGAGATATCACCTCATGCCCGTCAGAATGGCTATAATTAACAAGACAGGAAACAACATGTGTTGGAGAGGATGTGGAGAGAAGGGAACTCTCATACACTGCTGGTGGGAGTGCAAACTGGTGCAGCCACTATGGAAAACAGTATGGAGATTCCTCAAAAAATCAAGGATAGAACTACCATATGATCCAGCTATCCCACTGCTGGATATTTATCCAAAGAACTTGAAAACACCAATGCATAAAGATGCATGCACCCCTGTGTTCATTGCAGCGTTATTCACAATAGCCAAGACTTGGAAGCAACCTAAGTGCCCATCAAGGGACGAATGGATATAGAAGATGTGGTATATATACACAATGGAATACTACTCAGCCATAAGAAATGATGAAATCCAGCCATTTGTGACAAGATGGATGGACATTGAGGGTATTATGCAAAGTGAAATAAGTCAGAGGGAGAAGGTCAAATACCGTATGATTTCCTTCATTAAGTAGTAGATAATAACAACAATAAACAAACACACAGATATAGAGATTGGATTGGTGGTTATCAGAGGGGAAGGGGGGAGGGAGGAGGGTGAAAGAGATAATTCGGCATATGTGTTTGGTGATGGGTTGTAATTAGTATTTGGGTGGTGAACATGATGTAATCTATGCAGAAATAGAAGTATAATGATGTACACCTGAAATTTATACAATGTTATAAACCAATGTTACTGCAATAAACAAAAAATTAAAAAAAAAAAAAAAGAACTGCTGCTGCAAACAAAGTGACCATATATGTATAAGCCTATTTCCGAACTCTCTCTCTGTTTCATTTTTCTATATATCTATCCTGTGCCAATACTAGGTTGTCATGATTACTGTCCTTTATACTGAGTGTAGGTTCAAAAACTTTGTTCCATTTCAAAAGCAGGTTTGTTCTCCAAAGTCCTTTATACTTCCATATAAATTCTATAATTAGCTTATCAAAAATCTACAATGTTGCCTGCCAGGATTTTGGTTTGGATAGAGTTGAATGAATAGATCAATTAGGGGAGAACTGGTATTATTTTTTTTTTTATTTGTGAGGAAGATCAGCCCTGAGCTCACATCTGATGCCAATCCTCCTCTTTTTGCTGAGGAAGATTGGCCCTGGGCTAACATCCGTGCCCATCTTCCTCTACTTTATATAGGACACCGCCACAGCATGTCTTGACAAGCGGTGCCTCGGTGCGCACCCGGGATCTAAATCTGCGAACCCCCGGGTCGCCTCAGTGGAGCGCACGCCCTTAACCACTACGCCACTGGGCTGGCCCCGAGAACTGAAATTTTAACAACATTGAATTCTTTATTTCATGGAGAGTTAGATCGTCTTTAATTTCTCTTTTGTAATTTTTAGTGTACAGGTCTTACACGTTTTGTTAAATTTACTTCTAAATTATTTCGTAGTTTTGATGTTATTGTAAACAATATTTTCTAATTTTATTTTGCAATTGTTTGCTGATAGTAAATAGAAATGCAATTGCAGTGTGTTTGCATCCTGCAAACTTTTAAAATTAGGTTATTAATCCTAAATTTTTTTGTGAGTATTCCTTAGGGTTTTCTATATTTACAATCATGTTCTCTGTGAAAATACATAGTTTCCTGTTCTTTTCCATCTGGTTGCTTTTGTTTCCTTTCTTTGCCTTATTTTACTGGCTAAAACTTCCAGTTCAGCAATGAATAGAAATGGGGAGAGTTGACATCCTTGGCTTGTTCCTGATCCTAGGGACAAAGCGTTCAGTCTTTCCCCATGAAGCATTTTATGGAGCAGGAAGATCCAGTTACCAATCCCAAGTGAGGATTCCCACCATGTGGAGGATGGCAAAGAACATAAGAATACCAACCACCAAAAGAAGGAGCCCACAGACCTCGGCCCACTGCATCTTCTACAGGTTCGAAGTTGCCAAGGAGGACTAAACACACAAGCACTGGTAGAAACAATGTTTTGCTCACAGAAAGAAGAGACTACACACAGCAAGATCAGCATCTGTAGTGCGTGCCAGTCTCCCGTGCGAGTTTCTCCAGATAGCTGACCCAGGGTGATGGACTGCACACATCCCTTTCGTGCTGCAGGTGAAGACCACGTTCCTTTCCTGTGGGAGTGTAGCTGTACTGGTGGAGCTGGCCTGGTGCCACATAAGGCAAACACTTAAGCAATACAAGGAAGTTCACTGCATATCAAGAACAGGGGAAAAGTTTCTCCTAATAAAGAAAAGAATCTACAGCTAAGTGACAGCTCAGCATCCAGCTGCCGTATAGGAGAACATTTCAGGTCCAGGGCGCTGATTAGGCAATTCGTGAGAGGGGTGGCAGGTCACACAATGAGTGCTTCCCCTAAATATTTCTTGTTTCTACATTATGATGTTATATACAGGCTTATTTGTAAGTATCTTTCATCAAGTTAAGAATGTTTACTTCTATTTCTAGAGTTTTATTGGGAACAGGTATTGAATTTTGTCAAATGCTCTCCTGCTTCTATTGAGATAATCATATGGATTTTCTTATTAAGTCTGTTGTGCTGAATTACATTGATTGATTTTGGAATGTTGAACCAGCCTTGCATCTCCAGGATAAATCTCAATTGGTCATGACTTATTATCTTTTCCATATATTGCTGAATTCAACTTGACAGTATTTGTTAGGAATATTTTCATCTTGGCTCTAGAGGAATATGAGTCTTTTTTCTTTCCTTTTCCTCTTCCTCCTCCTCTTTTGTAATGTCTCTTTCTGATTTTGATATTAGGTTAATGCTAGCCTTATGAAATGAGTTGTGGAGTGTTTCTTCTCTATTTTCTGAAAAAGTTTATCCAAGATTGTTATTGTTTCTTCGTTAAATGATTCATAGAATTTACTAGTGAAGCCATCTGGGCCTGGGATTTTCTTATGTGAAAGTTTTTAATTACAAACACAATATCTTTAATAGACATAAAGCTATCCTGATTTTATATATCTTCTTATGTTCATTTTGATAGTTTGTGTTTTTCAAAGAAATTACCCATTTCTTCTATATCAGAAAATTTATTAGCATAAGTTCATTTATAATATTTACTTTTAAATGTAGCAATAGTTATGTCTCCTCATTCATTTCTGTGTTCTCTAAGAGTTTATCCACTTTATTGTTCTTTTTAATAAAGTCTTTTGTTTCACTGATTTTCTCTATTTGTCCATTTTTTATTTTATTGATTTCTGCTCTTATCTTTATTACATTTTTTCTTCTACTTATCTTGGATTTAATTTGCTCTTCATTTTCACTTTCCTAAGTGGAAGTTTAAACACTGATTTTAAACTCTCTTTTTTTATGTAAGAATCAAAAGTTCTGAATTTAGAAAAGCACTGTTTTAGTTGTATCCCACAAACTTTGATAATACTGTATTTTCATTTCATTTCATTTGGAATATTTTCTAATGTTCTTTCAGATTTTTTCTTTACCCATGAGTTATTTAAAAGTGTGTTGTTTAATTTCCAATTATCTTACTACAGTTAATTTCTAGTTTAATCCAGTTATGTATAGAGATTATATTCTGTACTGTGTCAAAACTTTTACATTTATTAAGACTTGTTTTATGTTCCAAGATACAGTCTATCTTGGTGAATAGTCTATGTATACTTGATAAAATTTTAATATTTTGCACTTATTGGGTATACTGCTATATAACTTTCAATTTAGTGGAGGTTATTGATGATGTTATTCAAGGCTACTATAATCCTACTGGTTTTCATTCTATTTGTTCTAGAAATTACTGAAAGATATTATTGTACTCTCCTACTATACTTGTGTCCATTTCACTTTAATTCTGTAAGTTTTGCTTTATTATTTTGGAGTTCTGTTATTAGTTACATTCATATTTAGGATTGTTTTGTCTTCTTGATAAAGTGACCACTTTATTATTATGAAATGCACCTTTTTGAGTCTTTGTAATAGTTATGCTTTGTAATATATTTTTGTATTAAAATATATTTTGTCTATTAGAATAATCATTCCAACTTTTTAATAATTAATCTTTATATGATATATGATTTTTCTTTCCTTTACTTTTATCTATCTTCATATTTTGAGTAATTTCTGAGTATTGTTTTTTACCCAATTTGGAAATCACTGGCTTTCAATTCAAGTGTTTAGACCACTTACATTTAGTGAAATTATCAATACACTTGGTTTTAAGTCTTCCTTTTTAATGTTTGTTTCTATTTGTATTATCTGTTATCACTTTTCCTTTTATTATTCCATTCTTGACTTCTTTTGGCTTGATTGAGCATATTTTTGTATTCTATTGGTTCATTGTCTCTTTTTTTAATTTTAATTTTGTTCTATAATTTATAATATGTACCTTTACCTTTTACAGTCTTCTCTCAAACGATATTAAACTGCTTCACATATATAAGAACCTCACAATCATATACTTTTGTTTTTACACCCCATTCTTTGTTCCTATTTTATCATACTTTTTTTTCTAAAATTGTTATAAATACCACAGTGCATTAATATATTGGCTTTCAGAAGTCAGTTATCTCATAAAAGAAGAAAACAAACAAGAAAAAATAGTCTTTTCTATTTGCCAACATATTTATAAATTCTAGCACTCTTTTTTCCATATGTCTGTTTATTTTTTCTAGCTATTTACATACGGATGGCAAATACAGTATCAGTTACTCTATTGTTCTGAGAAAAGAAAGTTCATAGATGTTTTTATTTTAGTTTGAAAGTTTTAAGATCAACATCCTACAGGAATTGCACATCATTTGACACTCTTAGATCTAGTATAATCTGTATAGGACAATTGAGGAAGTAGCCTCCAAGCACTATAGCATTTAAATTCCAAGTCTCCAAGTCTTAGATTGAACCTATAGGGAGTTGAAATAAAATATTACAGGCTATTTAGAGCGCCACAGTCCAGGAAATACCTTACAGACCAGAAGTTTAACAGGTCCAAACCATTTACAGTCAATAAACTTTCACTTTGACAACTATTACTATAATTTCTATGGTACATGAATGTTATAAAGTAATAATATTGCCAATATTTTAGATTTATTTAGTGCTTTTCCTTGGAGGTTTTCAACTATCTATGTTGTAGAATACCAGAGAATAGAATCCTATCAGAGAATAGAATCTGAAGAAAGATTAATGAATTTTGAACCCTATACGGAGAGTTTAATTGCTGAAACAATGATAATAAATCAATACATATTGATTACACTTTTTAGGGAAAAGAGCATGGTTTCAGAGTCAGACCGCAGTTTGTAACTAAATTCTTAGTAGCTATATGACCTTGGGCTTTGTTCTTGACTTCTGGAACCATTAATATATAAATCTGTAAACTAGAAATAATCACATAATGCTTGGATTATTGTGTAGAATACACAGGACAATGTATGAAAAGCTCCTATATTGTGTCTAGAAAAGAAGAGGTTCTCATTAAATTTCAGTTTCTCTTTCCAAAAGTTTCTCATATTACAAATAACATAACAGGCGCTTAAAGGTTAAATGACTTTCTCAATGTCAAACTGTTAGTAGTGTCAGAATTAAATCTCAAACCTGCTTTTAGTTCTAAAGATTTTTTTCTTTACTACAACACAGCTGCCTCAGAAGTAGCAGCAGGAGCTTTTTATAACAGTTTCACCATTGTTATACAGCATAAAAACTCAAAAAAGCAAACCCCTGCCTGGATACATAGATATGAAAATTATGTTGGACAGGTACTGTCTCATCACTGAGCTACAGTGTGAATGTTCTAAATTTGGGTTTTCACTGTCTCACCATTGGTGTAAGTAGTAACTATTACTACATAACCTGTCACTGAAAATAGCTGATTGCCCAAAACAACTTAAAAAAAAAGAAGAGCTTTATTTTTTATGTACTGTTTTGTTCTTACTATTATTGTTCTATTTAATTAATGAGATTTATTTCATAAATGAGATGATTTAAGATAAAAACACTTCGTCAAGACTGTGAACTTTCTAACATTGCTATGAGACTGAATTGATCCACTGAAAAGATGAAGATGTATCTCATTAATGCACTCTATTCTATTTCACTTTTTGTTTGCAGAGCATTGTGAAGGAATCTTTTTCAAATTTGAGTTCTTATAGAAGTTTCTAAAACTCCAAGATGTTTCCTTTCACATTAAATGACAGCTGATATTCTATATCTATTTCCTGAAAATAGATCCTGTAGATAAACTGAAGATAATTACAGATAATTTTGATTTCTGACCTTTTTTGTTTGTTTCTGTGCCCTCTATTATTTGAATGATAAAGGGGTCGGAAAAATATCCAATACATATCTCTTTGAACCTGAAGGTCCAGGTTCAAATATATGTACAGCCCCTGTTTATAATTGATAATCAGCAGATTTGTGGTTAAATATGGCAGCAGACAAGATACAAATGATATTAGGGAAAAACTAAATTAATCATGGATAATAATTAATATTAGAAAAAATAGAATTTTAGGTAGAAAGATGCTCTGATGAATATTGTAATAAATAAATTTTTCAGCTTTAAGGAATGTAGAGATTATATCTTCATTTCAAGGATTCATGGACCATTTGTAATAATTGGCCATAGACTAGACAAGGAGAAAATTTCTATAAGATAGAAAAGTATAGATGACATTATATAACTGCCACGGAATGAATATAGAAATTAAAACAAATACATAAATAAATAAAATGAAGGTTAGAAACTTTCCTAATAGCATTTTACTAAAAAAATCTTTTTTAAATTAAAAATATAGTTAGAAGCTATGTGGAAAATAATGAGATTAAACCATTTTGACAATAAAAGTTATGGGATATTCTCAAATTTGTGCTCAGAGGCAAAACACTCTGTTTAATATTTTGCTTATTAAACAATGCAATTAAAATCAATATTTAGAATTCAATTAAAGATATGAGGAACAACAATAGCAACAACAAAATTGCCAGAAAAAAAACAAGGCAGAACAAACCATAAAGATGAAAACAAATTAATGAACTAGAAAAGATAAAAAACAATCCAGTAAATTATAAATAAGAAAATACAGCAACATAGATGGAGCTAGTTTTTTACGTTGTACATTTTGCTTTTGCAAACGTTAAAAATTTGAAAATTTCAAGAACCAGATTAATTTTCTGGGAAATACGTGTCTATTCAAGAAAAGCAAACTACTTAAAAAGATAAATAGCCATGTAAGAAACAAAAACTTTATCAAAGAAATATCTACAAAAGCATTCCTGGCTCAGACAGTTTCAGTGTTTTAAGAAGTAGGTATTTCCCATATCCTACCATAACTATTCCACAGCATCAAATAAATGAAAAACCACGAATTCATTTGAGAAGCTAGAAAAACCCTAATGCTGATCCTATATCTTTGCCACAATAAACTTTAACCAAAACAAGCAAAACCTTAGCAATCTTAAAATAAAAATTCCTTAGTTGCCAAAATCCTTAGTAAAATACTTAGATTATAAATTAAACAATATCCACCCTAACAGTGACAATATCAAGAATGAAAAGCTCATTTAGTTTTAAGGAAATACATTAATATAATATGTTATATAAATAGATTAAATAGAATACGAGCATTTTAATAGTTTCTTGTGGCAGGCCGTGACCAGATCTACCACGCTGAAAACCTGAGGAAGAGCAGTGACCCACGAAGAACTAGGATTTGGAACTATATACTGATAGTGCAGAGAGAATCTTTTTTTTTTTTGGTGAGGAAGAGTGGCCCTGAGCTAACATCCGTGCCCATGTTCCTCCATTTTGTATGTGGGTTGCCGTCACAGCATGGCTTGATGAGTGGTGTAGGTCTGTACCAGGATCCAAACCTGTGAACCCGGGCCGTTGAAGTGGAGTACACCAAACTTCACCACTACCCACTCGGCCCACCCCGAGAATCTTTTTTATATGGTAATGGGATGAACTAAGTGCTTACATGCTCCCCTTCTCCCTGGCCCAGTTTCACTTCACGTCCAACCTAGAAGCCTCTAGTTTTGGACTCCTACAAGGCCACCAACTCTTCACTCTGATGAACTGGGAAGACATTGCAGAGCTACGTCCACTCACACATCCCCTCCAACCCCTGTGCGTTCTTTGCACTGCTTGTTTTCTTCTTCAGTAGAAAAGCAAAGTGAAAGCAATAATGATGCCTTGCCTTGTCTATAGCATCATTATTGTTAATGCTGGGGACTGGACAAACCCTTCTAGCTCATTGCTATAATAATGGTGGATAAAAGCTATCACCCATTCCTAATGCTTGCTTAGCATGTTATGGAGTCTTCTTTACATCTTCTCTAACCTCTAGAAAATTGCAAATCACGAGTGATACTATTAAGATCCAGAATAAGACCAAAGTTCTGAATGTTTTGCCAATGTAATAACTTTGGTAACAGAAACAAGATTTATAATGACTAGAAAGGAAGAAATAAAAATCTTTACTATTTTTAGACAAAATGACATGTGGAAAAAACAAAAAATTTATTATTTAGAACAAATTAGAGACTATATTGAATTAACTATGGCCACAATAAATGTACAAAAGCCGAAAATTTTCTATATAGTTCAAATAATCATTTGGAAAATGTAATAGGAAAAATTCAACAAAATTTATAAAATTAATTTGGATAATCTCAATTTAAAATATGTGGTATACATACATATGTATATATCAATACTATGTAATGTATAGTATTGAAACTTACAAATATGCAAATATGTATATACGTATATACTAACTAATGTTACCTAAAAAGCCTAAAAATAGACCCAGTTCCATAGAGAAACATACTGTGTAACATAATGGAAAGACATTATTTTAAAGATCTTAATTCTTCTAAAGTAATCTGCAATTTATCACAATTTCAATTGATAAATCATTTGAGGGTAGTTGTTGTTTGATATTGTCATCTTTTTTTTTTAACTTGGTAAAATTGTCAAGCCAAAGGTGTTCAGAATGACTCAGAAAAATTTTAAAAGAAGAATCTCATGGAAGGATTTGATGTAAAAGATGTTAAAACTTAAACAAAATTACATAATTAAAGTGTTTTTAGCACATAAACTGACAGAGATCAATAAAACAAACAACAATAGTCTTGAAATAAACATAACAAACATAAATGAATGGGAAAGATAATGCTGCCAAAATAATTTGTTATGCATTTAAAATCATACAGTATTTAATCTTTTGTGTCTACCTTCTTTCATTTAGCATATTGCTTTGAGATTCATCTATGTTGTATCTTTATCAGTATCCTTTTTAATGATGAGTAGTGTGTCATTGTGTGGCTATACCACAATCTGTTTAGTCATTCAGTAGTTGATGGACATTTAGATTGTTTTCAGTTTTTTGACTATTATGGAAAAGCTACTATGAGCATTTAAGGTCAAGTCTGTTTGTGGGCATATGCTTTTATTTGTCTTCAATAAATACTTCCGGAGGCATTTCTGGGTCATGTGATAGTGGTATGGTTAGCTTTCTAAGAAACTGTCATAATATTTCTAAAGTGGCTATACAATGTTACATTCCCATAAGCAATAGATGAGAGTTCCATTTGCTCCACATCCTTGCCAACACTTGGTCTTGCTAGTCTTTTTAACTTGAGACATAACAGTAGGTGGTAGGAAAGGTCAGGCTCTGGATATTTTTAAGGGTTCTGCGATCAGGATTTGCTCAAGTTTTGAATGTGAGGTGTGAGATATGAAGAAAGTGAAGGATGAATTCATAGATTTTGGCCTAAGCTACTAGAATAGAGACGCCATTAACTGGATGGTGATGTCTGCTGAAAGAGCAGGTGTTGGTACAAGATTAGGATTTCAGCTTTGCACATGTTAAGTGTGAGATGCTGAGCAGACATTAGAAGACATCAAGTAGCTCACAGAATATACGAGTCTGGAGTTCATGGAAGTGGTTAAGGCTGCAGTAATACTTGAGAGTCCTGAGCATATAGATAGTATTTACCCACCTATGATGCTTGGTGAGTTCAATACAGATGCAAGTGCAGATGGAAAAGAGAAGCTATCCAAAGACAAAGTTATAAGAGTTTGGGGATATGAGAAGGAATCTGCAATAGAGACGGAGAAGAATCAGCTGGAGAGTCAGGAGGAAACCTGGAGAACATGGTGCCCCAGAAGCCAAGTGAAGAAAGTGTCTCTGGAGACTGAGGTAGTCTGATCCAGAAATGACCGTTGGCTGTAGCATTGGAGGTCACTGTTGACCTAGACATGAACAGTTTGGCTGCAGTGGTGGAGGCCAAAGTCTGAATGGAGTTGGATCAAGAGAGGATGCGAGGAGAGGAATTGGAGCAGCCACAATACACATTTTCCTAGGAACTTTGCAAAAAAAAAAAAAAAAGAGAGAGAGAGAAGAGAAGAAATAGGTAGTAATTGAAAGGGTAAGTAGGGTGAAGATTTTATTCATTTTTTTAAAATTGTGAGATTTAATAGTATAATTGTATGCCACTGAAAAACAGCCAATATAGAGAGAAAGACAATAAATTTGCTTTATTCATTGTTGTTATTGAGAAAATGAGCAATATCTTATCAGGAAAATGGCTGAAGATAATTGACTAATCATAAGAATATAATTTTAAAATATTAATTATTCTTTAAAATTATTAATTAGATAATTATTCAATCATTCTATATAATATTCCTTCAAAATTTTTCGATCAATTTCTTAAAATCTATTAGACTTTTACAACATATATTCAAAGCCTTTTGAATTAGTGAGTTAAAGCCTGGGAAATGTTGCATATACCAACACAGCCACAATGGGAGCAGATAAGAAAAATTAAAGTGCAAACGTATGTAGGCTTATGCAGGCTGATAAAATGGAAATTTTTTTATGGGAGTGAATAAGTATATTTTGAGAGGAAAATATAAATATTCCATAATAATAAAATAGCAAAAAGAAGTCTTACTTGTGCTCTTTTATAAACCTCCTTCTGGGAGGGAAAATTCTATCCCTGGTTGTAATTTCTAAAGCATGATCTCAAAACCTAACATTTTACTTTGTGATCTTTAAGAGGATAATCAGAGTTGTGGATAAATAATACTCAGACAGGCATTTATTTTAGATCAAGTAGTAAATTATTATTGACCTTCTCCTATATTCTGTGAAGGATACACAAAATTATAAGACACAGTCCCTACCTTCAAGAAAATCCGGTTGGGGAAATTCTTTTAGTATGATTGTTAGAAAAAACTATGATATGATAGGAATGTCTGTTTTCTTTAAGGGATTATACTAGGAATGAAATACTTTAAACAAGCCATTCAAAGACCTGTTTTACAAACATGCATCATGAGTAACCTTTATGTTAACTTGAGTATCTGACAGTCGGAAAGTATCTTGACTTTTTCTGCCTGAATATGTATGTCTTATGAAGAGAGACGGGTTGGGGAGATGAACTTGTTTTGTTTGTGTGTTTTTTTGTTTTGTTTTTTTGCTTTATTTTGGAGTGGGGGAGGTTTGAGTATTTCTGACACACAAATAATTTGTGTTTGTAATGACCATATACTGAAGGTCAGCTCATTCTTCAGACAGGAAGCCATATACACTATTTTCCGGTTTTGCTGTTGTTAATAGTGCTTGCCTATAACCTGATTCTTGGGTAATTAAGGACTGAAAAGGTAATCAGAATTCAAGTGTGTTGAAGCTCACAATTGGGATTTGTTCTTAAAAGCCTTAGAAACTCAGAGAGAAACTCCCTCTGCATCCTTTAAAATGGTCCAAAAGTCTAATCACCAACTCGAGAGAGGATGCTGCAGCTCCTCTGAGTCTGGCAGTTATTGAGAAGACCCCTAGAACACCCTTCACATCTCTAAGTAAGTAAAGTTGCTTTCATTGTCAGTTTTAATAGGGTCTGGAACCCACCCAAATGTGACTGAAATCAAAGTGTCGTTTGCACGTCCTAAATATATCGTGCTAAACTTCATCCCTAAACACCAATCTACTGTTTATTTACCAGTTAACAGCTTATTTCATTTAGCCATGTAAAACAGGCTATATTTTTTTTCCATCATCATAAACTAGGGTTACAGTAACTTAGTAATATTTTAAAAGGGAAAATAAAATATAAGGGGGCAATTCCTTGAAATTTGGGGTTTCAGCCCAAAGGGTTCTGTAGTATTGCATTAATTAGGTAGATAGAACCATACAAGATTTCTTAGAAAAATATATTTATTGATAGTTTAATAATTAGATGATGAGGATCAATAAATCTTAGTTTTCCAGCCATCATAAATGGCCCCTGGGACGTTCCGTTAAGACAGCTAGAAGAATAATCAGTATATTCACCAGTAACCCAGTTAACAACTGGCTCACTTAACTTCCTTGTCCTTTATGTCCTCGTCCCCAAAAAGGACAAAGGGAAATAGTATTGGGTCAAGCCCTGATAAATCAATAACTTAATGCAGTTAGTTACACTTACTTAGTGCAGTTAATATTAAGAGCTTGTAAGAGTTTCCTTGTATTTACTTCTTTATTCCCACATCAGCCGTTACAGAACATTCTCATTTTCCACATGAAAGCCACAGGAGCCATTTCACAGCTCAGACCCAACAGACTGAACACCAAAAGATTAAGTGGCTAAGCTGCCTAGGATTGCTTGTTTAGCTTTGCCCACAGGATTTGAATTTGCACTACACTGTTGAACATCCTAAAATAATTTAACCACATCCCAAACACTGCATAAAGAAAGTCTGTTCCATTTCTCGCCTCTTTAGATTGCACGTCCTGAGCAATTTCTTCCAAATTAAATGCCATTTGGTTTGCGTTAGAATAATCAGGACAACTGCAAACATTAATAAGTCTGCAATAACAGCAACATTATTTTCTTTTCCAAATAGCCCTGCACATACCTAAGAAAGCTTTTCCATCCTAATTTGTTTTTTCTTTATTTTCAAAATAGATGCATCTCTGTCATCTGAGTATTATGATTCACACCCTGGTTTTATGATGAGATGAAGCTTAATATAAACACATATGTAGAGGAAAGAGAAGGAGGCAGCCTACTGAAGCAAGTTTGCCATTTGCAGGTTTGGTCTGGGTCATTCTAAGCATCATTGCATGCATTTAGTCATTCATTTATGCATTTAACAAGTATTTATTGAGAGTCCATAATGTGTCAGGGATGGTAAGAGGGGCTACAAAGAAAGAAAGAAAGAAAGAGAGAGAGGCATGGTCCTTCTCATTAAGGAGCTCAAGGCTAGTGTGGAGAAGATAAGCACTTAATAGATCATTACCAAGGAGTGTTGGATTGGAGAGGTACACTAAATGCTGCAAAGTCTCGTTGAAGAGATTTTTCTAAAGAAAGGCAGTCGTATTCAGCGCAGAGGGCAGAGGACTAACTCTGTGCTGCTCATACATTCAGCCTAAAAGTAAAGCTATTATGCTTTATTTGAGATCAAGTTGGCATTACTTCGGGGTCATTATAAAGTGATTTTGATGAGCTGCTTCAGTGCATAAAGGCAAAGAGGAAACCGAGGCACAGAGCAGCTATCTGATTTACCCCAGGGCAGAACTAGAAATCTGTAACTAATTTGGTAATTTCTATGAAGTGAGAAATTCCACTATATATAATACATTTTTAAGAAAATATTGTGTATAGCTGGTTTATCAGTAGCCAAGGGGACATGATAAGATGATTTAGTTTTGTATTCTAAAACAGATTGAAGGAAGTCTTTTTTTTTGTTTTCGATAAGGAAGATTCACTCTGAGCTAACATCGGCTACCAATCTTCCTCTTTTTGTATGTGAGCTACGGCCACAGCATGGCCAATGACAGACGAGTGGTGTAGCTCCTCACCCGGGAACCGAACCAGGGCCACTGAAGCAGAGCTCCCTGAACTTAACCACTAGGCCACTGGGGCTGGCCCTGAAGGAAGTCTTAAAAACGGGAAAGGCAACTCTTAATAACATCAACAATTAGCCTCCGAGGGACAAATCTAGAACAAGGATATATTCTAAGAAGCTGTTCATAGCTTCTTAAGGTCACTTCAAATCCAGAAACACCAAGTTTAATGTCAGCATTTTTCTGATATTGCAATCAGGTATTGACTACCGGATGTCACAAATCTTCAAAATGAGATTGCTCGGTTTACATTATATTTTTCAAGAAATAGTACAACTTTGTTACAATTTTTACATTTTTTCTTTACGTGTTTCATATATTTCAATTCTGTTTAAAGGACACAATAAAAATTGCTAACTTCTTTTTTACATCTTTGCATTTCCATTCCTCTAAAGTCCCCTGCAAGAAACAAATGCTTTAAGATATTTCACATGGCATCACGATATTTAAATCCACCTCTACTTTTCTAAATAGGTACCTGGACAAAGACTAGTATTCTTTTCCAGCCACTTCATTTATTAGAGAGCCTTCCAGTGAATTCATCAGTCTACTACTTGACCCACGTGGATATTGTTCTAACCTACATACTAAGACTTCTTTTCAAAGTTAACAATCGTGATTTCTAACATCACAGCAGTGTTTTTGTTTCTGCCGTGCTTCTTTGATATTGGCAGGAATCAGTTCAAAAGAATGCAACGTAGCCTTCATTAGGGGACTATGATACTCATAGACTCTGGGAAAGCAGCCAGGGGAACAATTGGTGAAACATTCAATGCAAAAGGTGTACCACCCTCTTTTACATTTTCACATGCCAGAGCTGACTGCTGAGGCATCAAACTAAAGATCCTTGCCCTAGTCTTTGTGGTGTTTGACTTCTCTTATTTCCTCAGACCTGAATACCTGTTTTTATTGCATTGCTTTCCACGTGATATGTTATGATGTTCTGAGATTTCACTTCAAGGCACTGGCAGGTTTCTTTTACATCTGTTCATTTACTAATCATGGAAGGGTAATGGAGAACGGGCTGCAGGGCAAGCCATGTGATAAAAATTGTAAAGATACTTATACCCTGCCAGAGGACACTTGGCCTGGAGACGTTCTTTGCCTGAGTCAAAGCAGAGCAGGAAGTTCATGCTCCTGGGACGTGAATTGCTGGCTTTTTTTCTTATTATTAGAATATAAGCCAAGCTAACAAGAACAAGAACTCTGTGAAAGAAAAAGCGCCAGCTCCTCTGGCTCCAGTGTTCACTTGTGAATCCACTGTTCCTGATCCATATTATAAAGAGCGAGGGGGACAGGGAGAAGGAGAAAAGAAGAGGTAAATTGCCTCGCACAGACATTGTTTGGATTAGCTAATAAAATCTGCTAAACTTTTGAAAATCCCTATCAAAAATCAGGCAATTAATTTTATCTCCATTTCTAATCAAGAGCAGCTAACACGAGTTTTCGGAGCAATGACAGAGAACAATTTGGTAACATTATTTGGTTAATCATAGTTTCATACTATAAACTTTAAAGTCTTCACAAAATTTAAAGAATCAGGGATTACCACATGAATATGGCAGAGTAAAATAACGACATTTACCAGTCTAATATAAAATACTAATTTAAAATACCATGGTTACAAAATAAAGCATGCTACACTTCGTAAAATTATTTGCTTATACCATAATCCCATATATCATGAATGCCTTGTGCATGTTTTAATATACATGTTTTTACGATTCCCCCCCAAATTGTTGTGTTATTAGGAATCTCTAAAAATGGGGTTAGAATTGTAAGGTTGTCGAAGTTTTAAAGGTGTCAAGAGGTTTGAAGTAATTTAATCCATCTTTTCTCTTATAAAACGGGAAACTGAGACCAGAAAGAACAAATATTTTATTCAAGGTCACAAAGCTAGCCAGCAGAGACAGGACTTTTTTCATTCCCGGGACTTTCAAGACACCACACTGCATCCAAAGACCAGTGGAGTTGGCAGCACTTTCCATGTGAAATTCAGTTCTTGCAACTTAGCCTACAAGGTATTGAAAATAGCATTGCAGATTTTATTGAATGAGTAACTACTGAAATAAATTATATTATATTTAATAATTACATATAGGTATATATAATGCAATTATTACAGTAAATGATATATATTTAATAAGGTACAGTGTTCAATGGGTTAAAAGAAAGACTGCAGAGTTACAACAAATAATTAAATTTCTACAAGATATTAGATGATTGCCAGTTTAAAATTTCCACAGTTCTTCAAGAAAATAAATGAGTAATGAATTTGAGAAAACATGGTATTGCACAAATGAATAAAAAATGCTTTGAAATGGTAAAGTATTATTTCTTAACTTCTTTCCTTGCCAAAGAGATCTTTTCAAGTGTTCAGTTACAATTCTTTCAACAGTGAGTGTAAATTGTAGAGACTTGTTTTTTCAGTTTCTCTCTGATGTGGTTGACTGAACACTGGATTGACACATTCAGTGGCCACAGAGACATCAATTGGAGTAATGATATAACAATAACAAGCACGTCTTCTTGAGAAATACTTTAAGGAGTAAGTAATATACTGAACCACAAAATGGAAAAAGGAAGGATGTATACACTCTTTAAATTTTTACGAACATAGTGAAATATAGACACGAACCTACAAAACAGGAAATAAAACAAAACATGTTTTCAGCTGACATTTGACACAAATGGATGAAATAAAAAGTGGGAAAAAAGATGTATATTCTATATATAGGAATGAACTTGAAACCAAAGTTGTAAGTTTATATAAAGAGTTCAAAATGAAGAGAGAGTCAATGAGCCAGAAGAACAGAAAAAGCCAAATGAAGATTATTGTATATTTAATTTAAAAGATTAAATGAAAAATGTTTAATAAAGGAAAGAAAACATTTTGACTTGACAAAGAAATGTGTCAGTAAGCAGAGACAGTGATGGACAATGTAACGAGACAGCCCATTTTAATTAAATTTTCAAAATATAAGCTAATCAAGATCTATATACGCCAAAGAAAAAAATGGAAAATGGATAGTAAGCCAGGACATGAAAGGAGGAATAAGAAGGAGTACAAATTATAGAAAAATATCAGTTCACTGAATTTTCTATTGACTAATTGCCCAGGGCAGCACTACTGGTAAAGGGATCAAAGTCATCAGAGGCTGACCAGCTCGGTGTCTCTAAGGCTTTATTTCTTGGCAACACAAGAAAAGTCAACTGGAGTCAGTTCACAAGAAGCTCAACAGTCATTTGCAACATAAATAAATAAAACACAAATTAAATAAATTCTATTTTCTATTTTCGGTTTTATTCTTCAAATCAACAGGGGGAAAAATTCTCTAGTACGCTACTTTTGTAGTTTAAAACATTTTCCTAAAGTTCAAATAATTCACATAAAACATCATTTTGTTTTGTAACTAAAACAAAACTTGTGGATTTGACAAGCCACTTGTTCAATAAATTTGTAGAAAAGAAAAAAGTTGGTATAAGCATGTATGTAGTTCTGAAATTTAGTCATAAACTCTTCTCAAAAAATTTCTACAGTACGGAACAATGCCAATAGACAAATAATTTCTGTTGTTTTCAATTTTCTGTAAAGGTAATTTAGTTATTCTATATTTCTCAATAATGACACTTCGATAGGATTTTCAAGTCTTTGTATTTAGTTTTTGCCAACACTGAGATAAAAATTGAGTATTTACCTTATGACATAGGACATTTCAAATTTTGTGTTGCTATCTAGTCAATCAGCTTGACAGCTCTATTCTCACAGTTGTTGTTCTCTCTTTCTTCTTTTTGATTGACTCGGCTTAATGGCTGACACAATGGCCCCTGACCAAAGGGAATGGTGCTTTTCCAGAGTTATTGTTTTGAATTCTATTCACAGTTAACTATGTCTCACTGAACACTTCCAATATAAACAAAATATTTGGATTACTTTCAAAGTAATAACGCCCAAAGGCAAAATTTAATATAAAACCCAAATTTTTTTTTATTTTTGCAATTCAGCAGAAAGACTTACAAAATGTTTAACGCTTGGCAAAATAACCAGGATCGATTTTTATTGTTGCATCAGGTCAGACACTTCCTTATCCAGTAAGCAGATTGTTCAGTTTTTGTTATTTTTTTTAAAGCACACTCTCTGAGAGGCAGATGCAACATCAGCTGTTCATGATCAATTCTTATGTAAATGTAAGAATGATGTACCCCCCCAACCAATATGGAGAGGAGTCACCTCAAATTGCTTGATACATCTCCAGCTAACCCTGTGGTAATTAAAGAAATCTCTATTATGCAGGATCCATGCTGCTTCAGTCATCAACTAAGCAAATTAATAATAGTCAGCTCCTAAATACTTCCCTGAATAACTTAGACTACGTTATAAGAGGATGATTAAAGACTCCAAGTTCTAGAAAATTTTTCTTCATCCTGTTCATTATCCACATAAAATCTCTATCTAAATATGAAATATTAGTAGGTAAGACAATCTGATCTTGGCTGTCACTGGTCTTTAAAGGAATTTATATCAGTCAATTCTTCTTAGGAATATTTTCTCCTACAAAATCATGGACAATTTATACATAGGAAGTTGTCTGGAATTTACCAGCTTCAAATGACTGGTTCTTAGGGTGTATTTCTAAACTCAAAGGTAATGGTTAATAGTCACAGAATATTATTTTTCCTGATGCATTACAGCTAGAGTTTCTATTTTTGCATCTGGAAATAAGATATCTAAAGTTATTTTAGCACTATGTCTACTCTTGGACAAAATAAAGGCAAGTTTCTGGATAACATAAGAAACAAAATTGTGAAATGAATGAAATGAGTCTAACTTGCAATATAAATATAAAGAATAAGATAGTGTTGCTGTAACCAACAGTCATTGGTTTATTCCTTGTTTCTTTAGAAATACTGGCATGGAAGTTTGAACTGTGTGTGCCATTCATCATGGTGTTTTGCCAGACCAGCGGTCAAGATCACATTGCTCTAATCACAGACTTTTTCTTCTTATACTTACGTTGCCTTCCCTTGTCTTTCTCATGGCTTCTAATATTCCCCTAATAAAATTGTAAGCTTTGGAGTCAAATCTAAGACTGAAGCTTGACTTTAAAAGTTTTATTACTTGTTTGACCTTGGTCAAGTTATCCTCTCTTAGCCTTGGTTTCTTCAACTGTAAAATGGTAAAGTTAGATGGGTCAACAGTGAAATGAGATACTCTGTGTATATGTCTACACACACACACGTGTGCGCGCATGGACACATAATTTAGCAGAATGCCCACCATAAAGTGTTCAATAAACCTTAACTGTCATGTTTTTTATTTCATTATTAAATTTGTAAGACATTTTAATTATTTTTAATAAACTGAGTGTATAATTAAATAAATACATTAAAATGCATGCACTCTTTAATTAGTATTTCATAAACACCTACCCTCCTTGACACTGTGCGGGTCTTTCGCAAACAAGGATCCAATAAAATAAGACTGTAGATTTTGAAGAGCATATAGAGTCTATCCAGGGAGATACCTATGTGAATAACTCACAATAAGGCAATTTAATAGGTATGATAGGAGAAAAATGACTAACGGAGCAAAGAAACACAGAGGAGGGAATGGTTCATCTTTTCCTTGGGGGATATTCAAGGGAGGTTCTATAGAAGACATAGCTCTTGAATTTGACCTTGAAAAATGAATAGGAATGTGCCAGTTCAGGAGGGGAAGGACAATTCCCAGCCAAGAGAATGAGAAATGTTTCAGAGGTGTTCAAGTACACGTTGTGCCTGGAATGTGAATTAGGCCTGGCTAGAGGACACAATGACCTCAGCTTTACAGAAAAGAAACAGTCTTTTCTGAACCTTACCATTGTTATTAATAGCAACATTACTGAAAATACACAATTCAGTCAGTTTTGATATTTCTATCCATCAGCGCTGTGATCATCTACTGCCAAATGTGGCCACCTTTGCTTTCAATAATGGATTTTGGAATATTTTGTTTCTGTCCATTTGCTCCAGTCATACATTAGCCAGTATGACATGACCTTATTTACTATCTTCTAGGCACTCCACACTTATTCCCCTTGCGAGAACATCATCAGCATCCTTAAAGGAGCTCATAGTCACATTGCTCTGCTGAATAAAAAAAACAATCCTAACATTTCAGGATTTGATTTCAAGAGTTACTATCAGCCTTCATAGACCTATCATCTCTCTCTTCTTTTTCATTATTCCAATCAGGTCCTCATTGACTGAGAATATTGACTTTATTTAAACAGCATTAATGGGATGGTTAAGATTGTGGATTCTGAAGCTTGATTGCCTGGGTTTTTATTCTGAGTTCACTACCCCATGGTTATGTGGCTTCAGACAAGTACCTTATCCTAGGTGTCCTTATCTGTAAAATGACAATATTACTAAAACTTCTCTAATAGGAATAAATGAGTCAGGAATAGGTGAGTTAATACATGTACAGTATTTAAACAGTATTTGGCACCTGAGTATCATTCAGTAGGTTTTTAGCTAATATTAGTCTTCCTTCTTCAAAATATAAATATCCTCCTTTAGATTATCATTTCAAATGATTTTTAAATGACCCATGATGATTTTGTAAATGATGCTTGAATGTATGCTTGTTCTAAAAGAGACAAGCAATAGCTAGCTTAATACATAAAGGATAACTGAAGCTCTCTCCTGAATCCCCACCACTCCTATTTCACACCTCAGAGGTAACCACTGGTCACAGTTTAACAAGTGTAATTCTGGTTCTTTATATTTGTTTCTTGAACATAAATTAGATCTTGCCCCATGAATTAGCCTGGCATTTAATTGTCTTTTACTTAACAATATATCATAGATAACTTTTCATAGAAACATATTAAATTCATTTATTTACCGAATATTTCACAAACAGCTAAAATGTACTATGCCTTTTTTAATTTGTTGGCAACAAAACATCAGAGAACATCAGGGAACAGAAATTCCTGCCCACTTAAAGCTTATATTCTCTTTGATGTATAGCTTATTCATTTCTAATGTCTACAGTATATCGTAGAGTATGAATCTAACCTAAGATCTTTTACCACTACTCTAGTGTCAGAAATGTAGATGATTTTCAGTTTTTTGCTAATATAATAGCACTGACAACCTTTATACTCATGTTCCTATGAGTTTTTAATTTTTAAGAGAGATTCAAAGAAGTGGAATTACCAATATGAAGGTTTTTATAGACACTACAAAATTATCTTCCAAAAAGACTTACTCAATTGACACTCTTATCCAGAGTGCTTGAAAATGGCTATTCCCCCACATCATACAAATCGACATCTGCAAAACAATGTCTACAAAAATGCTAATACAAGTGCTACAAAAAGAGTTTTCTTTTGGTCAAATAAATTTGAGAAACATTGTAGTTTTCTTTACTGAAGTTTTCATGCTTTAGTGCATTATAAATATCCAATGTGAGTGCATAACATGCAGTATTTTTTCACCCCATATATATTAGCAAATTGGGGAGCAGCGTCCTGTCTGTTTCCCTGTGACAAATGATGCGTGAATTGCTTAGAATTATGCCAACCCTTTTAGACCCATAATATCTAGGAACAACGTAAGTTGTCAGAATCTGGAAAATGGTGTAAAGCTTTTTGTTATTTCTCCCCACTATGTTTTAGGTGAAGATAGGCTATAGTAATACTCTCCAAAATATTAATAGATGAAATATAATAGAAGTTTACTTCTTACTCACTTAGCAGTACCTGGTGGCTGTTCTTGGAGAGCTGGTTCTCTTCAGCACATGGTGATTCAGGAACTCAAGCTTCTTCTTTCATGGAAGTCTTCTGTCCCCTAGGGTCTCATTGTCATCTGTACGCCAATGGTGGACAAGCAAAGTGAATATGGAATAGGCCAACCTACTTCTTCAAAGCCTTGCTTTAAGTTGGACACACCGTTTCTGTACATTCATTGGTAAGAACTATACACGTTGCCATACCTAACTATGATAGGCTCTGGGAAATGAAACCTAATTCTGCACCCAGGAAAAAAGGAAATGCTTATTGACTAAAAATCACCAGTCTCTGATACTTTTAACAGGCCCATAATAATAACGTGGCTAACAACTATTGAACATTCACTGTATGGCAGACTCAATTCTAAACACTTTACTTGTAGTAGCTCACATAATATTCCAAACTACTGTAAGAGGTAGGTACTTCCATGTCACAAATTAATAGGTAATCAAGATCACATAGCCTGTGAAGTGGTGGAACCAGGATGGAAACCCAAGCTGTGTGCCCAGCCTTACTGCTGTGCCATACTGCCTCTCACCCATGCAGTGAGCCCCATAGACCAGCATACTGGGGTCATTGTTCCCTCTAGTCTCCTACATGGTCTTCTTTGCCTCAGTTCCCTCTGACTTTTTCAGTATTATCCTTCTCCCGGGGTCCTGGCTCCATTTTGGAGAGTGGATATTAGATTCTTCATATCTAATACTTTCTTAAAAGACACTTGATCTCTTTTTTTTTTGTGAGGAAGATCAGCCCTGAGCTAACATCTGTTGTCAATCCTCCTCTTTTTGCTGAGGAAGATTGGCCCTGGGCTAACATCCATGCCCATCTTTCTCTACTTTATATGGGACGCCGCCACAGCATGTCTTGACAAGCGGTGCATCGGTGCGCGCCCGGGATCTGAACCCGTGAACCCCAGGCCACTGAAGTGGAGCGCGTGCACTTAACCACTATGCCACCAGGCTGGCCCCTTAAAAGACACTTAAGCTCATCCAGATAATTCACAGTTCGAAACAGCAAAAAGGCGAACTTTCTCTTCCTAATATTGGTCATGTCCTAGAATATAATGTTAATAGTTGGTTATGAAAAACCTCTCTATATGCTTTCTCCATTTTACTATTTAACTCTCTTCTAGGAAGAACCAGTCACAGTTTTCCTTCTACTCTCTGGTTATGATCCTCCCCTCATCCTTCTTGAAAAGTTTTTCTTACTCTGACCAAACTTAAATATTGGTGTTCCTTGAAATTTACTTTATGCGTCCTCTTTTCTTTCTCTTTTGGAATAATTATATTTACTCCATGAAGTCAATTAAAATCATATCTGTTTTCCAACCTAGGGCACTAGTAAGTCTAGTTGTCACGGGAGGGGTGGTGGCTACATAACACCTAATAGAAGTAGAGGGTACATCAAAGCATCTAGGATGCCTCTGCAAATTAATCTTCCTTGACCTTCTCTGCACCAAAAATTTCTATATTCTCATTGTAGCAGTTAGCTATTGCTCTAATAGTGCTGAGAAACAAACCACTAAACTAAAACTCAGTGACTTCTCACACACCCGAGTCTGCAAGTTGGCAGAGTAGTTCTCCTTCAGATTGTAGGTCTGTGGGTTGATTGGGACAGGTTTACTCCATGTGTATCTCATAGTCCTGAAGCTGGCAGGCTACTTGAGGTCTGTTCTTGTACTGACGGATAAATGCAAAGGGGCAAGTCCAGCCATGACAACACATTTTCCACCTCTGCTTGTAACACATTGGCTAAAATCCCATTGGTCAAAGGAAGTCACATGCTGAGCCCCAAATCAAAGGGTAGGCAAGTATACTCCATCCTAGTGAGGGGAACTGCAAAGTCACCAGACCCAGCGTATGGATACAAGAAAAGGAGAAGAATTGGGAAAAGTAGTTCAATATGCCATACTCCTATTTTGAAATGTACAGGTACAGTCAGTCACTTTGGTTGATGTGTGTATCCTGAAATTTATTCCAATGTGTCGGGGTAGGAAAAAGCATGAAAACCTCTGGTATAATTGCTGGTTACTGAGCTTATATCTTTGGCTCAGGCCCCTCTTCTGAGGTTTAGATTGTTTGTTTGTTCATTCATTTTTTCAGCCTGTGTTTGTTGAGCGCCTACTAAATATAAAGCATTGTATAAGACACTGGGGTATAGAAATAAGGAGAGACACTCGTGGCCTTGTTGCTGTGAAACTCAGACTATAACAGGGAGACTTATATTAACAATAATTAATTACTAAATTAAAACTGTGAAAGGTGCTTGAACAAAGACAGTCAGTTGTAAATTAAGTGTTTATAACTGGGGCTATGACCTACTCTGTTAT
This sequence comes from Diceros bicornis minor, assembly GCF_020826845.1. Lineage (NCBI taxonomy): Eukaryota > Metazoa > Chordata > Mammalia > Perissodactyla > Rhinocerotidae > Diceros > Diceros bicornis. The sequence goes on along the minus strand of NC_080743.1, from coordinate 19,249,899 downwards.
AGTATAAGGTGGGTTCACTTGAAGTGATATTTCAGCTTCTGTGGAAGGCTTAGTTAAAATTAACTAGGTGAACTATAGGCAGAAGAAAAGCATATGAAATGCACCCAAGATAGGATGGGAAATGGTAACAAAATTCAGCTGGGAGAACACAGAAGAAAAAAAAGAATGGCTCACAATGACCAAAAGAATAAAAAGCATAAGGTGATGACCAGAAAGTCAGAAGTCAGATGCCTAGGGCCTGAGTCTAGTTCTTAAAAGTAATGGGCAGTCATTAAAAGGTTTTGAGCAGAAGCGATATATGACCAAATTTGCATGATCAGATTGGACCTAATAAGAAAAATAGGGAATATCAGTTAAGAAATTATTGCAGTTTTTCATGAAAAAGGTTAGAATGGGCTGGTGGTAGGGGATATAGATAGATGTGAACACTTCTAAGAGAGAGTAGGTGGTATAATTTACAGAAATTGGTGATTGAATGGACATGGGGATCTAGGAGGGAGGGGTCAAGAATGACTTTAGGTATCTAGGTTGTGCAATTTAGTGAATGCTAGTACCATTTGCTGAGAGAGGGAAAATTAGAAGAGGACCAACTTTGTGGGGAAGATCACGAATTCAGTTTTGAAAATGTTGAAGATAGAGATGAAACATCCAAGTGTAGATGTGGATGACCTAATTAAATATATGAGTCTGGAAGAGGACCAATTTCATGGGGAAGATCATGAATTCAGTTTTGAAGATGTTGAAGAGAAGATGAGGCACCTATGTGTAGACGTGGATGACCTAATTAGATGTATGTGTCTGGAGCTCTGGAGGAAATAACCAGACAAGAGAAATAAATTTGAGAATCATTAGCATGTAGATGTACTTGAATCCATATGTGTTGATGAGATCACCTTGTAAGAGAGGATAGAATGAGAACAGGACTGAATGGCAAGAGCTTATGAATGTCATTGAAAGTCAGTTTTAGGAAGAACTAACAAAGATGAGAGAGAAGAGAAAAGAGAGGTCTTCTGGAAATCAGTTGTGTGTGATGACCCAAAAACCAAGGTAAGAGTATATTTCAAGAAAAATGTATTAATAGTGTTGAATACTGCGGAGAGACCAGTCGTGACAGAAAATACTACTGATTTGATTACATGGCAAGGGATTCTCTAACTTCCTCAACTGGATGACTTTTGTACTTCTCCTCAGCCCTCTACTCCAAGAGTCATGTCAGGTCTTGTTCTCTAATCCACTCATGCCCCCAGATTGCTTTTCAAAAATGACTTCTTCTATTTCCAGGTCATGTGTTCAACTCTTCCTAGTGCAGCCATTCTAACATGTAATTGTGACTGCATATTACGAGTCAATCCATTAGTATCTTGTTTTGTTGTATTTTTTCTAATTCAGTTTACAACATTCTGGCCAAAACCCCACTCACCTCTACTTTCATTAAACCGATACGGCAAAATTTCAACCCTGAATTCACACAAGTGTGCATTTTTCCATGGTACTCTGGGTCAGCTGAGTACTCTTGGAGAAAGCCACTAACAGGGGAGAATGTTTCTACAAAATATTTTTAATCCCAGTTTCATCTGGGCCTTCAACACTGCCTGTCAGTTTTACAACGTTTCTCTGAATAGTCCATTTCCCTAGTCTCCACAATAGCCCACAGCAGGAACACAATAAAAAAATCAGTGGATAAAAGCTTTCCAATGCTTCTCCATTCTCATAAAATCACCATTGGCCAGTGGCTTTTTCATTCTTAAAAGATGATTCTGACTCCTACTTCATCCATCAGATGAGAGTCACTCTGCTGCTTGCTCACAAGCCTAAAAACATTCCTACATCTACACTCATCTTTCCTCATTACCTCTAATTTCAATACATTAGGTACTCGTTCTTCAATCTAAGGCCAAGGCTATTGTATAAACTTTGGATCCCATTTATTCTGTACTTCAGAAAACTGCATTGCATGACTTTCCTTTTACTCTCTGTAATTTCAATTTTGACACTTCTCATCAATACTTAAAATGCTTAAATAGTCACTATCAAAAAAAGAAGCTCTCCCTTTTGGTGGATGCTGTGACTAATCACTCAGATTGTCATCTTCTGAACCTAGACATTCATTCTACTAGTTGCCAGAAGTACTTACTGCTGATGGCTCACAGCTGAGTCCCTCCCCAGGCCTCGCCATAAGTAGCTTATAAAAAGAATCTCATCTCCTAGATGGAAGAATGAAAAAGCTGAAGATTAGGCCCAGAGCTTAATTATAAGGGTAGCTGAGCTCTAGAGAAGGTTGAATTTTGACTCTGCAAGTCTGTTATGCCAAAGTCAGGGCTCTGATTAAGAAAGAGTGGAACTTGACATTTTGAGATGGGAACATCTGGATCAGTGCACTCAAAAATTTTAATCCTCAGGTTCTGCTGAACCATCTGGGCCTCCAGAAATGGCATGTTTATTCCTCTTAAAGGCTAGTTCTAACAGTCAGTTGAAGACAAGTCAAAGGCCTCTGTCTTGCAAGATAATGTGCATACCGCTCAGGATTTACTCTTACCCCCTCTCCTGATCACCAGACTAATACATAAGATCAAGGTACAATATAACTCAGTTAGGGATGAGTACATCATGAGCTACTGAGTACATCAGTAGCTACTGAGGGAGGAAAGAGACTATACCCCAAAGGAGCTAGAGAACTTAGCCAATACACCACAGAGGCCAGGGAAATAGGTGTGGTTTTAGATCAGGTGGGTTCTGGGTCCAGGGAAGAGGTGGTGGAACATAAATTTGGTAAGAGAGGGTTTCTCAATATGGGAGCACTTTCCCTTGATACAGCATTTAATACCTTGGTAAAAGTCCTGGGAGATGGCGCAAAAGCTCTGCTAGAACGGTTCTTAGAAACTGGGAGAAAGTCATGACCAATACAAAGTGAAGTAGAAATGCAGAAATTAGCATGAAAAATAATGGAAGAACTGGTCAAAAGGCTCAGAGAATTAAGTATCGTGGGAGAGCTATACCCATAAGGCTGGAAATACCACCAGCCAACTATGTTCCACCAGGGGTCCCAGAGGACACTCTACTTATCAAATCATTAAGGGGTGTTCCAGGAGTCTCAGTGGTAGCTGGCCTTTCTAGTCCAGGACTGATTATAGGAGACGCTATTACAGAACTGGGCTTTGTGATGATAATGGGGATGATAGGACCTAAAATAACAATGATAGAGGCTAGGAGGGAGTGCTTAACCATCAAAGCAGTTGAGTACAGTTATCTCAATGAGCAGCAGGTTGGAATGGCATTGGTAGGGGTCAGGGCTGACTCACAGAGAGGTATGGAGATGGTTTATAGAACATAGTGTATGCAAGGGCAATGAAAATGAGCAGCCAACAAAGATATGCTCAAACTAAATGATCAAAAGAAGTCAAGATTGGATGATGAGGAGGCTAAGGAAACTGCCATAATAAAAAGTCACGATCCAGGGCTGGCCTGATGGCATAGTGGTTAAATTCGTGCACTCTGCTTCGGCTGCCTGGGGTTCACAGGTTCGGATCCCGGGCGCGGACCTACTTACCGCTCATCAAGCCATGCTGTAGTGGCGTCCCATATACAAAATAGAGGAGGATACAAAATCTCTAGTGTAGAGATTACACTAGCTCAGAGCCAATCTTCCTCACCAAAAAAAAAAAAAAAAGTCATGATCCTTTGTCTACTTTCCAGACTTGCCAGTTTTCAGATCCAGCACCCATTAAGTGAAGGAAAGGCTGGTTCACCAGGAGGAACTACCCTGCAACCCCATGCCAAATATTTATAATACTTTAGGCAAATTACAAACTCTTTGTCTATTTTCTCTTTTATAAAATAGGGGCAATAACAGTGTTTTCCTCTTGAGGATCTTACGTGGATTAAATAAAATAATATATGTGGCCTTTGATAAATGCTTAAAAATATTAGATATTTATTTCATTAGTAGAAGTACTGCTATTAAGTGATTACCTGTTTTATTTATACAATTATAAACTTAATAGTTGTCACTAATAACACACAGGAATAGTTCTTTTTAAAAAATGTCAGCTTTGACTCACACATACATGGTGCAGTGAAATTCAGTGACCACCTAACCAGTTGTTTCATCTCTTCCTTGGGTTCTTCTGCACAACCTATCTTTTATCTAATCTCTTTCAACTTTTGAACTGTGCTGCTTGATCTTTCAATTCTTGATCTGTAAGAAGAATATAGTTTTAATAATTCACCCTAAGAATCAGATCATGTCTATCACTCAACCTCTTTCTGATGCCACCAACATAAAGCTTCTGGATTTCGTTTTATCATAAATATTTCAATAAATCCATAGGTAGCTTTAGAGATTTATTCTTGAAAAAAAAAAGTACATCCTTAGAAGTTTAAAAAAAGCCCCTTTAATACTTTTAAAGTTTAATAATTGGGCCAAAGCTAATCCTTTTTTTTAATGAATTGTGGATATTTCCATCTCACTCAAGTATACTTTTTTTCAGATTATGCTAAAATACATAATTATTTTAAAAAGCAGGACAACAATTTTTTGGAAGCTTTATTTTTTGAAAATGAAAGAAAAGTTTAAAAGGAGTAAAAGAGATAACCCTGTATAACTTGTCTTTTGCAGGTTCTGAGAGTAATTCTTGGCAAGAGAAGAAACGGCAGCTAAACAGAGTCTTCTGTCAGAGGCAGAAACTAAAGTAACGCAGTTTTCAATTTAAATAAAGACTAATAAGGTTAAAATTTGCAAACTCACCTAACTTTATATTTACCCCTCATGCTGGAGAGCTAACTTACTGCCACCATCTGAAGAAAGGTCACACTAAGTTTAATTACAGCACTAGTAAGTCATTTCACTTTTGAAATATTTACTGAGCTCAAAACACATGTTCAAAGGAGGGCCTGTACTAGACACCATCAGTCTACGAGTATGAATAAGTTTGATCCCTTCACCTAAGGAGGTTAGAATCTAATTGGGAAGACTACAGGCATGCCATTAAACTTAATAAAAGGAAAACTCAGATAATAGATTATCTCTTATTAGAGTTGGAAGATTTGGTGGGGGAGTTGGCATTTCCGCTGGACCTTGACTGGAACACCCTCCCTCTTACAGATGGAAATGATGGTAAAGGGCGAGATAAGAAAAAAGAAATGGGTGCGACTTGAGAGGCACAGGGCATGGAATAGAATGCTGAGCAATCCCATGGGGTGAGACATTAGTAGTGGTGATAATGGTGGACTGAAAACTAAACCTAGCTTGGTTGGAGTCCTTTCCTTTGAGTATTTCCATACGATACTCAGGAATTTAAAATTTAAGTCACCATCAAAGGTTGTTTGTGAGTTTTATTTGGTGGGGGTGGGGAATAGTGGCCGCAGGAGTAATACAGTAATGTGATTACACTTGTGCTTAGAGAAAATTACTATCAAAGAATCTAAGTGATGGATACTGACAGCTTTCTTTTTAGAGCAAGTTGGTAGGAACTGTGAATGTCCAAATTACTACCTTTATTCCTTTTCATATCCTTGTCCCCATGTATCTAGCATAGCCTCTTGTCTGATATTCAATACATGTTTGTTGAAAGTCTTTAGTTTCAAGAAACCTACATGTAAAGGCATAGCTGTAACACTCTAGGGAATGAGACTGCTTCTACCTGGTGTTCAAAACAAAGAGCTACAAATGTAACACCAAGGGGAAGAACCTAATTTTGACTAGGAGCACTGAGCAGGAAAACAGTGAGTAAGGCTTTATGGAAGAGGATGTATTTGAGCTGGACTTAATTCATTGGTAAAGGCCTAAAGCAAAACAATAACCATGAAACTAGAACTTCTAGGAGAGATCATCAGTGCCTAAGAGGGAGTGGCCAGGGAGTTGAGAGAAAGAATCCTAAAATGGATATGGATATCCATCAATTTCCCAGAGCCAAAGAACTGTGCAGTCCGTAGAGACACAGATTAGGGGAGACTCAAGTTTATTCTATCACCCTCTGCTTAAAGATGTGTATCTGTCTGGGTACTGACAGGAAATACGTGACACACTCAAATTGTATAAATTGTGGAGAGTGTAATAAAGGGACCATTTACAAAGATGTGGATAGGATGCAGGGAAAGCACAAAAGATACTGTCATACCCTGGGCCTAGTAGCACTGGATACTGTTATCATACATAGCCCTCATGCAGAGAAGAGAGTTACACTAATAGAAAAGCAGAAAGAGCTGTGAGGAGAGGGCTCTCTGTCAGGAGTTTCTACCTATGGTCAAGGGATCCAGCCACAGAGAAGAAACAGAGATCCCCCCTCTTGCTCCTTCCATCTGATCCCTTGCTGAAGACCCTCATTTACTTACAAACAGGAAACCAGTGGGTAAGGTAGGCCATACCAAGGGGTGGGACTGTTTTATGTAGGCCATACAGTCAGTCTCACTGGGCACAGAGCTGGGTGAGAGTGTATTTGAGGGAAAAATAGAAGATGTACAGACAGCATGCAGAATCACAGATGATTATCCTTGACAAATCACAGTTACCACAAAAATACTAAGACTAAACAAAGTAATACATACCTACCTAGATTATCATGAGAAAATATTATTCTTCTTTTATGTTATATTTTGAAACGCCAACTTACCCTTGAAAATTTCTTCTGCTGTATGTGACACTCACACCTAGACACGCAAACTTAAAAATAGTATGCAAATATAATTACAAAACACAGTTTGTATATTACATGTGCATTTTCTTAAAAGCCACCCAGCTAGTGACTAGATTTTTTATTTGCTATGTAGATTGACAGCAAATGTGCCCAAATTTGTAATATGAACTTCAAAACACAGTTATCTTTTACCCTTGCTGTCTCATCTCATGGAAGACCCATTTCACCAAAACGAAACATGGCAACAAATTTTTTTTCAAATACTGAGATAAATAAGGCACTACTATTTATTCAAAACGTAAAATATTTGAATCATTTCTCACCACGTGAGATTTCATAAGATATATTTTATAATCTTTAAATTATAAAAATTACAGTTCTGAAAATGTCTGCAAATAGATTTGGAATATAGGTTATACAATTTATTTATAAATTGCACATCACAGGGCCAGGTCAAAAATGTAAAGACCTGAAGAAGACCACACTTGACTCTTCAGGGCTACACAGACTATATAACAGGGCCTGAAGCTGGCTAGAATCAGCGAGTCTGTAATGCCATAGAATTAGGCATTTTTATTACAAAAAATCCAAATTAAATGACAAAACAAAAACCAGCACTAACTTAAAGCTTCTTGATTTTCTATTAAAAGTCTCAAAGATGAAAATATAAATATACTTCAAGAGCGATGAAAATTATTTATTTATTTTCTCTCATTTATTTCACTCATTTATTCTGATGTGAAAAATCAGAAAGGGAGACTGTTCTTAACCCATAGTAACATCCTATATACCATAAGCAAAGCATTAAAAGTTCAATTTCCATTTCAAAACCCCTGTTTTCATTCTCATTGTTCATAGTTGCTTTGATGTTCCTGCACTCTGACAGAGAGTATGGTTTCATTTGGGGAAAGGAATCAATTTCTCGATGTAAATTGTGATTTACACACTTCTCTTCCTCACCTATTTTGAATTGATTTGATTCTAGAAGCACTAAGACATCTGAGAAACACTGTTTTGCTTGATTTAATAAACACTTGGAAAATGGCTTGTTGCATAAGCCCTAGACGAAAAACTAGCAATCTTGAAGGAATGCATTTTCCTTTTCTTTGTCAGAGCCTTTCTTAGTGTTCATGGCTCTGCTCTTTAATTAAGGTACAAAGGGATTCTCAAGTCAAGAGGAAACCAATATCTCTGCAGAGGGAATTCATCTACCTTATAATAACCTATTTTCAGGAAGCACTTAATTTTGGCTCCAAAGTATGGTTTATTAAAATTCATTATAATGTTAAAGTTGACAGAACTCAGAACTGAGTCATTTCCAAAGGCTCAGAGCAGTAAGAGTGAAGTAGTTTATTTTTAGTTATATCAATTGATACAGTTATATCAATCAAAAACAATCATACTTTTAATAGTCTCTACAGAGAAGACACTGCATAAGTTTCTCCAAAAGGTAAATATTTAATAATTCAAGTGGTTTAATTAAAGAAATAACAGAAGGTAATGGGGTGAAATTTTGATCATATACCTTGTGATAAGTTCTCTGTTAAGTATTTCACTTTCTTATATAATACTCCAAAGCAATCAGTATGTTCATTTCAAGACAAGAAATATGGAACTTTATGGCAAACACTTTCCATTTTCTTGAGGACCATTCTGCTCACCACGATTAGAACATAGCCAAAATCTCTCAGACAATCATCTGGTAATCATCCATTGAAAACCCTGTTTTCTGTCTTGGCAAAAATAGATGTCTGAGCAATTCTGAATCGCTATAGCTCTTGGATGCATCCCTCTAAATCAGGATAACCCCACATGCAGTAGGAGATCTTCACTGGAGGAAGAGAGTTGAACGCTGACCAGAAAATTTGCCATACTGGTAATCTTCTGTCAGGTAATATTCTGGAAATCAAAGGACACCAGATCAATAGCTATTTGTGGGAAAACAATATCAAGCCTTGTCAAGAAGAGTCTGAACACATAAGCTTCTGTTGTCTAGTCTTCTTTACAGAAATCAAGTCAGGTTGGTGGGGGCAGTTTTTTCTGATCAAAGTTTTCACCGATGTACCACCATGTTCTTGTGGTAAATACGATCTAAAGGACTAACCTGGGAGCGGGATTTAAAACAACTCTTGGGTCAGAATATGAAATGGGATCAGTACAAACAGAGTTACCAGAAGAAATATTGGAGAAATGAGATGAATGTAATGCAACCAATTTGATTTGTTCATATGTGCTAATAAATATGATATGTATTGAGCAAAGACTTTCTATTTTTTTCCATTCTAAGGTGATTTTTCTCTGTGGAAAGTGCTGGTGGCACCACTGTGTACATGCAGTCTCTTTTTCTTCTCTGCGTTCCTCATTTTACCTTCAAAGTCAGGTAACTGTGATACAAGAGATGATAGTTAAGAGTTCTCGCATCCAAGGACAGAAAGACATGTGTTTGCGACCCTCTGTTCCATCTCTTAACGGCTCTGTGACTTTATCCACTTATTTCATATGTCTAGTCTTAATTTCTCTCATTTATAAAATGGTGATAAGTATGTCATCATAAGGATTATAAGTAATATAGATAACTCATGTAAATTTTCTAAAAAGTTCATGAAACAAAGCAAGGGCAAAATACTGTTGGCTAAGATAATAAAAATTGTTATCATTTTGTACATTTTCATCAGAGACACAACTAAATTACTAGTTGAAAATATGAGAAAATCTCCCAAAGATTTTAATTAAATAGCAACGTTTTGAACTTCATTACCAAGGAGGTTTATTCATCCTGTTCATGATTTTGGTACAAAATCAGAAAATATTTCATAGTCAGTCACTAGGCATGATGAAGCTTTTCTCTAATTATCCAGAACAAACTTCTAGAAAGACACATCGCTGGGTAACTGCCATGAGGTTAACCTGGCAGTAGCTCTGAGTAAACGATCCAGAGGCCTGACATGCCTGTGAGGACCCAGCTGTAGTGAGCCATGGTGAGGCTCAAAGGAGCCTGGCATAATCACAGGAGGATTTTCCAGTAGAGAGTCAGAAGGCAAAGCAAATAATTTTAAAATAAAGAAGAATTTTTAGTTTAAATAAAAAGAAACACTCGGAGATCTTCGAATGCCATGTGTAGTCTTATATCACTGGGCCTTTATATACATGGTTGTCTCCCCCTGAATTGTCCTATCCTCACCTGGCCATCTTCTATGTGTCCTTCAAGACTCGTCTCAAGTGTACTTTCCAATTTATCAGGGTTGGCATGCAAAGTACATGCTGTTTGCCACCCCAGATTTATAACCTGTCTTCAGGTTATAAATGAAAAGAGTATTGGGTTTGAATCAAAAGACCAGAGTTGAGGTTCTGGGCCCAGCACTTATAATCTCTATAACCTTGGGCAGATCTCTGATTGAGCTTCTCTCAGCCTGGATTTCCTCATCTGCAAATTGATCATTTTAATACCTTCTGTGCCTATCTCATAGAGATGGTACAAAGATCAAATGATAGAAGTTAGGAAAGAAATTTGTGACTATCGAGCCCCTCTATGAACGTAAAGCAGACTTTTTTATGGTTGATACATTTAGTCAACTCAAAGGCAAAATTCTTCAAATGACAGAGAAAATACTTTAATATGAAATTTTACTCTCTCTTCATTTTAGGAGCATAATCACATTTGATTTGTCTTTCTCTAGGGACTTTGATACCCCTCCCCTGATGGTGGAATTAAGATATATACTTTTTGAGAGATAATGCTCTACAACCCTGTACTGAAAACTTTTTCTCAAATTAGTTTAAACTATATTCTGAAAACAAGTTTTAACAGCTATCAATCATCAATGTATCCCAATGTCATTTAACATGCAAACGAAACAACGCAGTTTGTTTAAATGCATTTTAAATATCTCTTTATGCATTATAGTCAACATTTTTTCTTACGACAAGCACAACACTCTCCCATTTGCTGTATCTGATATGAGGCCAGCTTGTTCTACACCAGCACCACTGGGGTTCTGGCAGGAGAGAAGAAGGAGATGAAGAAATACTAGATTTAGAGTTTATTAAAAAAATAGCCATCCTACCAATTCCTCTTCAATAGGAGGTGGTGGCGTGGGAGGCAGGGAATAGAGTGGGAGGAACAGTAACAGAAGGGTCACGTAACATTCACTAATGGATGACTTCTTAATGTCTTTTATTATGCCATGTGAAAAGTATATTGGTAAGTTTCTAAGTATAGACATAGAATAAGGGGTGCTAGGTAGATGAGAATGTGGTCAAAGGGTAGAGTTTCTTAAAAGTAGTGGTTTTTTAAATTTTATTTAAAAATAATGTCGAAAGACATTCTCGATACATCCAATCTATGCTTTTCTCTGAATTTTTTTTCATTTCTTCATTCAAGCTGGTAATAGGTTTTTTTGGGGAGAAGAGTTGTTTGTTTCAGGGACTTTTCAAGACTAGAGAAGAAGAGAGAGAGAGAGACCTATAGGTCCCACAGGGTAGAAGATGTGTTAGGAGCTCAAAGTAAGCATTCACCCTAGGGTTCATCAGGGAGTGAACTAGACCTGGGTATCCCAGACTTGCCAAAGATTCCTCTGCCCAAAACAGGTCAGAGCAGAACAGTGGAGATGAAAGGACGATACTGGATGGGACAGTGGTGCCTCATTGGTAACCAATGTGGACAGATAATGGATAACTAGAGAAGCTTCTCTATTTCATTCCTGGTGTTACCACACATCCTGGAATCTTGGCATCTTGACACAACTCAGAAGTAGAGAGAATTCCCACGGTTGAATAAAGCTAAATTTTCCATTTTTCAGTGGAATGGAGACTCAGAGTTTAAAATTCAATGGATCTAAGAAAATTTAAAAATACAGTACTTCTCCCACAGTTGAATTGTGGAAAGATATCCATTCATGCTACTATAGCAATAGTTAAAATTTATTGAGCTTTTACTATGTACCAGGAACTTTGATAGTATGTTTACATTGATGAGCTCATTTAAGTCTGACACAACTCTGTAAGGTAGGTACCATTATAAGCCCCATTTCACAGATGAGAAATCGGAAGCAAGGAACATGTCCAAGACCCACTCACTGAGGAGGTGAATGCAGGGTAGAAGGTCAGTCAATCTAACTTAGAGACCAGATTCAATGCTACTACTCAATATTATATTAATAAATTAAACTCTTTACATATTTGAACATCAATTATATAATAAATACTAATGTTTATTATAATGCCAAAGTTCATCAGATTTAACGTTATTAAACACAAAACCTCTAATATAATAATTTTAAATAATTAAACTTAGTGTTAATTGAGAGGCATTTTGGAGGAAAGTATAGAGTAGAACCTTTTTATTTTTTTAGAAAAAAAAGAAAAAGTCCCTATTTAAATAATATTTTATGGCTAAGACAAGAACAAGATAAAACACAGAGATGCCAATAACATATTTAGAAGATAAAAATTCTACCTATCTTCAAATGAATCAGATTGTGTGGCAACATGGAGGAAAGTCTGTTGACTTCTATTTAAATAAAATGAAAATTTAATGTGTTTAGTTTAGGCCCATGATTATCCAATAGATAAAACCAAGAAACCAAAAATCTAGCAGTCCTCTGTGTTAATGTGAATAGCTGTGCCCATGCAAAGCTTTCTAGCAGTAGCTTACTTAACCTGGCAATTGCTTTAACCATAAGATCCTGGGCGGTTGAGTAAATGACTCTTTAATAATCTTGAGCACTCCCTTCTAGCAAAGTATAAAGTTGAAATTTGGTTTGTTTAATCTGCACCCTTCTTTGTCTGCACCAAATGGTTCTTTGGATGACTGCTTCTTTGGGTCAGCTGCACAAACTCTTCAGATTATTATTGAATAACTTTTATTAAATCCCTTGCATCACTGCCTGACCTATTCACTAAGCAAAACTGGAAGCCTCTTTCTCATAGAGAGTCACTGCTTACATTGAAATATTATTGGATTTGTGCTCTGAGGCATATTCTCTTTCATAAATTTACAGAAAACATCTATTTACTGAGACTATCACTTTCCAACCTTGGAAATTGTGCCAGTCAAAGCTGATTATCACCAGTCTAGAATGATGACTTTCAATAACTTAGCAGCATAAAAGAACACTCAACACCAAACTGTGTTAAACAGCATGCCTTTCCAACTAGGGCCATTCTGGCTGAATCACTTTCTTTTTATACCCTGGGCATTTTGCATTTCAGTCCTTCCCTGCTTCTTCTAAACAATACTGCCAGGATTTACGCTGTGGAATGCTATATTTTCTTCTCCTAGAGTCCCATTTCAATCAATTAAGAAGAGTTTGACTTCTGAGTTCATTAGAATGATATCATCTATTGGCTTAGATATGAGAAATATTGACTCGCCACACATAACAAGCATTCAAGTGAAAACTTTTCAATATAATGGCTCTTGAAAAGTTATACTACTTTTCAAACTACTCATATGGGGGATTATTATGACTTTTCAAACACACACCACATGAAATAAACATGCTATAATAAGTGATAGCTTGACATTTTGAATTCAGGCAAAAACACATTCACCAATTTACTTGAAACAACAATTTGTATTAAAAGGGAGATAAATTTGAATAACATACCATCTTTGGGTGAACCCAAATTGTGTTACTTTGTATATTTTATGGTTATTTTAGCTGTTGTGAGTGAGCAATTTCAGTGTTCAAAAGCTTTCTCATGCATAGTCTTTAGTTTTACCTAAAAATGTTTTTTTGGACTACAATTATATTTTGAAATGCATAACTATGAGCTCTCCAAAAGTTGAAATATTTATGATGAAAATAGTGCAGAAAGGAGAAAAAGAACAAGTATAATTAACTGTCACTATGTTCTATTTTAGGTACAAACCGAATTTACTTCCAAATTGTTATTACTTGTTTTTATTGTTCAATCAATATATTTTTATGTCTGTAAAAATTATTTGGGAATTTTGTGCAGATGGAATGCATCATAATTTCCCCATTAAAATTAATGAAAATCTTTTTTCATTTAGTGGTTTTTCACTGACTTGTGGAGTTTTCAAGAACTTAAGTTAGAGAGATACATACATTAATATACACACACATAGAAGATAGAGAAAGTGTTTATTTTTCATAACTATGATAAAAAGCTTCCTGAACATTATTGCTTTTATGAATTTTGGAATACAATGGAATAGAATAGGACATATATGTATACATAGATGATATATATACACACATACATGATATGAAAACATGTATTTGTATTACATTCGTTCACTTGCAAATACCTTTAGTGGCTTTAACAAAGCTGTAGCTTATATACTGGTTGAAAATTCAGGAACTCGAAGCCCAATATTCTCTCTCGCTCTCATCCAACCAGTTTGATGTTTTAGTTTGGGAAAAACTAAGTCACCTTTTTCATCTGTTTTTTTTAACTATAAAATGAAGACGATAATAAATGCCACTCATTTCATCCCAAATTTCATAACAATGGTAAAAGAATTATGGGCCGGCTCCGTGGCTTAGCGGTTGGGTATGCGCGCTCCGCTACTGGCGGCCTGGGTTCGGATCCCGGGTGCGCACCGACACACCGCTTCTCCGGCCATGCTGAGGAGGCGTCCCACGTACAGCAACTAGAAGGATGTGCAACTATGACATACAACTATCTACTGGGGCTTTGGAGAAAAATAGGAGGAGGATTGGCAATAGATATTAGCTCAGGGCCGGTCTTCCTCAGCAAAAAGAGGAAGATTAGCACGGATGTTAGCTCAGGGCTGATCTCCCTCACAAAAAAAAAAAAAAAAAAAAAAAAAAGAATTAATAAGATAATATAAAATAGTTCTAATTTTTTAGAGATAGTGTTTTGCATAAATCAAAGGTACTTTTGCAGTATTATTTCAATAATGTAGAAAGTGATAGTAGAAGAATGGCATTTATACATAGAAGATTTCCATAAGTAAATAGGCAAGGTAATATGAACCTTACAGTCAATTTAAATGGTTGGCATTATTGAGCTAATTAATTCTTTTTTTAAGTATTTCAAAGGTAAAGAAATTCAAAAGTTAATAATTGCTCACGCTCAAAAGTCACCCTTAAGCTAGGTCTCCTTAATGCCATGGCTTTATTAGAAAGCCATTTTACTCCATATTGTGTAAGATACATATGAATATATATATCTCCAATTAATTCAATGAGTTATTATGTAGTTTAATTAAGATTTTTATCAAATTGCTGAATAAACAAATATGTTAAAATAATACAGATAAGAAGCATTTAGTTACATGTATTATATCGTACATCAAGAATATGTGAAATAGTTAAAACTAAAATGAGGCAAGTCATCAAGTTTTTTATTTTCATTCTCCTAGAGAACAGTACAGGAAAATTATTTAAAAGTAATTAATTCTAAGAAATCCATAGATATAATTTTATATTTTAAGAGAAGCAGCATTTTCTCATTAGATAGAATGAGCACTAACATATTTTCAAAATGTAATGACTAAAAATCAGAGTAGTTTTAAGAAATTCTTAAAAACTAAATGGAACACCTTGATTAGGAAAGGCAAATTCAAATAAAGAAAAAAGAAGAAGAGGAAAAATACCATAAAGCAAAATGAAGATAATGAGATTGTGACAATGGTTGATGAACACCTCCATATTGATTTGAAAACTTTGAGACAATGAAAATAATAGCCATTACAAATGATTGGTTCATTGACAATATTAAGAAATAATAAGTTCAGATAAAGGTGTAGTTTTCACTGCACCTGAGTCAATTATCAGCATCACTAAATCAAAAATGGGCAATATTCAGAACCATTAAATATTCCAGAGTCTAGTCTAATAACATCTTAATATTATTGAAATTCAACCAATTATCTTTGAAAAGAAAAGTGATTTGCAGGAGCTCTTTGAAGTAAACACAGGGAAGCAATCAAGTGATTTGAATACCTATCATGCAAAATTACCTAGTCAAATAAGTAAAATAGAGGATGAAGTCACAGATGTAACTACAGAATTTATAAGATGGAGCCACGGGACACCTCTACCCTGGGGCAGACAGACTAGCTGATTCCCTTGTTGACAGTGCCTCATTGAGTCACCCAGTCTTGGGCCTCACCCCCAAGTGTCCTTCAGGTCTGAAGGACAAATTCACATTAGCCAAGCTTGCAGAATTGACATATAAAATGAGAATTACATTTTCATGCTTTTACAATTACATTTTCATGTCATTTTACAATGACAAACACAAATCTCAAGGAGCTGGCACTCAATGTTCTCCGCCATTACGCTTTTTATCCTTGTAATGACACTAGATAGGTACTTACATCATTCACGAGAAGAGCACTCTTAGGCTCTGCAGTAGTCCAAGGCAGAGAGAACTGTGGTGGCAGCAGCAGGGGATGTATTTCTCATAGAGTCTGATGACAAAATCATCAGCACTTGCTGATGGGTTTGGCTATAGATGGTGAGCAAAAGAGGAAGCAAGGAAGTGGAGTCAACATCCATAGAAAATACTTCTTAGAAATTTGACTGTCAAGGGGAATAGAGACGTAAGGTTAGAGAAGGATGCCAGAGAATCACAGAAGTTTGTTTTGGTTGGTGGTATAGATTATTATTTGTATTATAGGTAATGCCTGAGAAAGTACAATTGAGGGCTCATGAGTAACATCTACAGTAGCAACAGAACCAATAGTCTATGGCTAACTCTAACAATTTAATAGCTAGAATTCTGACCTGCCCACCTCTCACCAACCTGGCACAGTACTTCCTTATTCCTCCATGCCCAGGAAGTCTTGTAACTCAGGCAGACCATCCATGCTGTGCTGTTAACACTGTTGACAACTGCATCCCCCGCCTCTGATCATTTGACCCCATCACTACCTCCAGCACAACTAGCTTGCCCAGGAGCCCTAGTTGCTGCACTTTAGTCTGAACCTATACTAGAATAACCATCCTTGGGAAGACTCATTCCTCATGCCTCAGGGATGAACCAATTCTCTCCCTCTTCTGGGGACATTGATGCAGACACTTTTCTCTCTTTTCCTAACATGTGAGTCCTGTTGGCTTAGAATTGCCTTGTACGTTTCACCTTTTAACAACATGAATCCCGAGATCCACACGGCCCAGATTCAGAGCAGAATCACACTCACACACATCCAACACCAGCAATCAATTGTTTTCAACATCTTTTAATTGAATTTTGACACAATAAAGGGGAAATATAGTACACAACATTTAAAAAATATCATTATTTCCCTCCATCCATATCCCTCACAGGCATGGAGGATCCATTACTTCTCTATTCTAAATCTTCCTTGAAAAAATAAACCAACCAATACCTCACATTTTTTATCCACATTTTGTGTGTGTGTGTGAGGAAGACTGGCTCTGAGCTAACACCCATTGCCAATCCTCCTCTTTTTACTGAGGAAGATTAGCCCTGAGCTAACATCTGTGCCCATCTTCCTCTATTTTGTATATGGGACACCTCCACAGCATGACCTGAGGAGCGGTGCAAAGCTCCTCTCCCAGGATCCAAACCGTGAACCGCAGGCCGCCAAAGCACAGCCCGTGAACTCAACCACTATGCCACGGGGCCCGCCCCTGTATCCACATTCTTAATCTTATAACCCTAATTTCTGATTTCTCTTCTGTTGATCTTTTTAAATTTTTCTATTTTTAATTTTTTTGGCATCTTGGATCTGGTGAATGTGGGACCTCCTTTAGAAGTCATGGGAAAGGCTAGAAATATCCATTTATTAATTTTGCACCTACCATACCTTCACAGCCAGAGGTTTGACTTCTCTCTGATTTCTCCCCATTCACCCAACCCTTTACTGCATGGCTTTAAGTGAAATTCCTTAATCTTACTAGCATCCATGTAGGACTGTTTTACTAAAGGAAAGTAATAATTTCCTCTCCTACCACAGAGGAAATCTGGGGAAACAAAATGTGAGAATAGATGTAAAAATAGTCAGGTATGATTTGAGGGAGAAAAAATGAGGAAGAGAAACACTGTTATTTATACTATTTGCATTACTGCTGTGACAATTCTACTACTAGTAAATAAGAAAGGTGAGGAATCTGATATGCTTTATAAAATACATCACTTCACCATTATGTGCATGGCCCTGACACAAGTTCCTGAGGAAAAGACTACTGAGATAAAAGAAAATATTAACAAGGGATTTCTAAACTGAGGCAGGTGAAAAATAAGTGCTTGTGACTGAAGCAAGGGAAAAAAGTTCCTCGGAAAAAATTTTAAATTATTAGGTTGACTTATAAATGGAAAATAAAAGATTAGACTGGCTGCTAAGGGATCTGAAACCTATCAGAGATTTAGGAGGGAATTTACAGATCGTAAACAAAAAAATAAACTTCCTGCTATAACTACAACTCAGAAAATCGAGTCTCCAAGGGCCCCGAAGATGCTTCTTGTATTCTAGTGTAAAATGATTCTTATGATCAGAAGAAAGGAAAACATCCCACTAAGAGCTAGCATATAGCAACTACAGGACTGCCAAGAATTTCTGAACTTCTTACAAAAATTGAGTATTTTCTGGGAAGGGGAGAAAGTTCTTGGGCTGTTCTGTGTTAATGGAAATGGGCAAATGTAATATGAGTATATTAAATTACCAATATATTGTTTCAAATGAAATACTTTGAGGTCATAATTCCTGGAATGTTTCGGTTTAACACTTGACATGTGAGAAAAATCCCACACAAATTCTATAGTTATAGAGGCAAATAACTGAGTTTTCTGTTGTTTCCCATTATCTAGAGCAGAGATCCTCTACTATCATGGGGAGCTTAAGAAAGCTATAGATTTCAGGGCACTAGTCTCAGAGATTCTGATTCAGAAAGTATGGGATGCAGTGTGAGAGTCTGATTTTTTAACAAGCATCCTGTGAAGTCCTAATTTAGGTGTCCTGTGAACTGCATTTTGAGACACTAGCCTAGAGAATTGAGTTTGAATTTTTTAGTAGTACATTCAAGGCCTACAACATTCTAAATATAAATTATCTTTTCCATCTTACATCTCACCACATCCCTCCAGAATCTTCCTCCCCTGCCATCCAGCCTACTTACTGTCATATTTCATGCTTACAGGTCAGCTCTTCTGTTTGACTCAAACTGGAAGATGTCCCCCCGCAATGCATCAAAATTCTACTTTAAGGATATTCTCTACTTTTCAACATTTTTTCTATTGAATTACACTTCCTCTCATTTTAAAATATATTTTATGCTTTCTATTTCAAAGTACTTTGTTGTTTACCCCTTAGTTCACTTCATCTTGCGTTATAGATTAAAGAGAGTTAGATATACTTCTTCCAGTAGAGTTTAAGCTCTTTGAAGACAAACAGTATTCAAGCATTTCAAAAAATATTTGCTTAGCACTTATACAATGGTTCATATCTGGTAGATTAAGATCTCCATATTATTATGCCAAGGAAGTAGAGATTGATTACGTAAAATCGATTGATTACATAGAATTTGAATGTCTGTTCTGAAGGAATCCAGGAATTCCCAAAATGATATTTATTTACTTGCTCCTCAGGGTGGAATCTATGTTGCACTGCTCAGACCCTTAAGAATTTGTTACAGGAATGAAGTGCCTCTGCTCCTAAAGAAAGATGAGAGATCCATGGAGAATGATCTCCTAGTAATCAGCTGCTGGGAGTACTACTGGTCAACCAGCCTCAATCAGCCCTTCTAGGGAATTGCCTGGGCTGAAGAGAGCGCTTTGCCCAACAGGGTCACATCCCTTCCTGAGATAGCCCACATCAAGTGACTGATCCACCTGGAGAGATAAAGGTCTAGACCTCTTGCTCTAATGCACACCAGCTCTGAGGATCACTGCATCTTTAGAGCTCCCTACGAGGTCAGCTGAAGCTCCCATCAAGGCTTCATTGTGCTCAACTTCTCCCTCTGTTCAAACCTACTTCCTTCTCTTCTCTTCTACAGACATTGACCTTAAGAATACTCACTGACAAAACTTCTGCACACGAATTTCTTTCTCTTGTTTCCTGGAGAACCCAACACGCACAACTCCTTACGTTTGCTGTCGTTACACATAGAATACTATTGCCTCTTATATAGATAGCATGAACGTCATGAGAAATAGTCAACAAGTGTTTATGTAGTGTCAGCTGTGCACGCAGTATTACGCATGCATTCTCTATGTTAATCCTCCAAACACCCCAAATTTGTATGTACTCCTGGAACATTCATGCCTCCAGATCTCAATTCAAATATTTCTTCCTTGGAGGGCCTCTCCCTGGCTACCCTTTCAGAAATAGCTGCCCCTCCACTGCCCCGATCAGTGGGCTTTTATTTTACCCTGCTTTTATTTTAATTCCTAGCAATTACCACTACCTGAAATTATGTTATGTGTTTTATTTATTTATAGAGTTCTGATTTGTCTCTCTAGTAGAGTACAAGCTATGTGAGGGCAGGGATTATCTTCTTCACTGTTTTAGCTCCAGTGCCTAGAACAGACACATGGTAGATCCTCAAAATGTAACTGTTGAATGAATGCACACATTTTCACCTTATCTAGTGGATGAAATATTTTATAAGTAGATCGCTCTTGTCTAATCTAAATTCTTAGAATCTTTTTTACTCAAGAGATCCCATTTCTTAGTATGAAATAAATTTAAAGGGACTAATAGCTTCATTGGTATAAAGCAAAGACTGTATTTGAGTCAAACAGGAAAGTTCTGTATGTGGAAAATTGACAAATTCTCAGAAAAAGAGAGAAGGAGAGAAAACTCATTCTAATAAGTGAAATATTCTCCTGCCAAATTAGCAACTTTGCGACAAACAGTGAGCTCGGAGGATGATGGATAACAATATCCTGTGATGCAGGGCATTTAACAGTGTAATATGACATTAAATTCTGGAGGGGGAGTTTTTTGAAAAATCAATGTGAAGACTCCCACTGTTGAGGCGGCAGCTGTTCTGTGGAGTGGCAGAGAGATGTTCACGAGAATTCTGAACTCTGTCTAACAATCCCCTCCAAGCCTGTGAACCCCCCGCGGCTTGCCTGTTAGCCTCCTGTCTGGCGGAAAGACCGTGGCTGCTGGGCTGACATTCATGACTGAGAGTTCTGGCCCGGTGCTGCCACTCCCAGGCCAACGTGCTCACACAAAATCAGCTTGTCGGAGCACTAGACAGAAGTTGTCTCTGGGGGGGTGAGCAGTTGAGGGGAGGAGGCCAAGATATTAGGAAAGCAGAGTTTTTTCCCCCCAACACGATGCCATTTTACCTAAAACCGTAGAAAATATTTCCAAGTGCTCTACCACATAACCTCTGAAAAAGAATACATTTAAAATTCTCCATATAATAGAAAAAGGGGAGAAACGTATTTGGGGCTGGTATTAGTGAATGAGATATGTTTCTGAGAGAAAGTGGAGAACCCAAAAATAATCATTTCCAGGATACGTACATACCCAATGGCAAAATTGCTCCTAACTTCAGATTTAATATAGTAACACACCAGGCAACTGAAGCACAAAAGCAATAGTATATATATATCTTTATAAGTCAGTCCTTAAGCTGGGGAAAAATTAAGGCTAGTGGAAATCATCTCACATAAAACAAAACAAAACAATAAAAGTCTCCGTAGGTAATGAGATGAGTTACAGCTAGCATGAACATTATGAGAAATAGTCCACAAGTGTTTATTCAGTGTCAGCTCTACGCCCACTGTTATGCATACATCTCCTTCCCCAGGTTATTACTCTTTCCTTAGTATACATATGTGAAAACGGAGGCCAATAGGACTGAGGTGAGTCATGCCAGGTTAGAAAAGCCCTGAAGGATCTGGCCACACTGGTCTTTACAGTCTCCTTGTCCCCCAACTTTCTCCTCTAGCACACTGTGCTTCCATGCTCTGTCTTCTCTCTGCCCATCGAAGGCAGCAAGTGCTTCTGGACTTGGAGCATTTTCCAATCTGATACGTCATGTATTTGGAACGTTCTTCCCCCTCCCTTGTTTCTGTGCCAGTCACTATTCATCCCTTCGGGTTGGTTTAAATGTCTCGTCCTCTGAGAGGCCTTTTCTGACTCTCCTTATACATGTATAGGTCTGGAGATCAGCATTGCCTTCCTAGGGTTGGCAAATTTATGGGGGTGGGGGGCAATATACCAATACATATATAATTTCAATATATAATTTTTAGTATATGTAGCTCATGTAATTTTTGGGACACACATATTAAAATTCATTTAATATTTACTTGAGATTCTAATTTAACTGGATATCCTGTATTTTATCTGGAAAATTTCCCCCAGCCTCTAAATTTCTGTACCCCTGAGGTCTTCTATTTACAGTGATCTGTACTTATACTTCAAATCACTTATGAGATTTTAATTATAAAATTATTTGTGGGATTCTTTTGTTTACTGTATATCTCCTCAACTGAACAGTGCCTCTGTGCTCATCATTATAATTTTGGTAGCTGAAAAAGTGCCTGACTTATAGTAAGAACTCAACGAATCTGACCTGAATAAACAATGCCGTAAAGCCGTGATCAAAATCCTGGTATGTGTGATCCCATAGTCCATTGTTTTTTTCACCCCTCCAGATGGCTGTATATGAAAGATGTTTGTCAAACATGCATCATATACATTTACAAACATTGAAAAGCCAATTTATTATCATTCTGATAATGGAAGAATATAACTGTCAGATCAGAATCCCTTTTCTGAATTTTTCCCAATTCTGCTAATTGCTCATTCCCCATCCTAGATATTTCATCAGTGAAATTGTTGAAACTCTTGACATTCCATTTTATTTAATAGAAACTTAAATGTAGTTCCCTGCAGGATATGGACATGGCTATTTCCTTTAATATAACACAGTTTCAATGATGAAAATATGGCACACAGTGTTGTTATTGGTTCTGTTCACGAACAAGAATTTCTAAACCATGCAAGGATGATTTAGTGATCCTATATCTTGCCAAAGGCTTAACATTTCCAAATAAGCTTTTGCACAATGAAGTGTAAAGTTCATGGGCTGCTGTTGCCATGAGCTTTACATAAGCAACCTCTAGGAATTGGTTCAATAGCCAACTCTAAAATTTTGGATGGCCAAGACCCACTGTGCTGCTGTCAACTTTGGTTAAACTGGTTATATTATTTGTGTACAGAAAAGCAGAGAGTACTCAGGATAAATATGTTTGCTATTTTCTTCTTTAAAATTCTATAATAAAAGTATTATACCTATACAAAAGAGAACTTCTCTTATCGTGAGACCATTAATTGAAGACAGGGAGAGTTGTCATATGCAAAAATCCATTCCAGCAATTGTCACCAAGAATATTCCCAGGCCTTTCTCATTTGTGTGTTCAAATGAGGGACTTCAAATATTAATGCTTACAGCACAGTGGCCTTTGCTGCCTCCTGGATGACTGTTGGACCTCTCTTATTTCTGGAAATTCCTAAAAGAGTCTCATGTTCTTCAACACCTACTTATATTCTCTCTGATCACTCCGTCTACACCAGTTTTGTGAGCAACTAGACTCTAAAACTCAGACTGGTTTCAATTGGAATTAATGCTTAGAACCCAGGACTGGAGGTCTGCAGGTCAAGAGAGACTCTACTCCCTGCTTTATTCAGAGCAATTATTCATGTGCACTGTGCCACCTTATCCCCATTTTATAAACAACAAAATTTATACTTGTTCTATTTACTTCTCGTGTCTTTTTGAGAAAATGAAATGATTTAATAAGTGTGAAAGCATATTAAGAAATTGAAAGTGCTAGACAGCTATATGATATTTGTAATTCTCTCTGAACACAATGCTAACTTGTATTATGAGACTTCTATTTAGAAAGATAAGACCAAATATAAATCTACACATCCCAATACAAGCAAAGGATAGAACTTAAAAAAGTAATTCATTCTTTTTGAAAAGATAAACCTATTTGGAAATTACATATTATTTGTTTTGTTTTCAGATCTGAAACAATTACTCATAATGATGCCTCTGGCCATAATTAGTATTAGAAACATAAGTCATTTATCAAATACACGCCAGCTAAATTAGCAAGAGCATTCAGAAGAGACTGTGTCCCAAACTTTTCCAGTCAATGAACAAAAATAAAATAAAATAAAATACTGGGCCTATGAAATACAGGATATAGTTAAATTCAGTTTTTATCAAGTTTTATGGGCAAAATTTCTACTGAGAATTCACTGTTTCATTATCATCATCATCAGTATTATTATTGTTTCTTAAAACTTGTTACAAAAATAGAGTTGAAAAGGACCCAAGTGTTGAGAAGGACCCAAAATCTTCTCGTGTGAGCAGCTGGGGAGACAGAACCAAGGAGGTGATCTTCCTAGCAGATCAGAGACCATAGCCTGAGTGTCTGATTCCCTGGCTAATCCTTTATTAACGCCTCTCTACTCTTGGGTCCCGGTTTATCTTCAGAGTTCAATAAAGATTATAGTAAGTATTTATAAATTGCTTCAGATATGGTGAATTAAACAAATTAAATAGAATATCATCTTAATAAACAAAATAATCTTGGGAATTAAACTAGGAAAATATATTGTATTATAGGGATGAGAGTAGGGATTTTGGTAGAGAGGTAAGAAGGGAAAGTGGCTTTGTTGTAATACTTTTAAAATACATTGTTTAAATTCAATAAACAGTTATTGAAATTCTACTGTAGTAGCGAGCTATCTATCTATATCTCTATATATCTATATCTTCATAACATATAAACAACTAGTTTCCATTGATTTTGTTTAGCAAATGTTGAGTACCTACTGTATAGCAAATAGGTACCGGGTATGCCTTTGAGCTTATATAAATGAAAGACACAGCATTTCTCAAGGGGCTGATGGTGAAGTGGAATGATTACGGTATGCATCAATTAACACGGAAACACAATTTCTGAGTAGTTCTTTGAAAATTATTGAGGATTTTGCATAACATTATACTGGAAGAACAATCTCAGAGTGTTTAAAAATTAAAATATTAGAATGAAACATACATACTAATCTACAATATAAAGCACTAATTTAAATAAGGGGAACATATCTTCTTTGGAAAAGATGTATAGAAGGGAATTGTGGGAAAAAAATCACTTCTATTGCATCTTTCAGTCTTAAGGAACCACAACTAACGTTAAGATTTCTGATTTATTTCTAAAATTGCAGTAAAAAAAAACGTTAGCACCAGGTACTTTTTCATGAGTTAAAAATAATGAACAATGATATAAAATCCAATATGACACGAAAAGAAGCTGATGGAAAATGGAAAATTTTAGAAGAAAATATCTATCATCTATAAAATATCATCACTTGGTCTCATTTTAAGAAATTTAGGCATATTATCTGAAGCCATGCCTTCTTGAAATTTTTTTTAATATAAATCCAACTCCCTATTCACTAGTTCTCTGAGTAAAATCTTAAATTAAATTACTTCTTTGAAAGACTGGGCAAATTCAACTCATAAAATCATGTCTATGTACTAGTGATACCAATTTTATCACTCACCTTCAATTTTTTAAATAAAAAAATACTTAAAAAGTTGTACCTTAGTTTCAAATAGCATTCGAACCAGGTAGTTATCCTTGTCTGTTCAAGTAAACAACTCAATAAATATAAGACTTATCTTATATTACAAATGATTTACCAATAAATGTCAAAAAATATATTCCTTTTAACAAGACAAGAAAAAATTATAAAAAGTGACATTCCATTCTGCATTTACAAAGGATATCTGCTCTTAACAAATCCATGACTTGCACTTAGTAGTTTTTGTTTCAGAGAAAAGAAATAACCACCAATTTACTGAAAGGTTCTTGAAGATTATAAATAACTCATTATCTATTTTAATTTCTTTCTATCTTTATTCCACTAATTTCACATTTGGACTCCAATAGTGACCATCCTTTCATTGAAACTTTTCTTCTAAATGGTTTCAGAGCAGCCACCAGCTTTTCTCCCTCTAATGTTTCTTATTTTTCTCTTTCCTCCTTATCTCCTTTAATTGTGCACATTCTCTATTACTTCCTCTTTTTAAATGAATCCCTATCCAACTGAGGGAGCTCTTTTTTCCTCAGGGTTCTGACTTTCATGTCTATACTAATAAATAGCAAGTCTGATTGCCACTTCTGTTCCCTCTACTCATTTATAATTTCCAATGCCTTTGAGACCTTTAAACTTGAAAATCCCACCCAAGTCTCAAACTCAACAGGCCATCATTGGGGTTATTATCTCCTATCCCAACCAACTCTACTGCTCAACTGCTGTGCCTTTGCTAGAGAAAACCATGTCCAAATTATTGGGATTCTGTACCTTGAGACTTCTTTGATTTATATTTCCTATATCAAAGTATTTTCCAATTCCATAACTCTTGTATTCAATTTTTATTTCAATAAATACCACACAATTCAATAAAAGCAGTCAAATTTACAGAAAAAAATTAACCAGTGATCAATTAACTAAGACAAAAACAGTTTACAATTTAGGTGCTTAATAGGGTTCTGCTGTATATAGAACTAAATGATAGAAATGAAGGGTGTCCCATTGCCATGAGGTTTTATTTAAAAACAGAAATGAACACAC
Source organism: Diceros bicornis minor (assembly GCF_020826845.1). NCBI lineage: Eukaryota > Metazoa > Chordata > Mammalia > Perissodactyla > Rhinocerotidae > Diceros > Diceros bicornis. Next base: position 19,223,688 of record NC_080743.1, on the reverse strand, counting down.
CAGAGGAACTAGAATATTTTTAAAATTTTTATTTGAATCACTATCCCTTTACTAAATTAAAGAAAAATCAACATGTAAATTTAAAACCTAAGGTTTTCTTTATCCTTTTAGACATTTAATCATTTCTAATCTTTTCAGACTCTCATTGAATACACCCTACCTCTGAGGGCACTGGACATTTTAAGGGACAAGATGTCTTTTCCATCGTTTGCATGGAATAATGAAATATTAGCCAGAAACTCAACATAACTGCAGATAAAGGAGTTTTGCATGTATGAATTTGTGTAGTGAACTAACATCAACTCCAAATTAAACCAGCTAGATTCCAGAAAAGTAGAATGTTACAGATGGTAGTAACATAAGGCTTATAAAAACACAAAATGCAGTATTTCTAACAAACATGCTTGTTTCCAATTTTTTTAAGTAAATAAGTTTTGCATAGTTTAATGTTTCCCCACCAAAGTTTCTTTCAGCACACAAACAGGTTTTCCTCTTCAGGCATCTCTCAAACCTAGAATTAAGTGTCTGAAATGTACACTGTAGAATCACCAAGATTTCTGTAATTGTTACAGCTTCTAGAATAACTCTGATGTGTAACCTTTTCTCAAGATTTTTGCAAAGTTCTTATTAGTCTTTTACCAGTTCTGTTTGTTCTCTTAACAGCTCATTTGGTGGGAGAGAGAGATTTTGTTCAATCGTATCACAGCTGGCTTTCTCTAGATGATAACTACCTGCATATTACTCTGGATTACACTTTTATTGCAAATACAACAAATAGCCTTGAGTCACTCTGCTGTTTCAAGGATTTTAAAAGTTCTCCCTCATCAAGAATTGACTTTTTGCAACTTTTGCCACCAGGTACAAATTGTATTTCAATGGCATGCTGATCTCCAGGAGAGGTTTGTTTATACAGTCATTCTCCAGGGACACTGGATGTACAATGCTTTTTGTTCAAGAGTAGCTGATGCTTTGTAGAGCTTTATGGAGACTTACAAGTCAACGGTTGGCTCTAGGGACCCACAAAAACCACACACTGCTCCATGAGAAGTTGCACTGAAATTATATCAAACGTAATGGGGACTGAAGTTGTGCAATAGAAAAGAAGTCACCCAGACTAGAAGTGGATGGTAGTGCATGAAAAATAATTAAGGAGATCTTCCTTTTCAAGTTCTTGTTCATCCTGCTCGGGCCTTAATCACAGGATTATCATAGTGCAGGTAAAAACTAAAGCATATCTCTGAAGGCTTCAGTCTGTCTTTGGATTTTTTAATTATACAATAAAATTCCAAGAATAAAAGATCTTCTAGTGTTTATATTTTCTGTTGTCACATGCTTTATATGAAAACCGTCCCTATATTCTTTGAGTAATGTTAGAAATGAAACGAAACAAGTATCCCACACTGAAGCCACGTTGATAAAGAGACAGAACAAGTAGCAACGGTTTTGAGACCTTACAAGTTTTGAACTCAAAATATTTTAATATTATTAAATGTATATATATATTTTAAAATAAAGTTTACCGAACTAGATCACCCCATGTCAAAAACACTGGAATATTTAAAACATTCTTATAGAAGTATATATAAATTTGGAAAGCATTTTCATCACAAACTCCTTATCTATTTTTACTTTTGGAAAATTGCTGAAAACTGAAACAAAAATAATAAACTTACAAAATTGAAACTTTTATCATATCAGCTCAGTTTCACTTATGTTTTGGGTATCTACTCTATGACAGGCACTCTGCTAGGCCTTGAGAATGAATACATGACTTGGACAGTTCCTGCCCATGAGGAACTTAAAATCTAGTGAAAGAGATGGATATGTGAATACTTAATTCCACTTAATTCCACTAATCTGATGACTATAGAAGGATGTTCCGGACATGCAAGGTCAAACCCGGGTCTCAGGGAAGGTTTCTTTGAGAATATAGTGTCTAGCGTGGCAATTTCATATGATTCAACATAATAGACTATTTTGGCTTTGGTAAGGTGGGTGGATTTTAAGAAAGTAAGACTAGAAGTGGGCAGATCAGTCGGAAGGCTCTTGTAGTAAGATATGAGTTAGAGACCGGGCTAGTGAGAGGAGAACACCCAGGAAATGAGATCACATTTAGATAACCAGAGCATAAATTCAGCTCATGCTGTCATGGTTTCTCACGTTTACATGTTGTCTTATCTGCTTGCTCACTCACACCAACTTTGCTAAAATATTTGTAGAAATTCAGATGAAATCTATGGAAGTTCACTTTAACTCTATTTTTTTTTTTTTTTGCTGAGGAAGATTTGCCCAGAGCTAACATCTGTTGCCAGTCTTCTTCTTTTTGCTTGAGCAAGATTCACCCTGAGCTAACGTCTATGCCAATCTTCCTCTGTTTTGTATGTGGGTCACCACCATAGCATGGCCATCAATGATGTATGTCCGTGCCCAGGAACCGAACCCAGGCTGCTGAAGCAGACCGTGCCAAACTTAACCACTACATCATGGGCCCAGCCCCTTGACTCTATTTTTCTATTGGCTTTTTTTCTCTGAGTTTACTAGAAGGAGTTTGAGCCTCTCATTTCTAGTGGACTGCTGGCTCAGGAATTGTTTTCCAAGGTAAATATTCTGGTAGTCTCAACATGGCTTTGTTGTTTAGGAGCAAAGCAGAAAGAAATAAACCTAAACTATCTATATTAATGTGGTTATCTAAAGAATGGCTTATCGTTTGAATTTGTTTCCTATATAACAATTGGATAGCACACAAAAGAATTTGAAATAACTGAGATATTTACATTTAAAAATTCACTATAAATCTCTGCAATATCTTTCATATAGGCACATCAGGAAAATTTGAATCTAACCAGGGCTTTAGAATGATAACTATTTCGTCTCTTTTATTAAAGACCACCAGGAGAACTAATAATTGAAATGTTATTTGTAACAGCCTTTATTTTGGGTCTAAATCTCGTAAACTTTGTATTATTAGCATTGACCATTAATTTGCAATGCATCAATTGAATTTCTAGAAGCTTGGCAATAGAATTAAACTACCCCTAGGCATGACTTATAAAGAGACAATTATGTACCCTTCGTGTATATAATTGATGTTCTGTATGTGATAACAAAATATTATATTATCAGCATAGAACTAACATACTCATTCTGAATGATTGCCTCTGATTAATGTAGGCTTGCTTTTTCTTTATCTCCCCAATTTTTTATAATCTCTGGCATAACTGGCTGCTACCAATATAAAAGAATATCCAAGGTAAGTGTGAGAAGGTACAGCATTTGGAAATTTAAAATGACTAGGTATCATTATCCACTCCAATATGCCCCAGGCACCTCCAGAGGAAATGGGATGGAAGAAGGTAAGAAACTTTCACACTCTCCACAACTTTGTGCAATGGAAGCCCTCTCACTAGCATTAAATTTCTTTCAAAAAAGTGGGAAGAGGGGGCGGGCCATGTGACGGAGCAGTTAAGTGTGCGCGCTGCGCTGTGGCTGCCCGGGGTTCGCAGGTTTGGACCCCGGCTGCGCACCGATGCACCACTTGTCAAGCCATGCTGTGGCGGCGTCCCATATAAAGTAGAGGAAGACAGGGACGGATGTTAGCGCAGGGCCAATCTTCCTCAGCAAAAAGAGGTGGATTGGCATGGGATGTTAGCTCAGGGCTAATCTTCCTCACACACACAAAAAAAATTGGGAAGAATTTTTGTTTCTGGGCAGTAATCAAAAATATGAATGACAATGGACGTTCTAAGTGAATGTCTGTATGCTCTGGGGTAATCCAATTCAAGAAATACAAATATTTTCCAACAACTACTATACTTTGGGCACTGTTTTAGGTCAAATTAATGTTCCTAATGGCATGGATCTTAGTTGGAAGGCTCAAATTGAGCAAGGCTGTTAGATTTGAATAAGAGGTTAGATTGGAAACTTCCCATGCACAATCCAACAGTAGATTTGGTTTTCTTTGTCTTCAGGATCTGACGATTTCTCAGAGCTTCTATCACTGTAGTCCTATTCATTGTAACTTTTCACTTGGAATTTTATAATATTCTCCTAAATTATATCCATGCTTCCACCTTTGCACTGTGGTCTTAGCATATCAGTCAGGGATCCTCTTAAAACAGAGCCATCTATATGGTCCGTAAACTGTGCCTTTGAGTAAATTAGAAAAATACTCACTATGGGCAGATATATTTGAAAAATGAGCACCATCTGGGCAGAAGAATTAGAAAAATTACCTCCCTGGGATTTCAATCACTCTCATCCCCCACCCCGCCAAGCTTCTATGCAGTGCACAAAGCATACAACTGCAGAAGATATTCCCAGCAGTCCCCAGGTCCCTTTCTTGCTTTATACTTCTCCACGGTCTTTATCTTCTAAATACTACTTACTCATTCGTTATTGTATTTACCCACCCCCTGCCCCCACTAGAATGTCAGTTCCGTGAGGGCAGATCCTTTGATTATTTTGCTTACTGCTTTAGCCTCAGCTCTCAAGATAGTTCTGGCACATAGTAGGTTCTTGATAAATATCAAGTGAATGATGAACATCACTGTAACATTTTAAACACCCCGGCTGCTATTGGAGAATGAATTTTAAAGGACTAAGTGTGTTAGCAGGAAAACCACTTAGGAAACCATTACAGTAATCTGAGCCGTGGTCGCTTGGATCAGGATGACGGCAGGAGAAATGGAGAGAAGTGGATGGCTTTGGAATCCATTTTGATTGGTAAAGCAGACATACTTGCAAACAGACTGGATATGGAGAAATAGGGAAAAGGAAAGAGTCAACAGTGACTTCTAAGGGTTTAATTTTAGTAACTAGGTAGACGGGAATGCAATTGACTGAAATGAGAAACACGGAGAAGAGATTTGAGTGCTGATGGATGTGGTGGGGTGGAAACTAGGGCAGATGTCTCGTATTAATTTTCTTTTATTTCTCTCTTCCTCTTCTTTGATGAACAAATATATCAATTGTTCCTTTTATGGGTTTTTTTCATCCTTTTGAATTCATGCTCAGAAAAACCTTCCTCACTCTGAAGTAATTATGTATATTTTTAGTTGTTTTAAGATTTCATGCTTTTGTATTTAAATTGTTGCATCATTTGGAATTTATTTAGACATACAACATCGAGTTCTATTTTAATTTTTTCCCAAACATTTAACTAATTATCTTAGAAGCTTTTGTTCATTTGTTGAATAACTCTTTTTTTCCCACAAGTTGGAAATGTCACTTTTTTCATATACCAACTTTTTATATATACTTGAATATGTTTCTGAGATTTCTTTTTCTTCTGTTAACGTTAATGTTCAACATCATATATTTTCAATTAATGTAGGGAGGTCTCCTCATCTTTTTTTATTTTCAAAGTTGGATTGGTTATTCTTAACCATTTATTCTCCCTAATAAATGCGTTTATGATTCTAACCCATTTTTTGTACCTCAATCAAATTATTCTATTTAAATAATTTAGTCTCTCATTTCAAGCTCCCCCTTCTTCCCCACTGAAATTTTCTCTATGGTCCAATCATAAAGGGCTAATCAGGGTTCATTTCTCTTTGTGTTACACTTGCTATGTACCTTCTTAGGATATTTTCCCTCTGCCTAGGGAACCTTGTACTCTTCCTTCTAGACCAAATTAGAGGCTTCTTATTAAATTTAGTTTAGTGGCTCCATTACCAATGTCTTTATAGTAGTATATCCATCTTCCCTTAATACTGATCTCACCATATTGTAATTTCTTATATTTGTGTCTCTGTTGTTCAGTAAACTGTGAGTGTCTTCAGGTCTTGTCCATGTTTGTATTTCCAGAATCTCTCACATTTCCAGTCATTTAATAAGTGTTGAATACCTGATTGTTTAATGAATAAATAAATAAACATGTTAATATTGCTATTTTGGCCTCCATCAATCTTCAATTTTCCAGACTAAAAAGCCCCAGTTCTTTTAAGTAGTTTTTATACGACACTTCACAATTTTGGAAACGCCAGTTCGTAACTATTTCTCAAGTTAACTACTAACTGCTAAAATGCCAAAATTGAACATGAAAGTCCATATATCATCTAACCACAAAAAAAAGCAGAATTGGTCTTTATTTTCTTGCCATAGACATTATACTTCTGTTAATCATGACTTTAAAACTGTCTTAGCTTTTTAAATAGCATGTCACATTATGAGTTTCTGTGGAGTTTGTAGTCAACTAAACTCCCAGGGCTTTTTTATTGACTGACTGTTTTTCCACACTCATCTATCCTTATTTAAACAGTTTTTAAAGCAAAACTTTACATATATGTGCTTAAATTCATCTTTTTTATTCATTCTAGACCATAGACATAAAGTAAAATTATGATTTAATCATCAAACATAATATCTATTCCACCCAAATCTGCAAATTTGCTAAGTATGTTTTCTATTTCTTCACTCCTTACGTGAATGTTGAACATCCCAGAGCCTTGTCACACAGCACCAGAGACCTCGGCATTTGATTGATCATTCACCCAAACTATATTTTTCCAAAGGATTTGTAAGTTTCATGAGAGACTTTGCCAAAAGCTTTCCTGAAATCTATGACATCCTCTTCATTTATCTTCTTAGTAATCCTGTTAAAACCCTTTTTTAGATTTGGCTTAATGCAGAATAGAAATAACAAATCCTACATCTGAGTGATATTTTTAATACATTTTATCACTGTAGAAACTATAGTTAGAAATGGCTCTGGCACTATTTCTATGTAATTCTCTTGTTTCTGTCCTCTCTATTTTGTCAGCTTCATCTGCGGAATGCCTTCATCCAGGATAGCAAAATGGCTGCAGCAGTTTAGCTTCTGCAACCCACATCATCCAGAGAGAAAGAGTGTCCCAGGGTCAAAATTTCTGGAGAAAGTCTTGAGCTTTAAGCTGATTGAATCCCCCTGCACCTTTTGTTACTCCCTGGGGTCAGGAAAAGTTATGCAATGGTTGTTCAAGCATAAGTTAACCAGTGTTCACGGACATGAGGCTGAGTTGGTGAATAGAGTCAATCCTTTTCAAAACCCATTGCTGCTATGCAGGTAACAGGAACATAATAGAAGTTGAGGAGAAAATTAACAATGTCTCCAGCAGACACAGATAAAGACAAACACATAGGCAGTATATGAGTGGTCAATTTTGAAATAGTTGCAAGCTTTCTGGCTGGGGTGATTGAACAAGGCATTGTGTACATGGCCATACATGATTAGAATTTACAAGGTGGAGAATATTTTCTTATAAGGAACAATAGAAAGCACATTTCAGGAAGAAGAAACGATATTGGGTCATTTTCAAATTTGATTGGCCAGTGTCTAACATCTTTGTTTCAGCCTTCTTGATACAGTCCTATTTTTATAGTTTGAGGGAGAAATATATTGGGAAATGGTGAATCTGTGACCATGTTTTCTTTTCTTTTACCATAAAAGCCCTCAGGGACTATGTGTTTGTCTGAGCAAGCTGTCAGCCAATTAGAGTTTACTGCTGAAGAAGAAGCTGGGAAAGTTAATCCTGCTCCTTCAAGGCATAGTTAAAAAAGAAATATGAATTTTAAGTAGTACACATTATTTCATCCACTGAGAACCAAGAAAGACTAGTTAGGCAGGAAGAAGAGAGGACAATTTTAATGGGCTCATTTAAACGGGAAAACCACAGCACACCCAGAAGTCATTTCTTTCCCTTGGCCTAGAATTGAGAAATGGGGGAAAGCATTGATGAGTTGATACTGACATTTAAAGCTCCCTTCTTCAGCACTGTTCTACATATTAGAACTGCTATAATTTAAAGATCATTGCACTAGAAATCAGGAGCTATGTATCCCCTTCCAATGCTAATGACCTTATGTTAGTCCCTTGCCCTCTCTGGTCTTCTGAGTCCTCTTGTGTAAAAGAAAGATAATAATGACTGCCATGGATTCCTTAAAGTGGTGATGACATATCTACAGAGAAATAAATCTCCTCATGGAGCATAATAATGCATTTAACCAGCATATGTTCTATTTAATTTCTTTCCCTTCTGGGCAAAGTCTTTCGGGTCAGAAAGCCATCACAAATCACCTACGGTCATAGGTCATATCATGCACCAGCCTGTGGGCCCTCTGCATCAGCATCATCCAAAGAGGTTTTATAAAAACACATACATTGCATCCTCACTTATGGAATCTTCTGATTCATTTGGTCTAGGATGGGAGCAGGAAATCTGTATTTTTTTTTTCCCCCTAGATGATTCTGATTCTCAGGTTTGGTAGCTATTGATCTCGTCCAACCACGTTATTCAGAAGATAAGAAGACTGGCCTTAATTGGAAGAACTGAGTAAATTCCAACCAACCAGTCGATTCATTGGAAGCACTAATCCATAACAAATATTAAGACATTATATGGATGCTAAAATATCATTGGAAATGTTAAAAAATTAAAGAAATTACATGAAAACCTCTCCAGTGTGTAGTAGGGATATAAAAGAAATATTTTGGCAATAAAGTGCCTGGAGTGTTTAGGAGTGGGGAGAGGAGAAGATTAAAACTACCAAGTGGCATTTGTAACTACTTTGGACCTCTAAACTTTCCACTATGGAAACTAGTTCCTTTATTGCAAAGAAGACCTGTAGGTCTGCAAGGTGAGCCATCCTACCGGTGATCCTCTCTCTCCTCAGTTTTCCTGATCAGAGCACAGTTGCTCCTCTAAATGAATGGAATGGAGAACTGAGACTTCCAGAGGATTGATTTGAAGGGACTGTCCTGTTTGCCTTCTTGTCTCTGTCCAGCCCTGCAGAGTGACTTTCCTAAAGCTGTGCAACTAATCTGAGGCAGATTTGAGGTTATATCTCATGTCTTTATTTCCAAGTTTATCTCATTTAAACACCTCACACGGTCTCACTTACATTTATCTTTAAAAATGCCTTAGCAGGGGCCGGCGTGGTGGCGTAGTGGTTAAGTTCAAGAGCTCCGCTTTGGCGGCCTGGGGTTCAATCCTGGGCTCAGACCTACATGCTACTCATCAAGCCATGCTGTGGTGGCATCCCATATACAAAATAGAGGAAGATGAGCACAGATGTTAGCCCAGGGCTAATCTTCCTCAGCAAAAGGAGAAAGATTGGCAACAGATGTTAGCTCAGGGATGATCTTCTTCACCAAAAATAAAAAATGCCTTAGCAGAGTTCTTTCAATTAATGAATGACCAGGGCCTCACATTAACAGATCCTAACTCTCTCTTCCATTCACTTTTAATAAAGCTGGCCGTGTGAGTTGGTACTTGGAGGACAGTATATGCACACTTGGATCCCTGTGTTCAGGCTCTCTGTTAGCCCCAGGGAGCTGCAGAGTAGAGCTAGAGGAATGTCAGGAAAGAAGGAAAAGCAATAAAAGTGCCATATTCCAGTGAAAAGTATTAACAGGTTATATCCTAAAGATTATATATGTGTGTATATATTCATGTGTGTGTGTGTCTGTTGTCAATGTTTATGGCTACAGGACTACTACGCTTAGTCCCTACTAACCATTTAGTTTTTACAAAGTAAACTAAACACAAGAAAAGTGGCACTATCTCTTAAAGCCTTAAAATTAAAATTAAAAGATATATCCCACTTTAAGAAATTTGATAAATGGAATGTAGACTTACAACCATAAATCAAAGTATAATAATTTATATTGAGAAAAGATTTTTAGGCATTAAACCCTCTCTTTAAATACCAGTTCTCCTACTGCATTGTTTGTATTTTGTTCAAAAATAACCTAATAGAGAACCCTAACTTAAACCTAAGATATTATAAGACACTATGAATAGAAGATTTACCCACAATTTGAAATGATAAGTGGTCATGTGGTCATAGTGTAAAAAAAAAAAAATTGAGAGGAGGAACCTAATCTTCATATGTGAGAAAAAAGTGTTCTGGAAAATAAGTTCAGAAAATATTCCATACTTTTGAAGATTTTCAAAGTATATTAACATAATTAGGGCTCTGAAAAAGCCTGCAGCAAATAAATTGTTTTATTTCCCTCTACCATTTTTCCCCAAGCTTACATGACCACAAAGCAATTATTTAACATGACTTAAATACCTTCTGATACTACTATTCAGAATGGCAGATCCAAATCAAATAGAAAACAGATTTGATTTTACACCTTTCATAACAATAACGTACAGCATTGTAACTCGATTTATGAGCTTTTCAAGGGCTGAGTCTATACACTGTAGTCTTTTGTATTCCCTGCACGATCTAATGCAGTGTTGGGTCGATAATAGATGCCTAATCAATAACTTCTAAATAAATCACTGAGCAATACGTCTTTGGCATATGCTTCACATAGGAAAAGGAAGAATGATTATTTTTATCCTTCTAGAAACAAAGTTATTTTTTGTTGTCTTCAGAAGTATTAAAATCAGCCTTCGTGATCATTGCTATTTCCATTTGTGGCCTGCACATCACTAGTTATAACTTGTTTAAGGAAGAAACAAACTGTGACTAGATTTGTCTGCTCACCTCAAGGGAAATAGAAAATTGTAACTAGTCAGCAGAGACTAGACTGACATGTATCAAGATAGCAATATGTGATAGAAAGAGCCGAATCCCAACTCTGCCCTCAGTAGCAGCTCTTGTCCCAAGAGGCTGAACTCTATGGGCTGCATCTTTAGATTCATTGTCCCTCTGACTTCAGCCAATAGGGGGCAGGAGGGAAGTAGGGCTAGGATATTCATTCCTTTACTTTCCTCCTGTTCGGGTAACTGGGTTGGCTGTGGCCTTTTACTAAAGGCCACTTGGCCTCTCTGGTGATCCACTCTTGGGTTCTAGGAACTGCTCTCTCCTGTTTGTCTGGTTGAGTGGTGACTTTGTAAAATTACTTAATTTCTTTTAGCCTCAGTTTCTTCACCTGTGAAATGAGGATAATAATATCTATCCTTTCTACCTCATAGGCCTGTGGGAGGATTTAACTAGTCGAAGTTGGTTTTATTTCCCTTCCCAAACTTTTTTATTTCTAGAAGATGACCAAGAAACATTGCATGCAAACTGAAGTCTTGCCCTTGCTTCACAGAAAAGATATTCTTCTGTGGAACATAATTCCCACATTGAGCCCTGTGGTGACCAAAAGCCAATCACTACTCTTAGCGCAGTACACATTGTGTGCATGGGTAGAGAGTTTGTGTGGTAACTTTGGAGAGAAGGGAGACCTACACAGAAGAGACGCCCCTACTAGAGGACTCACACAGGGTAACAGTGATTTGGACAACCTGGGGCCTTTCTTTATGTAATTAACACACAAAGCCCATCTTCTAGGGCATTTGCGAGCAAAAGCACCATAATAGGATAACAACGTACTATTGGAATGAGGTCAGCCACGTTTCTTCACGTATGCAGTGTGGGTGAGGGGCTGCTGTTTGGAAACTCTATGGCTGCAAGTGGCTTTTAAATAATAATAAAACCATCCATTCACAGTCAATGTATATTTGTTGAATCTTTCCATATATCAGACTTTCACTAGCACATCGAAATATGATATTCATTTATTTAAGATAAAGCAACTCAAAATCAATAGAAAACTGTTAGACCTAGAATTTTCCTTATAAGCTAGTCTGTGTTGCTTATTTTTTGCACCAATGCAAATAATAAGGTAAAAAGAGCTTTCATATCCTTGTCTTAGAATAGAGACAGCATTTGTGATTTAATTTCCAAGACACTTCTTCTTGATATGAAACTTTCTCACACTGTAATAGTACATAGATGGGTGGAAGAAGGCTGATTGCTCTCATCTGCTTCTCCACTCCATGCTGGGTTTTATGTGTCCTTCTCCAAGTTTTGTGCATAGCTGAAGAGGATGCTAATTACGCAGAGAGAAGTGTCTTTGGTTGAAGGTAGATCATTAATGGTAGTCTTGGATAGAACAATTAAGTGAAGGCCTTCTTCAAGCATTTATTTGTTTAATTGATTTTAACAAAATCACAAATTAATCAGATCAGTAAGTAAGAGCAACCTTGGAAAGTAAATAATCAGAAATACATGAGATCTAGCCACATATAACAGACTGAACTGCTTTGTGCCGGATAAAAACCCCATACGTCACACACACACACCAATAAGCCAGCATGAAATATAGTAACGCTGTGCAGCTATTTTAGTTAGGATAGTAAGAATTTACTCAGTTTTTACTATTATTCTCCCAAGTTTATTTTATCATTTGTTTTTATATTTTATTAAGTGGAATGGAGGAAACCATAAATAAAACATTATTATTTATGGCAAATCTGTTGGGTGTAGCTCAATAAACTGGACTGAAGTTTCTAAGGCAGGACCCCAAACTCAATGAAATTAGATGATTTATTGAGATCTTCAAAACAAACTTGAAATAGTATATAAAAAGGCTGTGGTCAATAGCCATATTAATCATAAAAGTGTTGACTGGCTGCAAGTATTAAATAAATTTAACTTTTATAGGGTGTCTCACATAGTTATGTCCTTCAGGGATAAAACACATTCCCTGTTGCCTTAGCTTCAGCTTGAGCCAAGAAACATGGCATAGATCAGCATGAAGTCAAACATTGACTAAAATTAAGCAACTTAATGCACATCTAACTATAAAGTATTTAATATACATGCTAAGAAGACAGGATTTCTGTGTTTTAAGGACCTCCATCCGCAGAACTGTAAGCACTGAATTTCCCTCTCACAGAAGAGCAAGAGTTGCTTTGGTTACTTTAAGGAAGTCAAGATTTTTCCAAACAAATTGTAGACAATATTTCTGAATGATCTTTCATCTTTTCTGCATTAACACAAGAAAATGTAAAGTTTAAAATTTCCTGTCATGACTACACAGACTATAAACTCCTACACGTTTTCCTCTATTCTCTAGCAAAAAAAAATGTATTTTTATCTTTTTCTGAACCTTCTCAATTGTCTCCCATCAAGGATAAAGTAGAAAGGTAGTAGAAATGCATAGAATGTGCTCCAGGGCTTTTCAAAAGACCAATCTGTATAAGCCAAAATAACCAAACCTCAAGTAATTAATAAGATCAACCATAGAAACTGAAACATCAAATATGAGATCCTTATTTATATAGACCCACCCAAATAGCCTAGCTACTTGATATATGCAAGACGTGATTAGAAAGAAAGGAGACAGAACTTTGCTGCATGTGGCCAACAGCTGTGGCTAAACTTTCTGAGCATGGGACCAAGAGTTTCTTAATCCTTAAGATGGGCATGATAGTATTTGCCTTGTCTACCTAGCAAAGTCGTAGTAAAATCCTAAAGTGATCGTTTTGTGGTAAAAGTGCTTTGAATCCTGTAGAGTGCTTTAAAAAATGTCTCTCCCTTTTCTCCTCAAAAGTTCAAAGTGACAGCTAGAGAGCAGTCAATGACCAGAATTAGGCAAAAGATGGAGATTAAGTGAAGGCATGTGAGAAGGAGGGCCCTTTGGTCACCTACTCTACACTCCCCTCTTGTATGTCTTCAATAAGGATAAAAATAACTTGATTGGTCTGATTCAAGGACAAGTATGGCCACAGTTGTTTATGAGAGGGTTCATAGTTCATTGAAAGACCACATAAGGACGTGGCTTGCTCTTCTCTGTCCCTGCCTTGTAAAGCCTAAAGCCTAACAGGGTGGTGCAGGTCATCTTGCCTCTTTCTCCCTTGCATCTTGAATATTGATCCACTCTCCTTCTCAGTCACCTGGGATTCCATAATGCCAACCAGAATATGAAAGTATTACAAAATTTAGCTTAGGATTTAATAGGGCGTCCTAAGGACTTGAGGGTAGACTTGAGGGTAGAACTTTACATTGGGGTTTGGGCATGAGCCCAGATGACAATAAAGTGATTGTGGTTCCTGTGCCATCGTTGCTTTCATAAATTGTTCTCTTGAGGGCATTGTGAGAAGAAATGGTTACCATCTTGGGTGAGGTTCAGGTGCTACCCTTTCTCTGGTCATATTATCAAAAACCTTGCCTTGATTTATGACACATGCCACTACAACTCCCTGTACCCTTATTTGTTCATTCAGTCAACAAATGTATTGTTCTAGGCACGATAGATACAGAGGCTGACAAGGCAGATAAAGATATTGCTTTTGTGGGGTGTGTATTCTGTGGGAGGGGGAGTGCCATAATATGTTATATACATATACAGAGAGAGAGAGAGAGGGAGAGAGAGAGCGAGAGAGGGGCTATGTGACTACATTTAATTGGTTGAGTAGGGAAGCTTTCTCTAAGGAGGGTACATTAAGCTCAAAGAGAGGGTGCAGAAAAAGAGAAAGGCCCAGGAGGCCAGTAGATAGCACCAGCAAAGATGGCTAAGAAGGATCAGTAGGTGAGGTAGGAGGAAAACCACAAGAGGGGGACGCCTCTGTGATTCAGAGTCTTCCTACTTAGGTGAATGAAGATTCATACTTGCCATCAAACAATGCCAACAGTTGATGACTATTAAAGGGAAAGAGTTTTAGAAGTTTTATAAGATGTCTTACCAAAACCGTTTGTGAAAGAATCATATTTCATAGCTTTTGTTCCTTTGCTATACTAGTGAAGTGACATTTTCTGATCTTCTTAAGAGGTTGTGACTGTTCATGCTATAAAAATCAATGCAGGATTTCATGCAGAATTAGAGGACTTTGAAACGAACTTGAATTCTTTACCCACGTTCGCCAGCAAGAAGTCCACCTCACCTGAGACTGTCAGTATGGCTTGAAATGCTGTGAATTCAAATGTTTAGTGATCAGGTCAGTAATGGCTTTAAAAATCATATTGTGGTATCTCAATCCATATCAGTTCTAATAAAGGTAACTCAAACATTTCAAAAGTAAGTCCAGACTTATTTTTGATGCAGCAGAATATCCGCAGACCATAATGTGGTTCTACGAAAGATGACAGGTGGGAAGAAACAAATTTACACAGGAAATTTTGGAACAATGAGAGATGAGGCTAAGGAGTATTGATTTGAGATTTTTGTATAGTTTGGAGGTCAAATGGAAACCAGATGGTCATAAAAATTGTAAAATATTTGCTTTACAATCTGATAGTAGTGAGGGGAATAATGTGTGTGTATAGCCAACATCCCAGCTATCCTTATCCTGTATATCCCAGAGGATTTCTCACATTGATCCCTAAGGGAACATGTGTGAGATTGTTCATCAGGACAGTTTTTACAGAAAAGGAGGCAGCCTAGGAAGACAGAAACGGATGCGAGAATGGATAACTAAAATGTGGTAGATGAATACTGTAGATTATAATGTCACAGTTAAAAATAAATACATAAATGTTCATATAGCAAAATGCACAGCACTTACAAATATAGCATGGAGTGAAAAAAAAGAAGCAGAAAGAAACTTAAGGCACAATACAATTTATAGTTAAAAATATCCTAATACCACTACCTATTTTATAAGGATACACTCATATCAAAGACCAAAATCAAATACATTTTGATTTTGTGTGGGTATCTGTGGGCAGGGCGGAGAATCAAAGTGGGGATGGGGGATGAAGGGGAAAAATAAAATAATTAAAATCAAAGTAAAAGAGAGGACTTAAGTTGATAATGTGCTATGAAATGAAGAGTGTAACTCATTTCTTTACTTCCCTGAGGACAAAAAAAGGTAAAAAAACAAGAAAACACTTTTTTTTATTTGCTTCTCCAAATTCCTCTTAGAAGTAAGCAAACACAAATCCTGCTGAGTGAAATAATAGAAAACACCAACCTATGCCATCTTAAGGTAACACACAAGATGTGGGCTAGAGCTACCTAGTATTCAGAGCACGTGAGGCCCAAACAGCCGCTGAACTTTTAGGTGGGGGCTGGGTGTCTGGTGAAAGAAGCAAGAATAGAGCACTGAAGGAGGAGGTGAGTGTTAACACTGGTTTAGTGACTCTCTATTTAGAGACAGTCACTCATATCCACACATTAGTAATCTTGAGTTGTGAATATTATAAGAAAAATGGGCGAATGGCAAAACCATGGCATGTGCAACGGAAAGGGAAGAAAAATGTGCTCTTTCCCCTTCCCCTCCCTGTTAGTTCTTGCAATCACTACAGATGTTTTCCTTCTGACTCTCGTCTTTGCTTCCCTCTGTGACCCTTCCCCTCATACTGATTTTGTTTTTAACTTTCCTTGACTCTCAGTCCTGGCCTCCTGACTTCCTTGTAACTAACACCACATCCCTGTCGGCCTGGCATCCACTTGAAGATTATTGCTTTGCACTGGCATCTGAGAACTTCCTCCTCTCCTGACCCTGACAGCCACCACTCAGTGTTGTATATTTGGAAAAGGGAGGAAGGGCAGAGGCTCCCACACAGAAACATCTGTGTCGGTGCCCATTTTCTCAGATCTACTTGCAATATTTTTCTTCATACTATGCTGGCTGTTAGAGTGGGTCTAATGTTGCTTTTTAATGAAAACCACCTTTAGATTTAGGGAAAATCACATTCATATTTATATAAAGCCTTCTTATGTGGGATCTGAATGTTTATGCCCAAGTTCCCAAGAAGTCACAGGCCAAGGAGAAGACAAAAACCTACACAGATCGGTACTTAGGGCAGTAAGCTCATAGGGATCCTTTTATAATTTAGTACTGAACTGCCCTCCTTATATAACCAAGGGGGAAATTTTCTTTGGATTGAATATCTGTTTCCTGTTCTGATAATGGGCACCTGCTCCAAATTTGGATGAGAATGCCACGTGCAGGACCAGCATCTGTTGTCTCAAGCCAAAGTGAGCTCAGAAGACTCCATATGTGATGAGAAATGGAGAAACTTTCTGGCTGAGGTTTTTATTAGGCAAATGAAAGCTTTAGGGTTTCATTTCACTTCAAAGACAAGATCCTCTGAGCAGTACATCCTGTTGTGCTGGTAGTGATGATATTATATTAATAGCCATGAGGTACCGGAGCCGAAGAGTGGAATATAGGGCATCTACTTCCTAGCCACAAAACACGAGTAGTTGAGCAGTGCCAGTGGTTTCGTAAATTCAAGGGATGATTAAAATATTCATAAAGTCCTCAGAAAGTTTCCCCTCAAATACGTTTGCCACTTTGTGATGGAATGAGTCTTGCAAGTATTTCAATAACCAGAAGCTATGTCAGCTGTGCTGCATAGGCAGGAGCAAAAGTCAACTCAATTGTTATGAGCAGGTACTCTAAAATAGTTCTTTGACTTTTCATTTTACCTTGCCTTTCAACTAACTAGCGCCATCTCTGTTCACTAAAGCAGATTGATGTAACCATGGAATGTCACATTTATTAAGTGCTTCCTCTGTGCCAGATATGTTGTTAGATAAATTAGCATGCCTGTGATTTGCCATTTGTCTGTTTTGCTCTCAGATCCTTTCTCTGCCCTTCTGCTGCTGTGCTGTTTCACGTGGAACTACATTTCCAAGGCTTCCTTTTCCTCTGGCTTCCATGTAAGTTTGGCCAATGAGAGCAATTGCTAGAAGGCTTGCATCCTTTGGCATTTCTGGCAGCATCTGAGCCTCCTCTGTTGTTCCAGGTTTCATGAGCTAGCCTCTCCCTCAGAGTCACAGAAACCGCTGAGTGGGTCCTGCCTGATTCCATCTTTAACCATGTTACCCTCGACCCAAAACTCCAGTAAAGCCACTTTGTCCCTTTGTTCTTCCAGGAATAAAAGAGATTGTGGCTACCTCCTGTATCTAATCTCTAGGTTGCCTCACCATCCATTTATTGGCTTCGAAGCTACCCCAGCACTTGTATAACCAATTTCCTGTTTTAATTTCTTTCTGTTTGAAATATCTCAAATGGTTTCTGTTTTCCCGATTGGATATTGGTTGATATAATGAACATGTATCCTATCTTGATTAATCCAAACCACAAAATCATCCCACAGGATAATAACATAAGATTCAAAGACTGAAAAGTTAAAAATATGTGTGTACGGGGGTCAGCTGAGTGGTTCCAGTTCTGTGTGCTCTGCTTCAGCGGCCCGGATTACCAGGTTCGGATCCTGGGCGTGGACCTACTGCAGTTATCAGCTATGCTGTGAAGGCATTCCACATACAAAATAGAGTAAGATTGGCACAGATGTTAGCTCAGGGTTAATCTTCCTCAAGCAAAAAAAAAAAATAAAAGAGGAGGATTGGCAATAGATATTAGCTCAGGGACAATCTTCTTCACCAAAAAAAAAAAAATTGTGTGTGTGCACACGCATGTGGGTACATATGCATGCATGCATGTGTGTGTGTGTGTTTGTGTGTTCATGGTCACAAAAACAGGAAATAGGGGATCTCAGATGTGAACCAAATACTCCAAGACTACGTTCTTTCAATGACACTACATTGTAATCTGTTGTATTATAAAATACTATTAAATCTACATATCCTTTTAGCAGAAAATCTTGCACAGTGGAAGGAACCCCCGTGAAAAGAGGTTTGCAAACTATCAGTGATCCATGTGTATCTAACTTCTTACCTTTGTAAGCAAAGAGCAGATGCCCTCACTCCTACTCAAGATCAACCCATTCCTTGGTCCTTGCCCTCATCCCCTCTGTCCCCCAGATCCTTCCTTCTTCAGTTATCTCCCTTCTCTACTGTAACTTTAACCTTTTTATTTCCACTGGATCCTTCCTAGAACACGCATACTAAACTCCCATCATTAACAGCAACACCCTCCTCTGATCCTGCATCCCACACACTCATCTTCGTGTCGCCAGTCTTCTCTGCCTTCTCATCTCCCATTCACTTCCCTGTCCAGTGTAATCTGACTTCCGCCTTTATTGCTCTACTGCTTTCCTTCTAGACACTAATGATCTCCTGATTGCCAAATCTTCTAATTCCCTGATCTTAAAGGATACCTCTGCTACATCTGATACTGTTTTTGCCTCACTGCCACGACTTTCATCACCACTCTTCTTCACTAGTTACCTCTTACAAATCAGACTGTTTGTCCTCAGAGGCTCCTGTTTCTCTGCTTGCTCCTGACATGTTGGTATTCATCAGGATTCTGTCCTTGGCCCACTACTATTATCATTGGACACACTCTCACTAGAAAATCTCATCCATTCTTCAAACTTTCAAATACCACTTATATGTTAAAATACCCAGATGTATATTTGAGGCACAGTCTCTCCAGATGTTCAGATTCATTATCATAAAGCATGCTGACCATCTTTAACACAACATTTCCAGAGCTGAACTCATCATTGTAACCTTCAGAATTGGCTTCTTCATGTGTACTCTATATTTTACCATCTCCCGAGCATCCGAATCCCTCATACCGGGAACCTGAGAGTTTTCCATGTTTCTTCCCTCTCCCCGACCTACCAACTTCGGCCAATCTTGCCTCCTACATATTCTTCATCTGTTCCCTCTTCTCAATCTCCGCTACCACCACCCTCGTTCCACTCTTATCTTGCCCTTCTCTGTGCACCCTCCACATCACTAGTGATTTCACTAATATGCAAGATTCTTGCTTAACTCTCAAACTTCGTCCGCATTGTCTCTCCTTCTGTCAATATGTCCTAGCATCGTGAGCCTTCTTATGTTTCAGGTGTGTGCCACTCTTCCTGTCACCAAAGGACCACGCCTCACATTATTTTCTCTTTCTGGATAGCTAGTCACTCTTTCATTACCTAGTTAACTTTACCCATTCTTGGGATTACGTCTCATCTCTGATTTCTTCAAGGGACGTTCGTCATCCTATCACCTCATTTTCTTCAATCTAGATTAGGCACACAAGAACCATGCTCCTTTCCACCACAGTATTTTGTCAGCTTCCAGTTGTACATAGGACTATTTGATTAATATACATCCCCTTTATCTCTCTGTAAGCTCCTTAAGTGCAAGAATTCTGCATCAAATCCCTAGCATATAGTATAGTCCTAATACCTAATCTGCAATCAATAATTAGTTACAGCGTAAAAGAATGAATAAATTAAAAGCTGCAGAAGACAGAGCTGTTACACGGGAGTCTGATGAAGTTTGATGGATGCAATCTTAGAATATAAAAACCTCTGCAATTCCCTGTTTTCTCATGTTTGTTTTAAGGATCATCCCATATGATATATAAAAAGGATCTGAGAACTTATATAGCTTCAGAAACATTAAGTCTGTGCCTCTAATATAAAGCTTATGTGTGTGTGCGTGTGTGTGTGTAATATAGTAGGTTTTAGCAACTTGGTCCTTGTTCCCTTGTGTAAGGCAATGTGGAGAGTAATGCTTCTTTTCCTTCACCCTTAGTTCCTTCGGTATTTTTCATAATATATCTTCCTTTCTTTTCTCACTGTTGGTGCCATAAATGCTTAAGATATGCTGAGAGAGGAGCAAGAAAGTATCAGCACAAACATTTTCAGAATTAGGATAGATGCTGATGCTTTGAAGCAAATGGAAGTTAGGGTAGTGATTTTAATTTCTGCTTCTGAAATTTAACAGACTGAGATGCATGGATAAACGTATAAATCAAAGGAGTAACCAGCCAATGTAAGAAGGAAGTTATATTTTTACTGTGATGGCTATTTCAAACCATGCATTTCTTATCACATAGGTATTTTTGTGGAAAACTGAAAAGCAGCATAACATTCCAAACACAACCCAGTACCGAAAAACAGCATAACATTCCAAACACAACCCAGTACCGGACGCGGTCTGAGAAGCTACAAATGCCAACCTAAAGGAGACGATGGTTTGTCAAACTCATTATTTTATATAAATCTTCAGACATTTGCCAAAATTGAATATATTTAAGTGTGAGATGGGAAATAGAAAAACAGTTTTGAAGAAAAAAATTGAAACTTGAGTAGAATAAGTTTCTGTTCCAAAAGAAATCTGTCCATGATTTGAGGCCTACAGTGAAACCCATAATCAAGGACTAAAACAGGACAGGTTTGGTCCCAGCTCCTCCATTGATATTTTTCATATTTGAATGCTTTTCATCATGCATTAGTGATTATTATTTCTTTTTTACCTCTATCATACCGAGACCTGCAAAGTGTAGTTATAAACAGGGCTTTCAACAAGGTATGACACAAGTAGAAAATGTTTATCATATAGTTGCCTGCTCCTCCCCCTAAAAAAACTATTAAAAAAGATCTGTTGAATGCTCTTACTTTTCTTTGCTTTTCCATTTTGGCTTGTATTTATTGCACTTAAAAAAAAAACCTAAAGAAAGGTTTTCCATGATCGTATATGAAATACATTTATGTAGGTATATACATTTATACACATCTTTCTGTGCATTTGTGTACACATGTATATGAGACAACTTCTTAACTGTTTTGTTAATGACATAACTTCTTAAGAGATCTTCTTGTTGTTACATAAAAATAATTTTTTAAAGTCAAGGTCAGTAACAATGAATAACAGCCCAAAAGAGGTCTGGGAGAGAGGGAAGTTATATTGTAGGGGCAGGAGCCAACACAGGAAAAAAGGTTTCCAGCCCCTCCTTCTCCTCCTGGGAGACACAGATGAAGGAGGAGTAGCCTGTGATCCGGAGGGAAGGACACTGAGTCAGATTCCTTAGGTGATTAAAAGATACAAAGTACAAAAAAAAGTAAGGTATTGGCTGAGAATCAAGATAGATTATAAAAGACTGCGCATAGAAAAGGAGAGTCTGCTAGCAAAGATGTTGGACATTTTTTTCCCTCTCTTCTCTTGAAAAAGAGCCATAGAAAAACTAGAATAGAAATGCTTTTATCTAAAAAGAAAGAAATGAATACATGTAATTTCTAGGTCATCAGAATAGCTCAGCAGCCAATCCCAGCTCCACCCTCACGGAGAAAAATTGGGCTAATGACCTTGAATGTCTCTTTTTATCTGGTGAAGATTGAAAGAGGCAGAGGATGCCCCCACCAAGTGCAACTTTGACTTGGGAGTGGTTGGGAGCTTGGAGGGGTTTGCGTTTCCCTTCAGTAGTTCGTGCCTTAGGGACTGAAGATGTTATCATAAGCTCTGAAGGTGCGGGAGAAAGGCAGCCAACCTCCTCAGGCCTGGTTTTCCTCACCTGTTATACAAATGAAGGAAACCCTCGCTTACATTACAGATCTCAAAGGCTCTTCCAGCTGTTTTAGCATATCAGAAACATCTTTTATAAATCCCAAAGGCCTCACTTTAAAATAGTAACTCTGACCCCAAATTCCTTTCTGTCGGTGTCAAACTCAGCACTTTTATGAACAACTCCAGAAAAATCTCCTCGGTAGGCCGAATGCCACGTGTCCGAGAGGTTAAATGGGAAACAGAGTGTAAATTACTTAGAGAGCTATTTTACAAACAAACACCAACTAGGATTGAACCCTGTACTGATTTGGAGGCGACTTAAGTCCAATTTCCTGCTCCTTCCCACTCTTTCCTTTCAGGACCAAAAGTATTAAGTGCTGCAAAGAGAGCCCCTGCTGAGAGGCCCCCTCTCCTCCTCCTCCAGCTCCTGACAGGAAGGGACTGCATTTTGTCACAATTTGACTGACTGGTGAGTGACACTGAAATGCCCCATC
This sequence comes from Diceros bicornis minor, assembly GCF_020826845.1. Lineage (NCBI taxonomy): Eukaryota > Metazoa > Chordata > Mammalia > Perissodactyla > Rhinocerotidae > Diceros > Diceros bicornis. Next base: position 19,201,284 of record NC_080743.1, on the reverse strand, counting down.
TTGTTCAGGCTGAAGGACAGTGGCACTAATCCTAAAAGACAAAAAAGAGTTTAAAAAAAGGAAATGGCTTTGAGAGAAACTGGCCAAAATCTCATCCAATAAGGGAACTGAAAGAGTCTTCTGAACGGCAGCTCTTAAGAAGCCTGTCAATCAATCCAGGGTCTCCATACACCTGCATACTCTTTCTACCAGCGAGACTTTACCAAACCTATTATGATGCAAAGTTGTGGCTCAAAACCAGGCCTCTCAACAAAGCTCCTTTCCACTCTTTAGAAGCCCAGGTCAATGGATGGCAAGTGCCCAAACCAGCAGGCTTTAAGGAGCACCTTAGTGCTCAGAGCAAACCTCTTCCTTTTTCTGCCTTTATGTAGCAGATCGCCTTCTGCAGCCCTGGCTGTGATCTCAGTTCCTCTCACTCTCTTCTTGGCTATCTGCCTGGTCTCCTGCTGTCCTCATCTGCAGGAGCTGCACAGCTCAGCAAGAAACTCTTCTTAGTGTGCCCATCACAGCACTGGAAGAAAAAGACACTGAGAGCCTTGCCTGAAAAGCAAAAGAAGCCCTTGTTGCAGCGCCGAATTCGCTCTTTTAAGGACTTCGGATTTGACGAAAGGAAACCTCCAAAACTAAAAGAAAAGATGAAAAAGCACCATGCCTTAAAACTGACAGTTCTGGTTATTTTCACTAAAGTGAAAAGCACAGAAGCATCCTGAGAGAAATGCCCTTCCATTGGCTGCTGGTTGGGTTTTCAAACACCCGTCTGGTGTTAGCGCACTGTTTAGAGATTCAGAGTAATTCTTTGTTAGATGTTATATACTAACGTCTTCCAGCCAAGATGAAAATACTTAACCACACAGCCACTCTGTGTGATTGCTATTACTTATTCTGCAATTACTGTTTATTTTAATAATTATGTAACAGGATAAGATATATGAAGACAGTAGTCCTGATGTGTAAACAGGCAGGTCCTTCTGGTGATTATATCTGTTTATCAGAGACCTGCTGTTTATTGATATTTATTCTTTGTAGTAGGGTCAATATATCTTGCTCTGTGTTCAGAAATGAGAGCATCAAAATGCCACTCACCTGTGACATGATTTTGATGTGAATCACATCTACTGTTAATTGAATTATAAAGCTTAAACATATTTAGAAAATATTCGCTCTACAGTATGTAACATGAGCCTTAAGTAGAAGGGAGTCTATGAAATGCTTGGTCACTTTCAGTAAGTGCCTTATCAATTATATCTTTAATTATTGTTACACATCAGGATATGCTGTTTGAGTGAGTGTTAATGGAGGGATGAGGGTTTTGATGAAATGGAGGTTCTTCAAGTTTATACAAAGCAATTGCTGTGGTGATTGATTCCTGGACTTAGCCTTTAAATGTCTTGTGTAAATATATGAGAGGGAGAGTTCAAATTTTAATGGAGCAGGTTTGTTTTACTCCTCTGGGAAATGAAGGATAGATGTTGCTGAGTTTATAGTAGGTGCTCAATAAAAATCTATTGCCTGGTTAAATATTGACTAAAGAGAGCAAGAAAAAATTTTAAACTTTATTACATCATAATTGTGACTCGAATAATCCTTGGATTGAGTATTATGGTCACTTATTATGCAATTTAATATCCAGCTAATGTGAGGTAATTTTTATCTGTCTTTGATAATTTTCTTCTTAAAATTGATATTTTTTGGCTTTAATTTTTTAGGGAAAAAGAAATAAAGCATAATTTACCTCCAGGAAGCAGAAAGACTTCCATTATCTTATGACCACACAATGGTCGATAGAGACATAAGTTCTGAGGACATCTAAATCATATTCTGAAGATGCTTCAGAAATACAGAAGATATTTTAGCCAAAATCGCCAGGGCTTTCATTTCTATGTAATTGGGATCAGAATCAGGGACAACTGAAAAATACATTTCCAAAATTTCCTTTGAATTAAAAATTTTGGTTGAATTCTAGTCTCTTATAATTAAAATCTAAGGATGATTTTAGTCACATCTTCTGAAATCTGACCATTCTTAAGCATAAATGTGTGAAATACAACTATTGTCTTATAGTACCATTTTTATACTCCCAAAATGTTTGGTTAAAAGGTAAAGTCATCATGGTACAGCAGAGTCAAGAGACTCGCATTTTAGTTTCAACTCTGCCCTGACGATGCATCTTGAGCAAATTACTTGATCCTTTTTTGTCTGGGAAATTAAGTCAGATTAGATCATCTCTATTGACTGTTTTGTTCAATATTTCAGAGGCTGTGTGACATCTCCCTTAGTAATAACCCAAATATTTTTCATATATGGGGAGCTTCCTATGTGCCAATCACTATGCTGTTTTTTACCTGTATTTTCTTGTTTAATCCATGATTACTAATGACATTTTCTGGGTGGAGCTGAGACTTAGAGATGTTAACTTACTGCTTAACATCTCACAGCTAATAAATGGTAGATGTGGGGTTTTAACCCGTGTACTCAGACTCCCCTATTCCACCAAAACAGTCTGAGACCGTAGACAGTGTAATACAGTGAAAGCATTTTAGCTCAGAGGCTGTCACAGGTTGAGTTCCCTGGGAATCAGGCTCTGAGACAGAGATTAACAAGCAGGAGGTTTATCCGGGACTGCCTTGGGGAAGGGAAGGGAAGGAAGCAGGATTGAACAGAGGGAGAAAATGAGCTACAATGCAGTCTCAACACATGTCTCGGTCCTTCTGGAATTTCTGAAGATGCGATGACTATTCAGGGTTGTCCAGAGTTCAAGCCAGAGGGTAGGGCCTTTACATCTCCCCATCAATCAATCAATCACTGCATACAAGAAACTCTGAGAAGGAAATGTAACCTTGGACAAAGCAGATCTCTGCAACCTAGGCAATTCCTGTAAGAGGCTGTCACCTGAGGGCTTCCAGCTGGCAGCCCTCCCAGAAGCTGAAGAAATGAGTCTTTATTCCCGAGGGTGGCCTGGGTGGCTCATCACAGCATCCAAGATGGAGGGAAATACAAATATAAGAAATCTAGGCTATTTCTATATGAATGCAAAGAAAAACTGGGAAGCAAAGCAGAATAGACAAAGATACTTAAGTTGCAGGCTGGCCTGACAAGGGAAAGATGGTTGAGACTTGATTTCGTTTCCTTTTTTTTTTTGAAAATATCTATTAAAAAGCACTTAGCGTAAACATATATGAAAGTTAGGATTTTGATGAGGAGGTTAATGTTGCTGATGATGCAGATAATGATGATGATAAGGACCAAGGTGATGTCTCCGTGTCTACTGAGGGGCTGAACTGGTATGTATCACCCTTAGGATAAATAGCCATTCCAGTGGCGACATCAAGAAGGAAAAGTACTGCATATTCACTCCTTCGTTCATTTATTTATTTATTCAGTGTAATGTAGTAGAAATATCATGAATCTTGATGTCAGATATGGTTCAAATTCCAGTTCTACTATCAGTATTAAATCACTGTGTGTGTGTGTGCACGCGCATGTGTGTGTGTGTGTGCATGCTTGATGCTACTAGAGCTTCCTAATTTGTAAAATGTGGTTAAAATTAGTTGATTGGATGAATAACACCAATCGTATAGAATAACTTACTGTGAAAATATCAACTTCGTTGCAAGATGTCTGGCATATATTAGGTGCACAGTAAATGTTATTTCCATTTAAACTTTTTCTTCATATATGAACACATTCATTTATCTAGTCATCATTTTATGTACCAAACTCTGAAAATACAAAGATAAGAGACAGTCCATGCTTCCTAGAAGATTACATTCTGCAAAAGGAGAAAAACATATTTTAAAAGTTCATTGTAACTCACTGTGACAAATGTCACAATGGAGGTATGAAGAAAATGCTAGAACACAGAGGATGGTGGAACTATTCTACAAACCAGAGTTGGAAAGCCTTCGTAGTATACCCTTTCTGAATTGATACCTCCAGATAAGTAGAGGTTTCAGTCAGAGAAGGAAGATTGGGGTTTCTAGGAAGAAGTAATGATACTGTTTGTTACATTTTGTCTCATTCTTGTATTTTTGGTAATTTAGGTTCATTTTTTAACAGTAAGCAACTGATTAATTTTCAGTCAGTTCTTGTTACTCATCTTACTCAGTTTGTTGCTACCATTTAACAATGCTGATCGCTCTCTCCTTCATGTAATACTTTCTACTTGGCATCCACAAGTTATTTTCTCTTGGTTCTCCTACTTCACAGAATGTTCCCTGTCGGTCTCAGTTGCTGGTTTGTCTTCTTTACCTCATAACAATCAGAGTGCCTCCGGGATGTCTTCCCACCTCCTCACATCTCTACTGACACTCCTTCACCAAGTGATCACATGCTGTCCCTTGACTTTAAATGCCATCTATATGGTGAGCACGCCCCATACTAAGTGGTACCTCCATACTTACTTGTGACTCCAGCTTTGTTCATCACAAGGTGAGCAGGATCACATCAACATTCCACAAAGCTCCGCTAAGCCCCACCAGCATTCATGGCTTCTCATTTTACTTTCAATAAAAGGCAAACTCCTTACAAGGTCGTATAAATTGTTCTCCTTATATGTCCGTGGACTAATTTCTACTCACGTCTCCCTCACTCACACTACTGCAGCGACTCTTTCCACAGTAGTCTTCGTTGCTCCTAGAAAATGCCAGGCGGTTAGGAAACACAGCTAGATGGAGACGGGAGAAAAGCAGGACTAGCTAGCTGTGCCAGCACTTCTACATCTGTTTCTCACTGAATCTAACCACACTGACCTTCAGAGAATTGTGGCAACTCCTTTGCTTCCGCCTTCCAAATCTTATTAAATGTCTCTTCTGGCCAACCCTATAGGAAAGAATTCTGGGAAATGTAGTTCCAATTTACCAAAGTGAGCAAATTGCAAAACCGCAAAACAATTTCTTTGTCCATTTCTCCACAATTACGTTCCTAGTTCCTATTACTGAAATTGAGGAGGCAATATAACACAGTAACTAATAGTAAAGTCTTGGGTACCAGAAAAATCGGTGTTTGAAATCCTAGCACTGGCATTTACTACCTATGGGAGATTAGAGAACTTAACCTTTCTTGGGTCCCAACTACAAAGTAGAATAATACTATAACTACCTCAAGGATTGGTCTAAGGATTAAAAGATAAAAGGTATGTAAATCATCTAGAAGCTGATAAATATCCAAGAAAGTTAGCTATTAGAATTCCTATTATTATATTTAGCCAGTGCCATACATATAATAATGAAATCTAGAGCAAATGCCAAAAAATTGGAAAGAGAAATATTGAGGAGGGGAAAGGGCTAGGCAAGCCATTCATAACTGAATAATTAGTCCCCAGCCACTAGTTTCACTATAATTACAAAGTTCCTGGTGCCAATTTTAAAATGTTAACCCTCAGGAAATATGTAGGTAGTAACAAAGGAGCTAGTGAAAATGGCACAAGATGCCCTGAAACATAACGAAATTTTCCCAAATGTTTCACACGCCTTCGGCCTTCTCCATTATTTTAAATATTCTTTTCAGTTGTAACCATTAAATGAAGGTAACAGGACTCTGAGACTGTAAGAAAATCACTGTCAAGTAGAGTTCGAACTCTTTTAGGGAAAGGGTGGCATTGGCATTCAAATCCACTTGTGACTCCTGAAAGAAAGAAAGCACAGGTTTTACTGAAATGAGCAAGAGGTCTTTGGCTAATTGTCACCTAGGTGCAATGTGGTGTGACCTATGTTTGTTCAGACTACATCAAACTGAGGAGTGGAATAATGTTACAAAAGCAGTGACACAATGGCATTTCCCAGGCTTAGTGCTCATCCACAGCATTGTGGAAACCCCAGCTCACACTAAAATTCCTTCTAGCTAATTCAGAAATTCCCCAAGGAATGTCTCCTGTTTATTGGCAGATGTAATCTTCCTATCTAATACACAGCAGCCTTCTTCTTCCCCACGCGTGGCCCTGTAACTCTGAATCACCAGATCAAGTAACAGGTCAGGCTCTGTGCTCCAGTGGATACAATGAATCTCCTTCTGCTCATGATAGCAGCGTTGGGGCCCAACACCCAGGAAAGAAATCTGTTGTCCTCTTTCCCTCCTGCTAGTCTCATAACTCTGATTTTTTGATTGTCACATCAGGGTAAGCTGGTCAAGATTAGACCACTGTGGCTGTCTCCTATTTACTGCTGCTACTGCTGGTAATAGTTCAGCTCTGTGCTACTAACATCACCTCTTGGAAGGAAGGGAAATGTCGTACATCCAAGATCGTGCTGCATTTTTCTCTGTTCCATGTAGTACAAAGCACTTGTGCTGCTTTGTGCTTGCAATGTCTTGAATGAGATTTTAGTGATGTGACGAAGTAATAAACTGGAGGAAAAAAGAATTCCATCTGATTTTCTCAGTAAGAACTCTGTGATTGTTTGAAAGAAATATTTTGATATCTTTCCATTGAGCCCTCAGGGTGGAGACTGAGACATCGAGGGCATATTCAAACAACAGAAGGTGCGTAAGACCAGAAAGGGGTGAGAGAGAAAAATCTGGAGCGTGACAGGAAGAGGAGAAGAAGAAATAAGAGATTGAGAGAAGACTGTGCAGTGTCTTAGGACCTCTCTCAGTAACCCCCCAAATTTCAATTCAATCTGCTAATTCTAGTAAAATTTCCTAAAAGCCTTGACTAATTGGATTTATTGAGAAAGTGGTCAGGTTCTGTATTAAGGTTGACACAGGATGAAATTGGTAGAGTTGCAGGAGCCAGAGCAATGATGTTCTCAGAATGTGCAGAAATCTTAGAAAGTTTTAGGCTTACTCCAAATGATGGAATTTGGATTTTTAAAGTAGAGTTGTCCAGATCTCTAAGGAAAAAGAGTCATCATACATCATAAGAATTAAAAGAGGGGCCAGCCCTGTGGCCTAGTGGTTAAGTTTGGCACACTCCACTTTGGCGGCCTGGGTTCAGTTCCCGGGCACGGACTTACACCACTTGTCAGTGGCCATGCTGTGGCAGCGACCCACATGCAAAATAGAGAAAGATTGGCACAGATGTTGGCTCAGGGAAAAACAAAAGACTTCCTCAGCAAAAAACAAAAGAATTAAAAGATATTTTTGTCACCTCTTCCTGTCTCCAAGACTAGCAAAGCAGCCTAGAATGGGAAGTGGAGAAGGTTTTCTACATCAAACACACCTTGCAACACAGGAAATCCCCCTTCCTACATCATCACCCATTTTCCTTGGATCAAACTAATGCTTTCTGTCTCTTCTTTCCTTGAAGTTGAGTCCTCACCGTAAGAGGTAAACTCTAAATTGGACAGGGTTTATTGTTTTTAGGTATGAGCATGGAAACTGCTATTCCTTGGTCAAATTTCAAAATTGTACCTGATCCATTTGGATGCAAATGGACTTATGTAGAAAAAAAGGGAGACTTCAAAAGTTAAATAATCTGTAAACTGTTTTGTGAAATAATAATTCATATAGTTTGAGATTTAACTGATATTTAACTATAATTTGTGAAGTGGATAGGAGAGTTAATATTTTATCCTCATTTTACAGATGAGAAAATTGAAGTTCAAGGTTATTAACTATAAGACATGCTCTTATTTGCTTTAAATTCCAATAAAATAGTTTAGTGGTGAATATATTGACCTTAAAGTCAGAGGCCTTGGGTTCTTCCTGACCCTTCATTTATTAGCTGTTGGATTTGAGATAAATTACTTATTTTCCTAAATTACAAATAATCATTACTATCAGAAATAATAGCAGCTACTTTTCTAATCATCTGAGGCTGTTGTGAGGATTAAATGAGATAATGTCCTCAAAAAAAGCTTTGCAGTTGCAAAAGTCTCCACTAGTGTAATATTTAAAAATTTTGTGTAATACCATTTCACAGAAACAAATCTTAGAGCCCCCAAGAATTGAGAATATTAACACATTCACATGTACAATTGGCAAAGTACACACATTCTTGATCTCATTTAGATCCTCCTTACGTTTGAACAACTGTAGGAGTTACATCAGTTTCTTAGATGAATTTGAGGATTTATCTAGAAAATATAGTCCATTGAACTGCTTCCTCCAAAGGATATTAATGTGTGAAGTACTCTATTAAAGAATTCTTTTTTGATCCACTTCCTTTGATGCCGTTACAAAAGTACCAGATCTTAGCAGCTGTTAGACGTTATCAAGTCAATCCATGGCTTTTTATGTCAAGTATGTAAACATTATTAAACATTATCTGGATCTTTGAGACTAACGTGGTAACATAAGACAACTCCACTGTCTCAATCTATTTTTCATAATAAGTGAATTATAAAAGTTGACCAGAACAAGCCAGGCATTCACAATCCCTCTGTTCTTCTACAGTTTAGGGAGATAAAGAGCAAAACTATTAAATGCTTGGTGACTCTCAATAAATGCTAGTATCAACTATATTCAGCAATGATTATTACCTGTCAAGATGAGCCTTGAAAATATGAAGTCCTTATGCTCTTAATATACATGTGCATATTAAATAGGGGAAAAAATTTCACTGTATAAGAGTGGTATCAGATTTTTAAATATTTATTGTTCAGATATTTTAAACCATATACTTTTAAAATACTGGACTCTTGATTAGTCTTCAAATAAGGTTTCATTCTTTTTAAAAGGGACAACTGAATATTTCCACTTAAATACACTTAAAAACTTTCATGTTACCACAAACTCCACTTATTTAAAATGGCACACATCGACCTCCACTCAAATAAATTACAACTCTGAAATCTATTGCTTTTGTGAATATCACTATCTTGAGAATAGTCTACAAAATTTGAACTCACCTTTGATCAACCTCTTTCTTTACTTCCCAATACCTAGTTAAATACCAGTTTTGTTGATTTCCTATCCATTGCCTCTCATATGCATCCCTCCTCTTCTGTAGCTACTGTTACTACCCCAAGCCTAGTTTTTCACTCTCCTACCTGCATCACTGACATGATTATTTTCAACAATACCAATAATACCAATAAATAGGCAGCATATGGATGTAAATTTAAAAGTATCCAGTCTTACACATAGTTGTATCCTCTGTGCCCAGCACTAAGCTTGCTTCAAGTAAGTGTTCAAATAATTGGTGATCAGATAGCTTGCAAAAGTATAGGAGAGTCTATTTAGACAGTAAACACTTGAATATCAGTAATGAATGGGATCAATAACCATATTTTATTATAACAACCCCTCCTTCAAGTCATTATCGTTTCTCTCCTGGATTATGATAAAAACCTCTTCACTGGTCTCCCTGCTTCTGCAGTCTATTGGCAACACAACAGCCAGAGTGACCTTGTTAAGATATAGGTGATATAAATGTGTATTTGCTTGCTCTCTTAGCTGAGAAGGCCTAGTGCAATGAGATCCCAATAGCAATGAGCACACCCACGGACCAGATCCTGTTTTCTCCCATAAAAGGAACTAGAGCTCCTTAGAAGTCGCTGACTCTAGAGCTAGGGCAGGGAACATACAAAGTAAGCCTGGCGCATCTTGTAGTACAAGAAAGTAAGGAAATCCTAAACACATGCACACACAGACTCACACACAATGATGGAGTACAAGAAAAGACACAGGAGTCAACTAAAAGAATTCTCAATGGCAAAGCTGGAATGATATGAGCAAAGAAATAAACAATGTACTATTGGATTATAACCCACGGAATTAAATATACACATACATACATACACAAAGGAGAATAGACAAATCTCTTGTGCAGAAGATTTCCAAATAATTTATGCAGATCATCTCCCCCTCAAGGAGCACAACTCCCTACCTCTTAAGTGTGGGCTGCAAATAGTATCTTCCTTCCAAAGGAAAGACGGAGAGAAACAAGAGTAACTTTTTGGTGGTGAAATCTGACAAACACTACTTCAGTCAGCTGATCAAGGTCAATATCAACAGTGATAATCCATGTTGACAGCATGTCCCTTTGATATGATATGATGAAACGGACACTTTTTCCAAAAATCTCATAAGCCCTGTCTAACCGTAAGGCGAACCATATGATGTCACCATAAGACGAACATTAGACAAATGTAAATTGAAAGGCATTCTGTACAATAACTGACCAGTACTCCTCAAACTCTCAAGGTCATCAAAAATAAAAAAAGTCTGAGAAACATTCACACTCTAGAGGAACCTAAGGAGATGTAATGATTAAATGTAATGCGGTATCTTGTATGGGATTCTAGACATTATGTAAAAACTAAGGAAATGTGAACAAAGTATGGATTTGACTTGATAATAATTAATGAGTGTTAGTTCATTAGTTGTAACAAAATGTAAGATAACAATAGGAAAAACTAAGTGTGGGGTGTATGCAAACTCTCTCTACTATCTTCACAATAGTTCTGTAAATCTAAAATTATTCTAAAATTAAAAGTTTATTAAAAAAATAAGTGAGATCATGTCATGAGTATATTACCTTAGTTTAAAGCCCTCTAATAGATTCCTATAACACTGTGAGTAAAAATCAAAGTCTTCATATTGGCCTGCAAAAGCTGTATAATCTAGTTTTCCTCTCCCCATCCCCTCCATTTCCTCTCTGACCTCATCTCTCACTACTTCTCCCTCACTGGCTGCTCTCAGTCATACTGGCCTCCTCACCGCTCCAGAAACATAATAGGCATCTCCTGCCTCAGGGCCTTTGCTCTTGCCTTTCTCATTTTCTACAGTACTTTTTCCCAGACCACATGGCTTTCTCATTCACTTCCTACAGGCTTTTGCTCAAAACCCTCAAGATGAGGCATTCCTCGGTCATCCCATTTATCTCAATGAAGCCTGAATGAGCTTTTCATTCCTGAAGATATTCCCATTCTTTCAGAACTCCAAATTTCGCCCATATATCTGCTTTTCTAGCATATTATACTTCTGAGATATTATGATTACAGGAGTTTTGACACCAACAAAGGAATGTGAAAATTGTGATAGTGCAAACACAGGGATCTACAGCTTTCAGTAGATAATTAAAAAAATAGACAAAGTTCTAAAAATTTAAACTCCTTGTGACATACATGTTCTTAAAACCAGAAAATAGGCAAATCTCACTGAGTCACATTGATCAATGACTGTGTTGTCATCATTAGCCTATGAACATATAGGTATTAACCATTCTTTGTGCTAAATGCTAAGGCACACAATGAGACACAGAAGTCATTAAGAAGTTTCCTGGTCCAGAAAGTTCTAACACTCCCTGTAACATATCCATGCCTTGACCCACAAGACGTTAAAAGGTCTAGAAAATCATGTGCGACGTATCAAAGGTTTTACTCTGTTTGGAAGTTTAGTTGCCTTCAGAAATAAGCAATGACTTTCTTAACCATTTCTTTCAGATTCACTTCTAGTTTCAGATGTAGTGCAAAAGGCAAGATAAATAATGAAATGAGATAAATACTCTTTTCTTTCTGACGTCGTCTCTTTTCCAAACATGATTGCCTCAGCAATAGAGAGTAAAAACAAACGCTAGTCTCATTGTATTTTCATAGCATCGTCAAAATTCTGACTCAGCTTCTTACAGTGCCTTCTTTAGTCCAAAAATGTTATAGATTCTGTAGAGCATAGAATACCAATAAACCAAGTAGTGAAGAATCACTTTGTGTAGACTGTTTCAAGGTAGGTGCTAGACAATTCCATGCCAGAGCTTTCTTTGGAGGAGTAAGGTGGTAGAACTTTATTCCCAGGCTAGAAGCCTGTAAAGTATTTTATTTTGCCACAAACAAAAGTTTTCCATCACTCTGCTTCCTGATCTATTATGTTACAAACATCTTTCTCCTCATCACTACCATCAATAAACAGTCACTGAGCATTTCCTATATTCTAGGCACAAGAACAACAGAACTAGGCATAGTGGGCAGGTACAGGGGGCAAAAAAGAATCATTCCTCCCTCCAGTGTCTTTCTACTTAATTCAAACTATAAGACATCTAAATTAAAAAAAATTAAAATAAATGCTATAATACTTCAAAAAAGTAGAATTCAACAGAAGGATATCAGAATCCTTCTCTCAGATCTTTTCACTCACAAAAAGGTTAAGTAACCTGCCCAAAGTTACTTGGAAGTGATGGATGAGCATGTGAACCTAAGCATTCTGGTTCCAGAGCCCACACCCACCCACACCCAAACCCACATTGCTATATTATGATAGATATTTACAGCAGCTTGATTAGAAGAAGGAAAGACCTTCTTTGGCAGCTTCCCATCATGCACATTATCAGTGGATTACACTTCATACAAAGTGAACCTTTGGTTATAATTCTCTTTGACATGGCAGAGTATAGCAGAATGAACACAGGCTTTGGAAACAGAAAGGCTCAGGATTAAATCTTGGCTTTTCTACCTACTAGCTGAATGACCTGGACACAGAACATAAACTTTCTGAGGCTCATTTGAAAAGTAAAGATAATATCCATTTCTCAGGGTCGTTGTAAACATAAATAAATAGTACATATCAAAGCACCTTGAAACTATAAAGCAGAAGACAAATGTTAGCTATTTTTCTATCATCTTCAAGGCTCTCTATATCTGGCTTCAACTTTGGCTTATCTTTTAGCATTCCCCTCAACAACACGGACTTGTGTCCAAACATGCCACATGGGTGGCATGGGTGACTTTTACTACATGGGTGACTCTGTTTATGCCTTGATTTCTTCGAAAGCAGAGAAGAAACTCTGGCACTAGGATTGCATGTGTTCCTACGCACTCCTCTCACTTCTCGGGCATCTATGAGCTGATCATGCAAACTGCCCCAGCCACTGTAGAGCCTGAATTCTGAGAGGACCCCTATACATCACCCAGGGAGTTCATAGGGGTCTCAAAAACAACTGACTTACACTGTTTATGGGCAAGTATCAGGCCAAGAAGCAAAGATGAATAATGAGGGAAACAAAACTATTCAATCAGCCAACCAAGAAATAAAAAACCCAAAACCTTTAGGGACAGTGAAAAGAATATACCACATTAAAAAAATAAAAAAAAAACAAGAAGACAGTCTTATATATTTAAAAAATTGTTAAACATAATTGAAACTCAAACTATGTTCTCAATAAAATGATAAAGATTCTTTGAAATAAAAAAAGATAATTATAAGATACACAGAAATGAAAAGGAAATTAGCTGAATTAAAGAACTGATATAAAGAAACTAAGAATTCCACGGTGATATTAAATATGGCACCCTACAAGCAACAAAAGCAGTTCTGACATTGCTGAGGAAGTGTAAATTCAGTCTGATCTTTCTGTAGGGCAATGTTGCCATGTGGATCAACACACTTGAAATTGTGAATATCCTTTGACCCATTGATTCCATTTCTGATCTTTTATCCTAACAAGATACTCTTCAGAGATATAAAAGATGATTTCTTAACAAAGATATTCATTTAAAATGATGGGCATTTTTTTTTCTTTTTTGCAAAAATGGGTCCATACTTTACTCAATGCTCTGCAGCCTTTTTTTTTATTGCAGACCTATTTTTAATGTACTAAATATTTGCACTTGTATACCTTCTAAATGAGGATAAAGAAGAGTTTGGAAAGGTCTGCACCAAATATTGCTCATAGAACAACTTGGAGAATGGAGGCAGGAGAATCTGGCAGGAGAAAAGGGTGGAGAAGGGGGAAGGAAAAAATCCTTGGCTGTTTCTCAGCACATCTCTATGTTATCAGGCATTTTGCAAAAAGGATGTAGTATTGCTTTTGTGGTTTGAAAGGAAAAAAAAATCAATGAAGTATATTTTTAAATTTTATTTGAGAAAACAAAAATTTGGAAACTGTAGCAGTTAAGGTGAGACTAGCTGCTTAACACATGAACTCCTGAATCTTAGTGAATTACAATAAAAGTTATTACTTGCTCAGGTTCACTGAAGATGTTTGGTGGGCACCCTTCCACGTGGTGAAACACACCCTGTTCTTTCCTTCATGTGTCATTGTCATACCTTAAGTTTTGGAGTCCTTTGCTCTTGGTAGACGGAGAATGGAGAAGGACAGAGAGTGAAGAGGAGGGAAGTGGAAGGAGTCCATTAAAGATCAGTTCTGGGGCCGGCCCGGTGGTGCAAGCGAAGTGCGCCCGCTCCCCTGAGGCGGCCGGGGGTTCGCCGGTTCAGATCCCGGGCGTGCACCGAAGCACCACTTGTCAAGCCATGCTCTGGCAGCATCCCATATAAAGTGGAGGAAGATGGGCACGGATGTTAGCCCTGGGCCAGTCTTCTTCAGCAAAAAAAAGAGGAGGATTGGCAGATGTTAGCTCAAGGTCCATCTTCCTCACACAGACACACACAAAAAAAGATCAGTTCTGTAAACAGTGTGTATCATTTTTGCACAGTTCTACTTTAACAGAAAACAGTCACATGGGCCCACCAAGACGGAGAGGAATGCTGGGAAATGGAGTCCCAGGCTGAGTAGCCACTTCCCAGCAACAACTCAACATCATGGGAGGGGAGCACAGCCTTTGTAGACAGCTACTCTGCCTCTCTGTTTAAATGCCTAAAAACATGCTATTAGCTAAAAAAATTATAATGAATCTATTAATTTTGTGTCATAGAAAAATATGAAGTAACATAGAAGATAATTATTACACCAACAAATTTATAAGGGGTTATAAAATGATATTATAATCCCATTTTAGTAAGAAAAAATAGAGAAAAAGAATACATATTTGAAAAAGATAGATAGATGGATGATATATGTAGTATTCATTCCTGATTTGTCCCTATGGAAATCTTTCTAAAAGTGAAATTAATGGGTAAAAATATATGTTTAAAGTGTTGTGCTATTTTGTCTTTTTCTTATTACAGGCATAATTCTTTGCATTGGAAATATTTGAAAAATATACCATAACATGAAAAAGAAGAGAAATTATCCATATTCCCACCCAGAGGATATATATCAAAATGTTAATGGTTATTATTAATTCTGAGTGTAGATATTATGAGTGATTTTTATTTTCTTCTTTTTTTGTGAGGAAGATCGGCCGTGAGTTAACATCCACCAATCCTCCTCTTTTTTTTGCTGAGGAAGACCGGCCCTGGGCTAACATCCATGCCCATCTTCCTCTACTTTATATGGGATGCCGCCACAGCATGGCTCGCCAAGCAGTGCGTCGGTGTGCTCCCAGGATCCGAACCGGCAAACCCCGGGCCACCACAGCAGAGCGCGCGCACTTAATCGCTTGTGCCACCGGGCCGGCCCCAGATTTTTGTTTTCTTACATGTATTTTTTAGTATGTTCTAGAATTTAGTATATTCTAAAATTTAGTATATTCTAAAATTTCTGCAGTAGTCTTGTATCACTTTTATCATCAGGAAAACTTAATACTATCAAAAAAATTCCATCTGCTCCTTCAGTAATTTTTCAGAAGTTACCTTCTCCAGGAAATGTTACCTGAACAACCCAGTTGTAACTAAGAGTTCTTTTCCCTTATTGCAGCTAAATAAAAAGCCTCAAGATATCGATACCAACTCAAAATGACTTCAGAACAGTTTTCTTTGGGTGGTCGCATTGCACAGGGGTCCAGTGTGCGGACAGAAGGCCCAAGAGCCTGACTGGAACCAACATACCCAGCATTTATTCCTAAGGGACTGCTCTGCCACTGAGTACTTGTTCTTCCCTGAGAAAATTAGTCAACCTCTCTGTGCCTCAGTTTCTTCATCTGTAAAATGAAGATTATAATAGTAATCAAGTTACAGGTAGAATTAGTTAATACATGGTATCCGGGTAGCTATATAGGTATATACAGGTAGATGATTTAATACATGCAAAGCATTTAGAAAAGTATAAGTGGGTGACCCAGCACTAGACCTTAGCTGTCATTACTATTATTACTATTACAATATACACTTCTGTAAATTTTATCAAATCTTACTTTGTAGTTATATTTTTCACATACTTTTTTATCCTTACTTTATTATACATTCTTTTAAGCAGAAACCCCTGCTCATGCCTATTTGTAGCTTTTACGGCACTCTGTACAAAAGTTTGCACAGAGTCAGCCTTCAATAAAATATTAAGTGAACATCAGTAAATGCACAAATGGGATAGAAAAGCCCCAAGCTCAGGCCTATTACAGAAAGAACTTAAATGTAGATACTTACTTCAGAAATCTTCTCCAGTAAACACTGTAGATAGTGGACTTTACCAGTGAAAATCAAAGCGGAGAGATTATGAGGAAGACGGAGAACGGACAGGCACACTGTTTTAAGCAGTTCTGAAAGGAGAACACTGGCACTCAGATTCACCAAAAAAGAAGATGATAAGGGACTCCTCTGATGAAGTGTGTGTGAGGAGAGTGGTGGCATCAATTTGGATAACTATTAGCAGTACCATTTTTTCATTAACAATAATACCACCTGAGTACACTCGGAGATTCAGAGAAGTTAAACCAATTGCCCAGGCCCACACAGCTAGAAAGCTGCCACATAGGATTAAACCCAAGTCCATCTGACTCCGAGGATGATGCTTTACTTGATAGATATCTGGTAATAGCAAGTTTACCCCAAGTAGGTTACAAGCATACTCAGCTAGTACTGAATCTGGTTTTTGTTTATTTATTATTCTGTTTTACAATTTGGTGTTTATTTTACTTAATTATGCTTTGCCAAATGGATTAAGAGCTTTAAATCTGTCTAAATCTATAAATACATCTCTTTCTCATATAAAAACTGTGCGGCTTTGTTATTTCCCAGGGATTTCCCTGGGTCCAGTCCAAAAACGCAAAGTTTCCAAGACTCTGCTGATCTTCTCGCTGAGCTAACTCCACCACCCACCCCGGACGGCCGCACAGGGGAAGGGCTTGGTTCAGAGCGCTCCGAAAGCCACAGCCCGCAAACAGGAGGAGGCACGCTGCCAAAGCCTTCTCATTTGCTTAGCGCTAACAAATAGTACCCTGAACCCATCTACGCTGGAATCCGTCAGCTTGTCACTGAATAATTCATGGTTATTTAATTTTGGCCCCTACCAAAAGATTTACAATGCATAATCTTTTAAGCACAGAGATTGTAAGTATGTCACAGGGCTTATTTAAAGCTTCACTCTTCTGTTTAGTACATTCAACTTTGCCAACGAAAAGATCCACAAAAATGGATGTATTCTTATCCAACTTGAGATTAGACAATACATGTAAATAAAGAATGACATCTGATATCACCAAATGTCTCCCTTACTATGCTTGGTATTTGGAACTCAGAAATGTCCAAACAAATTGTGTGAAATCACTTTCAGAAGGACAAAAAAGAAAAAGAAAAAAAACAAAACAAAACAGCCTTGCCTTCCTGTTCTAGACTCCTGAATACTAAACTTCGAGCTAGTGGAATGTTTATTCTAGACATCAGTGTAACAATATTACTGTCCTAAAAAGATGTATATTTATATGAATTGACAGTATTTCTGTGATATATGAGACAAGCAGACCTATCAGGATTTAGATAATGCTCAAACCAACTGTAACCAAACAAAAGTCGAATGAGCAGTTCCTAAAGGCCCCATCTGTTCCTCATGTACAGATTGTCAAAAGCAGAGCCAACGGCAGTTAAGTTCTTCTCATTTGGACTTGTTGAAGAGATTCCTCCATCCTGTAGGCACTGCTGTTAGTATACAAATGATATCTTTGACAGAGATGTCAGTATAAATGGTAACATTTTCATTATAAAATCCAAAATTCTATACAAAGAAGAGAGAGCAAGAGCTATGACTTCTTGTTGAATAAATTGCAAAAAATATATAACTTAGATACAACTGAAAGCAAAGAGTACCCTCTCTGCTTAATGGCTCTCAACGAGACGAGCATTAAAATGTTCCTTATCCTGCAGTAGTAAGCAGACCCTCATCAATTTTATTGAATCTCACAGCACTATTTTTATCATGACTTCTTGACTTAAGGAACAGAAATATCAATTTGGAGAATACTACTCCTTAAGGATAAAGAGAATCTAAATCATCTCAGCATTAGGAGCAAGTCATACAAAATATTAGTCTGCTTTGTCCAAAGACAGCAGGATTCCACCTCCTCTGGCAAGCACATTTGTAACATACATTTCTAAGCCATATAGGTTTAGCCATGATGTCATTTTTTTTAAGTAAAGATTGGTCAAACAAACTGACAAAAATACATTTTCCTCCTGAAGAATATGAACAAATGTCAAAAAAGCAAGCACTTAAGTTACAACTGCCCCCAGGCAAATGTAACTTCATGCTGGGCTTCTGCTACTATCATAAACACCACACCACAGGAAATCACTAACACTAACCATGACCAAGCCAGTCGTGTCTTTCCAGAATTTAAGGCATAATTGCCTTAATGAACTCACACAGTATCTGAAAATCCCAATATAGACCCATTCACTAAAGTAAATTGTGCTCCATATAAAGGTGTTCTGTGTTTGATCATAGATTATTGTGAATTATTTTGTAATTTTAAAGGGTGGTGAGCATCAGGTAATTAATGTATTTTAACTGAGAGCAGCATTAAAATTGTTTTCATATTTTTCTTGGGTGGGCAAATGTCAGAGAGTCGGGCAGCATCAGATCAACAATACAATCTCAAGTGTTAAGGATGATGCTTTATGGACTCAAATTTAGGCATGAAATAGACAATAGAGATGAGGAAAGATCAAGTAAGCAGTCCAGTCCACATACACCCCACAGCAGGGGAAACTGCTTCCTAAAATAAACCTTCTAATATTTTAGTGCTGTTGACTTTTGTATGTCCCTGGTGATTAAGTTTCTATCACTCACTTTTCCTGCAAGACTATTCTTGTAACCCAATATTTTCCTATGTCAGGAAGTGCCTTAAATTTTCCTTTCTCAGTTTCAAGCTACAATCCCTGGACTCCAAGGGATATTAGGAGAATAATTAAGCAGTTCTAAATCATTCTAAATATTTCAAGTGAATGCTATCTACAGTCCTAGAACTAAAAATTAGCCTCTTCATAATTTAAAAATTTTTGTACTATATTTTCTCTCATTATACATTATGCAATACCAATTTAGAAAAGAGATGAAATCCTTGAAAACAGGAACTATGGCTATAATGTAATTTCAATTAATATGTTAAATATTTTTAATTTGGGATACCATATTAATCCTTTCTTTCCCTTGATTGTTTTTGTTACTCTGCCATGCACTATTTTAGTTTTAGCCATTCATCTGGAACAAAGGACATTTCATAATTAAATGGTATATTTCAATTCGTTTTAGGAAACAGCGTTCATATCTCTTATTAATTTTATATTCAGAGGCAAAGCAGCCCCACTGGTGTGATTTCTGGGCTTCATTCTTTGATTTGAATTCTTTAGTCACAATATTTGATCTCAACATATAAATTAAAAGTTTCCTTCTTAAATGTAGAAATGTCCAACTTGAGATCCACAGTTTACAGAATACTTAGAAGTTCATGTCTCCCTCAACCACTCAATCTCCCTCACTAATGTTCCCTTCTCATCTGTCATGCAGAACTCTCTTGATTTTGTCCCTTGGCTAAGAAACATTTTTCTCTTCATAAGTTAGGAAACCTCTCAATATAGTGTGTCAGTACTCATGCCCCAAATTATAAATAATGAGTGCCCTACAGTAGGATTTTGTGTTTTTCTAGAATGTACACTCCAACATGGGCAAAAATAACATTTGGTATTTTGCTAGCTTCTCTCCAAGGGTTGTTTTGATGTTAAGTTTGTGTTTGTTTTTTTTCCTAGATCAATGTGAATTCACATGGCCCCTTATGGATGCGTTATTGAGAATCTGAACAAATCATTACAATTTATCTAATTTTTTGTGTTTTCTATGATATTCAGTTCTTAGTTTGCAAAGAAACTCTTTCATTTCACCTTTGACTTCAACATAATGCAAACAATAATAAAAATATATGGCAAAATATAATCTGAACTAAAAAGAAATTTCTGCTTGCATAAAACAATTGAGTTAGAAAACAAATATGTTACATGAAAGATAATTTATAGGGCAGAGAATAATACTAGGATACGGTATTGGGTCTTGGAGGTGATATGTTGTATATTTTATACTCTGCCACTTTCATCAGTAGAATTAAAGAAAAAACTTGAAAACAGACTATAGGTTTATAATTCGTTTTAGTAGTAACTTATCAAGGCTTTGTGAATCATCATCAGCATTATGGAAGACAATGGAAAGTCTAACACTTTCACTATTTCACTTCTTTTTTAAATCTCAAAGGCCATCGGGTGAATATAATGCAAAAGTCCCAGGTTCCTGCCAAAATGACCACTGAGGATTTCACCATCATATAGATGGCCAGCATTGATTTAGGCAATGGATGGCACAGGTTTTATATGGATGATCAGTTAATGATGATCTCATATATAGTAACTGAACTTAATGTGTGGTTACTTTTCTTTGTCCAATTTTTCTGCAAAAAACAAAATAGTGAAGAGTAATATTAAACATAAATCCAGCAATCACTCTCCTTCAAATTAATTAAAGTTTATAATAAACTAACTTTAAAGTATGCATCTATTACCTATCCGTCTAGAGCATTTTTTTAATAAATGTTCTACATACATGTGGAAACACTTAAAAAAGTTGACTAATAACTTATGTTCATTTTTATTACTAATTTGTAAATTAAATTAATTATACATTTTGTTTTGAATTAATAAACACTAAATTGCCAGAAGTCAAGATTATTGATTTTAAAATTACATTTTCTTATTCATCAATCAAAGTATATTAACAGGAGAATTAGTTGATATAATTATTTTTCACTAAAAGGAATCATATCATGAAACCGCTGATAAGTAAATTAAATCACTTTTCTTACATTTTCTGAGAAATATAATAATTAAATAAAGGGGCTTTTATGGGTTAAGAATTTCTATACAATTTCTACTGATTTGAATAAATTATAGAAATTATAAGTAGTACATAGAGCTCTTAAATTTTAATTTTCAAAAAGGGAAAATCATAACTCTCATAAAAACATAAAATAAATACATGTCAAAGATTTTATTATATTAGTTAATGAGGAAGCTAATAAGATGTTGTAACCGGTTCAAAGAAGCATTTGAAGAAGACACATATACATATATTTATATGTATATATATAATATATATTTATTATATATGTATGTATATATAAACAATCAGAAATGTTGAAATGAGTTTGCTAACAAATATAGGGGTCAATAAACTTTTTCTGTAAAGGGCTAAATAGCAAATATTTTAGGCTTTGCAGGCCACATTTGGTCTTGATCATATATTCTTTTTCTTGAGAGAGAGAGAGAGTGTGTGTGTGTGTGTGTGTGTGTGTGTGTTACAACTCATTAAAAATCATTCTTAGCTCACAGGTCATTTTAAAAACAGGTTGGAGGCTGTAATTGGCCTGCAGGCCATAGTTTGAGAAACACTACTATAGAGCAATGAAATGTAATATTTGGACATATCTTTTCCATAGGGCAGAAATCAATTATATCTATACCACACAATATTTATTTGTATTTCTATGGACACGAATCATTTACTTTCCTGTCCTTTTTCTGGAATTGAAGACCTACCCCTACAGAGTTTAAGATAGCCTAGTCAAGAGAAAGACAGTCAATGGTACATACCCCAGTAGAACCAGAAAAACCGTTGGGGGTCTGCTGCATAGTGCCCAGCACTCCGCTGAAAGGCTGTACTGGAATCTCTTCTGCCCATTTCCAAGTTTTTGAGTATATTTTTGAAAAGCACTTTTATTAGACAGTAGCTAAGTGTAAGAGCTTTACATAAACCTGGGTTCTAATCTCTGGAATTCCATTTATGTGGTATTTGACTTTGGAGAAATAATTTAATTTCTATGAAACTTGGACTATTTCTCAGTTTGTAAAATAATGTTACTGATACTTTATTGGTAGTTTTAATTGTTAAACGAGGTAATATCTATATAAAACAACTTCTTTTCTTTTCTCCCTCCCTGCCCCCAATTTTTAGGTTCCTTTTTGAAGTCTCAATATCTCAAAGCTAACAATAGAAAGTGTTTTTGTAATTTGATTCAAAGTTGGAATCTTTTAGGCCACCTCCATCATTTCCCTCAGCATATAAAAGTGTATAAATTTGGGCTTTATAAATTTCAGCTAGTTATTAACCTCTTTGTGTCTCAATTTCTCCATCAGTTAAATGGTGATAGTTTATTATCAATCTCATAATTAATGAACAGAGCCTGACAAGTAATAAGCCCTTGATAAATGCCAAAAAATATTCTTCGACAAAGCAAGAGCCTTAAGGTATAAGTCTCTACGCTGTGAACTTTGTTTCAGACTGTTTGGGCCCAGGATGGTATATGGGGCAGGGTGAGGTGAAGTAGGGGAGGGGCTGGGAGGGATAATGGGAAAAGCAGTGGATGAGAGAAAAAAAATTAATCCCATTACATACATAAAATGCCTAATATCACGTAGTAAGCATTCAATAAATGACAGTTCCTTGATATTATTGCCTTTAATCTCCATTGAGAGACTTAACTATGTTATTTTACAAATTTTTATTAACGCCATCTATCTTTATTGAAGCAATTAGGCATCTTCAATGCCTAATTTTAATGCAGGCAAATTATTTTTATCATCAATTGTAGCCCGTAAACGGCCCAATCAAATGGGTAGTATTCTGAATTAAACCATGCTGGTGCCTATATTCTGGCTTTGATTTTAGGTACATTAGTTAATTACCAAATTTGATTTCTAAGGCCACTAATATGTGCTTTTGTATTTGAATTGTAAAAGCTCTATAGAAAATTGTATGTGGCCTACCTCATAAGAAGATGATTGACAGAGGGATAGCAGATGTTTGAGGGGTGGAAGTGTATTCTAACATCTTAAAATAGAGAAAAAGATCTAGAACATTCAGACTCGAGAAATTATAGGCTTGGTGGAAAACTCTATAAATTTTTTTCTCTGCTTAGCAGAATGACTTTTGCATCCTTTCAGATATACAGTTACATGTTGCTTAAGGATGGGGCTATGTTCTACGAAATGAGTCATCAAGCGATTTGTAATTGTGCTAACATCATAGAGTGCACTTACACAAACCTAGATGGTATAGCCTACTATACACCTAGGTTGTATGGTACTAATCTTATGGGGCCACTGCCATGTATGTTCTCTGTCATTAACCCGAATGTTGTTATGTGGCACATGACTCTATAGTGCATGACCATCTTTTTTTAAATAAGGCACTTCCTACTGATTCTCTTAATTCTTTTTCTCAAACATCATATCAATAGTTAAAGTTAATGGTCTCTCAGGGAAATTTAATTGAGAATTTAGTCATTCTTGAATTGACTTAAAGATTCAAAAGATAATAGTTTTATTCGGTTACTTTAGTCAAACAATCAATTCAAGGTAAACTAAAGTCTTAAATAAATCTCTAAGTTTAGTCAAAAAGATTATTAGATGTTTGGTTTTCTAAATATGTGTAATTAACTAACTCACTGGCCAGTTGTGGTGGATGTGGAGGGATTTTTTTTCTACTTAATACAAAATCTATCCTGTTATTTATTTAAACCACTTTCCTGTTATTCTTAGACAGTCACAAGCTCATCACTGATCTTAATACATTTTCCTGGACTTTAAACAAGTTATAGTATGGCTCAGCTTTTTCTGATCCAGATATATAAAAGTCAATTCTTTTCATTTATCTTCAGGAGTCAGTTGATTCTAATACTTGAATCAAACTTAATCTTTCATTTGCAAATTCTTGACATTCCTATTAAGTTTTTGACTTCAAACTATCATAACAAAAGAGTAAGTGGACCAAACCTTAAATTTATTATTAACATTGTAACACCCATCACATGAAATTATCTCATCATTAGATCATTTTTAATTCACTCTTCCCATCATACAAATAACCAGAGAGAAACAGAGAAAGAGAGAGAGGAGTGTTGCACATGCCACTTAGTCGATTGCCTGGGATTGGCTATGTTTCCTATAAATCTACAATGACTGCATCACAGAGTCCATAATTAACCTTAGTGTAATGTAATGTGTGCTGAAACCAAAGCTAAAATAACATTGTACCAGGAATTAAGAGAAAATAAAACAGCAAAATAAAACTGATTATAAAAATATGTTAAAACAAAATCTTAAATATCTCTTTCATTACTTTCTTTGTTTGGGAATTCCATATTTGTTTTAACTGTTCCTCACACAGAGAAATTTCCCTGGTGAGGTTTACTTCAAAAGTTTCTGAATACACTCTCAAATTTTACATATGAATTTCCTCCTCTTTGATGTAGCCTCCTGTAATTTTTCTATGTTTTCTACAACAACTATTTACTAAAGCCTTAACACAGATATAGGACAGCCTATGAAAACATTTATTAAGCATTTGCTTTATACCAGCCACTGTGTGCTAGATCCAGGGAAACAATTGAAATGAAAGGCTAAAAGTTCAGCACACTAAAATGAGATGTTCTGCGGATCACTCTTAGTTTCCAACATTTGCTGCACATATCAATAATGGCTGCTTCCAGGGCTTTATAATTTCCGCCAAATACTAAGGATTGATCTTCTCTGAAACTGATTAGTAGTTGGGTATCCCAAGGGCATTTGAAGTGTAAGAAGCCAACACCTACATGCAAAGTTGGCCCTGAGTAAAGTCTCTGTTGGCTTGTATTGAGACATAGGGACAGAGAGAAACTCAGACAGATGAGCTAAGTAACTACAAGGTTGAAAAAAAAATGGTCCCTAGGAAAATTAGCTTATTTGCAGATTTTACTTGATGATTGCTTCACTTAAGTACAAATTATTTAGAACTTTTTTATACACCTCTACCACCAAACTACTTCCAACAACATCTTAAATTCCCATAAACAAAGTCTATAAACGCACTGCAGGGATGTAGATTCATCAGGATCAATTGGCCAACCTACTGAAGACTAAATAAAAGGAACTAACATGAAAGTGTGTGACTCTAAAGCTGTTAGCATTGAGATGGCACTTTTTGTTACTAAAAGTATACGACAGTGATTAAAATATTTAAAGTCTCTACTCTCAACTCTTAAATGTATATGCTTACTAATGTAGATTCTTTTTAAAAAGTCCTCAGTAAACATAAAACAGTGATATATATTAAGGCCACATGAAGGAAGAAAGCTTCCTGCAATTTCCCCATAGGAAAAGCATCGCACTCAGACTCCCCCACCCCACGTCTGTCTTCTGAGTGAGTCTCTTGCTTAATTATGTGAAAAGCAATCAGGGACATCTGTGGGGACTTACATGACTTCTCACCAACCACACTACCAGCCATGCACATTAATGCTACTTCCTTTTTCCTGAGCAGCATCATCATAGACACGAAAGACACATAGTTGCCATTTTCTGCATTCACCAGATTCTGAATTCACCCCTCAGAAAAGGAAAATTGTTGTACACACTTTCCTAGAGAGAGACAACACAAACAGAAATTGAGATGCATACTTTATGACATAGTCTCACAAGTCCTGAATTCTGCAGATACAGACCTCTTAGATTCTTGCTTTTGAAACTTTACCTTTGCGTACTGGAGGCATCAAAAAGTAGGTGCTTGTTGCATTCTGCTGCTGTGCAAATCTTTAAGTACTCATCTTTGATTACAGAAGTTGATGTGTGAGTGGTTAGGGGAAGACTAGTTTCTGAGAAATGAGAACTCTTGGCCTTCAGAGGGTGTGCGGCTCCCCACAGACATCCTGGTGCATTATTTAGGTTTTCCAGCCTCTGTCTGCAGGTGGTAGTGCTTAAACTTAGGCAGTGTAGAGAAAGCTAGAGGGGAAGGAAGTCAGGTTTCACAGCCTGACCGCCTCTCTGGAGGAACCGGATCATGCCATCCCCAGAAAAATCAAAACAGCTACTGAACCATTTCTGTTTGGCATTTTAGAATAGGACTTTCACTTCTTGAATGAATCTGAAGAAATTTCAATTTTCTAATCAGACAAAACTCTTGGGGGAAGAATTTTTAGTGCATTGTAAACTAAGTTGTACATTGCCAAATAGGCCTTTCTGTGCCACCAAGAATATTTACTTATATCAGTACTCCTTAAATTCAGCTCGAAGAATGTCCTTCATAAGGTTCCTTGTTTCCTGAGACAGATTTTTCTCTAGACATAAAATCCACGATTAATTAATTAGCCAAAAGGTAGTGATTTATCACTTGCTAAATCTATGCATCATAACTCCTGCTCTCAGAGTTAAGGGCGAGATGATGACTAGGAATGTGGTAAGTTTGTAAGACTAACTTGAAAGAATCATATAAATAATCTTGTTCTCTCAATAATTTTATTTCTATTTAAAAAATATTGTGATAGATGACTACAATTTCAATTAATAGTCTAGTAGTCACTCATTCTTAACAAGAAAATGATATCTATAATTTGATAACTGTATATTAGTCGGGATTCTCTAGACAACCAGTAGGATGTGTGCATGTGTGTGTGTGTGGGGGGGATTTTATATTTACATAAAGAGATTTATTATAAGTAATTGGCTCACGTGATCATGGAGGCAGAGAAGCCCCAAGGTCTGCAGTTGGCAAGCTGGAGACCCAAGGGAGGCAATGGTGTAGGTCCAATCTGAGTCCAGCCCTGAGAAACAGGAGAGCCCATGGTGTAAGTTCCCATCTGAAAGTTGGCAGGCTGGAGACTCAAAAGAGCTCATGTTTCAGTTCAAGTCCAAAATCAGGAAAAGACCAAGGTCCCAGCTCAAGGCAGTCAGAAAAGAGGAGTTCCCTCTTACTCAAGGGAAGGTGAGCCTTTGGTTCTATTCAGGCCTTCAACTGATTAGATCAGGCCCACCCACATTAGGGAGAAGAAACTGCTTTACTCAGTCTGCTGATCCAAATGTTAATCACATCCCAAAACAGCCTCACAGACACACCTAGCATAATGTTTAACCAAGTCTCTGGGCACTCCATGGCTCAGTCAAGTTGATGCCTAAAATTAACCATCATGAGTCCACCCCTTGTCAACTCGGCATGTATACATCTCCTTAAACCATACTCACTCACCAAAGAAGGTAATAACAAGGGCATAATTCCACCTAACATGATACAACTATCTTGTGTATAACTGAAAATGCACTATCCCTTACCCCAGAAGAGGAGGTAAAGTCCTTGAGTGACGTTTACTCTTCTCCTTGATATCGCATAGCTTAAATACTATTATGTAAAGTTAATAATGCTTAAATATTGTAATATAAAGTCCTTACATCTTATGTTACATAATAAGAGAATAAGACAAGGAAGAAAACAAAGATATTTGCTATACACATACACATATACGCGCACACACATAAATATAACAAAATAAGCAGGAAATACCTATGACAATTGCAGTCGTAATTTCTGTAACTGATCACTTGGTCATAGCTAGTATTTCCAGTACATTCTTCCACTACCCAGTCTATGTTGCCTTTGCCTTCAGGAAGCACCTAAGATGTTTATGATTTTTTTACCCGGCAAGGTGATCCAAACCTTCATTCCTGAAGGGTCTGGGCCATTAGTAGTTCTGCCTGGATTAGGTCGTTGTAGTTCATTGACCTTAATCACAGGTCATAGTAATACTCTAAGATGTTCTAAGGGATGTCTCCTGCATTCCAGACATACTTTTCCTTACTTCCATTGGGAGTAGTAATTTAATTTCTCCTTGGTAGTGAGGATCAATCATACTGTAATTCCCTAATTTACCTGTTGATTAAGAAGCATCAGGAGTCCAAAGTGGCTGGGTAGAAGTTTTAACTTCTAGTTCAGTGAAATCATTGTTGTGTCTCCTGGTGGAAGTATTCCTTCCATTGGAACTAAGACCTCTAGGCCAGCAGAATGTAAGGTCAGAGGAACAGGAAACAAAAATTCTGCCCATAGGTCACTAGGGGTAAGTGAGTGGTGCCACTCCCATTTTCACCCATTGGTTCTTGGACCCATGAATCCTGGCTATGGGACAAGCACCATGTATTGGACAGTGATTCAGAGCATATACAGCCTTCTGGAGAATCTTGCCCCATTCAAGCAAGGTATTGCCACCTAGCTATCACTATAACTGAGTCTTCAAAAAGCCATCAATTACATCATTCTATCAAGCCAGCTGCTTCAGGATGGTGGGGAACATAGTAAAACAGTAAATTCTATGTGCATGGGTCCATTGCCACACATCATTTGCTGTGAAGTGAGTTCCTTGATCGGAAATAATGCTGTGTGGAATACCATGATGGTGGATAAGGCATTCTGTAAGTCCATGGATGATAGATTTGAACTTTGTTAGTAAGAACAAAACACTGCCCCTTCCATGGAAGAGGTTCAGTATAATGAGGTAGCCGGCTGAACACCCTGGGAATAGTGCCATATTGGGGACTCAGTGTTGGTTTCTGCTGCTACCATATTGGGCACTCAGCAGTAGCCATAGCCAGGTAGGCCTTGGTAAATGGAAGTCAGTTTTGCTGTGCCCATGAATTACCTCCATTCCTCCAGCATGGCTACTTTGATCATGAGCCCATTGGGCAATGACAGGGATGGCTAGGGAAAGAAGCTGACTGGTATCCACAAAATGGGTATCCATCCACTTGAATATCTTTTCCCAGCATTATTGAGATATAATTCACATACAACATTGTGTAAGTTTAAGGTGTACAATGTGAAATTTTTGATACACTTATATATTGCAAAATGATTACCACAATAGGGTTAGTTAACACTTATATCACTTCACATAATTACCATATTTTTATGGTGCAAACATTTAAGATTTACTCTTTTAGCAATTTTCAAGTGTGTAATAGAGTACTGTTAACTATAATCACCATGCTGTACATTACATCCCCAGAACTTATTCATCTTCTAACTGGAAATTTGCGTAATTTGACTGACATATCTCCATTATGCCCGCTCCCAGCTCCTGGTAACAACCATTCTAGTCTTTGCTTCTTTGAGTTCAGCTTTTTTAGATTCCACAATAAGTGACATCATACAGCATTTGTCTTCATCTGTCTGACATTTCACTTAGGATAATGTGAGGTCAAGGTCCCTTCATGATTTAGCAAAGCAGGATTTTCTCCTTTCTTATGACTGAATAATATTCCCTTGTATATATGTGTAGATACTACATCTTCTTTATCCACTTATCTGTTGACAGACACTTAGGTTGTTTCATTTCTTAGCTGTTGTGAATAATGAACATGAGAGCGCAGATATCAGGATTCAAGATCCTGATTTCATTTCCTTTGGGTGTACAGCCAGAAGTAGGATTGCTGGATCATATGGTAGTTCTATTTTTAATTTTTTAAGAAACCTCCATACTGTTTTCCAAAGTATCTGCACCAATTTACATTCTTATCAAAAGTACACAGGGGTTCACTTTTTTCCATGTCTTTACCAACATTTGTTATCTATTGTCTTTTTGAGAATAGCCATTTTAACAGGTATGAGGTGATATCTCATTGTGGTTTTGATTTGCAATTCTCTCATGATTAGTGATGTTGAGCATCTTTTCGTGTACCTGCTGGCCATTTGTATATCTTCTTTGGAAAAATATCTATTCAGGTCCTCTGCTTGTTTTTTAATTAGATTGTTTCTTGATATTGAGTTGTATGAGTTCTTTATATACTTTGGATTTTAACCGCTTATCAGATATATGATTGGTAAATATTACCTCCCACTCAGTAGGTTGCCTTTTCACATTGTTGATGGTTTCTTTGCTGTGCAGAAGCTTTTCAGTTTGATGTAGTCCCACTTATTTATTTTTGCTTTTGTTATTTGTGCTTTTGGTGTCAGTCAAAAAAATCACTGCTAAGGCCAATGTCAAGGAGATTTTCCCCTATGTTTTTTTCTAGCAGTTGCATGGTTTCAGGTTTTCAGGTTTTATGTTTAAGTCCTCAATCCATTTTGAGTTAATTTTTGTGAGTGGTGTAAGATAGAAGTCCAGTTTCATTTTTCTGCATGAGATTATTCAGTGTTTCCCAACACCTTTTATTGAAGAGACTATCCTTTCTCCATTGAATATTCATGACTTCCTTGTCAAATATTAGTTGACCATATATGCAAGAGTTTATTTCTGAGCTTTTCATTCTGTTCCATTAGTTTATGTGTCTGTTTTTATGCCAGTACCATAGTGTTTTGATTACTATAGCTTTATAGTATAGCTTGAAATCAGAAAGTGTGATGCCTCCAGCTTTGTTCTTCTTTCTCAGGATAACTTTGGCTATTCAGGGTCTTCTGTGGTTCCACATGAATTTTAGGATAGTTTTCTCTAATTCTGTGAAAAATACCATTGGAATTTTGATAAGGATTGCATGAAATCTGTATGTGGCTTTAGATAGTGTGGACATGTTAACAGTATTAATTCTTCCTATCCATGAACATGGGATATCTTTCTATTTATTTGTGTCCTCCTCAATTTCTTTCATCAATGTTTTACAGTTTTTAATGTGTAGATCTTTCACCTCCCTGGTTAAATTTATTCCTTGTATTTTATTGTTTTTGATGCTATTGTAAATGGAATTGTTTTGTTTATTATTTTTTCAGATATTTCATTGTTAGTGTATAGAAACACAACTGATTTCTATGTGTTGATTTTGTATCTTACAATTTTACTGAATTTGTTGATTAGTTCTAACTGTATTTTGGTGGAGTCTTTAGATTTTTTATATATAAGATCATATGACCTGCAAACAGAGACAATTTTACTTCTTCTTTTGTGATTTGCATACCTTTTATTTCTTTTTCTTGCCTAATTGCTCTGGCTAGGAATTCCATTACTATGTTGAATACGAGTGGTAAGAGTGGATGCCCTTTTCTTGTTCCTGATCTTAGAGAAACAGCTTTCAAACTTTCACGTTTGAGTGTGATGTTAGCTGTGGGCTTGTCATATATGGCCCTTACTATGTTGAAGTACATTCCTTCTATACCCAATTTATTGAGAGTTTTAAATCATGAAAAGATGTATTTTGTCAAATGTTTTTTCTGCATCTATTGAGATGATCATATGTTACTTATCTTTTATTCTGTTAATTTGGGGTGTCACACCTACTGATTTGTGCATGTTGAATCACCCTTGCATCTCAGGGATAAGCCCCACTTTGTCATGTTGTATGTACCTTTTAATGTGCTGTTGAATTAAGTTTGCTAATTTAGTTTTTGTGTGTGTGAGGAAGATCAGCCCTGTGCTAACATCTGCCAAGCCTCCTCTTTTTTTTTTTTTTTTTTTGCTGAGGAAGAGTGGCCCTGGGCTAATATCCATGCCCATCTTTCTCCACCTTATATGGGATGCCGCCACAACATGGCTTGCCAAGCGGTGCATTGGTGCACGCTCGGGATCCGAACTGGTGAACCCCAGGCTGCCACAGCAGAGCACGCACACTTAACCACTTGCACCACCAGGCCAGCCCCCAAGTTTGCTAACATTTTATTAAGGATTTTTGCATCTATATTCATCAGGAATATTGGCCTGTAGTTTTCTTTTCTTGTAGTGTCTTTATCTGGCTTTGTAATCCAGGTAATATCAGCCTCATAAAATGAGTTTGGGGGTGTTCCCTCTTCAATTTTTTGGAAGAGTTTGAGAAGGATTGGCATTAATTCTTTAAATGTTTGATAGAATTCACTAGTCAAACCATCTGGTCCTGGGCTTTTCTGGTTTGGGAGGTTTTTGATTACTGGTTCAATACCCTTACTCTTTATTGGTCTATTCAGATACTCCATTTCTTCATGATTTGGTTTTGGTAGGTTGTATGTTTCTAAGAATTATCCTTTCTTCCAAATTATCTAATTTGTTGCTGTATAATTGTCCGTAGTAGTCTCTTACAATCCTTTGTATTTCTATGATATCAGTTGTAATGTCTCCTCTTTCATTTCTGATTTTATTTATTGGATTCTTCTTTCTCTTTTCTTAGTCTTACTAAAGGCTTATCAATTTTATCTTTTCAAAAAACCAGCTCTTAGTTTTATTTTGTATTTCTGATCTCTATTTCATTTATTTCTGCTGTGATCTTTATTTCCTTCCTCCTAATAACTTTGACTTAGTTTGGTCTTCTTTTTCTAGTTCCTTGAGGAATAAAGTTAGGTTGTTTATTTGAGATCTTTTTTTTTTCTTAGTATAGCCATTTATCGCTATAAACTTCCCTCTTAGAACTTCTTTTGCTGTATCCTATAAATTTTGATATATTGTGTTTCTGCTTTTAATTATTTCAAGAAATTTAATTTCTTTTTTACCCATTGATTGTTCAGGAGTATGTTGTTTAATTTCCACATATTTGTGAATTTTCAAGTTTTCTTGCTGTATTGATTTCTAGTTTCATACAATTGTAGTTGGAAAAAATACTTGATATGATTTCAATCCTCTTAAATGTGCTGACTTGTTTTGTGACCTAACATATGGTCTATCTTGGAGAATGTTCCATGTGTGCTTGAGAAGAATATGTATTGTGCTGCTATTTGATGGAATGTTCTGTATATGTCTTTTAGATCCATTTGCTCTAAAGTATAGTTCAAGACCAAAGTTTGCTTATTGATTTTCTGTCTGGATGACCTATCCATTGTTGAGAGCAGGGTATTGTAGTTCCCTACTGTTGTCTATTTCTGTATTGTCTATTTCTCCCTTCAGATCTAGTAGTATTTGCTTAACATATTTAAGTACTCCAATGTTGGGTGCATATATATTTATGACTGTTATATCCTCTTGATGAATTGACCCTTTTATCATCATTCAAGACCTTCTTTGGTTACTGTTTTTGGCTTAAAGCTTCTTTTGTCTCATATAAGTATAGCCACCATTGCCCTCTTTTGGTTTCCACTTGCATGGATTATCTTTTTCCATCCCTTTACTTTCCAGCCTATGTGTGTCCTTAAAGCTAAAGTGAGTTTCTTGTAGGCAGCTTATAGTGGGGCCTTATTTTTTCATCCATCCAGCCACTCTATGCTTTTTGATTGCAGAAATTAATCTACTTACATTTAGAATAATTATTAGTAAAGACTTACTAATGCCATCTTATTAATCATTTTCTGGTTGTTTTGTACTTCCCTTGTTTCTTTCTTTCTTTCTTGCTGTCTTCCATATGCTTTAATTCCTTCCTCCTTATTTTCTGTGTATCTACTGTAGGTTTTTGCTTGGTGGTTACCATGAGGCTTACATAAAATATCTTATAGATATAACAGTCTACTTTACTAACAGTTATCAAGCTGATTACAACATGACTTTGCTGGCATACAAATCACTATCCTTATACTCCTCCTTTCTTTTATGTTTTTGATGTCATAATTTACCTCTTTTAGTATTATAAATTCATTAACAAATTCTTATAGCCATAGTTATTTTAATACTTTTGTACTTTTACCTTTTCACTAGAATTATGTGGTTAGTACACTACCATATTGCAGGGTTAGAGCATTCTGAATTTGACTATATACTTACCTTTACAAGTGTGTTGTATGTTTTCAAATTACTCATTAGCATCCCTTTATTTCAGGAAGAACTCCTTTCAGTGTTTCTTGGAAAGCAGGTCCAGTAGTGATGAACTTCTTCAGCTTTTATTTGTCTGGGAATGTCTTTATCTCTCTTATTTCTGAAGGATAATTTTGCCAGATAAAATATTCTTGGTTGGCAGGGTTTTGTTCTTTCAGCACTTTGAATATATCATCCCACTCTCTCCTGGACTTCATGTAAGGTTTCTGCTGAGAAATCCACTGATAGCCTTATGAGAATTCCCTTGTAAGTAATAAGCTTCTTTTCTCTTACTGTTTTAAGAATCTCTCTCCTTGATTTTTGATCACATTATTATAATGTGTCTTGGGAAAGATTTTTTTAAGTTGAATTTATTTGGGGTCCTTTGAGCTTCATGAACTTGGATAGTCAAATCTCTCCCCAGATTTGGGAAGTTCTCAGTTATTATTTCTTTATATACGTTTTCTGCCCTCTTCTTCCTCTCTTCTCCTTCTGAGACTCCAATACTTTACAGATTGCTTCTTTGGATGGTATCATATAGTTCATGTAGGCTTTCTTTACTCTTTTTTTATTCTTTTTTCTTTACTCTTTTTTATTCTCTTTTCTTGTTCTCCTCTGGATAATTTCAATGGTCCTGTATTCTACTGCACAGATTTTTTTTTCTTCTGTTTGATCCAATTCTGATGCTCAAACTCTCTATTGCATTTTTCATTTCATTCATTGTATTCTTTAGCTCCAGAATTTTTGTTTGGTTCTCTTTTATGATTTCTATCTTTTTATTAAACTTCTGATTCGGTTTGTATATTGTTTTCCTGATTTTGTTGAATTGTCTTTCTGTATTTTCTTGTAGCTCACTGAGCATCCTTAAGACAGTTATTTTGAATTCTTTATTGGGTAAATCCCAAATCTCCAGGTCTTTGGAGTGGGTTACTGGAAGATTATTATGATTCTTTGGTGACGTCATGTTTCCTTAATTTTTTTTTATGATCCTTGAAGTCTTGCATTGCTGTCTTTGTATTTGAAGTACCAGTCACTTCTTCCAGTCTTGACTAATTTCAGTAGAGAAATACCTTCTTGAGTCCTATCAGGGATTCTGAGGCTTTTTCAGACCTTCTATGGATATACCCGCTTCATACTTCTTGCTCCCTCTTGTGGTAGAATTCTTAAGCTGGTAGGCCTTCTTTTGATCCTGTAATGCACCAGACTGGGTGCTGACAATCCTCTCTTTTGCTTTCCCAGGAGCAGTGCTAAAGCTCAAGTTTGTGATCTCTTCCTGGGCCAACTTTCTGCACATGTTCACTAGGTATCCATTAAAGCTCACTCTCACCATTGTTGGGACATGCACAAGGAGCTAGCCACAGGATGAGGGCACATGTGAATGAGGTTCACGGATTGCTGGGGGTGCCTTTGGGCCAGTTGGGGGAATCCATGGGTGAAGCAGGCTAGCAGCTTGTGGGTGGGCCTCCTGATGAGTCTATGACTCAGTTAATAGGATCTGTGTCCTTTTGATTCTTTCAGAGCCCTGGCTGCTATTCTTCCAACAACTCATCATTCTGCAGTTGTCCAGCTCACAACCCAGTACTCTTGATAAGGTGAGAGAGAAATGGGACTATAGGCCTCTTTGACACATCCTGCACAACTGGGGAGCTGGGTGTTCACGCCTATGTTCTCATCTTCCTCCATGGGAGAAATCACAAGTTGAGAAAGCCCCTCTTGTGCCACTTCCAGGGGGGACGTGATGCAGGTAAAGTCAAACTGCTCCTCTTACCCTCTCCAATGCATCAAACTAGGGTTTTTTCCGGGGGGGACGTGATGCAGGTAAAGTCAAACTACTCCTCTTACCCTCTCCAATGCATCAAACTAGGGTTTTTTTGCTCCAGTGATGTGCTGGAACTTCTCCACTGGACTCCTGGACTTCCGCAAAAGCTCTCTCGCCTGTGAGTGATTGTCTAAATCAGTGTTCTCCAGGATCTGTCTCTCTCTTTCACTCTTTATCTCTCTCTCCCTCTGCATGCACATAAAGAAGAGGTCATGTGAGTATGCAGCAAGATGACAACCATCTACAAGCCAAGAGAAGATGCCTCAGAATGAAACCTGTCTTGTCAGCACCTTGATTTTGAACTTCCTAGCCCCCAGAACTGTGAGAAATAAATTCCTGTTATTTAAGCCATATAGTCTGTGGTATTTTGTTATGGCAGTCTGAGCAGACTAATACACCATGTACTTCATATTTTTACAGAGATTTAAAACTCTCTTTCCATACTTAAGTTTCTTTTCTATGTCAAGAAGGAAACCTAAAAATGTATCAAATCTCATAAACAGTAAGTATCTTCTGAGTGCTAACTATAGGGCAAGCAAATTAAATACACACACATAAAGTTATTACAGTTCTAATTATTTCCAATAACTAATTATGTATGTTAATGTTGAGAGCCATGACAAGATATGCAGATAAATCAGTGAATCATGGATTTAAGTTGTTTGAACATCCCCCTACTCCATATCCCAGAGTCTTGACACAGGTTCTACTCCTTCATTTTCTCTTTGCCTCTCTAATTCCTACCCATCATTCATTCCTCAGCTTAAACATCACTTCATCTAGAAGCTTCTCTTAACCCTCAAACTGGGTTAGGTTTCCCATTATGTATTATGTTTCCAAGGCATCCTTAACTTCTCCTTTGTAATAATTTCAAATTCACTGTATTAATCTGGATTCTTTACAGAAACAAACTTAATAGGATGGACATATAGAGAGAAGGAGATTCATTATAAAGAATTGACTTATGCAATTGTGGAGGCTGAGAAAACCCAAGACCTGCAGTTAGCATACTAGAGACCCAGCAGTGCCTATGACCTAATTCCAGTCTAAGTCCAAAGACCTGAGAACTAAGGGAGCTGATGGTCTGAGATTTATCCCAAAGGCTGGCAGGCTTGAGACCTCGTTTGAGCTCAAAAGCAGGGAAAAAATTGATGTCTCAGCTCAAAGCAGTCAGGCAAGAGGAGCTCCCTCTTACTAGTAGGAGGATGAACTTTTTTGTTCTAACCAGACCTTCAATTAATTGGATGAGGCATATCCCCACTAGAGATAGCAATCTGGTTTACTCAGTCTACTGACTCAAATGTGAATGCCATCCAAAAATACGCTCATAGACACACCCAAAATAAAGTTTGAACAAATGGCTGGGCACTCCATGGCCTGGTCAAGTTGACACGTAAAAGTACCCATCACCCTGATTATTATTTTTTAATAATAATAGCACGAGAACTGTCTCTGGGTTGCTCATCCTCAGAGCTCACAAATAATAGGCACTTATTAAATAAATTTTTTTGCAGAACAACTAACTAAACACCAATTCAAGAGCACTAACTCAATCATTATATGAATAAAAAAAGTATTATTCCTATGATGAATATAGGACTACATATATTTTTTGCCTGAATCTCCATTTACATTGTACCAAGACTTCCTCCCTTGAAAATCTTGTCCACTTAGCAAAGAAAAGAATTTCTGAACTCATTTGTATTTTTCAATGATGCTTTAGTAATTCCCCTTACAAATTCCATTGATATAAAATGTCTTTTGTTTTATGATGTAATTCACATGTTACATATTTAAGGCTTTATCATATACAAAATATCCTTAACTGATCCCGCATGCCCCTCCAGGTATATTCTTATTAGCTCTCCTCCACTTCACATGCAAATTTCTCAAAAAGTCGTCAATATTTGATGCCTTCATTTCATCATCTACCTCAAAACACCCTGGTCTGACCTCATTTTAGCTTTTGCTAAGTTACCAATGGCTCTTCTATGCCACTAAATGTAATGATTAATTAAAAATCTTCATCAACCTTGATCTCCCCACAGCATTGATATTACTGACTCCTCAATTGTTTTGGAAATACTCTTCTCCCCCACTCTCCGTGACACCATGTTTTCTTCCCATTTCTCTACCTTCTTCTTTGGGAATCTCCTGTGGGACAATCCTCCTCTTCCTCCTGACTCCCAATTATTGGAAGTTCTCCCAGCTTTACGCTAGGCCCCCTTTAAACTGTACTTCCTTGGCAAGCTTCAACTACCACCAATATGTATAAGCCCCCTTCACCCTCTGCCTCCTCTCCAACCTCATCCTGATCCAGTGTTCCCAATCTCAATAAACGTTAACGATGTATTTTCAGTTGTGTAAGTGAGAGTTCTAAGAATATTTGTTGACATTCCCACTCCATCACATCCTTATATCCAGAATCACTCTGTTGATTCTGTCTCTTACATATATCTCTTAATTTCCTCCACTTCTTTCTCTTCACTCCCCCTTCTCCCCACCCCCCAAGTCCAAGATAACATCACCTCTGGCCTGCATGACTGTAATAATTTATTAATTTTTCTTTCCCTGAGCTCATTTCTAGATATTCCAATCTATGATCCACACTGCAACTAGTGACCTTTCAAAATGGAAGACTAATCATATATTTCTAATCTTTAAAACACTTCAATGGGTTTTCTTTGTATTAGCCTGAAAAGCAAAAGCCTTAACATACCTATAAGACAGTGCATAGTCATACCTTCCCCTGTCTTTCCAGGTTCACCTTTAACTTATCCCCTTCTATCCTCTTCTCTCACTCTCTGCCCCACTGTACTCTAGACACAGTGGCCTTGTCTAATTTGCCTGAATGCTCTATACTTTTTCATATGACATGGTCTTGTGAAAAATCTCTACCCCAACATACCCTGACATAATCTACCCCGGTTAACGGATTGGCAGGAGACTCAGGAAGGCTTCCCTTGACTCCCTGACTCCCTGACACTAGAGGCTCTTAAAGCATCATGTATCTCTCATTTGAGTTACATGTAATTGTACTTTTGTCATCATTTTATCCATGTCTATTTTCCCCAGCAGACTGCAATATCTATTATGGTAGCTATAATGCCTCTTTTATTCACAGCTATGTCCCCAGATCCTGCCTGGCACATTGATTAATAAATGATGAAGCTAACTGAACAAAAATTTATTGAATGTTGATTGTGTGCAGGCATCACAGGGGTGACATAAAAATATGTTGGAGACAGTCCCTGCCTTCAAAAAGCTTACCTTTTTGTTTAGGAGTTAAACATAAATAGAAATCAAAAAATAAATACTACACTAAGTAATTAACATCAAATGCTACGCATGGAAAGTTGCTACACAATTTAAAAATAATTTACAAATATAAGATGTAAGACCTTCATAACCAGAGTGGTCTAATGATTTATGGATGAAAAGAGCCTTGACCTTGACCTAGAAAGAGAGGAAGGAGTTGGAGAGTCAAAGTGGAAAAGGTAGATGTTTCTGGGGAGAAAAATGAAATGAACAACACTCCAGAAGTGGGCTAGCCTGGGGGATCAAGATCGATGGTGATGCCCTCTCTGTACCCCTTATAAGGCTCCAGCATTCTGTGGAAATAAAGAGTGACTGTGGTTCTAGAATGTGATAAAAGCCAAATTGTAGTATGATAAGAATTTTAACAGCTGGAAATCATGAAACAAAACTTTAGTATTATATCTCTGCAAAATTCTAGAAGTACCATTGCTGCATAACTGGAATGTGGGAAGAAAATGTGTGAAAATCCAATAGGCTGTCCTTTTTTAAAAAGTCTTAAACAGCTTGCAAAGTTGTGGTCTTATTGGACAGTTTCCTGAATCTCAATGAGGTCTTTAGGATTATCAGCATGTAAAACAGGATACACGCTCTTCCCCTTACTAATAAGAGCTATTCCATGCCTTCAACAGCCTACTTTTCATGCTTAGTTGAAACCACAGAATCTTCTTTTAAAGAAAACTGACCTAAAGATAGTTTGCCATCAATCCTTGGAAATTGATCCCTTGTTTTGAAAGCTGTTTTTCTTGAAAAACCACCTCTAAAAGAACAGAGTTGCGTATTTGGCAATACCAAACACAAACATATTACTTTATCTCTGAAATTATCATTTTGCAATAGAAGAATTAGGAAATTCACAACCTCTTTTATGGAATTTCCTACATAGAAATGCCAATATAAATATCAAAGCTACACTGATTTATAGCATTTCTGTGAATGTGTATCAATAACAAATATCAAACTGTGTCACCAGATCTCGAAATCACAATGGCATCTAGGCTGGAAATGATTCCATATTCAAAAACAGACTTTTGCTTAATATGATTTCCTATCAAATTAACACATCACATAGTTTTAAGAGTCAAATGTTTCCACAAGGTTTATTTTGAGAAAGATCTATTTCCTCTCCTCCCCTACCTCCATTCTTGCTTCCTGATCCCAGAGATATCCACTTAATTGCTTAATTTCAGATTTAAGTGTTAGCTATTGAGTTCCAGCTATGGAAAATGAGAATCTCACTTTCTTTCATTCTCCTGCTTCCATCTGGGTCCCAACATATTTACAGTTTCCATCCTCCATCCATTTAATGTAGGCATATCATAATTTCTGTAGATTAACATTCAATGTTTATTTTAACCATGCAAAGCAACTCACCCCTGAATCATATGATACATGGTGTCATTTTCTTTCCTGCACAACCCACTATTTTTCCTGGAGTTAATAATTGTCTTGTTTATTGCTTGCTTAACTTTTTTTGTAATTATCACTAGTTTAAATCTAAACTCTCTGCCAAACATCTAATCCTTTTCTATGGATTAAAACACACTTGGTATTCTATCTATTTCATCTTTTTGCAGTAATCACTCACATAGCCTTCTGATTCACTCCAAGCTAAAGGTAGAGAACAGCTGTCATTGTGGGGTCTCTCTTCTCGGGGTATTCTCTTTACTCGTCTCTTCAGATGAATTCAGTGTTCACTGGACTCCTTTTCGTCCTCTTTCTTCTTTATTCATTCATTTTCCTGGAATATATACTTTAGTAACTTTTTTAAAAAGTATGCTTGAGAGGTAAATATTTTTAGTCATTTCATGTTGTAACATAGTTGATTCTCTTCACAGATATTTGGTCTAGAATTCTTGCTTGGAACTTATTTTCCCTCAAAATTTCAAAAACATATATCCATTATCTTTAAGATTCCATTAATATTGTTGAGAAGTTCAATTCTATTCTTATTTTTTTATCATTTTTATGAAATCTTGTTTCATAAAATAAAAATTGTTCACTACTCTTTCTTTTCCCAGTGATGATTGCCATAGTGCAGATCTCATTTTTTTCACTTTGCTTGGTACTTAGGAGAACGTGTCAACCTGAACACATGTCCTTCAGTTCTGGGAAATATTCTGTAATTGCTTCTTTGATAATTATCTTCCTTGTGCTCTTCATTTTTTCTTTCGGAACTGGCTATTTAATTTTATCTTTCCTTTCTTGTATCCATCTTATTTTCCCTTTGTTTTTTTCAGGAGACATTTTATCTTCCAAACTATTTTTTTTAATTTTCACTATCAGATTTTAAATTTCGAAGTAGTACATTTATTCTTTAAATATTAAATTTCAAAAGCACTGTATTCTTATTTCATAAAAGCAATGTCTTCTCATATGTCTCTATTTATGTTTTTTTAATCTTTCTTCTCTTGCAGAGTACCAATTTCCTCCAAAGGTTTTTTTTTTTCCCTCTGTTTGTGCTTTTGCCTTAGACTCTAATAGCAGAGGATTTCCTTCATTGCCTGGCGATTCCTGGCTGCCTGCTCATAATGGAAAGTGAGCACTTACCAGCTGATGGGAAGCTCCCTGCTCGTGGCGGGGATTCTTCATTGTTGGGTTCATTGTAGGGTGGTCTGGCTGGGCAATTAGGAGAGAGAATCCCAATGTCACTGCCTTTGGATGTTTTTTTCTTGGGATAGTTAAATTCCTTGCAGAAGATTCTTCCAATCTTCCCTCTGGAGGGTAAAATTCTGGCTGGCAGTATTCTGGAAGACAAGCAGTACAAAAATCTGAGAGGACCTCAACTTTCCATATGTAATCTACAGATATTTTATGTAATATCTGTATTTTCTCTACAATCTCCTTACCCTCAACTACACTTCTTTGCCACAATCTCTCCATTATACTCTTTCCAGAGAAGAAATTTCCAGTCTTCCGCCAGGGTGGGGAGAGACAATTGCTTAACTACACACAATGGTAGAATAAATAAAAGTGACTAAATACTTCATAGATGAGCTTTTACCAATCATTCTTTTTAAGCACCAGCCTCACACATTCTTCCAGGAGTAACTGTAGTAGCCAATTTTTGTGGATTTTATAGGTTCTGTAGTATAAATAGTTTTGTTTGTTAGAATTTGTCACTGCTGGTTTATGATGCAATTTTCTGGAATCTGCTAAGTCAGTTACCCCTCACCCATTTGCTTTCCAGTTTCTAAACTTAAGGGTTGTCTATTATTCCTTCTCTTTACTTTTGTGAATATGTCTTTTTTAAAACTTCCTTTACTAACATATTAGTAGGATTACAGGGGAGTAGATGTAAATGTATGTCCAATATGCCATCTCTAGACCTCTTGATTAGCTCACTACTCGTCTGTATTAATGAAAGTATTAATGAACATTTTTCAAGGTGCTTGTGAGGATTATATGACATGATATGTGTAGGAGTACCAAGAAACGGGTTTGG
The DNA here is from genome assembly GCF_020826845.1 of Diceros bicornis minor. NCBI lineage: Eukaryota > Metazoa > Chordata > Mammalia > Perissodactyla > Rhinocerotidae > Diceros > Diceros bicornis. The sequence goes on along the minus strand of NC_080743.1, from coordinate 19,159,334 downwards.
CATATTATAATAGTCACTCAATAAATATTTACTCTCCCTTTATTTTGAAGGAGTAACTACAACGATCTCCCCCCTCTTACTCTCTCCTCTTGGCTGTCCCCTCCATTGTCACTGTATTGATAAAGAAACTGAGTGTCAGAGGGATTCATATGAGTTATCCAAGCACATACCAACAGTTAATGTCAGAGAGACTTAAATGTTTCCTTTTCTTGCCTTTTTGTACATATGTATGATTCTCTTTTGGTCTGAATCCTCATATGTAAGGATGTTAGTATTCCTTTTACAAAATTGGGCTTGTCATTTTCTCTAACAGGTGAGTAAACTATAGCCACAAAAAACGGTAATACAAATGGCCAAAAGTGCTTAATTTAAAAGGAACTATGCATACCTGATCAGCCATGACAACAACGAGCTATGGCATACCTGGCCATGGATTGGTAACAGTTCCTCTAAACAGCTCTCAGAATTTGCACACTTCTTCTCCATAAACCAAGTAGGAATATAACTATTTCTACAAAGATGACATCCTACAAGACAAGGTCTTCTATTCTTGCTCCCATATCACCAGTCTGCATATTGGTTTCAGACAGGCTGGGTAAGCCTATCTGAGGAACTTTCCAAAATAGATCCCTAGGTCTCATCTTCTGAGAATCTGATTCTATAGGTCCCGCTGGAACCTAGATTTTCATTTTAAACGCTCTCAGATGATTTGAGGTACACCTGGGTTTAGAAGCCACTGCAGTAGAGTACATGTTATCTAGATAGAGCAGAAATATAGGGATATTTTCTTAACGAGTTAATAAAATGTCCTAGGAAAACCTTTTGGAGATTTCTATTATAGCTTTCTATTTGAGTGGCTCCAGAAGACTGTTTGAGTGAATTTTCTTCTTGATCTTACAACTCTGAGCATGTTCTCTAACTCTAGATGACTGAGTAGAAGAGGGAGCTGAAGCAGCAAGGAAGGAACTCAGGGCCTTTCAGCATTACTGTATTCTACAGGAGCTTTTCCAGCAAGGAGCAGCACCGTGTGCTCCAGAGACACTGATAAATTAGCTCCCAGTTTCGCTGCTGACACCTAGAAATTAAATAGAGAATGTTAACTGCTGGAGATGCTCCTTGGATGGAACGTGTTGGTCTTCCATGGAAAGCACCATCATCTACAGATTGCATTTCACCAAACTTTTATGTAATTTTATTGTTGTAGAAATTATGTTTAATATGATGTTCATGAGAAAACAAAGAAATTGACGAACTTTTCCTTAGCAAAAATAAGGAATTTCACCTGAACAATAGAGTGTACGTAAGTCTGAATCATTATGCTAACTTTTTTTTTTCCTTATGAATTCAACTTTCTTATAACTTCTTGTGAATTTAGCATAAGGTCAAAATGGTGTATTTACAGATGTTAAGCTCTAAATGAACGCTTCAAATAGAATCACAGAATTTTATTGCCAAGAAGAACTAAAGATTATGCTACCTACTACAAAATCCTCACTTTATTGGCAAATAAACTGAGGCTTAGAAAACCTAAATGTTTTGTCTGTAGTTGTTGATGTCAGAACCAGAGCTTCTGATGCCTGGAGGAGTTTTATTTCCACCATACTTTTCCTAAACTGTGTTCTTAAAAAACATGGGTATCCCAAAAGATGCTACTAAGTGTTTGATGGGAGAAAAAAGTACACAAGTTTGAGTAAATATGTTTTGAATTTCCACAAGGGGTAACTGTGGACAGTCTTTCCTAAGTGTATGACTGTGTACAATTCTAGGCATAATGACTATTAAAATTTCACAGGCACTCACCGAACACTTTGGGAAATCACCCCTATTCTTTGTGGCTGAATTCTGTCACCATTTCTGTGGAATTGTCCTCATGGAGGCTGTGGTGCTAAATCATGTTGACTTGGTGCAGATTTTTACTTGTTACTGTTTGAACAGTAATATCCCAAACTTCACTCATGAATAGACAAGATATTGAACTCTAGTTCAAAGATATAACCTTTCGCCCTAAAGAGCTATAGCAAGACAGAAGTTCTTTTGGGGGAATATTTTTGTGGTTTCAGTTTCTACACCACGTTTTCTGTTGCAATCCACAGGGGCTGCTACATTTGTGTATGAGATCAGGAACTATGCAGTTACATTATTGTATCTACTTTGGAAGTTCTTGACCTTGATCTATACAGAATATGTCTACACTTGCTTTAACTGTACTATTATTACTTCCGTTCCCTCTATTTCTCTATTTTCTTTAATGTGCCTTGAGCTCCTCAGATGAAAGGATTATCAGAAGTACAAAGTGTTGTATTATTACTACAAGCATAAAACCTTCTCTTCAGTTCATCAGTGAAAGTTTGGTCCATTGACTAAAATGGTCTAAATTTTTTGAAGTGTGCTACCAACATATTTCTGAGGACATATAAAAATATTGAAGGACATATATAGAAGTGTGTTCTGTCTTTTGAACGCTCAAATGTCAGTTTCTAGGAATATATGTTTAGTTTCTCTAAAGACACTTTGAATGTAGCTTTTCCCCCTTTTTTCCTGAGATGGTTAGGAATAATTATGTCCATCAGTCTTCTTTCTAACTGCAGTTTGACAAGTGGTAAAAGTTGCTTGTTTCAGAGATATTGACAATTTTAGTCAGTACTACCATCAAATTAGAAGGTCGTTAAGAAACAGAGTTAGAGAAAAAGATGTGTAAGTGTTTGCTTACTTTGCTCCTTCTCAAAGTTATAAATATTGTCAAGAATAGACCAGCTAGTACCTTGGAACTGATGAAAATTATCTGAAGAGTGTCTGTCCATGACGGCCACACAACTCCAAAGGAAATCCACACATTGGGATCATTGGGAATGTGCAGTAATTGTTTTCCCAGCTACAAGCTCTCAAACATAGAACTGGACTCCACCCCTTTGTATTCACATCCCTTTCCCAAGTCCCACTAAAATTCCAATCTCTGGGGTAAGAAGCTTCACACATAGGTTATTCTTCCTTTTTCTCATCACCATCAGTCCCTAAGCTCTGATCGCTGCATATTTTTTTCTATTTCTAGGCACTTGAATACTTGGTCATCTTACAACTGGGTTATTGCATATTCCCCATCTGATGTTTCTTTTTTTTTTTTTTTTGTGAGAAAGATCAGCCCTGAGCTAACATCCATGCTAATCCTCCTCCTTTTACTGAGGAAGACCGGCTCTGAGCTAAAATCTATTGCCAATCCTCGCCCTTTCTTCTTCCCCAAAGCCCCAGTAGATAGTTGTATGTTGTAGTCGCACATTCTTCTAGTTGCTGTATGTGGGACACGGCCTCAGCACAGCGGGAGAAGCAGTGCGTCGGTGCGCGCCTGGGATCCGAACCCGGGCCGCCAGTAGCGGAGCGCACACACTTAACCACTAAGCCACGGGGCCGGCCCTGATGTTTCTTTTTAAAGTTAGTTAATTTTATCTTCCAACCCAGGTTGTAAATTTATTAACGGCGGTCACAGTCTCACACTTCTTTTGTATACCCAAACACAGTGCTGAGAACTTCACCAGAACTCAAAAATACTTGTTGATTTTGATTCATTAAAGGCCATAGACAGTGGGAAGTTCAAATGAAGCACTAAGAGGAGGTATCCTTACTCTTTGAATCCAGTTACAGAAATTCTAGATTTCACTTTCTGAGAAGAGTTCAGTATCCCTGATCTCTGGAATGAGATGGACAAAAATGCTGGAATGACGTGGATGTTAGGCCCTTTGCTGGTTAAAGTAGGCTAAGGTAGTAGAAGAGTAAATGATTTATAATCATGTTATTTTTTCTCTGCAGCTCAAGGCTCTTTTCCCACCTTGAAAATTTATCTTATATCCACATTTCATTAGAAAAAAACTTTCATGTAAAAGAAAGAACAGTCACAAGAAATTTTAGTTAAAGTGTTGACCCTGATTCTTTTTCCTGGGATGTCAGAGAGCAGCTTCTCACACACTCTCAGGAGCTCTCAGGAGCAGTACACTTGTACAGTAGTCAGGATGGTCGGGAAATAGAGAAGAAGGTCTTGCTCCCGTGCTTCTGCCCAGCGCAGTGAATGGGGTCAAGTGACCTCACTTGAGATTGGGGCTGGAGAAAATAATAAAAGGAGACATGTGCAAGCATAAGGATAATATTTCAAATAAAATTTAACATCATGCGATAACAAAAACCAGAGGCAGGCAACTCAGGCCTTGTGCCTAGCTCTTTTACCAACGTGATTTCTGAGCCCACGTCATTTCACCTCTCGGATCCTTAGCTTCCTCGCCCATGCAACAGATAATGGCAATGACATTTACCTGAGAGGAATGTTGTAAGGTAGAATGAAAGACAGATTTTCATGGTGTAATAAACTTTATTGACAGATTGACAAAGAGACCAATTAATTTCTCATATATGGCAAATAGCCTGCAATAGAAACATTTAAAGGAATTGTATGTCCAAAAATGTGAAAATGAGAATGTTCCCAGATATGCCATGGCCAGGTAGTCACATGACAGTCCAGAACTTCCAGCTCAGCAGGGGCTTGCAGAGTAGAAACAACAGTTCTATGTCCCGGTGACCCAGAGCCAGCCTAGATGTTTATTGCTTTTATCTTGGTCACCCAGCAACAATACCCACGGCTCTGCCATGATTCAGGCCTCTATGATCTTAGCATTTGTTGAAAAAGAACTTGTAGAGTTTGACAAGTGAAATGCCATATACACAGAAGAATAGAAGGTTTAAGCCAAGAGACAAATGAAAACGCAAGTCTTCATCAAATATAGTGGTGTGCAAGTAGAACCAGAAACTGGAAATGCACATAGTATTTATGAATCGCAGGTGGTAAACAATATACAGATACTAAGAATATGGGGGAGGGGAGAGATGGCTCAACACCTACGATTTTTATTAGACAAAGAAAGAAAAACTTTGTTCTTCCTCATCCCCTAACCCAAGACAGCATGTGGTGGAGGAAGTCATTTTAAAGAAAGGCTCAAATTTCAAAGTTTTCTGCTTATTTTTTATGCTGCTGAAGGTGGAGACTCAAGATAGAAGCTTTTTTTACTTTTCTTTTTCTTTATTTTTTAAGGAAATACTTTGACAATCCTTTTTGGTTGTGAAAGAGGAAGTTGGCGTGGACTGAAAGCTTGTTATTTTTCTGTGCAAAAGAGGAACAGAAGTTTTTGAATTTTCTTTTGGCAGCTCCAGAAAGAAGAAGTTGAAGGGACCCCAGGGAAAAAAAAGGAGTGGTAGCAGAAATGTATCTTAATAGGGGGAAGAAAACTCCAGAAAATGGAGGCTGTAAAATGGGGGAATGGTGTGGTAAATATTTGCTTGTTTTGCACGCTTAGCATCTCATCTCTTTTGTCTGTTAACCTCTCCTACATGGCACATGATACCACTGGAGTCCTTTAGAAAGATTCTCTCATCCTCTCCACTCCTCCCTACTACCCCACACACATATCACATTAACACAAACCATAGCCGCAAGCACGTGGCCCAAGCTGTAATTTGATATACAGACATCATTACACTTAATTCCTGATACCTCATTCATATTCAAATTCTTCTAGATGCCTCACCCACCCCCAATTTTTTTTGGATGGCTACATGTTTTTTTTAAACGAGATACCAATCTACATTGCACATGATACCTATTGTCCCACTGCGGCGAGTAAATAATCTGAAGAGGGATATCTTTTCATCAATGAATATTCTGTTCCCCTCAACATTTTTCTCCAATAGTTTTAGCATCCTTTGATGGTCTTTGGTATGTGCATTTTAAAAGATGTTTCTCCAGTTTTATTTTTTAATTTGACATTTATCTTTCTCCAAATTCTGTCCAAAAGTCTAGACATAATAGAGCATGTCTGATAGAGTATGCTGATTTTTCTTTAGAAAAATATCTCTACAAGACTTTTTAAGATTCATCTGAAAGCTCCTTCTCCCAGATAATTTATTTTTAAAATTTTGATCTTATCTACCTCAGGAAAATATCTTCACATTCTGTTAGAAAACATACTGTTTTTCTGGGATACCAAAAAATTGAATTCAGCTTTATGTGCAATTGAAGAACCAGGATAGCATGCCTAAATGTCCCTTTATAGATCTCTGAGTCTTAAGGGTTCTATCTCTGCAGGAAGTTCTCAAGGAAGTCTGTGGCAGTTCTGAGCACAGAGGGGAATGTGTTAGGAGACTTGGGTCCTACATCTTTCAGCATATGCATGTCAATCAAAATCAAAACAAAAGAAAAATTCTTAATAATTTTAAAATTTGGTTTAAAAAATCTCAGACCAAGAATGCTATGTCTAACTTATCCAGTAATTATTAGACTATGAGCTGTAAAAGCTTCAATTCATCAGACTCATTAAATAAAATGATTTTAATAGAAATAATATTTCTCCCTGCATGTAACTTCTTTCTTCAGACACAATGCTCTATTTTGTCATTTTTAGCACCAGTTAAAAAGGTGTAATTTTCCTAAAGAACATAATTCCTAATATGGTACAATGCATGAAATCTGTTAAAATGTTTATCACCTTATGAATTACACACATATCCTTGCAATGGTCTCCTTGCTTCCATTCTTTTCTAAGCCTACTCTCCCCGAATGAATCTTTTAAAGATAATAATTTTCACATTTGATGATTGCAGGAAAACATCCAATAATTTGTCATTGCTTGTAGAATCGAGCTTAAATTTAATATTCTGGGATCGTAGTCTTTTGCATCTCATCTCTTCTCTTCTGTCTCACTTTTTCTTTCTTTTTTTTTTTAATTTTTTATTTTTTCCCTCAAAGCCCCAGTAGATAGTGGTACGTCATAGCTGCACATCCTTCTAGTTGCTGTGTGTGGGATGCAACCTCAGCATGGCTGGAGAAGCGGTGCATTGGTGCGCACCTGGGATCCGAACCCGGGCCGCCAGCAGCGGAGCGCGCGCACTTAACCGCTAAGCCACGGGGCCAGCCCTCGCTTTTTCTTATTCCACCACCATGTCCTGACTCTCATTTGGGCGGGCCACTTTACCACATGCACAAGCAGGTGTACCTAGAAACTAATGAAGTTTGAACTTCAAGACTTCTCACTTGCACAGGCCCCTTCTGTCCTCATTTTGTTTTCATAAGTTTATTTTCTTTTTCCTAAAGAGACCTCCACTTCAAGTTCCAGTTCAAAAACTTGACCTTCTCCTGACCTTATGTCAAATACATTAATTCCATTTTCTTGTTTTAACACAGCACCCGCTTTTCGTGTCTCCCTCTTCCTTCTGCTTTTCACTCTGAACCTTTAAATCTCTTCTTAAAGGGTCAGATCAACTCCTATTTCCTCCATGAAACATCTCACAGCTACTAGGACATTCTGGCACTTTTATATGCTCCTATTGTTTTATATTTCTCCTTGTTTCTCATGTTTTAAAATAAAAATCTTGTTTTTTATGTGCCCTTGTAAAACAACTGAAATATATCTGGAACATGGAGACTAAATGTATATACATATCTACATACAGAGATGAACATGTTCACAACTCTCCAACTAGGAATTTCTGCCCATGCCATGCACTTTATTATTTTGTTTTATATTGCCTTTTTTGTTCTCTAAATAAACATATCTAGACATTTTATTTTGGCCTAGGAGTGGGATGAGAATTTCTAAAATTAGTGCTTAATAATCCACATAGTATTTGATATGCCATGAGCATTCATTTATTCACATAATATTTAGCATGTGCCGACTGAGTGCTAGGGTACTGTATTAGGCATAGTGCAATAGTGGCTACAAATAACGAAGAGACACAAGTCAGCATAGTGAGTGCTGTTACGGAGGAATCACACATCTTCACTGAGGGAGCACTGGGTTATTTCTCCTGGTCGGATGAGGAAAGAAGGTGGCCGTGTAATGGGATTGCACAGGAGGTATCATGTAGTCCAGGTTTTCTACATTTCTTAGAATTTTGAATGCTATCCAAGAAGAACTCCGATTGTGAAACGGTTTTGAAACATCTCCTTCCCTCCTGTTCCGTCTCTAAGGTGCAGAAGACCCTGATTCTGAAGGAAGGGAAAACTGTGACCTAGTGAGAGAAGACTGCTGCAGCAAAAAGGCAGCCACTGAGCTTCAGATCAGAGAGAAGGAAAGCGCTTTTACCCTAAGGTTAACAGTGGAGAAAACAGAAGAGTTATATTGATTGATTGGTTGATTTCAGACTCGCGTGCGTTTGTTTGGTTTCATTTCTGTTTTCGAAGGAGACTGGTCATTTAAAATTTGGTAGCCGTATTTGGTTTCTGATGGTGAAGACATCAATTCACCTTTAGAGCAAACTTTTTTTATTGCAAAGAAATTAGTAAGTGGGCCTTTTAAGTCTCACAAATGTAAGGCAAATATCCACCATGGTTCTTGGAGAAAACTGGGAAGGCACTAAAATCAGAACACAGATACTGTAGATTTAAGTGTCAAGTGCTCCGCTTAGCAAAATTTTTTGGACAGATCTGCACTATTATTAACAAGGAGAATATGCTTCCCATTCAGAGGATACAAGCAACTATTTAGTCACATTCAGGGATGTGACACATCTAGACATTTCCGAGGTCTCTCTTTCCGGAAGGACTGGCTCGTGAGCACCTCTTGGCATTGTTCCCACTCTACAGTTTCATGTGAAGAAATACTTGGAGGAAAGACGCACATCTCTGTCTAGTCTGAAGCCATGCTTCAATTCCGCAAAGACACTGTGCCGGATCTGAGATAAGTGGGTATTAATGGGAACATAAGAGACTTCTTCATTTGGGGCCAGGGTAGTTGGGAACCGGGACTCAGAAATGTGGAGAAATTTGGACGTTATCGTAAATGAGAGTTAGGTGGACTGAAACTTGTGAAACCTGCCAGGAACTAGGGCCATATCCAGAGGCTGGTTTGGGGCCTCTGAGTCCTAAGAATAACTGCTGCAGGTAAGAGTCTGATTCCTCTCTGCATTGTACGTCCATTGACTCTAAGCATCTGGACCATTTTTGTTAAACACAACATACTGGCTTGCACTATGCTTCGGATTTTAGAAACTTAAAGATGGGGCCTTAATTCACACTTGGAGTAAATTTTCATAGAGATTCTAGAAGAACTGAGAACAGACAATAACAAAATGATGATATGTAATTTGAAGTGCTCTGAAGTATGAAAATTTCAGAACAAAAATGGCTGATGGACATGACAAGTGACCCCAAGACAGATATGCAGAACACATAACCATTTCTAAGGGACCCAAGAAGGGCTTGGTGGAATAATGGACATCCCCAGTTTGTAGGATGAAGTCTTCAGATCATAGTTTGACTGTTAAAAGCAGATTGACTTGTTTTGGAGTCACAGGCTAGGATATCTGATAGCATATCAATTTTACCATAACTGGCCTGTCATTTCCCTGGTTTTAAAAAGGATCACAGGGAGAGAAATGGACTCCTCAGCACAAATTGCAAGGAGAGTATGTGTCATAGCCCCTGGAAGACAATCAAGACTGAACAAGGACTGTACACCTCGCAAGATTTTTAAATAATTTTCATTTTAATTTTTGATAAACAATGCATTTATATGCTTTAAATCTAAAAAAAATGAGAGTATATTCAATGATAAGTTTCTCTCTCACTCTGTCTCATAGCCACTCACTCCTCTGAAGCAACCAGTATCAGTTTTTTGCATACTCCCACATATTCTCTATGCAGAAAAAAAATACACATACATGCATATATATTTCCCCACTTTTTTACACAAATGGCAGCATCCTATACACACTTATTTTGATTCTTTTTTTTCATTTAATGTATTTGAAAGATCATCCAAATTACATACAAAAAAAACTGCATCACTTATTTCCTTAAATAGGTAGTATTCCATTGAGTGTGTATTCTATAACTTATTTAGCCATGCACTTATTGCTGGTCATTAATTTGTTTCCAATAATTTCCTGTTTCACATCATACAGTAATGACTAAACTTGTACATACGTTATTTTTCACATGAGTAGGACTCTATAAAAACATTTCTAGAAATAAATATTTTTGTTAAAGAACACATATAATTGTAATTTTAGAGAAACTTTTTAATGGGTATCAACATTTCTGAAAAAGAAGACTGTTATTTTATTAGGAGCTTCATTATAACTTCTATGATTTGTTATACATTAAAAAATAGTAAATCTAACTGAATAAGAAGAAATATGAGAATTCTCAGCCTTTTCATGGCTCCTGCTCTTCAAGAGGAAGCTGGTTTTGCTCGTTTAGTGTTTTTTCCTTTCTTCTACCTTCATACAAATGTAAAAAAAATGCAAGGAAAGGAATTAGGAAGGGAAGGGATATATTGAGAGGCTTTCTGCTGGAGAAGTAGAAAGTATAAGGGAAAAGAATACAAGAAGGAGTAAGTGCTACTATTATTTAATTAATAAAGTCTGAGACCCTCTTTTTAGGAACTGGAAATAAAGTTTTTCCCAGCAGCAACAGACAGTTTATGATTTTTGTTTTGTTTTATTTTGTTTTAGTTTTGGGGTTTTTTTGGTCAAGTTTCTTTTGAGATAAATAGAGAGGGATCATGCAAATACTGCTCACATTAGTTTAAAATATCTACTTGATTCCCTACAGATGTGCTAACACCATGAGATTTATCCAGAGTAAGAGTTTATAAGCTCTAGGGCCAATCTCACTTTGAATCATACCTATGACAATTTCTAGCTGTGTGAGTCTGATCAGTTATTCTTTGAATACCTCAGTTTCCTAATACATAAACTAGAAATAACAACAGAATTTACCACATAGGATTTTATTGTGAAAATCAAATGTTAATTCATATAAAGATTTTTAATGGATTTCCATTTGCCTATGGTGGAAGCTTGTAGCATATCAATGATTTCAACAAGACAAACTAGAACCAAAAAAGTGAAGTAAGAAAAACAACAAATTTTCTCAACATAGGATCCATGGACAGATTTATGGAGTTTGTGAACTTGAATGGGAAACATAATTATGATATTTTTTTCATTGACCTCAAACTAAAATTTAGCATGTTTTTAAATTGTAAGCATAAGCCAAAACCACACTAGTAATAGTAGTATCTGTTGTATTATAAACAGTAAGATTACAGATATTTTTACTTCTTCTTATACTTGCAAGTATCTTAAGACATGATTTATGCTTATCCTATGTGATGGTTAATTTTATATGTCAACTTGGCTGGGCCATGGTGCCTAGATATGTGGTCAAATATTATTCTGGATGTTTCTGTGAGGCTGTTTTTCGGATGAGATTAACATTTAAATCAGTGAACATTGAGTAAAGCAGATTGCTCCCCATAGTGTGGGTGGGCCTCATCCAATCAGTTGAAGGCCTTAATAGAACAAAGATTGAGCTTCCCTGAGCAAGATGGAATTCTGCCAGCAGCTGGTCTTTGATCTTGAACTAAAAGATTGGCTCTTCCCTGGGTTTGCAGCCTATCTACCTTGCAGATTTTTTACTTGTCAGTCTCTGTAATCACATGAGCCAATTCCTTAAAATAAATCTCTCTCTGTGTATACATATTCTATTGGTTCTTTTTCTCTGAAGAACCCTGACTAATACATCCTACTTTGAAATTATGGTAGTTGTGAAACCTACTGGATATTACTATTTAATGCAAAATAAAATAGATATTGCTATTATGGTAGTTGTTAAACCTGCTAGATATTACTATTTAATGTAAAATAAGGAAGCAAATATATTGTAACTCTAAATTTAAATATATATATATTTTGATACAGTGTTTCAATATGATTAACTCTCGTTATAACCATCTTCTTTTATACATTTAAAAATATTATTCTGAGAAGCCATCCATACACTATCAGATTAAAAAGATGTCCATGTCACAGTAATGGATAACAACCCCTAGTTTAAGTTCGTTAGAGAATTTGAAGGGTTCAGATCCCAAAAACAAGGGAGGAACAGAAGAATAAAACTAACACTCTGAGCCAATTTTCTCCTTGATGAATTTGCCATTTTTTAAGCTGCATACCAAAGAACATAAGAAACCAAGGATAAATCAGCTGAAAAGCTTATCGGAGCTTTTAACTGACTCATGCCACTAGAAAAACAAAAATTATTATTCCTACAAAATAGGAAGGCTTCCGCTAAGATCCTTAGGCTCTCGGTTAGAAATACTGGAGGGCTCCACCTTAGGAAAGGGAAGGAAGCAGAGGTAGACTTAGTCTTACAAATATTTGAACCCAATCCTCTGTCAGTTCACACTTTGATTGGATTGTGGTGATCTGCCCTTAGTCTAACTGTCTGCCAGAGAATAGAGTGAATAGTCCCTGGGGCAGATAGATGGATGGATAGATTGATAGATACAGAGATAGATGAATATAACTTTTCATCTAAAATGTCTGTTATTCAGTTAAAAATGATCAAGCAGGACAAAGAAAAAAAACAGACAATAGAAAGAAACTCACAGGAGAAATGGAATTTTTGATAATAGACATGGAATTTAGAAATATGTTCAGGAAGATAGAAGACAAGATGAAGTATTTCAGTATAGAAATTCTAGAACTGAAAAATACAATATCTTAAAATGAGAACTCAATACATGGTTTTAACAGTATATTGGACATGGAAGAAATGATCATTGAACTTAAAGGTATACCAGTAGGAAATATCAAGACTGATGCACAGAGGGAAAAAAGATTGAAAATAACAGAAAGAGTTCTTGAGCTATATGAGAACTGGTGAAACAGTCTAAAGTATAATTAGGGTACTAGAAAGGAGAAGACAAAATGGAGCAGAAGCAATATTTGACAAGATAATGACTGAATTTTACCCCAAATTAAAGAAAAGCCACAGAATGCCCGTGGACTCCAAGCAGGATAAATGCAGATAAAACCACACCCAGGAACACTATGGTAAAACTATTAAAAAGTGAAGACAAAGAAAATAGCAAGAAAAAAACACATTTCCTTCAAAAGAGCAATAATAAAACTGACTGCCAGCTTCCCAACTGAAACGATGGAAGTGAGAAAACAATAGACAAATGTCTTTAAAGTGTTGAAAGAAAATAACTGCCAGTGTAAAGTTCTTAACTAATAAAAATATCTTTCTAAAGTTAAGAGAAAATAAATATCTTCTGGCAAAAAGAAGAAAAACACTGAGATAATTTTCCTTAGCAGACACATAGTAACGCTTCAAGTAGGAGAAAATGACCATAGACACACAGAAAGGAAGAGAATAATAAACAATGAAAATGGTAAATATTTAGTATATATAAAAGAACTTTAGACTGTACAAAACAATAATAATGTTCTGTTGGGGTTAATTGTATTTAGAATAAAAATATATGACAGTAATAACACCATTAGGGGGAATGGATGAATGGAGTTAAAGTATTTGAAGATTTTAGCATTGCCTGGGAAGAGCTGTAAGTATATTTATATTAGATTCTAATAAATTAAAGAAAATATTATATCTCTACAGTAAACATATAATGATAAAAAAATTTGATGAATAAAATATCTGGCTAATTTTTTAAAGGCAAGAAAAGAGATAAAAATGAAGATAGAACAGGTGAGAAAAATAGAAAACAGACAATAGGTATAAGTTCAACTATGTCAACAACTACTTTAAATATAAATGAGTTAAAATTGCAAGGAAAAGACATAGTCAGGAAAGATTTAAAACAAAGACAAAAACAGAACCATATTCTCCTTACAAAGACACAACTCAGAAACTTTAAAAGTAGAAGAATAGAAAATGATATACCATGCAACCACTAAATAAATGCCTGTTCCCACTATGTTAGTATTTGTCAAGTTTAGATTTTAAAGAAAAAAGCATTATTAGAATTAAGGAGGGATATTTCATAATGATAACAAAAAAAGGTGTTAAATTTAACCATATTTATATCAAGAACTTGTTCTTTTATCAAAAGATACCATAAAGAAAATGAAAAACACCCACAAAGTATAAAAAGATATTTACTACATGTTCGACAAAGTATTCAGATATATCCATCCCCCTCTCCCACCCCCCAAATCTTTTAAATCCATATGAAAATGCAGACATCCCAATAGACTACTGGGCAAAAGTCTGCTTTGGAAAACTGTTTGGTAGTATACCCTACAACTCAACAATTTCTCTCCTGGGTGTAGACATAACAGAACTATTTCACCAAAAAGAGTGTATAAGAATGTTCATAGGTTAATAGTCATTACAGTAAAAGTATGATGGATAGATAAGCCATACAGCAATGAGAATGTACAAATATGCAACAACATGGATGATTCTCCCAATCATAAAGTTGACTTAAAAAAGCCAGACATAAAAGAGTACATACAGCATGATTCCATCTATACAAAGTTCTAAAGGAAGTAGAATTAATATATGGTATTTGAAGTCAGGCTAAAGGTTGCATTTGGAGATAGGGATTAGTAACCATGTGTTGGTGGTAGGAAAAGAGCATGATTAGGGTGATGGTGAACATGGGCATGTTCATTTTGTGAAAATTCATTAAGCTGTACATATTTAATCCATTTGTCTATATGCATGTTATACTTAAAATTTCACACAGATACACACAAATTTTGAACAGTCTACACGTTGTAAATACTTGAGAAATGTTAGCAATCATTATTAGAAGTGAATATATGAGGCACTAGCTCCCTACTCTTAAGCTTGCGAAAATTAGCCGTGATGACCTGAGCCAGAGATGACTGCAGAGACATGAGAGGAAACATGCACATTCCCAATAGAAAAAGATGGAAAATGAGTAATGGACTAGAAATAGAGTGTGTCTGGGCAGCACATTTAAATATTGTTCATCTCTTTTCAGGGACACAAGTCCTCACAAGAAGGAAAGAGTGATTGAGCAAAAATTATTAATGTATTACTATTCCAAATCTTCCTCTTTTCTTTATATGCTATAGAGGGTTCTGACCTTTGCACACTTGGTTTGTTGCCATCTTTCCAAAGAGGATTGTGCTCTTGCCAGATGGTTTTCTGAGTTTTTGTAATGCAAAATCAGTATAAGGAGAGGGAGACGGAATTTGGGGAATGGCAGATTAAGGGGGGGGGTAGGAATATCCAGATGGCATATGTGCCCTCTGTAATGAGGAGATATAACATGGAAATAAAGATTTTTCTTCTTGGAAAAATTAGCATTAAAAAAGAGATACAAAAAAAATAAGAGAGAGAAAAAGAGATTGTGCTGAAAGAATCAGTCAATGGCTGATTCAAAAATAATTCTCCATGTCCAAAGTTAAATATGCAACAATGCTTGAACTCAGAAGGCTGTGAGACATAACTGCTAAATAAATGTCATATGGCCATAAAAATAGCAGATATGTATCAAACAGTAACCTTTTAATAGAGAGAGACAGTACTGTAGTCCTCAGATTTATCAACACAATTTTTTCCTAATAGACAGCAAAATTGTAGACAGTTGCTAAAACAGCGTCCACGACGAGATTGTCATCAGTTGGAAAAATGACTTGAGCTTGGGGCTAAAGCATGATTAATGGGTTGTTGTAGAAATAAAATTTTCCAGGAGCTTTCTCCTTCAGTTTTGGGTAAAGGAAGGAGAGACAGGAGAAGAGGAGGTCTCCTTGCCTGCCTGGCCGCATATGGTGGTGGAGTGGTGTTAGATTCATTCCAGGTTCATTCTGGATCCATCAAAGGCTGTCAATGTGGTAGTTTCACTCTGGCTCCCTCTGTCATTAGGTTATAGGCTTCTAAACTCTTTCCTGAGATGTGTGTTCAATCACTTGGCAAGCAGCTATCCAGGCTACCCCATGTCCTCTACCGGCTCCATTCACCTCTGTACTCCTTCTTGTGGAGCCATTGAAGACCATGGAGCAATAGCACAGGGTGGGGATTACCTCCATCGTTTTCAAGACACACAATATTGTGGTATCTGAAAGTACTGTTGACCTTCTAGCTATAGATATCCTTAGACCAGAATTGCGCATAGTTTGATATTCAAAATTGCCCCCAAATTTCAGAGAATGCATAAGAAGTATAGTTTTTTTCTTCTTCATGATAAAGAAGGGAACTGAAAAGGACAATCTGCCAAAACATCCAGGTTTCCAGAATACTCAGCCAGAGCACTGCAACATATTCTACTGCACTGGGGTGGGATTGAGGGTTTTGCAGCTCAACAAACTTTGAATGAGGAATGAAATATTCGTCTCCGACACTGGCAGCCACTCTCCATATTTAGGAATGATTCTCTTGGAAAACTTCCCTCTATCTTGAGGGAGGATAGAGTAATCTTTCCCGCTCCCAGAAGAGGAGAGGGTCTAGCATTTTGCCATAAACACTAAACTCCTAAAAAAAAAAAAAAAAGAAACTTCTCTCTCAGTCCTCTGTTTAAATTGATTCATTGAGCAGTGGCTGTTGAGGGTACGTGTGTAGCATGCAAATGGGTTTGTGGTAGGATCAGTTTTAAACTGACCTCCAGTAAGCCCTTCAGGGTGGTGCTTTGCCCCAACTAACGGTGAGTCCTTAAACTTAGAACACAAAGCAGTTGGAGTCATTTATTCTATTGAGAGTGCTGACTGCAATTTCAGGACAAGAAAAATTCCATTAAAAATCCTATTAGAAAGGAATGAATGAACTCCTCCAGAACAGTGATCCTCAGTCTGGAGAAATTTTACCCTGCATGGACATATGGCTATACCAAACTAGAGATATGTTTGGTTGCCACCACTCCCGGGGTTCTACAGGCATCTAGTGGGTAGTGGTCAGGGCTATTGCTAAACATCCTATAATGCTCAGAACAGCCCCACAAAGAGTTATTCAGCCCAAATGTCATTATTGCTGAGGTTGAGAAACTCTGGGCTAGAACATATCTCTCTGTTCATCTCTAAAATGAAATCTGAAGTTAACAGGAGCTATTTCCTGGGAACCTGGTAGTCCTATAAATTCCATGCCTATTGGTAAAGACCATTATTCATAAAACACATTAGCATTTTTATATGATTCTATAAGTATTGCATGTTTCTTATTCCAAAATTTCTATGTGGTTGATTCCAACATCATCATTTATATTTCCAAATGTAACCTAGTGTGTATACTTGTGTTTTAAGTCAATAAAAATTAATTGCTAAAATTCCACTGATCTCTCTTCAATGAGATTGGCTTCTCTGATTTTGACGAGTCGCCAGAATTTGATGATAACCTCAACAATCAGATGGAAAATCTGAAATGAGAACAATCCAATTACGATATCTCTTTCACACACCTCAGAGGTGCCATCGAACCAGCTCAGTTTATTGTTTCACCAGAAACAAGTAAGTAACTGCAAAACTATGTAACTATCAGGCCAGGTGGTAAAGCAACCTAGAGGTCAAACAAGCAAATTGGCATAACACTTTAAAATATGCTGTTTTGTCAGGGTAAATGACAGTTCTGTTATGTGTATGAAATCACAGATTTATCTGAATGCTAAGTTACTTGTCAAGAAGTCACTTCACTATTCACTTTTTTTTTTTGCCTTGTGTCATGTAAGATTCCTTGAAGCAACTAAAAAAACAGCCATAATCCATTTGATTTTCTGCCTTCCCATGAGAAAAACTTTTGACAGATGATAAATAGCAACTGCTGACAATCATCAGTGTGAAGCTATCATGCTTTTACATTAAATACTAAAACAGAGTTGTAAAGTCACAAGGGATAGGACTTTTGACACGTAAGAGACAAATATATAATCCTCAGAACTAAATCACTGTTGGGATCTAAGCAAGTGCAACAAAGCACAGCTGCTTTTAGGATCTCACAAAGTCAAACTAAAGTGAACTTTGATATCTGGAACCTACTGCATGTTCCAACCCAATGTGCCGTGCTCGGATCCAGAAGCTTGAGCTCATCTTGCAAACATCAGTGAATGTGTGTGCACAAAGGAAACAGCCATTTTATAATACTGTCTCTTTTAATTAAGACCAAAAAGGAGACTAGAAAACAACAACAAGAATACCATTAAACCTAGTTTATTAGAATAGAAGGGCGATTCTGAGGCAAATGGGTTTGAGTATCAGATGTCTATATCTCATTAGACCTGCACGAGAGCTGAGCATGTATGAATCTTCAAAGAAAAACAGTCAATTGTCCAGATTACTCATCAATATGAGGAAGTCTTTGCAAAGGTTCCTTCCTCTATAGTCTAAGCTGCTTCCTCTTCTGCTGTTGACAAGTAATCGGAGTGGTTCACGTATTGTTCTTTCACTTATGGCTAATTTGTGGCTATTTAGTGACATTACTTCAAGTTATCTAACCAATTTAGCAACCCAAGGTACCCTTGGGCCCCTATTTCCCCTCAAATTATATATATATTTGTACTTTGGATTAAATGACTGAGTTTAATGGGGGACTGTTATCTAATAGGCTGAGAAATAGCTGTTATTTCAAATTTCATGCTATTCTGAATGATCCTGATAACAAATTTAAAAGGTTTTACAGCATCTCGCTTGTTTACCTAATTAGTAATAAACTGAACTTTCGGCTTTTATCTAGGCTTGTTTTTCTCTATTTGGCCTAATTTCCTCGTGGGAGAAAAAAAGGTGAGGTAGACAGGGTTAGAGAGATCACTCCCTATTCTCCAATTTCCTTCCTTTTCTTCCTCCTCCTACTTTCACGTACGCGCGCGCGCGCGCGCACACACACACACACACACACACACAGAGATTTGTAGCTCTGCACGGGTGACAATGCTTAGCAGAGTGTCTATCACTGAAATTCTTTGAATGGGGCCACATTTTCAGAAAGCGCTTCCATGGTTTTTGGCATTTTCTATACCCATGAGACTTTTCTACATTTATTCTACATATCTACCTTTCTAACTGTGTATTTTGAATAATCTGATCAATCACAGTTTCCAAAATCAACCACATATAAAGGGATAGTTTACTTACATGAAGAGAACACTTAAATGGAAGGAGCACCTACATGACGGTTGGCAGGAGTGATGACGGTGATGGTGACAGAGATTACGTTAAGCACTTTATATAAATGATTTTATTTGATCCTTATAACCCTATTGGCGAGATAATATTATCCCAAATATATAAAAGTTAAGTAACTTACTCAAGATTACACATCTAGGAAGTAGCAGAACCAGAGCTTGAATTCTTTTTTGCCTAATTTTGGTTATTGATTCCCTTCAATGCCTATCATAGAAATGATAAATTCAAATACTCTTACTTTTTCTCATTTTAAAAAATTTCTAAAGTATCTTTATTCGAAAGAATGAAAGACTATAAATGTTCAAGGTTATACTGGCTCATGTAACAATAATTAAATGAAGAATGATGACTTAAACTTTAAGTTATAAATTCTTTTTTTCTTTATTTTACTTTTTTACTAAATAATGTTTATTGATAATTATATTTATTGGCTTAGTCCTTGATGAAAATATACATGATAAAGAAATTTTTAGTTTATCACACTAACCTATCATGCATTTGAGAGATTATTCTCTCAAACCTTGAAATCTGAGATGATTAGAACAATTAATTAGAATTTAAGTAGGTCTTATTAAGAAGTGGGCTAAAGACATCAAGGATCATAAACCTCCATAGTTATTTCAGGTGAATGGAAATAACTGGGATTAATATTACCTTGAAGTAGACCATAGGATCCTAAGAAAGTTAAAGGCACTAAAAGCCTGGATAGTACATATTTACAAAAAGAAATACTTATTCGTATTTACATGTAAATGGAAAAACATACAATGACTTTCGTATTAAACTGTTAACTTTAAAGCAAAATGAAACATACGATTTGGATGAATGTCAGCCAGAAGTGATATCCAATATTGATTATAGTTATTTTCCCATTAAAGTTGAATAGATGCTATAACTAAGAGTGTTGCATACTTTTTATTTGAGAATACTGAGAAATAGAGCAGATGAATGAATCTATCCTGGATACGTTTTAGGAGCATTTATGTACCAAGTGCATTGCACAGTAGATGAACGATATCTTCCTCTTGTTGTGGATCAAAGCAGGAGACCTTCACGTGAGAGACACCAGCATTGTCAAAACTCTTAGACTTTTATCCTCATCTGACTTTAATTGATTGTACTTGAGAAGGGCCATCATGGTGAAGACACTTTTTTTTTCAAAGCACTCTGTCATAACATCTCTTTGTCAGCCTGATCTTTATAAACCAAATAATATGAAGGCAGAAATACTATGAAACCTAGATGATTGCCTTAAGGATAGAGGCATGTATAACTCTAAACTATGTTAGCTGCCAGGGACATATAGTGACTTAGCCTGTTCAGGTTGCTATAACAAAAATACCATAGACTGAGTGGCTTAAACAGAAAACATTTATTTCTCACAGTTCTGGAGGCTGGAAAGTCCAAGATCAAGGTGCCAGCAGATTTGGCTTCTGGTAATGCTGGCTTCCTGGTTCACAGATGGTCGTCTTTTATCTGTGTCCTCACATGGCAGAAGGGATAAAGAAGCTCTCTGGGGTCTCTTTTATAAGGGCACTAATCCCATTCATGAGGGCTACACCCTACTAAAAGCCCCACCTCCAAATACCATCACCTTGGGGATTAGGTTTCAAAATATGAATTTGGGAAGGACACAAATATTCAGTCTGTGGCATATAGTATGGTACTTAATTTCTCCTTTAACAATCTCATTCTTAAGAGGAACATCCTAAGAAAAAACCTAAAATCAGAAAATAATACTTGCATAATTGGCCTTTCAAGTAAGTTTGCTTATCACCTCCTACCCCAGGTCAGAATAAGAACAAAGGCACTTGTCTCTTCTTGAGTTTCAACGCAAAGGAGGGAACTTAATTTCCCCACAGGTAAAGCACTGTAATGTTACATAGGTATATTAAGGACTTTTGCCATTTTAATTTTATCTGTCTAACAGAATGATATCTAAAATTACAGGAGACAAAGCAAATTATAGCAATCACCCAGTTATAGAAAGTTTGAAAGACAATAATCCTATCTAGCCAAAAATATTTGGCTAGATGTCCCAGCACTAAAATATTTCACTAGATGTTATGTTCTTGCAACTTAGGAAAAGTGAACTTGAGACAATCAACGGCCCCTGAGTAGAGATCATAACACTTTTTACATCCTATTCTTTCTCTAGAATATTCCCTAGTGTTTACGAGAGGAGGAAAATGGGGCCAGTTAATTTGACTAGTTCTGAATACTCATAAGGATAAGGTCAAAGGTTGAGTCCTAAACAGACCAGTTAGCTTCAAATGAAGAAGACATCTGTTCTTCAGTCACTTATTGTGCCTCCAGTAATCCTGGTCAGCTGTCTCAGAAACATTTCAATCACAATAGGGATCAGCAGAGACTGTGGATAGTTCACTGGTTCATTGCAAACATATCACTACAGGTAAAAGACATCAAAAGTCAACTCTCCACTGATGATCTGTTAGCAATTTTAATGCACAAAAAATCCACACTTCTCTTTAACAATTAAAATGGATTTTGTCTACACAATGCCAGCAAAAGCCTGTTTTCAATGACTGAAAATTAGCTACAATATTTAATACTGCATGCAGGACAAACAGTATTTCAATGTTTTGTGTATTCCAGCTGTCATGATGACAAAGCCTTCCTCTTTTATCTTATTGCATTTGTTTTCAGTTGCATTCAACATTTGGATAAAATTGGCATTTGAAAAACCTAGGAAATGTTTATTTATTCCTTTTGCCAAAGAATAAGGCAGGTCATTCACCTTGTGACAGATGGACCACAAAAGAATCACAAAAGTGACTCACCCAGAGAGACAGTCTATCAGCAAAAGCATGAGGCTCAGACCTGGGTATCTAAAACACAACATTTTTATTGTGCCACAAACTCATTCTAAACCATTCATTATTTAAGCACATTTTGAATTTGGGATATTAAATTATCCTTGAAGTCTCACTGTTTAAGAGAGTTTCTGCAGACCTGACAACTAATCAGAGTTAGAAGAGAAAGACTTTATTTAAAACCTAGAATTATTTCCAATACGTCTAGTCCTTCTTTGTCTCCCATAGCATTTATCTGTGATTGTCTTTTCAAAAACATTGAACAAACGATACCAAACAAATTGCAAAGCATTTAAAATTTTGTATTACTTTCTTACCAGGCAATCTGAAGCCAGGTAAACCAAAGTTGAGTTCAGATCTTATTTTCTTTCTAAAGATACCAAGAAGACAGGCAAAACTCCTAATTTCATTCTAAAGTTAATTAGAAAGTGCTAGAGAAAGAAAGAGAGATTGAAGAATAAAGCAAGGCATAAGAGCTATAGCCCTGTGCTGGGGAAAATGCTAAGAACATATGTTGACTCTCTTGGAAGCAAAGGGAAAAATCAATCTAGATTATTGAGGCTACCCAAATAGCAATTAAAAAACATATTATTTTTAATTAACCCACTCAGGATCAGGAGCATACCTGAACATTAGTATTTCTGTATGTGATTTCTGGTTTTCTTCAAATATAATGTCTACTCTTTGATCATATTGTTGAGTATGGTAGGATTCTTCTTATCCATTACTAACATATTTTCAATCACCAGCAATTTATTAGACTCTTTTACAATTTTGGTCCATAGCTCATTTAACTTATATTTGGGTGGTTTGTTAAATGAATCCATCTTCAAATAAATCCAGCTAAGTACTTACATGGCTTTAACTGCACTAGGTAATTCTAACGGCTGTTAGTACTATCTGCTTTTTATCACTTTCTGGACAAGGAGACAAAGAAGGGCATTCAAATTTCGAACGGCCAAGAATTAAAAAAAAAAAAAAACAGCATTTTTTCATATTTGTGAGATACCATCTTTCAACGTAAATGTTTCAGTCAGGCTGTGGAAGAGGTAAGAGTGCCTGGAGAGAGGAAAAATATAATGTAACCTCAATGTTTAGTTACTTTTTACAGTAATGACTGAATTTCTTCATAAATATCAGATCTTTGAGGAAGACAACTAAACTGTCAGCGTCCACAAAAAGAACAATTATTAAAATATAAATTACTAGAAATGTATGTTTCAGAATAAAAATATAAACCTTTTAAGAATATTCATATATTTACTAATTTATTAAACAAACGTTTACTGGCATTAAGATTTTAAAAAACTAGTCTTGAATAAGGGGGGTTACAGAAGAGAGAAAAGGCTGACTCCGTCCACTGGTATAAAAGAAACTGTGACTTGTATTCATTCTAAAGCCAAACATCCTCCCTGATGTCTAGAATTCCTTCTACTCTGTCACTAAGCCGCAACAGAAAAGACTGAGCCTCCGCGTTTCCACATACACACCCTTCAGTCTGTGTACTGCCTTTTATGGAGACTTCACTCTTCTGATTTTCTCTTGAGGCTTCTTTTAATCTAAACGTTGTGTTACACATGGGGGTCATGCCATGAAATTTACCCCCAACTCCATACACCCCATGTGGGTGACTTTGTAATGAAGGGTGGCATAGGACTCCAATTCATTTAGGCCAGATTATAAACTCAGTGAGGGCAGGCACCGCTGTGCCTCCTTCGTTATTGTGTTCCAGAACCCGGAAAACTGTAAGTGATAAATAAATATTTGTTAAAGAAATAAATGAATAAACTCTTAAAAGTATAAAATGACAGGGATACACTAAGACCGAGAGAAAATGAATTTTTCCTATTTTATACAGATTGTTATACTGCTTGTTCTCTCTCAATCTTTCCTTTCTCTTGTCCCAAAGCACTCATCCATGGCTGTTTAGAACCCTTCTCGTGGTTTGACTTATGTAACGGTAGTTGACGAGTCTGTTTTCCTGATTAGACTATGTCTAATTTCCTTAAGGGCAAAGAATTCAGCCTCCTTCCCCTATTTATACAGCTGGTACCCAGGAGAAGACCTCTCACAGGGTCGTGCCGTGCTCAATAAATACAAGAAGGAATTGTTCTGACTGGTGCGTACATGCATATGACAGTTGACTGAATTGAGGCCCCTGTTTATAATAAACAAAAGAAAGTCCAGACACAATGCTACACAGTTTCCACCTATTATTTCATCAAACATCAAACAATTCCCTTAAATAGGTCTCATTAAATTTGTTTCAGCTTTAGAGACTCAGATTCAGAGAAGTAAAGCAACTCAACTCAAGTTGTGAGTGTTAATTGTGGCAGAATGGGAATTGAGATACAAGTCTTTCCAACTCCAATGTCAATGCTCTTTCTACTATAGTATGGTTCTTTTGAATTTGCTCTTCAAATGCTTAGAACAGAATTAAACTAACACTTCAGTCTTTTTAAATATGTAGCCTATAACCTGGTTACTCAGTTTGCTGTTATCCGTATTAAGGTGCTAGATTCTTGTGTAACGTTTTACCAATGGAAGGGGTAAATTTATAATTTAATCCATTTTTAATAGCTTTAGTAACGGTACTTCAATAACCTTCCTTAGCAACCTTTTTCTATTTGTCTGATTGACTCTCACCATTAGAAAGTGATTCCTAATTTATATTTTCTCCTTTTCAATTTCCGGTCACCATCACTTCAGCCCTTCCCTGCAGTCCCTGATAAACCTCTTGCAGTTCTCTTCATAGTCATTTTTTAAGGCTACATTTGCTAAGCTGGATAACCATTCTTCATGAATAATGCTCTAGCCTCTTAAATTTTAAGTTCGTTTGGTTGCCCTCCATCCCACCTCTTTAATTTTAACAGTGTCCTTTCAACAGAATAATATGATGATCTTAAGTGTACATAGCATACTATTCCAAACAAGGCTTCACTTTTGTTATGGTCTGGCAAAATAACTTGGATTGATTTAGAATCCACACTCTGACTAGCCATCCCCTCTTTCTTTCTAAAATGTTTCTAAACATGGACTTTGTCACTCTATTTTTACCAAATTATTTCATACTGAGAATTTTAACGTATTAATATAGTTGTGCAACCATTTTCCCATATCATTTGCTCAAGCCAGAGTCTATGTTGTACTTTGACTTTGATTCTGGCCTTTATGATTGTTTTTCACCCCTGTCCTCATCACCATTATATGGGATCATAACAGTCATTTGGAATCCCATAAACGAGTTATACAAAACATGATTATGTTTGCTCTGTTCCTCAATATTTTCTAATTCTTAGCTAAAAATCTGTTGTTATAAGCAGATTTAGATGTTCTGAAACAATTCTTTACCTAAGGTCATTTCTACACTACTAAGAAGATTCTTACACAAACACTTGAGTACTCAATTAACTTCAACGTGTATTATGTATAACACATTTTTAATCCATTTTGTTTATTTATGTTTGATATACTTTTTAGAACATAGAGAAATCTCCTTAAATTTAATCTTTTGTCCCCTATTGTACTTTGTTTTCAAACTTACTACAGTCTTAGTTATTTATTCATGTATCTCTCTCTTTAAATCTGCACTGTCCAATACAGTATCTGCAAGCCACATGTGGCTATCATATTTAAATTGATTAAAATTAAATAAAATTGAATTCCTCAGTTGCACCAGCCACCTTGCAAGTGCTCCATAGTTACATGTGCCTACTCTCTGGAGTATTGGACAGCAGAGATTACACAGCATTTCCATCACCACAGAAAGTTTTATTACACAGCACTGCCCTAAAGGGTCTATAGACCCCAACAAGGACTATCTCTGAATGTTATCTCTCTCTCCGTACACTGCTTGTACACAGCAATCAATAAATGTTTACTCAGTTTATTTGTCCTAGAATAATTGATATTTACAGTTAGCAGGGTTGGATTATTTTAGGTATCACCCAGTCTAATCCCATCACTTTACAGATGAGGGTGTTCAACTCAGAGAGGTTAATTTATTTCCTCAAAGTAAACCCAAGACAAGAACACTGGTCTCCTAACTACAAATCCACAGTGCTCTTTCTACTAATTCACTCTGAATTCCTTATGAACTCATGATCTATATGAACTTCATGCTGATATCAAAAATCACAGGGACAGTCACAGAAAAAGGGTGGTGGCAGACAAGAAATGAATTAAAATAAAATCACAAACATCACTGTGATGTGGTCGTTAACCACTAACTATATTGGCTGCACATCTAAAATAATATTAGAATTTTTTAAATATGTGGACATGTGCATGATTGTTACTGTTTACTCAGACGTATATATTAGCAGATAGAGATGTGAGGGGAACTCATGCATTTATTCATTCAGCACACATTTACTGAGCATCTACTATGTGTTTGGCACTTAATATATAATTATTAGCAATGTGGCTAAGCCAGAACTAGTGGTTACCAGACTGTGAGAATGGCAGACTTAGAAGTAGCAGATTGCAAAGAGGGTTTTAAATACCACAATAGAGGCCAATATGATTACATAAAGGGACCCCAAACTCCTCCACGGAGAATGTCAGAAAAAGCTTATTGGAGGAATCCCATATTCATCCGTTCGTTCAACCAACAACGAATTCACACAGAATAAGTGCTTCGATATCGTGAGAGAACACAGAGATGAACAAACCAGGATCCTCCCCCACTGAATCCTCAATCCAGCCTCAGAGCTCACCCTCGTGACACAAAATGTCAGAAAGAAGGAAGATTCTTAAGGGGTCTAACCCTTTATGCTAAGATCCACTGTGACCATAATTTGTCAGTCCTTGACCTAGGCTATCCATGTCCACAACCATGCAATGAGAGTGGTTGATGACAAGAGATGTGCCAATAACGCCACTGAGTAACTGCTAATCTTTAGAAACAAAGTATTTGAGACTTCTGGTGCAATGCACAGGACTATTGTTTTAAAAGTTCTTTATTCCAAGCAGCAATAATTCACATGAGCGGGATTTAGTGAGACTTGTAAAACATATGGAATTTGAAAGTAAGTGATAAGCATTATATGATTATTATATTAAATTATTATTCAGTGTAGCAATATTTCATGCTTTTAAAAAATGCAGCAGTAGTCCATTTAAAGATTTTATAGCAAGGTGATAAGGACAGTGTTCAAAGTTGACTCTGGTATTATTAAATTATGCATTACCAAATGTTTGGTAATTGTCAATTACTTAAATCCTAGGCTGGGTCTTTCCACCAGCTTTCAAGGTGACTTCTTTTTGTTTCTATTTTAATACCTATAAATCAAGGTAGGAGATTCTAAAATGATACTTGCTGCCTACTTTTGAAAGGTCTTTTGATGATTGGTGGGTTAATATCTATAAGCACACTGCAATAATTGCTATAAAAGAGGAAAAGGACTTTAGAAAATTCAGGCTTTCCTGGGAATTTTTTTCCAGGACCTTTTGTGTATATGTGTGTGTGTGTGTGTGTGTGCGCGCGTGTGTGTGAGCTTTTCTCAAGTCTAAGAATACATTAGCACCCTTCAGCCCTCTGGTGAGATGTTGTCCTCAATGAGTTATCAAAAGTATTCACTAAAAATTGTACTATTTGTTACTTCCTTTAGGATTCTGGTGAGTAACGCATTTAAACGAATGCTGTGTCAAATTTAATAGTTGTAATTGCCTCATTATCTGCTCTAGTGTGATGGTAAAGCCTTTTAACATCTCACTTCCCCCTAAGGAGAATGCATTGCAGTTTCTAGAATACTACTTTCCTCTTCTTTGGGGAATACTCAAGCAAATAATTCATTTTGCTTTCAGCTAAATAAACCTCATCCCCTTCCTCAATAGCTATTTTTTTTTTTTTTTTTGGTTTTTGTGGGGTTTTTTTTCACTGTCTTTGCCTCTCTTTTTAGGTCTCAGGTATACAAAATGTTTTTAAATGGATTAACATTCACATTCATAAAATATTGTTGTGTCTTTGTTGTTTTTGGGCTTTGTCAGTTAATTTTATGGTATTCCTTTCCAACGGGCTTTTTCATCTTTACCTTCTTCAATATTATATGCCCAGAAATATGTCTTTCATTTTCATAATAATTAACACTCTCTTTATTCAACTTCTAAGGATGTGTATCACTTCACACAATGCAATTAATTAGCATTCATGACCAGATGACCTTTGCACTAAGATGAATCAATTTTTATGTAAGTTTATTTTTGTTTGTTTTGATTTTTATACAATTTCAGCTCAGTGAACTCAGTACCTAACTGTAATGTGTAAAGTACATTATCATGACATTATTTTTCACCCCTACTTTTTAATTTATTTTATTTTATTTATTTATTTTTTCCGCCAAAGCCCCAGTAGATAGTTGTATGTTATAACTGCACATCCTTCTAGTTGCTGTATGTGGGATGTGGCCTCAGCATGGCCAGAGGAGCGATGTGTCGGTGCACGCCCGGCATCGGAACCTGGGCCACCAGCAGCGGAGCGCGCGCACTTAACCGCTAAGCCACGGGGCCGGCAGTTCACCCCTACTTTAAAACTGGGTCCCTGAACTTGGTTTATTGATATCTAGCCCGTTTAGGGATCCGGTGTCGTGGATGTCACAATGAGACAAAGACGTGATTGATAGACAAAGATGCCAGACTGCACAGAAGTTGCAGAGTGTCTCTTTTAAAAAGGATGCAGAAAAGTTACAGAGACAAATCTATAAAGCTAAAAATAACAAGGATGTGCCCAGACAAGGGTAGAGCTTCCCAGGTACTCCAACGTTCTCCACAGAGAAGTAGAGCACTCCAACAATAGGCCTGCCTGATCAGCAAGCACAAGTCACCAGTGCAAAGCAAGTCCAAAATATTCCTGAATGTTTACCACTCAGTTGAGTGAAGCCAAGGCCAGTAGCTGGGGAAACCACGCTTAGGCTCAAACTTCAGACCTATTTGAAGTCCTCTTCTCAAATTTATAATATTTTTAGAGTATCAATTCGGGGAGCAAAATATCTTTTATATCTTAGGTGGATATCAACTCAAACCACCCAATTGGAAGGCATTTTGTCATTTAAACAAATAAAACTCTTCACTTTCCTTACCAAATGATTTGACCACCTGCCTCCACCTGAGTGTGTGTGTGTGCGCACATGGGTGTGCATGTGATACCAGCCCTGATATCAGGTCCCCTACATTAAACCCAGAATATATGGAGTTAAAACCAAACGCACTCATCTTCTATCCCTGTTTCTCTAAGTTACATTCGTATGTAACTCTTGGGTTTTTTTTTGACCTTTGTATCCCTGAACTTCACAAGGCAGATAGAAGTTACTAATTGTTAAAAGCCCAGGTGGCCTCAAGCTGGGCTCACACTGAAGTTTTGGCTAACTACCAGTTCTTGAGGTTTGTTACAGGGAAACTGATGTCAAGAAGCTAAATCTTCTCAGACCTCAACTCCTTGGCTTCCTGGCACCAGAATCCGCCATCCACCATGGAGACAGAGACAGTTGAAGGACACCCGCCTGCAATTCCCTTATCTCACCATCCTCCTCCCTGCCAGCAGCCTCACAAGGCCAAACGTGGGCTGATGGGAAAGTGCTGACCAGCAAGGCCACAGGCTCCCCCGCCCTACAAGCAGCTACACCCCTCACAACCTTTAAAACCACTTGCCTCCCAACTTTCAGGGAGACGGGACAAATTGGAGAGATCTTTTCTCCCGGCTGACATCACCCGAAATAAAAACTCTTTCCTTGCCATAAGCCTGGTGTTCTAGGTTTATTTGGCCCCTCTTGTGAGGCGGGTAAAGAACCTGGGTATGTATCCAGTAACACAGGTACTACTGGGTGCCAAAAGATTGATCATAGTGATAGATAGGCATGACTTTTATCTATCACACTTAAACGTTCATCTTGAAAACTCCTGCCCCAATCATAGAATGACTCTTCTACAAGGAGCCCTGGTTCCTTTCAGTGAAGGAGTGTATTAGAGAACTCAACCTGGAGGCTTGGATACATAATATATCATGCAACAACCTACTGGAGATAAACAGAATGACACAAGAGAAGAAAATATTTAAATCACTGTAGTGACTGAGCAAAAAATTAACTTTCTCCCCAACGGTCACGAGTTCAGGCTATTGTCAACATGTTTCTTCTACCTTGCTCTAAAATGAGAGGTTTTAATTCACTTTTTCCTTCTTTCCGCCAATTGTCAAGCATTATGTCTATACGTAACACTTAATAATGCTATTAAATTATAGTTTCTTCTTTTTGACTTTATGTGAAAGCACTAGGAACTGGCTGAAACTTCCTCATGGTTTCTCTTTCAGTGTCACTGGATATCAGCACCCTGAAAAGGAAAAGCTATTCCAACCTTAATCCAAGGACACCTCCCAAAATATATACATGACACTTAAAGTCACAAGAGTCACAAATGGTCCAAGAGAGAAAAGTACATACTTACAATCCTACTTTGGCTTTCAATTTCCATGGGCCCTTGTATCATTATTAGTCTTTTATTATGGGCACTTTTAATTCTGAGTTACAGTTTCTGAAAGACTTTAAAATAAATGTAGGAATTTAATATCTTTGTATTGCATCAATCTTACTTTTTCCAAAAAAAAAATCTAAAATGACAAAAAATACCACCAAATAGGCATCAAGAATCAGCATAGAATTTAGAAAACATTGCTACACAGATCAAATAAACCACTTCGATAGATAGCATTTTTCCACAACACTGCCCAGTTTCCATAAGAACCAATTATTAAAAGACACTAAAACACCTGGATTATAGCATATTTTAGTTGATGTTCTATATTCATGTCTTTCAGGTAACTCCCAATACCCTTTCAAGTATTTCCCAGAAATTTTTGGACTGCCTCCAGAAATTTTATTTCCACTTAAAATGATCAGAGTAAATTCAGCATTTGTGAAAACATCCAAAATGTGAGTGAATTAACATGTACATTCTCACATTTTTGGATTCTGTGGTAATTGCATGATCATCATGGAAAAGAATCAAATGAAAAATCCTCTCTGGAGCAAAGTGTCTCCTTAGATCTACTGGATTCCTATGGATTAAGAAGTCCTGATGAACTCAGCACCACAGACTACCAAGAACAGGAAGCAATAAGTCACCTTGAATATAAAACAGCAACAGCTTCAGATTCCACCAAAGACATCAGATATTGGAATTGCTAAATACAGATAAAAAAATACAGGATGTGATTTTAAAGACCACAGGAAAAGAAACTATAAAAATGAATAAAATTTTAGTAATGAAATATGTAGTCAAAATTATAAAGTAAAATCTAGGGGCTGGCCCGGTGGCGCAAGCGGTTAAGTGCGCACGCTCCGCTGCGGTGACCCAGGGTTTGCCAGTTCGGATCCTGGGTGCACACCGACATGCTGCTTGGCAGGCCATGCTGTGGCAGTATCCCATATAAAATGGAGAAAGATGGACATGGATGTTAGCCCACATGCATGGGCTAACAGTCTTCCTCAGCAAAAAGAGGAGGATTGGCAGATGTTAGCTCAGGGCTGATCTTCCTCACCAAAAAATTAAATGAATAAATAAAGTAAAATCTACCATAGATAGAGTTACAAGAAAGACTGGGAACACACTAGGAAAAGAAAATTGCAAAATACATAGCTGACTGAGAATTCATATATAAAACAGAAAATTTAGCAAAAGACATGAATAGGCAGTTGAGCATAAGAAAATAAAAAGTATTAATATGTATTTGAAAAACTACTCAGCTGCACAAGGAATAAGAGAAATAAAATTAAAATAATAACAAAAATAGCAAGTGCTGGTGAGAATGGGGAAACATGAACTTTTTTGCTGCTGTGTTTGCTGCTCTTGGGGTTGTAAATGGATGCAGTCATCTTGGAAAACAACCTTGTGGTAGTTAAATTAAGTATGCATATATATTCAAATCCATTAATTTGACTTCTGTGTATGTACCCCAAAGACACATACACAGAGGTACACAAACAGACACCATCATGAAAGAGCTTAACAAATGCTTTTGCGGAGGGAGGGGGAGAGGTAATTCATTAACTGTGCTTCTGTACATCTCCCTCTCTTTCCCTCTTATCTACCTTCCAACCTTCCTTCCTTCTTCCCTGCTCCTCTCCCCTCTCTGCCACCCTTATCTCACTTCCTTTTTTCTTC
The DNA here is from genome assembly GCF_020826845.1 of Diceros bicornis minor. NCBI lineage: Eukaryota > Metazoa > Chordata > Mammalia > Perissodactyla > Rhinocerotidae > Diceros > Diceros bicornis. Next base: position 19,127,418 of record NC_080743.1, on the reverse strand, counting down.
CCTTTCCCTCTCTTCCATTCTCTCTCCCCTTACTCCTAAATTCTCTACTTTCCTTTCCTTATATCATACAGAACTAGTCATTTTGCTTGATTAATCGTTTAGCATTCAGTATTAGAGTATTTTTTTTATCTACCTCCCTCCTTCGATACATTGTGAGCTTCTTGAAAACAGGTTGCACCTCACCATCTTTGTACAGACATGGTCTAAGCATGGTGTCTGGTACGTAGTAGGGTACCAAGGCACAAATGTGTGATGTACAAATGCACACAATTTCTTTTTGTATAAAAATGTTTTGAATAATGTTACATACCCATGCATTTATCTATGTAATTCAAAATATTAGAAGGTGGGACAAAGCATTATCCAGGAGAGGTTTTATTTTCAAATGTATGTTGTTTTGTCTCTAAAGACAGTTGAGGGCAACTAGAAGCTCCCCTTAACTTCAGACTCTGATTAAATTGTATAAACACTCTTGATTTCGTGAAGCATCAATGTTGAACTTTTTTAAATATGAAAGAGCCATATCTGTAAGCTGTTATAAGAATCTTGGCCTCCTTTACTAACATTTTCCTTTATATTTCAGAAATAGAAATTCACTGTAGCCAAGTGATCAACCTACATATAAAGAGAGCTATTTTTTTTCACTGACTCCCCAAAGAAAGCTATAGTCAAACTGCAGAACATAAGCTATTTAAACTGAAATATCTTTTGTTTCAAATTTATCCCCAATAAACAGAAGAAAAATCATTTTAAAATTTGATGTGTGTTTTGACATTATATAGTTTCAAGGGAAAATAAATATGGAATAGTTCTAAAATTTGTAAGATTGAATTAAAATAGAACATGGAACGAAGCCTATAAAATAAATTGTGGTCCTCATATAGAAAGCAATATATGAAACTTCCTTAGATTCTGAACTAATAAAGACATTTAAAATTTACCATTTCCCTACAATGGTTTTCAATTCTCAATCTCATGGAAAAATGTGTAAAATTTTATTTTTACCATTTAATAAACATATATATTTATCTCCCCTTAAGAAAAGCAAATTTTAAATCATTTTTAAACAACAAAATTTATTATTTTCTGTCTTTCCGTAAATTAACATTACATGACTACTCCATCATTTGTTTTCCATATTACATGAGACAGGAAACTGGTATAACCCATTACATGATCTGTTCAACTATTATTCTACAGAGAAAGAGGATAATCTAATCACAAATTTGGAATATGCTCAACAGAACTGAATCCAAAATCTAGCTCTCCCACTTACTGGTTGTATGACCTCAAACCTCATTTTTCTCGTCTGCAACACAGAGGACATACTACCTACCTAGCTCATAATCATATGAAAAAGATTAATTGAGAAAAACCGTGTAAAATAATTAGTACAATTCTTGGCATATAGGTAGCCATTGATAAATATCACTACTGTATTTCTCTGTCCTTCCTACTAAAGGAGGAATAAATTGAAGGTATGGAGCATCAATTGTTTACATTTGTATTCTCACAACATGAGTAACATAGTTCCTTAGCACATTATCAGTGTTCAATAAAAGTTTGGTGCTTAGCTATTTTTAAACTGACACTCTGATAAATGTTATCCAGTGGCAAATTTATTTAAAATATGATTCAACATTAAATTATATTCTAAGTGGGAGTGCCATCAGCATCATGGTGGAATGAGTTGTTCTCTTAGTCTCTCCCCTTTAAGTTACAACTAAATGGGCATTCATTAACCAGCAGAGGATTCCCTGCACAGCACAACATCACTTCTGAGAGATCCACGCAGCTATACATCTGAAGATGGGTGGACTGGATCCCCAGGAGACAGTGGAACTAGGTGAGTTCATCCCTCTCCCTCCCTGGTGGCAGCGAGCTACGTGGCAGATCCTCACACGGCAGCTGGTGCAATGGTAAGAGGAGGCAGGGACAGCCCGGCCTGTGCTAACACTTTCAGAGTTGCAGGCCAGCCCACGGGAGTGCCAACCATGTCGCAGCAGCCCTACCAGTGGGAATGCTCTACACTGAGTGGTGGTAGCTCAGCCGCTGCAAAGGCACCCCCCCACTGAGCACAGTGCAGGTGGGAAGGTGTCACACCTGCTCAGAAGGTGCCCCTGCTTGTGGCACACAGCGGTTTGCAGGACCCACCAAGTGGTGGCTCAGTTCCCATGTGGGTGCCCCTCCTCCCCAGGGTAGTGCAGGTGAGAAGTGCCCTGCCCACTCAGAAGATGCCCCGTGCCCACAGAGCACAGCAGCCCATGGGTCCCCCCAAGTGGTGGCTCAGCCCCCGTGTAGGCATCCCCCCACCTACTGTGCAGCAGCTCAGCCAGCCCCGTGCCATGCCCACCCATGGTGACTGACCTGCCTGCTCAGCGCAGAGGCCCTGCCCATGTGAGTGCCACCTGTAGAGTAACTGTGGCCAGCCTTTGCAAATGTAGAGTAGCCCTACCAGCACAACTTCTGGAGATGAGGTGGGATCAGAAAACACAGCTCCTGCTCCCTCCCAGTGGTGGTGGGTGGAATCTGCAACCTGATACTACCATAAATGCACTGTCAAGGGATCAATTCATCAAATACCATGAAGGACTACAGTAACACCTCAAAGCAGAAGGAAAATGACAAGCCTCCAGAAACCAATCCTGTAGTCAGAGATTTATACTTTAAATGACAGAGAGTTCAAAATAGTTGTCATAAAGAAACTCAATGAGTTACAATAAAACTCAGAAAGACAGTTCAATGAGCTCAGGAATAAAATTAATGAGCAGAAGGAATACTTCATCAAAGAGATTGAAATTCTGAAAAACAAACAAATACAACTTCTGGATATGAAGAACACAATGAGATAAAAAAATCTAGAAACTATAAAAAATAAAGCTGTAGTTATGGAGGGCAGAATTGGTGAATTAGAGGATAGAAACATAGAAATTCTACAGGCAGAGGAGGAGAGAGAACTAAGATTTTTAAAAAATGAAGAAATTCTTCAAGAAATATGTGACTCAATTAGGAAAAGCATCATAAGGACTATAGGTATTCCAGAGGGAGAAAGAGAGAGAAAGGAGAAAGAGCTTGTTAAAAGAAGTAATAGCTGAGAACTTCACAAATCTTGGAAAGAAACTAGACTTACGAGTACATGAAGCCAATAGAACTCCTAATTACATCAATGCAAAAAGACCTTCTCCAAGACAGATAATATTAAAACTGGCAAAAGTCAATGGCAAAGAAAAAATATTAAGGGCAGCAAGACAGAAGAAAATAACCTACAGAGGAACTCCTATCAGGCTTTCAGTGGATTTCTCAGCAGAAAACTTACAGACTAGGAAAGAATGTAAAGCTATATTCGAAATACTGAAAGACAAAATCTTGCAGCCAAGAATACTCTATCCAGCAAAACTATCCTTCAGATATGATGGACAAATAAAAGCTTTCCTAGATAAACAAAAGCTGAGGGAGTTCATCACCACTAGACCTCCCACAAGAAATGATGAAGGAAGCCCTCCTACCTGAAACAAAAGGACAAAGGTTTATAAAGCTTTGAGCAAGGAGATAAACAAACAGACATAATCAGAAAATTGCAGCTCTGTATCAGAACAGATTAGCAACACTTAATTGTAACATAAAAGATAAAGAGAAGGAAAGCATCAAAACTAACTATAAACACTTCAATTTAGTCACAAACTCACAACACAAAAAGAGAATAATTTGTGACAACAATAACTTAGAAGGACAATAGGAAAGGGATGGAATGTTCTTAGGCTAATAGAGATAAAAGACTATCAGAAAATGGACTATCTCATCTATGAGATCTTTTATACAAATCTCATGGTAACCACTAAACAAAGAATCAGAATAGAGTCACAAACCATAAATAGAAAACTGAGAAAACCATCACAGAAAACTACCAAACTGAAAGGGCAGTCAGAAATACAAAGAAAGAGAAACAATGGAAATATAGAACAACCAGAACATAAAAGATAAAATGGCAGTATTAAGACCTCATATATCAATAATCACTCTAAATGTAAATGGATTGAATTCTCCAATAAAAAGACACAGAGTGGTTGGATGGATTAAAAAACAAGACCCAACAATATGCAGCCTCCAGGAAACACATTTCAGCTTTAAATACAGACATAGGATCAGAGTGAAGGGATGGAAGACAATATGCCAAGCAAATGGCAAGCAAAAGAAAGCAGATGTTGCCATACATATATCAGACAAAGCAGACTTTAAGATAAAAAAGATAATGAAAGACAAAGAGGGGCAGTATATAATGACAAAAGAGACATTCCACCAAGAGGAAATAACATTTATGAATATATGTGCACCTAACACAGGAACACCAAAGTATATAAAGCAACTACTAACAGACCTAAAGGGAGAAACTGATAGCAACACAATAATAGTAGGGGACCTCAACATCCCACTGATCATCCAGACAGAAAGCCAACAAGGAAACAATGGCCTTAAATGAAACACTAGACCAGATGGACTTAATAGATATATATTGAACATTCCATCCGAAAACACCAGAATACAGATTCTTCTCAAGTGCACATGGAACATTCTCAAAGATAGACCATATGGTGGGAAACAGGCAAATCTTAATAAATTTAAGAAGATTGAAATCATATCAAGCATCTTTTTGGACCACAGTGCTATGAAACTAGAAATCAAAACCAAGAAAAAAGCTGGGAAAGCCACAAATATGTGAAGACTAAATAACATGCTAATGAACAACCATTGGATGAATGAAGAAATGAAAGGAGAAATGAAATCAAAAAATACCTGGAGACAAATGAAAATGAAAATACAACATACCAACTCTTATGGGATGCAGCAAAAGCATCCTAAGAGGGAAATTTATAGCAATGCAGGCCCACCTCAAGAAATAAGAAAAATCTCAAATAAGTAATCTTAAACTGCACCTAACAGAAGTAGAAAAAGAAGAACAAACAAAGCCCAAAGTCAGCAGAAGGAGAGAAATAATAAAAATTAGAGCAGAAATTAATGAAATTGAAATCAAAAAAACAGTAGAAAGGATCAATGAAACTAAGAGCTGGTTATTTGAGAAGGTAAACAAAATAGACAAACCCTTATCCAGACTCACTAAGAAAAAAAGAGAGAAGGCTCAAATAAATAAAATTAAAAATGAAAGAGGAGAAATTACAATAGATATCACAGAAATGCAAAGGATGAGAGAGAATACTATGAAAAACTATATGCCAACAAATAGGATAACCTAGAAGAAATGGATAAATTCTTAGACTCTACAACCTTCCAAAACTGAATCAAAAAGAAGTGGAGAATCTGAATAGAGCAATCACAAGTAAAGAGATTGAAACAGTTATCAAAAACCTTCCAAAAAACAAAAGTCCAGAACTAGATCTGGAGAATTCTGCCAAACATTCAAAGAAGATTTAATACCTATACTTCACAAAATATTCCAAAAAATTGAAGAAGACAGAATGCTTCCTAACTCATTCTATGAGGCCAATATTACCCTGATATGAAAACCAGACAAGGATAACACAAAGAAGGAAAACTACAGGCCAATATTGCTGATGAATATAGATGCAAAAATCCTCAAAAAAATATTGGCAAACTGAATACAGCAATATATTAAAAAGATCATACATCATGATCAAGTGGGATTTATACCAGGGACGTAGGGATAGCTTACTGTTTGCAAATCAATCAATGTGATACACCATAATAACAAAATGAGGAATAAAAGCCACATGATCATCTCAATAGATTCAGAGAAAGCATTTGACAAGATCCAACATTCATTTATAATAAAAATTCTCAATAAAATGAGTATAGAAAGAAAGTATCTCAACATAATAAAGGCCATATATGACAAACCCACAGCCAGCATCATATTTAACAGTGAAAGTACTGGAGGTTTCTCAAGAGCAATTGCACAAAAAAGGAATAAAAGGTATCCAAATTGGAAAGGAAGAAGATAAATTCACGCTGTTTGCAGATGACATGATTCTATATATAGAAAACCCTAAAGAATCTACCAGAAAACTATTAGGAATAATCAGCAACTACACCAAAGTTGCAGGGTACACAATCAACTTAAAAAAATCAGTTGCATTTCTGTACACTAATAATGAACTAGCAGAAAGAGAAGTCAAGAATATAATCCCATTTACAATTGCAACAAAATGAAAAAAATATTTAGGAATAAATTTAACCAAGGAGGTGAAAGACCTATATGCTGAAAACTATAAGACATTATTGAAAGAAATTGAAGAAGACATAAAGAAATGGAAAGATATTCCATGCTCACGTATTGGAAGAATAAACATAGTTAAAATGTCCATATTACTTAAAGCAATCTATAGATTCAAGGCAATCCCAGTCAGAATCCCAATGACGTTCTTCATGGAAATAGAACAAAGAATCCTAAAATTTATATGGAAGAACAAAAGACTCCGAATAGCCAAAGCAAGCCTGAGAAAAAAGAACAAAGGTGGAGGCATCACAATCCCTGACTTCAAAATATACTACAAAGCTTTAGTAATCAAACAGCATGGTACTGGCACAGAAACAGACACACAGATCCATGGAACAGAATTGAAAGCCCAGATATAAGACCACACGTCTATGGACAGCTAATATTTGACAAAAGAGCCAAGAATATACAATGGAGAAAGAAAAGTCTCTCCAATAAATAGTGTTGGGAAAACTGGACAGCCACATGCAAAAGAATGAAAGTAGACTATTATATTACACCATACACAAAAATTAACTCAAAATGGATTAAAGACTTGAACGTAAGACCTGAAACCATAAAACTCTTAGAAGAAAATATAGATAGTACGCTCTCTGACTTCGGTCTTAGCAGCATCTTTTCGAATACCATGTCTACTCAGACAAGGGAAATAAAGAAAAAATCAACAATTGGGACTACATCAGACTGAAAAGCTTCTGCAAGGCAAAGGAAATCATGAACAAAATAAAAAGACAACTCACCAGCTGGGGGAAAATATTTGTGAATCATATATCTGACAAGTGGTAAATTTCCAAAATATATAAAGAACTCATACAACTCAACAACAAAAATCAAACAACCCAATCAAAGAATGGGCAAAGAATATGAACAGATATTTTTCCAAAGAAGGTATACAGATGGATACCAGGCACATGAAAACATGTTCAACATCATTAATTATTAGGGAAATGCAAATCAAAACTACAAGATATCACCTTACACCTGTTAGAATGGCTATACTTACCAAGACAAAAAATAGCAAATGTTGGAGATGATGTGGAGAAAAGGGAACCCTCATACACTACTGGTGGGAATGCAAACTGGTGCAGCCACTGTGGAAAACAGTATGGAGATATCCCAAAAAACTAAAAATAGAAATACCATATGATCTAGCTATCTCACTACTGGGTATTTATCCAAAGAACTTGAAATCAATAATCCAAAGAGATTTACGCACCCTTATGTTCATCGCAACATTATTCACAATAGCCAAGATGTGGAAGCAACTCAAGTGCCCTGCTACAGATGAATAGATAAATAAGACATGGTATACATATACAGTGGAATACTACTCAACCATAAAAAAAACAAAATCATCTCATTTGCATAACATGGATAGACCTTGAGGGTATTATGTTAAGCGAAATAAGCCAGACAGAGAAAGACAAATACTGCATAATTTCACTCATATGTGGAAGATAAACAAACACATGGATAAAGAGAACAGATTAGTGGTTACCAGAGGAGAAAGGGTTGAAGGGGTGGGCAAAAGGTGTAAAGGGCCACACATGTTTGGTGACAGATAAAAATTAGACTATTGGTGGTGAGCACAATGCAGTCTATACAGAAACTGATATACAGTAATGTACACCTGAAATTACACAATGTTATAAACCAGTATGACCTCAAAAAAATAATTGAAAATAAATAAGTAAAAGATCAATACCATGGGAATAATGAAGTCAACCCACAAAAGAATATATGAACAGGCACAACCAATACAAGATTTTTTTAAAAGCCACATGCCCCCAATAAACACCTCATATGAATCATCCTTCAAAATTTAAAAAAAATTATATTCTAAGTGGAAGAAAAAAAGTAATATCCGAGACATTGCATTTGGATATCTTATATGCTGTCACAGGATCATTTACTGTTTTGAAAACTGTGAGAAAGAACTTGCCACAATGGAAAGATCAAAGTCCTCAGAATCACACTCTAATTGCTGACAGGTCTTCAATTTCTTTGAGCCCCATTTTTCTCCCCTGTTTCATGGTGCAAGTTCCCCAGGGTGTGAGACTGATTGTAAGAGATAATGTCTGTGAATTCTCTAGTCCAGAACTTGGCACATAGTATTTGCTCAGTATATGTCAATGAATCTCCCCCACCCCACCTCCTCCACACCTATCTTATAATTTAGAAACCAAACCACCTCTACAAGATACAAAAGCTGTTTATAAAAGGGAAACTGGGCCTATTATAATAAGTTAGGAAAAAGTCTTAATTGAGTGAATGAATCTTTATGGAAGAAATTAGAAAATGAGTGAATATATGTCAAAGACTCTCATATTTACATTTCCACCCCATAGTGATCTAGATCAGTATACCTACTGTCTATTTGCCAACTCTATTTGGAAAACTCACTGGCACATCAATTACACAAAGTTCATGCGCTAAATCCTCACAACCTGCTCTTTCCTTAGTGTGTTCTGTACCAGTGAACAGCAAGATACTCAATCCAAGGGTGCAAACTAGTGTTTTAAAATCATCCACAACCCCTACCTCTCCAGTTATCACCTCTATCCCCACCAAATTATAACACTGTTGATTTTTCCTTCTAAATATCTCTTGAATCTGTCCGCTTCTCTTCACCTCCATCGCCATTCACTTTGTCGAAGCTGTTATCATGTCACACCTGGACAAGTGCAATAGCCTCTTACATTGTCTATTAATATCCATTTGGGTCCTTTTCCAGTTTATTTTCCAAAACTAGAGTGATCTCAAACAAACAAACAAAAAACCAAAAAACCATAAAACCTCAGAACACTGCATGATATCTTGTTTAAAACACTTAAACCATTGGCAGCCATTGGCATGTTCCACATGCCCCTACATTGTCTACCTTGGCCATGTCCAGCTCTCTAGGAACATCTTTCATCATTTACCTGCATCTCCCCCTCACTCTGTTCTCTATTCACGCTCATTTCTTCAAAGGTACCATATACCTTCTTGCCTCAAGGGCTTGGCACACATTAGTCCCTCCACCTAGAAGGTTTTTCTTACTTCTCTTTCATTTACCCACCACTTGATTAAATCCTACCCATGCTTCAGAGTTTAGCTTAAACCTTACATCCTCAGAAAAGTCTCTTCTGACCTGCCAGACCACATCAGTTCTCTACTCTGTTTTCCAATTTCCCTCTAGTTTTCTTTCATGGGGCTTATCACAGTTTGTATTTATATATTTAGGCATCATTCGATTAATTTCTTCTTTCCATTTTAGACCATAAGCTCTATTTTTTTTTATTTTTTAGTGGAGAAGGTTTTCCCTGAGCTAACATCTGTTGTCAATCTTCTTGTTTTTTTTTTTTGTTTTTTTTTTTATGTGAGTCACCGCCACAGCATGGCCACTGACAGATGAGTGGTGTGGTTCCGCACCTAGGAATGAACCCAGACCACGGAAGCAGAGCGCATTGAACTTTAACCACTAGGCCATCAGGGCTGGCCTGACCCTAAACTCTTTTCTGTTTGGCTCACTACTGCATTCTTGTTAGGCTCACTATTGCTGGCATATCACAGATGCTAAACAGCTCCCAAATAAAATAATAGGTGGATGAACATATATTAAGCTGAGACCATCACTACATCCATTCCCCAACTCCTCCTTCCTAGTGCCACAAAACCTGGGTGATTTGTGCTGTTTGTTTGATATTTGTTTTTCAGAGAAGAGAAATGAGAGCAGAACCTTGGATAACTGAGCATATGGTGAACAACGGAAACCTTTTGCTGAAGTGAGATATACAGGTGTTTATATTAACTATAGCTATCAGGGAAAACAGAGATCAAAGCAAGGAATCTGTTTGGGCCTTTAGCACTAGCTTTTCTCTGCTTTTCTATTTTACATGCGCCTCTTTTTTGATACTAATAATCTGGACTGAGAAATAGAATGGTACCAATGCATAGATAGACAGCCTGGTCTCCATCCTCTACTAGAGAAAAAGACAGGAATCTGCCTACTATTATCAAGAAGTCAAGGAAGGGTCCATATGAGCTTTTATATATGGGGGAAATCCAGGATCAGTCTATAGGAGCTAGGGAGCCAGTAGGGCTGTTTAGACTTGAAACGGCGATGATGAAATAGATTTCATCTCAGAAGCCGATTCTGAACTATTAAGAGAGGCTTCTTGGATATCTATGTTGACAAGGATTCTGACACCACATCAGAGCCAAGGACCAAGAGTGCTATGATCAATTAGCGATGTCAGTCAGGCTTTGAATGGGGACTGGTGGAATGCAAGCTAGGGATTTGCATTTACTTTTCAGAGATGAGAAAGTTGATAGGAAGATGGGGTGGAGGATTGGATTAGCATTCCATTCATTCCCATTATAGGATTAAGAAATACATTTCTTTGGAATAGGAACTCAATATCTGTTCCCTACGCAGGCCAGACATGCTGTCCATCATTCCTGATGAACAATTTGGAAATTGGCCTGAGAACTATAGATACAGAAATGCTAAGTGGTTTCAACCAAGATATTTATAAGAGCTCATGACAGGGTTAGAAGATTTTTTATTCCAGTGCCTCATCTTAATCAATATAGTCTCATTTTAAATTCACAACCTGTACTGTAAAAATATCTGAACATGTTTAATGAGATCAATTAAATATTTAGCTTGACAGTGTCAACAGGAAATGGAATATTTGCGTGAAATAAGCATTGCTACCTTTACTATTCTAAGTAATACACTGCTCTGCAGTTCAATCTTCTGGTCACACTTATTCCATAGTAAATGTCTCTGGAGATAATGTCAAGGTTGGCTACCCTTAGGGGAAGGTGAAGAGTGAGTATGCCTAGTTTGCATTATTTATTTTTTTCTTATTGTAAAATCGAAGCTCAGAGTTCCTTATCAGTTTTTGTTGAAATATACATTAAAGAGTTTGCTGAAATCTATCTACTTCCACCATCAGTTATCAGTGTGACTTTAAGTATGTAATGAATGTCTATAGATTCTCTGCATCAACCCTGAAAGCACACATATATTGTTTATAAACACTTTTATCCCATCTGCTGTTGTCGTCTTACCTCTGCTTTAAAATACATAAGTTGATTAGAGTTGTGTGGGTGGAGTAATTTCTGCAGTGCCAAACCACCTACAAGCTGTAATATATCACCCATGTCTCTGGGGATCTAACTTACTAATTACTTCTCCAGAAATATGCAAGAGGTCACTTGCCTGCTACCTTCCATCATTACTTAGCCACCAATAAGAGCTTTAAAATGGTTGTAAAGATATAAGGAGAAAATGAGTGAGAGACATTTATAAAACCTGGAAGCGAACCTCGTCCATAAGAGCCCAAATCACAGTTCAGATACATGCAGTAAATGCTACAGGAAGCAGTTTGAAAAACAGAGTAGTCAGAAAGAAGAGACCAATAGGCATGGAAAGGAGGTTTCCACCACCCCTTAAAAGCCCATAGTATTGAATTCATTAAAAAAAAATACATGCGAGATTTCTCTATAATTATTTGTACTTTGCAGCAAACTCCTAGCTCTCTTTTGTGTTTTAAACGATTCTTTGTATACATTTCACAAAGATCCTAAAATTGTTTCAATATAATATGGTAAGTGATGTTTCCTGCTTTGAGTTGGAATGGGGAATCAAACTGAGGATGTCAATCCTTGGTTTTCAGTGCCCAGAGATCCGCCAGATGCTGAAACCACCAGGGTTGAGCAATCCCACTGCCCACTCATGGTTTCAATCCATCTGTGGTTCTGACATCTCTCTCCCCACCACTAGGAAAAGCCCAGGACAGCCTGAAATTGGCCCCCAACCAACTGGTTCAAATGTGACTTTTCTCTACTTTTCAAGCATGCGTGGGAAGGTGTTAGGGGGATGGGGATAGTATCATTGTTTTATTGGGGAGGAGATGGGGGAATTCAGGTTTATACCGTATTGAAGAATCAAGATATTATAAAATAGAAAAGGGTATTTTCCTTTTCATGCTTAAGAACTTAATTTGCTCTCAAAAAAAAAAAATCAGTCTTATCCCTCTTTTTAGGTTAGAAAATCAAAGCCCACAGATGGAAACTATTTTTTTATAAAAATCTCAATAAGTCTAAATGCATATTAAAAAATAATTTCCAGTACTCAGATTTAGTTTTATAGTCATATGACTGTAGTCAGTGCATTTTCCCTCTGCTTCTCATATGTGACAATTGACACACATCTGGCTTGTATGTGTGCATGTGTAAGCATGATTTCATATATTTTCAAAAAGCATAATAATATATCCAATCATTTCTTCTGAAGATGAAGGAACCAGCCAGGATTTATTGCCATTAGTTCTGGGCCTCTATATGATACCACCAGCTCCTTCAGGTCTTCACAGCAACCACTTTAAGATCTTGAAGATTGGATATGTCCTTCATTAACCTTGGACTCCCCTTTGGCGTGTTGAGTTTTCTATCATTCTTATTAACCCTATGATCACCAACATCATACTCATTAACAAGTAAGTACCTATTGGTTTCTAGGAAACACTTAAGGCTACAGCCATCTGTGGCTTAAAATTATCCTAAAACCAGTCTAGTGGAGAATTTGGAGGAGGCTGATGAATTTTCCAGTCTGATTTAAGCCATTTCTAGATTCAAGATTAGCAAAGAGCCACCTCAATCTTAAGAGACCACTAACTAGCAAATGTATGGTCATTATTTCTTAACATGTTCATTGGTTTTCTTCCAATGTTTAATGTTTCTTCCAAACTAACTCTTCACTTTAGATAAACAAGATCATATATGAAAGAAAAAACTACTGTGAAAAGAAAAAATTAAAGGTCACTTTTAAGATACTTGTGAAACTAAAGAGCAAGTTCATGTAAAGTTGATAATTTCAAAGGTCTGGGTAAACAACAGTGTAAATAATTTTCATTTATACCATACTTTAGGGTTTCAGCAAAGAATTACCATGTAAAATTAATCCTTAAAAACAAGCAGAGTAACTATTAGTATCTCTAATATATAGATAAGTTTCATAAATAGACTTAGATAAAGTGATCATATTCATGTGACTAAATAATTGAACCTAAATATTCATAGTTAATGGTCTCTTACCTTATACATCTGAGACTGTTTTTATTTTCCCCACATCACATAAATTTAGCCAGTAATGCTATTTGTACAAGTATAAATTCATAACTTAACGATATGAAACTTAAATGGTTTATTGTTGAAATTATGATTATCTGTATCACAGCCTAGGGGAGTGACTACATTCAGTATTATCTTGATGGTTAAGATTTGGTGAGAGAAGAACTGAACCTGAACTTTCTTTGAAAACAAGCTAACACAAACTTTTAGGGGAAAGAAATCTTAATTTTCTAAGCACTAGGAATTAAGAGGACTGTGAAAAGTTTTAGGTGGTTTTCACAAAGCAAATTTGCTGTCCTCCATTTTCCCTGCTGAAAACTGACAGAGAAGCCACAAATGGAAAGAAGGTACTCCATTAGTCCACAGTAATTCCCCTTGTACAAATTAATACGAGGCGAACACAGAAATAGCTCTCAGTTCGCCTTCCTGTGGGGGCGCCCACGTGAGTCTGTGCAGACTCCCTCCTTGAGTAATTGGGTGACAAGCTCAGAGGCACCAAAGACAAAGGAAATCAGCTCTAAACAGCAGACCCCCACCCTGGTTTCCCACATAAGAAAGTCACATTTCACATATCTCTCTCTGTTTAGTTTTGGGTTTTTATTTTTGTTTTTTCCTTTTTTCTTTTAAACAACCACAACCCACGAACCCTGCCTAAGGGTATACATTGTAAACTACACGGATCACTGAGCTTTCAGCCCCTGGCTTGCATAGCTTTCTCATCCAGAATGCTAATATTTCTACGATTAACCAACATGACAAGAAGATATGCTGCTTCTAGCATCCTCCTTTGGAGGGAGGAAGAAAATAAGAAAATCTGAAATATGTACTTTATTAGTAAAAATTGCCAAGAAAATCAGTCCTTTGGATGACCATCCCCCCAAGCCTGCACTATCATCTCAAAGTTGAAAGAGCATCGTCTGTTCCAGAAAAGGGGTAAAAAGCAAGAGACAAAAGTTCAGTGTTTGGGCCATCACAAGATGTTGAGAGGAAGCTCATGGCTCAAGCAGTCAGATAATCCTCTCATGCTACTGTTTAGAACAATAACTCACCAGGATGAGGCTCATATCTCTGCCTCCATCTGCTTTCCTGTCTCTGCAAAATTAAAAAAGGAAAGAGTATCTATTTACTGATAGAAAATTCCCTGGTAACATTCTTATAATTCCTACATCCTGCTTAATCAAGCCATGTCTGAAACATTGTGTTCATTCTCTTTAACGTGTTCTTATAAGTTATCCTTGTGTTTGAATAATAGTCACCCATAGAAAACAAAAATTAGAACTTTTTCTCATAAACCAAAGAAAAGAAGTAACTCTCTACGGATCTAGGATTTGTGTTGTTTGATTTCTGTCTTAAGCATCTTCAATAAATATTGAAAATGCTTAGTAGAGTTTTCAGCTCATAGGAAGACCTGAAGCACAATTTTCCTTCTGGTGCAAGAGCCATTTCCTAGGGATAGAAGGAATGGAATTGTGAAACAGGACTTTCTTCACTGAGATAGCACTCAGTGAATAATGGGTAACCCTCTTCAGTCAATTATTTATGCTCTGCATAACAAATCTCCACACAATTATTTGGGGGAGATAAATACGTCATGTTTTTAGACGCCTTCAGATGGGAACTACATCTCTCTATCACACATTTTATAGGATATTGACAATTGTTAAGGATCTTGAAGTTCAATTTTTCATGCAATGCAAGAACCCCTTCCACAGCATCATTGCCAAGTAGTTGTCTAGTTTCTACCATTTGTGTATTAACAAATATTTATTGGACACTAAGTTTTAAGCAGTATGCTAAGCACATACAAAGATTTTTAAAAAGCAAAATGCATAAACTTGCCCTCAAGATCATCACAGTCTAGAAGAAAAGAGACACATGTAACTAAATGTAAGAACCATGCTAAGAAAGAGATAAAAGGTAATAATAAATTCTGAATATTTACGTAGTAAAAGGAATCACAGAAAAGTTTATTGGAGAAGATCTTCAGAATGAGGAGATTGTCGCCAAATGGAGAAGGGATGAAAGGAGATCCCAAACAAACAAACAACAACAAAAAAACCACATCTGGAAATGTGAAAATTCTGGGAGTATTAAATTCATGTAGAGACATTTATTTCTTCTAGTGCTACACTGTCTAATATGGTAGCAAGTAGTAACATACGGCTATTGAACACTTGAAGTTAGTTCAAATTGAAATGTGCTTTAAGTGTAAATTATAAACTAGATTTTAAAAAGAGTAATTTTTTTTTTTTTTTGCTGAGGAAGATTAGTCCTGAGCTAACATCTGTTGCCAATCTTCCTCTATTTTATATGTGGGTCACTGCCACAGCATGGCTGATGAGTGGTATAGGTCCACGCCTTATAGATCCAAACCTGTGGACCTGGGCCACCAAAGCAGAACACACCAAACTCAACCACTACACCACGGGGCCAGCCCGAGAGTATTTTTTAAAGGACTGTGAAATGTATTAGTAAAATATTTCTGCATAACAATTTACCCTAAAAATTTAGTAGTTTAAAACACTAATATTAATTATCTCACAGTTTCTGTAGGCCAGGAATTTGAGAGTAATTCTTGCTCAAGAACTCTTGTGAAATTACAATGACGATGTCTTCAGGGCTGCAGACATCTGAAGGCTTAAGTGAGGGTGGAGGATCCACTTCCCAGTGGAACATTCACATTGCTGTTGGCAGGTGACCTCAGTTCCTTGCTGGCTATTGGTCAGAGACCTCAGTTCCTTCCATATCAACCATCACCATACATAAGAGTCTTCATTATATGGTAGGTGGCTTCCCACAGAGTGTGTGATCAACGGGAGAGAAAGCAATCAGGAAGCTGTAATGCCTTTTATGACTTAGCGTCCAAAGTTAAACACTGTCACCTCTACTTTATTTTATTCATTAAGTCCAATCTACACTTAACGAATAAGGAACTTGTTTCCACCTCTTGAAGGAAAGAGATATGTTAAACATAGTCCACCCTTTGGCTACAAATTATTTATATACTTACCACATGTAAAATATGTTCACTCTTTCCCATGTCCCCCAAAGTCTCATTCCATCACAGTATTGGCTTAAAGTCTGGAATCTTGCCATCTAGATCATGTGTAGGTGCAGATGGAACTAGGTGGGTATAGTAGTGCTATAAGTAGTACTTAAGTACAGTCCTCAAGTACAGTTCCTCAATATCAGAAGACCTGTGAACTAAAGAGACAAGTTATGTCCCCCATACACATAACATATGGTGGTGGGACAGATACAATTTAACCACTACAGACATTCCTGTTTAAAAAGGGGAAAGATAAGAAGCACAAAGAAGTCATCAGTCTACAGCATTTCTGAAACTGAGCCAGGCAAACATTGAATGTACCTCGACTCAGTCCCATTCTTCCTCAGGGGTCATTGCCCTTGGCTTTCAGCTGCACTCTCCTAGCTCTTGGTTCCACTCTCTGACTCATCCTTCCTTTTCCAAGAAAGTAGTCTGTGTTTGCAGCTGTGTAGTTTTCTTAGCCTCCTTCTGCAGGTAGAATTCTGGGGGTTGAAAAGTCTCTTTTCATTTTGTATTATCTCTGTGCCTTTCAGTCTAAGCTGGCAGTGTTTCTATGAATATAATTGTCTTTAAAACTTTGTGGATCTCCTATGATTCTTATTAGGGTTCATTCCATTAGGCAAAAGTCACACCCACAATTTTCTTCAAACTGAGTCCTTTTCTACCTTGAGTTTCTCCTGAGATGACTGAAGGTCAAGACTCTTAAGTGTTTAGAAGCCCTACTGTTGGAAAGGTTATGTGAGGTATAACCTTTAACTTTTTAGAAGCACTTTTGTCTGACTGAGCTGTACTGCACTTGGAAGTAATACCTATGATCTTTCTGAGGTCTTAACAAAAGATTTTATAGCCTCATCCACAACTTCATGTTTCAACCAAGTTTTCTTAGTGTCCTGGATTTGATCTTTGCTTATAAGACATTTCTTAATTTTAGCATCATTCGCCGTCTGAGCAGGCTAGGAATTTTCAAAAGCATCAAATTCTTGTTCTTTCCTGTTTAATAGTCATTACTTTAGTTTATTTCTCTCCTCTCTCATTTTACTATAAGCAGCAAGAGGAATCCAGTTGGCATCTTCACCTTTGCCTGAAAAACCTTAGCTAGATCACCCTGTTCATAGAGCAAATTTTCTACTTTCCAAGTTACTGTAGGCAACAATGTTGCTAAACTTCCTGACATTACATCATAAGACTTTCCTCAATTTCCTTTAAGCCTTCATTCACAGCTCCTCAAAGGGTATCACGTTTCTGAAAACAGATTTTACGAGACTCTCTAAGCTTTCAGTAACACTCTACTTAAAGATTTTCCAGCTCCTACCCTGTGCCTGGTTCCAAAGCCACTCCTACATTTGGGAGCTTTGTTCCAACAGCACCTCACTGGCAAGTACCCAAATCCGTATTAGTTTAAAATTGTTGCTTAACAAATTACCTCAAAATTTTGGATCTTAAAACATCAAACATTTATCATCTCACATGGTCTCTGAGGGCCAGGAATACGAAAGTGGATTAGCTGGGTTGTTCTGACTCAGTGTCTCTTGTGAGTTTGCAGTAAAGATATCAGCTGGGGTTGTTGTCATCTGAAATTTGACTTTGGCTGGACAATCTGCTCCGTGATGGATCGCTTCTGTGGCTATTGATAGGAGGCCTCAGTTCCTCTCCAGTCGTTGGCGGAAAGCTCCAGTTACTCTCTAGATAGGTCTCTCCACAGGTCTGCCTGTGTGCCCTTACCACACACTGGCTGGCCTCCCCCAGAATGAATGATGCAATAAAGAGCAAGGAAGAGACCACAAGGCCTTTTATAACCTAACCTGAGAAATGACATACCATCTGGCATATTCCATTGGTCACTACCCTGATGCAGTGTGGGAGGTGATTACACAAGGGTCATCAAGAGTCATTGATCGTGGCAGAGATCAAGGAGGGTCATCTTGGAGGCTGGCTACTATGTAAGTATCTAATTTTTAATTTGTGTATTGACTACATGATTTGCATCATTTGTATCATTCATTTATTTAATAAAATATATTTTAAAACAAATATATACATATGTATACATAAACAAATACAAATATGTAATATGAATATAAAAAGTTGTATATACACATATGGATATGCAAATTATATAAATCTAATAGATAATTAAATATTTTCACCTGTTTATTTTTACTTTTATTCAAAATTATATATACAGCTCATATTATATTTCTACTGGACAGCACTGTCCTAGAGGTTACATAAAAGAGAAAAGATCTGACTGGAGCGAAAAAGCAGAAGACAGATCATGAAGCATGCTGAAACACCTCTTAGAGCGTTTAGATCCTCCTCTCTAAGGAGTAAAGAGACCTTGAGGTTTTGAGCAGGGAAGTGACACTGTTAAAGATATGTTTCAGGGTGATTATATGGAATAGCAAGGTGTCAGATGCATTAGACCAGAGGAGACACTGAAGAGAAACCCAAAAGACAGAGAATCACACACGGCTTGAGCCCAGAAGAAAAATCAGGATGAGAGAATAAAAAAATTTTGGCATCACATCCTTAGGGATCCTGGATGAAGGCTTGCAAAGGATGAGTCACTACAGAGAACAATGGCAGCTTCTTACAAAAAATATTTCAAGAAAGATCAGTGGTTAAGGAGAAGCCAGAGAAAGAGGAAAGGAACAGCCAAGAGTCGGAGGAGCAATAAGAGAGGAGAGCTAGGCCGGCCCGTGGCTTAGCGGTTAAGTGCGCGCGCTCTGCTACCGGTGGCCCGGGTTCGGATCCCGGGTGCGCACCGACGCACCACTTCTCCAACCATGCTGAGGCAGCGTCCCACAGCAACTAGAAGGATGTGCAACTATGACATACAACTATCTACTGGGGCTTTGGGGAAAAAAAGGAGGAAGAATGGCAATGGATGTTAGCTCAGGGCCTGTCTTCCTCAGCAAAAAGAGGAGGATTAGCATGGATGTTAGCTCAGGGCTGATCTTCCTCACAAAAAAAAAAAAAAGAGAGAGGATAGCTAATGGACTTTTGCTGCCCTCTTTGGGGTTGTGATTGCGGATTCTAGATTTAGTTGTTGGTACTCCCAGAGGCCTTAGAAGAACAGAGAAGCATCTTGGAGCTACTGCTACACAGAGTGATTTTTTTTTTCTCCATTCAGTAAACATTGCTTTTAAAACAGTACCGCTTTGTTATTCACAGGTGGTAAACTCCTCCAGATCAAGCAGTTGGCAGAGCTCTGATTAAGATATCTTGTCTGTATCTTTTGCCAGCTTCTAGCTCCTATCAGACTTCTGAGAAGGAGGCAGTTGTGGATAAGCAGTTTTGGTGTCAGCCAGAGCTCTGGTCTAAATGTTTATGATGTGCTGCTATAGAGGAAGTGAAAAGAACAGCTGGCTTTATTCAGTTGAGATTGAAAAGGCTTTTAATGAAAAGTTTAAATTACTCTTCCATCTTTAAAGAAATGCTTTGTCAGTAGCCCTACAAATGGTGAACTCAGTAGCATTTTGGATTATGTAATACAAAATTCTTTAAGTTTTAAGAAACACGTTTTTGAGTAACTTTTCATCTTGTGCCAAACCCATTTTCTGAATTTTTATATCAATTCTAAGCTATGTTGAATAAACCACCATTGTCTAAAAGGTGATGAGCTTTTGTATAAACTAATGTTAAAAATATTAATCATATTTGACAGTAAACAAATTTTTAATACTGCAAGCAAAGAAATCCAAAACAGTAGGAAAAAAAGCAATTAGTGACACACATGGAATTTTCTAATTACTTTTCCATTTGCTACTACCTAAAATTTAAAGCATTATATGCTATGATTAAGCATAAGCTTGTAAACCGAACCTAGAGAAAAAGGGAAGTTTCTATTTTGGTGTCATTTTTCTCCCTTAGCCTCTCTGGTAATTTGAAAAGTATTGTTGCCAGGAGGATTTTTTTTTATGCTCACTAGAAATTGGAACAAGATCAACAATTCTCATAAGACCTAAACAGTCTTATTCACCACATTGTTAAGACGTGGTCAGTCGATTATATTTAACGATGAGTGAATATTTATTTTTCCATCAATGTGAACAGTTTTTTTTGATCAAGTAATTTTTATAGGTTAATTATTTCCTGAAAATAAAGAAATCACAGAAGCAGTTATCGTTACAATCCCATGAGTGATTCAGTGTGCAAAATTTTTTAAAATTCATTCTTTATTCTGGATATGTAGCAAGGTAAAGTGAACATCTTTTAAAGACATGTCACAATATTCTTTTTCCAACAGAGAGCGCCTTGCACATCATATTTGGTGGGCGAATAAATGAAATAAAAGGGAGGTGGAAGGGAAGGAAACCCCAGGCAGCTAGAAAGAAACATGGAATCTTTATCTTGCTTTCTTGCTTGCTTCCTCTCATGCATTCAACCAATATTTATTAAACAACTACTTCACCCCAGCATGCTTATAGATTCTGGGGAATATGAAGCTTAATTATAAAACAATTTCCTCTCTCCATGTGATTATATATAATCCATCAGGGGAAGCAAACATTTATACAATTGACTACAATACAAAATGATAAGTAGTGTAATCATAACTTACATCTGTATAACAGTTAATACGTTGCAAATCATTTTCCCATGCTTTATTTCATTTAATCCTAATAACAAACCCATTTAGTAGGTAACTTACTATCTCTGACACCATCAATTAAGATAACAGGAAGCCGAGATGTAGGGATAGTGCTCAAGAGCACACACTTGAAGGAGAACAGAAGACATGGACTGGAGTCCAGTGAAATTTCTCCTAAAAAGGACCATGGGTCTTGTAAGAAAAAGAAAATTTTTTAAGTGAAAATGATAGGTTTTCATAGAAAAGCTGACATTACAACAAATTCTTCATGGACTAATAGCATTTAACTCAGGAGGAAAGAATATTTCAGACAAAGTAAACATCGTTAGTTGTGTAGAGCTCTTCCCACAAATGGAAAGTTCTAGAATCAGTAATTCTGGAGTTGTGGGCAATGATACTGGAAGGTAGGTTGTAGTCTGTATGTGAGATACTTCAGCTGTCATCCTAAGTAGGTTGACCTTTGTCCCAAAAGGTAAGGGGAGGCACTTAAAATGGACTTTACTCTTTAAGTAAATGAGTGAAACAATAGGCTTTGTGTTTTAAGATGACAACTAGGAAGCCCATATAGAGAATGGACTAGAGACAGGGAGAAGAGTTAGTCACAGCACGGTAGACGAATGGGAGAGAAGGAAAACACCAAATAGAGCAATGAAAATGGGGGAAGAAATGCGTACATAGAATCCAGAAACATCCTCAGTTCAAAAAAAGAAGCAGGTAAAGCCCTAAGGAATGTTTCTCACTCTCTGCTGCCAAGAGATCCAGTATCCAGAAAGATATGCCATTAGACCTATTGTGTGGCAAATGCCCATGTAAAAAGTCTGATGAGAGAAACCCTATATCCATCCATTACTTGATGAGTCTGCCAGAAACCATGAGTCTTCCAGGCAAAAGGTAAAATCTAAAGATGTAAATAAATATTTCTTAACCTGTATAGAAAATCCACAGCTGAATTCCTCTTGCATAGGGATATATTACAAGCTGTAATTATAACTACATCCCACAGGTATTTTAGCATTCTGAATAGGTAGTTAAAGATGGTTTCTTCAGGTTGAAGTGGCATATCTTGCTATCACTTGGCAGCTCTTCAAATGTGTCAGAGTTAGGTATTGTATCATTGATCCCAGTGTTCTTTGCTACATAGGCAGCCTCTGTGCTCTTCAGCTAACAAAACAGCAACGAAGGGCAAGGCCCCAGGGCCAGTCATCTTTCCTCAGGGAAAGAGCTGGCAGCTCATCCGGCTATCAAACACTTGTTGGGTGTCATTTCTACTAAGTAGCACTATTACCCAAAGGCACAGAAAATATTTAGGCTTTCCTTAATAATACTGAGCATTTTTGTAGCACTTTCTAATCATTAATTAGTTAATCTGAACACTATCCCTATGAGATATGTAAGGATAATTATCCTCATTTTACAGATGAGAAAACAAACACTAAGAGGTTAAATGACTTTGACAAGGTTATTTAGGAAGCTGGAGAGGCAGAGCCAAAATGCAGACAACTTTCAGACTTGGAAAAATAAAATGCTCTTTTCTTTAGTGCATAGAAAATGTAATTCTCGTATATTTAAGCAATCCACATGATGTAATTGTTTTCCTTTTGATCTAGATGACTTGGGGCCTTAAACGTAGTCCATTGAATCATCATTGAGTGATGACTAATGACTAATAGGGCAATAAATGTTGCTGTTGGCCACCACCAGTGCTGAATTGGCTACAAATTCTGGGAGAAAATGGATTAAAAAGGATTAAAAAGAAGTTTCATAGAGAACCATTTTAACACTGAGTTCAAGTGAAAGAAAATTATTAATTTTAATAGCCCTATATAAAGAGAAATAACTCTCAAGAGCTAGAAGCCCAATCAAAGCTCATATCAAAATATTAGGGACAAATTAAGACTTATTTTAAACCATGTGATCTTAATAATGCTGTCAGTCTACATGGAAAGAAATTCATAAAAGTAGTCTAGAAATATTTGCATCAATACTTGCCAAAAATGACCAAAGAATTGGTGGATTCCATATATTTCAACAAAATTAATAGATTAGGGACTAAGTTCAAGGTTAAATATTAATTTAAAACTTGACATTTATAGTCTAGATATTTTAAATAAACAATTTTACCAAAATTGTGGGGTTCTTTTCTCATTAACTATCTACATCAAAATAGTGAATCTATAAAAAATCAAACTGAAATCAAATGTTCTTCTCATCTATCCCATTGTCTCCAAAATTCAGTGTGTTCACCTGACTATTGGAATTACTCCAGCAACATTTTTTCAGTTCTTGCAACTGTCATATGAATTGTAAAAGTATAATTCCTTATCAACATTAATAGATATTCATAAGCCACTCACTTGCATACTGGTTTCTATGGGGACTAATGTTATACAACTCCAATGTCTTAATATTGATGTAGACACCAAGGGTGTTATATTTGCCCAAGAATCATGAAGTTTGCAATTATTTGGCTAGTGTAGGTAGCACTTGCGATATTAGATTTCACAATCTAAAACTTATGCATCTCCTAGGAACCAGCAATCTCCTCGGAAAGGCTTCAGGAAGGTAAAACAGGAAAGAATTCACTGTAAATGGCGCATCTAAAACCGATCTTTTATAACCTTCTTTTGATTTTGTATAGCTTGTCTTTTTATTTTAAATTACACATTTTTTCCATTAAAAGAGAAATTTTAAGTCCAAATATAACTGAGGAGAGTCTCAATATTCTCTTCAAGAAATAGACTCACTTGAGTCAAAGCATTAAGAAGCAACTTAAATTTTTTAGTGACGTTTTCATAGGATGGAGTAGGGAACATCTATTTTAAATCCAACTACACGATTTCCTTGAACCATTTCTCATTTCCATCAAAGTTTATCTTTGTTGTTTGCAAATATCCCTTTTCACTCTACCACCAAGATCCTTCCCTCGACACCCCTCCTCTCCACTCCACGTCCCACTGCTCCTTCTAGGTCCGCTCCACTCCCACTCTTCTTCCTGTACACTTGGACTGCCTCCAGGCTTACCTATACTCCTCCCACCTTTTTATTTCTACACCATAAGTCAAACTTGCTTGACTTTGCTCACATGAATTCTCATCCATCTGCTCAGCAAAATATTAGCTCTTCCTCTAGATCCAATTTCCTTAATGACTGCAAGAGAAAGAGAATGTAACTTTATTTACCATTTGATATTTTCTTTGTTACAAATTGAGGAATAAAGGCAAAAGAATAGAGGACATATGAAAAACTAATAAAAAATAGGAGAGAGAAATGTTAATTCCGATACATGTATAACTAGTAAAAGTAAAACAACTGATAAAGTTCCACAGACAGAGAAATTTAAAAGCAGCCTTACAAGTCCAGGTATTTGCCTCTGTGACATCAAAAAGGGAAAGGAAAGTGATCTGATATGCCATCAACCAACACACCTCCCCCAGTAGGACGTCACTTTCCCAGCAGGGGTCTCTCTCCTGTATTAGCCTCTGAGAATCAGTGTGCACAATCAATCTCTATTGAGCAGGGACAATTTCAGTCTACTGAGTGAATCTTTGAAAATCTACTAAAGAAAATCTCTAAAGAGGGACTTACTGAGGCACAACGACCCTGACAATGGCAAAGAAAGGTCACAGGCCTCCCACAGGATGGTAACCCACCACCAAAGCCTTGGGTGATTTTTTCATTTCTTCTGCCAGTGACTGAGGGCATCAGATCGGTTTGGTAATGGTAATGGAAAGAATGATTTAAAAAAATAGAAAGACACTAGCAAATCAGGAGTGATCAAGAAAAAAAGAAGGAAATGCTACTGAGATTTTGCAAGAAGGGTGTATCTGATGCTGAGGAAGCAACAAAATGATACATTATTGTCTTCTTCTGCTGGTGAGGACAGGGATGATATGGAAGCTCAATGGTTGTATGTGAGCATCACACTTGAGCACGCTGAAAAGAAAAGGAAGCTATTGTTGGGAAGGTCTCATCCTATTCTTCTAAATCAAGGAGAGAAGAGTGTGTTGACAGTTGATAATGAAGCTACTGGAAAACTGAAGTTTGTTAAATATGTGGAGGCCTTCATTAGGAATCTAGACTTGGGGAAAAAAGCCAAGACTGAACTCACTTCTGAAGATATACAAGGGTACATATCACGAATGAATGAAGGGCAATGTGAGGATGGGAAAGGCAAATGTATACATACATACATTCATACATACAGCTGAAAAACATGCCAGAAACAGATACTAATTCTTTGGAAAAAGGGACTACATCAAAGATGCTTCCATGAAATTCCTAAACACTATCAGATAATTCAGATTCTAGTGGAAACTTAAATGTGAGTAATTAAACAATATTGCTAAAACTTGCAATCCACACAAAGAAAAATATAGTAAAAAAGAAGGAAGTAGGTAAATATATGTTCAAATAAGTCCAGAGCCTCTCAAAATGTAGTGAGCATCAGAATCACCAAGGTGGGGGGGCTTGTTAATGCCCAGATTTCTGGGCTCCATTCCCAGGGGTTCTGATTCAGGAGGTTGGGAGCGGGGCCTAAAATTTTGCATTTCTGTCACCTCCAGGTGAAGAAGATGCTGCTGGGCTACGGACCACACCTTGAAAAGCGCTGATCTAAAATATTCAACCACATCATGGCCATTTAGGTTTCCTATAAACTCAGATTTATCACAAGCAATCAGTCACCAGGAGCCTTAATTTCAGAGCAGTTTGCTGAGACATCTGACATCAATCTCTCCATCTCTGTGCACCTCAGTTTCCCTTTATGTGGCATTAACATAGCTATCCTTAATTTTCTAGTGCAGTTTGATAATTAGGTGTATTCTTAATGGTGGCTGAGGCCCCTAATTATACAATTAAGGTTTTAAAACCCTTTGAAATCCTAACATGGAAAGTGTTTTCACACAGTGTCCTTGTTATTATTTTTAAAACCCCTGTAATATCGAGTCCAGCAGAAGCAATTCTGCAATCTATAGCCAATTCACACTTGCCCCAGATAGTAATTATAGAAAACTTATGACTTTTCTGTTTGTAAAGGCTGAAGTTTTTGCGGAAATAAGCAGCTTCCAAATGTCAAGCACTCAACAGAGCCTCCTCTTCCACTGAAGAGCTTGCTGCAGCTGTGTCTCAGGATGGGCGAGTTTCTGACATTAGAAAGGGACTTACTCTGACCAGGCTTGAACTGACCTGGGGTGCAAAGAGTCATTTGTTCAGCTGGCCTTTTCTGCAAGAAGGAGAATGTTTTGACCGTATTTCTGCTAGAGTCTTTTTTATTCTCTAGTCTCACCCTGTTTCTGGACACTTAGCTACGGAAAAGCTAGTGGATAAAGACCTTACTTATTTTTTCCTCACTTTTTTCCTAATAAATGCACTGAAATCTCACTATTTCTAGAAAAAATATCTTCTTTACCAAATGCATCGCATGGGTTTGAAAAAGATGCCCATGCTAATGTGATCGTGAAAATACCATGTTAACTAACATTGGCAATGAAAATACTACATTATTTCATCTCTCCTTCCCTCTTGCCTTGTTTCTCCTTCTTTCTTTGCCATCCTTTTCCATTTTCCTTTCCCTTCTCTTTAGTCTTCCCTTCTATCTTCCTCCTAATAAAGGGACATTACACAATTCAAGTTAAAACTCATCATCATCATCATAAATTGATTCAACATCATTAAGTACAATCATGTGGCATTATCATCATCATTATCTCGGGAGGCTGGAGATGCCAAAGCATGTTCCTCCCTTCCTCTCTTCCTTTCCCACAGCTTCCAAGATAAGAGGATCTCTAGTCTCACCATTAATCTCCCTGTTTCTGAATACAAGAGAAAAAGTTATTTTCTCTTTCCTTCCCTCTTTTCCCCAAAACTATATACTGTCAGTGTAATTTCTGTTGTTTCTTCCCTTTATTTTTTTTACCAGCAATTATTTACAGCTCCTCAACCGAGAATAAATTGGCAGAGAAAGTCAGCTTTGGACAGTGTTGTAGATTTCACTCAATGGCACAAAAGTGGAAATGACTTCCTGTGAAGTACCAATGAACTAGATTGTCCTATTAACTATTTAAGTGAGCATGCAAGATTATTACTTCAAAGCTTCATCTACTGCAATTATGTCCAAGTGTGCCTTCACTGAGAAGATCCTGGAAGTGATGATGAAGAGTTATTTCCAAGTTAACCTCATGCCTCTTTTTCCATAGTAAAATAAGATGTCAACATAGTCAGGGCTCACTGAAGAAGAGGGCGTCTGCACACAGTCATCACAGGGTTACAGCTCAAGTCAAGAGATCTTTTCCTAGATAAATAACTTAGTGTTGCTTCAAACATCACTTTATTGCCTAATTGGTAGTGCATACTTCTTTGCTGGATAAATGGAATGGAATAGGTATGGCATCATCCTTAATTAATTGGCGTGCTAGCTACTTAAGAGGGCACACACCACTTGTGTTATTAAACAGTCTCATGTCAGATTTAATGGATGTCATTATAGGGGTTCCTCAGGGATCACTCCTTGGACCATTGTTATTTATGATCTTTATAAATGAGCTGACAAGGCAGTGTTCTGAGTGTAGTGCACATCTTTATGCTGATGATACAATCCTGGGTGGGAGAGCTCAGTTTCTGAGTGAAATTTGAAGCAGCCCTGATTCCTTAGATGGAAATTGAATTGTGTAAAACAAGGCAGAGAAATACTTGGGCATTTTGTGTAGGAATTCTCCAAAACTCTGTGCATGCGAAGACAAGTTAAATGCCCAGGTATTTCTGTGGTCAGAATGATTTTAGAGAAAGTGTTATTATTGGCTATTATTGACAAATATGTTTACATTTAAGTCATATCAAGTAAATTGTATTCCGAGAAATAACACAAAATATTTTGATTCTGAAAGTTTAGAGGAAAACTTGGACAAGTTTCTGCTACGGGAATAAGGGGCAGTAAGGGAACCTATGGTTTTAGCGTAGATATTCCCTCTTCCTATGGTTCTTCCTGACCTCCTCAGGCTGCATTAGGACAGCTTCCTATGTATTCTCATTTGTACCTCATGTTCACTTTTCAGTCTTCTCACTAGATTTTCAGCTTCTTTTTTTTTTGCGTGTGTGTGTGTGAGGAAGATGAGCCTTGAGCTAACATCTATTGCCAATCCTCCTCTTTTTTTTTTCCTTTTTCTCCCCAAAGCACCAGTAGATAGTTGTATGTCATAGCTGCACATTCTTCTAGTTGCTGTATGTGGGATGCCGCCTCAGCATGGCCAGACAAGCGGTGCGTCGGTGTTTAACTGCTAAGCCACGGGGCCGGCCCCTAGATTTTCAGCTTTTTGAGGGCAGGGCAATGTCTTTAGCTCTGCAGCATCAAAGCCTAGCCCAGCATAAGGCATCTCTTAGATACCAAGAAAATGTTTGTGGAATGAGTGTATCAGTCTATGTTTCAATCCGGAGAAAATAAAGAGAGAGCGAGAAAGAGACACTACAGGTATTATGGAGAGAAAGAAGCTTAATATAAAAAGTGGAAGTAACATAAATGTGGGATGTGAAGTTTGGAAGTCTGCACCTGAAGGAGTGGAGAAACAGTCACTCAGGATCACCCAAGACTTCCGCCTGAAGCACTGCAGTGGGTGGAGACACAGGAGCTCACAGAGAAGTTTGAGAAGCTGCAACAACCGTGGGACACATAGGAGCTTGTAAAGGAGTCTGAGAGGCTGCCATGTCTGGCCACCTTGACCACGAAGAATGAGCTCCTGGAATAGAATGAGAAGCCACCACATCTGATAGACATAATCTTCCGAGAATAACAGCCTCTCCTCCTCTCTGCCTTCTCTTTGTCAAACTTTAACTCAGGGCCGTACAAGGAAGGGGATTACGGGAAGCGTAAGCCAGCCTTTTCCTCTACAGGGCAGAGGAGATCTTAGGATAGAGGGAGAGAGAGGGGAGGAGTGACGCAAACTTGACAGGTAACAATCTAGTGCAATATATAAATAAATAGCAAGCATCCCAACAGAAAGGGACACATTCATCAACCATTACCCGGGTAGAAGAAGACTTTGTCAGAACTATTTAGATATAAGTTAAAATCAATGCAAGAGAGAAAGCACCTGCCAACTTGTCTGTATTATCTTTAGACTGTGAGATAATAGAACAAACATGAGCAAAGAAATAAAAAGAGATATCTCTGCCAATAAATGTTTCTATTCTGATAGAATGGAAGAATTAACACGGTAAACTGGATTTAGTTATTTTATTGAAAATGATTGAGGATACAGGGTCAAAAATGATTTATATTTTATGATTTAACAACTAAGTACCATGGGAATAATGCCAGCTCTCTCTCTTGGGGCATCACAGCCGCTGCTGTCATTGAATCTGCCAGAAATAGTCTTGCCTGTCCTGTCATGGCAGTCAGTGATTACACTGTTGTAGGTTCAGAACCATCCCATGTGGACCTCCCTTCCAATCACTCTTTGACATCACACTCTGCCTTCACACAATGACAAACCACAAATAATTGTACTATAAGCAAATGGTTTTTGATTGTTACAGTTAGGCACAATATAAGTAAAACTATTATAGTTTTGTATGCCAGGCAATGTGCCGTCATTCCTTTCCAGAAATAAAAATGGTGAGGATGGACTTGGTGCTATGACTTCAGTAAGACAAAACTCAAGAGGTAGAATAAAAAGGAAGGATATCTTCTTTTTTTCTTATATGTCCGAATATCTTCTTTTTAAAAATTTTTCTAAAGATTTGTGTTGAATATAATGTTGCAGCAGAGTTCTCAACAACTTCCCATAGTAAGAAAATTTAAAAAAGAGTAGTTTGCTTTAGTTTAACAATGATTTGTACCTAAAAATATATATAAATCTTTTTTAAGTAGAAATTTTGGTAATATGACCATAGTTAGAGTTCATTCATTTACTCAGTGAATATTCACCAAGAAGTACTTAGTATGCACATGGCACTATATTAAGCTCTGTGGGGATAAAAAGATGAATCTAAATAAGCTCTATCCAAAATAAGTTTACAATCTGGTAAGGAAAATAAAATAAGCTCACAAATAACTCCAATACAAATGTGAAAGATAAGTGTTAAAATATTTTTCACTACAGTGCAAGTAGTAAAATTAGGGTAGCTTTCACAGAGTGCCACTGAGTTTTCCTTTATAGAAGGGGTGATTAGAATTCTCTCCAATTGAGCTTCTTGTCCCTCCACCAAACTGATTTTATTAGGGTCACCCATGACCTTCAAGTCAATCTGACTTTATCTTATTTGACATATCAGCATTAGTAGACACCGTTGACTATTCCTTCTGACTTTTCCTTCACTTGACTTCCGAGATGTTGCAGCCTTGTTTTCTCTTGTCTCCCTAGTTGCCTCATCTCAGTCACCTTGGCTGGTTCTTTCTGTACTCCGGCCATACTGGCTCCCTTGCTGTTGTTCTTTGGACATGCCAGGCACTCTCCCACCTCAAAGACTTTACTCTGTCTGTCCCTCTTCTTGGATCATTCTTCGTCCAGACAATCATGGCTAACTCTCTCACTTGCTCCAAATTTCTCCTCAGATGTTGTAGGGGGTTGAATCGTGGCTCCAAAAAAAATATGTCCACATCCTAACTCCCAGAACCTATCAATACACGCTTATTTGGAAAAAAAAATCTTTGTAGATGTAATTAAATTAGGGACCTTGAGATAAGAACATCCTGGATCATCTGGTTGTTCCCTAAATCCAGTGTCAAATGTCCTTATAAGAGACACACAGAGGAGAAACACAGAGAGGGAAGGAGAACACACAGAGAAGAAGGAGATGAGAGATGAAGGTGGGGACGGAGATTGGAGTTATGCACTCACAGGCCAAAGAATGCCCAGAGCCACTAGAAGCCGGAAGAGGCAAGGCAGGATTTTCTCCCAGACGCTTCAAACAGAGTGCAGTCCTGCCAACACCTTGATTTTAGACTCTGGCCTCCTGCACGGTAAAGCAATAAATTTCTGTTGTTGTAAGCCAGCTGGTTTGTGGTAATTTGTTGCAGAAGCTCTAGGAAACTAATAAGAGATGTCAAGTTTTCAATGAACCTTACCTTGACCACCCTTTTAAAAACGTCTTCTCCTCTCCACAATGCCCCTGGTACTTCTGGTTTTGTTTATCCTGCTCTATTTTTATAGCTCATATCACTTTCTAAAATACTGTAAGTGTGCCTTTTCCAATATACATTGTTCATTATCCATCTCCCACTAGAAAATAAAATCCACGATGGCAAGGATTTTTGTATGTTTTGTTCTCTGAGGTATCCTAACTGCCTAAAATAGTATCTGGCATGTGTTAGGTACCCAATAAATACTTGTTAATGAGAGCACAATCACAAACATGAGAAAGCACTGAGAATGTTTAGTGAGCAATGAGATCCACAGTCTTGAGTTTACCAATGGATCCTTAAATATAAACTTGGAAAATCAGATTGAGAGAAATGTGGATTACAGAAGATAATGAATTCAAACTTGATTTGTAAACCAACAGAGCTTTATTTTACGCAGGGACGTTGTGTGATCAGAGCTATGCTTTGTTACACATACTTGATGATTCCTTCCTTGTTGAGAAAGTCACCTAATATAAAACTCCTGGCCTCTCATGGCTCCTTCATTCATTTTCCCTAAGGGAAGAGGTGAAACTTACTTCATAGTGAGGTTGATAATGGAATAAACAAGGCTAGCTCAGTCCACACTCTTTGTCTTTCCTCTCTTGTGAGAGACTGCTCCCAGGATGCATGTGCTTTGCTCTCTCACACCATTAATTTTCAGAGGGCCAGGCTCCTGCATGGAGAGGCCTGCAGTGTTCAGTGCTGCTTATGAAAGTGTAGCTGATCTAAGAGTCATAAGAACAGCCATGGAACCTACAAAGAGGTCATGCTTTCTATTCCATTATACCATGACCTTACTCGATGAAATCATCAAAATGGGCAAAGATCCTTTGTTCATTGACATCAGATAGTATAAGGTGAATTTCCCCCAGTCTGTGATTTTAATATCACATCTCAATTTGCCATAGGGTGTTAAAACAAAAGCCATCCGTAAAGACAAAAGATGTGTTCTAAAGGTAGAAATGAAGTATGACTTTTAAAATTGAGAATTAAGACTATTTTGGAAACTGTAGTTAGGGCCATCAGCACACATTGGTCCTGTGAAGCTGAAAGTGGGGTATTGAATTACAAATATGCAGATTACGATCTGCAGAATGAGGAGGGACAAGCCACTGACACAAGGGAGACAGGCAGCTCCCTCAGCATCCCAGCTCCCACTTTGGGGAAGTGAAACCCACTTTTGGGTTTTTGATTGAAAACACAGTTTCAATACACCCACACAAAAGGACTCACAAGATTTATTACTTACAGATCGCAGAAGCAAGGGGGCGCAATGAGCTGAGGGAAGGGCAGTCCTCCGTCCCAGGTCACCAGTGAGCAGGAGATAGAAAGCAGGGTAGCGAGCACCTATTACTTATAAGGTGGTTGGGCAGAGGTCATTAACTTTTTGTGGGCTTAACTCTTAAGTGGTTTTTTTAAAATGTGCCCCAGGAAAACTATAGTGGGAACTTAGACATCCTAAACTCAAGTCCTTATCTAAATGTCCAGACTGTGGATGTGAGCAGCGTTATCCTATTGTAAAATGCCTAAGAAGCAACTCAGAAGAACAAAGGTTATTTTTCTCATCACAACTGATGTCTCTGAAGACAAATCAAAACATAGTATTTTTTGAAGCATCAAAGGAGAATGCCTCGGCTCAAGTTTAAGTTCTATGTCTTACTAGCTATTTCAATCTGGACAAATTGTTTTGTGTCTCTTGGCCTCAGTTTCTTCATGTATAATTCAGGGGAAATTTTTTTCCTTGTAAGATTGTTCCAAGTACTAAATGACCTATGTACTTGGGAACCTCCATACTTCCATGAAAAGGGACTTCTGCTAGAATAACATTTGGTTTCTCTCCCACTTTCTCATCCACACCTGGGAAGGAGAAGTGACTTACCTAGTTGGAATGTTTGAGAGAAAGAAGTGACCATATTCTGCTCAATCTCTTCTTGTCTCTCTCGAACAGGCACTTATGGGGTGCATATATTTTCTGCAGCTCCACGCTGTTAATTTAAGGAGCAGGCCCCAGTGGGCAGAGGCCTGCAGCTGTCCAGCAATGTCGTGACTGGGAAGTAAGTTTGTCTAATTAGAAGGTAAAGTACTAGCAAACCTATTGTGGCCACACATATATTCCATGTCCTCAATTCAGCTTTCATCAGTAACAAAACTCTTAATTTTCCTTCCATCTCACTGATTTTTGTATTTATTTCTCATATGGTTTCAAACATGGGTAGAGAAGAGGTACATTATTAATGGCTTCCCTCAAAACTCTAACATCCTCTACAAATGCAAATTAATGCAATTATTATGGAATATCTTTGAGCTGTGCTTGCAAATGACTATCATGTGTATTTATTTTTGTTTACTTTCTCTGCCAGAAGCACAGAAATATTTTTATCTTAGAGATCAAATTTTGTACACCAATAGAAATCAGAAAAGGGCAGAGAAAATAAAAAATGAGATTAAATACTCAGGAAATGATATACATTTGTTGTGCTTTGTAATTATGCAATCCTTCACTGTACACTTCCTTAAAAATAAAAGTCTTCCTGCTCATACATTTAAATAGCTCTACTGGTTTTGTTGTGTGTGTATGTGTATGTGTGTGTGTATTTATGTTTTCATCAAAGGAATTGCTCTTTCTTATCTTTAGAGAAAAATTATCAAAGAGAAGTTTGTTTTTCCATCGTGCCCCTGCCCCTCGATTCCTGCCACTTCCTAGTTGAGGTCATTATTACCCCGCACCCAGGGAAAGGAAGAAATTGACCTTTTGTTTTCTTCTTCAGTCTCAAATGACTACAAGACATTGTTTCTTGAGCTTAATCATTAAATAGCATAATATCCTCCAAGCATGGGTTATACAGTTATTTAAGAGAAAACTGTACTTGTTTTAATATGGTTATTGTAGCCATACATTTTGTTTTTATGAGTTTTTATATAGCACTATTACTTGTGTGGTAATCTTAAGGATATTGTTATAATTTGTTTTATGTGTTAAGTATTATAGAGGCCTTGCTAGCTCTGCTATAGTTAAAGGTCTGCAAGCATCTCATTTGATCCGAGAATATTCTCTGACTTAAACCATTCCTTGTTACCATGGGCTCCATACACAGCTTTTGTTCACTGATTTAAGCCATTTGCTAAAGTGTTAGCCCCTATCGTTCAAAAGTAGATCATCTCCCATCTCCCTGGAACTACGCCTACGACAAATTGCTCACGTTCTACACAATCTTTGATATGTACAAACCACTGTGGTTTCCTATTCAGCCCTATAAAAATCACTTTTTTTGATCCCTGTGTGCCAGCACAGTGCTTGTTTGTGACCCAAATCTTTTTTATGTTTCTTTAACTTTTCAAACTGTAACAACAGTGCTTGGTGGTCTTTTTTTGTTTATGTTAAAGAAATCATGGATTTTGGGTGTGGTTATTACTCATTTTCCTTCAACGTATGTTTTCTGTTCTCCTCAATTCACCTAAAGAGAAGACGTTCCCCTGAGAAGGCTACTCTGGAGTTGTCGTGACATCTTATTTTACTAGCAAGACTGTTTATAGGAAAGCAGTTGCCATTATTCAATCAAGAAGAGCTCACATCTTATGCTGTGGATTATAGTACAGGTGACAAAGTCTGACAAGGTACAAGAATCACTGGGGACAGGACCCCATGCCTGCAGCTTATTTTGTTGGGCATTGCTCTATGCGTATTAGGTGTGTTTGTTATGTTTTGAGAGTTTTTTGATTTGGGATACCAGGTAGAAACACAATTTTACACGCTGGACATTCACCAATAGATGTATACAAATCATAGATGGCATCTAATCACCTAATTATATCTTATTTTTGCTTTAAAACTCTCAATATCTATAGCTAGGGAATGAAGAGGAGAAATAAAATTACACTGTAAATATCGTGATCACTTACAGTCTCAAATAACTAGTCTGCTTTTTAAAAAACACACTAAAAAGGGACCAAGACAGAAATTCCAATTTGAGTTAGGATGTAGAAAGCTACAAGGTACAATTTTTCCCACCTTAACAATGAGCTAGCTAAATTACAAAATCAAAGTTTTTAAACCAGTATGAGAGGTGAGGAAACAAAAATAAACTAAATTCCAAAAAGTGATGAATTTCCTGAAGAGAACCACAGCTGCTTTCAGTGTTGCTAGAGTGGCAGAGGACTTGGAAAGGGTAAACTAGACAAACTTTTAACAAACTTGTAGTGAGCACGTGTGGGCTGGTGTGATGGATTAGAGTCACCAAACGCCATAGAGTAGGTCTGCATCTACTTGCCAACTCTTTCCTATGACACTTCACCAAACACACAGATGCAGTATGCAAAGGCTGGGGCAGGGCAGGAATTCTGAGAGAGACTTCCCCATGTGGTTTGTAGGGCCTCCTTCTGGTGTGGCAAGTCAGTGGTAAGGCTGTGTAGGAGAGCAGAGGGAAGTCCGTCTGAGGCACACTCAGAGCCTTCATCTAGTGAAGTCACTGGCTGCAAAAGATCTGAGAAAGGGCAAGAGAACTGAAAAAAAAATTCCTCCAAGAGACTCTGAGCTTTGACTCAATGCACTGCAGTGGTCTTCCAAAGGTTAGTGCAGGAAAGCAAAGTGGAGAGAGTACTCCTGAGGTGCAGAAAGTCAAGGGAGGAACTGAAATGAAAAGAGAACTCATCAGTGACTAACAAAACAAGCAGCTGGGTGTAAAAGAGAGAGAGATCACCCACAATTTGGAAAGCTGGCAGGAGGACTCTAAAGCATAAAGAAATCTGTGGAATCCCTCAAACATTTGAAGCTACTGGTGATTTGCAACTAACTAAAGCCATAACAAAGCCCAAACCCAGCTCAATTACTTGATTAGATTGACACCACTGGACACTCTAGCAGCCTGACAGAAGGAAACATGCCTTTTTCTGAGAAATAGATATTATGTATACTTTGGTCTCTAGTGTTCTCTTGCACAATGTATGGCATATAATTAAAAATTATGAGACATGCAAAGAATCAAGAAAAGGTTACCTAAAATTAAGAGAGGATATGACAGAAGTGGACCCAGAAATGGCACAAATGTTGGAATTATAAGACAGGGAATTTAAATCCTATGTTCTTGTATTTAAATATGTTAAAGAACCTTGGAGGAAAGGTGAACAACATGCATGAACAGCTGAGGAATTTGAGGTGAAAGAAGGGAATAAGAAAAAAGAATCAAATAGAATACAAAAGACATTGTCAGAAATGAACAATATATTGAGTGGTTTTAACATAAGACTAAAAACAGCAGTGGAAATAATCAGTGAAGTGGAATACAGGTCAGTGGAAATTATCCAAACTGGAATACAAAGGAGAAATATAAATAAAAAACCAGAATTAGGTGTATAAGATCTGTGGGACAATATTAAAATGTTAAATGATCTAATATATGAATAATTGGAATCTAAGATGGAAAGGAGAGAGAAAATGGAGCAGAAGAAGACGTGACTGAGAAAGGAATTACTGAGAATTTTCCAAAATTGATTAAAGACATCAATCATAAGACCCAGAAAGCAAAGTGAACACCAAGAAGGATAAATTTAAAGAAAACCACACTTGGGCACTTTATCATTAAAATTCTGAAAATCAAAGAAAAATAGAAAACAAAAAATTTAGCCAAAGAAGAAAGACAGATCCGTTATACACCAAGAAACAACAAGAAGAGAGATGGCTAACTTACCATCAGAAACAGTGAGGCCAGAAGAAAGTTGAGTAACATATTAAAGAGCAGAAAGAAAAATATTATCCTAAAATTATATTTCCAACAAAAAATATCCATCAATTGTGAAGGCGAAATAGAGGTATTTTTAAATATTTTAAAAGAAGGTGAGAGAATTAATTCTCAGTAGAACTGCCCTCAAGGAGTGTTAAAGTTTTTCAGGCTGAAGGAAATTCATACCAGAGAAAAGACCAAATCATCAGGAAAAACTAAAAGCAACAGAAAGAGTGAATATATGGGCAAATATAAGACCTTTGTTTAAAAGACTATTGACCAGTTCAAGTAAAAATAATAGCAATGTGTATATATAAGTAAAATATATGACAACAGAGGAAAAAAGGGGTAGAAGGGGAAACAGGAAACGGTATGGATACCTTGTTCTTACCTTGTTTGTGAAGTAATAAAATATTATTTGAAAGTACTCTGTGATAAGGTAAGGTACATATTCAAATCTGTAGAGAAATCACTAAAAATAACACAGATTGATACAGCAAAAAATTAATATAGGGAAAAAGGGAATACTAAAAACTACTTGATTTACTAAAATAAAGACAGAAAATGAACAATGGAGGAAGAAAGAACAGAGGAGAGTAATAGAAAATAAATGTTGATAGTTTGACTTATATCCAACTATGTCAATAATTACAATAAATGTAAGTAGAATAGACACTCCAATTAAGTGGCAGAGACTGTTAGATTGGATTTTCTTTTAAAGCAAGACCAATCTATACGCTGCTTGCAAGAGATACATTTTAAATATAAAGACAAAAATACACTGAAAGTACAAAGAATGAGGAAAGATACACCATGCAAGAAGTAAGCTTAAGAAAGCTGGTGTGGCTATATTAACATCAAAATAAAATGAACTAGAACTAAGCAAATGTGGTAGACAGAAGATATCCACATCCTAATCCCTGGAACCCGTGAATATGTTACTTTATATAGCAAAAGGGACATTGCAGATGTCATAAAGTAAAAACCTTGAGATAGAGAAGTTATCCTGGATTGTCTAGGTGGTCTCAATATAATCACAAGGGATTATAAGTGAAGGAAAAGGATCAAAGTCACACAGAATTTGCTCTGAGAAAGAAAGAAGAAGGGCAGGGAGAGAGATTGGAAGATGCCACGCTGCTGGATTTAAAGATGGGGGACAGGTCTCCAAGGAAGGTGGGCCAAGAAATGAAGGTGGCTTCTAGAAGCTAGAAAAGGCAAGAAAACAGATTCTCCCCCAGAGCTCCCAGAAAAATGCAGCTCTGACAACCCATTTTAGGACTTCTGACCCTAGAACTAAAAGAGAATAAATTTATGTTGTTTTAAGTCACTAAACCTGTGGTAATTCATCAAAGCAACAATAGGAAACTAATACAAAAGTTAGCAATGTCTCATAATATAAGATCAATATACAATAAACGACTTCTATTGCTGTATACTACCAATGGACAATTAGGAAATAAATTTTTTAAAAACTATTGAAAAGAACATATAAAAATATCGAATAGTTAGAAATAAAACACAATGCGTACATGACTAAAAACTATAAAGCATTGCTGAAGTAGAACCATAAGCTTTTAGAAAAATATAGGAGAATAATTTTGCAGCCATGGGTTAGGCAAAGATTTATTAGAGAAGTCATAAAAGCACTAACCATAAAACTGAAAAATTTAAAAATTTTAAAAATTTGTATGGTAGCTGGAAATTCAGGCAGGGTTTCCATGTTACGGTCTTGAGGCAGAATTTCTTCTCTGGGAAACCTCAGTTTTTGCTCCTAAGACCTTCAGATGATTGGATGAAGCACATCCACATTATTGAAGGTAATCTCCTTTACTTAAAGTCAACTGATTATAGTAACTTAAAGTTACTGATTATAGATGTTGACCATATCCACAAAATACCATGCATGCATACACAGGTGTGTATTTGTATCGACAAATACAAGCACCTAAATTAGTGTTTGATTAAATAACTAGGTACTATAGTCTAGACAAGTTGACACATAAAATTAACCACCACAGACATCATTAAGAAAATGAATAATCGAGCCACAGCTTGGGGAAAGAAATTTCATAAAATTTTTTTCTGACAAAAGATTTATATCAAGAATTAGTTTAAATCAACAACAAAAAAAAATAAAAAATGCACTAAAAACTTAGATACTTCACAAAAGAAGATACATGAATAACCAATAAGCAAATAAAATGATGCCTAATATTATTTGTTATAAGGAAAAAACATTAAAATTGCAGTGAGAAACCATTGCATACCCACTAGAAAATCTAAGACCAAAAAGGCTGACAATACCAAAAGTTGGTGAGAATGTGGAACAATTGGAACTCTCTTACCTTGTTGGTGGGAGTGAAGAATGGAAAAATTACTTTGGTGAACCGTTAGCCAGCTTCTCGTGAAATTAAGTATACACCTAACCTATAAACCAGCAATTCCACTTTCAGGTTTATGCTCAAAAGAAATGAAACAATAAGTCCAAAAGAGTTGTACAAGAATGTTTGTGGCAGCCTTATTCTTTCTTAGCCATTAACTAGAAAGATCCAAATGTCCACCTGCAGGAAAATGGATAAAAATTTGGAGTCTGTTCTGCAATGTGGAATATTACTGGATAATAGAAAACAATGTACAATTGATGCCCGCAACAACAGACGTTGCATCTCAAACAGACGTTGAGTGAAAGAATCCAGACAGAGAACACTGAATGATTAAATTTATAAGAAGCCTAGGAACAGGGAAAACTAACATAGAGTGATATACACCAAAAGGTGATTGCCTTGGAGGAGCATCAAGAGTGAACTGTCTAGAAGAGGCATGAGGGAACTTTCCGAGGTGAAAGAAATCTTGTGTATCTTGTTTGGGGTGTCAGTTACAAAGGAATACATGACTGTCAAAATGCATCAACCTGAATCTTAAAGTCTCTGCATTTTATTTTTTGTGAATTAGCCTTCGATGAAAAAAAAAGAAAAAAAGGAGCATAACAGCTTTTTGAAGAGACATTTTACTGCTTTATAGAGGCAGTTTCCAAAGTCTTGGATTAGAACGCGAGAAAGCAAAGGAGACTCTAAGGGGGTGCTGGCTTTTTCCCCAGAGAAAACAGTATGCTGTTTGACAGCATCTCTTTACCTCTAGAGACAGAGAGCAGAATAAAAATAGTAGAATTGCTTTTCTCTGAAACAAAACAGATCAAGTCTAATCAATTTGTGCTGATTGTAGGTGAAGGGACAGAAGCTTGACACGCAGAAGCAGTCTCGTTAAATTTTTGCTTAAACTTTTATTATACTGACCTACATGTTAAAGGGGAGTTAATTGAAAATTAAGGTATTTGGGGTTTTGTTTTCTTTTTTTATGTATATTTCATGAATTCTGTCTTAAATATATAGTATCTTTAAGTCAGACACAAAAGCAAGACAGAGCTTACTAATCACACATGGATACCAAGGGAATGGTTTCCTTAGCAATGCTACCCATATGTCTTAAGTACCCAGCTCAAACTTCTGATAGTAGCCACACAAAGACTGAGTGCTAAATAGCCTACATTGTTACTTATGGGCTACATATAGGATTTTACTAATTTGTAGGAAATGTTTCACACTTAAAAGTTCTTTTTTTGAAAGAATTTATCTAGCAACGTACAGCATTCATGTCTCTTACTACACATGTAAATAGATATATATATTTATGTATATATGATTAATAATACAACATCTGGCATTTTGAGGAATTGAAATTGCTGGAATGTTCTATGTCGTTTTTCAATGATGACAGTAGCAAATCTTCTGACAGAGATTGAAGAAAGAGTAATGAGGTAGATGTTTATTTTGGAAGATATTTTCTAAGCAGAGGGTTTTAAGCAAAGATATATTACTTGAGTCCTAGAGCTAAAAGGAATTAGGGGTCATCTGGTTCATCTTCCATGCCCAAACTAGAACTCTCTCTACTACATTGACTGATGACCAACCTGTCTCTGCTTGAATTCTTTCAGCAACAGGGAAGTTTCTCCTTTGGAAGTCAGCCCAATCGGATTCCTCTCTTGAGAAAAATGAATGTCGAGTTGCAGATACCGACTGTATTTAGTCTGTTCTTATGAGCTCTGGAACTGAAAGGTCACATAGAGTCAAAACTGGAGATGCAAATAAAGCTGGGGACGGAGAACTGAGAGAGCAAAAAAAGAGAGGAAGCCAAGTTACCAAACAGAACGAACAGAGAAGAAGGAGCAGAGAGAAACAGAGACAAGAAACCAGGCAGTCCTAACCAGAGTTGTCTTGCTTCTTCATCCAAATACTTTCCAATTTTCTATGCTTGGGTTTAAGTATTCCAAAATGTGTGCCATTTGGAGTGACAGCCCTGTAGAAAATATAAAACTAGACTAAACAAACACACGCTTAGAATTGTCTGAGAGAGCTATTATAGAGGCACACATTATCTCACAACCTGAGCAGCAGTTTGGGGGCTCTGTTTTCAGCTTGCAGAAAGATATTCGGGTTCTTAGGAAATGGAGCCTCGGCTAGAAGAGGCTGGGGGAAAGGAGGACTTTGACAGTCTGCCAAGACCACTGCAAGATGGGACCCATTTTTGCTGATATAAAGTATTCCTGTTAAAACAAGGATGTTTTAAGCTAAAAGTAACAAATATTCTCTTGCTTAGGTAATGAGTGGTTTGAGAATATTGTTTTGTTTCTACAAAATCGTAAGAGGAAAATAAAACCAATGGAGATTGTAACAATAGGAGGTGGTCAAATATCTTTAGCAGCCTGATCATGAATGAGTTTGATGAACACAAATTTGAAAAACACGCAGCCTTTATCTTTGTCCAAGAAAATATATTCACTTCTTCATTACAACTTCAGGTAAATTCACTATTTTATTATGCAAATATTGTGTATTAGTTTGAAAGGGGACTTGTTTCCTTGTTATTCACTCTTGGTGGTTTGGGGGTACTTCCTCTTTATGGCTTTACTCTCTATATACACATATTTCTCTCCATAAGATGTATACGTCTTCACAATTGTAGGCATTTTTTTCAGGTTTCATCTCTAGGAAAAGAAGTTTATCTCAAAAGTTCCCTATTGCTGACTTAGAAATCCAATCCCATCATATCTATTGATAAGCATGCCTCTGAGTATTACTAAACGATGTGGACTAGATGGATGAGCTTCAGATATTCACCAGAAAATTGGAGTATAATTCTTTCTTCAAGAACAGAAACTCAGCAATTACATAAAAAAAAGTTTTGTTAATCCCTATAGAGTGCCAAAAAATAGAAGAATATAAAAAATAAAATGTCTGAAATATGCTGAGTCTACCCCAGTTATAGCTACATATAAATCCATATACGGAATAAGATTATTTATCGTCTTTCTACACTTAAAAGAAATTTTTAATTTGAAAAAAAGAAGGAAACTGAGCAAACAATTCAGTTCTTAAAAGGTTTAAAAAGCCTTCCGTTTCAATATACTTTTGATTTAAATAAACTCCTACTCTAAAAAGAACATCATTCTCATGAAATTTCTATGGGACATAAATTGGCACAAGCTTTTGATAAGGAATTTGGTAACGTGTGTCAATGTTTACATGCATATAACCACTAATATTTTTTCTCATAATATATCCTGAGAAGGTAATTGGACAAATGAACACACATATCTATATATTTACACATGCATGTGTGTGTGTTTGTATCAATGTTTATTGAAACAGTTTTATAATAGAAAAATTTTGAAAGCATCCTAAATATTTGATTCATAAGGAATAAATAAATAATTGATTCATAAGGAATCAATTAATAAAATATAGTATAACTAATCAACAGAATTCCGTTCAGCAATTAAAATGAAAAATATATTTTTAATCATTGACAAAGAGACAAGTTCTTGATAAATTTCCACGTGAGAATAGCGGTTATAGAACAGCATATATAGCATGTAAAATTGCGTGTGTGTGGGCACACATGCACTCCATATGCACAGAGATGGATATAAAAAATGGAGGTTTATGGGGCCGGCCCCATGGCTTAGCCGTTAAGTGCGCGCACTCTGCTACTGGCGGCCTGGGTTCGGATCCTGGGCGCGTGCTGATGCACCGCTCATCCGGCCATGCTGAGGCGGCGTCCCACATACAGCAACAAGAAGGATGTGCAACTATGACATGCACCTATCTACCGGGGCTTTGGGGAGAAAAAGGAGGAGGATTGGCAATAGATGTTAGCTCAGGGCCAGTCTTCCTCAGCAAAAAGAGGAGGATTGGCAAGGATGTTAGCTCAGGGCTGATCTTCCTCACACACACACAAAAATAAATAAATCAATCAAATAAAAAAGGAGGTTTATAGAAATGTTAACAGTCGTTATCTCTCCCTGAAGAGAATGTAGGTGATTTTTAATTTCTTGAAAATTTTTATTCATTATCCTAAGCATTATAATTTTGTAGTAGAAAAGCACTATAGCATTCTTATTTTTAAATAAAGACTGTTATCTGGAGGCAGCACAGCGACATAGGTGGATCCTATGTGCCTTGAACATGAAGAAATTCCACAGAAGTTAATTTTCATGTGAAGAGGCCATACTCTCATAACGATGCTTTTGATGAAGTTACTTTTGTTGAGTGTGCAACTCTGCTTACCTGAAGTGTCTTTTAGTCATTTTCATACAAACAAGTAATGTATAGTTAGAACACTGAGGACACCTGATTGGGTA
The DNA here is from genome assembly GCF_020826845.1 of Diceros bicornis minor. Taxonomy (NCBI): domain Eukaryota; kingdom Metazoa; phylum Chordata; class Mammalia; order Perissodactyla; family Rhinocerotidae; genus Diceros; species Diceros bicornis. The sequence goes on along the minus strand of NC_080743.1, from coordinate 19,083,872 downwards.
GAGAACGGTCAATACTTGTGTAAAGATGAGGAAATAAGATCTCTTTGAACTTTCTGCTGAAAACATGTACTAAGGAAGAAGAATTGGAATGATTTTTTTCCTATGTACTTAAGAAGTTATCATGAATTGCATTTTGAATCATCATATTACTATATTTGCTTTATTTAAACAAATAAACATGTAATACTTTGGACTTCTTTTAACTATCAATTCCATTTTAAAGTGATTAGCTAATAAACTACATTATGCTATCTTATTAAGTTACTCAAAACTAGATTTGAAGGGGAGCATATATTCTGAAAGAAATACTAAGATAGGCTGGCAGTTTGACACTGCACAATGAGTGAGACTATTTGAAAGTAGGACTAAATAGGAAAAGTCAGGATTTGGTTGACCCTATATGAGTAAAATTTTTCATGAGGGGTTTGTTATATGGATATGGGATCCAGGAACATGCCAAGAAGCAACTTAACTAAAGGCCTATATTTTTGCACTACCACTTAGTAGCTTAAAACAACAACCCTTATTTTCTCACAATTTTGTGGGTCAGGAATTCAGGCAGGGTGCTTCTGGGCAGTTCTTTGGTTCCACGTGGAATTAGGTAGCGTCACTCATGAGGTTACAGCAAGTTGGTGGCTGGAGATAAAAAACATCCAAGGTGGCTTCACTACATGTCCTGTGCCTTGGAATGGATGGGAAACTGACATCTCTCTCTCTCTCTCTCTCTCTCTCTCTCCATGTAGCTCTTTTTATGTGGCTAGCTTGGGCTTTTTTACGTGTCTCTGAATCCCACACATGGTCCAGCAGATCTGATGGTGTATGAAGGCTCTGTGACAGATAGTAATATGGTATTGAGCCTTTGGCACGACTCCCATAGGTAAATCACATTTCACAATTTTAGAATTTTGGAGCAACATTATGCTCTGCACATATCTATTCTCCTTTAAGAAACAACTTCTGGTTTCCTACTGAGACCTAGTAGAAACTCAGCACGTAGCCATGGGATACCAAGTTACAGGGCAATCTGAGTTTCCCATTACATACTCAGTGTTGTCTCACTCAACCAGCTATTTGGGCAAGCACCCCTTCATAAAGTAGAAGTGTTTTGTACAAGAGTGAGGTTGAGCAAATCCCAAAAGCACAATAAAGTTACATGAGAAAGTGGCTCAGATTTCCATAGTCCCTACCTCCTACATTGCTTCTTCTCTTTCAACCCAATTGTTTCCAATAACCAAATGACGAAAGAAGAAAAATTCAGGCCTGGTTTACAGATGGTTCTGCTGGATGACCACTGTAATATAGCCCCACTCAAAGGTAACTTTGAAGGAGAGTGGGGAAAGGAAATCCACTAGTCAGCAGAACTTCAAGCAGTGTGCCTAGTTGTTAATTTTCCTTGAAAGAAGAGGTGGCAAGAGATATGGATCTACATTGATTCATGAGTAATGGCTGAGTGGTCAGGAATTTAGAGGAAATGCAAGTGGAAAATTAGTGGCAAGAAAGTCTTTGAGGGAAAGATATGAACATAGATTTCTCTGATTGGTCACAAAGTATAAAGATATTTATGTCCTACGTGAAGGCTCACCAAAAAGCAACCTTAGCAAAGAAGGGTCTTGATACTCAGATAAATAACGTAACCTAGTTGAGTATAACTCATACTTCTTCCCCATCCACCTTTGTTCTTGCCCAATAGGATTATGAACAAAGAACTCAGGGTGGCAAGGATGGAGGCTATACATAGGCTCAGAAACATGAACTTCCGCTTATAAAGGCCAATCTGGCTATAGCCACTGCCAAGTGTCTACCTGCCCAACAGCAGAGACCAGCAGTAAGATTCCATACAGCAGCATTCCCCATATGGTAGAAATCCCTAAGCTGTTTACCTAGTGTCAGGCTGATTACATTTAACCACTTCCATCATAGAAGGAACAGAACTTTGTTTCCACCAGAATATATACTTACTCTAGATATAGATTTGTCTTCCCTGCCTGCAATGCTTTTGTCAAAACCACCACTGTGGACTTACAGAATGCTTCATTCACCATCTGGGTATTCCACCCAGCATTGCTTCTCAACAGGGAACTCATTTTATAGCAAATGAAGTGTGGCAATGGCCTCATGCTCATGGAATTTACTGATCTTGCCATGTTTCCCTTCACCCTGAAGCAGTTAATCTGACAGAATGAGGGAACGGCCACTTGAATAATTAGTTACAGCACCAAATGGATGACAACACCTCGCAGAGCTAGGGGAATGTTCTCCAGGATGTGGTCTATACTCTGAATCAGTAACCAAAATATGAATTTCTCTCATACCTAAGATTCACAGGTCTGGGAATCAAAGAATAGAAATGGGAGTAACCCTTTCCACGATTAGTCTTAATGATCCGCTAATGAATTCTGTACTTCTCATTCTTGCAACTTACAGCTCTGTTTGGTTTAAAAGTCTTAGTTCCCAAGAGTGATATGCTTCCACCAGAGTACAAACAGTGGTTTTATCAAACTGGAAACTTTAGGCTCCTGGTGTTAGTGAACCAAGGATTTAAAGAGTGTCAGTATGCTGAATCTGTTGGTTGGTTCTGACTATTAATAGGAAATTTTGTTGCTTCTACATAAAAAAGGCAGAGAGGAATATGTCCGAATGCAGATCATCTTTGGCACTTCTAAGCACTTCAATGTCTTATGATAAAAGTTAATGTAAAACTTCAACAACAGGTAGGAACATTAATGTCACAGACTCTTCAAAATTGAAGTTTTGAGTCACCCAACAGGCAAGGAACCATGACCAGCTGAGGTGTTTGCTAAGGTCAAAGGAAATATGAAGTGGAAAAAAGAAGGTTATAAATACCATAAATGAGGACTGCAATAGTTATGAGTGTTTCCTCCTTGCTTTGATATGAATATTCTTTAACATATAGTAACTTCTTCTTTTGCATTCTTTTGTTTCTTCCTTGTCCATTCCTCCTTTATCTATAGCTTACTGCTATACTTCCTTTAATGTAAAATAAATTTCTTAGTCTGAAGTAATGTTGGATGAGATACCTTGATAGTGAATAAGACATTCCAACAATCAATGGGTAATGGTGATAGTGGCAGGACTGTAGACGCAAAGACAAATCCATATCCAGAAGTTTTTATCCAAGTTATGGCAAAGTGCTACCCTTTCCATGAGGCAAGAGAAATAAGCAAACTAATCCCCCTGGATTTGGGGTTACACAGGGGGCTCAGTGTTGGCTCAGATATTGGGCAAGTTAGTCTCTGAACAGGGACAATAACCACGTCAGCAGCAGTGAGAGAAAGTCTGTGTTTTTGACCCTGCATACAACCTGAATTCCTGCCGCCATGGCCACTTTGTACAAGAACACACTGAGCAAGGGCCCAGGCAGGAGGAGCCACTGCCTCAAATATTAGGATTATGGAAGTAATTTAGCATTTACAGAAATACTGCCAGAATTAAGAAAGTGAAGGAAAGAAGAAAGAGATAGAGGGCCGGCCCCGTGGCTTAGCGGTTAAGTGCGCGTGCTCTGCTGCTGGCGGCCCAGGTTCGGATCTCGGGCGCGCACCGACACACCGCTTCTCTGGCCGTGCTGAGGCCGCATCCCACGTACAGCAACTAGAAGGATGTGCAGCTATGACATACAACTATCTACTGGGGCTTTGGGGGAAAAAATAAAATAAAATTATAAAAAAAAAAGGTTGAAGATTTAGAAAAATTATGTTTAAAAAAAAAAGAAAGAGATAGAGAACGAGAGAGAGAAACAAAGAAATTATGAGAGAAGAAGAAACAACAGAAGGAAGGAAGGAAGGAAAAAAAGGAAGAAGGAAGGCAGGAGGGAAAGAGAGAAGCAGAAAAAGGAAGAACAATGGCTTCTCCCTTCTTTCTGCCTTCTGATCTCCCCCCTTCTATCTCTTAATAATAGAACCAAAGAATCCTGGGAAATATAATTTATAAACTCTCAGCCCCAGCATCATATAGCAGTATCAAAGGATGGGTAAGAGGTAAAAGGAGAGTAGGAAAATAATTGACAAACTAACCGCTACATACCACTGTGAGGGGCCGGCCCCAAGGCGTAGCGGTTAAGCGCATGCACTCCACTGCTGGTGGCCTGGGTTTGGATCCCAGGCATGCACTGATCCACCACTTGTCAGGCCATGCTGTGGCAGTGTCCCATATAAAGTAAAGGAAGATGGGCACGGATATTCGCCCCGGGCCAGTCTTCCTCAGCAAAAAAAGAGGAAGACAGGCATGGATGTTAGGTCAGAGCTGATCTTCCTCACAAACAACAACAACATACCACTGTGAGATCCCCACAAAAATGCAGAAATACAAAGAAATCTTTTAGGATTTTATAAAATTACCAAGTATTTATATGTGGCCTTTACTTTTATCATCACTATTTTTTGCCCACTCAATCATGTCAGCTTTAGTCCTTTAAAATTAATATTCAAAGATTTCATAATAAATTTGAAAAATAATATTTTTATCTCACTGAAATACCAGCTTAAAGACTAGGATAAATTGCCACCAAAGGGCAATCGATCTGAGATGATATGAGCATATAGAGAATTCTCCGAAGAGAAGAAAGGAAAACACAGTTGCCAATTTGATTGTGACTGCACTCTAAGTAACCTGAGATCACAGAAAATTTCCAAGATGTATAGTGGGCGCATGTCAGCCCTGAAAAATATGTTCCTTTTTCTACTTTTCTGTCCACCTAAATGATACTGGATCTATAGTCCTCTGAGATGTTAAAACTTGAATCAAGTTTTAACTGTTTCACACATACGTTACAGCTGTGTTTCTGGCAGATGTAACAGAACAGCATTTCACTGACAATCAAATAATTCTTGTGAATGAATACTGATTATATGTGCACTGCAGTTTGTCAAACACAATGGGTCATTTTGCCCTATTAAGTGCAGTACATGAAATTCAAATTATTGAGAAGGATGGCAATATGTTGTGTTTGGACCGATGCAACAAAGTTCCAGACATTTTTCATTCTTCAGCTGACTGTCACTGACTCTCTGTGAGCCTGGGTAAGTCATTTAAACTTTAAGAGTTTTGATTCTCCATCTGTTGTTAGTGCTATCAAGTCAATTCTGACTCCTAGCGACCCTGTGTATAGCCGAGCAGAGCCCTGTCCGGTGTTTTTGTGCCATCCTCTCACCTTCTGATGCTGTATCAGAGAATATTCCACTGCTATTCATATGGTTTTCACAGCCAATTTTTTGGAAGTGGGTGGCCAGGTCCTTCTTCCTAGTCTGTCTAGTCTGGAAGCTCTACTGAAACCTGTCCACCATGGTGACCCTGCTGGTATTTGAAATACTGGTGGCACAGCTTTCAGCATCACAGCAACATGCAGCCACCACAGTATAACAACTGACAGATGGGTGGTGTGGTTCCCTGACCAGGAAACGAACCTGGGCCTCGGCGGTGAGAGTGCCGAATCTTAACCACTGGACTGCCAGGACTGGCTCTCCAGCTATAAAATGGGATAATTAAACAGATTTTAAGCTGTTTAGATGAAAGAAATGATGTAAGTGGAAAATAATCTACTCATCATTAGGAAGACAAGATTATCTACTCATGAAAGTGAGTGATACAACAAAAACCATGGTCAAAGGAAAAAGACATTTAAGGAGATTCTTATAATTACAAGAAGCTAATTTGACTAATTTATTCATTAAGACAGGTATGTATTTTATTCCTTATATTATCTCCTCTGCAAGATTAAGATACTATCTTTGCAATTCTTTAATGATTGTAGTGTCTCAAAAGAGCAATTCACTATGATTTATAGTTCCCATGAGAATTTTAAAAGCATTGCTCAATAATTTCTTTTAAATGCTCTCTACAAAACAAACATAAATTAATCTATTTTGCTTCTTTATCTTACTGTTTTGAGGTTAACTATAGATAAAAGTACACATTTAATTCTTTTAGGTTGTAATACAATTTAGTTTCCGAACTTATCAAATTGAAGTATGGCACAGATTTTCTACACAAGATTTGCACTCTTGTCTTACCATTGGTAAACTGTACCAACGAGATTATAATCTCAAAATCATAGATCCTGAGCAAACTTCATCCAATTTTCATATTACTTTAAGGCATTCTTTGCAAGTAATTTCCAAGGTTAATTTTTTGAAGCTGTACTCACCTCAAAATTGGGTACTTATTTTAGGATGGATTAGAACAAATTATGAAAATCTTAATTCAAATAGATAAATATGACAAAATAAAAAAAGTTCTCTGTAAAATTGTTTTCTGAGAAATATATTTAAGTTCTTTGAAGTACTTTTTAAGGCTATCTCTTGATCAATATTATTTGCCAACTAACCTAAAATAACAGATGCTAAAAAAGGAAAGAGAGAACAAGAAAGAAAAAGAAAACATCTTCAGGGAAAGCACAAGTTTTTACCTCTACTTCTTTTTTTGTTTTCTGAGCAAGCTTCCATGCCAATCCTCCTCTTTCTTTTGCTGAGGAAGACTGGCCCTGGGCTAACATTCATGCTCATCTTCCTCCACTTTATATGGGACGCCGCCATAGCATGGCCCGACAAGCAGTGCATCGGTGTGCGCCCAGGATCCGAACCCAGGCCACCAGCAGCGGAGCACGCGCACTTAACCACTACACCACGGAGCCGGCCTCTTACCTCTACTTGTAAATCCCTAAAGCAGCTGATTCAATTGTCCCATCTCCAACGACTATAAACGCCTTCCAGGGGTTCTAACTTTTAGGTAAAATGTTTATGTATAAACATGACATTCTCATAGTCATCAATTCCTTTTCTACAGACTAACCACAATAAGGTTTCTATGTAATTGACAGTGACATAATTTTCAAACTTTTCCAACCTTAGAGCCACAAAGAGGTGAGTAACTTACAAAAACCAGGTGTGAAAAGTAGAGATCCACTGGGATGGTTTTCAGGGCCAGTTCTTTGGCTTCCTGCTCCAGTGAAGGGAAGTGTATGATTAATTCAATTGTAGATTTTTACAACAAAGTGATTAGCTAGATAATTGCCCTAAGTATCTTACCCAAAGGGGTAAATTACCAATAGGTTCCCTGTACAATGCCTGAGAAGAACTTTATTCTCAAACATATGTGGCCACAATTAAAAAATGTTATGGATCAATGCAAAAAGGAACAATAAATTAAGCAAAATTAAAACTGAAATAGCTACTTTTATACCTCTCCTGGCTGTCTTCTGAATATCTGGCTATTATTATGCCTCTTATAGGTACATGCATGTGGCATACTGGGCTTCACGGGCTGTCATGAAAGAACTTGATGCATGACCTTTTCCCTGTGGCTAGGAAGAAAGGTGGGGAATATTCAAAACCACAAAGTTCAAGAGATACAGCTAACTTCCGAATGAACTGAGTGAACAATGACATGTGAGTTCAGTGTTGCGAAAGCAGTCAAAAGTAGGATTTAAGGACAAAGAAAATTCTTGCTAAGTTATGAGGCAGCCCAGGATGATTGAATTAAAAAAAGATCCAAGAGCTGGCTGGATATACATGAGCAAGGTCTAACTCTCTGGGAAGGAGAAAGGCAAGGGTCTAGCAAGTTGTCTGGGTAGGTTTCCCAGGGGACCAGAATGAAAACCAGAAACAGGGCCAGAGCATGAACATTTGGGGTGAAAGCTAAAGTTTGATGAACACTTTGTGCTCTATATAAGTTTTCTTATTCAGTTCTCACAGCATTGGGGGGAGGGAGAGCAGTATCCTTATCAAACTGAATATTACTTACTCACACAGCTAGTAAGAGGCAGAACCTACCTAAAAACCACAATGTTTCTGACTTCACAGCCCATGACCTTTATATATATCTTTAATATATCAATTTCAATTTGATCTTTACAACAATTCTGATAGCTAAATATTTTTAATTATCATTTTGCAGATGAGAAAACTGAAATTATGTGATATGCTCAAGGTCACATAAGTAGTAAACAGCAAAAAAGACAGTCATTCTGGATACTAGTGGAAGTTAACAGAACATGTATACTATTGAGATTAAAGATTCTAATAAAATACTATACTTTATTCTCAGCAATGCAAGGATTGGCTAGAGGAGAGACTGCAGGTAAAAAGACACCAGACATGAAGCAGATAAAGACTGAGGTGTATATCCACCACTTAGAAAGACATTTAAAGACTTTTCTTGATCAAGAAAAAAAAATGAGACTGAGATTTATCGGACCCCCTCTACACAAGAGGTCATAGGATTAGCAATTCAAGATACACAGAAGGGCTGGCAATTCCTGGCAGGAGTTGCCCGTGAGAGCAATCAATACTCCAGGTAGGAGGTCTGGGGCCACATCCAACAGGGAGATCTTGATCAGCCTTAGAGATGCCGTGGACGAATGAACAGATGGAAGTGGAAACCAGAAAAGAGAGCCAGAAATTGGAAGTCAGGAAGATAGCCAATCCATAAGTGAAACCAGAATTACTGATCAGAAATGAGGCTGGAGAATACGTGAAAGTTGGCAAATGAGAGAGTGGCAAATGAGCACTGCATGTATGAAATCGCATTCTTTTCCTTGACAGCCTATAGATTATGCAATCACCAGGGGGTGAATTCATTGAGCCATTATGCTAGACCTTACAAGGAATTCATACAAATTAACAAATATACCCTGAGTGACTGTGTTGCAGCTGCTACACATACAGTAATGAACAAGACAAAGGCCCTGACCTCAGAAGGCTTATGTTCTGGTGTAGGAGATAGATAACAAAAAAAAAATAAATATATAAAATGTTGTTCAATGGTAGTTAATGCCAAGAAGAAAACTTGAAATGATGGGAAGGGACGCTTAGAGACTTGGAGAGAGTGAACGTTTCAGGGAGAATTTCTCGGAGGTAGGGACATGTGAGCATAGACAGGAATGAAATTAAGAAACTACACTTGTGACTATCAACAGGAAGAGAACAAAAGGAGAAAACCCACAAAAAGTAAAGAAATTTCACATCTGAGCAAAAACAAGAAGACTGGTGTGGCTAGAGCAGAATGAGCAAGGCAGGGAGTCGCAGATGAGGTCAAAGAGAGAAGCAGCTTTCAGATCATGTAAGGCCTTGTAGGTAAGGAGTTTGGTCCAAGTTTGAGCAAGAAAGCAATACCTTCAATTGACATTTTCAAAAGGCCTATAGTGGCAACAGAAACTAGTTAGCTAGGTAGCCTAGGTGCAAAAGGATGGTGGCTTGGACAAGGGTGGTTTTATTGGAAATGGTAGTCTTTGGATGCAGTGTGTATGTTGAAGGTAAGTGAAAAGAATTTCCTCATCAGTATCTGGGAATCAGGAAAAGAGAGGAGACAAGAACAACTTTCCAGGTGTTTTGGACTGAGTAACTGAATAAGTACAGGTACCATTTATTAAATGGGGAAGGCTTGGAAAGGAGCAGTGTCAGATGGTGGTAGGGAGGGGCAGTGAGTGGTGAACAAGGCAAGCTTGATCAAGAGCTCAGTACTGGAAGCGTTCAGTTTGAAATAATCATTAGACCTCCAAGTAGAGATGTTACTTTTCAGTTGTAGACATGCTTTGGAGTTCAGAAAAAAGGCCCAGGCAAAAACTATACACTAAGAGTCATCAATGTACACATGGTATTTAGAGCCATGGGACTGGAGAAGACTTAGAGAAATATTTAGAAAGAAAACACTATCACTAGAAAAAACTGAGGCCCAAAATGGGGGGCTAGATATCTCGTCGTGGTTATCTAACTAGGAAGAAGGTGTGCCAGGATTGGAACCAAGACATCTCCAAGTTCACGTTCTTACTCTATGCTTTCCACAATCCTTTAACATATCAGTGCTGATTTAATTATCTTCATAGCAGCCTTGTGAAACAAGTATTTTATAACCATCTATATGTGAGAAAATGCTTTTCAAAATTACGCTCAACCAGTAAATTATAAAACTCCTATGTCCTATGAAAAGTTGAAGAATTTAGTATTTAAGAACAGACTCAGAAGATGAACTAGATGCATTCAATTCTGGCTCCATTGTTTGCTGTGTGACTTTGGGCAAGCTAACAAAACTTTCTGTGCCTCAGTTTTGAGATAATAGAATAGAGATAATAATAGTACCTCCCTTATAGGATTGTTGTGATGATTAAGTGTGGTAATATATTTAAAACACTTTGAAGAGTACCTGGCACATAGCAAGGGTTATAATGGTGCAGCCAGGATTATTATCTAGGTCAGAGTCAGGGTACTCTTCTACAAGATTGCCTGGTAGTGCATTCTGCCTCCCCATTTATTGGCTGTTGGACCTTGTGCAAGTTAACCAACCTAGGTCTCAGTTTCTTCATTTATATGTTGGGCATAAGAAAAATACATACCTCATAGGATTACTCTGACAATCCAATACATTAATACACCTATAGCATTTAGAACAATGCATGACATATAAGTGCTCAATGAATGTTAAGGATTGATACCTACTGTAAATCCATTGATATATACTCTAATATCCAATATATCCCAACTGCATTCTGGGCATCAGACAATAGCCATTAAGAAAAATATAACTAGCACACTTATAAAAGCTCAAATTGCACAAACTCCACACTTTGCATACTTTTATGAATCAAATCTATAAATATTTAGAGGCTTGCTTGACACTAATCACCATCAATGCTTTCATTGCAAGGCATTAAACACCAGGAATTTTCATGAGAGGTGTTATGAATAGGACAGATGCTTTTCTTCGTAAATCAGGTAGTGACCTCAATCATTAATAAACAAGTCAGGGCCAGAGCAGCAAGAGAATATAAAGAGTAATTTAGTAAGGAATCCAATCAATTTATTCAACGCAAATAATCAAAACAAAGAATTTATTCCTAATCCTGCCACGCTAATGGCTTCTGTTAAAATGAAAATGATTAAATCAAATTTGGTTTTAATTTGCTGAGGCTAGATGCAGTTTTCCCCAAAGTGATAAATTACTGTGAGAGCAAGTCAAATAATGTGAAATTTACTATGAGCCTGCTGCTGCATGAAAGTGGAATACAACAAGAAACAATTCAAGAGTTATTTAGCACATAGTTCATGGAATTTAAGAAGGAAAAAGTGCTGTTAAAACCTCATATACTTTTGCTCCTGTTGATCTGTTTTTAAAGAAAGAATTACTTTTCCCTCGAGGCTGGTATATATCCAAATCTTCCATGCCGTGGCCATGGCTTCTTGGACCAAATCATGTCTGTGATCTGAACATTCTTTCAACTCCAAAGATTGCATAGATTCATAGAATGTTTCTTCTGTGAGACATGCGGAAATGGTTTATCCCAACTTTCTCAATTTATAAACTAATAAAATGAAGCCCAGAAAAAGTTGAATGAGCTCCCCAAGTCCCACTTGGGACAGAGCAGAAGTCAGAGGCGGTTGCCATGTGCTCTTAGTCCAAATGGGAAAGCGAGATGGAAATGAGCATAAGCAGAGAGGTGCTGGTCTCCCAGCCTGAATTTTATTTAACATTCATAAAACACAACTGTCTAAAGCTCTTCTTTGTCCAATTAAATAAGTGTTAACTTACTCTTCAGCTACCTAACAGCACCGTCCCAACTTTTATTTCTTTACTATTTTAAAAGTTGTACTAGGATAGAATAGTTTGGATTTGTGAACTTTAAATATTTTTTGAAGAAATTATTTCAATGAGATTGTCTATTTTTGCCCTTTCAAGCTTTCAAAGAAATTAGTGGGCCACATCTGTATCTCTCCATCAGGAAAAAAAAAAGTGGGAGTATAATTGAAAATTGTAGGAAAAGAAAGTTGAAGCACCTGCAAACAGAACAGAAGGAAAGGCCACAGGAGGTAATGAAGGGTCACAGCAGAAAGAAGGAGAAAGATAATCAGAATGACTCAGAAATCTTCACTTGGTTTTGAAACAGAGTGTGGTAAATTTAATCTGTCATGAGGAAGCTGGCCTACTAGACACTGGCAAAGAATAATTAAGGAGTCACTCTCCAAAGAAAACTATTTTCATAAGTGGAAGTCAATGGGTGCCTTCCCCCCACCACCGCCGTCTGCCACTGAATTTGCAGTTTTGCATTTCACCTGAAGACACTGATTTAATCACTGACACTCGGAGCAGAACAGGGACTTGTAATCTTTACACTGAGCTGCACTAATCGGGCCAGCAACTGTGCGAGGGACAGCGAGACCTGAACGTCTGCACTGACAGCACGAAGTGGAGTAGAAAGAGACGTATTCAATATCTTAAGCTACTCTGGTGCAGAGCACTGGTCATGTCAGTCTAAGAGAAAAGACAATACGAGGAGACTGCCTAAGGTCAGGACTTGAATCATGAGAAGAAAAGATGATTTGCTCATCCTCACCACGCCAACCCCTGCCGAGAGTGCTTTTTTCCTAGTTCCTACTCAAAATGTGAACTAGAAAGAACGGGGAAAGGGCTAAAAGAGGAAAAAAGAGTCCAGATTGATATCCCAGAGTCCTGGCTGGTTTAAGTTTTGCTCAAATGTATACACTAGTGATACGGGCAGAGGCAACAACAGAACATGGATCTTATCGCTTAGTCCAAGGCCCTTTAGATTATGGCAGAAGCTCTAATCCTTGCACTGGACATCTAGGCTCAGGTCATAAACGGGTCTTTCTTGAACTCATCAAGCAAATCCATATAGGTTAAATTCACAATCAGAATTCCCCAAATCCCAGTTTGTAGAAATTGAATATTCTTAGCAGCGCACAGGCTTATCTGTCAACAGCATATGGACAATATTCTCCATCAAAAATAGTTCAGCTCCACAGATATTCTCGATTCTTCAAGCCTGCCCCAAACTCACCATCCTTCACATCCATTCTGACAAGTGATATATCTTTATATTATTTAATGCTGTGCAATATGGATTCTTTTTCTTTATTTCTTTCTTCCCTTCCTTCCTTCCTTCCTTCTTTCTTTTCTTCCTTCCTTCTTTCTTTCTTTCTCTCTTTCTCTCATTCTTTCTACCATTGCCTACAAAGAACTATAATAAGTACTGTCTTAGTCCATTCAGGCTACTATAACAAATTACCATAGACTGGGTGGCTTATAAACAACAGAGATTTATTTCTCACAGTTCTAGAGACTGGGAAGTCCAAGATCAAGGCAGCAGTAGACATCTGGTGTCTGGGGAGGGCCTGCTTCCTGGTTCAGAGGCAGCTGTGTTCTCGCTGTGTCCTCACATGGCAGAAGGGGAGAGGGAGCGCTCTGGGGCCTCTTATAAGGGCACTAATCCCATTCATGAGGTCTCATGACCTAATAACCTTCCAAAGGCCCCACCTCCAAACCAACACACTGGGAATTAGGTTTCACTATATGAATTTGGGGGGGACACAAACATTCAGTCTACTCTTCTCCCTTCTGTTTGGGTTTGGGTTCAAAAGACACCAAGCCAACATTTGCATATGCCAAGAACTAGTATCCAAATTAATTGATGGCATTCTATTTAAATTTCATTTCCCTGAACAAATCTTCAGATGGCTTAGTCTAAATTCTACCAATTGCTTTCTAAATACATTGTCAGATTAATTTGGCATGTAGAAGAGGTTTCTGGCAAGTTTTACATTTTATAGAAAGCCTACCACAATCTTGAATTTTAAATTTCTGGATAACCCATAAAAAATCAGTCCAAAAATGTAGGATTTGCAATGAGTTTATAATATTCTGCCTCCACGTTACAACACGATAAAGAAGAAGCACATTAATTGAGACATCCTTGACCCTGCCCCTCAGGATCCATTTTTCTTGTAAACTAGTCTCTACAGTGTCAGAATCAGTGTCACGACTACACAAAATAAAGGAGCAATTTTGCTTGCAAGGGTTAGCTGCAGATAGCTCAGTTGCTTCACTTTCTGACAAATTAGAGGAAATAATAAAATCTCAAGTTGTTGAACTGTGACTTTGAATCAGAGTGAGATACCATTAAAATCCAGATCGGGACTTTCAGAAGCACTTTTAATGGATATTACATCTGAAGAATCAGATTCAGGACAAATCTTCTTTACTTCTTTTCCAAGAGATTAGTACTTAGTTAACAGTGTTAAACAGAATTGAGGGGGTGGAGCTTGGCAAGTAGAGGAGGTAATGAACGTGCAGTATATTGGAAGCATGATTTTTCTAAATTACAAATCTGAAACATGCCATAACTCTCCACCCCCACTTAAAATCCTTTAGGGACTCCTGTTGCCCTAGATAAATATGCAACCCCTTAGCCCACAATGGGATCTCGGTTACTTCTCCATCTCATGGCTCACCAATTCTCTTCCCTCTTGTCTGGAGCTAGCCATCTCTCAGCCACACTGTGCTCTTTTTCCCTGTGTCTTCTCACATTGTCGCAGATGTGGCTGTTCGGCTTGCTGAACTCTGTTGCAGCCTCACATTGGTGTACTTTCCTTACCGCACAAGCTAAAATCACATCTCCCATTCCATTTCAGCCAGTGTTCTAGATGTGCCGTAGGTTCCACCAATCAGATGCACTAGAAAATGAAGAGAAGAAAAATAGAGAAGAATAATTTATTCAAACAGACAACATAGTGTCAAATATTACCTTAAAAATTCACTAGTCAATTCTTATTTTTAAAGAAGACTTACCAACTGAAACATCCCCTTAAAAAAAACCTACAATTCTAAACATAATTTCACAGGAAAATATCAAACTCTTTAATTAAAGTAAATGTTAGAGCAAATGTGTGTCATCATTCATTCATTCCTTCTTTCAGATAGATATTTATTGGTTTCCTTCTACATACGCAATGAAAGAACTATAATCCATGTACATGTTGATGACCCTATATCTACGAGAGATGATAGGATAAGTTATGCTGCAGTATCAAAGATTCCCCAAATCTCAGTGACTTAGAAAAACAAAAGTTTATTTCACATTCATTCTAAAATTCCACCAAGACTAGGAGCTCTGCTCTGTCTCTCTTCACTCTGGGATCCAGCCTGACAAAATAGAGACCATCTTGAACATTCCTGTTCATTGAGTCACAGGGCAAGAATGTGTTCAGAAGGGTCTCCACTCTAAAATTAATACATTACTCTTTCAGTCACAACTGACTTGCCAGGACTAATCACATGGCCCAATGCAACCACAAAGGAGCCAGGACGTACTCAGAAGGAAAGAGAACCTGAAATATCTAACAAATATCACCCACGTCCACTACAGTCTGTCCTTCAGGGTCACCAAATATTTGATTCATCCTCCTTTCTGCATGAAAATACATGCTCATCTTTATCCCAAGGGAGAAAACTCCAAAATTCCATATAGTCATGGTATCAAGCTCTGGAGATCTATACATGAAAAAGACAAGTTATCTGCTTCTTCCACCACCAACATGAAATGGTGGAACAGGAACAAGACAGCTGAAATAAACACTGCCATTCAGAAAGGAGGAGAGTGAGAGACACAGTAGACCTTAATCCACAGCCCCCTTCCCTGGAGTAGGGGGATGTTTCCCAATTGCACCTAAATTCTATTCCCTGGGAAAGGACCCTAGTCAGTTCTCCATGGTCCTTAGATCTATTATACTCTCTGGCCACTTCAAAGTGAGCTTTGGTGAACAGGCCACCCTTGTAGGCTGAGTGGCTTCTTCAGTCAGCTTCCTGCCTACAGAAAATTGGAGATCCGAGGGTCACCTTAAGTATCAAGCAGTCACAAAATCTGTTAATCCAAGTTCTGGTTTCTTGTTAATTATTGTCTTTTCCCTTTTGTTCAATAGCTCCATGTGCCAACAACTGCACCAAAAATTCTCAAGACATTTGTCTCATTCTCTCTTGACTTAGTTGCACATACCTGGAAGCTATGTGGCTTCAGCTGACTGAGCCATATCCTTATTTTCCTTTCCCAGAGCCATTTTTCTTTGAACTGAAAAGGTTTATTGGGCACATCTTAATCTGTTTAGAAGTTTTAACAAAAGATGTGACAACCATGTCCTTGACTTTACCCTTGTTTCCAGGTTGAGTTTTAATAAGTCTTTGTCAATTTTAGCTTTTCCTGTTTGGAGTTTAGAAAGAATTGCCTCTTCTAATCTCTAGACTCTCTCTATACTCTTTCATTACTACTTGCAAACTGACCAATTATTTTCTAAGCTTGTCTCTTTCTTATATTATCTTGTCAAATGCCACCAAAAGCAGTCAATGTGTTTTACTAACATTCTAATATCAATTCCTTCCCCTAAAACTACAAACTCATTTGGTATATTATCTTCTTTCCTTGTTATTCCAAGTAACAGTTTACCAAAGTTCCATCACCACACAGCATGGACTGCCTTTCTTGCTGCCTCCAAGATCAGTTTCATTAATACTTGCAAATACCCACATCAAACTAATCCCACATATTTTAATTTTTTATTTGTTTCAGTAGCACCCACTCATCATACCAATTTCTGAAGCATTCAGGATGTGTTAGTTTAAACTGAGCAACAAACTACCCCCAAAATCTCAATAACTGAAAACAGAAAGATTTTCATGTTCTTTACTGGGGGACAATCTAGCACTTCCTCTTTATGTTCTGCCACTGCCTTAGTGTAGAAGACTCACATGGTTTTTCCCTTAGGTAATTTTAAAAGTCTCCCTCTCGAGTCTTGAACTCATACTCCACAAACTGCCATGAGAATGACCTATATATGATGCAAATCTAATTATGACCCCAGAATTTACATCTTTCAATTCTCCCCAATCATATTGAGGATAAAAGTCTTTTTTTTTTAGCATGTAAGTTCTTCCTGATCTAACCACTAACTATCTTTCTAGCTCATCTCTGGCCAATCAACAACGTACACCTAGGTTCCAGTCATACAGAAAATACTCTGAACATTCTCGACTCCATCTGGAAGGCTTTTCTCCAATTTATTCCCTTTCGTTAACTTCTACACATTTTTTAAGACTCAACTTAAACACAGAGAAATCATTCCAAGACCCCCTCTGCAAGTTGGGTTACTTGAATTTCCTCCTTCATTGTATCCTGTGAACGACTTTATCAAATTGCTCATTGCATTACATTTTGTGGTTTATTTTTGTTCCAAAAGTGGACTATTAGCTCTTTGGATTCAGTAACTCTCTTTCTCATTTGTCTCAGTTCCTAGAACAGCGACAGACATATGATAGATGTTTGTTATTCATTAATTCATTCAGTCCATATTTATGGAGTACCTACTCTGTCACTGGGCACTGTGCTAGATTCAGAAAAGAGAAAATAATTTGGATAACTTTTTCCTTCTTTAGCTCAAGACCCCTTGCTCCTGAGTGTGGTGGATGTCATTTCCTGAGTGTGCCATGAAACTCTTCTGATCCCCAAAAGCACAGATGAAAACGTCGGATTATAAAAAAGAAAGCTGGTTTAGGCAAGGTGGATTGTTACCTCGTAATTTGTCACAATCTTGACCCTGATCTCTAAACACACCAAAGATAGCCTGGTTCCATTATATAGGATTTTGTAATACGTTTTACTAAATCCGATATAAGTCACAGGACAAAGTTTCAATTCTCCTCTTATTTCTTTCTCCCTGGCACTATTTGATTTTATTAAAGAAAAATTAATTAAAAAAATTTAAAGGTACTTATTCAGTTAAAAGATTGCAAAACCTTGTTCATAATAATTATATGGATTTAAGTTTTGAACACCTGGAATCGAGACCGTAAAGGTATAAGCTTAGTTAACCTTGCTTTAGTACACATATATTTTCATTTCCTGTGGATTGTCCCATACATATTATTTTCCAGCTTTCTTCAACTGCAAAATCTACTTACTGCAATATTTTACACCTTTTTGGGGGAGTACGTCTTTGTGTTCATAATTTTTTAAAATTATTTATTCCTTTTTCTAGTAACTTCTCACAGCCTGGGGAGGGTTCACCTTGCCATATGGTCACCAAATCACTTCAACTTCAAAGTTTCCTTTCTGCAAAATTTGTTGTGGTTGTTTTTAATTTGGAACTGTTAAATACTCTTTTAAAAAAGAAGGGAAAATCTGAATAAACAAGAAAGAGGTTTTAAAATTTTTGTGTGTTTGTTAATGGTAATGATGCAAATGGTAGAAAAAAATGAAAATAGTTAACATGTCCCTAACCCAGTGTCCAATGTGGTGAGATCAAACCTTACTTCTCATGTCTTTTTGACAGAATATGAGTGACGTGGGCTGCATGCCATGATGGGGAGAATGCAAAATCTGGAGTCAGGCACACCTGAGAATAAATTGAAATTCTGTCATATACCAGGTCTATGCCCTAATACCTTGTAAACCACTATCCCCTCAGCCTGAGTTCCTTGTCTCTAAAATAGTGGTAATAATCCTTGAACTCGAAAGATTCCTGCAAGGATTAGAGATGAAGTAAGTGACACACAGTAGACACTTGCAAAGTATATTATTTTTTATATTGTCTTTTAAGAAATAAAAAAGATTCTTTTCTTTAAACTTTTATAATTTTACTCTATCAATCATTTGGGAGATTTCTCCCTTTTTCATAGATTATTATTTCTTTAAAAAACAGAAAGAATAGAAATTATAATTATTTTGCATTCCAACCACAGTTATGAATATCATAAGAAAAACTCCAACGTGATCAGTGAGGATTAACTTTTAACTAACAAATAGAGGGCAACGTTGTAATATACCAAGCATTTAGGAAACTTGTGTGGAACAATCAAGAGTGCCATGGTTAGCAAGCTGGAATGGAAAGAGTACCCTCCTGCCACTGATTGTACCTTAAACTTAAGTCTTGGATAATCCAAGGATTTTGGAGAACATGAATCATGGAATAACAGATGGTAGTAACTTGAGAACTTAGCCTAATAGAGAAGCTAAACCGTGATGGGAGCTGATAAGTGCACACTTAGACTTGGAATACAAATAAGATACAAGTAAAACTGACAAACTTGCACACATTACTCTTAATTTATGTCACAGACAGAAATTTTTAATGAACAATCAAAAATCCAATAGAGTGAACTCTTGATTAACTCAAAATGCAGAGCAGGAAATAAGTGGATAATATTTTTTTTAAATAAACAACAATAAACTTGCTATATGATGTTGAAAAGCAGACACATTCTAAGATAGCATTATACATCTTCAGATTCTTAGATACTTACCTCTCAGGCTTGAAACCTGAGGCAGTCTTATTATCAGTTGTTCAGATTCTATATGGACGCGAGGAAAATAATCTAAGATTATCATTTACAGAATTTCATTTCCATTTATATCTTTCTTTGACTCTGTTTTTTCATCTACCAATTCATGGGTTTATGAATTTTTAATTTATATTTCCTCTATGAAATTAATTACTGATTTCAAGGTTAGTTGCAACCAATTACCAATAACTGGGGCCCTTAGGACCACGAAAGTCTTAAAAACGCTGATTAGAAGACAGAGGTATGGTCCTCACCCTGCCTTTAAGCTGTTGTGTGACCTCAAGAAAGTTATTCAATCTCTTTGGACTTCACTGTTCTCGTTAGGGAAATAAACACCTCAAGATCTTTCATAAAGTTCACAGATTTTGGTTTTTCTCATCGTTTAAAGATTTTTAGTCCTATAACTTCTTTAAATATTACAAGGAAGATAATAATGGAAGATACTAATAATGATCTCTAACAATCAGTGCTTACCATGTCCAAGGCCTCATTCAACGCGCTTCACATTACTAGTCATTTACTCATCACAACAGTCTCTGCGTATGAACCACTGGCCCTGTTTTATAGGTGCAGAAATTGAAGTACCGGCAGGTTGAGTAACTTAAGTCACTCAACTAGTAAGAGGCAGAGTAACAACTTGAACTCACATATCTCTCTATAGAGGTCATCTCTTTATACCTACACTGCCTGGGAGCAGGAGTAAGGCTCTGAATGCCTGGGAGAAGAATTTCTCTGTAATTTGTGAAGAAACAGGGAGCCATTGAAGGATGTTGAGTAGCAGAATATATTGTGACTCAATCCACACCTGAGGGAACATTCTGGAAAGAGTGTGCCAAATGGAAAAATGTAGAAAAGAAGAGGCAGAAAAAGCAGTTAGGAGAGAATCACAGTGACCTGGGTGAGCAAAAGCAAGGTAGTTCAACCAAAATAGAGAAAATAAAAAGGAAAATAAGGGGTAAACTTCCAGACATTGAAGACGTAGACTACGCATGTAGTATAAGTCATAGTCCACGTTTTCTAGCCTAGATAGCAGGGAAAATGGTGGCATCATTAAGAGTTATAGCGACTTTTTATTGAGAAACATGTTAAGGCAGATTTGGTAAGAAGTTGAGAGCTAGTTTGGAGAGACATGTTTGCAAAGATGGAAGGAATTGAGAGATCAGAATGTAGCTAATGCAGGAGTTAAGTCAGATTGATGGTGGTGATGTGACATAGTCCTGCATCCGTGAGGCGTGACCTGGGGTGATGATGGGTTCACAGCTTCAGTGGGGTGGTGGTGAGGAGGGTCGGTGGCGGAATTGAGGGAAATGTGAACACAATAAAATGTTCATTTTTGTTCTGCTTTCACCATATTTTGTTCTTTTGGTCTGAAGAGAAAATGTCAGACACCTAACAAACAACATATCAGGAGGACCTCAGTTCACTTTCATAACACACGGAGACAAGCCCCCCAATCACTGACTTCTGCGAAGGTGGGTTATAAGTAATCCAAACAGTGGCCGAGGAGGCAGAATTAAGCGCTTGGTCAGCCTTCTCTGTGAAGTTCCTAACCTTTAGAAGTTCAGAAGTTTAAAATTATAGCATTCCAGTAATAGAAATTTTATTATGACATTCATACATTTAAGAGAATCCTGAATGTGTCATTCTCTTTCAAAATGCCAGTCGCAATAACTTTTAAATTTCTGCATAACTTTGAAATTTCCTGTACTGAAAAAACCAAAAAGCTCCATGTAAAAATCCATGGAACAGGATTCTATTGTGCCCCTTTGTTTAAGTAAAAAATCCATCAAAAACCTCTACCTTTCTTTTTATGAGGTTTGTTTATAGTTTCCCACTTTTGCTTGACTGACACGGCGCCGCTGGAAAGGTCAGTTTCTTATTTCCCTCGGTGTGGAGACTGGCGGGAAAACCACATCTGTGAATGAGAACTAGCATACTCATTGTGCGCCACCTTTTATTCATTCAACTAATATTCAGGGCATATCGAACATCTACCAAGTGGACACTGCTGTGCTGGGAAGAGAAACATGCATAATGACATATGACATAATCCCTGCCTTTCATGAGAATTAAACAGAAACAGACAAAACCAAAACGCAAGGAGCACATTAAAAATACCTTAAGTATAGTATGAATAATACTTCGGAGAGGGAAAAGATCGTTTCTGCCTAGAGCAAACTGCTTAACATACTCTTAGAATCCTGAGCGCTCTCATACAATTCGTGCTTTTTAATAGACTTGCTGTCTCTTTGCATGGAAAAATCCCTGACCCCTAAACACTTTTTTTTTTCCAGGTAGACTTCAACTTCTCCTTCAGTACCCTGCTTAAGAGTAATCCTTCCAGAAGGGCTGCCCCAGGCTGGATTAAGATGTGTGCTACGGTAGTTCTTTATCAGAATTATTATAACATATATTATAGTGTATAACTGTATATATTACATATTATCTATTATCTCATATAGTGTATTTTTATTTTAGTAGGGACTATGTCACTAATTTGTTTCCTCATCATGCTGCACAAAGTCTGAAACATGGAAAGCATTAAAAATTGTAGAATGAATGTGAAATCTGTTTTTATTATTGGATCTTCAAGAATGGTAGGACTTCTACAACTAAAGGTGACAGGGAGGGAAATCTGAGAAAGAATAATATGTATAAAAACACAAGACATATTAGAGGAATGAAAAAAAGATAAAATTTCTAAAACAGGGAAGAAGTAGAGAGTAATAGGAGATAGGATTGAAATGTTGGTAAGGGAAGCTTGTGAAAGACTTTAAACTCAAGAGTGAGATATTTGGCCTCCAAAATCTCCCTCATTGCTCCTTTCCCATGCACCTCCATCTCCTCCACCCTTCACTGAATGATAGTTTGAGATAAATCACAGGAGTTGATGAAACATCCAAAGAGCTTAATGGGCGTAGAAAAGAGCAAGTGAAAACTTTTAGGAGTGGCCATATTTAGGAAGTGAGGAGAGGCAGACAAATCAATGAAGACAGAAAGGAGGAGTAGTCAAGATTGACTGAGTCAGGAAATTGCAATGAGATACAAGCTGAAAAGTTCTAAGAAGGAAAAGGGGCAAATATACCAAATCGGCCGAAGTGATGAGGAGAATGAAACCTGAGGAAAGGTTACTGAATGCGGTAACTCAGAGATTTATTACTGACTGATACATGAGGCAATTCAGTAGAACAGCCAAAGCACAAGACAGATGAGAGGGGCCTCCAGAAGGGGCAGGGAAAGGAAATCAGACAGGGATGTAACCCACTGGGAGATTACCTCTACGTGCTGGCAGAGGGAATTTGATAGTATATGGTATATATTATGAAGGGAATTTTATGCTGTTCCAGGTCCCATGTATATGCTGATAAGTGTGCATTTTATGTGTTGTCAGAAGTTTAAAGGTTTGGAGATGGAAACTTCTTACTCCATTTACAATCTCATTGTTCTCTATCTTTTATAAGCAAAAATGAGAAAAGCTCTCATATTCACATTCATTCATTCTACAAACAGATCATTAGCCAGGAAAAAAAGAAGTAAAGAAGGAAGGACGAAAAGGAGGGAGGAAGGAAGGAAGGGAGGAAAGGAGGAAGGGAGTGAGAGTGAGAGTGAATAAAAGAGAGACTGCTTTGTTTCAGTTCATTCTATTTCTTCCAAGAACCAGGAGCCCAAACCAATTTACAGTTAACCTTTCAATTTTCCTACCATCTGGAAGAAGGAATGCCATTTTGGCACGAGCTGAGTCTGGATGCTTTCCAGACAGATTCTCAATACAAACCCACTGTCTGTGCTCACAATCAGTTTACTATTTGATATGATATGAAAAACCCACAAAGTAAAACTACCACTTTGGGGAGCCCCTGATTGACTTCAGTAGGCAGCTTTGAGCTGTAAAATAGTGCTTCTGCTTTAACACTTGGACACTCACTCTGTGTGAATTGGTTAATTCTTCCCCAAGCAATCGTCTCCACATTCACATTTTCTAGATAATTACTTCTGATACCCAATTCACTTTGTTTTTTTTTTTAATTTTTTTTATTGTGGTAGCATTGGTTTATCACATTGTATAAATTTCAGGTGTACATCATTATACTTCTATTTCTGCATAGATTATATCATGTTCACCACCCAAATACTAATTACAATCCATCACCACACACTTGTGTCTAATCATCACTTTCGCCCTCCCCTCTCCCCCCTTCCCCTCTGGTAACCACCAATCCAATCTCTGTCTCTATGTGTTTGTTTGTTTTTGTTTTTATCTTCTACTTATGAGTGAGATCATATGGTATTTGACCTTCTCCCTCTGACTTATTTCACTTTGCGTAGTACCCTCAATGTCTATCCACGTTGTCACAAATGGCTGGATTTCATCATTTCTTAAGTCTGAGTAGTATTCCATTGTGTATATATACCACATCTTCTTCATCCACTCATCCCTTGATGGGCACTTAACTTGCTTCCAAGTCTTGGCTATTGTGATAATGCTGCAGCGGACACGGGTGCATGTATCTTTACGCATTGGTGTTTTCATGTTCTTTGGATAAATACCCAGCAGTGGAATAGCTGGATCGTATGGTAGTTCTATCCTTAATTTTTTGAGGAATCTCCATACTGTTTTCCATAGTGGCTGCACCAGTTTGCACTCCCACCAGCAGTGTATGAGAGTTCCCTTCTCTCCACATCCTCTCCAATACATGTTGTTTCTTGTCTTGTTAATTATAGCTATTCTGATGGGCGTGAGGTGATATCTCATTGTAGTTTTGATTTGCATTTCTCTGATAGTTAATGATGTCGAACAACTTTTCACGTGCCTGTTGGCCATCTGTATATCTTCTTTGGAGAAATGTCTGTTCAGGTCTTTTGCCCATTTTTTAATTGGGTTGTTAGTTTTTTGTTGTTGAGATGTGTGAGTTCTTTATATATTTTGGAGATTAATCCCTTATCAGATGTATGGTTTGCAAATATCTTCTCCCAATTGTTAGGTTGTCTTTTTGTTTTGTTGATGGTTTCCTTTGCTGTGCAGAAGCTTTTTAGTTTGATGTAGTCCCATTTGTTTATTTTTTCTATTGTTTCTCTTGCCCGGTCAGACATGGTGCTTGAAAATATGTTGCTAAGACTGATGTCGAAGAGTGTACTTCCTATGTTTTCTTCTAGAAGTTTCATGGTTTCAGGTCTTACATTCTAGTCTTTAATCCATTTTGAGTTAATTTTTGTATATGGTGTAAGGTAATGGTCTACTTTCATTTTTTGTGTGTGGGGCTATCCAGTTTTCCCCTCACCATTTGTTGAAGAGACTGTCCTTTCTCCATTGTATGTTCTTGGCTCCTTTGTTGAAAATTAGCTGTCCATAGATGTGTGGGTTTATTCCTGGGCTCTCTATTCTGTTCCATTGATCTCTGTGTCTGTTTTTGTGCCAGTACCACGTTGTTTTGCTTACTATAGCTTTGTAGTATATTTTGAAATCAGGGAGTATGATACCTCCAGCTTTGTTCTTTTTTCAGGATTCCTTTAGCTATT
Source organism: Diceros bicornis minor (assembly GCF_020826845.1). Lineage (NCBI taxonomy): Eukaryota > Metazoa > Chordata > Mammalia > Perissodactyla > Rhinocerotidae > Diceros > Diceros bicornis. The sequence goes on along the minus strand of NC_080743.1, from coordinate 19,059,227 downwards.
GGGGGTCTTTTGTTGTTCCATATAAATTTTAGGATTCTTTGTTTTATTTCTGTGAAAAATGTTGTTGGAACTTTGATAGGAATTGCATTGACTCTATAGATTGCTTTAGGAAGTATGGACATCTTAACTATGTTAATTCTTCCAATCCAAGAGCACGGAATATCTTTCCATTTCTTTGTGTCTTCTTCAATTTCTTTCAGCAGTGCTTTATAGTTTTCAGTGTACAGATCTTTCACCTTTAAGTTTATTCCTAGGTATTTTATTCTTTTTGTTGCAATTGTAAATGGAATTCTATTCTTAATTTCTCTTTCTGCTGCTTTGTTGTTAGTGTATAGAAAAGCAACGGATTTTTGTGTGTTGATTTTGTATCCTGCAATTTTATCATATTAATTTATTACTTCTAAAAGTTTTTTGGTGGATTCTTTAGGGTTTTCTACATATAAAATCATGTCATCTGAAAATTGTGATAGTTTCACTTCTTCCTTTTCAATTTGGATCCCTTTTATTTCTTTTTCTTGATTGATTGCTCTTTGGCTAGGACTTCCAATACTACGTTAAACAGGAGTGGTGAGAGTGGGCATCCTTGTCTGGTTCTTGTTCTTAGAGGGATACTTTTCAGTTTTTCACCATTGAAGATGATATTCTTGGAGACACCACTTAGAATTCTATGATTTTAGAGTTAGAAAGGACCAGATAGAACACATGTCCCAACCTCCTCATTAACAGATAAAAACCCAAGACTCCAAAAACAAACTCAAGGTAAGACAGCTACTGAGTTTCTAAGAAAGGACTAGCATTCACATGTTCTGACTTCAGTTCCAGGGCTCTGCCCCATTCACACTATTCAGTGTGTGTTGGTGATTGCCAGCCCTTCTTACCACTCATCTGTATTTCTAGTCTTGGTTTTGCCATTAATCATTTTTTCAACCATGAGCACACTACTTATAGCCCTCAGTTATCTCATGTATAAAATAAATGAATTGAATTAGATATCCATATTTCAGTCTAGGGGTCTAGTGGCTAAGATTCAGAGCTCTCACTGCACCACCCAGGTTCGCTTCACCTTTAGGGAACCACATCATCCATCTGTCGGTTGTCATACTGTGGTGGCTGCATGTTGCTGTGATGCTGAAAGCTGTACCACTGGTATTTCAAAGACCAGCAGGGTCACCTATAGTGGACAGGTTTCAGCACAGCTTCCAGACTAAGATAGACTAGGAAGGACCTGGCCACCTACTTCCAAAAATATTGGCCATGAAAATCCTATGAATAGCAGCAGAGCATTGTCTGATAGAGCACTGGAAGGTGAGAGGGTGGTGCAAAAAGACCGGGCAGGGCTCTGCTCTTCTGTACACAGGGCCTTAGGAGTCAGAATCAACTCAACAGCACTAACAAGTTCAGTCTAGTTAAGAGATAGTATGAATGCTATGACTATTGTAAGGGATGAAGAACTATTCCTCTATCGTCTAGGTTCTTCTGGCTGGTCTAAGAATTAAATTGACATGAGACAGAATAACAGAAGAAAATCAAACTGTTTAATAACATGTATACATGGTAGAAACCCAGGAAAAATGAATAACTCTCTAAAATGGCAGAAGACACCACCTTAAATATCATCTTTAGCTAAAGACAAAGAAGATGTTGGAGTTAGTGGTTTGGAACTTCAAAGGGGAGGAAGGCAATTTACCTGGAGATGGAAAAGCAAACGTTTGGTAAACAAGTGTTTGCTGGGCCCTCAATAGACAATGTGACTAGAGAAAGAACTTTGATAAAAATGGGCCTAGCAAGGCTCCTCCCAGTCTACCATGCCTAGAGTTATCTATGGTGAGAGCTCCTTCCCGGGACAGGCCTTCTATCTTAAATTCTTTTGGGCAGTTAGGGGAAAGGTCAAAGTTTCTTTCTGACTCTTTTGTTCTTAAAAATAATCAAACCCAGGGGCCAGCCCAGTGCATAGCAGTTAAGTTCCTGCACTCCGCTTCAGCAGCCTGGGGTTTGCAGGTTTGGATCCCGGGTGTGGACCTACACACTGCTTGTCAAGCCATGCTGTGGCAGGCATCCCATGTAAAGTAGAGGAAGATGGGCACAGATGTTAGCCCAGGGCCAATCTTCCTCAGCAAAAAGAGGAGGATTGGCGACAGATGTTAGCTCAGGGCTAATCTTCCTCACCAAAAAAAGTAAATAAATAATCAAGCCCAAGAGACACATTTTGGGTGACAAACTCTGATCCACCACACCATCATGAAACCAATTGTCTTATTCATAGGTCTTTCTATTTAATGTAACAGAAACCCTATCAAGCAGCATAACTAAAAAGGTAGATTTATTATAGGGATACAAGGTTATTTCACAGATCCCAAGGTAAAGAAGTACAGGGGGCTTCACCAGGAACTAGACTATAAACTGAGACTCTAACAAGTTTATAATTGATGTCTTCTGTGTCTCTGAGGGGCCCATGCATTCTTATGCCTGCTAATCTCTCAATATCAGCTTTATATTTTTTCCCTTCAGATCAGTTCTCACTGTTTTGCCAGGCACGGAACACAGCTGTCCAGAGGGTGAGCCTTCTCACTAGTTCAAATACTACCAGAGCCTAACGAGCATCTCTGAATTCCAATTCTAAGTGTTCTTTCAATCAAATCTGGTTGATCCAGTCTGGGTCAGATGTCTACCCAGCTCAATAAGCTGGGGTCAGTATGACAAGGCCAGAATCCACTCCATCTTCAGAGAAGGGCAATTGAGTCTAGGCAAGGCCCACAAAAGAGTGCCATATGTTCAGGGCTACTAGAATCCGTTGTGACTTGATTGACATGATGACAATGATTCTGCAGCTAAATCAAGGATGCTGTGAGCAGAAAGCCCAGTATGAATGTTTTATTCTCTCTGGGTTTGACCATCATCTACAACAATAATATAGATAGATATTTACTTTACTTAGCTATTTCAGATTGTCTATATCTGAAGGATTCTGTATTTGGGTCTTGAAAAAGGCCCACATATAAAAGAAAAGTAAATTCAAGTTAACAGTTTGAAATGAAAATAAAATACAGAGCCAGGAAGTAAAGAAGCAACAAAAATCTCTCCAGAGAGAAGAGTAAACCCATAGCAACAACTAAAGGAATCCCACAAAAGAGAGTAGTCTCCAGACAGGAGAAGAAGTGTAGCGATTCCTGTGGGAGGGCCTTGGTTTAAAGGGATTAAGGTAAATATTTAGGATAAAAAAAGAATCAACTAGGACAAGACAGCAAGGAATTCAGTGTGATTTCTCTTTGAACAGGAACTGGTTTGTTATTATAATGAAACAAGCCCCCCGCTGGCACCTTTTCCATGACTTGTTTCCAATCCTATTGAGATTTCTACCCTTCAAAAGAAAGGATGTGGATTATTAGACTCTTGGCAGGGGGTACAGAAAAGTCTATGTTGTTCTGGGTCCAACCCAGCAGTGGCGGATTAAGGTGTGATTGAACGGCTTGGCCATGTCAGCCCCACACTGGAGGACAACCTCCAGATCAGTCAGGATCTTCAACAAGGCAGTTTCCCCAGAAGAATTCCCCTCTGTTGCTTCCATTTCTTCTCTAAATTTTTTTATTCACCTCCTTGAATTCCACTGGTAAGCTTTACCAATCTGCCACCAGGCTATGTTTCTTCAAATATTATGTTTTTAAAAGTCGTCAAAGTGGGGAGAAGAATATCTTTTATTACTTTTGAAGAAACACAATGTTGGGGCATCTTTGTTTCATCATTGTACGTCTTGAATTGTTTGAGTCAATCTGCTTTAATCAGTTTGAATCAGACTGTGCCAGAGAGCTGTTCTTATGGCAATTTAATTTGCTATTTCTCAAAACAGGAGAATGGCATGTTTCCATCTTCTGTTGTTTTACATGAGAGACTTCCGAAATATTATTTTACGAATAAAGAGAACACCAAAATCTTAAATTCTTGTAACTTTAATTGGAAAAAATTTAGAAAGGTATCTTCAGTACTATCTATATAAACTTATATTCATGTGGATATGTGTCATATATAATATATGCTGTCACTATATCTTTGTCAGAGACAAAGGCAAACAACCTGAATAATTGTCAAATTCATAGACCATATTTAATTTAACATCCATATCCATGGATAGTGGGCATAATCAAGGCAAGACCTCTCAAACAAGCTTTTAAGGACTTTTCTCCCTAACTTAGAAGGCTTTTACCTGCCTTTTTTATACTATTACTAACCATTAGTAAATAAAACTGAATGGACCCTTTCAGTTGTAAATGGCACTAAAAAAAGCAAAAGACGCTTCTTAAACACATTATGCTTATGAATACAGGTAGAAATACAACTCTGGTTTGTCACTTTAGTGATCAAATCTCCCTTCCGTGGATCAACATTAGCCATTTTCAGTACTCACATGTCATGGCTATTATGTAGAAATGGACCCATTTGCCGATCAGCATCTTTTATCTATGGAAGAACTTGGGAGTGCTTACCAAAATGTAAAGACTTCCAAAACTCTTAGGATTGTTTTCTCTAATTTTAGATGAACAGGGCAAAGAACTCATGCTCTAACAAAAAATTGTTTGCTGCCCTTTTCTGCTTTTCTGGATTATCAAGCCCGTGTTTTGAACAATCACTATGGGAGCCTAACTAATGTCTCTGAATCCCAATTCCAAATGTCTTCTCCATCAAATCTGATTGGTCCAGCCTGGTCAGATTTCTACCCAGCTCAATAAGCTGAGGCCAGTCGGGGAAGGCCAGAATTCACTCCATCTTCAGAGAAGGGTGATCTGATCTAAGTAGATGTAATTGGGCATTAGATCTCTAGAGACCTCTCTAATTTGGGATGGGTTTACGTCAGTCTACACTGGGAAACTTCCTTCCCTTTAACACTAAAAAGAGAATAAGAAATTTTAGAGTAGTAGTTTTCAAACTATTCCTTGCATTCCCACATTCCAGTTTTGAAAGTTGAGAGATTTAGAGGGTTCATTGTTTTAATAAAGAAACACAGAGAAACAAAATAAAAATCAAATTGATAGCAAAAAAGCAGAATGAATGAAAGTTTTAAAAGACACACCTAATAGTAATTCACCTAATATATGACTACCAAAAAAAGTAGCAACTGAAAATCATCACCAAATCAAGACGCTCTGAAGATGAAGCATCCTTCTCCAATACTGTAGGAGTTTCATGTACTTGCACAGAATAAGAGCTTTGCAAAGTTATCAAGGATCGTATGGCAGCCACACCTCTTACGGGAACATTGAACAGGAGTGATCAGTGTTCTAGTAACATGCTACTTTGACTTAAGTATACTAAATTTTGGTAGCCCTTAAAAACTCAATACTTTGCTACTAAATAGCCCAATCTCCTTAGGAATAAAAATGTATGTAATAGCAAGTCATTTGGTACAAGAACTAAACAAATGACTTGCTGTTTTTCTTGTTCCGTGCAGTTGGGAAGATAACTGCGGCCTACCAGGATCTTAAGGATGGTATGGAGGAGAACACCGCTCCAGAGACGCAGTTCTGTAACTAATTTCATACCTGACAATCGAGAACTAAGTCAAGTCTTGGCTAGTTTCCTTGAGTGATAGATTTTGTGTGGCCCCATCCTCTGCCCATGGATAAGAAAGAAGGAAAAGCAAGAAAGTGGAATTATGAATTTTTACTCTCCCTCTTTTAAAGTCTCTCCTTCCTGCTCATATATCTTCCCTCTTCTTAGCCAAGGACAATAAATATAGAAGGAAAAAAAAACCTTTGATTGTTTATTCATTGATTTTCTGTGTATACCTACCTATCATGTCATGGGAAAGTTTTAGGAATGGCTTTTATCTTTATATGGAGCATGGTACGCAATTTGTGTATCTTTGTTTGTTTTTGTTTTATTTTTCCTTTTAGATGCTAAATTCCATGTATGTCAAGAAGTGCCTTTGCCTCAGTCAGCAGAATTAGACTACTTTTAAATTTTCTGGATTTTTGCTGATGACTAAAGACAAAATTTGCACTTCCGACACACTCCAAAATATTAGTCCTCAGTAAAGCCTTCTGAAATTCAGCTAATTATCAAAAGTGATACTACTCCCCCAAATTAATACATAGTCAATAAAGGCTTCTGAAATTCTACCAATACCTAAAATGATGGGAATGTTCCAGACCAGTGCTCTTTTCTTAAGTAGTTTGATTATCTTCTCAATCCTTGGCCAAGAATGGAGAAAGACACAAATTTACAAATCCACTTGGGGAAAAAATAATTCCTAGGAATTGAAGACAAAAATGTTAACCAATGATTAACTGCTCATATAGAAATGATTATTGGCTGCATTGACAAATGCAGTTATTTGTAACTTATTAGTTGCAGTTATTTTTCATGGTATTCCATCCAGTGTATTCAACTTTTTGGTTTTATGTGTTACCATGAGAGTTAGGAAATATTCTTAGGAATCTCATCAATTAATGATCAATGACAAATAAAGATCAATCTTCAATTACGCAGTTCTTAAATTAAAACTATGCAATTAAACTAGTGGTAAATCAGAATTCTATGCAGAAAAATAGTCATTTTACATATAACTTTTCAGAAAGTAATCCATTACTTCTGCTTTTGAATAGACTAGATCTTTTGGATGATACTTGGACTGTGTTGTTTGAAAACACAGTCTTGCTCTGGAACCATGAATTAAACTGTTCTCTCTCTCTTTCTCTCTCTCTCTCTCTCTCTCTCGTTCTTGCTCTCATTCTTGTTTTCTCTCTCCTTTAGCTACCATGTACTGAGTGTTTACTATTTGTAAGATATTGCATTTCACACTGAATATAATATCTAGTTTAATTCTCACAGTACCTCCTCAGGTAATCATTATCATCCTCATATTTAAAATGAGACAATTAATACTTAAACTAGTAGGATCACATTCTTCTACCATACAGAAAAATTGGCATCAAAATCTATGCTGTCTGTCTCTAAAATTGTGTTCTTAACTACAGAGCAGCTTTTCTCAGGAGTGACAAAAGTGAATCCCTTGCCTTTGCCTGCAGAAAAATAAAAATGTCCCAAAGGCTAAAGACTTATGCTTTAAATTTATGTAGGAAGGAGAACTACATTTCTTTTCTTTCCCTTAAAGGAGGTTTGGGGGCATGACATGAAACTGACAACCAAAGAAGAAGTAAATATTGATAATATCCCGGGTGGTTGAATGGGCTTCTAATTTTTTATTACTATTCAGGAAGTGTCACTCAAACCAGGTTCCTTTATTGCAGCGGTACTGTGGATCACTGTCATAAATTTTCTGTTTGTACAATTTTCCCTCTCATATTGTCAAGTATCTCATGGTTTTATTAGTGGCTTGCCTGTAATTAGATTCCAGGTACAGATACACACTCATCTTTCCAGTCAGGAAATCAGAAAGACTATCACTTGTCTTCTGCTATTCCAGTGAATTCAGTTTGGGATATAAGATACATAGTGGTAATTTCATTTGTGGGTTGCACAATACCCAGTGACAATGGACTCTGCTCTCCTTATGTTTCCATAATCTCCCTTCATTTGGGATTTTGCTCCACCTGAACACTTAACGTTTTCAAGTGATAATTTCTCTCATATTTTGGAAACTATACAAATTAAAATCAGACAGAAAAAGAAATATGTAAGTGTAGCAGTTTCATTTGGGTCTTCAATATTCTTAAGTATCTCAAAGTATTCCTTTTATCTTTTTTGTAATTCCTGGCATCAGGAGAAGGATTTAATTTTAAATAAAGCATCCTTCCCATGAATAAAATTCCTAGAGACTACTTACTGTTTTCTTTTTCTGAAATCCACAGGTTAATGACATTTATTTCTTTTTATTTGTAGTTTTGCTGGCTGGGTATGCACTAAACAGTACAGTTGGTGGTGACACATGCTTACTTTCTTCCTTACACCCAAATGAAACTTTCAAATGATGTGACTTTGGTTTAGATAATTTTGAAAAATCTGTCAGTGAATCTGATATTGTCACATTTATGAACACACTGTTCTCAGGGGCTGTCAAACATAAAGAGCAAAGAAGCCTGGATAAACCTATTTTACCACAAGAAAGGCCAGTAACACCATTATAATCTATCAAATTATGAAGTAGCGTCTTTTACCTATCTAAGAAAACATGGAGCTTCCTTTTTTTTTCTGTCTGTCCAGAGACTCACAATTCATGACACATATGCACTGCAGAACAAATTAAGGCAAAAAAGATGCTCAGATATTAATGGAAATCGCCCATTTTCTTTTGATTAATTAAAAGGGTTTTAGGAGAAAACTAATAATGGTCCACAGGGAAGAAAAGGCCATTAAAGTCATGGAATATATATTAGCAATTATCCTATTTTATTTACAACCCATTTTTCTGCTGAAAACAGAAATGCATAAAATATATAAATTGTCATAAAATAATAAACGTATGTAAAATTCATGAACACCTGAAAATAGATTGGGAATATAATGATATTGTTAAGAATTAAAATAATTTACTATTTTTCAGCTACCAAAATATATGAGATGAGCTTTCAAATAACGTTATATAAGTAAAGTAGGATCGTAATTGAATGCAGCCTTAATTAGACGCTCCTCATTTTGATCTTCATTTAAACATCTTCTAATTCCCTTTTACAGATTAGAAATTGGTGTAAGGCTATAATCAACCAGACAAATTCTGGGTGCCTATTACTTCACAGAGGATGGAATATCAAGACGTATTCCTGCAAGTGAACATATAAGCTTTGAACTTCAACAAATATTAATTGTATTAGTTTTGTTGTAGGTTTGCTCTGGGTGCACACTGACCCGTTCACTTAAAAAAGGAATAATCCCAAGAAATCTGGATTTTTCAGTGCTTGATCTGGAATTTGGGTTACACTATAGGGAAATTCCTGGTTGGAGTCCCAGGGTTCCAAACTAAAGAATCACAGCGTTGTGCATTTGAACACTGATGTTGACTTTAGTAGACCCAGAGGGCAAGCCCGGTGTTAAAACTAAAAATGTTTTCCTGAAATAAAGACCTGCTCTGAAATAAACCCAAATGTAGATACTAATTATTAAATTTATTGAGCAACTTTAGTGCAAAGCACACTTTCTGACTACAGAAAAAAGATGTGTTTAAAACAATTAAACTTTGTTTTAAGCTTAATTAAAGGAACATAAACTATTTATGAAAGGTAGGTGGCATGAGTGTAGTGGGGAAAGCTTGATCCATGAAAAGCTTGATCTTAAATTCTGAGTTGTAAATTTCTTCACTTTATTCCTCAGTTTTTTCCTCTATAAAATGGGAGTGAAAAAAATATACTTCATAAGGTTATTCTGATGATTAAATGAGAATTTATGAGACATCTGGCAGATGGTGAGTTTTCAATTGATTGCAGCCATTAAACACATTTAAAACATTTTGTGGTATATTAGATGTACTTGACAAAGACTAGATTCCTTTCTCCTAACACTGTGCCTCAATTTGATAACTGCCAAAATAATGGTTCAGAAAATAAATTTCATAGGAATTCATTGAGGATTAGGACAACAACAAAGTCTTCACAGATAATGCAGGGCTTAAATAAGCATATGGGAGAAGACAGATGAGGAAAGCAAATGTATAGAGGAAGGAATTATTTGTATGTTTGAAAAATAATAAATGGAAAATTAGTCAAACTAGAGGCAAAATAGTGTGAAATGGAGTAGAGAATATTAAGACTGAAGAAGAAGCGGTTGGAGAAATTTCTAGTTTTTCAGGAACATCACATAGAATGAGGATGGCATTTTAACCAAGTAGAAAATATTTAAAGAAAAGTGCTCTCAAGTGTTTATAATAAGAGAGTTAAAAAAGGGAGCTTTTCAGCAATGAACATTACATGAGTTACAGCAAGTTGCACTTTGACCATCTGCCCCTATAAAATAAATATTTGTTGCTGTGACAAGCAAGACTCAAATCTTAGTGGCTTAGTACAATAAAGTTCATTTTTGGTTCACATAAATTACATGTTCCTGGTCAGTGAACAGCCTTCTGTATTGTCAATCATGGAGTCAGACTCCTTCTATGTTATAGTTTTGCCCTCCTCTGGATCCATAGGGCACTCTCTACTCAGCAAAAGAACAGGGAAAGAAAGAGAGGAGGATTACCAAATGAGGTTTTAATTGGTTAGGCCTGGAAGTGGTGCCCATCGTTTTTGTCTAAACTCCATTGCCGGAATTCAATCACATGGGCCTCATCCAATGGAAAGGGAGGCTGGAAAGGAAAAAAAAACTGTTTTATTTTTTAAAAACTCATAGTAATGTGCCGTATCATCTAAGATGTTTATCTGTTCAGGCTGGAATTTATAGCACTCAACTTTTGATAAATGTATCATATGAGCAAGAAGAGATGAAAACTGACATCAGTATTATTAATCACGGTATTTAGAATTGATTTATCAGCCTCATAAGAAAACAGTACAGTTTTCATTTTTTTTATCAAGTAGACCTAAATCAAGATGGGTGACTAGGTGGATTCTAAACTATATAAAATTTAAGAAAATATTCAAATTATTTAGAGTGTCTGAATGTTTTGATACTGAGAACTATTTCAATATTTCATTGTGTTATATGTAATCTTTCCAAATACCCATATACTCTTTGTAAATTTCACATGTTAATTACTGGAAGAATATTTGTTGCTAAATATTAAAGAGTAAGTATCATGAGGTATCCAGATGTAAGGTATTGTAAAATTTAAAAATGCACCTGAAATACAGAAGAAAATTTCTTAATTACACAAAAGTATTACATAAGAAGTATTACATATAAATCAGTTTATAAAAAAGTATAACAACCAAGAAAGTGCATAATAAAATTCCTGGCTACTAATTTAAATAGTAGATATAGTGTCCAATGATGCTGCTATTGGCTGAATTGTGCACCCCCAAGATTCATATGTTGAAGCCCGAACCCCCAGTACCTCAGAATGTGACTGTATTTGGAACTCGGGTCTTTAAAGATTTAATCAAGTTAAAATGAGCCATGAGAATGGATTCTAATTCAATCTGACTAGTGTCTTTATAAGAAGTGGAAATTTAGACACACCAAGAAAGATTGCACACAGAGGAAAACATATGCACACAGAGGAAAAACCATGTGAGGCCACAGTGAAAAGAAATTTAAAAAATATATATTCATAAAAGAAGATTTTAATACACCTCTCAATACTTGATAAAACAAGCAGACAAAAATCAAAGAGGATATAGAAATTTGCACAACATGATTCACAAATGATATAACTATTGTATATGGAAGAGTGCATCCTAAAACTGCAGAGCATTTCCAAAATTGACCATATGCAGGGGCATAAAGCAAGTTCAACACATTTCAAAGTGTTGAAATTATACATTGCTTATTTTTGGAATGCAGTGGCATTAAGCCAGAAATCAATAACAAAAGGATAACTAGCAAATCCCCAAATGTTTGGAAATTAAGCACTACACTTCTAAATAATTCATGGGTAAAGAAGAAATTTCAATGAAAGTTATGAACATTTTTAACTAAATGAACATCAAAATTAATTTAGACCTTAAATATACATATTGAAAGAGAAGAATGGGTTGATAAATTATACATGTATTCACCTCAAGAAGTTAGAGGAAAAGCAGTTAACTAAACCCAAAGATAGTAAAAAGAAGGAAATATAGAAAAAAGGGAAAATTAATCAAATAGAAAAAAAAAACCCTCAAAAGAGAAAAAGCAATGAAGCCAAATTAGGTTCTTTGAAAGGGCACATAGGAGTAGCAAAACTCTAGCAAAAGGGAAAATATAAATAAATAAACAAACATGAATAATAAATATCAGGAAGGAGTAGACATCAATACAGAATTTACAGAGATCAAACGGATAATAAGAAGCTATTATAAACAACTATAAGCCAACATATATAAAAATTTGGATGAAAAGACAGATAACTATGAAACCTAACTTAGCAAAACTGATAAGAAAAAACAAAATATTCTGAATATTCTTGTATGTATTAAAGACATTAAACTTGGACTGAAAAACTTTGCCTCCTTAGTCATGAGAGAAATGCAAATCAAAACCAAAAATTTTGCTATACACACCCAGCAGAACTGCTAAGGTTAAAAAGATAAATAATAATAAACATTGCCTTGATACGAAGCTAGTGGAACTTCCATATACTACCGGGAGTAAAAATTTTTGCAACCACTTTGCCACATTAAAAAAATAGGGATCAATCTCACACATAACATTGAATAAAAGAAATGTAACATGAAACAGTTCATACTATGTGATTCTACTTATTTTGTGTTCAAAAATAGGCAAAACTAATCTATGTCACCTTTGGTGTAGAAAAGAGAAGATGCTGGTTAGGAGGGCATATGTAAGGGGCTTTTAGGACTCATGTAATGTTCAGTGTATTTATCTCATTGGTTAAATATGTTCACTTTTATCAAGCTAATTACCTTTTTAGTGTGTGTACTTCAAGAAAATGTCCATAAAATAATAACATTAGATATGATAGTTATTTCACATATGTTGAATTCCATTACAAAATTCTCTTGTCCCTTCATTATAAGACAAACAAGTTATAATTACCTGGAGAGAATAGGTCATTGTGAATTAATCACGAACAAATGAAGCAATGAAATGCCCAGAATGATAACAAAAACAACAGGTCAGAATTTCAGCTGAAGAAAGGTTATTCCAAGTTTATTCCAGAATCAGAAAAAATATATATTTGTTACAGAAACAGGGAAGAATAATCAAATCTAAGGCAAATATTGAAGAAGGCATTTTGCACAACTGTAACATAAAAACTGTGAAGAGTTTGATTCTTCTAAAAGACAGGAAGACTAGAACTTGTGAATTTAAAAGAATCAATTGAGACGTTGTTCTTGCTAATTAACAAGGAAGTGTTAATGTGGCATTTAACACTTAGACTTTAACTACTGAACAGATGAAAATAAACTAAGAAAGACTGACCCTAAACTGCAAAAAGGCCTTAGGAAACCTGTACCTGCAGTAATTTATAGCACTGCCACTTTCCCCACCTAGGCAACTTAATCTTCCCCACTTTCAACCCCAAGCTCTGGTCTCATTTAGCTATTTACACTGCGGCCAGATCCAGGAAGCAAGTATTGATTAATCCAGTCTAATAATAAATGAAAGGTACATCCTCCTTGTTAGTAATTAGGCACAGAAAAGATTGTGTTGCCTAATTTTTGCCAACGAGAGTGCTCCATGGAAAGGTAGCTCTGAAAGAGACAGGGAAGGTTAGCCTTTTATTTTTCCCCCTGACTCTGAGCACTGTTGTGCCCTGAGGTGCTACAACACGCTTGCTCCACGAGAGGGGATAATCTATATTTCTGAAAAGAGAGGATAGTGTTATAGCTGAAACACAACATTAGCCAGCCACAGAGGCATCCTGCCATCCCTTACTGCAAGATAATACATCTTCTAATTGTTTAAACCGGTGATTCTCAAAGTATCGTCCCCAGATCAGCAACATCCACATTCCCGGGGAACTTGTCAGAAATGCAAATTCCCAGATACTACCCCAACCTACTGAATCAGAAACTCTGGGCAAGTGATCTTGATGGCCCCTTAAAGTTTGAGAACCCCTGGTTTAAGTCATTTTGAGTTGAATTTTCTGCTACTTGTGGCCAAAACTTTTATTTGATACAACACAGAGTAGCAAGTAAGATAAAAGTAAATGGTGATATGAGAAAAGAGATATAAAGAAAAATTGTGAAGAGTAGTGGTTAAGATAAATCTAGGATGGGGCCGGCCTGGTGGCGCAACCGGTTAAGTGCACCCGCTCCGCTGTGGCGACCCGGGGTTCGCCGGTTCAGATCCCGAGCGCGCACCGACACACCGCTTGTCAAGCCATGCTGTGGCGGTGTCCCATATAAAGTGGAGGAAGATGGGCGTGGATGTTAGCCCAGGGCCAGTCTTCCTCAGCAAAAAAAAGAAGAGGATTGGCAGATGTTAGCACAAGGCTGATCTTCCTCACAAAATAAAAAAAAAGATAAATCTAGGACCTGGTGAATCTTCTTGTGTGTAAATTATACCTCATACACACACAAAAGATTGAGTTTATTCCTCAAAGTATATGTTACATACCTTAAGCACCTCTGAATCTGATAGCAGATTCATAAGCTACAAATACCTCAGGGTCTCAGCATCATCCTTGTTGATGATTCTTTTTTTTTTTTAATGTGGAACACTTCATGAATTTGCATGTCATCCTTCCACAGGGGCCATGCTAATCTTCTCTGTATTGTGCCAATTTTAGTATATGCGCTGCTGAAGCAAGCCCTGTCGATTCTTTATATTAGTTGAGGTCCACGAAATTTATTGTAGCCCTCCAATATGAAAAAGTCAAGAAACAGAGTACTTATAGCCCTGCTTCTATCTCCTCTTAGAAATCATGGAAAAACAATGAGCATAACTGAAGAAATACAATTACAAATAGTTTTTACCTTTCCAAAATTACAGGACACTCTAACCCTAAATTTCAATATTTGCTGAAGAATTGTCAAATGTAGCAAAAGAGCAGACAAGTGTGAGAAAGGAGCCAGTGAGAAAGCCTGCAGATCCCAAACAAAGCCAGCAGGGCATAGTTATCCTTAAGTAGGGATTCTATCTGAGGAGCAAAGCGATGATCTTTTTTGTTTAAAATCTTTTCTGTTTAAACAAAGGAAATGGAACACCCAGGCTGGAGGGAAAATGCCATATGGGACCATGATGTATCAGGAATTCCACAAGGAAACACACAAACATAGTTGGCATGATTGGAGAGACTGGAGACAGGTTGGAGAAGAGAAACTTGGGGTTTTGGGGCCTCCTGTAGCTGTTGATCTTTATTGGCTCTGGAGAAGTCATGATTAAAGCAAATCTCTCACACACCCAACATGGCGTCTTGGGTTTCCTTGTGTACCATGATGAATTTTTACTAGCCCAGAGGACTGCCATGATCTCTTTCTCACACAAACTGTCTGCAAAAAAAATAAGATGAGAAAGACCTCATCTTATTAAAACAATCAAATTGAACCAGTACAAGATCTTCTCCAAAATACTAGAAAGTAATAAATGAGGGCTAGAAACAACAACCAAAAACATCGCAAACAATTACAATGCCAAACAGGTTTTAAAAACTAATAAAATAGCCAAAGAGTTCAACGTCAATACATAGGGCTTAAGGAAAATATATAATGGGTACAGAGAAATAGGAGCAGAGAGAGTTCAGAAAAGAAGTTGAGTAGAAAAACAAAAAAATTGTTGAAGCTTTACTAATGGCAATGCAAAGGAAAACATTCTGTTAAAAAGACAAAACAAGTAAATGGACGTCAAGATTGAGAAAAAATGCATAATATGCATAGAATGAATTAGTTTTAAAAGCAGTAGCAACAGTTGGAATGGAAAAATATTCAAATATGTAATTCAAGAATGTTTTCTAGAAATATAAGACTAACCTACAGAGTAAAAGGGTATACACTGTCCAGGAAAAAATGGATACAGAATGATCAACAGTGAAACATAGATGGGTAGAGTTGTTGGTTTTCTAAATCAAAACAAAACAAAAACCTTTGTTGGACCTCAAGTCAAAAAGATAATCAGGAAACTGTGGATGCAAACAAAGGCAGAAGATAGGCATTTTTACATGTGCAGGAATTCCAATTCCCATGAGCCTTTGTTAAAGAAACCAATGGAGCCAATGAAAAGGTTAATAGAGAAACTATGGGAAAAAGATTGTTGGGGACATTGAATTCATTCAACCTAAGAATAAGACCAAATGTCTGATGAAATTAGGTTTATAAAATCAGAAGAAAATGTCACAAACTACAAAAATAAAACAAAAGTATATTTAAAAATTGGAGTTAAAAGGAAGAAAAAATATGAAGAGCAATATAAGTACTTTATTTCCTCATCTTTAGCAGCTAGAGATTGAAATATACTTTCAAAAACTGATAAAAATGTACTAGAAATATACTTGTATTTAAATACGTAAAGGTACATAGTAGACAAACTAAGAAAAAGATTATGTTCATCTGTAATTTCAAAGTGGAAATAAAGAGAAGAGATTGGGGAATTATAACAATTTTGTTATTGCACAAAATGGGGATTAAGTAGTTACTGCCTAAAGACTCAGAGTAGTAAGTGTATTACGTAAAATTATGGTATAAATGTGATCACTAAAAGAACTGACAATAAAGGTGCAACTTACAATTTATCAGAAAGAATCTACACACAAGACAAAGCCAAGGGGAAAAAATACCATATAACAATATAAAAAAAAATCAAAGAAGCCATAAAGTGTGAGCACATAATATAAAGTGTGAAAGAACTAAGCCTAAACAAATCTGTCGCTTCAATAAATACCGATAGGCTAAGCACTCCAATTAAAGGAAAAGGAGTCTCAGGTTGAAAAAAGCTTATAGAGGACACAAACCCAAAACAAAGTGTCTCAAAATGATTGAAAATAACATGATAGGGACAGACATACAAGGCAAAATGCAAACAAAAAGAAGGCAGGATTAGCAATCTTAATACCTGACAAGGTTACATTCAGGGCAAAGAGAAAAAGAGTCAATGCAATCAGAAAACTGAAAACTATTAAGAATCATCAGAATTGGGGGGAGAAACCTCTTAAATTATCTCTATTTACAAACGATATGACAGTATAACTAGAAAACCAAAGAGAATTAATAATAAAACTAGCTCACACAAGTGAGCTTCATTCATTAAGGTGCCAGGATTAAAATTAGTAAATAAATATATATACTAATACGTATATTAATCATATATTAATATACAAAATTATATAGTGAGATACAAAATAACCAATTGAGAAGAAAACCCATTTACAATAACAACACAAAAATTAAATATTTAGGAGTAAACTTAATAAGAAATTTGGGGAAAAAAAGAGGAAACTGTAAAAACATTCCTGAAAGACACAAAAGTATACTTGAACAAATGGAAAGCATTCCTCATTACTGGAAAGGATTACTCCTCAAATTTATTTTCTCGAAATAATATAGATTTTAAATAATCTCGAAAATATATCAAGTTATTTTTTTTTTGGAGCTAGACAAGTTTATGCTAAAGTTCACTTGGGAAAAAATGCAAGAAAAACTAATAAAAATAAAACCTAACAGGGCCGGCCCAGTGGCACAGTGGTTAAGTTCACACGCTCTGCTTTGGGTGCCGGGGATTTGCAGGTTCAGATCCCGGGTGTGCACCTACATACTGCTCAAGAAGCCATGCTGTGGTGGTGTCCCATATACAAAGGTAGAGGAAGATTGGCACAGATGTTAGCTCAGGAACTATCTTCCTCAACAACAACAAAAAAAAAACCTAACAAAGAAGAACCCCAGGGCTACTACACTCTCACAAGATTAGCTACAATTTAAAAAACTGACAACACCAAAGTTTAAACAATTGGAATTCACATACATTAGATAAAATAATGGCAGTTCCTTATACAGTTAAACATTCACCCATCCCATAGTGCCCAAATTTTACTCCTAAGTATTTATTTACCCAAGAGAAATGAAAACATGTGTCCACCAAATAGTTATTCAACAGCTTAATGCATAATAACAAAAAACTGGAAATAGACCAAGTGTCCAACAGTAAATGATAGATAAACAAAGTGTGGTATATTTATACAATGGAATACTACTCAGTAATTGAAAGAAATGATTTACTCATACACACAACATGGATGACTATCAAAACACATTGCTGAGTGAAAGAAACTTTACACAAAACTTTACTTAATGTATGATTCTATTCATATGAAGTCCTAGAACAAGCAAAACTAGTTTATGGTGGGAAAAAGATCAAAATAGTGATTGCCTTTGGGGCCAAAGTGTGAGTGGGGATTTACTGGGAAAGAGAATGAGACAACCTACTGGATCGCAAGGTGTATGGATTTGTGAGAACTTATTGGATGATACACTTAAGATTTGTGCATTTCATTGTATGAAAATTTACTTTAAAAAAGAAGAGAACTCTAACAAATATTTAACTCTATTTGATGTTATGAATGCTGGAGTGTTTAGAAGGGTGATGGTGATGTCTGCAGTTTACTTTGGAACGCATCAAAAAATAAGATGGATTGATGGAGAGATAGAGGGATAGATGGATAACTACGTAGTAAAGTTTAGAGGCAAAGTAATATCAGAATATGGATGGTGGTGTACAGATATTCACTGTAAAATTCTTTAAACTTTTCTGAACATTTGAAATTTTTTCATGATGATGAAAAAATTTGGGAGTAGGAGGAGAAAAGAAGAGCAGCAACAGTGCAGTAGCTCTACCAGAAATGAAAACATATTATAATGCTGGTAAAATTTAACAAGTAATGTGTAATTGTTGCAAGAATACATATGCCAGTGGAACAGAATAGAATGACTAGAAATTGACTCAAATACAGATGACAGTTTTGTGTATGATAAAGATGACCTCTCGAATCACTGAGAAATGATAGACATTTTAATAA
The DNA here is from genome assembly GCF_020826845.1 of Diceros bicornis minor. NCBI lineage: Eukaryota > Metazoa > Chordata > Mammalia > Perissodactyla > Rhinocerotidae > Diceros > Diceros bicornis. Next base: position 19,040,737 of record NC_080743.1, on the reverse strand, counting down.
ATGGTGTTGATACAACTGGATATCCATTTGGATAACAAAGTTGGATGCATACCACCATACATCATCATAAATTCCAAATGGATAAGATATGTGCATTAGTCAGAGTTCTCCAGAAAAATAGAACAAACAGGGTATACATAAACACATAGAGAGAGATTTATTTTAAGAAATTGACTCATGCAATTGTGGCTTAGTGAGTCCAAAATTTGATGGAGTATGCTGGCAGGTTGGAGGCTCATGAAGAGTTGCAGTTTCAGCCCAAAGGCAGTCTGCTAGCAGAATTCCTTCTTGTTGGGGGAGGTCAGTCTTTATTCTATTAAGGCCTTCAACTGATTGGATGAAGTCCACCCACATTATGGAGAGCAATCTGCTCTACTCAAAGTCCACTGATAAAAATGTTAATGTCATCCAAAAAACACCTTCACAGAAACGTCCAAAATAATGTCTGACCAAATATCTGGTCACCATGGCTCAGCCAACTTGCCACATAAAATTAAACATCACAATATGTAAATATACCAGAAAATTGAAACCATATAAGTACTTAAAGAAAACATGGTTAAATTTCTTTATATTCAAAATCTGGATGCAACACAAGTAAAATATTAATAATTTTGACTATTTAAAACATTTTACATGGCAAAAAAAATTATAAGCAAATTCAAAAGGCAAACAACCAAGGAATGAACATTTGCAATATATATAGCAAATAAAGTGATAACCTTTCCCATGTGTAAAGAACTAAAAATTAAGGAGGAACAAAAGCCAAAACCAAAAAGAAAGGTTAAAGGAATAAATAGTTCATGAGAAAAGGTACAAAAAATTGCCCTTACATGTATAAAACATATTCAAACATGAGAGAAACTCAAATTAAAACTAAACTGTAAAGATACAGTTTCTCATCTGTCAGATTGAAAAAAATATACAAAAGTTTGAGAATACACTATTTCTGCAAACTTTAGGGAAACAGATTCTCTTTATGCTGTTAGTAAGTGTGCAAGATAAGACAATTGCTATAAAGAGGAATTTGGCAATATCCAACACCACAACATATACATTTATCTCTTTTTTTTTTTTTTTTTTTTGCTGAGGAAAACCAGCCCTGGGCTAACATCCATGTCCATCTTCCTCTATTTTATATGGGACGCTGCCACAGCATGGCTGGACAAGCAGTGCATCGGTGTGCGCCTGGGATCTGAACTGGCGAACCCTGGGCCGCTGCAGCGGAGCGCGCACACTTAACCACTTGCACCACCGGGCCGACCCCTACATTTATCTTTTAACTTAGTAATCTCACTTTTAGAAATTTTCCTTGAAGATATAGCTCCAAAAATTTAAGGGGGAAAAATTCTTATGTAAAAGATTTTTTATAGCAGCATTATTTGTAGTAAAGAATATTGGAACAACTCAAATGCCTAATTACAGGAGAATGATTGAATAACTATGGTAATTCACATGATGGAGTACTCGACAGATGTTTAAAAAAAAGCTCCTTATGAGAAGACGTTGTCATTTCCTACATGTAGGTTTAGATTTAATTATAAATATAAACATCTTTATTTTTTCAAAATGAAATATAGGAAGGATAAACCAAAATATAGGAAGTTGGCTGCCTACAGGTGTGTGTGGATATAGAAAGGCTAGGGAATGACTAAGAATATTCTTAGTATACTTTATATGTTAGCAGCCAGTCAGTAAAACAAACCACATACATTATATTGACGATATAATTTAGGAGCTTGCTTAGACTAATGTTGGAAGAATGAAAAGGCAGCCGTGAATACTGATCTAGCATAGAGATTGTAAATGACTGAAGTAGTTCCCACCCCCGAGGCTGGGAGAACAAGGAAGGAAACTCCAGGAGGGTATCTGCAGCGTTGGAACACATTTCTCTGAAGACAGGGCAGTCCCCAGATGATGCTAGAGCTTCAGGAGCTCTCAGGAGGTCACCATGAAGCTGTGACTCAGACCACTGAAAATAGGGCTCTTACTGGCTAGTCTGGAAGTACTGGGAAGAAGCTGTAAGTTAGAAACAACTTTTTCAAGAAAGATTTCCCAGTGTCTGGGTAAAGGATTTTTGCTGGACAAACTCAGAAAGGAACAACAAAGAAAAAAGAAGTAAGTCCTTAGTCTGCCCTCCTTCTTTTCTCCAATCTCCTGTGGCACCCTATGGTAGAACCTAACAGGACAATAGGTGACAGGGGTGAAACAGTTTAGAGAGTGCCAGCACAGAAAAAAGAAAATGGAAGGGGTGTTTGGAGCTGAGAGACAATAGCTTATGAACCAGCACGGTCCAACACTTTGGCAACTCAACAGTCATAAATACACTTCTACACATACGTGAAATTCTATGTAACAAAATGACAATTTTATGCTTTCACAAATTTGTTAAAATTTATTAAAATTCTATGCACCTATCCTGCATTCAAATATGAATACTCTCTTCTTCTCCCCCAAAAGGGTAAACACAAAGTCCTCATTGTGTAGACATATTTCTGCATAATGTTAACTGCTCCTCAAAGGCAATCACAGTCCAACTTGAATATTAGGCAACCTAAGAAAAAGAAATTGAAAATGAACCACGAACAACAATTCTTATAGAAAATAATGAGAAGAGGAGGAAATAAGAAAGAAAGAAATTTTGAACAATTTAAACATTTTATATATTCAAAAATAAATCAACAAAGATATAATAAAATCAGCAGAATTAACTACACAAAGAAACAAATGAATATAACTGTATGAAATGGACAATATAATTAACATAGGGATAACAGAATTAATTTAAGTATCTTTTGACCATAGTATTTCAGCTGTACACCTGGATATATTCTAAGTACAAAGACTGCAAAATAGTTTGATCGTTACTTAGTGGGGGTGTGGTTTGGAGGATTTTGTTTAAGTCTTTAAATTAATAAGTTGATGAGGATGATGATAATGATGGAGGAGGAAGAAGGGAAGGAGGAGGAGATGGAGGAAAGGGTGATAGATAGATAGATAGAGAGAGAGAGAGAGAGAGAGAGAGAGAGAGAGAGAGAGAGAGAGATAGAAAGAGAGAGAGAGAGAGCCAGTGAGTAAATAAATAGATATTATTTGGGAACCAGAGTTCTTACAGAGAGCACAAAGTATTAAAGAAGGATGGCAAGAAACTAGATGTCTCTGGAAAAACACATAATTTTTGTTTTTTGTTTATTTCCTGGCTCTGCTCAAAGAAAAAGCCTAGGAACAGAATCCCAGTAACAATGAGCAAAGTGGCACCAGATCTTGGTTTGTAAATACCATTTAGAGAAAAAACTGCTCACAAATGTGGGCAATGAAATGGAACACTTTTTATGCCTAAAAGCAAGGAAGCATCCAAAAACTATTAAAGGATTTAAGAGGTTTCCACTGACTACATTTGGGAAAACTTGAGCATATAAAAGTAAAATAATTTTAATAAATTATAACACATCAAATTTTTAAAATCCATGAATCCATTCAACTGCCAAATAAAAAAGCAGAGGAGAGAAAAGGAAAGAAGGAAGGCTCATCTTTACAGAAGAATTCCAGCTAATAAATGTAGAAGGAAAAATAAAAAACCACTGTTTTGCAAATGCCAACATAATAATAGACTTAGTCAAGGATTTTTAGTGGATGCTAAAACCATTAGAGAAGGATGTGAGGAACATAAAATCCAAAGTCTTTTGGTGAAACGGAGTTCCATAGAGATTACATATTAATTATAAAGGATAATAGATACTTTCATAACGGAGAAGTCTGACAGATGCTACCTTAACTAAATCATCAACTTATTACCCAGAAAGGAGCAAAAAATTGCCTTATGCTCTTTGGGATGCAATGCACTGAGAAGGATATACATAACTTTTTTTCCAAAAATGCTGAATATGAATTCCCTAGTGAGAAAGCAATCGGACAAATTCAGATTGTACAACATTCTACAAAACAATTTTTCTGAACTATTAAAAAATGTCAATATCATATCTTTAAAAAAAAAGAAAGTGAGGAAGCTGTTGTAGATTGAAGAAGACTAAAGAGACAAATGCAATGTGTGATTGTTGATGGATTCTCAGTGGAGAAAAACACCTATAAAAGGCATTATTGGGACATTGAGACAGTTAGAATATGGATTGCATATCAGACGATTGCATAGTATCAACATTATATCCCTTGAGAGTGACAATATTATTATGGCTATGCAGTATAATGTCCTTATTCTCAGAAAGTAAATGCTTATGTATTCAGCACGATGCATCATAACACCTGAAACATACTTCTAAAAGTTTAGCAATTTGCTCATGTATATATACCTACATACATACGTATATAAAGATAAAGCAAATGTGGCACGTGGGTGAACTTAAGTGATGGCTATATGGCTGTTCATTGTACTTTTCTTTCATCTTTTCACAGGCAACCCTAAGACTAGACTGGCCCTTCAAAATTGCCCCAAGCTGGGCCAAGGTGACCCGGCCTTTATGTCCCTCTACCCACATTATCAGTCATCTGACGGGGGCTATCCCACAAAGGCCTTGCTGTGGGCAGGACCATCTCAAGCTGAGGTGATTCCTGAAAGCTTTCTGTCTACAGCACTCCCAGCAGCTGGCCAACAAGTACTCCTTACAGGCTCATCTGAGCAACACATCCCAGTGTCCACTACAGGTACTTCAAGATACACAAAGAAACCAGAAGTTATTGCTGGAGGGGGCATTATTTCCCCAGTCAAATAAAAACAAATGGGAAGGTGGATCCTCTGCACCCATGTGACTCTTGATAACACACCACATTCTCTCCTAGTATTTTTATTGCTGCCAAGGATTTATTTTTGCAGCTATCCACTTAAACCAACTCGTGTTTAGGTGACTCGAAAGGAAACAGCTCTTTTCACTCTGAAATTGTGTGCCTGGTTTAGCTGAAAGAAATATGGTAATACATGATCTTAACTGAGACATAGTACAGCAATTTTCCTCTGAGAAGGTCAGAGTTAACCTTCAATGCCCTTACTCACGTTAAGGACACATCTTTAACTTGTATCAGCATATTTTCATTAAGTTCACATGCCCTTCAAGGTGCAAAAGGGCTTTCCTCTCTAAGAAGTCAACAACTAATTAGAAATAAAGTTGCAAGAAAGGCACAGATTAAGCTGCAAGAATGGCACAGCCATTGTAGGCAAAGCATTCCAAAGGATCTAGAAAACACTCAGAAGTACAAAATAGAAACCAGAAACTGGGCTCTTTCACGAGACATTTCAAAGGTGCAATGGCCATTTTGTTACAATCCTGACATTCATAAAGGGTTGTGTGTGTGTATGTGTGCTCACACACTAATTTAAAGGACATTCTTCGTGGTTGCTCATGGGGATGGGGTCTATAAATTTCAGTTTGTGTAGTCACAATTGCAATTATTCTATCCTTTTGTTCCCACAGCATAAACAATTACTTCATCCTGGCAATTCCAAGTTTGACATTCAGAATACAACAATCAGACAGGATCTGTAAACTGAGAATTAGTTAACTTAGCATTCATTGGACATTTGGAGGTTGGATATTGAAGGTGATATACAGGAAACTGTATATAAGGAAACCAAAGAACTATGGACAGTGCACAAAGATCCAGTGTTAGACTGTATCCAGTTTTTATTTTTATTTAGAAAAACAGCATAATGCCTGACACATAATAGACATGCAATATGGAATCATTGTATAAGTTTTAATGTCTCCCCAACAGAGAAAACTCTGGCATTATTTAGGGACCATAAAAATGATGTTACTGATTTTTGTGTGTGTGTGTGAGGAAGATCAGCCCTGAGCTAACATCCATGCCAATCCTTCCTCCTCTTTTTGCTGAGGAAGACTGGCCCTGGGCTAACATCCGTGCCCATCTTCCTCCACTTTATATGGGACACTGCCACAGCATGGCCTGACAAGCGGTGCGTCGGTGCTCGCCCAGGATCTGAATCCGGGCCGCCAGCAGCGGAGCGCACGCACTTAACCGCTAAGCCACGGGGCGGCTCCCAATGTTACTGATTAAAATGCTCTATATTTTCTGAGCAATTTTAATGGGTAGACTCTCATAAGGAGGGCTTTATTTAACTATTGATGTCTTGTTCTTCATACGCTCCACCAAATAAAAATTTGCCTAGTTTTTTGGATAATATTGCCCATCTTTGTTTAAGAAAATATAATTGCTAATAATCAAGAAGCGCTTTAAAAGTCTAATTCATGGTTTGGTCCAATGAGTCTGTGCCATTTTCTAGTCGTGTTACCCATTTGGAAGGTGCAGTACCTATAATTTTTTTCCCTGAAAATCCCATAGGGGTGGAGGTAAAGCTTTCTGGTTATGTTTCATCCTGATATCAAATGTACATAAGATCATACTTAGGAGTTGTCAAATCGAATCAATTTGCCCAGTTTACCCTAAAGTGGCTGCTTATAGAAATTGAATAAATGTGTCCACATAGAGATAGAAAAGGAAAAAAGTTAACAGATTAGAAAATTCCTGGACGTACATATCTTAAAACAAGTTGCAAAAGCTATTGAAAGTTTAATATTTGCAACTGGGTTACAGTTTTAATCACAAATTCTGGAACTGCTGAGGTTGACAAAACAGGCCGAGGACAATTTGAATTATTGCTATTTACTTTCTCAATTTATTTGGTACTGCCTTGACAGGACAGAAAAGATGAGTTGTTTGAACTTGAGTACAAAAGTCTGTTTTCTATCAATTAAATCTTCTCCTCTCCCTCGCCCCCCAGCCCACTTAAAATGTTTCCCAATATGGTACTTGTTGTGGTGTTCTTGATTTTATTTTGAAATGAGTTTTTTTTTTAGTTTCTGTTTTGTTTTTTTCTCCTTCCTGAGATATTTATTTCAAATCTCTGTCAGGAAAGAGAAGTGTTATCTCGAAATGAGAAGTGTGTACAAGAAACTCAGCCAATGTTGAATTTCAATGAACTTGGTAGTTCTAATGTCATAAAACTCTGTCAAATGTTAACAGAAATTATAGATAGAATTCTTAAGGAAGCTTTCAAATCACAGCCTTTTCTGTCAGCATTTGATAATAACCTAACATCTATGATCTGTCAAGGTACTGATGTGCAATACTGAGCCCCTGAGGAAAAATCATGACATTCTTAGACCAGTATAATAACAATATGCGTTTTTAGTTTTGAGCATTTCTAAATTTTTTGATGTGTTTTGAATCTACTGCATGACAAATATGAAAAATAATGGACAAAGAAAATATTCATTCATTTGATATTTGAGAATATTTCTCATTAAAGTGATTGTATATTTACTTAACAGTTCTCTCTTTGCGTGTAAGAAAGAAAAACTAATATGAAAATTTTATAGACTTCTTTTTATCCAAATTTTCTAAATGGAGGCACAATAAATGGCATTTAATAGCTCAACCACAGCATTAAATACATATTTTAAAGAGTTTTTTCCATTTTATGTGTTAACACCATTACATTTCCTTAAAGACAAGTATGCAATATAGATAACGTACAGCAGTACGGCTTATCTTAAGTTTGTGTGATTTTTTAAAACAATGGTGCAAAAATTTGTGGAAATCAACATTCAAGGAATAGTGGATGCCTTGAAATTCTAACTGTAGTTTATAGGGTCAAAGGCTGTCACTTTTCATTAATTAAAACCTGCTTTAGTTTAGGTTCAAAGGCTGTCACTTTTCATTAACTAAAACTCATATCTGCTTCCTTCTTGTTTCAACTAATACCTCTTCTATTTGTGAATATTCAAGGCTGGAGAGGTAGAGCCATGGACAGAGATTTGGAAGCAGTAATGATTCAAAGAGAAACCTAGGACTATCTTTGTTCCTACTCTGTTGGGCCTAGTAAAAAATGATCCCATGGCTACTGAACTTGGTCCAAGCCAGTGCTTACACCATTGAGAGGCAATATCTAGAACACATGATAGCTGCCTTCAATAACCTTTCTTGCAGGTTATGGAATTAAAAAGCCAAGTTACAGTGGCCTGCTCTGTAGACAGCTGCAAGGAAAAGGACTGTACCATCCTGTTCTTATACTGTACGGTAAGGGTTTGTATAGCAGTATTTTCAGGTACATTCACACAGTAGATATGCTGTAAGCTCTGAAGGAATAGGGCCCATGTAAGTTCTGTTCACTGCTGTTTTCTGTATTCGCTGCGCCTAGCATAGTGCCTGAAACAGTATATAGATGCTCAAAGAATGAACGGGCCAAGGCTCAAGAATCACTGTTACCAGCCATTTGGATCTCTTCCTTTCTCTGACAGTCTCGCCAATGCCCTGAAGCCAACCATACAACCATTGTAAATATCCTCAGGTAGATATATCCATGTGTGTGTGTGACAATTATGAATGGGACACAGCAGCGATGAATATCCCAGCCAAGAATATTAATTAGCATCTCCTGATAGTGCTTTAAGATATAGCTGTTAAATTTATGCAACTTGAAATCAAAAGCACAGAGCAATGTAATGTTTAGAAAGTCAAATTTTCCTAGATTTGAGTGTATTATTGGGGTTATTCAAAATTTTAAAACTCTGTAACTAGTTAATAGAGATTTAGGTTTTAATCTTAGTACTAATTGGAAGACTTGGAAAATTATTGCAACAAAAATAATGATTAGATTTTAAAAGATCTTAAGCTGCAAATCAAATCACAAATTGAAATTTAAATCAAAGAGAATAAAAATATTTAAGTACAACAGAAATAAATCTTCATAATGTAACTTATTTGGTAAATCACAATACAAATATAATTTGCTGTTTATTTGGAGTATTGAATCAAATTCACAATTAGGGTATTATTTGAATTATATTTCTTATATCCACCAATAAGAAGGCAGGAATTGTCTTCTTCTACTTGTACCTTAAATGACAGTGCTTTCCACCTTTCTAATTATAGGAGAAGTTTTTTGCTCTTTTCTCATTTTACATTAATCTAGGTAATTTCATTTACTCTCACAGCTCTAACTCATAACTTGCCCATATTCCTAAATAATTTCAAAATGATCTCATCCAAGATCTCTTTCCTGAGACTCAGGCTTATATATGCATCTAGGTATCTCCATTTGGATGTTCTATAGGCATTAAATTCACCATGTCAAAGCTGATCACATCATCTCCTGCCTAACCCCTACGTCCTAGTACTTTTCCTATATTTCTTATCTCATTATCTACGTAGTTACTCCAAATAGTGCAAAGTCAGCATCAACCACTTTCCTTTCCTCACTGTCTATACGCAATTTAATCATCAATTCCTATCAATTCTACCTCCTAAAGTTCTCCCTAATTTATCCACTTTTGATTCAGGCCATCATTGTCTCTGACCTAGCCAACCGCAACACTCTGTTAACCAGACTCTCTGCGTCTAATCTCTCTGTCACTGACCCCACTTCCATTCATCCTTCACGCTGCAGTCAGAATGTTCCTTACAAAGGGCAAATCTGATCACTGTAGCCCATCAGACAGACACCCTCAATGGTTCCCTAGTACCCAAGATTTATTAACTTAGACACACAGTCCGACATTTAAGCATTTTATGATCTTTCCCATTCCTTTACCTCATTGACTAAAATTAAGCAATATTGACCTGCTAAAATAAGTCCATACTCTCTCTTATGGACTGAACTGTATCCCATTCAAATTCGTATGTTGAAGCCCTAACCCCTGATGTGACTGTAGACAGGGCCTTTAACAAGATAATTAAGATAAAACGAGGTCATAAGGGTGAGGCCCTAATCCAATAGGATTGATGTGCTTACAAGAAGATGAGGAGACACCAGGAGTGCACGCACACAGAGGTAAGGTCATGCGAGGACACATCGAGAAGGTAACCATCTGCAAGCTGGAGAGAGAGGCCTCACAGAAACCAACCCTGACAGCACCTTGATATTGGACTCCAGCCTCCAGAACTGGGAAAAAATTAATTTCTGCTGTTTAAGCCACTTACCCCATGGTATTCTGTTATGGCTGCCCTAGCAGACTAATACACCCTCCTTCCATTCTGAGCCCAGAGATATCCTACTCCTTCTCTGCATCACCTCTGCACTCCCCTCAATGGACAGGCTAATTCCTGCCGGTCTTTCACGCTTCAGTGAAACTGTTAATACCTCTAACAATCTTGACCCCTCCTCTAGGCAACACTAGACCAGTTGTTCCTCAGAGGTGACAGACGCTGTAGCCCTGTATTATTGTACAGTCATGCATTGATTAACGACAAGGATATGTTCTGAAAAATGCATCATTAGCAGATTGTGTGAACATCATAGAGTGTACTTACAGAAACCTAGATGGTATAGCCTACTACACACTGTGGCTTCATGGTATAGCCTATTGCTCCTAGGCTACAAACCTGTACAGCATGTTACTGTACTAAATACTGTAGGCAATTGTAACACAATGGTAAGTATTTATGTATCTAAACATAAAAATATATAGTAAAAGTAGGGTATAAAAGACAAAAAAATGGTACACCTATATAGGGCACTTACATGAATGGAGTTTGCAGGAATGGAAGTTGCTCTGGGTGAATCAGTGAGTGAGTGGTGAGTGAGTGTGAAGGCCTGGGACATTACCGAACACTACTGCAGACTTTATAAACACTGTACACTTGGGCTACACTAAATTTAGAAAAAAATGTTTTTCTTTCTTTAATAACAAATTGACCTTAGCTTACCATAACCTTTTTACTTTAGGAACTTTTTAATTTTTTTAACTTTTGATTCTTCTGTAATAACACTTAGCTTAAAAAACAAACACATTGTACAGCTGCACAAAAATATTTTCCATCTTTATATCCTTATTCTATAAGCTTTTTTCTATTTTTAAAACCTTTTATTTTTTTTACTTTTTAAAATTTTGTTAAAAACTAAGACACAAACACACACATTAGTCTAGGCCTACACAGAGTCAGGATCATCAATATCACTGTCTCCCATCTCCACATCTTGTCCCACTGGAAGGTCTTCAGGGGCAATAACACACATAGAGCTGTCATCTCCTATGATGACAATGTCTTCTTCTGGAATACCTCCTGAAGGACCTGCCTAATGCTCTTCTTGAGGAGGTGTCACTCTTTTCAGAAATATGTCCACGGTGGTTTGCTTGGCTTATTTCTTTTTTTCATCAAAGATTTGCTTGTAAGCAGATAACGCGCCGTGAACATTCCTCTCGATTAATAAAAACCTTTCAGTGTCGGGGTTCGCGTATTCAAATATTTTAAGGAGCTTGTTGAGGTCTACAAAAGCTTCTGCTGAATGCTTCACTGTGCATTTTCTTAGGGGTTCTTCCTTTTCTTCTCTTGCAGTTTCTTTTCCTCTTGCTTCTTCTTCAGCTGTGCATTCCCATCACAGTTCCAACAACTCCTCGTTAGTCAATTCTTCAGGAGTCATCCCAAAGAGCTCCTCAATATCATCCCCATCCACACCCAGGTTAAAGTTGTTTGCCATCTCAACCACAGATTTGTTGATTTTTGCAACCTCCTCATCCTTTCAAATCCTTTGAAGTCATGGATGAACCTCTTGAGTGTCTTCCCCCAGATGCCATTAGTGCACTCCTTGATGACATCACCCCAAGCCAAAGCAGGGTTCTAGTTGCAGTCATAAATGTTGTAACCCTTCCAGAATTGCATCAGGGTCTTCCTCAATTGCAGCAATAGTTTGGGCCAAGGTCCTCCTCAGGTAATAGGCCTTAAAAGCTTCTATACCTCCCCGATCCATTGGCTGGATCAAAGAGGTGGTGTTTGGAGGGAGAAACATCACTTTGATATTGGGAAGAAGATCATCAATGAAAGGAGGGTGTCTGGCAGCATTATCAACGATAAGCAAAATCTTGAAAGGTATGTTATTCTCCAATAGTAGTTCTCCATTTTGCTGGCAGAACAATTCAGGAGGGCATCTTGGAAGAGGAGCTGGGTCATCCATAACTTATTGCTCCTGGAGTACACTGGCAGTGTGTGCTTATTGATATGCTTGAAGGTCCTGGGGTTCTCCCTTTGCCAGATCACAAAGGGTTTCAATTTTAGCCTGCAACACTGCCCCCAAGCAAGCTAGTTATCCTGTCTTTAAAAGCCTTGCAACCTGGTGTTGACTTGGCCTCCTTATGGATGAAAGTTCTTTTAGAATAGGGACTTTTCATCATTTTCAGAATAGGGAGATTTCATCTGTACTGAATATTTGCTCTGGGAAGTAATTTTTCTCCACAATCAGCTTATCTAGAGTTTCCAAAACTTCTTCAGCTGCCTTCACATCAGTACTCAGACTCACCACTCAATTTCAAATTACATAATGAATAACGATTTTTAAATTGTGTTAACCATCCAGGGCTAGCAGTAAATTCAATATCATAGTTAGGTCCAGCCTTTTCTTTCAACATCACAAACAAACTTTTTGCTTTGGCCATGATCTTCATGGTGCTGAGAGGGATATGCTTCTGTGTTTGTCTTCAATCCAGGTCATTAGAAGTTTCTCTGTGTCTGATATAGATCCTTCTAGAATTTTTATTCGTTTCATTGCCTTCAATGAAGCAGATCCTTTAACAGCTTCCATCATTTTGTTCTTGTTCTTCAAGATCGTAGCTATGGTGGAATGGGACATGTCTGACTGGTGAGCAATAACTATCACTGATTTTCCACCTTCATAGTCCTTAATCACTTTCCAGGCCAGTTACTTGATCTGGCCTCTTACTGGCAACATTAGCAGTGGATTTTGTATGCTTAGGGGCCATGATGAACAAAACAAGCACAAGGAGATTTAATCAAGCACAAAGAGAAAATGATGCAATCAAGAGACAAAGTAAACACGAGAGGTATGAGGCTCCTACCAACATGACACAGCATACTGTTTTACAGTAAACTTTTTTTATAAGTAGAAAGAGTACACTCTAAAATAATCATAAAAAGTTTTGTATAGTAAAAACATAAACCAGTAACATAGTCATTTATTATCATTATCAAGTGTTATGTACCATATACAATTGTATGTGCTATACTTTTATACGACTGGCAGCGCAGTAGGTTTGTTTACACCAGCATCACCACAAAAATGTGAGTAATGCATTGCACTATGATGTTACGATGGCCACAACATCACCAGGCGATAGGAATTTTTCAGCTCCATTATAATCTTATGGGAACACCATAGTACATGTGATCTGTTGTCGACCCAAAGGTTGTTAGACAGTGCATAACTGTACTTAAATGGTCTAGATTTAAAATTACATCTAACTGCAAATTATTCATGAGCAGGGGATGTATTTTATAGATTCTTTCATTCCCAGGGTCTAGGACAGGCACCAAGTCACATTTGTTCAACAAATGAATGAACAGTAACTACTACATAGGAGATGATCAATAACTGATGAATGAAAGAAAAGTTATGTCAAAAGCTTCCCCAAAATTGAGGAGAACTCAATTGACTATGAGAGCTAAGAGTAACTGCAAAAGTTCAGTAAATGAGCAAGCGAAGGGAAAACCCAGCACTTCAGTTTGATGTCCAGACATATGGGTAGCACAAGCTACATAAACAACAACAAGAAAGATGGCAAAGCACAGATCAGATAGCATATTTGGAATGGATTTAGACATAAGTAATTGTTCTACATCAAATAGCCCTGTGCATTTCTACAAGAGTGCAAATTTTATCTTCTTGGTTTCTTTTTTCTCCACATATACCTTTAGGAAAAGTGGTTATAAAATAAACCTTTTAAGATTTCATGAGATATTTCATGTTTGGTCCTTCTAATGGTTCTATTAAGTCTCTTCAAAGGGGCTCTTTTCTACCAGAACAAACTTGAAAGAACAGAACATTTATTCCAAAAGCAATTTCCTTCCCCAGTTATTTTCTGTATTCCCTTGACAGTGTTTTTCAACAGTTTTACTTGAATAAGAGCTTATTTAGTCCCAAACCAGTTTCTTCCACTGCTTGAACCTGCAGTCAAGTCTCAGATCTTTGTGTGTGACCCCTGATCTGCTACCATGGAAATGATTACAATCACACAAGTACATATTTTATTGCAAGATGAGTTCAGATACTTATAAAGAAAAAATTAAAGCAAACTCTTACAAAATGTATTTAAAAATACATTTTCTTTCTTTCTTTTAATCCATTCAAAGAAATTGAACAGGTTCCCAAATGGAACTTTTCATATTTCCAGGAAAATGTTAAAAACAAAGAGATAATGATGATGATGATCACGATGCTTATGATAATGATTCCTTATAAATATGTAAGATTATAAAGTTTGCAACATGCTGATTTACAATAACCCTGGTAAGAAAGAAGGATTAATTTTAATATCTCTATATTACAGATAAGAAAACAGACTCAGAGAAGTTACTTTACTTAAAATTTTTAAGCTTTTCAACCAGAAGAGGCATTATGGAAATGTCTGGTTCCAGTTTCTTTGTTTTGCAAATAAGACATCCGATGTAGGTGACTTTCCCAAGATCAAACATCTGGTAAGTGGTGAGCCTCTCCTCTGACTGCTGTGTAGACCGAACTGTGTAGGCAGCTGGGCTCTTCTGATGCATGAACTGCACATCAGGAATAAGGCCAGTCTCACGAAAGGTGTGTCGAAAGGTGTGTTTATTATTTTTTGGCCACTATTTGTAAGATTTGAAAATCATCAAGTGGCCTCAAATAGCCACGGGTGTCAGTAAAAGGAGACTTCCTGGGAAGTTCAAACAGCAATTAACAAAAAGAATCTATAGAAGATTGAGACCTTCAACGGCCTTTTGAGGCCTCTCTGGTGTTCCTCCTCCTGATTGCCAACAGTGTTTCCTGCTTTTCAGTCTTCCAGGATGTCGCTCCGTGGGGAGAGCGCATACTCTACAAATGGGTTTTTCCATCTCCAGCTTTGCATCTTTACTCTCACTGCTTCATCGCTAGTCCTACTGGAGATTTCAAGGAAAGGAAAATAAGCTCCTCTTCAGAAAATGGTCGTGGGTTCACGGTGTCAGAAGGCCATTTGAATGCAACCAAATTCAGCAAGCATCCTTGCAATACTTTTACGTATTCGCAAAAATATTTTAAACTATGCCGCTAGTAGCCTGACAGAAACAGTGTGATTCTTAAAAATTGTGTACATATTTTCCATATGGGGAATTACAGAACACAGTTGGTTTCTGTTTTAACCAAACTCCAAATCTGTGCTTTTGTTAGCTCCCTTAGTTTTCTCTGATCTCTCTCTCAAACCCTGATCACAACTTCAGAACTTACCTCCAATCTTGAGAGTCTACCTCACCATCAGGCAGAGTTTTCCATACAGGGCAGCAAAAGCAATCATTGTAGCCCCTTCCTGCTACTTTTGTAGGTATTTAGCTTACTCTATGAGGTTTACAAATCACTTCCCTTTCTAACCACCACTTCTGCCAAACTAGCTTGGATCTCATCAGGTAAGGAATAATTATCATTTTGTTCTCTAAACACACACTTCACATATCACTCAGCAGATTCCACCTGCTCTGGAGTTGTGGATTCTAGGAAGGAAATAGGGGCTTTTGCCATACTCATACCTCAGCCTTTGCATTCCTTCCTCAATTCACCCTTCCTACCTCATCCTCCCCCTCCCTTCTTCCTGTCTTCAGCCCTTTCCAATAGTACTGCCAGTGTTTGCGCTCTGAACAGTGTGTTAAGAAGGGGTGTCTCAAGAGTCCCCTTGGGGGTCTTGATACCCCCTTAAGAAGGGGTATCTCAAGTCCCCAGGTATCTCAAGAAAAAATTCCTAGGGAAGAGAACATTTATAGTTCAACACATGCTTTCATAGTCAATGGGAAAAAATTCTTCCTCGACTCCTATTGGACTTTCTTCAGTAATATGCTTCATGGCACTCCTGGATATGCAGGGAGACTGACGTTGCCAAAATATTTCTTTTTTACGGCTTTTGTTGCTTTGACAGCTTTGATTTTATGGCAACTTTAATCATGTGTGTCCTATTCCTTCACCTCTGGCATTTTGCAAATATTCCATTTCTCTATCGCTGCTACCATAACTGCCTTCAACAAATTGTGATTCATCAAACTGTTTCCCCCATGTCCTTCTACTACATCCACAGTGGAAACTCCAAAGGGAACGGCATCAGACAAACAAGGCGATGCTAAATGCTCATGAGTGAGAAAATCTATTAATTAAAAACGAGAGGAGAGAGGGAAGAGGAAGGAAGAAAAATTACGTGTATAAGTTAATGCAGCCCCAAGACACCACGGGCAGTAACTTATGCGCTGACACTTTAAATAGGCTTTATGAGTCTGTTTACTCTGCTCACGACTATTCGTGAACAAATGTGCTATCAAGTATAACAACACTATGTCCATGTGTTATCTTAAAGATGCTGTGAGTCAATAAATCATACCTGAGCTTTAACATTATTATATTTCCCTTTCTTGTATATTCACAGAATAATGGAAGTGGAAATGAAAAAGAGCTAGAGATGGAAAAGACCAAATAGGTTATCCATTCAATCTTGCTCTGACAGAGGATCAGTCTAGAGCAATGCATCTTACGTTTTGTCATCCGGAAATTAGTGCATTCTCTGTATCATAGCTTTCAACTGCTTTTCTTAGCAGTTTATTTCTGAATAGCAGAATTCTTAGACTCTAGTTGTTTTCCTTTAAAACCAGAACTAAAATTTGACTTTATTAATTTTCTCACCATCTTTCTCATTTGAATTCCCTGGACACTGTATAAAAATTTTCTCTGCTATGGATATTTACACTCTTCTAATATTCCTTGGATTATTCCCTGGTTCTATTACTCCTCCAAGATAAATCCAGTAGCTGGTTCTCCTTCTTTCCTGAGAGGCTGCCCCTAAGAAATATATATCGCCCCCATGCCAACTGTATTGTGTGCACTGTTTTCCCAAGAGGATGAATTTAGGACTATGTCCAGAAGATCTTTCCAAAAGGAAATGTCTATCCTCAGCCATCCTGCTTCTAAACTCTCTACCCTCGGGAGAGATTTGCCCATGAGCCCCTGCGGCATTCTCTCTTCACCTAGCAGCCATTTCCGCCTATGAAGCATCTATGTTTCTGATTAATTTTTCCCACTATGCACTTAAATCTTATTTAGCTATAAGCCCTGTTCCTGTTCCGAGACAGGTCCATTTTTATGATCCTTCTTTTCTTGCAAATATTGGCATTGTTTTCAAATTTCATTAAAGTGCTATTTACTCCCTTTTATAGATCATTAAAGATTTTTTCATTGTGAGTGACGTTAATGCTACAGTTTACTAACTCTCTCTCCAAACTGATCAATTCATTGCCATTTTAAAGCATTGTGATGCTTTGTTTACAAAAGCTAAGCCACTTTCCATGTTGTTGGCATTGAAGCCACCCCAAAAAAGAGTAAAAAAAGATGTGATGCTACAAAATATTTTGGAGAAACTATTATTATTATCATAAGTATATGAATACCTTAAAAATATTTTAGAGTTTGTGACATTGATATAGACATTGGAAAAAGATATTGACTGTAAGTGCCAATAATTTATTCACTTTTTACCTCCAGATCTGTCATAAAGTAGATGTTCAATAAATACACACAGAATTAAATGTGTATTTTTAGATAATACATTATTCGTTCAGAGCCAAATAACTTTAAATGTGTTAATTTTGCTATGAAAACTGTTTTCACTTCACAGACATGATATCAAGTGTTAAAAAATGCTTGTGGTAGACGTCCAGAAATTGTGCTGTGTGATTTACATGTGTCAAGTCTAAACCTTGCAAGATCCCTGCAAGTCAAAGGGGTAGATACACAGAAGTAACCTGCCTAAGATCACAAAAAAGATCAAAGGACAGAAACAGAGTTAGAATACAGGTACATGTCTCCAACATCTGGGATGGTGTGCAGAACAGATTGAAAGAAGAAAAATCCAGAGCTGGGAGTCAAATGAGGGGCTCTGTCAATAGTCCAGCTATGCACAATGGTACAGAAACATGAAACAGCATGGTAATATTGGACACATGATAAATTGAAGCTAGGTGTGAAAGGGAGCTGCAATGATTACAGTGGGAGAAGTAAACATAAGCCTGGTCATAAAGACCTTGCTTTTTGTTTGCCGTGAAAAAGCAGTTTTCAGTTTATCCTACTGGGAAGCAGAGTCATTGAAGAGCTTTAAGCAAAGAGTCTGGGGATCCCTCTGGCTTCTAGCATCAAGAACTGATTTGAAGAAAATAAGATCAGATAAGAAAGCCTGCTAAGAGGAATTCTGCAATAGTCCAGGTAAAGAATAAGGAGGCCTTGAACTAAAATAGGGGCAGTGAGAGTAGAAGTAATAAGCAATGCTAACTAATTCATTTGTGGAGGAGAGATGAGAAAGAGGAAGACTAGCTCACTGGTAACTGAGTCTATGGTGACGCCCTCCATCAAGGTATAAATGTAGAACCCAGAAACTGTTAAAGAAGAAAACAAAATGTATATATAAAAAGAAAATATATAAGAAAAAATGTATGTGGGGGAAGGGACACTGAAGGGAAAAGGAGAGGAGATGAGATTGTTTGGAGATTTTAAGTTCAGTTTGGTGTGTGTTGAGTTTGATGGATACATCCTGTCTGATAGAATACTGATGGCTGCAAGATTGTGGGATTGGATGAGATTGCTCATGAAAAATATAAAAAGTTGTATTCTCAACTATGAGGATTTTCCAAAATATGTATACCTAGGACCTACCTTAGATATGATTCAGTAGTTTTGAGGTGAAGCTTAGGTTACTAAAAATCAACCAATCAACCAACAGAAACACTGACCAGGCCTAACAAAACACATCTGTAGGACCTCTGCCGGATGGACAGAGCCCCAATGTCTCTAAGCTACCACTATTTGATTATTTTTGTAGATAATGTGTTACAGCTACCGGTCACAACCTATGGGTTGCTCATGAAACCAATTTAGAAGGTTGCAATAAATGTTTTAGTGAAATTTAACAAAATAGAAAATATCAGAGCTAATTACACATAGAAGAATAAGTATTGTTTTTTAATACTTTTATATCTGTTTTATATGTATATATTTCTGGAGATACGTGTGTGTGTGTGTGTGTGTGTGTGTGTACATGTACTGGTTTATAATATAAAATTAATTTTTTCTTTCAAATTCAAAGTTTAAAGTCACTGTTGTAGATGACAAGAAATTAAGACAAAATATTAGACTTTGATTTTAATGTCAAAGTGGCCAAATCCTATGAAGAAAACTGAGCCAGATATTAAGAAATGTGATTCTGTTTCTAGCTTCATTACCTATATATTTTTGGTTCCTGTGCAAGTTAAGATCTCTAAATGGCTTTATTTCTAAACAGGGAATATAATATCCCTTGAAAACTACCTCATTGACAGCAATTTAGTAAGACTATTTATATCAAGTGCTTTGAAATCTGAGAGAAACAAAAATATCACAGAATTTGCTTAAATTTTGAAAAAATATGTCACAGTTATTTGGAACAACTCTTCTTTGACTAATGAATTTCATTGCATAGCTTCCTCCTCCCTATTAAGTAACAACTTTTTAATTGTATTTTATCATCTATAATGAGCTTTCACATATATGCTAATTTTAGCTCCTAAGGGAAGTCTCTGAGGTAGGCAGGGCAAGTTGCTTTATCCACATTTTACAAATAATGAAATCAGTCTCAGAGAGGTTAAATGACTTAGCCAAGGTAACCACAACTTAATACTTCTCAAATATTAACAGATATTTCTGATAAAACTGATTGCTTCTAGTTGTATCAATAAGCATATTAATCAACTCCTATGAAGCTCATGATCCCATGACATGTTTCCTCCAACCATCACCCACTGAAGCCAGTGTTATAGATACATACTCTAAATAACTCTATTTTGCTACGAAAATATTTTTCTTTTATATTTTTGTTCAACTCTTGCGCGAGAGGTTAATGGTTGCCTACCCACAATTTCCCCATCCTTCCTTTCTAAGGGAACCCCAATTTTATTCATGTACCTATACCTCAGGGAATATAATTCTGTTCTCTTTTTTTTTTTTCTTTTGTGAGGAAGATCAGCCCTGAGCTAACATCCATGTTAATCTTCCTCTTTTTTTTGCTGAGGAAGACCAGTTCTGAGCTAACATCTATTGCCAATCCTCTTCTTTTTTTTTTTCCCAAAGCCCCAGTGGATAGTTGTATGTCATAGTTGCACATCCTCCTAGTTGCTGTATGTGGGACGCGGCCTCAGCATGGCCAGAGAAGCGGTGCATCAGTGTGCGCCCAGGAGCCAAACCTGGGCCGCCAGTAGCGAAGCACACGCACTTAACCGCTAAGCCACAGGACCAGCCCTACAATTCTGTTCTCAACTCAGGAGCAAATCCTGAACAATTCACCTCTATCAAGTTTATGCCAGTCTCCTTAACAATGATTGGTTTACAGATGGGCATATGACCCATTCTGGCCAGTGAGCTCTAAGAAGGGGTCTCCTGAGTCTAAGCGGAGGGACTTATAAAAAGAAACACCAAGAAGAGACTGCCGTTTTATTCCTCTGGTTGTTGACATATCTGGATGTGATTACTGGAACTGCAACAGCCATACTGAACCATAGGGCAGCTGGCTTGAGGATCAAGACAATTCCCCAAAGTTGTGGCAGTGGGGATGGAAAGAACTTTAATCTCTGATGACATTGTTGAGCTGCTGAACCAGCTGACCTTGGAGTCATCCTATATCAGAATTATTTATATGTGAAACAGTAAACATTCTCCAGAGTTAAGCATTTTGAGTTATGTTTTTTGATACTTGCAGCCAAACATATCCTAACCAATAAAAATCTCCATTACCTTTGGTCTATAGGTCAAACTTTTGAGACTAAATATCTTAGGTTTCCACTTAACTGCTTTTCATTTTACCATTTTGTTAATAATTTAGAAATATTCTCATCCTACCTATGTTTTTTGTATTCAGTTAATACTATTTTTATGCCTATTGTGTTTTTTCACTGAGGAACTATTTTCCAAAAATGTTATATCTTTAAAGAATCCAATGTTTTTATAAACCATTCAGAAACACACTGGATAAATAATGACATTAAATATATTAAAAATATTCACATGCTAATAATCTGTCTCAAGTGTTTAATTTTAAAAATATAGTTGACTAATTTCATACTTTTTTGACTTACTAGGCATCATATGTGTAACACAATAAATGTGTTAGAAAGGGGTATACTAATCTAGCCTATGGACAGGAGGGAGACATGAATGGCCTTAGGGTGGCGTCTAACACCTTCTGAAATGTTATTCAAAATTGCCTATGTATGTTTATGCATATTTTTCTGGGTAGACTATCCACAGCTTTTATCAATCTCAAAGGATTAAGAATCACTGTGTATGATAAAAAGAGTCCTCTTCCCTTACTATTCTTGAATCAGATTGACACAAGCCAACACTGTTCATTCAAATAAAGAAAGATTTGATCTCTGATTGTCATTTCATATAAACATAGCTCATGGACATAGTTTATATACAATGCTATACCACTAGTTTATATACAAGGCTATACCACTTTGTAGAGGCTGAAAAATACTAGAAGCATTAGATGCTTTTTCAGAAAGGAAGACATAGATTAGGCAATTGGATTTTTAGTTCTGCACCATTTCATCCACACCAATATAGAGTGGTTTAATTTCCTTTCCAATACTCGATAAAATAAGCATATGAAAAATGTAGAAAAAATCTTTTGAAATGGTACAATATTTATAAAGTTATACCACTAAACTTTGGAAGACTAAGCCGAACATATTTATCATAGCGTCTACCATTCTGGGTTTATCTCTAAAAACTCCACTCCACCCCCTACTCCATCCACACTTGGGCTCTAGCTATGAAGAAAGTGCTTTTCTCTCTAGGATTAAAACTTCCATTTCTCTGTGCCTCTGAACATACTATTCCTTCTTCCACAATATTCTCTCCTTTCTCTTTCACTTATTGCCTGGAACATGTCCCATTATTCAATACTTGTTCCAGAGTCACCTCCTCTGAGGACAACCCCCTAAGAAGAATATGATACTCCCTCCTCTTTGCTCTCATAGGACCCCGGGCACTCAGTTAACAAATATTTATTTAATACCTACAAATGTTTATTCAATGTCTCTAAGCCCTGGGAATACAGCAGTGATCTAAACAACAGTTTTGCTCTCATGAAGACAATATTTTAGTGGGAGTAGATAGATAATGCGTAAATAAGCACATAATATATGGCAGAGATTAGAAGTGCTCTGAAGAAAAAGAAATTGGGGTAAGAAAAGAGTGATGGGGTGGAGGACTGCTATTGTAGGTAGGGTGGGGAGAAAAATCCTCCATGACAAAGTAACATTGGAGCAAAACTGAGAATTGAGCGAGGGAGACAGAGGCTACTTAGGGGAAGAATATTCAAGGAAGAAGGAACAGCAGATGCACAAGCTTGGAGGGGGAGCGTACTTGGAATGTTTAAAGAAAAAAAGGAGGAACAGAGGGAGTGGGGGAAGGATGAAAGAAATGGGAGATTAAGTCAGAAAAGTAGTGTGGTGCCAACTCAGGCTCTGGTAAGCTCTGGCAAGGACGTGTGGCTTTTTATTGTAGTAAGATGAAAGCATTGGGAAATTTCAAGTCAGATGCAGCTTGACATTATTTCTATTTCTAAAAGCTCACTCTAGATGCTATGAGTAGAGCATAGGTTTGTAAGTAAGGAAACAGGCAGACATAGAAGTGGCTACTGCAGTGGTCCAGGTGAAAACTGGTAGTGGCAGCTTGTCCTAAGGTGGTTGCAGACACAGGGAAGTGAAAACTATGAACACTGAAAACGCTTTTGGGGAAGTTTGCTATAGAATAGAGAAGAGAAATTGTTAATTCACTGGATAGGGTAGTGTGGTCAACGGATAATTACTAGTAGGATTTATTACAGCATGTGTTATACTGATGGGAAACACAGTTAAGAGGAAAATGTTGATGATATAGGATTGAGAGGGGCTAATTGCCATCTCCTTTAGTAAATGAGAGAGGGTGCTATTCAGGATGCAAAAAGATGGGAGGTCTTTGTGGACCAGGGACAGAGAGTTTAACTACTGTAGTGAACAAGGATGGGTACTTGGATACAGACACAAGTGGGGCAGTAGATTATGCCATCCACCCATATGGACAATCTCTTTGGCATGAGGGTGTGGTAAGAAATCATCTCAGATGTGCAAGAGGTACTTGTCTGAGCAGAGACATTAGGCTAGCCGGGCAGCACTAAGGGGCCTTTTGACATTCAAGGTGTTGAGTGAAAAGTGGGATCAGTCAGCATTAACATGTGTGAGTGCGAATGTAAATAATTTATATAATAATGGACCATAATATAAACCAACTAAGGAAGGAAGTGAGGACATAAGTGGTTAGCAATGGACAATGAAAAGGGTAGGACCAAGGGTTCAAAGAATTATTGAAGCAGGAGAACTTGAAGGGGTGACCTGGAGAAAAAGATGATGATTAAGGAATGAGACAGCGGAGATGCGGGTTTTGTTGGCGACACAGTGTTTGGTGTGACAGTGGGAATGCGTGGCTGTGGTGAGGTAGAGGGCACAATCATAGGAAATGTTCTATTCCTCTCAGAAGGGGAAACAACCTGTGAGACATTAGGCAATTGACAGGATCTTTGGAAAGGCCAAAGAATCATTGGATGCTATCCATCCTGGGCAATATCCAAATTACAATGAAACAATTGCTAACAGAACACAGTTTTCCACTGTTTCTGGGACCCCTAGGTTTTCCTGCCTATGTGGGTCCAAAGGTGCAACTATTGAAACCCCTGTAATACTTGCCATCTCCCAGTCACCCCCATCAGAAAAATGAATTCTGCATTGTGCTTTCTTCTTCCTGCAATACGTTTCCAAATCAAAATCTTGCTCGAGAATATCTGATGGGAGAAATCTAGATCAAATTCTTGGGCCCTAGTTGTAAAGGAAGTTTGAAAGTTAAGTTTCTGGCATCTACCTTGGAGATTGAGATCTCATTGGGGGAGAAATTCCCCAAACATAGGTATTCAGAAGGGTATTCAGGAGATACTGGGCAATCAACGTTACAACAAATACAGACTACGGGTATTTACCTGTTTGCTGTTATAGTCCCAGCACTTTTCACAATTTGTGATGAATAAATGGATACATAAATGAATATTTTTTCTTATACACAGCCATTTGTATCTCCTTGTTTTGACACCTGGCCCCTGCCTTAAGCTCTGCAAAGAATATAAACTAAACTGAGAGTATTTTAGAGCATTAAAATACTAACTTAATTCTCTGGGATTGTTCTGTACATTAAGACCTTTTGGGGATTTGAGTCATCTGAGCTCCTGTTCAATACAACTGTCCTAAGAAGGTGCTAGATCTCTAGTAACATTTGAAAATATAGAACAGAGTGAGTATTCATTCATTAAACAGATATTTATCGAGTCCCTACTATGGTTAGATATTCTTCTAGGTGTTGGACATACAGCAATGAACAAGAAAGATAAAAATCCTCCTGATGGCATTTACAATTCTAGAAAAAGGCCCTCAATATTGCAATTACTTTTAAGAGATCACAAAATTAAAACATGTTTATGGTTTATGACAGAAGTGTAAGAAGAAAATAAAATCACCTGTAATAGCACTAATGCAACCCTTGTGCTTTTTTTTTTTTTTTTTTTTTTTTGTGAGGAGATCAGCCCTGAGCTAACATCCGCCAATCCTCCTCTTTTTTTGCTGAGGAAGACGGCCCTGAGCTAACATCGGTGCCTATCTTCCTCCACTTTATATGGGACGCCGCCACAGCATGGCTTACCAAGCAGTGCATCGGTGTGCGCCCGGGATCCGAACCAGCGAACCCCGGGCCGCTGCAGCGGAGCGCGCGCACTTAACCGCTTGCGCCACCGGGCCGGCCCCCCCTTGTGCTTTTTGATACACATTCTTGCAGTTTTCTGAAGTATACAAACATAAATATTTTATTACGAAAACAGAATGTTACCTAGGTATACAGTTTTCTATCTTACTTTTATTCACTTGATATTAGTTTATGAATATTTTCCTATATCATCATGCACTTTTTGTAACATTTTTAAATGTGTACATATTATTCCATCATATAAAAGTACCATAACCAGGCCCCCTTGGTTATCATTGAGATAGTTTCCAATTTTTCATTATTATAAACAATGCTACAGTGAACATCTTTGTACGTACCTATTTGCACATTTATCTGATTGTCTCTCTTTTTTTTAATTATTTATTTATTTATTTATTTTTCCCCCAAAGCCCCAGTAGATAGTTGTATGTCATAGCTGCACATCCTTCTAGTTGCTGTATGCAGGACACGGCCTCAGCATGGCCGGAGAAATGGTGGGTCGGTGCGCGCCCGGGATGTGAACCCGGACCGCCAGCAGCAGAGCGCGCGCACTTAACCGTTAAGCCACGGGGCCGGCCCTAACTGATTGTTTCTTAAGAATAATTTTATAAATGTGAAATTGCTAGGTCAAAGAGTAACCATATTTTAAGATTGTAAATTTATATGCCAAACTCCTCTCCAGAAAAATATTGTACCAAATTTTTTCTCAGCTGCAGTGTGTACAAAAGCACCTGTTTCCTATACTCTAACTGATTCTACTTTTTTGGTTACTAATCAACTTCTGATGATTCAGCCAGTGCCTCTCACAGGAGGGAGAAAAGTAGCTGGGCGGCTGTCACTAGATGATAAGTCAACAGATTTTTTGATATGTACCATTTATCCACAAGGATTACCCTGTGCCCAGTGGGATCCTTACCTATTTCATGCTGATAGGAATGCTTAAGAAACTTCTGAAGGAAGAAAGGAAAAGACGAGAGCAAATATGTCAGTAAAACTCATTCATCATTATTATCAATCCATCTTTTCATTAATAAACAACATTAATTGCAATGAAAAATATATTTAAATAATGTTGGTAACAACAAGAACAATTTGGCTCTGCAGATATGTTTGTACCTGGGACACAGAGCTATCAAAGGCAAATGGAAATATAGTTGAAATTATATACTACACATCATCAAATAATGAACACTGAACAACTGGGAAAGCATGTTCCATCTCTTGGAATGTCCACATCTTACCCAGACATAATCTGTAGAGTCCAAAGAAGAGGTGATACTTAAGCAGATAGTCACTTTTCCTGTATGTTTGTTCCACTTCCCAAATTGTATTAGTTAATCCTTATTGATGTACACTACGTATCAGAAACATCACAAGCATTAGCTTACTCAACCCAAATGATAATGTTGGGATTAAACTCCTCACTTTACTGTTAAGATCCCAATAAACTGACTAAAGTTCTAGCTAATAAATGATAGATTCTGGGCTTGAAATCAGCTTTATCTGACTCCAAAGCCCATATGTAAGGTCAAGCTTTATGCCGAACTGTTTCCTGAGATGTGGCCAATCACCACTTAACACTGGGAATAAGAGGACGTTCCAGTGAGACAATTCCAGAGGTCACATACCAGTAATTCAGGATTAGGCCCTCATGATTCAGAAATCTCTGTTACAGAAGATCCCACAGAAATTTCATCAGCCAAACTGAGCCTGTGCAAACCGGGAAAACAGCGCAGAGTAAACAGCACTTTATGGTTGTTACCAGTGCTGGCGGGACTCCATCTCTCTCCCCGCGTGGCCTAAATCCATACCACAGCCTTCAACCTCCCCATACCAAGAGAACTGGTCACAATCAGAAAAAATTTTAGAAAGCGTCTAACCTCAATCACAAGTGTTCCCTCTGCATCTTTATAGATCTACTGAATAGGTGCCAGTTACAATCTGTACCCAGGCTCCAAGTCAAAGTCCTCTAGTTTCCTATCAATGATGCCCTACTCTCTGGCTTGAACTTGCACTCATTGAACAAAGCCTCGCTAGAGTCCAAAATCTGCTTATCGCTTCCACTTTGGCCTCCGCCTTTCTCATCCATTTCCCAGAAACCACAATTTCTCCAGCCATGTATACTGATCCCTTGCTGGCACACTGGTTGTGCCTTTGTCTCAGCAGAGCCAGATCTTTATATATTCTTTAGAAGATGGAAGTTCACTCTGAACTTCCTCAGGATTCAGACTGAGCGTCTTCTGGATGAGAGTATGGTGCTAAATAAATTTCTATAAATTTCCTCCTTTAAGCTTCATAACAATTCTGAGGAATAGATCTTTATTTTATCAGTGAGAAAACCAAGGCACGGGCAGATGAAGTGACTTCTCTAGCTTTTACGTTATGCAGTCAAGATTTGAATCCAGGTCTTCCAAACCCAAAGCAATGTTTTTCCACACTATAATATTGAGATGGAACCACTCAGACAGGCCTAAACACCTTTTGAAACAGAGGTGGTTGCTTTCCATGGCTCAGTTTAGTAATTTTTAGCCAAACAAAAAAATCCCCATGTCCTACCCATGTGGGTCCCTCACCCACAGCATCAGGCCAAAAGACGGACCCATGAATCAGACAGGCAGCCACGCCCTGTACATGATCTATAATGTCAGCTATGAAGCACAATTAACAAATAGAAGCAGATCTAGCCAATGCTTAACGACAGATGGAGGAGTTAATTGACCTATCCAAAACTTCAAGTGCACGGAGAAATTATAAAAGCGTAAAAAGTCTCTTACTGCCTATCTTATACCCTACGTGGTCTCCCCAGCAAGATATGTCATCCCAACATGAGTCCCATGCAAAGGTATCCCAATTAGTAGGAGACCTTAGGCATCTCAACATGTAAAATAGCATTCAAAATGATTATGATTATATAACATGCCATATTTTTCCCCAAAAAACAGAAAAAGAAAAATTTTGCTTTATAGCTCTCGCTTAATTGCCCTCATTGACTAATCAGGAAAGAGAATGATGCTATCTCCTCTCTCTAACCTTTTGATCTGCTCCCTACTAGGGTTTATTTCATTTTCTCAAAACCACAAAAAGAATAAAACAAGATGATTAAGGCTGAAGTCACCCCCTTTGCAGTTTTCTCCAACTTGACACAGTTCATACTGCTAAGCCGAATCATGTAAGATTTCTATTTAATAAGCACAGGGTTACTACTGCTGATTATTAAATAATTTCTTAACAAAATGCCCCTTTACTTAAGTTAAACAATATTTTTCTTAAATGCATTGCAACATTTGTGTTAACTGATTACAATGAGAATTCTAGTTTGCCCTAAGATAGTATGACCACTATATCAACACACACAGGTCTTAGAGTTGACACAGCTCGTTTACAGCAAAAGAGGAGTCAGTTTCTGAGACAGTCCTTATGCCATGCAGAACAGTACCAGAAATTTATTAGGCTGTAAGTAGACATTGTGCTGTATTATGCATACCAATACTGTTAGTTCTCAAGTTTGTACCCAAATTGTGTAATCACTAAAGACTCTGCAGGAGTTACTTAGAAAATAAATGTGACAGCATTTATCATATTGATCCTTGTCTACAAACAAAGAACTTGTATCTTTCCTCTCTACAGTGTTTTCTTAAATGTCATTCAGTATTAACCAGAGAAACAGAATAATAACATTTTCAGAATAGGGATTAGCACTTACGTTGTTGCTAGGCATTTTAAGATGTGAAGGAAATAGCCTTTAGTCCTTGTCTGGGGGAATAGAGAAGGCGACTTTACCCAAGTTCATGCTTCCCCTAGTCGAGAAAATACTCTATATTATACATCTTTCCTCTAACATCAGAGAACTGTCACTTGCTTACCTGGGTTTTTTTTGTTTGTTTTTGAGGAGGACTGGCCCTGCACTAACATCTGTTGCCAATCTTCCTCTTTTTTCTTTTTTCTCCCCAAAGCCCCGGCACATAGTTGTATATCATAGTCGTAGAGTGGTAGCTCTTCTATATGGGACACTGCCTCAGCATGGCTTAATGAGCAGTGAGTACGTCTGTGCCCAGGATCTGAATCTGCGAACCCCAGGCCGCGAAGCAGAAGGCGCGAACTTAACCGCTATGCCACCGAGCCGGCCGGCCCCTGCTTACCTATTTTCATCTGATAGAGTAATCTTTTCTACAAGTTTGAATCAATGAGAAGTGCTATCCCTCTAGAATTATAGAGTTTTTGAATAATGAATGGACCTTGGTGATTCATGAATCTACATGTGACGGACTAAGGCCCAGAGAGGCCAAATGTGACTGATTCTACCTTTCTTTTACTAAATAAGGGATTTTCCTAATCTTACCAGCAGCCTGTTGAAGATGTCTTCCAAGAAGAAAAATGGAACAATAAATCACGAATATGGTCAATTATTGTTCACCAACTTATTGTGCTTGAATAAGAAGACATTAGATTAAAAGTTGCTTTTCTTACCACTGTCCTTTGTTGGATATTTCACCTGGTCAAAGGGAAAATGTCTTTTGTGCTATTTGTCCACAATTCTTCACACCAATATAGCTACCCAAGTCAAATTAGATGCCGAATTAGCGTTGGAAGAGATTGATGTATTTTAAATGATAATTTAATCCGTTGGGCCTCTCCCTAGTTTCTTCAATTAACCTCTCCATGTTGGATCTTATTCTTCCATCTTCAAAAAGGCTTAGGTTACTCTTGTTTTAATAAACCTTTTTCAATTATTTTCCATTAATTTAGCAATAATCTCTTTCTAGTAATTCTAAATGGCATTTTATGACTGATCTTGATCTATTCCTTTCTTGAGATTCTTTTCTGCTTTGATCTCAGTGATGATGAATAATCTTAAATTTTTTTTTCCACTCTTCTCTCTTTGATTGGCTTTTCTATCTCTTACATTCCTCAGTTGTGTTTCTCAAGACTCTGCTCTCAGTTCTTTAATCCTCAATCTTTCTTCTGAGTCTTTCAATGTTTTAGATCACTATCTTCAACTATCCCTTCTATATGGATGATTCCTGTGTTATCCATGGAAGGCCAACCCTTAAATTTTTGGATTGTTCATGCAATGATCCCACCCAGGTGTTCCTGGTCAGTTGCCTCTTCAGGTCAGCTCTCCTACAACTGTCTCATTCCATCCACGAAGACCTTAGAATCCTTCACTAGGTCCTCTGTGTTCTGGCTAATAGATGAAAAAGAAAGAGAGCATAAACTATGCAGGAATTTTGTATTTCCTTTTGGGCTTTCTGTTTGTTTTGGACCCCGTTTGAAAGTTGCCCCCATCGCTTTGAGCCTACATTACATTGGCCAAAACTCAGTGATATTGTTACACCTAACTGGATGGAAGGCTGAAGTGTGGAGTCAAGAAATACCAACAAGGAAATGGAAAAGAGTTCTAGCATATACGTGGCAGTCTCTCACGACTCCCAACTCTCAGGACCCAGCTCTGTCTTACACCTGAGTATGCTCTCTACGCCCTGATGCCACAGGACATCCAGGCATGGTTTTCTCATGTTCTCCTCTAGCCCAATAAGTTCAAAATTGACTTCATCATAGATTTATAAGCCTCATACAACACAAGTTTCATTGTATTGGTGAGGAAAATAAGCATCAAAGGGATTGAATGAAGTGGTAAAGGCCATCCACCTAGCTAGCGCCGGGTACTAAAGCAGAAACCAAGTCTCATGATTTTGCCTTCCATCCTGTGTCCAGCACAACACATGAGCTCACTGCCCTGCATCTATCTCATTCCCTTTCTCGCTGTCCCCCTCTCACACACACTTTTTTCACACTCTCTGCCTCCTTTTCATTCTTTCTTTCTAGTTCTCTTAGTCTCTTTCTATCATTTTCTATATTTCTCACTCTTTTTTCCAAAATGGCTTTCCATCCCTGAAAATCTGTTTATCCTTCAGTTTCCGTTAATTCTCTTGTATCTCATGCTAAAAAATTCGAGTGACATTGAACTCTTCCTTCTCTTTCATCCCTGATTACAATTCCTATTCTTTCACTTTTTAATTTTTATGGCATTTTAATTTTTCTTATCTTTCATCACCCTTTGTCACTCCACGACTACATTATGGCAACGTTTTTTACCTGGACACTTACTTTTGACCCTCTCCATTTCATCATGCCCCTCACTGCCATATTCATCTTCAAAACACCATCATGTCAACCTAAAATGGATACTTATTGTCAAGAAATTATTTGATTTCACTATATATATAAAATAATTTCTTTATCCATCCATCAGTCAATAGACATTTAGGTTGTTTCCATGTCTTGGCTACTGTGAATAATGCTTCAATAAACATGGGAGTGCAGATATCTCTTTGAAGTACTAATTTCATTTCTTTTGGATATAAGCCCAGAAGAAGGATTGCTGGATCACATGGTTGTTCTACTTTTAATTTTTTGAGGGACCTCCATACTCTTTTCCATAATGTTTGTACTAATTTACATTCCCACCAACAGTGTACAAGAGTTCCATTTTCTCCACATCCTCAACACTTACCTTTTATCTTTTTTATAATAGCCATCCTATCTGGTGTGAGGTGATAGTTCATTTTGGCTTTGATTTGCGTTTCCCTGATGATAAGTGATGTTGAGCATCTCTTCATGTACCTGTTGGCTATTTGTATATCTTCTTTGGAAAAATGTCTCTTCAAGTTCTTTGCCCATTTTTTAATTGCATCATTTGCTTTTTTGCTCTTGAGTTGCATGAGTTCCTTATAATTTTTGCCTATTAATCTCTCATAAGATATATGTTTTGAAAATATTTTCTCGTAATCCACAGCTTGTTTTTTTATTTTGTTGTTTCCTTTGCTGTGCAGACACATTTTAGTTTGATGTAATCCCATTGACTTATTTTTTGCCTTTGTTTCCTGTGCTTTTGGCGTCATATCCAAAAAATCATTGCCAAGGCCAATGTCATGTATCTTTTTCTCTGTTTTTTTCTAGGAATTTTATGGTTCCCAGTCTTATGTTTAAGTCTTTAATCTATTTCGAGTTAACTTTGGTGTATGGTGTAAGATAAAGTTTCCGATTTCATTATTTTGCAAGTGGATATCCAATTTTCCTAACACTATTTGTTGAAGAGACTATCCTTTTCCCATTAGGTATGCTTGGCACCCCTGTTGAAAGATAGTTCAACATTTATGCTTAGGTTTATTTCCAGGCTTGCAATTCTGTTCCATTGATCTATGTGTCTGTTTTTATGTCAGTACCAGACTATTCTGCTTACAATAGTTTTGTAATATAATTTGAAATTGGAAAGTGTGATGCCTCAAACTTTGTTCTTTTTTCTCAAGATTGATTTGGCTATTTGGGGTCTTTCATGGTTCCATATGAACTTTTGAATTATTTTTTTCTATTTCTGTGAAAAACGCTGTTGGAATTTTAATAGGGATTGTGTTCAATCTGTATATAACTTTAGGTAGTATGGACATTTTAACAATATTAATTCCTCCAATCTATGAACATAGGATATCTTTCGTTTCATTTGTGTCTTCAATTTCTGTCACCAAAAACTTACAGTTTTCAATGTGCAGATATTTCACTTCCTTGGTTAAGTTTATTCCTAAGTATTTTATTCTTTTTGACGCTATTGTAAATAGAATTATTTTCTTTTTAGATAGATTGTTTTTGGTGTAAGGAAACACAATTTATTTTTACATGCTGATTTTGTATCCTGCAATTTTACTGAATTTGTTGGTTAGTTCTAACAGTTTTCTATGGAGTCTTTAAGGTTTTCTAGATATTAGGATCATGTCATCTACAAACAGAGATCACTTTACTTCTTCTTTTCTGATTTGGCTGCATTTTATTTCTTTTTCTTGTCTGATTGCTCTTGCTAACACTTCCAGTACTATTTTGAATAGAAGTGGTGAGAGTGGGCATCCTTGCCCTATAACAGACCTTAGAGGAAAACTTTCAGTCTTTTGCCATTGATTGTGATGTTAGCTGTGAGCTTTTCACAAATGGCCTTTATTGCATTTAGGTAAGTTCCTTCTATACCTATTTTGTTGACAGTTTTTAATCATGAATGGATGTTGGATTTTGTCAAGTGCTTTTTCTGCATCTATTGAGATGATCATGTGGTCTTTATCTTTCATTCTGTTAATGTGGTGTATCACATTGATTGATTTGTGTGTGTTAAACCAACCTTGCATCCCAGGGATAAATTCCTCTTGGTTACGGTGTATAATCTTTTTAATGTGTTGTTAAATCCCGTTTGTTAGTATTTTATTGAGGATTTTTGCAGCTATGTTCATCAGAGCTATTGGCCTGTATTTTTCTTTTCTGGTAGTGCCT
Organism: Diceros bicornis minor; assembly: GCF_020826845.1. Taxonomy (NCBI): domain Eukaryota; kingdom Metazoa; phylum Chordata; class Mammalia; order Perissodactyla; family Rhinocerotidae; genus Diceros; species Diceros bicornis. The sequence continues at coordinate 19,007,592 of NC_080743.1, read as the reverse complement.
TTGTCTGGCTTTGGTAGCAGGATGATGCTCACCTCATAAAATGGGTTTGAAAGTATTCCCTCTACTTCTATTTTTTGGAAGAGTCTAAGAAGGATTGGCATTAATTCTTCTTTTTTTTTTGGGAGAAAGATCAGCCCTGAGCTAACATCCATGCCAATCTTCTTCTTTTTGCTGAGGAAGACTGGGCCTGAGCTAACATCTATTGCCAATACTCCTCCTTTTTTTCCCTTTTTCTCCCCAAAGACCCAGTAGATAGTTGTATATCATAGCTGTACATCCTTCTAGTTGCTCTTCTTTTAATGTTTGGTAGTATTCAGTCATGAAGCCATCTTGTCCTGGGATTTTTTTTATCAGGAGGTTTTTTATTATTACTTCAATCTCATTTTTCATTGGTCTGTTCAGGCTTTCTACTTCTTCTTCATTCAGTCTTGGTAGATTGTATGTTTCAAGGAATTTATCCATTTCTTCTAGGTTGAGGTTATTTCCTAGTACTCTCCAAATACAGACATCTCCTACTCTTTTTGCCAATAAAGTATATGCATAGTCCAAGACATTCATTCATTCAATATAGTATTCCAAGCACTGTGTGGTACATGGTTTTTATCTTCCTGTAGCTTAAATTTTGATGAGAATCCCTATATTAAAACTGACAAATATTAAATAAAATGACTGTTTTTCTAGAAGAGGTTGGTATGAGATACACAAGGCATAAAAGAAAGTCTCAAAACAATTGCCTGGAGAAATTAAGAAACCTATGTTCGATACGATTCATTAGGGGACAAAAATGTGCATAATTTTACAAGAATAGATTAAATATGCAGAGATATGAAAAACATGCTCTATTCAAGGAAGTGTTAGTGGTTCTACACAATTAAATATTGGGTACAAAGAAGAAAGTGATGTTAAATGAGGCTGGAGTGGTACATAAGAGGTCAGACCATGAACGATCTTTTATGTCTTGTATAAAAATTAACTGTTGAACTGAAAGGCAATGAGGAATCAATGACTGCTTTAAGGAATAGAATAATATGATCTAACTGGAAGCTAGAAAATTAAAGCTAGTAGTGACGAGGAAGTTGAACTGGACAGACTATAGCTGAAGAATGGAGACAAAGTAGAAGGCTACTGTAAGAGTCCAGACAAAAGATGGCAAAAGCCTGTGCTATGGGATAGAGGTGTATCCTATCATCTACAAAGATGTACAAAGTAAGAGGTAATTAAGATAAGGAACCAACAAGTCCTAATGGCTGACCATATATAGCTACAGGAAAGAGAGAACTCTAAAGCAACCACTGTATGTCTAGTTTGGAGGGTGTTCCCACACCAAAAACTTGAAACACATGAAAAGAGACGATTTTGAGGCAAAGATAAAAGAGGTTAATTTTGAGTGTGAATGTCAAAATCATATAAATGGTGACGAAAGTATTGGGAGAAGAAATTACCTAGAGTGAACTGCAAAATTTGAAGAATATCCAGATATAGAAAGAAGAGCTTACAAAAAACTCAAATAAATGGCCAACGAGTTACAAGAAAATCAAATCAGTTTCAAAATGAAGAGCCAATGTGGTCAAATACCACAGGAAGGTTAATTAAAATGAGAAATTCAGAATCCCCTCTACATTTGATAGCTTAAAATACCACTGGCCTTTGTTGTTGTAATTGCCACTGAACGGTAAGGACAGAAACCCTGTGGCAAACACTGAATAGAGATGGGGAGATGAGAAAGTGGAGACAGCATAGAGTATTCTTTCAAGGAGCTAGCTGTGAAGAGTAAAAAGGAGCAATTCAGTACCAACTGTTAGGAAATGAATGAAGCCTTCTCCACCTTCTCCTGCCCACAAAAATCTTTCCCTTCCTTTTCAGAACTCATATCACCGTTGGAACCTTGCCACTTCTTTCCTACACCTATTTGTCATAGCCACAGCCAGAAAGTGGCTGCATGTAAGGTAGCCCCTTCACACACAGTTCCCTGCAATTTAGCACTTCACTGTGATTCAATTATTTCACAGCATTTATGTCTCCTCAGTTAGATTGGATTAGTCTCTTCAACACCAGAAGCTATTTATTCATTCATACATTCACTCATGCAACTGATATTTATTGAGTGCTTATTATGTACCAGACATTATTCTAGGTGCTAGGACTGTAGAACTGAACATAACTGGCAGAAATGCTGCCTTCACGGAGCTTAAAGTCTAGTCAAGGAGGCAGAGAATCTAAAAGATAAATAAGTAACATGTATAGAACATTTGCACAGTGAGAACCTGCCTAGTATGGTAGTTAAGAAAACAATCAAAGAGCCTCGTGACCAGAGTTTGAATCCATCTTGACAATGGGTAAGTCATTTAACCAATCTGGGTTCCAGTTTTCTCATATGTAAAATGGGACTAATGATATTGTCACGCTCAGAGAGTTGTGATGGTCAGTAAATTTGTTAATATTTCTTCGGTGCCTAGAAGAGTGCCTTGCTATTAGAAAGTCCTATCTAAGTGCTTAAGTGCTATCTATAAGTGCCTTGGGAAACAGAAAAGTAGGGAAGAAGGAGAGACAGGAGGTTTCAGAATTATAGCTCAGGTAGCCAGGGCATTCCTCACTGGAAAGATGACATTTAAGCAGAGAGTTGAAGGAAGTCAACAAATTATTTGGTATCTTAGGAAGAACATTCCAGGCAGAGGAAACTGCAAGTACAAAGATATTGAGGCAAGAGATTGCCTAGTGTGACTGAGGAACTCTAAGGAGGTCAACGTGGCTAGGTTAAAGCACAGTGAGAGAGGATGAGAGACAAAATCAGAGGGGGAATGAGAGAGATCGATAAACTGCTATTGGAGGGTTTGGGGCACAGGAAAATTAGGCTTTGTGATTGTCATTTACATAGGTCCATTCTAGTTTGAAATGAGGCAAGAAACCATTTATGAGGCCACTGCAGCATATCAGATGAAAGATGTTGGTGGCTTTGATCAGAAAGGGACTGGTGGGATGGCAAAAAGTGGTCAGATTTGAGCTATATTTTGAAATTAGAATGAATACAATTTGTTGTTATCAGATTATATGTGGGGTAAGAGAAAAACAGATGACTCAAAGATTATTCAACAACTTTAGCCTGAGCAATTGGAAAATAGAATTATAATTAAATGAGATGAGAACTGTTACAAGAAGAGTAGGCTGAGGAGGAAGATTAAGAATGTGGTTTTGGATATATTAAGTGTGAGATGCCAGTTGTTTCTCCAAGTTGAGATGTAAAGTACACAGTTGAGTCTAGAGTTGAATGGGATAGCCAGACTGAAAATATACACTTGGGAGTTATCAGTGATAGATAGCAATTAGAGCCATAAGAGTAGATAAGATAATCTAGGAAGTGATCATAGTTTAATGAGAAAGAGAGAGAGAGAATATATCCAAGGACTGATCCTTGGAATGCTTAAAGGTTTACAATAGAAACCAGCAATGAACATAGGAGACTGAGGAGCAGTCAGTGAAGTCGAAAGAAAACCAAGAGAAAAAAGCATTTCAAGTGAAGTGAAAGCATTTTAAGGAAGTGAAAAAAGCATTTCAAGGAAGAGGGAGTGATCAACATCATCAAATGATGCCAATAGGTCAGTTAAGAAGAGGACCAAGAATTATGAGTTTGATTTAGTACCCTTAAAAGTCTTTGGTGAACTTGAAAAGATGAGTTTCAATGGAGTCATGGGAGGAAAATCTTGGAATCAAGAGACAATGGAAAAGAAGAATTAGAGTAAATATAACTTTTTTCAAAGAGTTTTGCTAGAAAAGTAAGGAAAGTAATAGAGTAGTAGATGGAGAGTTAAGTAGATGAAGAGAAGTTATATTTTTTATGGCAAAAATACTTTTATGCTAATGAAAAAGGTCCAGTAGAGAAAAAAATGATAAGGCAAGAGAGCAGTAACGTTTACTTCTCATTGGATCCTGGAGCCCATCCTTTCCTTTGAATTACACTTTTCCTGATGCTCCTATCCACCTATTAATTTACTCAGTCCAATCATCAAAAGTCCAAATCCAAAGCATGTTTTTCTCTGCCTTTTCTGCCACTAATTGTACTAACACCCCTTCATTTGTTTGTCAAGAAATTTGGAAATCATGTGAATCTTTCCCTAGAACATTACCTCTACCCCTCACCTTACATGAAGACTGGATTTCCCATGACGGTGCCACTTCTCCAGAAACCCATGCGAGTGGAGAATGCTCATGGTCTCAGGCTCACTTTGATCAATTGCTCAATCTTGATTCACTTATCTGACTACTCTCTGGGAGCCCTTGGACAATCACTCTGACCACATCTTTGTTACCATAAACTTAAATTCTCTCTTTTTTTTTTTTCCCCTTGTTCTGCCACACTTACCTCCAGCACTGCACCTACTAATTAGACCCAGAATGAAGATTTCCAATCTCAGCTGAACATCAGGATCACTCAGAAATCATTTTACTTATTCTTATTCAACAATTTTTTCCATATTCTGCAGTGGCTGTTCAAATCTCTCAGGTTCCTATTTTCATGTCTCCCTCTCATTCTAAGATGATTTGGTTCACTCATTAAATGTTTACTGAGGCCCTGCTACATGTTTAAGTCTCTGCATGGCGGTAGTTATACAAACATCCTTGACTTCAAGGATCTCATTGTCTCACAAAAGAAAAAGAATAGGATTAAAAGAATAAATCAAAGAGAAATAATGGAGCAGAGAAGGATATAAAGAGAATCAAACAAACAAACAAAAACAACCCAATACAATTTAATTCATTTTTAATAGAAGTATTAAACAAATTAAGTGAGCACAGAAGAATAAATAACTCTGCAAGAAAAGAGTCAGGAAAAGTCTCACAGAAGGGGTGTATTTGGTCTGGGAGCTAAAGGATAATGAGAAGTTTTAAAAGTTCCATGAGAAGAGATTGGATAGAAGGTAATTCTAAGCAGAGGGAATTTCTAGAGCAAGAAAATGAGGCATAAAATCATGGCTTTCTAATGAAATAACCACTGAATTCAATGTTCCTGGAATGCATAGTACGAGCTAAGGAGTTTGGATCACTTTAGGAATTTGAGAACTGTGAAAGCTTTTGCAAAGAATCGGTAGAGACATGAATGTGTCTGTTTAAGAAATATTACTGGGAGCAACATGGAACACAGACTGAAGAAGGGAAGAAACTCCATACAGTTAGGTGGAAACTGTGACGATCATCTAGAAAATAAACGATAAAGATCTCTAGAGCAATGTTGTCTGAAAAAAAGAGAAGGAGTGGGCTTGGTAAATTATGGTGAATATATAATTGAAAAGATTTGCTGAAGGATTGGATTCAGGGAGCTATGAAGGCATTTAAGCTTGACTTTGATACTTTTAGCTTGGGTAATTTGGTGTATAGTGGAGTATCAATTAGGATAGCGAACACAGGAAGCTTTGAAATAGAAGGATTGGGAAAACAACAAACAGGTTGGGTTTGAGATGCCTGTAAAACATCTGGGTACATATGTTCAGTAAACATTTGGAAATTCAGATCTAGAGCTTCCTGGAGATATTGGGCTGGAGATATTTATTTAGACATTGTCAGGATGTCAGTGCAAATTAAAGTTGGAACAGTGGACTAAATCCTCTGAGAGAGGGTCAAGTAAGAAAAAAGAGGATACCATGAAAAGGATATACACTTTGAAGGTTGGTAGGGTTCACCATCTATACTTGCCACCTATTTCCTCAATCTTATTAACCAATAAAAACTGACAAGGCTTAGCTCCTAAGCTTAAATCTTTAAAAGTACTAGTCCCCAGCTTTTTTTTCTTCTAGCTTTCTTCTCCTTCTTTTAAAATTTATTTATATTTTCAAAGGATGTCAAATGATTTCTTCAAGTTTCTCTTCTATGATAGCTGGCAGAAATGTCCGAACAGTTGCATAGTCAAGAATTCTTTCATCATTTGCTCATAGTAACACTTTAATTTAAAGATTCCATGATTTTAATCCATTATCACCCCTTTTGTTTCCCTAATGGACACAAATACTTTATTCTCAGAAGTTAGTCTGGCATGCGGTGGATTTTGCAGGGCTTACATTCAGCACGTGAGTTTTCTATATTCCAGCACTTTTAACACTCCACATAGCCTCGTGTCTCCTTTAGATGCCCAGGATCTTGCACAGCTAATTTATTATAAATTTTCTGGGTAAATTCACCTATGTCACAAGGTATATAATCACAAAAACAACTCTTTTTTTTCAAGAAGACATACAAAGGTTACACCCTTGAATAAAGGACATGGGGGTTACTCCTAGATACAGTATGGCTGATTTCAGGAATAAATTGTGAGTTGAAGCAAAAGCCAAAATAAGAACCACTGCAGTCTTGAATTGGGATATTTTTAGACTTTCATTTGAGTGCATTCAAGTGAGAATGTGCTTATTCTTATTAATGGATTAGAAAGTTAATTGATCTGTATTATGCCTGAAAGTGGCCAGAGAAAATGGAAAATAAGGGTACTCGTTCTGTGCCCCACTCATATATTTAAGCTCTCTCTATGTACTTTTGACTTACACCATCAGCACTTAATATACAGATAACTCATTTTAAAATTGAAAGGGTTATAATTTTTATAATTTCTCCTCACTAATGCTTTATATATTACATTTAAAGCACCCAGTAAAATACATCCCAAGGATTTCTGCACCTTACAAACTTTATAGAAATTTCTTATCCAGTGACTAAAATGCTGGCCTATTTGAGATTAAATGTAACCACTACTGAATGAGGTAAACAATAAAATTATCCTTACGTGTATGCATTCTCAAGGATTTTTCAACTCTTTATATATTTTAAGAATTTAAATAATATTTTTTAAATCTGAAATTGAGGTCTGGGTTCTTACTGATTCTTAATCTAAATAATCTTGTATCACCAGCAGATTTTGCAATTCATCTCTCCCTCTCCCTCTCCTCCTCTCGCCACCCCTCCCAGATGGTAAATATCCTGGGCCACTGTACTTACAGTACACACTCCAGGGTATCCACTTACTTTTCACCATATAGAAAGTGGCCATAGATTCTTATTCTTTGTTTTTTCTTCTATAAGCGGCTTTTAATCCCTAATAGTACCTTCAATCTCTGATCTTCTTTTACGATTTAATTTTTTAAAGGCTTTATGAAAATTCTGTTAAAGTTTTCATCAATCATACCTTGTAACTTTTTTTTTTTTTTTTTTGCATTTAAGGGTTTTCAAAACAATCTTGCACATTAGAGAAGCAAAATTATTTTAGAGGAGATCTGTTTTCTCTTACTGGTGAATGGTTAACAGAATAACCATTCTATCAAACCAAAAGCCACGTTTGATAACCAAATTCTACTTGTGGCACTCTGATTTTGCAAACATGTCCATGAGGGATGGGGAGAACCAACGACGGGCTGATTATTGCAGAACACAGACTCTATGAAGACTCAAGCCTACTTCTGTACTATTTTCAAGATCAGTGATTTCAATATTACTTGATCTGAAATTCCTTCCTGCCAAGATCTTGCCTTCCTTTCCAGAAGATACTGTTTCTCCACCCACACTGAACAACAACATTCCCTTCCTTCACCAACAGCTGTACATCTTTCAATTCTTGTGTTGGATATCACACGCCTCTACCACGTGCCTCCCTCTCTTCCTGCTGTTGCCTGGTGAATGTGGGGGAGAATGTAATTCTCTTAGTCATTCATAAGGTCTCAAATGACAAATGAATTTTTCTACCCCTGCTGCTCTCTAAACTTTAGGAAGTATCAAGTGAACCATTAGCCATTTCATGATATTCGACTTGGGTGACCATGCTGGGAACAGTTGCAATTTAATGCCTTTTTAAATATACGGTTATGGGTTATATTGTATCTAGTTCTATTACATTTTTCTACCATATTTCCATTTTATTGTGCCATTAATAATTTATTTTCTTTATTTTTATTATCAATTATAATAATTGTTATATTTCCATTATTGTTTTCTTATTTCTTTTTATACTGATTGTAAAATTAATAAAATCTTTGACATTGTCTTGGGTGGTCAGCAGGGTCCCCATATTGCCCTCTGCAAACTTGTCGTTGTGCATACCTTGCTCAGGTTCCATTTGGGCATCTCCTGCACATATAATAGTGGACAATGGGTTACTCAGTCAATTCATTATTTTTTTAATCTGTAAATTGTACATAATATATAAATCTAGCAATCAGATAATGGTGTTTAGAAAATGAAACCTTTTTTCCTGGCAACATAAAAAGGCCATCATTCCCAGGAAAAATAAAGATATGTGTGGAAACTAAATACCTCAGAGATATTATTTAATGACATCTAAATAAGGTCATACCATATAATATTGTAGGTGGTAATAATATTAACAGTGCAGCTGAAATCTATGTTTAAAATTACAAATTAAGGATGAGAGGAAGTGAGAAGTTTAACTTTTGTTAACAGGAGGGAACCATACTGATTCAAATAGGGAATGAGAAAAAGATACCCTGAGACCCAGTATTTGAATTTATTTGAGATTAGTTTCTTTCTAAGCTTAAGAGGCAATCCACCGTTTTAAAAAGGCCTTGATTAACAACAGTTATTTCATTTTCCTATTTCTGTCTTTAAAATGTCCTAAATAGGGGGCTGGCCCAGTGGGGTAGTGGTTAAGTTCATGCACTCTGCTTCTGCAGCCCAGGGTTCATGGGTTTGAATCCCGGGCACAGACATACACACTGCTCATCAAGCCATGCTGTGGCGGCATCCCATGTACAAAGCAGAGGGAGATGGGCGTGGATGTTAGCTCAGAGCTGATCTTCCTCACCAAAAAAAAAAAAAAAAAAAGTCCTAAATGGTTATGTTCTTTATGGAGGAAATTGCTCATATCTACAGCAAATGCTTAATCATATAATGTTCATGAGGGCAGAGACCACACTGAGGTCACTGTTGCAGCTCTAGTTCTCAGAACATCAGAGACTCTCAATAAATATTTGCTGAATAAATCAATAAATAAGATATGCTATATGTGTGTGTATGGCATATCATACATTGTATATGTTTTGTTAATTTAATATATAAATGATGACACAAATATCATACAGGGATACCCAGTTTTATTTCATTTAGCTTTACTGCACTTCACAAGCAGTGCATTTTTTACAAGACCCTCCACCAGCAAAAAGATTATGACTCGTTAAAGGCTCATGTGATAGTTAGTCTTTTTTAGCAATAAAGTATTTTTTAATTAAGGTATGCACATTTTTTTAGATACAATGCTATTGCACACTTAATAGACTACAGTATAGTATAAACATTACTTTTACATGCACTGGGAAATCAAAAAATTTGTGTGGCTCACCTTATTGTGATATTTGCATAACTGTGGTAGTCTGGAACTAACCCTGCAATATCTCTGAGGTATGTCTGTAGTATATATGCAGCACTATATTTGGAAAAAAGATAGCATTTGTACAACCTTTCTGGAATTTTACTTAGGTTTGATATATTGATGTTATTTGATAACATACAAGCAAAGATATATAGTTCTTTGTACACCAGAATATCAAATTCTGTTTTAACATTTATCTTTCCCAGAGAATACATATGAATCAAAGAAAATCTTTTTTAAACTTTCTATAAAAATAGAAAATATGATAAATTTAGTTTTTGCTTTTCAAAAGTACATGTCAACACATGACAGATATCTTTCTGATCCAATGCCTACTGTATTATTGACTACAAGTTGAGGAACTACCAACACCAATTAGCAAATAAAACACACACCTAATAGGGATCCTAAAAGATATGCTGTAGTAAAACACAGCAATTCGAATTTTAGCAGAGCAGCCAAAGATAAAAGAAAACAGCGTGTCAGTCTCATAATTGATCATTATGTCACCTATCTTTCCTTATACAAAAACCATGCATATAAAGTGTTTGCTAAAGGCCATTTGATTTCCACCAGATTTAATTAAAGAAGACATTTAATTTCTAATAAACTTCCTTTCTTTGTATGTTTCATGTTCTTGTGTTGATTTCAGATCTTTGGAATTTTAAGTGATTCAAAAAATTAAAACAGTAGCAAATTCCATTTAGAATTTACTAAAATAACCTATCATTTTATCCAATGTTTGGGTTAGTAATATAAATGTATAGTTAAACACGGGCAGAGCATGAAACCTCACTATGAGTCTATCCTGGAGGTCCTTCCCTGAAAGGATCTTATTTATAAAGTCCATTAACAATCAGCTACTGCTTTCTAGATAAGAGATCTTTAAAGGAAATCATTTTATATCAAATTCGAAAACACATATATCATTAACTAGGTTCTAGTTTATATATGAAGACATAAAAAATGTATTTACAGATTAGAAACTCATCCACTGAGGCACCTAAAAATTAGAGCAGTGAAACCTGGAAACCAGAGTGATCTATACTGAGATATGTATTATTTAAACGTGCTTTGATTTTCTTATAAATTCGAAACTTTCTAGGTGTAAGATAGGTACTCGTATTAACATAGAGAAATAAGATCAGGTGTGGTAGCATTGAAGTGTAGAGGCAGTATATGCTTCCATGCATCCTAGCTAGAAAAAGATAGCATGTTCAAATTGGGTAATTAGAGAAGAGTTTAAAAGGGAGTTATTTACAAAGGTCTTGGGCTAGCAACAGTGGGGATCTACCCCTAGGTCTGAAGGGAAGTGGAGAGGAGGCATTAACTTGCATGAGGAGACAGGGCTATGTGGAGAGGACCATCTAACCTGATGCAGCTAGCCCTGGTGACTCCCGAGGAGGAGAAATGAGGAAATAAATTCCTCATACACACTGTTTTCCCTTTCTCCATTGGTCAGACCCATCCAGAAGCCAGAAAGCATGAGGATCATTGATGCAGTCAATTATTAACACAGAGCAGAGTAGAGAAGGGGGCAAATAAATCTAGAGGAATCAACTGAAGCTACAGAGCACAGAAGGGAACTGAAAAAAAAGGACCAAGAAAGTAGACAAAGGAAATGTACAATATCCAAGGAAAAGCAATAGGTTATCAACTAAGTAGGCAAGAAAAATGACTGAGAAATTCTCATGCTCTCAAGTGGATGTCACAATAGGATATAAGCAAGAAAGTATCTGAAGGAATAGTGTAAGAAATTCTAAACAAATGGGTGAAGGAAAGGGGATTAATAATTGTAGCACAACTTCTATGTACCAAACAGTGTGCCAGATAGTTTTTAAAATAAGTAATAGCTTTTAATTCTTATAACTTGCCAGTGAGAAAGTTATGATTATAACTATTTTAAAGATATGGAAACCGCAACTCATAAGGAAACCTGCCCATCTATCTCCGTTATAAGTGCACGTGTGTATTACCACTTAGTCTCTACAAAGCAGTCTAACCACCAAAGCAAAGGGATCTTAAAGTTCCCTTTACATTAAGCCGAGTCTGGTGATGAATCATGGCCTCAAGATTTTTCTGGCTTAAGAAGAATGGACAGAAACTTGTGTCCCCTTTCCAGCAACTTCTGTAGCGCCTTGTCTCACCAGGATCTCTGGAGACAATGAGTATAAGATTGTGCTGCTCTGTATGCCAGATCACCTTCTACCAGATCTCTCATTCTCCCCCTTCAAATGGAGCCAGGGAAAGTAAGTCAGGCATATAGTCTTACATTACGTATGGAATCCATTAGGCAATTCTACTTGGACCTAAAAAATAATAACGCTACTTTTCTTCCAACTTAAAGATTGGCTGTCGCAATCCCACACTCTTTCAAAGCTATTTCCAGCAAGTTTATATTGTAGCCATGGTAGCATATATTTGTCTTATCAAATCCCTTTTATCAACAAAACCAATTTCACTTACTTTTGCTCTGGCTTTACAGTTTTTGTTAGAGCTCCCCCATACATAACCACAACACACTCTTGAGATTTAATAATAATAACAGCTCATATCTAGAGTGGGTCATGCCCTGGACTAAGGATCAAGACATGGCTTATCTTGGAATCTTCCAAATGGATCTATGAGGTAAGTACAATTATTAGCCCCATTTCAGAGCTCAGTTACTGAGGCTTAGATTAAGCAGTTCGCTGTTGTTCCCACAGCAGGAAGTGTTAAAGATAAGCTTTAAACCCAGGAATTCTGGCTCCACAGTGTGCATGTTTAACCAATGCCCTCTGTTACTTCTCCATGTTTTAAATAAAACTCTGTTCCCCACTTCCCCTCCCTTTGTCTCCTAAGCAACTGACAGAAAGATGTAAAGGTTGGCTTCCACTCCCTTTGTCAGATAGTCACATTTTCTTGTTCCTCCTGATTTATTTATTTATTACTTTCCCCTTGTCCCCTTTTGTGGTTACAAACAGCACTTATTTTCTCCTCTACTTAAGACAACATTAAAGCATCTTCCAACATAACCAAATTGTCTACGACTTTCCCAGCAACGCCAACTGGACATTATCATGCCATCAAGTTGTGTTCATATTTATCGATGTAGCAAAACCAACATTCAGCAAAATTGTACTTTCAGGCAAATAGCTGATACTTTATGAAGTGCTCTACCACTTCTGGTCAAGTAATCACCAATTAGGGAAATAATGAAGGGCAAAAGGTACTAACACTGACAACTACATTAGTGACATGAAATTAAAACCAAAAATATTTGAGTCCTAGAAGCACAAAGAGACTGGTTTCAATATGGAAAAAATCAAACCTTCTTCACTAATAATTAAAGAACCCTGTGTGGAATCTGAGACCTAAAGCCATAATCATTTTATTTGAGTTTTCAGTATAATAACGTTTTCAGTATAACAATGTTTGAAATAGTGACTAACCAAACTCAGATGTGAGAAAAGATGGCTTCAGAAATATCAGACAAAAGAAAATGAAAGATTTGCAGCATGCTCCAGGGAAGACACCAAAATTTATTTCGTTTTGGTATGTATAGCAACATAAAACTTCTATATGTATATATTTTCTTTTCATCTACGATAATATACCCAGGAGGGATTTTTTCTCTACAGCACTGATCAGGATTATTGTTTTTGATTCTGCATTTACATCTCTTTTCTCAAACATAGCATAAAATCATTGTTTTTGCTCATTTCTTGTTTTATCATATGTAATTAGCATAGGTACTCACAGGACAGTGGAATAGCTGGAGTTACTATGAAGTTGGCCACATGAATTTTGCAGCCAGCCTGACATTGATTTAAAATGCATTTCAGACTGATGAAAGCTGGTGGATTCACAGTTCCCGAGACTGAAGTTCTCTGGTTCTCCACTGAACAAAGAACGCCCGGGGAACTGCTGTGCCCCATAAACTTGCTTCAGCTGTGAGGTGACATTCACCATAAAGAGGCATGTTGGGTAGGTACAGCTGAAAGAAGTGGATTATCGGAAAGGCACACATCACTTCGGTCTGAAAAGAGTAGTTGGATTGTTCCTGTTGTTAGATGAGTCAAATTAAAGCGTGTACGTTGGCGTTCATTCAAAAATAATTTTAGAATTCTATATCGTATTTTTTTTTCCTCAAAATGCCTAGACTTTTCTAATGTGTGAGATTTCCTGGAAACTTAAATTTGTCCTCATTCTACTTGCCATGCAAAATTAGGCAAGTTATGTGTCTCTATATGATTCGGTTAACATATCCATTAAATGGGGGTTAAACTGGATGGCGTATAAGACACCTTGCAGCTCTAAAATCCAGATGTATGGTCACAGTTTATCACGAAAGGATAATATTCCCTACAATCCCACGGAGATATCTTGAAAAAGTCGTTTATTCTGCTCTGTCAGACTTTTTGGATTCTAAAACATAATAGACATCTAGAATTAGGAATAAAGACAATCTCTCGTGGTTTTTACCACAATTTGCAGAGGTATATCTCAAAAGATTTTGTTTATTTGTTCCCATTTACATGATGAATGGGTGTTCTAGCCATTTCCTGTCTCTGGTCTACACAATTTCAATTAAAAAAAGAGAGAAGAAGAAGACAACTAGCCCTTGTCCCCTTGGCAAGATAGGTGGATGTTTTAAGACTGAGCCATAAGGAACAACTCAGAAAAGATGGCTGTTGGAATTTGCTATAACAAATCTGGTTTTCTATCGTTCAGAAATATTCTCATGCTGTGGGTCATGCTATTTGCTTCCAAACAGATTTTTCCAGTTACATAGACCTCATATTGAAATAAAACTAGAGGAAAAAATATAGCTCACTAGAATTGTCTTATTACCCAACAGATTTAAACCAGATCTAATAGAATGGAATGGGAATGATAAGCCAGGGGGAAAAAACACGGCAAGAGACGTATAAACTGTGTGCTTCTTTGGATTCTTAACAAAATCAGGGCTTAGGGTTTTGGAGCATTTGGATTCTTTGTGTGAGCCATTTTATCTCGCTTTTATTCTCTCTCCCACTCTTAATTCCCTCCTGCTCTAATTCATCTAATTCACACACTCACACACATAAAACACCCAAACACACAAACATTTAATTCAATCTACCTGCTTATTACCTATATCCTTACGTTGTTGAAACTAATCATCATCTGTCAGCATGTTATATGATCCAAAACAACATACTCAGGTTGCAGGGAACTTCAGCCATCTCCTTGTGTCACTCAAAAGATAATGCTAGCTCTTTTGAAGTGTTGTAAAAACTATAGAAGAAGAACTTTGTAAGAAAACCATTCACAATCCCTTTAATTTAATCCATCATTTTTTAAAAATAATCTTTTTTGTTCAACCTCCGGTAGTTAATTTCTATACTAAAGAAGAAAAATTTATATGTTTTGTTGACAGTGTAACTAAATACCCAATGATGGCTAATTTTAATAGTGAGATGGAAAAAAATCATCTTTACTTCTACCCTCAAGGCATATCATTTGACTTTTTCAAAGACACTAAGATAAACACATAGAGGAAATAATGCATTTTTCTACTAGAGAGGTCAGGCTTAACTGCTTATCTTCCAATAAAAGACTATTTAAAGAGAAAAAAAGAAAATGGAAAAATAATGGGCAATGAGAAGTGATTATTTTATCCTAAATATGAAATAGAAGAGGAAGCCAGCTTTAGCACCAAGTCCTTAGTACATAAGAGAATGTATGTTATCGGCAGCATTATATTTGCAGTGACCTCAATCCTACGGTTATGCTTTTGAGTCAACTCTCTGAGCCAAGAAGGACCAGGAACCAGGTAGAATGGACTTCATGTCTACACATGAGTCCTTAGCGGTGTGATGTGCGCATCATAGGTAACTGCACATCTTCAAATCAAGAAGACACTCTATGTGTCCTTCATGTCTACACGAGCAACTGCATAGCTGAGAAGCAGCACTGAGTGGTGGAAATCACTGTGGGCATATCATCATGTACAGGAAAACCTCTGACTAATTCTTAGTCTCAGTGTCTTCAACTGTGAAATTATAATAATAATGCCTCCCTTGCCTATCTCATAGGTTTGCTATGAATATCAAGTAAAATAAATAATATGATAGCAATAATAGCTTCGTCATTTATTGAGCATTTAGCTAATAAGCATATGCAAAAGATTTTACAAGCATTATCTCAATTATCCATTGAAACAAACCTACACAATGAGTAATATTGATCTACTTTTGCAGTGGAGAATAGTTAGGCTCAGAGAATTAAAATCGCACAGATTATAAATGGGAAAGCAGAGAGATTCAATGCCAAGGATTTTTTAGCTGACATCTTGAGTTAAGTGTTATCAATGAGACTGTATCTATTCATCAAATACCAACAAATAAAGTGTTCTGTTCTCCTGGCCTCTTTGTTTCCAAATGATGACACCGTTAGGTGATAATAATTGCGCTTCTGCTGTTAAGAGAAAATTTCCACAGTCAAGTCGTAAATTAATAGTACACCTAATAGCAAAAGCTAAGTTTAAGTAGAAAACTCAATAAAAATTTAGAGAAAGGAAATTTCTTCATTCATAGGTAAAGGTTTTTTTTTTTTTTCCATTTTCTTTTACCTTCCATTAAAAGGCTGGGGGGAAGGTCTTGTTACTTTTCTTTCTTCTTTGCCCTTGAATGCTGCTGATAATTGCCCTCTGCTCACGATACTGTTCCCTCATTTACCTAAAGATGGAACTTTTTTAAAATTAAAATCTGCAGTGGAAAAGGTGATATTAGGCCATCTGTGGTCCTCTTCTGCCATTCAAAATCCAGTTAAGAGCATTTAATATCTCTCATTCGGGAAAAGATGCAAATAACCCCTTTGACCAAACTGCTATCTAATTAGACCAAGAGCACTAAAAAGTCACTCACTCTCCACTTACTCAATCTACCTCTGATAGACACAAAGGTCTGTCTGTTTTGGTTTTTCCCTTAGGTAGATAATTGAAATGATTCTAGTTTGGCAGCTCAGGCACTAAAGTGTCATAGCGATGAGTGTCATAAGATAAATACAGGGATAGCGTCTTACAAATATTTTTTTTGCAATCTGCTGTTGCATATGGATGCCTGGAATAAGTTAATGTAAATTGGTCTCTTCTAATTTACATTTAAACAGGGGCTTAAGAAGGATCAGGGAGCACCACTCTGCCTGGAAAAGCTACAGCCTAAAAAGAGTGACATGGATTGTCCTCTGTATTATAATCATTACCAAGTTCCTAAAAGAAGACCCTTGTTAGGAATGAATCCGACTCTGCAGGGGATATCCAAGACTGTGGCACTTGGATAAAATATGAATCAAGGACTAATGCCAAAAATCCAAATTACATTTTTTAAATGAGGATGTTACATTAAAATAATCATAAGCTGGGTAATTATAGAGAATTTATGTATCTTTTAACATAATTAATGACATAAAACACTGAAGTTTGAAATTTAAAGTCCATCTATTTTAAATTATGCTTCAGAATTTACATATATCATTAGATTGAAAATAAATGTAGAATGGTTAGATTAATAAATATAAACTAAATATAGATTAGATATTTGTCCATTGTGAATATTACAAAAGAAAGCAAAAATTGCTTCTCATTTTAAGTAGATTCTAGTTAACTGCAAGGCATTTACTAAAACTAATATTAATATTATGTTAGTTAACTTTTCATATATAACAAGTGCTGGGTAAATAAACCCTGTATGAAATCTGGAATGTAATTTATAATGAATTTGTGCTAATGATATTTAATGTGCCTATTAAAATGGAAGCTTTATTGAGAATAAATGTTGCTCATTTACTTCAAAGGGAGTTACCAAACATGTGTAATTTGATGGTAATTCAAGAAATAAAACAATGTTAGCTAGTATAAGTATGATTTACAAGTTTCCTTATGAAAATGCAGTACATGGTATTATACATTTTTCTTACTTGTTTACTAGTAAAAACTTTTAAGACTCTATGGACACTCCAAAAATTCAAACAAATAACTATTTGAGAATACATACTTGTGGTAGGTAGCATATTGGTCCCCAAAGATTTCTACATGCTAACCCCTAGAACCTGTGAATATGTAACATCGATACATGGCAAAAGTGACTTTGCAGATGTAATTAAGGTTATGAACCTTAAAATAGGAAGATTATCATTATCCAGACTACCCAAGTGTGCCCAATCTATGAGCCTTTAAAAGCAGAGAACTTTCTCCAGATAAAGTCAAAGAAATGTGGAAGAAGAAGCAGGAGAGATGAGGCCTCAAAGGAGGTCAGGGAAAAGTATGAAAAGGACAGGACCCACCTTTGCTGGCTTTGAAGATGAAGGTAATTCAGGTGGCCTCCAGAAGCTGAGAACGACTCCTTGCCAAAAGCCAGAAAGGAAATGGCGAGCTCAGTCTTACAACTGCATGGAACCGAATTCTACCAAGAACATGAAGGAATCTGGAAGTAGATTATCCTGTATGGAAGGCAGCTCTACTGACACCTTGATTTTAGCTCAGTGAGACTGTGTTGACCTTCTAGCCTGAAGAACTGTGAGATAAGAAATATGTGCTGTTTTAAGACACAAAGTGTATGATAATTTGTTAAGGCATCAATAAAAAACTAATACTATACTGCCTTTATATATACACTATAAACACTGATTAGTAAGTGAATGTTAAGATGACCAAAATTCACTTTCACAATATAAGCTCATTGTATCAATATGAACGAGAATTTTGAAATTTTTGTTTTAAAAAATAAATTCTTTAAGAATCAACATCTTAATTCATGATATAGAGCAAAAGAAAGAAATTAAAAAGACACAGCTTTTAAAATATGAAGGCAAGTGTTTGCCTATTTAACACTGGCAATGGAACTCACAGTTTAGGATTTTTTTTCGTTTTCCTAAGTATAAATTCTGTGATCTTGCTCCTTTCTTTTTTGTTTCTTTCAAAGAATTTTATCATTTTAATAAAACTACAGTTTGTTACTATAGCTAGTCTTTATTCATCAATGATATATATTTTTGCATCAATTTTAAGAAACACAAATTTGTTTGCATTTTAGAAATTCGCATTATCAATTATTGCTTTTTGTTTACATTAATCCATATTATTAAAGAAGTATTCTTAACTAAATGTCTTTGTTGTTTTACTAAAAATAAAATATGGCACCCACACATTCAGAAGTTCAATTTCCAGAAACTTCAATCAATTGTTTAGTTTTAACTTGATGTATCATTCTGTCCGGGGCGGGGGGCGGGGGGTTGTTTCTTATCCCTGTTCCTCAAATTTCCGTAGACAGAGAAGGAAAAGCTTCTCTCCCAGAAGAGAACAAAGAGCATGGAGTGAACACTCACCTCCCCCTCCCCCTTCAGCTCACTCTCCCCACGGGAAACAGGCGATTTCTCTGCTTAGTGAGATCCCAGAGTCCAATATCTATTGTCTGCTCTGTCTATCAGAAATGTTGACTTTTCCTAATTATGTTTTTGTATTTAAAAATCAGCATTGAATAATGTATTTCAAAGTAAAAGAGAATTTTGACAAAATTATGACACATAAAGATAAACTATTCAAACAGCTATTTAAATGTTGTGCTTTGGGGACATTGTTACCTGGTTTTTCAGAGGGAAGCATAAGAAAATAATCCCAATATTATTTTCAGCCTCTTTATTTTGATCATAAGTCAAAAAAAAAGTCAGCAAATTCCCCAACTCTATAATAGAAATTCCCAGGGATCCTCAGATTGTTTACAAACATGTTCCATCCTCCGTGCTCACTTAGCAATTTGTTCCTATATTGGTGAAAAGCCTTATTATCCTGCATTATAACTTTTTGTACTTATGTGTATTTCCTGTCCCTCCAGCTCTTCGTCTCTTAGAACCTGCTTACTACTACTGATTCCCTTTTCTCCTTTACATTCATTTCCAGTTTATCTCCAAGTCCTAAAGATTTCATTTCCCAAACACTCTAAAATCTGTCCCCTCCACTGCCACCACCCACATCAAAGCTCCTATCACCTAGCCCTGGAGCAAAGCAGTTGCCTCCCTGCATCTTAGCTTATCTCCATCAAATCCCTTTTCTACTCTACAGACTTGGAGATCTTTCCAAATGGAAATCAGACAAACCCTCACGCTCTTGGCTACCTCTCAGCCTCTTATTGCATCATTCTTCCCTTCTAAAGTGGCAAACAAACGTTGAACTCCTAGTGTATGCTGGACACATTGTGCTAAGTGCCTTATATATGTTATTTCACTTGGTCCTCACAGAGCACTCTGAGGTTGTTACGTAACTGTGTCATCCCCTCAAGCATTTGATGAAGTTGATGTAGAACGTGGTTAAATAATTTGCCCAGGAAGCTCCAGCTCCTTCCTGGCAGCTCTCTGTTTGAAACCAAGTAGTTTGAGTCCATAGTCCACATTCTTAGCCACCATTCCATCTTTTAGCTTTCTTTTAGCTTCTTCGATGCTGCGTGCTCCTCATTATATTCTTTACATGTCTTTTTTCCCTACCCAAGGCATGCTCCTCTCCATCTTCGCCTAGATAGCCACTGCCGGCTCTTTATATCACATCAAGTGTGACTTACTCACAGAACACTTTTTTGACTCTCTGGTCAATACTGTCAGTGGACCTTCACCCCTTCCTTCACAGCACTTATTTTGCAATCAGTCACTCAGGGTTCTGTTTAGTCCATCAGTGCCTGTCTCCAACACTAGACATTTCATTGGCTGATGCACTCCAAGAAACAGGAGTCCTCGTCTGGTTCTGCTCACCAATGTGTCAGTGCTGATCACTGTCTAGCAAGCAGGTGCTCAAGAAATATAGGCTAAAAGACTGAAGTAATGCTTCTTTCCACTTTTAACTATATTCTCTCTCACTAACAACCTGAGCTCTCCATATGGTACTACACAAGCTGCCAGTCATTTTTGAGCATCACACCTTTTAGCTCTACCCTCAGAGATAGATTCAATAAAGCTCTTTCTCCTGCTGTAGTTTGAAAACTTGTAGAGAGGGACCTTAACTGGCATGGCTTGAATCAGGTCTTATCCCTAGTCCAATTGACTCTGATCAAAGAGGCCATATCATGATGCACTTCTGACAATCTGGACCATTCTCAGAAAGGGGATATCATATGGAACTAAGAAGACACTCTAGTTGGTGTCCACCACAACATCCAAGTGGATATACCCGACTAGGTCTCGGAAACTAGTCCAATTGAACTTAATTAAAATAATGGTAATATAATATTCAATTACTATAAGCAAAGTATGCTGCTAAATGTTTTACCTACGTTATTTAATTTCATATTTATGATAATCCTGTGAGGTAGAGATCCTTAGATGTATTGTTATTATACCATTTCACGCACGAGAAATTGAGGCTTAGAGAGCTTACGTCATTTACTCTGAATCACACAGCTAGAAAATGACGGAGTGAACTCAAAACTAACTCCAAAGTTTGTGCTCAGAACAGTTATAAATCCTGCCTTCTTAATAGCAAAGCTATTTGAGCATACAGAGTAACCCCAAATTTACTAGATGATTAGCTGTATCGGTATACAGGTACAAAGAAAGAATCCACCCAGTAATTATGCGCAGAGCCTGTAATGCAAAGGCGACATCTTAGGAGGGGGAAGAAGAAGATGTATACAAAACACAGCAAGAGTTATCTCTATCTAATGATAGTGAAGGAGTAAATGTAAATAAATAAGATTACGTGAAGTCATATTAACAATAGCTATGCATACACAAACATACACAAGCAAACACATAACAAATAAGCAAGGAATTTCAGGCCATTTCAGTACTGTGCACAACCTATCCTGGAGGCTGAATGAAGTCCCTCTCCCAAGAGGACACAAAAGGATAAATGCATGCATCGATCAGAAAACCATGACTAAGTACACACATTTTAATTTTCAAAGTTGAAAATTTTATTTGATCCCCAAAAGTATTGTATTCTAAATCTACTGAAGAGAAATCTTTACAAAAGAACATACAAATTGAATTTCATATGTTGAGTCTCTTTATTTTAGAGTTTCAGGAAAAAAAGATAAAAGAAACTAATTTTCTATAAATCCTGGTACATTATCAAAATGGTACATTAAATTTTTCTTACTAAATTGTTTAACTATTTAGCACATTATAAAATTTAAAATGACATTTCTGTTTTAAATGATTACAAACCATTGAATTTGAATATAATTTAATAAAAGTATGCAAAATGCATTACCATATGAAGTCAATCTGATCAATTTCATATTAAGATGTAGAATACTATTAAAAATGTATTAATATAGTTTCCTTGAAAGGATTTTTTTCCCTGCTATTGGGCATATGACTGAATGCTTTAATTTATTCTGTAAACATTATCTTGACACTATTGATTTCTGTAATTGTTTTTTGGATTATTTAACTATGAAACATTTCAAGATTTTAGTTTTATGAAGTACGTGATGCACAATTAAATTGTATCGTATACCTCTGTTAGACATCTTATGTTCCTGTAATTAAACCAGAAAAGTACTTATGAATTGAATCCCGTTCTAATTTTCACTTATTGTAATTCTGATTTGTTTAAAAAGTGAGCTGAAAGATTTAAAACTTAAAGGAAATCATGTATTTATGAATCAGGTTTTAACATCTGTAACGGAACATTCAAAAGAGCCATTTCTTCTAAAATAAAATAATAATGTCATAGATTTTTAATATAACAGATTTGGTAAAGACATTAAAGACATCTTTGCATTTAATCATTCAATCAATTAGCACATATATATTAAGTACCTTCCATGTAACAAAAATATTTCTATATACATTGAAAGCTGGAAGAATACCTATTTGTTTGATTGACAGCTGACTCCAATAAATTTTTTTCTAAATAAATATAAGGGTTTTTTAAATAAAAAAATAATAAGCATTGAGGACACTTAAGCAACAAGTACAGAGTAGCTGTGGGATCAGTGGACCCACTCAATACCACAGTGCCTACAGTCCAGAATTCGAGTCCAGCTCCTCTGCCCTGGCAGTGCACAAACCTGTGTGTTTGCATCTCCCACGGTAAAGATCTCTTTGCCTCCCCATTCCTGAGTATCTCTCATGTCCTCCTCTTTAACAACTCAGCCCCACATAGACATCTTACAACCAACAAACACCACAATGAGGCTCATTCTAAACACTATACCTGCCCAACTGCTTTCAATTCATGTTTATATATCTTGGTGATGTGAATTGATATCACCAAGCCTGACATTTTCCTTTGCTTTCCATAACTTACATATTTAAATTCTGGCTGGATATCAGTCCATTTGGATATCCTACAGGCTTTTGAATTAACATCTTAAAAACAGAATTTACGCCATCTCTACTCCCTAATTTACACCTGTGTCTCCACTTGCATCCCCTGATGCAATGGGGCCAATATTTATCCATTGCTCATGGCAAGAACTCAGGAGCTAGTCCAGGTGCTTTCCTTTCCTCATTCCACGTTGAATCGATCACCACATACTGACTGGCTTCACTTAAGATTCACGATCACTCACCTCCAGTGTGCTCTTAGCAACCCTACAGCACCTCGCCAGTCAGTTCATTCTCTCTCCTAGATGACTGTTTTAGTTTCTCCTTCTCATCAAACTACCCATGCCCATCCCTGATCTTCATTCTCAGCTGATGACTTTGCACATTATTTCACTGAGAAATAGAAGCAATCCAAAAGACCTTCTATAAGCTCCTGCCTCTGCATCTGCCTCCTATAAATATGCACACTTGTTATTAAAAAAAATTGACTTCTCTCTGCATACCTCCCAGTTATTGCTGTTTCTCTAGTCCCTTTATAACAAAACTCCCCAAAAGGATAGTCTACTTACTGTCTTCACTTTCTCTCCTCTGATTCTCTCTCTCTCTGCCTTTGTTTTGTATTCATTTTTTTATCAAAATTGTATTATCATGTAAAAATTTAAGAAAATAACAGTACCTCATATTCTGCTCCTCAGTGGAAAGAAATTTTAAATCTTTTAAGTGAGTTGTTGGATATTCGTTATGGGCTGAATTGTTTCCACTCTGACATCACATGTATCGTCTGTCACATTACTCCTCATGATTGATTAGCCATAATCATATTTGTAGGGGAAGCTGATATGAGGGTACATTGAACTTGAGTTTAGAGGGATATCTTTATGTAGTTTGCTGTCACTGCCATGTACTGTTAAATTCTTGCTAGTCGCACTAAGTTGTTATTGCTACTGCTTACTGTGCCAACTCTCCAGGCATCATAACTTGAAGTGCAGGAAATCTTACTGCAATATGAACAGGCACAAAGGCTCCAGCACGGGAAGCATGGAGGAGAAAGAGAGTTTGAAATGTATGGAGCCTGAAGCTAGTATATGTAAAATCATACGCAGAGGATTCAGTTCTCATCAAAGCCTACTCAAAATACTTCTCATCTTTTAGAAATATACTCTACAGTGCAGCACAATCCTGACATTGACAAATATAATATAAAATTTATAATACACTCCTACAGTGAGGACATCATTGACAAACTGCCCGAGAGTTGTTGATTCAAAAAATGTTGAAGATCAGTCTTTGCCTCAGAAAATTGGAAATGTCCCAAAATCTTACTGCTAATATATGAAGAAAGCTTGACAGAGATT
Organism: Diceros bicornis minor; assembly: GCF_020826845.1. Lineage (NCBI taxonomy): Eukaryota > Metazoa > Chordata > Mammalia > Perissodactyla > Rhinocerotidae > Diceros > Diceros bicornis. The sequence continues at coordinate 18,983,598 of NC_080743.1, read as the reverse complement.
TTTCCCAAATTTGACAAAAATCTAAAACTTCACTTAACATCAGTATTAATTGTTTAACTGAAGGAAAATTTTCTCAATTATCAATAATAAAGCACAAATTTTGATCAACCATGAATTACCTTTCTTTCCTCTCTCTGCAGAAAATGATATCACAATATTATTTTCATAACAAGAGAAGATCGGAATACATACAGCCAAAAATGTAGGGAAAATGTATTACAGAGGCAGTGTGTCCGGCAGTTAATTAATAAAAGTAACATTTTATTTGTCTAGATTTTGTGATGTTTGCTATGTGTCTCTAATTTTGTAATTTCCTGGAATTATTTTATCATTCTAAATAAATATTTACTCATACTTAATTTTTGTAACTTTATGTTCTTTTTTTGTTAGAGAGAATGCCCACAATTGTATTCACTTCAGTCCCCAGTAAACCCGGAATTTTCCTTGACTACAATTACTTTTCCTTTCCTGCAAGCCTTCCTGGCAATCTCTGAAGCACATCATACTCCTGGTTCAGGCCTTTGCCCTTGCTGTCCCCTCATCAGCATGCTCCTTCCAGACACAGCAATATCGCTTGCTCTGCACTTCCTTCTGGGCAACGCTAGAAGATCATATATTAGGGAGACTTCACTCACCACCCTCTAAAAATAGCACCTTCACCCAAACATAGGGTAGCTAGATAAAATACAGGACACCTGGTTAAAAATAACTAGAAGGAGGGCAGTCCCAGTGGTCTAGTGGTTAAATTAGGTGCACTCTGCTTTGGTGGCCTGGGGTTCGGTTCCAGGGCATGGACGTACACCTCTCGTCTATTAGTCTCTGGTGGCAGCTCACATAAAAAGAAAAAAAGAGGAAGATTAGCAATGGATGTTAGCTCAGGGCAAATCTTTTTCAGCAAAAAAACATAAAATAAAATAACTAGGAGGGAGTCAGGGAGGAAAAAAGGAGGAAAAATGAATAAGGAGAAGAGGAAGAGTAATCAACAAAGAAATCCTAGTAGGAAAAGGGAGTTACTCCACTTCAGTGCCTGGACAAGGTGGCCCATGGCCCATCTCTTCCCCTGCAGGGGAGAGCTGAGTGAGGAAATGAGAGGATGAGAGGATTTCTTAATGACAGAATGACAGTTCACTCCTCTACTCGGTAATTCATAAACCTACTTAGTATCGGAATTTGCAAGGAAGCTTTAAAAAAGTGCATGAATTTCTGTGCATCTTCCCCTCACCTTGCATTGCTATACAAGCCTTCCAAATCACTATGTTACTAGGTGTGATCTTGGTTTGGGGCCACTGCTCTAGTTTATGCCAATGCTGAGCAACTTGATAGTTCTGACCACAGGCTTGCACCAAATCCTATACCCTCTTGACCTGATGGGTCTCCCTAAGACTGTTGAAGAGAAAGAAGTTCCTTTGTCAGTGTCCCAGGAAACTAGTTGCCTGAAGAACTTTTTCAACTCATAACTCCACAAAAACTCGTTTAAAAAAAAATGGAAATATACCACTATGACACACAATTTTCCTCTCTCTCTCTTTCTGCTTCTTTCTTCTCTTCCATTAGGGTCAATCATTCAACAAGAATCAATAAAATCAATGCACACAATATTTAATCAGCCAAGAACTTTGTTTTTAAAAAAAGGGCTCACTGCGCATCTGACTCCACTCCTCTACACCACTTTGTCATCCTTTAGACTGCCCCAAAGTGGGGAATCTATTTCCATTAAAAAAGCTCCTAAAAGGAAATAACTTCATGGAAAAATATAACCCAAAAGAAATGTATCAAATGAAGGAAGTTGAGTAGAAAAACAAAACTATAGTGTCCCCAAGGAGTCTGAGAATAAGATCTGAGCACTACAAGATGGAACCTTCCATCAGACTGCTGTTCAACTTAATTATGTTTTAAGATGTGCACATGTGAAATTAATATTCAGGATCCTGGTGATTTAAAAAGCAGCAATCGACCACCATTTGAATTCATAGTCTTATAATCCATTTTTTCCCATGTAACAACTAAGTACAATATGATATCAGTGCTCAGATTTCTGGAAAGAGAAAACAGTGGGCCTATTTAAAAAAAAAAAAAAAAAAAAAAAGAATAATGCCTGTGTAACTTGAATACAAAAGAGGAGAATTATGTTAATACCAGGGGAACTACAAAGCTTCCATCGTTTTAGTCCCAGACCATGTAGAAATCTCCACTTAGCTCTTTAGGTCTACTGTGAATACCATTACACACAGAACAATGTCATATTCTTAAAACATTCTCTGAGACTCAGGTTATGCTCAGGTCTGTCAGAGCTTTGCATGGGCAGAAGTGGAGAATTAAGGATGAGACCTAGACTAGTTTGATTGAAGCCACATCGACAATACACCCTTACTACCTGCCATGTTGCTAGTTAACGCTGTCCAGGGATAGATGTCCCAAGGAAATAAGAGAAATGATTGTTCTTTCCAGCCTCCACTCTGCTCCAAAGAAGCTCTGACTTCTGTTTTCTACATCCCAGCATTTGCTTTCCACAAATGTCTAATACAGGCCATGCCTCCCCAGTCTCTTACAAATCTCTGCTCGGAGAGCCATCATATCCTCCTGGAACTTCCTGTTTCCTCTGTATTGGATACTTCTGTGTGAGATCACTCAATTTCAACCTCTCCATCCTGCCTCGTTACTATCACAAGGAAGCAGATTGGCATAATAGAAAGACTTCGACCCTTGAGGTCAAGTCTAGACTTCATTGCTTGCTCATGGCCATGTGACCTTGGGTAAGTTACTTAACTACTTTGTGCACTTTTGTGTGTGTTTTTGTTTGTTTGTTTGTTTGTTTACCTAGGTAAATATAGATGCATTTTACTTACAAGATTATGAGTATCAAATGAGAAAAAACATGTACAATATCTAGCACTGAGACCATCATATAAGACATTTTTGTTAAAACTTGATTCCTGTCGCTGCCATGGTACATACTCCACCAAGAACAAAGTCATCATCATTGAGGTTGTGTTGTGCTGATGGACTCCATCAGGGCAGTTGACAAAGCACTGAGTCAAATGGCTCTGCTACCATGGCAAGACCTGGCTGCTTCATACTCTTAAGCCTAATCTCAGAAGTACAACCTTAGCTCACTGCCATGCTCCAGCCACACTGGCCTTCCCTAAATTGGAACATTCTAGGCTCTTGCTTTCACCAGATTTTTGCTGATATCTTTCTCCTGCCTTTTCACAGGACTTTTTCTCCTTAGGTCTCATTTGAAATGTTATCTCTTCAGAGAAGCTCTTTCTGACTATCCCTATCTAAAGAAATTCTCTTATTTTTTATTCCAGCATCCACTTTTTTTTTTTTCTGAACATGTTCCACAATCTATAATGATTTTTTTATTTGGTTGTGTAATATAATATAATGTCCCTAATGATTTTTGTATTCTTTGTATCCCTCGTGCCCAGGAAAATGCCTGGAACATAGCAGATGTACAATAAATACAGTATGTGTTGGATTAACGAATGAACAAATTATTGTCATTTCACCACTGCCTCAGTTTTAAAGAAGCTCTTTCAGCTGCATTTCCATTTAAATAAAGCTCCAGGGGGCCTTGATTCTTTTCTTAGCTTTGAAGAAAGCCATTGTGAAAAAGCAAATGAAATGTTGGTACTGTGATGGTCTCTTAATGAATGCACAATATATATTAATTATTTGTGATGATGTTTTTGTTGATTAAAGAACAGTAACCTCGATGCTGTAAGAGCACACGGTACCTTCACCTTCCTTTGCCTTGGTTACTTCAACTGTAAAATGAGGAAACTAATCAAATGTACATCGTGTATGTTATGAAGATTGAATGAGTTTATACATGTAAAGTGCTTGAAACTGTACCTGGAACACAGTCAGTGATAAAAATGGGACTTCCAGAATTGATGTTTACTTCAGTCTGTGACAAAGACAATTTCAGTTTAACTGATTAATTCATCTCACATCCCACAGACATGGGGAAAAGGCAGAATCCATGCAGTGTTGATCAACAGAGCCCTGCTGTCATACACAGGGTTAAAGAAAAGTCTGGAATTCCTATTCAGTGAGAATTAGTATAATTTGATACTGATATTACCTGACAAAATGAAAATGTTGTTCCACTAAAATCCCTGGGGAGATTATATCCTCAAAAAGCTTTGGAGGAAACTGTATTTTCACTAGGAACATGTGACTAGCAAAAAGTATTTTAAATCCATGCTGACCAAACTAATCAGAGATAAAAAAATATTTAAGGATCTTCTGGTCAAATGGACACCAAAGCTTGTTGGATAAAAATCCAAGCCAGTTGGATTTATGGTAATACATAAGTCAGCAAGTCCCTGGATTTGTCTGTTATATTTTCTGCTATGTATTATCATGACCCTTGAATAAAGATTCATTTCAGTACAACAACTAGTAAGATTTTTTAATATGATTCCACTACAAATTCAGAGTTTGGAACTGACAGAGTTTCAACGTGTCTGTTTATAAAGATAAAAAGTTAAAGAAAAAATCTATGTTAGTGGAAAACTAAAAATAGCAAATGGTCCCATATTTATATCTCAGTAGTCAGAATACAAATAAACATCCTTGGTGAAAACACATCAGTGCTTCCAATTAAGGCAATATAATTGCATGCTTTGAAGTGGAACAATGGAAAAATCTGACAATCCATTGTATTAATATGAGACACAGACTTTAGAGACATATAAAAATAACATTTAATCTTTGTAAGGCATCTGCTTCTATATACTTTTTGCATAACATTTATGTATTGTGTGTAAACACACACATTAGATAGATAAATAGATAGCTGGATAGATAAACATATGTTAAAGAGCTGGATGAAATCTGGTGCAACCCACTAATTCACTTCGGTAAGCCATTCGCTGTTACTACCACAAGTTCTATTGTCTTCTATAGTTTCATTGTTTTCAAGAGGAGGTAGAAAAGCTTTACATATTTATACTCAATCAATTAATTTACTTACCTGGCACAGAGCTCAAACGACCAACGTGAGGGTAAAGGACAAAGTCTCAAATAAATTAGAAAGTGGTGTAAAAGTTGAGAGCAATGCTTTTTATCCTATATGTGTCTTCAAGCGTTTTATTTCATTCATAAAATGGAGTGCAATGTATAATCTTTGGAGAGAAAATAACAGGTCAACTAATTATCTTTTGTAAACAAAAAAGGGCTCACAGTTGTTTCCTCAACTTTTCATGAAATAGCACAAGACTATTATTTAGTGATCAGTTTTCAAGTATCTCTGTTCCCTTTCTTCACTCTCTTAAAACAACCTAAACAAAACTAAGCATTATTTGCAAATTTCTTTGTTAAGAATCTTGGTTTCTGGGCCATTGACTCTGCCTATGTCGGTAGTTGATCGTACAAGATTTAAGTAAAATTATCACTTAGATTTCCTTATTAAGAAAGACCTAGACATGGAGTTAAAACTAGAGAGGCAGGGCGTTTAAGGTAATCAATTTGGTGAATGAATAATTAATATTCCTGTACTGATGGTTATAATTTCTAGACCTTTAGAAACCCCTTTGCAAGATGGATTGTAGGCCAATGGTTATATAATACAAAAAGGAGCTTCATTAGAACATTTTGGTCTAGATTTGGAAATCGAGTGGGTAGGAAGGCAGCCAGCTCTAGAAGAAAGCAAAAAATTAATCACGCCTTGCACCATCACAAATAGATCAGTTACAATTAGAGCAGTTTTGTTTTAATTCTAGTCTCTCAACCTCTGCCATAATCACGGCCGATTTTATTCCTCCTTTTTTCTGAGTCTTCTTTAACATTAAAAAATCTTTAGGGGCTGCCCTGGTAGCATAGCGGTTAAGTTTGCACACTCTGCTTCGGAGACCCAGGGTTTGCAGTTTCGGATCCCTGGTGTGGACCTATGCACAACTTGTCAGGCCATGCTGTGGCAGCGTCCCATATAAAGTAGGGGAAGATGGGCACAGATGTTAGGCCAGGGCCAGTCTTCCTCAGCAAAAAAGAGGAAGATTGACAACAGATGTTAGCTCAGGGCTAATCTTCCTTAAAAAAAACCTTTAGCCATTTTGTACTACATAAAATTAATTATCCACAATATTTGACCATCTTCCATTAGAATCGAAAGCCTTATAATGCAAACATGCTACAGTATTCAAGGTTGGAGTAACTTCCTGTAATGTTAAATGCTATGACATGAAATTGATTTATTCATAATCTACACTGCTTATCTTGTGAAATATTCAATGTTGTGGATGTAGATTCTTTAGTAAAGTGCAGTGCATTAAACTCAGAGATGTACTTTATCTAACAGTTTCTAAGGATTTTACAAATGTACCTCTGAAACTCCTTCTGGTACTCATGATCAAAGTTCCAGTCTGACTGTCCTGACAATGAAATCAAAATATCCATCCATGCAACTGATATGCAAAAGCCACGCTCTCAGTCATGGCCATGAGCGTGGTTCCTGCCTTGCCAGGACTGTTGTGGTAAGTGAACACTCTGGGTCTCATTATCTCTTTTGTCAATCTGTAACATCACAGGATAAATCCATCAACAGAATTTTGGGCACGGCTTTTAAAAATTGAGTCAAAGATGTAATTGATCAGTAATAAGTCTGCACCATCCAAGAAACTGAGTCGAGATGTAGCATTATAAAGGGCATTAATTTAACTTCTAAATAAAATTTTAAAAAATAAATGAATAATTTAGGGTTGAGCTATACTGTTTCTGCCGTGACTGTATCTAGTACACCCTACCACACTGAGTTTAGATTTCTCTTCAACACAGATGTTTTGGCTAGTAGGTATACATAGTCTGGAGGGGAAATAATAACCATTGTTTTTTACAGATTTTTTTTAAATTGGTCATTCTTTAGTGTCACATGTTGCCAGAGATAAACATAAAAGCAGGAACATTTATTTTTTCTTAAAAAAGAAAGAAGAGAAAGTTCAAGTTTACTTAAAAAAAAGAAAATGAAGGGGGTATACAAGCAATCGAGGAGTAGCCATCATTTGTCAAATAGTGTTATTGTGCCAGGAAAGTTCAATATTTATCATTCTGACTATGATTCCCCTGTACAGGGGTTAAAAGCTTTGTGTTTCAGATTCTGTAACATTGGGAAAATCATTCTGCTGGTTCATTTAGGTGTCTTTGTAAATTCTGAGAGACATTTGAAGTGCTGTGGCAGGTTTAGAGTCAGGTATTTAAAAACTTTGGCACTCCTGGGTGAAGCCATGTCAAATACTAAGATGGAATTACAGCAAGGAAAAAATAATAACAGATTAACTTTTAATTCATTGCTGTCTTAGAGTCTGAAGGCCACTGAGTGGTTTAACAAAAGACAACTAAGAATAACATGCTTAAAATACACTCCAAAGAAGAAAAAAGTAAACAATGAACCTCAAATAGTTCAAGGCAAGAGATACTAACAGTATATAAGACCAAAAATAAAAGTCTAAAGAGAAACCAAAAAGCTTTGAGACCGGCCTTTAGGATGGTGCATATGAGAAGGGGAAGAATTTCTAGTTATAGCCTTTCAAGATCCAACAGATTATACTTTTTGATGGCCAATAGTATCATTCTGACCTTGACTGCTGCTGTAGGAAATAGCGGGGCATTCAAATATGGCCATGCATTTGCTCCACGTCAGTCAGGCACTGAGGATAATGACGGCCCAAGAATAGAGGTCCTTTCACTATATTCTGTGTTCTCTGTGGGAGGAAAACCTGAGAAAGATTTTCTATTATACCCCAAATAGCATTCTTTCTGGCAGTCCATAGTAGTGGGGAAATGGAAGAGGATTATTAAATGAGGAAAATAGTTTACCTATGGAAATATATACGTAAAGAAATTTCAGTTTATTGTATGCCAGTATAGCCTAGGATTCTTTCTACTAGGTACCTTATGTGTATAAATTTATTTAATTCTAAAAACACTCAGAGGTAGGAATTATTATTTCTATTTTGTAGACGTGAAAACAGAGATGGGGAGTGGTAAGCCATTTGCCCAAGGCCATTTAGTGACTGAGCAATGGAGGCAAGATTTGCACCAAAATCTGTTGAATCCAAAGGCGTAGTTATTAACCATTATGTTCTTCTACCCATTATTAAATTTCAAGGATTGTGGGATCATCTCTAGAAAGTCCCATTTCATGCTACCTTAGGCAAATATTATCTAGAACATCCTGAGTTCCACTGTACACTATAGGGAATTAGCTGACCTCTAGATGGTTAAGAATCCACCTATGAAGGGCACTCACTACCAAAGCTGCACCCAGCCCTTCTACCAATCAGGTTCCAAAGGACCTGAGTGATCAACTCATTTTACTCAGATGACAAAGATTGTAACTCCACCAATCTGGTGAAAAGAATCAGACCACAGCAACTCATCCAGTATCTGAAAGGTTTCACACTCATTAAACCATAGCCATGACAGAAAAAGTCCACAATCCTATGTGACAAATATCCCACTGATGCAATTTCAAATAAGCACCATCTCCCTGAAAGGTCAAACTCTGCAGAGATTGTTTTATGCCAATCAATTAACCAGAACAATTACGGAAGCCCACACCTACAATGATCAAGTAAAGTGGAATATTAAATTTCCACTTATTTGGGACATTATTTCAAGAGTTGATAATGAAATAATTCTGTCCTCAAAATGGATTCACTGATCTAGTATAGAGAGTCCTCATCTAAAACCACAATAGTAATTTCTTTATTTTTCTGTAAAACGAGAAAATACTGTCTTATGCAAACATCTTTTTCCATAAAGGTTTAAAAAGTATAATTTTAAAAATTGAGTCCTAAATATCTCATCTACAGTTGGATTAGCTTTCAAAACTGAAATGATATGTGAATTCTGAGAAAGTCTCAATTTGAACACAATAAGATTAACCATTCACAATAGAAAGCCATTTCAAATGCAGCATTTGGGAAGGATCATCCATCACAGAGACTAGCACATTCTCCATGCTAGACTGAAGCTTGGAACTTAATGGGAAGTTACTGATAGCTTTCATCTTCACAGCTGCCCCTGGAACTTGTTAACAAGTCGGTTCTCCTGACAGGCAGATACCAAAAAGCAGCTCACAATATTCCAAGGAACACAGTAGAAGAAATGCAACCCCCTAAAAAACTATTCCTTCAGCCCTTTGAACTAAGTAAATGCATCTTTTAGAGGTCATCAACCAAGTATATTTAATAAATCTAGCCTTATGGTTTTTAACACCTTTGATATAACTATTTCCAGCAAAAAAATAGTGAAAAGAGTTCAATGTGTCACAATTTCCAAATTCTTTTTCTTTTTTGATTACAATTCTCCCATTCCAGTTCTATCATTAATTATGTCATCAGCAGCCTATTAAAATGTACGTATAGAGTGTAATAACAAGTACTGTCTTGATTAATTCTCAAAACAATCCTCTATGACAGCTATTATTGATCCTTTTTTTTTTGCGGATAAGTAAACTGAGGCTCTGAGAAATTAAGGGGCATGCCTAAATTATACTGCTAAGTTTTGGCAGAAGGACCAACTTTTTTCCACTTAATAAAAATCTACTGTACTTTTCCCACAGAGATAGAGAACTAGCCTTAGAATTGAGGTGAGAATAAATAATTTTTTTATTTTAATATGAGTCAACAACAGTATCTTTTAAAAATTATATGCACTGGAGTAAAAGAGAGTTAGAACTAAGTTTTCTTACAGGCATTTTTAGCCTAAGTCCTACATCAATTTTTGTATGTGTGTGTATATATCTATATCTATATACACAGATGCACATATATATTTGTATATGTATATATACATTATATACTATATATAATATATTTATATATATAAATAGAGAGAAAAATTCTAGAAAGTCTAAATATATAAATATGTATATATTAAGCCAGTCATTGCTCTATAGATGAAATAGGCAGCCTCCTTTGTAGAAAATTTGAAAGACTGGAATAAACCTTCTGTCAAAATCTGACCACACTGCCACCATCACTACACTCAGCACCAGCATTTCACAACTCCTTAAATTTCCATCATGAGTCATATTCTTGAGTTGGGGCATCAAAGACTGTTGTTAAAACTACTATGCTATTGGATGAGGATGGGGATGTGTCACATTAAATCATTATAAGTCATTTATATCATTCTACAATCCTTTTGAATTAACTGTTCTAGCAGATCCTTGAAGAACTAGATCGCCCAGACAAGAACAGGTAAGTTTGATATCAGAGGATGGAAAAGGGAAAGATTAAGAGCTTTCATAGTTTTGGTATTCCTAAAATATACATTCAAATCTATTCTATTCCAAGTTCTTCTCGTGGCTGATGGAAATGGCCACGAGTGCATTGATGCACACAGCATTGTAATCAGACAGATATTTTCACATTCTACAGCATATGGAACAGCTTGTCCTCAGCAAAGCCCCGCTCTCCGACAATGGCATTAGGCTTTTCAGACCTACGGGGCTATTTCTCATGGTGCCAACCATACGTGGCTTTTCAGAGCACATTTTCTGTCACCTTTTCTTCTTTCAAGTTCTATTCTCTGTTACCCTTCTTTCTAACAGTCAGGGGGCAAATGAAGTGGAAGTGGCAGCAAAAGGTACATTTTTCATTTATAAACCATAATTGCATATTTGTGGACTAACTATCAAAGGCAAGTCTAGGACCGGTGCCAGGCATAATAGCATAGCTCATACCGAAACAGCTTCTGGAATCACAAATCACCTATCACACTCTTCTCTGAAAACTCCGCCTGCTCCACCCTATACTTAAATAGAGTATGAAAAAATAGAGGATAGTTATTTGGGATACACATTATTTTAAAATGCATTTTAATAACAATTCCAAGATTGGGGGGTTGAAATTTTCAATATGGTTTCTCTAAGTTTGTCCATATAGTCTCATATATCTGCATTCCAGTGTCAAGAAATAAAAGATTTATCAATCATCCTAAGGAATACTCCCTCTAAGAACACTGCTGAGGACATGAAATCCTCAGGTCTGCTCAAACCATGACAAGTCAAGTCTCTACAGATTTAAAACGTCTTAACATTGCTTTTCACTTAAAAAATTTTATAGTTTTGTCCTTTAAAAATTTCTCATCTCAAATGGTTAATATCCTTCTTATCAAGAGACCTCATATGACAACTCATAAAGTACCAAGAACCCAATAAATAGATGAACAAAAGCAAGGACGACTCACAAATGAGGAGGCACAACTAGAATCGAAACTAAGGAAAACTGTCCTGGGCTTCCATGAATAAAAGAAAAACCAAGTAAACCAAAGAAAAACCATCATTAACCTATAACTTTTTAATTATATAAAATAAAATTGTGCTTGAGAGCATAAATTGCTCAAGGATTTTGGAAAGTAATTTAGCAATATGTGTCAAGAGTATGAAAAGCAGCCTTTGAACTCAAGGAAATAAGCCTAAATGTGAAAAAATTGGTTTATCACAGCATTTGTCCTAATAGTGGAAAACTAAAAATAATCTAATATCCAACAGTAGGAGAAGAGTTGCAGAAGTGGTCTTATAGCCATTATGTTGTAATACAAGGCTTAAAAATGAGGAGATGAAAAAAGTTTGGTCAAATGGAGATGACTTAAAGTGGAGTGATTGGTACATGAGTTCATTATACTATCCTCCAAAAAAAAAAAAAAATAGGGAAGTTCTTAAACAGTTAAAGGAAAGGAAGCACATCTATGTTAGGAGAAAAACAATATAGAAAGAAATACAGTGAAATACTAGTAGCGAATAAAGTTTTTTTAAAGATTTTACTTTTTTAGAGTAGTTTTTGGTTTACAATAAAATTGAGAAGAAAGTACAGAGATTTCCCATATACCCCTTACCCCAACATGTGTAGAGCCTCTCCCATTGTCAACATCACTCACCAGATTGGTACATTTTTTACCAAGGATGAAACTACACTGACATACCATAATCACCTGAAGTCCACAGTTTACCTAAGGGTTCACTCTTGGTGTTGTATACTCTCGGTGGGTTTGGACAAATGTATAACGACATATATCAGTCATTATAATATCACACAGGGTATTTTCACTGCCCTAAAAATCCTCTGTGCTCTGTCTAGTCATCTCTCCTTCCCTCAACCCCTGGCAATCACTGATCTTTTTATTGTCTCCATAGTTTTGCCTTTTCCAGAATGTCATATAGTTGGAATCATATAGTATGAATAAGTTTTTAAAAATTTTTTAGAATCTACAATTATAATAAAAAACTAATCATTTGCAAATAAACATTACCTTCTTCACAAAACCCATGGAAACCATGAGGATTCTTCCATGAAAGTAAAGAAGGTATTGATAAAATAAAGCCTCCAGGAAGATAAAGAAAGCTGACATATTGTTAATAATAGCTCTACTATAAAACACTAGAAGAGAAAAATTATTTTTAAAGAAATATTATAAGTGAAGAAATGGCTTCTTTTCACAAACAAAACCCTTGGGAAACAAATATCTGCCCTTGGCAATGAAACACCTTGGCAGACTGACTCAGCATCAAGACTGGATTATAGACAAGGAAGAGGTAGAGAAGAACAAAAGAAGAGGGAGAATCAGATAGCTATTTTTGTGTGTGTGTGTGTGTGTGTGTGTGTGTGAGGAAGATCAGCCCTGAGCTAACATCTGCCAATCCTCCTCTTTTTGCTGAGGAGGACTGGCCCTGGGCTAACATTCATGCCCATCTTTCTCTACTTTATGTGGGATGCTGCCACAGCATGGCTTGACAAGTGGTGTATCGGTGCGTGCCCGGATCCGAACCAGCGAACCTTGGGCTGCTGCAGCAGAGCACGTGCACTTAACCGCTTGCACCACCGGGCCGGCCCCCAGATAGCTATTCAATAACTGAATCATTCAGAAAAAAAAAATAAGAATGCTTTCTACACAAAGTTAAAAAAAAAAAAAAGAATAGACAAATGTAGGTCTATGAGATTTTGCTGAGGTAACTTTATAATATTTCCAATCTGCAGAAGTATTTTGGTTGCTTCTAATCTTAAAGGACCTCTATTGTTTTCCAGCCTCTCAGTGTGATTTGGAAAGGAACCATGACCTGAGGTATTGTTGTCTTTGGAGATTAAGAGAAATGCAGTTCTCTGCTATCATTCTTCTGATCCTCTCCAATTATAACCAGTTGCGGGCAGTTATGTGTGGCCTTTGCAGCTTGGTGACTACTAAATTATTGGCGTTGAGATGTCAAATATTTCCCTAATGAGCTCTAGGTCCAAAGTACACCCTAAGCTTCAATCACAATAGTGGGGCATTTCAGTGTGTCTGCTTCTGTATGGGTTAGAGCTGTTATGCCTCCAAAAACATGTGCATGATTGCTTGGCGGAAAAAAAAAGAAAGAAAGAGAATGAGGATAAAGAAGAAAGGAATCTCTTTCTGTAATAAATTAAGAGGCTTATCATTTTTAAATTGTTATTTCTATCACTTAGCTTTAGAAACTCAGCCCCGGCATGATTGATTCTGAACCCTTCTAATTCTATTCAAATCCAACTAAATGTAGAAAGCTAGAGAAGGAAGGATTCTTTGGAAAACAAAATGATACCGTAAGCTCTCCTCAGAAATGACTAACATATTGGTGGAAGCTTTGCTCTTTTTGACAAAGGGGTATCTGGCACCTGTAAGCGCAGATAAACACAGGTGTTACTTATAAACACAGCCAAGCCTCATCCCCCAGTGAATGCTCCAGGTTGCTGCCTGTTCTGTCATGCTGAGGTGAAGGTGAACCAGAGAATGCCATAACTCCCAGCCTGGATGACTCTGACGGCAGTCAACTTCTTTTCTAAATAAATAATTAGACCTGAACAAAGGTATTGATGGTGCTTGCTACCCTAAAATTTAAGAAATAATATGGTGATTTAGGTCTATCATTATCATAAAGGAGCTAGAGTCTCACAGCTTTGGTTAAATGTCTATTCTGAGACTCTACTGGTGTGGGGAAAATCAGCGTTCTGCTGGTCAAGATGGTCTTCAAATCATGATACCATTATCGCAAGAATGTGGACATTTTAAATTAGCAGATTACATTAAAAAATAATTTTATGTAGTCCCTCTTCCTCATTGAAACAATCATAAGCAACCCATGAGATGTGAACACAGCTATTTGAATTACGTTTTACTAAACACAAGCTTTCCAATTCTTTGAATCAGCATGTTGGCTGGCAGCGAGCTTCGCCTCACTCTTTGGAGTGTGGACATGTTTGTGCTTGTCTCTTTTTATTGCTTTGGGGATTTTCCCAATGTAAATCCTCTTGGAACTCAACTCTCCAGCTTTGTACAGATGTACTGTAACTGACTGTTTATGATCCTGTATCCAGTTTTTTTTTTAATGGTAGTAGACAGATTAGGCACACTTCTAAGGGACCTATTGTGCATTGTGAGCACTGTGTGCTTAATTGCAGAAAGGAAAAAACAACAACAACAACAACAATAACCCAGCTGCTTAATTTATGGATATCTGCAACAGGGCCAGCAATTTCGACATGGAAAGTAGAACTCTCATCATTCATAAAGTTGGCAGGAGTTTCTTCTGAATTTCAGACTGAACAAGAATCTTTGTTTGTCTCCAATTACTTTTTCAAACAACTAAATTGAGTGCTCGTGGAAGGCGCTTGCTTTCCTAAGTGAAGTCTTCTACTTTAACAGTGAACAGGTGCAGCAGAGGGAGTGACATTTAAGGTATTATGAACTCCCCCAAATTCCATTAGTATGCCTTAAGCTTAATCTAGATGCTCTATTTTCAAAGTCAAGCCTCTGTGGCCGGTCTTGGTCTATTCTTTGACATTATCTGTAAAACCACCAATTGCAATGGTAATTTTTCAGAATCAGCTAGGCCTGGAAATAAACACATTACTTCTCTAATGTATTACCTCATACAATTTTGACTCATTTCCTTCTGTAGTTGGCCCAGAGCCATCAATATTGTAGAGACTTCTCAATGCCCTCCAACTACAACAGACATTGTGTGTTGAGGATGGTGAGGGCAAGGCCAATGCCAACAGCTCTCTTTTGGCCTTGCCTTATTTTTTTCCCGGCTCTCTTTCTGACCTTTCTTTTGACAGAACGCACTCTTTTCCCACCTAAAAGTAAATGTTTTGAGGGATAGCCCAGTGATGTGCAAGAGCCCAAAATGATCTCTGTCTTAATGTGCAACACAATCTTTCCAGAACATTATGAGAACTCGGTGGCACTTCTTATGAACCTGTCTTTGGAGTCCCAAGACTTTGGAACATTTTTGAGATAAGGGAACAATAAGTAATTGCTGCCTTAGAAATTAAACACTCTTGGATGAGATCCAGAGAGAATTTGCTTTAATTATGAAAGTATTTTCCGAGGCAAATAGTCTTAAAGTGGAGTTTTAATGTATTGCAAACAGATGATCATTAGCATGAAACAATGTCAGAAGAGTAAGTCGTGAGAAGTACCTGTTCAGCAATAAGTAAAAGGAATCAGAAAAGAAAACACATGAGCATGGAAAATGTTGTTTTTAGAAATAAAAATGTCAATGCACAATAATCCATTAAACAAAGGCATTCCATCCTAAATTATTCCACCAGCGCTTCTAAAATTCCCAAGTGCAATAGATTTTTGGTTACTAATAATTGAGTCTGGATTCATGCCCCAAAACTGAAGATAGAATGCTCACATATCCCATTACTAATTCCTTTAACAAGACTTCCTCTGAAGGTTTTTCACTTTTTAACCCTTTTGTTTCCATTTAAGAGAGTAGTTTCATAGGAGGTAATTCAGTCTTATTTCTGTCCAAGTATTTGCGATGCAGCTGTTTAATGAAATGGAATGAGATGTCCAGTTGTTATTGTTATGTGTTTTAGCAAAGAGCCAGTTTGCACAACCACATTTGGATTTGTGACAAGAAAACAGTATACTTCTGTATACATAAAAGACGTGTATAAAATGACAACTTGACCAAATATCCAGAAACCATCTGGAGGAGCAGGCATTTGTTCACTCAGTTAGATAAACCAGAACCTAAAGTGAAAACATGAATCAGTGGTACCAACTTTAATTTAAACATATTAAGTATTTGGTTTCTTGAACTGTTCATAGAATAGGCTCCAAGTTGGGATACTCCTATATATGTAAGTCTTTAAAAAATTACCACTGGGCTAAAAATTGTGGGTCTTGTTCTAGTTCTGTCACTAGTTAGCTTTAGAAGCTAAGGCAAGATACAGCTTCTCAGGTCATTTATTTGTTTCCTCACACACAAGATAATAATGACAACTGGCTTACATTCTTCTCAGGGTTGGTGTGAAAATTAAATGCTACCATACAAGTAAAAACACTTTAATAAAAGCACCATCTAAATACATAAGACCATTTTATATGCCAAAAAAATCTGATTGTTGGACCATCAACCGAATGTTCTTGAGATTTAAACTGGAATCATACTGGCATACCAGAAATGCAACCTTTTTATTTGACCATAGAGAGAAGCTAATAAATGTCATCTGGTTATGACATTTATTCATTCAACAAATCTTTACTGAACTCTCATCATTTCTCAACCATTTTGCTAGATGCTAGTTACGAAGTAATAAGTCATGTCTAAACTTTCCTGCGTGGAGCTTAGAGTATAATAACGGATCTGGATAGGAAGCAGATAATCACACGAATAATTACATACTTGAAACCATGAGACAGTATTATGAAAGAAAGGTAACATTTTGGGAGTATAAAACAAGGCTTAAACTATACTTCAGATTTTGGTGAAGTTCTCTAAGGAAATAACCTTAGCTGAGACCTCAGGGCCTAGTCGGAGTCCCCCAGATAAATAAATGCCGAGGGTAAGACTGCGGGCAGAGAAAGCCTCGTGCAGGAGATCTTGGTACACAGAAAATCAGGGACAGAACGGAGCTGGGAAACATCAGAAGCCTAGGAAAAGAGAAGATCACATAGGAATTTAGACATCAGGGCTCTGGAATAGATGAAAAAAAACTTTAACATGGACAGAAAGAAATCCAGAGCTGTAAATATAAACTCATGATTTCTTTTTATCTGAGTACAAAACTAAGAATGTATTACTGCGGCCCTTTAATACCAGACTCTTTTGTCCTGGATCAACGATTTTCGCACCCTGCTCTCTGGAATCCTAGACCTCCAGAGTTGCCTTGGCAGGGGCCTGAGGTGGGCTAGGAGCAGGGAGGAGGGCAGAGAGACCACACTGCTCCACCCTCAAACCACCCAGCCCCCTGCCAGCACGACACAGCAGGAACACTCAGTGTATGTAGTCGGCTTCTCCATAAGAATCATTGGAAGAAAAGAGTCCAAAGTCAAGGAAGGCAGGAAGGCTAGCAGAGGGAGAGAGAGAGGGAAAGTCACTATCCTCAATAAGCAGCAATAAGGTTATTTTCATATGGGCTTCTTCACGTTTCTTCATTTTGTCTAGAGGAGTTTGTGTTTCGTTTTCTGAGAGCTTATCGTTGTTTTCCCTGCTGACTGCTTGCCCATGGATCATCATATTATATCAGATCATTTGTCTTAAAATGAGACCTAACTCACTAGTCTGCTGGGCCTCGGGAAATCTGTTGCCTCAGGAGGCAGGCTGGGGAGCACCCCCTTCATGGAAGGGAGAGCCTTCTCTTTCCACTGGGTGATACTAATTTGCCTTGACTGTGGTGATACCTCCTCGGGCTTTCCTTTCTGAGGTTTTAAAACCTTTTATTGCATCTTCCAGGGCATTGTTCAGGATGGTTGATGGTGTTCTGAGACCTGAGGAGAAAGGGATAGCAACCGTTGTACATATTGTACACATGAGAATTCTGGGCGTCAAGCTCCGTCTCTAGACTGAAAAAACAGTGTGAGTGACCACTCAGTCCACTCAGAGGAAGGGAGAAGGACACAGCCTTGCCCTCCCCTCCCCACCCCATGCTCCGCCCATCAAGTTAGCTGAATGAAGGCTGACGCTGATACAAAACGGATGTGGGCTTGGCAAACCTGTAAAAGATAATAAAGGAAGGTACATCATAAGGCTTCAATCCCAGAGGATTCAATCCCAGAATTTCCCGAGGGAGCCAGTGTTGCTGATCCATTTATTATTTTCTAACCATCTTTCCTCATCCCTGGTGGAAAGCTACCTTTCAGCCTCTCTCTACTGAGGCCAGCAAGCTGACAATCTCATGCCAAATCATACATCTGCGAAGCTGCCATGTTACCACAGATTTGTGGGTAAAAGTTTTCCAAAATTACCATTTTTAGTCTTAACTTGCTAAGGTGGGCAAAGCGTTAAAGCAAGCAGGGAAAGAAGGTCATATCAACACCTAACTTGGAGAAACTTCCTCATGGAACTTGCCAGTCATTCCAGGATCACCCAGTTCAAACTAAGACAGTAAGTCAAATAATGAAGTAGAAGAGTGCTGGGGACTGACAAGGCCAGTTGTGGCCATGGGAGAAGGTTGTTAAAAGGGAAAAAATTTTTTAAAAACGTTGAAATCAGTTGTCAGGTGCATTATCCACACAGAGGTCAAAATTGTCCGTGGTGGTGGCAGGAGTGGTAGCAGAGAGGAGGACTGTGAGACGATGCCAACTTCCTCATTAAGGAGATGCAGTGACTGGAATGTAGCAGATGATAATCGAAGGCTCATCCAGATGACATGAGCCTCAGGGTATTTTGTATAAAGGTGGCGTAGTATGAAAGACGCAATGGGAGAGCTAGGAGAATGCCCTTTATGGAAGAATTCCAGCCTTCACCTCTTTATAATGGTCATCCACTGCACTCAAGTGGAGTAGAGTTAAAAATTGGATGGATCCTTTCAAGGGGGTTAGTTGTTGAAATAACTGAGACACCTCATTTTAAGAGTTTCTCATTTAGAAAGAGGATTTCAGCACAGATTTCAAAGGCGTATTAGAGAGATTTCTAGAAAATTTGTGAGCTATTAAAATTATTTACCTTAAATAAATCTCTAGAGTCTTCTTCATTGCTTCTAACTTCCACAGGTCACTAACCAAGACTAACAGAGGCCACCCACAAAGAAAGTTAAAAATTTTATTGGCTCCAATTTACTCATGTGGATAGCGTCCAAAGATTTCCAGCCCCCCAGATTTCATAGGATTGTGAATTTATGTAAACCACCAACATTCTGGGGTTAGTGGTGCAAGGAATAAACAGAGAAAACTAAACAGATAATTCAAGCTGTGTAGCAATTTGGAAAAAAGTAGTTCTATCTCAGATTAATAAAATGGAAATTGTGCTGCTAGAACTATGTTGCTTCCTGTTACTGCCAAATCTCTTTTGCATTTGTATGATCAAAAACTCATAATCCTATTGAATGCACACAAAATTGGATAATAAAGTTCTCAAAGTATTATTGTTAGTATCTGCTCACCAATACCAACACAGAGGGAAAGCTGTGTGCATATAAGATGTTACAATATTATAAACATCTGAATCTTTTTAATTTTCTTTTCAGTGTTCAAAATATGTGTTCAAATTAAGAATTGAAAAGTCATTTCTATCAGATAGAATAGGTTTATCTATCACAGAAAATAGTAATGTGATTAGCTATTGACTGTATGGGAAAAATAAAATTGTTACAATTTGTATTTTTTGCACCCAAGAACTGAAGAAAAGTTTGGCTACAAAACCAATAGTTGTTTTGAAATGTTTTGGGTTTTTTTTCCCTTTCTTCTACAATGTTGTGTTTGGGCTATGAGGTAAAGTGTGATCATATACTAATGCCATAAAATGAGAAGATTGTGTGTGTGGATGAGAATGTGTTAGGGGGAGGGACAGGAGACTGATGGTGATTAACAGAAATTGATCATACAATATTGATTCTCATTTCCTTTCTTATCCCCAAATTGCCATAAGACAGACCACAAAGAAAATCCCATAAGACAGCAAAAGTTATGCACATAAACTCTTTCATTGAATCCAAATGCAGCATATTAGAAGAATCTCAAGGGCAAATGTTTCCTTTGGAATATTAGATTGGTAGAGTACCAAGCGTACTTTTTTACAAATCCTTAAAACGATATGACTCATAGAAATTCTATGAAGTAGGATGTAAGTGGGGAGAGAGAAATACTCTCCAAATTCTGCTTTATCTAAATTTAAAAATCATTTGACTACAAGAGGGGATAAACTTGCCTCTTATAAAGGGAATATAGGACTTTAAAAATGAAATAGCAAGTTTTCTTTCATTTTGTCTATTTTCTGGAGTTAGAACTTGAGAAGTTCCCTAAGTTTCAAATTGAACGTACCTACTCAATGGATGTCATGCTGGTATTGAATACTGCAGATGGAAAGGGGGAAGGGAGAGGTGGGATGTGGGGAACGACAGTCTGTAATGTATTCCCTGTTCAACATTACTGAATTATTTATGTGCCAGTTGCTTGCCACATGTTTATCATATAGATTATGCATATACCTCTTAGACAATGAAGAAAAACAGATATAATTTCTTTTTCATTTCACTCTGGAGATTAAAGAAGCCCTGTAATCATTAAAGACAACGTAGCTGTGCCCTAAAATAGCTTAGGTAATGTTAAACCAAGTAAGCCTGCGTGCTGATGTTTGTATTGACATTATTTTAGTGTCTCCATTCATTGAATTCTATCCAAAAATCACTGCCATTTTGCTTTATTATACACACAGTATTCAGCATCCAGGTTAATCCTTTCCTCTAATTCCATCATATAGAAAGGAAAGTTTCACGTTTAAGACAATTTAGCCCATAGAAATAGCCAAAGGAAAAGGCTGAAAAATTCCTTAAAAAATTTATTTTTTAAGTTAAAGATTTTCGCCATAGATAGAGCAGAAAGCAGAAAACAAGCAATGTGAGAGAGAAATTGGAAAGGAATAGAGAGAGGCCTAGAAGGATATAATATTCTACAGTACTAAATTTTTAATCTCTTACCAGAGCAAGCAATTCCTCTCTGTCGGACAGTGTCATGCTAATGCAACCTGCCAATATCCTGATGACTTAGTGTGACCCACAGAGCTTCTCTTGGTTATGTACAGTTTTCTAGAAATCTGGGTCCATGGTGAGAAATCACTACACTACGTTTTTCTTGTCGTCAAGCAAAGGCTAGGTAATTAATTTCTCCATAGGTTTATGATCATTCCTTTTCCCTTTCCTTAAAAATTATGGCTTCTAACACATATGCTGGAGAAATTCATCAATAAAATGTGTTTTATGAGGAGACACAATAATATCTTTCAGTTTTGTATTAGTTAAGGTAAAAGGAAAGCCTCAAATATGAAATTATTTTGACATTTATTCCAAAAATTTCCAAAATTCCCCATGTTTTTCATGTAGGAAGTTCAGGGGTGGAGAGGAAGAGAATGCTAAAGATTAACAAGAGATAGACTTCAAACAATATTTGAAGGACTAGTGTTATGAAAACTCTTTATGAGTATTCAGAAACCCCACTGGTTTTAAGTGAGGTTCCTTATGCAATCGAGGCTGTGGAGCTAAAACACAAGAGCCCAGGAGAAAGTGATTAAATGAAATTGTATATGCTGTAATGCACATGAAAACATTTGGCTAAGGATATGTATACTTTTGTGACATCAGAGTGTGATAGTCCATAGACCTACCATACGGCTCCATTATGTAGAAGGATCCCCTAGAGATCTCCTGTTATGCAGCAAAGCTGAAATATCTGCCTCTTTTATGCAGGCAATATTCCATTTTAAAATATTTTCCAATCTGGCTCAGAATAACCCCCTCTGTGAACCAAATGTGTTCGTTACCAAATATTCTCCATGGTTTTCCTCCAAGGACCGAGACAGCCTCCAGGTGTTAGTAATGACCTAATCATACAAAAGCCAGCATATTTATATACTCCTTCCCCCAAGAAAATGTGGATGCGTTTCTTTCTTAGTCTACTTTGCCTCAACAGCCTTCATACATCTGCTGATTATATATTTGTAAATCTCTCCTTTTATCTCCCCAACAGATGCATGCTGTGATGAGAAATGCCGAAGCACACATTAGAAGCAATGATGGTTATCAGCCTAGCAGAGGCTAATGGGCTTCCTCGGATCTCACCATGGAACCAATGGAATGCCAGAAAATGATTGGCTGAGGGGCTCTTCCACACTGTCAGGAGCATTGGAAAAAGGCTGCAAGAGAATGATGAGAAAAAACCTAGAGATTGGCAAATGCTTCACTGAAGCAATCTGTTACATTCCTCCTCGCAGAGTGGGACGCCTGGACTGAGATGAGAGGAAAAGTAATAGGACTGAGAGGAAGCTAAGGAAATAGAAGCCGAGGAGAGGGGGACAGAAAGCGAAGATTTATAGCATGTATCGTAACCGCTCTAATATGTTGGGCTTCTCCTGAACTTAATCCAACTTCCACGTTACTGAAAATTTATCATTTCCCTTATGTATTTGTAGAAAAGACAGAAAATGAGTAAGAAAAATGGAAAGAGATGGAAAAAAAGAGACAAAAATGAAGGGGACTAGCAGCCCAATTCCTGTTTCTCTCGCTTTTGTGAGACCATGTAAAATCATCAGCAGATATTGGCTGATTCTCATCATTTTGAAAGTGGCTATTCAAACCTTTCAGAGAAGGACCTGGTCCATGCACCAGTTATTGGCCAAGGTTTGACATGTGCTAATAGCACTTCAGGGACACTGGTCTTTCGATGACCATCAGGTGCCAGTGCTTCTAAATTGGCCAATTTTGTGTGTCAGGAGGCCAGAAGACATACAATCACATAAGAAAAACACTTTAATCCAGTCATTATAAGGTAGGAGCTGAACACAGTGGCTGAGGTGTTTATAGGTATAGCTGTAATTTCAGCCTGGGTTCATTCAGTCAAGAAGATTGTTTCCAGTCTACTAGAAAACACTTCCAATAAGCTTTGAATTACAACCTCAATATCTTTCTTTTTTTTTTCAGGTTAACATGTGAAATAAAGAGATTCCCTCAATGTCACAGTTCCTTTCACTGCCTAAAAACTAATGAGTATCCTCTGCTCTAGAAACAGATTGTTTAATTTTAATCTCTTAGCAGACTAGTAGTAACAAAACTGGTTATGCATTTTCCCTTTTCATTTACTTTTCTGTAATTGATCACTGGCCTTAAAAAGATAAGAAGGCAGATTTCAGCTGCCATCTTCTATGGTGGTTTTCATTCATTAGTTTTCTTTCTCTTCTTTCTCTCACCCTTCAATCTCCTCCTCTCCTGTTACATCAGCTACATCTCTTGCCACAACCTCACATAATTCCTGTCGTGTGTCTTCGCAACATCTAAATTGTTATGATGTATTATGCATGCAAATGTAATTGCAGAGGAGGAGTTAAGCAAGATGACAGCCTAAAGAGGCATGTTTTTTTGACTCTGTCACTCCCAGAAAACAGCATAAAGAGCTCTGGGACAACTGGATGTTATGATGAAAACATTGGAATGGCAGAATATCAAATTAAACCATAGAAGTGTCCTACCGAACCTGCATCATCTGTCATGGGCAATGAGAGCCCCAAACCGAAGAAAGCTACATGAAGTCAAGGCAAGTATTTGTCGTAAAACCTGCCTTTAATTTTTACACTACGAAAAATAAAATCAAAATTGTGCTTTCACTGCAATACTTTTGGGTGAGAAATGTATAAACCTCCTTTGTCACACTATATAATTAGTCGTTTTCAGACCACTTGGTTTGTGAAAAGACATTAAAAAAAATTGTAACCTGGAAGCTAACTGAATAAATCTTTGTGGCACTAACCACAATCTTAAAAATTAAGAGATTTTACTTTGATCTTATGTCTAAAAAAGAAAACTACAATGACATGGAAAATAACTGACCCCTTACAAATCAAGTATTTTAGAACACGGCATGTCCTTTATAAAATGGCTAATAGGATGTTTCTGAAACCAGAGTGCTAGAGAAATCATATCAAAATTATTATTTTAAATTGCTGATAGGAACTCTAAAACATGATCTCAGATGGAATCATTTTGTATGGAATACATTTCAGACAATAAATTTTAACTTCAAAGAAAAAAAATTCATTGACCTGGTCTTTACCTGGTAAAAAGTAAAATAGAACCTTATCTAACTGGCTCTTGACCTAGAGCACCTCCCCTTCCAAACCAGGACTTTCTCCTTTTCAGACCCACCATTACACGTGTTCGTTATATCTAGAGTCCCAGAGAGGTTTGGAAGACATTCACAGAAAGAGGTTTATACACATGGGGGAGAGTCCATGGCTGTGCACTAGCCTCTCTACTTGAGCAAGAGGAGAACTGGAAAATAAGCCTAATTGGCAACAAATGTTTAGCTTCACAGGTTAAGTTCATTATCTTGAAGGTTCATTCCTAGCCAGTCATGATTTGGATGTCTATGGGCAGTATAAGAGGAAGAAAACGTGCTCTCTCAACATATAGCAGAAGATGGCAATGAGAACAGCAACTTAAGATGGGGGCTAAAGTAGAAACCGAGGCCTTGAACTGGGGGCTCTGTAGAATTCTAAGAAGCTGGGATCTGCGCTGGAGACACGGTTCCTTCCTTTCTTTCTTTCTCTATTTTAAAATTTTGTTTATTCACTTATTTACATTTTAGGACAAGGAGTCAGTCATATTTTCATTCTCAACCTTCAAGTCAGACTGGCACAACACCTTTGTATTTGGGAAAATGCAAATTTTGGTGAAGATCCAGACAAGCCTTGACGTTGCACTTGCATGACTTCTGAGAGAGAGCCGCCTTCTTCCACCCTGCTGGGACGCACATGAATATAAGATGGAAACCAACTGACATAGTGACCTGAACTTTCAACATTTCTGCTGCTATGATAACAGTGAAAGGGTCCAGCTGGGCTTCCACTTTGCTACATGAACTCTCAGAAACTCATTTTTAACTCTTTTGTTCTTATTCTTATTTATGGAATAAATGCTATCCTAATAAACTATCATTAAGGGAGATTGTCTTTGCAACTCGAGACAAGTTCCAATAATGTTGGAACTTACTGTGCAGATTAGCTTTGACAAAAGGGCAGCTCAGGCGCTATACCAGTGCTTTGCCACTCTTGCCAGCACATTAAGGAAGTGATGCAATACTAAACTGCACTGGATTGGCAGGGGGCAGAAGGACATAGTCTTTGAACGGCTTGCAATCCAAAGCCTTGGACATTGCGAAGTGTGACAACAGAACTCTGCCAGCTGGTCTTCTGGATGTCTAACAACCTTGTATCCTTCTCCCAAACTCAGGTCCACCTTTGACCTGAATTAAAGTGGATGCTGCCGCCAAAATCTAAACTACAGACACAGCTGTTTAAACCTCAGAGATGAGGACTGTTCTGACAGCAGGATGGCCCCTCAGAATGCACCACTGAGAGAAAAAAACAGCTGGGCTGGGTTATAAAAGTGTCTTTATCTCCCTCTTGGGTTTCTTTCTCAGTAGGTCTACCACTCCGGTTCCAGCTATGTCCATAGCAGCCCCTCTGGCCTTTGTGGGCCTCCTGCTACCTAATTCCTGTATTACTCTCATGGAAAGAAAGAGCAGCCAGAAAGATTAAGATTTAATAACACGCCAGTGGTAGTATCCAAAAGCCTCTCTTTAATGATGTAAGTCCTTCTGTGTCCTGACCTATGCCTCAACCTCCAGGCTCATCTTCCAGTTCTCCACACTCCCTACTCTAAACCTCAATAATGACAACCTGATTGCTAAACACTGAATGGACTGTGTGATTTAACAGCTTCACGACTTTGCTTATGCTGTTTCCTCTGGAACACCACCAACACTTCACCCAAAGCTATCTTCTTCTTCTTGTCCAAATCACTTCCACGTTACTTTCCCTGACTCTCCAGTATGAGTGTTAACTCATATAACGACTCCACCACAGCCTCTACCGCTCGAGCTTGACACTGCTCACTCTCTCCTCCTCTACTCTGACAACTCTCAGGAGTCCAGGGTTCACTCCGTTACGTCAAATTTGTCTAATTCCAAATCAGGACCCCAGGATTAAGATAGAGGGAGAGGAAAGGAAAGTAGGAAAAATTTTAAGCGAGCCCAGCTACAACTGCTTGTGTACAGGGAGAAAAGTAAAAGCAAAAAGTGATTTAAAAAAATCTGTCCCATAAGTGCACAGACAAGTGATTTAAAAGTCACAATTTTAAATCACACTGCCTAATGTTACTATGAAGTGCAAGAAATAGAAACCTCTAAGAGCATTGATGGCTTCTGATATTTAACACTTATTTTAGTTCGAATGATTCTGCCACTGGTATCAGTAGGGGAGAAAAGCTCTTTCTTTTAATAAAAGGTAGTTGGACATCCATTTGAACGGTGTGAACCACCAGCCACCTTTAAGAATATTCATTACCTACCTTGTTAGACTTAGATGCCATCTTATGCTGGAAGGCAAACTGGTGAACTCTGTGACTTCTCTAAGTCCTTCTTAACCCTCTGATTCTACATCTTTGATTTTCTATTTATGATCTTCCAAAGCAGAAGAACGGAGTTGATTTATTCACATTAAGTCCATTGATATATTTTGAATAAGGTATAGAGGAGGGTTTTGAGTGACTCCTCACTCATCTGAAGGCCTGTGACCTGTGAACTGCCTCAAGGCTCTCTCTTCAACCTCTCTTTGGGGTATTCCCAACCTATTCAAGCTCTTTCTTAAGTTCTCCACTCTTTGGATGAAGATTTCATTTTTAGTATTTATAGAATGAGTCTGTCTATTACCAAACATGTGTCTACTTCTCTAATTAATAGCTATCTCTGATAAATAAGCAAAGTAGTCAGAGTTTCATCAAGAATATCTCAATGCTCACTGAACATCTCTGATCTCAGTGTGTAAAGTACATAGTCCCCAGGTAACACTACCCTCTGAACTGAGTTAGCTCACATTTTTTTCTGAATCCATCTGTACTTGTCAAGGAAGGGCTTGATTCAACAACGTGCTGCAAAAGAAGGGCTTTTCTATATCTTGGAGTGGCCATTTCACTTCTCCCACTCGAGACTCCATAGACTCCCAACTACCTACATACATTTCTTTTTTATTCCTTAAAGAAATAGCAATTCTGTTATCATAGTAGTAATTTCTCTAGAAAGGCTATTTCTTACAATTTGAGAAGAGAGTTCTTTTTTCCCTCCTCTGGGGTGTGTGTTGACTCTAAATCCTGTGGTTATGCCACGTGCAAGGTGGAGCAAGTGCCTAGTGGAGGTAGTATTGCAGCTACCGAATCTACTCAGAAAAGGAACGCTATGGGGTAGCCTTTTTAACAATTACCAGGTAGTTGGACTGTAGAACCAAATGGCTATATTCCTTTTGTACTCATGTTGTCAAGTTTGTTTTTGTAAATCCTGTAGAGAAATAGAGCCACTTAATAGTTTCTTTAATAACACACACAAATTGAAATGAAATATTGCTATTCATGAAAATAGTCCTTTTACAAGATGATTTTGCACTAAAGAAGAGTATTTTGTTTTGTAATTTGTTTTTGAAAACATAATTTGGAATTGTATACTGGAATTTTGATCAAAAGTGTGAATAAGTTTTCTGCAAGTAACTACAAATCCTTATACACAATTTATTTCAATAGTAATTATTTCTCTCAATCGTAATGTTGTATGATTCTTTTTTTTTTTTTTTTTTTTTTTTTGTGAGGAGATCAGCCCTGAGCTAACATCCGCCAATTCTCCTCTTTTTTTGCTGAGGAAGACGGCCCTGGGCTAACATCTGTGCCTATCTTCCTCCACTTTATATGGGACGCTGCCACAGCATGGCTTACCAAGCAGTGCGTCGGTGCACGCCCGGGATCCGAACCAGCAAACCCCGGGCCACCGCAGCGGAGCGCGCGCACTTAACCGCTTGCGCCACCGGGCCGGCCCCAGATTCTTATTCTTGTAGATAATAGAGAAAGCTTCTGTGAGACAACTGAATTGACAAA
The DNA here is from genome assembly GCF_020826845.1 of Diceros bicornis minor. Taxonomy (NCBI): domain Eukaryota; kingdom Metazoa; phylum Chordata; class Mammalia; order Perissodactyla; family Rhinocerotidae; genus Diceros; species Diceros bicornis. The sequence goes on along the minus strand of NC_080743.1, from coordinate 18,955,714 downwards.
ACTTCTAAAGTTTACTTTTTAATTTTGTCATAAGGAAATGCTAATTGAGACAAATAAATGTGTATTCTCTTTTTTGTTATTGCTGTATTCCAAAAAGAAAAGGAAAAAAAAAATAAATCAAGAAAGTTAAAAAGTATTTATTAAATATCTATTGTGAATCTGGCACCAGAGTAACATGTATGAAAACAGGTCAAAAAAAATTGTCCAGGGGAAGACACTGCCATCTTAAGGGTCATCTTTATCACCTCCAGTAATGCTGGTACAAGTTAGCAATGTATATTAGTTATGATAATAGGGATGCTGTAGCAAACCAACCACCAAATTTCATGGATTAACCAAACAAAATTTAATTCATGACTCACATAACAGTCTAATTCCACCATCCCTGGTTAACATGAAAGTTTCCACATTTTAACTTATAGACAAAAGTATTTTTAGATTGTAGCTCTGCCTTCTTCTAGGGTCTTGAAAGGGTCCTCTTTCAGCCAGACAAGGGGAAGACAAGAAAGGTCGTGTACATGAGATATTTAAGGGTTAGTTCTGAAAGTCATGCCTATCACTCCTGCTTATGCCATCGGCTAGAACTCAGTCACGTGGCCATATCTAACACAAAGGAAGATAAGAAATGTGGTCTAGCTGTACACACAGGAAGAAGAGGAAAAGGATTCGGTGAGGAGCTAGCCATATAATGATTTATTGGGAAGAAGGCTAGATGGAAATCAAAAGTCAGAATTTTAGACTTTGTGCTACTACTAAGTAGTGTAGGCTGTGTGGTAAATTTTTAATAGTTTGGGGCCATAATTTTTGCATAAGTGAAATTAGGCATGACATTCTGATCCTGCATCACAAAAGTATGGGGACAAATTTATGGAAGCACAGTAAAGTTGGAAGGAAATTAAAAATACAGTTACAAATCAGAAAGTGCTGTAATGTCTGCCTAAACCATGTTTTCTCAACAGCTTTATCGAGATATAATTGACATACAACAAACTGCACATATTTAATGGATACAGTTTAAGTTTTGACATACATATGCACTCATAAAATCATGTCAAGATAAATATATCCTACACCCCCAAAAGTTTTCTCCTGCTGCATTGTAATCTCCTACATGCTACCAATCCATGCCACCATTTCTAGGCAACCATCAATTTACTTTTGATCACTATAGATTGCTTTTCTAGAGTTTTATACAAATAAAAACACATTTTTTGACGGACTAGGTTCATTCATCATAATTATTTATCTTGAATTATTTTGATTGTTAAGTAATATTCCATTGTATGGATAAAACATGATTTGCTTATCTATTCATCTATTAGTGGATATTTGGATTGTTTCCAGGTTTTTACTATTACAAATAAAGCAGCTATGAATATTTGTATACAAATATTTCTGTGGGCATACGTTTTCATTTTGCTCTGATAAATACCTAGAGGTGGAATGGCTGGATCATACTGTCCTTTTTTTTTTTCCTACCTTCTCTCAGATTAATTGATCAATTTTTATTATTTCATTATATCTCTTCTATTGAATTATTATTTATATATTCTTTAATTTTTTGGTGTTTGCCATAGAGTTTTTCAATATACATTTTTAAACTATCTGAATGTACATTCAAATAATAGTACCATTTCAGTTGTAGTATTAGGATTTTATAAGAACACACTCCCAATTTCTCTCTCACATCCTTTGCATCGTTGTCATAGTTTTGTAACATACACACTAAACACATATTATGTTCATACATTACAATATTACTATTTTTGATTTAGCAATCAGTGTCTTTTAGAGATATTAAGCCATAAGAAAAATATACATTTCATTTTACCTTAATGTATTCATTTTCAACACCCCTCATTTCTTCTAATTGATATCCTAATACTTCTGCCTGAAAAACTTCCTTTAAGATACTCTGTAGAGTAAGCCTACTAGGAATGAATTCCCTCCATTTTTGTATGTCTGAGAAAGTATTTATTTCTCCTCCACTTTTAGAGGATATTTTTGCTGGGCACAGATTTCTGGGTTTACAGGTTTTCTTTCTGTTTTTGTTTTCTTTCAGCATTCTAAAGATGTTGCTTGTTTTCTTGTTCCCATGGTTTCTGATGAGGTCTGCTATAATTTTAATCTTATTCCTCCATGTGTATCTTATTTCTTCTGGCTGCCTTCAAGATTATTTCTTGGGGGGCCAGCCCCATGGTGTAGCAGGTAAGTGCACATGCTCCGCTGCTGGCAGCACAGGTTCGGATCCTGGGCATGCACCGATGCACCGCTTGCCAGGCCATGCTGTGGCGGCGTCCCATATAAAGTGGAGGAAGATGGGCACAAATGTTAGCCCAGGGCCAGTCTTCCTCAGCAAAAAGAGGAGGAAGATTGGCATGGATGTTAGCTCAGGGCTCATTTTCCTCACAAAAACAAAAAAACAAAACAAAACAAAAAAGATTATCTCTTGGTATTTCATTTTTGGTTTAAATATGAAATTCCTAGCTATGGTTTTATAGCATTTATCCTACTTCATGTTCTCTTATATTCTTGGACTAGTTTGCATAGTGTCTGTCAGTAATTTTGGAAAAGTTTCAGATGTTATTTCTTCAAATATTTCTACTACTCCATTCTCTCTCCTCTCCCTCTGGAATTCCAATTATGTCTGCGTTAGACCATTTGATACTGTCCCCCAGCTCTTGGATGCTCTGTTCTATTTTTCTTTTTTTTTCCCTCCCACTCTTTGTACTTTGCATTTTAGTTTGTGTGTTCTGTTGGCCTCTCTTCAAGTCCACAGATTCTTTCCTTGGTTGTGTCAAATCTACTGATGAGCCCAAAAAAGACATTCTTCATCTATGTTAGCATGTTTTTTATTTCTCGCATTTCCATTGGATTATTTCTAGTTTCTTTGTCTCTGTTGAAATTACCCATTTGATCTTGTATGCAATATAACTTTTCCATTAGAGGTTTTAACATTTTATTATGTTTTAGTTATTTTTAAATTTTCTGTTAAATAGTTACATCTGTGTTACAACTAGATAACTAGTTCCGGTGATTTGTCTCTTTAGAAGTTTTTCCTTGCCTTTTTGGATGCCTTGTAATTTTTTGTTGAAAGCCAGATGTCTTGTATAGAAGAGTAGATATTGATATAAATATTTTTATGCTTGGGAATGAGCACACCTTTTTTCTGAGAGCCTGTTATTGAGGAGTTCATGTTAATCTAGTCAGGAGTTGGGCTGTGTTTGAGATTTGCTGTTGCTATGACTGGCCTCAGTTCACTATAGGCTTCGAATTCCCCCATCCTGGATTTAGAGTGTGGAATGGCTGTCAGAGATGATTTTTAAAGTATTTGTTCTCCTCTTAGTGTTCTGTTTTCCTACTGCACTTCTCCCCAGAGAGGATCTGTTGCTTGCAGCTCTCTCAGCTATATTCCACTGTTATTTTTCACTCAACACTTCTTAGCCTTTGGGGGGAAGGGGTCATTCTCTAATGTTCTGATTAAGACAATCTTAGGCTTATGCAGTCTCTATGACTCTAGTTGGGGTGTGTTCTTCACAACACTCCTGCCCCTTTTCCTGCTGTAGTGTTGAGCCTGGAACTTATTCTCCTTCTCCCTATGGGTAGTATTTTTTAAAAATTCCCTTTCCCAAATTGCAATGGGTTTCTACCAGTGCCCTAAAACATCACTTCTTTGTTGCTCTTCACTACCACCATCCACCCTCAAAAATTAAGCCTTTTAATCTGAAAGGAAGGTAGGAAAAATGTTCTGGGTAGAGTTTTGGCAGTGACTGCCCCTCTCTTCCCCCAAAGAGCATCATGAGAAAACCTATCTCAGAACTCTCCCTGTCATCCTTGTTAAATGCCTTTTGGGGTTAAGGCAAGACTGTGAGAATGTTATAATATTTGAAGTCCCCATGGGCTCTGCACTCTCATACCAGCTCACATTCTACCTTTAGTAATTTGTTAATTTTTAGCTGTAACTTCTTACCAGCTTTTACAACAGCCAGAGATGTCTGCCCCAGGTAAGTAAATGCTTGGATCCTATTTCTTTCTGCAAATGCCTCACTATCCCAAGATTTCCGTGTCGTGTTATCTAACTGCTTTTAAGATTTTCATTTTATCACTCATTTTGAGTAAATATTTTGTACCTTGGTACAGTTTTCTACTTGGGGTTCATTGAGCCTATTGGATCTGTGGGTTTATAGTTTTCACCAAATTTGGAAAATTTTGCCATTGACTCTTCAAATATTTTCTATCCCTTCTCCTCTCTCCTCTCCTTTGGGATTCCAGTTATACATACATTAGGTTGTCTGAAGTTGTCCCTCAGCTCCCCGATGATCTGGTTTTGTTGTTGTTGTTGTTTTCTTTGAATCTTTTTTCCCCATTTTTCTTTTTGGATAGTTTATATTGCTTGATCTTCAAGTTCACTAATCTTTTCTTCTGCAATATCTAATCTCCCAATAATCCTATCCAGTGTATTTTTCATCTCAGACATTACAGTTTTCCTCTCCAGAAGTTTGATTTTGATTTTTTTTATTTCTTCCATGTCTTTATATAACATTTTCAATCTTCTCTCTAGCTTTTTGAATATATGGATAATGACTGTTTTAATCTCCTTTTCCGCTAATTCTAACATCTGTTTCAGAGCTGGGTTGGTTTCAATTAATTAATTTTTCTCCTCACTATGGACTTTCATTTTCCTGTTTCTTTTCATGTCTGGTAATTTGTTGATTGCATGCCAGAACTTGTGAATCATACCTTGTTGGGTGCTGGATATTTTTATATTCTTCTAAAACTCTTGAGCTTTATTCTGGAATTCAGTTAAGTATCTTGGAAACAGTTCCATCCTTTTGGGTCTTGCTTTTAAGATTTGTTAAACTGAAGTAAAATAGTAACTTATGCCTAATTTTTCCCCTCTATTGAGGCAAAACCCTTCTGAGTATTTACCCCAGTCTCTGTGAATTACATGATTTTCCAGTCTGGTTGGAGAATAAGCAATATTCTTGGCCCAGTGTGAGCTCTGAGTACTATTGCTTCTAACACTATCAGATAGTTCTTTTCTGGGCCTCTAGTAGTTTCCTCACACATGCTTGCTGAGTAGTACTTTGCTGATTACTCAAGGAGGACTCCCTGAAGCTACCTAGAGGTAGTTTTCATTTGTTTATTTGTTTGTTTTTTATGCTCCTCAGTCCCCCTAGACTCTCAGCTCCTCTCCCCAACTCAGGAAGTCTGACAGGCACTGCCTAGATTCCCCCTCCATGCACAGAAGCCTGGAAATCCTCTTAAAGCAATAAACCAGGGCAATTATAGGGCTTTCCTCATTTGTTTCCCGACTCTTGGGAATCACTTTCTTTCATTCTCTAATGTTCAATGTCTTGGAAACTCTACTTTAATATATTTTGTCCAAGTTTTCAGTTATTTCAAGTAGGAAGATAAATCTGATGTCCTGTTTTTCCATCTTGGTTGGAAGCAACAATCGTAAAACATATTTGAGCACACAAAATACGTTGAACCTTTCCAGAACACATAACCTCTTCATTGGAAACACTCGTGGCATAAAGCACTCGTGATGAAATGGTGGCATGGCATAGTTTTAGCATTTATACTAGATAGTTGACTGTTTTTCCTTGCTATCTGGCATCCATTCCTATTTTTTCTATGCCATTACACCAGAATTCCTCTGTAGAATCTGCCTTCTTGACTAGTCCCTGTGGTTTATTTTGGGCTCAATTCCTGGTTTAGATAATTTAAAAATAATATTTTAATGTATTTTACATTTTTTCTTGTCATGAATGAGGTTAGGCAAATCTTCATATGCTTAAGAACCATTTGTATTTCCTTTTCAATAAACTGTCAGTTCATATTTCGGGTCCATTTTTTTCTTTTGCGTTGTTTGTTCCTCTCTTAACAATTCTGTGAGCTCTCTGTGTAGCTGAGAGATTGACCCATTTGTCTCAACTGGTTGCATTGATAATTTATTCGCCCACTGAGTTTTCCTCTTTCTTAAAGCTTTTTTTTTTTTTTTTGGTGAAGAAGACTAGCCCTGAGCTAACATCTGTTGCCAATCCTCCTCTTTTTGCTGAGGAAGATTGGCCCTGGGCTAACATCCACGCCCATCTTCCTCTACTTTTTATGTGGGACGCCTGCCACCATAGGGCTTGATAAGTGGTGGGCACATCAGCACCCAGGATCCGAACTCATGAACCCCTGGCCGCCAAAGCAGAGCACACGAACCTAACCACTATGCTGCCAGGCCAGCCCCTCTTAAAGCATTTTTTTACTCAACAGATGATCTTTATTTTTGCATAGAAAATATTTTCCATTTTGACTTCTAGATTTTTAATCATGGTTAGGCCTTTTCTACTCCTATAAAGGATTTTTCCAACGTCCCTTTTTAGCATTTTTGTTTTATTTATATGACCTCTTACAAATTGATTCCTAACATTTATTAATAATTTTTCCCTAATATTCCAGCCACAATGACTTGTTTCTGAATTCTTCCAGCTCTGATTGACCCACATCATTTATTAGAATTATTTGCTTTCTTAATATTTGTGTATTATAGTCATGTGTCACTTACCAATGGGGATACATTCTAAGAAATGTGTCTTCAGGTGATTTTTCATTGGGCAAACATCATAGAGTGTATTTACACAAACCTAGATAGTATAGCCTACTACACACCTAAGCTATATGGTACTAATCTTGTGGGACCATCGCCATATATGTGGTCTGTTGTTGACTGAAATGTCATTATGCGGTGCATGACTATATATTGTTTCATGTGTCCCATGGTCCCTAGCTAAACTATGAGTTCAGCTCCAACATAGATCACGTATTTTCTTTCTTTGTTTCCACGACGTCCTAGTATAATGATGAACACAGAATACAACCTGCTAAAGACTAGATGTTGACACAAAGTATAAAGGAAGGTATTGTGTTCTCTGTCTTATTAATTCTTCAGCATGTTTGTTTTATTGAGTGGTATTTTTTTTTTTTTTTTGTGTGAGGAGGATCAGCCCTGAGCTAACATCCAATGCCAATCCTCCTCTTTTTTGCTGAGGAAGACTGGCCCTGGGCTAACATCCATGCCCATCTTCCTCTACTTTATATGGGACGCCACCACAGCATGGCCTAACAAGCGGTGAGTCGGCGCGCACCTGGGATCTGAACCGGCGAACCCCGGGCCACCGCAGCGGAACGTGCTCACTTAACCACTTGCGCCACCGGGCTGGCCCCTGAGTGGTATTTTTTTAATGATTGCTCAATGAATATTTTAAAAATTCTGAGTATATTCATAATTAAAGTAAGCGTATGCCCTCTTTGTTCTATAATAACAATTTGAAAATTCTGATAACTTATACACATGATATACATGATATGTATGCAATGATAAATATATCATATTTTATAATAACAATACTCTTGCCATAATCCAATAGACTTTATATAGTTTAATTTCAACTTTACCATGACTTTCACAGTGACTACCTATGATTATGTTTTGGTTTCTTCAAGTCATATAACATGATCTCACTTTGATTCCTATAGTTTAAAAATCATTTTCCTCATATTTTCTAAACTCCTGATTTCCTAAATATTGTGTATCTTGGAAAAGTTACGTAACTTGCTTGAACCTATTTTCCTACTTATAAGTGGAAATAAGAAGATCTTTGCTCAAAACTCAAGAATTAAAAAAAACCTAAGCTAAAATGAAAATGCCTGGTAGAGAGCCTGGCATATGGTCAGTGTTCAGAAAATGGTATTATCATCATTACAATTATCTCCACCATCTCTGTTCTGAGTTGTTTCTTTTAGTTCTTTTTTTAACCTTTTTCACATGTGTGATTTCTTTCTCCTTTTTTTCTATCTTTCCTTCTGTCTCTCTATTGTTTCTCCCGTTTTTTCTTTAATTTGCTCTCTTGCTCCAATCTTGCTCTAACTTCACTATTCTACTCTGAGCACCGTCTGCACTTCATCAGACATCTTGAAATATTTGGAAACATGATGTGCTTTACTTAAATGCCCAATTTTATCTCATTTTTTTCTGGTAGCTAGGTGTTAGTTAAGAGAGGCACAACAAATTTAGGCACTCAGTGTAAGCACTGAATCACCATTCCCCAGATGCCAGAAGTGCAATCCTAGTCATCTTCCCCCATCAAGTACCTCTTCTCTTCCACGTTCCCCTTTCTCCTTTTAGATCTCTCACAGATGTAAGCAGAAAACCTTTTTCCTAGTGTAGAAAAGTACCATAAAAGGCCCTCAGGTCTGCCAACTCACAACCTTCACACGGAGGTCCATGCCATCAGGCACAGGGTCTTGTCTGCCACCTCTGAAACTACCATCTTGAATGATGAATCATGAAAGTAACTACCATTTATTGAATGTTTGCTACTTGCCAAACAATATTCTGGAAGTGCTATGAGTGTTATCTCATGGAATCTTTGCCAAAACATTGAGGTAGATATTATGACCTATTTACAATGAGTAAACTAAGGCTTAGAGATATTAAGTAACTTACCTAAGGTCACCCAGCTAGTAAGTGGCAGACACAAGATCTGAACCCAAATGCGTATGACTCCAAAATCCATGCATTCTGCCTATAAAACCAATTCTATACTTTAAGAAAAGAAAGCACATTCACCACATCACTTGATACTTTTCCTCTCAAAACAAAAACATAGTGAGAATGACAGAATAAGATTGGCTTTGAACCTGGAAAATGCCTAAGAAACAACCAATCAAATAACCTCTGAACCAAAGGCAGATATCACAGAGCAAGTTACAGAACAAATGCTTCAATGAAACAAAACTTCCAGGGAGAATTAAAAATGCTCTTTGAGGGGCTGGCCCTGTGGCTTAGCAGTTAAGTGCACGCGCTCCGCTGCTGGCGGCCGGGGTTCGGATCCCGGGCGCGCACCAACGCACCGCTTCTCCAGCCATGCTGAGGCCGCGTCCCATATACAGCAACTAGAAGGATGCGCAGCTATGACATACAACTATCTACTGGGGCTTTGGGGGGAAAAAAATAAATAAATAAAATCTTTAAAAAAAAAAATGCTCTTTGGACCCACTATAATATTTTACTAAGGGTGCAGTATATTTTCCCTTCGATTTTGAAGTGGAGAAAATGTCAGCTTTGCTTTCATAGTTTTTAAGTTCAGGATGGTCAAATATTGAACTTTGGACCCCCTCAACTGATAAGTCTTCAATATCCCTTGAACTCCTTGTAGAATAAGAACAAAATGAATTTCTATTGTCTGTTGTTTGTTCTAAACTCCTGCCTATTTTTTTTAACTCTGTTTTTAAATTAGTAATTTTCACTACCTCATGCAATCTTCTAAATTACTTTTTAGAGTGCTGGCTATTAATATTTTAGGTAGCTTTGATGTTTTACTTTATAGTCTTCAATTTTATTTTACATTTCACAGGTTCCTAGTTGCAAATAATCCTACAGGCAATTTTCTCACACTGCAACTATTCCTTGAAAGATATGCTAATGCAGCACAACACTTGCAATACTGGGGGTTAAGTTAATCACCCAAAATGAGTTGTATTACTGTCAGCGGTGTATAAAGACATCCCAAAGTGAATTACAAGGAAGGCTAGCTTTAAAGCTGCATTTCAAAAAATACCCAAAGCTGGAGATGAAGAAAAATAAGCATTTATTTCAAAGTCCATTGAGCTAAAGAATCAAACATTTGTTATTTCTGGTCTCAAAGTTACACAGTATAAATAAAGGGATTCATATTCTTTTCAAAATTTAATTACCAGGAAAACTCTTACAGATCACACACTCTGTCTCTGGGCAAGACAAACACCGCATAGCAGTTTCTATCTTCATATTTGTTTGCAGAGAAAGGAGGTAATCACTATTTTGCTCTCTGTTTAGCTGAACCACATGCCAGTTCTAAAAACCTAGGGAGCAAATTGCCATCCTCTGCTCCCTCAGCAAAAGTGACACTTATGGCAACATCACAATCTAAACACAACTTTGCCAGAAAGCAGGAGGCAGCACATGGTGCATGCATTCGTCTATTTCTTTCCACTGGGTCAGCTTTTACGTGTGCTTCACATATGGATGAAATAGGAGATTTAAGGACCTGTCAATGATGTGACCCTTCCAAATCTTTGAAATCCAAGTCACTTGTAATACTATTTTTTATCAACTTCATAACAGTGACGGCACACCCAAGCACCCTAATTTCTGGCCTCCGATGTTCCCTACTTTGTTCTTGGGGAGAGTAACAATACCTTGCCCGCACACCCAGAGCTCCATTTTCTAGATGCTCTCATACGTACAAAGCTAAGGTAGGCATCACCGCCAGCCTTGATTCTGATGGGCGGAATCAGATGTGCATTGCCACAGCACTTTTCCATACAGGCAGCAGATTAAGGACTTGCAGAAAGCCTTAATCCTTTCTGTCAGAAGGGTACTTCTCAGTAGACTGGCTGCTCAGAGGCAAACTGAGGTAGAGTTCCAAGCTGCATTTTAAAACAGTGGAAAGTCTGCACTTAACAATGATCTAGATTTCTCTTTTCTGTCTTGCAGAAATATTGAAATAAGATTTAGTTACAGTGTTGTGATATGCATTTTTATGAGAGAAGAGATATATTGTGAAAAGCGCGTTACTTCACTTGAAAAGATCAAGAGAGCGGGGAAGGAATAAAGGTTTACTAGGAACATAGTATTTATTTGCCATGCATATTTGATATGAGTTCATTAAATACGCAATAGGAGTGTCAACAGAAATCGCTGTTTAGATGCTGTGAAAACAAACTGCCCTAGTATTAACATTGGAATATACTAAGCTGTGGTTAAATATAAGCCTTATTTACTATACAGTAAAGAAATATTTTAGTGACTATTGTTAAATAACCATCTACTTAACCTAATTGAATTTGCCCTTTATTTATAAAGACTGATGGATTGAAGACTGTGACAGTGTGGTTGGCACTATTACATAGCATCTCTTTGCCATGACATGGATTTTTCTTTTCTCACCCATTGACATTCAATAATTAGCAATTATCACCAGTCCATGCCTAATTTGAGAGTATTTTCTCAGTCTCACTGGACCATTGCCAAAGCTATAGCCAGTGAGGAAGCAAAGTACAAAAGCATCTCTTTAAGGAACACTTGCTGTAGAACCAGAGTGTATCTGACTGCACCACAGCGGGAAAATCCACTCACTGGTACAAGGAAGTGTTTCATAAGACAGAGTAGACTCATTTCAGTGTCTACTGGGATTTGAATTTAAACCTAGATATTTTGGATTAAAATGCAGATACCTCCGGCAGAAGTAGAAGGCTGGGTAGTCTTCCTGGCACATTGCCTCCCTGACGATCATTAACATAATGCAAAAGTAGGAAGATAGGAGACTATTATTATCCTCATGTCTCATGCAATATGCAGGAAAACTAAACCTGCTGTAATTAATACTGACCCTTTCTTTACGGGTAGCTCTCATAGCAATTTTTAGGGAAACATATCAGGAGAACAAATGCATAGTTAAAATGTTTAAAACCCAGGTTTTGCCTTACAAATGATTTCTGCCACTGTTCTGACCTTAATCTTTTAGTGTGGTAGAATAAAGACCACGAGTACATGAGTTGCTGTCACGGTACATAAACACTTTACGAACATAAGGAAAACATTGGGACTTATTCAAACTCATTTCTAAGATGCTTGAACCATGTACTCAAATGCCATTTCTCTGATTAAAGTTAATAATGCAAGAAATGCATTTGTCAAATGTTCTTAATTTTAGTGTTCTATTTTTCAGTTATTTGTGATTTCTGAAGCACCCATTAATGGAGCTGTTGACAAGAAGTCAGAAGTATTAATTTCTAAATTATTTCTTAATTTAATGACAGAGTATCTCCTTTGTCTCCCTCTACTCAGCTTTTTAGATGAAAGGGTTTGAATGAATAGCTGTTTTTCAAGGTTCAGGATTCAAAAGCAATGGGTATAAACTCTAAAATTAACTTCCAGTCGTATTGAGGGAATAATGGAATCAAATTATACGGTTTCAGTTATATGGCATTCTTCTTTAATTATTTTCTGCTAATTTCCCATTGCCACTAGACTAATTCCAGATAAGGAGTTTCACGACGTAGTTGGACTCTGATAAACGTGAAGATTAAAATACCAAAGTTCTCTCTCTAGAGGGAAGAACAGAGTTTCACATAAAAAACTAGGCAACATACAACTTTCCACAGTAGTTTCAACCAAGCCATTTACACAAATTTCTCTTTCAATAAATGTATACGAAGAACACTTCATTTGCAATTTTTTTTCTCTTCAGGACCACCCATCACTTAATATCTTATCTAACACGTGATACCAATAACCAGCTAAGTCAGTTCCAAATTAGCCAGTTTCTGGTACAATTTAGTGTTTCCTTCGTATTTTAGTTGACGCAACACTGAACATAGAAATTCTTTTCACTAATGATCAATTGCTCAAGGGTTACGGAATTCCCAAAAGCATTGTTGTGTATTTTAAGAATATCAAGACTGGCAGACACCAAGGAACCGTAAAAATTCATTACCAAAGTCTTTTTCATTGTCCCCCCCCTTCCATCTTCCTTTCCCAAGATGTAGCTCCTTTTCTGGGGATGCCTTTTCCTTTTACCAGCATCACCATTAATTCAGTCAACCAAGCTGCAAACCCTGAAGTGATCTTTGACGACTCTTCCTCCCTTGCCTCCTTTTTGCTGCCTGCAGTCTCTCCTCTTCAATCCCCCATCTCCCAGGTTGCCATAATTATTATTCCAAAACAAAGTTCAACTACAGCTGCAAGAAAATGTGGTATAGTGGGAAAAGGAGAGGATATTAGGGTGATGATGTTACTGATCACTTTATTATTTATGTCATCGATGTTGTGCCACCTATTCTGTTTAAAACAAGAATAGATTTTGGCATCAAAGTTATGACTTTGAGTGTAACACTTACAATCAGATGTTCTTGGACAAATTACTTGACTTACTAGTGAGCATTGATTTCTTCATCTGTAGGATGCTCATAAATTGGAATTTCTCTTATCCAAAACTCAATTTTATATAATTTCTTGTCAACCAAGCCTCTTATATAATTAGTCTGTATTCATTTTTCTACACTGTTCCATGTAATCAATCCATTATAATCTAGCTTCCATTTCTACTCCCACAACTGAAACTATTCTTGCCCAAATGATCCATAAATTCTAATTCCGGACTCGATAGACATGTTTCAGCCCACGTCTTAGTGAACCTCTTCTTGTGATTTTAGCTCTACTGGCTTCTCAGTAAGTAATCAAATGTTCTAGTTCCTTTCCTGGTTCTCCATATCTATTTAACAGTCCTTCTTTACATCCTTCATGGGGCTTCTATTTTATTCAAATCCTGATTTTCCCTCAAGGTTCCATTCTCAGCAATTATTTCTCTTTACCTCTAAATTTCAGACTTGTATATTCATTTGACTGCTATATATATGATGTTGGCTGTCTCATGGTTGTTTTTAAATCAGCATACCCTAACCAGGACTTGCATCATCTCCAAAATGACTCATTCTCCTCTTAGATATTAACATAAAATTTCATCAATATCCAAAGCAGAAACCAGCCTTCCTAACTCCTTCCTCTTCATCACTCACCATGTGGCCAAGTACCTGATACTTAGAATTTTTTCCTGATTATTTCTAAATTTTTTTTAATTTTTTTTTTAATTTATTTTTCCCCCAAAGCTCCAGTAGATAGTTGTATGTCATAGCTGCACATCCTTCTAGTTGCTGTATGTGGGACGCGGCCTCAGCATGGCCGGAGAAGCGGTGCGTGGGTGCGTGCCCGGGATCCGAACCCAGGCCGCCAGCAGCGGAGCGCGCACTTAACCGCTAAACCAGGGGGCCGGCCCTCCTGATTATTTCTTATACATATTGCCTGCTTCCTATTCTTATTTTCACTGATCCAAGACTGATGCAAGAGCCTTCTATTGCATCCCCCTCCAGTCTTTCCTGCTTTGTGCTGCATCCTTCCCACAACAAATAAATTGGTGGATCTAAAATCAAGTCTGACTACCTATTCCTCTACTTAAAATTTTTCAGTGGTTCCCCAATTGTCCATGGCTTCTAAGTATGGTATGCAAGGCCCTCTACGGTCTTCTCCATCTACCCTCGCAACTTCATAGTCCACCCTACTGCCAGAAACACCGTATTTATTGTGCTATACAATGTTGTTATACAAATGGCTTATACCACATTTCCATCTTTAAGCTTTGTAATTCATCTGTGTCTTTGCTTCGATTGATCTCTTTGCTTAATATATGCTTCCTACTTTTCAACTTTAAAATTCATTCTTCAATACTCAGCAAAGGGAATTTTTCAATAAGTTTCTAATCCAATCTAAAAAGTGTTTTTTTCTATATCCTTCTTACCACTCACCACAATAAAGTGAAATTACCATTTTGTCTCAATTTCCCCTACTAAATATAAGCTACTCAAGGATAGGATCTGTATCTTAATCAACTTTGCACTCTCAGCATCTAGCCTAGTACTACACACATCGAGATGACTCTATGAAGATACTCAGTTTTTGTCTTGGGCAACTGAGCAGATGATGACGCCATTCACTGAAACAAGAAATAAAGGGAGCTACAGGCATATGGAGTTGGATTATGTGTTTGAGATGTCAAGAGACAATCAGATGGAAATATCTAGTAGGTAGAGGAGTATATGAGTCTAAGTCAGGCATTTAGGAGGGATCTGGGCTGGAGGTAAATGTTGAGAAGTCGTAATGATATAAATGGTAATAGTGCAATGAGGAAATTCGTGAATTGTTTTCTATTTAAACTTTCATCCTGAAAGCTAATTATTTAGACCTTCTCCTTTAATCAGAGTTAGTACTACAGAAAATCATTTTAATTAACTCAAATATTCAAGAATCTGGATGGCTGCAACATCCCTTGGTCTAGATTAAGAAACACAGTTTTAATTTAAACCAGACTATTATGTTATTGTTTTGGAAATGAGAATTACCCACACGAAGCTACTAAATAATCATGACAAAACATACAAATTGAAAGGTTGAATTAAACACTACTGAGTTCTAAAAGGCATGACATTCGAGTCAGAGCTGCTTTGTGGTATAAAAGATGGACAATATGCCTGTAATTCTAACATACTCCTGACTTCCAAACCCATGTTGTAGGGGCTATAATAAAATATGAATTCACTCGTACTTGCAAAGGCAGTGTAAAATTGTCCAGCTGGGTAATAAAAAGATCAAGAACATAAGCTAGATATTCATTTCTTTTCTAATTCCTAGAACTATGAACAGGATGCTGAGAACCTATAATGGACACATAATTCATTTATTCTTTAATATTCATCAAATGTCTTTGAGTCTCTGCTATATGTCGTCACTGTTCTGTGCACTGGAAACACAGAAGTAAAGAAATAGGCAAAAATTCCTATCCTCATTGATCTAATAGTCTAGTGAAGAAGACAAGCAATAAAATAAATAAATAAAATAGAGAGGATGCTAGATGGTGATGAGTCCTATGAGGTAAAATGAACCAGGAAAGGGGAATGTGAAATTCTAGGGGATGGGCAATTAATTTGAAATAGGGTGAAGAGTAAGGTTACACATTTTAACAATAATCTGAAGGAAGTTCAAGAGTGAGAATTGTGAATATCTGAGGGAAGAAAATTCCAGGCATAGGTGAAGACTATGAAGTGGAAACATTACAGAGGTGTTCAAAGTACAGCAAAAAGACTTTGTGTGAGACTAAAGAAAGCAAGGGGAAAGTAGTCAGATAGGTAACAGGTGCCCCTATCATGTCAAACCCTTACACCTTTTTAAGGACGTTGGCTTTTATGAGTTTGTATTCTGAGTGGGAGCAATTGAAGGGAGTTGAGCAGAAGAGTGCCATGATCAAACTTGTTTTTTTACACTTCTAGAACACCTCTATGGCTTCTGTGCCAAGAGTAGACTGTAGAGACACAAGGACGAGAGCATGGAGGCCAGTTAGGAGGCACTTGCAACAATCCAGGAAAGAGGTGATGGTGGCTTTAGACTAGGGTGACAGCAGATGACATGGTAAGAACTGGTCAGATTTAGGATATATTTTGAAGCTAAAACCATAGCATTTGCTAATAGCTTGAATGTGAATTATAAGAAAAAGTGAAGCATTGTGGATGACTATGTTTTCAGCATAATCAGTTGGAATAATGAAGTTACTATTAAGTGAATTGGGGAATACTACAGGAGCAGCAGGTTGGGAGAAGGATGGTGGGAGAAATCAGTTCTATTTGGGGCCTATTTGAGGTGCCTGTTGAGCATTCCAATAGGGATGGTGGGTGAAATGGTAGATAAAGGAGTCTGGAGTTTAGGAATAAAGCCTGAGCTAGAGATACAAATTGAGAGTTATCAATATATAGATGGTGGGAGAAAAATAGAGGATATGAAATAATGATCTAGGAGGGTCGAATAGTAAGTGGACTAAGAAAGTTTAGTATGATTGCCTAGCAGCACAAAGGGCCCACTTATGTACCTGATCATAAATCTAAAGTGAGACCAACAACAATGTCCAGGTGTAGGTACGAAATCAGCAAAGGGATCGACTTAACCAGGGTTCTACATTTGCCAGCTGTGCCAGGTGTTGAAATGGAATTTGGAGTGCAAAAGGTTCATTGGGGAATAATGCCTCTGAAATAAAAGGGGTGGAAGCAAAATCCGAATGAGGGAGCCAGCAGTCCATGATGCAGACTTGCAAACTCCACCAATAGAACAGGAAACCCATTAGAGAAGTCCTGTGTTGGGAGGAAATGGCTAGACCCTGGTACCACTGCCTGGCTCAGTCATTGGCTGGAGTCATTGGACCACTCCAAGGAGTTCACAGCAGACCGGAAGATGTTAAAAGCTGGAGGCTATCAGCCAACCATACTCCTCTCTGTTGGGCCATTTCTTTCTCAAAGGAAGATCTGAGCAGCATATCTCTCCAAGTCTACCAGACCAACCATTTCATAACTAAGTGAGAAAGTTGAGGATGAATAAAAGGAGATAATTTTATTAATTAAACATGAAATTTAAGCTGTCTAGGGAGGGAAGTGAAAACATGGCATGTGTAAAGTACAGCAAAAACAGGAGAATCCATAGATGTAGATTCCAGCAGGACTTAAAGATTGCTGGAGTCAAGAAGAATTGAGCTGAAAAAATAGGAGGTGATGGTCATTGTATAGGATATATGATTTTGGGATTATGGAAAGGGTTTTGGTAATGAGAAGGTTTAGGATGTCACCCTGGGGGTGAATAAGTGGCTGCAATCAGGCGGGAGACAAAATCACTGGAGGAAAAGGTCAAGGAACTGAGAGGCTGCTGTATGGGAAGGATCACCTGTAAGAATATTAAAATCGTCACGAGTTATGATGGCATTGATTGAGAAGCAATGAGCTGGGGGGAAAAGTCTTTAAGTAATGAAGGGAAGTGACCCAGAGATTGGTAGATGATTGTAACAAGGAGGGTGGTGGTAAACAGACAAATGACATGAGATTCCAAGCTGAGAGAATTTACAGAGACAAATGAGAAAATGGAGTGGAAATAATAACGAGGAACAGGGTGGACACCGACCATACCTCCAGAACAGATGCCCAAGTGGAGTGGCAGAAAAACTCAACACCGACTAGAGAGGGTGGCAGAAGTAGTCGTGTCAAGAGCCAGGTTTCCAGTGAGAGCAAGAAGGTGAGGCAATTGTTCAGAGAAGGTGTTAAATAGGTAGAGGATTTTGTGGATAATTACCCATGATTTCCAGAGGGCCCTGTGGCAGGATTTCCTGAACTGATATAAGGTGTTAGAGTGCAAGAGATGAAGGATGGCCTGGGATTCTGGGGCTTTTGGGGGATGGGACAAATGTAACAGAAACAAAAGGCATAACATGGTTCAATCTATGGGTCTCAGAGCAGGTAATGATGGCAAGGCTGGAGTGATGGAGAGTAGAGGAATGGGTGGGGGTCTGGAGTCTCCTCTTAACTCCTGCCAATGGAGATATGAAACACAGAGAGGGGCACTGAAGGCTCATATTACGTACATAGGATTACTGTTTGATATTCTTGAGTAGAGAACCTTATTATGTGCAATTGCATTTTTGTAGGTATGTAGATGCTTTTACACAGTAATCAATGCACAATGCTGATTTTGAGAGAGAATAAAGCAAAAGAAATTTTTTGAGTACTTAGTCTATCTGAGACATGGAGTTAATTGTTTCTACATACTTTACCTCAATTGACTTCTCAACACATCTGCAAGGAAGGTATTTACCAGTTTTTTATGCTTGAGAAAACTGAGATTTAAAAAGATAAAGTGACTTGTCTAAGATTATTGGTAATTCACATTGTTAAATAAGGCCTCTCTGACTTAAAGCCTGGACAAGGTCCTCTATGCTATACCTTAACACCCATCTTATAGGATGCCTCTAGATCAGGGTGGTTTTAATGTTTAATATTTTGTTTTTCTGGAAACAGTTGTTAAATTTTTGAGATATAATATTACATATGTTTCTGCTATACATACGCACACATGCACATATATATGACGTGAGTATATATTATCCCTTATAATCATTTTCAATAAATTAGCTTGTAATTCTTCAAAAAAAAAAAGTCTAATTCCCTATGCATTTGTTTTCCAGACTGAAGCCAATTTGTCAGGTTCATTGGTCACCTTAAATTTATAGATGTAGGCAGCAGATTAGATGGGATTGAAGAGAGAAATTTGAGGGCCAAATATTCACAGCTCAGATTTCCATCAAGAATTGAAAAGAAACTCCACATAACAAGAATTGCAGGTCTGGAACCAATAAGCAGTGGTAAAACCAAAGGCCCAGATTCCATACAAGCTATGCATTTTTTCATCCATATCAAACTAGGCTGTTAAAACTATATGTATTTTCATACATCTATGAGATTGGCTAAGGGATACCATATATGTTAAATTCATTATATGTTTTACTAAAATTATAATAAATAATAGATTTTAACAATTATATAACAATACTACACTGCAAAAAATTGAAAATACAAACAGCTCATTATAATCATAAAGATTTTTGTATATAAACAATGTGTCTATTTTTAGCAAATGTATTTTTATTAAATATCTTATCATTATAAGCCATTTCTATCCTCTGAACAATAAAATGACTACATTCAGTTATGTTTAATAGAAGGAATTATACTGTGTTCTTTTAAAGAATAAAATTGTCTTAATGTAGTGTTAAATAGCTGCCTTAGGAATGATGTGATTTTTTTTGACTCTGCCAAGAAAAGCGTCCAAAAATATTTGTCAAATCCTGTTTCCTAGGCTCTCTCATCCTTGTAAGTGCCAATCAGCCCATTAGGCTGGTGATGAGGAGGGAAGAGGGAACTGAATCAGAAAGCATAGTCAGCTCCCAAAGAGAATAAATCCTTGAAGATTGATATTTACCATATTTCATGGAGGCTACAATGCATATTTTCTGAAATCTGGATGTCTTTTTATAATCAAAGGCATCATAGATTTGATGAAATTCATTAAATTACATTAAATGTGTTTTAATCTATCCAGCATGGCAGAGCAATTCATACCGGGTAAAATTCTCTCTCCACAGTTTCCAGACAGATCTGCAGCCTCTGACAATGGCAGACTGAGCAGCAGAGAATCCTAACACAAAAACTCTCTGAGCAGCTACTCAAACAGGAATATCCTTTTTCCAAAGCCGGTCCCTGCCCACTGGAATGACACAAGTCAAGGCTAAGTGCCAAAAAGATGAGTTGCAAAATATTTGCACACAACTAAGCGCCTCAAGGTTCACTTATCATTAGTAAAATCTTGGACGAGACAATTCACCAATAGACCCAGTGGAGCGGACAAATTTTTTAGATTTAACTAATATTAATCAAGTTCTTATTGATGCCAAATATGGTTCTGACCAATTTTACCTAGATGACCTCATTTAATTCCAAATACAACACCATGAGGTAAGTATTATTACCTAATCTATAGATATAAGAACTGAAGCTCTGAGAGGTTAAATAACTTGTCCAAAATTCCCCAGATATAGAATAAGTGACTAGTCAGAATTTGAATCTAAACTCAGTACATCCTCCGCTGCCCCAGAAGTCTCTCCCATTGCCTACAGGATGGGTTATTACAGACTCTGAGTCTCAGAAGTCCCTGCCCACCCAGTTCAGGGTGTGAAAAGCTAACTGTGGAATTTGAATTTAGAATCTGCAAATAAAAAAAACAAAAGCACACACAACATGTCCATCTGTATTCCCTCAGAAGCTGTTCATGTCCCTTTTAATTCAATTACCTTTGTGTGCATGCTGTGGTAAATTGTGATTTCCACATTACAATTGGAAAACACCAATATCAGAAATGAAGACTAACTGTGGAATAATTTGGAATGGTAGTTAAAAAATAATAAATTATACGAGGAAAGTAAAATAATGTGTCCAACAAAGAAATTTCTAGTTTTGGACAGAATCTCTAGCACCTTTTTAGTAATAAACCAATATCTGATTAATATCTTACATTTAGTGAGTGCTGATTATGTGTGATACACTTATAATATCTCACTTAATCCTCATGGCAATGAGATTGATACTATCATTATCTTCATTTTTACAGATGACAAAATGAAGGAAGAGAGACATTAAATAATTTGCCTAAGATGAACTGACCAGCATTTCTAAATGGTTCTTTCAAACCTCAAAATCCATTTTCTTAACCATTATGCTATACTCCCTCTTGGCCCTCCTGAATTGCCATAATGTAGTTTGAAGATGGAAAGGCAGTGACATTGTGAAGCCACGAATTGAAGGTGAAGGATGTAGGAATCCCTATAATCAGCTATTTCTGATTGCTCAAAATTTTTCAAATGGCATGTTACATACACCGAAGGCAAATTATGTGTTGGCAGAAACCAGTCCATAAAAGGCAAGAGTATTATGGAAAGGAAGAGGTATTCGTGCAGGGAAATGAGTTTTAAAAACTAGCTTAGGCAACTTAATTTTTCAATTCCTTGAGTTTTACAGTGAGGATTTAAATAAGAGTTATAACATTCAATGTTCTGAGGTTTTGAAGAACAAAATTACTTTTTAAATTCCTTTGGAAGACATGAAAGATTGTAGTGGATTAATATTTTTAATGATACTGAACTCATCTCACTAGGAAATTTAAAGACTCTACAAAAGAAATTTCTTCTTCTACAAAAGAAATGTCTCAATACCAAATACTTGGGAATACCTCAAGCTCTCCTTTCTTTGATATGAATGATGAACTTCAGCATCAACACACTTTGCAGCCAGGTGGACAAGGAGGAAAATTTTCAAATTTATGGGCCAAGATTAGCAAAACATTGCAATCACTGTAGGGAATATGTTCTTGTGTGTGGGTGTGGGCAAAATGACAAAGAAGAAAAGAGAAAAGTGTGTGAGAAGAATGGGATCTCTATGCAAAGGTCACTTGGGAACACAAATGATGCTAAGATATCCATGAATTTCCATCACATAAACTTCAGCACAAAAATAACACCTTCCAAATAAATGAATCTGTAATTTTTTAAATACAGTCTTGATAGATAATTCAAAATATCCTGAAATATTGAAGATCAAATTCTGTTCATGTAATAGTCTTGTAATTAGATTAACAACTTAGGCTAGTAATTTTGACAACCAAAAGAAAATACCATTCGTGGGAAATCAGATAATATCTGACCAAGATCAAGTCCTTGTCAGGAATTAGTCATGAGCCAATGTTAGTTGCTTTTTTTGGCCTCCTGTCTCGTTCCATACAATAAAAATGAACGCTTATCTTCAAATCTGTTTATCTGAGTTTTCAATAATTGGAAATTTTCAGAAGCAACCATAAGGTAATGACATAAATGTGGTTCCTGAAAAATCTACATTTGCCTAGATTGCCCAAAGAAAAGATACAGACTGTTTCCATCACTCTGCCCCCCCATTTCTTGCTCCAGGGACCGCTTTCCCGAGCAGCGCTTCTCTATTTTTCATCCCATCCTGCTGGAATCATTTCAAATAATTTGGGGCAATGTCTATAGCAGATACAACAATCGTGTCAGGTTGTTGCTGCAGGTTTGAAAGAGTTATTTTGACTCTTTTTGCCAAAGAGACTCCGACCTACACACAGGATGTGAGAGAGTTTATTACAATTCCAGGTACTATCTTAAATTATTGGAAAAAAAAAATGAAGTTCCAAATAATCTGGTTTTACTCTGAACATATTTTCTCAATCTGAATTAAAAACAACAGCCAGATATAAAAGAATGTTTTCCAACTCGTGGAGAATCTATTACTTTCTTGTAACAACCACTACCTGCCTCTACAAAATTGCAGCTTGTAAGTGTGGAGATGGTGAAAACAAGGGGCAGGCTCTGAACTGCCTTAATTTATCTCAACTTGTTTTGTGCTGACACGCAGAATGGGAGGTGGGCAGAAGGCCGAGAAGGAGGCAGCTGAATGTCTCAGAAGAGCTGAAGGGGGGATCCAGCTAAAGAATGGAACCCACATTATTCCTCCCAGCCCATGCCACTGGGTTGTTAACCACAATGTGTTCTTAATTTTTCTTTTCCCAGAGCAGAGCTGAAAGAGGGGTGGGAGGAAAAGAGAGGAAGGTTGGACATTTCATTGCCAGTAGTTCTGTTCAGGAATTTAGGAATGATGCTGAAATGAAATGCAATCCAGAACATCTTTACCTACTGCAAAAAAATCTCATCTCCACAGCCTCTCGCACCCAGACAACATCAGTGTCATCATTTTATGAAGACATCACTCCACCAGTCGTAACAGTGTTGGAGGTGACTGATAATAATTAATATATCTCTTCAATTGCAGCCTCTGACAATATTACTGATAGGCACGTCAAGGGTAACGTTACATAACAAAAGATATGTTGAAAGTATTTTGTTACATGACTATTCCATCACTTAACGGTTCCTGCCTCTGCTGCTCTCCTTTCTTCTACTAGGATTGATGTAACTGCCCCGAGTGGCACTTGCGAAGGTCCACGTTGTACCTCTAGGACCAAATTTTCATGGAGCAGTGCTAGATTCACCTGCAGAAATCTATATTTAGAGTTTCAAGAGAAGATAGCTTTGACTCAAACAAAGATATGACCCAAGAAGGCATGTTTGCTCAGCCTGGATTAAAATTAGACTTTGAGGGGCCGGCCCGGTGGCGCAAGCGGTTAAGTGCGCGCGCTCCGCTGCGGCGACCCGGGGTTCGCTGGTTCGGATCCCGGGCGCGCACCGACGCACTGCTTGGTAAGCCATGCTGTGGCGGCGTCCCATATAAAGTGGAGGAAGATGGGCACAGATGTTAGCCCAGGGCCGTCTTCCTCAGCAAAAAAAAAAAAAAGAGGAGGTTTGGCGGATGTTAGCTCAGGGCTGATCTCCTCACAAAAAAAAAAAAAAAAAAAAAAAAAAAAAAAATTAGACTTTGAAAATAAAATTGAAATAGTTTTTTTCCTCAAAAAAAACAAAGAAGGTCCGACCCAGTGGCATAGTGGTTAAGTTCACGTGCTCCACTTCAGCGGCCTGGGGTTCGCAGGTTCAGATCCTGGGCGCAGACCTATGTACCACTTATCAAGCCGTGCTATGGCAGGTGTCCCACAGATAAAGTAGAGGAAGATGGGCATGGATGTTAGCCCAGGGCCAATCTTCGTTAGCAAAAAGAGGAGGATTTGCAACAGACCCCTCTGTTGGAGGGTTAATCTTCCTCGCCAAAAAAAGAAAAAACAAGGGAGCCAGCCCAGATGGCCTAGTGGTTAAAGTTCAGCACACTCCACTTCAGCAGCCCAGGTTGGGTTCCCAGGCACAGACCCAAACCACTCGTCTGTCAGTAGCCATGCTGTTGTGGTGGCTCACATAGAAGAACTAGAAAGACCTACAACTGGAATATATAACAACGTACTGGGACTTTGGGGAGGAAAAAAAAACACACAAGGCATGTAGATGTTATACTTTCTTTAGTGAGGCAGGGGATTAAGGGAGT
Organism: Diceros bicornis minor; assembly: GCF_020826845.1. Lineage (NCBI taxonomy): Eukaryota > Metazoa > Chordata > Mammalia > Perissodactyla > Rhinocerotidae > Diceros > Diceros bicornis. Next base: position 18,931,708 of record NC_080743.1, on the reverse strand, counting down.
CTGAATTATAAATCCATATTTTTTTACCAGATAAAGTCAACTCTGTACTTTTTGAAAACTTAGCTCTTAATGTACACTTGGCTCTCAAGGGGAAACTCAGGCATCATTGTGTATTTCCTAAATTAATCCAATTATAATGATTTCTATATTTAACGATGCACCACAAATGTTTTTAATCACGCCTTGTTCCCTGTGGTACAGCTTACACAATACCATAGCATACATGCTAAAGAATAGCACAGCAATGTCCCTGCACACTAATGGAATACCTGGCAATGTAAGGAATTCATCCTCAAAGCTTAAATCACTCTCTGAGAGGGCAGAAGCCACAGATTTGGAACCAAACTGAAGTCTGTCACACTCGTGTTTTCTTTGGCTTTCTCTACCCAGCCAAACTGGATAATTCTAATAAAAAGTATTCACCCTGGGGCCTAAAATTATACCCTTAACATTAACAGGATAATTACCCACTTTGTATTTCTCTTTTACTCTGAAGACGTAACCTTTGTCTTACGGCTTTCATGAGGAAATACTAAGAATTTGATAGGAAAAAAAGGTATCCGAGTTGGGAGCTCCTGCATTATCTTGGGCCCCAGCACTGAAAAGGCAGATTGAGGACCAGGGGCCCTGCCCTGAAAAAAGCAGAAGGCATTTGATGACTGTTTTCATTTATGATTTATATACAGTTGTATAAAAGTGCCATTAGAAATGAATTCTTATCCAGAGGTGGGTGGAAATCTGTAGAATTAGTTCAGTGTGTTCAGTAAGAGGTTTGGCAAGGGCGAGTCGGGAATTACAAGTTGAGTTAGGGTGAAATCTTAGTCATGTGTGCTCATTTGAAAGCTTTGGCTCTTAAACTTTTGAATATTCTTCAAAAAGAAATATTGAAAGAGATTGCATTAGTTTCCTGGGGCTGCCATAACAAAGCACTGCAATTGGATGGTTTAAACAACAGAAATTTATTGTCTCACAGTTGTGGAGTCTAGAAGTCTAAAATCAAGTTGTCAGCAGGGTTGGTTCCTTTCCAGGGCTGCAAGGGAAAATCTGTTCTATGCCTCTCTCCTAGCTTCTGATGGTCTCATGCATTCCTTGGCTTGTAGATGATGTATTCCCGCTGTCTTCACCCTGTCTTCTCTCTGTACCTATCTATCTCTGTGTTGAAATTTCCCTCTTTTGTATGAATACCGGCCATATTGGATTAGGACCCACCCTAATGAGCTCATCTTAATTTGATCATCTGCTAAGACCCTATTTCCAAATGAGGTCACATTCAGAGGTACTAGAGGTTAGGACTTCAACATCTTTTAGGGGAACCTAATTCAACCCATAACAGGGATTAAACTACTTCCAAAAACATTAATGATCTCTTCAATATAGAAGTACCTTTCCTAGAAAAATTCTTTTTCCACTATGCAACATCCCCTGCCCTTGATTGAGTAGTGTATAGATAGATCAGTGATTCTCAATGGGTTGAGGATTGGGGAGAGTGGGTGAGCAGATTAAGGAAGGGCTGGTGGGGGAGGAACGACTAAATATCGTGGAGGACTGACTGATACCTAGAGGTGAGTATCAGAATCAAAATCAAGTGTGTTTTAAAAAATTGTGCTCAACGTTAGAATTTTATGTTTGAAATATGAAAAAAAAATATTTCTAATATTAAAGGTAGAAAGTAAAGCTCATCAAAGTGTTATTCACGGTGGGAACAAGTGAAAGATGTTTCTAGTCCTCCTCCCTCCTCCACGTCCTTCCTCCAGGGGTATCAAAGCATGGTCTGGGAGTGGGAGTAAGGTGAGAATCAGCATGACCATGTCTATCAAAGGGAGCAGGGCTCCCTGCTTCTCTCCAGGATGATGTCTGGATATATTTGGTGGCCAAGGAGTTGACCAAGTTTACAAGATCTCAAGGTCCTGTAGGTGGAGGAGACCCCAGATACCCTGATGTCCTCTGAACTCTTTTGCTGTGACCAGCTGCCAGCTGTGGTATTCTGACTACTGATGACAGAGACACACTGGCATTTTGGAGGGTTGTGCGCTGGTCCCAGCCATTAGTTTTCAATTACTGTTCCCTAAAAACAGTAGCCTCTCTGTCTTGATCTCTGTTCTCTGGTGCTCCACCAGCTCTCCTAGTCCCGCTACACACCCTCACAGAAGCCCTGAGACATGTTGGAAATATCCACATCTAAAGTGCCTCCTAGAGCAGGCGTTCATGATCTATGGCCTGAAAGCCAAATCCAGCCTACTCTTTGATTTTATAAATAAAGGTTTATTGAAACACAGCCACTCCTATCCATTTACATATTGTCTATGGCTGCTTTTGTGGTACAAAGGCAGAGCTGAGTACCTGTAACAGAAACCACATGGCCAAAATAACTGAAAACATTTACTACCTTAGTTTTAACAAGAAAAGTTTGCCAATTGCTGGCCTAAAGGTTTGCAGTCTTTAGTTGTATGTTGAAGGAAGTTATGCTAGCATGTGCATACACACACACACACACAAGCACACACTCACAGCCATGTTCCTGGACTCAATAATATGTAGTTATTTCTTTGACACTCCTTTCTTGAATTTCCACTTCAAGAAAAGGACAAGAAAACACGAAGTAGAGGACGGCCTGGTGGCATAATGGTTAGGTTCGTATGCTCAACTTCAGCGGCCCAGCGTTCACAGGTTTGGATCTTGGGTGTGGGCCTACACACTCCTTATCAAGTCATGCTGTGGTGGTATCCCACATACAAAAAATAGAGGAAGATGGACACCGATGTTAGCCCAGGGACAATCTTCCTTAAGCAAAAAGAGGAAGATTGGCAACAGAGGTTAGCTCAGGGCCAATCTTTCTCACCAAAAACAAAAAGAAAGAAAACACAAAATATAATTTTTTGCTTCACCTGAGTCTCACTTTTCCCGTAATTCCTGAGCATAGAAAGGGGAGACCTTGTACATCTTTGTTATATCCTGTTCTTTTATCTACTTCTTATATCTACTCCAGACATACACACACACACACACACACACACACACACACGCACACACACATAACCTCTACTCTCTAATAATCCATGCCTGGATCTTGTAAATAAGAATCAAAAGAGTTTGGAAAACACTTTTGTCTTTTGAGATTGTCTGGATACCACTATTATTGCCCTGTATTCAAAACAGCCAGGTTTGAGATTCAGAGCACATCAAGGATCTGTGTGTTCCAGAAAGGAACCACTCTCTCTCATCCCCTAGGGCAATAAGCTTCATCTCTCAGCCTTGGAAATGGAAGACTAAAAGGAAACAGGATTTGAGGCTGACATTGGTTTAATACCACAGAAGTCTTATCACTATTATATTGATGTGCATGATGATGCTTTACTGCCTCATTGGTCCTTTAAGAGTGATCCCAGATTTACAGTGTGCACACCACTCTTGAGTTCTAGCTTCAAAGTATAAGCAGGTACATAAATTTGACTGTATAGGAAAATAGAAACTACAGCACTCTCCAATATCAGTACAGCCTTCACTCTGGGTATTATCTCACTTTGGCCCAACTCCAAACCCAAACTTGGAGAAACTATTTCAAATATTGTCCTATAAACCCCTTTACATTTTTTTGTCAGGCAGATGTAGCCAACCTTCCCTTCTACATATATCTCAACTCTGATGGGAAGGGTCCTGCTGCTCTAAATCTCTGTGGAGGTAAATAGAGCATTGTCTCATACTTGTAAAAGAAATTTTAAGCAAAATAACAAAGTAGCATAAACCCTTCCTTAAAAGTTGGGAAGCCAGCCAGCCTACTGAATGGGAGACAATATTTGCAAATCATTTATCTGATAAAAGGTTAATATCCAAAATATATAAAGAACTCATATAACTCAATAGCAAAAAAAAAAAACAATTCAATTAAAAAATGGGAAGAGGATCTGAACAGACATTTTTCCAAAGAAAACATACACATAGTCAACAGGTATATGAAAAAAATACTCAACATCACTAATTATCAGGGAAATGCAAATCAAAACCACGAGATATCACCTCACACCTGTTAGAATGGCTATTATCAAACAGACAAGGGGCCGGCCTGGCGTCGTAGTGATTAAGTTCACACGCTCCGCTTTGGGAGCCCAGGGTTCACAGGTTCGAATCCTGGATGTGGACCTACACACCGCTCATCTAGCAATGTGTGGTGGCATCCCATATACAAAATAGAGTAAGATGAGCACAGATGGTAGCCCAGGGCTAATCTTCCTCAGCAAAAAGAGGAGGACTGGTAACAGATGTTAGCTGAAAGCCAAACTTCCTCACTAAAAAAAAAAAAAAAAAGACAAGAAATAAGCATTGGCGAGGATGTGGAGAAAAGGGAACACTTGTGCACTGTTGGTGGGAATGCAAATTGGTGCAGCCACTATGCAAAACTGTACAGAGATTCCTCGAAAAATTAAGAATAGAACTACCATACAATCCAGCAATTTCACTTCTGGATATTTATCTGAAGGAAATGAAAACATTAACTCAAAAGGACATATGCACCCCCATGTTCATTTCAGCATTATTTACAACACCTCACATGGAAGCAATCTAAGTGTCCATCTATGGATGAATAGATAAAGAAAACGTGACATATATATATATGTATATATATATACACACATATATATATGTATACACACACACACACACACACACACACTGTGGAATATTATTCAGCTTAAAAAGAAGAAAATCCTGCCATTTGCAACAACATGGATGGACCTTGAGGCCATTATGCTAACTGAAATAAGTTAGACTGAAAAAGATAAATATTATATGATCTTACTTATATGTGGAATATAAAACAAACAAACAAACAAAAAACCGAATTCACAGATACAGAGAACAGATTGGTGGTTACCAGAGGCAGGAAGTCGGGGGGTGAACAAAATGCGTGAAGGGAGTGAAAAAGTACAAACTTCCAGTTATAAAATAAATAAGTCCTGGGGATGCAATGTGCAACATGGTGACTATAACTGATAATACTGTACCGCATCTTTGAAAGTTGTTAAGAGGATAAATCTTAAAAGTACTCAGCACAAGAAAAAAAATTGTAACTGTGTATGGTGATGGGTGTTAACTAGACTTATTGTGGTGATTATTTCACAATATATACAAATATTGAATCATTATGTTATGCACCTGAAACTAGTATAATATTATATGTCAACTATATCTCAATTTTAAAAGATGTTGGGGAGCCAGAAAAGTCAGAAATACGTGTTTATGTATGTATATTTATATATAATACTACACAAAATAATAATAGTTTCTATTCATTGGCTGCCAGTGATGTCATTAGATTCTCTATTCCCATATATTATTTCATTTATGTTTCACTATCTTGTGAAGTAGATATTATTAAATCCATGTAACAGGTAAGAAAACTGAGGCCAATTCACCTTAGCAAGTTGCCCATCGTCATAGGGTAAATACAAAACAGAGCCAGGATTGAGCCCAAATCTATTTGACTCTAAATTGTAATCCAAGGGAATGCTTATCACATTGAGCCCTTACAAGCTACTGACGCTTTGATATGACATGATGAAACAGATGATTCAGGGAAAGGGACTTGGAAAGAGTCAATTGAGGGGCCGGCCCGGTGGCGCAAGCGGTTAAGTGCGCGCGCTCCGCTGCGGCGGCCCGGGGTTCGCTGGTTCGGATCCCGGGCGCGCACCGACGCACTGCTTGGTAAGCCATGCTGTGGCGGCGTCCCATATAAAGTGGAGGAAGATAGGCACCGATGTTAGCCCAGGGCCGTCTTCCTCAGCAAAAAAAGGGGAGGATTGGCGGATGTTAGCTCAGGGCTGATCTCCTCACAAATAAAAAAAAAAAAAAAAAAAAGAAAAGAGTCAATTGATGAGGGAGAGGGTCGGGAAGGTACCTCTGACTGGAGCATGGATGGGGAGCAGGTGGCTCTGGACATTCCTAGGGAAGCACTACATATCTAAGGACAAAGGAACACCTCCGTGGGAAATGGAACGCCTTAGAGTGGATCGGAACTCAAGATTTTCTTTTCCTGTTACTTTTCTAAGTCAACGTTTATTTCACGCACAAAAATATGCTAAGCTTCTCGGGCAATAGTGACTAACATAGATGGATGATCATATGCAGCAGATGGAACTATCCACTCCCTAACCACTACCTATCCTTATACTATGCATCCAAACAGAAATACTAGTAAATGTTTATCAGATAACTTTCCAGAAAAAGAAAAAAAACAAAAACAAACAAACAATAAACCCTGATTTGTAGTGTTTGCCATTTTCCATGTTATAAACACTTTCCATCACGACCAATGTTCAACTACCAACACGTCGATGCTCAATGCAGAATTGGAAAGAAATGTGCCTGGTTGGCCCTCTGGAGATGGTAGGAGCCAGCTCTAGCGCACCACTTACCTGGACAAGGTCTGGCCTTCACTGAATTTTCCACCACTTTATCCTGTATCAGTTTCTTCTTTTTCTGACACCTGTGGCACTTAATGTCAATGGCACTCTGCTTGAAAGCCTTTCACTGTTTTTTGGCTCTATCATATTCTGTGCTGTATTACAGGAATCTCTGACTACATCCATCCTTAGCATAGGGAACATCTGATTCATCTTTAGATTCTAAACGGCACTTTACAGATAGTTTGTGTCTGTTTGTGTCCGGTACAATGAATGGCTAGTTTTCTTTTAGAGTTAGTTGTCAAACTTTTTAAGGATAAAACAAATATCTAATATTTCTTATTTATTTCTCATAGAATACCTAGGAATGTGCTGGTGGTTGATAAATATTTGTTGGTTGACCTTTCTGAGTCATGTTCAGAACTTTTAAACTACTATGAACTACAAACCTCTGCTACTACATGTGTGCTTTGGACTGTACAAGAGTCTAGAAAGCTTGCAAATAATATAGAGTTTGGGGTTTTTTCCCCTCTGGCCCCACACAGAAAACTTTAGTCCTTTAAGCTTAGGTTCTAAGCAACTCACACTGAACCAAAGATATCCAGTGCTTTCTCTGCCTTTATCCTAAAGTCTGCTCACTTCTCAGTTCCAAACTTCTACAGGAAGTCTGCCACGCATCTCTAGGAAAAGAAGAATTTGTAGATTCAGGTTGGATCCTTCTTGTTATAGCAACGAAAGTCTAGGGTCATAGTTTTCAAAAATTTAATAGCAGTTTTATTTTTTTGTTCCTAAAGGAATGTAGGCTCCATGTAATCAGCGATTTTGGGGGGAGTTTGTTCGTCTTTAAATCCCCACACCCTAGAACATTGACTGGCACATAATAGATGGCCAATGAATATAAATGAAAGACCGCATAGTTACAAAAGTGAAAAGAAAGAAAAAATGAAATGAAATCTTGGGCAGACCCTCCAATATAAAAATTATACAAATGTATGTTCCAGTATAGGTATATTTTATAAGTTCAAATTCATAATCTTTACTCAGAAAGTAAATCAATAAGAAAATAAGATTATTGGACTGTACATGAAGCTTTGAATCCAGGCACTATGACTGATGGTTGTAATCTGATTTCAGCATGAATATCCAATTTATTTCTGCATTTGTTTTGGTTGCACAGGCTAGAGAAAATCCTTATTTACACAGATGACTAGTGAATTTTTTTAACATCTCGGTTTGTAATCTCAGAAGTCTTCATTAAATACATCCAGAATCTTGAAAGAAGAATAGTGCAAAAATTTTGTTTGTAATTTGAATAGGTAGCATATCTCAGAGTTATATTTGATGAGCGGTTTTCTCAAGAAATTTAAATCTTCATTTATATATAAAAAGATATATGCATACAACTAAGATATACATATCTTGAAATATTATGAGACATGCAATAATTTTATTAAAGAATCTCATATTTCAATGTCCATCTATATCGCATATTCACTCAGAGTTTTATAAGAATCAAATTTACCTTATTTTTCATATTGAATCCAAATTTTAAGTTTCAATTTTATTGCTACCTTTATAGGGAGTTATAAATGAGATTAATACAGCAGGCTAGCATTGTCATATTGAGTTTCTTCAGCTTATTAAAAATGTCAGCAAGAGACACAAGCAAGAACAACCATGTTTTAGGGAAGGCTTTGTTAATGGTGCTATTACCAGGAAGAAAAAAAAGTGATTTCTTGTCTCATTTGGAAGATTTATATCAGGACTAGGTCTTGGCAGAACCCACTAACTTCAACTGAAAAAGGAATTTTGGAACTCATCATCTAAATACCACAAATAATGCTAAAAATTCTGCATTATAAAGAGTATACCTTAAAAATTTGGCAATTTCTATCACAAAACCACTGTTTTGAAATATGCTCATTAATCTGCTTGATAACAAGAGATTGTCTGTACAACATACCACCATTATTTGTACTCATTTTGGTGACTGCTCTTATATGAATTACAAATCTTATAGTTTTTCTAGTTATTACTTTTTCGATGCTAATTGCAACACCAATATATTTTTTGACAACAGATTTGATGGCACATTTTAAAAATTAGAATAAAACCTAAACAGTTTTTCCTGTTATATGTGCTTCAAGGATTTTACCCAGTGATATAGATCTTTTGTATTTACTTGTATGGTCCTATCTTACCAACAAATTGGTGTAGTGCACAGTATTTATACCTTGAAACCGTTGAGTTGTAATGATTTCATGAAATTCACTTTCTGAAATAAACAATTCTTCATGAGCAACTTCTTAGTGTCCTTTTCACACAGTATTTTAAAGTTATGGCACTAAATGTGTGTTCATTGCTTGCTCATCTACCATGACTGCTGCAAAATCAATAGTGTTGGTTTGAATAAGTGTTTTCCTGATATCTTGTGCTTTTCCCTTACTTATAACGTGATAACGTCAAATGGTCCTATAAATACTTTTTTATTGACAGATTTACATTTTTAAGTATACTTTTTCAAGAATATTAAGTGGCAGTTCAAATTGCACTAAAAGATGTTGGGAGACTTATTTTTATAGTTACTCTTATTTCAGAACCTCAGAACTTGTCAGAATTCACAGAACAAAGAACTTTGCAAATCTTAATTTCACAAACACAGTGAGGACTTTGTGTAGAAGGCTCTATATTTGAGGCTGGTATAACTTGACTTGTGTTATCTGATCCTGATAATTTTTATGGTATTAACCATGAAATTTTATTTTCTTTTTAAAACTTCCTGTTTTTAATTAATGATTGATTTCTAGTTCGGACAGCAATTATTTAACTTCAATTATAACAATTACACTTACGTGTATATTTCATTTAGGCAAGTAACATCTGACACTAGTGTTAGTACAACATGGTCATGATGCAGTGTGTAGACTCTACCTGTTATTGCACAATTGTCTAATAAGCCATGATAAGAGCATGAGCTGGGCAGATGTACCTAAGCTTTGCCTGGCATTTAATGGAGCACAGTACACATGTGCTGAACCAGTGAACTCACTTGTATGATTTTACATAACCAGAGATGTACGGGCTTGAATTCAAAGAAGACCAGAGAAAAATCCTCTCTTTCCTAGTCAATTGCACGTTTATAGAAAGGTCAAATATATGCATAAATAAGCAAAAGGAACCACAACCTGAAATCTGCCTGAAAGCAAGTTAAACTCAGCGCACACAGTATGTTGGATAGTCTCTGCAGTGCTAAAAATGGGCAAATACCACATTTCAGTGTCTGTTGTTTGTTTTGTTTGGGGTTTTTGCTTTGGTTTTGGTTACAGCTTTTTAAAAAATGAAGTATATTTTCTAGTTGAATTAAACATGAAACTCTATAGAAGCATCTTGCAGAAACATGAGATTTCACAGAAAGCAGTTTGAAAGTACATAGAGATCTCAAAATGCCTAGCCCAACAGAAGACAAAGTCGAACTGCTTGGCTTGTCACTTCCCAAATGAAATCACCTGCTGATAACAGGAGTAAAGGGAACAGAAGGGGATGGAAAGGAAAAGAGCTGGGAGAGAAGGGAAAGGGGAAGAGGGGAGGGGAGGAGAGAAGAAGGGAAGGAGGGAGAGAGGAAGGAAAGAAGGGAGGAAGAGAGGGAAGGAGAGAGGAAGGGAGGGAGGGAGAAAGAGAAGGAGAAAGAAGGAAAGGAAAAGAGAGCTGGGTCTTGGTCTGGTGCCTTGTGATCACTCATGTTGACATGTACTACTAAATCTCCACTTCATTGCCTCTTAAGTCTCCCTCTCTTACCATCCACCTCCCACCCAGGCCTGCTCCTTGTCAAAGCCTCCACCCTCTGACCTCTCCTTGTACGTCCCCTTCCCATAACTCAAGAACTTCGTGGGGTACAGTGTGTCTTTACCCCCAGAAGACCCAACAGGAGAAAGCATGATGCCGTGTTCTCTGGTGGGCTAGTAAGGACCTAATCATTTTTATGAAGTTGAAGTTCATCATGCCAGTAATAAGTGTGACATTTTTGGTTTCCAGAATCTATGACCAAAGGAAACATTAATTTAACCAATCCTTCTTGAGCACGTTCTATGTGGGAGCAAGTGTTAAAAAGATTGTCATGACCATTTATCAGGCGATAACTATGTGCCAGGCACTGTGTTAAATGCCTTCCATACATAATCTCTTTCATTTTTCACAACACTGGGAGATAAGAGATATAATCCTCTTTTTTCATATGGGAAAATTTTGGCTTAAAAACATTAATAGCCTAAAGTCAGACAGTTGGTAAGGGAATATGGAGAGATTTCAAACTGTATCTGCATGATTCCAAAATCTATGTAAATAACTCTTAAGCTCTACATTTCTTCCTTCTAATTTACTGACATAATCTCGAGTTCAGTGTATCTCCGACCAATTAGGAGCCCAGAAGTTAAATTTTCCACTTGATTTGGTCCATTGTTACAGGATATAATTTTTTTAAAATGTATATTTTTCTGAATCATTATTTTAATTTCATTTATTACCTGCCCAATGTAGTAGACAGGCCATAGAGACATAACTTGTTTAAAAAGTTGACAGATTTCAACCCAGGACTTTAAAAACCTGCGATAACAACAACAGTCTGAAATCAACAGGAAGCTTTTATCTGCATCTATGCTTCACAAGAAAAAATCCTGAACTCCTCAACTTTGAGTATTCAAGTGGAACTTCTGCCAAGCAATATTGGAGAAGCAAAGGAACCATAGATTAGTTAAATCTCCTTATCTCTCAGCGAGAACTTGGAAATGTACACACGTCCACAGGAACATAGCTGCCTGCACCTGCACACACACATGCGCGCACACCCACACACAGTTTGCGCTCTGCTTTTCGTTCCCTCACTCAGCTTTCTTCACCACGGGATCCTCTCTTTCCTGCTTCTTTAATCCAGGAAGAGCTTTCTAAACGACCTCCTCACAGTAGAACATTGCCAAGGTTAGCCAATTGATTCAAATACTCCCCATTATCGCCACGTAGCCAGCAGTGAGAGACACTGTGAATCTCTTTTTCCTTCTCAAACATCCTCTATGCAATCACTTGTAAGCATTTTCCATAGTATTTCCTGTCAGGTAGGGATTGACCTCTTGAAATTGATCAGCAGACAGTCAATCCTTAGAGCTGCAGTTATTAACTGTGCCTCTCCTTCAGTTCAAATCATAGTATGATGATATTTTGAAAGTGGGAGAAGATTTTGTCCAACTCCCTTCATTTCACAGATGAAGAAACTATGGCTCATGTTAGCCTAGAGAGGTAAAATGTTAGGAAGGATCAAGATTGCACAATGAATATAGAATTAGAATCCAATACTACAAGCTGAGCTAATATATTCAAAAGTCCACTCCTCCACACACACTGCAGTGCCTGTAGCATACTGCCCACGAGGCTGAAGTGCCATCTTTACGATTCATACACATGTCTATAACCCGACTCTTGTGTATTAGCACTTTTATCAGACAACCAACTGGCAACTACTTGAGCAAATGAATTCTGTGTCTCATTTTGTAAAATAATTTTATCCTTCTTTTATTATTCTAGAATGGATATTCTTTCACATTCATATTACTGTGGCATGATACATTCATGCTGTTTTATGAAAAAAAATCCATACTTTAGAATAGACTACTATACAATCTTGATATAACCAGTGTCACCTCATATAATGAATGAGTTAATAAAATACACAAATGATTGCTTCTCTTTCCCTCTTTCTGTATATCATAGTTGAGGCTGCCACAAATACATACAATACAATAATTATTATTGCATTCTATTGTCAAAATATATTGAAGGCTTAACAACTACTGATGAGCAAATCTCAATGGGGTTTGAGTTGGAAGCTCTTTAAACAAAACAAAAAAAAAACACCTCACTAAAACAGACTTCTCATAAAATCCTCAGGGTTCCTGAGTCTCAACCAAGAGAAATATTCTATAATAACATTTTTCTTTCTATTTCTGGCATATATTATTAGGATCACTGCCTAGGCTATGAGTTATTAGCTTAAATTCTATTCTTTCCAAAACCTCATTGTTAAAATTTGTGCCTCAGTCAACAGTCCTAATACTGCCTTGTGGTCTTTAATCTTTCAGAAAAATACTGGTATTTTTGAAACACAGGCCAATAACTTTCTGGCTTATATCCCAGCATTTTATGACCTATTTTTTATACCTAGAATAAAATTTTTTCTTCCTTCTTTTAATATTGTCTTCCTTAAATCCAATGAAGGATAATTAATGTATTTTTCACAAACCACTAATCCACATTCAAGTAAAAACATTTTCTCAAAGAATTAGTGTATATGCCACAGGAATGGGAAATCACCTTCTAAAAAGTTGAATCTGGGAAGGCTTTTTTAATTTTATCCAGTTCCTGGGTCAAATACCAAGTAGTAATATTGCTGTTTATGCCTAATGTTGTAAAAATGCAACATCATAATATGTCCTTAATAGTAAAATCATAAAATATCATAAACTGTACATGTTGCCCAACCAAAGTCATCTATTTTCTCTCATCCTTAGCATTCTTTCTAGGTCCTTCTCCTTAACGTCTCTTCTGGGCTCCTTCCCATTCATTAACAAACATTTATGGTCCACACAGTATGACAGGCATTAGGAATACAAGGTTAAATAAATTGAAGTGCATCTCTCCACTTCTTTCATTTCTCAATCTCAATCTCAATCTCAATCCCTCTCTCTCTCTCTCTCTCTCTCTCTCATACACACACACACACACACACACACACACACGCACACACAAAATTCTCTCAGACTCAACTTGAGGTCTGTTCTCCCCACAAAGGTAAGTGCCGTGATTGCTCCCAGGGAACTCAACCTCATGCTCTGGGAACTTGGCACATTCCCCTGCTGACTAAATCTCAAGAGGTCTTTTGTGGTCTGGCTGTAATTCCTGTTTAAGATCCTGCCTGAGAAGTCTCCCTGAAACACACAGGACTTCAATTCTTCCCTTTGCCAAGTCTTTTAGATAAATTCACCCTCCGGCACTAATTTTGGCATCCCCCAAAGGGATTGCATGGAAAACTTGTCCTGTTCCATTCTACCCCCTAATTGAGGGAAATTTTGAGGTAGTCAAGCTCTATCTTTGCCTAAACAAACAAAATTCTGACTCTTCTACTGCTCTCACATGTCTGTATCTTTCTGGAATTCCAAATAAGTCCTCTCTGCTTTAGATTCTTCATTCAGCCTTGCTGAGGTTTCTATCTTCCTGCTATCTTCCCATCCCCCCTCTTATGAAGTCTTGGATCCCTGAAGGACCTGTGCATGTTCTAACTCCAATCTCATTCCCACCAATACTCACCCTTGCTCAAGGCTCTAACTCTCAGCCTTAAGAAGTCTCCATTTTCATAGGCAGTAGAAACTCTTCTTACATCATAGCTTGAGTTTTCTCCACCTAAGTCTTAACATAAAATCCTACACTCAGACCTGCTCCAATATGGACTCATTACTCTCTAGGCCTCCTGTTCAGCGGGGATTTCCCTCTGTAATTCTCCTGTGTGGGATTCCCCTGCTTTCTAAATCCTGTAACTTCATTTTTTTTTAATTTTATTGTATCTCTGTGCTGAAACAGCCTTCAGTATATTTCTTAGAAAGACAATTTGTTTCTGAGAATTTGCAGGGTTAAAAATGTCTTTATTTCAACTCACACTTGATTGTTAGTTTATTTCCCTTATAAAAGATGGAAATTCTTTTCCTTCTGTACATTGAAAGAATTGCTCCATTGTCTTCTAGCTTAAAGTGCTGCTAATGAGGAACCAAATATCATTTTTCCCTAATCTTTTACACGTTATTAGTTGTTGTTGGTTTATTTTGTCTGTTTCTCTGTGTGAGCTTCTAGGTTCTTTTCTTTATCTCTGGGTGTGGCAGAGGCTGCTAATTGCTCCCTAGGCAGTCTTCCCTTCTTTAGTAAAAGGAGCTCTAAGATTAAACGAGGCGCGTGGCTGCCCATGCTAAAGACTACAATTCCCAGCTTCCCTTGTAGCTGGGGTGACCATGTGACCAACTTTGGGACACCTGGATGTGAGGAGAAATTATATATATTTTCTGGAGTGGGCCCTGAAAAATGGGGAGATGGCCTCACTTTCTCTTTCTCCTCTTCCTGCTGGCTGTAAGGCAGATGCTATGGTGAGAGCTAAAGCAACCATCTTAAACCAAGAGAAGAAGACACATTTTAAGGATGGCAAAGTGATGAAATAAAGGGAGCTTGGGTTCCCAACGCCATGAAGCAGTCATGCTGCTTGTGTTTGGACTAATATATGAGAGAGAAATAAATCTCCATCTTGCTTCAACTGCTGTTATTTTGGTCTTTGTAACAACAGGCAACACTGTATTCTAAGTAATATTCTTGTTCTCATAAATGTATTTATGGTCATTGTTGTGGGCACCCTTCAACATGGAGACATATCTTTAAAAAGAGTGAAAGCTATTTTTGTATAATTTCTTTGATAATTTCTTCCCCTCTATTTTCTGTTTCTCTCTCTCTGGAACTCGATGTTGGATCTCCATAACTGCTCTTTTAATTTTCTTTGTTTCCCCCCAACCCCCATCTATTTTCCATCTCTATTCTTTTGTTCTAATTCCAAAGAGTTGTTATCATCTTTATCTTTACAGCATATTGAATTTTTATTTTAGTTGTTATATATCTAAAGCCTCTTTCCTTTTCCTTTATTGCTTATTTTTAGAATCCTGTTTTGCTTCACAGAAACAATATCTTTGGTTATTTCTCTGAGAATATTATGGTAGAGTCTTTTTCAAAGTGTCCTTCTACTTCCTCTGTTGTTTTGTTTCCTAAGAGCTCTGTTTTACAGATTATTTTTTTTTTCTCTTTCATGTCAGAGACTTTCTTCCATTATCTATTGACCTCACCTGTCCATTTTTATATGTTTAAGAATGAAATATTTAAAACACTCATGAAAAGTTCTATGTGTTAGGTTGGCACTTGTTAACGATTGAACCTTATTATAAAGTGACAAGCAAAATTTTTTGTGGGAGATACTACCAATGTCAAGCTTTAAAGAGTATTTTTTTCTTCTGTCATTTTGCTTTTTCAGAGAAAATCTCTCCAGCCTCCAACCTGAGGATAGGAGGTGAGAGTGCGTTCTCCTGACTCTGCATTCTAGAAGAGGAGATAAGAGTAGAGAGCTGGCTACCTGACCTTTCAATATGCAGATGTCAATCAGTCATTCTATTTTCAGAACTTAACCCGACCCTACCCCTACCTGGGTCTGGAGTACCTGAAATCAGAGACTTTCTAGTTCAATTTTTAAAGAAATTGAAACTCTAGTCATGAGTAGAGGTTGTGGATTGGCCTGGAGGTGGGCAGAGGGTGGAGAGTAAGAATCAGAGTCACTGAGCTCGGCCACGTTGGGAAGGTGATTCGGGGAGTCTCACTGTTCCACATGCAGACCCTTTGTGTTCATCACCAGGTTTTCTCATGCCTCCCAAGGAGACCGGAGCCTGCTTTCTGGAGTTCTATAGAACACATTTAATCCCCTTTGTACAGTATACTCTTCTGCAGGGGTTACCTATACCTTTCTCACCTCGCCTGAATCAGATTCAGTCCTCAATCCTCTGTCTCTCCAAAGTTCCTTGTCTACTATTGCCTTCTCTCCTACTTTTCTCCCCATGTGTTTGGTTTTTTTTTTTTTTTTTTGGTTAATTTCTTTACTTTTTCTGGGCTTTTGAGTGGGAACTTAGACAAATGTGTGTTTAATCATCCAGATGATCTTGTGCACGTTTAAGCTGTCTTTGTGAAAATATGTTGCATCTATGTTATCCTGATCTGTTTCAAACGGCAAATTCCCCAACTTATTGTAATAATTCCTTCCCAACATCAAATATTAGTGTTAATAAAAGTAAAACAAATATAAATAGATGATTCTGTTTTCTTCATTTTAGCAAACCTTTCTATAACGTACAAATTCTATTTATAGTACAAGCTACAGACATTTATTTAAAAAGAAAACAGACTTTTTTTTTCCTCCATGAATAATCAATTTCACAAGCATGACTTTGTTTGCAAATTCACTTACAAGTGAAGATTTTGGCCAAAGAATCACACTAAGATTGATCCAGAACAACAAATTTCCTTAGAAAACTTCCTGTTAAATTAGCCCTGTTCCTCTAAGTTAAGTCTCTTGAGTAGTGGGAGAAAGTCATTGGTAGCTACTGTTTTAAAGGACCTCTAAGATACACATAACTCCACTGAAGCCTCTAGAAAAGGCATGCCTGCTCTTTTGGTAAACTGTGTTCCTGAACCTCAAGCTACCACCAATCAGAGAAGTTGGTAGAAATGTGTCTGTCTCTCTGAAATGCCTGCTACAATGTAAAGTCTCCCAAGAGCTTCCAATGGACAGATTTTGTCTTTGCTGAGTGTCAGTACAGAGAATTTGCTTTCTCTGGTGAACAGAAATTAATCCTAAAACATGACATCTTGGGTTTAACAGCTGCATGGTGTTGGAAGGTCACCAACATTTAGTTTCTGTTAATGTTCAAATCCTACAATGCTTTGTATCATAGGCCACTAAAAGCTGCTACCACATTTCACCCATTGCCATAATTCAGAAAAATCTGCCCTCAAGTCTTTACTTGAAGTTGGTTTATTTATTTATTTATTTTTTTGATCCCTTTTCAAACTACATGCTCTGTGTTTCCATTTGCTCATTCATTGGATATTACTTATCATTGGAGTTTACTTGTCATTCTTCTCTTAATTACTCAATTATATCCATTTTAATTGTAAGTGTCTTAAACTCTCTTCCAGCAAACACACTTAGCCAGCTTCCATCAGAGCACAGAGCTCCGCTAAGTTTGCCTATCCCGACTCTTCATTTCAGAAATCATGACTTCCTCTGCTCCTCTCCTCCAACCTTCTTCTCTCAAATTGGTTTCTGACTCCCTTGGAGTTCAATCAGGTTTTCATTCCAGTTGGAAAAATGTCAGGATTATTACTCAGATATTTGGTTTAAAACTTCACTCCTGAGAAAGGGATTTTTTTTTTCCTCTCAACTCTGTGACAGGAAATAGAACACTGAGTCTGTCCAAGACAGGAATGACATAGGAACTAGGACCAGAGCCACAATCGTCATGTCACTTTCAATAAAGCGCAGCCTTCCACAATTCAGGAAGTTTTCTAGAATATACAGATTCTGGAGTCTACTCCGGAAATAAGAAACATTTATGGTCTAAACTTGCCCTGATAAGTGTCAATGCCCTCGTCTTCGATTCTTCCTTAAAATAGCTCTACGTGACAAAAACTCACCCTTGTGTGTCTGCATCCCCAGGCCTGTTAAATACCAAATGTGCAAGTCACACATGACAAAGTTCTCTAGGTTGGCCAATGAGACCAATGAGGTGAAAATAGCAGACAAAGGGATTAATCACAAGGGGAGATAGATTTTTTACTTTAGCTCATTAAAGTCTCATCCATTACCCCCTTACCAAATTACGAATAGGTTATCAGATATGGCAAGATGCTTTTTTTTTTTTTTTTTTAGTGAGGAAGACTGGCGCTGAGCTAACATCTGTTGCCAATCTTCCTCTTTTTGCTGAGGAAGATTGGCCCTGAGCTTACATCTGTATCCATCTTCCTCTGTTTTGTATGTGGGACGCCTGCCACAGCATGGCTTGATGAGCAGTGCGTCAGTCCGCACCCAGGATCTGAACCTGCGAACTCCAGGCCGCATAGTGGAGCACATGAACCTAACCACTACGCCATCAGGCCGGCCCGCAAGAAGCTTTTTAAACCTCCCATACTCTGGACTTAGATGCCTGAATTCACTCCCCAGGCTTGCCTCTGACTGTGTGGCATTGAATGACTTACTGAACCTCTCTAAATAGCCATCTCTTCATCTGCAAATCCTAGTAATAACATATACTTGGAAGCTGATTTTGAGGAGTCACTAAAAAATATGTCTAAATGACATAATATGCAAAGCAGAAAGCCTGATGCAACATAACTATGTCAATAGTTATGACATTAACGTCATAAACATAGCATCATCATCGTTTCTTTTGATTTTCTGAGGTTACCAAAAATTATTCTAAGTGTCAGTGAAAAGATAATAATAATAAATCTCCAAAGATAGGTCTTTTAAGAAAGAATACTTCATTCTGACGCTGACCCATGACCTTATTTGTAGCACTACAATAATTTTTAGTCTTTAAAATGTTGTATAATAATCGTGAAGATATTGAGCAGAAGCCAAATATGTTTGATTTTAAAGAAAGAAACCTAGCAGCTTTTATAGGAGTTAGGGACTGCTCATGTTATCACTTGCCAAAATTCAACCTCTTATCTCTCACCCCCCTCACCTTTACCCTGGCAATGGTAAAAACGTACAAATGGAAACATGACAATATTTTTAATTTCAAAGATAAATGTTAATCATTACATCCTCAATCCAATTAGGTTATTCATTCTTTACTAAATATTGCATATTCTATTTAATGTGTCTATTTTTTAATTATGAAGGGTTTTTGGTGTTCCGGATATTTACCTTTGTATAGTAAAGATTTCATATTAGTAAATACATAATTCAAATGTCAGTTTCAGAAACTTCAATGAGTTTGGCTAATCTATTTTTCAGGATTCTTTAAGACTGAAAAAGTGGTTCTTACTCTTAATGTGTGGGGAAATATCTTGTTATTGTTAAAAACATATATTTTCTGGCCAGATGCCAGATATCTTGATATGGTATGTCTGGGATGGGGCCCAGAAAGATGTATTTTAATACATATTCCTGGTTGATCCCCATGCAAGTGGGTCTCAAATATTGAGACTATTTTGCTTTTATTTCATATCAAATCCTCAAAAAAATTACAAAAATGATCATCTATCCCTTAAAATCTCACATCTTCTCCCCACACACGTCTTTTACAGCTAATAAAAATTATGCCCCTATGCACACATGCACAGATATGCCTATTTTTCCCCATTTTAATAGCAGGTTTGCTGAATCTTATCTCTAATATTCTAAAAAATATATATTTTAATAAAATAAAAACACTGAAGCTAGAGAGGACATAAATCAAGGTGTATTTTGTTTTGTTTTTTACAAGAATATTTTCAAAAGGATCTACTTTGGAGTTATTCAAATAGTGAGTTCTCAGACACATAAGTGTATATTCACTTAGTGCTACTTGCTCTGGAGTCTGTTGGGACAGACATAATTAAAGTTAGAGTGGCAAGGCCACACCAATTAAATATCAATCGGAAATGAAAGTAAAGCAGCTCTGAAATTACAATGTAAATTTAATGTAAATATATTCATTCTTTCTTTTTATTAGCTAGTATTTATTAAGCATCCACTACATGCCAAGAGATCATGTTTCAATTCATTAAAAAAATATATCTATTGTATAAAGCAAAATATAACCACATGGGATCACAGAGTGACATTTACAGGCTCTTTGGGATATTTTTAAATGTATGTCTGATCTTCAAGAGCAGGTCTTTGAACACAAAAAAAGCAATGGTGCTGAATTAAAATAATCACCAAAAATCATCACTGAAACCTTCACAAAGTCTGCCCATCAGTTTTTTCCAATCTTCCATTTTCTTATTTTTAACTTCCAAAACATGCAGCCCGTAACATTAGTTCATATCACTTATTTTGAACCTGACTACATCCAGTTTTATAATAAGTCTGTGTAAAGAGAGAGATTACAAATCGTTGACATTTTCCAATATTCCTCACCCACAGTCAAACAAATAGGAGCCATCTTTAAAACAAAATTAACAGGATTTTTTCAAACACTGCTGAGACACCTAGGGAGGAAGAATTTTTGCAATTGTATTTTTTTTTTTTTTTTTTTTTTTTTTTTGTGAGGAGGACCAGCCCTGAGCTAACATCCAATGCCAATCCTTCTCTTTTTTGCTGAGGAAGACTGGCCCTGGGCTAACATCCATGCCCATCTTCCTCTACTTTATATGGGACGCCGCCACAGCATGGCTTAACAAGCGGTGCATCGGTGCGCACCCGGGATCCGAACCGGCGAACCCCGGGCCGCCGCAGCGGAACGTGCGCACTTAACCACTTGCGCCACCGGGCCGGCCCCTGCAATTGTATTTTTTAATGGCTATGCGCACAGAGCATCACTCTGTGCATGACCTTGGGCAAGTCATAGAACTTCTCTCAGCCACAATGTCTTCATATGTTAAACAGAATAATAACATCTCATTGCAGGATTGGTGGGTAAGAACTCACAGAGGTAATGTATGTAAAACAGCAAGTATGGAATCCAGCGAGAGTAAGATATCCATAAATAGAAATTGGATGATGAGATAATAAAGATGATGCTACTGCTGAATTGGTCTCTAATTGTTTCCTGTGTGTATATTTTATCTATTCTACTAAGCTGTAAATTATTTGAGAGGCGGTGTCACTTTTTTTTTTTATCGCCAGCAATCTGGCACGGTATTAGGTAAATAATATCTGCTATATGGATATTCAATTAGTTGAATTACAAATAACCATGTCAATTGACAGGAGTGTAATTTTTTTTCTCTTACTAAAAACGTGAGCCTTGTATTACTTAAGAACACAACTTGAAGTGTCTCAAGCATTGGAACAAATGTCTGCTAAAGAAAACTAAACACTACAATGATAGTAATAATAGCAAATTGCATTTTGGTGCTTTCTACGTGCCAAACACTGTTAAAGCACTTTACATGTATTAACCCATGTAATCCTTTCAACAGTCATACCATTAGTGGAAGGTACTATTATTATTTCTGTTTAACGAACGAGAGAATGAGGATGAGAGAGGTTAAGTGACTTTCCAAAGTCACACAGCTAGAAAGTGACAGAAGCAGGATATGAATCACAGAGTGTTGACCACAAAGTCTGTGCACTTACCTGCTGTTCTATACTTCAGCTATGGTAGATTAAGAAAATAAAAGGGAAGGAGAAAGGTTTTTGTTTTGAGGCACAGAAAAAGAATAGATTTAAATCTAATGAAATTGGTTGTTGACCCTTATGTTCATCTGTTTCTTTTTTAAATCTCAGGATAGTGAAATGATTGTGAGAGTGTTCACTTCCTCTCTGAGGAATGAGTCTGAGCAGAAAAGGACCTTAATTAATACTCATCATGCAGCTCAGGCAAAGAGAAGCATGTATATCATTATGGAAGAAAGCGCTTTGTTCCATTTGGAACCAGTTAAAAATTAGGCCAAATTTAACAGCAAGCTCCAAGTTTAGTGAGCTTGGAGTTCCCTTCCCTCTAGCAACATACATATTCTGTTCTGCCATAGTGTTTGGGGGCAGACGCTCTTAGTTCATTATTGGTTGTTATTGTTTTATCTTTCTTTCATTGCAGATTTTATAGAAACAAGACCAGAACTTCTCTCAAATTTCAATCTCTATTTCCAACTTTGTAAAATCTTCCAACGATTTGGAAAAGTAATGCTGTTCACTTACTGGTCTTTATATCAGTCTCAGCAGGGGTCGGCAAACTTTTTCTGTAAAGGATCAGATAGTAAATATTTTAGGCTTTGCCGGCCAATCTCTGTCACAACTACTCAACTCTGCCTTTGTAACATGCAAGCTGCCATAGACGATACATAAGTGAAAAAATGTGGCTGTGTTCCAATAAAACTTTATTTACAAACTTAGACAGGGGGCCAGATTTGGATCCCAGGCTATAGTTCGCAAATCCTAGGTTTATAGTCGTCCACAGTTTTACAGGCCAAATTATTCTTGAGTCATTGCCATTTGCCTGCCACTTTATTCTAACATAAATTATCTTATTTAATTCTCCCAGCAGCCCTTAGATGCGAAGCGAACAAAAAAGGGCTCAAGACGCTCAAGCGGACAAGGAGTAAACACATAGTAAGTTCTCAAGAAGTTAGGAAGCAAAGAATCAAACCCAAGTAGTGTGTTTACAAGTTCCTGCTCTCTGCTCTGCATCTTACCCTGCCTGATCCACAAAGCCAGAGCTCTTGTGGTAATTAAAAAGAAGAAAATCCAAATATTTTTCACTTAAATGAGTTGAAGCTAGAGAAAATTGGTTTCAATAACGGTAACTTTGAGAGAGTGAAAGACTGAATTATTGACTGAAATACTTGAAGATATGGAGCACTGAGCTGGCCTTTGACATTTCATCATAAAAACAGAAAAGAAGGCTAGAGAATGCATGCCAGTCTGAGACTTCAAAACAGTAAGGATATAATTAATAGCTAGGCTGGGTTAAAGTCATCAGTTTTATACTTAATCTATGTCTTATCACTATGAAATTAAATTCTAACTAGTATGTTTACAAGATAATTCTCTTGTGACATTCTGACTTCTTAAACTACAATGTTATATATTGTTAATCTCAAGACTATGATGTATGTTTTACTTGTTTGTTGTAGTAAATTATATTTATTCCTTATATACTTGTTAGATGATATTAAGTTTAATTTATTCATAGACTTTATACTATTTAATAGACTGACCATGACTTAACTGACTTTTTTAAACAAACTAAACTAGAATTAAGAAAATTGTCTTCTTTCTCCTTGCATAGTTACACAAATTAAATTGGTAATTATAACAGAATCTTTTTAAAAACAGTACAAAACCTTACCATTTTCTTCTACTCTTACTACTAATTTCCCTTATTCCAATACTCAGTGATCCATATTGAGAATATCCAGGATTGGTCACCTTTGAAAGACATCTACTTTGAAAATCTAGACCAGCAAGTTTTTTTTTAATAGTGGCCAGGATATCCTGGAAACTTCACCTAGATGACTATCCGTGGAAAGTATAGTATCTCTCGAGGGGATAGGATTTTGTTTTGTTTTGTTTTTTTATCTAAACAATTTGTAAAGAGAAAATTTTCAGTTTTATATCCAATAGTAATTAGAAACCATGGCTTGAGTTTTCTTGTTGGAGCATTATACAACACTGTCAGAACAATGAATTAACCATGCTTTTACTGTTCTTCAAAAAAACTATTGTGAAGTGCTCTATCAGCTTCATGGAAAAGGAAACCCATAATAGCTCATTAGGCAGGAAAAGGGAATGAAAGTAAATGGATGCCTTTAATGAATACAGTGGTGGTCTGCAGAGTGGTCACCATTAGAAAGGATGGAAACGGTGTAACACTGGGCGTAAAAGCTTGATCATTTGGACCCAAATTAGCATAGGGACAATAGTGATGGAGAGGAGGCAGATACTGTTCTTATGTGGGCAGAAATCCTATATCCCAGCATGTTCCTGATGCAATGCCTTTAGACTTGAACAGTCCTAAACTGAATTTCTGATGATGACTCCACCTCAGAAAGTAATTCTTACCCAATCAAAATAAAAAATAATGCCAAGTGCATTAGTCAGAGTTCTCCAGAAAAATAGAACCAATAGGATGTTTATCTACCTACACAGGTATATAAACGTCAGCCTCCATAATCACCTGAGCCAATTCCTTGTCTGTTTATATTTTGGCTCAGGTGATTACGGAGGCTGACAAGTCCAAAACCTCCAATGTGGACCAGTAGGCTGGAGACCCAGGAAAGCCGGTGGTGGAATTCCAGTCTGAAGGCCGGCGGGCATAGACCTGGGAGAGCCAATGTTCTAGTTCCAGTCCAGACAGTCTGCTGGAGAATTCCTTCTTGCTTGGGGAGACCAGTCCATTTGTTCTACTCAGGCCTTTACCTCATTGGGTGAGGTCCATCCACATTATGGTGGGCAATCCGCTTTACTCAAAGTTCACTGATTTAAATGTTAATCTTACCCTAAAACACCTTCCAAGTTGATGCATAAAATTAACTATCACCCCAAGGGCACCAAACATGAAGGCAGGAATGTCATAGGTATAGAATAGGTTGCAGATCCCAGAGCTGAAACTCACTAGCTGTACAACCTGAGGCAAGGCACGTAATCTCTCTAAAACCTGGGTTCCTCATTAGTGCCTACTTCAGAGACCGGCTATGAAGATTAAATGAGAAAATAAGTGTAATACACTCAAAACAGCCCCTTGCTACCAACAGGGCTTTTTAAATATAATTTAAAACTACTATGATTAGAATTACTGAAGAAATGCTGACTGATAGAAGTGGCCACACTCTCCATTAAGTACATAAAGCATGTTTAGTACCAGGATTGACTGATGAGTATTATATTGAGATACAGTACTTAGGTCTTGTAGGGAGGAGGGAACATGGAACAAGGAGGGTAAAATAGTAATGCATTTTTTTCTGCATAGGTGGGATATGGATTTGTACATCAAGACATGGTGTAACTCACCCGGAACACTGTACTCACCTAAACACTGCCATAATGAACTTGGAGGAGGTCAAGAGGAGGGTAGGCAGAATGACCTCGTGGATAGAAGATTACTGCCTGAGAACAATGTTCAAAGCCTTCTGTCTAGAAAGGTGAAGTGCTTGGTGGAAAACAGGATCAAAGTTTACAAAATCAAGAAAACTATAAATAAATGCAAAAATCATGTGAGTCTGTATCTAGAAGCTGTAAAAGGATGATTTAAGGACAATTCATTATATATACACTGGATATCTAATACATCAGAAAATCTTCTTGGCCCATTACCTTTAAAATATTTTCAGAATCCAACCACATTCCACCACCTCCACTGTTAACATTCTAATATAAGCCACCATTGTCTCTTGCCTGGGTTATTTCAGTAGCCTCCTAATTCGTCATTCGACTTCCAATCTTGCTTCCATATAGAGTTTTCTCTCTTTTTATTTTATTTTATTTATTTATTGCTGAGGATGATTCGCCCTGAGCTAACATCCATTGTCAGTCTTCCTCTTTTCTTGCTTGAGGAAGATTTGCCCTGAGCTAACATCCGTGTCAGTCTTCCTCTACTTTTTATATGTGGGTCGCTGCCACAGCATGGCTAATGATTGGTATAGGTCTGCCCACGGGATCCGAACCCGCAAACCCGGGCCACTAATGTGGAGTTTGCCAAATTTAACCCCTAGGCCACAGGGCCATAGCAAGTGAAGTGTTTAAAACAAGTCATTTATTTTCATAAAACCTTCCAACGTCTTCCCCTCTCACTCAGAGCAAAAGCCAAAGTCCTTAAAGTGGCCAACAAGATGCTACACAATCAGGCCTCAGTTGGCTCCCAATTTCTCCACTTCATGCAGCTTCCTTGCTGTTCCTTGAAAATACTAGGCCTGCTCCTTCACCAAGGCCTTTGTTCTCCCTGTTCCCTCAGGCTGGTACATTATTCTCCCAGATGCTACAGGACTTACTCCTTATCTCCTTTAGTGTTTTACTCAAATGCCACCTTTTCAATGAGGTCTTGTCTGATCACCCAATTTAAAACTATGATCTCCCTCTCCCCACACCCCAAACACCTTCTTTCCTGCCTCTCTTTCCCCGTAGCTCACTTATCTCCACTTATTTTAATGTTCTTACTGAATAATCTTTCCTTTGGAACATAAAACCAAGGAGGGAAGGGATTTTTAATTTGTTCTCCTCGCTGCTGGACCCTCAGTGCCTGGCTTGAGGCTTGTGCCTGTGCTTGACACAGAGTAGGTGCTTAATATTTCTTAAATAAATTAGTATCTTCTAATAAAATTATGGAGTTCTGGAAGAAAAAGATGTATACAAACAACAAAAGTGTTCATGAATTCCTAGATGAGTAATCCTGAGGGGCTTTTACTTCCACATCATCTCAAAGTTCAGGTCATATAAAGCCACCAGGGCCTCCTAGGGAATACTTCTTTGTGCCACTCTAAAGATACAAAATACAAAGCCGAATAGACCATTTCATTGACCCAGTACAGCAAGTTCTATGTTCTACTCTGACATCTAGTATTACTAGTGTTATTCATCAATTCTACTTCTTCCCCCCACTTTCATCTACATTTTGAATGTAGGGGGGGCATTTAGAATGATAGGTCCCTTTATATCTCCTCTCCTCCCTCTCCAAAAAGTAATCAAGGGAAAGGCACTCAAAGGTATGAAAACAAGCCCCATGGTAAATGTTCAAATGACAAGGGGGAATGCCAGGAGGTTTCAGATTTCCTGCATCACGCCTATTTTTTGCCTAGGAAAGCAAAGGTTTCAAAATCCAAATCCATTCCTTTTCAAATGCCTACTGCCTGTGTAAATAGTACTTAGATAAATGACCCCTTGTCTAATGTATTTGTTCCCCCACAGTTGTTAACAGTTCTCAGAGCAGTTGCTGCCTCAATCAGTACCGGGGGCTCTCTCTCCACTTAGCAGAGTCCTCTCTCTCTACTTTTGTCTCCCATCCAGATGGCCTTCATTACAGAGAGAAATTTCACCAACAGGTGCTTCTTGTGCCTGGAAATGCCATCCTGAAATTCAAGGAAGAGATAATCTTCTGTGTGTGTTAGTGGTGTGGGGGGCTTTAACTGTACACATGGTTTGAGAATCCTACACTCCTGACATATTTCTTGACACTCAAGTTTGCTCCTCACTCTTAGAAAAATGTTTCTAAATCACAGGAAATTGCGATCTCATCATTTTAATTTCACTCCTGTAGAGCTAGATGCCATTTGAAGAAAGAGAGAAACTCCTTCATAAATCCACAGAAATCAGGTACTCCTACAACAGACTTGAAATGGAAAGAATATGTTACTATTAGAAGCTCCTGAATATTCATTAGCTGCTTTTACCAAGTACATTCCTTCACTGACGTCTTCTAAATTGGCAAACAAAACCTTTCCCTTTCAAAATTAAAATCTCCATTCTCTTTCTTTTTTTTTGTCAGTTCCACAGGCTGGGGTTGGGTGGTCACACTCTAAAGCCAACTCCTAATTCTGGAGCCGAAGGACACTGCCTCACCATGTGCAAAACAACTGTTTTGCTGTGGAAAAAAGCAAACTGACGCTCAGCTCATTGATCTTGGGAAAAATTACTGAGGATGGTGGGGGAATTTGCTCCTAACAAGAAGAATGATTTTAAGGCCTCAACGATGCAAAATTCTTTCCGTGGCCCACATTAACGAGAACCAGGGCGCGTTGCTATGGTTCAGTTGAAGTCGGTACTGAACTTCACAGAACTCTTTCAACCTTTCCTCTCTCACTGTGTAAATGTGAACGTAACAATAAATCTTGTTGACAA
The DNA here is from genome assembly GCF_020826845.1 of Diceros bicornis minor. Taxonomy (NCBI): domain Eukaryota; kingdom Metazoa; phylum Chordata; class Mammalia; order Perissodactyla; family Rhinocerotidae; genus Diceros; species Diceros bicornis. The sequence goes on along the minus strand of NC_080743.1, from coordinate 18,904,210 downwards.
TTACTTCCACATCTATTGGCAGGAAGTCAGCAGCAGTTTGAAGAGCATTGTAAGCAATATGTGCATTGGAGCCAACACCCATTAACTATCTCCCTAGTTTCTCCTGCGACTTATAGAACATGTTATTTTTCCCCAGTGAGCAACCCTTCCAAATGTTGAATTAGTAATATTAGCACCAAATACCACTAATTTGTCAGCTAAGCTGTATTTTTCCATAGCGCTTACAGTGGGGTCCGATTACCCCTTTGCAACACAGCAGAGCAAAGCTGAAAATCTGAAGACTTTATTTATATAATTTTGCCAGGCTTTACGAAAACACATTAAAACAGTCACAGGGGTGACTTAGTTATGGTTCAAAATACCCACCCAGACTACAAACAGAATCCTGACATTTCACCCAAAGCTTCCAGTGAAGATGGCATTTTGGCAGCACCATGACTATTTTTGAATTTCACAAACTAAAGTGTTTTAATTCCTTCAGTCACTTTTAAATGTAAAAATCTTATGTTCCTTCTGAATTGAGAAATAAGTTGTTCATTCTTGCAAGCTCTCCCAGAGTTTTATGAAGAACTAAGAGCAAAGAACCAAGCAAGGAGGGAAAGGAGAAAGGTGTCTTGAAAACCCCACAAATGTTTCCATTTGACACCGCTGCCCAGAACAGGAGGCCAAGGCAGGGTGCGTGCTCCCAACTGTGGCGTCAGCTGCTCTGCAGAAGGGGTGGAATGTCCACTAGCTTGCTTGTTTCTAAGAGCACAGATGCTACCAAAGTTTCAAATTCAAAACAGGATTCAGTGTTGATCTTGAGGCCTGCATGGTCATCAGAACCTGTACTTTGAACTTCATTTTGTGTGTGTGTGTGTGTGAGGAAGATCAGCCCTGAGCTAACATCCATGCTAATCCTCCTCTTTTTGCTGAGGAAGACCGGCCCTGAGCTAACATCTATTGCCAATCCCCCTCCTTTTTTTTCCCCCAAAGCCCCAGTAGATAGTTGTATGTCATAGTTGCACATCCTTCTAGTTGCTGTATGTGGGACGTGGCCTCAGCATGGCAGGAGAAGCGGTGCGTCGGTGCGCGCCCGGGGTTCCAAACCCAGGCCGCCAGTAGCGAAGCGCGCACACTTAACCGCTAAGCCACAGGGCCGGCCCTGAACTTCATTTAATCAAAAGACCCCACCTTAGGTAGGCAATAACTCTCCCCCACAGATCTTTGAAAGCTAAAAGGTATGCAATTCCCTACAGCCCTCACACACACAAGCCAAGGGAGCAAGCCCCCAGGGGTGACACAGCAAGGGGCTGGAAGGGGACCCAGCAGTGCAGACTGTCCAGGAGCCATGTGTCATCGAATACCTAGAGATTCTTTCCCATTCTTCTCATCTTTTTTCCACATGGTTTTCCAAGGACAAGACAATGTGTGGGGAAAACTCATTACCTTAAAGTAAACATTGCTTGGCTGATTTAAGTTTCTCCTTTCCCTATACTAGCGAAAAACACCTAAACTTTAAGCTTATTGGCCAAACCAGGACACTTTTGAGAGTTCTAGTAGGTGCTATTGATAATATGCCGGAAGGATGAGTGTAACCCATGCTACCCAGGGCAAAGTGAAACGTGTGGCCCCCTACCCAAATGAATGCTTAGACCTTCGAGGATGGAAAACATACTCGTGGGTGGTTGGGGATGGGAGGGGAGATGAAATCCTTGCTCTTTGGCAGAAGACTGAGAATAGGAATAGGGTGATCCAAATTTCTCCACCCCCACTAACATTATTCTCATCTAGAGTTGAGCACACTGCCGGCCTTGTGATCAGCATCCAATCCATATTTGTTCAGTTCAAATGTTTGCTGACTTTAAAATTTACCATCTCGTGTGTACAGTCACATGAGTGTTCCTGCTGCTTTGGGCTCTCCAAGTCTGTTCCCTGGTCACAGAGCACATCTACTCTGTAGCTTTGGGAACAGATTTGTAATCTGCAGATTTGGGAAGTAGGAAGAGAGAAAGATGCTGCAAATATAGGCTGTGGGTCAATATTACACTTCCTTATTCTCTATGTGACTTTAGCAAGTGACTTAACCTCTGTGAGTTTTGGTTTCCACTTCTGTAAAATGATAATAATAAAGCAAATTTGTGGGTTACTTATAAGGATTAAACGAGATAACTATGTGCATTTAATTGTTTAGCACAAGAGCTGGTATTTAGAAATCAGTGGGTAAACAATAGTGGTTGCTAATAATAATCTTATTCTCATCATTAGTATACAGGTGAGTGGCCTGAAGTCTGTGCTATGTAGCCATGGATTTCTGTTATCCGATGTCAGTAATCTTCGTCTTTTCGTCATTGTGTAGTTCATTGTGCAGAAACTGCAGTTTCAAGGTAGAAGATGGTGCTTTACAGGTAACAAAGGGCTGCCTTGATAGATAGCTCCTTGTTCATTGCTGCTTTTACTGTTACACAACAGGTTAATTGATCAACCATAAGGACAAGTCAGTTTCTTAAAACTTACTTGTAGACTCAAGTCTTGGCAGCAGCTTTCCCTAGCTTTTTAAGTTCCAACATGCACGCAGATATTTGCACGGTTCCCTACTAGCATTTTTATTTGTACAATATTTCTTTGTGTAATTCCTTAGGAAGTGCCCTCAGAGAGTTTCAGATGGTCCATCAGGCTGGGTGTGGAGGGGGATGGGAAAAGGCCCTGTAGCGGTCTCCATCCGAAGGGGAAGGGGAGAGAGGTAACTATGAAGCATCTAATACAATTTTTCATGGTATGAGGTTTCAACTGGCTGTTCAGTTCTTTCCCAGATGCTGGAAAACCAGAGAACCAATAGATCTTCTTTCAGCTGACAGTTCTTTGCACCTTCTAATGCCCTCAGCAAAACTGTTTATAAGTGGTGACAACATCTACAGACAGTTGTTCATTGTTCTCCCACCTTCCCTTAAAAAGTGATATATCCAAACATAAACTTGAAATAGTAGTTCTTTATTACATGAGTCAAGCCCCGAGTGATGAAAATTCAAAGCAGCAAGGGAAAGTGTGTTAAGGCTCTGGAACAACTATCCCCAGACCTGAGGCTTGCTTACATAGCTTACAGGAGGGCAAAGAGCCTACTCCTCTTTTTTCACGTTTCATCAGTAATGCATACAATAACATCCATTTATATGACTTTTATTAATTAACCTTCTTGAAGAAGTAAAGATAAAAATTTACAGGACAAATGCATCAAAAAGAATAGCAGCAGGACATTTCTTTTCCAGCCAGCCTCAAACCAAACCTTTAGTTTACTAGTGTCTTGTGATTTTGGATCTGAAGGAGGAGAGAGCTTTTCAAGGAAAGAGCACCACAGAACCACCAAAGGGAAGATAGACGGATGCCTCTCACATCAAAGTATGAAGCTGAGTTTATACAGGGAAGCAACTCATGGCTTGCGTGTCAAATCTGTTCTAGAATAGACCGTGGGAATAGCTGAACTCCTTAAGGCATCTCAGCACACCCAGGCCTAAGACTATGCTGGTCTGACAGGGCCTTTGTTAGAGAGTAGGGTCCTAGGTCGAGCCTCTGCACTGACCATGAGCTACCTATTCAATTGGTAATACCCATCCAATTATCTGACTAATTAGATGTAACTATTATATTTGTGGACGTTGAGCAGGATTCAAATTCTACTATGGTCTTGGTTTTCAGGTAATTTTTCACAAAAAGGAAATTTTTGAGAACAATTTTGGCTATATGTCTGGACATAGGAGAAGTATTATATTATACTGGAATATTAACTACCTCTTTTATTCGCACGACTAGCATATATTTTTTGCCAATCACTAGAATAGAACATCCAGATGCAAATTTAAATTAGACATATGAAGTATTATCAAGGAAGAGACACTTAGCTGAGGAGCTAGACATATAAGAAATAATTATAATACAGTGTAATAACTACTACAAAAGACCAGCACAGGATTCTGTGGTAGGATAGAAGACGACGTGACAACTTCATCAGAAAGGAAAATTATGTCCTGGCCTTTAAAGACAAGGAGGAGCTTCTAGAAGCAGGAAAAGGGAATTCCTAGCCCAAAAAATTAAATGTAGTAATAATACTTCCAATATTTTTTGAGTGCCGACTATGTGTCAGGTAGTGAAACTAAGGACTTTATAGATATTATTTCAATTAATCCTCACAAGAATCCAGTGACGTAGGTAAAATATACTTACCTTATAGATGAGGAAGCTGAAGCACAGAGAAGTTGAGCAACCTGCCCAAGATTACACAGCTATAAGGTGGTGGAGCTTCAGGAAAACCTGAAAGAAGATAACATGTTTATGATCTGGCTAAGAGTCTGACATAATTTAATACATTATATATGAGATTAAACAGGAGAGAAGATAGTGTGAATCTCCCAGGAGAGTGGGGCGTTCCTAGTGAATGCACTAGAAATATATTATACCATTAGGATATTATGGTATAATTTACCAGCAGCATTAAAAGCCCACCTGATGTTCTTGGTTATCAATTTGAAGTGAAACAATTCTGTGTGATATTGTGTGTGTCTCTAATCTTATTTGGCTATATGGGTACAGACGTAAAGTAGGCAAAGTGTGGGATAGAATTAAGGTTGTGATTTTCACAAGTGAATACAAAAAAGCAAGAGTGAGGCAGGGGGTTGAGGCTCTGCAAGTCGTGATTGTAATAGTTGATGGACAGAGGAATTCAAGCACATAAGGAAACCAGTGAGGACATTGGGTTTGTAAGGATAACACAAAGTAACAGATTAGAGGTCACTGTGGTGTCAAAACATCATTGAGGGAGAGGAGAGAGAAGACCTGGAAAGGTAGGAGGTAGTATTCAGGGAATGTAAGTGGGAAATTTGGATTATGGGGAGCTGCTGTGATTGATAATGATCAGGTCTAGCCTCTAAGAGTCTGACCTCAGAAGGGAAAGGCAAAAGTAGGTGGAGGTAAAGATTCTTGGAGAAGTAGTCCAAGAACTGAGGAGCCAGGTGTTAGGAAGATCAACTCTGTGTATATTTAGATCACCACGAATTAAGTCATGAGGTTGGAGGTAACACTGGAGGGAGTGGCAATGAGCGATGAGTAAAAATCATCGCAGTAAGAGGGGGAACCTCCCAGTCAGTAGGTGTTGGCAACAATGCGGGAGCCGCTGACAAACTGAGATCACCCTTGGGATTTTTAGAGTGGAGGAGAAAGAGACTGATCTGGAAGGAGCAAGGAGAAGCAAGAGCACTTATTTCTCCTCCAGACCAGTGGGGAGAGGCTTGTGGGGAGACGGAGAGGGGTGTAGGGAAAGCAGTCCTCAGAGCAGAACCAGATTTCCATACCAATGCAACTGAGAAGGGAACATGTAGAGATAAAGTCGGAAACACCGGATAGTTTCCTAATATTGGAATGAATAACATTGGAGGAAGGATGTAGGATATGGATGAGCCTTGTGGGGATTAGAGCGTGGTAGAAAAGGGAGACCTGAGCCCTGGGGGCTCTTGAGGTGACTGACATAAACAGGAAAGAGTATGGTGGGTTCAAGGCAAGTAGTGGTGAAGGGGCTGTGGAGGGAAAGATAGGTTTCTGGGGCTTCCTTTCTAACCTTGAAGATGGAAGTAGAAGGCTGTGGGAAGAGGGCTTTTAGACTCAAGAACGTTCAAATTTATTGCAGTATTCCAATCCGTTTCCACTGAGCTTAAAATAAGAGAAAATGCATCTGAATTGAAAGGTAGAAGAATCCTTTAAATTCTCTAAGCCCAGAGAGAGGGGTGAAGAATAACATGAAAGAGGTGCCTCTACTCAAAGTTGAATGCAGCAGGAGCCAAAATTCCCACATGAAGAGCTTGCATCCTCCAGCTAACATGCTGTATCCTTCTACACTTTATGTCACTTTTTAAAGAGGAATCCTTCCTTGCTGCACATTCTTTCACCATTTCCTTTTGCCTAAAAAAAAATACAAGATTTTTACAAAATTATTCAGTTTGCTTTTGTTTTAAATCATCCGGGAGTCAGAGGTTACTCCAACAGTAAGCTAAGAGATGGAAGAGGAAAGATTAATGGTGCTTTCTCTAAAGAACAACAGATCATTGTCTCATCAGAAAGACAATGATCTTGGATATTATTAGGCAAGGAGAGAAATTTTAACATGAAGAAATTAGAAAGGAATAATCCAGAAGAAAACAAAAGGTCAAAGAATTGTTTAATGCTCAGGGCCTCTGTTGAGCAGAGAAAAATTGAAATAGATATTACTGTCATCTCTTGCCTCTGCTTGTCCCATTTTGGTTGCTTTATCTCCACCTATAACTTAGAAAGAACAATTATAAAGAAATGGGGCCCAGCAGGAGCACCTCCCTGGCAGCCTCTCAGGGTCAATTGTCTCCTCCCAGCTCCTGCACCAACAGAGTGATGCACGGCCTCTCGGATGTCAGCATGAGGAGGCGCTGAGGAGGCACACGCTCTGTGATTTAAACCCATGCCTGCCTTTGGCCGCTCCACACGGAATTGCATCAAGAAGGGAGCCTGGACAAAGCTTTGCTACTTTCAAATACAGGATGGATACGGGCTATATGATGGGCATACAGAGTGATTCAAGGGGAAAAAAGCGATGGAAATCATTTCCCATTGTAATCCCCGCGAATTGCCTTACATCTCTAATATAGATCGCCTGGGAAATAATTTAAAAGCATTTAAAAATATCTTCCATTTTCTATTATGAGCCTTTGGATTTCCACGGTTTGAAAGAGTGAAGAGACTATAGCTTAGAAAACTAATTACAAAACATAAAAATGCTCAAGTCTAATGGAACATATCAGATTGGAGGAAGATTCCAGCAATGGCAGGCAGTATTACAAATGTCGCCCGAATGAAAGAGCTGGGTCTGAAACGGAGGCAGCAGTTCCTACCTAAACGTCTTGTTCTCAACATCTTTGTTTTACATTTTCTTTGTTCCTTTTGGCTTACTAATTAGCTGTGATTTTTTTAATGCCCCTTACAGTAGGTTAATTTTGTCTAACTCACCAGCAGGGGTTTTTGTAATACATAATTCACAGAGCAATGTCAATGATTAAAATTCTTTCATTAACACAGCACCTTAAAGATAATAAATATGAAGCATTTAGCTCCCAATCTATGGGTGCGGAGAGCCTTATTTTGCATGGAAAGGAAATGCATGCTCAGATAACTTGGCACTGGAGAACAAAGTAGAATCTGTTTTAGGGTATTACAAACATGAAGTCACACAAATCAAAGAGCATTTATTTTGAGAACAATCTAATGTAGCAGGGGGGTTTCAGAGAAGGAATTCTCATAATGCGCTTGAAGAATGCAAAACATGCAGCCAGAAGTGCTCTTTTCTGGCATTTTTGTGGGCAGTGCTGTGCCATTGCAGATGATCAGCTGAAGAGAGGGTCAACGTGTCTTGGGCTAAAAGTTGTCAGTGGTGTGGTGCAAGTTGCTTTGGCCTCTACATGCCATTTCTCGTCACTCTCCACAGGAATTTTAACAGGTCTGACTCGCCAGGATACAAGAAGAGCAATGCAATAATTAGACACAGGGTATGAAATTTCTTTTTGAAAGGTTTTAATAACTCTTAGAACATCTGTTCCTCTGAACTCTATCACTTCCTTTCCACCTACACCCAATGATTCTTATATTTCATTCGCTAAGTACAAGCTCTGTTTGCTTCCGTGTGTTCATTCTGATACAAAAAGGATAATAATTACAGATGCCCTGGCAACAGCAGCCAAGAAAACAGAGAATCTGATCACTAAATGTGATTTTGCTTAGAGCCTTTTCCGCGATATATTATATTTTTTCTCTTTCTCTTCTCCAAAGGTGAATCGCATTATTGTTCGTTGGCTATTTTTGAAGAGAATGGATATATGTACTTTTTGGTAGTAATAGCAAATAGCACTTCTCAAATTCAAAACATTTTCCCACATTAAATACTGTGTATCAATTGAGGCAACTTTGCACAGAAGGAGCTTAAAGTTCAAAGACGTGAAAGTAGAATTAAAAACCACAAAATTGTCACCCAGTCCTAAGGTTATGGCTCAAATTTAACAGGTGGCCCTGACATAATGCATTTTATACTCTCAGCTATGGTTCTAATAGGTTTGTCTCCGGAACCAAAGTGCAGCATCAAACTAAGCCCTCTATTGGCATTTTGAGCTAAAGAGACATGGAACCAGGTGAGAGAGGGGCGTCCTCCAACATGTCACCCATTCAAGTAAATAGCCTGTCCACTTCAAGAGAGAGGTCAGCAGCAGGTCAGTCGAAGGAAATGTTCACAGGCTGGTCCCTGCTCTGTAATTTGCCTGTGGCTAATTTCATAATTTCTATTTTTAGTGTTTGGTTGCTCCCATTGCTCTCGTAAGCACAAATAATTGCTCCCATTTTTTAAAAGAAAGAACGCAGCAAACAGCCCCTTAGTAAGATGAGCCACTGAGCTAGCCACTAAAATTAATATTGAATACCACTAAGTGAAATTTGCTACCAATCAACACATTAACAGGAAAGTTGTAACAAATGGTTCTATTTAAAAAATGATAGTGAGGCAAACTTAGTTCTTTTAGCCCAGGCAGAGTTTTTAAACTAGAAGTGTTTTAATTTCACACATATAAACCAAAAAGAATTGATTTTTTTTTTCCTTGTTTCCACTTATGGATTAAAGTCTGGGTAGCTTGCCAAGCTTGGTCAACCGATTACTGTTAACGATAACAGATGAGGTGGGTGCGGAGCGACTGATATCCGTAACTATTGGGCAATAGATACATATGATTCAAATAAGTCAAGAATTTTATATGGATAGATTGAATCATAACTTGAGCATCTGAAGTCACATCTCTTCAATGCCACATAAAAGAGGATGGTAAAAGGCTAAGAGTAAAGCCTTCATGTCAAATCAATCTCCTTCCTCCTACTGAAAAGTTTCAGTTTGGGATTTTTCTTCTTCCTAGAGGAGCCATGGCCGTGTCTAACCAGACTGGTCTTAATGTCAAAAACTAGATTGACTATTTGTCAATAAAATACTCAGACCTCTGTGTCAGCGCAGTCCACCTCATCCACCATACCCAACAGTGATAACAAGCTTGATCTTGGCTTTGAAATTGTTAAGTGGGGGGACACTGTGTACATAGGACCTGTAAGTCATATCCTTTCACCCTTTCATCCTAGATATTTGTTGAGTTCCCACTCTGGGTCTAGAAATTTATGGTAAGGACTTTGGGTTTTATTTCAAAATGGAAAGGATTTTAAATTGAAGAGAGATATGATCTGACTTGAGTTTTTCAAAGATCATTTTGGATGCTGAATTGACAAGAATCTTTACTGGGGCAAAGACAGAAGTAAAGGAAACCAGTCAGAAGGCTAATGCAACAGACCAAGAGAAAGACAATGAAGGCTTGGACTAGGTGGAAAGGGATATAGATTATGGAAAGTGGTCAGATTTACATATATTATGAGACAGACAAATCAAGTTCACTAGAAAGTAGAACTCCATTTTGAGAGGGGGTGTGTGTGTCCAGCTGATTGATCCTGAGCATTTACAATAGAGCATGAAATATAATGGTCACTCAATAATTATTTGTTGAATAAATGATATGGTGGCCTCAAAGGTTTGAACAGAGAAATTAGATAAATGGAGTTGCCATTTATTGAAGGAGAGTAGGGAACAACTGCGGGCATGTTGTTTATTTGTTTGTTTCATTAGTGGGAGAGTGTGAAATTAATAGTTCGATTCTGGACATGTTAAGTTTGAAATGTCTGCTAGATATTCAAGTGGAGAGATCAAGTTGGCAGTGTATGTCTGGAATGAAGGGGAAAGTCAGAGATAGGGAATAAATTTAGCTCTTGTAAGGGACTAGATGGTATTTAAAGTTATGAGGCAGATGAGATTATCCCGGTTGTGACTATCATAGAAAATAGAAGTTTGAGGAGTGAGCCCTGCATCACTTGAACATGTCGAGGTCAGGAAAATGAAGATGAACAAGCAAGGAAAGAGCAGCCAATGGTTACCCAATGAAGGGGAACCAAGAGTGAGTGGTGTCAGATGCAAAGAAAAGAATGTGCTGTGAGAAGAGTGATTAAGTAATTGTGTCAAATGCTGTTGATGAGTCCATTGAAAAAATACGAAAATTGACCCATGGATTTTGAAACATATAGGTTAACAGCAACCTTGATAAAAGCAATTTCAACAGCATCAGATAAACTGGTGCTGAAAGAAAGGACAGATCTTTAGCATCCAGAGCAGTGCTGTGACAGGTGCTCAATGGAAGCTTGAATGAATGAAGGAGCATTATCATTATACTTAAAATACATTTAAAAACTATTAACACATATCCCATGTTGGTCATGCATCATTGAAAGACATTAATTTAGACACTGAGAATGTATTTAAACAAATTTATATACATATAAAAAGTTTGACACAGCAATCATTAGAAATATACAAAGATTTAGACTAAATATATTTATCAGAATATTATTTGTAATAGTAAAACTTTAAGAAAACCTAAATATCAAACTATAACAAATAGTTAAGTAACTTATTGTTTGTCCGTATAATGGACTATTATGCAGCCATTAAAAATGTTTAGTGGTGGGCCAGCCTTGTGGCTTAGCCGTTAGGTGCGCACGCTCCGCTGCTGGCAGCCCGGGTTCGGATCCTGGGCGCTCACCAACGCACTGCTTCTCCGGCCATGCTGAGGCTGCGTCCCACATACAGCAACTAGAAGGATGTGCAGCTATGACATACAACTATCTACTGGGGCTTTGGGGGGAAAAAAATAAATTAAAAAAAAATGTATAGTGGAAAAGACATATTTAAGTATTCAATAGCATGGGATGATATACGATATAATGAATCAAATGATATAATATTATATGGATAAAAAGGAGGAATTATAATTTTATACAGAATAATCTGAATTATTTAAAATTTTTATATGAGTTTGATGAGTATGTGTGTGCATGTAGGCACATGTGTGTGTGCGTGCACATGCACATTTATTTATTTATTTATTTACTTATTTGCTTGTGGAGAGAAAGAGAGAATTATTGATTGAGGGAACATGCCAAAATGTTAACTGAGATAACCTCTATCTGATTATTCTCTTCCCTTTAATATTTTTTCTCTTCTTTATACTACTATATTGTACTTGTCCATTTTCCTCCAATATGAACATTTTGTTTATAAAATCCAAAAAAGTAAACTTGAAATTTTAATAAACATTATAACTTATTGTAAATGTATATGCATATATATAGTACGTATAAAATTTAATAATTTTTAAAATTTATCTAATGGTCCACTAAACACCTGGTATCAGCAGAAAACATCTATGATGTTGAAATCAACTACAGTCATAGTCACATCAGTCATGAATTCCATTTTTGTACCCACTGTCACACGATGACGTGATGGGATATTAATTAGGGGCCATGTCCACATTCCTTGCTGTGCATCTTAGTCACTTTCTGTGCTCTTAAGGACTACACCACTGTACTGAATTTCAAAATGTCTGTTTTTAGTCTTCCAAATGGACAAATCAGATCCAATTCATGGTGAATAAAAGTGATTATGCAGAAATAAATCATGAGACTGCCTAGAAAAAAAATAACTAAAAATAGTCAATTCAGTAGCTTATGAAGACAATTTTTATAGCAAAGTGTGTACTCTAATGCCCCAGTGATACCAACAAATACTGCTAGATATCAGCTAACTCCAGACCCAGCTTAAACAGAGATCTTATAACTTTAGTATCATAATGGGATCTGGTTCCCTAAATTCTCCGCATTATTAACTACCTAATAAGACTAAGGGAATATTTTTCTTACAACAAAGCCACTATTATAAGACATTAACAGAACCAATTTTAAGCAAATGTATAGGTAGTTTTTTTTCTTTCAGTTATGTGACTTAGTCTAAAAATGAGGCTGAAGAATAGTAAGAATATATTGTTGTTTCTAGGTTATTTTACTACATTTAGAACTATATTTTAAATGTTTTATTATATGTTTTTATTTTAAACTTCAGTTACATTTGAATAGAAGAAAGGTATAATGAATGAAAGAATAAATGAATGAGTGGATAAATTAATGCATTTTTAAAACCACTATTATTTTCTACTGAATTCAAATTCAATAGCATGTATTAATCATTTAGCTTCTGTGTTAGGAGATTTCACATGTATTTAATTTTCTGAATAAAAGGAATATGTATTTTCTTAACAGTCTCAGTCAAAAAACAGAACATCCCTCTATATAAAAGACCAATGAATATCAAGTATTCTACCTAAACTTTTTATCTTGATCCACCTAGAAGAGTTAATTCTAATATAAGTGAAAGTGTTTGCAGTTATTGAAAGGTATAATATAAAAATATCTGTATAAACCAGAAATAAGCCAGACATCCCTATAATATGCATCATCAGCTCTACAAATTCACCTTTTTTCCTTGAGACATATGCAGAAATATAATCCACCAAATAATTATTTCACTATTATCTTTTGACTCTTACAATTTAGGGAACTGTGCCACTAATTAATTGTACTATCTTTTAAAGTATAAGCCAGAGACTAATTATTTTAAAATATATTTTTATTATTATAAAACTAAAATTTTACTATTGTTGAAAAATCAGGAAACATCAAAAATGACAAAAAAAAAATTAATAAATAAAATCACACACAGCATCACCCCAAAGACATAACCGCTTTAACATATAGGTATATTACTTTCTTTTTTTAGTGCTTATATTATTTTCAATTTTAAAATTGGAATCCACTAGTAATGAAATTTGACTTTTTTTTTTTTAGTGAAACACTGTAAACATTCCCAGAATTTTTAATATACAGCTACAAGATATTTTTAATGGCTGCTTAGTATTACATCAAATGGATTTGCCATAATGTGTTTAAGCAATCCCGTGTTGAACAGGTGGATCATTTCTCATTTTCTTTGTTAAGAACAAAACTACAAGTAACATTCTTTTAGATAAATATTTGTACAATATCATGATTACATCCTTTGGCTACATTTTCAGATTTGGTTTATCATTGAGCTTCACTATGTTGCTGAAACTATAAAAATGCACAGAAACTGTAGGTAATTGGTTCTCTCTCTTAAAAATGGATCCTTCTTACTCCCCACTTTCTTCGTTGGAAGGAAACCTAACATTTTGCAGATGCTAGAGCTAGGTGACTTTATAACATCAAATCCTCACAATACTCCTGTCTGATAGATCCTACTATCTCCATTTTACAGAAAAGGAAAGCGAGACTTCAAAAGGTTAAGTGACTTGCCCAAAGTCACACAGCTTGTACTGAACAGAGCTAGAATTTAAACTTGAGTCTAATTCCAAAGATCATGCTCTCTTAATTAGAGCAGGTCACAGGCTTCTGTGGGTGGGGAAGGGCTTCTCATTTATTGAGCTTCAGTTCCTTTCAGAACACCGAAAATCTAACCTAATCGGCAGCAGAAAGTGAAAAATCAGAGTATAAAATACGTGATTTTCAAAACGATCACTTTGAGGAGTGGGATTTTGTTGTTTGTTTCTCTGTAATCAGATGGCCTCATCGTTGGCTTGTTTTGTGATTCCCTCCTTTTCCTTGAAGTGGTTATGGTGGTGTCCTCCACTTCTTTTCTGACGATGCCCCTTCAGGAACTGTGAAAGGAGCCTCGCCCACACCATGCAGAGCTCTCACTGCCCTCATTGTCGCGCCGGGTTGAATGTCTTAACATCACACTCATGACAACCCTGGCATTACGATTAGCCACACTCCCTTTTGAGCACAATCCTACTGGAATTCAAACTCCCCTCACCTGGTGGTGCGTGATGCCACTGGTGTGGAACAAAGCTCTTACACATCACGACAAAGGTAAAATCTGACAGGAGAAAATTAATGGTTCTCACTTTCTCTGGCTCCTTCCAGTAGGTTTTTCTATAGGCGTGACATCAGATAGGGACAGCCAAAGGTTTCGAGAATACTCCTATATCACCCTGAGCCAAAAGGTTCCTCTTTTCCAAACCAGTGAGAACAGGAGTTGGGAAAAATTTAACTTTAAGAAAAAGACAAGCAGCTCTATCATTATTTTCCATCTGATAATCAATTAATCATTATTATATTTGTCAAACACAAGTTTTTCTACAATCAGGCTGAAAAGTATGTTATCAAAGTCTGAGAAGCTTTTAACCAAAATGGAATTTTATTTTTCCCATTCCATCTCTCATCTCTCTAAGGTTCTGCATATTCACATGGTTTTTTGTGTGTTTTGTTTAACAAAGATATTTGTTCAGATCCTTCAACCAAATTGTCCATTTTTCCAAGGTTTGAAATCAAAGAGAGCATGATCTTTGGAATCAGACCTAAGTTTAAATTCTAACTCTGTTCATTACAAGCTATGTGACTTTGGGCAAGTTACTGAAACCCCCTTTCTTTCCAAATTCATCTTTCTTTCATTCCTTCTACAAAAATTTTAACGAGCATCTACTATGGTGCAGGCGCAATATTAGCCCCTCAAAATATAAAGATTTATTTTGCCTTAGGAAGTTCTCTAGGAGTAACTGGAATTAATGAGATTATTTCTCCCTCAATAGCAGATATTCTGATAGGCACATTTCATGCCTCAAATTTCACTTTCCGAGCATTGGGCAAGCAGTTGTACATCATGTAAATATTTGGTTCAATTTACTTTTTTGGTTGATGTTGGCATTTGTGTATCTTTCAATCTGTTTATGCGTATGCCACTCATATTAAGCTTTTAGAGGCTGAAGGATCTGTTTATATTTAAATGTGCACAAACCAGCAAGCATTAATACCAACCCAGATGGATGTTTATTGAGTTAGTTCAATAGTTATAATAGTCCCTTAATTTCTTAATATATAAATGACTGTATTTTAGTGCACTACCAGCCAAACATTCTCCTCAACACCAACCACATTATCATGATAAGCTTAAAACAGGCATCGCCTGGGGACCAAAATTATGCTGCTGATAGCTACACCTTTTTGATGTGGACAGTAGATTTATTCATATGTTCATCCACATAGCTTTCACACTGGTCCCCAGCCAAGCTGTAACAAAATGAGGAGGTCCTTGCCAGTTCCTGTCTGGCAGATCCATGTGACTTGAAGGAATCTTTGGCCCAGATCAACGGATGCCAGAATCACCTAAAGAATTGAGAACATACAATCTCCTGGGCTTCCAAATATTGATTAACTATATTTGTTGATAAAATACATTTAATTGTCCTGAGCATATTTAAAAATTGTCCCAATGTGGTAATTTTCCTTATTGGCATGTAAAATTTTGCATGCATAGTTTTCTTTATTGGCATGTATAGTTGTTCATAATACAAATCATGTATACCTTATGACATTGGGGTGATATGAACCTTTTTGAGGTCCCAGGGATCCCTAAAAAATAAACTATTTTATTAATATTCAAGCCAACACAATCACCATTTTCAGAGACCTGAGGTATCTATGCCTTTCATTGTTGAGTTCTTTCTTTTTGGGGGCTGGGGGGGAAAGAAAAGTTGTGGTTGGTCAAACACCAGATAATCCAAATAGGAAAATTATCATATATAGTATGGCTGATAAAACAATACTGCAACTCTGTCAAGTCTGTGTTTTTAATTGAGTAGTTATCCTTCCAAGAAAAAAATACATAAATCAGAAAGAGATCATTACTTCAGGTTAAAAAAAAATGATGACAATTTATCTCCTGACCAAATGATGACTCTTACTGGTTCCGTTTGGAGTGTATTTTTCCTACCAACTCTCTGTGGATGAGGACTGGTATTAGCCTGTTATTCGCGTAATATCCATAACAACACTGATATAGGGACCATCCTTCAGAGGCGGCACCATCTTTCAATCTAGTAGCTCAGTCCCCCTGGGTGGTTGCCTTGGTGGCACAAAGAGTTGCTGTAACCCCTGTGCTCCAAGGTTCCTAACACAATCGGCCAAGATTTTGAGTAATAACATTGAGTACCTCACAGGGAAGGTAGTGCTTTATGGTGAGGTTATCAAAATCAAACATTCCCAAGCCCTGCAGTTCCTCTGAGATAAAAATGCTTTCTCCATTTCAGACTGTCATGAGATGAACATGGAGAGGGGGAAAGCCTGAAGAAATCAACTGGTGAATGTAACATGGATTATCTACATCTTCCCTTGTAGGAAATCATCAGGATGTATAGATAAAAGAATGAAATGAAATGTCATCAAAATAGCTGTGGGTGTCTTTTTACACTCATTTTATCACTGCCATTAACTGCATACCTGTTTTAAACAAGCATTTTTAATAGTTACTTCTAACTTTTGTGGATTTGCTTCAAAGTCATTCGTCACCAAAAGTTATATATATCAAAAACCTCTCATATAAAGTTGACAAGAACGAGATAAATTGGAAAAAATATTTGCAATATATGTAACAAAGTGCTGATATTCATGATATGATAGCTAACATTTATGAGTGCTCCTAGGTAAGGGCACTGTTCTCGGTGGTTTACAGGTACTATTTCATAACACCCCCCAGGGTGGTTCTATTGTAATTGTCATTTAAGGGAAAGGTGGTTAAGTAACTTGCCAGCAGTCACAGTTAACAAGTGTCAGAACACGAAGAAGAGCAGTGCATGAATAGTCCCAGTACATGAACCCAGGAAATTTGAATCCAGAGTCTGTCGTCTGGCCATTTCCATACCCTAAATCAGTTTTACGAATCAATAGGGAAAAGAAGACCTCACTTCAGGAGAAAAAAAGGACAAGCATATGAACTGTTGATTCCAGAAAAAAGGAATGGTCCAAAAAAAGAGAAAGAAAAATCCCACCAAAAATGGCGGCATGAAAATTTCCATCATACGCACATTGCTGTGCTGCGAGTGGGTTACAGGTTTGCCCAGACACTGCGCTGCCTGGAACCTTTGGTTGATTGCTTCTAATAGCAAGCATCCTCATCCACTTTCCTCAGCATGCCACAGAGATATATTCTAGGTGTTCTATGACACGAAAAAGTTGGGAAGATCTGATTAACGTCTTTGATTTTCAACTTCCTCTTGTATAAATGCAGATAATATTAGGAACTACCTCACAGCATTGTTGTGAAATGTAATGAACTAATGCCTGTAGGGCACGTAGCAACGTGCTGGGCACATCGTAACTACTCAAAAGTAACATTATCTACTTTAGGCTGAATGGTGTATGCTGCCCGGTAGCCCATTAGCAGCTGTGAAAAACACTTTATTCTCCTTTTCCCATCTGCCAAATACAGCCAATATATGCTAACCCACTATTCACTGGAGGATTTTTAATAAAATTTGTGCAAGGCAGGCATTATAAAATATGTGAAAGAACTGGTCTAACTGCAGGCCTGTACCAGCAGAACTCTGAGTAGGACGCTTGCTCCTGTAACGTCTTCTAGGTCATGGTGAAGTCAATACTCTTTCATCTCATACTCTACAAAGTAAAAATCTATATACTACATAATAAAAGTACAAAAGCTAATTACTATATCCTGTAGCTCGTGATGCACCAAGAAGCAGATCCTATCGTAAAAGCCTTATCAAAGTATCTCCATGTTGCATACTATGCCATTTTAAGAACAGACACATTTGTATGATCTACTGGATAGCTCGCTTTCAGCCTTGATCATTGATCATTCCCCAGCTCCCTGGAAGGAAGAAGTAAAATGATGGACAGTAACAAGAGGAGAGAGAAGGAGACGGTTAAGCTATACCCAAAAGAAACAAATATGAAATGATTTGACAGCAACAATCTGTGAGTCAACAGGGAAGCTTGGTACAGTGAAGTGCAGTGAATCAAAACGATCAAATGACTTTATTAGTTTCGTTTTATTAGTCAGATCTATTACTTTTTTTTTTTCTGACCAGGGAAAAACAAAATAATTATAATCAGTCTATCAAGGCAGATCCCTGTGAAAAGCATACCCAGATTCCCCGATTCCATTCCAGCCAAGCTGTGCCCACTCCCCTCTGACCAAGAGTACTTAGCCTCCCAATTCATTCACTCTTCATAAGGAGGACGCCGGCTGCAGCAAACAAATGTTTCTCACAAAACAACTTCGCAACATCAAGAGAAAAGTATAGTGTGAGCTATTGTATTTAAAAAGCATTGGAGATGGACGCTGTTCAAAGTTGAAGGGAAAAAAATCTTAATTTATCTTCAAGCCCCAGACTGTAAATACACGGCCAGTGCTCACAGCAGAAGCCTTCCTCACACGACTGCCCTCTTTCGCGAGCCCATGAACCTCACCTGGAGTAATCACATTCTCTGTGGGAGACAGGGGATTCAGTTACCAAGATAGCTAATTCCTGGGCCTCCCCTAAGCAAAGACGAGCAGTCAATATAAGCCATTGCAAATTATAGATGGGCACTCTGTGATGCAGACTGTTGTAGACAGGGCTGAGAAAATTACCAAATGAAAGAAATATTATTATTTTAAGAAACCTAACATTTTAATACAATGTGAAATATGAGGAGGGAATAATAAATGGAGTACATAAAAAGAGCTAATAATAAAAAAGAGCTTGGTGAGAAATCCCGCTGTCATATTTGCATTTACCCTGAAACTAATGCCATGTACATTTCTGAATGCAAATAATTCACGAGAGGAAGCAAAAGGAGGATGTTAATAATCATTTTTCCCTTAATGAGAAGCTTTTCTTTGACTGAAAGATGCTTTAAGATGGACTAAGTGAGGCTTAACAAGAGTTCCTTTTTCGGGGAATGCATAAATGAAGGCAGTTGAGTTTCATTCTGGGATTTCAAGGCAGCAGCATTAACATTACCATCACAAATATTATTTCTACATTTTTAAATAATAAAAATTCACCTCTCAATTTAAAATTCGCCTTGTACTGACTTCAGCTCCAAGTGATATTTCTTATGAGATTTCCAGGTATTAAAAGTACCTTCCAGTATTACTTTTAGCCTTGCGACACTTCTTCTACAGTTAACAATAATAACTAATTTTAACTGATTGCTTGTTGCCGGCCAGGTACTGTAGTATGAGTTTGACAAGGGTCACCCTCACCTGAGAGCTGGTGAAACTCCCGGAGACAGGGGTGAAATTTACCCAAGGACACCAGTGAGTAAGCAGAATTTATTGAAACTCAGGAGACCAAACTGCCCTTTCCACCTTGGTGGCTACCATCCCTTTTGATATTATGAACAGACTCCAGCAGCATCAGCAACAGCCTGTGAAGACGAACACGCAGTGACACCTGCACACAATGCAGAGCCTAGAGGTGCTCTTCTCTTCAAACTGAGCTTACAGTCTCTTCCGTCTTCTCTCTCTTTCTTCCTTCCTTCAGTCAGCTGCTAAGTAAGGGAGAAAAATGCCTCAAGACAGAAGTTTTAGAAAACCAGCCCCAGTTATACTTTTGTGGCTCTCTATGCACCTCACTCAGTGTGATTCATCCCAGGATTGGATGGCCTGATTATCAATGGCATTTCAATGGCAGGAATTTATGTTATTGAAATGCTTTCATTTCAACAGCAAGCTATTTCAACATCATGTTGTCCTGCTGGCCGTTTTGCTACCGAGTCAGTGTGGTATAGTGGTTGATAATATGGGTTTTGCAGTCAACTTATGTTGGGAGACAATTCTCCATGTGTCTTTCATATTTCTGCATGTCTTTCAAGCAGTGGCATTGACTGACTTTATTCCGAACTATTTTTTCCAGCAGGATTAAATAGCAAAGAGCCTTGGAAGACTGCAATAGTGTTTCCCTCCAGAGCAAAAGGCAGCCATACTTGCTGCCCATTATAACAGATTTATTTCCTCCGCTCAGAGTTCCTTTCCTATAACACAGCTCACCGCATGTGCAGGTGAGACCTGGCCCTCTTCTCAGCATTCTGTAGGAACTGAGGCTAAGGAAAATGCTGATACTATGGCTACTATTACTAATATGAGTAAAAATATCCTTCGTCTCTGACCCGAGAGTCCCAAGTCCTCTGCCAGCATCCATAAAACTATACCAGGCTAATATGTTAGCTTGCAAGGAAGTTAAAGTTTCAGAGACTTCATAGTTTTGACAAGGCCCATATTGGAATTCTGGGTCTTCTGTTTAATAATTATGTGATGTAAGAAATTTACTTAAAACTCTCTAAGCCTCAGTTTACTCAGCTGTTAGTGGGGCCAGCCTTAAGAATTTAAGTGCTATATGACATATATTGTTATATAACATGTAATACATGCATTAGCACAATGCCAGGCACAAAGTATGTGCTCAGTAAATTTACCTACTATGGCTCTTTTATGATGAAGGAATTACTTGGAATGAGAAATCAAATTCCAGCCCCCTTTCTGTATGGCCTCAAAAGGCACTCAACTCATCCAGTACTGGATTTTATGCTCTGTAAAAAGAGACAGGTAAATGAGGTAATCTCTAAGGTTCTTCTTAGTTTTAAATTCTGAAACTTGGTTCCAGCTTCTCCCAGCACCTTCCCTGTCTCCCCTTAAAAGCAGTTTTCCTCATCAAGGTTTTCCAGGCGTAACATCCTCATCAAGTTTTTCCAGACGTAACAGATCAAGCACACTGCCTGATTGGAGCTAGAACTGATCCCCAGCTCTGACCCACAAGAGGCAAGTCCGTCTGCTACAGAAGCGAGAGTTGCTTTGCTAAGACCAGCTGAAGACGAAGCTAGTACAGGCATTGCTGATACACCAAAAGAGTCTTACTAATTGTACCCTTTTATCTCTAACCCACACCCAGCTGGCTTTCCTAATGCAACTAAAACAACAGCAGAAACAATGAAAATGTAGAGGAGGGTTTGGCTATCAGAAATAATGAAGTAGAATCAATAATTGGACTCGTTGCCTAATTCGATACAGTATGTGAGCAAGATGATGAGACGATCTAGCTTTGAAATCCAGCTCCGCACACAGCAGACTGTGGGCCCAGATTAATTCCTTGACTCTCCCTAGGTCTCGGTTCCCTCACTGGTACTATTAGAAAACTGGATTAGATGATTCCTGAGGTCCCGTCTGACTTTATAATTCTATGATTAATGTCACTAACACTTCTCACCTCCCTAAATAATTTACCTGCATAAATGACTGAATTTATCTTAACTGCAAGCAAAGATATCAAATTAAATGACAAGAAGTTTTAAATTGTAAATAGCCAGGAGGGTGCTAGTAGAGAACTACAACTGTCACCTTGTTCTAGAATCTACCTTAGTCCCAACGTATAGTCCAGCCAAAGACGTCAGGTCTGGGAGATAATGGACAAGCCTATGTGCATCTGAGTGTTCCATGCTACTCGTCCTTGTTGAGTAGTTTTTCCAATAGCGATGATGTCCTTGCTCATTTCCTCTCATAGACGCCTACACTGTTCTTCCTGAACCCAAGACATGCTCGTGAGACAATTGGCAGGGTGAGGACAAGCGCATGGAATGGTATCAAGGAAAAAAAGTAGACCAGTCAATGATTAAGCCCCAACAATGATCTCATTAACAACAATCTCTAACCAACCAATGTCAGGAAAATACACAATGTTGTAATAATTGCAATAGAAAAGCATACCAGATTTCTTCCCACACCATGTCATTGACATTTTTATTTTAACACTTAGCAAGATACATACTTTTTAATGTCTCTGCAATGACTACACTGATTTCTTCTGGACTATATCATTTCTATCTTTGCATCTACCCCTGTTATTTGATGTAGAATGCTTTGGAGTTTAGCATACCTGGTTTTAAATTCTGGCTTTGCCATTTGCTAACTGTGTGACTTTGGGCAAGTTACTTAACCTCTCAGAGTCTTAGGTACTTCATCTGTGCAATTAACATAACAATATCTACCTCACACGGGGGTTGTTAGAATTCAATGAGACAACTTCAAAGTGTCAAGTACATTGTCCAACATATAATGAGATTGAATATATTGTAGTTTTTAGTATAGCAGATCATCAATAAGTATTTATTGAATAATAGTTATGAATTCTTGATTGTTTACTGTACACCAGGCCCTAAGTTATTATTCCACACAAAACTATATAATATAGGTACCATTATAGGCCTCATTTTGAAAGATGAAGGACTTGAGAACAGAAATGTGAAGTGAGATGCTGCCATAGGTCCAACAGTCAGTAAATTGCAGAGCCAGAATTTAAACTCAGGTGTTCTTACTCTGGAGCCAAGCTGCTAATTACACATAGTATTACCTCCAAATGAATGAAGGATTTGTTGTCAAATAGAGCTAGAGAGTCAGAAGAGACTAAGAGATGATTTATTATGTCCTTTAATCTTAAAACAAGTCTCCATATCTTCATCTAGAACTAGATGTAGAGCCACATTTATTAAATTTCTATTTCCAGTTTTCAAAATCCGCAAGAGTATTTGGAAAACACATTCTGAGTAATCTAGTCCACTAATTAGCATATAAATATTTCTGCATATTTGTGACCTCCAATGTCCATAGATAGGAAGAATAATTAGAAAGTTCATTAAACCTCCTTTGGTTTATATTTCAATTTCACAGAAACATAGTTAAATATCATGCAAATAAGTTTTTCTCTGTAAAAGTATTATTTGCAGTGGTCTCTGGTAGAAAAGAATGAAATGTAAAATTCTAACTTACAGATGGAACTTAAATATAGCTTTCTTATGAATAACCATCATTAAGCATACTGAAGAAAATCTTTTCAGTAAAAAAGATATCATGTTTTTAGCAGAGTTGTTTGAAGAATTCATTTGCAAACAATTCTTTATAGTAAATCTTTGGCCTTCTTCCTATATTTTAAAGCTTTTCCTTTTGTTTTTCTTTGAAGACAGAGGAAAATGGGTTATAAATCTCCATATTGTAACAAATACATTCTAATATAATTATTCAACCACTAGAAAAGTCTTTTCATGCTTTAAGTTAAACAATAAAACTACAATTCAAGATTCAATGTCATTCATCATTCCAACACAGCAAAAAAAACGTGAGTTTACTGTTTTAAACAGAAGAGAAATCGAAACAAGGAGGAGAAAAGCATTTGACCAAGATCTGAGAAGAAATAAGCACAATAAGATTGGCCTGGCTACTTAAGTGTCTCATCTAAGTCTGCAGAAGAAACAAATTTAAAAAATGTAGAATGATTCAAATAAAATAGAAGTTTCTTTCTCACTGGCATAACAAGCAGAGACAGATGTTCCTAGTTGTCAGGTGGCCCTCCACATGGTGACTCAGAGACCCAGTCTCCTTCGAACTCATGGCTCAGCCATCTCCTAGTACCTCATCACGGTCAGCTTGCAGCAGGCAGAAAGGGAAACAGAGTGGAGGTGGGTATACCCTTTTCTTAAAAGGCCCAGAAATGGCACATAAAACGTCTGCCACATTCACATTCTATTGGCTGGAACTCAAACACATTGCTATACATTGGTACAAAGGAGGTTGGGAAACAGAGGTTGGCACAGGAAAAATAAGAAATAAGTATTTGGTGAATAGCTAAGTCTTTCCCACACTTTGTACGTCCTATTCCATGTCACTCCAGAGTTGAAAGAATTCAGATGCAGAGAATTTCTAAGGAGTCTTCCATTAGATGTTTCTAAACATACTCCATATTCTAGAATATTCCAATCAATAATTTAGTTATTGTATAATAATACAATATAGGATAACTGGGATCAAAATGCATTTTCTCTTTGTTCCATACAAATAAAGAGCCTTTTTATTTTGGACAATTTATGCCAGAGTTCTCTTTTATTTTACCAGAGTAACAATCTTTAAGAATCAGGAAATTAGAGATGTTATTTAAAAGTTATCTGATCCATTGTCCTATACTCAGGAAGGTCAACACCTACACCATTCTATTTTAATGAAAACACTTTTTCAAAGACCTGCAAAGGAGATTCCAGCAAGTCCTTGTATGCCCAACAAACCTCACTGTCAGGAAATTCTTTCTTGTTGCTAATTTAAATTTGTTATCCTATAGCTTAAACTCAGTTCCTTTTGGATTTTTCTTAGACATAGAAAACAGATGTTCTTTTATCCTTAGTATATTACACATTCCCACATTTCTACGTTTAGCCTTGTCCTTAGCAAACTGAATAATCCCAGAAACTTTTCCCCACAGGTCTCAAGCCCAAACCTTTTAATTGTATTTACAACTCTTCTTAGAAATCCATCCAACCTTCCCATGTTGCTTTTAAGTTGTCATGGTTTAGAATGAGATCCTCGTAATTTAGCCAATTTTTGTAAGTACCTGCTCTATGAGAGTACAATATACATAGAGCAGAGAGAAAATGAATCTAATTCCCAAGAAAATGATATTCTATCAACAATAAAATAAAATCTCATCACTGTAGTTTGTCTTTTTCTTGCCAGTTGCTGCTTTCACATTTGTCGTTCCCTTAGGCAGAAGTCTTGGCTCACAATCCAAGTTTCCAGTTACAGAACTGGCAAAGCCACAACCCCCTTCTCAACACATCCTTATCCCAGAAAAGTCAACGCTTTTCCCTATAAATGTTGGGATTCTTTCACAAGTTCACAACCAAGACGCTTAAATATTTCACATTCAAATAGCCCCTTACAGTTTGTAAAATGCTCTAACATGTCCATGTGTGTTCTCAATGACTCTCCACAACAACCCTGTGGGGTAAATTACACATCTTCATCCTAAACACAAGGAACTCGGAACTAGAGGTTAGGTGGTTTGCCTCACATCACGCAGGAGTAG
This sequence comes from Diceros bicornis minor, assembly GCF_020826845.1. Lineage (NCBI taxonomy): Eukaryota > Metazoa > Chordata > Mammalia > Perissodactyla > Rhinocerotidae > Diceros > Diceros bicornis. The sequence goes on along the minus strand of NC_080743.1, from coordinate 18,879,536 downwards.
GCGGCAGCTGTGGATTACTAACTCAGATCACCTAATTCCAAATCTAATGCTTTTGCAGAATACCATACAGGGGAACGATGTCTGTCTTTGTTTTTAGATATACTGCCTAAGAATCCTAACAGAAATAAATAATGTAATTCTTGAAAATAAAAGGATGTCATGCAAGTTATAACAATAAAAATAACTGATTTGAAAAGTATCTCATATTATTGAAGGAGGGTGTTGAAATATAACTTCAGTGTCTTTAGAGTGATTTTCATACAATGATTTCATAAAATTTTGGCCTTGACCATGGTTCATTCAATGAGTATGACTGTGTGTATTCTGTGTGTATTGTCGGCAGAGGCCACAGTGTGTTTGGCGACTAGTAGATGCTCCATAAATGTGCATCTGAGCAAAGCACCATTATTCACTATTGTTCTGCAGTTTTTGTGGAGTTTAGCTGAGCTCTCCAAAACTCGGTCACACTGCTCACTTGTTCATGAGAAGAAAATACCACTTGTGCAAATATCTATCAGCCTTAATAAAGACAACAAACTTTTCTAACTGTATGAAGCTTTTTTTTTAATTAAGACATTTAAGAGTTTTTTTAATCTTTTCAGAAGAATCTGTTAAGGAGAAATTAAAACGCCATTTATGGGACTTTGAAAACAATATTTAAGTTAAACTTCTAGGGCAAACAAATTAATTTCATATATATATATCTGGCTTATTTTTTATAGAAAATTGATTTTATTAATTTGGAACTTTTCAGGTATTTTTTTCCAACCCTCTGATATTTCCTAGTAATACCATTATTATCCATTAATCTCCTATCCAAGTGAGAGTAATGGTAATTAAAGTAGACCAAATCTCACTTATCCCATGTTTGTATAAGTTTTATTGGCTGCTTATTTGAGCCAGGAGGCACCCATGGTTTTCAAAGACTCTCTCCTTATTATCCCATTTGATTTAATAAAATTCTTCTTTTTGGAAAGTTTCTGATATCAAGTAACTATTATCAATACTTATTTCCTTTTTATCACTATGTTAAAAGATTTACAAGTATGGAATTTCCTCTCCAGGGCTATATTGGACTTTAAATCTTCAAGAACTAATAGACTTTAATTTTCTCCAGTGTACTCTGGGCAATGCATATTTTAATTATGTTTATATGATTTATCTTGGTATTCTGGCTCAGAAATAAGTCTAGAAATAGATATTGTATATGTGGAATTCCTTTTTTAATCCTATCGTATGGCAAATTTATTAGCCTACAAGAGAGACATGTAATTTTGTGATATAATTTCACATTCTTATTCTGAATTGTTTTGTATGTTTAGCTTTTGTCTTAATTAGAAGTAAGTTGGGGCCGGCCCCGTGGCTTAGCGGTTAAGTGCGTGCGCTCCGCTGCTGGCGGCCCGGGTTCGGATCCCGGGCACGCACCGACGCACCGCTTCTCCTGCCATGCTGAGGCCGCGTCCCACATACAGCAACTAGAAGGATGTACAGCTATGACATACAACTATCTACTGGGGCTTTGGGGGGAAAAATAAATAAATAAAATCTTTAAAAAAAAAAAAGAAGTAAGTTGGAAGTAATTCTATGAGAAGATGCATATAAATTTAGAAATTTTTTTATTACTTCACACAAAGAAGAAACTTACAAACCATACTTTTGCCAATAGGCTGTTATCACATTACTGCTTCAACTGTCACTTCGTATTTAATTAAAATACTATCATTTTAACAATAGCTTAAAAATTTTAAATATATGTTTATGTGTTTCAAATGTCAATGTTATTTACTTTGTGCTGAAAAATATGTTTTGTGCTAAAAATGTGTGTTTTAAACCAAGTTTAAAACTTGAATGCAATATGTTATACTAGCAGTTGAAGAATGGGATAAATCACTACAGGTTTTTCAACCAGAAAAAGAAAGTACTTGGAGTTTCACAAGGTGTTCATTTCAGGCCCTAATATCCTTAACTGGACTTTTCAGGACAGATCAGTATTTGCAACCAAAAGTCTGTCGTTGGGTGAGGAGCCTGGCTTTGATGGAAATAACCGGGGCAACAAGAATATCTAGCTGAGTGTTTAACGTACACATACAATGCTTACTCCGTGGAAATCACCTTCCTACTTCATTTCAGTTGCTCTTGCCATTTAATTTTGTGTTACTCACCCCTTGAAAGTTAGAGAAGATAACACAGAAGAATGATGCTGAAACCAAACTTCTGCAACCAGGGAGTTATAGATCACAAAGATATGGTGCCAAGTGCCAATTATGCTCTATTGGCTTACAGTACTGCCACACTAAGCTTATATAAAGAGCGGTTAGGGATATTCACTGGCGCCTAGGCATTTCTATCTAGTAGAAGTATGGCTATCTGAAAACTAAGTCAATCTGTGCCATATTCACTAATTAAGCAACATCCTTTCGAGTTCTGCTTTTTTATAATTGACTTTTATGGAAGCTATAATTTCTGAGCCAAAATCATGGTATAAAACAGTTACAGATGCTGTTACAGTTGCTTCTCTGTAAATCAGTGTTTAGCATGACTGCTGTTGAAGGGAGAAAAATGCTGGGAGAAATGCCTATAAATTAATATATCTATTCAAAGAACTTTTTTTATCTTTTCATTTCTATCTCAATCAGAAACTGGAGAAAGACGGAGATGGAAATACAAGAAGCTGGAAGAGAAATACCAGTGTATTGGCCCCTTCTTTCCAGAGAGAAAAACAGCACGGGCTTATCCACCGAAATTTATAGCATGAACGTGAATAAATAACTATTAATGATAGACAGGGAAACACCACAGGTGATGTGGCAATTGTAATTAACTTTACTGTCATATAAGTGACAGATAATAGAGACCCTTCACCATCTTGGAGATTTATAGGACAAAATGCCTGCATATAATTTAGTAAATACATATGTTTATAGAGGAGACTTACCATGTGTTAATTAGGAGGTATTTGCAAGGATTGATTGCAGCAGGGGAAAAAAGATGCATCCAGAGTAGGTAAACAGAGTAAAAAGAGAAAAGGTCAAGAATGGGAATTTGGCTAATTAAAGAAGGCAAGCACGTGGGTGGAAGACATAAGAAGAAGTGAGAAAGTATTTCTCACAGAAGATATCCAGGTATGTCATCTGTAAAGCATACACCTTAGCTAGTAAGCAGGTTAAATACATATTCCTTCACCAGTTTTTGTTTTAGATTCATAACTTTCTGATTCTGGTCAAGTAATGAATGACTCCACGTGCTATGTTAGGACTCTAAGACCAATAGTCTAGCCAAGCTCAAAATTTCCTAAGGCGAATGCCAGCTTGTTAGAAGGCGGTATGCAGGGTTTGGATAATGGTTTTATCACCTTATAGAATTACTGATGTTCCTGGGATTTGAGGCTTGATTCCTAGATGAAAATTTATTCTGGATTCACAGGCTAATGAATTGACAAAGAAGCAGAGAAACTCCATATAAAAATGAGAGTTTGGCTTCTTGACAAAAAAGGAAGGCAGGGAGAGAGAACATCAGTATCAAATCTTCAATCCTGAAACATAAATTACTGATTTGGATCTTTTCTCCTTTTTTTGCCTTTCTTCTTCTTTTGAAGAAAAGCTGAAAACTCAAAGCACAAAGGTTTCACCAGCCCAGCAAGCAGATTCATGGCCTAAGTAAGTCCCTGAAAATGTTCCAGGTTCCCATTCTTCTTTAACACTGGAAGAGGCCAGACTGGGAGCAGTCATTGCGTGGAAGTCTCAGATCTTTGCCGCATTACTTACATTGTGTGGGAAAAGAGCTTTGGCCAGATAAAGGATTCTCGTTAATTTATAATGGTGATAATTTTTTTCCATTCAACATGCAAGATGTACACAGATGGGCACTGTGTTTCTTGATTTCCGCTCTACAAGACACGGAGTGCAATGCTTTGCACTGGCTTCCTGGTGGGAGAGGTAGAAAGGAGATTTTTCATGGTCCTTATAGAAGCTGAAGGATAATGACTCAAGAAGAGTCACTTACAGAGTTTAGGGAACTTTGGTGGATGCTTCATTGTTCTATTCACAGCAGGCCAGAGGGCAAAAGTTTATCAGAAGGGGAGAAAAAAACGTGAATAGGAATTCAAATATGCTTAAATAAAATTTTTTCTTGGGCTTTAATTCTACTCTTTGATTTGTATTCTTCTAAAAAAAATTAAATGATGTTTTAAATACAGCAGTTCTTTTGTATCCTTCATTTAATCACAAACCTTTGACTTTGGGCATTGTTAATAACATTAAATATTAGGCTTACATTGTTAGTTTAATAGTAAGTGGAAATGATGGCTTTGTAATTGTATGATTTTTCTCACTCAAGCCTTTTCTTTTAATAAGTCAGTTTAAAAATTCAAGATACAGTCTAATATTAGGGTACTCACCAAAGGACCTACTCATCCAAGAAAGAGGCATAGCCAGTGCAAATAATTTAAAATTTAGAAATTAATGAGTTCTACTAACTGAGTTTATCCTTGAAAATTACTGAAATGCCATTTAAAATGTCTGTTAATTAGCATACAGTATCTTAGTTTCCTAAATATTGCAAGCCAGTTTTTAAATAACATTTGAAAATAAACCCAATAGAATTAATAGTCACTAACCCTCTATAGAAACTTCAACTCTTAATCAAATAAAATTTAAACTAGGTTGTTTATAACATAAAATTAACTGTGTTGAATTGTTACATTTAACTTAGCAGTATATTATTAGTAAGGGTTATTTAATATCTATATTGTTTTTTAGACTTCTTTTGACTTGGAGAATTTCTAACTCTTTTTTTCCCTAATAAACTGGAGTCTACATGTTTCCTCTTGTACATCTGTGGGCACACAGGCAGCTGGCCCAAAGTCATGGATCCTTTCTAGTCTGAGTTTCTCTCTATTCAAATCAGTTTCATGAGAAACGGTTCAAAGTTAAGAAATGGTCAAGTAATAGCTTATAAAAAGAATGTTTAGAGATATTCAGTGGTGCGTGTGCAATATTGTAGAAACATTGGTATCAGAAAACAAAGTCAAGCTGAGCAACTTTATATCTATAAAGCTTTTCTCTTAGTAAAAGGAAGAGATGTCTGTACTTATGTTCATTTATATTGACCAATCAATATGTCAGATAAAGTAGGCAGCACCATTTCTGTAACAGAGGTTATTAGTTATCTATCATTGTCCACTCTCTCCTTTTTTGACAATAACACTGAGTTAAGCTTGGCAAACATTCTCTTACCTATAGCCATCATTCTCCACTGCTAGTACAGCCGTGTGCCTAGATTCTAGATAACAGGATGAGAGCAGAGGTGAGTGCCAATTTGGGGCCTTCTCCCTGACACTGTGTATGTGCTCCAGGCCCTTGTTGCCTCTGGTGGGGAAGTGACAACCATTGGAGCATCCACTGAGAGCCTAGAGAAGACAGTGTGCTAGGATGGCGGCATCTCACCAGCTTTAGATCACAGAGCTCTGGACTGTTGTAAGAGAAACAGGTCATTCTATCATTTCAAACCAGCCCTGGTGCTCTAGTGGTTAAGATTCGGCACTCTCACCTCCATGACCCGGATGCGTTTCCTGGTCAGGGAACCACACCACCAGTCTGTCATTGTTATACCGTGGTGGCTGTGTGTTGCTGTGATGCTGAAAGCTATGCCACCAATATTTCAAATACCAGCAGCGTCACCCATGGTGGACAGGTTTCAGCGGAGCTTCCAGACTAAGACATACTAGGAAGAAGGACCTGGCGACCCACTTCCAAAAAAATTGGCCATGAAAACCCTACGAACAGCAGCAAAGCATTGTCTGATGCAGCACCGGAAGGTGAGAGGATGGGGCAAAAAGACGAGGCAGGGTTCCATTCTGCTGTACACAGGTCTCTAGGAGTCAGGATCAACTAATGACAAAAACCATTTAAATCACTATTTTGGATTTTCTTTGGTTTAGGATTTTAGGCTGTACCCAGTTTAACACAGTTCCCATTAGGGAGAAAAAAAAAATGGTGAGAGTGGTTATGAAAGATACTCAGCAAATGAAAAATTGCATATAGCCAGAACTACCAAAAAATGTTGTGACAAATTGAACCATAGCTAATATGTGTCTACTTACTCCACACAAAAATGAAAAAATGACCACAAGTTATTTGAATTCCTTTATAAAGGTTTTTAAAAATATAATTCCAGTTACCTATGGTGTTGTTTTCAACTATGAAAATTAAAGGACAGCCCGTCATATTCTATTTATCTATTCATGTCAACAGTTCCGGGTATCAGTACAAGAATTAATGGACTAGAAGAAAAAATGCAGGGTTAGAAACTTCCTCACCTTGGGGCCAGCCCTGTGGCTTAGCGGTTAAGTGCGCGCGCTCCGCTACTGGCGGCTCAGGTTCGGATCCCAGGCACGCACTGCTTGTTCAGCCATGCTGAGGCGGCGTCCCACATACAGCAACTAGAAGGATGTGCATCTATGACATACAATTATCTACTGGGGCTTTGGGGAGAAAAAGGGAAAAAAAGGAGGAGGATTGGCAATAGATTTTAGCTCAGGGCTAGTATTCCTCAGCAAAAAGAGGATTGGCATGGATATTAGCTCAGGGCTGATCTTCCTCACAAAAAAAAAAGAAACTTCCTCACCTCTATTATAGCTGCCCTCACACCAATTCCAAGAGTGAAACACACCATGCCTTAACTTATAATGTTTTAGACTAAGTTCAGTAGGTTTTCATGATGTATGTGAAAGTTTTTGAAAAATAAAAAGAATACAGTATACTAACAAAATATAAAGGGTTATTATTATTATCATTATTATTATCCAAAGTTTGTTTCTTTTTCAAATTGTGGCAGCTGCTAACCTAAAGCTTGAGAACTGAGATTGGGAGGGGAAAAGAGGTATATAAAAAAAGAGAGAAGAGAAAGTTTCTGAGATTAGTAGAATAATTATACCTCCTAAAAGTCTGAATTTAGAATTTAGATTTTAAATGCTTTACCCTCAAAAGAATTCGTAGTTATACACACATCTGAATCATTGGGGCATATAAATGAAAGCAAGTGAGAATAAAAACTCTGAAACAAAAATTATTTGATTTGACATTAAGTAACGTATATATTTTATCAAAACTGGTCCTTTTTTTAATAGAGAGATTTGGTTTAAACAATTGTATAGCTTATAACTCTACAATTGTGATTGATAATTTTCTAAATACAATTTACAGTTAAACAGAAAACTAAAATATGCATGTGGTCATTTACCTCAATTCTTTCAAAATCAAAAGCAAGTTTAAATACACAGTATCTCTTTTTATTTGTTTTATTTAGAGCAGATGTTAGCAAATTTTTTCTATAAAGGGACAGATAGTCAAAATTTTAGGCTTTGTGGACCATACAAATTCTTCGTTGCCACTACGTAACTCTGCCATTTAGGGTAAAACCAGCCGTAGGTGGTATGGAAATGAATGAACATGTCTGTGTTCCAATTATGGACACTGAAATTTTAATTTCCTACAATTTTCACATATCATGAAATATTACTCCTCTTTTCATTTTTTGAAACATTTAAAAACATAATAAAACCAACTTTTAACTTACAGGCCTTATAAAGACAGGCAACAGGCCAAATTTTGCCTACAGGCCATAGTTTGCCAACCCTGGATTTAAAATGATCACAAAATCAAATCAATATTTACAGATACATTCACCCGTGTAAGATTAATTTTAAATTTCTACCTCATTTAGGTCAATTAGAAGGGTTACAAGAGGTAACTGGAATTCATTCATCAACAAATATTAGTGAGATCCTACTGGATACCAAGCACACTATAAAAATAGAGAAAGTCTCTGCCTCATGGAAATTATAGCCCAGTTTGTGAAACAGACATTAATAAATAACTCATGCAAATAAATTGATAATGCCCATCAACTACAATGTCTAGTTTAATTATACGTTGAAAATTTTTAATCAAAATGTTCTAATGATATGGAGAAGTTGAGCAAATTGATTAATAAAAGTTTAGATTAGTAGTGCAAAGATAGACTGAACTAGACTTAGCTGATAGAAAAATGATTACTATGTATTTTAATATCTTGACCTCATTTTAATTGACTGAGTTTTGTAATGGTCTCATATTGGATCCCATAGATACTGCAGATGACTACTAAGACACAAAGACACAACCCCTCTGAGACTTCTCAAACTAGACTAGTTTTCTCCCAATTAGAACCTGGCAAATTACTTAGCAGTCATTAAATACTTTATATGTTCAAAGCACCATTGATACAGAGATAATAATAATAGATGCTATTCGGGTGTATTTACTATATTCATTAAATACTGTAATAATTGCTTGACATATATTACCACTTTTAATTCTCACAGAGATCTATGAGTGAAATAATATTCTGTCTGTTTTAAACATGAGGTCAGAGTAAAGATGTGAATCTTGATCATTCTAATGCCCAAATACATGCTCTGTACACTATCCTGTACTGTCCTCTAGGTGCTTATCACATGTAAAGATAGAATAAATAATAAAAGATATAAAATTTAATGAGAGCATAAAGCTAATATTAATTAATAATATTAATAGTATATAACATTTGCTCAGCAATTATCCTGTGCCAATCACTTTTTAAAGAGCTTTCCACAAATTAAAAGATTTTGTATTTACTAAATCTCTATAAGGCAAATAATATTATCCCCATTTTATAGACAACAAAATTAAGAAAGATGAAAATGAAGTAATCTATCAAAAGTCAAACAGCTAATAAATAATGGAGCCATGGATTTGAACCCACCGAGTATCTTTCCAGGGCTTAAGTTTAAGTTAGGACCATTGCCCAAGCCACACAGGCTATGCTCTGCAAACTCTTGGAAACGTCATTCATTGATCACACAGACTTTGCAAAATGTGGCAAAGCCATTGGACTTTACCTATAGGTACTGGAGAGCCATTGAAGTGTTCTGTGTTTTGAAAAGAATCAATATGCGTATTGGAGTAATTATTCTGAAGGCAGGGAGAGTATAGACTCTAGGAGTTTAAGTTACCAACATCATAGTCCTATCCAAAACAAAATAAGCTAAAAATCTGAACTGTGGTAGCAGTTATATATCTGAAAGAAAGATGGGCCCAAATTTTTATTAGCTTAATTGAAATACATAAACACAATCTTCAATCACTACTCTTCATTGATCTAAGGTAACCCTTACACTTAAGGGGGGAAAAAATCACACTACTTTACTGAATAGAGTTTCCATGTGCATTTCCTTTTTTGTGAACAATTACTTCTACATAAAGAAAGATAAACTGTTAACTCGGACTGTCCACTGTGAAAAAGATGCTAGATGTGTATTTAATTTTTCCAGAGCTGCTAAGTTATGCAGCTGGCTTTCAAATATTTTCTAATTGCAGTGGTGTGGAGAAAAAGCATGCAGTTATATAACTGTTCAACATACGCTGTGTTCAAATTAAGTTTAAAATTGTTCAAAAGAATGAAAAAAAGTACTCCTTTAAAAATGAGGTCAGACATCAAAATAATCCATACTGGGATCATGTTGAAATGGCAGGAGCAACGTGCACATTATGTTAAGTTAAATAACTCTTACAATATCTAAACTATGGAGAAAAGAAGGAAGTGATAGTCCTCTCAAGAAGTAAAGAGAACTTAGAAATAGAAAATCGTGAAGGAAATTTGAATATTTCTCAAAGTGTGTTTCACAGATCACTAATCCCGTACATAGTCTACAAGGAAAAGATATAATAGTCAAGTAATTTTGGGAAATACTAATATAATATTTCCTTCTAAAAGGGTCAAAATGTGCATTAGTATATTAATCACTCTGAGAAATTCTGCAGTAAGGAAAAATTAAATTTGTTTAACTAAGTGTTTCCCTAACTATTTGACCTTTGGCTAATCCCACCCATTAAAATCCCCTTTAACAATTGTCATATGGAAATATTTAGAGAAACCTTGCATTAGAGCAAGGGTCAGCAAAATTTTTTTGTAAAGGCCCAAATAGGAATTACTTTAGGCTTGATCACATGGTCTCTGCAGCAACTACGTACTCAACTCTACCTTTGCAGCATGCAAATCACCATAACTGATACGTAAATGAAGGGCTATGGCTGTGATCCAATAAAACTTTATTTACAAAAACACAGCAAACCAAATTTAGTCAATGGGCCATAGTTTGCCAACCCCTAAAATGGAGGCATGATCATTCTCCCAGAAATAGAAGCTGAAAATTCACCATCTTTATGCATTAGGCTTCGTCTTTAAGTGTCCTTTTAGGGAGCGATGGCCATGAGGAGTTTCCTTAAACTTTACTGTGACATGAAAAGATGTATGTAGGCAGTGATGGTCTAATGTTATCAACTGTGCTGAATAAAGAAAAGACACCCCAAGTGCTAAGATGTCTACAGCCTTCAGCTCAAAACAAGTAGATGCCTACAGTTTAGTAGACCATCTGGGATAATTGTACCCATTTTAAACAGCTAAACGCTTCCAAGCAAATGCAAAGAATTAATCTGGACCTATACCTCATATACCTTAAGTTGGAATTAAGGTAAACATGTTTATTAAATATGTTAGAAAGCTGAAAAGATACTACTTGTGTTCTCAATTTTATCTTGGTTAGTAATTACACAAGTTGCAAAGTTGTATTTTCATAAAGTGATACATTATTCTAGGCAAGTGACAGAATTTAAGGGCTAAATTGAAATTGTCTCCTTACATATTCCTAGTGATATCTATCCTACCAAAGTTCCCATCAGGACAGTATTATCATCTCACGAAAATAACCTCAGGTGACTAAAGCAACAAACAGTGATGTAAAATACAATATTTTCCCCCATTACAGTCCCTTCTTTGCTCTCATTCTGTTGTTTAGAAGCTCATATAACTTATCAATTTAGCAAAAATGTTAGCAAGTATTACAGCCCTGGCTCCCAACATTAGTTTTGATCATTTAGCTCATTTTTTAAGTTCTCTAGAGGTTCAAAAGACCTTTGGCAATTCCATTAAATGATCTGTTATTTTCCTCAGTAAATGTCATTTCTCTTATCTAGTAATTAATAAAAAACAAAGACCAGTTTCCTCAGTGAATGTTGCTTGCTTTCTTTTCTTGCTGCAGTTACCATTTGCCATTTCTTATCCAAAAAAATAAATAAATAAATAAAGTTATTATTATTAATGACTAACATTTAATTAGGTTGTTTGATCTTTGGTTAAACAAGTTTGCAGATTTCCATTACCATACCTACAAAGATCAGCCCAATTGTTTTAATGAATATTGATGTCTTCATATAATGACAAAGCCCTTTATTCCCTGGCTACTGAATTACTAGACAGCGATCACAAGAAAACATGTGATACACACTAAACAGAAATCCTTGATTTTTCACAGAAATCTAATTTCTGATGAAGGATTTAAGTCAATAGTTTGTATTGTGTGATCATAATTACATCAAGACAGAATTTAATAAACATAAGATTTTCTAATTACTCAGAATTTAGGCATAAACGTTAATAGGTAAATTCATACAGAATTGATTTTTAAGATCTGATTTCCATAGCATTCAGTTTTTCAATGACTGTCCGTGTCAACAGAATCTTTGAATTGGCACACAAGGCCTTTCATCATAGAGCCAAAATGCACCATTCTGTGGCCAGCCAGTCCCCTTACCCCTCCACTCTCACCACCACTGCCACTAAGCCATTTTATGGGATGGTATGAATATACTGAATTACTGATTGCTACTTAAAGCTACCATCCTGGCTCATGCTTCTGTGACATTGCACACACTTTCCCACTTACCCAAAATGACCTAGTCCATCTCATCTACACAGTTAACAGCTACCCTTAAAGACTCTGCCCAAATGTTATTTCTTCTATTCGTTTATTTATTTAAAAGCACACTGCCCATCTCCTATGTGCCAGGTGGTATGTAGGCACTGGAGAGACAGTGGAGAACATTAAGGGAGCTTGCATCTAGGAGAAGCAACACAATAAACAAATGCACAAATAAATAAGATAATTATAAGTTGTGAACATGGCCGTGAAGGAAGCCAACGGGTGATGTAAGAGAATGAAGTGCGGGGAAGTGTAACTCGAGATAGGCCATGAGGGAAGGACTCTCTGCAGAAGCGGCATTCCAGTGGAGACCTGAAGAAGAGAAGGGACCAGGTATGTGAATTCCTGGGACTAGAAGGACCTTGGCCTGTTCAGGAATTAAAAGGAGGCCAGTGTGTCTGGAGCATAAAACCCTGAGCCAAGGTGGTAGGAGAGGTTTCGCTCCCAAACTTCTCGATCCCATCCTCCTGAAGTCAGTCCACCAGCAGTCCGTTTCCTAACAGCACATGTTATGATGCTATAATTGTCTGCCTCCAACTCAACTTTGAGCTCTTCGAGAGCCATTACCATACGTTATACGTCTTTATACCCCACCACCTATCAGGGCAAAGCATATGGTATGTAGTCAACAAATATTTGTCCACCATTAATGTCTGTACCTATATTCTGAATGCTAACCCCTTCTGATGTCTGCAAGGACTCATTTCATCCTTTCCCACATTTATCCACACCTTTACCCCCTCTGTTAACTCAATGCATATATAATCTCAAATATTTCCAATAAAAAAAATCTGCCTTCAGCCGCACCTCCCCTCCAGCCAGGATCTCTCCAGTTTACTCCATGAAAATTCCTTGAGAGAGGTATTCACTCACTGTTTCGACTTCCTCATTTCCCCCGTCCTTCCTCAGCCAACTGCAAGTTCGCTTTACTTTTTAGTTTTCTGGTTCTTCAGCACTGCCAGAGCTGGTCATTGTGGGTCTGAAGTCGGGAGTCAAACTGTGTGGATTCCAGTATTTGTCTTGTTTTATAATGTGGGGCAGATGACTTACCCTCTTGTGCCTCAGCAGTCCCATCTGTAACATGGGGATAATAACAGCATCCAACCCATAGGCTTGTTATGAGGAGGAAACGAGCTGCTACATGTAAAGTGCCTGGCAAAGTTAGTGCACTTGTTGTTTTACCCTTTACATGCATAGTGATTTACTCAGCACGCTGACCCTTCTGCGGCTCTTCTTGGTCTTGAAATTATTTCCTCCTGTGGCTTCCCTATCACCGCTGTCTCTTCGTTTCCCTTCTCTCTTTCTGGCCATTATTCTCGATTTCATGAATCCCTTTCCTCCAGTCTCTCCTAAATGTCAATGTCTACCAGAGCTCTCTCCTCTTTTGACTCTATATACTGCATTCAAACCCACCAGTTTCAATTACCATCGAAACACTAAAGAACCCCAAATCTTTATCCCTAGCCCAGATCTTTTCTCTAAGTTTTAAACCTCTATGCACCACTCCTTTTAGATTGTCCCCTTCTAGCTTTTCAGCAGGACCCTCAAACTCAACACCTCCATCTTTGAAATCAGTTTCTCTCCTCCCATGCACCTTCTTCAGGGCTGCAGGAAATGGGACAACAGTTTATCTCAGGAACCCAGTGCAGAAACATCAGATGATTCCTAGGCTCTGCTCTTCCTCCTAACCAGACTTCCCCCTTCCACCTTCCAGGCGCCCCCAGCATGTCTCATTCCTAGTCCATTTCCACTGCAGCGCCTTAGATCAGGCTCCCATCAGCTCTCATCTGTAGAAACCCTCCTCGCTGATCGCCATGCCTTCTGGCTCACAAACTTCCAATCCATCCACACATAGCAGCCAACAAGATCTTTTTAAAACGCAAATCCGATCATGCCATTGCCCTGCTTAAACCCCCTGCAATGACTCCCCAAAGCTTTCAGGATACAGTTCAAACTCCTCAGTTTAGTTCAAGGCCCTCTGCCTGAGCCAGATCAGTGCCCTTAACAGCTCCCTCCCCACCAATTCGGGAGGCTGCAAGTGCCCTATAAAAATCTGCTGCAGCTCTGTTCCGGCTGCTCAGGAAATTCCTCCAAGCTCCACATCACACCCAGGTCGCAGCTTTGAGCCTCTGCTCTCATGGAGCCCCTAGTTTCCTTCAGTCCCTGCCTCCAGCCTGGATGCTGCCGGGTTGCCTCCTTAGACATCAGATCTGCTGCTTTCAATTTCTCATTCTCGCCAAAGTATGGTCTCTTTAATCACCACTTGTGCTCTGCTGCACACATTGGCCCGTGGGCAAGGGACATTGCAGCCCCTCTTCCTGATCCAGGCTCCCCTGACACTGCCCCTCCAGCCTCAGCCAGCATCCAGTTTCTAGCTGCCTAGGAGGGGGCACTGAACTGTCTCTGTAAACTCATGGATCCCTGTGCTCCATCCACATGGAACACTGCTGGTCCCCAAATAGTTCATGCTGTTTCACACCTTTGTCCCTGCACGTGAGCTGTTCCCTTTACCCGGAATACACCCCAATCTTCTCCCGTCACTCACCCATAGCACATTGCCCAACATATGCACCCACTAGCTTACTCAGGCCAGCACTTAAAGATTCACCTCTTGGGAGCCTATGTTGACACCCCCCTTGGTCTTAATTAGAAATCTCTCTCCTGTCTTCTAAATCCCTCTATACAAATCTAACATAGTGCCTACTGTTAAAAAGCCTATTTCCTCTTCTCTCCTGTTAGATGGTCAGCCCCTTGAGGTCAGAGAAATGTCATCAATCTTTATATCTCAGTGCCCAGTACAGAGCTTAATATATTATTGTACCTAAGAAATCATTTTTCAATGAACAAATTAATTTCATCATCCTGGAATAAACTGGCTAAATGTCATTTTGAAACATTTTTTGGATGTGATAGAAATTTCATTTCACAATGATTGGTAACAGCTCCAAGTGTGTGTTAACGTTAGTACTTTTCACCTAGATGTATTCCAAAATATCTCTAAGAATCACGTGACATGCTTCTACTTTTAACTTCGACTTGTAATGTATTGACTCCTTTAGAAATGAAATCAATGCCCATCCATTTCTTTCTCTAGAGGGCCTGCATGGTGAGGCAGGGAGCCTCAGCATAGGTTGCCCATGTGCAGAGTTATGTAGTGTATTTGATATGGATAGATTCCCACCAGGGAATAAAATAAGATACCCTCATTCTTTCTCAATGTGAATTTGCAAGGCTTTTAGAAAAGAACATTTGCATTGCAACTTTCTCAGCAACTTAGCTCCTGTAGTGTTTTTAATTGTGCCATTTATACCTGACACTATTATCCCTATGACTAAACGTAATATTACTAAACACAGATAGTTATTGGATATATTATTAAAGCTGGTAAAGATGAATTGTGGAATACAGAATGCTGGTATTATTTTGCCTGATAGAGCACTTCATAGTTCTAAGCCCTAACACACACCCAGACACACACCAAAAAAGTAGCCTTTAGCTATATGTAAATAGTATGTGATATATAATGTTAATAACAGCCACCATTTATCGAATGCTCACCAGGAGTCAGGACCTGCCCTGAGAATTTTATGTCCATTTTAGCATTTAGACCTTAAAACAATCCTAAGGAACAAATAATATTATTATCCCCTTTTTTCAGTTGAGGAAACAGAGACAGAGAAAGATAAATAGCCTGAGGTCATACAGCTTGTGCGAGATAAAGCCAGCACAGAAACCCAGGCAGCCTAATTTCAGAGCTCTGCTTTTCATCTCTTTGCTGTCTTCTCTTTGTGCATATCATAGTGTAAAACAAAGATCTGCACGGCTTTACCAAGAAAAGTGTTTAAAAAAAAACCGTAAATGCTGTCCTTCCCATAAATGGAACAATATGCATGCAATTAAACTCAGTATGATTCGTGTATATGTACTTTCAATCATAACTACCAGTCTATTTCTTCTCTCCCCCTCCAAATGGTGCCTAACCTTATACCTCTACCACGTGGTAGAGACACTGGTATATAAAAAGTGCCCAAAAAGACTTAATAATCACACTCATTAATACACACCAGTGAAGAGAAAATTTGGCCAATAAATTTTAAAACCACAGATTAAGCACTGTAATAAAACTTTGCTGTCAGTATCCCATTTAACTCTCAATAATTGTATGAGGTAGAAATTATCATATTCATTTTACCAATATTGTCTGCGGTTTACAGAAGTTAAGTAACTGTCGAAGGTCATATAGCTGGTAAGTGGTAAAGCCAGGATTCAAACTCAAGTCTGTGTTACTACAAATCTTACTGCTGTGGTGGGGTTTTTTTTGTTTTGTTTTGTTTTTTGTTTTGTTTTGCTGATGAAGATTCACCCTGAGCTAACATCTGTGCCAATCTTCCTCTATTTTGTATGTGGGTCACTGTCACAGCATGGCCGCCAAAAAGTGGTGTAGGTCCATGTCCGGGAACCAAATCTGGGCCTCCGAAGTGCAGCGTGCCAAACTTAACCACTAGACCCTGGGGCCAGCCCAACTGTCGTGCTTTTAAGCACCTTTAACTGCACAATTTTCCTACTAAAAGAGACCCAAATATTGGGTTGGATTTGCCACAGTCCTGCTTAGCCTGGGAATTTTGTTTTTAATTTGTCCTTAATTTGCCCTTAATTTCTAGCTGAGTGATTATAAGACAACAACACTGCCAATTATACAGGGATTACCTATATGAGGCAAACAAATTCATGAACACTGTTTTGCTCCAAGTGTTTTTTTGCTTCCATTTTATCTCTTTTTCAGTTACTAATGGATATACTTACAAAGGATAGGATATTGAACTCTGACGTTATAATGGAAGAAGGAATTAGGGGTTAATCAAGCTTCCAGGGGACCCTTCCAGAGCCCTCACATTTCTATTTCCACATGAGCAATGCTGCATATAAAATCAGTGGAACAGGTGAGTCTAACAGAATCTTAAAGAAGCCCAAACAAAACTGATGATCCAACACATTGTTCAAAGTACAGGTTAAAAAATGAAAACATATCTTGAAAAAAATCTAAAGTATTCATTTTTGACGCTAGCGTAAAACCCAAAACACATTTAATGGACAGTAAGGAACAGTAAAATATAAGTTTCATACTTAGCGAAGCCAAGACTAGAAAAAGTAGAAAAACACTCGTCTAACAAGGCAGCTCACCCTAGAGCCCTCAGTAAATATTTATTGAATGAATGAATGAGGTTTAATTTAATTCATTTCACTAAAGGTAACTCTTTTGTGAAATATGTTATCAAAGTTATTATAAATAACTATAACTAAAATCTCACTAATACCTTAAATGTTAAATAAATGTTTAAAAAGTGACGATTCTAATCCTTTACAGTAATTTTCATCCACTTCAATTTATCTGATTAATGTCTCTCTAGCTAAGTGAATAGTAGACAGATTTGAAAATAGTTCTGTTACTTTTCAGTAACTCTAGAATTCAAATTATATTGTGCTATTCATTGGTACCAGAGTTCGTACAGAATATTCCAACATGCTAAGGCATTAAAATCAGAGATGTATTCTGTTGCTGTTTAGGATCTTATTTATTCAAGATTTTCTATCATTTTTCTAAAAATCAAGAGAAAAACATTTTTAATTCTTATTAAATCAGATTACATATCAGCTGAGATGTCATTCAAGTGTATTATTTTACCCATCTGCAATTCTCTGAAATTGGTGACAACTCAATTCTTTATCTAATGTCAATTAACCAGACTTTACAAGGTAGAGAACATGTTGTTCTGAACATGAAATGACTTTTAAGCATATCTGACCAGAATCAAGTAATAACATCAACCTGAATAATTAGGATCACTTTTCACTGTAAGAGTAAAGGATGGCTCTTTCAGAATTCTGCCATGGCATGGCCAATCTCATCAATCTATTTTTTGTCTGTGGTGCCAATTGAACATCAGACATCAAGACCTTATTAAATAGTATTTTGACCCCATTGAGCATTATTTCCTTTTAATTATTTTAAGTGCCTTTGCTACAACTTATATGATATTTTCTAAAATTATATTAAAAAATAGAATTATTTCTATTTCATGTATTCTCAAGGACAAAACCAAAACAACTATAACTTTTTAAAATAAAAATTTTATTTTACTATACTAATACTTATATGGAGTTAATTTGAATTTTTTTTACACTTAATTGACTACAGGTATTGATGCTGTAAGGGCAAAAAAAATGTCATTAGTCAAAGTGCCCTTTCTTTATATCCTTAGTGGTCTCCCATACAGATTAATATTGATACAAATTAATTTCTTAATTCTCAAATTTTTAATTAAAACAACTTGGCCTGGTTTCCAGATCTAAATGTATCTCCGTGAATCATTTTTTGGATCCCTTTGCAATATCCGTCCTAAACAGAAATCCTAGTTTATTCTGGCTCTGATTCAATCTTCCAAAATTTCTTCTCTGTTTACTGGGGTCTTTTGGAAGAGTTCCAAGCTTGTCTCCAGTCTCTGAAAGGAGAGGAACGAAATTGAAATTGCATTTTCTGTTCTTTTGACTCCCATGTTTGTGCTCAAAGACAGATCTGATTTCTCTGACAATTGTCATAAAGAAAAATTACCAAATTAATTTATTTTAGCACTCACTAAAACAGAGTTTATTCACAGCTAATATAACATTATTCCCATTCTTTTATTAAACAATAAAACCCTTTTTAAAAGATAGATTACTGTTTACCCAGGTATAGCTATAAAAAACTCTCTACAGGCTCAAGCATTTTGGAATAACCTAAAAGTTAAACTCCTTTTAGAGTTGAAGAAATTGAGGCTTGGAACAGTCAGAGACTCACCCAAGGTCGCATGGCTAATTAGGAGCCAAGTTGGCACCAGAAGCCCAGTCTAGCACCAGTTCTGGTCTCTTCTCACTCCTGTGATTGCCTGTAGGACTTCTCAGATTATTCAACTGCTGATTTGATCTTCCAAGTTTTTATGGAAGGTTGAAAAACCAACTATTTCTCTCATTCTTTCCATTACTGTGCGTTGATGTTATCCTGATCTTTCTCAAAAGAGAAATAAGAACAAACAAACATCAACAATCATTATGTGCCATAAATATGAAGAAAAGTACAAACCATATATCTTGAGAAAATATGTAGCAAATAGATGATAGTGTGATAAGCACTGTAGAAGTAGATGACAGACCCAGAGATTGATAGACAGAAAATTTGCCCACTATTACATTTTCAATACATAACACTTAACTCCTCAAAGGTTTTTGTGCACACAAGCAAAAGAACCCTCAGCTTAAGGGCATCTATGAATTTTTAGTAGTCTGGGCAAATATTTCAATTCATAAATACAACATGTCAAGTATTATCCTACAAAGATGTAAAATACTTTAAATTGCTTGAGAGAAGATGTTTCACACAAGACAAAATAAAGTTATTATAATGATTTGCTTATGTCCCGTATTCTTTCTGATTATTAGCTTATAAAGGCATACAAGCATCTGCAAAAGACTGAGAAATAAATATGTACCTGGCCTAATGCAATAGCTATGTTTCAGAAAATTCATGAATGAATCAATTTTTTGTAAATCATAATCTTATTTTAAAATGCATTGCAAGCTTTCTATTTAAGGGGACTCTACTGTAACTCTTACAAAGAATAATTCACAATAACCACCCTATTTTGTCTACAGAACTGTCAAAGAGAGAAGCTGGTTAGATATTTGAGGCAGACCCTCAGAGGCAACTAGCACTATGATGAAGCAAGCATACTAAGGGATCTGATCCTTACTTGGAAGTCCTGGGCCGGTTCTTGGTCCTGGTCACACTTCGTAATCAACTGGACAGCTTACAAAAAATAACAGGCCCCAGGCCCCATCCTAGACTCATTAAGTCAAAACCTTGAGGCATCAGTATTAATAATACTAACAGGAGCAGTTCCACTGGAGTGCAGCTACCAAAGCTTGAAAGAATGGGTTTAAGAGAAAACATGAAGAGGAGAATTAGAGACAGCAAATACAAGCAACTCTTTGAAGGAGTTTTGGTCCAAAGGGAATAAATGAAGTGGTCACTGGAAGTAGATTCACAGACAAGGAATGGTTGTCTTTCGGTTGCGTTTGTTTTTTAAGATGGGAACTACTACAACCCATCCGTATGTCTGTGCATATGATCCAATAGAAAAGTTTATATCATCAGAGAAAGAAGGGTCAGCTGCTGATATGCTGGCTTTGAACAAGCAAGAGGGAAGGGGATGCAGAGCACGAGGGGAGGAGCTGGACTTACATTGGAGCAGGACAGGCCATCCCCAGGAGCAGTGAGAGGCAGCCTATGCGGGCACAGATGCAGGAAGATGGGGAGTTCCGTGTGGAGGAAGCAGGCAAAAGTTCCCTCCGATAGCTTTTATTTCCTCAGTGAAAAAAGAAATAAGGTCGTCAAGTGAGACTGAGGTATGAGGATGGGACATTGCCGCTCTGTAGTCAGGGCAGATGTAAAATAATCATGCACTAGATGGATGAAATGCCTAGAAAAATGTCACCACGTTGATCTGTTGTACCAGAAAATCAATGCCATTCAAAAATGAAATGCATTATTTGCACTTGCTTTGATCTTAGTGAGTGCATGCTGGGTCCTGATGACCATCACTTCCTCTTACAGTAGTGTGAGACTACCTTCCTCTACTTCATTCTAGTCTTTCCAGAGATCATTAAAGCTTGCCACCATCTAGTTTGCAGAGTATTTCTTCCCTTTTTCAAAACTTGGAATGATATTTGCTTATCTCCAGTTTGCGGATTCCTAGTCTCCAGAATTCCTTAACAATAAAATCACTGAAAATTGCTCAGCAATCTCATTTTTGAGTGCTCTCAAGACCCCTCAATGTAATTCTATTGAATCAGTATATATGAACTCATGTAAAAATACTAGAAGCTCCATCTCCCCACCTGGAACATAACAGTGTGGTGAGAAATCCCTAACCTAATCTCGCTGAGTTCCAGTCTATTCTGTGAGCTTGGCCTGTTACACAACCAGGAAATTCTGTATACCCACTTTGTTTATTTCTAAACTCGAATTATCTGACAGTCTACGAGCACTTGTATTATCAAAGATTAGTTTACATGAGTGTACTCTTTTTTGTTTTATTTATTTATTTTTTTTTTGGTGAGGAAAACCACCTTAGCTAACATCCATTGCCAATCCTCCTCTTTTTGCTGAGGAAGACTGGCCCTGGGCTAACATCCGTGCCCATCTTCCTCTACTTTATATGTGGGACACCACCACAGCATGGCTTGACAAGGAGTGCTTAGGTCCGCGCCCGGGATCTGAACCCACGAACCTTGGGCTGCCAAAGCAGAGCACACAAACTTAACCACTACGCCACTGGGCCAGCCCCCTAGATAAATGTACTCTTATCAAATGAAAGATCAAAGGTGACTTCTGAACTTCTAGAAAACTATAAGCATTTCGGAGACTATGAACCACTTACGCCTAGGAGAAATAAAATCATATGTTATTCTTTTCCTCTAATCATAATGTCACATCCTTAGTTCAGGCCTCTGCTTTTCAGCTCTGGATTTACTTCATTAAACTCTCAAAAATTCCCCTCATTCTCAGTCTCTTTCTCCCTCCAATTTATCTGAATATTGCTTTCAAAGATCAACTCTCGCATAGTATTGTTTTGTCAATCTCGTGATGATGTGAAAAGCACATAGCGTTTGATCCCCCCAGACCTTGGTTCCAGTCCTGCTCTGGGTTGTGGGTTAGTTACTTCATCTCTTTGGAGTCTAATTGTCCTCATCTGTAAAGCGGGGATAATACAAGGATTACATGCAGTAATAAAAATCAGCTGTCTCTTTCAGTGCTTAGAACACACTCAGTGCACAATAAATCTATGTTCTCTTCCTTTCCTTCTCTCGCCTGTTCACAAATGGCCCCGCTTTTCTAATAAGACTAAGTCCAAAGTAGCTCTGGTAAATGCAAACAATAATCTCTATCATTTCCCTTCTTGACGACTTTTCACATTCTACTCAGTTCAGACTGTACTTTACTTGTTCATATCATACTCTACTATTTTTTTAGTTATTTTGTATGTTAATATATCATTAATTCACAGATAAAGAGATGAAGATAGGTAAAAATATAGATACAGAGAGACAGAAATTGATAGAGATATGTATAGGTATGTATATGTTTAGATACAGACATGGATATGGTTTTATATATGTGATTTAGACATATATGTATGATTTTTTTTATATACACAATTTTATGTATACATACAATTTTATTTTAGGTGCAACAGCTTGGTATAGAGGACAAGGAAGTGAAGTCTGTTCAGCTTGCTAGCTATATTGTAAATGTTGGCTTAAATTCTCTAAGCCTCCATTTCTCTGTCTGTAAAATAGCTTCTTCATTGCAAAGTTGTTGTATTGAAAAAGGAAAATATTTGCAAATCTCTAGCACATAGTAGGTTCCCAGTGAGTTGTTGTTATTTTTATTATTTTCACAAGCCTTATTTTTTCTGCAGTGCCAGACATTTTTAATAGCAACAACACACAAATGCCCACTGAGCTGACTATTGCTATCATTTGATCTCATTAATAGTAATGAGTAAATTGGCAGGGTTGATGTTTTCAAATTTTAAAAGATGCCATCTTTTGACTGATGCCATCTTTTGACTTATCACATCTGTGATTTGGCTGCAAAAAGATTACTCCAATGAATAAGACTGTATTTTAACACACATATCAAATGAAATAGCTACGTGATGTTATATTGCTGATGCAGTCCATTTGCAAGCACATGCAGAGTTTTTTGCTGTGGCGCCCCAACATACAAATCAGTAATAAAGGTAGGGATACTTCTACAAATAAAGTCCAGCCTCTAGGACATAGTTCTTCATTTTACATTTTCTCTGTCTCTCTTCTTGTATATATCTCTTTGCTGTTTGTCTTTGGATAATCAAACTTACCTTGAAAGACTTTATATTGACTGTTCTCTATTTTCTCCATTTTTCTAAATGCTATATAGTGTAGAGTATGGTGAAAATTGAGCAATTTCTTGTTATTATATCTTCAACTTTTCATCGATAATGTTTTTGCTAAAACAAACAAATAATAGAAATACATCTAGTTCATGTCACTGAAGCTGACTGTGAAAAAATCTCAAGTCCAGGAAAATAAAACAGATATTATTGGCTTGACAGTGAGAGAGACTAGAAGAATCAAAAGTTGCACTATATCTAAAAGAATTACCTCTAAATTGATTCCTGAAAGTAAATCAATCTCCTAACCTTTTCCATATTGGCAAGTTAATGGAAAGAAATAGGCTTATTTATTTATTTGAATGATATTCAGCCTAATAATATTTCAGTACATGAATTAAGAAAACTAAAGAAGAAAAGTCCAGTGTGACTCAAAGAAAGTAGTTAAATTTTGGAAAAGTTGTTTTTTTTCCTCTTCAGAGGAATATTTATACTCTCAAAATTGATGAAGGATTGTTTTCACATGGACATCATTTGACTTGCATTTTACAATATTTTGGATCAATAACTATGTGTAACCTAGAGTTGTTTCAGAAACTGGGAGTGCAAAGTTGTCATTCTTGACTTTTTTTTTTTTAATTCAAAAATGGTTGTACTTTTTTCTTTAATGTAACTAAATAAGCAATATAATACAAAAAATATAATATAATATAATACAAAAAAGTTCAGACTTTGTACAATTGGACACATCCCAGAATGCACAATTTTTAGCTCTATGACCTTGGGAAAGATATTTGACCTCAATAAGTCTTAATTTTCTCATCAATAAGTTGAGAATAATAATATCCATTTTGCTGATTATTATAAGATTTGAAATACGCATTTCATGGAAAGAACCTGATCAATAGTCTTATGAGAATGGACCATTGGTCTTAGCACTTAGACTGCCCAATAGTGTGTATTACTGTTTTTCCTTTTTGTGTGTGTGAAAATGAGTATTTTCAAAACAAATATTTCTTAGAGTTTTTGAAAGTTTTTAAGTCTTTCCCAATAAGAGCTATGAAAAGGGACTCATAGTAAGTTTGCCTTTGAATAAAAAGGCACCATTTGGCTGAGCCATGTAAATTCTGATGAAGCACTGACATATATAGGAGGAAATAGCAACTTGAAAAATAAAAATAATGTCAAACATTTGCTTGCTATGTCCAAGTGCTTCATATGCATTATACCATAAATGTTAGACACCCAGCAGGGAATGTCTGTTTAAAAATTTCTTTTAATTAAAAATCTGAAGCTTACACAGATTGTAATGTACTCAATGTCTCCTAGCTAGTCATTAGTATATCTGGTACTTGAACCCAGAGTCCTGAGTCCAGGACTGAGCCCTTGGCCACTGCGCTGTCAACATCTACATGGGGTAGGTGTAAATAACTCCATGAAACCTACAGATGAGAGCAGCAAAGGGAAAAGAAGAGGAAACTCTTTTTGTATGTCTCTAAAGAGAACACTATAACGTACACCTATTTCCAGACTTTTTTCTATTTGTCCATATAACTAATCATAAGGCCATTCCAGCACACATCTCTTCAACCAAAATTTTCTGCCAAGAACCATGCACTCGGGCTTGTGTCACCTCAGAATCAAAGAAGATACAAGATACCGAAATAAATATTTGGTGATGAAAATTGAGGAAGGGGTATAAATTTTCGAATTCAATCTCTGACATAAAACTACTCCTCAAAGTCTCGAATTCCCCATCTCAGAGAGGCAGTTCTGTAAATTAAGACATGGTAAAGTAAAATATACTATGAAAGTGTGGTTGAGTTCACAGGCTACTCCAAACTACATACTCTGTACTGTGAAACAAGTACAGATACAACAATTTAATATGAATCAGCACACACATTATCAGCAAAATAAAATCAACTAAAATGTATTTTCTTTTACTAGATCAAAACGTAACAAATTTAGCTCTATAGAATTAATGGCAAAAAGAGGCTGGAAAGAAAGAAGCTGTGGGCACTTTGTTGCATTAAGTAAAGAGTGCCTGCTAGGGAAGTGAACTTTTTTATTTAGAACAACTCGCAACTTACAAATCATGGACATTTAAGTGACATCCAGATAATATCTGAGCCTGTCTAGTTGAGCGTGCAAATCAGTAAATTGTGTATATAATGGATAATTAGATAAGAACAATTGGAGTCTGTGCTTGCAATCCAAATTTACATGCTTAATCATCTTACTTGTACTTCATTGAGAATGGTTCACACACACATATAAATTGTGAACGTTTCACACATTTATTTTTACACCTATGGTTTCTATTTCTGGTACAGACAATAATCTCCTTGTATATTTTTCCTTTGAAGTTAATCTTATTTTCTGTATTATTATCTCTGTCGTATAAAACCCTTAGGCTGTTGGACTATGCATTTATTGTTTGTCGATTTATTTGGCTACATTTATATGCCCCACATCGGATCTGGGAACACTATAAAGTAGAGTGAGAAAGGAGATAGGTTTTCTGCCTTTTGAAGGTGCTGTCTGCTTTTTCCAATAGTATCTTAAACATTCCAAACATCAACAAAAATTAAATGTTTAAAAAGAAATTAGGTAGAGAATAGTACGATACATACTTTCATGCTTTAACTCTCACTTCAACACAGCTAATCCTTAAGTTCACATGTTGCATACCCATTTCCACTTGGGTGACCCGTAGGAACCATTCTACATCAGGTCTGCTGAGGGGGAAACTGAGGCTCCATAAGGCTACGTGTTTTTCAAAAGCCACCGCTTTTCCACAACTTCCTGTTTCCCATAGAAAAGAAAAAGATGAAATGCTCTGTTTATTCACACAAAAGACCTACTAAGGATTTCAGCTCAGCCCTTTGAAAGCTTCTACTTGATTTCCCTTTCTCTTGGCTGGACATTTCTGTTCAGATACCTCTCCTGCACTCAACAAAATGTTTCCTTCTTCTTCCTAAATCTATTCCTCTTCCTGACTTCCCTATACCCTTCCTGGGTCAATCAGCCAGGAATGACTCTTCCCTTTGATACCCTCATCTGATCAGCAACAAGGTCTTTCCATTAAGTCTTTACTTCATTTGTCCCTCTTTTTGCATCATTACTTTCCATCCATGTGGCTGGCCTTTTGAACGTCACATCAGATCCACTGCAAAAGTAACCCACTAGTCTTGTTGACTCATATCCTCTCTGCAATGCACCACACACTGCACCATCTGATTCCTTCAAAACTCTGCCTTCATTATGGTATTTGCATCTGTCCATTGCTTAACATAAAAAAAATTGCTTAACC
Source organism: Diceros bicornis minor (assembly GCF_020826845.1). NCBI lineage: Eukaryota > Metazoa > Chordata > Mammalia > Perissodactyla > Rhinocerotidae > Diceros > Diceros bicornis. The sequence goes on along the minus strand of NC_080743.1, from coordinate 18,853,411 downwards.
ATAACAAATAACAAGCATCAAGGGTCTAATATGGTGCCAGGTGCTATGCTAAGTGTCTTACATCAGTTACCTCACATGAGCTTCACAGCAATTACATGGGGATGTGTCTGGTTAATTCTTTTTTATAGACGGAGAAATTTAAGTTTTGAGATATTAACTTGCCCAAGGTCACATCATTAGTGGATGTAGTACAGACACGAAAGAAATACGATTTTAGTGTTCAAATTATTAACTGCTACCCTAAACACATGCAGGAATGGTTCATGTGAACCTCAGGTGGCAGAAGAGAAAGCCATTTGGAAGTGGCAGGGTAAGAGGTGAGGACAACATAGAAAGGCTTTTTCAGTCTTCCAGAGTTTATATTTACATGAGAAGCAACTCGGAGAGTCATGAGTTGCCTTCTTTAAGTGTTTTTTTGTCTTTTGCTTCTGCATTTTTTTCATTTAAATAGTCAATGGTTTCTAATATCTGAAATGGCAAAAGCAGAGTAATGGGTTTCCAAAGGAACAGCAGTTTGGCTTGTGAAAAATTTAACAAAATGTTATAACTAATAAATGGAACCATCACAGAACAAAAGAAAAATAAATCAGTTTGTTTTCTCTTCACCTATGAAGAGACATTCAAATGGAGTAAAACAGACTTTTAATGGCTTTCCTTCTTGAATTTTTTTGTGTACCACATTTGGCCATCAGTCAAGGAAGGGACACAATTACTTTCAACTATAAACAGAAGGATAGATGTAAAAATTGCACTTCAAAATTCTATTTGGAGATGTAATTTGTGTCAAAACCAAAGCCCATCACATGGACTGAAAGGCTTTGGGCAATGAAAGGAAAAGTAAAAACAGTATGCAGAGGTGTTTTAGTTTTATATTATATGTATTCAACACCAGTCAAGAAATGTGAACCTTTTTCACATGGTGTGTGGTGAGACAGCAGAATCCTGAAAGTGTCCCTCTACACTCTCCACAGTTCATTCATCAATACACTGAGAGGCTGAGTGAATTAGATTTAATACTGGAGTCCTGGCGATCCCCACATAAATTCTATGCTTGTATTTGTTAGGCTTCCTTTATTGTAAGCATCAGAAACCCATTTTGGTTAACTTAGAAAGAGAATTCATTAAAGCAATCTTGGGGAGCTCAAATGGCAAAGCCTGAGTGAGGCACATAGAAAGCACTCAATAATATTGGTGAAATAGAATGGATGATTGGGCTAAGAGAGTTTTTCCTCCAGCTTTCAGCCTCTTTACCTCTTTATTGTTCCACTATTTAACATTCAGCCACCTTGGTAAAGATCAGTGCCCTTCACCACTCACTCCTTCCTTTTCTGTCCTTATTCACCTCTGAAGATCGAAACTCTGCTAGGAACTAGCAGTCAGGCTGGAAATGCCTCGGAGCCTAATAGCTACTTATGCCAGCTATTGCCATAGCTGGCAAATGGTTACAGCAACCCAAGTCTGAGTATATACATACACTCAGAGCTTCACTCGGGCTTTGAATCAGGCTTGGAGTCAGCTCAGCCACCAGCCGGGAACCAGCCACCTTGGGGCATCGAGGCTGCAGGAGCATATTGACCGTCTGTTCAAGACACTGCACAGTAGCGAGAGAATTCCAACTGTCTTTTACGTTCTTGTAACACTTGGGCTCTAGATTCAGAGTCGTCCCCACCCCCCACCCCCCCCACCCCCTGAAAAAACAAATTAAGGTAATGAGTTTGGTCTGGGAAAAATGCCCACCTTTTGGCTAAGGAAGTGCAGAGACCCTTATTCACAGCCCCAGTAAGACTGCAGACTGGAGAGAGGTCATTCTTCAGAGAGAAATCAGGGCACTGTTGGGAAAGGGGAATGGTTGGTGGGCAGCCAAAAAAAATCAAATGGTGGACTGATATAACAAGAGTTGTTACAGAATTGCAAGTTTATTCTATTTGGAAACAAGAATTTAAAATTATTTTCTCTGGAAAAGAGAAAAACGTGGAATTTATTCATTACAGTTTTTTAAGGATCCATAGAATTGTTAGGAAGTGGTTAACCAGTTGTGCTCCATACCTGACTAGGAGCTGAACAGATTTCAGCTAAATGAACCCTGGTTCACATGAAACTAAAATGGAAGTAAAATCAGTTGCTCATCAGGCAAAATTCATTGTGATAAAGGGGATAAAACAATAGATAGTAGATGAGCTTAACTTTTATCCGCTGCATTTTTTTAATATCCAGAATCCAAAATCTTAAAGGTATGTTGCAGATTACCTAAGACAAACTCTTCACTTTACGGGTTAGGAAACTGAGATCCAGAGAATTAATATGACTTGCCCACAGTCACACAGCTGCTCAGTATCAAAAACAAATCTACTACCTAGATTTTGTTATTCATAATAACATCCACTATTCTCTACTCTTTTCTGGGACCTCATGTGTCCTGGTTGATTTAGACAGTCACCAACTGAAGATAATTTCTTGAATTTACCTTTGATTCTATTATCTACAATTTTATGATTTAGGATAACTTTATTTCCCCAACATATAATTTTTTTTTTTTTAAGTGAGGAAGATGGTCCCTGAGCTAACATCTGCACCCATCTTCCTCTACTTTTTGTATATGAGACGCCACCACAGCATGGCTTGATGAGTGGTGTGTAGGTCTGCACCCAGGATCCAAACCCGCAAACCCCAGGCCGCTGAAGCAGAATGCACAAACTTAACCACTACACCACCGGGCTGGCCCTCCAACATATAATTTATAAACTGCAGTATTTCATCAAATCAAGTTGCCATTCATTGTAAGGTGCATCACTAGGAAATCACACAAAATGCTGGCAATCAAACTGGGAGACAATGTTTTCTTACTACCTGGGATTGTTATTTTATTCTTAGTGAAAGAGTTCTTCCAGATTCATTTACATATGGGTTTTTATCATGCATTATTCTTTTTCATAAGTTAAAAGGATATTATAAGCAAAATATGTTTTAATAGTAACTTAAAAACTTCTGCACACATGGAATCCAACTTTCTTGAACTGCAGTCATCTCAGAGCCGCTGATACCATGTTACAGGATATCAACCTCTATGCTATCAAGAGCACTGGGGATGCAGCATTTCTTAAAATCGTCCCCAGCCTTTTCCTTCAAGCTGCTGACACCTGTTCTGCTCTCATATTCCTCTCTCAGATAGTCCTGATGGTTTTTGACTGAAATGTCGAGAGGTTGCCATTGTCCAGCCATTCCATTGAAAATAACAATTAAGCTCACACGTGCACACAAAATGACACCTTCCTTACCACTGCCACCTGGTCAAGGGCAATTGTAAGACTCCACTGAGTGTAGCACACAGTCTAATTTCAGCTGTGCTAAAACGTGAACAAAATCCGTGTTGTGATACGTAGACCACCCTCCATTTAATTAGATCAAAGAGTTGACTTTCAATTTTCAGAACAATTTAGATTTTTCAAAAGTGAAATAATTCTCTACTTCCTTTTCTGGCTCAAATCTTTTTTTATGGGGTTGTATTGAGAAATTAGCATTTTCTGGGAAAGTAAACTTAGGTTATTTGACACACACACACACACACACAAGTTTAACCCTCAATGGTGAAGATCGTTCTACTAGTTTCCTGAGAAAACCATAACATTGTTGTCATCGTGTGGTCCATGGAACAGCAGCATCACTGGGGGCTTGTTAGGAAGGCAGACCCCAACTCATCCCAGACCTACAGAACTGGAATCTTCATTTCACCAAGATCTCCAGGGAGACACACGCACATGAACGTTCTGGAAGCACTGGTCTAAAAGATGAGCTATTCAGTTAAAGCTGAGTACGTATTTCTCAGAAACTTGGATTGCTGTAACCGTTTTATTGCCGTAGCTGGCATAAGTAGCTATAAGCTCTGAGGCATTTCCAGCCTGACTGCTAGTTCCTAGCAGAGTTTCGATCTTCAGAGGTGAAGAAGGACGGAAAAGGAAGGAGTGAGTGGTGAAGGGCACTGATCTTTACCAAGGTGAAGTATTGGAACAATAAAGAGGTAAAGAGGCTGAGAGCAGGAGGAAAAACTCTCTTAGCCCAATCATACATTCTATTTCATCAATATTATTGAGTCTTTTCTACGTGTCTCGCAGTTAATCTTTCTACCTATCTAAAACTAACTCATCTTCTCACGCTTTCTCTGCTCTCCTATGAAGTCTAGTGTGACTGTCTAAACCAAGGACTCTTAACAGGAGTTCAGGGATCACCTTCAGCGAGCCTATAAATCTAAGATGATACGTTAAACAAAAAATGGGGATATGGGCATATGCTCATTTTCACAAGGAAAAATTCCATCCTCTTATCAGAATTTCAAAAGGGATTCCAATCAATCAATAGCTAAGAACCTCCAGCACTCTAAGTAAGTAATTCCTATTTACCATCTGTTTTACAGTCATTAATATAAACTTTTTAGTGGCAAAAATTGTCCTATTCCATTTAGGAATAGGCTCATTATAAGGCAACTAATACCTCCAAAGGTATGCTGTCACATATTTTTTTCAGGAAAAAAATAAAAACAAAAAAACATGGAGATGCGAAAAGATCATTCCACAATTCTGAGAGGACATCACTTAACTACATAATCATGTTGGCATCCCTTCCCATTTTGACTTCCTCCTTTCCTTCATTCTCTACATTTGTCACCTTTCATTCTTAAAGGATCATTGTTGCTATTTCTCCCTCAGTGTTAGCTCCCCTGTGATCTTCCCGACGTGTGTCATAGATGTTAAAAGCTATATTGTTCCACAGTCTGTCCTTCCCACTTTTTCTCTGTCTATTTCAAAATCTCATTCAAGACACAGCAAAGAAAGGTCAGGATTGGCCTTGGCTGGCTAGCATAGCGTGCACCATCCCCTCACCCTTAGCCCAGAGCCCACAAAAGGGGTGGTATCCTTTAATGCCTTTGAAATCATCAAGAGAAATCAAAGAAACCACTTCCAATCCTATCTTTATAACCAGAAACCCATTGATCAGTGTAGGTAAAGGGATAGAACATCAAGGGGGAATGGCATTTAGAAAGTATGATTTGATCCATACAGCTGAGTGATCACGGCAAGCTCAAATCCCATCTGACTGGAGAATAAATCTATAGCACTGTCAGCTCTGAAATACCTCACTCACGAAGCACAGGTAAGAAATCACCTCTAGATGCCACTAATTATCAGACACATTTGAGTTAAGAAGCTACTTCACCTATGCAGCGATCCATGTATAGAGCTGTACAATTGAGAGAATAATGTAGGCACAGAGATTCAGTACCATCTAACATCAAGGCCTGCACTCTAGCTTTTCTACTAATTGGCTGGGAAATTTGGTCTCAAACACTTTGCCCCTCTGGGACTCAGTTTCTTTATCTGAAAAATAAAAGAGTTCCATACCTATTAGAATGGCCAAAATCCAGAACATTGAAAACACCAAATACTGAGGAGGATGTGGAGAAACAGGAACTCTCATTCATTGCTGGTGGGAATGAAAAATGGTACAGCCACTTTGGAAGACGGTTGAACAGTTTCTTGCAAACCTAAACATACTCTTACAATCTAACAATCACACTCCTTGGTATCTACCCAAAGGAGTTGAAAACATGTCCACACAAAAAAACTGCACGTGTATTTTTATAGCAGCTTTGTTCATAATTGCCAAAACTTAGAAGCAACCAAGATGTCCTTCAGTAGTTGAATGGATAAATAAACTATGATCCATCCAGACAATGGAATACTATTCCACACTAAAAGGAAATGAGTTTTCAAGCCATGAAAAGACATAGAAGAAACTTAAATGCATATCACTAAGTGAAAGAAGCCAACCTGAGAAGGCTACATACTATATGATTCCAACTATGTGACATTCTGGAAAAGGCAAAACTATGAAGACAATAAAAAGATCAGTGGTTGCCAGAGATGGGGGAAGGGGGATGAATAGGCAGAGCACAGAAGATTTTTAGGAAAGTGAAAATACTCTGTATGATGTTATAATGATGGATATGTCATTGTACATTTGACCAAACCCATAGAATGTACAACACCAAGAGTGAACCCTAAGTTAAATCATGGCCTTTGGGTGATTATGATGTGTTATTGTAGGTTCATCCTTGATAAAAAAATTCTGATGAGTGATGATGATAATGGGGGAGACTACGCATGTGTGGGGGCAGGGGGCATATGGGAAATCGCGGTACCTTTCTTTCAATTTTATTGTAAACCTAACATTGCTCTAAAAAAATAAAGTCAAAAAAAATTGATAGAGTTGTGTGAGCTGCTCTCAAAAGAGACAGTTGGAGTAGAGGTTGAAATCTTGAATTCTGGTATCAGAGACACTTGGGTTCAAATTCAAACTCTGACACTCACCTCTCCCGACCTGATCTAATTACCCAACAACTCCAAGCCTCAGTTTTTTCATCTGTAAGATGGGGATAACAGTTGCTCTGACCTTTGGAGGCATATAAAATATATAATATAATTCAATAATATGGTCAGAATTTCAAGGGTATATTTCAGTTTCTAATTATTGAAAAATACTTCCACTTACTCTGAGAACTGTTCTCCCTACTTGTTATTGTGAATATCAACTGAGATAATGGGTCAAAGCATTTCAAAAACTGTACATTACTGTATCAATATGAGGAAATATTATTTGCATTATTTCATCTTTCTCACTTTTACAGGTACTACATAAAAACAATCTCTTATAATGCTTTGATTCTAAATATCAAACTGAGTGATATAAATTTGAAATTAAGAAAAATATACCCTAGTTCTGGCAAAATTTCATTGTACAGAGGAGATTTAAGACAATATGTCTCTAAAAACCAATTTCTAAAAGTAAGTACAAATATTAGAAATAACCATTAAAAACTAAGAATGAATAGTAAAGTTTTTAAATTATGCTGACAAAACACTGTTAAATGAGATGGAGCTTGTTTCCTATTTTCAATAATATTAAGATGAATCAGATTATTTTTATTAAGCATAAATTTTAATCAGAGCTGCTAAATCACAGATAATGGCGCCAAATCAAATGGACTTCCTCTCAATTCTGGGAAACCTGAAATGACTAACAATGAGGGAAAACAGAACTAAGGAAATGTCACATCTCATAATTTTTATTCTCTTTTTCCTAATAATTGGGTTTCTTTCTCCCATACTTCTTACACTTATCATTCATTTTTTCCCTCTTCAAGCATTTAGGTGATACATGCCCAAAAAAGATCTGGCTGTTTAGAGAACAACAAGTCAAACCAAATGCTTGTCTGACATTGCCAATTTCAATAAAGCTACATGCTGTTTGATTTGAAAATGCTTTCCAGCTACTTAAACTACCTCTTCTATGATTGAAATTTTTAAAAGTAATTCATTAAAAATAGAATTTTATCAAGAAAGTTAAAAATAATTTCTTTGTTTCATGCAATTTCATAGTCTCAAAAGTCCTGTTCATAAAGCACGAGAAAAGGAGAATAGGTAAAAGTCAGCCTTAAGTATTTTTTTTAAACCACTAAGGTACCACTTCACAAAAATGACGTTGACCTGTCAGTTATACCTTCTTTTCTCTGTGGGTTTGCCTCCATTTTGCAGGGGAAATATACATATTGGCATGTATTGAAATAGTCTGAATCAAATTATCATCTAGTTGAGATGTGGATGTAGCAAGGGGATGTCTCCATGACTCAAAATTCCACAGAGAGGAACCGCAGTGTCAAACTTGTGATATGGTGTCAAGATGAAATATGCTTTGAATTTTATTAATAGTAGGGAGCATATTTCACTGCTCATTCAAGTGTCATACTGGAACTAGGTGAGTGTTGCCAATATAAGTGGATGGAGATCAACACTTTTTTGACACTCCTGCTACCAAGTGCCTATAAAATGTTTATACCTATAATTGTGTCAAATTATGCTAATTGAGTACTGAAAAGACACTATAAATTGAAGTATTCAAAAAGTATATTTCTCAGAATCTCATGGGGCTCTTCAAGTCAGGCACTTGAGGGACCTTTTTTCCCTCTACCAAGTACCGTCAAAGCACAATGTCTTAAAGTGTCATTTTGGTCTTAATTTATTAAAAATATGTACCAGCAAAGCAAATTCACCTAAATTCTTGATCATACATATATATGATATTAAAAGTTTTACCTTCAGTAGATTTCTTTTTGGTTTTTTTTTTTGTTCAGCCCACTTGAACTAAATATCAGTCAGGAATATTCATTTTATAGAAAGTTTGTGTTTATTATGAAAGATACTTCAAGTGCAGCTCAGAGTCTTTAACAACCTCAGCTACTGGTAGATGTTAACAATAAATCAGGTGTGACTGTGAGTCAGGAAGAAAATGAGATAAAATGTTGGTTCCTAGGAAAGTTTTTCTTTTTTTCTAACTCCTTCTCTCAGGTCAAAATAAATAGGGATTTTTTTGAATGTTATTATAGGTGAATACAACTTCAATGACTTCTCAATTTTATGTGTGAATATTCTACTTTCAGGAATATAGATAACAATCCTTGAGTTCCCAAATTCTAACCGTATTCTATTAAAATCATTTTTCCTCTTTTCTGTTAAACTGTATTTAATCCTTTGTGTCAATGTGCTGAGGAAGATAGTAAAGATATATCTGAACTTTGCCTTAAACTTCTTTAATCTTTTTTTAAGCTCTCATTCATGTAACACAGCTTCAGCAATCTGATTTCAACACCTCATCTCCCAGGGGAAAAACGCTAAGATTTCCAAGTTCAGAGACCAGTGTAAAACTGGTTCTCCTCAACTAAAAGATATTTAATTTAATCACAGATTCTCTACAGTGCCTCCTGGAGGCCTTTCAAGTCGTTTGAATTCCAATGGTAGTAAAGAGGTCTTTTGTACTGGCTTAAGGGGTCTTAGAGCTGAGGGTATTGGTAATGGCATATGGCACAGGTGGTCACAGAGAATTTTTATCTAGTGTGGAAAACATCAACCCTCTTACAAGGCAGCATATGCCACCAAGAACACACTTGCCCAAAACCTTTATTCCCCTTGCTGGCTACGAGCACAACTTAGCAACCAATTTAAAATTCTGTTGTATTTCCAAGGCCCTTAATGATGTGGGATTCAGCTATGGAAGAGACCAACTGACAGAGCACTTTCTGTCACATTCCCTTCACTTTTCTACAGCACAAATGGAAGAGTAAATCTCTCCAGAAATGTTTGCTTGCAGGCCTAAGAATCTATTCCTAGCTCTTGTCTCTTTTCATCAAATTCCAAGAGCTCTTTCCAGTGTAATGTAGTTTCAAATTATTTTGCCTATAAACAAGAAAACTCACTGTTTTCGACCATTCCTCACTGTCTCTGTTCAATGTGCCTTATTTCAGTTAAAATAGAAGTCACTGTATCTCATCCCCATTTGGTATACTTCTAATATTTCTGCATGAGAAATTATGTATTCCAATAGCAGTGATATTCCCATGCCTAAGGAGATCTGCTGGCAGATGGAGGGCAAGTCAGAACTCTCTAGGCCTGAACTGACAATTAAAGTATGTAGCCCAGATTGGTGGTGATTACTGTCTACCAGTTATCCAAAGGCTTTATGACCCAAGCTGACAGTGGCGGCGCACGCTATGGCAACAAAACCAAATCACAATTGAAGTGCATACTTGATAAAGAGCCTTTCATTTACATGAACAGCTTTAGCAATTAGTTTCTTTGTGATGGAGAGAGCAAGAGATTGCACTCTACTAGTATCATATGACAAAAATGGTGAAAGAATTTTTTAAAAATCTTGGCCCTCTAGAGCAAATATGAAAATTATTATCATTATTACGCAAATATATTGAATTGCAGTACTGATGCACCCTATACAGAAGCTAAATTAAAAGAATACCATGCCATACTAGAAAAAAAAGCAATCAATGCACTCAATATCCTAATATAGGTTATGTTCCCTTTTCCTGGAAACATTCTGGACAGTGGAAGAGACATTTGATTGTTATTCCTACAAATACTACTGCTAGAAGATAGTCTCCATAGGGCAGAAATGATAGTCCTAGACAACCTAGTTCTTTCTGCATTACTCATCTTTTCCCTTTTGGAACCTGTAGTCTCTAGAAGAAGGGTTTTTGCTATTCACCACACTTCAAGTCAGTGCAGTTTTAAATGATCAACTTACTTGACAGGCATTTTGATACCTTCCTGTCTTTCTTAGAAAGTAAAGAACAGGCAGCAAAATATGATAATTTAAATAACTGAAGTTATTTTAGCAGATGGAAAATTTGAACTGCTAACTCAACTTTCTAGAAGTTAATCTCTCCAACCATGCCAGAAAGTAAGGAAATGCTTTTAAAAAAATGATGGAAGGAGTATCTTAAGGCAACACAAGAGCTCCCAATGGCCAAAGGTGGAACAATTTGAGCAACAAATTTTTTTTTTAAAGTAGAAAAAACAAAAAGATCCAGGTCTTACCATCCTCCTGCTTTGCCATCATCAGTGACTGGACCTCATGCTCCAGCTCAGCAAATCTCTTTATTGTTGCAAGGAAGCTGCAGCAGCTCTAAGCTCCGCATCCCAGATGACATGGTTCAACAGAACAAGGAAAAAGGCAGCAATAAAACAAAGAATACAAATAAATTTGGGAGATGTTTTTTGTTTTGGTTTGGTTTTTTTTTTTTCGGTGAAGAAGATTGTCTCTGAGCTAACACCTGTGCTAATCCTCCTCTACTCTGCGCATAGGACACCGCCACAGCATGGCTTGACCCATGGTGTGTAGGTCTGTGCCGGGGATCCAAACTCTCAAACTCCGGGCTGCTGAAGCAGAGCACACAAACTTAATCACTGCACCGCCGGGCCGGCCTGACAAATAAATTTTTTAAATTAGAAAAAGTAGCATTGTATTATAACCCAAAGCATAAAATAAGTATCCATGAGTCCATACTAATATAAATAAATGATTGAACAAATAAATAAAACAACAAATAAATGTGGGAGAAAACACAAAGCTCCCATGCAGAATTCCAAATAATTTATGTAGATACACCACCCTCAAGGAAATGGAGCAGAACTCCCCTCTCTGTAAGTATGGGTTGCTCATAGTGACATCCTTCCAAAGGTAAGTGTGGAAAGGGGATAAAAACAGCAGCTTTACAGTGTAAAAGCTTGCAAACACTACCTCAGCTAGGTGATCAAGGTCAACATCAACAGCAACAATCATATTAACAGTATATCTCTGGGTATGATGTGATATAAATGGCACTTTGCCTCTGCGGTCTTCCTCCCAAAAACCTACAACCCCAGTCTAATCATGATGAAAACATCTGACAAATACCTATGGAAGGACATTCTACAAAATACTTGATCAGTACGCCTCAAGACTGTCCAGGTCATCAAAAACAAGGAAAATATGAGAAAGTGTCACAGCCAAGAGGAGCCTAAGGAGACATCATGACTAAGTGTAACGTGGCCTCCTGGATGGAATCCCAGAACAGAAAAACAATATTAGGCAAGGCTAAAGAAATCTGAATACAGTGTGGACTTTAGTTGATAATAATGTATCAATATTCAATCGTTAATTGCCGTATTAATGTAAAATGTAATAATAGGAGAAACTGAGTGCAGGGCATATGAGAACCGTTTGAAATAGCTTCACGATTTTTCTGTAAATCTAAAACTATTCTAAAATATTTAATCTGTACAACCCATGGAATTTGTCTGTAGCTTACTTGCATCATAACTCTGGATCTATCTTACCCAAACCAGCTTGCTTTCTATCACGGATTCATGCTCATACATACACATAGCTAGATATCATGCTAGCAGTGTCATTAGCCCTGTTCACCCTATTTCTTGTTCTCCTGGGCATAGTCCTATTACTTGCCCTGTCCAAGGAAATGTGAGAGGAAGTAAAATACATCACTCTCAGGCACAGGATGTAATAACTGATGCTAGATTCACCACATTCCCTTCCCCCTGCCACACTGGTAGTAGAAACACACTCGAGATAGAACTGTCATAGTCTGGTCACAGAGTGACTACGAGGAACAGAGCTCCCTGCTGCCTTGCATTGAGCGAGAAAGAAACTTTGATGTCGTTGGCCAATGAGAATTTGAGATTGTTTGTTACCACAGCATAACTTACCACAGCAACTCCCAAAAAGTCATAGTGGAAAATTAATTCCTTAGAAGATGGGTATTTATCACAATGTGCTTATATTATGGGAGTAAAACAAGCATTTTAGGAGAATTAGAATAAGAATAGGAATAAGTCTTCTACATTATAGGCTTATTGCCAATTTAGAACTTTTAAACCTTTTAATCATTCTCTTACACTGTAACTATGGAGATTTATCTTCAGTTATGAGTAGGAAAATCATTCCTGTTGTGGTCAATACTAGATTTTGCAAGTTGATTTAGGGTTAAATTCACTGTGTCTGGGGATAATTGGGAAGCTTCCTCTCTTTTATAACTACTCCTAACATTGGTTCTTTTTTCCTTAATGAGAAAGCACAAGTAGAGTGGCTAATATTGTTTTAAGAGAAAATAAATGTTTCACAAAAAGAAAAAATAAAAATCTTGGAAACACATCTAGCAATAAAGCAGTGGGAAGATTCATTTTTTATAACATAATTTTAAGAGGAAAAACAATCTTTTATGATCCTTATAAATAGGTTACTTAGATATTCCTTCCACATTGATGTACATTAAAAAACATAAAAATTGTTGTAAAGAAATAGACTAATGATCCTCTTGAGAAGGAAGAAAACCACCATAATGCACTCAATAGTGCAGTACTCTGGGGGATCAAGAAGGGATAATTCCTTCATTTCCCCTCTCAGAGCTCAGTTTATGCAGGAAGCATTAGGATTTTAAAATTCGGGGGCCTTTAACCAGACACCAGTCGTGGCCACGTGTTTCCACCTTCAAAGACATCCTTTGGCATCAAGTTCAAGAATCAAAATTTGTTTTATTTAAAATACATTTGCCAATGTAAAGGCATTAACACACTTCTCTTTTTTCACTAAGCACACAAACATCACCCGGCCTGGGAAGTTTAAGCATTGCCATGCGAACCGCACTGTCTTAAAAATAGAATACAGGGTCTGCCATACTCCTTTCTAACAGACTATTTTAAAGGACCTAATTTTTTATTAAAATAGCCCATCCTAAAGGCCAAACCAAAAGGTATTACAGCTCATGGTAGATTTTTCATGAAAGTACATTTTTAAAAATATGTATTTTATATTTTATATATATACATATATTTAATATTCTATAAGAATATCCTTCTGCTTAGCTCAATAAACTTCTTATTTGAATGAGTCTTGCAAAGTGTTTTGGTTGCCTCTATAACAGTAGATTCCTCACCTAATTTTTTTTTTTTTGTGAGGAAGATCAGCCCTGTGCTAACATCTGCCAATCCTCCTCTTTTTTTTTGCTGAGGAAGACTGGCCCTGGGCTAACATCCATGCCCATCTTCCTCCACTTTATATGGGATGCTGCCACAGCATGGCTTGACAAGCGGTGCGTTGGTGCACGCCCGGGATCCGAACCGGCAAACCCCAGGCCGCCGCAGCGGAGAGCGCGCACTTAACTGCTTGCGCCACCAGGCCGGCCCCCATCACCTAATATTTACTTGAAATATTGGACAAACTGCTTGCTTATCACACAAGCCAGTATTACCATATCATAATGACTGATTATGGATAAAGATTAGAGATGGAATGGAGAATTGTTCCAAAGGAAGAAGAAGGAAGATTTTCAATGGGGCCAGATAAAAATTGATACCTAAAATGATACAACTTTTTACCACAGCTATACAGAAACATACATAATACAAATAAATTTTTGATAGGATCATAGAGAGAAGTTAATTATGTGTTTGGGTGGTAGAATTGTGGGAATATAGTTTTTAATGCTCTAAAATAATGACTAACAAAGTACTTTAAGGAAGAAGATAAGTTGATCAGCAAAGGCAATAGAAGTAAAATGTTGAAAATGTAGGCAGAATATTCAAAAGTTTAAGCATTTACAAATAAAATTTATTTTCTTTAGCACCTTAAACTCTTTAAAATAACCAAACGGTATTTTTTCTCCACAAAAATCCATTTAAAATTGAATGCACAACACCTAAGAATCCCACTGAGCTCATCTGTTCTTTTGAAAATTGTCAAGTGTCCTTTAAATAGTCAGGGTCTTGTTGCTCTGGCTGGGTTTATAATCTGCAACAACACACTTCTCTTTATTATGTTACAGGAAAATTATTTTCCACAATGACTCACTGACGCTTTTCCCTCTAATCATCATTTCTGCAGCATTTAGGTACAGGATCCATGGTGCCCTGTCCTCTGATGCCAATGGAATGACAATGAACCAGCACCATGAGCTGATGACATCACAGGCAGAGGCTCTATGACTGCTCCAGTGACCACAGAGAATATACTGAAGGAATCCTTCACTAGTGGACACAAGAGGACTTCCAGGCAGCAGAGAGCTACCACACAAACATGGCTCATCAAGAATACAGGGCCACGCTGAAAAGGAATTAGAAACTGGGAAAGATCACTGGCTATAGACACCACGTCCCCTGCCTCTGAGGTTTTAACAAAGCAGAGCAAAGTCTATGTTAGTTTTTGAGATTCATGTAGAATGAAGAAGCAAATATCTTGCCATTCATTGTCCCTTCAAATACTGATTTTGCCTGAACTCTGCCACACATTCTAATGTTTAAAGAAAAAAAAGGAGTAGCCTGGACAGTCTACTGAGATTGAGCTCATAACTGACAAAATGTAATGTTTTTAAACACTTTAAAATACTCTACCCTTTGGAGACCGTAATGGTTAATTTTATGTGTCAACATGACTGGGCCATGGGGTGCCCAGATGTTTGATCAAATATACTTCTGAGTGTGTCTGTGAGGGTGTTTTTGGATGAGATCAACATTTGAATCTGTAGACTGAGTAAAGTAGATTGTCCTCCATAATATGAGTGGGTCTCATCCAACCAGTTGAAGGACTGAATAGAATAAAAAGGTTGATCCTTCCCTGAGTAACAAAATTCTGTCCGTCTAATGGCCTTTGAACTAGAATATTGGCTTTTTTCTTGCCTCTGCACTCAAACTGAAACATCAAAATTTCCTGGGTCTTAAGCCTACCACCCTTCAGATAAGAACTACACCATCAGCTCTCCTGGTTCTCAGACCTTCAGACTGAAACTATACCATGGGCTATCCTGGGTATCCAGCTTGCCAAGGCACTCTGCAGATCTTGGGACTTGCCAGCCTCCACAACCAAGTAAGCCAATTCCTTATAATAAATCTTTCTCTATCTCTCTCTATGTGTATATATATGTGTGTGTATATGTACACACATCTTATTGGTTCTGCTTTTCTGGAGAAACCTGACTAATACAGACACCTTTGCATAGGAAATGGGTTTGGCTTTCCTAAGTTTATAGATTTGTTGGGTAGTGTCTGCATGTACAGTGTACATAATCTTGTCTGACCAAGTTAGCCAGTCAATTTAAAAAAACATAATCATCAACCACTTGGTTATGTCAAATGGAGTGGCCAGTTTAAAGATCAAACAAGCTGTGCTCAGAGACAAGTCTAGAAGGGATGTTCTAATTTATAAACTCTTGCAGGGATTATAACACAAATCGAAAAGTCTCCAATTTCTCAATTTATACTTAGCCAGTAATATTTATTTCAAGCTTCTTATTCTCTTGAATTGTCTATAAATCCACAGAGAGTAACTTAGACAGTAGCATTTCTGAGAAAAATCGATGACCATCAAGAAGAGGAATTAAACCACTCAAGAAGGACCGGGAGGAGTAATTCTGTTTGGATTAATGTGTTATTCTCAACATACGTGTATCTGTTCAATATTATCACAGGCCATAAGCTCTGAATAAGACCTGGACTCTTTGACTAAGCTCAAGGAATCCTGAGTTATGCCAACTTTACAAAGTCCATAAGCAATAATATCCTTCTATATCAGACATGTACATCTGAAAATGGAGGAAGGGATTAATCTAAAATATGCATAAGCAGTATTTAAACTTCAATATAAAAATGTGTATTTATCAAAATTTCATTTAAGATCTGAAGATTTTAAAAAAAGAAACATTGAAGAATAAGAAGCAGTTAGAAAAACTGCAGTAGAACTTTGTAGCCCTAGAATTTGGAAACAGAAAATTTCCAATAGCTGAAGTATATCGGAAATATTATGCCCTGAATAAAGGGATAACGAATGAAAGGCAGCCTTTAGATATCTAAAGTTCTTCATGTGGTGGATCTGGCAGAATATCAGAGGCAGGAGTGATTTGACATATAATCTGTTAGCTGCTCTCAGAAGGATCTTTGTTCAGTGGTTGGATGGATTTCACCAATTGCCGGCCCCTGAGGATGTCAATAGTGCCACGTAGACAAAGAATACAGAGCCCAGCAAACACAGGAAAGACTAAGGAGTGAAGTCTTTATGTCTCAGTGCTCTAGTCTGAAAGGAAGAAAATCTTTTCTAATCCTGATAAATATAACCTTAATTGTAATAATTACATGATCCTGTGGTTGTAGCCTCCTTTGGGAGAATTTCTGTGAGTTTCCATAATAACATGATGCAAGTTGCTACTGTGGTAGAACTTCCTCTGAATTTATGATCTCTCAAAATTTTTTTCTCCCCTTGGCCTAGCAATAATCAATTGCAACAATGTTAATTTCATAATTACCCTCCTTTGTTAATTCAGTTCCAGATCCATTTCAGTTCCAAGGTGACACGTGTGCTTTGAAGAGGCAAACGTGACAGCTGAAAACTTTTCAACCTGTAGAAGGAAAACTCACTCCATTGCTCTCATATTTATTTCCATTGTTCTCATATATATTTTTTAATTTTAAAATATTAATAAAATTATTTGATTTATTTTTACTTTCTCAACAACTTATAGTCCATTTATCTATTCACAGTCATCCTTACCTTTTGGTTCTGATTTGTCATGCCAAAGCCTCAAAGGCTATTGTTTAACAGAAAAGCAGATAAGAGAAACAGATAATAGATAATAGAAAAGCAGAAAGGGCATTGAGCTAGAGGGAAACTTTACCATACTATTTGCTTTCTTTGCCATAAATATTAGATCAAACTTTTAAAAACGGGGGATAAGGGGTTAGGTTTGAAAATCAAAGAATAAAATTCTAATTCTGCCGTCTATCAGCTCTGTAAATTACTTAAGCCTTCTGTCCTTAGATTCTTAGTTTCCACGCCTGAAAAATAGAGAAAATGAAACCAATCTTATGTATACAATATGTAAAATACCAAGCACAAGTGCCTAGCACATGACAAGCCCTCAAAAAACAATAGAAAGAGGTCACTGCCTCATGCCACTATTTCTATTACTCGTGTTGTTAGCCTCCTACTAACGATGTTAGTCTCATTCAGTCCCTCCACAAATGTGGTAGGCCTTCAAGATGTCTACACCCTCTTCTCGGGACCCTGTGCATATGTTATGTTACGTGGTTAAAGGAAACTTGCAGATGGAGTTAAGGTTATGGACCATATTGGTTTATAATCCCCAACTTTCTGGGGCTCACAGTACAGTGGGATAGACAGACACATACAAAAAATAATAATAATTACACAATTAGTGATATAAAAAAGTAATTTCAGGAATATAGCTCAAATAAGACTCCAAATTTCACTCATCTGCCTGGCCCAGCCATTAGCGCCAACATCTGCCCCTGACCAGGTTCACAGATTCCTCACCTCCAAGTGCAGGCCACAGCTGGTATTGTTCTCGTGCTCCTCTGGTACAGCTCTCATTGTAGGGTCATAGCACCAAGGATGATTTTACATCAACCATTTGAGCTTCTTCAAGACTAACTGTATTGCAAAATACAGATCGTGAAAAAAATGTTAGGCTTATTTAAATACAAAACTTAGAAGGGCAACTCTTCCTTTTAATGCCTTGAAATACACAAACACCTACCTCCTTGCAAAGACCTCAAAATTTTGAATGTTAAAATTAGTATATTAGGAAAAATAGCAACTTTACAGTGGAGAAACCCAGCAGACACTACCTTTACCAAGAGATGGTGATCAACATACCAGTAATAAGGCTTAGCTACATCATGTACTCTGCATATGACGCACTGATCATTTCCGTGGTATTCCTGCCAAAAATGCATAACCTTAATCTAATGCTGAAAAAACAGCAAACAAACCAAATTCAACAGACATTCTACAAAATAACTGACTAGTACTCTGGAAAAATACCCAGGTCATGAAAGATAAGACTGAGGATCTGTCACAGATTGGAAGAGACTAAGAAGAAATAACAGTTAAATGCAATGTGTAATCTAGGATTGGATCCTGGAAAAGAAAGAAGATATTAAGGGAAAAATTGATGAAATTTGAATAATCTTGACATTGAAGAAATTTAAATGAACTATAATTTATTTAATAGTATTATAGCAGTTAACTTTCTAGTTTTGATAATTGTGCTACGGTTATGGAAGTTTTAATATTAGAGGAAGCTGGGTGAAGGGTATATGTGAACTTCCCGTACAGTTTTTGCAAATTTGTGTTAGTCTAAAACTGTTTCAAAATAAAAAGTTAAAAATAAAAAATAATCTGTCAGATCGGGAGTTGGATACTCCCAGGTAGACTTCAACGCAAAGCACTTCTCCACTAGATTGCCACATTCATGTTTAAGCATCTCAAAAGCTTCTCTCCAAAGTAGCCAATTAGAGACAAGTGGGGAGCTCAGTCAGGAGACTGGCGAAATGTTTTGATTGAGTGGACTAGAGACAGCTGGGAACTGAACTGAGACAGGCCTGCTAATTTCACTCAGACCACCTGCCTAGTTCGGATACAAGCCAGTGACCTAAACATGATGGGCCATTACCAGCCCTCTGCTGGCATTCTGAAATGAC
This sequence comes from Diceros bicornis minor, assembly GCF_020826845.1. Classification (NCBI taxonomy): domain Eukaryota; kingdom Metazoa; phylum Chordata; class Mammalia; order Perissodactyla; family Rhinocerotidae; genus Diceros; species Diceros bicornis. The sequence continues at coordinate 18,834,527 of NC_080743.1, read as the reverse complement.
TACATAGGAGACAAATTTGGGAATGACGAGATTTGCAAATGGCATGAGCAGAGGAGTAACGACTTTTCCTGAGCATTCGGAGACACCTCACACACACACATACATTAAGTCACCAGGAGCTATGCTGCATGAATTAACAGGGACTATTCACCCAAAATAAAACTTTTCCCCAATGAGTTGTGACATGAAATGCGATGCATTATCCAAAAAAAAAAAAAAATCTCTAAATAGAACTTTTCATCACATTTCTTGAGGACATAGAATGAATTTTTTTAATACAATTATTTCTTAGTTTGCTCTTTTTCTGTCAAGCATGCAACTGCTTTGCCTTTCTTCTGAAGCAGTTCATCTTATGATGAGTGAAAGGAGAGAAATGAAAAGAGCTATGATAGTGTCAACCGCAACTGAACAAATACATTTATTAAAAAAGACTCCCACCAGAAACCTTAGAAGCCTCACGAAGTCTCATTCTTTTTCATATCCTCACTCTATTATGAACTGAAACATCCCTTTCTTTTATTTTAAATTATTGTCATCGTCCCCTGTGCATGTGACAACCAATGATTTACGCTATGTCAGATGATAATACACTAGTAAATTTGGTGTTTAATGGCTATAATAGCTCTAATAAAGAAATTAAATCAAATGTCACATGCAGAATGTATATTTTTTGCCGCTAACAATAAACTGAATTATAGCAGGCTAAATATTATAAAGCAAAACATGTATCCATTTGCAATTGAAAGCACATGTTGAAACCACTCTAAGATGAGCAGAAGAGGCTCTGGACACAGCAGGAGCAGGCAAGGAGCTGGTTTCCTCTGAAGAACGTGGTTCTTTTCCCCAATTCTTTCAACTGGTCCTTTCTGATGATTCACTCTAAATTTCATTCTGAAGAGCATCATGCTGTACCCTTCCCCTCCTCCAGCCCAACTGAAATCCTAGAACCCAGGCCCATAATTTTAATATGCATATAATTTCACACAGTTGATGAATATAACACACCATGGGTAAACAGCGGGGAGGGGCTAAATGGAAAACTCATTTGTTAGTTTTCCCACTTGGAGGTTGTTATTTTTTAAATTACTGATATTGGACACTGTAGGAGTGCCCTTTTTCATACATACTGAAGCACTCCACTGGCCCCAGGAGTCACTAAGACTAGTGGATTTTAATAGTTATAGATCTTAAATGGAGGGTTAGAAATTGTTTCTTTTCATTACAATTACAACAAGGAATTAACCCCAAGGGTATCCACTTAATTTCATAATATATAGACTGGAACGCTAATGTGGCTCTGCTACAGTGTAATAAAGAGGCAACTGGCCCTTCTCTCCCCGGGGTGGGTGTCTGTAAAATATATCACAAAAAAAAAAAATTTAAAAAGAAGATTTGAAGTTAACAAGCTCCATAATGTCACCAGCTCCAGTGCCCGGCGTGAGTGGGCCCTCATAGGCACTGAGCATTGCTTTTTTTTTTCCAGGGGGAGCTCAGTCCCAGCACTTTTCTTTGAATTGCTTCACTAACACAAGGAAAATGGAAAATGAGAGAAGGAAGGATAATTTACAATTAAGCACAGAAAGTCACAAGGGCAGAGGAGAGACTTGGAGCGGGACTCATTAATTATCTGGTTTCTAAGATGAGACCAACAAGGCACACTGGCCAATTCCTGTCATGTCATTTTAACCCTTTGCACTCTGCAGTGACCTCAGCTCCGTTTTATGGGAACTCCCTCCCTTACTTGCTGGAACCCAAAGCAACATCAAAGGTTAGGATTTTCCATCTTCCGGCTCCAAGTGTCTGAAGCCACTTCCCGGCAGAGATTTGAAATCTTGGATCCCTGCTAATTAGCCCTTTCAGTTGAAGACATTTTCATTTCCTGATGCGTTTTCATGATGTTTGACTGTGGCTCTCTGTGACAAATGAGAGAACGGACACTATTCCAGAAATAGAGCTTTACACGGAAGCAGGACAGGTCAGTGAGAGAAGCAAATGACAATTCAATGAAAGTGCAACCCAGAGAGGAGAATGGTCTTCTTTTATATGATGCATTTCCAGCATGTATTGTTACATTTGGCCCACTGCAGCCTTCTGGCCAGCCATAACCTGGAACTCACCTCTTCCTTTCCCACTGAAAGTGTCAGCTCTTTAGACATCACCAAATTTGCCAATCAACTAGGGAAAAACTGATGATGCTGCATATCACTCAACTCATTTCTTCACATCTATCGTGTAAATCACATTTCCAGAGACAGAGAAGATCGTATAGAACAGCCACAAAGGAACTCTGGCTTCAATGAAAAGCACCCCTTTACAAATCAAAGTTCCTAGCTTCCCTCCTGAGACAGGAAGCAGCGGCTTGAAGCAGATAGCAAGAGGGCTGCCGGGAGAGTACCAGAGATGGGAAGTCACTAAAGAGGACCGAGGGAGACATTTATTACGTGAGAAAGTTGAGAGAGTCCACGTTGCTGGCTCGGAGCTACAGAAACCTTTTCTAGGAGAGTTCAGTATCGTTTGCAAAGCTACAGGGAGCAGAGAGAGAGGAGACGAAGGCAGGTTGCCTCCAGAAAACAAACACAATGAGGGTTCCACCAGAAAACCGAGGCGAAAGTATATGCGGTTTAGCAGGTGATTATCGGTTTAGCCAAGTGATCAAAACTTTCTAAACATAAACCGTGGACTCGGTACCAAGGATGATGGGAATAATGCATATGCTGGTCCATGGTCACAAACTTTTCTATCCCACATTTGCTCTTTCCCCATTTCAGCTTCTTAAAACCATATGTCTCCATAAGCTCTTTCCTGAATATATCAAACGTTGCCTTCTTAAAAGTTGTGTGCATCTCAAAATAGCTCCTTAAGCATTTTTCCCCAATGACCTTAATTGTGTTTGTTCTGGGCTCGTAAATTTGGGGAACTTGAAGCATTTAAAAAACACACACGAGTGTGGTATGCAAATGTTTTGGTGTTTCTAAGCTCAGTGAGCTCTGACTCTTTCCTTCAAAAATTATAATTAAGAAGAATAAGCTCACCTATGTAGAAATTTCTCATTTCTTTATTTACCTTAAATCTTTTCATGCCAGAAACTGTTAATGTTCTTTGTTTAGCTTTGTATTAAATAGAAATAAGATATAAAACAATTTTCTAATTAGAATTACACGAGATGTACGCCTTACAACTTTGATCTTCTGAATTTCCCCCTGACATTTCCAAATTGAATATTATATTCAATATCAATCTAACCAATAAAAAGCAATTTCATCTTTATAATGAACCAAGAGAATATCTAAATTTGGCATTTCAGACAGTTTTTGTCTCTGTTGAATTATTTTAGGAGATATTTTAGTCAAACTGACTTACAATAGCAAATTTCACATCCTTCAAGTAATATAAGACTATAGCCCTCTGATATATTATAATTATTTAGGGCTAAAATTTATTCACATCAAATCGCACTTGGTAACATGGCTGAAATACCTACTACTATTTGTTCTATTTATAACACTATTTGCTTCATAGGTCTTATCTTCTCAAGTTTTTCAATATCAGATACAGCATCATAGTATTTGGTTTTTCAATATCTGTAACAATGTTAGTGATTATTTGAGTTCAACAAATACTTCTTAAGTAATATAATACTTCTTAAGTGATATAAATGCTTACTATAACACAAATGGGATAGGCAAATCTATTTATCATAGATTGCCTCTCCCAAATGACATACGCTATTTCAAAAATGGAACATAAACACACCAAAAAAAAAAAACAAAACATTTGTTCCCTTCTAGTTTCCAGAGATCACACTGGTAGTTGGCCAGTGGAAGAACAAAAATCATATCTCTGACAGCTGTACCGCTGTGAAAATCAGAAACATCCCCGTACTCTTTAACTCAGGCCCTGACAGTCTCTTGAATTTTTGCCCAACATGAGCAATGACTCTGGAGACAGTGGTCTAAACCTGAATGCTTTGGTTTCTATCATAAAACTATTTCTTCTCCCATGTTTTCCCTTTTGGTGAAAGGGACAACCATTTTCTAAGGCCACAGGGAATTTTTGGACATGTTAAATTGAAATACTATTAGGCTTGCATTTGGACATATCAGGCAACCATTTGTATACAAGAGTTTGGGCCTCCAGGCTGGAGAGATAAATTAGGGAGTCATCAATTTAGAGATTGAATTTAAATCCGTGAAATTACCTAAATGGTGAATATTGATGGAGAAGAGGAAAAGTGTGAGAACTGAGCTACAGAGCTCTCGAAAATCTAGAGATGACAGGAAGCTGTGAAAGCACATGAGCAGGAGCAGGCAGTAAGGTGGGCAGGAATCCTGGCTAGTGTGGGATCCTGTATTTCAAGAAGGGGAGCAATCAGCTCTGTCAACCGCTACTGGTGGGTCAGGTTTAGATAGGTAACCACTGACTTTATCAACCTTGTGATTATCAGTGAACTTGATAAGAGCTGCTTCAATGAGCGCTGAGGGTGAAAACATGATTGGAGTGGCTCCAAAAGTGGAGCGGCAATACAAAGAGGAAAGATTTTAAGAAATCTCCTATAAAAGGGAGCGGATAATTGAGATGATAACTGGAGAGGGATGTAGGGTCAGAGTATTTCTGAAAATAGAAAAAAATTACAATATGCTAATATCTCAATGAGAATGAACCATTAAAAAGTGAAAATTTGGTTTTGCAGTAGAGCGAAGAAATAATTGCTGTGTGATTCCTTCAAGTAGGAAAGAGAGGACGGAATCCAGTTGACAAGTGAGGAAGACAAGCAGGGGGACTTCATCAATAGCACCAGGGAGGAGGGCAAAGTTCATGAGGTGGATAGATGTGGTGGTGGCAGCAGATGGAAACTTCTCGTCTGATGGTTTATGTTTCCTTATCATTCAGGTCTCAGAGCAGCAGCCACCACTCAAAGAGCCTTCCCTGACCACTCAATCTAAGTAACTCTCCCTTTCATAGGGACCCATACAACCCTACTTTACTATCTTTATAGCACTTATGGCCTTTTTTGACTGCAGTATAGTTTGTTTGTTTACTTGGTTATGTATGTATTTCCCAACTAAGAGCATAGACTGCACTTCTCTTCTTTACTGCTATATCCTTAATTCCCATAACTGAAGAGCAGAGAATACAGATAGAAGCTTAATATATAATTGTTGAAAGAATGAATCAATGAAAGCTTCAGAAACAAGAATTTCCTGGAATCCAAATGATTTCCAATGTGATGTTACCAGTCTCAAGTACTTTTTCTAGATTGATTCATACAGGTAGCAAAGTCTGTGGAGAGTTGTTCCTGTACTACATGCTCTAGTGAAAGTAGGCACTCCTGGGAGTGAACTAGATAGTGAACTAGCTCTGTCATGGACAGGTGATAGGTTCAGACTAAGAGCGTTCGAGAAGAGGAGCGAGTATCTCCAGCACAAAAGTTTCAATCATCTTGCTGAGGCACTGTCCGTAGCGTACAAAGGAGGGTACAGAGAAGGAGAAGGTCAGTCAGAAAATAGAGAAAAGCCCAGGAATTCAAAACCATTAAATAGTAGAAAATCATCCTTAATGTTTGTCTAGCACTTGATATTTGCTTTCCATAATTTCTATTAGTACTCCACCAAATCACTTCAGGCGTCAGTTAGTACTGTTGGACTCATTTTTACAGAGCCGTAAACTGAAACTGGGAGATGAAGTCCTCTTTACAAAGGAAGTTATCTGCAGCTGCTGAAAAAGAACTCACCACCAGGCTGCCTGCTTTTCCTCTTTGCCCTCCTAAGCCCACTATCCCTCTAAGAGCCACAGAGTGACAGAGGCAATGGCTGGATAGTCACTAGCAGCAATAGTTGACCACTACATGTTTTTTTCTGATACTGATTTTCTTCTCTGAGCTGACTTGCATTGGCCTGAAGCGAGAATATTTATGAAGAAGAAATAGTGCACCCATGAACCCCAAGTCCAAATCTGCTAGGACTGTTTATGCCTTGGTTAAGCTACGCCAAAAAGCAATAGACGTTACCCAGCTGCCCTGAGTTTAACTTGTTATTTCTACCAGTTAGACAGAGGAAATCCATAAAATTATCTATAGTAGGCAACTTGGAAACTTTCCCAGGCTATTTTTCAAAGGCTAACTGCTATTGCTGGTCACCCTTGCCAAATAGAAATAAAAGAAGGAGAGAAATGAGGGAACTGAGAAATAGGGACATAGATATCCTGAAAAAAGAAAGTTTACCAGAACATGAGTGAGTTTTGATAAAAGAAAAATACAAGATGAAATCTAAGAGTTTGCCTTTTTCCTTTAGTTTTCTGATTTTTAGTAGCAGAAAAGGCTTTGTTTTGAAAAGTCGATTGCTCTTCTTCCAAAATGGTGTTCCCAAATGAAAATAGCATTCCATTCTCCTCTAAGTCTCCAGTGAAGGAGAATTTCACACCCCAGTTCCAAACCACATATCGGAATAATAATATTCTGCCTGGGGTGTAGAATCACTTCTATAATCCACCTCCTTGTTCACCACACAAAGACTTTTGCAAAAATAGAGTATAAAGCAGTATTGTTTGATTATGTTCCCCCAAATGAGGTAAGTGTCATTTAGTTAAGGCGGAGAATGGAAGATCGATTTACAAAACCCATAAAGGTGTAAGAATAATCTACGTTTCTCTGTTCTTCTGTACTTTCTTCCTCCCTTCCTTCCCTCTTTCCTTTTCTTCTCTGTTAATTTTTTATGGTGTTTACCGCCAATCTTGGACTTTGTAAAATAATCAGACTGTGGTCTGATCATTAATAAATGTCATCCTCAAACTGACGTAGAGAAGAAGGTGGTCCCTGTTGACGAAACAACATCTACTCAGGCTTGGTTTCTTCTGTTGCTCTAATCATCTTACCTGCTTTCTCTTGACCTGGAAATCTGCTTCACTTTCTACTTCTGGGATTCTATCCTAAGGCATCATCCAAATTTTAGGAAAAAGGTGTGGACAAAGCTATATCCATTGAGCAAAAATTTTAAAAAATAATAAGAGAAATCTTCCAAATTAGAACCATTAAGTAAATTTTAATTTGTTCTGTTTGAAATAATATAAAGGTATTTAAATTTAATTACAAAGAACATTCAATACATGTGGGTATGCTTTGGACATCAATGTTGAAGGAAAAGAATAAGATGCAAAATTGCATAACTCTGTGATTATAATTATATAGAAAGTAGAAAGTGGAAATACAATTAAATTAACAAATTAATTAAGATAAATTAGGGTTTTTTCTCTATATTCCAAATTTTCTATAAACTTAAAATAATTTTTAATTTTTTGGTTTAAAAGAGATTCATTGGGCCAGCCCCGTGGCTTAGCAGATAAGGGTGTGCGCTCTGCTACTGGTGGCCCGGGGTTTGGATCCCAGGCACGCACGGACACACCGCTTGTCCGGCCATGCTGAGGCCAAGTCCCACATATAGCAACTAGAAGGATGTGCAACTATGACATACAACTATCTACTGGGGCTTTGGGGGAAAAAAAAAAAAAGGAGGAGGATTGGCAATAGATGTTAGCTCAGAGCTGGTCTTCCTCAGCAAAAAGAGGAGGATTAGCGTGGATGTTAGCTCAGGGCTGATCTTCCTCACAAAAAAAAAAAAAGAGAGAGAGAGATTCATGGTGTAGAAAGACCAATATTTATTACAATTGTTCCTTTTTCTTTTTAGGTATTTCTTGCTTCTTGGAATAAATGTTTGTGGGCAAAAGGCATTTTTGGATTAGGCCAATTTTCTGTTCTCTGAGCCAGTTGATAAGGGCAGGGATTTAGAAGGAGAAAGAATTATATAATCAGAATTTTATTAAAACTGTCTGGGATTTTATAGATCATCTGTTTGAAACTCCACATTTTCTAATGGAGAAACTGAGAAGGAAAAAGTTAGAAAAATATAAGGAGCAGATACATGGGTGGATCCAATAGCCATGTTGCGAGTTTAGTGAAATTTTTGTAGTCGTAATTATTTCAGAGGGCTCTGAGTACAGCTAACAGTAGACCTAGGTAGGATACTGGTGTCTTTCTAACTCACTCTCCCTGGCCCCACTCTTTTCTAGTGACTTCCAGCTTTTTGCATCAAAAAAACCTGTTCCTCTGGAGAGTCTGCTGAGCAATGTTTACAAAACCCAGAGATAGAGCTGAAGATATTTATTAGAACTGCTTATGTTCTGGAAACGTTTGTAATCAAGGCCAGGGAACTCCCTCGTGTTGAGGCTCCCTTTTCCCAGCTTCTGGGCATGAGGGCTGCTGTCTGCCCACCCTGAGTCCTTCTCTGTCAATCGCCCTTGATTGAAGCCGCCTCACTCAAGTTATACTCCTCCCAGGGGTGGCAGTCTTCACTCAAAGACCAGTCCTCTTGCCTTGATTTGGGACAACTCTGAAGGCCATTTCAGTTCCTTTCAGAGCTCCCAGTTGGACCAGCTGGGACTCTGCTACAAACACATTGCAGGTCAACTTCTCCCTGTACCCACCTTGCTTCCCTCCCTCCCCAGGACACTTCCTACAGGCAGATCTCTGTCTCAAAATCTGTTTCCCAGGGAACCATCCTAAGACGGTGCAACTGTACCATCACATAAGAAGTCCATTACAAACCTTTTAGTTCTTTTTGACTGAAATTGTGTTCTTTTCAACTTCTTATTGATGATGAAACAAAAACAAGGGCTTGGCTTCAGAGTTATAGGTTCTCTCTTTCCAGCAGCAAAATTACAGAGTTGAACAAGTATCAAATTTGATCAATTTAGACAACTTATCTTGTTTGAGTACTCCTTCCCTTAATAACAAGTAGCCTTCACACTGATTAATTTTCTTCCCCATTTCTACTTTATTTCTCTGTAGAAGTTATAAGCATTTATGATAGGAAAATTAATCTGTGGGCCATCTTTACCTTTGCTACTCAAAGTGTGGCTGCTCAAGTGTGCTCATTTGGGAGCTTGTTAGAAATGCAAAATATCAGGCCCCATCCTAGAACTACCGACTCAGAATCTTCATTTGATCAAGACTCTCAGATGACTTGTATGCACATTACAGTTTGACAAGAACTGAACTGCATCACTGTTGTCAAATCAGCCTGCTCATCAAGATGGCGCTGTCAGAGGGAAACAATCAGAAAAAGTCAGTATGAGTCCCAGCCAGCCCTGCTTCCATCTCGCTAAGCATCTTGGGCAAGTACGTCTTCTCCTGGGCATCTATTCGCTCACTCTTAAAAGTCCTTATAACAATATGTACCTTAGAGAATTTTTATGAGGATTTATACTTGCTTGTATTCAAATAACTTTTACTGAGCATCTGTAATGGGCCAGGCACTGTTTTAAAGGGTCAAGCATTATGAAGAACAAGACAGGAAGAAATCCTGCCTGTCAGACATTCCACAAGCATGCGTTGAGAATGGACCACGCCAAGTCATGCTAGAATTATAGCAATAAAAAAGATAAACCATTTTGGAGCCAACAGCTGCACACAGGACAAACACTGAATAAATTATTAGGGAAAAAAAGATCAGTTTTATGAAGAAGTATAGGTGCTGGAAGAGCTTATACCAGGGAATTAATCTAGGTCAAAGGAGGGAGTTCTCAAAATCTCTCCATCTTCAGGTTGCTTCCTGGCTAATGAAGGTGTACAGATAAATAAATGCGAAATTCCAACGTCATGGTGTGAATGACGTCAACAGTGATATGTGGGTGTCTAGAAGGCCCTTAACGCAGACCTGTGGGGAAAGGAGCAAAGGATGAAGAGAAAATGGATGGGACTGAGAGGAGGTCTCCCAGAAGAAATGTCGTTTGCTGAGACTTACAAAATGAGTAGGATTGATTCTGATAGATGTGGAGGTTAGAGTGACACAAACAAGGAGAAAAGCATGAACTAATTCAGGATTTTTGGAAAAGAGAAGTGACATAACCAACAACACATTTTTGAAGAATCTCTTTTGCATTATAGAGATAGATTAGATTGATAGAGGACCCTGTAAATGCCTCCTGCCTGATCTCCTAGGTTTCCTAATTGCTCCCCTTCAACCTGCTTCTGAATTCGTCTCAGGGTCTACTCTGAGCCAGACATTCACTTAGGTACTTTTCCTATATGTTATTGCATTAAGCATGTCTTTTTATTCTGATGCTTTGACATCTGGGGCTTTGCTGACCCTGAAAAGACTGCCCTTCCCAGTGCTAGCCAATTCCTAGAGACCTTACACAATTCACTTTTCATATGCAAATAAACCAGTCCAGAGCCCATGACCCAACCAACTCCTTTATCAGGCTCTCTCACTCTCCAGGCTACTGTCCCACTGCCCTAATCACTCCAGGGCCAGTACAACTAAAGGCAGTTCCTGTGCCCCAGAGCCCGATGACATTACTCAAACTAGCCAATCCCGAGCCTGCTTACCCTGCCTTGCCCATTCCTTCCCACCAAAATAACAATAAAGGCTCTTGCTCACCGTTTCCCCTCACTCCACCTGCCTCCTGACAAATCCTGGTGCTTACCCACGTGGCCCTGCATGGTGTGGCACACCTGCTCCTCTTGGGAACTCTGAATAAGGAATTATCTTTTCAATGGCAGTCGTCTCCCAGTCTGTTGGCACCACCATACATGAATAAAAATAAAACCTACAATTTAAAACAGTTGCCTCACTTAGTTTTTATAACACTCCTAGAGTGACATTCATTTTCCCCATTTTTTGAGATGACAATGCTGAGACTCATCTATCTCAGAGCCTGCCGCTTTGTTTAAGCCAATATAATGTGGTGGGAAGAGTGTAATATTTCTAGTAAAATAGATTGGCCAGGATTCAAATCCCACCCGGTATGAGTCTGGCAGTAATAAGCAACCTCAAGAATCTCAGTTGCTCTCTACATAAAAGTTTATTATCCATTCTCACAAACCCTCTTCAAGTCTAGATACTCTCCAGAGCAGCTCACTTCCCAGCAATGAATCATGGATCCTTCCAGGGTTTATTTTGTGGCTCTGCCGTCTCAACACATGGCTTCCAGGGTCTCCAAGACAAGCAAGGAGAGAACAGAAAGAATTTGCAGCTGATCATAAGTATCATCGTCTGGAGGTGACATATGTCAATCCATCCACAGGTCATTGACCAGAACTCCTCATATAACCCTAACTACAAGGAAGGCTGTAAAATATAGTGGAGTACATGGATATACGGTGAGTGTTACTGCCTGTGACACACACTTCCACCACTTTTGAGCATTTTTTACCTTGGGCAATATCTTTACCTTCCATCAGCATATTGTAGTGTCCCAAGTGCAGAGTTAAATAGCTATCGTATTGGAAAAATCAGTTGTGCATCATTCCTTCCATTTTCAACACCTGGATACAATCAGAGCTTAATATGTCATTCCCTTTATAGCCACTCAAAGCTCCGATATATTTCCATTGGTTCAATAAGTTCTTTACTTACTTATACGTAAAATGTAAATTACTAAAATTAGAATTTACGTCTTCTCATCACCACTTTTAACTTTGTTTTTTAGCTTCTTATATGCTTTTATTTGGGATTGTTTTGGTTTTTAAAAATATTTATATTCTAGGAACAGAATCATGCACAGAAAACTGTCTTAATATTCAAAGAAGTCTAAGGAAAACTGGAATCTTTTTTAGGATACCACAGAAATTAAATCAACCTATTATTCCTTTTTTAATGACTTGACTTCTCTTTCTATCAGCTGCTTCCTTCTATTCCGTTATGAGTGTTTCCCGTATGCTTCAGGAACCCCCACACAGGTGATCTAATTGGTTCAGTTAATCATTTTCTAGTTGCAGCACCTTTTTGGGACCACGTTCTCATACGAGGCCCCATCATGGATCACGACTCAGTCTACATGTGGTTGCCGCGGTCAGGCGCCTAGTTATAGAATCTGCCACTGCCAGAGTCATTGGTTCATAAGACACCGTGTGCTCTACAACTCACCTCTGGCAGCTTAGCTCAGAAGATGGCTTTGGATGAGGCAAAGTCGCACAGTTTCATGGATTCCTCTCCAAAACAGCATTGTGAAGAATTTTTTTTCATGACTAGGGCTGCATTCATTATTTTCAGTTTACTGTTGGCTTAGTATTCCAGAGAGTAGGAAAATATTGAACCACAGGGTTAGCCACCCATGGCATAGCTAACAGATGGGTTCTTCAAGACAAAGAAAAATATGTGAAAAACACGTCTTCTAGCCATTCGATCTCTGTCGCCCACAGGATTTTTTGTTAATGGTACCCAAAACCTTCCACAGATTTTCACTGACTGTTTGTGTACAGTATTGGATTTCGCTAATTTACATTTTGAATTATTATAGAAATGTTACTGTTACCATGACATAAATGCAAACTGAGTTATTCTCTCAAACATAGAGGTCACCCAGTGAGTACAAAACTATGATAATTGTAAATTTAAGCAAGAAGAGAAAACAGATCAATTTTGAGCAAAGGGCATGACTAATCTATAAGTAACCTTTAAACTATGGAACATTATGTAAAATATTAAAGGGTTTTTTTAAAGGGTAAAAAAATTGAAACAAAAACTAAAATTTATCTTATAAATTCAGTTTTCCATAAACATAAGAAAGACACATTAAAGAAGAAAACTCATCATTTAATTGGTAAACATATTTTCCTAGGACACTTCACTGCAGCGTTAGCTGCGATTAGAGGAGGGGATATTGGAAGCAACCTGTGTCCATCACTGGGAAAGTGGATAAGTCAAACATGCAGGATACACAATATGGAGCATCATGTGGCAATTAGAAACAAGGAATTCGGTCATAGCAACATGAATGGATCCTGAAAAAAAAAAGAAACAAAGGAAGAAAAGAAACAGAATGAGATATACATCATCTGATATCATTTATATAAATTTAAAATATGTATATGCAAAACAATATAAAACAAAAAGATGCACGTCAAAATAGTTGCCTATGGTAATGGAACTAACACCTTTCAATAAAATATCCAAATGGCACCAGAATTTGCTGAGTTCCACTCACACTATCCTGTAGGCCATTTTCAATGGCCCAGAACGTGGAGGGTAAGATGCCCAAACTAAGGCTCTGGAACCCCTTCCATTCTGGTTGCTTCTGCCCTGAGGGGAATGGGTGGGGTAGAGATAAAAGGGAATAAAGTTGAAACAAACAGATTAGAGAGAATCTTCACACTGGACAGACGCTAATTTGTCTGCTGGGAACTAAGGAGTGTGTTAAACAGCATCTGAGATCCCAGAGAGAGAGAGACAGAGACAGGGAGAGAAAAAGAGAGAGAGAGCACTCTCTGATCATAACAGCATGTTTAACTAGACTCTATTTTCTTAGTTTGTTTTGGAGTTTTTTGTTTTGTTTTGTTTAGTCTATAATAATAGCCCATCTGACCATCAGCAGGTTCAAGCAGGTGTTTGTAGACCCAAACATCTAGGAAAAGTATTACAGTTACAAATCAAGCCTTAGAAGCCATTTAATTAACTACTTAACCCTCAGCACAAATCAAACTACGTAGAGATGTGGATTAATCATCGACGGTACATCCATCACTTGGTTAGGTTTGGGATTCTTCAAGCCACAAATATCTTGTTCTAACAAGTAGGATGTGAGAAGTAGGCAGGAAAATAAAAGGCAGTCATGGTACTGAGTATTACAGGTGATCAGAAGTTAGGTCCCAAGCCTTCACACAATTGAAAACGATTAGAGAGTATTCCCTTTGACAAACTTTCAGAGCACTAGATGCTGGTGGGCCTAGCAAATGCAACCTTCGACAATAGCTAAGGGAAAGTTAGAAGGACCTAAGTAATAGAAAATAGCCAAGACCGATTTGTAAGCTTCCAATCACAAGTAACAAAACACATTTTTTTCTGGGGATTGTAGCCAGATGGGGGATTGGCTTATGAAGGCAGTCTTTACGTGACATGATTTATCGAGAGGCCCACAAACTCGCTGACACAATTCCTCGCAATGGCACTCTGGACAAGTTATATGGCTTTCCAAAAGAGATGCATACAGGATGAGAAATGGAAACAAGATTTTATGATTTAGGCAACAAATCACAGCCTTCCTGCAGTCACATGTCCGACATTTAAGCTCTAAATTATTACAACCAGAGAAACTAACATTTCCATTCCTGCAGAATGAGTGACACATGGTTTAATGTTCCTCTCCCGACCTGGGAATGTACTTTCCCCAAGAGCCCAGTGAAAGGAGGCTTGTCTGGTCATATCTCTGGAAAGGGATCATTGACTATGCCAGCTTTGATGTTTATTACCTTCCTACAGTGAAGCTAGAAAAATTATGAAAAAAATTTTAGAAGTGAAACAAAGACTATGTCTCAATATATTCTCATAGAACTAGTTCTGTTTTGGCAACATTCTTCTCCTAAGGCCAGGGGTGACATTCAGCATATGAAACAGCCAATGTGGCACAGGCACAGATCCACCAAACTACATAAAAATCAACTGCAGTCACACTATGTCTACTGGCACAGCAGGGCCCAAAGCCCTGTTGAGGTAACTCCCATATACTAGAGACTATTGTTTTTACTTTGTCCTGGGGTAAGTCCAAAGAGCTAGTTTTGTTTTCCAGAATCATCTCAAAAATTTGCTCAAGTCACTGTAGTCCCTGCTGTAGTTTCACATTACAGGGATTCTCAAGCCTCTGCCGACCATTCGCTGTCCCAGTCAGACTCAACACCCACAAAGGCAGAGCAGTCCCTCACAATGACACCCTGCCCCTGGATTTATCCTGAGAGAGAGAGAGAGAGATAGTCTCTCCACTTTACACCCTGCTAAGAAGCAGAGAAGTCACGTGATCCGAATGTCCACCTCCACCTAGAGCCCCTCTCCACTGATCCATGCGTTCCCGAAAGGGACTGGGGCAGGAACAGCAGCCCAGTGCTATAGTTCCACCTTCATGGTTCCTTGCTCCTTCTTCCTTCTCCCAAAAGGCCCTCCTCAAAGAACAGAAAGCCAGGGCTCTTCCCAGAATCATGGTGGTGTAGGAGCCCAGGGCCACTTTCCAGGCATGAGGACGCTCACAAAAGGGACTACAGAACTCCTTGCTCCTGTCTGATCTCACTAGAACTTTCCACACCTGAAAGAACAAACAAGCCAACATTGACAAGTTCCTAGAAGTACTTTTTATTGCAAAAGAACATAGATATTCTTTCCACATTGCTGGGGAGAAGTCTTGTCATTTGTTGAAACACTGAAAAAATGCTTTGAGTATACACATTTATGAAATCATATGCACTGTACGGGGGAATGGTGTCCTATTGCTGTTCACAAATACAAATTTTCTGAGCACTTCTATACGGGCACACTCTTATACATGTTTAGACACATGTATGGTATAGTAGCTGAGAACACGGGCTAGAGCCAGACTCATATCCTGGCTGGTCCCACTTAGTGGCTATGGAATCTTGGGTCAGTTTCTTAACTTCTTCAAGTTTCAGTCTCTTCATCAACAAAATGAGGGCAACAAGACCAACATCATAGGATCCTTGGGAATGTTAAATGATTTCTACATGAAACTATTGAGTGATGCACAGAGTAGGCAATTATTGATAAATGGGATATTTCTTCACAACAGACAAAATGGTCAGTTGATTCTGATAACTCAATTCAAGAATCCTCAGATTTTCTAGAATTCTACAGATTTTTTTTGTAAAAATGTTCACAATTTACCCAATTGGTTTGTTATCGTGGATTCATTTAACAGATATCTCTTGAGAGATAACCATGTGCCAGACCGGGTGCCAGCAGCTACAAAAAGGAATGGGATGTAGTCTCTAGCATCACAGGATTACAATCAAGTGCGGAGACAGACAGGCACACACACACTGCAAGGCAGAAAGTGGTTTTAAGTGGGGCTCAAAGAAAGAAGGGGTTAACCCACATCAGGGGGCCAAATAGATATATGCCCCACACACACCTCTGAAGAGTGGTATTGTAGAGTCAAAACTTGTATATGGTACAGAACCAGACTCCTCGTAGTCAGGAGACTTCATTTCCATTGATGGCAGAAGCAAAGACTAGATCTTCCTATTTTCAGGTAACTTAGATCCTTCTTTTTTAAGCTTAATCTCCTTTGGATAGTCAAATTCCAGATTTTCTCCAACATCCTTCTCCTACCGCTAAGGGGCTTATGAATTGTCCTGTCATTAGAGAAAGGACATCTGGCTCTTACTTGGTGTCTGAGCACGAACAGGCCTCCAGTCCTGCGCTAAACTGTGTGACGCTGATATCCGTGGTCTGACTCCTAAGCATGGAGGTGGTGGCTCTCAGGTAGCTCAATCTTCTCTGCATATAGCCTCAAGCTTTCACCTCAGCACTAACATGTACAACTGACGTTCTGAGATTTAGCCACATCCACATACAGCCCCTGCTTTGGCTTATCCATTCCATATTTCCAATTTAAGCTGTGGCAATCTCCTGGCAAACATGCTGTTTTCTAATTCTCAAATACCATCCCATGCTCCATTTTAAGAACCTTCCTGGATCTCCTCTCTGAATCCAAAGGAGACTTGTGGGTGAGTGAACTCAGGCCTGGTCATCTTATATGCATGACGTCGTGATATCTGCTCTACTGAGGACACCTGTTTTAAGGCAATCATCTCCATCCAGAGTTCTAGGCAAGATATGAGAACTCAGCTCCCTCTAGTCAATGATTTCTAAAGTCATCTGGGGTCTCTATCCCACCCAGGCGAGGAACCAGGCCCAATTCTGGGCTCAGTAATCTTGCTTTCCTTTCACTCTTTCTCTCCAGGCTCTTCCCCATCAGTTTTCTTCTTTCCAGTGCATTAGAAAATTATCTTTGTGTTTTACTCTGCATATTCTGTATCTGTGGCTTATAATAAATCTTTCTTCCTTCAGTCCTCTAACTTCTTAATATTTTAAGGGAACAGTTAATATTTAAAGAAAAGCCTCTGATTTCTCTTTCAACAAACCTAGGTATTGCAAGTGAATGCCTTGGCTTTTCACAACTATTGTCTCTGAAATTAGCTTCAAGAGCATGTTTTGGAATTCAAAAACTGAACATTGTCTCCTTTGTTCTTGGCTGGGTTCTGCCCTCCCCCTGAAGCAATGGATATCACGACTCAATGGCGGGACTTTGGAGCCAATGAACTAATGGGAATTAAAAATACAGAAGAGAAAGGTTCAAAATCATGTCTTCTTTGCCCCAAATTTTAAAAAAGAAACTACTCCCAAAAGATGGAGTAAGGAAATAGCATTGGACACATCTGTTCTCTAACATACCTTTGCTATCCAGCAGCCTAGAGCATGTCACAGGAATATAAAAGCAGAAACATTCACAAGCAAGTGAAGCCGTATCATCACCCTGCTTCACAGGGTGAGTGAGCATTCCAGCTTCAGCAAAAAGAAGGCTTTGCCACTGTCTGCAATAAAAGCAAGTTTGTTCTGGAGAGAGGTGAAGGGAAGAACAATGGGGGAGGCTGACATAAATGACAGAAGCCATGGACTAAAAAAAGTCTCCTATATGACTGTCCATGAGCTGATCATCCAAAATTACTTAGTTTTAATTTCCAATATCAACCTTAGATATTAAGAACCATTGTTCTAGCTCTCTACAATTAACTAAGTGCTTTCCTCTTCGTTTTCTTATTTGATTCTCTCTGTGAAATAGAGCAATAGTAACCCAATTTCCACTTGAGGAACCCAAGGCTCACTGACTTTCTTAAAGCCAAATAGTGGTAGTGAAAGAAAGCAAATTCAGACCTCCACACTCCACATTGAAGGGTTATTTACATTCTTCTCTTTTTTAAGTATTGCTCCTTAATTCTCTTCTTCTCTTAAAATCAATTCTAACTTTAATCCCATGGTTTATAATTATTTGATTATGATGTTTATTCTTCCCAAATATTGATAGACTGCAATTATCACTAATTCATGCAGGATCCTTCCAGCATTGTGTATGGCATGGCTTACTTACCCTGAATATGAGGTTATCATGTCGTCTCACCTTTATGTTTGACCTATCCTCAAAATCACCTCTAGTTTTGAGTAAGCCTGCACTCTTTATGAGACGCACCTTGGGTCTGCCTATTTATTAGCTCCAGTTTATTCCCTAAAGAAGATACTCTCCTTTGTCACTTTCCAACTCCCACTCAAGGTATCTAATGTCAAAGTCTCCCACTGCCCAGCTCATTCCATCTAGGACTCTCCTTTCCAAGGAATGCCATATGCATGAGTCAGATCTCACCACTCATCTTCTTAGCAAAATATAGTATCAGCTATTTTAACTTAGCAAATTAAAAATAACATATCTATAATAATTAACTTCTGCTTCATAATAAGCCCAAAATGTAATTATTTAAAACAATAACCATTTCTTTAGCTCACAATTCTGCAAGTCAGCAATTTGGGCTCTGCATAGCTGGGCAGTTCTGGTCTTAGCTGGGTTCAATCAATGCATCTATGGTCGGCTGCCAGGTCAGCTGGGAACCCGTTGGTCTAGGATGACCTCAGCAGGAATGGCTGTCTAGACTTGTTCACAAAGCAACTGAGCAGAGTTTCAAGAGAGCAGAGGGAAGATATAGGCTTGGAATTGGCATGCCATCATTTCTGTCACATTCTATTGGTCAAAGCAAATTCTAAGGCCAGGGAAGTTTCAAGGATTGAGTAAAGAGACTCCATCTCTTGATGGAAGATCCTGCAATCACATTGCAGTGATGAGGTGATTTTTGTATCAATCTACCAAAGTATCTACAGCTAAAATTGGTCAAACAACAAACTTTATTAAGTTTCACTACATGACCAACTCTGCTGGGCATCCTTATATGAATACACATTAAACCATTTCCCAACCAATGCATTTACTTGGTGTTAAGAGAGGTTCGGGGATTCGATCGGAGACGTAAAAGACACTTTCCACTCCAAACAAATGGACCGAAGGTATATTTTATTACATAGAGGATAGTAAAGGCGATAGTCCTCAAACAGATCCGAATAGGTCAAATAATAAGAGGGAAAAAACACCAGCTCGACTGGAAAGGGAAAACATCCACATCGGCTGAGATAGCAGCAGATCCGAATAGGTCATATAATAAGAGGGAAAAACATCAGATCGATTGGAAAGGGAAACACCAGATCGACTGAAGGGAAATGACACAAATCAACCGGAAAGAGAAACACCAGGTCGACCGAAAAGAGAACACATCAAATCAATTACTTCATATCAAATCAGTTACTCACAACATCCACGCCCCACTGCCGGGAGAGCCTTGTCAATCGACGCGGCTGGGCAAGGATCACACGTCCTGGGCAAGGTGTCCCTTCCACAGGTGGAACTCTCACCGGGGCTCAGTTTCCAGCAGTTTTTATACCATCAGTAATTTTCAGAGTAAGCAAGTACAGAGTTTGCAGAGCAAGCATTTAGTGTTTCCATGCACAAATGGTTATCAGTGGCGTACGTGCACTGAGCCCCCTGGCTAACGTCCCAGCCCAGTAGTTGTGTACGTGCATTGTTCTCTTTGGTTATCGTCTTAGCCCGGCACAGATGGCCAGTCCATCCCGTGCTACGACGCTCCAAGAGCCTTGAAATGTTACAACTTGCAACTCTCTCCGTGGGAGAAAGGCCAGTTCCCAGGAAAAGGCCAGTTCCCACCACACAGAAAGCAGCTTTGTATTTCTTTTTGTGCTGGTGGCTGTAGGTCAATGGAGCGGCCAAACATGGCTGTACTCATGTCAAGACATATTCGGCCGTGGCCGTCTCCATTAACCATAAGACACCATATGCACAGACAATGAACTTCGTACACAAGTACATAAGGCACATCCAAGAATCCAAAATCCAATGACTACAATAATTATAAAACTATCTCACAATAAAGGACCTAAACCCCAAGGTAACCAATCAAATAACCCCTTAGAATATGAAATGTTATTAACTTGATCTTGCAAATCATGTACAGCATCAAAGATAACATTAGATAAGGTAACACTTAGGCATAACAAATTAGCTTGCAGAAGTCCAGATCAGCCCCCATCACAGAGGGTAGCAGAAGGCAGGGTAATAGAGAAATTATCTTATATTGCGAAGTTGCTTGTTGTTTCTGAGACCAAATTTCTCGGCCATTCATAGTCCAGGTTATAGGTCCCACTGGTGTAGAGCAGTTGGTCTAACTGTAGAGGGTCAAAGGTTGTCCTACAGAGGCATTAGTTGGTGTGTAGGTCTGCAGCAGACATGGAGGTGCAGCACAGCATAGCGAACACAGCAGGAATATCTATTCACGCAAAGAAACAGAGTTTTTAGGAACATGATATAACTGTTTATTTCCTGGATACATAACTATGAGTGTTGCAGTGGGCCCTTGGGCCACTACTTCTGCGGCACGGGGAGCCACATTGGGTGGATGTGTCACCCACATCTTTGCTTCAGGTTTCCATCCATCTGTAGACCTAAATCCTTGCGTTCCTCTTTTAGTTAATTCACTTGGAGTTTGTCCTTGTGACACATTTGGAGTCAAGAGGGGAAGCACCAATAATTGTCCCACTCGTTCCCCAGCCTCTACAGTTAGTACTGTGTCACTACCATTATATAATATAAATTTTATTTCTCCCTGGTAATCTGGATCAATGACTCCTCCCAGTACATCAATACCTTTTGCTGCCAGTCCAGAGTGTCCTTTTAACAAACCAAAGGTATTTTTGGGAAATTGTACCCCTATCCCGGTAGGGACTATAGACTGCTTCTTAGGGGGCAGTTGAATAGAATGAACAGTAGATAAATCCAATCCAGCCGCTTCGGCCGTGGCACGAAAAGGCGGTTTAGCAGACTGAGTCAGGGGCCAATAGGTTAAGGTCATAAGCTCATGGGTGGCGGCTGCCACTTCTGTAATCTTTGTTGGTAACAACCTTGACAGAGGAGTCTCATTAGGGCCTAGTGGCCTGTTATTTAACATATTTAGAGCAGTACTTAGATGGTTGTGCCACCCCTTTAATGAGCCATGACCGAGTTTCCTCAATTGTTGTTTAAGCAATCCATTCATTCGTTCTATGAGGCCTGCAGCTTGGGGGTAATAAGGTATATGATAAATCCATTCTATATAATTTTCCTTGGTATAGGTTTGAATCAACTTACCTGTAAAGTGGGAACCGTTGTCACTCTGAATTTGTCTTGGTGTTCCATAATATAACTTAATTGTATCTAATAATTTTATGGCACTCTGTTGGGTGGCCACTTTAGCTGGTATAGCCAATAAATAACCAGAATATGTATCAACAGCAGTGCAGGCATAAGTATAGCCACAAGAATTTGGCAATGGTCCAATAAAATCTATTTGCCATGTATGGGCGGGAAATAATCCCTTTTGGATATGACCTTGGTAGGGGTGTGGAACTCCCCGTTTATTTAACTGTTGGCATAACTGACATTGTTGTACTGCAGTGGCAATATCATCGTGAGTGACAAGGATTCCCCTCTGTTGTGCCCACCTGTATGAAGCTTGTTCTCCCAAGTGTCCACTCTTTTCATGGACCCATTGTGCTAAGCCTGGGTTGTGCGTTGCACGAATCTGCACCAGCTGATTAGCATGAGAGTTATACTTTTGTTCTGTAGAAATTAAAGAACTGTGAGCATCAACATGAAATACAGTAATAATTGTATTTTGGCATCATAATCATATGTCTTTTTGTAATTTCTTTTTTAAGTTAAAAAAACTTTAATTTTGGCAGAAGTTTATCAAAAATATCAAAAGATTTTAAAACACTTGGTCAAATAGGAAACAATGCCTAGTTATTTATTTAATCAAGTTGACAACAGAAACAGTTAAAGGCAAACAGAGAGTTAAAACAGTCAAAAAACAAAAACAAAAACCTTAAGGGAGAGACTTCAGTCCTTTTGAACATAGGAAATTATTTTAACAAAACATAGGTGTTTTGTCTTTTACATAGACTTACTCAAAAGAACACCTTTTAATCTCTATATAAAGAGCAGACTAAAAGTTTAAGAAAATTACCTTTATAAGAGAGAAAGCCAAATTTTAATTTTTTATCAGCTTACTTTAGCCAACTTGATCATGTGCAAAACTCCTCAGGGCTTTACTTTTACAAACCTTCTGTCACTTATTTTTTACATTTAGAATTTGTCCTACGCCTTTTTTCTTTTCTTAGTACTTTAGGACAAATTTATTTTTCTTAACAAAACAAACATAAATATCTCTATTCTTTATACCTTCTTTATGGACAACATACCTTTTGCTTTTTTTGTATACAGACTTTCCAGAAATGTGTACTTTCTCATAGAAAATTCCTCAACATGCACATAACATGTTTATCAATAAATGTAAGCATCTTTCAGTTTTTCTGAGATAAGAAACCAAAGGCAGACAAATCTATGCTTAGTAACCAATTTTTAATGTTTTATCTTATGTGGGAATGACCAGAGACTCAATAAATTTTTATCAACTTAATTTAGCAAAACTCTAAAGCTTCAAGTTACCAAAAAGATTTTGGAAGCTGTTTTTGAAATAACTTTGTCTTTTAGAAGTCTCTGTGTATTAATTAAAGATTGCATTTCATTGTGAGAGGTTTTGAATCCTCTCTTTTAAGGGTGACCCTTAAGGTGAACTTATCTGAAACAGATTCTCCAGAATAGCCATCCCAATTTCAAATTACTTCAAAAGTTTACTTATTTTCACTTGTTTAATTTCAGATCAGGAATTCCGGGGGAGTTGAAGCGGGGAAGCTCAGCAAGAGAGGGGAGGGGAGCAGCAGATTCAGCTTAGGCTGCTGGCATGTTTAATTGCTTAATTATTTTCTCTTAAAGAGGCAATACAGTATTCCCGATTTTGTTTAAAAACCTCAAAAAATTAAAATAGGCTTCCCACTAGTGGTTTAACTTTTTAGCTGGCTTTTTCCAATTGCATAAGCAAATACATCAGTTTTGGTAAATTGAAATTGCCCCATTTTGGTCACTTTTCCTCTCTGGAGTCTATGGAATATTGTGGCCATGTGGTGTTACAAGAAAAAATTATCTTCTTCTTGGACATGGGCTCCTAGCTGAATATAGCCCATTTAGCCAAGAGGTGGCCCAGAGGGCTCTCCTTGGGGACAGATGGAACTTCCCCCCTTAAAAATTACAAACACACAGAACAGACAGTCAAATGGGATCCCAAACAGAACAGATAGATGCATCTAACAGATTCCGGGTAAAAGTCCTACAATTATTCCCACTCCAGTAGGGATAGCCCTGCCTCTTAAAGAGACAGGACTCCAGATGGAGGGGAAGGGAGTTCTTGGTGTAAGCAAAAACAAACAAACAAATAGACAAACAAACAAATAATTCCAGAGCCTGTTTCCCTGTCATAAGAAAAATGTGCCCAGGGTCAGCAGTGCCAGGTCAGATGGAAAGCACTGGGAGCAGTCCCTAGGGCAAATCACCTAGGCAGCTGCTGGACTGTTTCCCAGGACATCCCACCCAGCCCAGGGCCACCGAGCCATGGACAAAGAGCCTCCCGGCTGGCTCGCCAAATTATTATTGGATACACATTTAGGCTCACTATTTGTCACTTAAGAGGGACCAAATAAAACTAGAATGCCAGGCTCACGGCAAGGAAAGAGTTTCTATTTTGGGTGACATCAGCCGGGACTGTAAATTTGAAACTTCTTTTTTCAAGAGTACATTCTCCCTTGTATTTTATCCCTATCTTCCATAGCCCGATGATAAGCAGTCAATAAACATTAACCTCGCCGTGCCAGAAAAGAAACATTAGCTCTTTTTTCCTGCTGTCTGCAAAGTTTTGGTCACATCCAATGATTCATATCTTGCAGACGAACATCCCAAGATTCACGTAATCCTGACCTATGAGCCCACTCCCCAGCCAGAGTGCAAGAGGGAGGGTCCTCCCATCCTGGAATCCCTTCCACCTTGGCTTCAGTTACCTTTCGTTTGAATAGGAAAGCCATCTCCTTAATTGAATCCTGCTCACAGCGCCAATTATGTTAGGAGAGGTTCGGGGATTTGATCAGAGACGTAAAAACACTTTCCACTCCAAACAAATGGACCGAAGGTATATTTTATTATATAGAGGATAGTAAAGGCGACAGTCTGCAAACAGATCCAAATAGGTCAAATATTAAGAGGGAAAAAAAACATCAGCCCGACTGGAAAGGGAAAACACCCACATCGGCTGAAGAGAAATGACACAAATCAACTGGAAAGAGAAACACCAGGTTGACCGAAAAGAGAACACATCAAATCAATTACTTCATATCAAATCAATTACTTCACATCAAATCAAAAACTCACAATATCCACGCCCCACTGCCGGGAGAGTCCTGTCAATCGACGCGGCTGGGCAAGGATCACACGTCCTGGGCAAGGTGTCCCTTTCACAGGTGGAACTCTCACCAGGGCTCAGTTTCCAGCAGTTTTTATACCATCAGTAATTTTTAGAGTAAGCATTTACAGAGTTTGTAGAGCAAGCATTTAGTGTTCCCATGCAAAAATGGTTATCAGTGGCGTACGTGCACTGAGCCCCCTGGCTAACGTCCCAGCCCAGTAGTTGTGTATGTGCATTGTTCTCTTTGGTTATCGTCTCAGCCCGGCACAGATGGCCAGTCCATTCCAGGCTACGACGCTCCAAGAGCCTTGAAATGTTACAACTTGCAACTCTCTCCGTGGGAGAAAGGCCAGTTCCCGGGAAAAGGCCAGTTCCCACCACGCAGAAAGCAGCTTTGTATTTCTTTTTGTGCTGGTGGCTGTACGTCAATGGAGCGGCCAAATATGGCTGTACTCATGTCAAGACACTTGGTTAAAAAAAAAAATTATTTAATTAAAATGAGTTTAATTCCATTAAGTTGCCAAACATTACTCAAGCGTCTATTGCTAGGCACTGAGCTAATCATGGAAATATATAGGCAAATGAGAAAACCATTACCATTAAGAAGCTTGCAGTCTAGTAGAAAAAACGAATAGGTAAATATATGCAATGATAGATATAGAGGGCACTATTGACTTACAAAGAAAGGGTGCATGACTCAGAGAAAGTTTTCTGGAGAAGGTTAGGGAATGTCAGGTATCAGAGAAATCCAGAAGGATGAGAAATATTGCATTCTGTGTGTGTGAACAGATAAAAATGAATCCATAGCTCCCAGCCTTGTCAGAATGTCAAGAAATTACTTCACTGACAGACCTGGGTTACCATGAATAACACATTTGATACCAGGAACTTTCAATAAGGTATCATTAAACTGGTTCAGCCCACCAGTCCCCTTTCATTGACTGCTATGCAATGATCCTAGGTAAACTTTGGTCTTTGTTCTCTGCCGAGATATCAGCATTGCTAGATAATCAGCATTGCTTGTTTTCTGTCTCCCCAGCACGTCTCACCACTCGACATATGTTCAACACTCGCATTCCTCTATTTTTAGCATTTAGAATTCTAAGACTAGTTCATCCTCAATACTGAGATGTGGCTTCCACTTCAGTTGCCTTGGGTAGTTAAGTATTCATCCTATTTTTGAAGACCAATACCAATCATACATTTTTTTTTTTTTAATTTTTTTTTAACTTTATTTATTTATTTTTTTCCCCCAAAGCCCCAGTAGATAGTTGTATGTCATAGCTGCACATCCTTCTAGTTGCTGTATGTGGGACGCGGTCTCAGCATGGCCGGAGAAGCGGTGCATCGGTATGAGCCCAGGATCCGAACCCGGGCCGCCAGCAGCGGAGCGCGTGCACTTAACCGCTAAGCCACGGAGCCGCCCTCAATCATACATTGATTCTACAGTAATGATTTATCAAGGACTGGGTATGACTTAAAACCACTATATAATGGTAAACAAGATAATTATAACTTCTATCCTCATGATGCTTATAATCTGTAAAGAGAGACTGATATTAAAGCAAGAATTACACAAGTGATTCACAATTATTTTTAGATGTCCTATAAAGAAAAAGATAAGGTGGTCTGAGAACAAAACAAGAAACATTTTAATTAGTCACCTGACAGGTGAGCAGCAAATTGACCCCAAGAGGGAATTGGAGGGATCCAGGGGAAGCCTCCTAGGCTGAGGACACAGTGTACACCAGGGCTGAGTGTGAAGGAGCCTGGCACATTGGAGGGGCAGAAAGATGGCCAGTGTGGCTAGAGCTGAGGAAAGAGGAGAATCACAGGTGAGGGGCTGGAGGGGCAGAAAATAGCCTGCAGGAAGAGATCCACCGCTCTGCATAAAGACACTTTTCTCCAAAACCATGCCAAACTTAGGATGCATGTGACTTCAAAATTAATCCAAACTTACAATTTTCTATTTCGTTTGTAGTTTATCATTCAAAGAGTATCTTAATTTCTCAATCCACAAGTTCACCTTCAATTCTGACTAATCCCACTTTCTTGAATATTTCCTCAAAATAGGCTTGGGTTAACTTTGATCCAACCAGTCAGGAACTAATTAGAGTTCCTAGGATATAAAATGTTTTACAGAATTTTGGGAATTCAAAACATCTGCCAGGGCACAGAATAAAGGGCGTAGAGGAACAGAGCTAGAATCTGGTTCACTGCTTCCTCTCTCTGAGGACATTCAGGCTAAAAGTTAGGTCCTACCTCCTTATCCACAGGATCTAAGGAGGCTAGGCTAACCCCAGGGCATTCTAAGGATTTCTCCAATCCTCTTTTCTGTGTTGTTCTCCAAAGCCTTTCTTCATCTCTAATATTCTGTTTCAAATTCTTTCGAAATTAGGATTTCGAGCAAATGTTCTTCATATGCAGATATTTGGCAGTTTCTGTGTATAAAATGTAGTTGAAAATCAAAGCTATAAAAACAAAAATAGAAAATCTTAAAAACCCAAACTCTGTGCACACATTGGTTGGGAGTGTGTGTGCTTGTGTGTTTGGGGATCGCAGGGAGTTGCTGGTGGAAAACAAATCTGGAAGAGGGATTAAACTACTTCTTACTTCTGTGACGTTCACATATTTGATTAGATTGAGATTTTTTTCCCTTTTTTTCCTATATTCTACCTAGCTGAAGAATTAATATGCAACCATTTTTCTTTGCCCCCTTCCCTCCTGTTCTGCCCCTTCCCCAAACCAGCAGTACAACCAACCTATTCTAGACTCATGGCAGTCGTGGGTTTCCCTACCGTAACACACAACTTAATCCTTTACTTAATTCAGCATCATTTTTCCCACACTTACTCACCATGTGATGCTTTGGCCCACACTGTTATATTCACCTGAGTTTAAAGAAAACCTGGGCAAATTTTGAGGTCAAAAGTTTGTGGATCACTCTTTTTCCCAGGAGGTCACTCTTTCTGGGAGGGTGACGCCATTTACTAACAATTTTCAGAGTTGAAAACATAATGTCAAATTAAAACCCTTTGCATTTTAGGAGCTCAGTTCCTACTCCAGATTCTGTTATTTTAAAACTTTAGCTAAAAATTTCCCAGAGGCGACTGAGTTTTCTCAGTCTCGGGGGAAGCTGCTGTGAATGACTTTCCACAATGCCTTTTCTGAGAGTCGCCAAGTTCACTTTTTGCAACCTAAATGTTATATGCTTCAGTGCATGCCGGGGGCATTCAAATTGAAGGAACGATTGAGAATTCTAAATGAAAAGTTTGTAAATGAATATAGAAACAGGAAAAGCTTAACTTAAAGAGGTAATAAAATGAAAACAAAGCTTAGCGTTCCTATCTCATCCTAAACAGTTAGACCCTAAGCAAGCTATTTTGGTTTCCCATTCTATGGCAGGGACTTCGTGGCATTCATTCTTTCGGAGATGAAATGAATTAACACGTGTAATTAATTTCTTTTTTTTTTTTTTTTTTTTTTTTTTGCAGAGGATGATTTGCCCTGAGCTAACATCTGTGCCAATCTTCCTCTGTTTTGTATGCGGGTCACTGCCACTGCATGGCTGCCGACAAGTAGTGTAGGTCTGCACCCAGACAGAACCAAACGCCGGGCTGCCAAAGTGGAGTGCACCAAACTTAACCACAAGGCCACAGGGGCAGGCCCCGGTAATTCATTTCTTGCCTTTAGCTTTCCTAATGTCTAACCAGCCAGCATGATGAGACAAGGAGTAACTCAGGTTCTGTTTTTTTTAAATGAACTAATGGAGATTCATTGATTTATACAGTCAATTATAATTGTGGGCAACAGCCAAATAGGCAAGTTACTTGAAGGAAAAAAAATCCTCAGGTCACTGAAGTGGCAATTAGCAAGTATTGTGGAGAGACGGAAGGAAAAAGGAAAAAAGAGGAGGAAAAAGGCCTGATGAGGCAAATTGCCTTTAATTATCCTTAAATGTTTTCTTGTCTTCTTTTGATGCCATAAGACCCCCTGCAGTTCCAAAATAAAATAAGCCTGAGTTTTGGTTTGCTCTTTTAAATAGGAACATAATAGCCACTGTGGAAACATGTTCTTAATCAAAGGTATTAAACTCCTGGCTGCTCTCCTTCTTTTGAAATTGCCTGGGTTCATTATTATCAAGGGGAAGAGAAGTCTAGTCACCATTTCGCTCCCTTCTTAGTAAATTAAAATATTAATTACAAAATACGTTATTTTTATCTTATATCTTAAGCTATCAGTTACTGTGGCTGGAAAAAAAAAAGAGGACTCATTTCGTGCTGAAGTAATTTTCCTAACAAAGCATTCATAGTTACTTTCTAGTTCCTGGAAATCAAATCAGTACATGAAATGCTGCATGTTGAGAGTCATCTGAATAAATTAGACAGCAACTTCATTCATTTTTTGTCTCAGAGATAAGTGTGCAATTACAGTTGCCGCGTCCACGTGCTCAGGGCATGTGACCGCTCAGACAAGGCCGCTGGCTGCAGCCAATGCCAGACAGAGCTTGAGAGGAAAGAAAGAATGTTTCCTTTTCATTTCCGCTGCACAATGCAGTAATCGATTTTATGCCCGTAGACACAAACGCTCAATCTCTGGGAAAGAGGCAAATAAAGCCACAGAGTAGGCATTAGAGCCAACTAAAACTCTCATTGTCTGCTTCTTCAAAGACTCAAATTACCAGCAAGGTACTGAAGTGACAGTAGAAAGTCTTAAGAAAACAAAGGCCAATGACCAGCAAACCCACTAAGCATCTGCAGATCACCTGGTCCCACAATACCCTAAGGCATCACAAAATGAACCAAAGCGGGGGTCTCTTTTACAGGTGAGAGTGGTACATAGTAATCATGCATGCGGAGGTGTATTTAGAGAGGGTCTAAAAGCTACCATCCCCCTTGCAAAATATTTCCTCCTTTCCCTATTACCTCCATGGAGCCTGAAATTAGATTTTTCTCCCCTACATTTGGAAGGATATTCAGTTTAAGAGGTCGCTATTTAATTTCAGAAATAGCTAGAGAGATAAGACTTTACAGCCAACACCATTTATTAAGTGCCCACGATGTCCTAAGTACTTTACATATATTATTTTCTTGAATCGTTACCGTAATCTTATGATATAGACATTTTTTATAGCGCCTTGTTACTTAAGTGAAAACTGAGGCTTAGAAAGATTAAGTAACTGGAACAATTGGCAGGTGATACAGGGAAGATCTAAATCCAGGTGTCTGAGTGGAAAGCCTTTGCTCTGACTATAGCTGATGGTATATGTTGGGGTATAAGGGACGGAGCACTGGGCATTGGAGAACAGAAGAGAGGACAAAAAATGGAGGTGAAGGGGCAGCAGAGAGAAGAGAGATCAGCCCTAGACATGCCCTCAGAAGGGAGAACCCCTCTTTGCCAGACTGCCGGATGGAAGCATTAATGGCTGGCCTGCTCGTCCCTCTCACTAAACATCATCCAAACCAACCTTCTCTCCAGGCCTTTGTGCATATGTCTCACTGAATTGCACTAAACCCACAGTCCCTGTGGAGGAACACAGCAGTTTTCATTCTTTCACATGCACTTTTCTGTGTCCTTGGTGAATTTCAGTCATATGTTCCCCATCTCTGAAAGGGCTCACTGGTCTGAGCACATCAAAGACACTGGCGGCAGGAGAGTGCAGGGTAGTGGGGCAGGGCATGGCTCCATTGCCACGTCTGGGTAGCTCGGAGCAAGCTACTTAACCCTCTATGCCTCAGATTCCTCATCTGAAAAATGGGGTCTATAATAGCGCCTCCTTCACAGGATTCCAGTGACTAGCAGGTAGAAAATATTAAATGGATGTTAGCTATTGCTTGTAGCAAGTAATATACTATCAATTGATTTAACTGGGTAGGAGAACATTCCTCCAAGGTGTACTATAAGACAATTCCTGAGCCAGATAAGTTTGGAAAACACTGACTGCTTGAGCTGCTCTTGCACATGCACGACGTACCTTAGCATTTGGTACTATCCTCCCACAAACTGCAGTAAAGAAACTTATTTTAATATATTTAACATGTTCATTCCATGAAGCACACCTGAGGGCTTAGTGTTCCAAAGAATTCCCTGTGGGAATGCTCAACTAGGACAAAGCAATGTAAACACTAGTCATTTAACTGCACCAGTTCTACTGTGCCTGTTACAGATTCACGCTTTGGAACAAAAATCCCTTTTTGGATTAGAAACTCAGATGGCCACTCAGGAGAACAGTCTTGAACAAATTGTTCATCTCTTAAGTCTCAGTTTCTACATACATGAGTCTGTCTTGTCGAAGGGAGACTTGACAGATATCAGCCTTAGTCATCTTTGAATTTCCAACATCTATCTCAGAGCCCAAAACTTCGTTGGCGGCCAGAATGTTTGCAGAATGAAAGCGTGAAGGCCCACCTGGGAATTAGACAACACAAAATGGTTGATCCAGTATCACCAAGCTGATTCAATCCCTTTTGCTGAGTTAAGGCGAATCCTTCTGCCAGCAGACACTGAAGCTGCCTTAGGAGCGCAAGAGGTGAACTGGGAGGTGTTGCCTGTGGAACATAAGCGGGGAGGAAGCAGGACTGGGCAGAGAGAGTCTCAGACTGCAATGCAGATCTGACACTTAGCCAAGCTTATGGGGAGTCCTAAAGCGAAGACTGCCTTGTAGAGGCGTCCTGCAGGCAGCAGAAAGGGTCAAGCCCTAGTTCTCCCACAGTGCTCAGTCACGGGGCTTGGCCTTGGCTCAAATGCTGTGGTGGAGGCAGATCCCTAAAACAATGTGACTGGAGATTATCAGCTAACTACATTCCTCACAGCTGAATGGGAAGTTCTTTCTTGAAGTGAGATCCAGCAGCGTACCCCTAGGTTGCCATGATGACCCTCTTCTATGCGCCTAACTCAGCAGATTTAGAGATAAGCAAGGCTTTAACCTTTACACTAGACTGTACGTAGTGTGATAGGAAAATAAATCAGTTATTTAAATTAATCTAAGAAAGCAATATGTGGGTGGTTCTCTAAGGAAAGAAAAATCTGCTATGGGGTAATTGATTGACAATGTCTGCCACTGAGAGAGGAGGAGATAGTAAGTGTGCAGACACGTATTTGTCATCTCTGGCCTACCCCTCCACTCTGCCAACTCAAATCTCCCTCAAGGTCCAGCTGAAGTCTCATATTTTCCATAATTTTCTGGAATACTTCTATCCATAAAGGTCTCTCCTTTCATAACCAACTACACCATTTATTACCTTCTCATAACTTATCACAGAATTTTCATTTCCTGCATTATCCTACAATTGTTTCCTTCTATTACAGCTAGTCTCGATAACAAACTATAAACAATTTTGCAGCAGTATAATGGCTCATATTTTCTCACCCTTCCCTTTTTGAATGGTCCCATACCACTTAACACACTGTAGAGAAAATAGTAGTTGGTCAATGTCTACATTTGGATACGGGGATCAATTGACTAGACTCATAGTTTCGGAGCAAACCAACAACGTTTTTGCAGGAATCCAAGTGTATTATTTATTTCCTCCAGTGTTAATGCTCCAAAAGAAAGGAGTGAGCCTCACTCTCAGTTGGGATGTGTGTGTGTAGCTGTATGTTTCTGTTGTATATATTCCTTCTATTGGCCCTAGTGCCCACTGGCAGCTTATAGGGTATCCAAGAGTGAAACTGGAGGCTTTAGGAATATTTCTGTCATCTCTATCAGTTCCATTCTACCATCCCCTAAAATGTCTAACTTTAATTTTATAACTTAATATAAATTTCTCTGCAAGCACAACTTCTAGCATCCTGGCCACCAGCACCCCTTCCAACAACACTGCCAACACTGAGCCTCACAAACAGAAATTCTGGAGCTGCTTCTGCTCCTTTCCTCTGAAATTCATGCAGATAATAGAGTGTCGTCTGCAGTTCTATTTTCTCTGTCAAAATCCTCCAGGGACCGGTGAAGTCCACTCTACTTCCCTTAAACTCTCCACTTCTGCTATTTTGGTTTCCATGCAGCCTCTCTTCAAGGATCAACTTTCCGGTTAACTTTCTATAGAAAGAAATAAAATGGATTAAGGGGGAGAAAAGGTTGGGATGAATCATATTTTTTTCTATAAAGCAGTTTGCCTTCTATACATCTGGCTTTATTTACCAGAGCAAAAAATACATACATTTGTTTCTAAACTTACCGAAGTTGAGTGTACTCACTCACATTAGTTTACTTTTTTTAATTTTATCTAACATTGCCAGTTTGCCAGTTCATAACACTCACAACATTTAAAGTAAATAATAGCTTTCAGGAAAATCTTTTTCAATCCTATCCTAAAAATTAGTCCTCATCACATTCCGTATGTTTACATGGTCACAATTGCCATCCTTATTTTAAAGCTCACTTAAAAGAGCGTCAGAAGGTAAGTGATTTGCCGGAGGTCACAGTGAATCCAGGGTGAGTCAGGAATAGAAGCCAGCTGTTTGGACTAGCTGCCCCATGCTCTAATCACCTCAGCAGTATTCATTCCCACACACCCCATTATTACAGAGACACTTGTCCCAGAGCCCTGTCCAACTCATCTTCCATAAAAGGGCTTTGGAAATGCTCAAACCACCTCTCACACTTCTCGTATTTGAATCTGACTCATTGCAAAGTCTCCTTACCAATGCAAAGTATAGTCATTTGGTCATTTTCAGATCAAATAATCTATTTAGTAAATCAGCAGGCTTTCTTATTTAATATAAAATATCACTGTAAATGCTAAATATTTTACAAAATCACAGGTGTGGAAATTTTTCTTTCCTCACTTCCTATCTTGCTGGTGTGAGTTCAGTGAGTGCTTCCTGTGTGCCAGGCACTGTGATAACCATTAGGAATACAAAATACAGTCCTCGGCTTCAAGAAGTTGACCTTTCATTATGGAAGATGAACATTTAAGCAGGCAACACAGTACATTAAGTCCCATCATAGGAGAAAATACCAAGTGCTAAAGAAGTTCACAGAAAGAGTATTTAACCTCAGCTTGGAAGATTGCAAAGACTGCTTAGAAGCTGAGTTCTCAGAGGAGATACTAGACAGGTGCTATGGTTTGAATTGTGTT
The DNA here is from genome assembly GCF_020826845.1 of Diceros bicornis minor. NCBI lineage: Eukaryota > Metazoa > Chordata > Mammalia > Perissodactyla > Rhinocerotidae > Diceros > Diceros bicornis. The sequence goes on along the minus strand of NC_080743.1, from coordinate 18,801,170 downwards.
CCCCTAAACAAGATATGTTAAAGTCCTAATTCCCAATACCACAGGATTTGACTTTGTTTGGTAATAGAGTCTTTATAGAGATAAAGTTAAAATGAGGTCATTATAGTGGACCCTTGCCCAATGTGACTGGTGTCCTTATAGAAAGGGGAAATTTGGACACAGAGACAGAGGGGCACAGAGAGAAGATGATGTAAAGACACGCAGAGAGAGCATTGTGTGAAGATGGAGGATTGGAGTGATGCATCCATAAACCAAGGAATGCCAAAGATTGCCAACAAACCACCAGAAGCTGGGAAGAGGCAAAGAATTCCCCTATAGGTTTCAGAGGGAGCAGGCCCTGCCAACACCTTGATCTCAGACTTCTAGCCTCCAGAACTGTGAGACAACACTGTACTGTTGTTTTAAGCCACCCAACTTGTAGTACTTTGTTATAGCAGCCCTGTGAAACTAACAGACCAAGATGAAAAGAAAACAAAGGAGCATTCTAGGTAAGAAAATCAAAGGGACAAAAGCCTAGAAATAAAACGTTCCCCCATGGCTGGTTTGAGTTCAGTATGCTAAAAATCTGAGAGTGGGGGCAGGGAGAGGCTGGGAGCTAGGGCACGATGGGGAGTCAGGGACCAGCTCTTGAGTGCTCTGTGTAACATATTTAGTCTACTCTTTGCTATCATGGAACCTATGGAATTCCCAGTGTTTCAACTATGGATAGAAATGTTTCTGGATATTGCATGTTCTGTACATGTGCTGATAAGCTTTAAACCCGGCATTTCCTCTGCAGTCAGCAGCTTGAAGCATCAAAGCTTCTGTTTCAGCGCCGCATCAAAACTCAGCAAGCTTTAAAGTTCATCCAAACACCCAGATCACACTGAAAGAAGACACCGGGACTCTGGAGACTAGCAACGAACTGTCTCAAGGAGCCCTCTGAAAATAAATATCCCATAAGTGGACCTTTATTTACATCCTGGAATGTCCTTTCCTGTTCCAGGTCTACTCCAGCCAGAAATACAAGACGCTATGTCAATTTCACGTACAGGAGGGAAGCAATCCAGCCCAGGCCATAACACAAATGGAGCAGAACCCTGATACTCAGACCTCAAACAGCCCCATGGCCTTTTGCTGTATAGAGACATCTAAGGCCATCACCCTGGACCACGCAAACATGTTCCCTTGGGAATAGAGTAAAATTAGCAGCTTCAATTCCTCTTTGAAATTTCCCCACTCTAAAGAAGGTATTTTTAGAAGACTTCCCATAAAGTCCAGCATAATGCATTTCCTGCCAGACACTTGAATGGAGAAAAGCTCATACAATCCGCCAAATTGGGGAAGTCTGGTCAGTGAGGCAAGGCTTCAAAGTGCCACAGCTCAGCAGAATTGAAAAATGGAATGGAAAGGAGGAGAAGCCCTTCATGGAAGGTATGTGAACATCACGGGCTTCCTTGTTTCCTTTGATGTAGGTGGATGTCATCTTGATGAGACAAGCTGCCTTGGAGAAACACAACAGAGAAGCATGTCAATAAAAATGCCTGTGATACTTCATCTTACAGTTTTGGGACTGAGTCTGTGTTTGCAGCAAAGTTGTCCCGTTTCAATTTCTTCATGCAGATTAAACTCCCATTTGAGAGCTGAGCACTGGAGGACACAGGGTTGGGGGCACCAAACTAAATGCTCCTCCTCCCTCCACACAAACATTGGGTTCGAATTTTGACGGGTTGTAGTTGTAGTTGGTTGGAATTTTGATGATTTTTGGTTTTGCTTGCTTTGTTTTCTCTGCATTGAAGCTAAAGAATTTTAAATGTGGTTTTACTGCTAGGTGCAGCACCCAACTGTAAAATATTCAAACAGCAATGGATTTTAATTTAGCATTACAGTGAATTTTTATTCATAATAATCTGCATTCGCCTTCCCTAAGACCCCTGGATAGAATTTTCTCATGAGTCTTTGTCCATAGTCTAGTGAAGAGCTTACCCCACTTTATTGTAACTTAGTGTCATATCTCTCCCAAGACAACAACTGCATCTCAAGCATTTGGACTCTCCAGCTCCCAGCACAGAACAGATATACCATTAACTCTTCCCAAATGAATGGCTAGCATTCATCTTGGACAACCACAACATTGCAGAGCCAAATTTGCCCTTTCAGCTAATCTTTGCTTGTCCTGAGAGTTGTACCAATTCTCTTGCACGTGATTGCTGAGAACACAAAGGGGCACGGGTATGGCCACCCAGAGAATGCTCTCCTGTGGCCCAATTCCAGGCTGTCCCACCTTTGCTTCTTCTGTAAGTCTTCCTCGCATGGAACTATTCCTTAGAACACAGAAAAAACCTAATTATTGATAAGCAGCTTTGAAGATGTTATTTTTAAACACGAGAGCTGCAACCACACAGTATTTTATATTATGCAGATGTTTATATTCACATAGTTTAATACTACATTTATAGAAACTATGCATGCTAAACATAATTTCTACTTTTTATTTGAATTCGTTTTTTGAAAAATGCAATAAACTCCTTTTTAATTATGGTAGCCTGACTTATAATAGTTTGTCTTAGGAATTCAAAGCATTTAATTGGCTTCCCCATCTACCCACTTAACACCCTCATCATCTTGGGAGATGAGAAGCAAGACACTGTCCCATTTGCCTGAAGGGAAAAAAGAACATCAGTCAATGACTTATGCTCTTAGTTTAAAAAGCAATGCTCTGGAACCACTCTGGAGTGAATATAGCAGATTTCAGCACAAGGCTGGTCCATCTTGGCTTTCATCCAACAAGGGTTTTGTTAGGGAAGTAAAGTAATACCTCTATTAATGCAGAAGCTATGGTCCAACAGCACACTTTACTGTCAGAAACTTTATTACCAGAGCTCAAAATATATGAGGCATTAGGGATATATTCTAGTAGGTCAGTAAAGGAGCTAATTATTGTCTGATTATATCATCAACATTAGCTGAAATAATAACACGTGTTCTAGAAAATAAAATCATGATTCAGAGAGTCTTATGGCAAAAGGAGGGGTAAAATTTGAGTTTGAGGAAGACTGAAAACAGAGAAGTTATTAGATTGACTTTCAGGTGTTGAAAGAAACATGTATAGGAAGTAAAAATATACATAGCCCAATATCCCCATCTCAAGACCTTCAGCTTCTACCCAGAACCTAGAAATAAGTCACCCAGAAACACAACTAGAACTAAGCCTTCTCCTTCTTTCCCATAACAGTCAGCAGTCATTCAAGGGGAAAGACCATGGGGCAGTTTTTGTTAGTTCAGCCACTCAAGACGGATAGTGTGAGCCAATGGAGAGAGATGACAGGTTTTGGGACCAGACAAGCAGAGTGAGAATCTCACTGACCATATAAACTTCACTAAATTACCTCACTCACTTGAGCCTTAGTCGTCTTCTTCAATAAAATAAAGGCAATAGTATTTACCTTACCAGGTGGTTTGAAGAGCTGAGATTATGTAGGCAAAGCACTTAGCATGGTGCCTGGCAAATACCAAGTGTTCAATAGAAGGGAGATATTATGACAGCTAAAATGTTAAATTACATTTGCCATCAACACAGACTTGTGGAAAATGAGATTCAGTAGTATTTGTGCCCGAAAGCAATTTGTCCCCTATTAAAAGAATTGCAAATGTCAGCAAACAAGAGGGGAGAAAGTCTCTTTTTACATAACAGAAAAAGATAGCTAAAAGGTAAGTGACTGAAATATTAAAACTACATTAAAATGTAGTAAATCAATCTCTCAGCAAGTGTAAATCATTGGAACCGGATTCTTTCCAATTTTTATTTTACCAGGGAAGAGAAAGGATAGTAAAAGAAGGGAAATAGAAGGAGAAGAAAAGAATAACAACCTGGAGAAAAGGAACCAGAAAGAAGAGAATGAGAGCACTTAAATTGAGTTTAAATGATTAAAAGATACATTTAGAGGAAAAAAAATGGGAGGCAACAATTGTTTACAACATCATGAAGACTATATCCCTATTTCCTAAACTTTCCTGATTGAAACAACTAAGATACTAGAGAAAATATAAAAGAATTATTTTTAATGTATTACTAAGCAGGCATGATAGTAAGGAATCCGTAGAACTAAAAACAAAGTAACAGGACCCTGGAGTGAAGTGGATTCCAAATTTCAAAATTTCACTTTTGCCCCAAGAGTTTCTCCTAAGCCTTGGAAATCTCAGGCTTCATCTTTAACAGATGACGTGCAAGAAGCAGACAGAAGATAAAATCGGAGGTGGTTCAAGGTGGAGGATCCAATAGAAGATGCCCGCATTGAATGAAATTCCAGAAGTCTCTATCCTCAATGTAAGAGTAAACTTGAAATAAAGTATGCTGTATGGTAGTGGTTAGCAAAGAGACTTTCTTGCCACGATCTTGGTTCTGAGTGGAGGAAATAAAAAATTTCTCCTGACTGCTTGCAAATGCAACTGGCCCATAAAAGTTAGTAATCCAAATTTGTGTTACCTATATGATCATAAAATAAAGAAGTAAAATAAAATAAAGTGGATAATTTATGTAATATAAAGTGATCCAGAGTTGGTAGTGCCAACAGGTAACTAACTACCAGAAGCAAATATAAATCCTCTCTAAAACAATTAAATTTCAACCTGGTCCTTGGAGAATAGCACTAAATCTATAAGGTGTAAGGAAAATAGACCACCCACAGTGAAGGAAAAAAAAAAATACAAAACATATCTGAAGAGAAAGCACCATGAATGAGAATCAGGAGAAATAACAGAAATAAGAATAGCCTCATAAGATATTGACTATCATATAGGTAATATAAAATGAATAACATTGATTTATTTAAATTAAAAAAAACAAAGCATGAAAATTGATAAATGAATGAGAAATTTAAAAGAATGACCAAAGATATTTGAAAAAGAATCAAAATAGAACTTCTATAAATAAAAAGTACAGTTGAGTTAAAGGAACCAATGGATGCATTAAACAAAAGAACAGATAGCACTGACGGGAGAATTAGTGAACTCGAAGATAAAAAAAACTATCCAGAACACACTCTAGAGGAACTAAGAAATAGAAAATATGGACACAGACTGACAGAAATAAAAATGAGACAATCTAATCAATGTTCCAGATGGAACTAATAGCAAAAATAGGAAAGAGGCAATATTCAAGGAGATAATGGCTGAGAAATTTCCAGAACTGATGAAACAACATGAATGATCAGATGCAAGAGGCTCAAAAAATCCCAGCAGGAAATTATAAGGACATTACACCTAGATAAATCAGAGTGAAACCATAGGGTACAAAGTAAAAAAGAGGAACCTAAATGCAGCCAGAAGAAAATGGCAGCTCCTCTGCAAAGAAACAAGACAAGTAAACTCATGGCTGACTTCTCCATGTCACCAATAGAAGCCAGAGACAGTGAAATAATTTATTCAGTGTTTTGAGAGAAAATAACTTTCAGCATAGAGCTTTATCTCTGTTGAAATGTGGAAGCAATCTTTCAAGAACTGGGGAGGAGAGGAGAAACAGACATTCCTAAAAAAACAAAAACTGATATTTTTACCACAAAAAGACCTTGACTAAGGGAAACTGCAAAGGATCTTCTTCAAGCAGAAGGAAATGATCCAAGAAGCAGAAGAAATGTTGTATTGGACATTTGTCATGTGCCTCTTCAAATTCCCGTGGCCACCCCTTTGATTCCAGCCACAGCTGCACCAGCCAAGTCTGCACGCAGGCCGTAATCAACTTCACACAACCGCAGCCTGACAGCGCTGCACCTTTTACTTCCTGAACCGGGAATTCTCTCACATACTCACCCAAGATTAGCAAGCAATTAAGGCCTCAAGGGATAACCAGAACTTTCAACCAATGGGAACTGGGAGCCAATGAATAATGCCCCTCACTTCTTCCCGAACGTGGACAGTCTGAGACTCATTCAATAAGGCTAATTCCATGGTCCTGAAAGATTGCATGCCCAGTCACCTCTAACAGTGGTTAACTCAACAACGCAGCTTTGTACTGGCTCCTCCTCCTTCCCTATGTCATGCCACCATCTCTTAATTAACATACTCCCAGATAAACGACTTGCTTGTAAGCCTTTGTCTCAGGGTCTGCTATCTGCTGCCAGGCTAATATAGTACTCTATAAAACAGTGATAATGACTTACTTGCTGAAAATGGGAACATCAAGGAACAAGCTAAGTCTAAAATAGTTCAAAATAAAGGTATGTAATTTGGGAAGGAGTTGGTAAGAGTTAATGCCTTCTAAAATCCTTTTATTGCTTGAAAAATGGGTAAAACATTAAGTAACTTTAGACTTAGTCAAGTATTCATTTTAAAAGAGCTATGAAACCACTAAAGGAATAGACATAAACTGTACAATTTCCAATTTCCAAAGAAGGAAGAAAGAAGAAAAATTGCGGGAGGTTGGGGAGGTGGGTGGTGTTTGGAAACTCATCCAATACAAAAAAATAAAATAAAATAAGGCAAAAAAGCAGCTGGAAAAAAGTAATAGATGGATAGATGTCACTATACATTTGTCCAAATTCACAGAATCTACAACAGCAAGAGTAAACCATAACGTAAACTATGGACTTTGGGTGATTATGATGTGTCAATGTAGGTTCATCAATGGTAACAAATGTACCCTCTGGCCGGGGATGTTGCTAATGGGAGAGGCATTCCTCATATGTGTGGGGAAAGGGGATATATGGGAAATCTCTGTATCTTTCCCCGAATTTTGCTGTGAACCTAAAACTGCTCTAAAAAAATAAAATCTTAATTAAAAAACGTAACAGAAAGAGGCAAATGAGAAAGCACAAAATAAGAAAATAGAAACAATTCAACTATATGGATATAAATTGCCTAATCTCTCCAATTAAAAGTAAAATATTATTATACAGATTAAAACAAAATCCAGAGATATACAATGTATAGGAGACACCCCTAAAACATAAAGGTAGAAAGTAAGCAGTTAATAAGAGAAATAAGAAAACCAAGTCTAGAATAAGCTAAATAACATGCCCACGGTCACAGGTTTCTAGTGTTTTTTTTCTGATCCCAGCATCCAATTGTTTTCTATTATGTCACGCCAGTTACTGAGGATAGGGCCACTCTCTTATTCATCTTTATATATCTACCATCCAGCATAGCAACAAAGCAATATCTGCTGAATTCATGAACTCAAAATTGTACAAGTGTGCAATCCGTCAGAAACATGTTGAGCATTCTCAAAAAGAGCAACATTTCATATAATTTATGAAGATTGATTTGTTCTGATATTTCTAACATAATAAATGAGTTTTATTTCTCCCTAGAGGATAAAACCAAGGCATAGCTCAACCTAGAAAACATCTACATGTGTGGTCATTTATAAGGTGACAGGCACAACCATAAAAGATGGCTTTCGTTCATACACTTATTCTACGTATATTTATTCACCTCATCTGTGCCAGACAATGTGAAGCTATGTGGATACAAGGATAAATAAGACAGACATAATCTTTGCCATTTGGGAGATTGCAGACTAGTTGTTGTATAGCAAAACTCTGATCTAAAGTATTTTAAATTTAGATTAGTTAAAACAGTTTAAATTTTATTTCTTTTAGATTATATTACTTTTAGGAAATTCTTTGATGACAAAGAAAAATTTCAACTAGTTTTAATTTATTTGCTGAATAATCTTGGGCACATCATTCAGTCAGTTCAATCATTTGCTATTCTGAGACTCAAGTTTCTTATCTCAAAGTTTGAAAATAATCCCAACCTCTGGTTGACAATTATCTGAGATGATGTGCCAGGCATAGTGATGTTCAATAAATGTCAGTTCTCTTTAGAACCAAATTATTACCACCATGCCCAAATTTAATATGTACCATATCCCATTTGTAAATATTAAGCATTATGCAGTCCAGGAATCAGGTTTCAGCAAAAGGGGATCATCTAGATGCAGTAAGACTGTTATTTATTAGAAACAGGTTTATTGAGATTCAAACAGGAATGTAATGTATGTATATTTATTCGTACTTGGTATCTATTACATAGATGGCGGACTCACTGCTATGGTTTGAATAATCTACTGGCATTTTCTTGTAATAATGATCTTCTTATATTCTGTATAGTTAACACGTATAATTTAGGGTTTATTGCCTTCCACCTCTAAAAAAGCATATGATCTAATGAAAACTTAAAAAGCACTGTTTTGACCATTATTTCCAAGCTCACTCTTTACCTAAGCAGATGGAGAGATGTATTATTGGATATGCTGCATAAAGCTGAAGACTTTGAAATTAATAGAGACCTGGTTGCCACAGGATACAACTACACCTAATGGGCTATTAAAAAATGATTAATATATGTCCCAGTGGGCCAGCAAAGAGAAGAGCCATGATTGTGCATAAAACTGAAGAATTAATTTGACCTATCATGGCAATGAAAGGGACTAGTCCAAGTTGCAGAGCTCTGACTGTGGGGAGAGAATAAAAGCTTTCGCTGGCTTTATTAACTTTTAAAAAACAATATTTTTTTAAAGAAAAAAAGCAGAGTTTACTAGAATGAGCTTTGCGTTTGGTCTTGCTGCAGTGGCTCAATCTTTCAATGTTGTTATTTTGCCTTTGATTCGTCATGTCATTGTGTTGTAAGTCAACTGCACTAGAAGAGCACTAAACAGTGCTTTTGGGAAAAGTACTAAACTCCTGGGGATGTTGGGATGAAAAATGCTTTGTAATTGCAAGAATTTATTATTAATTATTATTATTCATGCTCTTGTTTTCCAATATTTCCCATTTTAGATGAACAATATAAAGCCCCATCTCTGCCTTCCAGAACACAAACTAAAGATGCTTGAAATATTACAAAGCTTTCCATCTTTACTGTTCTGTATTCAGGGCCACATACAAATAGATTGTTTCTTTCTTCTCAGCAGCTATAAGATGAGCCATTAAATCTCTCGGTTTGGGTGCCTTAGTTGTTGAATGAAACATTTTTAAGATTCGGATTCTTTTTTTATTGTTTCTTTTAAAATACTCCCTTTCTAGCTTCAGCTCAAGTATTACTGATTATTTCTTATTATTAGTAGTAGTACCTTCTAAATACTGTCAGTCAAATAATGAACATTTCCAGAAGCCACACATGATAGAATATGTCGTGGAGGTGACAAGAAAATCGATCGTGACATTTGTAAAATTAAAAACACACTAGTTAAATATCTTCTTTGAAAAAAAAGACTGAAGATGGTTAAATACATTAACTTTTAACTAACCATTTTAGGAAATGGGAAAGCCAATCAGAACTGTTTTAAGCATTAACAATAAGTCACTAAATCCAAAAGTTTATTCAATTATACAAACATTTCACATAATCATGAGAAAAGGACCCCCAAGGTGAGTAGGAAGATGGGGAGCAGGGAAGATTTCTTGAAAAGACCAAAATGCCATGTTTGTAGATACCTCCTTCTAGTGATCTTGGTTATTTCAATCTTTGTCCCACAAACATAAATTCACACATTTGTGTATTCACAGGAGAACGAGGACTATATTTTAGTGCTTATTGTGTGCTGTAGACACTCTATATATTTATCTTATTTAATTTTTACAAGAACCTTAGGATAGCAGCTAATATTAGTCCCATTTCACAAATACCCATAGTGGAACAAACATTCATTTATTTGCCCAAAGTCACACAGCTAATAAGTGATAAAGTTAGATAAAGTTAGATTTTCACACACGGATCTGATTGAGACCAAGCCTAAACACTTTCCACTATTTTCATTCATTCATTTATTTTCTTGAACACCTACTATGTTCCTGGTCATTCACTGAGAATGCAAATACTTTTAAGATAATAGTCAGTGCCTTAGGGAGTCAAGAGTTCCGTCCTGGGAAGTCTATAGGCGGTAGAAATGTCTACACTGCCAAGCAAGGAGTAGAGAGGGAGGGCTGGTCAGACCAAATGTCGGGAAAAGGTGAAACCAAAACGAAATCTTCAAACATGAGGTGATGTGGCCAGACAGCCAAGAGGAAAAGGCTTTGCAGACAGACAGAGCAACAATGAACCAAGGCAGATTAGCTTGAAATTTTAAATTTAGGAGAAATTTCTAGAATATAAGGTTCAAAGAGGGGTGTGGAGAGTAGGGAGAGAATTCACAGGTTGGATTAGGTTGGTAGCCTAAAGCCTTTTTTTTCAGTTGGGAACATGAGAAATTTCTCAAATGTCTTTCCCACCTAAAGATGTAGAATATTCATAAAGCAGTGAAATCTGCGTGAGAAAAAGCAAATAAAATCAATCCTTCAGTAAAATTGTCAGAGAATGAAGTTAAAAAGCATTGTCTATACGGGGAGCTTGGAGCAGATTGACCTTCTCAGAGTGAAATTGGATCTACTGACTCTGTGTACACAATCTACTCTTAGCACCAGTGTACCCTGAGATTTTAGCAAGGGTTCGATTGGCTTTGGAATATATGAACACATTACTGGAACCACGGAATACTCATAAAGATGGTATATAGTGCAGTATTCCTTGTTCTAGGCTCTAAACTACTTCCTCTAAAGTGTGCAAAGAGCGATTACATTTCAGCGTTAACACTAGCTACTCTGTGACATGCTCTAGAGCCAGCTCCACATAGCTTGTCCAGAGCAGCCTGTGGGACTTCTTCTTTTGGCTTAACTTATGCATTGGCTGGTGACAGGAAGAAAGAATGAGGTGCAGTATTCTGATTAAGATACTCCGAATGTAACCCTAAATTGGACGAAACCACCGACAGATTGCCTCAAGTTGGCACCGGGTTCCGTGGGATCTTTACCAGAAGCAGCTGCAGCACTCTCTTCCAACACCATGACTGCCAACCTCTGATGAGATTCCCAGAGGCCTGACCAAGTGAGCCAGGCATTAGACAGATTTCACATTAAGGAGCTGCAGCCTCTGGGTTTTTAAGTAAACCACTGAGTAATGTGCTTCATTCTGGGGCTGGGTGGCAAGGGGATGCAGAATGAGTTCCTGTTTCACTTTGCATTTTCTTTCAAAATCTTCTGCTGTGCAGATGAATCCAAAGGTGAAGAATGGTGAGCAACAGACTGATAGAACAAATTGCCCAAAAAAATATATTCATAAACATGTGATAACCAAAAATGAGAATCAGGCCACCAATCACATTAAATTCATGCTATCCTAACAAGGATTCTTAAATTAACCTTGAAAGCAACAATTAGACTCTTGGTAGCTCACTGGGAAGATTTTTCCGTTTCCTTTCTCTCTCTGCCTCCATCTCTCTGCCTCCCGCGCTCCTCTCTACTTACTCTCTCTTTCTCCCTCCCTGCCTCTCTGTCTTAGTCTTCTCTCTGTCACTCTTCCTTCCTTTGCCTCTTTTTCTTTCTCTCACTGTAAGTCCAATTCCTCCAGAATTCTGCCACATACAAAATGCATCCAGGTTTATATCATTGAAAAAATGGCTTCATTTGATAGAAAGATGCCGGTAGGTTCTTGACCAAAGTAAGATGCACAGTCAGAATTAAACTATTTCTAGCTATAAAATGAGCCTCAAACATAATTTCCTTTTATGGCTGTCTAAAAATTGAGGGAAAGAATCTACTACAACGAATTTTTGTGTCAAAAGATAAAGATATTGGTCAACCAATCCAACCACAGAGCCTTTCCATTTCTTTCAAGAAACTCTTCATGCCAAATTTTCTTTTGCTTTCTTTGGAAAGGAGGAAGTTAGCAAACTGCCAAGCACAGATATTTTTTCCCACACATGGGGAAAAAACTTCTTTGAGCTGCACACATGACATATGAAAAAAAACAAAATTTTCTTAAACTTGCCTCCTAAACTTTATGAATGAACCCATTATACATCTAATTCTGTACTTTCTTAAAAACAGATTTGTAATGAACTATTTTATGCTCTTTAAATAATTTAAAATCCCAAAGATGCAGTTTTCAGCACAGCCTTAGCATAGACTTTGGTATGTGCTGCATATATTAGATTGCCCTAGTTTCACATGCTCAGTGACAAGTACATTTCAGTATTTTGATATTTTCTGCATTGGTTTGAAAGAGATAGTATTATCACAGAGTCATCTCACCAGTAAATATTTATAGGCAGTTTTATTTCTAGTTTAGGGTTTGAGTATTTTATCTTACAATACCTAAAAAAGGCATTGTTGATTTGCTGCTTTAGCTTTTGATAGCGTGTTTACGGCATGGCTGTGGGAGGTTTTTTCCTTTAATAATTTACAAAATTACCTGCAGTAAAATCTTCACCTGCTCTTTGTTTTCTTAGCACCGCAAAATTGGAATTACATATAAAATCTTTCCTCCAGGAGATTTATGTCTACTACGGAAAGAAAATCTCCACTTAAATTTTTATGAAACATCAAAATTACGATCACCTTTAGCAAAACAATACAAAGAAGCCTTTTGTTGGGTGAGGAGTATTTCCAATATTTGAGGACATCATTCTTTATCTCCCATTTAATCTTTATTTTCCTGTGGCAGCTTCTTTTGGGTTTCATTGATTTCCCTGCTTGTATGCGCAGTGTGCTAATTTGCCTTTCATTACAGAAAGTTCCAAGTGCCAACCACAGAGGCTAACCCCAGCCAGAGGACAGGCCTCCCGGATGGCTGTGCTTTTCACAGTTTAATTTGAAGTTGTTACATAAAAGGACTGATGGCTAGTTGTTTCCTCCTTTTCCCCAGGACTGGCCACCCCATCCCTGAAGAGGGCCATGGTACCCATTGGTGGCCCCAGTTTAGCTGTGTATGGAAGTAAAGATGCCCAAATTCTGTCCTTCACTGTGACTTGGATTTACATCTCTTTATTGAATTGAATATGTGTTTTAATAAAGGGTTTATATAACACCCACAGAGTAGTTATCAATTAATTACCCATGGAAATTTAGCGATGTTACACAGTGGTTGTTATTATACCCAAGGCATTAGACATATGTTACATAAAAGATGCAGTCACCTTGAAATTACATTGGCAAGGCTGCCTCTTTTCTATAGAATATTATACATTCTAATGTGAAAATTGAGTTAAAAACCTATTAGGAGATGGGAATGGCATGTTCCAAATGATTTAAGGCAGGCTTATCCACATTTTCTGTAAGCTCAGCAGAATTTTAGGAAATTGTGCCCACTGTTTGAGAAGTTTCTTAAGTTCTCTGGACACTCTTGCCCTCCGTGGAGTGAGGCTTTGTATTTCAGAGAGCAAACAGGCAGCTCATTGAGAACCCTGGCTCCATCTGATTCAGTCCATGGATTCATCCAGAGCCACCTGCAGATGCTACGAGGCAGGGGGAGATGATGTGTGGCCCTAAGGTGCAGTCCTAAGGCTGCAAGCATTGCGCCTATGCATCAGCACCTGGAAGCGGGGGCCAGAAAAAGCACTGTAGAGTGAATAATGGGGGAAGATAGATGGATGGCAGCAGGGACCCAGGATACTGACTGACAGAGAAGAGAAGGAACGAGATCTTCCAGGTCGCAGGACAGTGGTGGCAACCATGGGACATGGCAGGGCCAGCGGGGAAGGCAGGCAGAGAAGAGACTCAGCTGGCCCTCAAGTCCACGAGAAAGCTGCTGACAGGTTTCATAGGATTATTCCACTCTGTACCTGCCCTGAGGACTGTCGAAACTCGCAGCCTCCAAATAATTTTCCCGTGTCTGGGATGAAAGCTTATCCTGTTTTGAGGGGAGCATAAGGTGGTGGTGTTTGTTTGTGTGTTTTTTTCAAACTTATCAGGGATAAAAATTATCTTCCCTCCTGGCTGAAGAAATTAAGGAGTTGCATTAGCTATTTTTGAAGCTACAATCTAAAATATCAGAAAATCAAAGTCATTACTTTAGGGCATTGTACTACATTGATTTTTAGAAAAATTACCTCTATAGTCATAGTTTAATTAAAAAATACCAGAAACCAGCAAAATGTTTTCATTTAGCTATTCATTAAACGAATTTGAACAAAACCTAAGTCAAAAATTTACCCTAATTCATTGCTACTCTAAAAAGGGAAGTAATCCATTACTTATGTAGAAGTAAACCGCTGAGCCTTGACAGCCTGACAATTCAAAAGGGGGAAGAGTGGGAAAACAATACCCCATGGAAAGGACACACAAGTCACATGGTAAATGCCCCAAGGTCTCTCCTCCCTTCCTAAAACTGTGATTCTAGAAGGCATGTGCAATGACATGGGTTGGGTTGGTCTCCTCTTGCTCACGTATCCGAGGATGGCTAGGACACTGAGGAGGCCCAGAATTTCCTTTCATGGAGTCAAGATTTTCTCTGAAGAACCCACTGTCTCTAACTTGAGAGTGAATATTAAAGATACTGGGAAAATAAGAATTCCAAAGATTTTGCGCAAAAAACTATTCATCCAAGGCCTAATTTGCCCTATTGGGATTGTAGTTGCTCACTGCTATCAAAAATAGCTTAACTGAAAATTCAAGTAGGTACTTATGATTAGTTTTTAAATAAACCACAATTGACTTATTAAATACAAAAGATCATCACACTTGAGAATGAAATAAGACTGCCGAATGGAGAGTGTTCTGAAGGTCAGTATACTGCATTTTGGTTACACAGATTAACTATCAAATGACAATAGTCCCTAATATTTAATAGGGCTGTCACACTCAGTCTGCTCTTAGAGCCTTATTAAAAAAAAAAAAACTGGAAGCTGGGAAGACAGTATTACTATTGTCATTTTATAATACCGAAAGATTTGATGATTTACCCAGAGCAACCTGGATTATCAATGGCAACATTGCTGAAGTGTCCATAGTCCTAAATCTATGCTTTAAGCCTCTATTCTGAGGTCCATCCCTTATCCAAAAAATTATGCCAAGCTTTTCCAAATGCAAAATTTTAAATATAATGTTGAACTTAAAAATGTTTTTTTCATACTAAATGAAAATGAAGATTATCAACTAACTTAATCTTCTTCTCCTCTTCCGCATACAGGGTTTGATGTTTTTTCCAGTTGCATAGCTTGGAATGACCTGAAATTGACAGTATAACTCGGAGCGTGGCAGTGTTCTGAGGCTGCCCTAGACAGAAGCTGGTAAACACTTATCTATGATATTTAACAAAGATTTGGAAGATGGAAGGAAATTATGTTAAAATGGAAAAAATAATTAATTGACATATAAAATTAGAATAAACCAGAAAAGAAGTGTAGTTCAAGTAGATAATGAATTTGAATAATTTGGGCTACCAAAATAAGCCATATATTCCTGGCAGCATTAATTATTCAGATTCATGTTTTACTTTGAGTTTATTGAATAATTGTCAAAATTATATTTATTTTTGGTTCATATATTCGTGGTTGATACTAACTGTGAATTTTAAAGCTTTATTTTTAACAAAATTTAACTGTTACTTTTGGTTCCGATGTTGAAAAGTAAATACATTAGCAATATGTAAATAATCCCCTGGTCCTTTATTCCACACTTTAAAAATACGTTTATTTGAGAAGTAAATTCAAAGCTACTAAAGATTTTCTTTTAGCTCTTTTAAGACATTATAAAGGTAACATCTTGTGTATTACTAACTGAACGATAGATTTGTTCTTCTTGTCTTATTGTTATGGCTTTTCTTTTTTGATAGCACATTATGTTCTCTGCACAATTCATAATGACTGTAATCTGAACAGTTAGTTGCTAGGGCTGAAGAGGAAACTGCCACCAGAAATCTGTGAAAGCAAATTCATTAACACATTTTATAATGTAAAGGGAATAGTAAAAAATCCCTTGCATTCGTATATTTATATAGGCACTGTTTTAGTTCCTAGGGCCGCCATAAAAAATTACCACAAACTTAGTGGCTTAAAACAACAGAAATTTAGAAATTTATGCTTTCACAGTTCTGGAGGGCAGAAGTCTGAAATCAAAGTGTCAGCAGGGCCACGTTCCCTTCAAAGGCTCTAGAGGTGAATCCTTCCTTGCCTCTTCCAGCTTCTGGTGACTCCAGACTTTCCTTGACTTGTTGCCACATCCCTCCAGTCTTTGCCCTGTCTTCACACTTCTCTGTGCATCTCTCCTTTGTGTGTCTCTTATAAGGATAATTGTCATCCAGATAATCTTGAATGGTCTCATCTCAAGATCCTTAATTTAATTACATCTGCAAAGACCCTTTTCCAAATAAGGTCACATTCACAGATTCCAGGGTTTAGAATGTAGACATATCTTTTGGGAGGCCAGCACTCAACTTGCTACAGTCACCTTCCAAAGCTTTCTACTCACACACTCATTGCCATTAAAAGGTTATTCTGTACTGTCACTGCAGGCATAGGAGCTAGAACACGCTGAGTCACTGATCCCGTTGCAAAGTCCCAATCACAGCGATCGTGTGACTGGGAAGCAAGAGCTCTGGGAAGAGCAACCCTTAATTTTTGTTTGTCACAGTCTCCTTGCACAAAACCCAGTGTCAGACCGCTGATGTCCTAGGGCATCAATTACAGCTGGTCTTATTTTGGCACAAATGTTGCCTAGGAGTTTTACCAACTACATGTGTCTCTTGTTATGGGATCCTTCAGCAGCAACTATTAAAATCACGTCCTCCCTCCCATCTGCCTCGAAAACACCTTTCTCCTACTAGGTTGGTTTGAGAGGAGTTTTTTGGTTTTTGGATTTTGTTTTGTTTTTGTTTTTGTTTCTTATTAACTCTGGGTTTCAGTCAGATATCAGGAAGCTCCCACTATTCTGGGACATTTTCGCATGTTGCCAAGTCCTTTAAAAGTACTGTCACCTCTTCTTCAAATAAAGAACTCTCATTGGAAAAAACCTACAGCATTTGTTCAAACTTAAGGACTTTTCATAAGCTTAAAACAGGCAAAATAAAAGAGAGTTCAACATTTTTCACTTTCCACTTACCACTGGAAGACTTTACGGTATTTTATTTTATATCTCAGGACACTTGTGAGGAAGGCATTCATTTTTAATGACTGATATGTAAAATGGAGAGCAGGTAAGGGTAGTCCTATCTGCCCACGTTATAGCTACCAAAGAACTTACTCTTCATCTCTTTCCTCCTGAGCGCTTAGCCAATCCTAGCCAAGGCTGGAAGATCAGTGAGCTCCCCAACTCAAGAATTAATCTTGCCACTGTAAACCGAGTTTCAGTTGGGTCAACATCTCCACTCATCTGCAAATTTGCCCTAGACCCTGTAGGCACAGCATCTATCTCATCCCCATGGCACATAGGCTTAGAATTTCAGAATAAACTTTAGACAGAGCTCTCGTGTAAAAAAGAATTTGGCTGGTCTTTGTCCCTGGTTCCTGAGATGTAACCTCTAAATCCTGAAATTTTTCTGAGTGATGGGAGTATCTTTTTTATTCATGGTGAGCCTGACCACACCTGAGTTTATGCTAATGAGATGACTCACAGTGGACCCCTAGATAGTTTGTGCTAATAGGATGACTCAGGATGGGGGGCTGGCCATGCCAAAAAGACCGACCATGTGATGAGAGGATTGGGGCTTCGAGCCACATGATATTAGCCCAGCCTCTCGGGAGAAGATAGCTACTAGAGATTGAGTTCAACCACATAGCTGGTGATTCAATCACTTGTGCTTGTGTAATGAGGCCCCTGAACACTGGACACTGTGGACACTGAAGCTTGGGTGAGCTACCCTGGTTGGCAATACTCTTCATATTGTCACACGTCAGTGTGTCAGGAGGGTGATGCACACTGTCTCCACAGGGGGAGGACAACAGAAGCTTCACATTTGAGACCCTTCCAGACCTCACTCTGTGCATCTCTCCCTTTAACTGGTTCTAATTTGTATCTTTTTGCTATAATACAAGTGTGATCGTAAGTATGATGCTTTCCTGAGTTCTATGAGTTGTTCTGGCAAACTATCAAAACTCAGGGGTCAGTGAGAACCCCTGAATTTGTAGTCAGTTGGTCAGAAGTGAGAGTGGCCTGTGGACCTCCAGCTTGCGGCTGAAGTGAGGGCAGTCCTGTAGAGTATCATGCCCTTAACCTGTGGAGTTTGGCCCAACCTCAGGTAGTTGATATCAGAAATCACTGCAGCTCCAAATTCACTACTTACACTAGGCATTTTATATAGTGACTTAGTTACCTGTTGGCTGTTGTCACAAATTACCACAAACTAAATAGCTAAAAACAACACACATTTATTATCTTACAGTTTTGGAACATAAAAGTCTAAAATGAGTTGGCAAGTGCTGCATTCCTTCTGGAGATTCTAGGGGAGAATCCATTTCCTTGGCTTCTCCAGCTTCTGGAGGAAGCCAGCATTCCTTGGCTTGTGGCACTGCATGATTCCCTCATATCTCCTTCTCTCCCTCTGCTTCTACTGTCACGTCACCTCTGACTTTGACCCTTCTGCCTCCCTCTTATAAGGATCCTTGTGATTTCATTGGGAAATGAATCCAGAAAAATCTTCCCCTCTTAAGATCCTTACTTTAATCACATCTGCAAAGGCTCTTTTGCAATGTAAATTAACATATTCACAGGTTCTGGGAATCAGGACACAGGCATATTTTGGGAGTCATTATTCTGTCTCCCACATATGGCTTTTGGCAAAAGCGGTAGCCTCCACTATGTTTTTGTTCAAAGCTACAGCCATACTTTGCAATTGTTTCAAAAGGCACAAGTATATTTTGCTAAATGTAATTGGTTTCTTCTACATAGGCCTTTCTTGTTAAAATTTCATAATTACTACCCTTAGGGTTGTCTTTCTTTAATTTTTCCTTTTATTTCCTCTTACATACCTGTTATTATACATACCCAGATCCCTTGCACCAGAAGTTTATATCTGAGAATGGAGAATAGGATTCTAAATTCTGTTCCTAAATTCATTATATTCCTTCTTACAATGGCTTCTGATGCTAACACACTCATTTTTCTCAATAGCAATATAACAGAATAGCAATAGCGGGTAAGACAATGAGCAGAAGAGTAATTGTATCTGAGTTACAGACGTGGCTCCCCCATTGAACTAGTTGTATGTTTTTGGAGAAGCCCCTAAATCTCTCTAAGGTTCAGTTTCTTCATCTGTATAATGGCAATAATAGTTTTGTTGTAATCATATTAATAATTAGATTGCTGTGAGGCTGAGAGATCCAGCACAAAGCCTTGCACAAAGTGGGTTAAAAAAATCCCCTTCTTGGGGCCAGCCCAGTGGCATAGTGGTTGGGTTTGCTTGCTCCACTTTAGTGGCCCGGGGTTCATGGGTTCAGATCCCAGGAGCAGACCTACACATCGCTCGTCAAGCCATGCTGTGGCAGCGTCCCACATACAAAATAGAGGAAGACTGGCACAAGTGTTAGCTCAGCGACAATCTTCCTCAAGCAAAAAGAGGAGGATTGGTAACAGATGTTAGCTCATGGCCAATCTTCCTCACAAAAAAAAAATCCACTTCTTTCCTTCACTGTCACCAACCATCACACACCTAAAGTGGGGCCTACCTGCTCTTAAGAGAATCAGTTCACGCAAGATCAGGACAGTATACATTCCACCCTAAGCCATACATTCTATATACACACATCACTGAAAATTGGCAAGGCAGGTCTGCTCCCAAGGTCAACACTGACTTGCTTTTGTAAACCATTCAGGCATGCATTACCTGGCTGTGGATGGGAGGATGAAACATAATATGAGAGGACAGCATCTTTCCTGACCTTCACTTGATTCTTCCAACTTCATCTCATTCTACTCTGCAGCCAGCATGACTTCCTCAAGGTTGTCTGGAATCTCCACCAGAAAGGAGACGATATCTGTCCTATTGGCCCATCTCTCCAGCACCTGGCAGAATGTGGGGCGCATATACCTACCTCACTCCATAAATATTTGCTCAATTAATTGAGTAACCTAAGGAATGCCTTGTTCCCTCTTGTTTTTTCATTTGACGTTTTGCTCTACCCTCCATTCTCCACGGTTATTTCTCCTTTCTGACCCGTAGTTGTCATTTAAGGACCAGCCAAACTGCTACCCAGATCTCACTCCTTTGGTAAGTTTTTTCTGACCACTCCACAATACCTGTTCTCACTTGCTTCTAAATTTCTCCAACATTCCCACTTATCTGGGACTTATATCTTGCACTGTATTCTTCATAACCTTTTCACCTCTGTTAAATATAAAATGAAAGTCCCTCAAGAGCAGACAACGTGTCCCATACTTCTACCACTAGTGTGTAGCCTAAACACATAGGAGGCATTTAGTAAATGCTTCTGGAATTAGCCTTCCCTTGCTCCAAGTAACAAGCACTGCACAAGGACCTTAAGAAATATGCCCATAATTGTGGTTATAATCAGTTTGATCATTTTGTGTAAATTGACAAAATTGTTTAACTAGATTGTTTTCTTTTGAACAATGTGGCTGATTGATATACTGAATTTGACTATACAAAATCCAACTGAAATTCATATTTGCAGTCTGCACAAATTAAGTCAGATACAGTGGGGGCCACCAAAATTGCTGCTGGGCTACTAATGGCAATCCCAGATCACATTTTATAGAATTTCTGCCTCAAGTTTTGGGGTTTCTCATTGTTTCTTTCGTAAAGTAATCACTCCAAGGTGTATGTAGGGGCTGGATGGTTATTGTAAACGGCAAACTGTGTTAATAGAAGTCAGGGAGGAACTTAATTATTCTCCCAATTTCCAAAGGCAATGATGTATCACATTAATACTTTTCTTTTGCTTTTCCTGCACGCTAGTAGCTGAACGTGAAATGATGTCCCGTCCCTAGTGTGTTTGCAAAGGTGTCATAAATTGCACCTCTGCACCTTTTCAATCGAAGAGCTATGTTTTCCTGATACTACCTGTCTGCACAGACCACGGACAGAACAGCACAGGCTATGAAAATAGTGTAGACAATGTGTTATTCCAATTTTATTTTAGGAGTTATCTTTTTTTAATTTGAGGATTTTCCCTGAATGACTTCTGTTCTGCAGGGCTGATGGCTCTTACTAACCAAATCTTCTAGGAGTAAGATATTTTTTACTAGAATAGCCAATCAACTTTAGTAGTCTTCTCGAAATCTCTGAAATTCTGAAAATAAGACACCTGCAACTTTACAATACTATGATTGGGCAAATCAATATTTCATCACAAAGAATGTAAGTCCCTGGGAAAGTTCCTAATGGTGTGTGACTAGGGCCAATGCCTCTGTGTCACTCACTGCACAGTGCAGATGAGGGAGTCAATTGTAGATGGGGGAGTCAATTGAACTGCTGCTTCTCAATG
Organism: Diceros bicornis minor; assembly: GCF_020826845.1. NCBI lineage: Eukaryota > Metazoa > Chordata > Mammalia > Perissodactyla > Rhinocerotidae > Diceros > Diceros bicornis. The sequence goes on along the minus strand of NC_080743.1, from coordinate 18,779,998 downwards.
TATAAGCCAATGCAACCAAGTTCTTAGGCTATCAGACTACATGACCTTTGGCAAAAAAAGCTCTGAGTTAGGTTGTACCACTGTCACAATCCTCTAATTAGAAATCTTCGGAGAATTACTAGATAAAATTGCTAAAACAGTAGAAATTTGTAGAAATAAAATTTTCCCTTGAATTCAAAATATTATTAGGTTCTGTAATGTTGAGGATAAAAGGCCAGTTAAAAACAAAATAGTTTTGTATGAGGAAGAGAAAAAAGGGAAAGGAGAAAGGAAGGAAGGAGAAATGGAGGGGAAGAAGAGGGAAGGAAAGGAGAGAGGGAGAAGGGGAAGGAGAGCAAGAGGGAAAGTTGATTTTGAGATGTTTAAATAAAGTTAATTCTAGCTAGTGAGATTGTGTATGAATTTCTTTTCTTTTTGTTTATCTCTGCTTATTTTCTTATATAATAACCTATGTCTTATAGGCAAAAAAATTTTATTTTATGAAAAAATTAATTTAGAAATGTCCACAGTGCCAGAATTCCCATCACCCTTTTTTGCCAGATACCCAAGACTTCCATTTGTTTATTTGCTCAAAACAATAGTTAGTGATTTCTTTAGTTTTTTAATGAAAAAGTGATTGGAAAATGATTCTGAATTTTACTTTTCCACAGTAGACCTCCCCTTATCCACAGTTTCACTTTGTGGTTTCGGTTATCTGCGGTCAACTGCAGCCCGAAAATATTAAATGGAAAATTCCAGAAATAACCAATTTGTAAGATTTAAATTGTGCACCATTCTGAGTAGCTTGATGAAATCTCACTCCATCCCACCCAGGACATGAATTATCTCTTTGCCCAGTGGATCCGCTGGACACTGTGTATTGCACTGTGTACATTACCCACCCGTTAGTCACTGTAGCTGTCTCAGTTATCAGATCGATTGTCAGGGTATCATGGTGGTTGTGTTCAAGTCTCCCTCATTTTACTTAATAGTGGCCCCAAAGCACAAGAGTACTGATGCTGGCAATTCGGATGTGCCAAAGAGAAGCCATAAAGGGCTTCCTTTAAGTGAAAAGGTGCAAGTTCTCGATTTAATAAGAAAAAAACAGTGAGCTGAGGTTGCTAATACCTATGGTAACTTTTATTACAGTATACTGTTATAATTGTTCTATTTTATTATTAGTTATTGTTGTTAATCTCTTACTGTGCCTAATTTATAAATTAAACTTTATCATAGGTATGCATGTATAGGAAAAAACATAGTACATATAAAGTTTGGAATTATCCTCAGTTTTGGGTCTCCACAGGAGATCTTGGAACGTATCCCCTGCAGATGAAGAGGAACTACTGTATTTATTTTATTAATCTCTCCAGACACTTCAGCCTTATATATCAGCTATGAGCTGATGGTTCAACTGTTCCTAAGTTGTAAAAGGAATAGAAAAATTCTTTCTTTCTAGGAACGCCCAGCTCTTTATGTCTCCCAAAAGTCCAGGTACCAAGTAAAAGACGAAATGCTAGCATAAGTCACGTTGGTTTTTTGTTGCTTGTCTAGCTCTTTTGGTTCTCAATTAAATTACTGGAAAAAATTATGGTGGCTTAAAAGCTAAAGTAATCTAAAAGGAAGAGAACTGGACATACCGGTAATGAGAAGTTCGGTTTCTGCCTTGAAAGTAACTTAACTCCTCTGTTGCCTCTGTTTCCCCACAGTAAACTAGGAATGAGAGCTGTCCTTCCTACTGCTCAGGGATCTAGTAAAAGAACAATGGATAATAAATATGCAAAAGTCCTATGTCTACTTAACAAGCTATATTACTACCAGATTGGTTTTTTTGGCATCTAATTACTAGTTAGTTTGAGCGAAGCCCTGTGCTAAGCATGTTATATGCATTATACCCTTTAATCCTTAAATAAGCTACAGTATTATTGTCTTTTTAGAGTTATTAAACTTTAACCAGTTCAATTTATGCCTTCCCCAAAGTGTGCTCATTTGCCATGCTCTCTAGCTGGAGTGACTATAGCAAAGACTTAACGCCGTCCACCATCATGAGCCATCTCTGCTGTGGCCAGCGCTCCCAGCCCCACATGTTGCTCACAGGCACAGCTCAGCAACCTCTTCTTATGCCCAGGAACTTCCCTGTCACCACTGAGGCACGAGGCGCTGCCACATCTATGCATATGCAAATGAAAAATGTCAGGGAGCTCAAATCCCATGGGGCAAACATTAACCACGGTGAGATGGGGATGAGAGGATATATTTTTCTCTCTTGCTGTCCACACTCCATACTGTTTGGAGGCACAATAGCTTCTTTCAGCTTCTCTGAAGGGTCCTGAGAAACCAAGTGGTCAGTTTATCATAAAGCTATGGCTAGCTCCTTGATTTACTGCCTTAATATTTGGTCCCCTTTCCTGATCTTGCCTTCCTTCTACCTCACTCCTACTTTCCTGGGTTTCCACTTCCATAAACTATTAGCACTTCAGCGCTGGCTTCAGGGTTTGTCTTCTGGAAAACTCATGCTAAGAGAGAAGGCCGTCACTTAATAGACCTGAGGGGAATCACAGAATCATAAGCAAAGGATCTGTTGGGTAGAGCATCACAAAAGACAAGTCACATGTCAAGGAAAATTTCTTTCAGATCAATATTTATCTGTCATAAATAATTATATACCCTGTGTATACAACGTAATGTTAAAGAGTGAGAATAATAGAAAACAAACTCAGGAAGATACCAATATCTTTCTATTAGTTAGAATGGGCTATACTTATGCTACAGTGACAGACCATCTTAAAATCTGTTACTTAAAACATAATTTTTTTTTTTCTTCCTCAGACAATTCTCCAGAGCAGCCAATCATCCATGTGAAGACTGAGTGATCCAGGCTTCTTCACTCCTGAGGCTCAGCCATTGCCCATCGCCTCTACTCTAGGCAATGAACAGAGAGAGAGAGAGCAGGAAACATCGTGCAAATGTTCGCTGCCTCACCTCGGAAGGGACATACATGACTTTTCGTCAATGGCTTCACTCACCTGCAAGAAGCTGGTAAGAGGAGTTTCCAGTGGTCCTAGGAAGAGACTTTATATTGAAAAATACTGCTTATGTCTACCATAATCTATTTATAATTGACACATAAGAGGCAGCTACTGCTTGTCAATGTTTTATGGTAAAAAAGGTTTACCAGGGATATAATAAAATCAAAATATTTTATATTTTGAAATATTGATCAGAGTTCACTGATGCTATTTAATCTGGTAATCTGTCATAGGAGTCAGATTGCTCCATTCCCATTATTACCCGATTCCCAAAGGCACTTGGGAAAGTCACTTCAACCTCACAGGCTTTGGTTCATAATCTATAAATAGGATGTTGGAATAGATGACATCAATAAGTGTCCCTTCCAGATCTCCATTTCATAATTTTTGTCTCAATCGCACTGGGAACTGTGGAAGTCCTATGAGAGAGACGGCCCCTGGTTTTTGCTCTAGCCTCTACCGCCATCTCGCAGTCGGTACTGCAGGCGCCACAAGCCCAGGATTTGAGCGGGAGGATACTGCTTACTCCTGTTTCAGGACTGAGGATGCTGAGGTCACACCTGCTTGATTGAGTTTCTTGCCATGCTACAGTAAGTGATTGAATGTCAAGGAAAAAGTTAGCGCATGACTCCTAACACAGAAAATGGTGCACTAAATTTTGTCATTTTCCCCACTGTTTTATTATCCTTACCTGTTGAGAGAAAAGTGATTAAGCAGTGAGTGTTAGCTTTACTTGCAGAGTTAGAAGAAACAGTGCATGCTGGTGGAACGGCTCCTGCTCTATGATTAGCTAATGAAGCAGAGGGGAGAGCATATGAGAAGAAATAACGACAGCAGCATAAACCAAGCTGTAGGGAGAACTAATGCCTTCCCATTGGGATGAGAGGGCAGACTGACTAGGTGGAGTCTCATAAGACGCATCTGATTTTCATCTTCTTTTTCCCTTTTCTTGCCCCCAGTCTCCGACCTCAAGGTTCAAACCTTGCACCACGAAACACAAATATACACAGCCAGAATATGGCCATTCTGCACACAGCCTTAGTCTGATTCCTAGTATCAGTGCCACAAAATTGTACCCACTGCAGTACTTATTAATAGTGCATTCTGTCCCACTGTGCTATGCTGATGCTTTTGTGAGTGAGTTAAATAGAATCAATTCCTGTTGTCGACAAACCTACATTTCAGACCACACTATATTATTGTGGTCAAAATAGAATTATCCAACCGGGGTGACATTAGAGCAAAAGCTAGGCTATTCTGAGTAAGTATTACATTCTGTTTTGAGCTCAGCAGTTGTGGGTTTTGTGGAGTGAGCAAGTAGCACATTAGAATAAAAGAGAGAGTCAGTATCACACACGCAGTCGTGATGGGCTACAGGGAGGAAGGGAAAATGAAAGAGACCTTTGAAGGCTGTAAGGCAAGGTATTTGGCAAATCCAGGCAGGGGCAACACTCTAGACACAGGGAGGGGAAGGTACACAGGTATGCAATTAGAAGAAAATGGAGGTGTCTCCAGAATGAAGCAGAGCAGGAACTGAATGAAGGGCGGAAAATTGAATTGAGTGGTACAAAGATTAGTATGAGAGGAGAGAGAAAAATGGGTGGAGAGAACAGGATGCCAAGAATTAACTAGAATGACTGGAACAAGGCACAAGGGTGTCTTACTGCTTTGTTCACACTACTAATCTGTACGGTGCTATTTCCTTGCCTGTACAATTAGAAGTATTGATTCTCAAATTTCTTCTCTTCCTCTACTCTCTTGGGAGTTTCGAGCATCTAAATCCCGTAACTTTTTGTTGTTTGAACTTTTGGTTCGTCAAAAAAGTTGCTAAGAAGTCCCCAGTTTTAGAAGAATTTACCATAACGATCTGGGAGAGACAGTCAGTTTTCCTGCTTGACCCATTCATTCAAGAAACATTTATTGAGCTCATCTATTTCATTAACTGCCCGAGTTTATTTGAATCTCTTTGTTATTTGGTCACAAATTCAAAAATATGCTTGGCTTTGTTTTTCATGTATTAAAGAGACCTGGGTTTTTTGGGCAGGATATTTAAAATCTGAATAAACAAATTAAAAACTTATGAAAGTTGTTAATGATTTTGATAATCAATGAATTTCAGAAATTACGGTAAACTGTGTGCAGATACTATTCATGAAATGCAATCCTACTTTTTTTAATTAAATTAATAAAGAGAAAATATCCTCGACTTCCCTTTCCCTCTCCCGGACGTACAATTAGCAATCAAGTCCTGTAAGTCCTTCCCCCATAATCTCTCAAACTAAGCCCTCCTTTCCAACCTGATTGTCGCCAACATCCCTTCACGTCTCCGCATTTCTGTTAACCATTCTGTGCCTTAGTTTCTTCACCGCAGAAAGGTGTATTAATGGGACCTTGTTCACAGAGTTATTGAAGGATTAAATAAGTGTCTGGCATTATAGTAAGCATTATCTATACTCGTATTATAGTTATTATTCTTTGTGGCACTAATGTAAGCCCTGCTTTGAATATCTGAATATGTGAAGATGTATGTTTCCTAATTCTCAACTACATTTTCTGCTAGTGCGCCAAGTCTTATGTGCTGAGGCGCCTCCTACGATCGGGCTCTGGGTTAGGCGTTTTCACATTGTTGTCTCATTTCATCCACCTCTCATAAACCCTGAGAGAATACCTAATTTTCTCAGACCCCAAAGACAGTTCTTTCGGTGGAGAGAATAACTTGCTCCGTTCGCTTCATCCTGTAACGAATCAAGCACCTGGGTAAGCGGACTCCGTACTGGACTGTTGGAGGAATATCTCAGCCCAGAGCGTGAACCCTGGTTTTATCAAGCCGTGAGGTCTATTTAAAACATTCTCTTTTAAAGCTGCATTGCGTCAAGTCTGGATTTGGAAGCACAGCTCCAAAGGGGTCCTTGAGAAAGTTTTTAGTATAGCTTCTAACCTAAAACAGAAGCGCCTGAGATCGAAGAAAATCTTTTCTGTTTCTAAATATCATCCGAAAAGATTTTCAAACCATCTTTCGTAACCTACCGCAAAATTGGTGTCTCAGAATATCCAAAATGCCTTCACTGTAATATAAATTATTCTGCAAGATCTACTTCCTGTTTTCCCTTCTTCTGTAGAAATGAAACCAATTAGTACTCTTTTATATAATAATAACTCTACTTTTACTGTCTTCAGCACTTCTTTTGCTTAGATAAATACTAGCTTCTTTGGGTTTGCTGCAACCCAGTATCTCTGTGCCTCTTCACTGAATTTACCCAGAAATTTCCCAAATAAATTTGTTGAAGGCCAAAACAGTGCAAAGAACTCTGGTTTCACTATTGATAAATTTAGTAAGAAAAGTCACTCAGGTTCTTTCGTTAGACATTTTGCTCTGATGTTGAAAATGCCAACTTTACTAACTGGCCAGTTCTCCCTGGTAATAATTTATATCTGTTTGATACTTGTAAACTTGAATATACATATATATATTTTTTTGTGTGTGTGAGGAGATCAGCCCTGAGCTAACATCCGCCAATCCTCCTCTTTTTTTGCTGAGGAAGACGGCCCTGGGCTAACATCGGTGCCTATCTTCCTCCACTTTATATGGGACGCCGCCACAGCATGGCTTACCAAGCAGTGCGTCGGTGCGCGCCCGGGATCCGAACCAGCGAACCCCGGGCCGCCGCAGCGGAGCGCGCGCACTTAACCGCTTGCGCCACCGGGCCGGCCCCAAACTTGAATATATTTTAATATTTTTATCAAACATTGTTTCAGACTTTTTCGTTATTTCTGTGGATAGTTTTATGTTTTTTTATGTGATGTAATCATATTTATATCCTGTTTTCCTTCATTGCTCTTACAATTATAAAATCTTTCTATATTCAAACGTCTTTATCTACATTTTTTAACTTTAAAAATTCCAATTTTTACATTTAACTCTTTACTGTGTGTGATTCTGTTTTGCTCAGTTTATTTGCTTTTTTTTTTTTTCTGCACCTCACCTCAGGTGAGACTCCATCCATTTTTTTTCCCAAATATTTCTCAAAACATTCCCTACAGTTTTATGATATTCCTTTTTATGCATTAAGGTCTCATGTAGACCAAGAGAGTGCTTTATGAAAAACTATTTTCACTTGGTCTCTGGGTCTATTTTACACCAGTTATAGATAGGTTAAATAAATGTTTAATTAAATAATTGATATTTTATAATAAACAAGGGATTAAACATAGGAAAATAGCCCAGATAACTTTTTAAAATTGTGATAAAATATACATAACATAAAATTTGCCATTTTAACCATTTTTAAGTAGACAGTTCAATAGCATTAAGTAGACTCATATTGTTGTACAACCATCATCACCAGAACTTTTTCATCTTCCAAAACTGAGATCACTTTTTTTTTTTTTTTTGGTGAGGAAGATTGGCCCTGAGCTAAGGTCTGTTGCCAATCTTCCTCTTTTGGCTGAGGAAGATTGTCGCTGAGCTAACACCTGTGTCAATCTTCCTCTATTTTGTATGTGGGATGCTGCCACAGCATGGCTTGATGAGGGGTGCATAGATGCATGCCCAGGATCCAAACCTGCGAACCCCGGGTCGCCGAAGCAGAGCACATGAACTTAACCACTACGCCACCAGGCCAGCCCCTGAGATCACTTTTTAATAAGAGAGAAGGCTGAAATTTTCTTTCCCTTTTGCTATAACATTTTATCACGGTGCCAGGTTGTTTTTCTCAATAGATGTATGATTGACATTGGGCCGAGTCATTTACCTTCCTAGGGGCAATCTCTTGAGATCCTCAGCTGGTGGGCAGATTGATATAAATAATTCCTAGAAGTAAGAAAAGTAAGTAAGTAAGTAAGTAAGTAAGAAAAACAAGAGAATGAAAAGAGAAGCTGCAGTTACGTTAAAAAAGGGAAAAAAAAAAACGGAAACGAAGTCTGTGTTTAATTTAGTGGCAAATATGTATTTTTAGCAAACAACTCTCCTGGACTTAGGCAATACCTGGGCCTTTGTTGTTTCAGTTTGATGGAGTTCCTGAAAAGCAACGGTCTCCAGGATGCACTGACGGCCTAGCTCTTCCTGACTCTGGCCACAAAAAGTGGGTGACTTGTGGACATTGTGTCTCCCAGAATACAATGTGCTGTAGTCATTTCAATTTTCTCTTTGCTATTTTCTTTAATTGATTTACAAAGAGAAATTAACATGAGAGTGGGTTTAGCTCTCAAGATGCAGCCAAAAGCAAGGCCTGATGGTTATTTGATAAGCCCCGTGGTATTCTGAGTGGTTTAGGGACACATTTTTAGGGAATGTCAACTTTTTCACTACTACGAAAACCAAAGATCAGATTTCCCAGGTTCAGTATAAGTCCTTGAGGGAAGAGGCAAAATTTAGTTTTGGTGTTCAGCTTAGATTAGTTTATCTTTATAGGTTCCGTCTTTCTCTTAGTTTTTGGCTTTACTTTCTGGCTCGCTCATCCATGCATTTTAAAAGACATTTAAGGGCCGGCCCCGTGGCTTAGCGGTTAAGTGCGCACACTCCACTACAGGCGACCTGGGTTCGGATCCCGGGCGCGCAAGGACGCATCGCTTCTCCGGCCATGCTGAGGCGGCGTCCCACATACAGCAACTAGAAGGATGTGCAACTACGACATACAACTATCTACTGGGGCTTTGGGGGACAAAAAGGAGGAGGATTGGCAATAGATGTTAGCCCAGAGCCGGTCTTCCTCAGCAAAAAGAGGAGGATTAGCGTGGATGTTAGCTCAGTGCTGATCTTCCTCCCCAAAAATAAATAAATAAATAAATAAATAAATAAAAGACATTTAAAAATATTTTGTTTAGCGTTTTTAAGTGTATTCGGTGGGAGGACCAGTCAGGATATCTAGACCTCTACTGCCAGAAACAGACGTTCATTCATTTCTACGTTCAAGGTATAGAGATATTGAATGTGTGCTTACTCTGCATCAAACTCTGCTAGAAACTGCGGAACCATGGAGAAACGGCAGGCAAGCTGCTTTCCCTAATGGAAATCATATTCTATTGGAGTTAAAACCACAAATAAGAAATACAGATATGAGAGTGTGTAATTTTCCTTACACTGGGACAAAATGCCTGGCACAGATAATAATTACTTAAAGAGTCCATCAAATTGTAGATCATGGTATCTGGAAGTCAGAGAATCTTCGGGATGGTGGGTAGGATTTAGACAGATGGGAGCACAGGAAGAGCAGGGCTTGGAATGAGACACCGAGTAACCTAGCTGGACTAGAGAACTACTGGCAGGTGTGTAGGGAGCGAAAGTGCATGTCAACAGTTTGGCTAGGTTGCATGGGATCAGATCACAGAAAATTGTGAATGTCAAGAATGAAAATTTTCTTTTGCTCACTGGGAAGCAAGGGAGTAGTAGTAAGAGGGGAACAAAGGCTTGGAAAAAATACATCTGGTGTTATTATAGTAACTGTATTGAGTGGAGAGTGGAGAGTGGAGCAGGACACTCGAGAGAAGGTCTGTGATGGAACCTACACTAAGCCAATGGTAACAGAAATGGAGCAGAGAGGGTGGGTATAAGACTTGAATCGAAGTAACGCATTTAAGGACTTAGCATCGTGCCTTGCAAATAATAGGCACTTAATTACCATGAGTTTTTTTTTTTTTATTGTTTTTCTTCATGGAAAAGGAATTAAACTGAGACTTTGTGAATTGTCGCATATGGGTGACAAAGAATGTGAAGAGCAGTGGGACCTCAATTTCAACTGAGTTAATTTTCTTGTGAGTAGTTCTCTCTCATCCATAGCCCCTAAAGTATCAGTTTCTTAACCTTTTCCTTAGTCCTAAAATCCCAGTCCATTACACAGCAATTATTATTGATTTCAACAGGAAGAGTCCTAAGATTTAAAATATTTTAAAAATGTAAAACCAAAAAGGGCCAAGGGAATGATACTTTGAAAATGCCACAAAGTCGAATGTAGAAGTAGAAACCACAAAACCTACCATCAACAACTGTGATGATTTATTCTATGTGTCAACTTGTCTGGCCCAGACATGTGATCAAATATTGTTCTGGATGTGTCTGTGAGAGTATTTTTGGGTGAGATTAACATTTAAGTCAGTGGATTTTGAGTAAAGCAGGTTGCCCTTCACAATATGAGTGGGCCTCATCCAATCAGTTGAAGGCCTGACTAGAACAAAAGACTGACCTCCCCTGAGCAAGAGGAAATTCTTTAGCCTGATGGCCTTCTGACTTAAACTGCAGCATCAGCCTTCCCCTCTCCTAGCTGCCTGCCCACCGTGCAGATTTTGGACTTGCTAGCCTTCATAATCCTGTGAGCCAATTCCTTAAAATAAATCTTTCTCTCTCTCTCTCTCTCAATGTGTATGTGTGTGTGTATGTATAGCATGCATATATATATATATATACATGCTATTGGTTCCATTTTTCTAGAGAACCTTGACTAATACAACAAATATCAAAGCATTAATTTTCCTTAGGAAAATTCTTTCCTTACCTGGACTGTTCATTTAGGGCAAAGTTTATACTGGTTTTCCGATGATCAACCTCAACTCTATGATAAAGCAGGCTTCTTTAAGCTTTAGTGGGCAAAAAAACTCCTCAAGGATATTCTACCTCATTTCAAACACCGCCTTTCACTTCATGAAAGTAAATCCCTTACAAAATTCTGTTAAACCTGGGTCCAGGAACATTTAAACTGCTCAACTCGTCGTTGCTAAATATTCATATTTGCACGGCTGAGCAATATTGTATTTTATTACCAATTGCATTTTTAGGAAGAAAAGAGCTTGAACTTGCCAAAACAGATTGCATTCTTGAAACTTCCAAACTTCTGTCAAACTCCTCTCAGCTCTTTATTTTCTTTAGCACACATTCTCACTTTTCTGCTCTCATTGGCACTGTTTGTATATTAGTTAATGTATGTAAAGATGATGATAATTAAATTTCACTTGAAGTTCAGAGACAAAGTGATTAAATTGGAACTTAAATCTTTCTAAAATAGGTAGTTCTCTTGTGTTTCACAGAGGGAAAATTCCACTTGAGTATTAGGAGAAATATGATTATCTTGTTCAAGATACTAGGTCTTTTAAGCAACAATACAATATTATCCAGGGTAGAAAGGGAGTAATCAGAAATTCAAAGCAGGTTTTTCTTACAGCTACTTTGGATTTTCAGGAAGAAATGATCTTTCCCTCGTCCACAGACATTTGCCACAGCCAGGGGACAGAGAACTGCCAAGGAAGACTGTTCACTTCCCCCACTGTGAAAGGAAAAAGGGAGAAGGTTTGATATCTCTATACAGCAGGGGGAAAGATGATGAGGCAGCCTAAGCCGCAAAAGCTACTACAATAAATGGCATAGAAATGAGAGCTGCAAGTCATTTTCTCGAGAAACTGCAAGCAGAGGCCGGCCCTGTGGCCTAGTGGTCAAGTTTGGCTGGCACACTCCGCTTCAGTGACCCATGTTCATGGCTTCAGTTCCTGGGCATGAACCTGCACCACCCGTCAGCAGCCATGCTGTGGTGATGACCCACATACAAAATAGAGGAAGATGGGCATGGATGTTAGCTCAGGGCAAATCTTCCTGAGCAAAAAAATTTTTAAAAAAAAGCTGCAAGCTGCAAAGAAGACTGACATCAGAGCCTCCCCAGTTGTACTGGGCCCTCTCCAGCATGTGGTTCTAGTCACTTGCAGTTGGGGACGGGGGCAGGAGGAGGATGATCTTTACCCAGAATTGGGCATGGTAGCTAAGGATATCTAGACTGTCAAATCCAGTCATCTAATTCAAATTCATCTCCTAAATTGAAGGGCTATTCAATTTCCTACTGCACTGTAACTTTAATTCAGCAGTTTCCCTTATCCTACAACCAGCGTTGATTAAGGACTCTGAACGCAAAAGTCAAAGTTGCATTACAAGCTAGGGCTGTGCCTCAGCGCTGAAGTGACAATCATCCCCATTCTCAGTGCGAACTGGGAGCAAGCGCTAATTAAAATTATAAGCTAGAGAGAACATGCATTGGAAAAAAGAAGCCGTCCCTAACCAATAATTCCGGGGATAAATCATACTTGATTTGCTGACATATAGAAGTGTCCGGGAACTATGATCTACAAATGTCTTGAATATGGTTCTAATCAATCCGCAGAACAATAATCAAGGAGGCATGTAATTAAAACAGGCTCATCCGACAAGCGGCACGTAACATTGTCTCACCTTGAGACAGCGCAGAGCATCCTGTTTCCAAGTAAGAACTAATCCCACACACAATCAGTTTTCTCATTCGAAACGCGCCCTGACAGCCTTCCAGCGTCCCGGGCAATGCAGCGCCAGACTTCAGAGGTGTCCTGGCAAAGTTTCCCTGAGCCTCCTGCTCTTTCTGTCCTCTTCTCCTTTCACTCTGCCCCTTGCCACATGTGCTACACGACTGTGGAAAAGATTCTGACCTGAGCCGCCCTTCATGACAGCTCCACACCCCCGTTGGCGATTTGCAATCAGTAACCAAACAGCCGACGGGAGCTCGGAGAAAACACGAGTCAGTCACATTCTTTCACAAGCTACTGCCGACCTCCGGCAGTTCTGGTTACACCGCTGCCATCAGGCTAGAAGGACACGGGAGAGCACGAACAAGAAGAAACGAAGCTTTGCACACTTACTCCTTGCCTTGTCAGTGTTCTCCACCTTTCTATGGGTCACTACGTTTATTCCACAGGGAGACCAATGCAGCCGATTAGGAAACAGCAACGTGGAAAGAAAAACAGCATCTAGTGTGTGTTGCAGGTGATACTGCAACCCACGTCTCTATAGCTCCAACCTGCACTTGGCTGGGGCCTCATTTCCCTCCACTTGCCTCTTTCTCTCTGACTTTAAACTGGCCAAGCTCCTCCCTGACTCGGAGCCTTTTACTGGCTGCTCCTTATGCTCAGACCTCCAAAAAACATCTCCTCTTCACTATTCAGGCCTCCAACTCAGGCATCCTTCCTCCAGGAGGCCTTTCTCAGTATCCGTGCTAGACCGGCCCTCTCACCAAGGGATGCTTTACCATTTTACCCTTCCTGGCTCTGTGGTTGTGTGCACAGTCTCTGGAGCCAAACTCTCTGGATCTTCATCTGGTCCCTCTGTCTCATAACTGTGGGACATAAGGCGGGGTCCTTGGACTCTCCATGCCTCAGCATCCTCATGTGTAAAGTGCGGATCATGAGAGCAGCTATCACACCAGCTTCATGGGTTTATTTTGAAAATTACATGAAATAATACAGGCAAAGTACTTAGTACAGGGCCTGCTACAAACTCAGTACCCTATGTATGTTTACTACTGTCTTCATCACTTACTGGTAGCTGGCATCATCTTCTTGTTGTCTAAATGTTTATGAGGATGGGATCTGCTTCACTCCCTACCATGCCCTCAACAGCTAAAAAGGTAACTGGCACACAATAGATTATTGTGTAATTAATGCACTCAATAAATTGAGTCCAATCAAATCTGATTCCAATCCCATATTCTACTGCTCTTCAGGCTTTAGAATAAGATGATACTGGATCAGTCTTTGTTCTGCTACTCTCTAGCTCTGTGATTTAAAACTAGTTATTTAACCTACCCAAGGTTTGTCATTTGTGAAAGAGAGATAATAACTACTCCAAGGCTGGATAAATAATTATGATGTAGTCATCAGTGGAACATTGTGCAGCAATGAAAAGGATGAACTACAACTGCATATGCCTGCATGAATGCATTTCACAAGTATAATGTTGAAGAAAAGAAACCATACACAAAATATTATATGTTGGGAGGCTCGCCTGGTGACGTAGCGGTTAAGTTCACACGTTCTGCTTCGGCGGCCCGGGGTTCGCCAGTTCAGATCCTGGGCGCAGACTTACTCACTGCTCATCAAGCCATGCTGAGGCAGTGTCCCACACAGAAGAGCTACCACTCTACAACTATGATATACAACTATGTACTGGAGCTTTGGGGAGAAAAAAGAAAAAGGGGAAGATTGGCAACAGATGTTAGCATTGGGCCAATCTTCCTAAAAAGTGTATATTTATATATTATATGTTGCAATATTCCACTTTGCACAGTTCAAAAACAGGCAAGGTTAAACTCTGGTGTTAGAAGTCAGGTAGTGTTATCCTTGGGGGTGTAACGACTGTCAGGGGACACAGGCAGCTTCTGGAATTCCATATCCTGTTTCCCATTCTGGGTGCTGGTTACACTGGTATGTTCATGCTGTGAAAATTCAGCGAGTACCACCCTTATAATTTGTATATTTTAAGCAATAATAATAAATAATATTCACAAATATTCACAAATAATAACAATAAATAAATGAAGCCTACTTCCTCGTATGGTTCTGAAAATTAAATGAAATAATGTAAATAAGGCACATTAGAGAACTTGCTAAACACTAACACCAATACTCTTCCCTTCTTCCAACATGAACAAAAAGCAGTGGACATCAGTTCCAGCACCGGAAAGGCATTCAAGGCCCCTCTCATTCTGGCCTCAATCTCCTCAGACTTTTGGTCCACCACGCTCCATCAGACACATTATATTGTTCCAGTCACAGAGAACTTGTCACTCAAATCATCTCATGTCTTTTTACAGCTATTTGCTTTTCACATAATTTTTCATCCACCTAGAATGTTCTGTCTCTGTTCACCTAGCAAACTCCTACTTATCCTTCAAAATCCAGCTCTAACACAATCTCCTCAATAAAGCTTTTCTCCACATTCCCTTCAGTCAATCACTCCCTCCTTTGCGCTCTCACAATAGTTAAACCTTTATCTTATTGTGTTGTAATTATCCTTTTAAATATCTGTTTCAGTTTCAAGCCATGTCAGTTGTATCATAACAAGGTCCTTAGGAACTCAGGCTCTCAGTTTCCCCATTTACTAGATTTTGAATCTTCTGCAAGTTAAGCCTCAGTTTCCATACCTATAAAATGCAGATGATAATAGTTCTTCTGTCATAGAATTGTTACAAAAATTAGAAATTTTTAAATGAAATCAAGTTCACAAAGGGTTTAAATCCAGAGCTGGGCAAACAGTAGGTGATCAATACGTGTTAGTCATTACCGTTAGTAATTCAAGGGCAGGCACATCCTTCATTTCTGTATTCTACCACCTACTTTCATATATAAAACACGTAGTAGATGCTCAACCAATATTTATTAAAGAAAGATGAAATAAACAAACAAAGCAAGAGACTTGTCTATTGCTTTCTAGGAAAGAATGAGAAGACAAAGGAAGGAAAAGAAAAGAAGTGGAAAAACTGAGTGGCTCACTTCTCTGCATAAAATATTTTTTAATTAGCTAAATTAATATTCCAGAAGGAGACTCAGAGACCTGCTCCCCTTTGCTCTCATTAACCTAGATCTCTGCAGACAGCCGAGCATTCCCTGGAGTCACCGGCGCCTTACAGGTGGGAGCCTGGTGGCTGTAGGTACATTGTGCACAGAAGTGTTACTGATAAATCCTGGCCACATGGCTTGAGGCAGATAATGACAATCCAGTCGAAGTCTCGACGACTGATTATTTTTATAAAACTAAAGTCACGAGATGTTTATGCTACTCACAATATCTTCCTAAAGAAAAATAGCTACTCTCTATTGAGTGCCTATCATGGGCTTGATGCGGTGCTAAGGCACTTTACATACATTACTTCTAATCCGCACAGCAACCCTTGGCAAGG
Organism: Diceros bicornis minor; assembly: GCF_020826845.1. Classification (NCBI taxonomy): domain Eukaryota; kingdom Metazoa; phylum Chordata; class Mammalia; order Perissodactyla; family Rhinocerotidae; genus Diceros; species Diceros bicornis. The sequence continues at coordinate 18,764,313 of NC_080743.1, read as the reverse complement.
TAGGCTGATTCCAATTTTACGGAGGCGAAAACAATTTGAGAGAGGTTAAGTAATTTGCCCAAGAGAGAGCAAGGGCTTAAACCTATATCTGTATGAATCCAAAGTTTCCATAACCATAATACCTCTACTTCATTAAATTATTTATATGAATATCTTATCATATAAAATGAACATTAAAATTGGGATAAATATATAAGAATTACAAGTAGGATTGAAATGCTGGAGACTTTTTTCAATGCTACCTTCTTTGTGGCCATAACTTGCCGACTATTGAAAAAGAGAGTTAAAAGAAAAAAATTAAAAAGAAACGGAGGGACTTTTTTAAAGAATGTGAAGGGGAAAAAGAAAATTAGAAGGAAATTAAAAAGTGAAATTAAGGAGAAATTTAAATATAAGCAAGCTTATATTCCAATAAAGATTAAAGGTTAACACTAAAAAATAAAATATATAAGATTTTTTAAAAAAGTGTTTGAAGCCAGAAGACGATGAAATGAAAGAGGAAATCCACAGACTAAAATATATACTCTACTAAGTAAAAAGGCTAAAATCCATGAAATAAAAAGGTGATATATAAAAGTAGATATGATTAAGAACTAAAATGGTTTTTTAAATCACATAAATAACAACAACAACAACAAAAACAGAAGAAAATTAAAAAGAAAAACAAAAAGCTTGAAGAGGAAAGAAATAGAGAGTAGGGAATGAAGGGAGGCAGGCAGGAGCTGGTGACAGAAGCGAATGGCATCATGGTGAACATGAGGTAATCTACACAGAAATCGAAATGTAATGATGCACACCTGAGATTTGTATAATGTTATACACCAATGTTACCTACTAAACAGAAAAGTTCAAGCTCAACAACACACTTATCTTAATTCCAACAATAAAAACCAACTCCTAATTAAAAAAAAAAAAAAACAATTTCCCAAGTGAAGAAAGAGATAAAGATGTCTTTTACAGTAATAATAATAAAAAAAAGAACTGAGTGGCACCAAGGCCATTCAGGCAGCCCTCAGGTGCAGTGGCCAGGGGAAGACGAGACCGTGTCGAATGGCACAGGAGCCCACGGTACAAAGTCACATATCCCTTATGAATTCTTCCCTTACCTCTGTCACCCCAGGACCAGCTGCATAAGGAGCAGCTCCCTAAAAAGTCAGTGCACTTGGCTTTCTGGTCCTGACTGACGGCTGTACGGCTCCTGCGGGGCTCTGGGAGGCCAGACTGTCCCCACAGGCTGAATTAAACCGAGCTTAAGTGCCTGGCCTCAGGCAAGAAGCTAAATTCTAATTCCTACCCACGCTTTACAGTTGGCTAAACTGAAGTACTTAGGTACTCAGTTTCCTCACTTGTAAGAATATTTACCTTTGACAATTGTAAGAATTATTGCAATAAATCATAAAGCCCAACATAACACCAGCCTTAGTGGACTACGTCCCCAACAACCTAACTCACAGGGAACCTCTGACCAGCTGGCCTTTCTGAGCCCCTCACTGTAACTCCAGTAACTGCGGGACACTTCTTGGGAAAAACAAAATACAATACCGTTTTAGTTCAAACGCTTCATTTTTCAGGTCAAATGTTAAAGATAAAGCTAGATTGTGAACTTGAAAAACCCTAAATAGTGAAACAAACACACACACACCCGCAATCAAATTTAAAACAATATTAACTTTTAAAAAAGTTTAAGGGAACTCAAATATGTTGATTTTTCACATGACTTTTTCATTGTTCTTATGGCTTGGTTGTGAAGGAAAACAAAAAGTGTATACTTGAATAAATTGGTTCTCCTGTTTTGTGGTTGTTGATTACACTGCTGACTGGGTACACCAGTGTTAGTTTATTGCTCAGGTAAGGAATAAAAATTTGATGTCTTGAATCAAAATCTTTTGATTTTTTTCGCTACAACTCGTTACAAGTCCCTCGTGATGACCTTTTGTTTGTTATTTCCAAAGAAGGCACATCAGTAACAAATAAACTTCATATTGGATGACTGCCCAGCTAATGGGTTCACTTCTGCTAAGATTTGAAGTAGATTATCTTTTACCAGGGGGATCTTCTTCTGAAACACTTTGACTTATTTAAACTGACTCCTTTGCTTCATTTTTCTTTACAGGTCTATAGACTCAAAACCAACCAACCAACCAACCCTCTCTGACTACCAGCAGTGAAAGAGTCTATGAAGTACAAGGAATATTCTTGGGACTCGGAGTAAAACCAGAGGTGACACGTGTTGGTTAAATGCTCAGACTCTGGAGCCAAAAAAAATCACGCTAGTGCACGCTTGGCCACTCACCAGCTGTGAGACCTTGAGCAAATTATTTTTCTTCTTTTGCAAAAGTGGATAATGAGTGCCCTTCTCAGAGGATTAAGTGCAATAAAGCACGTAACATTAGTACAGAGCCTGGCATCTGTGAAGCAGCTATTGAATAGTAGGCACGAGCACTTTAATTCTTGTTGCAATATGTAAAATTAGTAAATGGGACAAAATCATTTAGTTTGAGATAGCTTTAAAAAATGAGACAGCAATTCTTGTTTCGTAGCTCTTATTATAGTGTTAAAAGAATTTACTGTGTGCTAGTTCTATGTTTTGGTTTAAAAACCATCTATTTATTAAGATTGATATTTCAGCAGAAAAACATAAATGAATCTTTCATCTCATCAATATCTCTGATATCCATCGTTATTGTTCCTGGGTGTTCTATACAGTAGCTGTCAGCCTCTCTAAGAGAGTATCAAAAGATCAGTCATTTTTTGCCTAATAAGATCAAACAAGAAAGCCAAGCTGCTGTGACTGCCAAAATGCTTTTTAAAAAGCTTAGTTCTGACACAAGATTTAAAAATGCTTATGAAAACCATATTCAGAAAACTGTTCAAAAACTGATCATTCATCACTCGTCTATGTTCGCACAACATTGGTTTGCTTAAGATTAACTATGCCTTTTAAACATTTCTAAAAGATTTTGATCTCACAGCTTCAATAAGCACAGGAGAGAGAATGTGTGACAGATTCATGGGGCAGAATTTTTTTTCATAGCAGGTAAAGATTTTGGTGAGCTCAGTTGTATTGGGTTACTTGTTTTGCTGTTGCTTATTTCACGCAGTGATCTATAACATTAAACGCCAGTACACCTAACAGCATTTCACAACGCGTTAATTCAGACAAATTTTACCAGTTAAAACAATAGGCTTTAAAAATCAAACTGACCTCTGAAGACTTCTGAGAAACTGCGCACTCCGTAAACAGTAATGCCATCAGGAAAAGGATGAGGACTCCAGAGAAGCCTTACTAAGAGATGAGGGGTGGTCTACTGCCAATATTTGAAAAACGCTTACAGTACATTTAATTAGTCTAATTACATGGTGCACTTACCACTTATTATTAATGCCCTCTGACAGAGATATGTTACCCTGGCCTTGAAAGCTCGGTGGCCATAGTGCCTTGAAATGAACTTGGATAACGTCCAGGAGGTTCCATTAGTCCTATACGTTTTGGACAAAACATCAGTAATATGCACAGAGTACATGTTGGTTAAAAATGTGATATCCTTAAACATTCAGGTTATTCTGGTTGGTGCGTTTAGTTAACATAATGTGTTTCTATGATCACTTGGAGCTCAAAGCGACATAACAGAAAATTCTCATTCCATACCTTTCAAATGATAATTGAGTGTCACAAATTAATATGCAAACCCACTACTATTCACTCTACTACTATTGCTTTACCACTAATGCTTCCAGTCTGCCCATAATGCTCAAAATCTACTCAAATATGGTATTTTCACTAAAAAGCATACTAATTTTATTATCCTGTGAAGCAATCCATCCATGTTCAACAGGCCAGTAACTTTTCATACTGATATTTGAGATTGAATGCAACAATTTCATGGAAAGAGAAATATCTGCAACACAGGACTATGTGAACTCTTGGTACTAAGTTTTATTTGTAAAACACTGCAGGGATTATTGCCTTTAAAGAAAATTTCAGTATCAATAAAATATGAAGAGCTATTTTCACTTCGGTATTTAACTTGTATGCATTCTTTCAAGTTTTCCTACTTGGAAGATTATAACTGCAATAAAAATTTTACTGAGTTAAAATATTTTACAGAACAATCTATCCCATGAGAGCATCTTAAAGGTTGGTTTTAAGCCTGAGGTTCAAAGTTGAATTGATGGAAAAGTACATTTTATCCTTTCTCATTCAAATAAATACAGAAGGCAGGCATCCTGAATACACTCTACAAGTACACATGAATTTTTCTTTTGAAATGTAGCAATAAATTTGTGCACGATGCTTCTTTTCTTTTTGGGGAGAGGATAGTGATGGTGATTTTCTGTCAAATAATTGTCGCTGTTGTTTTACTGGTTAAAATATTATATGTAATTACACTCGAATGTGGATGAGTTGGACAACATATTTAAGTAATTTATAGATTGTGTATGGACTCTCTTCCACATAAGCGATTTGAAAAGCCTGTAAGATGATTATATACAGATGTATAAGTTATCATTTTTTGGTAAATAGAGCAAACAGCCTATATTTTAAAATAAAAGAGGTCAATCTGGACTAACCTGCACCAAGCTGCATCTAAAATAAATGGAAACAATCATTCTTTATTATTAATAGATTGGTTGAGTAACTGTCCCAGGGAGGAGTGCAATAACGTGACTTTATAAAAGGTCACAGTCGTGACTATCACAAAGAGAAACAACTAAGGGTGTGGACATTGTATATCTAGGTGAAGTCTGTGCAGACCCAAAGAAACTACTGGGCTAATAGATAGAGTCATGCATCTGGCAGTAGATTAATAATTTAAACCTAAGAAATGAACTTGTACCAGGGGGAATCCTGGACAGAATTTAAGGCAACATTTATATATTTTTAAAAAGAAATCCGTTTTAAAAATGATTCTTCTTTTGGTGGCAAAAAGATGAACGATAGCTTCCAAACTGTATTCCCTAACACTCATGACAAATTAATTTTCTAAAGAGAACATTAACCATTTGAGGACTATGTACTTATGTACTTGTTCACATCGTACCAGTCTTAAGAACTGCCTCAAGAGAAAGAAGGAGCACTAATTGAATTATCAATGCTGCCTCTTTTTTTTGCTAATTCATTACTGAACCAGCCTGACCCTAGTTAGCTTGTTACTGGGAAGTACATATCACACAACACTGTAGTGTCAGGCTTCGATAGAAAAAAAGTACAACAAACTAGAAAATTAGTGTTTGATTATAGAATGCCCCCTGCCAGCAAATAAAATTTTGTAAATTCCTAGAGAACCATAGCCTAAGAACTATCAATACCCATTCTCAGAGGACTGTTAAATGTTTGAATATTAACATAATTTCTTATAGTCAATCTCCAACTTGTTAGGTATTAACTATATGTGAATACACTCTGCCATTGTCACCGTATTATTAAATATTGATATTTTATTATATAGTGTCTACTCTACTACATTTAAATATATGAATATACACTTAAAAACTTTTTTTTCATTACTCTTTTTAAATTCAATAGGTATGACTAAGTGTGTCCACATAAAATAAAGTGATTTCCAACTTAGCGGAAGCACTTGAGAGACCCACCAAGCTTTAGAAGAATTTGGTATAAATGCTTATGATGTGGATAGGAAAAATCTATCCGTTGAGATTCAATTATATGATTTTTGAACCTTTCCATGATAACAAATATTATCATTCATAGTTGCCTATAGGGATACTTATAATCCTCAAACCGTAAAAGTATGTTTTAGGAATTTCTTCTCCATACTGCAGAAAAATCAATTTTTTTATGATGCTCAAATTTGATTGTAGAATTTCCAACCCTTCTTTTTTCACTTGATTTTTTTTAGTTCTGGTGCCATGCAACAAACAAAAATACTTTCAGTATATTTTCCTGTTAAAACTTATCTGCCAGATTTTGTGCATGGGCAATGGGGTAATTAGAATACAAATACAGTACATTCTTTTCAGCATACGGAACCATCAGGCAACTTCACTATATTCTTTCACATATCCATGGATTATATTAGGAAAGGACCTAAATATACCCCAGGGGAAAGGACCAAGTGGGAAAGGAACAGGGTGTTAAAGCCAATTATGTATCATACATAAAAGTGCACATGTTAACTACTTGAAAAAATTCACATTTATTTATTGTCAAACCGTGTTAAACTTTACACTGGATATTAGTGATGGGCTCATTATTAACAGGTTTACACAAAGGGACGAAAAGAAAAGCAGAATTTTGCTGAAACAATTTACATTTCATTAGAACTTTATCATAAAATAAATTAATTACTAAATATAGGCAGAAGGAATATGGAAGAGTAATATTTATGTTTTATTTTATTTTTTAAAAAAGAATAGGCACCTTTTGTTCACTAGAAAGTTTGTGAGAAGTGCCCAGTGCCCTCTCTGCCCTCTGTTCAAGAATCAACAGGGGAGTGACACACAATCTTTTCTAGATATCACCACATTTGTGCAAGGCATGGCATAACTGGCTTCAAAGAGTTTTTTCCCCATAAAACACGTTCTTTTGGCAATAAGAAATTTAAATGTAAGAATAAAGACTAACTTGTCAAAGCAGAACACTGTATACAGTGGAAAATAAGTGAAAATGGGTAGAACTTACCATGACAAAGTGTAAGAAAAAACATTTCAGAACATATGTGCAACCAAGAGCTTTTCACAATATTTTCTTCAAACTCTTTAAAATTATTTTAATGACAATTATATTTCAGTTGGACACAAATGTATTCATTTTACCCTAGCAATAGAACAAAATATAATTTCTTTAGCCATTTTTCATGAGAATAGTTCATTGTACAGTTGAGGAAACATATGAAATAAGGCCTGTGGCTTGATTGCTAGTGGTTAAACATGTTTTCAATCTTTGCCTTAATGTAAAAGATTTGCAGTGAACTGCAAACTGATGCAGAATATCTCTCCTGCTTTTCCAAGTCTTGTCAGGAACAGTAAGGTACAGTAAATTTGTCCCACAGGATTTTAAAGCCTACGTCTTGTATATAATACAATGCAGGCCTACAAAAATGGTGCAGCCATATTTACAAATTTAGTTCACAAGCTGCTGCAGTAAATGGCTGGAAAGTTTTGTTTTGCTTGTTTCACAATTTCTCTAAACAGCAGCAGAATCTTAAAATACCTGGTTGGCATCTCTCTTCTTTGTAACAAATAATTCATCTTAGTATACTCTGTATATATACAAAGTTTTTGTATGTTTTATAAAAATTCACAGAACTGCAAGGTTCAGTCATCATTTTTACACTGGAGAACCACAGGTCAACAGAGCCATGTCTTCAAGCCGAGGTTGAGGGAGCCGCGTGAGGCCAATGGAGTCTCTCCTTATTTATTAATACTTGCATGCGGCCCCTGGAATCCCTTAGCTGCACTATTAAAGACTTGTTACCAGCTGCATCTGTCCTTCTCTAACGTCTCCTTCCGGAATACACCCTTCTTTGTTAATGGGGATTATGTAACCATCACTATTGCCCCTGCTGATCTGGTAGCACATCTGAAGCTGATGGCCAGCTCCGAGGTTTGGCATGCTCTTATAGTAAATGTCCTCGTTCTCACTCCTCCTGGAGGGAGAGAGGTCTTCTTCCATGTCGGGGCTGCTCTCCTGAGAGGGAGAGTCTCTGAGATTGGGCATGCTTGTGTAAAGAGAGTCTCTGTTGGGGGACTGTAGGTGGTCCGCAGCCTCCGCCGTCAGCTGGGAGACATAGCTGTCAGTGCCCTCGGGCCTCACTTTCTTCTGAGGTTGGTACAGAAGGGAGTGAGTCCGCTGAGGGATGAGCGGTGCCTCGAGTTCTTTGTGATGGAGCTCCAGCCCTGGGTTGTCGCCGTGCATTAAAGATGAGGCGTCGGCCACGATAGCATCATCTTCACTGCTGCTACCTCCAATCACAGATTTGACTGGCAGCGTGAGCTCGAGGTTGTGAGTCTTGCTGCTGCCCCGTAGGTTGTTGTGCACTAATTCTGAAATGATCATTTTCTCAAAAGCAGTATCATTCAGACTTAGTCCACAGTCCACGACCTGCACGCTGTCATTATAGTCCCCCTTGCGCAGTGAGTAGCTGTTGTTAAAATTACCATTTAGCGGTAGAGTATCCATGGCACTTGTATCCCTGGCATTGTTCAGTGAATGTCCTGAAACAGAAAAGGGGGAGGTTTCCATTATTGCCTCTGCTCCTTCCTAAAGGATCTTTACTTCTTTTGTACAAAACTTTTTAATGTCGTTCAGGACAAAGTTGTATTTGAAAGCTAACACTTGACAAGTGCCAGGCTTTCCCGCATTCCCAACTGTAAACAGTTGCAACCTCTTAGATAACAGGAAAAGTGTGAGAGAATAACACTGTTTTCCAGGGAGGGAAGATGGCATCCACAATATTATTTTATCAATTTCGGGGAGACGGTAGTTATTAATTGATTTTTGGTCAAATCTGACACTCTTACAAAGAAGCCTTCACTCCATGCCCTTGCATAGTTAATGCAAAGCAATTCATTAGTGACATTTACATTTTAAAGTACGAGACTATGGTTTATAAAAATAAAATTAACAGAATTTGTCCTAAACAACACTAAATTAAAAAGGAATAAGTCACATACAAAAACTGAAGGCAAATGTACAACATAAACCCACATAACTGGCAAGCAACTTTTTAAACAACATTCTAACATTTCCTTTTTCTGGAGATGAAGTAAAAAAAAGAATGAAAAAATGGACAGATACAAGGACTTCATGTTCAACACAGACAGCCATCTCTCACACTGACTGGACCGGAGCCCACAAGCACCATCCGACACATGACAGACAGCAGGTGGGATGACTCACTTTGGACAACTCACATCATGTCTGTCTGCTCAGGCTATCTGGCCTAAGAGTAGCTGATATATAAAAGAAAGTAAAATGATTTATTGTAACAGGATGAAGAATTTCTAAGCTTCTCAGCAACTTAGTCAGAGCAAGGGTTCAACAAATTAGATTACCAGCAATAGCAGCCTTTTACTTTTTCATTGAATATTTCTTATTATTTTTATCATTATTATTATTGTTTTGGTACTAATACTCTAATAGCAACGGCCCCAGGCTCCTAGTGGTCAGAGTTTGCCTGCAGCCCTGCAGTCTGCATCAGTCACAGTGACAGCACCGAATGAACCAGCAGAGTCTATAGTACAAGACTGGCCCACAGACACCGTGGGCATGGAGGTTAAACGCAGAAATGTTACAGATCTCTTTAAGTATGGGTCACAGAAATTAAACCAAGAATAAATATTAACTATGGAATGGGAAAAGGGTGTCAGCCTCAGCTAATATATTTTTATCTCTAAAGGAATGAAAGATTGAATAAGTCTGCTGAAGATATGAAAAGAGGTTTAGGAGGAAAAAAAATATGGCAACATGCTCTCTTTGAATCAGAGTTGTATTTTCTACAGACACATAAACATGTAAACTAAGACATCACAGTGCTTCTCAGGCAAATGAAAAAAAAAAGTTTTAGAGAAAATTAAATGATCTGCACCATGGTAAGTTAGGTTAGTCATTTTCAAAGTCCTAGAGAAAAAAAAAAATCACTTGTCTACAGACAGGTCTGGAAAAAAAAAAGAATGAAATGATGTTATTGAAATGAAACTGACCACTGTGAGGCTGCTGCATTGTATGCAAGGCTTGGAGGAGTTTAGGAAAAAATTTAATTCTTGGAAAAAATAGGAAATTTCCCTTTTTAGTGCTCAATCCACTCTTAAAGCTGCAGATTATCCTAGAAAACTCAATTTCATGGCCAATAAATATCTGATAATTGTTCGATAAATTATCATTAGCAGAAAATGGGATTACATTTTTTGGTGACATGTTATCTTAAAAACTCTGATCCAACTTCTACACTTGAAAAACTGACAACTCAATTTGGTTCACCCTCCACATATAACAAAATGAAGTTATAATATTAACTTGTATTGTAAGGCTTCCTCTAGCTTGGTTGACACAATTCTCTAGCTTTATAAATCTACATATGCACCACAATCTTTATTTACAAGATTTACCACTAGGAAACATTTGGTGTTCTAAATTACAGGTGACACAGGGATCACTTGCTAGCATTTGTTTCCTCTGTAGAGGTTCGATCTCGTCATTTTTCTTTCCTTTTATCGTTGCTTAACAAATATAAAAATATATACTGGATAATCCAAAAGGTGTTTTCTATGATATACTGCAGATTTAAGCATATCTTTGGTTTTGAAGAGGCAACTTTTTCTGCCCAAGTTCAGGTAATTCACTTGAAGACTTTCCATAGCCTGTAGCAAGATTACTGTGGGAATGCAGAAATGGTAAGTCAATTATTAAGCATTCTGGTTGACAGTACCTCAAACTTGAAAGAGCAAATTATTTCAGCATTGCATATACTTCAGTATGGACAGCATTTGCTACAGACCTCTATTACTGACAAAAGGCAGTACAGATGGATGTACTGTTCGAATTTGGTAACATTTTAGTTGTAAATTGTGAACCACTTGCCCGCTGAGTCTACTTCATGATTGCTAGTTATGTTTTAATTGTGCCGGTTAAAAATCATGCTGAAAAAATTTACATTTGATAGGCAAAGTTAAGTTTTACTCCCATACTTGTCTCTCTGTAGGTTGCTAGAGGAAAGCATAAGGAAAGTAAGAAAAACAAGAGAATGAAAAGAGAAGCTGCAGTTACGTTAAAAAAGGGAAAAAAAAAAACGGAAACGAAGTCTGTGTTTAATTTAGTGGCAAATATCAATCACAAAGATTACAGGCTAGCAGTAATTATGTGATAACTTTTACCAAAATCGTGAAAATTCTGTCAATATTAAATATATACGCTTTTTTAAAAAACAATAAGCTATTAGAAAACATAGTAATACAGGATGGGTTAGTGACAATCTCTCCCCCTCCCCCAAAAAACCTATAGTTATAAACTGACTAATATTAACTTTATTCTCAAAGTCTTTTTAAGAAAAAAGGAAAACAACTATAAAGCTGCACTATACTATAGTTTAGTTACATCGGTAATGCTGGATGTAGTTCTCTAAACCTAGGCATCCAAATTATCTTTATTAGCTAATTCATTCCAGAAGCAAATTCTGTGAGCAAGCTTTAGAGTCAACTAAACAGTACATTACATAGATAGGATACCTCTAAATGATATAAATCTTGAAGATGGGCTCTCGGACCATGTGATGTCAGTCCTGTAATAATATATTAAGATTTATGCCACCTGTGTCAAAAACATGGATAATTATTGGTAAATACTATCATGACTGAATTTTTACTATAATATAGTGCAGTTTTAGAAGCCTGGCATGGGCAATACCATAATTCTTTTTAATTGCGATATTAAGGATATAATAATAAATATATGGCAACTTGAGTATTCTAGAAAAAGGGCAAAGATCACAGCTCTGTTTAGCAGCAAAGAAAGGTAGTCTTATTTGTAAGTATAAGCACACCTGGTGAGTTAAATACAGGAGCTGAAGGGGCATTACATACAACTGTTTCAGCGAGCAATGTGTTATAGGGGTTGTTAGTGCCGTGGGGTCGAAGAAGAGGGTTTGTTAGTAGGTAATTGCCAGTCATTCCTAAAGCAAAGAAACAGAAAAAAATACATCAGTTCTCTTATTTTAGTGTTACAGTTGCAGTAAAGTACTTTTTGTATTCATCAAGGGTAGTGGACAAGTTGGCAACGGAAACTCTGCTGAAATTTTCTGACTGTATTTGAACTACTAATTTGAAGGAGAAAGGGGAAAGGGAAGTTAAATTTCAGTAATTCACAGGTGTTTTCTAAGTCCCCAAAGTAAACACCTGCTGAGGATGACATTTGCTAATTTATACAAAATCACTGTTAAACAAAAATGGCAATTAAATGCACGGAGATCAACATTATGTTTCAAGATGTTACTGCTTAATATTAAAAACCTAACCACTGAGGCCCAGAAGAGGGAATCTCAAACTTTCAGAATTTACAGGTGTGGGATTATCCCTCGTGAAAACATCTGTGTTAATACCAATTTTGATACAAGCAGGAGGAAAAACAATTTTCACAAACAGGTAAAAAGTATGACACATGGCACAAAGCTTCTCTTAGTAAATGCAGGAGCACACATGCCGAAGGGAAAAAGAGACAGCGTATAATGAATTATTAGACCATTCACAAATTCTGTGTAACAAGAATTTTCATTCTGTAATCTCATTTGCCAGGTTTCAAAAATGAATCATTGAATAATTCATTTCCTTTTTGATAGTCATCTTAACAGAATTAGGTAAAACATCAGAGCAATGGAATAAACACACATTTCACTCATTCTAATTGACAAATTACAAACCTTTCAATACTTATCAAACATATGTTTTGCATAGCTAATGTAATTTGACTAAAAATATTTTATAATTCAAGTTGGTTTTGATGCCATACGTACTCCTTTTTTAATTTTAAACCAGAATCTCATCACAACAATGTCGACAATGAAAAATGTCTTTAATATTTCATTGTTATGAAATATAACATGTTATATTATACTACAAATTGGTACATCAAAACTGAAATCACCTGGATAAATTACCTTTCCAGGGATATATACAATAAAATACGTTTGATTTTTTCACACCAAATTGAAATTTACTAAGCTTGCATTTAGGAATACGTATGTGTACAAGCACTGGTGTCCTTATCTTGCTAAATTATCTAAATTGCCAGCTTATTTTAAGTAGGAATTATATTGATTATATGTTAAATCTAAAGCTGTAATTGTAGACACATTAAAAATAGTAATTCAAATAGAAAAATTACTTTGTAAATTCTCATATATTTTAATTATTTATGAAGATTTACTATAAATGTTTTTGACACTTATTTTTTACTCTTTGAAAGAAATGTAAAAAAAGGAATTTTACAAATAATTTTTACTGCAAAATTGGCACTGTTAATTGTGAATAGTACTTATTCTAATTATATTAATGTTTTAAGAAGAAAACTTTCATAAACGTCTTAGTGAGAAAGACTAGGAAAACATTTTAATCTGTGACCAAGTATGTTCTCAGTAATTACTGTCTCTGGCCTTACTTTGTTAAATGTGGAGTTTAAAATTATACTTTTTGCATACTGAATAATGTATATCAATAAAGGATAAATTAAGGATAATAAATGAAAGATAAAAGTTGACTCAACAGGTTTAAGAGCTTGTGATATAAACTCATTTGAGAGAAAAATTCAGCATTTTCTCTAGAATTATTGTAAATTGGCAAAAGGTACAAAATTTATGTTGTAACTCAAATTTTCCTAGTAACTGACCTTGATTAAGTGTTGAAGTGCTATTGATGTCACCTGAGATAAAAGAAGATTCAGATTGTTTTCTCACAGTGTCATTCCACATCCTTCTTATACGACTCTATTAATATAAAATAGCAAGACATATGTTGTTAGTTTCCCCAAGCTTACCTTATTAAAGACACACAAAGATTTACCCTAAACAATCTGTGTAGGATTATCTGTTGGCCTTCAAAAAAAAGAATGTGTGTTGATTCTGGTCTAAAACTAAGGAAGTCCATACTGCTCTATTGCTTCTCTACTAAGTGGTATTTAATCTTCCACTCTTAAAATGTTTTCTTTTATTGCCTTTTTTTAACTGGAGATAACTGATTATTCAACAAATGTTTATTGAGTGCCCACTATAAGAGCTGTGCTATATAAGCCTAGGATATCCAAATGATTATGAGACACTTCTTAAAAAAGGACACCTCTCAAAAAAGGATGTTCACAACTAAAGAAACACCTTGGAGAAATACTTAAGAAGAAATTAAAACCAAAATGCTAAAAAAAAAAACAAGTATTTGCTACCTAGATCATTATAATGAGGAGACAGTTAGTGCATCTGAACAGAACACGTCTCGGTAGGCTTTCTCTAAAGAAGGTTAATTAAAGATGCTGTCAAATTCTCGGTTACCTGTGTGCCAGAGGAATACCGAGCGCTCGTTCTGGTAGTTGACGCCTTCACTGAACTGTGGGGGCTCTCAGTTGGGAGGCCGCCACAGCAATATGAGTGTCTGAAGCACTTGCCATATTCTTTCCGTACCTGCATGGAATAACCAGGAGACCCAGGCATTAATATAAACATATTTGCTTCTCTCTCGCTCTCTAATTAAATGAGCAGTGGAAGCACCCGAGAAGAACTGAAGTTCCTCTAACACTCCTCTGTGGAGAAAATAAATTGAACTTACAAAATCAAGTTCAATTGATTTTGACTGCTGAAATAGTAATCAGAAAAATATCTGTCCACTAGACTGGCTAGTAGGATCTTTAAAATGATATAATATGTAGAAATGCTTTATACCTTGTTATTGTTATGCAAATGTTATCAATTAATACACTAGTAATATTTTAGAAGCCTTATTTTATCTATATACTTAGCAACCCCAATTTTACATTTTCTGCTTAAAAAACAGGACCAAAAGATTACTATTTTCCTTGCTTAATTACATTTAACCACTCATAATTCAGTCATTTAATTTTTATATGCTTCATGTCCTCTTAGGTAGGTCAATACATAAACTTCTTTTACTGGATTGCATAGTTTTGTGTGCAACTTCTTTATAATGACAAGACTACTTTGGCACAAGAATAAAGAAAAAAACGTACTTTGATACATATGCCACTAATAAGGATGGACTGCTGCCTTCATTTTCTGAGGTGTTTAGCTTTAACATTTAGTGTAGAGTGTAAGATGCCTATTCACTTCATTAGCACACAAGGGAACTATTTATGCAATTTCCATTCACATTAATGAGTTACCCATATAATTTCCCTTTTCTCCTGAAGCTTGGATATATGACTAGATAGAAGTTGTCAGGCCTAAAGCAAGTTTAAAGTAAACTTTAAAAAGTGAAGTCCAAACAATTGCTAAATAATAGGGTTCCACCTAGAGAGGTGGTACAGAAACGGGAGGAGTCAGGGAGAGCGCTAGATTCTGTGCAGCTAAATTGGCATATAAACATGTCTTGTTGTGCCTTAGATCCAGACTTTGAAATTAGAAGACTGACATGAAGGAGAAGTCGTATAAGAAATTATTTTTTCCATTAGGCTATAAAAAACACTCAAAAGTTTTTTTCTCCCCTCACAGTTCTATGCTCAGTATCTGCCTGCAAAGATCATAACTTTGACACTTATTCCTTGCAAAATTAGAGAATTCAAGTCACTAGATGACCTTTTAAATCTACGTGCACTTGCATTTTTATCCTCAACTTTATTTAATTACATCTATTAGAACAAACAACAATGGGGTTGAACTTTCAAAGATTTTCTTTGCCTAAATAAACTCACTCGAGCAGTAAGAATCATGATTTTAACTAAATCATTTTATATCATATTCTTAATAATTCGTCCTGGCACCACCCAAAAGGACATTCCAAGATTAAGTAGGACATGTTCAAAAGAAGTGCAACATGATGCTTTTAAAATGTAATTGTTAATTAAAAAGCACAGCAAATCTCTTTGTTCAATTAATACACGTAACTCTACAAGGAAATAATGACTACTTCACCTTTTTCCAGCTAAGTTTACGCTTTATGTCAAAAACATTTGGCAGAAATTATGACTATACCATCATATGCGTGTACACAAAATACTCATTAACATAAAAAATATATAAAAGCCAAAGTAATTAAAAGGTTGTACCTGTATAATATCTAGAAAATTAAAGTTCAGTGTTATTAAATAACATGATACCTCACAAAAAATTTCTGTACATTTAATGGCTATTAACTGCTCTGAAATGCGGTATAACCAAGAAAATGGCAGTCAAAATGGTATTTTATCCAAATAATACCCTCCAGTGTTGGTTTTACCTAATGCCTATATTGCTGTGAATGTACATTATCTGTCAGTATTGCACATTCCTCTGTCATTATCTCAAAATTATAGCTTATTCAAAAGTGATGGAAGTAACAACACTATCATCTTGTCAGGACTGAAAACATAATAGTTTTCACTTTCGCAATTCTATTTCTTTGTTCAATTTAGTGACCAACTAGTAATAACAGAATAAAAAGACTACATTAGATACGTAGACAGGCAAAGGATGATACCTACCGAAAAGCATGGAAATTTTAAACTTAAATGGCAGCTAAGCTATTCTCTTAGGTTTATATCTTCCTGCAATAGATTAAAGTTTTTCATCTTCAACTTTAATTTTTGAATCATTTTTGCTGACTCCACTTAACATAAAATCAGGACAAAATAATAAGATGTGAGATATTAAATTATTGGGTTTTAGATCTTTCCAAATTACTCAAAAGACAATATTAATATTAATTTTTTGTATATCTGGTGCTTTTAAAATTAAGGCCATTTATCCTTATACTCAATTTCATTTTGAACTACCACATTCCCTTTGTAGAGCAAAGGATGAGTTTAACCTTTTCTTTACCTTGTATACCCTTCGCACAAAGGATTTTTGTAGACCCCACCAGCAAAGAGGAAATCTTAATATAAGTAGCTAGTTCATAACACTCCCAAATTGTGATCCAAAAGATGACTGGTAATGACATATTTTATATGCGAAGCCTTAATTTCATTACGTTTATGTATTACAATTAATTCACGACTAAAAATATGATGTTATTTAATAATACGCCAGTTGCAAAATCTTAAAATCTTCTGTATTCTGTTATTTTCAAATCAAAGGACAAGAAGCAGAGCCCCGAGGTGTTTCCACTTACTTTCTTCTGGAGAGCACAGTGAAAGATGAAAATGAACACTCCCTGGAAAGCATTAAAGATGGTGAAGAGATAGGCCATCACAATCGTCTCCTCATTAATAAAAAGCAACCCAAATGACCAGGTTAGGCCAAGAAGACATAGGAGAGCGAAAGCACCAAGCACCCAAGACCTGAAAAAATAAAGTGAATTTTATTAACAGGTTCAGTGAGAGAACAACACACATCACACTTAAATAGTAACATATCAGTAGTAGCAGTTGACTTGCTCTATGTTCACATTCAAATTCAACAGCGTTTTGGCTTTAACCTTTCATTGATTAAAGAGAGAACAATAGCATTTAGTACTGCAGCCTCCAGTGAAAACAGCAACAGCAGGTATGACCTTTTCTGACTCCAGAATGAACAAGGTATCAAAACTATATTAAAATACAAGGTGTAAAACATCCCCCATGACTTTACTGTCTTTTATGTGCATTTCGGTAAAGGAAATTAAGGAGTCCTTAATTAGTTTACTCCTGTATTTTTATTCCTGTGGTGCACTCATGACACTGAATAATGTGACACATACAGAAAGGTTAAATGGCAGATAATCACTTAACGCCTAAACTTCAGATTCTAATAAACTAATCTTAGGTGAACCTAAGGTTTTATAACTAAAGCATGAAGAAGCCTAGCTGAAATGGGACAAAAACATGAGAACAACTTCAAAACAAAATAATTTTGGAGAGATTTCATCATGAATAGCTTAAGGAGAAAAGAACTGTAGAAAATAGGACGGAATGAGAAGGATTTAAAAGTCAGTGCATTCCATGTCTAACTAATGATCTTACTTGATAAATGGCTTATTATCTTCATAGCTAGAAAGCATTATAAGCAGAAAAGAGAAACAAAATTATTAGACAGAATTAAAATAGAAAGTAATAAGAAAGCATTTATATATTTTATAAATTAGTCAAAATTAAGAAAGTCAAAATGCAGAGGCAAGCAATTAAAAAATAAAGGCATATTATAGTTTAAAATACTATAGCAAATTAGATATTCCAAAATAATTATAAAAATTAAGGGCAATTCATGATATTGACGGATTTGTAAAAAATATAAATCATGCCATAAATTTGTTATTGTAGGGTTCTACCTTACCCAGGTAAGTCCGTATTATAGTAGCCATCACAAACACGGTAATTACTGGTGTAGATGAGAAGACAGAAAGAGGAAAAGGAAGAAAAGAGAGAGATGCTAAAGATTAGCTCTCTCTCTCACCATGCAACATGCAATGAAGCTGGCACTAACCTATCTAAAACATCTAATTTTTTAAAAAATTACCCTTACTATAGATCTGCCATTTTTTTACATTAAAGAAAATACTTTTCACAATCCCATAATAACCAACTTGAATACCTCCTCAAATTTTAAATTAACTCATATTTAAAAGATAACTCTGAAAATGCTTCCATAAGATGACTTAATGAATCAACAGCTATCAATTTTTTGTTAATTAGATAGCATTTCTCCATTGATAAGATACTGCAGTTTTTATTCAACATTGAAATAAAGTAAACAACTATTTAATTATCATGAAAACAACCGATAATCTCCAAGTTAACAATAGTAATAGAGTAAATTCTCTGAGGAAAACAGGATTAGAAGTAGAAACTGCTCAGAATCCTTAAATCAAAAAAGTCATTTAACAAAACAAACAATATAATCATATCAGCCATGCAAACAGAAACATCATTTTGAACTGCATTTTAAATTCAAATGAAATTGCTACAGTGATATGGAATTTCCACAAAGCCACTGAAATAATTTCTTGGCTCTAGATCAACACAGAAGTTATTTAATTTTTGACCAATGTCTGTGACATGGTAACAGACTCAACCCGAATCAGTAATACTTCATTCTGAATAATTTCTACAGTTGATAGAAGGCATTCATGTATTCCTTGTGGAGAATATCTTTCACTTAGTTTGTCAAGCACTAAAATTAAAATACGAAATACTTACTTAATGTTTTCCAACCTGCTAGAATCTGGTTTCAAAGTGTTTGAGTGCTTCACCATTTTGCACAATGTGATCACCAGGAAGATAATATTTAGCTGTTATAACAAATAAAGAAGAAATTAGACCACTATGACCAAAGATTGAAAAATGAATAACTTTTTGCAAATATATTTAATGAGTTAACGCAGTTAAACATCAAGGATGTGAGTATGTGGTAAACACTGATTCAATTTTAGTTTGCGTATGCAATGATCAAATTGAGTCTAAATAAGAAATACTTGGGCTATGTATGATCAATTGTTTAATAGATCATTGGACATGAAATTGCAACCTCATTAAATCGGTATCAAGGGGTGATGATTAAATAAATTAGAAAACCTAAATTAGTTTCTTTAGCTAGAGGTACTCCAGGGCCTAAAAGCCATCTATTGGAAACACTGAAGCGCTTTGCTTAGAAGTGGCATTTACATTATGTGGCTTGTAAGGGAAGGACTGCTGGACTGGGGACCCTAAGACTTGGCTGAGATTCTAGCTCTTGGTTTTGACTGATGAAATGAGGATAATAACATTTGCACCTTGTATTTGCAAGGTAATTGTGAGAATCAAATGAAATAAAACATAAAAAAATGTTCGTTAGTTATATAAAGATAAACTTTTAAATATATATATATTTGCTATTTAACTGTTAAAAGCCGTCAGTTCTCTTTCCCTTATGTCTCTATATTGTACGGAAGTAGGTAAATTCTGAAGAAAGGCTGTTTTGAGTCCCTCCAAACATTCAGCAGTGCGAAGAATCTGGGTGCAAACAAAAGTAAACTGGTCAAGTGATGGGACCTGCCGCAGGGAAGGTTTGGGAGGTGGACAGGAGTGAATTCAGAAGAGAAGAGCTGTGTTTTGACTCAGGAGAGATGAGGGTTTGTAACTGGCATTTGGTTCTACAGAAACCTGCAGAATGCCAGACGGAGGGAAGGCAGTTCCATTTTTATGTTCTAAAAAATAGAACTAAGCTAGACTGCTCCTGGATATTTCTGACATTTTATTTACTTCAGATTATTACTTTAAAAAAGACAAAACAAAGTTCTTTTGTGAGCTTTGTGTGATTTAGAGAGTGCAAGCCCAAATGGTATATTCAGACAAGGACCCACTGTAAGAGGGGACAAAAGCAATTCCTCAGTGGTAAATAATCAACATAGCTTTGTTACAGTAACATGATCACTTTTACTGAATCAATACCACTGGATAAAACGATAGCGTTGTTTTACTCATTCATCACTACTTCTGATTTTTAATTACGAAACATGATATAGGACAATAAATAAAATTTCCAAGTCCTTCCTTATGATGAGTTTAGGAAAAGAGTGAAGGCTTTAATTTAAGCTGTATACCACTCATTTTGGCTACTGTGCCTTATTATTTCTCTTAGATGTAGAATTTCCTGTCTAGGGATAAAATGAGGTTCATGGGCATAATTTGCAAGTGTTGGCAGACAGCATTCTATTGTTTGATGTTAATTACTTGAGGACAAAAGAAGTTCTTTGTTTAAAAATGTACTTAAAATTAATTTCTTAAAATACATTTCTAGAGAAAAGGTAAATAAATCTGCAGAAACATTTTTCTAGGTTTATATCCTGAAGATTATTCCAGTTGGTCACAATATAAATAATTGCTTACATTTTCAAGGATATTACAATATGATGCATTTCATTGAACGCATCTTGACTGATCTCACTGCTCCACACAAGAAAGTGCTTATTATATTGTGGGGAAGTAGGACATAATTTCTGCCTTTGAGAAATTAGGGAGATCCTTCTGGTGGTATAGTAAATATTTGATCTGGGTTTTAAAGAATCATCTCTAATTTTTTTAAGAAAGGCAAAATTGACATTGTTCTTATTTTTATTTTATGCTACAGTAAGCCTTACTAGTAAAATTAAGGAATGGTTAAAACGAGAACTCTAAATATCCTAAAAACCAACAAATAAATCAAAACCCATGTAAACAGACAAACTGACTACAACCCTTAGGAAAGAAAAGCTGCTTTATAGGTTCAGAGTTAAAATCCTTTAAACCTATCAAGTCTTCTTTTTGAATGTCCTAATAAAACCATTTATTTCTTTTATTCCAAACTTCTGGACCTAGGCTTGTTTCCTGTCTCCCTCCCCCTTTTCTTAAAAGACTTCCTGAAGCCTACAGGGACACAATTTGGTGTTCATTATTTTCTTAGCATATTAATCATCCCCTCAGGAGTAAAACAATAGTAGTAGTAGTACATTCCAAGAAGGAAAAAAGTTATAATCCACTACAATGTACAAACTACAAGAAAATAAAGAATGTGAATGTGAAAAAAATGTGGATGTATAAAGTATTATGCTACGAAAAGAAAATGAGCAGAAAATGTGAAATCTTAGAAGTGAACATATACAAACATATTTTTCAATGAAGAAAATTAGATACAAGCAGTTATTTAAGAACTAACACATTTTCCAATAAAACTGAAATGAAAATGAAACCTACCTATATAAAAATAGAAATAAGGCTTAAATATGACACAAAGACATTTCTTTCTGTTAAGACTGAGGACTAACCAAGTTGAATGTGCCATAGAAAACTTATCTCATTTAATTCTTAAAAAACAGACTGTTAGATGCATCTTCCCTTTTCCCCTCACCCTACTGAGGGGTTTTTAACATGATGTATGTGTTTAGTGTTTCTTTCCAGTTACATACAAGTTCAGAAAATTACAGGAAAAAACCCCAACAACCACCTATTATCTCATCTCCAGAGGTAGCAAGCAGCACTTGGATAGCCATTTTACAAATCTGAGATGTTAAGTCTCTTGCCAAAGATTACTTAGCTATACAGTGGCAGTGCTGAGATTCACTATACTGTCTGGCTCCACAGCTCACAGTCTTTCCAAATAAAATTAACCAATTTATCCTGGGTGAGAAAATTACGAGTCTTCTAACAAAACAAAGATATACTAGTTTGACATTAAAAAAAAGGTTTCACTTCTATGAAGAGTAACCCAATTTAGAAACCATGCAGAGATGATAAACAAATTGAAGATAAGTAATAAATTACTATAAAAAATACAGCCTCAAAGAAATTCTGAACAACATAGGAGGTGTGCTCTTCAGATGACTTCTACCTGATGGACTTGTCAGAATAACTCATTCTCCAGTTCCTTTGTAAAACACTACCATCCCATAATTAGCATACAGCTCAAATACCCACACACTTCTACTCCCCCTAGTCAAACTGTCTGTTTAACAACAGTTGGTTGCGTTTTCTCAAACCTGTTTGTGTTAATTATACTCACACTGCTAAATATCACACAAACCCATAAAACTCCAGAGCCAAAAAAAGCTGTTGTTTCTAACATACTTAAATGTTTCCAAAAGACATTTTAAAAGTGAGTCTCTATGTTTCTAACATACTTAAATGTTTCCAAAAGACATTTTAAAAGTGAGTCTCTTTAAAAACAACTAAAAATACTAGAAAAATAATCACAAAACCACAGGATTTTTGCACTCAGATTGTTTCACAAATGTCTGTGAATTTTCCAATTTAAAGAAATTAAAATCATAAAATTTAAAATAAAAATCATAGCCAATGCACTAATATTTAGGTTGCCAAGAAATTTATAGTTAAATCCAACACTAATTTAGCCTTTGAAATATGACAAAGATATACAAATAATGAGGCAATGGTATCTTTAATAAAACAAAATACCATCATTTTAAGACAAAGTAATATGAAAAAAGGCATGCAAGACATATTGGGCATCTTAAGAGGGCAAAAAAAAAGTTAAATGTAAGATATTTTTCTCCTCCCCAATTCCACATTAAAAAAAAAATTTCACTAATATATATTAGTTACTAGTCTTATTAGAGAAATGAAAAGATATATATATCATTTAGATATTGAACATTTTAATATGTTATCACCAACATGTATGACAGTGAAATATTTTTGGAATTAAATAGAACATATACTGAACTATAAACAAATTCTTTAAAATGTGGTTTTAGAGTTCTTTTATTTTCTCCAATGGTTAAAAAATGTAAAGGCTAATTTTTAGTTTCATAGAATAAATATTGTTGCTATGCTCTTCTTCGAGAGGTAATACATTCTGATAAGAGTCATGATTTTGTAGAGTAATATATTTCAATAGATTTTTTTTCCCCTCTCTCTCCTACTCCTTTCTTGTTCTCTTAAAATATAACTACGGGAATCAGTACAAGAAATAGAGAGGCAAACAGAAACCTCTTTGATTAAAATCTATCATCCAAAATAGTTACTTGAAGATGAAAAACGTTAGTTTCAAATGAAGTATTGGTTGCAAATCTGAGTTCTTCCTTCTTTGCATTTTTCTCCTGATATAAATGGTTCTTTCCAGCCATATACTTCTGTGCTTCTTTTTTTTCCTGGTTAGAGTAAGTGATTTCTTTCTCCTCACTTTTATTTCTTCCCAATTTATTCTCCTGCCTTTGATATGCATTTAAAAACTAAAGAAATCACAACCATCAAACATGGAATTTTCCCTATTTCTCACTGGAAGGCAGACAAAAAGACAGGGAGAGAAGAATGTCTCCACCATCCTTCTCCCTGCAATTCCAATGTAGCCACTTTCTGTTCACTTGTTCTTTATTTTTTCTTTCCAACATAAATACTACTAAGTTTAAACACAGTATTTTGGGATAAGTCAAAAGGTGCTCTGTATCAGTAAGACAGGAAAAAGACAGAGTTACTGCTATGTACACAAAGATTTGTTTAAACCTGGTTAAGTACATGTCATTACTCAATCATTCACATAGAAGCCCCTAGTCAGGACAAGTTAATAGGACTGTGTTACATATTGTATGTCAACTCACCAGCCTAAATGCCCATACCAATGATTAATTTTGGAGATAAGGCAACTTATCCAGGAATTAATCAGATTTTAACTCTGTTCTGTGTACACACAGGTAAATAGGTAGATGGGTATCTCAATAGAATTCTATGTGAAAGAGTGAGAGCAAATTCAGAAGAAAACAATTTTCTTAGCTAAAAAGAGTAAATTGCCAAACGGAGCCTTTTTTCTCCTCCGATGACAAAAAATACTCTTTTACCTATCCCAAAATAATAATTTCATAAATTATTGTTTAAATAATCTGCCGGTATAATTTGCTGATAAAATTCATTGCTACTTAATGACATGGCATAGCTAATCATCACCCACACTGACATGAAAATACAAAATTTAAAAAAGGAAAAAGATACCACGGATTATAAAAGCGCCCAGTTTGTTTTATAGTCATCAACCTGCTCAATTGAATCACATCCGTCTGAGCTTAGCAGCTTAAAGTTCATTCCACAGCTTGCAGTGCTGACATGGATATGATAAGACAGAAGAACAGAAACACCACTCTGAAGTAACCTAACTGAACTGCACGTGTTCTGACCCTTTTTGTCCTCCCTGGAGCTTTTGCTACCTGGCAAATGCAACTCTACAACTGCACTTGTATCTCCAGATCTTTGCTGTTAGCCAAGCAGAAACCTATTTCTCCCTGGGACTCGCAGCCAGAGAGGTGTTCTCTGAAGAAGACTTCTAAACGAGTGTGTGAGCTGAACTCTTACTGAACTGAATTAATTATTAACGATGCAGATGGAGCTGTCCAAATGATAAGAACAGCTCCTGACGTGTCATGATCCAAGCTTTCATTAAACCATTTCAAGCATACTAATGGTTTCCCACTGCTCATTACTTACAAGCACTTTTCTCATAGATACAATAACTCTAGTGCCTGTAGGCAAGACATTCTATAGAAATACACAAGTAGGAAGTTCTATCTTCCACAGCACGTTATTTTTCTTCATAGGACATTATTAAAAATGTATACTTATTTAATACTACTCAGTTACATACTTTCAATTCATAAAAGTTGGAAATGCAAAACTATACTTTCTAGAAATATCAATAGGTAATTTTTGTTATGAGTACTCCTTAAAAGGGTGTATAGAAAATAATTTATATTAAGATTTGTGTTTGAATTGACTTCTAAATGTCCTATATCACCAGAAGGATATATGTAGGTAAATATATTAATATTCAACAAACGTGCTGTACAATCATATCATATCTCAATTGTGGTTACAGGCAAGATAATGTTTTACATTCTTATCCCACTCTTTGTCTCTCAGTGTTGGGATGATTAGAGGGCAAAGCAATTGCAGGAGAAGAAATTACTCCCAGGATCTGCACTGTGATTGCTACCTGCTGTTTTGTTTTGTTTTGTTTTAAGCTGGGAACACTGTCTCCAAAAGCCCTTCACATCTCAACCTAAATGATTTGGTAGAGGAGAATAATGACAAGACTAATAAATAATAGTAGGAAATAGTAGGCTCTCACTGTAAATGGGCAATATAATATAATGTCCTTTTCCTCTTGTCTTACTGGAAGCTGAGTATATGTGAACATTAACTCCTTTTGCCAAGTAAAATGATTTTTTAATACTCTGACGTCAGTATTTATCTTCAGAGACTATAAATAGAAAATGAAACTGCAGTACAACAGAAGTAAACCCCTAATACTTTTATAGACCAAATATCCCTGAAACGGTCTCTATAATTTTCAAAATATCACTATGTTTGGCCAAACGCTCAGAAGAAAAACAAGGCGCCTGTGTCTTTAAGGGTCATACCTCTTCAGGCTAGCCCTTTGTCATTTAATTCACATAGGCTTGGGCTGTGTTAACATAAGTAAACCAAGACCAAAAACTAGGGCAATCATCTGGATTGAATAATTTTGATGAGAAATCAGCTTTCCTACGAACACTTGAGAATGTTTTACTGGTTTGATTCATATAGGCATTCATCTCAAATTTTAATTTTGCTTTGTATAAATAGGTGTATACAATAATCCATTTTAATATCAAAAGTATATATACTTGAAGTAGTTCTAAGTTTCCTTGAACTACTAAAATTTTGTCTGAATTTCATGAAACACTAGTTAACCACAGAAATATCCTACTAAGCTCATTTGGGCCACTTAAAAAAAAAATCCTTAAAATAGAAATAAAAAGATATAGGCAATATTTAAACTTTTTTATGTTTCCTTTCAATCTTATAACGGTCTGTATTTCTGATAGCATAATGGTAAAACTGAATGAAAAATTTTAAATACTGAAACCAAATATTTTAGCTATATCCTTTTATTTCAACTATATTTCCAATATTTGACTAACGATAATGTAAGAAGTTAAAAAATACCTTCAGGTCACTATGCTTAACTTGTATCAAATTTATTTTAAAATAAAATTTTTTAAAAACTAGTATTTTTATTTGGTATTTTAAGTCTTAAAGCAATTTTATTTCTAATAAGTTTAAAATTGATTTAATATTCATTTATTAATCTAAGCTTAAAAAAATCTTTTTGAGCCCTAAAAACGATTTAGGGTCTGGAAATTTACTTTAAAGTACTAAATTACTATGTGGAAATGAAGATAAATATTAAGCTAACGTTTTTTCACTTCTATAAAACATTCATTTAATTCATAAATGCTATACAGGGTTGGTACAGGGCTATTAGTACAGATTTTAGAGACATAACTCACTGAATTAAAACTCCTAGCAAAAAACACCACTACTCAAAAATAAAATATGCTATACATACCAGTTATTCCTTTCTAATTATCAAACTAGTTTCAAATCATGCAATCTTAACATGGCTTTTATATAAGTATATTTTTTGATTATGCCATGATATTTTAGCAAACTAAATTAGAAATGAGAAAAAGTACTGTTTAGAGGAAAAAAGATTTTCAGAAATAGTACTAATTAGCAAGTATATAAACTCTCAATAATGGTATAATATTTAAAATATACCACATAATTTTATCCCATAAGCTAGACATTTATAAGTCTCTGAATGCATAGAGAAATTAACAATAAAACGAATTATCCCTGTTTGATTATATCAAATTATCTGTTTCATTGTTAGCTTGCTAACTAAAAATGAAGCAAGCTAAAACTAAAGGGAAAATAGTCAGCTTACCAGAATAATGAAGGTAACAGGTCCAATGAAACTCCATATAAAATAATTATCAACATGAAGCCAGCAACTATTATGAAAAGAAAAGAATATGCATTAAGTAGCTTCAATGGATCTTCAACATCACAAAGAAAACAGAAATTTTAAAATCGATCAAACAAAATTATCTTTACATTTGCCTTTGAAAATTCATTTATTGTGGGCAAGAACAATTTTAATAATTCTGAGTTGGCTTTGATTTAAAGAGCAGTAATTTATTTACTTCAACCTACTGTGTTTCATTTCAGGTTTTAAATTTGATAAAGGCATATATAATTACGCTTGTATGGGGAAAACAATAAACCCACCACACTGCAATCCCTAACTTTTAAGATCTCCCACTTTACTAAGAAAAACTCAAAACTCAGTATTCCAAATTGTCTCATCATTTTAAAGTTCTTATCTTCAAAAGTTGCCTTTCAGATCTATATCTGAGCTAGTGTTTAACCCTACAGAACATAACAGACAACAAAAGTGTTCAGATGTTATGTTTGCTGCAAAACAGAATAGCATAAATATAACATCTCAAGGGAAAGGATGAAACCAGAAAAAAAATCAAACCACAGACCTCATACAGTATTAGAGTAAATGATGCATAAACTTATTAAGACAGATTTTACTTAGTGGTTCATTTTTCATATAACACTGAATCCCCACAGAATTTCTTTTATTTGTCTTTCATCGTCTGTACAGTCAGAAAGCTTTCTTTAGTCCAAAGAATCTTTATATAACTAATTTTATCAAAGGAAAAAATAAACAGAATTGGAAAGCAAATTCATGCCTCTAGCAAATAAAATCCTTAGAAATATGGCTATGTCTACCTTCTGTCATTTTCCATAAATACTTATATTTTTATAAATGAAAGACAGTGACTTATTTTAATCCTTTCAAACTGCCTGATAAAATATTATCAAAGTAAAACATACGGGATGGAATGTGCTACTGTCACAATTTAGAATGAGAGTTAGCTAGAGGGTCGGCTGCACAAAGAGAGCTAATGAAGCATTAGCTTAAAACTGAGTAGTTAAACCTGTCAGATGCCTTAAGTTCAGAAGAATTTTTACTTAATATCTTTCTAAGGCCAAAAAGTTATTTACTTTTCCAATTTGTTTCAGGTCAATCTTTTGTGTTAAAAAGAAAGTCCATAATTTAGAATCTGCCTCGCCAGAGTACAAATCCTCTGAACCTAGAAAATTACAAAAGACTTGATTGTAATTTGTGCACGGCATGCCCATTCTCTTACCAATAAAGCTTTCAGATGCTATTTTAATCTGTCAGGGACCCTCACTGACAGATAACAGGCTTTAAAAAATTATTCACTTGAAAAACACTCAGGTCGCTTGCAATTACTTACGCTTTTTCTGTTCCATAGCTCTTATAGTCAATAGCAGCGGAAACTCCAACCACTGTGGCAGGAAACAAGTAACCAGCAACATAGTAATATTTCTTCCTCGAATATTCACTTTCAAAAACTTCAACTAACATTAGATAGAGCTGCACACCTTCTAGGCACATCCAAGCAAAAGCGGCCAAAAAGAAAAAGTGTAGAAGTCCTGCAAATATTGGGCATGCAATCTATACAAGAAAGAACAAAAACACAAAAGAGAACACATGAATACAAACAGCCCACCCCAAAAGTGTAAAATATTGCTCACTGTTGTCTTTAAAATACATCATTATTCAGAGTAAACTGCTGCTTCTTTACAAAATTTTTTTCATAAAAGAACACTGTCAAATTTGAAGAGCTGAATGCTTAGAGAGTATAATGCCAGGTATGCTAGAAATTTCATCAGTAAAAGACATTACTATTTTTAGTGAAATTAAGTGCAAATCAGAAAACATATCTTAATTTCTCTTCTAGAACTATACCATTATTAAATCTCAGTATTCTACTTGTAGATGCTTTGCTTCATAAGTCTTTAGAACAGTTGTTTCTCAATATATTATTTCTATTTTCTCTATAACAGAATTTTAAAATTTTGCTTTAATGACAAATAGCCTGGCTCTAATTACCTAACATTATTTTTCCTGTCATATGCGGAGCATTCTCAAATTCATCCCAATGCAGATGAATATAGGGTGAAGTACTGTTTGTTAAGCTCTGTTTCTGACATGGAGACCTCATGATGATGAAAAAATTGTTTGGAATATGAAGAAATGATCACCGGGCAAAATGACCATGTAAGCGAAATGAAAATTATAAAAACAGGATCTTTTCATTTCAGTATCCCCAGCATTCTTCTATTCAAATTACATGTCTTAATGACAAACCCCAAAAATGCAACTGTACCTTAATACAAGAAATGAATTAACTCATAATAGTCTTAATGATTGGGCTGTCTTTTAATATTTTACAAATTATCCTCTAATATTGCCATGTTAATTATATTAAGTTACAAGGTCAAACACTAGTATCATCCTGTGTGGATTCACACCTGTTATAATAACTTTCAGAGATCCAAGGTCAATAAACTGAAGGAGTGCTTACCATGTATTTTGTCTTATCAATGCCTATTAGGAAAATAAATTCAGCAATGAAAAGGTTGATACAAAGGTTCTTGTGAATAGTATTACGGTCACTCTGTAGACCACGGAAAAAGCAGAAGGTGAAGATGCAAATAGCCAGGCAAACCAGGGAAATGACAATTCCCACCCAGGTGATGACTGTAAGGAGTAATTCATGAACTCCATCTTTGTACTGA
This sequence comes from Diceros bicornis minor, assembly GCF_020826845.1. Taxonomy (NCBI): domain Eukaryota; kingdom Metazoa; phylum Chordata; class Mammalia; order Perissodactyla; family Rhinocerotidae; genus Diceros; species Diceros bicornis. Next base: position 18,734,780 of record NC_080743.1, on the reverse strand, counting down.
AAATAAAAAATATGAGGAACATTAGTATTCTTGAATTACATCAACTAAAGGTAAGATTGCTTTCACATATGATAGCTCATCGTTTAATACTAAGCTCTCTGAGTATTATTAATGTGTGTTCAAGCAAGGCTCAGTACAAAAAGAAATTTTGATCATATAACCGAGTTCAATATTATCTTGCTAACTTTTATATCCAAAGTATGACCTAAGAAAGTGGAATATTTCACCTAGAAAATAATGCAAGAGCCCAATTATTTCAAAATAATGATTGAAATAATAACCTACATAAACATATAGAAAATATTTATATAACAGAATAAAGAATACTTAGTTATGATTTCATAAAATGACATTTTACTGACTTTCCAGGCTAACACATACGTCAAGTTTTAATTTTCTTCTTGGGTTTTTTATACTATACAGTTATGCATCGCTTAACGACAGGGATATGTTCTGAGAAATACGTTGTCAGGCAATTTCTTCATGGCGTGAACATCAGAGAGTGTACTGAAGGGGAACAAAATTTGCCACTCCAAAATGTGTCTCTTTAACAGGAGGATTATTTTAGGCTGAATATTTTTAAGAAACAAAAGACTCAGAAAGTTTTTCTTGTTATCTCCCTCTTATCTGCCTAAAAGAATTCAGATTAAAAAACCTGTCTCAGGAAGCTAGCTAACACCTTAGCATTACATGAACTAGGTCCTAGACAGGGAGGGACCTAGAAAAGCCTGTTGGGGTCCCCTCTGTGTTCTTCTGTTTCTGTGTGGCCAAGCAAACACTGGTTTTCCAAACCTTTGCTCCTTCTCACCTACCTGTGAATTGCCTTCTTTCCGTTTGAAGTCCCTGACTCTCCCCACCACCAACATGCTCTTTTGTCTTCAGCTGAGAATAGTATTTAGGGTGAGGGCTTCAGCTATTTTGGCAAGTTACTCTGTTTTCCTGGGTTTCTCCCATGTATACATGTTATTAAACTTTTGTTTTTCTCCTATTAATCTGTCTTATGTCAGTTTAATTCTTAGACTAGCCAGAAGAACCTAGATGGGTAGAGGAAAATTTCTTCCTCCCCTACAGTACTTACACAAACCTAGATGGTATAGCCTACTACACACCTAGGCTATACGGTACTAATCTTAAAGGACTATTGTCATAAATGTGGTCTCTATTGTTGACTGAAATGTCGTTATATGGTGTATGACTGTATTTATACACTAAGAAGCAAGTACACAATAGATCTCAGAGTTTTCATGCTTTATTTCTTAAAATATTTTTGTCTCCTGGCTATCATTCTCTTAATCACAAGAAAGAATACTAAGAAACATTCCAGAAGCTATTCTGACCTTTCGAAATCTGCAGTTTTGCACAGTGTGCAAAATGGTTAGAAAACTTAAAGCGAAAGTTATAAAATGAAAGTCAAACATTCAAGACGGGGAGGCCATGTTAAATTTGAGAGCCCTCTGTCCCTTTTGTATGACCTATTGTTGTTCATTTTTAAAATCCCGACTGCCTCTGTCAAACACCTGTCCAAAGGAGAAAAACTCAGAAAAAGTCTGTAAAGCACATGATTTTGAGAAGTAAGAATAAATACAGTGCCAAAACTTCCTAAGAAATACGGACAGTGTAGAAACAATTAGAAATCCACATTACTTTGTTTGCCTTTTAGTTACGATAAGCACCCAAAGAAGGGACTGTTACACAAGCTGTTTTGAATCTCCGAGGTTTTTCTCTGCTACTAATTAGAAGTGCAAATACTTACTGCAATTTCCCTGTGGGCCATGAGAATTGCAAAATTGGTTAGGTGGCTGCATGCACACGTTGTACGCGTTTTATTAGTGTCAACCAGCTTGCAGCCCTGGGTAGACCAATATCCCATCATAGTTCTCTCTGAGTAGTTCCAGAAGGAGCAGTTTGCATTGAAATAATTGTCAGGCTGGGAAATCAAATGACAAGATGAAATTAGGATTTTACACTCTAAGATGGCAATAGCAATTGTTTAATATGTGTAAAAGGTAATTTAGATTAAACTTTGCATGTTTCGGACTATAAAGTTTTTCATCAGCAAAATTGTAGACTATGTTATACAAGGCAGATATCTAACTTAAAAGGGGCTTTATAGTCCGAAACACTCTAAAGTGTACTCTAAATTACCAAAGACCCATTTTACACAATTACAATTTCCGTCTTATGATTTTACATACTGATGGTACATTAAAATCTTTTTTTTTATTTTCTGACAAAATTAGAGCCATGAATTTGTTCTGAGAAACTTCTATAGAGACCAAGTGTTTTAAAATCCATTTTCCGTTTGGGGCCCATCGTTGTTCTAAGTGACATGTTAGTGACCTCAAAGTTCTTAAAAGAGTCAATGAACCGCAGCGGATATAAGAAGAGAATAGCTGCACACATTTATTTTTCTTTGCCAATTCTGGAGATTCACTGGGCTATCTGTGGTCACTTATTCACTCTACTTATAACAACAGCCAAAATTCTGCAGACAATCTTCCAACACAGTGTAATTATTTAACTACCAAGTTGCATTCCAAGACACAGCAGAGGACTCACATCTCTTCAATGCTAGATTTTTAAAAACACAATGCTTGATAACAATTGCGTCAAATATGACCAGTAAAACAAAACAAAACAAAAAATCTGCCACACTAAAAAGGCACAGAGTCTTAACAGTTAAAACTGGGCTATCCTGCTGCTAAAGTAAGAGTTAATTTTCATTCTAAAACAAATTACAGTCATTTACATTTTCCTGTTGATTACTGAATTAGCTTTCATTAAGAATACACTTAAGTTCTAATAATCACTGAACCAGGCTCATTTAATTTTATGTTCACAGATTTAAATAAACTTGTGTCTCTGACCTAGCCCAACATTTGAAATTCAAATGGAAAGGTCTTTTCTCTCCTCTCTGCCATCCCCCACTTCCCCCTCTCCCATCCGCAGCACATCAGTTTTGCTTTCCTTTCTTACTGGTTTTACAACCTTCTACTTTCATTAGTGTACATAACTTACATCAATGTGTGGTAGGGTAAAAAGCACAGGATCTGTCAAGTATACTCGGCTGGATTCTTTATTGATTGAAACTGAAATGACGTGGGAATTCACTGCAATGGTGCTATTACGACCGATAAAGTCAGCACCCAGCTTGATGGTTGCATTTTCTGTACTAAGGAACTGTCCCAGACTCCGATAAATGATGAACACCAACTTTGCAAGCCCTAGGAAGGTAAAAATAGTCATACGACTTTACAGAAAATGTGCCTATGAATAAAATAAGGTACATTAAAATAAGAATAAAATGAAAAAAATCCTTAAAGAATTTTTATTTAGATTGAGTTTACTGGGAAAGAGTAAAGCATCATTTTAAATCTGCTTTTAAACATCAAGCTGTATTTGTTATATTAGAAGTCAAATAACCCAGCATTTTAGAATAGGGTTAACTGCACAAGAAACCTGTCAATTTTTAAAAGACTGTTCCAACTTACCGTTCCTGCTGTTCTGTTTGACAGTATTTGCAGAGAGCTGGATTGAGCTGCCTGCTCCTTTGATGCCCAGAGGAAATTTAAAGTCTTGGACCTGTCCTTCTGTACTGAGTACTGCAACTTCCAGAACTGGACGAGGCAACGGATAAAGCAGGGGAAGAAAAAAGGGCATTCTTTAAACTACAAAGAGGTAAATGACAATTGCACGGAAACCACTGTTTCTTTTTCTCTATTTACAAAACTTTATTCATAGATTTCAACAAAATCATGAGCAAACAACTAAATTGCTCTAAGAGGTCTTAAACCTTGACTACTCTAAAAATTTTTGTATAATCATTTTAACATTTTCTTCACAGTTTTATATCTTTCGTCATAAATTAATTCCAGACTTTTAGCCTCTAAATATGAACAGCATATGAATTCATAGTACACAACTTTCAAAGTTTCATTTAAATCATTAAACTAAATAAAAATATCTGAAAATGATTTTTTTCCCTGTGTTAAATAACTTTTCAATGACCATTATTTGGCAATGATAAAACTAAATATGGGGCTGGCCCAGTGGCACAGTGGTTAAGTTCACGTGCTCCGTTTTGGCGGCCCGGGGTTCACAGGTTTGGATCCCGGACACAGACCTACACACTGCTTTACAAGCCATGCTGTGGCAGGCATCCCATGTGTAAAGTTCAGGAAGATGGACACAGATGTTAGCCCAGGGCCAATCTTCCTCACCAAAAAATAAAACAAAAACAAAAACTAAATATGAAGTATAGATTTGAATGCCTTTATGGCATGTATGCATCTATTTCTGCGTATATGATACATTTTAATACATAAGATTACACAGGTCAATTTTGCAGTAATAGATTTTCTCTAATTTCTAAAAGTAGTGAGACCAGCACAGCATATTTATGAGAAAATGTCTGGTATTATGTTAAAAATTCCCATTAACTCTCACTAGTAACCATCAATCTTTACAAATTTACATTGGGCAAAATAGGCCCTGCGTGCCAAATCTAGCCTGTCACCTGTTTTTGTAAATAAAGTTTTATTGTAACACAGCCATGCTTACTCATTTACATATTATCTATGGCTGCTTTGGTGCTACAATGCCAGTTAAGTATTTGCAACTTAGACCACATGGCCTGCAAAGCCTAAAATATATACTACTTGGGCCTTTATAGACAAAATTTGCCAATCACTGTAGTATTATTCAAAGTTCAAACATTCAAATGAAGTAGCAAAATTGGAAAACATGTAAGAAAAACAAGCCAATTTATAACATTGAGAACTTTCACGTGATCAACAAGACCAATGTTGTTTAACTTTGTTTCAAAAATATAGTTGATAGTAGCATTGTCAACATAAATGCCGACTACTGTAATTCCAATAAAGATTGCAATACTTTACATCAATATTCATTTAATTTTTTAAAAGAATGGAAATGGTTTCTACTAAAGTCAACTAATATTAGTAATTAGAATGTCATTTTATCGAAGAAATGAGAAATATGTACACACACACAGATATGATGAATTCACCCACTCCCTTTCTTTTCACAAAAATGGAATTATATCATTATAGAGTAACTCTTGGATACTAACTTGTTTACTTTTTTATCTTTCACAACTTTGTTCTGTAAAAATACATATAAATTTAGCTATAAATATGAAATCATAACATTGGGGGATTTTTATAACTCTCAGACCACAAGTCCAGCTCCTGAGATACAAGTTTATAAGGAGAGTCATACAATTCCTAGAACTCGATCAGCTGCAGAAGCTGGCTGAGATACTGTCTCCTGATCCTGGCCTAGAAAGACTGAGCAGGTGGGTAGCTGGATGATCTCTCCTTGTATCAGATTCCACGTGTGCGGGTAGGGGGTGAAGAGGGGAAGAAGAGTGACAAAAACATACATCTAATATATACCTCTGTTTTCCTTACACTGAAAGGGACTCTCAATTATTAATTATTCTTAAAACAAGACAGAAGAGAGGGTGAGAGAAGAGAATCTTTTGAGTTTTCATAAAATGTTCCAAATACAGATATTCATGCACAAAGAGTTTTAATTTCATTCAACAAATATTTACTTATCAGATTTTAATTTCATTCAGTATATATTTACTTATTAGAGTTTAAAATCACGTCCATAGTAAAAAAAATTAATAATTTGTTTGAATTAAAAAAAAGAATCATTAATACAGATCTTAGTGGAGAATCAATAATCAACTCTGTTCCAATAAATAAATAAACATACCAATAAATAAAAAAATTAAAAACAGAAAAAAGGGAAAATTTCCTAGAAACATAAAACTGACTAAAATAAATAAAAAACTGCAATAGTTTATGACCATTAAAGAAAATAAACTAATAGTTAAATATATACTGAATCTTAAACTGCTCCAGAAAATAGAAAAAGAATGCTTTCCAACTCATTTCACAAGACTGGAATAACCCTGATGCACAAAACAGCACAAGGAAAGAGATTATAGGATATTCTCACTTATTAAAAGAAGGCAAAGATATTTAATAAATTATACATACACTGTATAATATCCTGAACAAATTGAATTTGACTAAAAAAGACATATAGAAATTAATGCATTAGAAATATATTATGTAATTCACCAAATTAAGAAATTAAAGAAAAAAAATGATTAACAGAAAGAATTCAACAAATTTCAACACTCATTCAATATAAAAAATCTTTACAAAATAATAAGAGTAAAAGGAAGATTCCTTGCCCAGATAAAGGATTTGTTATCATATAAAGGTTACCTATCCAAACCTACAGCAAACAATGGCGGAAAAACTAGAAAAGCATTCCTTTTAAAGTCAGGAGATCCCTATCACAGGTTTTATTTAGCATTGTACTAAAAGACCCAGCTAAGGCAGTAATTCAAGAAAACAAAAGGTATAAGGACTGAAAGGAAAAAGCAAACTGTTATTGTATAAACTATACATAGTAATCTTGAGGTAGACTCTAGATACTATCAGCAGTAAAAGAACTTAGCAAGGCTGCAATCAGCAAAATCAACTGTGTTCCTATACACCAAGCAACAAACAATTAGAATATGTAATTTAAGAAGAGATACTATTTACAGTAAAAACAAATAGTGTAAGTTATCTAGGAATAAATTTAATAAAAAAAGATGCAAGATATTAATGGGAAAATATGGAACTTTATTAGAAAACCTAATAAATGGAGAATTACATCATAGTTTTATTTGGGAGAACTCAACAGGTAAATCTGTGACATTTCTTTCAAAATTAATCTGTAAACTCAGTCTAATTCTAATAAAAATTTCAACAAGATTTTTTGTGTGTGTGAAACTTGACAAACTGATTTTAAAATTCACACGGAAGAGACAGGCCAACAGCAGCCAAGGCAATTCCTCATGGAGCAGGGTTGAAAGAATTCATCAGATATTAATATTATTAAACAAAAACAAAAGCAACAATGTATAACAGACACTCCGTACCTGTATAGAAACTTGATATATGACAGAGACATCATTACAAACCACTGGGGAAAAAATGAATTACGCACTAAAAGTATTGAAACAACTGATAATCCATATGGAAAAAAAATCAAATTAGTTCCCTATCTTATATGATAACCAAAATAAAATAAAAATAAATTTCAGGTGGATTAAAGACATAATTGTAAAAAGGCAAAGATTTATCATTTCTAAAGAAAATGTAAGATCTTTATAACTGCAAAGTAGAGAAAATTTTCTTGAGCAGGATACCAAAAAGGAAAAAATTTCTTAAACGAGATACCCAAAGTGCCAACCCTAAAAGAAAAGACTGATAAATTTGACTTCATTATTCTATAAAAGAAAAGATACCACAAACAAAGTAAAAAAAAGAAGGCACATACAGAATAAATATGTGCAAACTATATAATCAAAAAGACTTAGTGTCCAGAATGCATTATCTACAGAAAAAAATAGATAAACAGGAAAAAGTTATGGACAATAAATTCATAGGAGAGAGAACTAAAATACCCAGTAAACACATTAAATAATCAGAGAACAATAATGTGATTGTTAAAACACAAATTAAAACAATAATGTGATCAATTCAACCCATTAGAATGACAAAATTTATGTCAATAATAAACTGTTAGCCAAGAGAGTGCTAGGGAACAACAGTATTAGAGGTAAGAATGTAAACCAGTAAAGCACCATTAGAAAGCCTTTTGGCAATAATTAGTAAAGCTGAAGATGAGCATGCTCTATCACTCAAAAATTCTATTTCTAGGTGTGTATATGCATATGTGTTTAAAAGGCACATACATATGAGTAAGAAGACACACAAAAACTTCCACTGCAATTTTTCTTATATGAGCAAAATCTGTAATCCACTAAAATACCTGTCACTGGCATAGTTCAATAATTGTGGTGTATTCTTAGATCAGAAAAATGAACTAAAGATGCACATATCAACATGCATAAAAAGCAAAAAATGGTAAGAAAAAAGAAAAAATTACACAATTATAGTGTGAAATCATTAAAAACATGAAAAGCAATTGTTAAATGTACATACCTGTAGACCAAAATTTTAAAAAAAGAAGCTTACTAATGCTAACAAATAAATTAAAGATGATGGTTACCCCCTTCTTGATCTGATCAGGAAGGAGGGGACCCAGAGGACTTACACATTCTCTCTATTTCTTACGCCCTAAGTCTGAAGTGAATATGGTAAAATACTAAAAGATGGCCCAACTGGGTGATCAGAACACAGATGTTTATGATATTCTCTGTACTTTCTGTATGCCTGAAACAATATATGCCTTGTTCAATAGAGTTCCTGCAAGTGAATACACTTGATTCACAAGAGAGCCACCCAGAGCCTCACTCACAGCCAAAGCTGGAGGCAGGATTTCAATATATTTCTCTGTCCTTCTATTTTTCAAATTCATCACAGAGTTGTGGCTGCAATGAGAGGAAAGGGGAAGAAAAGAAAGAGAGTATACAGGGAAAACTATGACCTCTGCCAGGAGACCTGCAACGTTCTAGGCTCCATCAGCCTTAGTGCCAGGGCAAAAAACAAAGTGGAGCAGCCTGAAGATACAGAGAAGAGCCGAAGCCAAGCCTGGATGCTGAAGGAGTATAAACCTTTGTTGCGGTGAGGTTTTTGTGATCTCAATATAACTAAGCCTAAATTGATGGATACAATCACGCTGGCTGCTAAGCCCATTGGGAAAATAAATGATAGGAAATTTTATAATGAATGGATAGATTAGGCTGATAATACCTAAACCACCTAATCAATCATAAGATCGCAAAGAAAAGACAACCAAACATTATGTTCCTCTTTCGTATAAGGCAACAGAAAGTTCGGCAGGGGGGAAAAAAAACTTTAACCTGACCTCATCAAGCCTTTAGATCTAATTATCAGTATATATCAATTAGGGTAAAATGATATAGTGGGAAGGAAATAAGTGAAATCCAGAATGTGGGAAATTCTACAGCACAAATTATCTACCCAATTTCTTTAACAAAAACGAAAAAGCCTTAAAAAAAAGATGTAGGGAGAAATGACTTTTAATTAAAAGAGACTCCAGTGACCTATCGATCAAATATACAATATGGACTTGTTTGATTCCTGGTTAAAACAAACTCAATGTTAACAAATTTACAAAAATCAAGTAAATTTAAACACACTGTTATCTTTTGAAACTATTTTTGTTAATTTTTTAAAATGTGATAATGGCACTGTGTTTTCTTTTAAAAAGTATGGGATACATATTAAAGTATTTATAGTAATAATAATGTGATGTTAGGATTTGCCTTAATACAATGGTGAGAGGAGTAAGTGAAAGAGATTAGCTAGATGTTGCTGAAGCTGGGTAATGAGGATTTTTTTTTATCAAAATGAAAAACTTCTGCTCCTCTTAAGATATTATGAAGAAAATTTTTTAAAAAAGTCACATACTGAGGGAAAACATTCAGAGTACATATATCCAACAAAAGACTTATATTGGGAATATATAAAGAATCTTTGTAACTCATTAATAAAAAGATGACAATTAAAAATAGGAAAAATATATGAACACTTCATGAAAAGACATATGAATGGCCAATAAGCACATGGAAAGTTGAACAGTTACCAGCAAAACATAACTGAGTAACCATACAAATAAAAAATAAAACCAAAATGAGATGACACTACAAACCACTAAAATGGCTAAAATTAAAAAGACTGACAATCCTAAGTGTTGGTGAGGATGTGAAGCAACTGGAACTCTCACTGCCTGTTAGAGGGGTATAAAACGGTACAGGCACTTGGGAAAATAGCAGCTTTACTAAAAAACTGGGAACAGTCTAAAAGTGGAGACAACTTAGATGTCTAACAAGTGAGTAAATATGCAAATATGGTGTGTCCGTATAATGGAATACCACTCAGCAACAAAAAGGACTGACCTACTGATGCTTGCACAAACATGCTGAATCTCAAAAACATTCTGTGTAAAAGAAGCAAGATCAGAGAGCACACATTGTATGATTCCATTCAACCGAAGGTCTTGAAAAAGCAAAACTAAACTACAGCGACAGAAAACAGATCAGCGATTGTCTGAGGAATCAGGAGACTGACTGCAAAGAGAATAAAGGACCCTTTTGAGATGACAGCAAGGTTGACTGTGCTGTTGGTCATATGGGTGTACATTTGTCAAACCTCATCAAACTGTACACTTAAAACAGCTGCTCTTACTCTATACAAATTATACCGTAAAGTTGATTTTAAAAAGCTATAATCAGATATAGTTATAACAGATATAATTATACCATTTTTACGAGGTCATGTATTATAAGGATAAATCAAATCATAAAGTAAAACTAAAGATTCAAGGAGAAATCACTAAGGAGGAAAACCAAATTGTCTTAATAACCTAAGCTATTGTAGCCATGCCCTAAATTTAGATAAGAACTTCAAGAGTTTGAGGACATAAAGGGATAATGAGCTATTTTAGTCCTCATGTCTGAAAAGAGAACAAGTCCTAGGAAAAAGGTGAATGTTTTCCTCATACTAAATTACGGGTGATATTTTTCACGAAACTGTTTATATCTTAGAAATAAAAAAGACACAACTATACTAGAACATGTAAAGTGATTTTTATATTGATAATTCTTGGGTGATCACTATAAACCTATGTTAAGTTCAGGGTATTATTTCTGAGTGGTCAGTAAAATGTATTCTACATTCTACAGGAATTTCTACCCACAATGTTCTTTTTTAAATTAAAAATAAAAAAATATGAAGAATAATCCTTTAGAACTCTGAAAAACACAAGTACCAGGAAACATATATTCCTGGACATTTAAATTTTCAGACTATGTCTCAAACTGGAATAAAATTATCTCCCGTGTTCTGCATGTGTGAGGCTGACGGGAGCACAGAATGCCAACATGGCCCACCAAATTTTCCTGCATAAGAGGGAAATTTTAGGGTTTTTGTTTTTAAAATAGCCTTTAGAAGATTTAGAAAACAAACTGAGGTCACAATACACCACTTCAAATAATAGTTTCTATGATCATCCTCTAAGATGACCAAGTCAACACTCCTTTATCCTTCCAGGTACATCACTGGAAACATTTGAGAAGAATTGTTTAATGTAGATCTTAGGAATTTTATTAGACTAGTAAATAGATTAACCTCCAGCTTTAGACAGAAGTGGGGTGCTTTCTTCATTCTGTATTACTATTAAGGCTGCAGTAAAGTATCATGTTCCTTATGACTGTGATCCCAGATCATGACAGGCCAAATTATTTTGACTTCATTTAATTTGAAGTTATTGAGTTATTTATCATTCCCAAACCTCATAGTAAATAAAAACGTGATTTTAATAATACTTTCTTTCTAAAAATTGAGTTATTTAAAATAAAGTTAAGGTTTTCAATTTAAACTCAGTTATCCTAATCCAATTAATGTCTATTTCTTCCATACACCTTTCTTTTCTCCACTTTTTAATATAAAGTCTCATGATTTAGGCAGGTACAACAAGACTTCATTTAATATTTGCTGCTCCAATGCTCTCTCTTTGGGTGGAAGGGTAGTCAGTGCTCCCTTTTGGGGTTTTTCACATTTATGCTTGGGCAACTTTTTTACTTTACTAAGGGATACTATAAATTTCATCTGAGCTCAATCTCACTGAAGAACCAACAATTCTAAATCAGTCAAGCCTAAATTAATATAATTTTACTGTACTTACTGTACTTCTTTCAAATATCATCAAAAGTAAATTCCTATCTCTCATTGCCAGCATTTAAATTCTAAATTATGCTTTGAAACTATCTGCAGCTATTTTGCAATCTATGAAGCATGGATATTCTGCATTACGGGAGACATAGTTCACTGACCACATTTTCACCTGAAGGCAGTTGTGTTTAATACAAACATTTGGCTCAAATTCTGTGTCTCTAAAATATTTGGAGAACACATTCCAGAAAGTAACTTAAATTCATTAGGAACATATTATATAAAATGGAAAAGCATTTTTCACAGTTCCATAGAAAGCACCTTCATTACTTAAGCAATCCATATTCTGGCATGTAAGTACTCTAACACTTTTTTCCTTAATGATTTTTTGGTTGGAAAAAAAAAACCCCACATAAAACCAACTTTTAAGAAATATAGAATAGATTTTGGCTTTTGCATTAATTTTATGAAGTATGATCAATAATATCTCTTCTTAACAGACAAAAACAATTTGACAAAAGAGAAGTCAGTACTGGGAAATAACTCAACAGATTCAGAATGGGAACATCATCCTCTTAAACATCTATCTTCTAAATCAAAATTAACACTGACAATAGATTCACTTACCAATATTTTCTGTGGGCATTGAGACCCTGGTTGGTTCTACCAGATTGTCAGCCAGGACAAAAGCTCCTTCTTCCAACGTATCGAGTAACATTGTTGCTGTATGCGCTTGTTCAGAAGAATTCATGTGTTTCCATGATTCCAAAGCTTCAGGTCTCAGAAGGTTGTCCACTGTGTCAACAATTGCCTGTATCCATTAGACAACTATCATCAGTTTTGACTGCTTCTAGTTCCAAGGTGATTTTCAATCACTGACTAGTGACAACTGTAATATTTATCTGTCATGATGATTTACTCTTATTTCAAGATGGAAGAACACCTGGACAACATATATCCGGCCAACTTAAAATCTATCTTACAATTTGAAAATAGGACTAACTGAAGATTAGTAGTCTGCTATTTGATCCTAAAGAGTACGTGTAAAAAGATGGCTTGTTTCTGTTTATCTAATCATATCTTACCTATTGAAGAGAAATGCAACCAGTGTCAGCTCTTAAGCTGAGGTATTACTCTTACACGCATCGTCACTCCTACTTATAATCCCAAGATCTGAATGCTCTAAACAGAAAACACTGACATGTCTGGAGTAGCCTAATACTTATGCTTGAAAATTAAACCATATTGTTTTTGGAACCTGAACTAAAATAATAACCAAAATTGTGCTTTATAATATTGTCTACTTATTACCATTGGGAAAAAAACAAGATGACTTCAAAGTTTATATATTATCTGTGAACATCTGCGAGTACACCTTAATTCATAAACAACGATCTGTTTGTAAATCAAGAGAACAATCAAAATATTTAAAGCTTATACTAATAATTTAATGAAAACAGCAAAGCAGAATAAAGTCTTCATAAACATCCAAGTTCTAAACATTATATTTGTAGGTTTAGTTTATTATCATGCAAAATAACATTAAATAAAAATATAACCCAGCCAGTTAAGCAACTGAAGACAGGCTTTTGTACTGATACTTACTGCAGCTGTACACTGACTATGGCTTGGATAGCTGAAGTCACTAAGTTTATTTACTCTATCCCATTTACCTAGTCATAATGTGTCATTAAGCCCATACAGACATTGTTTTGATCTACTGGTAATCACTGAGGAAAAAAGAACATATATTGTTCAAAGAACAACAAAAATTGCTAGTCTGAGGTACTATATTGAAATGAGCAGGGGGATAAGTTGTTTGAGGCTACTGTCAGAGTAAGATTAATTAGCTTAATCCATCTTAATATCCTCGTTCTGTCTGCCTTGTGAGCCACCATGACCTTCGTGGCAGCTGGAAGATACCTCCAAGTGGCGTTAAAGGCTTTTTTTCTCTGTCTAATGGGAGATAGAATAGTCAAAATGCTCACACTGATACTGCTGCAGCCATTAACCAGAGTGGAACAGAAATTGGTCTGTGGAGGCCAGATTCATTAGGCACCAAGAGATACGGACTAGAGCCTCTAATCTCAGTTACAAACGAATCCTCTGTCACATAGTGGAAACTCACTTCATTTGCATAGTGTAAGTCAGCTTCTGATTTGTAATTTAAGGAGTTTCATTAGTCTTATCTGAACAGAGAAGCTCATTTGAGACATACTGAAAATGACACTGGTCAGAAATTAAGGTCATGCTGAAATTTACTATGTATACACATAGCATGCTGATGGCACGCTTTTATTAATTTGAAACACTCCTTATCTATTACTATTTGTACTTTTCTAGTGGAATCAAAACGATCATTAGCCTAATCATATTCCCGAAGTAGCTTCTCCCTGCCAAAGAAAAAAAGCTATTTTTTCCCACTGAGATATTTGTCCTGGGCAACATACCAATTATTACATTTCACACATTAACCAATACCTGAAAGGTGAACTGAGAATTCCAGTGTGACAAATTCTGCACACTTCAGCAGTTATTTCTTTGCCCCTATTAAACAGGCTCAAAACGACTTTCAGAATATTACTAGCTAAACCTCACTTTCCCACTGCCTTTTCTTATAAAGTTCTCAGGTCCAACAACATTTATTACTAACTACTGAGAAGCCATTCTTTTTTCTAGACTTTGCCAACCAAAACTGGTGATGTCATGGCTTTTGAATAACCTTGATTCTACAAAACTATAAAGTTCTTTACTTTTGTCGTCATACGATTAGATCTTCAAGGTCTGATTTACTAGGGATATGGTCCCCAGACGAGTAAGGTTAGAAAAATAACTATCCCCCCAAAAGGAACTTTTAAACTTCACAGAATACAACAAAATGCAATCTGGTATTATTATTCTGATCCATCACACAGAAACAGCATGACATAATTCCACTGTCAGCCTCAGCATGTTTCCCATTACTTGGATTACCAGGAAGGAAAACTGGCTGGAGTGGACAAGGATTTTGAGCCAAACAGCGGCTTTCTGTTCCTATTAGCCTAATAAAAACCAACATATAACATACATGGATAGCACTGTCATATTTATATTTCATTTCTAGAAACCCATCCCCGTATCAACCTGAGTCTAGAAATGACTCTTAAAAATTTCAGGACAAAGCCTGTTTTAAGAGTTCAGCACAGAAATAAGAAAGCAGGGACTGTTTCATGCACATACATCATGACTGTACAGTCTTTGATATGATAAACTGCCAAGAGTATATCATAGCTGTTTTACTCAAGTTGTTTTTTAATCCACAGAGATGACAACAGGAACCAAAGACTATATGATTATTTCCCAATTCAACGGATATTTCATTAAAATTCTTGTACGTTTGGATGAATAGAAAAACAGCAAAAATTACAAAAATAAATTATTTGCTTATTCCAAGAGTAATACACCTGTGAAAGGCCAACATTTGTACAGCTGATATGGGGCACATTATATAACTATCAAAGACTGAAATACATTGGATCATGCAGCAAGATGACAAAGCGTGGCATTTAGCTGAAGGAGGGAGAAAGCAGGGTGACAGCACAGGAGAGATACCTTAAGGTAAGCCCTGCATGTCTTCTCTCGTTTTTGGAGCTTTTTAGTAAAAGAAAAGAAAATCAGAGGTTAGATTTTATCTGTTGAAAATGAGGAAAGAAAAAATCCTCAAAATTTAAGTGTTCCTGAGCTCTAAATTTATTAGGCATGGTAGACCTGTGGATTTTTCTGAGTCTACACTGACTGCCAAAATTGTGTATTTACAGTTTTTAGCTACATTTTCCTAAGTATACTAATCCAAAGTACCCTGAGAAAACTAGAGACAAAAATATGTGGTTAAAAGAAAAAAAAATGTCTATTTTTTTAACCCTATAAAACCACATTAGCCACGAATTTTGGATTCATTATCAATCTCATATAAACACTCTTTTTATAGTATGGTTAAAATAATTATCAAATTTTTGTCATAGTAGGAAAAATTAATAGCACTAACACACCACACTCCTAGAGAGGGAAACTCATCCTTCTCCCTAAACCTGCAACTGAAAACAGTATTTCAGCGCCTAACATTCCTATATGTGTCACAATTTTGCTGCAACCATAAGAGTTGAATGCGTTAGCACGCAAAGTATATGAGTTGTGTAACATATCATCTCCCCAAGTGTAGACAACGCATTCTAAAGTGAGATTACTGACCACAGTCGGGCTGATAAAGTTTGGCACTGACTAAGATCTCCTTCAGGTAATTAATTTTTTTTTTTTTTTTTTTGCCACATTGCTCCTTTCTCAACTGTAATTCTTTCTTGGGAAATGAACCAAATTAGAAATTTGTTTCTAAGTGTATGTCAAGGGGGCCAGAAGTTTGGCAGTCAACTGCTAGAAGAATCAAGAGCTGCCATACAAAATGTCTAGATGAAAATCACAGAAAATTTCTAACTACCTTGTTATAACTCCGTCCGGCTGAATCCTTTTCACTAGGTTTCAGTTCCTGCAGCTGTGCATCAAGAATGTCCACCAACTGCTCCATCAACCTCACGGAAGAGCTCACATCCCCAGCAAATACCGGCCCTTTGGTATGTTTAGCCAGTTCATTGGCAAGACTAGCAGCGTTTTCTCCACTTCTGATCTGAAATGACAATTTATATTATCTCAGTAAGATTTCTTGTTCTGTTTGTGGCTTCTTGTTCTTCTCCTGAGTATCTTTGTTGTGGCGAAAAAAAATTTGCAAATATGTCAACATCTGCAACTAATTGAGACCAATAACTTTCTCTTCATTTCAGATGATTAAAGGTTCTTAGATCCTCAACACACAAAAGAAATTCTTAACCAGACATTTAAAAGAAACAAAAGGAAAAAAGAAAAGCAGAAAGCCTTTTTAAAATTTTTCAGACAGCTCTCTCATTTCACTGTAACCATTTTAAACTATTTAAAAATCTTATTTATTTATTCCAATGATCTAGAAATTTAAATCAGAATGTAATCAGTATGATACTGAGGGTTATTATCTAACGCTTGCATTTCAGAAAGGTAGATGGAGAAGGAGAGACTAAAATGTCACTGCATTACAATGTAATATTAAAGTTACAAATGCCTTGTAAAGTCATTTTTTACTTATTCTATCATAATCGTCTGCGATATAAACATCTGCTTGCATTCTGTGGATTCAGTTGCAAACTTAATGATATTTGATTTATTAGGCCAATGCACTATTTATCTTACAAACATCAAAAGAAACAGAACAAACTAAATATGAATGAAATTAAGCAAGTATGTACTCATTAAAAAGCTTACCATAGAAAACAGCACACCCCAAAACATATGTAACTTTGAATAAATAGTTTTCAGACAAAACTATGCATAATATTTTACTTTCATATTGAACAAAGAGCAATGAAGCTGGTTTTAACATACAAAGCTAAATTATTTATGTTAGACGTCAAAGCCCTTCATCACCAACGTGTATCATATTAAAAGGTTCCAACCAACCTTCTGAGCCAGCTGATTTACCCAGTGTGAGGTACAGTTGCTAAGATCGGGGCCCTTAGGGTTCCATGTTCCAGTGGAAACCATGCAGAGATACGAGGCAGTTCCTACAACAGATGTAGAAAACAACAGTGAAATTGAAACCATTTTTCTGCATGCTTTGGGAAATCAGCTATGATGATCCTACTCTGCTTGTTAAATTTTGAATAAACGCTAATGGAAGTGGTTGACAATAACTGACAAAAAGTCGGGTATAATGCATATTATAAACTGTAAATATAAAGTCAGCATAGAAATAACAGACATTTACAGCAAACAAACAAAAAGCCCTTGATTTTCTTGGGACTCATCCAAAATGATACTTGTCATGAGAAAGACAGCTGTAAGGAAGCGTCATAGAGTCCACGGGCAAGAATCTCAGGATTGACCTAAGTCTTTAAGAGGGCGAAGTAATTCAGTGCCTGATCTTAAAGGACTTTTACAGTTTTAAAACCTTTAAGTTGTCTACAGATGCTATCTTAAAAAAGCAACAAAAATAATAACAAAGTGAGCTATTGTAAATACCTCTCTTTCCTCAAATAAAATCACTTCAGTGTAATTCAGAACCTGCTTACTAAATCTGAAAATGCATGTATGGTATTTTATAGGAAATACCTCTCGTTCCCTTGGGACATGGTCTTTCAACCATCATTCCCCTTTGTGTCTGAGGCCACCTTATCCCCTTCGAGTCTAATGCTTCGCAGAATCTCTCTGGCAGGGGAAAAATATTTGTTACAGGAGGAATTTTGGTTGCAGAAACTGCTGGAGGTGGTTTTGTCCCTTTGCTTCCTTCCTGCGATCCAGCTACAGTTGTGCTCATGGGGCCTTTCTGTGAAATAGTGCTCGTGGTTGATACTGTGGTTTTGAACAGCTCAGCTGAAGAAGTTATTGTCACAGCTGTGGTAGGCACTATGGAAAAAAGACGAGTATGTTAATCTCCAACACACACTCACACACACACATGAACGCGTGCACACACACACAACACCTCTACCATCCAACTACCCCAAAACCAACACAATGAGAATTACTGAGAACATCAGTAGGCTGGGAGGAAGAATAAATCTCTTCATTTATTCCAATTTATTCAGTTGTTGGCTAAGGGACGGTAGTTTAGGCTTTACTACAGATTTTGCTGTGTGACTCTAATTGTGTTAGATCTACTTCTCAATGAAATATTTGACAATACAGGTTAAGTATAATTTCATCAAATGTCATCTAACAGGAAATGAAGGACAGTTTTACATAAAGTTTCAATATACATACCAAATACGTTATGTCACCACTAAATAGTTTAGAAAAATTCTTTTCTTATATAAATTCATACTTTATAAACAATGAAATTCAAAGTAGCAACAAAAGTCTGACAATTATATATAATTAGGACAGTAGAAAATTTAAAGTCACCCACTCTACATCTTGCTTTCAGGAAAATAAATACTGTGACATCTTTCCACCCAGCAGCCATTCTTGCTTGAGAGATTTTTGAGCATGCCTGATTAGATCCAAACAGAAGATAAGCTTGGCACGCTTATGCCGTTTTAGTAAGGAAACATCTGAGGCTTCGTGCAGCATCTTTACTTTTGAAAACGTAGTACAAAAAGCAACTAGTTCTGGTCAGAGGTTATAATGCCATCTCTTACCAAGATAGTAAGTTAGATCAAATCATGCCTAATTCGAAACCAACCCTACATATCTTACTGACCCTTAACAGAGAGAATAAAAGGAACAACAGTTACACATTCAAAAGTAGAAATATAAAAGAAATTTTTTAAAAGGTTATTTTTGACATCCAACATTACTTTCAAACTGTTAAATCCACTGGGTTTAAAAACATAATGGAGCTTAATGTTTCCTTCATTAATTACCATTTAATTAGTTTAAACAACAAAGATTCTGTCAGTAAAACTTGACTGCTATCATTTAAAATCTATTAGGTGATCACACTAAAGTTTTATCAACATTTATAGGCTACTGTCTCTT
Source organism: Diceros bicornis minor (assembly GCF_020826845.1). Classification (NCBI taxonomy): domain Eukaryota; kingdom Metazoa; phylum Chordata; class Mammalia; order Perissodactyla; family Rhinocerotidae; genus Diceros; species Diceros bicornis. Next base: position 18,715,551 of record NC_080743.1, on the reverse strand, counting down.
AAAATCTTACATGTATGACACCTTAAATTTAAATTGTTCAAGTATAGTAAGTTAAAATAACTATTTTTTTCAAATAATATAAAAAAATTTCTCTATACATAAGAAACAAACTAGAACATTAAAATTTATTAGAAAATGAGTTCATATTATCACCAATACATTTAATATTTGAAGTTCTGGCATATAGTTTATATAATTCTGACCCTATTGACAGAATATGCTAAGTTTATCAGAAAAGGCAGTGTGTGTTTCTTCCTAGTTCTTAGTAGTAACAAACTTCTTGTTATCAATAAGCAAACTACACACTTTCTTCAACTTTTTTCCTTGTATCTCAAGAGAAACTTCTTAAGCATGTGTTTTATTTCCAGGGCATAATTTATTGACCATATGAGAGATGCCTGTGTACATTAGTCAAACATCATGCCCAGCCAGCTGCTGTAGAAACCTATTCAAACCTGTCTATCTTTTTCTGTAAAGCACTTGCCTGACATCTTGTTAAACCTCTCTAATTTTCTTTTGATTACAATGCAGCCAGGCTTTCAGTGCTTTCTCAATTAACATTTGTCAAAAGCATCACAATCTTTTGCATAAGTGTCAAATGACTGCCGCTGAATCAAATCTTAAAGAGGAGTGAAGAATCAGAGCCAAAAAAGAGAAAGGGCAGAGCAAAACGTTTTAGTGCTGCAGCATCTTACGTCTCTCTCGACACTGTACTAATTAGTACATATTTAATCACTGAAATATGTATTAACAATACTACAATTAGTGATCTGTTATCTAAGCATCAGTAAAGAGTCATAACAACTGTAGGTAATAAAATGACCTCTATTAAATGCACAAAATTTCATGCAACATTCTATAGCCTGTTTCCATGTGTTTTGATAACATATTTTCATAGGTTTTCCCCTTTTGTTCATCAAAAGAAGCTTAAAGGGAATCAACACATTCTTCAAAGGTAAATCAATGAAATACAGCAACATCATAAAAAGAAACACGAAAGTAAACTTTAAGTGGCAAAATTAAACCCTTCTGGAGGACAACTAGAATTTCTGGGATTTTGCAAGGCTGAAGTTGAGCAACTTCAAGAAAAGTAATTTTTTCTAATGTTGAGGCTAGAAATACAGAGATATTTCTAAAAATTAATATTTCTTTCCATAGGGAAAGACAAGTTCCAACTGATAATGATAAAAGCTTACATTTATTCAGCATTTATGTACCAGATGCTATGCTAATGACCATTCATGGATCATCAGATCATCTTATTTAATCCTTACCACACCCCATGAAGTAGACACTATGATTATCTTCCTTTTACAGAGGAGGAAACTGAGCCATGGAGAAAGTTAAGCATTTGTTCAAGGGCACTTATCCATAGTCTTAAATGCTATGATCTTATTTTTCTAGATAAAAGACTTTCCTAGATTCTGGAAAAGTATGGCCTCCCACAAAACAATCTGCCCCCTTTTTGGAGCATTTAACTGACACCGTGTCCTAGAAAATCTCTAAAAGAAGAAAAGATTTGGGAGGATAACATAAAATACTAGAGCAATAAACGATAAAAAGTTTTGTAATGAAACTTATGTGGCAAACAAAATATTAGAGCAATAAACAATAAAGAGTTTCATAATGAAACTTATGTGGAAAAGGTTCAAAACTCAAGACTATCCTATAAACGATAATAGAAAACATGGCAACTCACAAGAGAATTATATCTTAAACCCTATTTTACAGAGCTCTATCCCAGAGTTACCAGGATGCCATATGAAGCATCCAGATAAACTGATTTAGCATTCTGCCTACCATTTATCATTTGAGTACAAAGATCTAGAAACAGTGTTAATAAAATGCTAACAAACATACTTAATAGGTACTCATGAAGATTTTGACATACAGAATGGTTCAATTTACTATGGTAGCATTTACTAAGAACTTGCTATTTATTACCAGCTTTTTCCTGCAAGAAAGGATTTAAGGACAATATCCATTTATGCTAACAGTGGTATTTCTCTCACCCAGGTCAAACAACTCACCCACTGTTCACTGAATGAACATGTGCTAGATGAGTCTATAGCCTGGTAAGGCAAAAATGTGTAGTCATTAAATTTACCTTTATTCAACGTCTAAAAATAATGATCATCTTTTATTGAGTATTCATTATCAGTGGAAAGATATTTCAAGAAATGTGTATTCTATGCTGAACACTTCCTAAATAAATAAACCTAACTAGCTCTCTTGATAAAAAATTTCCCTTATATTATTGAAGTGTCATACTTCATAATTACTCTAAGATAAATATTCACAAACTGTCAAAATCCAAGACACAATATTTTTTCAATAATATTTGGGATATCAAATTTGCAGACAGATTAAGTAAATACAAAGCAATTCAGATTAAGAAATAGAAAAGAGTTAAAATAGGACTGAAAAGGGTTTTTCCTAAGCTCACTCTAGAGAAGGAGAAGGTGAAAGGAAAAACAGATCTAGTTGGAATGGAGCAAACTAACTATGCAGAGATCACATAAAGCTAAAGATTCAAAGGAAAAAAAGATGTATTTGAAAACTACCATCAGGGCAAAACAATAATACGCTTGCCCTGTTAAGGAATAAAAAGACTTGGATTTATAAAGGGGAAAAGCATTGAAGCTAATACACTATGAAACAGTCCCCAAGGAAAAACGAAAGAAATGGATAATTTTACAGCACAATGTACACGTTAGCCACATACATGGTAACAAATCCAGTACATAAGACCGTGAATTTCAAACCAGTCAATCACTGCTTTATGACAGGCAAAGACCTGACTGCTCTGATTGCTCTATTGTATCAGTTTCTCGGATCTTGCTTCTGGAAAGCTGACAGTGGCTTATTGGTTTGACCTAAATTGATGGTCTAAAATAGTTCTACAAGGCCTCATCTACATGCACATAGATAACAGCACACATCTTGGATGAGAGAGACAGGAGTCTCTAAAAGCCTAGGAAGATAAATTACAGGGAGAGAGAGAATAAGAAGATATGGTTCAAACAAGCAGCAAGAGAAATTTAGGTCATACAAAACCTTTTACCTCTAAGGGTTTAATAAGAGGTCAACATGAATTTTCACTTTCTGGGAATAGAATGGCTAACTATTTTGAATAATAAAATACAGTTGAAGGACTATAGTTATCAAATACGTCCAAGTTTCTCATTTTCAAAGCTGGTAACTGCTTTTCCTAAAAAGCAGCTAAATTATCAAAGACTTTTTCATCTGAAATGGATCAAATTATTTACCAGAAAATAAGCCACACGTGGAAAATGACATTGTTACTCATCCGGTATTCAATGAAGTACTGTGTGACAAGTAGATGGTGCAATGATTCTTTGTTGAACTGAATCTATACTCAACTTTATTCACAGTCCATCAGGTGTTGCTTGATTATGAATCTGCATTTCTAAAACTATTTTCTTTCTTTTTTTCTAATGGAGGGGAGGAGATTTACTGCCACCCAAGACACATGCAACAGCTGTAAGGGTAATCCAGGTTACAAAAAAAGGTTAACACAGGGATCAATACAATGTCAAAATCTGTCATTTCCTGAAGTTTGCCTTTGACAAACCTGTAGGATAAAGGAAAAGCATGGTACTAGCTTTTAGAAAAAACAATTGAGATACTAAGAAACATCTCAAATTGATGGCCTCACGAGAAAAAAGATATGTCTAAATTTAAAAATAAATGATTCTAACATACTATCAATAAAGATTTTTTATGCCCTAGAAGATTTAACTGTTGAAAATTTAACAATGGGACATTTCTGGTGTAATTTTAAGCCAAAATTCTAGACTTCTAAGAATTAGAGAAAAAGGGCCTTACTAACCTTATGTCAATATGTCATTACTGCTCTTATTTTATGAACAAAAATCACATATTTTGTTATTCTATAATGACTCAAATTAGAAATTCAACTACAAAAGGCTATGACTTCTGCTTTTGAGGTCCTGACCCTATGACAATATTTAGAACTCAGTAACAGTATACCTTAAAATATGTGTGGGTATATGTAACTACATCTAAGTGTGTGGATGAATATTTCTTTAACAGAAGAAAAAAAGTAGTAATTTCTTTTCCACCTTGTGGAAGAGATTGATTTAATCATTCCAAAGAACTTTCTGGTTCCTAAAATTTTGAAGTAACTCAATAATTTGAAAATTCCAATTAACTCAGTAAATTGAAATATTAATTCAGATCTGTAAAGCACAAATATTATTGTTGAAATAGAAGAGACATAATTAGTGCAAGCTCTATAATGATATATTAATAGGTTACTCTTTTATCTTGAGTATGAGATAATCTTGTTTTAATGAAATAGTCATTCAATTTACCCTCAAAAATTGTTCCCCACAGAAGTGAATTCACTTGATAAAGTAAAATATTTTTCCAAAGATTAGCATTACTTTCTAAAGTAATGATCCTCCATAAAGATACCTAAAGAGAACACAAATCAAAAGTGCTAGCAGATATCTCTTCATAAATCATCACTTGCAAACATTTAATGCTTAGTCTGTGCATGACAGTGGAAGTCACAGAAATATTTACTTAAAAACCATCACTAATTTATCAGAAAATAATAATGTGTAATTTTACAAGACGATCTATGAAGATGTTGGATGACTCCCTCTCCGACCCAGAGAGCAGACGCCAAAACTTCAGAACACTTATGCCGGGCATTGTACATCAAGCCTAGCAATTCTCCCGGGACTTCCTAACACACATTTCCCTTAACCACTGGCGCCAAGAAGTTAAAAGGTCTGCACATAGATTGTAATCAATTCAGAAGTCAGGTAGAAAAAAAACAAAACAAAGCTAACGGGTTTCTAAGTTGATATTATATTTTTAGCAATGAAAAACTAAACTGACCAATGATGCTACAATTTTTTGAAGTCAACATTTAAGTGAAGAAATTCAGAAAAAGAAAACGGACCAAAAGGAGGCTAGAATGTACATACACACTTTATGACAACGTGAAATGCCACGACATTATCCTTCAAGCTGTAACTATGAAAAGATGAAGAACATAATCAGGAAAAAAAAAAAAAACCAAGTCTTTTAAAAGTAGGCTGTTCACAAAAGACATAAGCATTAGCAAGCAAACAGTCTTACCTTGGGCAGGATCAGGTGGACCAAACTCCAGAGAATATCGTAAAATGAAGTTATTGTTCCACACGTAGAGTTGGTTATCTCTAGGATTGTAATCCACTGCAGCAATATACTGGTACTGGTTGGGGAAGGGGACATCTACATATTCTCCTCGGTTTAATCGGGTATTGTAAATGTAATCAATTGCGTTCTTGCCTGTTTCACTCTCATTGTCTTGATAAACTGACCTGACCACGTAGAGGACTCCGCAGATCATAAAAGCATTTGAGGCAGCACGTTTGTCATATACAGTCTCCCACGTTGCTTCAAATCGAAGAGTATATGGATTCAGCTGGCTAATAACTATCATTCCATTGTTCTGTTCAGTGGCATAAATGACCCATAAGCCATTTTCATCAACTGCTAGGTCGATATCAGTCTTCCCTCCCCATCTATATGGTGAGGTATCATGATAGTTGGCATAGTTAATTATGGCCTCTCCACTCTTAATTCTAGTCCTCAAGTCAAATTTCACAATGTTCCTCGTTCTTTCTTTGTTAAAGAAGACAGCACCATCATATACCACAAATCCAGTACCATCTACTCGATTTGGAAGTTTATATGTTGTTGTTTGGCGACTGTTTTGGAAATCTTCTAAAGAAGCATATTCTATTAAAGTATCAGTACGATAGGGAGTCCAGGGCATGAAATAAATTTTATCTGCAGCCTGAAGAGGGTCCTTGCACCAAGCACCTGCCTTTTGTTCAGCTTCATATATACATGGTGAGTCCACAATTGCTTTCAAGGTCCCAGGGCACACAAAAACTAAGTCACAGAGAAAAGACAAGAATTAAGCCTAGTTAAAAACGTACAGAGGCAAACACAAGTTTTAATGATCATAAATCAAAAGAGAAAAATTCACTTAATTAACATTCAATTTTACCAAAATTTATACTTAATACAAGTACTACCCTTCTTTCTTCGAGTTACCATAATCAGTGTACCAGCATACAAAATGGCTGGGGTTTATTTTCACAAATACAAACCTCAGTTTAAGATCATTCATAACTGAGCTGACAATTACCTTTATGCTATGTGTTTTTATCTTATAATTTGGTGATTTATCCTTTAAAATTCTGAGCTTTGTGTGTAGCAGCATACAAAGTATTTTAGTCCAAACTTTGTACCCTCCCTCCCCTGGCTCACTTATAAGCCCCCAAAAGCAAAATACCAAAATAAAGCAAATAAAACAAAAGCCCAATGTGTAGGCTTTTATAGAACTTTTACAGAAGTCAGACTGAAAACAAAGGTGCTTCAATTGAAGGAACATAAATATTCGGAAAATGCAATTAGGAGCAGAGAATAGTAAATACAAGGAAAGCAGTGATGTAACGACCAGGAGACCCTGTAACCATGGCATGCTATGGAGAGGGTTCTGGAAGCCAGGCAAGATGACACTTTAATAATAAAATATCCAAGGGTGTCAGAAAAAGAGATAAAGGGTGAAAAAGAAACAGAGAAAGGACAGCTCCCCCTCGCCGACTTCAGAATTTTTTCCCTGTCACCAGATTCAGCAGTCATATAATTTCATTGTAAACAGTCGACTTCTTTATGAGGTGCATTTATGAGATCCTGCTGATTATTTTAATGCCAGGAGTGTTGTGGGGGAAGGGAAGGGAGGAGGTAACATCCATAAGGCACATAACAGGGAGCTGGGGTTCAGACTATACACGTTATTTACCTTTTTGCTCCACTTCTATTTTAAGCATCGGAAGAAAAATAAAAAAAGTGCAAGGGAAAAAGAAAAAAGATTAAAATAAATTGACTATTAGTCTAAGATTGAATTCGTAATAGATGCTAAATATAGGAAGAATAAGAACTGCACTACTTTGGATAAAGAGAAACACACAACAGGAAAACCTAGCAGGAGAAAGATTCTAAAGTTACATAAAAGAACATGGATCAATCATTTTAGTAGATTAAGGAGGCAATACAAATATGTTGGCATGTTGCTTCACTTAGTGCACCTGAATAAATAATGAAACTCTTCACTAATGCATGCTATACATACTCCTGCCTTTCCAAAGTCACTCAGCATTCTTATCAAGTTTTACTTTATATACACATGCTACAGACACAAATGCATGCACAGGTGTATCATCCCCGTTTATCTCATCATGTGAACTCATTATTAAATTGACTAAAATTAGATAAGCATCACAACAGGAAAATATATTTATAAAAATGGCAACTTAATTTTGGAGCTTAGGTCAAATTTAATGAATATTGATGTGGTTACATTCTAACATTTCTTCAAAGATATTTATTGTAAGAAGAAATATAAAATTATGCATCTTGGTACATGTTTCACTTGTTCTTCTATTATTTTCTACTTCTAGAAAAATCCTTTTTAACCATAAAAACAATGCCTCCTTTTTAGGAACATATCAATCTACCCCCACACCAATAGGGATTTTGAAGGGTGAGGTAAAGTTCTGCCCTTTCTTCCCCACTAAGAATTAGTAAAGTTACTTATGTAGGTTTATATATATACTTTATATTATAAAATTCTTACTAAATTCTCTATATCACATATCTCAAAATTGTAATACTAAGTCTATAAAAAAAAAGTAAGCAAAATACATACAAGGAAAAAGCAAGCGCAGTAGGCAAGGAGAAAAAGGAAGAAAGAATTAAGGTTAGCTTATTATGACATTGTCTACCGTCATCAATTTACACAGAGAGCAAGCTAGCATGCAACGACAATCATACCGAGCACTCAAAGCCAGTACCTTGACTCCACAGACCCCATAAGAGGTAAATGCTTTCACAAAACAAACCTGATTAGTAGAGTTACATGAGAAAAAAATCCTCCCTCCAAGAAGTTTAAAGAAATGGATAATGCCGTTAGGAAGTGTCCTGTATAAAATTCTTGCTGGCAAATAGTATTTTAATAATTATAAACCATAAAATACTAGTTTAGATTGCATGTAGACTTTGAAGTATGTTGCCTGAACTTCATCAAACGACCACATTAATTTCTGTGATTCTCCCTCTTCCCTTATTCAAACGCATTAGTGTACTAACACTGTATCTCCAAACTGATTACTCAAAGATACTGTAGTTGCACATTTCATTCAGATGTCTTAGCTTAATTTTTAAAAATTACAGTAATTCATCAAGATTAAATACTGACCTCCTGAAATACCTTAGGGAGAAGCATATCACACAAATACTTTTGCCATAGGTATAGCATATAACCTTCCACAGTCAGACCCCGCCTCCCCCATCCAATTTGGTCTATTTAACCACTTTCAGGAAACATACTTGCTCTATAAAGTGTAATTCTGACTACATCCGGTAAAAAGAGGAAATTCAGTGTTAGTGACATGTAACAATTTCTTTTTAAAAAACCACCAGTCCTAAAATTACTCCTCAGTGAAGAGCAATATTATACCTGCTTAGAATCAATAACAGAAGGGCGTGGTGGGAAAATCAGGATGAGAGAAATCATTAGTGTTGTGACTGCTCAGACTATATTTATATACAGCTGTATTCTTTTTTTTAGAAAGGATGATTTTACTGAAATAAATCAATTAAATGTAAAGGATGGAAACAATATATTTTAAATTATGTTACATACTTAAAACAGAACTTAAAACAAGTTCAGTAAAGGATGTAGAAAGTATATTTTGTTTTCTATTAACTGAAAATGACTGGGTTTTATTATCTGATACACTAAAATGACATTGCAGTTTCTGAGCAAAATATTAAATAGGGAAGTCTTTGTTCATTTGTGATTTAACTGATATCACTTACATTAAAGAAAATAAAATGGGTATAAATCGTATATAATTTATAATTCTGATGAAAACGAGAAGTAACATCCAAATGTAAAAATAAAAGTGATTAAATAAAACCTCTGATGATTGATGAATCACATAAGATATGGATATTTAAAACAAAAGTCCTTACATTATGATTTTTATGAAAACCCAAAGGATAGATATCTGTCAAATCAGCCAAAATTCTATTAACCCAGAAGAATATACAAAATAGAATAAAATTAATGAAATTAACATTCTTCATCACATGCCAAATATTTACTGCAACTTGTCTTAAGAGAATGTATGAATTAATTCATAATAATACATCTACTATTCTATAGACCGAACATAAATACACGGCCCACGAACTTCAGGGGAGGACTACATGGATATGCAAGACAAGAAAATGACGCAAACAAACTCAAGCCTACATACTCTGTATCTGAAGTGACACACTATTTCACTTTGCATAATCTTATGCTTATTCATTAATAATAATTTAATCAATAGTGATGGTTATTTTTTCTCGTCAAATAAAACTTGTAGCTAAAATTATGGTATAATTTTTATAATTTAATGATAATTTGAAACAAGAGGATATAAAAATCAAATCCAAATCCTGCCTGTAGGGTATGAACTTCCAATCTGATCATTCTCCTTTATCCTACGAGATCTTTATGACTTCTTTAAACAAACATATCTTCAATTACTAATACTTCTGTTAACGATAAAGGATGCCCTGTATACATACATTTTTGACACAGACATTATCCGGACAAGAATAAATGTCACGTATAATACATGTACCTGTCTATAGACATACAAAGGAAAACACACAATAGCATTTCTAATGGACTCTGTTGGGTAAATGTATTATAAAATTTTTAGAAATCACAGAAAATTTCTGAAATTTTCTTTAAATAGGAGGAAACCGTTTGGGATGTATAAGTCCCTGGAGAATTTGCTCTGGATAGAAACTGGCATAAAGCCAGGAGGTAAGAGATACATAATAAATGTTATCTTGACGGTGACACTTTTTATCCAAGTATACAGCGGAAAAGGTGTGTGCAAATGTTACAAAGTACAAAAACACTACTAAAACACGGGGAAAGTGAAAGCCAGAGGCTGAAAATAAAAGCAAGTGGAAGACACGGGTATAATGGACAGAAGCATAAAGAAACAAAAGAAGAGGAAAATGAGGAAAAGAAATAAGGAAGTACACAGCCTACATAAGATCAGAACAATCTAAAACGATCCTTTGCATGAAATTTTAATATTAGCAAAAAACATGCAATTCATAGTGTGTCACTACTGTACGGTATATAGGTATTATAATTATTTCTATTCTTTAGCAAGAAGTAGTTAAAAAAGAAAAGGCCATAGACTTATTTCTGCCTCGTGCAAACATCTAGAAAGGTGACAGCAAATTAATTACCACTTTTTTTTTTTAAGGACAAAAACTAAAAAGAACAAGTACTTCTCTGAGTATAGCTAATTTGCAAGTTCAGTGCACAATGTACAATACTTGTGGAGAACTGAAAAAGTAAAATTTTGAAAGTTAGATGTTCCAGAAGATATCCACATTTTCCTTTCTTAGCACAAGAAATAACTTAAGAGTCTGAAAATAATATTTGCTTGACACTGTTCTTGGTCTATAGACTAGGTTACAGGAACTGGCTCCAGAAAGACAACTCTTGGCAGCTCTGACTGATTCCACTGTTTGGGAATGGATGCTGTATTCCTTTTCTAATTTGAGGACAGAAACCACACTAAATTCAAGTGAAAGTGACTTTATGGAACAAAATTTTGGTTAGCTCAAAAGAATACAACGTTCCTCTAGTGGCACAGGAGAATGATTACATAAGCCACCAACACTACACACAGGAGAAATGATATAAAGATCAGTGCACTCAGTGGGCTTCCGATCCTACAGATGGTATAGAAAATACTGAAAACATAAAAAGCATCCATTTCACAGGAACACAGGAACACAGAGCGGGCATGAAAAGAAAAGATAATCTGTGTTTGGCCTTTAACTGATACCCCACAAAAAGCCAATTTATCAAAACTGTGGGCAGAGAAGAGAGAGACAACGCCTTCACAGGATGTGTAAGAATGTATTACTACCGTACTGGACAAAATATATCTATCAGAATTCAGCCCTCTGGTTTTAGAAATATTGATAGTTAGGACATATGAATTTATCAGAACTAGTGATCTAGTTTCTGAGGTTCTAGAAAAAGCAATTTCATTGTTTAGTTTGAATCCGATTTTTTTTAGGAGGGAAGTATACAAAACCTATCTCAAATCAACAAAATTGCTGTTCAAGAACTTTTAACTCGAATGCCTGTGAATTAAGGTGACATGACACATTTTTCTTCTAATTTAAAAAGTAAAGAAGATAAAAACACTATCAAACAAACTAGCTTAGGAAAATTAGGTAATATACTGAAACCTTTTAGTTGTCTAAAACGTTGTTTTTTTCTATTGGAAGTATGCAATACAATTTAGAAGTACGAATTCTGAGATTAGGAGGAAAACTACCCAGAATTAGAGCATTAGCTGAAGCCTACTTATGAAATTTCCAATCAAATTTTAAATATCCCCCTATAGGATCTTACTAAAAAGGGATGTTGTGCTGAATTAAAAATATAAATATGTGCAAGGTTTTGTTATGTCTATTTTATTTAATGTTAACGTTTCATCACTGAATCTGGTAAAGAAATGCTCCCTTAAGGACAAGAGAACAAAAAGGAAGCACTTGCCTCTGTTACTGCTATGGTAGATTTTGCCAGGCACTAAAGTTACCACAACAGCAGGTAGCCATTCAAGTAGCTCACGATTAAAACTGAAGTCAATTTCTTCTTTAGAAAACTGTAAGCCAAACCAATTTGTCAGCAACTGGTATTGGGCAAAAGTACAGATTTCCATCTGCCCTATTGAATAGCTAATTCAAGTTTGTTTTCTGGAAAAACACTAGCCTTAAAAGCCAAACACTTCAGAACACAGACAGACACTTGGCCAGCATCACACTATGGCTTCCTTCCACACTTCGTGAAGCTAATTTGAGGCCTGAGTCTGTCAGTGCTCTGCATGCATAATGGTTTGGAGGCCATAAACATATGCTTCTTTCACACGTGTAGTCTCTCCATATCGACGAGAAATACTGGAGAAAGTGAAAAATACAAACTTCATACTTACTGTAAGGGACACATTCATATTGGACTTCAAGATATTTGTATGTTCCGGGGCATGGATCAGGAAATACATCTGACCCAGTAACTACTATACACTGTGTTCGATTGTTGCACCTGGAAAACAAAACAAATCAAATTTGCATAACATAATAATCTATTTGTTTATTTTTACTAAAGAAATATAATAGAGAATTGATTCATTTTTTCTTCAAGCAACTAATACCGTAAAACAAAAAATTCAACTGATATTAGGTTGCTCTATATTATTAAATAAAGAGTTACAAAAGTCTTATTTTCTGTATGTTGTAATATTTCTGTTACCATGGAGCACATTTAATTTTAACTAGAAGTAAAAGAAAACAGCAACAGTTCCGTATTATTCTACCATACATTTTAATTGGATTTTTTTGACATATTCAACATGTACTGAAAAAAAATAAAAAATTACCAGGATACTCGCCACATTTAAGAACTAAAATTACAAAAAAAAAAAAAAGAAAGAAAAATGGTGGTACAACTGAACAGAGACAGAGAGTCACAAATTGAATAGCTTGGAAGTAAGTTTTGACACCATAGTAAAATAAAGGAGGAACCAGGTTTTTAAATTTATCCTCTAAATCTAGTTTTGTGTTATGTTTTCTATTACAGGCACTTTCTATATTCTTGAATACCAGATATCAAGCTAATAGATTGCACCTTCCACGCTATGGCCTAATAAACGCATTCAAAGCATTTAGCACAGTGCCCAGCACATATTCAGTGTCTAAGCATTGTTGTTACTCTTGCTATTTTCATAGATCAATGTGCTTATACTATCAATATGATATGACTATGAACCTCGGTTCTTCTAAATTAGTACTCCCCGAAATATAGCATTAAAAAGAATGTTATTTACCATGATGCCTAGAATGTGCTATTTATTACTATTGGAAGTATTTTCTTATTTTTGTATTGTCATTAATTCATCAATATAATGAGAATTAAGTTAGAATTCTAGGCAAGATGATATTTATTTAAGTTCTATGAATTGTCCACATGATCTTTTTATAAGCTTTGTAAAGGCAAGAACTATTTCCTTTATAATTTGACTTGATTACAAACCACAGAATGGAATGTTTGCAGGGTTTTTATTATATTTTCTGATGGTATATAAATTAAGAAGGCAAAGAAAGCAGAACAACAGCATTGTAACAAAATTTATTTAACAATTTGAATACCAGACATTCTATAGTGCATAAAATAACTAGACCATAAAATGGCAAATAAAGAATGAAAAAGCAGCCTGGTTTTTAGCACAACCACCATATGAAGGACAGCGGGAAGAGAACTGTGTTAAAGAGGGGTAGGTGTATTAAGTCACGCACTGTGGAGCCATTTCAACTCAAACCAGATTGATTCCTCCCTGAAGGACAGCAAGACCTGAAAACTTCTACAGGATCAAACAAGTAAATTTTACAGGTCAAGGTATAATATAATGAACTTCAAACAATAGTCTTAAATATTAAACAAGTTATAACTAATATTGCTTGCACAAATACATAATGATGTTTTATCATGATTCATCTATAATACTGTATTCCATATTTTTTTAAAAACATACCATACAAAATAACTTTCAAGAGCATGGATAATGTAAAGGGTACAGTGTCACATTCTAATGCAACATCACATTTGACTCTCTTAAATTGGTTCAATCATTTGAAGAAATTTGCCGATGGTTTTCCGTTCAGTGTAAACGAATTATTTTAACTGAAACACAGAACCAATTTTATACCCTAAAGTTTTAAACAGCGGATGGATTTCAGACTTCTCAATAGGTCAATACCTAATGTTTCAACTAATGTTTCATTTTCTTCTTTCTTAAATTTTACAGCAACAAAGAGTTCATTGATGTTTTTAAAGTTCCTTGATCTGCCAGGAATTCTCAGTGAAGAACCTGGTCCCCACCAAAAACTAAAGTTCATTATCTCCTTCCTTGTATTTATTCATACCTGCAAGTATCCTCCCTTTATTTCACTCACACCTTTCAGAAACAAAGAAATCTAAACTCCTGTGAGTTAGATATCCCTTTTATCATACTCTCTTAGTATACATTTTATAACCACTCAACAAAACTCTGCCATGTAGTAAATGGTTTTAAAACATATCTAAAATATAGTCATGATAGAAATCCCATAAAATAACAATTCCACTTGTGAGTAAACTTTTCATATACCTCATCGCCCTCCCTTTCCCACTGAAGCCTCCTCTGACACCACCAAACCAGGAACAGGTGGGAGAGAAAGGAGATAGGACTCAAGGTAGAAATGGACCAAGAATGTGAAGAACGTTGGACCATAGGGAAGGAGGATGTAACTCAAAGGATTTGGGAATTTATATAACATTCTTCAAAAATAAAGAATACATTGAAGATTACCCAATTTTTTTCCCACTAGAAGATCAGATGAATAAATGATTTTAATATGGAATTTAAAATACCTTTTATTCTCTATTTTTCAATGTCACAGTATGTTTGCAAGAAGCATACAAGGGATAAGTATTCCTGCTTCCATTATATTTTGTTTAAAAGACCAACACCATAAAATGAAAAATAATTGCTCATGTTTACTCTTTTTCTGAACAACTTTGCATTTAGTCACCTGACCACATTATAAGTTCAAATAAATGTCAAAAGCAATTACCATAATTTATATCAACCACATAATTTTTATTTCTTTTAATAATCACATTGTACAAACCATTCACTTTAAGACAGCAAGAAGTGTTAATTCTAGGGCTATATTCTTAAGTAAAATTGAAGGTAAGGAGATTTAATGGAGTTCCTGCAAATAAAATTATATAGATTTCTAGAATTCGTGGCCTCCTAATGTCAAAATGTTCATTTTATATATCAAATGTCAAAAATGTTCATTTTATATATCAGAAGTGCAAGAAATTAATCCTGAGAAAAAAAGGAATTTGGGGGCTAATAGGAAAGGGTCAGCAAGAGGAATGCAAAGTGTAAGAATATCCAATTTGCATACCAGTATCTTGATTCATGGGAAAGAAAACCTAAGCTTTTAGAGGACCAAATAATGGAAATAAAAATACAGACTATGTACATTCCTTTATGAATGAAGAAAGTAGCTTTAAGTTTCCAAATACAGTAAGTGTGGGGATAGAGGGAAAAAGAAATACCAGTGTGAGCTGTTAGTACTAAGAAAAATCTGAAAATTCCTTAACCAATATACTGTCGGTAAGATTGTATAACTGTAAACTGCTATCACTTAAGAAGATAGGGAAACAGAAAGCAATTAGTTAGCCACAGACGTAAAGTAAATTCTCAAAGTAAAAACTGCTCTGCTTCAAGTTTTCATTCTGATGAAAATGAAAAGGCACAACTAAGCCAAGAAAGGAAAGGTATTCAGTTGTTTGTATTCCCAGCCCCAGGCAATGTTCCTGGCATGATTTTCTCCCTCTTCCCCCACCGAAAAAGATTTCTTTATCAGCAAACATATGGTTGTACTAACAATTAAATTACCAGTATATTTTGGTAATACTATGTGGATTCATTATGCTAAAAATCTATACTTTTTTTCAGATGTTAAGTATAAAAACTGAGTATGAATGAGAACAAGGCAGAAGAGAAAAAGAGAGTTTTTTAAATAGGTGGACCTTTGATTAGGACTCAAGGAAAGACAATTACTGTTCATCAAAAAGAAAATGGATACTAGATATATTCTAAACACTTCAACTTCTAAACAGTTGATCTTCTTTTATATTTGCAGAGATGCACAGGTGAGTTAGGATAGTTAAACCATGGGTCCTTAAAATGTGGTCCTCAGAACAGCAGCACCAGCATCAACAGAGCACTTGTTAGAAACGCATCCTCAGGCCCCACCCAAGACCAAGAGACTCAGAAACTCCGGAGGCAAGTATCCAGCAATCTGCGTTTTACCTAGCTCTTTGGGTGATTCTGATGCATGAGAACCACTGGGTTAGAATAAGACAGGTTTAGATACTTTAGTAAAGAATAAATATATATGGAAACCCATGCTTTTTTGCTCTATAAATCTTAATGAAACACAAGTGAAATAGAAAGTCATTAAGTGATCAGTATGATTTTTGTAGCAAGTACATACGAGTTTACAATGTTAACATGTCTTCTCTTGCTAATTTAAATCATAAGAATCAAGGGTTTTAGTTGCTATAATTTTGAGCAAGCAGGCTAAATTCTTAACACGGGATGTAAATAAACAATTTCTAGGTACATGTAGGCAGCACATGTAAACCCATTTTTAACAACAGAGGGAAAGTATAATCTTTTCCTAAATATTTGCTAGCTGATGAAAATTTCTAACACTAAATAAATCTGGAAATAAAATTTTTGACAATCTGTGAAAATATACCATGTTCCCTAGAAGGAGGATGTCATTAAAAATAACAACAACCAAAAAGATCCACTGTAATCACTGCAAATTTTTCTATATTCAACCTTTGACTTATTTACCCAAATAAATTTTAATAAAGTGGCTCAAATATAGGAAGACAATATAATATATAATTGTTTTTAGAGAGAACTCAAGAGGCATGAAGGTAGCTCTTGAAAATAATATCTAAGCAATTTCTGGGGTATAATATATGATTTAACACCACCTAATAAATAAATGTAAAAGTACCTAAGCGTCCAGTCTCAAATTCTAAACATTTAACCATTTTTAATATTCTACCACATTTCCAAAAATTTACCAATGTTGGCAGGAATACACAAAAGGCTAACCATTATTTCACATCACTGGGTTAAAAACACTATCAAATAATATCACCTATATATTATCGTTATACATTATTTTAGGTTGCAACTTTCTATCATATTAAACATTTCTTCCTTTAATTTTCTTACTAATCTAAAATATACATAGAATACAACACTTATCCTGAGAATTCCATCTATTAATTAAAATAAATCCAATAATAAATGCTTTGTAATATTATCAAGTTCAAACTCCAGAATAAAGGTATTATTTCTGACATTAATATTCATAAAACTTACATTTTAATCATAAAACCCATCAACCACAACAAAGGACATCCTAAATCCTGCTTTATAGACCATAAAGCCACTTTAAATGGAGGAAAAAGCTGAGTTTTAAAAATTATTTTAAAACTCATTCCTATAAGTCTTTCTACTCTAAATGGGAAAAATTCTATTTAGAAATGAAGCCAAATGTATACCTCAAAAGCTGAAGAAAATAAAGCTGCATAATTTTGGAGACTAATAGCTTATTAATTTACTTTTTATGCACAAGAGAATACCAATATATTTGCTTATTACCAGAATTTAGAGTATAATATTTGAAGTCAGAGATATTGTCCAGGTTTGTGCAAAATATGTAAGAGAAAAATACTTTAAGGAACATCTAATTAATCTCTCTCTCTCTCTCTTTTTTTTTTTTTTTGGTGAGGAAGATTAGCCCTGAGCTAACATCTGTTGCCAATCCTCCTCTTTTTGCTGAGGAAGATTGGCCCTGGGCTAAATCCGTGCCCATCTTCCTCTACTTTATATGTGGGATTCCTGCCACAGCATGGCTTGATGAGCAGCATGTCTGTGCCCAGGATCCGAACCTTCAAACCCTGGGCGGATGAAGTTGAGCACTCAAACTTTACTACACCACCGGGCTGGCCCCTCCACTGAATCTCTTAACCATCACAATTAGCTGATGGTAAAAAGCTAAGAGTATTAAAACAGTATATTTTATCTTCTAGATATAATCAATGTTCTCAGCTTCAATATTAACTTTTAAGGTATTCACAACATTTTATGAAATTAAGATAAATGTTGCCAAGAAAAATGTGTAATTGATGAAAAGGCATTTTATAAATGTGTACTTTCATTAATTTACATACTAGTATATGGAAATTACTTAGAAATTGTCTTGTACAGATTAACAGCAGTAGTTTGAAGAAACATTATCTTTTATTTTGGGGATAGTAGTGCTTCATCACTAATGAAATATTAATAATGCAAACTATTAATATGTTGCTTGTCCTTAATCTTTTAAAACTGTAAATGAAAGAAGGCACAATGCGCACGTTACTTATTATAAATCTGAGAATAAACCGTACAAAAATCAACAATATAGCATATCATTTGACTCTGTTCAGAAGCAAAATCATCTGCTAATTGGGAAGATTAGTGTTTAAAAAGCAGAGGCTTTAGAATCAGCAAGATTGGGGTTTAAGTTCCAGCTCAGCTGCTTACTGAAATTTGAGTCCATAAGCAACGTATTAAACCTCTCAACCTTAGCTTTCTCATCTGGAAAACATAATACTTTCTTCAGAAGTTTGTCGTTAAGGTTAAATGGGATAATACAGGCAAACTCTTTGCATAATCCCTCAGTAAATATGAATTACCAACAACAATAAAAGCACCAATAATAACAATAAGTACTCCCTATATAAGATGGACATAGATTTGCAAACCTTAAAGGGGAAGAACATTTTTATTCTTCCAGAGTAGTTCTTATACTGTGCATAGGATTTCCTGTGGATAGCTTTAAAAACAGGCTGAACTACTCATGCAAATTTGTTTCCTTTCCAACTCTAATCTTGAATTGTACAATGCCTAATAAATTGCTTTTATTCTTCTTTTGAATATCTTATGCTCATTATTACACTTTACCAAGTGCAAAGTATGGAGATGAGATTCCATGTGTAATCTATTGTGAGAGGTGTTTTAATCAATAGTCTCGTTCTGCTGATTAAGCAGGGGCTTCTGTTTTGGCAAGATAACATTAGTTTCTCCAGTCATGCTCCAAAACCATTGGGAATCTTCAGCAGATCATTAGATATGCTACAATAAAGCTTTGGTACATTCTCTTTTCTTCCTTAAATTACTTCTTCACTATCCCATCTTTCCTCATCTCGATGGCACTGCATTATTATTGCATCTCCCCTGAAACTTGCACCAGAGCTATGTCTCCAGGCCATAGGATGCCATTTTCAATGAAGCCTCTGCTTGAAAATATAAATTAAGAAAATTTCATTATCTCCTGCCAGGGGCCATTATTCACCACAGTTCTAAGGAAGATTAAAAATGCAAAATCTACGGACTTGAACAAATACTCCAGCATTCAACAGAAAAGCTCAGGATTTCATGACAGAAACTAAAAATTAATGTTTGCTGAAATTTGGAGTCATCCTCTAGAATTAGCCCAATTCTTCATTGAGTCTGTATGTTCAGAGAAGATCTTCAACAATTTCAGTCTCTAAGTGGCATCTGTTATTTTTTAAATTCAATTATAAAATACTAGTAATAATAGGTTTATTTCTTTCCTGAGTTACCTTCTGTCTAGTTAAAGCTACTCACTTCTTGGAGTGAAATAAATGCTTTCAAGTTACCAGGGTAACATGTAACGATACTCCTTTCCCAAGTGCTAAATATAAGCAGAACATTCACAGGAGTCCCCTGGAAGAGTTCAAACCACATCCACATGGGGAATTATATCTTCTAAATGAATAGAACATCTACAGTTGAATTACTGCAATATGAATCCATTCTCTAATTAATGGACTAGAAATGATATTCATTCTCAAGCCTCAATTACTAAAAAAAGTTATTATATGTCAGTAAGTATATTTTATTCTATTCAAGTATGCAAGTTTAGAAAATTTAGAAATGTTATCACAAAGGGCAAAAAAGAAAAAGGGGAAAAAAAAGGAAGAGAACACTGTCAACCTATAAATTCTTATTGGAGGTGATTATATGTCTGGCACATAATAGGAATTCAGTAATTGTTTTTGAATGAATAAAATAATGATGAATGGTTAACTTGGCTATTTCTGCTTGTAAATAAACAGAAAATAAATACCAGATATCTGATTCTGTTTCAATCAGCTGTACCTGATTCTCAAAGAATTCTGTCAATTTGGACATAGTTTTTAATCATGAAAGGCAACAATTTAGGAGATAGATCTACTTAAGGGGCAGGGGAAAAAAGTACCCTTTAGCTTCCAAATCACTTCTTCATACACTAACAATTCCAAATAACCAAGGAATGTAAACCTTGGTTTTACATTGGGCATGAAAACCTCTGTCTTTTTGAGTCCAAATTGAGAACAAATTGTTAAACACAGCAGATGACCTTAAAACATGAAGAGGTAAATTCCAATGCAAACAGATTTTCTCAACCAAAGTAATCAAATAAACTGAAGGGCTAAAAGGCGGTTATGCTCCAAGATACAAGGTTACAATCATCCTCAAAGATGAAAGAAGGAAACTGAGTTGAATGTTAAATGAAACTTTTATTTTTTTATTGTATAATGAAATACTCTTTTATCATCTAAACTTCTATTCTACAGAGCTAAGGAAAGTGGGTCTTGCTTCCTTTAAATATTTATTAATGATGATTTGTGAGCCTAACTAATTGCTAGGTAAACATAACATTAGGAAGCTAAATGGTGTGTAATTAATATGGTAAAAAAGAGGTGCTCTATAGTAATGTTCCCATTTGTCACATAACTGTTCTCATAATTTATTTAATAATTTGTGTATTCTAGAAGATTTCTACCCATCATGTAGTATTTAATTCTTTAGGCATGTTAGGATATTATACTCTAAGCATTATAGAATATTGTTATTTAAAGTACTTTAAAACCCTTAAAGTTGAATTATTGAAATAAAGTAACTATCGGAATCTATGGAAGAATATGCTTGAATATTGTTACATGCATGGATAATTTGGAAAAAATAAATAATATAATTTCTATTCCATTCAGTTTCATATATATTGGTATTTTCAAAAATTTTAAATATAATCCTGATTTTTTAAAAATTGCAACTGTGATTAAATCTTTGCAACTGTATTTGAAAAAAGTATAGAAAAAGCCAATTGATTATTTAAATAACTATAAGCAAAAATACAAAATATCTTTCTATTCTATAAATATATAAACATAAACCTATTTGACTTAAAAAGTATATAGTATGTATCAGAAAGAGAAAGCCTCCCAAAATAAACAAACAAACACCAGGTAACCTACAGCAAGTCAACAAAAGCTTGACAATAAAATTCTGTTTCTTCATGTCCAGAAGGTTGTCATTCTATTTTGTAGTATGTTGAAAACAGAAATAACATAAAAGTGATACCTTCCATAATCATTTTCTCTGAGTAAAATATTATATCAGAAATTATAGTCACAAAACATGCATACTTTAATATTTATAGTTAAATTTGCATCTTAGAAACAAAAAATTTCCTCAAAAATTCCACATAAATTACTAAAATAAGCATTTTGAAATGGCAACGCCAATTTGCTAAAAACAACTTTCTACATTTCAGAAACCTCTGAAATTCCTTGCAGTTTTTACTGGACCTTGGGGTCAGCTTAATGCAAATTAGTCTTGACTCACTCAGAGCCTTATTAATCCAGCACAAAATCTCTTGTTTGCAGAAATGCACATTCAACATAAATGTGCTTGCTTTTATTAGCGAAATAAGAAGTATTTATTTACAAAGCAGGCCACTGAGACTCAGTTTCATTCACAAGGTCATCAGGTCTAACTACTTAATGAAAGGAACAAGATAATTTAAGTGGAGATAAAAACTATAAAATTTTGAAATATTTTAAAATTATTGCTTCTGTGTCCAAATTTTCAAGACCTCTGCTTTTAATAATTCAAAAAATTATGACCTGTATCAA
Source organism: Diceros bicornis minor (assembly GCF_020826845.1). Taxonomy (NCBI): domain Eukaryota; kingdom Metazoa; phylum Chordata; class Mammalia; order Perissodactyla; family Rhinocerotidae; genus Diceros; species Diceros bicornis. Next base: position 18,693,734 of record NC_080743.1, on the reverse strand, counting down.
TTAGAAGCCATTATTTATAAAAATGTTAACCTACTACGGTTTGTACTTGCAGAAACTATCACATTTTTAACAAGGGAAATGGGAAATCGCTATGGGATGCCCTAGTTAGATTAAATTAGCAAGAAACTTGTTACCAGACCATATAAAAGACACAGCGTAATAAGACATGACCTTGCAGAGCCTTGGAGCCAATCTGTGATGTTTTTCCTTCCTATAACCCTTGCTAATTATCTGCAAAGTTACAGACCCTTTTGTCGTGGGTTATTTTTCTTCAAATTGTGAGGAGATTTTTGGTTTCTAAATATTTAATTAGTCTTGTTATGATATGAGAATTGTTGTACATGCCAAGCATTTTGGTTTTCATGTTCTATTCCTTCTAATTATCCTCAGATTTAGATTGGTCATCCCAAACTTTTTCCTTTTGTAATTATTTACTTCTTAAAGATCATTTGGTGAAGAAATATTTTCACTCTTATGGCTCTTCTTTTCCACAAATGACTTTTCTGGTCTGTTAATTACCCGCTCTGAGGATTAGAGTTTGAAATAATGCAAAAGAACCTGCAACTAAAAGGAGTTTTAGAGGGCAAAATTGAGTCAACTAGATTTTTGCTGTCGCTATTTTAAATTCACCTTAAAGATTACTCCCTGGGTTTGGGTATGATTTTAATAAACAGAAAAATTATGGCATAAATATTATTTTCTGCCTCCCAAGATGTTTGATGGGGTGTCATTTAGTTACTATTATAAATCTCTGCATACAAAAGAAATTAACTTCTAGTCTAATTGAAAGCTAATATAATTTCCGCTTTTACAGACTTCACTTTGATTACAGCATAGCAACAAATGTTCACAGACCTTCCTAAACAAATCAAACTGAAAGCACAAAAATAAAATCATAGGACTTTTAGTAGTGTGGCTTTTTAACATTTTCCATCTATGCAAAATTTAAGACACAGTACAATTTTTTGTTAAAGTATTTAATCAATTAAGGAAAAGTTTTTCATTTATTATTAAAATAACTACATTCTGTAAGTGCATGGTTTTTTTAATCAAGAGGCAAGAAAGCACTACTATTCTTTACCCAAAGTGAATTCTTTTGCTACTAAAATTTTTCACAACTTTTAGTACTATTATTTCCTCATCAAACTTACTTTTTAGCTAAATATGCTTTTCTTATTACTTTTATTTCAAAGGAATTTATTTTCCTCATGTAACAAAATATTATCATAGTAAAATATGTGACATAGTTTATAAACAAATGTGTAGGAAAGCCCTGTGTAAAAGGGGATGCAAAAATATGAGTGAGCAGTATCTTAATAATATGAATTGAATTAAGAAATGAATGTTGGATGAAATATGTACAGTTACTATTTCTCCAGAGGGTCAACAGAGTGAAAACTCTCATTCTGAAAACAAAGTGCTATGCAATTATTCTGAAAATCATGAATCTTTTTCTGTTAAGTTTTAACTTTGTTCCCCCTAAAAACCACTACCTGTGTTTTCCTTATGTTGTTCTTTCTAATCTAGAATGATGCATCAGAACTGAATTCTCACAGAAATCAACGTCTACATATGCTTCTTAAACTGTTTCTTCCTTAATATGAAGATCGATTTGAAGGACCTTAAGTCTCTGAGGTAGAACACTATCAGAGGTGAGGACACTAGGCTAATAGTCTGAGGAACTGCTGTTTCCAACTCACAGTGGTGCCCTCCATGCAAGCCGAGGAGCAGAAGCTCCTCATTATGTACTTGGACACGAGGGAGGCGCACACCTTTGCAGGAAGCCTCAGCTAAGGAGGCGGTATGGAGAAAGCCAACTCATCAACTGTGTGGGCCAAATAGTATGAAACTTCCCCAATTACCCGAACCTGAAGTGATCTTTCTCTCCTTTCCCTACGGCGGTAACTGTCTGTATAATTAATTTGGCAAGTAATCATATTCTGCTTTGTGGCATCTCTCCTATATTTTGCATTTTAGCTGTTATTTAACTCACCGAGTATTTTTCATGTTTGGAATTAAGCTGTAAAATCCTTATGTTTTTGTTTATGTTCTTTTCCAAACCCCCCAACGAGTGCTAGGCACTTTACTGCATCAGGCTCTTACAATGTCTGTAGTTCTTTCTAGGCCCTCATCTTCTCTCTCCAGTTAGGTGCTGTTAGGCTTTTTCTAAATCCACTGTAATGCCTAGTCCTGTTATGGCAAAAAGTACTCAATAAATACATTCTAAATTGGAATTCTTAACTCTTCTGTGTTTTATGAGGGGTTTTTAATCAGAGGAACAACTCAAAATGTCCTGTTGATACATACTAGTTGTCACTTCCTTAAGAAAAACTGCAGAATTTTGTATAGATGTTTCTTACCTATTCTGTAAGACAAGAGACGAAAAACAACAAGGCAAAAGCTGAAGCCACAGACTCTTGGGATACTCTCAGCAGCAGAGCAGGTGTGGAAGGCGAAAACAATCCCTAATACCCATAATCTGAATATAAATAATCAAATTCATCAGAGACTTATAAAGAGGTGGATATTTTGTGGTTCATACACTCAAAATTAATGGAGTCTCACCTGACTGATAAATATATGGCAAATTTCACTGGCTTACTTCTGATAAATCAGAACTAATCTTTAATCATGACAAAATATTCATAATCTAATCCTTTTATCAAATTGACTATCACTGCAGGAGTCTCATGTGTTTGCACAATTAAAAACCCCATGTCAGCTGTATATAATAAGGCATTACATTTGAGGCAAATCCTTTTCTGTTGAAATAAGTGCCAAGCTGACAGCAGGAAGTAGCTGATAAGAAAGCAACAAGGCATTGCTGATGGCATTCTTGATAACTGAACACCTACTCATAAGCATTCAGTCTACAGCTTATTACCCAAAGAGCTTTTTTTAAAAAGCACAGATGAAGGGAAGTGTCCTCTTGCTGCATCTCAGTCACAAAGGCAAGAAATTACCTAAAAACAGACAGATAGATGATAGATACATAGGGAGGGAGGAAAGAAAGCAGGGAGGGAGGGAGGGAGGGAGGAAGGAAGGAGGGAGGAAGGAAGGAAGGGAGGAAGGAAGGAAGGAAATGATAATTTTATATCCACCTGTGATTCTGGCACTAGAATCGGCGATGTAAGACATTATCTTATATGCTATATGATAATGCTATATCCTAGGTGTAGAAATGCCTACGATTTTGCAAGCATAGTAAGACCCTAAATATACCACATCCAAACAATATCTGTGCAGAAGAAAATGAACAAATGGATATGAAATGATGTATTACTGTTCTCTGCTATAAAAAGAGGGAACACCTTATTGTTTCAGTTAATACGAAGGGTCTAAAACCCTAGTGTTATTTTCCATATTGACATTACAGAATTAAAAACAATTTTTAAAATATAATATTTTATAGAACTATTCCATAATTTTGAGAAATATAAAGAACACAATCTTTGACCGATCCTTTGCTCCTTAGCCTAAGTGCAAGAGAATTCACAATGCCCGAAAGGAAGAACAAAGCTGAGGAGACGCTGCATGGTAGAGAAAGTTTGAAATGGTGAGGGTATGAGCTGAAGAACTCCCTTAACAGATCTACTGAGTATTCCCTCAACATAGAGTACATTTTCCCACCTCAGGCCATTGCTCACCACTTTCCCTTCTCCATCAATTTTCATAAGTTTATCGTGCTGAGAGATTTGGTATCATAGTTATTTCTGTACATATCTCATCTTCTCACCAGATTATAATATCTTTGAGGGATTAGTACCCGTTTTGAGAATCTCTGAACCACGTGCACTGCATTAACACTGTGCCTTATTCTAAAATTTATTAACTCCATAAACATCAGTCTGTAGACTTGAAAAATACATATTCTTAGCAGTTGTTCATAAATAACCTTTAAAGTAGTTGGCACATTAGCTTGTACATCATACAACACAGTAATTATTTGGTAGCATAAATCAATGAATGAAAGACAAAGATATAATTTTCAGAAGTCAAGCATAGTTCCACAACCATATGATATAAATCAAATTAAAACTTTTCTGATTTACATGGTTTGTATTAGTTTTTAAAAATCACAGTGAAGGCAGAAGGCTTCCATCCCATGTTATAGTCCTAGCCTGAATTAGCTTCATATCAGTAACTTGTCTGAAAAGCTCAGTTCATCGTGACCTATAAAATGTTAGACTCAAGAGCTTTAAATACCACTAACACCATGTAGAGGCTTGGGAGTACAGGGCTGTGTGCTGTGAAGCAGCAACTCTGCTCTTCTGAAAGCTAACATGTACTCTTAGGCCACAGATATAAACAGAGTAAGCATAGTAAATAATTAATGACTAGGAAAACATCTTTATCACTGCAGATTAAAGACAATGTATATCTTATTATACTATACACATTAAAATCTATTAAGCTATTTTAAGATTTTTACGTCTTATGAAAGTTACAGCTAACTATGAGTTATCTTAATTATACGTACCTGAAGTTGCATATTTTATAGCTAGAGTTTTAGAATTATTTTTATTGCAAAAAGTATCCTAATATTTAAAGTAGTCCACTCACACATAACATTACATATTTTATGTTAGGAATCATGGTCAATTTATTAAGTATATTTGACATGTCATTATTAAGAAAAAGAAACACTAGATCTTGCTACCGCTCTTAATGTTGACCCTTCAACTTTCCCATTTCAGCAACCTTGTTAATGTCAAAATGCCATTAGAACGCCTGCCCACTTTTAAATCTCTACAGCCTGGGCGAAGCCAAATCTTTGGAGTTCAATCACGAGTGCTTTCATTTTGTATTCAGCTGAAAGGTATAACAGTGCCACAAAGGTTAGAATATTATCTTTATTAAAGGAAAAAGAGCACATGACAAAGATAAACTTTAAAATGCAAAATGCCGTTTTTAGACCTGAATTGGTCAAATTCTTTTTGCTTTAAAACTATTTTAGTTTTTAATTGCCAGATTCCTATAATGTAGGTAACCAATACCACGGACAGGATTTGTTTTAATACTTTATATTAGTACCTTTCTTAGGGTGGGTAACACGGGAATTGGAAGTTGAGGCAGAGACCTCTGAGAGGCTTACAGTGCTCTTGGAACTATCAGTGAAGCCAAGAGGCAAAGCAGGACTGGGAGAGTGAGCAGTCCAAGGCGGGTGCAACAAAGGCCCAGAAAATTCCTCCGGGAGGGAGCTCTGGAGTTGGGAGAGCCCTTCAGAGATGTTTCAAAATGAAGCAAAGGATGAGGAGGCCAAGCCTTTGTACTCTGATATTCAGTGAGGGCTGCCTCGGGGAGAAGGGTTTAGGATGCCTTCAGCCCCTCCTCACCGAGAGCCCATCAGCAGGCAACTCCCCTGGCAGCTGGGGGAAACAGTGCCTGATCCTGCCCAGGAATCTGGAGGGCACAGCACAACATCCACTACAACACTGTAACTGTAGACAGTCTAATGAACTGTTTCCAAAACCAGTTCTTTTAATACTAGTTCTTATTTTCACGACTTTTATTGCATTTTATCTTCTTGCACACACTGACATGTCAATCCTGTTTACTAAGCGATATTCAATGGATTTCCTATAGAGCAATGAACCTTAACAGGCAGCTTTTAATTGGCCCACATAGGAAACCGCATTACTATTAATTCCACAGCTACGGCATAAAATAAAACCATTGCTTCTCAAACTCTAGAGCAATTAGACCTCTCGGCTATTTGGCTAACTGCTTCATGATACCCAATGCAGTTAATTATATTTTTTGATGTTAATAGTCTCTGTCAGTCTCAAGCATAACTTCTCTTTGATGAATATTTAAATTATATTTGAATAAAAAATAATCTTGGTTACATTTCATATTCAGTAATCATCACGGCTTAATAAAGGTCTACTCGTCAAAGGGTGAAATAAATGGCAATGTACATATAAAGGTCCTAAATCAACTTATCGGATAATATATTTGTAATGACCATTATCTATCTCTCTATCTAACATACCTGTCTATATACATTTTAAAATGTATAGTGTCTCATTCAAATAACAACCCACAATTAGATTTCAAAAGTTACTTGTAAACATTCTTTTAAATTATATATACAGAATTCCATGAATTAAGGATGAGAACATCGTAGGACTGGGTCACAAGATAATTTAATGTATGGAAAAAAATTACCAAATTATAAAATGTCCTAGAAAAATTCAGCATACATTCTCTTGCCTCCTCTTGTTGTATTGTTTTGGCAAATTCCAAGAGTAATAAGAAACAAAAAAAAAGCTTTGATTTACTAAAGGATTTTTTGATTCTGGATCTTACAGAAACCCACTGAAATCATTAACTAAAGAAAAGTGGCTTAAAAATAATATTTTTCTCTGCATAAAGGCTGTAATACAAGTAAAAGTGAGGGTAAAGGAAACTTCCAAAAACAGGGAATGGAGAGAGTGGGAGGAAAGCGCAAAAGCAAAGGCCCAGAAATTTGTTTAAAACTCATTTACTTTAAAACTCCTTCAGTTTAGTTATATTACAATAACAAGGTTTTAAACCAAGCATTTATTTAACATAAACTGTGAAAATGAATTTTTCTACCTCAAATCTCTTATTAAATGAATAAATGAATGTTTTGTTATCTTATCTACTTGATTAATGCCCCTTAATAAATTGATTTGTGAAATTTTTAATTTTTCACTCTTCTCCAAAATCCTAAATCTTTAGAATGCAAAGGAGACACAATGAAACGTCCTGAAAAGCACACATCAACTTAAGCATGTTCAGCGGAACACTGTGCTAATTTCTTGAAACCACCACATTATAAATAAAGATGGCAGGAGTGGATTCAAAGTTTTGTGAGGTGTAAAGCTTGTACAATATAGGGCTACCACTTTAAGGAAAAAAATAGAAAAATTACAAGTAGAAAATCAGGTACCAAAGTAAATAGTTACTTAGGGAAAAAAAAAGAAATAACAAACAACACATTTTTAAAAGCCAACAAATATCACAAGCAACAAAACCCAGAAAACTGAAATAACATTGTAATAAATTAATTGCCTGGCGTTCCTTTACAATACTTTCCTTAATAATTTTTTCACAGCATATCCTCAGACTATCTCTTCATATATAACAATTTCATAATGTCACTTTCTATAATTTTGTTTTTCCTCTAGAACAGCTGATCAAAATTTGCTTTTATTATTAATGGTTGGGACACATAAAGCACGCACCTACAATGTCACAGGTGCTCATGTTTGTTGAACTGCTACAGCCTGTGCCCCACAAACACAGGCATTCTGATAAATTCTGTTCTATATGATACTCATTAAAAGAGGGGAATAGTATCGTGCATTTATAATTGTAAGTACTACATTGGATATGTTCTCTATGTACTGTACGTACTCCACCAAGAATACATAGGAGAGAACTTCTGTTTTGATTAGTTATCTATGAGAACCAAATCTCTAGCTTACTATTTAATAAGGAAAGAATTTTTCACAGACTAGCTTCTAGTTCCACGCATTTCTAACATTATTTCTCCTCCAGTGGCCACATATTTCAGGTGCCACAGGACACATTCAAATTGTAATACGACATCTGGCCTTGCAGATTTATGTCACGATCAGTAAGGCAGTATAATGAGTAGTAATAGAAGTACTTCTAGAGGCCATTTCTTCACCAGAACAGCTAGCAATAACTAAACTGTACACAAGTGTCAGCAAACCACATAAATACCCAACTGAATCTCCACTGAACAGAATCCCAAAATGCTCTGGGCTACTCCGAAGCCACCATTAATGAGGAGAAGTGTCACAGAGAAGAAGTCAGAGAAGGAAACCAAAACCTGAGAAGACAGTATTGAAAAATCCTACTTCAGCACATTTTACAAAAACAAAAGACCCCGTGAGCACGTTGCCAGGGGTCCTAACAGTGCCTTGGAAGAGGCCTGTGCAAGTGAAGGGCTCTGACGGTTACGGTTCATTAGCTTCATGGTAAATCCAATTTTAGAAACAGAATTTTCACAAATCACAGGGGAGTTCAATAACAACGATATATCTGTGGTCTGAAAAAATGAAGAGAAAGACCACTGCTACAATCTCAAGACAATTCATACAGAGTGACTCATTTCAGACATTCTCTTCAAGGCCACGAGGAGTGTGTTTAGGTAAGTTCTAAATCCATGTCTTTATTGGTTGCATATGACATATGACGAAATACTCAGAGAACTGCCACACATATTAGTTACACGATACACTTGATTGATTTATGTGAAATAAATAAACATTAAGATTACAGAATTGCTCACTTCTTTGTATTTCTTCAAAACCAAATTTTTCCTAGAAACATCTGAGAGATGTTAGCTCTAAACCTAACTGTGAAATAGCAAACAGCACTAAAAACTGTAACAAAATTGCTATGAGATATTTAAAGAAAATACATAGCAAAGTAAAAACAGTAGGTCTTTAAAATCTGTAAGACAGATAAATATGTATTAGTAGGACACTATCAGAAACCTAATTACCCACAATAATTTTCCTTAGGCAACATACAAAGTAGAGTATTGATACTGGTGTTTTTTTGTCATTGCTGTTGTTGCTAACACAGTCAAGGTGTGCAATTTCATTATGTGATATATGGAAAAATTAATAGAGCCATAATAAATGACAGTTTAAGCTATTTTTAACTAATATCAAATCTTTTTCTCTCTTCACTTAATAAAGTTAGTCAGAGTATATTATGAATGGTCCTGACTCACAATTCTTATCCTGCTTTGATGTGGCAAAGCAGAACTCCAAATTGCTAGTAAGAAAATAAAACAAGGATTTGGAGTAAACCAACAACTAAGCATATTTTCTCTACCAAATAACATGTAGGCATTTTTTTTTACTTACAAATCTCAATAAAATAAACAGGAATAGAATGGAAAATGCTCAACTTTACTCAAAATTATATTTTGTTATTATTTATCATATAATAAAAAGTATTGAGGGGCCGGCCCCGTGGCTTAGCAGTTAAGTGCTCGAGCTCCGCTACTGGCGGCCCGGGTTCGCATCCCAGGCACGCACCGACACACCACTTGTCTGGCCATGCTGAGGCCGCGTCCCACATACAGCAACTAGAAGGATGGGCAGCTGTGACATACAACTATCAACTGGGGCTTTGGGGGAAAAAAAGGAGAAGGATTGGCAATAGATGTTAGCTCAGGGCTGATCTTCCTCACAAAAAAAAAAAAAAGTATTGAATAATAAACAGCATATTTTCAGACAGTGAAATCATTCCAAAGCTCTATGAATACATGTGTTCATTTCCTGGCAATAAACATGCCAATATGAAGTTGTACTGTACATGAAAAATCATTCCAAATTCTTAAGTGGAAGTAATTCGTTCTTCACTTTTTATACTGGTTTGAAATATGCATTATATTACATTCAGTAGCATTTGACTATGACTCTATGACTTTTTGGTGGTGAGGGGAGAACAGAAGAAAAAGCCAAATCAAAAGGAAAAATAGTACTATCTCTTGATTTAAAATTCTAAAATAAAATTTCATTTCTATTCTCTACAACTGTAATTAAACATCTATTTTTATTTGTTCAAAGTACAACTTTTCTTTTAAAAGGATGCTTGTAAGCCATACCTATACACTGACACTAGTAATATGATATCAGAAAGCAGATACACACCACAAAGAAATCACACTTAGGTACAAAACAAAGTGTTCAGACGGGTATTTGAAACTCATCTTACGCCAGCAGATCTAGTGTGCTTTCATTTAGTTATTTAACATTTGACTGTCTACTACATTTTAGTAATATTAACACTGAATTAGACTTGGTTTCTGTCAATTAACATAATTAATTTGTTTAAATTTACTTTGTACATAGAAACCAATATTTTAGTGCATAGTAGGGAATGTTCTATGTGAGTAAAAAACTACAAGGTATATGACAATATATGTAGTATTGAAATATCACTGTCCTCGCGTCCATAACACTCATCTTTCAAATGATAAAGCTGGAATAAACAACATCTAAGACTGAAAAGCACTATGAAAAGATTATTATAACAATATTGAAATTTGTATGTCAAATGAATGTTTACATTTGCTTTTATTTCTTCACCTCTCCACTCTGATTTCAAAAATAAAGACAACTTCTGAAAAAAGAAACTGAAGAAAAGTCACCAGAGTTGAAATGACATATATATTTGCTTTTAAAAATTAACTTCCCTTTCCCTCATCGGACCATTATCTTTCCAAACATAAAATCAAATTCAAACGTTTAAGGTATTATTCAAGCCTCTTAATTTCACTAAATAATCCTTAAGAAATCCTGAAGGTCAGTAATGTAGTGTCCTTAGGGAAAACAGTCCTGGCTTCCTTGACCAATGGACATAATATAAAAGGTAAAAACCTACTTATTAACCAGAAGCACCAGCGAAAACCTGCAATTCACACTTGTACTTCCAGTCTTCATTATCCAGTAAAATTGTTTTACTAATTTTCATTTTAAAAGGAGAAATAGAGGATTCTGTAGGGTAGACTCTTTGATGTGACATTGTTTCTTTCTTCTACGATGGAAAAGCAGGGTCGTAAGGGATATTCAGATTATTTGTCTTCTAAGCCATTTTATAATCTATTAGTCTTTCTTGTACACTAAATGTGAATGTTTAATATGTTTCATGTTTATTACTGCCAAGTCTCCTCTTCCTATAATGAGTGCTTTGGTTTAAATGTCAATCAGTAAGTGACATGCAAAGATGTGTCCAATTAGATATATCAATTAGAGCTTTAACGGTTATTTATTACTGTACTAAGGTTCACGGTTATTTATTACTGTACTAAGGTTCAAGAGTCTATACTAGTGACCTCCCAATCCTTGGCCAAAGAGAGGTGCTTGTAGTTCCAGTCAGTTGTCTTAGAACACCTCAGGTGAGAGTGAAAAAATTAGTGGAAACCCGTCACCCAACAGAAAATAACCTAAGCACATGGCATAGAGAAGATGAGTTAGTAGCACCTGAGTTATTTTTCCCCAGATGCATTTCATCTTAATGGACAAATGGTTGATAAATCTGACACCACAGACAGATAAAAGCACTTGGGATAAACAGCATAAAGCTAAGAATGTAGTTTTTCAAAATGGCAGCCTTAGATCCCATGAGAATGAATAGGTACACTGAAGAAATAGACTAAGCAAGAGAAGAGTATCTCTGACCAGTAAGTATTTATAATGCAGGAATAAAACATACCAACCGCCAAGATATTATGAAACATCGAATTAGGTGAAAAGGCAGATTGGGCCAATTTTTTCCCTCTAAAACAATGCCATTAATAAAGAAGGGATGTGAACTTCTTAGAAGGACAAGTTTTAAGTTTACTGTTACCTATAAAGAGAGATCAAAAAATTAATAAAATAGAAAACTGTTTCATATAGCTCTGACTTGGATACAAAGCTTCTTTATGAAGACCGAATGATCAATACAAAAGTTGAGAGGGTTGTATGTCAAGGAGAGTAAACCCACACTGAAATCTATAATCATGAAGTCTGCCAGAGAACACTGGCAGAACTCTGACTGCATTTTAATGGATTTTCTTGGTTAAATTCTGAGAAGCTTCTAATATTCATCAGTTCTCATAGGACGGTTTTATGTTCGTGTGTGTAATTAAGTATCTCCTTTCTTTAAATATTTTACACACACTTAATATCTATCAGTATACTTGAAAATAACAGAAGTCTATTTTAAAAACCTAGATAACAGAATTATAATTTAAGAATAATTATTATTATTTAAGAATAAATTTTCATGCCACTAAGATACAAGGTTCTAGGTACAGATGATTTGAAGTTTCAGCCCCTATGGCAAATAATTCAACCTTTCTAAAGGTTCACAAAGCAAAAAGAAGGATATTATGTTGCCACGCCTACCAAAGGATATTTTAAAATCCTTTGGAGGAGAATACACTTGCTGCAGTGTAGACAAAGCGCATTGACTGCAATGACAGTTGATTCCCAGACGTAATGAAGGGAGTCAGAATACAATGAGTCCAAAGTTCCCCGGCAGTTCTAACAATCTGTTATTCAATAACTCTCTTAAAATAGAAGCAAAGGCCTACGTCCCCCGCCCCCACCCCTGAGGGTCCCTAGTTACGTGCCTTGACTGGTCACGAAAATGGGAAGTGGAAAGGCAGAGGGAAAGATCATTCTGCTTATTCCAGACCAAGGCATGCATGGTCCTTTCCATGCAGCCTTACTTCTAATCGCATGCTGGGAGTATGTACTAAATTTTCCAGTCTCATTCTGCATCTACTGTAATGTAAAGAACCACGGAACAGAAAAAGCAATGCACATACACAATCACACATTTCTTCAAATCCTCATGCACACAAGAAATTGTCACCATTTGAGTTCCTGTGGAGTTAACAATATTAAACAAAATGTAATTATTATACTTGGAGATAACAGGTTGGGACACTGATAGGTTTAGAAAAGAGAAATTCAAGGATAGAACAGTTATTGAATGGGGTATAGGTTGGGAATAGATCAATCTGATTCCTATTTATTTGAGCTTACTTCCATCATCCCAACCTTTGCGGTAAAGATCTAAGCTCTGAAATAAGTTTTGTCACTTACTTAGCTTAATTTAATTAAATTATACCCAAGTTCTAGAAGCTAGATTTTTTTCCCTTAAGATAAAAATCCCTGAACTGCACCCCTACTTTATAAATACAGATGATGTATTTATTCACTGTCTAGGTCTGTGTGACTAGGGTACTACCTAATTCTTCTGGTCTATGCAAGGCTGAATGCTATTTTCTTGATTTCTATTCTGAAACTTTCCTATCTTGAAAATCCTAACATGCTCTTTTATTTGAGCTGTCTAAATAGAATAAAAATCTTCAACATCAAAGAGGAAAAAAATGTGTGTCTTTTATACTTTACTACTGGCTTATGAGACATTATCTCCTGCACCTGTTTTGGTGTCCCTGATGGCAACTTTACCTGTGCCCCTAAATGCAGGTGGTTCTCTAGAGCTTTTGCCTCAAACTGACAACCTCTGTGGGTAGTATCATCTGTTCACCTGCAACCATCAACTGCGTGCTTCTGTGTGCTTCATCCATCCATTCTTTCACCAACTCTTGTGGGTGCCAAACCTGTACAAATAACTGATTGCTGAACTATTTCTTTATATGCCACCCCAATCCCAAATAAACCTAAAGGAGCTTAAATGGGTAGTATAACAACCAAAAATACAATGAATTTTATTTAATAAGAAACCTAATGTAGCTATTGCTACAATAGTTGCTATGAGGTTTTAGACAGTTGCTATCTATATGTGGGCTAAAATACTTGGCTAAAAGCTTTAAAGGAGCCAGGCTAGTTCTCTAAGTCTAAGGCACTACTTTCCTTTCCGTGGCCAATTTCAATACAAAGGGAAAAAAAAAAGTCTATCTGAATCAATTACACAAAATATACCTTTCCTACTACAGGGAAAAACTGAGGCATGTATTTTTACTATCTTCTTGGGAGTAGCTCATAGTACTTCTAGAACCTCTTTGTACTTACAGGAGCAGTGATGCACATCTGAGGGTGTGAGGGAAGACTGTAAAACTGAACCTACTCATGAACATTGACCCCACATTTAGTATTGAAAACAAAAACAATGCATACTGACTTTCAGATCTCTAGATCAAAGTGCTAAAAACCCTAAGGACATATTATAAAGCATAATCTAAGGCAGGAAACTACCCTGATAACAAAGGGCAGGTTCCTAGAGTGAAGAACATGAACAAAGGGACAGCTATAAATAATACCGGGAGAGGATCTCAGGTCCAGTTTAGCACATCACTATAAGACATTAACTAGATTGCGCCCAAGTGCGGCAAAGAACCAATATTGTCAGCAAAACTCTTATTTGCTTATTCGTCAAATACCTCAAAGTAGTAGTAGGGATTTTTTTTTTTGCTTTAATGAATTCAAAGTGTTACAACTGTTTCATACTTTTTTAACTTACCCCACTACAATTATCTTCAAACAGATAAAAAATTATCTCTAATGGTGATTCTTTTATAAAGTATTGAAATACACATTATTTCAGGGAAGAATTTCATTTCTCACTTTTTAGGATGAGCCATTTGGTGTACTTATAAGACAAGCATACTATAGTTACTAACACAGCCTTGGTTTCACACTTTTAAATGAGCAGGAAATACAAAATGGAGAATGAATAACAATTATTAATACTTTTACTACTACCACAGTCGGAATTACAAGTATATTTATTTACTTGACTCTCAAATGCTGAAGTGATGACAAAGGGAGGAGGTGAAAAAGCACTGAAATATGATACACACATATTTTAATTGTACTGAAATTTCTGTGCCTATCTCCATCATTGTAGAAAAGGGGGACTTACACATTTAATAGGAAAATTCTAAGGCTTTTATTTGAGCTTTCCAAAGGGAAATTTTCTACACTAAAGAAAAAAATTCCTCTCTTTTCTACATTATTGAATATCACATTTTTTGATGATTGTAAATGGAAAAATTTGCCAAATTATTAGGAGTTTGGTGACAGTAACTCTTACTTTATTTGTAAATACTGAAAGAGTGTTTTTAAAGTAAAAAAACAGAGACACATTCAAAAATTATTCAGTAATAATTCAGCTGCAAAAATACTGTCTACCTATTTTTCTTACAGTTATCTGAAACTACATAACAGTTAAATATGGCAGACTTCCTTAAGGGTTTATATATTCTGACAGATGTAGAATGCGAGTTATAAGCTTCCACTATGAAACTCATTTTTAAGTCATCCTAAGACTATCTTCCTTGTCAATAAAATGTTCATGTTTAAATTGGCATTGTTGCTGATTATATAATTATAAGCCACCAGTATAACACACCAATTTAAAACTGGGATTTCTACAGCCAGTTTTGGAATTAACCCCTTATTTGCACTAATACATCATAAATTGTTTGGAGATTTTGATAACAAGGGTACAGAGAGCCACTGTGTGCTTTCACAGAATTTAGATACCCCAAGACTCTAGTTCCTTTAAAAAGTTATTATCAAAAATGCAGCCCTGCTTTTATAACATAATGAAACAACAAAAACAACTTACTATCTTATCTTATACATTTCCCATAATACGTACTTTTTATATGTACAGGTCTGATAAGACATATGTATGCTGCTAGATATTCAACTGTGTATTTAAATGCACAACCCCACAAACAAAGATAAGTTTCCTACAATGTACCATTCCTCAAGGCCAGCTCTTCCAGACTCTCTCTTTGTACCAACTCCACTGCTTTTTGCTTGTCAGTCTAGTCAAACTAGGTAATTGTACATAATAATTCCTTACTTTCTATTTCTCTCTGGCCTACTTCTAGATGCTCACTCATATCACTACTATTGAACAGCTGGATCAACATGTAAAGAATGGATAAATGGTCGATTATTAGTGGTTGCTTTTATTGTCTCCTTAGTATACGCAGTTCCCAAATTTTGAAATACTATGTGCAAATTGTTCTATTACAATTTTACTGGAGCACAGAATCCATTCTTCCAAAGAAGGTAAGTTAGGTTTTGTGGTTTGTTTCACAGGCCAGATTTCAAATCCTACGTAGTCCATAAAGGACTTTTATTTTAAATAAAAAAAAACCTGCATCAAGTGCCGTTTATGCAAATGAGATTTTGCCTTAATTTTTCAATAACTACTCTTGAAGAACTGAAAACAAAAACATTTTGATGGAAATCTTCCAAAGTAGTGTATATGTTCTCTGGTTTCTTAAAAACATCTTAATCAGTATCAACATTAAAAACCATACTTACTATTTAAAAAACATACTTACTATAATGTGCTATCAATAAAAATAACGCTAACACACATTCTCTGTGAGACAGATTTTACAACAGTTTTTACCCATACTCTTATGGTGTGGATTTTTAGAAAATAGTTTTCCCATTTTTTCCTTCGTTGCCTCTTATCACCTTTGGACGTTTTTACTGCACCCACACTGACCAGACTCCAGCCTAGAAAATCTGCTGTTCTACTTTAAGGTACACTAGTAAATAAGCTAGAAAGCTAGACAGAATATTGTGTTCCGAGGAAGAAAAGAGGCAGGAGAGGCTTTAAATAGAAAGAGGAAGGGTTTTCCCAGTCAACAAAATATAAAAGCAATAATGTTACAATAAACGCTGTGATACTCAAGTGTTCCTTCAGAGAGTCTCCATGTTCCAAACAACGGGGACTGCTGGATATTACTGAACTAGTTCAACCATAACTAACCACGATTTCAGTATCTTATACATAAGACAATTCTAATTAAGATGCCAAGGGTACCAAAATTTAGAAAAAAAGATGCCAGATGTTAGGTGCTCTGTGCTAAGGCAGAGGAAAGGCGATACCTGTCATCAGTAGTTTTCTGGTATTCTATCTATATGTAAAAAGGCAACTGTCCAGTGAAGAGATGATATTTATATATTTTAAAGGTTATAACACACTTTCCAACACATAATTTTTAAAACACAAAATTAACCAATGATCTATTACCCAAATATATATATATATAAAGAGAGAGAGAGAGCACGCGCGCGAATGCTATATGCTTTCTTAGCTTGAATTTATTGTTTTTATTTTGTCTGTTTTTTTAAAGCTAAAAATCAAGAGAATGAGAACACAAGCCACAGAGGAGAAAATATTTGCAAAAGATATATCCGACATAGGATTGTTATGCAAAATATATAGAGAACTCTCAAGACTAAACAATGAGAAAACAAATCACCCAACTAAAAAATGAGCAAAAGACCTAAACAGACACCTCATCAATGAAGATATACCAGTAAGCATATTAAAAGATGTTCAACGTGATATGTCATCTGGGAATCAAATTAAAACAACAATGAGATACCACTCACTACACACCTATTAGAAAGGCCAAAATCTAAACACTGACAACACCACATGCTGGTAAGAGTGTGGAGCAACAGAAATTCTCATTCACTGCTGGTGGGAATGCAAAATGGTACAGTCACTTTGGAAGACAGTTTGGCAGTTTCTTACAAAACTAAACATACTCTTAGCATATGATCCACCAATCGTGCTCCTTGGTATTTACCCAAATGAACTGAAAACTTATGTCCACACAAAAACCTGAATAGATATTAATAGCTGCTTTATTCATAACTGCCAAAATTTGGAAGCAATCAAGAAATCCTTCAGTAGGTGAATGGATAAATAAACTGTGGTACAAAATCAGACTATGGAATATTATTTAGCGCCAAAAGAAATGATCTATTAAGCCATGAAAAGATATGGAGAAAACTTAAATGCATATTACTAAGTGAAAGAACCCCAATCTGTAAAGGCTACATACTGTATGAGTCCAACTACATGACAGTCTAGAAAAGGCAAAACAATAAAAAGATCAGTGATTGCCAGGGGTTAGGAGGGAGGGAGGAATGAATAGGTGGAGCAGAGAGGATTTTTATGGCAACGAAACTATTTTGTATGATACTACAATGGTGTATACATATCACAATAAATTTGTTAAACCCCATAGAATGCAGAACAGCAAGAGTGAACCCTAATGTAAACTATGGACTTTGGGTGATGATGTGTTAATGTGGGTTCATCTATTTTAACAAATGTACCATTGTGGTGCAGCATGTCCATAGTTGGGGGGTTGTGTGTGTAGATATGGAGATATGATAACTCTCTGATACCTTTCTGCTCATTTTTGCTATAAAAAATAAAGTTTATTAATTAAGAAATTAAAGAGCAACTATTGCCAAGGCCCAGACATTTAAACATTCTTAATATTACAAAAATACTTCAAAATTTTGAAGCCCTAAAGAAAAGATTACGGGCCGGCTCCGTGGCTTAGCGGTTAAGTGCGCGCGCTCTGATGCTGGCGGCCCAGGTTCGGATCCCGGGCACGCCCCAAGGCACCACTTCTCCGTCCAACCCGAGGCCGAGTTCCACGTACAGCAACTAGAAGGATGTGAACCTATGACATACAACTATCTACTGGGGCTTTGGGGGGAAAAAAATGAATAAATAAAATCTTTAAAAAAAAAAAAGAAAAGATTACATTTGAAATAGTATTCTCACTATTTTATGATATACAAAAAATCAAGATATGTATTACATATTCCTTCTGATATGTCAATCTATATAAAAATGATAGAGATTTAAATGTTGAAAACTTATAGGGCCGGCCCCGTGGCTTAGCAGTTAAGTGCTCACGCTCTGCTACTGGCGGCCCGGGTTCAGATCCCGAGTGCACACCAACGCATCGCTTGTCCGGCCATGCTGAGGCCGCATCCCACATACAGCAACTAGAAGGATGTGCAACTATGTCATACAACTATTTACTGGGGCTTTGGGGGAAAAAAAGGAGGAGGATTGGCAATAGATGTTAGCTCAGAGCTGGTCTTCCACAGCAAAAAGAGGAGGATTAGCATGGATGTTAGCTCAGGGCTGATCTTCCTCACAAAAAGTAAATAAAAATAAATAAATAAATGAAAACTTACAGAGCGGAAATCAACATTCGTAGGTAAAACCCTAACTCTGTTTAATAAACAGACTGAGATATAGCCTGTACCCATCCACTTTGAAATTATGATAATAATTTTACCAATTTGGATGTAGTAGCTAATACGAGATACTAACATGCGAATATTTACCTTTGAGTCATAATTTTGAAGGCATCTGGGAGGTAACAGTCTGTATTCTCCATCTGAAATGGGTCAGCATCACAAATCTTGTCATCTGTCCGACCATAGTTAGCACTCTCAATCATGATGACATCACTGCCTGGACATCGCAGATCTATAGAGTAACCTTCACAGGATAATTCTCGCCTAACTAACCCAAATGGTAAAGCTGCTCTGCTGAAACCTTTAAAAAAAAAAAGAGAGAGAAAATTAAAATTAACTCATTTATGAAGTATATTATTCTAATACAGCATTTTCAAGCAATATGATTCATGTCTATATTCAAGAGATGTTATACAAAGTATGTTTTTTAAGTCATTCATTCATACATTTATTAAATAATTCCTTGGTTCCTTACTATGTGTTAAGAATTTCTTAATAGATTTTTTTTACATATATCTTTAGCTGGACTATTCATCTTTATAAGACAATTTAAAATTACTCTAACAAAGTATTTTCTGTATAATCTAGTCACAATCAGCAGCTAAGTGACTTGTTTTGAGTAAATCCAAAGAAAAACGACAAATTTAATCAATGGATTTATAAATAGTGACAAATTTTACAAATATAGAATGTGACAACTAACCAAGGAACAGTTCTCAATTATGCAATGGAATAAAAGCTCTGCTCTACTTTCCGATAGACTTTTGGCCTTACTTTCTCACTTAATGCAGACATTAATTGCTGTTAGCAGCATTATCTTAAAAAAACTTTTATCTTAGCAGTTTCCCCCCAAAATAACTAAGATACTATGACGGTAACATACTTATGGCACAATGACTCATTTCAATTTATAGTCACTTTATTTAAAACTGAAATAAATGAAAGGATTGAGCAGATGGGCATCCAAAGGAGCCAGCACTACTCCAATCCAGTCCACCAAGATGAAATACCCGCAAAGGGCACGATTTCTCGAAGATTCAGTTTTGTCATCTACAGAATGGAGATGAAAACAACTGTGATGTCACTTTTCCTACCTGCGTGACTCTACAATGAGATAATGTACATAAAAATGCTTAGTTAGAAGTGCTATACGAATTTATGTATTAAGTAATAGAGTGTAGACAACCACTGTTCATTAGTGCTGCAAAAAAGATTCCCGGATGGAATAAAAGATTAGAATTTTTAAGTTTTAACCACAGTTTTCAACCAGGGGTCCCATAAAGCAGTAGTAGGGCATAGAAGGGAGGTAAAAGCAGAGAAAGCCAGGAAGAACTACCTGTGGGAGAAGCACATCTTCGCTGTGCTGGTGTGCTACCCATGGGTTAGCTGCCACATCGAACACTTCTCTTACATTGCCTCAAATTTTTATTTCAGTTCTCTAACCTGTTGCCATCTATAGCATTCCTGTTATAATAAATAAGTATCCATAATTTCAGTATTTTTTCTTATCTCTATCCTTTTAACTACTCTGTATCACATGAATTATCCCTTATATCTCTTTTATTAGGGAAAAACTGGCATTCAGAAGTAAATTGTTCCAAGATATAAACTTCCAAGTTGAAGAGCTGGGTTGCGTCCAGGTCAATCCAATGCCAAAACCTGCTCTCTCTAACTTTATTGCACAGTGCTGCTCACCAACTTAACCAACTAGAAAGTCACCTGTATAATCATGCATCCTCCTTCTAAGACGCAAATAATCCTACAAGAGTCATTGGGTTACACATTGGCATGACTTAGAAAACCAGCAATTCTCAAATGTGGTTGGATTCTCAATTCAACTGAGAAAAGTAAAGGTGTAATCAGAATTAAGAGAGAAGAAAAGGACACAATTTGGAGCAAAGCAATCTTCAGCAGATTGTGGCAAACCCTAACCTTGGTAGGTTTTCACTAAGAAGGTTTATAGTCTTATGATGTTACTAAAAGCATGTAGGGAGGTGCATCAATGAGGAAGGAACACAGAAATGGAGCTGGACAAATGTCAAGACAAACAGTAAATAGGCTAACCTTCCAGAAAGTTTATTTATGAACTTGGGGAAGTTCATAAAGAAACTTTTACATATATTATTGCTTTCTTCCATTTTCTGATACTGTACTGCCTATACAAATAATTCAGCTTAAACTAGTATTCCTGTATTTGTTTTAATTGAAATCATTTCTTAGGGCTTCAGAAGCTGACCCATTTCTTGGGCAAAAGCTGAGTAGAAATTCAAACAAGTGACATCATATAAGATTTTGGAACACAGCATATCTTAAAGGCAGAGATGATTTGTAATTATAATTCCTTAATAAAAGAGAATAAATCTTATTATTAGAAAATATTACAAATATTAGAACACGTTATTAGAAGACTGGCTTGCAGCCATAATTCCCAACTCGTACTACTTGTCAAAAATATAGAATTTATTATGAAGCACTGTGTTTTTTTATTAATTAATTAAACTGAGCCCTTTAAATTTTGTTGTTGTTGATAGTTTGCAGGATTAAAGTTATGGGTTCTAAGTTACAGAATTTTCCTCTGCTTTTGAAAGATATTTGGTAAGTCACACAGTTGAGTGTCCTGCTGCTTTGGTAATTCAGAGAGAGGATTTTTAAAACCTTAGTCATAGTCATCCAAAAAGGTAAAGTAACTAAAAGGAAAAGCAAAAGGAAAAAACAAGATCAGCACACTTTAATAGGTTAGTAGATTTCCAAGATCAGCACACTTTAATAGTTTAGTAAATTTCCAATGTAGAGTCTTCTGGAGAAAAGCGATCATGGTAGTTATGCTTTCACTGCATGGAAATGAATGAGTTCTTACAATGAATATTGCTTTATTTACTGCTACAATGTCTACTGTTTTAAATCATAAGTGTTCTCCTTTCTACTTGCTCTCTCATCTCTGTTTCCATTGAACTTATCTTTACTAAAGTGCTTATTATTATCACATGGTACTGTGCATATTCATTTTTAATATGTATCTTCCCGGCTAGACTGCGATGATAGAGTTAGTTATAATTCCAGTGCCTAAATGGGCACATGATACACGATTCCAATAAGTGTTGTTGAACCAAATCACTAAATTGAACACTAGTATTTGTTTAAAACAATATAAATTGTGATGTGTTTTCCTCTGTAATATCTATTTCCTTTGGTAGTGAAAATAAAAATAGTAAGCATTAATAAAAAGACAAACTACTTATAATCAATGAAAACTAAGTCCCGTCCTCAAAAAAGAAAAAAATATTTAAATTCTGTCAATTTATTATTTTCTAGGTACCCTCGAGGTTCACTAGTGTTTCTCACGAAGACAGATGAGTTACATGTTTATGAACTTTCCTTTATTTAAACCCTGTTTTTCCAATTTGAAATATACACATCCATAAAGAAACAAGTATGAAGAGAGAAATGAAAGCAACTATTAAGATAGCTAACATTTACACAGCAATTACCATGTTCTGGCACTGTGCTAAATGCTTTACATGGATCACTTTTTCTTATCTTCACCAATATCATCAACGACAACAACAAAAAATGGAGTAGTCATTGTTATGACACCAATTTTACGGAGCATGAAACTAAGACATCAAATAGGTAATTCCAGGTAAATTAGGTAACTCTACGATGAGTTAGACTGTAACCCATGTGGGGTTCTCAGGATCTTTTAATGGCCATGGGCAGAAGAGTATTCTGTGAGTTCTCAAGCCACCTTGTTAATACAACAGGATTTATTATATTAAGTTTTCATACAATCTGAAATTCACCAAAGAATGTTAGCAAATTTGACAGGAAACAATTATTGGAAAGGTTCACAAAACACACAGATAATAATAAAAACTGTATTTGTGGAATGGTAGCGATATGTACCACGAAGAGAACAAAATCTACACTGCTCAAATATGTACATATGGAGAGTACTGAACTCTAATATATGAGTGTCTGGGTCAGCTTTGTGAACTTGGCTAAGTCATTTTACTTTTCTGGGTTTTAATTTCTTTTTCTTTTTTATAATTTTATTTATTTTTCCCCCAAAGCCCCAGCAGATAGTTGTATGTCATAGTTGCACAGCCTTCCAGTTGCTGTATGTGGGACGCGGCCCCAGCATGTCCAGAGAAGCGGTACGTCGGTGCGCACCCGGGATCCGAACCGGCATCTGAACCCCGGGCCGCCAGCAGCGGAGCGCGCACACCCAACCGCTAAGCCACCGGGCCGGCCCTTAATTTCTTTTTCTGAAGAATTAAAGGCATTTCGAAGCCGTGTCAAATTTCACCAATCTCTAGGATTTTAAATAGGCAAGCCCTTTTAATCAGGTACACATGCTATTCTAACACTTTCAAGTGATCAATAATTAATTACTTGCTCTATTTCTTTAAAATATACACATATATGAGAATGTTAACATGGACGCGCTATGGCACAGCAATGCAGATTACATGGTACCATCAAGAAAATTCTCAAAAGTACATGTGATGAACTATGCAAGGGTCACACAAATCAAAAGCAGACATCTTCCCGGATTAACTATTCTAATCAAAGACTTAGTGGAAGGGAGAAAATAAACATGGATCAATTACGGAATCAAAAGAAAAATTTACATAAATTTTTAAGAAAGATGTAAATTATTGTGCCTTCTTTAGCCCCTTCACACTATTTCCCTGAGAACTTGAAGGGGTATGTGGGTTTAACCTCTTCCATTGACAATGGTACTTCAAAGGAAGTTTGGAAAGTCTTAAATAAAACTACTGCGATTAATATTAACTTTAGAAATTCAATATTTTCACTAAGCAAATCTTATGAAGACACAACAAAACTTACTCGTAAAAACAATTATTTACCTCTTTATTTATATCACATTAATGACTGACTATACTGAGCCACAGGAACAAATCATTACAGGTATGGCCGCTATTTTTTTTTTAAGATTTTATTTATTTATTTATTTATTTTCCCCCCAAAGCCCCAGCAGACAGTTGTATGTCATAGCTGCACATCCTTCTAGTTGCTGTATGTGGGATGCAGCCTCAGCATGGCCGGAGAAGCAGTGTGACGGTGCAAGCCCGGGATCCGAACCCAGCCCGCCAGCAGCAGAGCCTGAGCACTTAACCACTAAGCCACGGGGCCGGCCCCTGGCTGCTATTTCTTCTTCTTTTTTTTTTTTTTTTTGTGAGGAAGATCAGCCCTGAGCTAACATCTGTGCTAATCCTCCTCTTTTTGCTGAGGAAGACCGGCTCTGAGCTAACATCTATTGCCAATCCTCCTCCTTTTTTTCCCCCCAAAAGCCCCAGCAGATAGTTGCATGTCATAGCTGCACATCCCTCCAGCCACTGCACGTGGGACGTGGCCCCAGCACGGCCAGAGAAGCAGGGCGTCAGTGCGCGCCTCCGGGATCCGAACCCTGGCCGTCAGCAGCGGAGCGCACGCACTCAACCGCTAAGCCACGGGGCCGGCCCGGGCCGCTATTTCTTAATCGCACTTTCTTCTTTCGTACATAAGGTAATTCTTAACCGTTTAAATTGGGTATTTTTGAGGACATATTTTTTTTTAAAAATTACTTGCCAACACTATGATTGATTCCCAAACATGACTTTGCATCAGAGTCATCCGGTAAGCGTTTTTAAAAAGACAGATCTTCAAGCCCTAATCCAGACATACTGAATCAGAATCTCTTGGGTTCAGATGAAGCTGAGATATCTGTATTTGAGGAGGAAAATGTTAATTTATTTGCAACACACTGATATAATAACTAAGATGTGCCAAGAATTTCTCCAAGGCCTTTTTAAAATAATTTTTATTTCTCTATTGAGATTACATATTTGTTAAATCATTGTCGTCATATTTCCTCTTAATTCTCTAACATAGTTTTACTTTAATCTTTGAACATATTCATAATAGCCACTTTGAAATGTTTATCTGCTAAATCTAACATCTGGGCTCACATCAGAGGCAGTTTCTATTGAATGCTTTTTCTCCTAAGTATGGGTCAACTTCCCTGTTTCTCAGCATATCCTATAAATTTTTTGTCGTTGTTGAAAACTAGGTTTTTTAAATAATACACCGTTAGCGACTCTAGATTCACATTTCTCTCCCCTGAGAATTGTTGCTGTGTGATATTTTCTTTTTTCTATCTTGACTGGATTTAATCTACAGAATCTGTCTCCCCCATGGTGTGTAGCTGCTATGTCTCTGCTCATTGTGATTGTTGTTTTTGTTGTTTTAAGTCGTATTTTTATCTTCTAGCCTGGCTTCCTAGGGAACACCCTGTCTCCGCATAGCATAGTGATCAGCCAATGACTGGGCAGAGACTGCACAAAACCCTTGAACCCATAATAAGGTCTCCACCCTCTGCTGATTGATCTGAGTGTGTGTTAGGGAGAGTGTTCAAGGTTCAGGCCATTTTCAAGTCAGCCTCGGTTATTTACTTTCTGCCAAGTCCTCTCACGTCTCCCCTGCATATGTGTGTAGCTTCCCAGTTAGTCAACAATGCATGGAGAACTTCTGGCTGTTTCATTTCCAAGGTTTCCCAGTTATGTGTCAGCTGGGCCCTCCAGTCTCCCCACCAGGGACCATGACCTCAGGCTAGCAGAGCTATGGGTTTTCCCCATCTGTTTCCCAGTGTGGACTACTTTTACTGATCACACTGCTAGGCATGGGTTCCCACTCTCCACTCCAAATCAAGCCAACTCTCCCTGGCAGCAAAGCCACTGCCCTAAAGGCCAGCCTTGCCCTGAGGAAAGTGCCACAATGACGAAGCTGAGGAGGGGGGGTAAGAGCAGCCCCAAGCTAGCAGGCTTTAAATCCCCGCTGTTCATGTCAGAAGCTCTACCGGCTTCCCATAAATAAGTCCTTCCCCATTTCTTACCTGGCTTCGGTATTTCCAGAGCCTTAAAATGGTTGTTGTTGACAGCTTTCTTCAGTTTTATACTTGTTTTGAGGGGAGAGGATTTGCTACCCTCTTCACCCCATCATTACCAGAAGTCCCTCTGTGGACTTGACAAATATTTAATGACTGTAAATCCTCAAAACAACCATATGAGATAGGTATTATTATCACCATTTTACAGAAGAGGAAAGTGAGGTGCAAAAAAATTACATTTTCCACCATCACACATCCAGTAAGAATGAAATGAAGATTTGAAACCCAGTAATTCGGCTCCCAGGTTCATGTCTTAAATGTTACTTTAATGCCTCTCCAAATAATAATGACAGTTAGCAGTAGGTCTGGGGATCCCTGTTGTGAAGGACATACGGTGTACTGGGTCCTCTCTTTCCTTAGAAAGGAAATAGTGTGTCTGATGGTCAAGCACGCAATTCAATTCTTCCGTCAACATAATCAGCATAAAGAAATTCCCAAATTAAAGCCTCTTAATCACACTATTACTGTGACATTTATTATAAGCTATATTTTCAATCTATTTCTATTTTAACAAATAAAAAAAAATAACCATCCAACAAGCAAAGTGTAATCCAATCCATCTTGCAACCCTGACAATCGAAGAAAAAACTTGTGGGAGGCCCTGTAAGCAAAAAATCAATATTGCAGCTCTGTGCTGTGCAAATGTGAATACTGCCAAACAGCGTTGCTTAGAGTAAAATGAACTGTTTTGCTCCATTTTCTCCACTCTGAACAAATGATTGTGAGAAGACAGAGTTTTTTCCCCCAAGCTATAAAATGTCAAGCAATAACTCTTTGTGCTTTAGGCTAGTGATTGGAATAAATACCTCTCGGCAACAGGTGCAGTGACTTAGGACTGAAATCATTCACATTCAGGGGATAACTCCTAATAAACAGATGCACTGCTACCAGATGGGAATTTGTAAGACCAGAATTGGAATTCTACAATTGGATTTTGCATCATTTATGAGCATTTTTGCAAGAAAATATGCTACTCTGGCAACAAATAGTACTCTCTGCTAGAAGCTCACACTTGTGTGGGACTTCAAGCACTTGATTAGGAACATTTTGCTTTTCTAACATTGTCTCCATTCAGTCGGTTCTTTGTACATTTCTGTAAAATCATACATTCCTATAAAAGTCTTCTTATTAAGCTGTAATATAAAAACTTTGACTTTTCTGGTACTGTTTTTCTTAATTGCCCTGAACTAAACCCTGTCATGGATGCTACTGCTCATGCTGTCTGGGGTCCCGGTAAGCACCATGCCTTTTGATTATCAGGGACCTCTATGGGACTGGGGCTGTGACTTCAAGCTCTACTGAAACATTAACTCAGGCCACAGTCTATTACCAGTGCTGGCATACGAAATCTCTGATTTATTCCTGTTTATATGTTAATGAAATTTCTTCCTAAAATGGAAATGAGAAAAACACTTAATGAGGAGGGGACATGATTTCAACCATGCTGAACTCTAGCTTACAAGCTTCCAGAAAACTTATTTCCATTTCATTTTACTTTAGACAAAAAGACAAGGTTAAAAGTAAACCTAAAAAATTATTTCACTAATAGTTCAACTTTCTCATTTATCTCTGCATATTCATGAGGTCATTAAAACAAAATTTCTTAAATCAAGGATGTATAAGAAAACTTTTCTTTGTATACTAAAAGGCAGTAAAAAATTTATTTCATGTAAGTTTACAGAATGCCACTCTAGTTTTAGTTACTCTATTAGTCCATTTCAGAAATAACTATCAACCAAACCCTAAAAAAATCTAATTTTTTTGTGTTTATTAACATATAATTCTTTTAACCTGTCAGTATTAGGTGGGGAGCCTACATTATGACATGTGGAGAATAAAAAAACTTCTTTCACCTTTGAACTCATTTTTATGCCAGAATAAAGAAAATAAAAGAATGCAATGCCATTTTCCAGCATAGGCACAGTGGCCTTGAAAATGTAGCAATTTGTCTGTAAGTAAACATGGCTGTTAGCATGAAACACCAATCAAATCCTTACAAAAATATCAAGTTCCTACAAAAGAAAGCGTTCAAACAATTTAAGATCATGTAACTACAAAATAATCAACTCACCATATGTGAGTGATATGCATTAGCTTCCTGTGTCATTTTGGTTTACAAGCTGGTTTTTTTTTTTATTTTGGATATATTTTAAATTATGAAGCATTTCAAACAATTATTTTTTTTCTAAAAACAATGTTTACAGTTTTAAGCAACATCAATTTATGTACAAAATACTGTGATTTACACTGGAATACACAAAAAATTCCTAACGATTAAATGCATAATGAAAAATCAATACAGAATTAAATCCAATTATATAAACTAGAAAAAAACTTTGAGATTCACTAAAAGTGACAAAATTCTGGACACTTTGGACAATCAAAGGTAAAAATATACTTTTAGAATCCATCAGCTGTTAGGTTCAAATATTACTACTTCTGAAAAGCCTCTTCATATTTTAAGAAGAAAGTATACATTATAAATCCTTCAAAAACATTTTGGGATTAAATTCCCTAACGGAAAGAAACTGATCTCTCCCACTTAAAAATCTGTAAGTTACCCACCACTGATTAATAATTCACAAGTGCCATTAAAATACAGCAATTTAAAAGTTATAAAATACTATCAGCTTACTACTGAACTGTAAAAGAAAAATTCTTGATAAGCATGTCTATTAAAAATAACATATACCACAAAAAGAGATGCTTTTAATAGTCTCAGCATATAGCTATAACTTTTCCAAAGTTCACAAATACAGAATACTTTAATTTCAATCTACTTTTTAAAAAAATTAGTGAATTTTGTGTTAAGCCTCAATATTACCCTTACTGCTCAGTGCCTATGTTTAAACTATTTCCTCTGCACAGAATGTTCTACTCATGTTTCTCTTAGGCAACAAGTGCTCTGCAGAAGTCAGTTCAAGGCTTCCTTAAAAATGGGGACAGGAGATGGGGCCGGCCCGGTGGCGCAAGCGGTTAAGTGCGCGCGCTCCGCTGCGGCGGCCCGGGGTTCGCTGGTTCGGATCCTGGGCGCGCACCGACGCACTGCTTGGTAAGCCATGCTGTGGCGGCGTCCCATATAAAGTGGAGGAAGATAGGCACAGATGTTAGCCCAGGGCCATCTTCCTCAGCAAAAAAAGAGGAGGATTGGCGGATGTTAGCTCAGGGCTGATCTCCTCACAAAAAAAAAAAAAAAAAAAATGGGGACAGGAGAACTGAGCTCAGGTTTGGGTCATGTGTTTTCCTTCTCTCAGTAAATATTTATTGAGCACCTACCATATGCCCAGCACTCTTCTAGACACCTGAGGTACAACAGTGAACAAAAATGACAATGATTCCTGGGCCTGGGTAACTTACAGGGGAAGTGAGTTCTCCTTGAGGAAAGGTATCACATCTGGTTCCCCACTATAATGTCAAAACCTAATAAAGGGTCAGTGTACAGTGCTCTCTTTATAGATATGCTAAATAAATGGGTGTATGAATGAACTGAGTGAATGAACAATTATGAGCTCCTCTATAAGAGTAGGTAACATGCTCTAAGGATATCTTTACTTAGATTCCTCCCCTACTGAACTCCGAGGTGCTCAATAAAAAGAGGTGAATCCTATTTACTTTTGTATCCTTGGCTTTTTTCAGCACAATGCATGGCACATAATAGCTATTCAATTTTTACTTAATTTTATTTTATGCTTTATTTTATACTTTAATTCCTTGTACAAAAAGATGTATACCCCAGAAAATGAAGATGTATTTATAGGGGAATAAAACACACACCACAATTGTATCTTTTTATGTATGTTAGTTTTAAAGTTCCTAGTTTTGAAGTTTAAGCTATGCACATTATCAGAAAATGTTTTATTAAAAAATCTAGTTGTCAGGAGATAAAAAAATATAAACGTAACAAAGATGACATCTTCACCAGAGTCCCCAAATCAATGGGACGCAACCATGAAATGCACCCCTTAAATGACTGACCACCTACTAGAGAGCAAAATCATCCAGGAGTTGTGGTCATTAGTCATGTAAAAGCATCACAAATACCAGAACAACCACTTTACCCCTGTCTCTTTTTTCCCCCCAGGGAAACAGGAAACACTCTTTACATTCATGACTTTTTACAACTAGTTAAAACCACTTTAACATTAAGAAGTTACTATTAGAAATGCAATGTCTCAAGTCACTCACATTCTACTATCATATTAAAATTTGTAAGTAATTCTGTATAATTTACTCACTGACTACAAAAAAACTAGAGAATAATCACAGAATAAGTAACAAAACAATAATTTCATCATCTCCTCAGATACAATTTATTTCTACTTCCACAGTGATTATTTAATACAATTTATTACAAAATAATTTTATTTTTTTTTTTACTACCCTTCTGTTATCAGAAATTCCATTTTCAGCCCCCATCCACCCAGCCTCAGAGTGTCTGTTTTTAAAAGCAGTTAACACAGAAGCAAAAATGTGAGATTTGTTCCCTCATCCAGTGACTCACCCCAGGCCATGCTGGCTAAAGGATTCTATTCCTTTCCTATCGCTGTATTAGTCTGATGAATAAAACTATTTAGGGGCGGAAATTTCATTTAAAGTATTCCCCAGGCAGGTCTCCCAGATCAAAGAGAGTCAAAATTTGGATTCTAAGTCTTTTTGTTAATATCTTGTGTATTTAAACATAAACCACTTTTTAAAAAAAAAAACAACCACAGAAAACTATTAACCATAATTTCATTTTTTAAAAAGGTATATTTAAGGTGAATCACAAGAAGAACAACAATGTATCTGAATATAAATTTCCATGTCCATTAACTTTTATTTGGCAACAATAAACTATAAAAGTGTGAAGAAGTTACCTGTGTAACAACTGGCTTCCTCATCAAAGGTATCTGGAAGGGGGCCAATTAATACCAATCCTAAAACTTATTTGAGTTAACTACATTGAAACTGCACTGAAACCACCCACTCATTTCTCTCAATCCCAAACAGGAATCTAAAGGTAAGCACATTCAACCACTGCTGACTCAAGTGTCCGAGACGGGAAAGGCATTATGTCTCCATATACATTCCTATGAAGTATTTATTTCTCACTTCAGGTAGGAAAGATTAACACAGGCTGAAACCAGTCTAACTCTTACCTTGACTTTTCACAAATTGTTACTCACACTAACACTTCAATCATTTAAAAAGTGTCAGCCATTTAACCTTTTCCCACTAAAGAAGGGAGAAATTTCGTGTCTTGCTTCCTACATGTTATAAAAGGCACTCTCCCTAAAACCTCAAAGGACTTCTGAAAGTTAGGACTTTTTTTTTTTTATTGAACACACTAATACGATGGAAGATTAAAAGAAGGGCTTTTCTGTTAGGAGTGAGAGGGCGTTTTCCAACAAGGTTCTAGATTTAAAAAAAAATGCTTACTGAAGTACTTTCCCACCTCAAAAAAGCAACTCCTGAGACCAAAGTTGATTTTTTTTAATTTACCGCCTTTTTCCTCCTAAAAAAATGCTTAAAATTTCATTCCTAAATTACGCTACTTATTAAGGGTATTATGCTAAGTCAGACAGAGAAAGATAAATACCATATGATTTCACTCATATGTGGAAGACAAACAAACACACAGATAAGGAGAATAGACTGGTGGTTACCAGGCGGGGAGGGGGAGGGGGAGGGCGAAAGGGGTCAAGGGGCACATATGTATGGTGAGAGATAAAAACTGTGGTGAACACGATGCAGTCTATAGAGAAGCTGAAATATAATAACGTACATCTGAAATTTACACAATGTTATATAAGCCATTATGACCTCAACAAAAATAAAGAGTATAAGTAACATAACTGCAAATACATAAAACTACATATATGAAATTTTTTAAACCCCAAGTCTGGACTGTCACTATTAATATGTAAGACTTTCTTCATAATTGAAGGTTATTTTAATCTCATGAACAGTTGTAAAGATAAATTTCTAAAAGAGATACAGAGCTTATGGGAAGAACTAACTCAGTGGGTAATTTTTTGTTGTTGTTAGTGCCCTCGAGTCAATTCTGATGCCTGGCAACCCTGTGTACAGCAGAGTGGAACCCTGCCTGGTCTTTTTGCACCATTCTCTCACCTTCTGTGCTGTATCAGACAATACAACGCTCGGCTGCTAGTCATAGGGTTTTCATGGCCAATTTTTTCGGAAGTGGGTGGCCAGGTCCTTCTTCCTAGTCTGTCTTAGACAAGAAGCTCCACTGAAACCTGTCCACTATGGTGACCCTGCTGGTATTTGAAATAACAATGGCACAGCTTTCAGCATCACAGCAACACGCAGCCACCACAGTACGACAACAGACAGACCAGCGGTGTGGTTCCCTCACTAGGAAACGAACTCCAGTCATCGCAGTGAGATCCCCAAATCTTAGCCATTAGACCACCAAAGTGGGTAATATGATATATAAAAAACAAACAAACATTACCCCAGTGAACACTGTACTACTGTGCTATTACTTTTCTCAACGAAATGGTCCTGGACCAATTAAAATCTGCAAAATGTCAAAATGAGTGAAACCAAATGCAGTAGTGAGCCCATGTGGTGAATTTCACTTCAAAATGTACATTCAAAATAATCAAAACCACCACCAAATGGAAAATAGCATTTCTAACATTATCTCTTACTAACATCTTTGGCAACCCCACCTAAACACATTTATTGTTCATTCATTTATCCATTTGTATTTGTGCCCCTAGCACACTCTAAATCCTCCACTAGACTATTCTGGAATAAGCCACAGAAACTAACAATTCTCAAGTTGGAGGCAACTCTAGCACTTCCACAAACTACAGAGAGCCCACTCAGTGGTAAAAGTCGTCCCCAAAGCAATGATAACTTATAGAAGTACTCTCCCGGGATACTATGAGTTAAAACAAACAACGCTTCCCAAAATGGTATGAAAGTTATCAAAAAATCCCTTAAATGACAACATAATGACTTTGATTTCATGGGTGGTTTCGGTGTTACTATTTTTGTGTTGTGACGTTGAGGTTTGTTCAATTTTAAATGAAAAGACGAGGTTTTAAAGAACACATTCAATGTATTCAAATCTGTGTCACCGGAACATTCAGGGAAGGAGGGACGGAGGGAGGGAGGAGAGATAAGTTTAATCTGACATTGTAGAGTTATAAAATGTAGCCTTAAAAAAGAAATAATACTATTTTTCTGCAGAGTTAAAATTATATCCTTTCTGGTATTTAACTGCCAAGCTGAAGATCAAGGGAACTAAGAAACAGCACGGTAGCAGATCCAAGAGTACAGGCCCTGGCCCTACATACACAGCCCATTGTCATCTTCACATTTGCTCCCTATGGGTACCAATAGTGCAGAAGCAACAGAGCAGTTTCAACTTCTGGACTCAGAGATCCTAACAATTTACAAGCAAGAAAAAAGGCTCTTAGGAACCCTGTTTGAGCCAGTGTTGCTAAGCCCTGCTATACTACTCAAATGCTCCTTCCCTGGTACTTTGCTTATTTCTCTATACAACCTCAAATACTTTTAATTTCACCCTTATGAAGCTGAATGTTACCAGATAAAAAAGCTCCCTACTATTCAAGGCAAAAAGAAAAATAGAAGAAAGGCTTGATAAGAGTCTCAAAAACAAGTGCTTCTTATCAGAAAATGACAGTAAGTTTAGGTGAATCTGATTTATAATGACAACAGGCATGTTTTAGAAAATTACATCTCCCATGATTCACCGTCTAAACAAATAATACAAAGGTTAAATACTTTACATAAGAAGGGCTTATAAATCATAAGTATCACTTTCAAAGTAGGTAAAGAAAAAGAACAGGAAAATGAAATAAACAGTAGCAAATAAACATGTACAATGCTCAGTTTAATTGGTAAGGACAAAAAAGGTGGCAAAAAATTAAAATTTGATGAAATTTTCTCCTATCAAATTACCAAAGATTGGTTTGTTTAGGTATTGTAAAACAGCCTCATATATTTCTGAGACTGCAAACTGGTACATCTTTCTGAAAAGAGCCTTACCAAATTCCTTTCATAAGAATATATTCTAAAAAGGATCCAAAAATTGGACAAAGATTTGGATAAAAAGATATTCATAATAATGAAATATTTGAGACAAACTAAAGGACCAAAATAGGGAAATGGTTTACAAGTATATCGATAAAACAGAATATGATGCAACCCTAATAAACAACATTATAATATTATGAATTGTAATAATACATATCATAAATAACACTACAATAAATTATATATATATGCATAGAAAAAAGAAACCCAGGAAGTGGAACTCTTTTTGGTACAGCAGTGACCAGCTCATTGAAACCAAATGGGATCAGTAATCAGTGAGCTGATGAAAACTGGCCGTCAACCCTTAGGTACTAAGAAGCAGAACTTGGGTTAAAGTGAGCAGGTGAACAAAAAGGTCCTCAGCCAAGGAGGATAACGGAAATCCTGTTTCCCTTTATGGGAACAATCTGAAAATATACCGTCTCTCACCCTGAGAACTGAAGTGTTTCCTTGACCTTCCTGGTTCTGAGCTGACTCTGTACACCAGATGCCTATGTGGACATAGAGATCCCAGGGGTTTTTCCAAAAACTGCACATATCCCTACTCTTTACATCCTAATTCCCTCACTGCATCTGAGATACATTTTCCATGGATGATCTGTGCCCCAACACGTTGATTCAATAAGGAAAGAAGTCTTTTGCTAAAGCAGGGGCCTGTCTCCCACAGATTGCATGGGCTTATTCCTACTGCCCACCTCTTCCAACTCAGAATTACCTTCCTGCTGTTTGTTCCAAATTTCCCCCAACTCCATCCAGGCTTCTTCCCAGTGCATCCTGTGTTTGCCCCTTTACTGTTGTTTGTGTTAACCCTTATGCTGAAAGGTGGTTCAGTTATCTATTTGTATGGAATTAACTATTTATACAAAAGAGAGAAGCAAGTGGTACCTGTGACACCAAGATGCTATGTAGAAAAGTCCAATAATTTATTTATTCCATATAATTTACTAAAATGCACAAAGTTAATCTGTTTACACTATGGAATTGAGTCTTAATTTATCCATAATCTAAAATTTGGTACATGCATTCCTGCCTTTGTAATTTTCTTCATACCATTCTCCCCACTTGGAATCCCCTCCTGTATGCTCAGCATCCAGGCCTCCCTCTCATGTGGGGCTCAAGAGCTCCCCCCTTTTCAAGCCTCCCCTAGCAGAAGATACAGCATAATAGTAGCATGCAACTAACAAAAGGCAGACTTGATTCAGAGATAGGATGAGAACTTTTGCACTTATACAAATTATGTGCACAAGACTCCCCAAATCACACTAACAAATGTTAGGTTTTTCAAAAAGAAATAATTTATCGCTAAAAGAGAAAAGCATTAAAGGAGAGGTCACTGGTTATCGTAGTGCCCCCCCATGCACCACTCTGGTACACTGAGTGTTACCGAAAAGGCAAAGGGTAGAGCCAGTCCATTCACATTCCTCAGGATGGCCCAAGAATGCGGAGACAAAGAACCACTCCTGCCCTTTAGCGACATGCTCTTTCCATCTCCCCAGTGATGTGGACTTCTGACTTCCAGTGTCTGCTCTGCTCTGCAATAGTATTCTGCAAGCTTGTCAACCACCTTCACCTGGAGAAAAGTACCCACTTAGTATATCCCACAGGCTGGCTAATCTGCTTTTCTGTATGCTTTAAAACCTAGTTCTTGGGCCGGCCCCGTGGCTAGTGCGCGCGCTCCACTACTGGCAGCCCGAGTTCGGATCCCGGGCGCGCACCGACGTACCGCTTCCCCGGCCATGCTGAGGCTACGTCCCACATACAGCAACTAGAAGGATGTGCAACTATGACATACAACTCTCTACTGGCGCTTTGGGGAGAAAAAAGGAGGAGGATTGGCAATAGATGTTAGCTCAGAGCCGTTGTCTTCCTCAGCAAAAAGAGGAGGATTAGCATGGATGTTAGCTCAGGGCTGATCTTCCTCACCAAAAAAAAAGAGAGAGAGACGGGCCGGCCCTGTGGCTTGGTGGTTAAGTGCGCGCGCTCCGCTGCTGGCGGCCTGGGTTTGGATCCCGGGCGCGCACCAACGCACCACTTCTCCCGCTATGCTGAGGTCGCGTCCCATGTACAGCAACTAGAAGGATGTGCATCTATGACATACAACCATCTACTGGGGCTTTGGGGGAAAAGAAAAAAAAGAGAGATTAAAAAGTTAAAAAAAAAAAAAAAACCTAGATCTTGGCTACACATACATCTTGAAAGTCAGTCTTCTGGGACAAGAAGGCTTATTTCTAGGAACTTCTTAACCAAATGCTATTTTGCAGATATATGCCGTCCAGCACAAAGCATCCCGATTTGAACCCAAGTTCCTCTGGTTATTACCTGAGTGATGCTGCTCAGAGGTAAAACTCTGAACTTCAGTTTCCATATCTGTAAAGTTGGGATAATAATAGCTCCTACGTCTCATAGGGTTTTTTGAGGATTAAATAAGCTACTACATGTAAAGTATTCAAAACAGTGCTCAGCAACTGTAAGTGCTCAATTTTGCCAGCAATACTTTTCCTAAAAAGTGGTACATTTCACACCTGGTCATAAGTTCTGGATGCCATCCATCTCCAGTGAATTAAGGAAACAGCCTAACTGGTAAATTACAAGCCAGATATAAGTTAACAACTCATTATATGTAGCTAATTTGCAGATTATGAAATTACAAATATAGGTAATTAGAAATAAGCCAGAGATGTTGTTCCCATCTCTCTTCCTTATACTTCAAGCGCACAAAGTTCATCTGCCAATTGTGTGCGTGTGTGCGCGCACACATACAGTACACTGGTAGATAGGTCAGAAGAGGGACATGACTTAGAATATTCTAGACATATTGTACATTATCTCATTTAATTATCACAATGACTGGCTGAATCCACAAAACACCCTGGCTGCTTGGTAAATTCTTACTCATCCCTTTTTAAGATCAGAAACAGGAAAAACCTCCTCTGAGGAGTCTTCTCTGAACACATACCCAAGCTATCCCACCTCACCTCCTAAACCATGTCATAATTCTGACAATATATCCACGGGTACTCTCTGCACTTGCCACATGGCCTCAAACTTATCTATTTTTGTGTTTCTCCTTTCAAGACTTTAAAACTCCTTGAAGGCAGGAATGGATACTTACTCCTGTTCTTGGCCCAAGCATATAAGACAGTGCCTGGTTTATAGCAAGCACTAATACACATGTGAAGTTACCTTTATATCTCCAAAAATGGAGGCTCTGGGGTATTCATCCAAGGTCACATTACCACAAAAGGAATCTGAAGACTGGCTTTAATGCTCCTCACTAAACCCCAGTACCCTGTCAAGTCCTATCAGTCGTTATTTTTTGAGATTCCAGGCCACTTCACTTCAGCACCCTTTTAGCCTGTTTTACCATGGGCATCAGTACAATCCTAAGTCCTTCAAAACCTTTCCTAGGCATTTAAATTAAATCCACCAAATGCACATTAAAGGGACACATTGATAATTTTTTCACAGATTTTCCATGGGTTATATTAAACTTGATTTGTAAACTATATGTTTGAATATATAATTCCCTCACCTAGTAACACTTCTGTGTATTATAAAAGTAGAAATTTTATTTGGAAATCTGATAGGCAAAATTTCAAAGTCATCCAAAAGTTAGTAACGAACATTTTAATGATGAAAACTTCATCACATATAACATTATTACAATTTTTTCTGAGCATTCAGATGTCAGCATTTTTTATTACCCAAACCAAATGATCAAAGACTATAAAAACCTCGGCAAGATTCAAAGGAAATAGACTAAAAGGTTCTGTATCTTGGTCACCTTTGCTTTCAGTGTGTAGCACAAAGCCATTTTGTTGAATAAATTAATCATCTTACTACAATGCCATTTCATTATTTCAGAGGAAATATGCTTCCCTGCACATTCCTTTGTAGTAAGTATATTTTGGAAGGCTATGTGAGTATGCCCTCCATGGATATCGGAAAGAAAGAGATCATTCTATATAGGGAGCCACAGATAAAATTTTCCTAAGCCATGTAGAGCTTTAAGAGGAACTTTTAAGCTTTTAAAGCTTTTTAAGAACTTTTAAGCTTTTTAAGAGGAACCCGTGGGAGTGTGTTTCTGGGGCTGGAAAACAACTGTTTATATTTTTTTTGTTTCTATTTTTATGTGGGGGTTGTCATCTTGCCCAGACCCCTACATCTCAATGTCCTATTTCACTAACAATTTTACTTGAACTAAAATAATCAGATGGTACTCAGTAGTTCTAAATACTCTTACCATTCACTTTTCAGACTCAATATATGTTAAATGTTATATGGTCTGCAAAAATAGGAGACACTGTGGTGTCAAAAATCAAATGTCAATAACTTCAGTAATGGAAATGATATAACTATTTCTTTTAAGCAATTCCACTATTTTCTCAGGTACAATTAGGAATTTCTTCATGATATCTTCCCAGCGTCCATCACACTATAATTTGAATTCCATACCTAAAGATGGAAAAGAAAGTTTGGATGAGGGTACAGATAGTTTCTGTTCTGTTCACAACCATAATCCAGCACCTAAAAAGGTGGGTACTTAATAAACATACATTAACATGTAATGACATGTAAAAAACATGTTCACATGCTAACAGTAGCCTATCATATGTCCAAATATTATTAGAGCAAATTTTAACTCCTTGAAATAATTCCATTTCTAATCTTTTAAGTTCAATTTCCTATCAATTCCCCTACTTTTATTATATTGTTCAGTTTTTTTGGCTCATTTATTCATTATTGAAACATTTATTGAGTGGTCCCCATATACTAAGCAAAACAGTATACTGAAATGAATTCTGCTGCTTCTATTTTTAAGCAGACCAGTCTTAAAAGTACAAAGTGGGAGCACATCATACAGTGAGAGGTGAATAACTTCACAAAAGACAGAAAACTATCTTGACTGGGGATGTCAGGGAAGGTTCCTCGGGAAAGGCATTGTTTTAAAATCTCTAACATCAAGAATACACAAACTGAAACAGGTAAGGATACGACCAGAAGTGAAATTACAGAAAGACCATATCAAGGTCACTTTTTAACCACTAAGAACTTCCATTAAAAAAAAAATACTACAATATATGGAATACATAGTTGAAAGTATTCCATCAAAACATTTTTTCTCACTATGGTTTTTGTTTTATCAACAAAGCTAGCTTCATTTCAGTCATTGAACATTTCACAAAGGTTTACTCGGGTATTTTGCAAAAGTGTTGAAAACTGCTCTGGTATTTCTAAAATACTAAAACAAAACTCAATGTGCTGAGAAACTCAAGGAAACTCAATTAGTGTGTTTTATAAAGATTGTCAAACTAATTTATTATACTGTTTATCAAAAGAGGACTTTCGGACTCACTGCCTACAGCCCCTACCCTCATCATTTCATGAATGGACCTTCTGCAATTCTCTCGTAACTCATCATCTCCATACTTTGAGTCTTCCTCTACTTCAGTCGGACAGCCACTCTGCTACCTTCATCTTTCTAAAAATAGACGTGATTCTAGCAGGCTTAATAGGTTTGCCAGCTCTCCCTGGTCTTCATGATAAACCCCAAATGCCTAAGCATGGCTACAAGGCCTCTTGACTTTCTAGCCACATCCAAAGTGTCCAGACTCCTCTCTCTCAAGTCTCTGCCCCAAATGAATAAAATCACACTCATCTTTCAAAGATATATTCTAAGGTCATGAAGTATTTTCTGAACCTGACAATCAGAACTAATCACTTGCTCTCTATGCTCTCATAGCTTTTACACAGGCCTAAATTATCACACTTAGTAATTAGGAATAATTACAATTTATATAGGTGCTACTCTCTCAGAATATCAAGTCTTGCATCTTTCTTACATGTCTTTTTATTCCTAAAAGTATCTGCATGTGATAAATTCTATTTTTAAAATATTGCAACCTAAGAAAAGTCTGAACATTTAAAATTTCATTTAGGGATGCTGGAACTGGGAGAGATTTTTAGGATCACTTTTAGATTTTCTTTATATAAATATACATGTATTTATTTATATACACTCTCTACCAAAACACAATATATTTATGTTTGCATATGATTAATATAAATTTCATTTAAGAACATTCTCATTATAGATAATGTACACTATTTGCTGTTCTCTTTCATTTAAGTGCTGATCCTCACTCACTAAATACTGTCTTCACACACTGATAATAATGGCAAACTAAATTTGAAAAGCATCGATCTCATCCAAATCCTTAAACAAAGAATTGGGAATCCAGGATGGTTATGTGAATTCCCCAAGATTCCTCAACTACTTAATGTTAGACACTATATTCTAAGACATTGGTCATACTGCCTAGGCAACTGTTCTGCACATTCTCAATTTGCATTTGGTGTATTCTATCAATTGTTTCAGTAAGAAATCTGAAGCTTCCAATGAACACTCAAAGCTCTATTATGGACAGAGTAATGATTCTCCTCAAATCACATTTAGTATCAGTTAGAAACTTACTTACAATAATCCCTATTAAACATACAATATATACTCAGAATGTCTATCTTCGGCTAATTACACTAGGGGGCACTTGCAATATCTGTAGACTTCAGGACTAAGTGCATCCTTCTGAGAAAGTGTGTCACATTCCCGGAATTTCAGAGAGAGGGTCTTTAATCCATTACCAGTTTTCTACCAAGGGATTACTGTCTTGTTTTGCTTACATTAATTATATATAGAATCCTCCGGCAGAAATTCTGACAGAAAGAATGTAAACGCGCTAAGCAGACGTTATTTTAATTAAAAAGAGTACATGCACATATTTCATTTTGAATAGGAATTCAATAAAGGTTTAAAATTTTTTTATTTGGCAGGTTTTGTTGTTTAAATAAAAACCACATGTTAAAAAAAGCTTATCACATTCGATTATTAATAATGCAGAGTAAGTAGTCAACTTAGAGCTTTATCTGCAAAGGAAATTAAGTATCTGAGGAATATCTGGGAAGAGAAAACATAGGAAATACAAAATCATCTGATGGTTAACTCGCTCTAAGAAGCTGAACTTTTGCTTTCTGGCAAAGAATTATCTGATTACTACCAAATTTAAAAGACTATAATTTGGGCAATATAAAAGGTATGTAATTATTCGGGTAATTGCAAAGAAATAACGTGCGCATTTTACATCTAAAATGATACACTGAGATACAAATCATGAACAAACTATTTAAAACTGCTTTCAACAAAAAAGGTAAAATTCACTTGTAACCATGCTCCTCTGAAGATCCCCAGGGGGGTCGTTATTATTAAGTTTTTAGTAAGTGTTGATTAACAACATCACCCAACATAAGATCCGTTTAACATCAGTTAACTGTTATCTAAGTGACCTGCCTAGGTTTTCACAAAGCTACAGGGCAAGCCTAATTTGTCCTTGTTTTAGAGGAACATCAGTTTGGGATTGTTGCAGTGTACATCTTAACAACAGTAACACGGTATTCAAATTTGGAAAGGACAGAATTGATGGAAATCCTAATCCCTAATTAAATCACAGAATCAGGGTTTGAAGTAGTAAATAATAAATCACAATGAAGCCTCAATCTGGTTGTCAAGGAAACCACTTTGCCTCTGCCATAATTGCTGTGATCCCCATCTTGCCCTTTTTGACACCAAGCCTTATCATGCATTCTGGTCAGAGACTGAGAAAGTAGCTTTTCTATTCCTCTCAGGCAATCATGTAACATGCATTGAGCTGGACTGAACAGGGCCATGCGACCATCCAAACGCTGAATTCAAGGCCTTTCCTTTTCTATCTGGAGACCGTAATTAACCAGCAGGCAGCAGTACATTTCTATCAAGCTTCAGATAAGAAATGTGACCAAGGCGCCTTGGCAGGTCTTAGCAGCTCTGCTTACAGAAAGTTTTTACTAATTTATTATCAGAAGACCTGTTTGTGAACCAGTAATCATAAGTACCTTAAACATCAATTTTTTTTAAATTCCTCTGAAAATAAAGATCAAATAATAGATTTGAAAGACATATAAGCACAAGTATTTATGTAAAAACATTACATTTAATATTTATAAACCAAATATAAGTAAAACAGTAAAAGCAGTGCCCCACAGATATTACCAGCTCAAAATGTTTACTTAACTTTCCCCTCTTACTTCTATTTTTTTATATTAGTCATTTTTATAGTACCCATTATAAAATAAAATCCTGAAATAAGTTGGCATTATTTTATGTGTCTAATTTCATACACTGCTTCCACTGTTTTCTATTATTTTTATTTCCTGAATTAGATTCCACTAAAAATTTTTGTTTTCTAATATAATTCTAATTTGTTTTCAGAAGTACTCCTTTAGCTCATCTTGCTATGTTATCTTGGAACCCTCTTTTTAGATCACTCCATTTCGAAGTTCTCTCTAGTCACTTCAACAATTAAACAGTATAAAAGCAATATTACCAATATACTTTTTAATTCTGTCAATCTATATGGAAATCAAAATTATCTTCTTCGTCAGCAGGATAACTGACATGATTCAACATATTCATTCTTTTCTCTTTTATTTACTTAAACTCAATATTGGGTCACACCCCAATATTGAGGTTTCTCTAAAGCTGGTCACTTACCTAGCAATAAAGATAATAACACTGATATAAGAGTTCCTGAGTATTATATGAAAGAATGTACACCTAGTGTTTAGTTCCGCTCAATACATGCTCAGTCAGAAAGAATTCAGTAAATTTTAGCTTTCAACATCATTAGCATTTTCCCCATTTTTACTTTGAAATTAAAATACCAGATGAGAAACTGCACAATTTAGAAAAGTGGGTCAGAAAGTTTGGTAAAACTTTAGTAAAAATATTCCAGAGTATCCTCTAGGAAACTATATTCTGTCAACATATAATTCCAAGAAGAAAAAAGTGGCAAGATTCTTTAAAAAATCATTCACAAACACGGGGTTGTTCCCATGGGATGAGCAATAAAGAAAACAGTTTCACCTGAAAACAGAGAAAAAATTTCTTAAAAATCTAAAACATTTATGAGTGTAAAAAACTAGCAACGAAAGACTTTTTTCTTTTAATATTTGTAGTGTGTCACTACTACTATGGCTTCAATTCTGATCTCAAAAACACCACGTACCCTAGCTTTTAAAAAGCAAAGCAAACCTGTGTCTTGTCTAAGCAGGTAAGCAAGAAAGTAACTAGTTAAAACTAGTAGTAAAGGAAGGAAATGTATTAATTACGGGAATTCAGGTAGGGTGGTAGAAATGGGAAAATAATAAAGTTGAACTGGCTGATACCTGGAAGAAGAGGATCTAGAATCAAAGTCTGGGGCAATATTAGGAGGAACCCAGGGCAAGGGACTGGGTAAGTAGCCAGGACATAAAAGATCTCATAGTATGAAATTTATAGCTTAAATATTTTCTCCCCATTTTTATCTTATTTCAAATAAACAGATTTACTTATCTTCTTTTAGAAATAGTAACCACAAAGTGTCATTGAAAATAGGAGGAGTAGGAGGGTATTTACATTTCTTCAAAAATCTACATCAAAGCAATAGTCAAAGCTTGATCATTCGTAAAATAGATGTGAAAAGAACACGATCCCAAATGTTCCTATTGGCTCCACTAAGTTAATTTGACATTACACTGAATATTAGTATCTGATTTTCTTGGTTCAACTGATAAGTACTTTTTTTTCTTTTTGGTGAGGAAGAGTGGCCTTGAGCTAACACCTGTTGCCAATCTTCCTCTTTTTTGCTTGAGAAAGAGTGGCCCTGAGCTAACATCTGTGCCCATCTTTCTCTATTTTGTATGTGGGACACCACCACAGCATGGCTTGATGAGTGGTGTAGGTCCATGCTTGGTATCTGAACCCGCAAATCTGGGCTGCTGAAGTGGAGCGTGTGAACCCAATCACTACACCCTGGGTGGCCCCAACTTTTTGTATACTTTTAACTAGTACTCAAGTGGTATTAGAATGTTACACATTTGTTTTTATTCTCTGCTTAAGTTCTCTCACATTAAATATACCATCCTGAAAATAAACTGCACGACTTCTCAGACTAAAGTAACACACTCCATAAAATCCTTTCTCTCCCAATGAAACACACCATACCTTAACCGGGAAGTTAATTATGTGCTTTGGTTTCACAAACCAACTGCTGTTGCCAGCTGCATTTTAAATGAGAGTAAATAGAGACAGTTTGAGCTGTCAACAAAAGACATAATTAAGTAGAAAAAATGCTGTCAATAGAACATGGCTACGACATTTAAAACTTTGAAAACAAATAGGGACAACCATATTTGGACTATATTGTATAGTCAATACATCTTAACCACTAACCAATTGGGTCAAATAAGAAAAATCTAGAAGGAGAAAGCTCACAAAAACGTATTTGTGTGGAAATAAAGTTTTATGCAAATGAAGGTTAAAACCACTTTCTCAACTAGGATTCCACAAGAGAATAAAGCCCTACATAAAATGATTCAGGGTCTATTTTCCCAATTCTGCTATTCTAGATGCATTGCAGAGAAGTTGATTCATTACATACAATGGATGTGTTAGGTCTTAATTATCTACTGGAACTAGCTGAAAGAGGCTAGTAGAGCATCTTACGAGCTGTGAGAACAGACTCCGTATTTTTTCAGTTTAAAAGATGTCATAGATATAAAAGGCATTTAATCTCTCCCTCAGGGGTATCTTTTTAACCAAAAGGGTTACTTCTACATTGACATTGTTTCTAATTTTTCAAACTGCCTTCACATTTACTACCTCATTATCCACATAAACAGGTCTGGTTCCTTGGACATGCTTTGCAGAAAGCATGATGTTTTTACTGCCAAAAAAAAGGGTTTTTTTACTGTAATTTTTTAGATAAAATTAACTTTCACTCTGACAAATATCAAAAGAGCCTAGAATCTATGTGGGACATTTGAATTAGTAGTAGTATATTTAGCGTAATCAAAATCCTTCAATA
Source organism: Diceros bicornis minor (assembly GCF_020826845.1). NCBI lineage: Eukaryota > Metazoa > Chordata > Mammalia > Perissodactyla > Rhinocerotidae > Diceros > Diceros bicornis. The sequence goes on along the minus strand of NC_080743.1, from coordinate 18,649,188 downwards.
CGTGTGCTAGAAAGCAGCGTCTCTTAGTTATAGTAGAAACCAGTCAACTCTGCAAACTACAAGGATTACGCTGGGGGGCGGGGGGTGTGGAGGAAAACACCTCTGTCTATTTAGCACCAACCTGATTTTTTAATGTTTAACCAATTTTCTCATTTCTAATTAGAACAACATGTTATGAATCATTTTTCTACCTTCACATTTTTCCTCAGATACCTAAAATCAGAAAACAGCCTAGAGGCTTCAGTAGGACATCCATCTGTGATGGCATACCGGAAAAACAAGTGGGTCAGTTGAAAGGTAGACTCAGGGAAAACGGGGGCGGGGGTAGATCTCTGGGCAATTTTCACCCTCAGTAAAAGAAAATGGGTAATGGAAAAAAGGAACCAACTAATGAATGAATCAAGTATTCACTGCCCACCACTTAGGTGTTTTAGCACTATGAGAGGCAGATTTAGGGCAAGATTAACACAAGACATTGTCTTCACCTTGAATAGTTTGAGGTCTATTGGGGAAGCAAAAACACACATCCATACCAGGAAGTTTATATAATTAAATATTCAATTACGCGGCACAGACTGTGTGGTGTAAAAACTGGGAGTAAAGGAAGATTAACGAGAACTGGAGCTGTCAAAAAAGATGCTGTGAAGGAGGGGAGATCTCAGCTTAACCTTGAAGGATGAACAGAGAGACAACCCAGAGAAGAGGAAGACCAGGAGTAGGAAAAATCTCAAAGGCAGGTTCCTCCCTCCCCACTTCCCTCCCTTTAGTGCTATTTGCAGCAACTTGAAAATAACAAAAGTGATTTGACAGGAACACTGCCAACATTAACATGGGGTTAATATTTAAATAAAGTACACAGGAATCAACATCTTACCAACAAAAAAAGTTCTATTACTCGTTATTTTGAGCCCCGGATCCATCAATCCCCATCCTGTGTCATAACAATATATAGTTTCACACTTAGCATATAAACCTATTTATCCTATAATATGCAATTTGAGTATACTGATATTTCAAACAAATATAGGAAAAAACAGGGTCAGGGCCCCGGGAGAAATAATACCACCACAATATTAAAGACCGAAAAACACTGTTGTACTAGTTAAAGTCGGGACTTGAAGGGGTAGGACTAAGAGATCTTAAAATTGTTTTCTACCAAAAACTCTCAGTTAAGAAAGAACTTGAGGCTGACTTCATATTCCATCTCCGTACAAGTCAGAGAAGGCTGTTTCGCGTCTTTTACTCACAGGGAGACAGGGAAGGTCCGACTATTTGAGAAATAAGTCTCCCGACAGTAGCTGAAGTTCAAGTAATAATGCTAGAAAGCACTCCAACAAGGGCACCCGTGAGGACGCTGAAATGATCACTCTTTGAAAAGGGCAAAACGTCAAGGCACCTCTTTAGACACAGTGAGGCAACCTGAAGTAATTAATCACCAATCAAACAGTTATGAAGCATTAAAAAAAAACCCTTACGAGTTGTCTAATCCAAGTGGCTCATGTTCTAGATGAAGAAATGATAGCCCAGATCTAAGTCTCTGCTCAAGGATACGTAATTAGTGGCAATTTAGTAGCAGAGAAAGGTCAAAACCATTTACTTTCAACTGCGATGATTCTAGTTTCTTCAAACATTTACTCATAAGTACTTTTAGATTTGTCCCAAGTTTGTTCAATAATAAATCTGCGTTTTAAGAATAGTTCCGTTTCTCCAGATATTTCCTAATCACGTTGACTCTGAATCTATTCGTCTATGTGTTGCATTTCGAATCCTACAACGCTATTTTCGGTCTAGTCCTAGATTGGAAATAATTCAATAATCTCAAAGCCAATCAGAGGTACAGATCATTCCTTGAGGGGGTCGAGGTGTGGGTAAAAGAAAGAACCAGATAAATTATTTTCACATTTGATTTCATCATTAGGCTAACAGACTTGTTTTAATTAAATGGTTTTGGGGGAAGTATCTTTCTTTCAGAACGTATATGTATGTTTTAAAACTGGTAACTTTTGATATGAACTAATTGTACTAGAATCCAATAGAACCAAAATGCTACCATAGTATACAATGTGTATTTTTTTAAGAAAATAATAATTCCTAGTATGTTCAAGAATAGGACTATAAACCACATAGGCCTGTATTTATTCAAGTCCCCCATGATGCCATTTACTCTAGTTTTTAGCCTTTTATGTGACAGTGAGCTATTTTATAATTATAAAATAGTTAAGAAGGACAACCTCTTAATTTAAAACGGACACATTACAACATCTCTCTACTACTAAAATATTTTAGTTTCTTTTTTGAAGACAAGTTGGAAAGTGACCATCTGCTAGTGTGTTAGTATTGTCTCGGCAAAGTAATGAATAAATGTCCTCCTTTGCTTTAAGAAAGGGTTCATTAAATGAAAGAAATTCAGAAAAAGAAATATAAAAACTAACAGATTGATTCAGTGCCATGTAAAATGCATTTTTCATTAATTATTTATAACTTTCAAGCAAAAGAATTTTTAAATGCATGCTTTAACAGTGTAAATAAATCTTCTAAAATCTATTTTTTACACTAAATCCAGAAATATGTTAACAAAGCAAACAACTAAAAATCAAACTTCCTATCAGTTCTCACACAATTTCTTCAATATTTATTTATACATAGATAGGCTATGTCCCCAACACAAATATCTTCCAAATATATAATTTTTAAAACATACACATCATAACTTAAATTTCATAGGTTGCTATATTTTCATGTTTTTTGAAACACTTTCCAAAAACGTTTGTCATCAGTATTCAATAAGTTGGGTAAAGTGATACTTGTTTATTTACAAATAAATTATTATAAGAATGTCAAATCAATTGATAAATAGATTTCTGATCTATATTATAGTAATTTCTATGTATGTGTAATTTGGGACCCATAGGAAGTACATATGCTTATGTACCTAATGAGAAACTCCATCATGTTAGGTTATGTTAGGGAAGAAGAGCCAGGTAGGCCACCATAATAGTCTTCCTGTGCCTAAGGGATGGGCTTTGAACGTAAGAGATTTTTTCACTTTGATAACTACAGCTTCCCTGAATCTCTAGAGACGCTTACGGAGGAGAATAAAACTCCTCCCCAGTTGTAGTACAATTTTAGAACCAGGAACTGTAAATACTTATTCATTAAAACCACATAGTATTCTAATACAGTAAGCAAATGGAAAATTATATATTTTTATAAATATTCCTAGTTTGTTTTTTAAATCTGTAGACATGATTTACAGAGCCTTCCTTTCAAACACAAACTGCCCTTGTCAAGCCTGACTCATGATTGACACCTGGTAGCCACACTCAATAACTTCTAAGGGAAAGGTATCCAAATAACTATTAATTCAAGCCAGTAGCAAAATTTCTTTTAAGATCCATCTCTAATCTCTTTCCGAAAAATACCAAGTGTTTTTTTTCTTTAAGTAAGCGGGTCTCAGTGGTTTATAAATACTAATTTCTTTAATCCTCCTAAGAGTACTAAAATAATCTTCATTCTAAAGGTAAGTAAAACAAGACAGAGAGAGGTTAAGTCAACGGCCCAAGGTCACTTCCGTTTAAGACTGAACAGGTCGAGATTCACACTCAACTATTCTGGCCCCAGACCCTGCTCTTAAGCACTATGTCATGCCACCTTACTCATGTCAACTGCAGCAACGAATTTTAATGCACAGAGATAAAGGCAAACATTTTTTAGTTTGAAAGTCAATTCTGAGAAATATCCCACTGTATGTCATCTTAAAGTGAGACTATCTAACATAACAAAATGTTGTTACTTCACTTCTGGCACTGTCAAAAAAAAATCCATTGAAAAGGGTGATTAGGGAGACAGGAATAGGGATTAAGACTCAATATTGCAGGATGAGAGGTTGAGCAGGAGTAGTTAAGACAAGCACCCAGAGAATCCCGTTTCAGGAAGGGAATCAATTCTACTTTCAATTCTACTACCTAAGAGACTGAGTTTGTTAATACACATCCCACACCCGTCCATAGCTCGGAAACTGTGGTGGAGGGTTTTTGAAGCTGAGCTTCCACCAGTGGATTTAGCCGTATAAAAAACAAAGGAAAGGAAAAACAATGAAAGTCAAGAATTTTTAATAATTTTTCTCTCAGTCTGAGGGTTTGAGCTACCCTGATTCTACCACCATTAACTTACTATGTTATCCCAAGCAAACATCAAGTCATGAACATCATGTCAAAAATGAAGGGCTTGGATTAAATCATCTCCAAAGTCCTTTTTAACTTCTATAGTCTTTAACTTAGTCACTCAAGTTAAGCATTTACTGATGGTCAGGTAACTCTACTTGTTATTACATGAAAAGCTCTGTTAAGTGTAAATAAGGGATTTCTCTTGTAGTCTGATATAGTTTAACTGAATCAATGGAAAACGTAATTTTATAGCATATCTGAATGAGTGTAAAAGATCACATATTGTCCACTTTAGTATTATTAAGAGCTTTACAGGAAAATAATACACATGGAATACAATATGATGAAGATACAGCCTTAAAAACAATGTTGGGATTCTTAAATATTATTTCATGGTAGAATACATATGAAAGTTATGAAAGGAGTAAATGAGACAAGAGGTCAATATACAAGTAATTGCTTTAAAAAATATTTCAGGAACATAGTCAAAGCATACGATAAACCCAACCTGAATTCCATTTTTGGCCAGGCATTAAAGGCTTTTTATATTTTTGAATGCATTTATATCATATAAAGTTCTATGTGGAAAGCATTTTGATAGTTTAGCTTTTTTAAATATTTTAAAAATTAGCTCAAATATGCTAACTTTTCAAAATGTCAACTTTTTAAATTACCTTAACTGTTCACTGAAAGACACAAAAATGTGAAAATTCTCAAGGTCTAGATTCTTGCTCAAACGAACAAAGACTTATTCCATAAGCACTTGATATACAGTATTCTCCTTTATGCACTTTAAAAAGTTGAACTACTGCAGCAAATGCATAATTGATTTATGGGGGGAAAAGTGCAAGTGAAGGACATATTAACAGTGCATTAAAGAGCCAGGGTGGACGAAAATGTACCTCTCTGGAACATTTTAAAAGCAATATTTAAAAAATGCAAATGCCAGATACGGGGGATGTTCTCCTTTTCACATCAGCACATAAGTCACACAATAAAGTCTAAGTGCCCTCCAAAAACAATAACAAAAGTGCAGGTTGTATATCAAGCCACAAATAAAAGACAATTTTTTTTCCATGTGAACATCTAAGAAGAGTACTGCACTCAATTACTATTTTAAAGAATAAGATTGAATCGTGGTTCCAAATTTACAAAAGTACATCAAGAATCTAATCACATGGTGCAATATTAAATAGATTCCAATACGTCATAGTTCAAATCCTACATAACAGTGAACAATGCAATTAAAAGTCTACGGAAAGTAACATAGTCATAATGTTTCTGTCACTCAAAAGCATTATGAAGGTGCTTCAAAAATTTTTACTTCATAATTCTGTATTTTTTTTAATGATAGAAATGGATCTTTATTTTCTTATACGTTTTCACCCCATAAACTTGGAACTACTCAAGCCAGTCAGTTTTTCAGCCAAACAGTAGAAGATCAGGATTATTAGGGAAGTAGGCTGGCAGTTGGACAGTTGTTCACTCTGCCTGTCATATCCCTTTAATGCAACTTTGATTTGCCTTTGTTCTGACAGTAGCCAACAGCTGCTTGTAAATGAGCCACCATCCCTGGGCTGCTTCCCATTACTCCCCATTTTTATTTGACAAGGTCACTAGCTGCAGAGATTTTGGGAAGAAACGGTGTGTGGCCTATAGAATTAAGAGTTTAGAACACAGGGAAGCCAGGTATTTTTCTTTTGGTAGCATAAGCAAATCAAGACTAAAAAAATTGTTTTGGTCACTGAGCAAGTCAAATGTTTTTCCTTTAACACTAATTTCAAAAACCTAAAGCCAAAAAGCAAATGACTTTTTCATAAATCATCTTTCCTTTAAACCTACATGACAGTTGTATAAAAGACAGATTTAATCACAAAATAATATTTACAAGCACATATTAATAAATACTAAGATGTTGCTCCTCTGCTGTTTTACAATGAGAGAGTTCAGATCTGGAAGACAGCAACTGGAGACACATTTGGGGAAAATGTGAAGATACAATCTTACAGTTTTTTCTTGATTTTAAATTTCAATAAAAATTTCATTAAGGGTAAAAAGGCAGGAGGAACCTCCAGGATCAAAAATTTCGCCATTTTTGGATAAAAACTAGACTACTCGTAGTGAACATGATGCAGTCTATACAGAATCGGATATATAATAATGTACACTTGAAATTTACACCATGTTATAAGCCAATATGACCTCAGTAAAATAATTTTTTTTTAATTTCACCATTTCATTGTATGTTGATGGTTACCTTTAATGAACTTTACACAATATATAAATTAATGTAGACTGAAACTTATTACACTATTTTATCAATATTCCACCAATGCTCCAAAACATATAATTGAGAGTACAAAGCAAGGCTCACCTTTAATTTTCAGCTTGACCTATGATCTTCAGAAGGGCTTAAAGCTAGGACAATCTCATACAATTAAGTTATTTCCAAAGAGAGGCATGCATGGCAAGTTTTCAACGCCATGGATGAATACCAAGAGGCCATGTTGGAGCAAATGCCCATCCAAAATGAATCATGATTTTGTGGTTTTAAAAGTTTATGAGTGGGAAAAGATCTAGGAAACTCTTTACACATTCTTAGGATAAAACTACCTAAATGTCACATAGAAATCTGGAGTTAGATAATTATTCACAAACAATTTCTCACTATTCCATTTTTTTACCTACATCTAAAATTAGAGAGTTTTGTACATTTATCTTATCTTGATACAAAACCATCAGAAGGAATGTGAGCCTACAGTAAACTTTATTAATTACCTAAAACAAAAGTGAAATTCTTTTCAGCAACACTGGCACTTTGGATGTGTTCACTGGTAAGAATTATATATTTCCACATTGCAGGGGAAAACTAAGAATCATGTGGTTATCTCAATTTCCTTCATTATCTACTCAAAGACTACAATATTATTCATAGAACACACTAGACAAGTTTTCAAATAATTTGTAGCCTCCTGCCATCTAATATACTCAACAAATTTTACCAGTTCTTTCCATGCAAAAGGCATTTGAATTCTAAAAATATTTTACTACCTCAGCTAAGTTGGTTTTGTATACCTTGTAAAAGCTACTCCATTTCCTCTCTCAAATTCTTAGCCATAACTCTGATCCATCATTTATGATGTTCAAATAGAATGGATTTTTCTACATTTCAATCAGAATGTGTCAAAGCACATTCACAAAGTATCATATTTAGAGATATATTAAGTATTATAACTGAACTACATTTGATTATCCGGTGTTAACAAGTATTCACATATAAAAAAATAAGAAACTAATGGTAATCCCTTATAACAGCCTTCACTTTTGCACAAAGATTTGAACACTCTAGTAGTTCACTGTTAAGAGCACAGGAGAAGATTTTCAGCTTCATTTATATTCAGAGGCAGGCAAATCACCAAAACTAATTATATCCCTCCATTTTCCTTACAGCATGTTAACAGCAGGTGGTCCATCCATACCATCTTTGAAATAGGTAGGTGGCTTAAAATACCTTCACATTGCAGTCAAGTCCCTGAATTAAAAATAAACTTGAGCTTTAACTTCATCATTTTCTCTATGAGATGCAGTAATACAGAATAAACGTAGTACTTAGTTTGTTCTTATTTTAATCTACTTTCCACATACTGGTTTCATACCATTAATTTGCTCATTTTAATCCTGCATCTTCTCCAAAGAGTTAAGCATTTAAGCTAATAGAGCTGATAAAATGATCTAGTAAGAAGTTATATGTTTCTGATATTCTTATTTTATTTATTTTTGCACACTACAGACTTGCGAGCATTTCTTTATACTGATGAATATTAGAGCACATTTTTAAGACCACCACAATAGGAAAATCATAATTATATTGGCTATGTACTAGCCCAAGAAATCCAGAATATATCTATGTAGATATGTATAAAAATACCTTAGGGTCTTCTGTTGGCAAAGACTTTTCAGAAATAAAAGTACAAAATAATTAAAATAATTTCCAAGGCATATGCCTCCTTCTACTGAGTCTGACATGAGTAGTACAAGAGTCAGACTGTAACACAAAAGTCAATCAGCACCAATACTTCACACAGTGTGAATAAAAAAGTCTTTGTGAGAAGAATATGTCAATACAAAAAGGTTACAGAGAACATTCAAATCATCAGCATTACAAGTGCTTTCAAAATAAAAATATGGAAGATTAAAACCACATATTTTAGAAACTGATTAGAATCTTTTGAGGGAGGAGAGGTGATTCTACTACTTGCAGTTTTTCAGACTAAAGTCAAGACTTCTAAGGAACTCTGTCTCCATATCCATGAAAACTTACAACTCAGAAGGTGTAGCCTAACTTTTAAGTTTTTCATTATTACTGTGGCCGCATGCATTTCCGTCAAGATTACAAAATAGGTAAGGAACAAACCAATCTACATCTTCATCTTAAAAAAAGATGCTAAATTTAATTTCTAAGCAATTTTAATCTCTCTGGCTATTAGCGTCTGGTGACAAATTAATACTTAAAATCAATGGGAAATGAAGTAACACCTATTGAAACATTGTGACTTGAAAAGTATAGTTTTATTTTTCATTTTCACCAATACGTAGTCATTTATGTTTATGTTGCATAGTCCATCCGACCAAACAAAAATATTGTCTTCAAAAAAGACAGGGAAGATTATCACTGACTAAGGCTTTAACAAGGTAATACCTTTAACTAGGTAAAAGGATACGAAGTTTTTAAAAAGTAGTTTTATATAAATAAATATCAACCAATATTAACATAAATTTTCATGAGCAGAAACATGGAAAACCAAAAAAAAAAAAAAAGTACGTTTTTGGTTGTTTTAACTATGCTAACATTTAAATGAAAAGTACAGAGAGAAATCATTTTTACTTTAACAGTATTAACACCAACAAAAACCAGAACCTTGATGACTTCATAATATTCATTGTCTGCAAATAAATGTAAAAATGCTTTCATTAGGACTAGTTGTTCTGACAACTTAAAATGTAGTTTATATTTCTATGTCTTGAAAATAATTTCATAGCTCATAATTTTCAAATATGCCAAAATTAGATTATCGCTATGGGTACTTTCCAAAATGTGAAACTATTATTTGAAATAGACAAAAAAAAGTCCCCATTTCTACCTTTGTTTTACTTGAAAACTGATTCTTGCAATTAGAAATGTTACCTTATAAAATCTTATACTGTGTTAATACATATAAAAACGTTTCAAGAAAGGATAAACAGGAGTATTCAGTTTTTCTTTCAGAGCATTTCAAGAATAATTGGGAAAGGAACCCTGCTTATCCTTTGTTTTTGGACTAAGTAGACGTGCTAAATAAGATCTACAGAATCCAAGTAATTTAGATAATTAGGAGTAAATAAAAGTTTTTGTACAAGTCTTCAGCTTCAACAAATGTTAGGTTAGCCAAAGAAAATGTATTTTTAATAAATTAACTACATTTTATCCTATTTATAAAAACTCATAAATATGCATAGAAGTTTTATGGGCAGATACACCAATATGTATGAAATTAACTGAATAACTGTCTGCATAAATCAAGTCATTAATTTCATACAAATCTCATAATGAGTGTTACTAGTTTTTTGTTGTAGTTTCATAAAGGAAAATGTGCATTCCATTCCCTACTTGTTGAATTTTCTCATGGTATAGCACTCCACAGTTTTCAAGATATGTAGCCATTAAACATAATATTTTACCATGTAGATCAAATGACTAACAAGTTGTCATATAAAGATATGGACACTTAATAAATGAATACAAAAGAATTCAAAATTAAACCTGACTCATGAGGACTCAATTCAAATCTCCCTTTAAAAAAAAAAGTTAACATGTCTATCTAAATAAACAGAAAGAACAGAAAGTATACATTTGAACATTTAATGTACCTCATGCAATTTTAAGAAGTCACAAATTATATTTTACATTTTGTAAACATTTAATAAATCAATAATTTGATAGTCAATTTGACATTCATCCTTCTTCTTTATACAACAGTGAGAAATTGTACTTCTCTATAAATTATAAAGAGAATAGTTGAAGTATTCAAACCATACCTATATGTTAGCACTTTCCTATTAGGATATTTTTATACATATCCTCAGGCACATTTACCATGGCTGGAAGTCATTATACATAGTGATCTAATAGTAATAACAGAGGTGGCCAATATTAAGTGGATTTTGTGAAGAAAGAAACAGCAAGATCACAGTCTCCATTAAAAAAACACCACTGTAGGGGCCGGCCCGGTGGCATAAGCGGTTAAGTGTGAGCGCTCCACTGCGGCAGCCCAGGGTTCGCCGGTTCGGATCCCGGGCGCGCACCGATGTACCGCTTGTCAAGCCATGCTGTGGCGGCATCCCATATAAAGTGGAGGAAGACAGGCACGGATGTTAGCCCAGGGTCAGTCTTCCTCGGCAAAAAAAAAAAAAAAGAGGAGGATTGGCAGATGTTAGCTCACAGCTGATCTTCCTCACAAAAAAAAAAAAAAAAAACCATGGTATACGTTTATTCTGTAGTTTAAAGTAACGTAGTTCAAGGGTCTTCAAATCCTTATTTTAAAAAAAAAGAAGTTTTGTTTTTTTTTTTAAATCAGAAAACTCTGATCAGGTCCTGAATTTTTCTACTCCTGCAGTCTTTGAACATAGCTGAAAATAAACACACTTTGAAGTGAAAATGAAAGAAAAAAAAAAAGAGACCTGGAAAAAACCCCAACAAATTGATTCCTACCTGTACCTTAACCAACAATTTGGTTCTCTTCAACATTCATCCAGGTTGCACAAGCCAGAAACCTAAGCGTCATCCTTGACACAGCCCTTCCCATCTCCAAGTCTGGAAGGTTTTAATGCTTTAAGTGTCTCTCTAATTCATTCCCTTTTCTCTGTCTCTACTTTTAGCAAGTTAATCCACTTATTGATCCTTGATTCCACTTCTCTCCTAACATCCATTCAAATCTCCCTGAATATATTTTAGTTCTACCCTCCACACTTCACAATTCTTTCTCCTCACAGCAACCATAATGTCCTTTCCAAACACAATCTGATTAGGCCAACCTTCTGGTGACTACCAGCTCCTAGCATAAAGATGAAAATCTTGAACACAGGCCACAGAGTCCCACTTGGTTTGAACACAAGTTCTCTGAGCCCACCAGCTACATTTTACTTCAATTAGTCAAATGTACAAAGCTCCTTCCAGTTTTCTGCACAAGGATAACTTGACCCCCCTGGTTTGGTCAAATATCCCATTATACATGCCAACTCTTCTTTTTATTTACTAAATACTGTCAGCATACTATACATATAAGGAGCTCGTTAAAACAAAGACAGGAGTCCCAGCCACATGGAGCCAACATTCTAGTGTCAGTAATAGGTACCCACCTCCCCCCAAAAAAAGATATAAAATAGATAACCAGATTCTTGTTGTAGTAAGTACTAATAAAAAAATAAGTGAGTTAAAGTGTTATACGCATGGATGTTGTGGGAGAGGAAGACGTTTAAATTGGGCAGGTAGCTTCTCTGAGATACGAACATTTAAATTTTAATCTAAAAAAGAAAAAAGAAGTAATTATGAGTAGGGGAGGGGGAAATGATTCTAGACCAAGAAACTACAGGTGTAAAAGCCCTCAGATGTTTACAGGTACTAAAATAAGACTGTTAAGCCTGAAGCCAAGGGAGCCGACCAAAGAGTGGCTCCATGGCAAGGTGGAGAGAAAATCTTAAGTTAGATAGCTTAGGGGTTTAGTCCAATTGAGGCCACTGAAGGGTTTTAATAGGAGAAGAAAGTGATCCAATTTATATTTTACAGAGTTCACTTTTGCTAAGCTGCGGAGAATAAATGCAGAAAGAGGGGAACAAGGATGAAAGTGGCCACTACACCAAGCAATGTCACTGTAGAACCTACCCCATTTGTAATTTACTTAATTATATATGTCTCCCCCACATTTTAACTAAGTTTAAGTTAAACCCTGTCTGGCTTTTTTTTAGTAATATCACCACTGTCTGGGATATAGCAGTGGCACAGACGAATATTATCAATGAAACCCTTAAAGTATACAAGAAAAAAGGCAGTTAATTTTTACAACACACACATCCCCCTATCCAAAGTGGAGCTTTATTATTAAGTAGATTCCAAGGGTACAATATTTTGTGTCTATGTGAACCTTCACATGTATCTGAGAGTTGTTGCCCAGCTTTTATCAGGTTCCCCAAGGGCTCTACCAGCTCCCAAATTTTAAGAACGACTAAAGCCTACATCTCACCATAGATCTAGAAGGTCGAGTTGTCACAGGACACAAAGAAATAATCTAAAATAGAACATAGAATGAAATAGAATCTAAGTTTTTTATACACGGATCAGTTAATTCACTCAAATGAAGTGCAAACATCATACAGATTAAAATGTTAAAAAATATCACTTATTCTTGACTTTGGAAGTAAATATTTGGTTTTCCTTTATAATTGTATTTCATTTAGGTACTTAGTATTAGCAATTTCAAGTGAGGAAAAGCGCAATAATACTTTTTTTTAAATATTTGTAGATAAGAATTAATCTGCAGATAATCAGATATTGTTTCATATAGTTATTTAACTAAATAGTTACTTTCAAGCATAGAATTAAATGCAAAACTCACCAGCTTCAATTTTGTTTACTCTTCTATCTATCAGTAGACTTGCCTCCTACCCTCTCACTTTCTGACACAGATTTAAAAAGAGCTACATGGCACAGGCCCATGTGCACACAGCAAAGGAAGTCAGAACACCCCAGAGAAGGAGTTTGGTTTGTTTACAGACACCCAAAACAGCGCTCCCCTCTTCCCACGGGGCTCAGTAACAACACTACCTTATCTATCAGTATAGCAAAACACTATTACATCCAGGCTATTTCTTTGTTATTTTTGGAAAGTAGACATTTCAAAACATTGAGATTTCAGAAATCATCAAACACTAATCCTAATAGTACTTGTTGCCAAAATCAAGTAAGATGCGTAAGAATTTTGAGATATGAAAATACTATAATTTTTAAAACAGAATCAATTGGCTACTACTAGATTGCTAGAAATATTTTACAAAGTTAATTTTCCCTCATCTATCCTTTCCAACTAGTAGGCTAGAAGGGAAAAGTTCCTACTTAAATTTACTTAAGAAAAACTACTTAAATAAGTGGAGTTGTTTTCTGCTTCCCCAAGTTTAAAAAGTAACCACTATTCTATGTAACATACATCTCAAATTCTTTGGTCTAGAAACAAGGCAGTTCTTAAATAACTTTGCATAACTTATTTGTAACCACAGTAAGCAATTTATATTCTATCAATGAAAGCATTTACTGGCTACTTATAATTCTGTATTCCAAGCTCACCCTTATGAGGGTGGTTAATGTTTATTAAGACTCATGTAAGATTCTGATGCATGCAATATACACAAGGTCGTAGGAGTACCTACTTCATGCAAAAACTGAAATTACAATAAATCTCAAATATCAGTGAGAGATTACTTTCTTCTGTGTAAGATATATGATCAAGTTAATAATTCAGTCCTTAAGATATGCTTGCAGAAGTGGATCTTGTGTGGAAAATGAATGCCAGATTAGCATAGTTTCAATAAGAATTTCCAACAATTTTGATAGAAATTTATCTATAACATTATTTCTTAAAAATAACTTCTGATTGCCAAGGTAACAACTGGATGCTAAAACTGAAATGTAGTTTTAATTACTTTTTTAAAATTTTTGAGGAAACAGTACTTGCTTATCTCTACATACTTAAAAGGGAGCCAGAGGCATAACAAATTGTATTCATTCATTGAACCAATAGCTACTAAATATGCTAATACATGCCAAGTACTATTCTGTGAAACAAAACTTAAAGAAATAAAAGGTAAAATGACAGGTCTCTGTCCTCATAGAGTTTATAGAGGGAGAGACATACAAAGAAAGCATTTACAGATCCTAGGACTGTTAAGAAGAAAATAAATAGGATGATGTAACTTGGCAGGTGCTTTCCATAAGATAGTTACGAAAAGCTTCTCTGGGGGCTGACATTAATTAGATCCAAGACCTAAAGGATAAGAAACAAATCAGTGATGTGACAAGCTGAGGAAGACACAAGAAAAAGTCTGGCATGTTCCCGAAACAGAGGGAAGGCCATAGCATGACATGTTAACATTTCCTTCCTATTCCTCTAAGACCAGCATGCCTTAACAGTAAGAACATGGACTTTGGAGCAACGAACTTTGGATCTGAATCTCAGCTCGACTAACTTAAAAAGTATGTGATCCTGGGCAGTAAGTTACTAAAACCTTTTTAGTCCCATTTTCCTAATCTACCTAAAGAAGAAAATAAGATCTACATTTTACGACCACTGGCATAAAAAACTTCAGCAAACAAAAAATGCCCAGTAAATTGTTCTTTCCTTCTTCCAAAATTGATGTCACTTTTATCTTTCTGAACTTTAAACAAATACCAATTGTTCTCTCTTTAAATTTCACAATCTATGTAGAACATTTTAAATTCAATTATTTCAAACAAAATTTTCAATGCCCCTTAAAATAATCAAGTTCTCATGGAAAGTTATGACGTAAGCCCTCTCTTCCTCTCCCTTTAGGGTGATGAACTGTCTCCTGGTGAGTGCTGTTCTCAGTACTGTCTGTGGGGCATTCAGAAAAGGTACTTACAAAGGCCACCTCACCTCTCTAGGTCTTTCTCAGAAGAAATGAACCACTGGTTTAGAACTAGTAGCTAAAACTACTAATCCCACATTTGAGAAAACATAAGAAATTAGGAAGAATTAGAGACGACTTCCTAGAACAGGTAGCTCCTAATCTATGGTGCTCAGAAGAAAGTGATCTCTTCCTACTAGGAGGGAGGGAAGGGCGAGAGGAAGGAAGGAAGCAAAGTTGAATGAATTATAATCTTTAAAGTAGAAACTATGTGAATGTTCTATATCGCCAAATAAAGGTGACAAAAAATAGCTGCAATGTAGTGAGAGCTGCTAAAATGCTTCCAGTTTTAATGCTTCACATTTATCTTAGTATCGGTAAAAGTCTAATTAGGGAATCAGATATGGCTCATTCACCAACTCTCAATAGTTCAATATATTTTTTTTAGCTAATAAGTCAGAGCTGAAAGATGGCATGCAAGTAACCGAAAAAAACGGCCAGTGACTCAAGTGGTTCTGAATACCAGTTAAAGTCACACTAAATTTTAGAAAAACAAAATAATTTAAGGTTGCAGTTTTAGAAACATAGACGGGAAGGTGAAAGGCAATGGAGCACTGTAGCTAATTTAATATGTCTTTTAAACAGTTAAGCTTGTTTGTTTAGATTGAATAGTGAATGGAGAAAAAGGATGGAGCTACTAAAGCATACCACATACAGAGAATCAGCCATCTGCAAAGCAGTACGTGGGAGCTTTCACAACTTTTAGAAATAAAGTAAAATGGACAATCAAATCCAAGAAGACAGGAAAATCTTTTTCCTACTTCACAGTAAATATATTTATAGCGATTGAAACTTTCATATTAAGAAAGATGCAAATGGGACTGTCAAATTAAATAGAAACAGTGTAATAATCGTGCAATTTTTACAATTCATCCGTCAATTCATTCTCAGGTGCAATATTCTGCATATGTAATGACCGCTATTTGGAGGGAAAAGAAAAAGAATTCTTCTACGAGCTGTCTCAGTGCTGTAGAAAACACATTCAATTTCCTTTAAATCAGAAGCAGATCCTCACTAAATGTGTACACATTTGCCAAGTGATATGCTGCCTTTAGACATCACTTGGCAATTAATTTTGCATACAACAAAATCTTCATGCTTGACCGTTCTGAGGCTCACATTGAGTGCCTTCTTGTAAGAGGAATGTAGAGAACTAAGCCATGAAATATATTCGACAACTTACTATTCAGGAATGTTTACGACTGTCGCCATATCACTGCTGACCCTTATCTATGGTAAATAAGTGCACAGTAAAGTATAAAATTAAAAGACCTGAAATGCTGAAAATGTAACACTGTTTTCCTAGTTTCTGTGATTTGTAACAAAGAAAAATTGAATCCCAGCGTTTTTAGCTCTTCCTCCACAATAGATTGCTACTTATATCAGAAAATTGTAATTACTTTTTAACGTTGTTCCTATAAGTACTTAAAACTGTGGAAAAATAAAATGTCTGCTGCTATCCAGATAAATTTAACTCCTGGTACTAAGGAACTACAAGAGTCTAGAGGTGATTTAATACTTGTGACACATAATTCAATAAGTTTGGGTCAAATGTATTGACTTCTAATCTTTTCAGACAATTTCATTATTTTCTTTTACAACTAACGTATATAACTCAACTCCCTATCTTTCTGTAAGAGAAAACACACTCGTTTATTCCACGGCAGGCTCTCAATATATGACAACTGGTTTCTTGAGTTTCCCCCTTAATTGGCCCTAATGTAAACAATTAAATCTCACTTTACACTAAATCAAATTTAAATAACAGCAAGAGACTGAAGTTTCTCCTCCATCTGCAATCTTTTAATCTGCTCACTACAACCCACTCTCAGCGATTTAAGGATCATCCTTCAGAAGGGGGTGCCACTATTGTTTAGGGCAAAGTGTCACATTCCTCAAACGGGGGGTGAAGGGGGTGGTGGAAAAACAGGATTGTCAAACACGGTTTTAGATGATTTTTTCAGTTTGTAGAGGAGGATCCTCTCTGGGACCATCATTTAAAACCTGAGGCTTCAGGCACTAAGCAATACTTAGGCAACAGGGAAATGCTAGTCTCATCCAATGGTTACTGTGGCTCACGTACCTCAAAAGCTGGCAATACAACACAAAGACAATGTGAGCTGTCTATCGCCCAACCTCAATCCGTATGTGACAGGGCCTAAAGCCAGAAAGGAATCAATCCTACACAAGGCAAAGATCAACAGCCTGGGAACCACACAAGCTGCTTTCTAAATCATATTCTGACACCAGCTAGCTTCAGTTGTTGATCACAAACAAATTATCTAAATTCACTGCACTGTCAGACGCCCACAAAAGGAAGAAGCACCTTGCCTTTATAAAATCTATACAGAACACTGTCTATGAGAAAGTATAAACATGACACTAAAAATCATATTCCCAGCCTTCCAGTGTTTGCTCATTTTTTCTTTGTGACTTAGTACTTAGAAATCAGCATAGTTTTTATGTTATTTGGTTTCATGGGCAAATTTTTCTTTTTTCTAAACAAGTTCCGGTAATTTTTTTTCTTTTTTACAGTAGTGTGAACAGGGAAGCGGTCATTCATTTATTCGGGAGACATCGGTAGATGTGAAAAGTGATAGATGAACTTGCTTGGTCAAAGAATAAAAGTGCTATGGAAAATTAAATACTTCTCTTCTTTCTCAAGGGTTTATAAAAAGCAAATTCAGCCAAAAAAAAAAAAAAAAAGGCTTACTCATGTTCTATTAGTACAGTCATCTGCTGGAAAATTCATTCATTCATCAAATACTTATTCATTAAAAAATATATTTGCTGTGCCTTGCATCTTCCTGAGGTCTGGGAATACACAATGGCAGAAGACACGAAGTCCCTGCCCTCATAAAGCTACGATAAAGCTAGGTAAAACCAGCTTTGAATCAAGATCTATTTGTTACATGAAGAGTATTTAATTAGTGTCTGTCAGAGAGGAATAGTGAAGTCCAGATGAAGATACAGCAAGTTGAGAGGGGCTACTAGGTAGCTAAGAGAAAGTTCAAAAATTAGTGGCAACAAATTAAAAGAGAGACAAGAGTTGCTAAAAGGTGTTGGCTCATTAAGGATCAGTTGATTTTTTTTCTGATGTATTTGCCAATAGGGATAATGTGAAAACAACACGGTTAATCCATTCTTAAAAAGTACCTCCTTTTCAAAACTTAAAAAGTTTTTTTTTCTCACTTTATTTATTTTAATTCCCTGATAACTAACATAATATAATGAATCCACATTATTAATTTTCTTTTTTCTTAATTTACAAACTTTGCTAATTTTCACTTTGGCAAGTGAAATAAAATTCCACTTTATTTTTTTATAAATTACATTCTACTATACTCTATAACGACAGAAGTATATATAAGAAGACTGATGTAAGTAAAGCAAAATCACCAAAACTAAATTCTTTTATAACAACATAACACACGATGGAAAATGTTCAAGATCTGAACAAAACACATTCATCTGTTTGTTGATAAAAACCAACAGCAAATATGAAAAGACATTTTAAAAAGTGATACTGACAGAACCAATAAAATATAAATTTCTCTGAGTATAACACTGCACAGCAATACCTTTAATCCAACGTGGAACCTGCCATGACATTTTGACATCTCTTATGAAGTGGTAGATGAGTTTCTTAAACTCAGTTAAAGTTATTGAAAACATTAAAATCTTTGCAAAATTAGCTATGTTAAAATACTCTGATACTTTATCATGCTATTAAAATGTGAGCGAAATGTGCACATGTTCTAAAACTGAGGACACGTGAAGAGTCAGACAATCGTATACCTAACAACAATCACCTATCACATCCTGAAAGCGGCATTATAAGACAAAACCACAAAATAACAATGAATAAAAAGTATACTAAAGGCTAGCAGATTTTTAAAGTTAGAAACAAATATTCTACTCTAGTAGACTTAACTTTAATTTCACAGTTTAGTCAGCACAGATATTGGCCCCCTTCCAATCTAATTTCTTAACTTTTAGGATGAGGAAACTGGACCACAGAAATTAACCAACTAGACTCAGTTAGACCAAGATCCAAAATCTTGGATTCCTAGAAATTATTTTTTTTCCCACAGCACCTCTTGTGTCATGTTACCACAGAACATTTTTCCAGCTAACATAGAGATCTAAGTGACTGAAACTGTACAATATGTGATTATAAAATTTGCTAGAGATATTGAACATTTAACACTTAAATGTACGCTAAAAAAAAAAAAGTTTAAAGTAATAGCAGGTTATTTGCTCTTTAAAATACAGAAAACCAACCAAGCGTTTTTTTATTTTAAAAAAATTACTAAGAGATGTTCCAAGAAATGTTAGTTTCTGGGTGTCAGGATTTCAAATTCTTTTTCACTTTTTCTTTCTAATTTTCTATGATTTTGATTTTGCTTAGATTTCAATAAAGTTATTAAAATTATTTTATATTTTTAGAAAGCCTCACAATACTATAGTCCAAATGACCAAAAAACAAACTAAAACAATGAGCATTAATCAAATACTATTAAAAGTTTTGTTTTGTAGTCATTTTTACTTATAAGAGAATTTTTAATCATGTTGAGGTTGAAGAATGAAACATTTCAAAAATGCTACACAACAGAAATTGAATTGAATTGAAACAAATGATTTAAACAACACAATATCTTTTCATAAAAATAAAAGAACATGTATACTCAATTATGTCAGAATTAAAGTGGGAAATATTTTAAAATAATTTGATGCTCAAATTATTAAAATATATAAAACTCAGTCACTATATTTTACTTTATTCTCTTAAACTGTGTCCATTATTTACAACTTTATTGGTAGCATCTTCTCAATCCTTACTAAATATCAAAATCTGAATGTTCAAACATAATTACCTAAATAAACTCTGGACAATTAACTTCATAGAGGTATATACCAAAACTGTATTTATATAGTCAACATTTTCCAACATGTAGAAAAATAAACGATGATACACATTACAGGACTATAAACTCCATGGCATGTTAAAATAAGAACTCCATAGCAGGCTGAAAATAAGCCGTAGTCAATAAAAAATAAGCACTCAATTACAAACAGCACCCAATCTACACTATATCTGGGGAAAAAATGTGAAATGTGTCTATAGTTTATTTCATGTGTTTTTTAAGTTTTGTAAATGATTATTTTTTTCAGGTTTTTGTACACTTGCTATCATTTTTAAAGGGTACTAAAACGTCACTAGCCCTGATCTAAGTAATCATCCCCAATTCTGATAATTTAAAAAATAAGAACACTAAGTCAAATATGGACCCTGTTCCTGTCTATTCAAGCTGAATCTCTAAAGCAGTGAGGATGTGTCATGCTTCAGAAGACAGCAGAGAGAAGATTAAGGAATATATTGTCTTGAGTCTTAGCTCCAAATATTTTTATAATGCATTTGTTCTTGCCCTAAGAGGAAGTTTATGGGAACAGGTAAAATGATGTTCATTCTTAGTTTCAGTTCTTCACACCACCAACCACAAAATATGTTGCACATAGTAAGAACTCAATAAATATAGCATTTGCTGAATGAAATAACAAATGACTTTATGAATAAATCAAGCCAAGGAGTGAGTAGTACTATTGGCTCAATAGTATTAGTTCTATGTCATAAGTGTTCTTAGGTCTGGCTTTCTCCATTTCAACATGTCAGGTATGGAATTTCAAATTTTCTATATGCAGCCTCATTTAAACCAATATTGCTATTATCCCAGGAGAATAACAGTAAGTTTCAGAGGCTAGAACTAACTGCTTATACCTCGGAGAGTTAAGAGTATTATAATATTTAAGCCTCATCCTTCCTGATTTTCAGTTTTGTTAAGTCCAAATGTAGTCATCTCTATCTTTCCTTATTTCCCCATTCCCAACTAACCATTAATTTTAATTTCTCACATGAGATAAAATGTTTTACCATTCCCAGACATTTTGAAAGGCCCGTCCCAAAATATCAATATAACAGTCAAGATTTAGATTACAGCAGTGAGAATGAAAAAGATTAATTGCTGTATAAACACACAAAAAAATTCTTCTAAGAGGTCCATAGATGGTTATATCAGTGGTATGTATAACCAATGATATGCTCTCTAAAAATGTCCCAAAATGGGTTTTTAAAATTTTATTCATTTATTCAATAACATTTAAATACTGTCATATACCAAGAACCCACAAATTTAAAATAAAAAAATAGTAGCATATTCAAATCACAATATAATCTTTCAATTTTATGTTTATTGATTAGGAAGAAAACCCTCTGTGCACACAAGCTGTCAATGCGTGGTAAATTTGAGAGAATAAGCCTGCCACCAGAAGAAACCATCTGTGGGCTGATAGACACTTTTCTACTGATGTGTCGACACAATGCCAAAATATGTAGTCAACGCAGTCAAAAAATAAAGCTAAGTAAGATGTCTGGCACCACAGACAAAAAGCGTATGCTGAATGCCTACATCTCCCGATTTCTCAATAGGCTGTCTGGAGTGTGAATAGTGCATGTACATTTATGAGCCTTTTTAAAAGTCATCTCCTTTTTACACATATGCATTGCTTAAATTATGGATGGCTAAATTGTAGGCACCTCACTATATACATCTAGAAATGTTCCAAAACTGAAAATTAAAATGGATTTTCATTATTATACAAATTAAAGAGCATCAAGAATGTTTTATCAGTCAAGGGGATGAATGAACCTCATCTCTGCATTTATTATTGATTTAATGCTATTGATTTAATGTATGTAAGTTTCCTCAGATACAAAACTGAGAAAATAATACAAACCCCAGAGAGCTGCTAGGAGCATTACCCAGAACAATGAATGGAAAGCACCTAGCACAGTCCTTGATATCCAGTACAGGCCCCACAAAGGGCAGCCATTGTTTTTAGATTTAAATTAAAAGCACAAATTAGGGGGGCCAGCCCCGTGGCTTAGTAGTTAAGTGCACTCGCTCCGCTGCTGGCGGCCCGGGTTCGGATCCCAGGCACACACCGACGCACAGCTTGTTGGGCCATGCTGAGGTGGCATCCCACATACAGCAACTAGAAGGATGTGCAACTATGACATAAAACTATCCACTGGGGCTTTGGGGGAAAAAAAGGAGGAGGATTGGCAATAGATGTTAGCTCAGAGCCGGTCTTCCTCAGCAAAAAGAGGAGGATTAGCATGGATGTTAGCTCCGGGCTGATCTTCCTCACAAAAAAAAAAGCACAAATTAGGGAGAGAAGTTAAAACCTAGCTGTTTCTGTATACCTATAATAAAAGTTTTCCAAACTTTACTCATGTTTATTATTTAATGATTAAAAGCAAGCCTCATGTTATACGTTTATTATAAATTATGGAATATCAAAGCCACATGGAATATTAATATTAAATATCTAATTCTTAGATATTGTTTTAACTTTGTAAGTACACCCCAAAGACAAGTCTGTCTAAGTCTGAGCTTACTATTAGTATGTTTTTCATGGTAGCAACTTCATTAAACTGACCACACAAATTATCCATCAAATCCATGTCTCTTTTTATATTTCTCATCTTGGGGAATTCACAATCCACCTTGACTCCCTGCGTTTATCACTCACCATGCCTAAATATAAATGGCCATTTCTGCCAGCACTGGGTTCGTTCTAACTGAAACTAGTCTGCTTATAGGCATTGCTGAGGGGGCAAAGCCAATCTCACTATGAGATCCTACCAGCAACCTGACACACTTGATTGAAGACATGGTTCTTTAACTCAAGGACAGTCAGTCAACGATCCCAAGAGCAAGGTACGATGCAGCATCATACAAAAAGAGGAATGAGGCCCATGGGTTTTCTCTCTTTCTCAACAGTCTGAATTGGGAAACATGGGGCAATTCCAGAACAAAGCAAGAGCTGAAGCTGACAGGATGGAACAAGGCTGGGTAGAGGACACGAGAAGTCATCCTAAGATAAAACTGTGAAGAGTAGAAACTATGAGTAAGGCAAAGGGAAAAAAGATAAGGTAAACACACAGTAGAGAGAAAGACAAGCCAGCTGGCATCCGGGAGAAGAGCAGGCAGATACAAGGAGAACCCACGACATGTAAACAGAAAACTCCTGCTACTCTAGATCCTGGATTTGTGCTGGACATGACCAGTTTCCCTCCATCTTCCAAACTCCACAAGGGCAAGCCAAGCAGTGTCACTCCCCCCAAACCCCTGGAAGAGTCCAGTTTATTTTATTTCCAAACATCCATTATTCTCCATTCCTCACCAACGAACTTTAATAAATCATTCTTTCCCTCATCAATGACCTACCAAATCCCATGAATTCTACTTTTGAAATCTCAACAATTCATTCCTTTTTATGCAATCTCATGGCAATTTTTTGCCAGTCTCTCACCTAGATTACTGGGACAGTCTTATTTAAGAAAAAGAGTACAACTGGGCAGATCACAGAATGAACCCAGCTCACAGGTATATTTCATTTGCCTCCTCAGTGTCTAAATTTGTGTTTTGAATTAGTTGCCAACATTTCAAAATACAGCGATATAACATTCAAAACCAATTTCTGACTTTTGTTGGGGAAAAATCAAATCAACTTGACAACATACTCACATTGACAAAGTATCAAAATAATGACAAATTAATCACCTGAAGCTGAGTAGCATCTGTCCACTTTAGACAAGCATGCATTTTCCAGTGTTGTTTCATTTCTCTGTACTCTGCCTGCGTCACTTTTTTACATTAACCACCTGGCCCCATAGGAACTTGTTCAATATTTTCTCTGCTTTCAACAGTAAACCCAATCCAACTCAAATAAATACTTTTAATTGTTTTTTTTTTAAGGAAGATTGGCCCTGTGTTAACATCTGTTGCCAATCTTCCTCCTTTTCTTTTTTCTCCCCAAAGCCCCAGTACATAGTTGTGTATCATAGAGTTGTAGAGTTGTAGCTATTCTATGTGGGACGCCACCTCAGCACGGCTTGCTGAGTGGTGAGTAGGTCTGTGCCCAGGATCCAAACCGGCAAACCCCAGGCCACGGAAGCGGAACGCGTGAACTTAACCACTACGCCACCAGGCTGGCCCCAATACTTTTAGAATAAAAATCTATAATCACCTTTGAAATCATTCAATGATTATCTGTCACTTACATGATAAAATCCTAACTCTTTCACACGAACTGGCCCATATTCTTCATCCAGTGTTATCTCTTGTCACCCCTCACCTTGCAAACACAATGAACCACTCACAATTCATCATGTATTTTAGTGGCAATGTTTTTGCACACTCTAGTCCCTCTCCTGGAATACCTCATTCTTCTTCAGGTGGCCAATTCTTACTCATTCAAGCATCTCTGCCAGAAAGCCTTCCTTGACATACCCAGTTTCAGCTGGGTGTGCCACCTATGCAGCTCTCGAGTTCTCTTGTAAGTCTCCTTACGTACCATGATTATTGTTAAGTTCATTAAAGGCAAAAACCATGCCCAGCACATAACATACTCTTTGCACATGGCAGGCATTCAATAATTACTGATGAATAAATGATTTTTTTAAATATCTCATTTCTAAGCATCAACAGTTCTAAAATGTAGGCATTTTCCCAATTTTATAATAAACAAGAAAATGCAGACTCAAGTTAAATAATTTGCACAAGTTCACATAGCTGGTAAGTAAAGGAGTCAAAATCTGAACCAATGGACTTGATACCAAAACTTGCTGCCTTTGAATATATACCCTTTCTTGCTCCCATGGGAAACTCTGGTATAAATGTAATTTCACTACAGGATATGTCAGTGAAAGGAAACAGAGACCAAGTTAACACAAAAGACAATCATGTCTAATCCTAAATCAAACCTGACAGGATAAATCCTGTGAAATGTGCAACAGCATCATTGAAATGTGACTGGCTGTCGAAATGCCATGACAACTTTCACAGCCCTGGGCAAACTAAAAGAAACTTGATAAAATCTTCCTAGTTTGAGCACTTAGCACGTCATCATCTTACCATAATGGAAAAATGATTAGAAACAAGAAAATGAAAAAGCAATCTATAATGGAAAATGTATTAAGAAAATTCAATGCCCACAGGATAGGCAAAAGATAGATCATAAACTCTTTAAGAAAAATATTTATGACAGTCAAGAAAACACGATTAACAACTAATTAAAGGATAATTTTGTGATTCAAGTTATTAACTTCAAGAAAAGTAGCACTATTACAAATGCTTCAAGCACAAATTAATTTGAGCAATACTTAGTAATAGCTTGTGATATAAATTCGTAAAGCATAAAAAATTCTAAATTCTGTTTTCAAACAGCGCAGTACTATATTACAAAAGAATTTCTTGGAAAAAAATGAAGCACACAAAAAAATTATATCACGTAGTAGTAAATCTTTCTAGTAAGATCAAAAGCCTGAAGAAACAAAAAAATCATCTTTAATATTCCTTTATTAACACTTGAATTGCTTTCATTTTTTACAGTCTTTGAAAACTTCACTGCTTACCCACATAAAGTGCATATCATAAAGTTTTTTAAGAGACTCAAACATGAAGACTAATTAAATGTTTTAGCTTTCTTAAAAATACCAACCCCCACTTTTTTGCCCTCACCAGCTTCTCAGGGCCAACAAAATGCAAGTATTGTTTTCAGTACATTAGGGAGTAAAACCCTTGAAAGCAATAATCTTCATCACATAGATAGATAGAGATGTTTTCAGTGTTCTGTATGGCATCTTCTTACCACATAAGCACCTGCAGTCTTGCATTGTCCCGCTAGGCATTCCTAAAAACACCTGGGCAAGCTGTTTACCGAAAAAACTAGACATTGGAAGAGATGGGGGATAATTAGCAAATAAAACTATTCCTGGCACTCTTTCGACATTAGTGCAGAACCCAGATCCAAGCCGGCACCTGGTGAAGGGAACTGCTAGATGTGATAATCCCAATTTACACATTCAGCACAACATTCTGTCTGCCTGTCAATTTGAAACAGTTTCCTATTCAGTGATAACAGATACCCCAAAAGAATGCAGTGTCAAAATGCTGACATGAATTTTTTATGCATCAACTAGACCCTCTCTCCTCTGGACCAGCTGCATCTGCCTTCTTCACTCTAGGAATGGACTGACAATTGGGTACTTTTTTCAACCATACCAACAAAAAAATTAAAATGTATAGGGTAAATTTAAAGTATCAGATCCTTACGCAGAATAAGTACCAATAAAATTTTCTTAAGCTCGGTTAACAAAAATAATTTAATGAAGTTGCAAAGAAAATTCACTGTGTCGGTATATCTTAATTTATATAGCACAGCACTTCTCAGCTGCCAAAACCATGAAAGTACATATTTCTACTAAATACAGAATTGCCTAATATTTTTTTCTAAATTGACAGAAAGAAAGAGAGCAAGAACAAGCAAAAGAGAGAGGGACAGACACACAGACAAGAGACAGCACAGTAAATTGAATATTCATTTGCAAATGATAAAGAAAAAAGAAAGAAATTTTAATCTAAATCCATGCAGGTTTATTTTCCAGATACTTCCATACGATCACATTTTGAAGAACTACTATAAAAAGGCAATAAGTTAAATGTTAAATAATAGGAAATTATAAATTTTAGACTATTTTCTTATTTCCATCATATTTAAATGACAAATATATGAACTGTGCTAATAAAGTACTACTGCTCATTTTTTTTCACATATATACCAGATTATATTCATAAATATCTCTCCTCATAATAAACCACATCCTCTCCTTCCATGTGGTCATGTGTATTATTATTCACTTGTGCTAATAATTCAGCCACAGCTCAACCATTTCTGACACTCTCTTCTTACATTTGCCCAATGAAATGGCAACACATTCTTTCAATTATTTTCAGTGATGCCAAACTTTCATTTTAAGAATGGATTGACTTGCTAAAATAAATATAAATCATGCAGGAATGAAGATGATAAAATAATCCTTCGATCTGGGACACACCATTATTGTTATAAAACAAGAGGTGGTAATGAACTATTAGATGTGAGGGTCAGAAACTAGCACTTCTGAACCCTCAAATCAATGCTGAGCATCTCAATGAAAACTTCTTTTGTTTTCTGAGCAAACCTTTTAATCACAAAGTATTTAAGGCTAGAATACTTAGTAGAATACAGAATATAGTATTTTTCAACTCACTATTCTAAGTCAAATGCTTTCTTCTTCAAAATTAATGAATATAGAAAATACTTCCTCTAGTTGCACTGTGCATTTACCTCAGTTTCTACTAAACATAGAATTTTTCAATTTTTTTTTCTAAATTAGAGAGAGAGAAGAGACACGTAGACAGACAGAAACAGTATTGTTAAATCAGCTATCCATTTTTAAATGCTATGCAAAAAGAGAATAAGGAATTTTGACTGCCAGTATACATATGCACACACATATATATAAACATACACATACACACATACCTACATAAATATATGTATATAAAGAGTATACATATATATAATTAAAAGGCATTTTATGAAGATTCCCCCAGCAAAGCCACCAATTTTAATATTATAAGCTATAAACATTTTAATATTAATAATAAAGTCACAAGAACATATTAACCAATAAAGTAATATATTTTCAAGTGTAATGTTTAAGTCTATGTAAAATAGCATTATAATAAAATATTATCTATTATAAGGATAAAATTTCCCCCTTCTTATATCTACACTAAAATTAGAGAATTTTCTAGTTTCTAAAAGAAGAAATTCACAAGACAAGATCACAAGAATTTTCTAAATGACTAGAGATATTCATTACTCATCATTTTTAAACTGATGCCTTCATAATTACTTCTTTTAAAGCATATCCTCAAACCAGAGAAAGCAAATGGCAATATCAGCTGGGTTCACCATCGGATTTCAAGAAGGAAGCTCCATTTAGGCAACAGACGTCAACAGTGGCTGACTTAGTTAGATGTAGGTTATCATCATCCACATAATGTAAAGAACTATCAAAATCATGCAAGGACTGAGGCTGCAGTCAGCCACCAGGGTTTCCTACCATTAAGTCTTCAAGTCTCCTTAAAGTATCCTCAGCTGTTAATCCCAAAGACTCCATTCCTGTGAGCTACGTACCATGCATACAGCTACACTAGCTTTCAGTATTCACAAACTCACCACACTGTTTCTAGGCAATCACCACTGAAACTGCTCCACCACGAATGAAGGATGTATTTAAAATATTGCTGTGGTATTAACGTTCCCTGAGTCCACTTCTCAATTAATGGAAACATTTTTCTGAGTGCCAAAAATACAAAAAGGAAAACACTGCCCCTGACCTCAAGAAATTCACTAAAACGTATAAAAGAGGTATGAGAGGTGACAAAAAAAAAAAAAAGCCTTATGTGAACAAAGAAAAGTTCTGTCCAATATGGTAGTCACTAGCCACTTGTGGCTACTTAAATTTAAATTAACTAACATTAAAAAAAATAAAATCTTTCAGTCATATTAGCCATAGATCAGGTGCTCAATAACCACTGGTTGCTAGCACCCTACTCTACTGGACTGTGCTGCTATATAAATTCAGAGGACTCCTGTTTATATGAGAAAAAGACTCCTAAAGGTACCAGCTTTTGAAAAGTATCCTAAAGAACAAATAGGAACTGAATAGGTAGAAGGGTGGATTTCTTGGCATTGTTATTTAAGGAACAATTAATAATATATCTTGACTGAAAGTATGGGAGGAAAATCCTACTCTGAAATCAAAGTAGAGGTCCTTGACTTTTCTGCTATGCCTTTTAGATTGTTTTACTCAGTGAAAAACTGGCCATGGAACTGACAAGATGAAAGGAAATAATGCACAGAAGTATGTAAAGACAATGACTAACATAATATAGATGTTCAAAAACTGAAAGAAAGGGAGGAGAGAGGGAGAGGATAAAGAGGATGTAAGGGGGTGGAGGATGACAAAGGGGTGCTGAGAAGGTAGGAAAAAACAGAGCTGCTGGCTATTCGTTCATTGGACTAGACTTATATTCAACAGCTATAAGACTCTAGTGAAATGCTATGATTAAGCCTCAAAAGGATCTATTGATGCCGGCAAACACTTTTTTTATACTTTGCTCCACTACATAGATTAGTAAGGAAGCAAAGCAGCATCCACCACTAATAGTCATAAAGTAGATTTGTCTGGTAAAG
The DNA here is from genome assembly GCF_020826845.1 of Diceros bicornis minor. Classification (NCBI taxonomy): domain Eukaryota; kingdom Metazoa; phylum Chordata; class Mammalia; order Perissodactyla; family Rhinocerotidae; genus Diceros; species Diceros bicornis. The sequence continues at coordinate 18,620,137 of NC_080743.1, read as the reverse complement.
GTGTTCAAAATTACTAGGGATTCTTGGAGTGGGGAAAAAGAATATTTAGGAAGGACGAGTTAAATATTGAGTTGTGTCCTTGTATTTCATAATATACAGCATTTCAAATCTATAAATGAGTCTCTGATTTGGCTTCAACTGAAATGCATTCCAAAATACAGAAGAGGTGCTAATCATTCAAGTTACTTGTTTGTAGTTCTCTTCTAAACCAATGTATTTGAAGATGTCAAACTGTACGTCAAGGATTATAAAGCAAATAAACATTACTTAGGCAGGTTTCCACTGTGATAAATTTGTCCTTATCTTTGATGTTTCATGACTTTCCTAAAACACGCAATCTAAAAACACATTTATATATTTATCAGTATTACAAGGAAGTCAATCTTCACAAAAGACCACATTATTATTTAAAATTAAACTTAGTTCAATCTTTTTTTTTTTTTAACAAAATTACTAGAAAAAATTGTTTGGACCCTGTCAGAAGGGTTTCAATTTTACATCATTACGTTTTACCTTGCCTAATCAGTTGAACAAAAGTACTTTATGTAAAATGATTCTTTTAGTTGCCTTAGCTACAAATCCCTGCAGGATAAGAATAATTAGGGCCCCAAATTAAGCCAAACACGAAGTTAATTCAAATAGTCAGCTGCCATCATTTAAATGGTTACGGGGTTTTATTGTTGCTTAACATTTCTGAATGCTTTTAAATGTACTTTGTTCTTCTAGTCTGCATTTAGTATTTTAGTACAAATAGAAGTGGGATCAAGAAGCAAAGATTCACCAGCCTTTAAATTAGAGTCACACCTATATCCAAGTCTTATGTCACTAAAGGTTTTCCACTCAATCTTTGTTATCAGTCAATTAACAACACAGTTGAAAGAACGGAGCGACAGCTCTCAAAGGCAAGCTTTCTGGTAAATAAAGCAGGATCACAGAACCTACAGCAAGTGCCACTAATGCAACAAAACTAAGAGCTTTTGAAAGCTAACAGGGATAGTCTCTATTTGCCTAAACTCTAAAACAAAGCAAAAGGATTAAAGGAGCTTCCTGGTGTAAGCAAACAAAAGGGAAAAGATAATGTCTCCAACCCATACCTGGAGGAGAGGCTAGAAAGCACACCTTCACTATTTTATGGATGATTGCTAATCAGTGTGAGCTGATAAACTAAATAGAGTAAAAGTGAAAATTATTGTTGTAATATTTCAGGTTTTCATTGTTCTGGTAGTTCATTATTCTCAGCAATTGTTTGTACTTTCAAAGAGAAACGTGATTTTTAAAAAATATATGCCTGTGGCTGTATAACCTGTGAAGATAACTTGAAAGTTGCAGAGTTAGCAAGATTGGTCCTCCTGTAATATATATGTTTTATATATTTCAAAATAAAGTCAATCTTAATATGGTTTTTAATCTGAAATAATAATGATTAAAAAAACTATAAATGATACTTTTTTGATCACCATTAAGTTAAACAATGTTAAGCACTGTAAAATATATCTTAAATATTCTCGAATATCTTAAATATATTCTCATGAGGTAGTTAAATACACCAATGATCTGAGGCTAAATATTAAGTTCTACACAAAGAAAAATGGACTAGAAATAATTTGGCAAAGAGACGATCTTTACAGGCCTTAGTTTCGTCGTCTGTAAACTGAAAACTTCTACACTGCTAATCTCTAAGATGTGAGTCAAAGTCTAAAATTCTTCAATTCTACCAAAAGATAAAAACAAAAGTATTCTGACCTCTAAGATATCTATATAGAATTCTCTTTATTTAAAATTTGCTATTCACTTACTTTTTATTTGGTTTTAAAAAGCTGAAGAATCTAATGAATTTCATGAAGAAATAAATTTAATTTGCGATTTGTATTATCATAAAACTAAAATAAATCATATCAGTAATCTATCTTTTTCTCTAACAGGAAAATTAAAAGGAGATTATGTCCACAACCAAATATAAAGAAATAAAATCTATGACTATGTATAATACTACAAAGTGGAAAAAAATCACTAGATGACCTTAAGCAGATAAATTATCTTTAAGCTGTTTTTGATAATCAGTTTATATTCAAGTACTCCCATTCTACCCTCTTTTATGGCGGTATCATGTCAGGGTATTAATACTGAAGAGAAAATGACAACAATTCTTAGTTTTATAAAATATGTTGACTTTAAAAAATTACTAAAATATAAATTTCTTCTAAATGGATTAAGACAAACATACACATTGCATTACATTATTTTATAATGTTACTTTAAGTAATAAAAACATTTGTAGTAAAACGCTATTAAAAACAATGTTTCCATACAATAGAATGAAAGTAGGACAGATCAATGGGGAATAGAGGGAAATATTAGGGTGAACAGGTCAGGTTGCATTGTCACTCAGGGATTTTTCAAAACAAGTCATCAGATAAAAAGTCAATAGAAAGCATATAAAACAGGATTAGAAGTGTAACAAAACATACAAATGTTCAGTACTGTTTCAAGGTAGCTTAGTTCCTTTTTTAAATAAAATGAATGATAAAACTGACAGTAATGTTATTTCTATACTTCAACTGTGTTGTTAAGGTTAGAAACAAACTTCGATTTGCAATGGTAGAAATCACTGTCATGCAAAATCTGATTTTCTAGACTAAACATTTTAATAACCAAAACTCCTCGATACAGATGTCCTCTCAGACCAGCAACCTCAGCATCACCTGGGAGCTTGTTGGAAATGCACACGCTCAAGCCCCATCCCATATTACTGAATCAGAATCTCCATTTTAACAAGATCCCCGAGTGATTTACAGGTGCATTAGACTTTGGGGAGCACTGTTGGAGATAAAGAAGAAGATTAAAAACATCCAGCATGACTTCCCTTAAATTTCTTCTTCTCCTGTACACATCGCTTCCTGAATCTTCCTCTCCCTGGATCATAATACACATTCTCCTTTCCTAGAGGAGCCTTCCTCTCCTTGCACTGAATCCCATTTCCTTTCTTTCTGCCTGGAAACAAATTCAGGTATCTGACATATCTAGTAAAAACAACCAAAAAAGAAAATTATAAAAAGGACCTTCCTTAAACAATGGAATACACTTAAACTACACGGCCTGTCTCCTTCACTTTACTTACTAACTTTTAAATCACCTGCCACCATCACCTCACCACTGCATTCTGCCATATAAAAGTGGGTCTCTTAAAATCCAACAGAGACATCTCTCCCCACTAGCAGGAGCAACACCTCCACCCATCCTTTTGATTGTGTTTGGCTAAGTTATGAAGTCCCTGACTCTTATTAACATATTATGTCGCCTCTAATCAAAATCTGAATTTAATATCAGGCATATCTACCACCTGGTTTAGATTTTAATACTATGAAGAGAAAAAAGAATCAGGAAGGGGAGAGAGAACTAATGATTAATACACACAACACAAACACACACCAATTAGACACAAAGAGATAGGTCCAAGGCAATAGTAAGAAGCACTCTATAAATAACCAGCAAAATAAATGAGAACTTCTCTTTTTTAGATTAAACCCCTATGCAAAACAAAACTCTGCTTTATCTGAATCTCTCTATTTTTTCCAGGAAATTTCTTGTGTTTCTTGACACTCCAGAATTCCTAAAATGCAGAATTCTTAAAGTTCCTAAAATGCAGAATTCACTAGGGGGTATTTTAATCACTACTGTCATATTGTTTTGTTCAGTTTTCCCTCTCTCTCTAACAAAAAAATTATCCCTTAAAAATAAACTACATTAAATAGAGAAGAGCACTATTACTGGAATCAGATGAACAGCGACATTTTTATCCATAGTTTAATCATAAATTGTGTTCATTTCTTTTTTCTTTTTCTATTTCCCATTATTCACTTTTTATTTGGGTATGTTCCAACCTCATCTACTTTGTTAGTTAAAATCTGATTCATACCAAATGATTTCATATTATTTCACTTCATTTTATTTATTTATTGTTTTTGTGAGGAAGATCAGCCCTGAGCTAACATCCGTGCTAATCCTCCTCTTTTTGCTGAGGAAGACCGGCTCTGAGCTAACATCTATTGCCAATCCTCCTCCTTTTTCTTCCCCAAAGCCCCAGGAGATAGTTGTATGTCATAGGTGCACATCCTGCTAGTTGCTATATGTGGGACTCGGCCTCAGCATGGCCAGAGAAGTGGTGCGTCGGCGCACGCCCGGGATCCAAACCCAGGCCGCCAGTAGCGGAGAGCAAGTACTTAAGCCCTAAGCCATGGGGCCGGCCCAATCCTCCTCTTTTTTTGCTGAGGAAGACGAGCCCTGAGCTAACATCTATTGCCAATCCTCCTCCTTTTTTTTCCCCAAAGCCCCAGTAGATAGTTGTATGTCATGGTTGCACATCCTTCTAGTTGCTGTATGTGGGACGCAGCCTCAGCATGGCCGGAGAAGCGGTGCATCGGTGCGCACCTGGGATCTGAACCCGGGCCGCCAGTATCGGAGCGTGCGCACTTAACCACTAAGCCACGGGGCCGGCCCCATATTTCACTTCATTTTAAATTAACTGACTGAGACTTTAGCTCTCATCTTATAACAAAGTTAATTCCTAATAGATTAAAAATTTAAATAAAAACATTTAAGGGCTACAGGGAAATGCAAGTGAATAAATATTTAACTAATCTCAAGATATGGATTTTTAAGCACAAAAAAAAAGGAAGAGCTTACAAAAGAAAATAGCTATACATCAAAAAGTAAGGAAAGCAGCTGGCCCAGTGGCACAGTGGTTAAGTTTGTGCACTCCGCTTCGGCAGCCCAGGGTTCGCAGGCTCAGATCCCGGGTACAGACCTATGCACCGCTCATCAAGCCACGCTGTGGCGGCATCCCATATATAAAATAGAGCAGGATGGGCACAGATGTTGGCTCACGGCCAATCTTCCTCAGCCAAAAAAAAAAAAAAAAAGGAAGGAAAGAAAAAAAAGGGAAAAACGGGGATAAAAAAAGTAAATGAAGTAAAATATTGATAATTGTTAAATCTGTGATTAGTGTTATTTTACAAAATTCTCTCTTCTGTTTGAAATTTTAAAAAAATGAAGCAGTATGAGTTAAATTAAAAGGCAAACAAATGTTTTTCATAACAAAAATGACAAAAGGATATCAATGAAGAATTTAAAAAATAAGAAAAGCTTTAACAACATAAAACAGAAAAATTGGCAAACATAGTGAACAAAAAAATTCCCATCCAAATTACAACTGGCCAATAAATAAATCCATGAAAAATGTTTCCGTCCTCACAATTAGCCCCCAAATTACAAATTTAATTTACAATCAGATACCCTTTTTCACGTATCAAAGTGTCAATTCTTTTAAAAACTTAAAACCAATGCTGGTAAAGTATGTAGACTGACACTTGCACACACTGGTAATGAAAGTGAACATTGGTATAATCCTTCAGAAAAACCAGTTTAGAAGATGCCCATATGCCTGATGTAATAATCAGAATTCTAGAATTCTAGTCTCAGGAAATAACTAGATATGAAGGAAAAGATTTACACAGATATTTATTTTACTTATACTTGAAAAAAATTAAGTTCAAACGGCCAATGGGTAGCGAGGGAGGATTAAATCATTTTTGACATACACATGATAAATGACAATGCAGCTGTTAAGATCCATTATCTAAATATATAATGACATGGTAATACAAGTTATGATAATATTAAGTGAAAAATCAGAATATGAAAGTATGGGGAGATGAAGAACCTAATTTTGTTTTATCCATAATATCAAGTACGTGTGCTGGAAAGAAAACAAAAAGGAAATGTGTCGTGGTTACATCAAGTTCCTAGAATTATGAACGATTTTAAATGCTTATCTTAATTTTCTTATGTGTTATCTTTTCTCATGAGAATGTATTACATTCAAAATCAGAAGGAGAAAAAAAAGAACTTTTAGAAAAATAAGCCCTCAAAGCAAGAATAATGGCAGACATAAAAGTCAAACTCAGTAGAGTCCCATGCTGATAAGGAGGGATTATAAATGTTGTTTTTGCTTCCTGAAGCTCTGACATGGAATTCCCTTCTCAGCCTTACATTTTAGCCAAGAGATCCCAGGGCCGAGGCTAGGTATTCTCCTGGAATCACTTCTGTCAAGTTGACAAAAGGAGTTCAAGAATAGGGTTGAAAGATGTCATGAGACATTCACTAATCCACATTGATGTCTAATACATGTAGACTCCACGGCTGTCCTATGTCATTCTCTGTCATGCAGGAGGTGAAAAGAAAATAAAGAATACCATAGGGTACCAAGCATATGTTTCAGTAAGACACTCCCTCAGTAATGCAGCAGATAAATCGGTTCTTTCAGACCGAGTTCTACATTCATACCCAGATGCGCTCAATCATTTGTATTATCTTATCTTCAAATCCACAACCTAAGTATATAGTATATAAGAAAGTGAAAAGGTGTATTAATTCAAAAAATGAAGCAAGAAATTCATCAAAACCGAAATTACTTGGTAAGGAGTAATTAACACAATTACCGTTTGGCAAAATTAAGGTGCTATATATGGATCCTGTGCTTTTTAGCCACCTTTACTACACTATTGATTCTTTCAAAATACAACAGTAGCAGTGATAAAGGCCTAATATGGATGTAAAATCAATATTTCAAAAGTTTACTCTTGTATGGACAAGTTTATATCCTCTTTACTTCTAGCAAACTATTATTTCATAACAACATATTTATTTATTAAATATTTGATGCAGTCTTTTCTGTCAGAAAATAGGTTTGTGAAAATTAAACAGCCAAGTAACACAATGTTCTTGAGGTCAGCTGGGTGGCTGTTGTGCATGACACACTGATTTATAACACTTTTGCACCAGCAATAGATCTATTGGTGAATCAACAGAGACTGTGGATAAAAAACCTTTTCTAACACTGGAAAAGATGCAAGAGAGGATGAAATAGGGTAGAAAGTGGGAGGAAAAGTGGGGGAAAAAAATGAGTAATCAAGCACTGAAACTTAATCTTCATATATGAAATATGGCATATTTTGACACTGAATATTGGTATATAAGATAATCAAAGTATATTCCAAATTAACTTTTTAAAAAGTGGCAGTGTATCCTATCAGTTTAGTCTTATTTTTTTCAATTTTGAGTCATGTTCAGAACAAATATACCTTGCTCTTGAATCCTGGAAGTAGCACTATGTATAAGGCGTTTTGGTTTTTAGAAGATAAAAAGGTCATATAATTTGTACATGGCATTAATATTTGTATTTTTAAAAATGAATTACATCACTACTTATGCAGATGAAAGCTGCTGCAATCAAATTACATTACATTCACATAACACAATAAATATTTAAAATGTCCTAAGAGCAATACAGTTAGGCACTTTCTTAAGGAGAAATCACATTGATCTGCACTAAAAATATAAATAAAATAATTTTTAAAAAAACCAATGCATTGTTTTAAACCAATGTTAATTTACATAATTTGTGAATTTAAAAAATAAGGTTACATTTGCTATGCAGCATACATAGATATGCTATACAATTCCTATTAATTTAATGGGAGTTGTGACTCCCATTAAGTTTAATAGGAGTCATACGGCCAAATCCCCATGCACCTTGCTGAAAATTTACCTCCTAGCTTTCAGCTAATCAAATATACTGAAATGAACAAAAGTAGTCAATTTTGCTAGACTGGGAAATCTAAAGTCCCTGTAGTAAGTCAATTCAGTATTATCACAGCAATAGCCACGTAGTTATTCCCAACAAGAAAAAGAACAAGGTTATCACAATGAAAAGAGATAAACTGAAGCAAGGGTTTAGGAGTTCTGAAAATGTAACATTTATCCTTAACAGAAAATATGTTCTTTTTTCCCCAATCTGAAGCCAATTTTTCAAATTTTTTTTCTTTCTCAGTACACTGTCGAAAAAGAGTTAAAAAAAAAAAATCCTATTTTGAACCCTAAAATTATGCCCAAGAAACCTGATCAGAGGAATAAAGAGCCATATGAAAAGGTATACACAGCAATTCCCAGTAAACAACTGGTCACTACTTCTGAATCACAGTGAATTAAATAATTTAAAAAAAAAATTTTTTTTTTTAACTTATCCACACCCATGCACCTCTACAACCACCCACACACATACAATACCATAGCGGTCTCAAGTGACGCTGAGCCACATCAGTGATCCCAGAAATTTGTCAGAAATCAAACACTTGGGCCCCACCCTGGACCTTCCAGGTGATTCTGCTGCTCCTAAAGTTTGAGAACCACTGCAATACTTTATTCCACATCCCTGCTGTTCTCTCTCTACTCATTTTTTTCTCCACCACCATGCTCACCACTGCCTTACCTAGCTTATGTAGCCCATATCAAGATTCAGCTCAAGTGTCGTCATCACTTCCAGCTGGAAGTCCTTCCTGACATTCACCCATCCACTCAGCTACCCTTCATCCCAATGCCTCCGTGAATATCATCATCATGGCATTTATCACCCCGTTATTACAACTGTTTATTGTCCCCTCTCTAACTATTAAGACTATGACCCTCTTCAAAGATGTATGCTATTTATGTGATGGATACAGAATGAGCGCTTACTATAAGCCATGCATTGTACAAGGCACCTGGTGACATCTATGAACCAAAAAAAAAGATCCCTGCCCTTATGAAGCTGACATACCATATGTGTGTGCACGTGCGTGTGTAAATATAAATTTTATACATTTTATTATAAGTGTATATAAATGAAAGAATGAAAGAAAAAACAGAATAAATAAATATAGGTCTGAATTATGCTAAGCCTTCTTAAGTTTAACCTTGGAGAACAAAACTATTACTCTTTCCACTAAATTATAGACCATTATGAAGGAAATATTTATATGCCAAAAACGGTTTTTTCTAATTCATATTTAACCTCTTGATCTACTTTTTTCTGACCCCCAACTAGTGAAAAGACCCTACAGTCAAACATCGTTTTTTAGTAAGATATCACTAACACAAAAGTTATCATAAAATGTGCTTAGAGAGTTTAAAGGTACATTAAAAACAGGTAAGGGCCGGCCTAGTGGCTTAGCGGTTAAGTGCTCGCGCTCCGCTGCTGGCGGCCTGGGGTTCGGATCCCGGGCGCGCACCGACGTACCGCTTCTCCAGCCATGCTGAGGCCACGTCCCACATACAGCAACTAGAATGACGTGCAGCTGTGACATACAACTATCTACTGGGGCTTTGGGGGAAATAAATAAATAAATAAATAAATAAACAAACAAACAGGTAAGATATTTCTATAGCTATGTTCTTAAATTTTCTTGATGTATATAAAACAAATATGTAAAGTTGTATCTTACAAATCTAGCATTTATACCTGGCATAACATTTTTCTTTGAAATAAGGATAACCAACTATATAATTTGAGTTAATTAACTAAAATTTTGATTAATGAAATCTAATTATATACTCACAGCATAAAGAATTCAACCTGAAATCTGTATTACTGACTTTGCTGAAGAACTGCTATTATTTGTAACTTGTCACTGGAGCAAGCCTTCATATGTCTGCCTTATGCTTGCCAGGGCTCCACTATATAGCATAATTTAATTCTCTAGGACACAAAAATTCAATTTACTTTCCTACTTACTGACACATGATTCCACAGTAGGTTACTATGCTTATAAAAATTGGTCAAAAGATGGGGCCGGCCCGGTGGCGCAAGCGGTTAGGTGCGCGTGCTCCGCTGCGGCGGCCCGGGGTTCACTGGTTCGGATCCCGGGCGCGCACCGACGCACTGCTTGGTGAGCCATGCTGTGGCGGCGTCCCATATAAAGTGGAGGAAGATGGGCACGGATGTTAGCCCAGGGCCGTCTTCCTCAGCAAAAAAAGAGGAGGATTGGCGGATGTTAGCTCAGGGCTGATCTCCTCACAAAAAAAAAAAAAAAAAAAAAAAAAATTGGTCAAAAGAATCAAAACACACCAGTTTCTCAACAAAACTGATTTCTGAAGGGCTTCAGTTAGTTCTCTAGGAATAAAATCAACTCTAAGAAAAACTTACAAAATATTTTGAAAGTTTGGTCTTTTATAATCATTTTTTATTTGGAAATTCTAAACATAATTTCCAAAAATACACAGGGGAGGAGAAACTTTAAGAAGAAATAAAACATTCTTCCTATTTTGTAAACACAAGTAAATTTTAATGGGTAAGACCTGATTCTTAAACACTAATGGATAGAGAAAGAGATTAGAGGGAGATAAGCTAATTCTAACAATTAAATCTTCATATAATTAGCGTTTACCACGGTAAAACTTAAAAAGAATGCTTAGTGATTTGCTCTTCAATATGCACACAAGACATGACACATTTATAACGTTTGTCTGAACACAGAACAAATAAGTCCTCCTTGCAAATGTGGAAATTCACCTCTCCTGTATATAAATTTAAAACAAATCCAAAAATGTTACGCCTTTAAAATCATATACTAAGGTAAAACACTACCATAAACAGGAGAAAAGAAAGCTCTGAAAAGGCATGGTCCATGGCTGTATACAATACACAGGCTTGCTTTTTAAAAAAAAATCTTAATTAATTGCCATTACTTAAAAATCTAATGTCTAGTTTCTATTGAAAAGTTAGAAGACTGGCAAAACCCGGCTAAAGACTGGAATGGCCGTCCTGGGCCCTCTGGCAAGCACTTTCCCCGCCTGCTGCAGACCTCCACTGGCCTACTGCTCTCACGTCACTTTTGCCTGCTTGGCCTCAACAGGTATTTGAGGTTCTGACTCCTGCACAAGCTCTTCAAGTGCAGGGACTGTGCCTTGAGCATTTTTAAATCCTAAGCATCTGGCACAATTCAGTCACTCAATAAATGAGGAAGGAAGGAGGAAACCACCCAGGAAACCTTATCCGAGTTTATCTGCAAGGATCCAGGAACTGAGATAAAAAGTGCTCATCTTTAAGATTCAAAAAGGTACCAATTACGTAAATGAATGGCTGAACGGTTAAATTTATATTTTCCTTCCTGTGCTCTCATATCAAACTTTGATTGGTTTTTCTCTATAGGTGTTCACAGAGCATTATCTCCTTTCTGGCAATAAAGGACTACCATGTCATCTAAAACATTCTAAGACAAAATCATGAGATGCCGGATCAATGTTCTAACTGTGCATTAACTGTGTATACTCTCTCAGCTAGCAGTGTGGTTTCGTCCCAGGTTCTTTATACCCATAAGAGGGAATTGTTTCAAAAGCAACACCCCCTGGCCTGGTGCGCCAAAAATGAAATTTCTCTTAACAACAGATATGAATCCTGACCTGACAGGTGACACTAGAAATAAAACTGCAGTATCTCACGAAGAAGTAAGTCTCTGTTTGCCAGCCCCCTGCTGAGTTAAGCTACTGGGCCAGCAAAGTGGTCTCTATCTTGATTGGAAAATTTCTCATTACGTGGACTAATGAGCCATTGGTCCACACCTGGAATCTTTTTTAGATGTATAAAAACATTCAAACAGAACAGCAGGAATTCAGTTACTTTTTCCCCAAAAAACCAAATGCAAAATTATAGACTATACATAAGATTTTCATAACAATCCAAGCCAGAAATTCTTATTATTAAACGCACTTTCTGCTCGTTGCTTATCACTATGGTACTATTCATTCAGACATATTATATTTTAATGTTAGAGTTAATACAGCTTTCAATTCTGATGCAAAGAGCAGTATCTTCTGAAAATACTAACCATTTGTAACTTTCATGTGCGACTTAAAGCCAAGTGAACATTATTTACTTCCTGAATACAGAAATTCTTATTTTTAAATATTTCTAAATTTGTTATTTATTTGAATTATATTAATTTACATCAATATATTGAAGGTAGAAGACTGGGAGGGCAAAGAGAAAATGATGAAACATAATTTAGGAACAAGCAATTCAAATAAAATTCTTACAGCAAAATTAAAATGTTAACATTTTTAAGCTTATTGCAAAGACATTGGAATAATAAGCTTCTATCTATTAGTTGACAGTATGCCTCTTTTTCTCCATCTATCATTTTATTAATGGGTATGAATGGGATCACTTAAAAATGTATATAAAACCAATTTTAAAATTCTAAAACATCTTCTTCGAGAATATTTAATTGGGACCAAAAAAATCCATTATATTTTACATGCATTCTCAGAGATTTTGTATTCTTCACAGATTTCACAAGATTAATATATTTTCATGCCAAATACAATAACTACCACTATCAACTAGCTATAAAATTAACACATCTTAGCTCCATATTAACTTCTGACCTGCTCTGTAAAAATCACCTGAAAGGCTGTTATTTTCACAAGGAAATAATACATAAGACTAAAGAAATAATGGATACGAGGAAATCCATATAGTAATTAATAAATGATCGTTCCAATTATTTCATTAAGCCTAAAAAGTGTATTTAGTTCTTTAAAAATCAAGTCTGTCTTCAAAAAGACATAGATAACATTAAAAAGGAAGAACAACAAAACAATAACATTTTCCAGAAGATAAGAAAAAATTTTGTTGAGGAGTTTTAGAACTATGACCACACTTTAAGAAGCAGATAAAACTAAAGATGAAATGAAAGAGTGGCCACAAAATAGTTTCAATTTTACTGGAATAAATTTAGTCAATAAATGTAAAATGTATTACCAAAACAAAGCTTTCATTTAGTTCTCTCAGGAATATTTACAATGATTATGAATTTATGTAAAATACAAATTCAGACTTCTAGCACTTTCCATAATACATAGCTGTGTAATGAAAAGTAATTCAACCACCAAAAAAAAGAATTCAACATTCAGGAAATTTTTTTGACACATTTCTAAAATAAAAAATAATACTACTCAATTTAGCCTATATATATAAAGGCTATATAAAGAAGATTGCACAGTTTAAGTTCTCCTGGATTTAAAAAATAAGATTTAAACTGTATCTTACCTTCTGTATTCGGTAAGAAGCTGATTATAATGATAAACCACAGACTTCGCATTCTGCAACCAGAAGACACCATTATTGATCCCTTTCAATATTTTCTTTGTATTCCTTAATGAATCTAGTTATAAATGCCCAGCTTCATGGAACCCAGCAGTCTGCATCATTGATCCTCATATCTGAAAAACAAACAAATCCATCATTTACTCTTTGGTTCTGCTACGTCACAAAAAATGCAAAAATAATAACAACAACACTCGCTCTCTTTTCCTCCCTTCCTCCCTCCATCTCCTAAGTTTAAAAAAAAAATGGTATATATTTTGATTCTATATCCAATATGGAAACTGCTGCTATGCACTGGATATCTGAGCCTTACATTCTGAAAATGATCAAAGCCCGCCAAAATTTATAGATAACGAGAATATATGAATTCACATAATAATTACATAAATTCCAATGATGAATTTTTCTTTGAAAAGCTTAGAAAGTCATTCTAGAATAATAAATCTGTCTCCCTATGCCACATTTTAGTCTTTTTATCAAAGTACTAGCTGTAATACATAATACCTCTAACAAAATTTTATAAATACATATACTTTGTTTGTTCCTAATGATGGTAACAGCCATATTATCTACTATTTTATCCAGTTACCTTGCAAGATAGATCAGAGATATAACAAAACAGTTTATTTTTCTATACATGGGTGTTCAATTTTTAACATATGGGTGTACTTTAATTTATATAATAATGGCATTCTGAAAACATCACATTCCTAAACACCACATATCAAATTGTTATTTCTCTGATTGCTAGTTATTCGTGGAGGGAGCAGTTTAATAAAGTGATTGTCTCTTAACTACTTCATTTCAAAGTTTTAGATTTTCACATATTGGCTTTTCTTACAGTAAGGTATAACTTAATAAGATCAAACCTAAATCTTTGAGTAGGTTGGGCCATCCACTGGACCTAAATAAAAACCCCGGACCATAATAATTATATCTACAAGGTTGCATCACTATTTTTAAAAAACTGGGGGAAAGGTGGCAAAAAAACATAATAAAACCCAGAGCCAAGCCTAACTTGGACTAGCCCTTAAGGACCCAATTCTTCAACTGGAAAAGGGGTACAAAAACTTCAGGAGTGGGACTTAATCAGCATCTCTAGGTTCTTAGGGTCACATAAGACCAGGTCATTTGCTGGATTCTACTAAAGTGTCTTATTTCTTTGTAGGGTAACATAAGAAATCACAGAGTAAATACTAGCCTCATAATACACATAAAATGCAAGCAGTTCCCAAATATATCCAGCCTCCCAATCTACCTTCTGAAGGTGAAGAAATTACATTTTTTTCCTTTAAAGGGACGCCTTAACTTCCTATTATTTTCTTCTAAGTAATACTCTTACCAAATTTCCTCAAGCTACCCTTAACCTGCTGCAAATAAAGAGTTTTTAAAAGTGGGGCAATGGGCCAGCCCCAGTGGCCTAGTGGTTAAGTTTGGCACACTCCACTTCAGCAGCCTGGGTTCGGATCCCAGGCACGGACCTACACCACTAGTCTGTCAGTGACCATGCTGTGGCAGCTGCTCACATACAAAAAAAAAAAAGGAGACGAGTGGCAACAGATGTTAGCTCAGGGCAAATCTTCCTCAGCAAAAAAAAAAAAAAAAAAAGGTGGGCCAGTGAGGGGAACACCCCCCATTCTGAGGCTGTGTCTATATCTCAAATAAAATGAAATTTTACATAATATAGATGCTGTCACTAAAACATAGAGAAAATTTCCTAGATGACTTTAAGTCCTCTGTTTCACATTATCCAAACTACTCTGCATTTGCTACATGCTTCATGTATCATATGTGATTCTATTAGCAGTTCACTACCTTCTGTCATCAGTTCCCTATAATGTAACTTCAACGGAAAAGCGGTCAGATTCGAAATGGTTTGGAACACTTATCATGCTATAAAGTCACTATCTTGCTTTACCCACAAACACACAAAAAGAATGTAAAAACTTAACCTGAAGCTATTATCTAGTGTTTAAATATCAAGATCCATAAAATCACAGATGAAACTAGCAAGATATTCCTGTAATAGGGAGTTTGTTTTTACCATGCCTATAGATTCAGAGCTATAACTGCTTCCCTATATATGCCTCCACGGCCCATAATCAGCCCAATTTTTTAGCTCTCTCTGACAGCTCTGAAGACAATTAGGTATCATGATGAGGGGAGTCAGAATAGTACTATCCAGTTCTGAGAACACCTCATGCTTCTCTGTCCAAAGAAACAAGACAAAAACAAAGGAGAGAGCAAGCTTCTTCTTCTGACTGCCAAAAATGTAAAAAGAAAAATGACAAATCAAAAATGAATCTGATGGAGACATGGCACACAACCGTGCAGAACTGGCTGGCTCTCTCTATTCATTTTTCCCTCTGAGCTCCCTAAGACTATCCAAAAGACAAAACCAAAAGTAAAGCTGCAGTTTACAACTGCTGTGGCAAAGTACCTGCCTTAAAACTGCAAGCTAGGGGGGCCAGCCCTGTGGCTTAGCGGTTAAGTTCGTGCGCTCCGCTACTGGCGGCCCGGGTTCAGATCCTGGGCGTGCACTGACACACCGCTTGTCCGGCCACGCTGAGGTGGTGTCCCACAAACAGCAACTAGAACGATGTGCAACTATGACATGCAACTATCTAACGGGGCTTTGGGGAGAAAAAGGGAAAAAAAGGAGGAGGATTGGCAATAGATGTTAGCTCAGGGCCGGTCTTCCTCAGCAAAAAGAGGAGGAGTGGCATGGATGTTAGCTCAGGGCTGATCTTCCTCACAAAAAAAAAAAAAAAAAACCCTGCAAGCTATTTTATATAAAGCATAAAGAGAAGCCAGATCAATTCATGGCCTGTCACGCTGAAAAGGCTAACCAATGAATAATTTCTTATATCCTACAAACTGTTCAATGATCTGATCAAGCAATTAGAATAATTTTAATGTGTGGATGAGGTGTATTAAGTATCACAAGTAAAGTTAAGTCAGCCTTTGGAACGCTTCTGATTCAAGCAAAGAATTCTGACTGTCCAAGTTTTGGGTGTAATGGGTACTTTCATTTCCATGAACTAATGCATACGGGCTGCTTGCCCACATGCACAACTCTTGAACACATTTCCACTTTCTTAAAGCGAATCAAGATCAGTCTGTCTTCGGTCATTCGCTATTTGAAAGAGTCCTTGTTTGTGGGAAGAAAGGGAAGGAAGAAATCAGGGACTGATGACTGCCTTGTAGGAAACAGCTGCCAAGATAGGAAAACCTCTGTTAGTGAGGGAAAGGAGGAGGAAACCACACAACCAAGACCTCTTTTGTGGTCTTTGGCCAGGACAGAATATTTTATGAACAGATTTTAACTATACTAAAATTTCAGTGCATTCTTAAGGTTTGAATGTGAAACACAATTTTAAGGTTTGAGAAAGTGAAACGATTTTAGAAGTACACTCTAGTCAATTATGAGACTTATTATCAATGATTGTTTCTAACAAACAGAAACAGGTTCTGGAATGTAATAAAACCATGTCTTCTTTTCTGCAAATAAAGCTTAAGTCTGTGCGCCTGTCTGCGCGATGAGTCAGTAACAAGAGTATCCAACTTATTTTTCTCACTCTACAACCTACATCCAATCACTTTCACATCAAATAAAATTATTTTCAAAAGTTCAAGCTTTAGGGGGCCGGCCTGGCGGCGCAAGCCATTGAGTGTGCGCGCTCCGCTGTGGGGGCCCAGGGTTCGCTGGTTCGGATCCCGGGTGCGCACTGACACACCACTTGGCAAGCCATGCTGTGGCGGCGTTTCATATAAAGTGGAGGAAGATGGGCATGGATGTTAGCCCAGGGCCAGTCTTCCTCAGCAACAAAAAAAAAAAAAAAAAAGGAGGATTGGCAGATGTTAGCACAGGGCTGATCTTCCTCACAAAAAAAATAAAATAAAAAGTTCAAGCTTGAAATGCAACTTTGAAGTCAAAGTTGCAACTAAGTCAACTAAGTTGACTTGAATGCAACTAAGTCAAAAAATTTTAGTGGTGTGATCCAAATGAAAAACAACTTTCCACCAAAAAAAAAAAAAGTTAATGAAAATTGAAATATTTAACAAACCACAGTCAGCTAAGGATAGAATGAATAATCATATGTGGTGAAACTAATCCCTAGAAAACACTGTTCCTAAACCGAACTGGAGCCAAAGGACACTCACAGGCATAGATGTAGCTAACAGACTTGTCCTGTAAACTCTAGGACCACCTGCAGAATGAAGCTCAGGGAACGCCTCTCACAGTGCAAAACAAAAACAAGGGACAAAATCAGAAAAGCGCTATTAAATCCCCTTTCAACAAACAGAAAAGATTAAGTGACTCCTCATATTAATAGCCAGTTTGACTCCCGATTTTTAGAAAACCTTTTCCTGAGAACTTCAAGGAGAAATTGGGAGTGTAAAGGCACAATGCACAGATGAAACCCCTTATAATGCTTATAAGTAACAGTTCGTGTCTTAAAACAAACAGAACATTTCCACTTGAACTATAAATGACTATGATTTAAAATGTTTTCTAAAATCCAAGCGACTTCTAATGTACAACCTCCTTCTACTTTTTTTCTTATCCTTCAAATAAGATTCAAACAATTTCATCCTAATCTTATTTCTATAAACCACATGCCATTGTCTACCAAACCCCTGTCAAGATTTTTTTTAGATCTAAGTATCCTATTACTCTGTCATGTAAAAAGTCAATTACTGCATCATTACAACTAAACGTTCCAAAGCTGAACAATGACTTCCAGGAATATGCCTCAGCACTGTTTATATCCCAACAGTCCTCAATGCTTTATACAGTACTTACACTGTACAGTTAGCTCCAGTCTTTCAGACAGTAACCTGCTTATATTTATTGGCTGCATGAAACATCTCGTGTCTTAAATTGTCATCAAAATTAGAAAAACACCACTAATCAGTTTTAATATTCGTGTATGTATGTTACATAAGCAGGAAATCACATTTAACCTTATGTGTGATGCTGCCTATTTAGCAAAAAATAGAAAAAAATAAAATCCATTTATTATAATCATTAACGAAAGAAGTAGAATATAACATGCTTCATATAAGGAAAAGATAATTTCAAGTGTTCTAAAACTGGTTAACTACGGTTGATATTCTATTAAGAGCAAAGCCACCATAAAGATTCATATCTAAAGCTTTATCTTTGATTTCTACTCATGGACATTGAACTACTGCGAACACTGGATATTAAACGCAAAACAACTACAAGCATGAGGAGAACAGGGAAAGGAAAGAGCCATCTCAGCCTGAGACCTATCAAAGTCACCCATCCTTGTTATTATGTGCTAATGCTGTGTAAAATGAAACATTAATGCTCCGGGTAAGCCTAAAATTCTGTGCATTAAATGTATGTCAACTCTAAATGAAAGCTAAAGATAGCCGTTCAAAATCAGTCTTTCTGATTTTATTTGCGCTATAAAATTATAATCATAACGGGACAGAATTTACGAGCAAAAGAAAGCTGCTTTTCTATATTTTACCAAAACAACAACAAAAAAGGAGGATACTAACCCCACTCTGCCCCCATGCAAAGGCTTAGAAATGAAAAATAAATTATAATTTCATTTCAATTTAGCTAACCCTCATTCCGGGTGCTCATTTTTCAGAAATATCTTACATGCAGCCCTTGCAGGCCAGAATTTCCCCTTCTTGTTAACATAAGAGAAAACATCAACACCCTTGGGAGTTTCCTTTGGTAAGTTGTCTAAGTAAACCCTTGCTATCGCTAATCAGAAAGCCTTTTTTAGCTTCAGACATTCCATGTTCCTTTGCGTTTTGTGTTTATTTTCTTTCCCCTCACAAGGACAGGGTTGGGGCTGGGAATGCTCATAGAGACTTTAAAAGCACGTGGCCCACTGCTAGTCGCCACCCTCTTTCTCCAATTCATTTCTACGGACACTGGTATCAAGTCTAGAGCACTTTGATTAAACTATTTATGCTCAAGCCCTCTTAACATTCATCACCGGTCTTACCCTCTATGGAAACTTCTTCGTCGTGAAGAAATAAATTCTCCTATGAAAGGGCTTAGAGGAGAGGCAGAAAGAAGAGTTTAGGAATGCTCCTGTAAATTACATCTGCTATCTGCTATAAGATCTAGGAGTCATGCTGAGCATGCACAAGAGGCTTGTAGCTGGGGACACTGCAGGCACAGTGCAGGGCAGGCTGCCATTCTCTTCATTAAAATCCTTCCAGTTGAAATAATAAAAACAAATGGCTGTCATTTTCAAACCAATGTAGGGGACATTTTATGACTGAACATAAACTTGCAAATGAAGTTACAAAAGGGGAAAAAAAAAATGAAGCTACATGCCTAGTTCAAAATATTACCTTACATATCATGAAAAGTTGATGGCTTCTCCAGATTTTCTACCAAAAAAATCATAAAACCATTTGTTTAAAATATTTAGTATTTACTGTTAAAATTATCACACACCTACAACATAGAAGTTAGTTTTTCCCCATCTGGGGGAAAAGGAAAGCTATTTTTATATGGCAGTCCTCTCCAACTCGAAGACATTATATTTCCTCTTAATTTTCCAATATTCTAGAATTCTCATGCAATTTTTTTGAGTTGAATACAAATTATGGATACTATGGCCAGAAATATTTCCTGAGCGCCTACTATGTATGAAATACTGTATCGGACATATCATTAATTCTTATAATGTCAACATTATGAAGGTCAGAAATCTGAGGCTCAGAAAGGAGAATTAAATCCACTGAAGTAACTCAGCTGGCAAGTAGCAGAGCTTGAACTCCAGATCAAGGCTAATCACACAGCCATTCTTACTGCTAGTCACCAAATTACTCATTCAACAAACATTTACTGAGCATCTATCATGTGCTCTGTACTGAGGAACAAAAGAGACAAAACTCTTCACCCTCAAGGAGATTACAGAGATTATGGCCTAGCTCAAAAATAACCCTTTCTAAAAGAAAACTGTAATTGCCTGGCACATAGTTGGTTCCTCCAAAATGACAGTTAGACTATATAGATAAACTCAATAGTTTCCTTATATTATTTCATGAACTCTTCACAACAACCTGAAGAAATACATATAATTATCCCCATTTTGCCTTAAAATGAGTACTAAACCTGTTCAAGTAGAGTAAGTAAATAGCATGGCTGGGATATAAACCCATGTTCTAAAACCACTATTGCCACTAGTTAAGTAGTTCAGATAAGCTTACTCACTTTATGTTTTATTATCTTTCCCTTTAGAACAAAAAAATGGAAAGAGAACAAAGCCATTTTGGGATTATAAAAGTGATGAAATATCAAAGAATAATCAGTTGATTTTCAAAATGTTTGCATGAGTAAAACTAACATCCCTTAGGTAATGATACCTAAATGTTAACTTAATTTTTAGCATTTCCAGTTGAGCTATCTTAATTTTATTCATTTATAGTGCTATTTAAAGTGCTTACAATATATGTTATAAATTAACAAATTATTCTAGACTGATAAATGTTATCAGCCCAAGTACCTGAGAAGTTCCTTTCACATCAAAAAAATAAAGCTAAGTACTTTATCCAATATAATTAACAGCGAATCTTAATAGTTATGGAAAGAATGTTTTACTGTTAACATCTATAATATTATGGACTAATCATTGTACAGGCAAATAGAAAAGAAAAAATCCAGTGTTGCTCATGAGATGCAATCTTATTATGCTTGGCTCACTGCACTGGATCCTTTGTTCATAAATCATTGTTCCTAGCCATTCCCTGAATCAATATTCAGATTCCCTCTAGGTCTATATATACAACCACTAAATGAAATAATAATGACCCAGGATCTGTCATATATTAGATCATCAATATCACCATCAGAGGTTTCTTAGAGGTAATGAGGTAATCTGGGTAAAATATGTCAAATAATCTTAAAAATAAATACAAAAAATTAACTATAAAAAATATACAGTAAGAAGCTAAAGAAAATTTTGTCAAGCATATAGCACATTGTCTTTTGTAATCAATAAATGATACAATTCATTTGCAATCTATGTCAATACATACAGTGTCTCCTAACCTTGCAATTCTTACTTCTAAAATAAAATAGGTAATATTAACACTATAATTGCATGTATGTCAGTTTAAGTCAATGAATATCTAGTGATTACATTCTAGATATTTTTGATATTGAGTACTGAAATGAGTGTTATTCATTTGATTATTATTTTTACCTTATATATTAACTGGTCCTGTGATAGCTTCTAAAGGGATTATAAAACAGATTAAGATACAGTTGTCACCTTCAAAAAGTTAATAATCTTCTGAGGAGAAAATGACTCAATCCAAAATTTGCATTACTTAATAAGTGCTAAACTCCCAAAAACTTAATGGTAATAAATATACTTTATACCGAAATAATGAGAGAGAAGAGAAATAAAAGCAGTTTCTGGACCTGTGTTTCCCTTGAGATGTGTACCTAGATGAACCAACACCATCTTGATGAAAAGAGTCCAAGACTGAGATGAGGAGCACATTCTAGAATCCTGGCTTAACCTACCACTATGAGGGTTGGGACAATTCACAAACATCTAGACCAGAAGTTCAGCAACTATATATGAGGGTAGGAATACACAACAAATCTACTATTCCATTATTTTCCCAATTAAACATTTATTGGTCCTGATTCCATCTTACGTAATCTTAAGGAAGATTTTTAGGGGCTACTGCAATGTTTCACTAAGGGCTTGTCTCTTCTATCAAAATATGTCTCAGCAATTATTCTCATAATTCACATTTTAGAAATTACCACCTCTAAATTTAGAAATATAGCTGCTATTTCAGAAAAATATTTCTTGAAACCTACTTACATATTATTACATTGGCAGCCATAACATAATAACCTGACTTATTCAGCTCATATATTTCACACCCTGCCTTTGTGGAAAAACTACACATGATCAAAAAGCAAGATGATATCAAGGATTTCTCCTAGAAAGAGCAAGTTCTTGTGCCTTAGTCAGGGCTGATCTCCATCAAGCCCTGTGCTCCGTACCATATATATCTGTGCCTACAAGCAAAACTTAAAATAACAGCATTTTATTGAGGTGTAGAGAAAAGGAATATTCATTTTTGAAAATTAACTTAATTAACAACATTAGAAATAAAGGTGTGATCTAAGTGAATGAACAGAACAGATTCTTACTTCCAGTGTTAGACTGAGATTCTGTGTGGTTGGTGGGGCTGATTCCTCTAAAGAGCATTAAGAGACTGAGAAGGGAAGGCAAGAGAAATACTCATGTACACAAGCTGAAAAAGCAACGGACTAAGTCATTTTGAATGGTTGTTGAATATTAAAAAATCGAAAACAAAAACTTTAGTTCATTAAAAAATTAAAATATATCAAGTTTTACGTGTTCGTGCTTCTTAACTACTCAATCATGGAGTGGGGGAGGTATGTGGTTTTTAGAAAAGGGATTTTCAACTTCAAAAATAAATTTTATAACCTCTATTAAAATTTCAAATAACGTTAAAGTAGTAATAAAACAGGGATGTTTAATAAAAAGAAATGTAGGTTATAAAAAGCTGAGAAAAACTGACTAGAAGCTTGAATTACCTGCCAAGACCCTCATTTAAAGACTAATGTATTTTTGCAATATTTCAACAATTTTCCAATTCAGAAAACTGAGGAAAATATATCCCTTGTTGCTACTCCACACATAAAGAACAGCAACAAACTGTGCTTAATAAGAATAACTACCAATGATAGTAACTAATGATTCTTCAAATCTCTTAAGCCAAAAATTATCAATAGTATTCCATTATGTTTGGAAACATTAGAAGCAAGAAATTATGGAGACTGATATTATAGAGCAGGGATCAGGAAACTTTTTCTATAAACGACCAGATAGTAAATATTTTAGGCTTTAAGGACCATACAGTCTCTGTCACAACTTTACAGCTCTGCCGCTGCATCGAGAAAGCCACCACAGACAACGAGGAATGAATGAGCATGGCTGTGTGCCAATCAACTTGACTACAAAAATAGCCAGCCAGCCCGATTGCCAACACCTGCTACAGATGAACAGGCATAAGATGAAGACAACTGAATGCAGTTCAGTCAAGTAATAAACTGACCAATAACTATCAATCTCTGCCAAAATAATCAAACTGACTTTAGCCTGTTATTTTAAAAAATTAATTTAAATGTTAATGTAAAGGTAAATTCACCATGTTACAATGAGGAAAATAAAACAAAATAGCATTATACTGACCAAAACAAATCAGTGTTTCAGTATGTGTGTAAGGGAGCCATATGTACAGCTTAGTGTTTAGGGAGAAATTCCAGAAAAAAAAATAAAGGACATTACCACAGTAACCTATCTTACTACTCTGGCAGGAGAGAATGTAAAACCAATCAAAACAGTAAGTAATGGGAGACTGAAAAGTAATGAGGTTTGGACAAGACCCCAGAGGTATTCTACCATTAGTATGATGGTTTCAAATAGCTGTTGGTAAAAGTGGCTTCAAACTTCTGAAATTTCTGTCACCACTGCTACTCACCCATATGAAATACTGGATATATCCCAGTGCCACATTGTATTCAACAGGAAACTGCTAAAATCTAATTTGCTGAATTTGTACTATATAGCTACAAATTCTACAAGGCCAGAATCAACAATCTTATTCCAAGAAATTATGAAGTCGCAAAAAATGCACACATTTCTTTTAGAACAAAAGCGTTTTTAGAGCTTTCCAATTCCCTATATCTAGGATCTCCCCAATCAAAATCCTTTGTTTCTATTACAGTATTTTTATTTTCTGCAATCTAATGTTTCTTAAAACTGAATAGTCATGCTATAACATACCATAACATTTCTAAGCTACAATTAACAGGTATCACATTAAAATATATGAAGGCTAAACTTTTCTATCAATATCATATATAAGACAAAAGAGTGGAGAAGGTTACAAATTTTTAATAAGAGCATTTGATTATGGCAGTAATAATCTAGGTGTTTTTACTGGAAGTGAAGTGGATTACTGTAAATGAAATTTTAAAATGTTCTTTCCATTTTACAGATAACACAAAATGACTTTTTTTCATGTTTCTAGCGATAAGGATAAATTTGCCACACATTCAAATGGTGCCTTCACCCTTCCCACCCTGGCTCATGAATTAATAATTCAGCGACATTAATACAAGAAGATAAATGATAAAAAGGTGAAGGCGCATGGGCCAACCATACACACATACTTTTTTCAGCACAGTTAATACTTCTCTGCCAATTATAGCGAAAACTTTTTAACAGTTTTCAACAGAGTTTTTACAATCAACTAGCAGCTTATGCACACACACTTTCACACAGCTTAATAAAATCTCCTGCTGGTACCAAACAATCATTCTAGCGGATTAAAGTGCAACATCTGCTAACATTAATAATGTTTTATACAGTCACATGTATGAAAGAAGCCTCTACTCCATTATTAGTCTCCTAAAAAACCTTCTACACCAATATACTGATTTAGCATGAATTATAATATATCCTTCAATTGGTAACTTACAATAACAAAGAAATACATTAGCGTAAAATGGTAAAAGAAAAATAATCCCACCCACTATGAAGTAACAGATTTTCTTTGAACCAAGCTTATTAAACATGTACGCGTGTGCATGCACGGATATATAAACACACAAAGGACATTAGCTCAGTCTCTAATAGTTTTTAAAACCAAAAATCCTCTGGAGCATTATTCATTGTAAGTTTGGGTAAAATATAGCTCTGTTAATATAAAAGGTACTTCATTTTAAGGTGGCACACACTCATTCACTGTTTTAGTGATTCTTTCTCTGAAACATCTTAATCCGCTCTCTCTCCTTTCATTCCCTCTGCCCTAACCTCTTTCTCTCTAAACTTCTGCAAAAATCTCATGGCTGATTTCTTGCCCTCCATCCAGCTTGCCAACCTCCATTAGACTAATCTTCCTAATTTCACTTTAAACCATAAAAATGTGTAAAACCAACCAACCATAGAGATCACTTTATATATAAGACAAGGAAAACACTTGGGGTTGTGACTTAACAAAGGCAGATCTCAGAACTGCTGATTTTTAAATTCTCCCATTAAGTACATATATTACTATCTCACTATAATTTATCACAACTAATCTACTATCTCTACCAATAGAGAAATTACAACCAGGGGCTGGAGGGGTGGTGGTAAATGGAAAAAGTTAAAAAAAAAGAAGTGGCACAATGCAAACCTGGGAATAGAACCCAAACAGATCTAACTTCAAAAATACTTAATCCAACCCTCTGCTTCTGTCAAATTTATTTGCTCAGTAATTCTGAACATGCCTTTCAAATTGACTTTCATTCAAGATTTTTACCCATATAGAAAGCATTTCCCTGGGGCCGGCCCCGTGGCTTTGTGGTTAAGTGCACGAGCTCCGCTACTGGCTACTGGCGGCCCGGGTTCGGATCCCGGGCGCGCACCGACGCACCGCTTCTCTGGCCATGCTGAGGCCGCATCCCACATACAGCAACTGGAAGGATGTGCAACTGTGACATACAACTATCTACTGGGGCTTTGGGGAAAAAAAGGAGCAGGATTGGCAATGGATGTTAGCTCAGAGCCGGTCTTCCTCAGCAAGAGGAGGAAGACTGGCATGGATGTTAGCTCAGGGCTGATCTTCCTCACAAAAAAGAAAAGAAAAGAAAGCATTTCCCTCTTTTCCACCCAAGGAAATTCTCTACAGACTTGAAAGGTTGAAAAACCAGCTACACCATAAACACAACCTGAGCACCTCAGGCTGAGAAAACCTCTCCTTGGGCAAATTCCTGCAGTCATTACCTGTATCATTTGTATGTAGTTTTTACTGGGTTATCTTATGACTCACCAGTTTAGCTTTTAAACTATTCTTAAAAATCTCTTTTGTCCAAATTTTCAATATTCATCTTCCTTCAGCATAAGTCTCTTTAAACCAAACCAAAAAAATTTCCAGGATACATACTTTGCTCAAGGCACTGACGCTGGTACTGCAAGCAATACAATGATGCAGAAGATACAGAAATGAGACAAGAGCACATACAACTTTACAAACTAATGTAATTAAGGGAGTAAAAGCTCCTTATGGATCCTGGCTTTTGCTCATCGATTTAATCTTGATTCTAGTGAGTGATGTCATATCCTGGTGATTAACACAGTGAATATACAATAAAGTAAGCAAATTTCTGGAAAATTATTTTAGTTTTTACCATTAAAAATTTTTACCATTTCTTTTTAGCTAACATCTAAACCCGAAAACAATTACCCTTTATTTCCTGTTCTTCCTCCTTAAATATTAAGGTAATGTGATTTCTGGACCACATAGGAGGCTTACCCTCAACCTCTGTACCTTTCTTGGCATACTTATACTGTTCCTTCTGCCTGGAATACCCTCTGCCGTTTGTTCCTTGGACAACTACTATTCCTTTTCCAAGACTTAGTTTAGGCTCATCACTTGATTACCTAACTCCCTCCTTCCCTAAACCTCCACCACATGCACCAGAGGAACACTGCCATTTGCATCCAAAGTACAGTGTGCCTCCCACTATCACCAAGTATCTGAAATATCATTTTCAAATTACCGCGAGCTAACTGAAAACAGAACCCATGGCTTCCACACCTATAACCTCAGTGCCAGGCACCCTTGCATAATGCCTGGCAAACAGCGTGTAATAAATGTTTTCCACAGAAAGGAAGGAAGGAGGGTAGGTAAACAGAGAGGAGGGAGGGAGGAAGAGGTGATGAATAAACTCAACCAGGGAAGCAATGCACAGTGGAAAGGATAAAGAAAAGTGAGCGGAATTCAGAAACCGACGTGTAAAACCAAAACATAATTTTTTAAAACAGGAAACAAACTTAGACATCTCCCAGAAGAGAGATTTTCAAGGATTTTTTCTTCTACTTCAGACTATTTTTTAACTAAATATTTAACTGAATATTGAGGAATGCCAATTCAAAACACAGAAAATAACAATGGCCGTTTTTCAGAGAGCTTAATTTATCATTGTTTGACATAAAATACGTTATCATTTTTATCATTTATAGAAGTCAAATAAACCCTCTCAAGGAAAAGTTTTAAAAATCAGTGAGCCTCCTCACTGTAAGAGTGAGGAAGCAGAAAGGTCCACAATTAGAAACTGAACCTGCAACTCAGGTCCAACCAAATTCCAGTAGAATAATCCTTGATAATTTTTCTCTAAAATACTTGAAAATTTAATAGTATCTACAAAAACAATTTATAATCTAAAATACTGAAAATAATTTAAAACGTTTTTTACAAGTATTTTTTATAAGATTACAAAATGCGAAATTTTATAAAATTACATTAAATATACCTGATAAATTTGCTTTTAAATAGAAACAGGATTGGGTAAATAGCCAAATTTGACATTTATTTTCAAAGTACACTAAAAGTAGAAAATAATTTTCTCTTTGCAAAAATTTTCGACAAGGTAGGCTTCCACATCTACCCATTTTCCCGACAATATTTTGAATTTGAGAAAATACTGTTTACAACAGTAAACTTCTTCCTAAAGTGAAATTTTTAAAATATAGAGCAACATACAGATATGATACACTTCTATCACCATTCAGAACAAGGAATGAAAAAATTAAAGTCCACGTCTCTCCTCTCCTCCAAAATTATGGGACCAACATTAGCACTCCAATTCAACACCACCTCTCTATGAAAAAACAGTAAATTTCACACTAGGAATTAAGCTTCACACTGGGAATTAAACTTCAGCCTTAGTTTGCAATTAAGGTATCTAATATTGCCTACAATGCATGCGGCATTGTAGATTATTTCTTTTTAGTATTTATGATTTACTGAGGCTATTGGAAAAAACATGGCTACTTCTAAATCCTAACTTTACACCCTTCCTCAGACCAGCATTTGCAATTTAATCAACTTTAATATATGAATCTAACAACGTTGACAATAAATCTAAGCAGCTCATTTGCAGAAGGATATCCGAATATTGAACATGAAATTTAACAGGTTTTAATAATTAGACTCTGTAAATGGTGTAATATATATGTCTGTCCTAATTCGAGAAGACGCGTTTCTCACGTAACACTCATCAAACTAAAAACAAGAAATTGTTCTGCAGCATTTCACTAAATTAATATCTTGAAACCCTACAGCTACAATGTACAAATTTAGATTTTATTAACACTTTAAATCAAACTATAGTTATTATTCAGTTTCATATAGCGAAATTTACACTACTCTTCTGTTGTGAATGCAAGAACACAATGAGATTTTAATCAGATCTTAATATCAGTCGCTAGAGGACATTTTGGAAGGCAAACCACTCCCCAAAAAATGATCATTTCACAATTAAAAGGTAAAGATAATCCACCTGTGACATCTAACTACCCATTGAAGACAGGAATTGTGGAAGAATGGCTCCTTGCATACCAGAGAAATGTCTCTGATGCTAAAATTTGGACCACCTTTGCTACAAGTTTATTTGAGATATTACATACCATAGTTTTGCAGGTTGCTAAGTGACTAGATGGTTACACCATAGATTTATTAAATTATTTTGTCAAAACTTTTCTCTATACATTTTATCTTTTGACTATTAAAAATGTATTTTTAAACATTTCTACTATACTTTTATGGTTTCCTTCACCAACTACATAAAATAAAATTCACACTACAGTATCAACAACCATCGTAGTTAACCTCCCTGTTTTTCATGTTGATTACCTCATGCAAATCTATGTCTTCAGCATACATGATCCACCAGTAGAAAAAAGAAGCCAGCCTTCAGACCAGGATACGGTTCTGACAAGTATCCTCTGCTGACTCCCTTTTAAAACTGTTGATACATGACAGGATCCTAGTCTTTGAGATGATTTGGGGGCAGGGACTTGGGAGCTGTGATTGTAGGTCAGGGAGAAAAACTACAAAAAAAGAGTCCTCCTTGCATGTTTTCCGTACGGTAATTTAATCAGGCATCAGATTATAAAACTACACACGGAAAACTATCCTTTTTACTTAATCCCACAGTAAAAGTGGAAGCAGAAAGTACTGATATTTGCATGTGGATGGGGAGCCATCAACACTTCCTGTTTTCAGTTATCAGAACATCGGTTTGATAAAGCCAGTCAGATCAATCACTGATTTATCATCTAAGGAAGATAGCAACAATAGAAAACCCAATAATAAAAAATAATAGAAAACTGAGCAGAATTGAGAAAAGGAAGAAGAGAGACTCTCTCAAACAAAAATAAGAGGAAAAAATAAACCAAATTTAAAGAGCGAAAATGGATGCCAAAAGACAAGGGCCACTTAAACATGGGAACCAAATTTAATTCACATCAATAATGATAATAAGCATTTACTGAGAGCTTTCCATGTATGAAGCTCTATTAAGCACTATAATAAGTGCATCACAAATTTTCTCTATTACATGGAGGCAAGAAAGCTTTTGGATTAGCACAGAAAAATCAGTACTAATTCTTTTATTATTACCTTTATCGTTTCCTAAATCCATGAGAGGAATCTGAAACTGCTTTAAGTTCTAGAGCAATTTATTGTGATCTTCATTATCATCAATGATAACTGTTTATTCAAAAACATACTGAGAGCCTACTCTCCTACTCAGAGTTAATGACTGATGATAGGTGCTGATAGGTGCATTTGGTTGTTGCTCAGCCTTGTCACTCACAATTAACTAGCTACAAAGGATCAGCTATAAAAACTAAAAGTTATTGCAGGGACTAAAGAACTGAGAAGCTAATAAGGAAATGATTTCATTATTCTTATAATGAACAAGATATAGCTGGGAAATTTCCTACGTACCAAGAGATAAATATAAGTTCATGATAACAAAAGAGATAACCACAATAAAGATAAAGTGCAATGAATTTAGAATATAAACCTTCAAGGGCATACAGAAACTCCTAAGCTTTCAGAAAAGGGGCAGGCTGGTATCTAAGGAAACCTAAGAATATCAAATTAGTTGGTTAAAGAGCTGTTAAGAATGTTACTAAAACGGCCCTGAACAAAGAGAATATCTTAACAGGTCTAATAATGACAAAAGTATTCTTTCACAAAATAAAGATTTCTCTCTAACCAGATTATAATAGCTGACTTTTATATTCTTGATTACCTCGTAAAAACCTCATATAAAATACAAACAAACCAAAAATGTAATCCTTATAGCCTCAAATCCTCATAATAAAATTTTTCACTTTCATCAGCACTTGAAAAAAATATGACTATCACTTAAACATATGCAGGTATATACTCAAGAATATTTTTAGAAACATCTATAAAGGAAGCAAATTATATTTTGCCACAATTATCACATTACAAACATACATATCAACTTGACACAATTTGGGGGCAGCTGATATTCTTTAGGCACAATGCACGCACCTTAAAGTATTGTCAGAAAAAGGGCCTCGTTCCTCCTCCCTTGCCCTCAGGCAGGCTGATACAGGAATGAATGACTTGTCTAGAACCAAGGCTTTGATTTCTAGCTCTTCCTCTGCCCTGCAATCAATTTCCAAATCCTAAGCCATCATTACAAACTTTTCCCATCTATCTGTCGCCATTGCCTCTCCCCTGGACTGTCGTCCACACCTTCATACTAGGTTTCCATTTCCTCCAGTACCTCCCCACTCTAGTTCACCGGTCACACCACTTTGAGAGTTAGCAATTAAATACAACGCTTTTTCAATCGAAAATATTAACAGCTTTTTTTGGCCTATATGATGAAGTCTAATCTTAGCAGAGTAGGCTCTTTATAAACATCTCCCAAACTACCATCCCAGTTTTATCTCCTCCCACTTCCTGTGCGATTCATACCCTCCACACACACTCTCCTTAAGGCACCATTTCCTGCCTTTGTTTTCCTGGGGCCTTTACCTCTGAACTGTCCTCCTCCTCAAAACGCCTACGTCTGCCGAAATCCTCCTCTGCCTTCAGGTCTACTTAAATGGGTCTCTTTTTCCTATACTACTCATTTTGAATTTACTCTACCCACCCTATATTTCCACAGCCTTTCCTCTGCGCTTCATTTTGGCATGTCATTATAGTATGCCTTGTATTATAATTATTTGTGGAAATATCTGTTTCTCTCATGAGATCAGAAGTACCTAGAGAGCACAGTCCTATACATTACACTTTCCCAGGCAGGGCTTTAATAAATGGCTGTTGATCTAAAATGAATAGAATTAACACCCAGAAGTTAATGGGTAACTGGATGAAATGTGATTAGAGATAAAACTGTTCTTGTAAAGGATAACACAGTCAATATTTAAAAATACAGACTTTAAGGCCAATGCAAGGAAACGCATACTTTTGGTCTGGCAATTTGGCAAACTTGGTACCACGAGTTCAGTCATTTTTTTAAAACCACATGCACTGCCATAATAACCTCTGTGGCATTGTACAAAACCAAAATTAACATCTTGAAAGTAAAATCCAAAGCATTATAAATACTGTGAATTATTAAAGTAAATCCAAGCCCTCACCTATCACTTATACACATGCAACATTGTCAGGAATGGATGCTCTGAACTACAGAAGCATAACGTACTTTAGGATAATGTATCCACATATGAAATATCAGATTTTTCAAAAGATAATTTGGGTATGACTTTTATTTAACTGGACTCAAAAGAATTCTTTTATACTCTGGTAAGAATTCTCTGGCACTGTGTATCGTAATACAATTTAATTTATCAAAACTGGGAGTGAGAGGTAGGATAAAGGCAAAAATTGAATCGCTCTGGCTTGGTGGTATCTTCTGGCCCTGAGAAAACGACAAATGGCACAACATAGAAGGGTGATAAAGCTGCCAAAAATTAAGATTTACTTCATTCAAATTGACCTTTATGATCTTAGTTGTACCCTATAAATGAAAAGTTGACTTGAGCTTCAGTTAGATTAATACAGTCTTTAATATAAGTTAATTCCAAAGATGGAAACATCTGCCTTTCAGCTAAACAACCAAATACACCATTAGGCATCTGCACTCTATTTTAAAAGATAAAGATAAAATTTTGATTATTATACTCAGAATTAAGAAAAATTTTCATTTTTTAAAAAATTTATAATATTTATATACGTGAAACCAAAAACTGTGCCGTACTAGATTTATTGATCAATTCTTTATCTCTTGTGCTTGTGCAGAATCAATAAAACCCAAAGTCTACAGAAAGGAAGCTCACTACTAAAGACAGAGTTTCTAATTTCCACTGAACTGTTCGTT
The DNA here is from genome assembly GCF_020826845.1 of Diceros bicornis minor. Taxonomy (NCBI): domain Eukaryota; kingdom Metazoa; phylum Chordata; class Mammalia; order Perissodactyla; family Rhinocerotidae; genus Diceros; species Diceros bicornis. The sequence continues at coordinate 18,587,900 of NC_080743.1, read as the reverse complement.
AAAATATTTTTCAATCTAATCATAAATCTTGCAACAACATCAAAAAAAGGACAGAGGGCCGGCCCCGTGGCTTAGCGGTTAAGTGCTCGCGCTCCACTGCCTGGTGGCCCGGGGGTTCAGATCCCGGGCGCGCACCGACGCACTGCTTCTCCAGCCATGCTGAGGCCGCATCCCACATACAGCAACTAGAAGGATGTGCAGCTATGACATACAACTATCTACTGGGGCTTTGGGGTAAAAATAAATAAATAAATAAAATTATTAAAAAAAAAAAAAAGGACAGAAATACTACCTTTAAAGCTGTTTCTATATCACCAAGATAGGTGATTTCAAAAAATTTTAATCTGCCTATTAAACACTTAAATTTCATCAATTTTTGATTGTATATTAAAATGATGTAAAATATTGAAGCGTTAATGAGTACTAAGCATTAAAAAGTCAATTTGATAAGTAAGGAATTAATGTTCAAATAGATAAGTGGAGCTTTAAAAATTCAGAGTGGTATAGCTGTGATTCTGTCCAAAAGTTAACGTTTATAAGCAGTTTTTAATGACAATTTTGACTATTTAGCCAAAATTACATGCCACTTCCTGGAATCCTTCTTAATATTTTTAGTTTGACTTTTCAACTATTTCAATTATTGATACATACTATAGTTCCCTATCTAAAAACCTATCCTTATACAGGGTTGCATATATTTTTTACTCTTTTTAAAGCTCTTTTTGCAATAAATTAATGTCAACAAATTAAAATAGTAAAATTACCACAAAAGTTTAAATCTCAGATTCTAATAGAAAAGGAGATAAGGACAAAAAATCAATAGACACTTAAGTCTTACACATAATGCAATAATTTATAAGTTTAGATAACAGACTGAGCCTAATTTTCAGCTAAAAAATGAGATCAAGACAATACTAAATCTTGGACAAGAACTGATCCATGTATTTGCCTTATATTTTGGTTGAAACAAATCTAAATACAACAAAGCAGGATGGCAGGTCAATCAAAGGCATCCATTGTCTGTGCTCTGTGGTTGTCCATACAAATCCTTTCTATATGCAAGCCAGCATTTTTGTCTTTTAAAATTATTTTTCTCATTGCATAAATTTAATTATAGGATCGCAGTATATATACATTCCTCAGACTGTCACTTAAGATGCCTCAATGAAAAACTCCTATATTTTCTTTGAGAAAAAGTACACGGAATAAAGTTTTTATTTTGTAGGTTGAATAAAGTAGTCAAGTACAAAAGATCACTCCTATGTTGTAATGAATGATCGATTATCAGACCAAACATTAAAAGAATCTTTTACAAGAGTTAAATAATGGCAACCATGAAGGTATGGCAAATATCTTTTTAATTATGGAGGGCTTAATATATATTAAGTCATATGGAAACACTCCGATGACTACTACCCTATGATTCCACATTAAATGAAAAACCTATTCCACGCACTGATACTAATCACTAGATTTATATCTTAGCTCTTTTCAGGAAGTCTAAGAGCAGCTTACTTTGCAAGTCAAATGAAAAAAATGTGTGACTTTTTTTAAGGGAAATAAGGCCCTCAGCCATCAATTCAGAAATAAATACCATCAAATTAAAACAACATCTGAAGAAAACATTCTATCAAAGGAAATATCAAAAATATTACAACAATATAGAAAATACTGAAAAGGTGCTCTTCAGAACAGTGCAAAAATCATGATATCATCAGTTTCATACAGAGGAGTTTTTGATGACTTATTCTTTATAAACAGGCAAAAATCAATTTTAATAAAGAAAGCTAAAAAATTGAAGCTATATGTTCAATTAAAAGTTAACATTGTGGTGATTTAATTGCAACCTTCTTGATGTGCTCCTCTTGATTGTCACAGAATTAACAGGCAATATAGAAAATGAGGCTATGAGTGCATGTAATCTATAAGATTCTCAATATTAAAATCCTTAAGCAATGGTTGTACTAAAGGCTATTCAATTTACTATTGTTCTAAAGAGCTCTAATTCTTATTCTCTAATTTTTTTAAGATACTTAAACTGTTAAAAATCAGTTCTAAATGTTTTTGAAAAATGCAACTCTAGGAAATGTGAATTCTAAGATACTTAAGATTTGTTCCCGGATTTTTTAATCATGTAATAATATCATTAACTGAATAATAATTGTTTATCTATTCTCATTTAATGAAACCAATTATAGGTTTCCAAGCTGAAATGTTGGGAGAATTTATATACTTCTTAATATATTAGTAACAGAATACAAGAAAATTAGTAAAAAATAAAAACACATTGAAGGTGTGGGACAGTGACTACATTATTAAAATAGGCAAACTATAAATGTTATGCTTGACTATCAAGGTCATTATAATTCTATGTCACTATAACTCTACTTAATATTTTATAAGCACTAATCAACCCTAAATTTCTATAATGATCACAAAGACAGACAAGCACTTTTAGAATGTATTCTTAAATATCGGAACGTGTTGCAGCTGTGACCTGAATCCCACGTAGCAAAAAGCTAAAACAAAGATTTTCTTAAAGTATAATTCAAATACTTTCAAAGGTACAGGTAATTATTTTGCATTAGCCAATAGCTATTGTCGGCCATTAATTACTACCAAGAGATAACAAAGCATTTGTTATGATGCTCTGACAAACAGTTAAATGCTGGTCTAAGCCCTTTCCTTGAACGTAACCTAACTTTTTATTTAGGGCCTCTGATATGAGTAATAACAATTACCTTTCTGCCTTGACTTATATGTGGTCAAAACAAAAATGCCTTTTGAATTCATAATCTGATTTAAAGAGCATTAAATATAAACTAATTTTTTTAAACCATTACATAAAAAGTCAATGATTAAATGGGTTTCCTTTTCCTTCTTAAATATAAATCTCAAAAAAGGAAGTTTTACTAATCATATTTATACTGAAATATGGAAACCATACAAATATAAGAGACAAAATTATCTGTGAGTAGAAAGCATCGGTATCTTTATTTTGAATTTCACGTATTTCCTTAGGGGTTGTATGTATTTTTATATAAAGGTAATACAATTATGCTTAAATTACTGGAGAAAATTTGTAATACCTTATATTCTTTTTTAAAATGAACAGTAATTTGCTATTTTAGGCTTTTAACATTTTCACTCTTCAGTGGAGCTTTGAATTAGCAATATCATCTGAATGCCACAAAATTGTACTACATAAAGTGTACATAATAAAAAGTAGTCTTTTTAAACCTTTGTTGGATTTCAATTTGAAGAAATCTATCAAACAGAGAAAAGGGTATGCCCTTGAAACATACAAAAAGCAAAAAGAACTAATATCGTTTATCTATCTTTATAATTAAAATAAAAACATTAGTTTTTAAATCCTGGTAATAAGGCAATTTAAAATATATTTTTTATTTTTTTCCAATACAGTTATTAAAGCATGCAGATTCATAGTTCTGCATTCCAGACTCTCCATAGAGGTACACATAAATGTTTGAATAAATATTGTTTAGGGTTTATTACATGTTTTGTTAACTTCCATTTAAAACGTTAACGTTAGAATATTTGACTCTTGGTTCAAAGAATGTAAAACGTATCGTCTTTTTTTTTAATAGGAACTTCCATTTTTATAAAATGTATATAAAAAAATCATTTTAAATCTATATTCATAACACATATTACCTTATCTGAAGAATTAGTCTTTATATTACATTCCACTCATAATATAATTTAAAAAAAAAAAAACACTCAGATGCAAGAACAATACATACAGTTACTCTTCACATATATACAAATGAGCAGAGGATTCCATATCATAATTCATACTTTTTATTATTCAAGAATATTTAATAAAAATTTCTTTGATAATTTACAAAGAATGTCAGGGTTATTTTAAACTGAGAAGTAGGTGCCAGTTAACTTCCTTGTCACAAATATGCCCAACATAATAAAATAATACTTTGACAACAATAATTAACTTTTCAGTAACACATTTTCTTTGCAGTGATTTCAAATTTCACTATTTTAAAAACCACTCAGTAGTCTACCTTCAAATTTGAGACAAAACAAGTAGAACTTACCCTAGCTGTGCCTTCCAATAACCTCACAGGAGTTATGCACTCCGTGACAGTTCCTGCTCCTCACGTAACAATTTCCCTGGAATGATTTCTCTAGTAACCCTTACCTCACTGTGAAGGGAGGTGTGGTATTTGAGGGAAAAGGGTAATGAACTGTAATATCGGATTCCATTATCCGGTGCCTATCATATTTAGCACCAACTATGATAAGAAATCTCTTTTTATCGTATTATTGAAGACAATGAATAAAGTTGGCAGCACAGAATGCCTATCAATAATTCTATGGAAAAGGAGCATTTGTATACTTCTGTAAAACATACCATAGTAATCCTATTGAAGTGTAATTGCTGTTGCTAATATTCTTACCCTGATATGAACATGCTCTGCATAACTGTAGCATAGACTTGTTAAGATAATCCATGATCATGCTGAGAGGGTAATACTTATACAAAAGCCCACGCCAGTACTATAAATCTCTTTATCGACCCTTGCTTTACGTAGAGGGTCATTCTGTGTACAGTAACAATTTGACTTTCCACATTAGTAAAGATTAGCTAATACAATGATAACTCCATAACAATGAATTTCATTGAGAAACAAAGCCTCTTAAAATACAAAATAAGTATTTTCATTTGTCTTATCATTCCTTGGCAAACTAAGGGAAAAAAATGAATTATTACATCTCTTTTCAAGGAAGCATAAGTGGCTAACTATTTTTTTTTCCAACAAGCAAGTTCTGAAATTACGTTACTATACCAAAATGTAACACTAAAAATTAAGATTCTTTTTTTAGAATTTAATGTAATATCCTATCCTTAAAATTCCTGACACAATTAAAAATATATATGCAGGTAATGTGAAAAATTTTGCTCACTATAAAGATCCGAATGCTCCTAAAGGCTTTTCACTCTGATTACCAAAATACCTGCTCACAAAACTCTCAAGTATTTGAGTGTCTGGCTTATAATTTCTTAGAAGTTTAGTTGAGACAGGGTTCATAAACAGAATTCAGGTTTTAATCAAACACTGTCTATCTTGCCTGCATTCATTTTTTACCAAGTTTGTCAGCAGTTTACTAAACCATTTAATAGTAGTACATCCTTACTGGTAGTTTCCCTGTTTAAGAATCACTGCACTGATCGGTCCATTATTGCAAGTAAAAGTCATTCATCCAAGGTGATCATTTTTGTTTTTAGAAAAGAGCATATGCAACTCATCTAATTTGATCTAATAATTAAACATAGAGGAATGTAATTTACTACATACTGTTTAGTGATCGTTTTATAATATTTTACATAATCTGGAAAATTATCTAAAAAATTCGGATCTCAACAATCACTGGATATTTAAACAAGAGACAATTCTTCAGTCACCCTCCCAGAGTTTGAGTCAATCATAAAAAAAAAATGAAATCTCAAAATGAATCTGATTCATTATCTTCATTATCTTTCAAGTTGTTTTTACTAATTAAGAAAAAAGCAAAAAGCATATTTGTAATCTGTGAATACAGGAAACAATCAATACCTGGCATTTAGTATATTAAATTTCACTATAATTTGACTAATCCCAAAATGCTTTCCTTTCCTTAGAACAATTTTTCTCAAGCAAAAATAAAAACTATGTTAATAAAATATAATTTCAAAAGAGAAATTATCAATTTATACTGCCTTGATTATTTTATCTCATATACAAGCTCCCTCTGCAGGTAATAACAAGGGTTAGCAAAATATGTGAAACATGTAGGCAGTTGGCTGCGTAAAGACGCAGGTCATCATTGTATAAAAATACTATTATCTAGCATTGTTCCCTCCTCCTTACTAATTATCTGATTAAAATAACTGCTCCTGAAAATTTGTGGTTCAACATGATTATTCTTGTCCTTCATCTTGGTTAAGAATGCAGCCTGAACAGGTAGGATACACAAACTTGCCACAAAGTCACCCAAGAGCTACTCTCACAAAGGGTGTGTTTTCAAGGAAAAGAAAACATTACATCGCTGCTTACCCAGCACCAGCCTGAAACGACGGACCACCCGAGACAGAGCGGCCCAATCTCTTTATCTGAAGCATCTACTGACCGCAAAGTAAACAATCACAGGTGGCAGCTTAGGACTGATTTATAGTGAAAGATAAAAGATCAATTTTAAATGGATGCAGTAACAACTACATTTCCTTCTTATTTAGAGTAATTCTAAAACTTAAACCTGGAGAGTATTTACTTATGAAAAAATATATCTATTTTCATTCATTCAACACAAAAAAGAAAAACTGATTTGGTTTGCAAAATGCTCTTTACCCCTCCATAATATTGTTTTCAGAATCTGTTTTAGATTTCTGTTTACACATTCTCCTCTTTCACCATATCCCTTTCCCCAGGTATACAGAGATGAGGTGCATCTCCGCCAAGAGAGCAAAAAAAAAAGCAAAGGAAGAACCGTCTGAAAGTCTTGCAGACAAGGTGTTGCCGAAAAATTGTTTGATGCCCCTCTCCTTAAGATTTCCCCCCTCCAACAGGCATACACTACCTTTATAACATAAGCAGTGACTGCAAATTTGAGGCAAATTCAATTTGACTTACCTATAAATGAACTGACAGGCTGATAAAAAGTGATTTTTAAAAAACTAAGATCCTTATTAAACAAATGAAAATTATAAAAGATATGCTAACTTTCATGCTAAAACATACAGAAATATCATACAGAGATATCAGTTATATTTCTTTTTTCCACTTACACCAAGTAAGGTTTAAGGGAAAGGCAACTTATAATAAGCAGCGTTTTTAGTGAGTTTTTTGTTTAAAAGAAAGAAACCTTGTTTCACTTATATTTTTAAATATTCAGGCTGTAGAGCTAGTTTAAAACCAATGACAATACGAAAAGTGGCTTTCATCAAGGCTATGGGTATCACAGATTTGCAACAGAAAAAAACCAAGGGGGGAAACGTCCCCATTATTCCTCTATAGAGCTATCCAGAGGAAGCATCTAACATCCAAATGTTCTCTCTCTCACGACAAACTGAACTTTGAAAAAGACAAAAAAATACTTAAAAGGCCTTAGTAAAAAAAAATGTCTAGGACATCATAATTTTAGCATAATTTTTATTTGCTGATGCATATGAAGCAAAATGCAGTGTTTCAGAATTACGTGTTTCAGAATATCTTTTTTAAAATGAAAAACAAGATACTAAAAATGCATCAATTCTTCATTTAATACATTAAGCCATTGTCAAATTCTATGAAAATACATACAAAGGGATACAAGTGCATAAGCTTACAACATTACCAAAATTAATGTTTCTCAAACTGTCCTGGATGTTAACCACACGAAATCCAGGAGTTTTAAGAATTAAAACACACCATAAGCATCTTGAGATTAAGAACACAAAGATGAGTGGAGAAAATGCTATACAAAAAACGTGTTCTGTAATTCCTAATCAATAACCACGGTAATAAACAGTACAAAATGGTAGGCATTCATCGTAGAGGAATAAAATTTCCATGTGGAAGGTACCAGTGGAATAAAGAAATAACAATTCCAAATAGAAATACTTTACTTTAAAGTAATGACACAAGGAAAATCATTTTCAATATGATTTTTTCATGTATATTGTAGCTGAGAACTGATTAAGTAAATATAATCTCCAAAAAACAAAAATATATCAACTAAAGACCTTATCTAAAATCTTATAATGACTCACCCATCATATGGTGAACTGGTTTCATAGTATTTAATTTTAAGACTAAATGATTAAAATTAGAACTCACTTTTTAAACAAAACAGAGAGAGAGAGAACTCTCTTTTGCTCTCTCTACAGACAGACACTATTTACTGTCCTCTACAAGAGAAAACATTAGTCAAAGGCAAGGTCACCTAGCCCACCCCCAGCAGCCAAGCACCATTTTTGACAGTAATTGGGGTTAGATTATTCTGTCATCTAAATCCAGAGCAATAATCTGTTTGAGGTGGCGATGAATGTAAAAATACCTACAAAATGATGCAAAGTGTGGATAGTACAAGCATTTCATGGTCCAAAGGCAAGAAATACCTTTGAGAACAAAACAGAGATTAAATGTCATAGTATTTTCAAAATCAGTTTAAAAACAGATTTCCTAATCATACATACCTTACATTTTAAATAACTTGCATTTACACTAGTCTTTAGCCAACAGCTGGCAATAAATATCGATATATACAAAGGAACAGAATATAAATTGCATGCTTATGTATGTACATGTGTATATATGTCTGATCAAGAAAGGAAATAAGAGTATTATCTAATAACTGAAAGAGCAAAACTAAACCCTTTTTCTTTTATTAGGAACCTCATGTTGCATTCTTCTTCGCTACTACAATGGCTAAAGATTTTATTTATTCATCCAGAAAAAGATATAGGGTTGTATCTGGTTTTGTTCTAACAAAATATGTTTGAATTGATCTAAATCTAAAGTTAACCATCTTTTAAACTTCTCCCAGCTCTCATGGCCAAGAACTAATAGCTCATTTTTATCTGTTTCTTTTTTCCACTAGCAGATAAAAAACATTTTCAAAGTTACTTAAATGCATCTTAAAATAGAATTAAGATTTGGTGATTATTTCAGGAAGTTAACTTTTGCTTAACCTACCTGCTTTTTAATCTTATATTTCTATTTTTATTAAAGTATTGAATTTATCCTTCAAAAAAAGTCTCTCAAAGATTTTATAGCTTTAAGTAGGCTTCTTTTAAGGCAACTAATTTCAATACTGGAATTCAGAGATTAAGGTGTAATCCCTGTGTGTGAATTTTAATGTTTATAATGCACTTCTCACAGATTGGAAAAATCAATGACAAGACCAACAGGGGCCCGTTTTGCTCAGCATACGTTTTCCTGTCAGGTAGTGATTAATGCTGTGCTCTGTAGAGGGAGACATTACATCCGGGCTAAAACAGACCTAACTTTTACCCTCAGGCAGAAATCTGATTTAAACATCTCTATTTAAAGTGACATTTGTCCTCCCTTTTCAACTGGTTTCCCCAGAAATTCCAGGAGGTTGACTTCATGACCTAAAAACAGCCCGGTGGCTGTGAGCAGTTGTGGCCGCTCTTGCACTTGGTAAATCTGGGTGCCAGAATGAATCAAGGTGATCATAACACAGGTGCCCAGCCCTCTGCTACAAAGAATCCCATGCTACTTTTTTGCAACAAGAATTTAAGATTCAGAGTTCCGAATAATTCCAGAGTCAGGAGCAAACATTTCTAATACGTGTTTCCATTGCTGATGATAACCTAGCTATCCTACTGATGCACTAGGTTGCTCCTGAGTCATAAAATTCTTTCACTACACTGATCCAAAATGTCAACTGATTACAAATTCTAGAAATCTAGAAAAGCAACTACTAAAAAACAAATCTCTAGAACAAATGAGAATACGCAAGTAGAAATAGTTTCTTGAACGTCATGTAATAGCTTCCATAAAAAAACAAAAATGGAAAGCAAAGAGAAAAAAATGTTCACATAACCAAAGTCGCCAAGTAAACAAGATGTATGCATATTAAAACAGGCGCCAATATCCTTACACTGTGAAACATGGTAACTTTTGATATTATTAAGCAATTTAGACACTGCTGGCAAGTTCCTACTAACCAAGGTAATCTAATTTCTGCTGCTTTTCAACGTAAATTGATTTTTTTTCTTTTAGCCGTTCTGGTAATTGAACAAATTTATACAACTGTGATGGGATTTTACTTACTACCACACAATGCATAAAATCCTCTACGAAGACAAACTATATTACTTCATAAAACTGCATTTTTGTTGTAATTAAACAAATTGTATTTAAACTTGCTCTGTGCTTCCAAAGCAATCAGCAGCATTTTGCTGTAAGCTGCACTTTACTTGCAGGTGTTAAGCACTTGGTTCCTTCATTCGATCTACCTTTTTTAGATAATTTTTATTTGCAAAACATGGGAGTTCTTTTTCTTAAGAAATAACTTTTCAAAAATTGTTAGATAAGAATATATTGAAAAGTATCTGCAAGCTTTGCGCAGTGGCAGTATCGTAGCCAATGAGGTTTATGCGTGGCGCAATTATTGCTAATTGAAAAGTGTCTGCAAATTATTGCCCACACTTAGTCCATCAGATAAATGACCTAAAAAGATTTTTTAAGTATTTTCGGTTGATTAGGACCTTTTCTTATGACACAATGAGCCACTTAAATAAAAAGACCTACTTACATCAAAATAGCATTAAGAGATTTTCATAGTTTATAACATATATTTAACAAAACCTATATGTTAAACTCAAAATACCACATTTAAGTCCTGAATAAAATTTAGGAATTACAGACCCTAGTTATACTTATTCCTTTAAAAGTGATCACACTAGGTCAAGAAAAACATCACTATTCTAGGATTCTAATTCTCTAATTCCAATAATTAACATCTCTACGTTAACCCATTTCCTTAACCTTTTTCTTAGAGCATTAAAAAAATTATAATCACTACTTGACCAATCTTGGGTAGTGAAAAGATTTCAGAGAACAGTCTCAATTTTTCTGATAACATCAAGTCTAATTACAGTAATCTGGGTGATTAAATACTTTTCAACCTTTCAACCTTCAATCAAGAATTATTTGAAGAGACGAATATTTAGGTGGGGCTATAGACTAATTAGTGTTATGTAAGAGAGAAGTTAACTTAAGCTAAGATTTTAATCTATCTTTAAAATAAAAACGTTTTAATCTTTCTTGAAAATAGTTACAAAACAGTTATCTATTTAGGTAATGTGAACTAACCTTTAAACAAACTACCGTAGGAACTGATACGACCAAAACATAAACAGGAATTCAAGTCCTTTTCAGGTCTAGCAGCTGAAGTTGCTATTTTTAACACTTGATCAAAATCATCAATTTTCGAAGTTTTTTAGGGAGGCATTTTTGCAAGTAATTTGATGAATTTTCTTATAATTATGCATTTTATTTCTAAAATTTACTAGCTTGAAAATAATTCCACTTTAATATTACATGAACCTCTTCTGCAGAAAAGCAGACAGATTACCTCTCCTTCTAAACTCAAAATCAGATCCAGTGACCATCAAGAGGTAAAGTGTACAGCTGTGGAAGACACTTTTTGTAAAAACAGCAATCCTATATGACACTAAATTTTTCAAATTTCCAAAACTGTATGTCATTCCTAATCTAGACACAGTTAACCTGTGCTCTTAAATATCAGCAATTGGGCAAATGGTACGGATTCTTATTAAAATGAAAGCCGACTTCACTCAGGTGAGTACAAGTGTGTTCAGCACACACCTTAGAATAATTGTAATGCTCTCTTCATCTCCTACTACACCTGTCAATAAACCAAGTGTCATTTGAATATTTATGCACAAAAGTTAGGTCAAATAACTATTTTGATAGCAAATAGAGCCATAACGTTTTATTACTATGGTATACAGATTTCTAGTTACCTCCTGACCTACCCAACATCTCAATCTTAGCTCACATATTCCTATATTACTTAAGACATTAAAATTATTTTAAAGTTTTTAATAAAGCACAGAAAGCTTCAATAATGATCAAATAAAGATCTAACCCTAAGTAAACCTTGGTTTAAAAGCTCTCCTCTTGCTAATTTTGAGAAAGGAAATGCCCAGAAGCTTGGTGTTAACGTTTCTGCTGATTGTGAAAACTGCAGCAATAAAAACTCCAACTGCTTGTCTTAAATTAAGACTTGTAGTATTCCATGTGAGATCCATATATTAGTTTTTTTTAAGATTTGGAAGTTTTGTTGTCTGCTTTGATGTCACTCTATTAATAAAGCAGAGAGTCAAAAGCCTGGAAAAAATTATATTTATTGGGAATTCTCACGTCAAAACCTGAAGTAATTGGTTTATTCTACCCCACATGATTCAATATTCTGATTTCCCCAACTACCTGCTCCCAGAGCAATCTGCATTTCTACATTCGTTTTCTGTTACTCTGCCAACAGAGTAACCCACAGTGATTGAAAATGGCAGCTGAAGTGCTTCTACAACACATTAATTTTTCTCTAAGTAGTCCAATTTTGTCATCTAAATGTTGAAAAATCTTCTTTTCACTGCATTTTACACCTTTAGAGATTTGCTGAATTCAGGCTCACCATCATATAAAATGAAGAGCAATGTTTTCAAGACAATTTTTAGATTACCACTAATAGCTCTAAAGGATAATGTGTTTTCTTTAAAGCACTCTGCATTCAAAGCAGACTAGTTAACAGCAACTTAAGTGCAATAATAGCAATTACATCACTGTGAGCTTTTTTACCTTGAAAGTACTTCTTAGACAACTGAAGGGATCAGATAAATAAAGTATCATAAATTGACTTCAGGGTAATGATATACAATTTGAATGCCACTAAAAAAACGTCATCTTAATCTGAAAAAAGTTATCATCCTATTAAACTGAAGATCAAAAATGTTAGGCAATTAATGATATTTTTCCCTCCAAAATTGTTTATTGGAAAGTTAATTTTTACTATTAAAATAAAAACAAGGGGTCCTGAACATTAGTAAAAAAGCCCTCCTCCAATGTAAGGACATCAATTCACATGCAGAATCAATCAACTATCAAAGGTAAAACTATAAAAAAAAAAATGAGCTTACCAATCTCCAAAACCTTCCCTGAGATTCATTTTCATCTTAAAACTAGGTTTTAGGAAATCTTAAGCTCAATAAATAAAACCAATACTCCCCCATAAATTGAAGATAAAAAAGTTTTTCTCCCTTGAATTATCTGCTCTCCATAATGACCCAAATGACCGAAGTACTTGTTCTCACTTGTTTCTTCATTCACGGATATTGAGTTGCTAAAAGAAATTCAAACAACCTAGCTCTCCGCAAATGTAAGAAAGCATTAGCAAATGAGCTATAAATATTAAGAAAAATAAACCAACTTTAAGCTGAATTCTCGATTTACCATGTTTGATAAAATACAAAAATTTTGAGACAAAACAATCAATATTCAATCAGAATTATCTCTATTTAAGTACAATCCATAAAAAATTTGTGTATTACTTAGAAACCTTTTTCAAACTTACACTTGCAGTGTAAGTTGCATTAACAAAGTTCATGTTGAGTTTTTAATATTCAAAACCCTCCACCGATTTTTTTCCTGGTAATTTAGCAAGTGTATTAAAAATCAAGTTTCCTAGGTATAAAAATGAGTGTCCTTTTATCATAAGATTTCTATTGTTTTATAGACTAATTATAAGCCTTTCTTTCCCATTTTAGTAACATCACAAAGTGCAGGCCCTAGAAAAGCATTAACTTAGAAGGAAAAGCTTTCTCTCTTCCACAGAAGGGACCCCAAAAGACAGGCAACAGTGACTGTCATAAAATAAAAGGTCACCCTTTTTCTAGGAACAAACCATTTATCAATAGAAAATAATTGTCTTGCCATTTGCAAGGGCTCCACAGCAATAGACTATGTTTTTCACTCACATAATTACAAAACAGTAAAAGTTCAGAAACACAGCCTGAATCCACCTCCCTATTTTTACCCTTTACAATTCTGATTGCCCTTTGGGCCTCCGCTTGGACGCAAATGGAAGACAGGCTGAAGTTTTCTCAATTGAGCTGAGGCTAAGAAACCTTTGATATGCTAATAGTCCCCTTCAAACGGTAAGAATTCACACTTGCATTAATTCAAACAATTTGTGCAGAATGATGTGAAATGGCACCTCTTTTAGAGGCAAGCAACAAAAGGAGAGAATCGGAATGTCTGAAGAAACTAAACAACAGAACATTTGTTCTGCAGTATTCTCTCCATCGTGCATAAATTTACTGGAGGGTGGAGGGAGGGACAACAAAAAGTTCCTTGACACACCTGAACAGAAGTAGATTTTCTTAGAAAGGGTTTCTCGAGTATTATAAAGACACTAAATTTAAAATTACAAAGCTACCTTTTACCTAGGTCAAAAGAGTCCCATCACAACTTGGACTGTTGCCAAAGACATCACACAAACCATTCTCTTTTGCTGCTATGGACGCATAATGCCTCCTTAGTCCCCATCTTTTAAGGTTTGCCCAAGATCAAACATGATTTAGTAAGAGACATCCCAACAGGCAATTATTTACCAAACGGATGTGACTTTTCCTCATTGTGCAACTCGAGTAGAGCAAAGAACAAACTCGGTGGGGCCCGTTCCAGACGCAAACACGGACAGGGAAATGAATGGACCAACCACGTCCGTTAAATCTACGCGTCTGGAAAGGGGAAGAGAGGAGAAGCACACATACGGTAAAGAATGCAGAAGAAAATTGAAGCACTGGGGGCGGGGGCGAAGAGGAGTGCGCCTTAGAACTTGGCCTTTGTAACGGGAACCATATGGTGGGTGGCTGCGGCTCAGACGCTCCCAGGCTGCTTGGAGAAGGTGCTAAGCAGCCTGACACCTTTCAAGAAACAGGAGGAAAACATTTCCTCGGTCTGAATCCGAGACTACACAATTTGCATCAGGAAGAAGGGAATGAGGGGGCCAGAGAAGGGGGAAAGGATGAGGGGGGAGGAGTCCAGAGAAGATGGGGAAAGAAGACGAACACCGCAGGACTTGTCCCTCCAACGCTGCTTTTAGAGGACAGAGTGAACGTAAGATAAAAAATAGATGAAACTCATACGTTCCTTAGCCTCCGCTCAGCGACACTTGGGTATAAGCAAAGCTTCCAGCGATTTCCCCCTAACCCAAGCCCCAGAGTTAGGCGAAATGAACAAACTTTACTGATCCCAAGCGAAGGAGTCTTGCAAGCGTGCCTCCCACTGCTGGGGCGCTTTTGTCGCTTCACTCGCCCTCGCCTCTCCGCCAGAGGGTCGCGGCGCCCCAGCCAATCACCGAGCCCACGCTCGGAGAGTCCGGGGTCTCCCCTGTCCTCGCGCTCCTCCCACGCCTTTTCTCCCCTCCCGGCACCCCATCCTGCAAATCCGGCTTCTGCGGCTCCCAGCCCCACAGCCTCCCCAGGAGCCCACACCCCTAACTTCTGTCTCAGGCCCAGCGCGGCCCGCTGCTGCCCTCTCACTGCGGCCCGGGAGCCTGCCCTCCCCAGGGCCTGCCGGGCCCCGGCCCCGCCACCCGCCCGCCCCGCCGGGCCGCCCCTAATCGTTGCCAGCCCCAGCGCCGGCCCCGCCACATCTGGCTGCGCTTTGCTGTCATCCTCGCCTCTCCACACCGCCTCACCACCGACAAGAAGGAACAACACCCCGCAGCAACTCGCCCAGCCCTCCCCCACCGTCCACTCCCCCTGAACTCGTTCCAGCGCTCGGCCTCGCCGCTCCACTTACAGCCCGGGACGGCTCTGCCGGCGGCGCGCTGGGGGACAGGGACGCGCTCCCCGCCCGGCCTCGGGCCCCGCACCCCGAGCAGAGCAGCCCCTCCCCAAGCGGGCTGCGGAAGGGCGAGCCGCACCTCCCGACCCAAGCTTCCAGAAAATCTAAAAACGCATAACCCCATCCGACTGCCCCCTCCCCGGCACCCCTGCCACTAGACTGCCGCCTCCAGAGCGTTCCAACACTCCCGAGCAAAGGAGCAGCGGGGGGACGGAAGTGCGAGTTCTGCGGATCGATTTCTGCAGAGGGGAGGTGGGGAGAGGGGGCGCAGCCCGAGAAGCGCGGGTCCCCCCCCGGCCCGCCGAACAGAAACAAACAGCCCGGCCCAACTCACCCGCAGCCCCCCGCCACCCCCAGCACCCACCGCCGGGCAGGAGGCGCCAAGCAAACAGGTCTCCGGGGCCCGGCACAGAGGCACATTGTTCGCTCCTGCGGCTCTTACCTCGCTCGGCGAGAGCGCCCCGGGGGCGGGCCGTCTGGCGCGGGGGCCGCGCGGGGAGAGGCGCGGAGCCCAGCGGCGACCCCGGCCGGCGAGGGCCGAGGCCGGCTGCGAGCGGGTCTCCGGCCGCCGAGTCCGCGCGGGAGGCAGCGCCGCGGCTCGGCGCGTCCTCCTGCTCGGCCGCCGCCGCCGCCTCCTCCAGCCAAGCAGCCAGCGCCGGGCGGCTCCTGGGGTTAGGTCAACATTTTCCCGCAGTGTCCCGCACGCCGCTCCGCCAGAGGGGTCTTTGCCACGCGCGCACACACCCCCGGACCGCACTCTCCCTTCGCAAAACCAGCAATTCGGGGATCAGAGCGAAAGGGGTGGCGGGGGCAGGAGCCCGACAGAGGTGCGCAGACTTGGGAGTCCCCTCGGAGCGGCGGCCGCGGGAGGGGCGCGCGGCGGCGCGACGCCAACTCAGTGTGTCCGGCGAAGCCCCTCGGCCCGCCGTGCGCGCCGACCCTGCGGCCCGGGGCGGGAGAGCGCGGCGGCCCCTCCTCACATTGCGGGGCTCCGGGCCGAGGCTGAGCGGCGGTCTCTGCCCCACGAAAGGCTGACGGCGAGGACTCGGGCTCGGGCAGCAGGGAGGTGCAGGGAAGAGCCACGCCACGCACAGCAGCGGCGGGGAGATGCCCCCCAACAATCCCAAGGAATTCTCCGGTAAGCTCCCGCTTTCGCCCCGGCACCTCTGCGTGTGTGTGAGCGGAGAGAGAGGGAGAGCGAGAGAGAGGGAGAGAGACCGGGGAATGCGAAGTCCTGACACAGACTCGCGGCGAGGTCTGAACTGGAGTCACCTCCAGCCTCCTCCTCCTCCCCAAATCCCCACCTCCCCACCCCCCCGAGGCCGGCTAATCATATCAACATATTAGCGTGTACAGCGGCAAAGGACAAATCTCTCCCCCCCTGATTTTTCCAGCCAGGGGCTCAGGCAAACTCAAAAGAAGATTACAGGCAGCTAAGTACAAAACGCGGAGCAGATAATCTATAACTCATTGCCGCCCAATGGCCATTTTCCACTCCATTTGAGCAGCTGCGGCGGCAGTGCGCCCGAGCCGGGGGGGAGGGGAGCGAAAGGGGACACTTACGGGCTCGAGCTGTTCGGGCGGCGGCAGCCCAGCAGCCGCCCGAGGACAGGCCGGCCCCGGCTCCGCCGGCGGGGCGGCCCCAGGGCTGTCCAGGCGGCGGCGGCGAGGGACGCGCGCACCCGGCCGCGGAACGCGCCCGGGAGGCGGCCTGCGGCGGCTGGCGCCCCTCCCCTCTCACCCCGTCCGCTCGCCCCCGCCCCAACCCCGGGGGCTCTGCGTCCAGCCTACCCCCCCCATCAACCCATCCTTCCAACCCCTACCCCCAACCCCCCGCAAACTCCACTCACTGCGCGCTCGGTCCTCCGCGCGCTCCGCCGGCGCGCGCTCTCCATCTTGTGCACACACACGCGCTTTAAAAACATTTATTTTATTTCTGGAACGGGGTGAAGGGTATTTGGGAGACCGCGGCGGAGCGCGGCGCGCCGGCCGGCGGCTCGGGGCCCACTCCCCTCTCCCCTCCAGGCCCAGGAGCTTGCTCCTTGCCAGCACTTCGGAGAGGCGCCCAGGATGCGTCTTTTACCCACCCCGTCTCCAGGTTTCTCTTTTCTCCACGCCGCGAGCTGGAGGCCCCGAAACTTTTAGTTTCCGCAGCCCTCCTTTTGTGTGACGGCTCGGAGGAGAAAGAACGTCTGTTCGCCACGGCTGCCTCCGTCCGGCTGCGGCGCGCCGGGGACGCTCCAGGGTTAATGCGTCTTTGATACCTGAGATTTCCGGCGCGCTCGTTAAAGAAAGTTACATTTTTTAAAATTGCGATGACTTTTGCTTTGTAGTCACAGAGAGCTAGCCAAACTTTGACTTTATTGACTATATTTCACAAGAGCGTTTTGTTTGTTTTTGATTAAACCCACCAGGATAAGCAAAGGAAGGAAAGGAGACTACAAGGCTCTTTACTCGCAAGTGCATTCATCGTGCTGTTAGGTCTGTTTCCCTCATTTCCTTACATTGAAACTGCTTTTGCTCTTGTCCTCTGACCACGCTTCCTTGCACCTCTCTGTTGGCAGTGTCAGCAAACAGCCAGGCAGCGCCCACGACGGACCCCAGCTAAAGAGAACAGACCACGGCGAGGCAGATCATGCTTGAAAATGTTTAAAAGCCAGTTAAGTGTCCTCTGCATACGAGGAAAATCAAACCTGGATTTTTTTTTAATTACGAAATTTCTGAGCTGAAAGTGGCGAAGTTTTCAGTGGCGTTTCTAAATCACTGATTTTACTCATGAATGCAGCCATCAATTAAAGAAGCATGTTTGCGTTGGTTTTCAAGAAAAACTGACTCTCCAAGATTTAAAACCTCTAGAAAATAGGATGAAACTTGAGCTTCTTTGCTTTCAGAAACAATATGTACTTTCTGTTGCTGCGGGTATGTTGCAGTCATCATACTTCAGAAATCATTTCAAACAACAATGTTATTAAAATGTCAACAGCAGATTGAGCAAAAGACATGAAGACTCTAAATACCTATGAGTTTTTTGTCACAAAGCCAGATATTTGTAGTACTAAAGTAAATCCAGCTATTGCTCAAGTTTGTTCTCGACTTGTAAGAAATAAGTTAAAAGTAAATGTGCAAATAACTGAAACATGGTCTTTTGGTTGGTTCATTATAATTCTCAAATTAAAACAAGAATACTTGATCAAATTTCTTTAACTTAATGTATTGATGTTTTAATACTCTCACCATTCCGAAAGATAAGAGGAACCACTTAGAACATTTGTGCTTTAATCTACGTACACACATCCGTTTGGAATTTCTTAGATAACATAATTCAAATATTATCAATGCAGGATATAAACTAGTCTGAAAAAAACACACTTGTGCAGAGCTGGTGTGAAACCTTATTACATACTTAAGTTTTTACATCTGTTGAAATTTATATGTACAACAGCTCTATCCAGGAAAATTAAATCAGGCTACTTTAAAGTAGTTGAAACGAAGGCGGAATTATAGAATTCTCAGATTTCAAAGCTCATTTATATCATAGTCTCTTTTGGAATTTAAAATTATTTTATCCAGGATTGTAAACCAAAATATGTCAAACTAATAATAATTTGCATTCACTGAAAAATTTTAGCCCTTTCTTTTGTTCATCTTTGAAGGTTTTTCACTCATCTGGGCAGGATTCACCAGAAGCCCCAATGAGTGCATAGATTTGTCTAATCCTATTTTCTTTTGGGAGGCAAAACTTGGGCTGAAGTTTTTATTTAGCAAGCTTAGTAAGTCATCAATAGAAATTTTTGCCTGAATTAAGCTGGCCATATGTTGGCTCATTTGCTTATTTATTTAACTCTCTCAGAAAGAATCTATGGAGGAACCCACTGTCTGCATTTCATACGTCTGACATTTCTTTGATGCTCAGGACATGAGTGAGTCACCCTCCACTATGTTCCTAAAGAGACTACATCACAAAAAAAGGAGGATGCACGGGAGGGGGAAGAAGTTGCCAGAAGGGGGTTAAAACTATAGGGAGTGGAAAATGTCTCATACAGGTTTTTAGTTTTAATTCAATAGGATATGTATTTTACAGAGTTCAAAGGATTCAACACTTTTTTCCTAAGAATATAATAAGCTTGCTATGTTTTTAAAATTACATCTAAGTGTATTCCTTCTCTAGAATAATGTTTTAAATATTAAAGAATGTTTACTATTTCCTTGCACTTTACACATAATAATGTGTCAACCTTCTTTGTATCCACAAAGACTTGAAACAGAGCTTTTAATTGCACTGATATAGTCAAGATTAAGCTGTTAGCCACAAACCTGCCATTGCAAAGGAACGCTTAAATGACACACACACATCCAGAAAGCATAATTTGCCTGACACTTCATGACAATTCCAAACATAATTTATAACAATACAGGTGTTGTGGTAGAAAAAAAATGAAATGAGAAGCTTAATAATGTCTGCAGATGTTAGCAAGTTAAGGGGAGTTGGAGTATATTATGCATTCTCTGCAATCCAATCAATTTAACTACTCAATCTATATTATTATTTAAGTAATGGCAAAATCATTGACTTATTCATAATGCTTGCTAATTGTTTTTAAAAATAAATTCTACAAAGGACAAAGGAAACACCCATTTCCATTTGTTTTATGTTAAATCAACATCTAACCACTCATGGTGATTTCATTCAAAGAAAACAGAAGGAACTCATTAGCTTATGTGGTTAGAGAGATTGATGGGCTTCAAACATTTTAACCATACATGTTTTTTCCAACTGTAGAAACTCATGTTTTTAATTTAAGCAACTTTAAGAAACTAAAGATTGTTTTATTCAATGAGTTCACATATTTCTGACACAGAAATTATGCTAATTTTTAAAGCTATTTACCATCCGAGCATCTTTGTTTAGAGGCAAGTGATGAGGTACTTGTCAAAATACAAGTGTGAAGAACAATAGTTTGGGTACCAAATTAAAGAACCTGAAGACATATGAAAATGGGCATGGTTGCAAAATACTGTGATTAGTAAAAGCCAGTAGAGCACGTGAGTCACTTTGTCACTGCCCCACTCTGGCAAACTTGGATATAGATAAGCCAGTTCAAAAAGGGGCTACATGGGGGTGGGGTGGGGAGCAGATTGGGGACTTGATAGTGAGCTAAAGATTGTGTGAAGTTTGAGCTTCGCAGATGTAAAGATCTATCAATGAGGGTAGTTTGTATTCATTATGGGGAGCACATTTTGCCTGTGATGAGAACTCTGTGAGAGTTGTAAAATAAAGCAAACAAATAAACGAAAAACATGTGAAACTGATCTAGTTTCTAATACAGAAATAGAGGTAAAATTAGCCAGATTTCATCCTAAACTTAATCAGTTCGCTTTTCTTCTTTATTACTGTTCAACGATGCTTAGTGCTGAAACTAGTTTTCCCTACTCTAGAAAAGACATATTTCAAAGCTCTAGAGCAGATCAAAGCAATATGTGAATACCAAACGTAAGTAGAACTGGTTGAGAGTTGCTAGCTTTGTTTTTCATTTTAGCTTCACCACGCATGTAGGCTGAAAAGAAATCAAAACTCATTTTCCATGAGAGCAGAAACATATGAAAGCATTTGGCAAAGCCAGTAAGTTTCTAACTATTCTCCGTGCTCTCTCCAGGCTGAGTAAATCTTTGTCCAAGAAGGCCAAACCTTATCTAAAATGGAGAGATACAGTCTCCAAAAGTAATGACAGTTTAAACTATAGTATAAATATGATTATGATGTACTGTGCTTAATGACATTATTTAGAAGTGTATAATTACGTTATTAAATATGTATTATTTTGTAATTAATACTTAAAAAAATCCACCAATACACCTAGTAGCATGACTCTTTCTGTGCAGTGTTTATATATGTATAACTGTATCTAAAGGATTATAAAATTTGTATACCATTGCCATTATGATACTCAAAAGTAAGCAAATTAAAAAAGATATCCCTCATAATCGTTGTTCCACTGAGTCTTACACAACTCAGTTAGTCTTTCTTTCCCATAGATTGTTCCCATAGTGCGTGTTAATCTCTGTACCTTGAGGATTTTCTATAATTGGGTCTTATAGATCTTCTGCTATCAATGTTTCTGTCAAACCATGAAGTGTAACTATAAGAACACTCACTTCATACAAAGCTGTCTGTAACTTCCTCTAATAATTATTTTGTTCATCATAAATACTCATAACCAAATGTTTTCTTATTCAAGTATGTAGTTTAAAAATAGGCCTCTCCATCCCCCCTTTTTTTTTTTTTTGAGGAAGATCAGCCCTGAGCTAACATCCATGCCAATCCTCCTCTTTTTGCTGAGGAGAACCGGCTCTGAGCTAACATCTATTGCCAATCCTCCTCCTTTTTTTCCCCAAAGCCCCAGTAGATAGTTGCATGTCATAGTTGCACGTGCTTCTAGTTGCTGTATGTGGGACACGGCCTCAGCATGGCTGGAGAAGCGCTGCGTCGGCGCGCGCCCAGGATCCGAACCCCGGGCCGCCAGTAGCGGAGCGCTCGCATCCAACCGCTAAGCCGTTGGGCCAGCCCCTCCCCATCCCTTTTTAATATATGTAAACCTCTGTCAAAAATACAGATGAAATTTCTTTCAATTTTTAAAAAAAATTGTTGAGGGCCGGCCGGTGGCGCAAGCGGTTAAGTGCGCACGCTTCACTGCTGCGACCCGGGGTTCCCAGGTTCAGATCCCCGGTGTGCACCGATGCACTGCTTGTCAGGCCATGCTGTGGCGGCATCCTATATGAAGTGGAGGAAGATGGGCATGGATGTTAGCCCAGGGCCAGTCTTCCTCAGCAAAAAGAGGAGGATTGGCAGATGTTAGCTCAGGGCCAATCTTCCTCAGGAAAAAAAAATTGTTGAAATTAAACTAAGAGGAACCTAAAATCACCACTCTTTGTTTTAAATATAAGACATTTGAATGGACAGTTCGTGGTAAAGCATCATGCATCGCTTGAGTGAGAACAAAAGCAAGGTAATGGGTTAATGGTAGAGGCAACTCCACTCCATTGAATCTAAACCCTCAAAGATAACCAAAGAGCAATTTCACAGAAGTCCAAATTGAATTTTTAGTGCCTCTGAGAATATGACTTTGATTACTCACGTCATAGTTCATGAAATTTTGTAGTCCAGCAAAACTTGCAAAAGGCTTTTAAGAGTCAGGAAACAAACTCTTGGCATTTTAGAAAGTGAGTCAAAGATACCATTATATCACACTGCTAGTATTTTCATGTTAGAATACCTTAAAGTTTCCTTAATGATACAGCATAAAATAATAATTGTAATATATAGTCTTAATATTTTTTAAACACAAAAATTGTTTTGTTTTAGTTTTGAAAATATTTTATAGTCTAAAATTGTGTAACGTGACGTGTTCGACCTTGGCTTTGGTTACTCCTGATCATATAAATTAGCTGTTACTAACGTTTTTCATTATTTTGTTCTATAATTAGTATGATAGTTATTTTTAACTCTGCTTATCTGCTTTATTTTAAAAAAGCCTTGATTTGTTTTGTATTTTTTCATAAAAACAAATTTGAGCATGTGGAAACTAGAAAAGTAATTTGCAAAGATTTTTCTTCTAAACCTAGCTTTCATCATAGTTTCTTGATAAGATAATAGAATGTTGCCATCTCTATTTTCAAGAATAATTTAAATCTTTATAATTAAGTTTTCAACTTATTGCAGCTCATTACAATGCATTCTTAAGGTCACTCTGAAATCAATCATTTAGGTCCTAGACCAAACAATGTTGTAATAGGCATATGTTTTTGTGATAAGTAAAAGTGCCTTAGAAAAGAATCCATTTTCTTTAAAATTAGCATCCAAATTTAGAATCATACTAAAATGTCATTTATATCTCAAAGGAGTACTGAAATGATTTGGTAATGATAAGGTTTTGTTAAGCGATATTCAATGAAAAAATTTTGTTTTAGGTTAAAAAATAAAAACACATAAATAACCTCTCCAGCTAGTCCACATTAAAAAGAAGTTGCTGAACCATCACCTGGATAATATATTCGTTGAATGGTTTTGTGTCAGTGATGGAGACGTGTAGCACTGAACCATCCACACTCTTATCCAACTATCCTGGTTACCAAAATCACATATCTACAATATAAGGAAAGAAGATCATTAGTGCATTAAAAGAGTGCCCCCCTTCATTTTGGAAATGTAATTTATGACACCAATTTAATTAGTACTATGTTCTTACTACCTGAATTAATGACCCAAATTCAGACCACATATATTTCATTGTTCAGACAACGTAGAATACACTGCAAGAAAAACTAATTTCCTGTTTATTATCTAATGATAATTGAAACACAATAATTCATTAAATTACTGTGTTACTGCTATGTATGAAGTGGCATGTCTCAAAGAAAGAGGTCTTGCAACTACATGAAAAAAATATTCATATTTTGTTAAAATGAAATTAGAGAAAAGTTGAGTACGAATGCTAGCTATAAAATGTAAATTGAGAAATCCAAGAATGTGAACTATTTTAGAATAATATGGATCCTCAGAAGACTATCATTTATCATTTAAAAATAAACTTATGGGTAATCAAATAAGGAATCTGAATAATATTTAAAAGAATGAATTTTGACATTTCACATAATTACTCAATATTTACTTTCTCTCCAGTGCCCTATTGCAAAATGATTTTAAATATGACATATATAAATCAAAATATTTTATGCAGGTATAGATTTGAGATGATAATGCTGGCTTATTTGTTTGTATTGAATATTTCTATACAAGAGGAAATCATGTAATGGCAAAAATAGATACTAGATTAAATATTTAGAAAATTAACTTTTAACTACTTAGGTAAATTTATAGCTTATCAAAATTTGGAGGTAAAATGTTACACCTTATAACTGAGGGAAATCTGTCTTTGCCTCAATTTTCCAGTTAATGAAAGAAGTGTTTAAATACTCTGTAGTTAGATTATTAACTTCTACAAAACTGAAACAGATGTGTGTCTTAGTATGCCATTAAATTTATGATTTACATAGAACCCTTACATAGAGCTGAGCAGAGGCCAATGATTCTAATTTGCTCTAGATTTACAATAACCGGATCTGGTTTTTGTAAGTATTGAAACACTTTAAACAAAATTAGAAAGCAGTTGTGCTTTGTGTGATTAAAGATGCAATTCCCTTTGGAGTAATGAGAAAAGTTAGAACATGTTTCTTTCTTTATGGATGTTTCTATTATAAACACCAGTGCTATACATTATATATTTTTGTTACTATGATTTCCTTGTTTTTAATTATAAAATAAACCAATTGAATTTCACTAGAGTCTCAAATTGAAACTATGCCAAAATTTAGCTGAAGAATGTGTATTGAGCTTCATAAAAATCCTTAAAATTTTTCCCAGGGTCTTAAGATCTTGTTATACAAATACTGGTTCACCATGATTTTCTAGAGCAAAACATCTTTCTGATTAAGACCTACACAGCAAAAAGACTTGAGTGCTAAATACATTTCAAACTCTAGAAAACGACATATATAAAATTGCTCAGGACTAATGATTACTGGGTTTATATAAACTATAAACATAAAAAACTTAGTCTATTTTATCTCATTACACAAATAACAACATTTACATCACTATTATTTAAACCTTCTTCTACTCTGCTTGGTGAATTATAATCCATCAGCTCCTAAAAATCAAATCTATAAAAATACTTTATTTTAAACACTGTGAATACTGTTTCCTTAAAAATCAGTCAGAAATGTGGATATAAATATCATTGTAAGCATTTGTGTGTATATTTATGTGTATAGAAAATCAGTGCCTGCAAAAGTATTAATTCATTAAAAGTTTATCTCTCATAAAACCTTTATTAGCCCTTGAAGTCTTTGCCACTTCATATAAAATGATTTATCTTTTGAATAACAAGGTTCCATTAATCTGTTTGACAAAGGAATTTTTAAATCATTTAAATAATTTATTTGAATGAATTATTTAAATTCTGTAAAATATATATATGCACATGTATATGTATATATCTGTCTATATATTTGTGTTCTGGCACAATATCACGGAAGAAATACAAAATAGAAATCAGAATACATTGTCCTTGACGCTACCAATGTGACTTGGTGTTGTTGCAGTGTGTTCTTTGATTGCCCACTGTTTGCATAGGTCCCCTGTGAGAGGGCCATTTGTGCTACATTTGGCACAACCGGGTGGTTTAATGTCAGAGAAACGTGCACATGATTTTCTATATTCATTTTTAATTTTGCATTTTTACTGAGATTGTAGGCTGACATGTGTTCCAAAATGTAAGGATAATAAAGGCAATTATTCAGGGCTCATAGAAAACCTGCCCTCCTCAATTCAGTGCTCTAGGTGCCACTGGAAAGTGGTAAACATGCTCCCTCTCCAGAGAAATAAATCATTTGTGGAAACAAAGGGCAAATACACATGGAAAATAAATAAGAATATACACAAAAATTTATAAGCAAATACGCAAAACTAAGACAAAGATTTATATAATATGCTTAATATGCATGGCATTCAGTAATTTTAACTATATACTATTTCTTCACAGACTATTACTTCACAAAATTTTCTCTCAGATAGATCTTATTGTTCTTTTCTCCCCTGAAGATGCATTTTTACTCATAAAAATAATGAAAATGATTGAATAATCCCCCAACTTTGGTGAGGTTATAGAATAAATTTGCGACAGGTTCTCATCAATTTTATTTTTCAACAGGTGGGAAAATAAGCTTTCACTTAAGTATCTCCTCCACAGAGCAAAACAAGTAACCTTTTTACCTTCTAGTTTTTACCTTCTAGTCACCTTTCTTTTGGAAAATCTATCTGGTTTTTCCTTTGTGGTACTGTTCCCCTCTCCATTACATCAGGTTTTGGTGAGTTCATTCAGGTTGTGTTTCAACAAATTCTTTTTAATTTACCAGGGAGGTCCTAATTTTATACATGTTAAAATCTCAATCTATGTTGTGTCATTTACTAAACTTTGAAGCCACTATCTTCTCCAGTCCTTCTCCCACTTATCCAACCATCCATAAACCTAGCTAAACACTATACCATTTTATACCCATTACTCACAACACTTAAACCTTATGAGAAGCCCTCAGCAGTCTAATGCAACCTTTAAAGGCCTCTGATATACCAAAATAGCATCATGAACCTTAGGGAGACAACAGTCTTTACAAAGACGGTTCGATGCCTGGAACTTCCTCTCTGGAATCACCTCCCTCTCTGCCCATATTCTTGTATCTAGAAACGTAAATGGCCCACAAAATACCTCCAAGTTGTGTGATACAAGAAGTAATATTATGCTGTTCAGAATGGTACTCACCAATCAGACAAAGTAATTTTTGAAACACTATACCTACTCTCAGATTTTGAAAAACAGAGGCCTCCTTAGTGTTTAGCAAAGGGCCTCAGCTGTAGTTGAGTGTTGAAAAGTATTTATGGAATAATTGAATTAGAATCCTATAATCTGAATACTATTATATTATTTAGGTCAATAATAAGGCTACTTGCTATCCAAATATTGTAGCATTGCTTTGCTGATATGGCTATTACAAGTCAAATAACCTAGAAATCTTACGCAAATGTTCTTATCACAAGGGTACATATAAACGCATGCACATAAATTTACTTATTAACAAATCCATTTAGTAAATTTATTGAAATATTTTTATAGGCCATATGTAAATAGTTTAATATCAGCATAAATTAGTGATTACAATGAAAATTTTAGTGTTTTCAAAAAAATTAATTTAAAAATAATGTTTGTGTATGTGTGTGTTGGGAAGGTGGGAAATAGTTCAAGGAAGGCAGGAATTGAACACATTTCAGTTTTTGAATTCAGAGAATTGAACTTTTCAAATTCAATTGAAAAGTTAGCTGTCTGTCCCGTTTTACCTGGGTAAAACAGTCATTTTCCCTTCTACTTTTCCTGTCCCGACAACTTGCAAGATAAAAATGTGTCTAAGGAACCTCAGAAATTCGAATCAATGGGACTTACATGAAGCTTTTCAAGGGTTATATTTTGGACCATGTCACTTTAGTTTTAAAGGCAAAACATCTGACATTTTATACATTATGGTAAAAAGTAACATACTTCCATCTTAGCTCATTTATGATTTACTTACTAAGCAGTTAAAGACTGGAACCCTACTTCAAAGAGCCAAAAAGCATTTTAACCAATTTTTTCCTGCCAAATCACCAGCAAATTTAATTAATATTATCTTAAAGAGTGGATTAATTAATCAAAATTTCCAAGGAAGATGTTCTGATTTTCTGCTGACACTTTAAATGCTTTCTTTTTGTTTGCATTCCTGTTTTTTAAAAAATCTTTCCGAAATATACTACTATAGTACTTTGCTATCTAAGAAAATCATACTGAATATCATTTTATCTTTCTTTGCTGACATGGAATTTTTCAGTGTTGAAGGATCATCAAAATGAACATTGATTATCATAGCACTTATTACACATCGTTATATTTATTGATTTACTCCTCCCCCACCAGACAGTAAGCTCCTCAATATCTCCCTAAACTTGATGTGCCCAGCTCTTAGCATAGCCTACAATGAAGGCCACAAACTACCGGCCTGTATAAAATCTAGCCCACAAGTGTAATTTATTGGCCCACAGATTCTGAGTCACACAGTGTTTTTTGTTTTAATCTATTATTTGTCAATTTTTAAATATTAGGAAGTTTCAATCAAAATATGGATTTCCAGCTTCTGAAAAAAAAAATGGAAAGATCCAGCAACATTTGGCATACATTACCTCATAACAACATTCAGCAGGAGGGGCCTTCCCTTTTTAAGGAAACATGCGCTCTCTGCCTCACCACGTTCCCCACTATTCCCTATTACTTCCTCAAAACCAAGGCAAAGTATCTTTGCAGTGAATCACCTGATTTGTGATAATGTTTTGTGTTCTACTTTAACAGTGGCATTAAAGGAAAGTGAAATGTGTCTTCACCTGTATCTCTCTAAAGTGGGAAATAGAAAGATAGATCAAGAGGATGAAGTGTTTCACCCAAGTGCACTTCACTCATTAACTTTTTCTTCCTGGCTTCTGTAAACATTTTAATTTTTGAGTTCCAGTGGTCAATAATTTATATGAGAATGAATGTGTGCCTAATGCTGTCAATATACATTATAAGATATGAAGAAATGTATTGAATTGTAGCAATAGCGCTTTACTGTGTTCAAAAGATTTGCAGAGATACCACCTCATTTGTGCACTTACCACATAGCTCAATATTGAAGTTCACTGCTCCCTTACTCTTACTGATTGGCTTAATTCTCCCTCTACTTATATTCACATTTACCAGTTTTCTCTTTTTCTCCCCACTTGACACCACTTTCCACCACTCTTCCACTGATGTTTACTCTTGCACTTTCTTTTCCTGCTGTTCAGTTTCCTTACATGGAAAGATCCCTTGACAGTAACAAATGATTCTGATTATTTTTGTATTACCTAATGTCCCATAAGTATAGTTCATCAAGGGAGGACAAATGAGAGGAGTAGGTCTTTTTCAACCAACCAAACAAACGGAAACAAACAACATTTTAAGGATTAATACATATAGTTTAAAAGACTTATTAGTTAAATAAGTAATTAAGACACGCTAATATAGCAGAAACAGCTAAACACAAAGTGTTTTAAGGCAAACAAGCTAAGCTTTTAGTAAAAGTTACTACAAGTAATTGATGGTATCAGATGTGTTCAAAAGGTATTCTTTCTTAAGATTATACTTTTCAAAGGGACTGTTTACCTAGAATGGAGATTATCTACTGAATCTGAGTTAGGAACTTCTTTTTTCTTCTCTCTCACATGTTGGGAGCTAGGCTTAGCTCTCTCTTCATTGGCCAACATATTTTTACCATCCCAAATTTATATTATGTTTCTTATTTGTGAGTATTATTAATATTATTATCATTCTCCCTAATTTTATTTTATATTTTCATATATAAATTTTTGGTATGATGACAGGTCAAAACATGGAATATAAGTATTTTATATAAGTATGCCAACTAGAAAATATGATCATAATGAATTACTCCGCAAAGTAAGAATCACCTATATTAAACCTGCTGGTTTTTAAAAATTCCTACAAATTATATTGTTTGCATAATATCCTTTGTATCAGTTAAAAATCCTGATAATAAATACTTTCTGAAAAGACCTTTTGTGCTCATTGAAGTAGTCTTATTGAAATACCGCTTTCCTCTATTTAACAATTTTATAAAACTTTCAACTAACTATTCTTTTCCTAATTTTGTTTCAGAGCACACAAACACCTGCCTACCATTTTATTAAAGAATTATCTAAGCAGCTTCACCATTAAAACTTTATTAGAACAATTATATCTGTCAATTGTTGAGACAGATCCATTTAAAAGAAAATCATCACAAAAAATTTCCCGTGCAACCTAGAAACTTATGTTGGCATATATGATTGGACCCACTTCATATTAGAAGTTTCCTTTTTTTTTTCACTAAGCAAGGCTCTTCTAAATGACAAAAATAAGATTGAGCTTCTAGTAATCACAGTATTTATTTTTCAAAAATTTTGCCTTCTCTCCTTTTCACTTTTCCTGCCAAATTTTAAGATAAAAGATATATTCAATTCATAAAATTGGATAATAAATATGGCCAATTAGTGTGTGTCCATACTAAAAAGTATGAAAATTTTTTACTGTTATTTTTGACTTAACCAAACACATACGTTGAGAAGTGGAATTTCTTTTCTTGGTGCTTAATAAGCATCCCATGAGGCTCTACCTTGCTGAAATCATTTATGTTCACTTCTTACTTAAAATTCTGCAATTTGGCACAGTCAAGAATTTGGTCAATACCATTTTAAATCACTTTGCTCTGCAAAAGTTTTTGAAATACCACCACTAAAGAGCTTGACATATCCTTCCAAAAAAGCTACAGACGTTACTTTTTAAAAATAAAAACTATACTGAAGATTAACCTTTTCTTCTCCCTTACTTTGAAAAAGATCTGTTGAAAAAGATCTGAAAGGGGCCTCATAAAGTAAAGTATAAACTCACTTTACTTTGGTTAATGTTAATTTTAAGATGCTTTAGAAAAATTTTTTTTAGAGAAGCAACATAACTTAAAATTTGTTTTACTTAGAATTCTAAAAACTTAGAATTTGGACCAGACCACCTGGGTTAAGATCTCAGCTCCACCATTTTCAGTCTGTGTGCCCTTGAGCAAGCTATAGAAGCACATCTTTAATTAACTATTTCTTTCTTTCCTCGTTTATAAAATAGGGATAATAATTACACATATTTTCTAGTGTTGTTGTGAGGGTTATATGAATTAATACAGGTAGTACCTGGCACATAGTCAGTCCTGAAATATTTGCTATTATTTTAGTACCATTAATAGCATAAAACAGTTGACAATTCTTCAAAATGCTGCTACATAAGTGCCTAAAATTGTACAAGCTATTGTGGAACAATTTTGAACATTCTGAGATATTCTCAAATATTGGGTCGTATTATAGCAAAGAATTTTAGAAGTACATTTTGAAGTATATAGCATTATACTGATAACATAAAAATTTATCATGTGTATGCCAGTGTTGTTACTGGTACTTTTGATTGTTATTTTAAGTTAGCAATTTGAAGAATCCAATCACTCTTAGTTATGTTCATAGCTTATGATTTTCATTCTTATTTAGTCAAAAGTACTTAGTTTTTCCTTAAATCTGTAACATTAGAAGAATATCTGGTTAAACATATACTCTGAAAGAGCTAAGTACAATTGAAGACAGTTCTCTATTAGGAACCCTAGTTTTTATTTATTAATTTATAACCCTTCATATTCCAAAAAGATTTAAGAAGGTTTACAAACAAATAGATATAAAAGTAATAAGAGTAACTAAGACTGGTGAGGAAAAGAGAAAATAAAGACTGGAAAGGAAACAGCAGGAAAAGTCAATATTAGGCAATGTATGCCTATATGCATGCGAGGCTCAGGTTTGCCTTTAGTCTTTCTAAGGGCCACATAAAGAGAAGGGCTAATATAAGATTCCCAGTGCCCAGCAAATGCATGACCCAATGGTGAGACCTGAGAGAACCCTGACTAAATGGTGAAGCTGGGAGAATTGCTTGTCCTCTCGTCCCTTCTCTACTTCTGGTCCAGCCTTCTGCTGTTTCTTCTCTACTGCTGAAGTTGGTACAGTCTGGTTTTGCCTCTGCTGCAAAGATGTCCTTCCTTCTTTCCTCTGTTGTTCCAACAACAACAACAAAACCTACCCAAAAGCTAGTTTAACTCCTTTCTAAGCTAAGTTACCTAGGGAATCCTATACATACTTCCAATGGCTCATTCTGGCAGATTCTTAATAGTAAGGAAGGCATTAAAATCTCTAGAAGGACTTGAGGGAGTGGGGAGAAAGACCCAGGTAGTTTTGGTAGAGTGTTTCTCATTTCCGCTGCCAACCCCTGGGAAACATTGCCTTAAAGCAACTGATAGAAGATAACTAAGTTTAATGAATTAACCCATCCTAGCAGGAAAAATGATAAACTCAGAGGAGAAAGACAATGGCCCCACTGGGTCTAACTAAGATATACTACTAGTTAACAGCTGGGTTCTAATTCAGGGAATAGTTTACAATTAATTTTTTAAGTATATCTATTTTACTGTAGGCCACGGAATAAATTTTGGTGTTAGAAATTATCCCCTTATTAGTATATTGTACTAATGAAATAATAAGCTTGATTTCTCTGGTTATTTGAGGATATGTCTTCTTGGATTTGCCATGTTTCTTTTTACTGGATTTTGTTCAAGAGGGAGGGGGAGCGAGGCAGGGAATGCACATTAGTCAAGCACCATCCATGTGTCAGATACTGTGAGGACATATTAATGTTACTTTATTTTAGTGCTGGCGTTCATCTGGCATGCGCTGGCGAGGCTTGCTGGTAGTTTATGACCAACATCTGTTCCGATCTACTGGTGCCCAAGCCCAACCATTTATACGTTACTAAATATTTTAGTATTATCCTAACTTTATGTAATCTTCAAAGTAAACCTCCTGGGAGACGGAAACACTGGAAGCTGAAGGCAGAGATATTATGTAGGGACCCCTGGCCCTGACTTGCCTGCTCCTCCCCATCCTGCCTAGAGGAGGTTTTCTTGCTTGTGATAGTTTGGTTCTAGAACTGGGAGAACCCAATATTTGTAAGCAGTTTCTTACATGGAAGTGTCTAGGCCATGAGTATAAATTCTTCTAGAGTAGTAAGTTTGAGTTTAAAAAATTTTGTTTTTCAACGCTGGCAGTAGTGTCCCTGGCAGGTGTGTGGCCCATAGGGAACCAGAGGAAGAGAAAAGCCAAGCCAAGGTACACTGCGTCTGCATGCACCTGTTCCTGATACAAATGGCCACCTGGATCCAGGTGGAATCCACTTGGGTATTCTTGGCAAAATGCATTGGGAAATGGCAGGTGTGCATGTGATATCTTCCTGCCCATCTATAACCAACCTGAAATGCTGAAGTCCTATGATAAATGCGGAAATCGTGACAAAGAAAGGTTAACTTGCCTAAGGTACCTAATGGTAAAAGAAGTATTAGAAGATGCATCTTTGAGACTCTAAAGCCTACATATCTTGTTTCAACTTTCTTTTAGCTGAAAAACTTTTTCCTCTAAAAGTTATCTTACGTAGAAGCCCGATATATTAATAAGAAACAAGTCCGTCTGCCCTGATTAAAGCAAAATAAAGCCAAGAGTTCACTCTCAGCTATGCCCTCAGCACTACTTTTGGCAGCTCCTGAAGCCCCTCCATAACACTCAATGTTGTGCTTCTCAGAGTAGTGTTGGAAAAACACCGACTTACAAAGTGCTACCACCCTCAGACCCACTCCGTGTTGTTCACCTTGGTAAATAATTCATTCAACAAACATACTGTGTAGCTACTGAATGCCAGACTCTAGGAATACAAAGATAAATGCATAGTGTTTGCCACCAAGAAGCTCATGATCTGAGGGAGCAGAAAAATGCAAAAAAACCCACCCTCAAATAAAACAAAAGCGACCACTGATGTTGAGCCTTTTTGTATCAATTCTCACTGTAACTATAAGAGAAAAAAACATTTAGCTTTTGAACAGATGAGAAAACTAAAATCAGAGAAGTTAAGAGGATGTATTGTCATGCATCCCTTGAGTGACAGAATAAGGATTGCCATCCTGGTCCCAGGGATGCCAAAACCCAGGCTGTTTCTTCTGTGGGAGGCCGCATGCAATTTGTTGTAAATCTATAACAAAGTCAGCACATTACGCCACAGATTTAAATTTAAAATGCAAATCACTTAAACAATGAGGAAAAAAAAGTCCAGAGAATCCTACAGATTAAATCATTAAAATCATCGTCATAATACCACCTTACACAACCACTCTTATTACACACCTACTATCTTCTTCCCTTCTCACAACTCTGTGAGGTAGGAAGGGCAGATTTTATTATTTGGATTTCACAGCAGGGGAAGTAAGTGTCTGGACTATTAATCAAAGGTAATATGGTAGGAATGAAATTTACTGGCCGAAGGAAAAAATAACCTTTTCTTGCAGTCACTATCCTTAACGAACTGAGACTGTGGGCAAGTCAACTAACCTTTTTAGGCCACAATTTGCTCATCAGTAAAAGTAGAGGGTCCAGATCTTTCATCCTTCAGTTAAAGGCCCTTCAGCTCTGGCATGTGATGAATCTACAAGCTAGTCTACGGCTTGGTCAGGAATAGAATCCACCTTCTATTCCAAAGCTTTCTACGATTTCGTGCTGCTTGTTAATACTAAGCTGTAGGGAAACTTCCTGGTTTCCTGGGCATAGAGTTTGGTTATATAAATAATTTAACTTTTAATCCAATCTATTTTTAATTATAGTTAGACTAAGCTGATTGAAAAGTAGGTGCATAGTCCTTGCTGGTTAGAAGCTATGAACCTACATGTAAATTCAAGAAGCTATGGGTAGAGGAACACTGGAGAAAACTCTAGATGAACATAAAATGTGGGGCACAGAGAAGCGACAGCACTATGTGACTGTGTTACAGACTTCCTGGCCAGAAGGAAGCTTTTCTTGCACAGAGCACAATATTATCGGGGCAGAAACATATCTTAGTGTTAGGGATTTTAGTCTTGAAGTATCTGTAGAAACTTTCATTCCTTGGAAAGCAAAGCGCTGACAATTTCTTGACCAGCCTTGCTGATAATTTCATTTCCCAGAAGGCAGAATAAGGGGAATTCCTACTCTGGACCCAATTCTGACAGAAACCAGTAGGTAAAATGGAAATGATTGGAACCTTGGGGAAAATCAACCATGCTCTCTTAGAGTTTGATTTAAGCAGTGTTCTGCCTATGCAAACACAAATGATTCTAATAAGCAAGAAAATGGGGAGAAAACTCAAGAAACCAGTGTGCTGCACAGGGACCTCCTGGCAGGCTGTGAATTTAAAACAGCATGTGCAAAAGATAGTAAAAGAGACACATAATCAGGCACAAATATATGAAGGTAGCATAGACCTATAAGAGTAACACCAGCAAGACTAAAGCACAAAATGAGCTGGGGCTTGTGAAAGGTGCTAAAGAGAACCCAAAATGATTTCCTTAGCATGAAATGAGGCAGAAGATCAATACCGAAATAGGCCCATTTTTTAAAGTTAAAGACATAAAATTCATTCATGAAAAAGAGAAAGCAAAGCGTCTTTACTCCTTAATGTTTCTTCCCTGTTGGTTCATTCCTACCTCTGCTCACATGTCACCTCTTCAGAGAGGACCCTGAACACTCTTTCTAAAATAATTCTCTAACCATTGAAATTTTCATTCTTCCAATCACTGGCTGCCATTATTTTACGTACTTAACCTGTTTTCTTTCTCCTGTATTGGAATGTAAGCTCTATGAGGGCATCGTCTTTGATTTGTTCCATACTGTGTGTCTAGGCCTTGTACGTGCTAAGTACTACTCAATAAATATTTGTTGAGTGAATGAAGTCAAGACCATTAGACATCAGCCAAAAATTGAAAGATAAAATAGGTAAAGGGCTTATCATGTAGGTAACATTTATTGAGGACCTAGGAGGTGTCATACATAAAGTATTTATATGCATTCACTCATTTAATCATTATAGCAACCCTATAAAGCATGCATTATTATTGGGTTGAATAATTTGTTCCAGATCATACAACTAGAGAAGTGTAGAGCTAGGATTTGAGCCCACATAGTTAAGTCCATGGTTTGAGCACTTCACCTATGTGCTTTAGTGGGAGAACCTGACTGGTCTAGCTGCTAATAAGTCTTTTGACTACTATGAATTATTACCAGAAACCTTCTAAATGAGATTATGGAGTGTTTAGCTGATTACCTTTGAGAAATGGAGTGGAGGGGATAAGAGAAGAATACTTTAGGTTCAAAAAATGGCAGAGACTGCAAACTTCAGATCCATGAAACTGATGTTGCTTGGAGAAAGTAGGGGGGATAGCCTAGATTATGTTTATAAAAGACTATTTTGTGAGCATTTTTAAAAAGTGGTTATTAGGAGAAAATATAAAATCAATAAGAAGAAGCTATTTAGCTCAATCTCATATATTCTTTTCTGTAAAGTTAATAAACTAGTATATCAGGGCAAGAGATATAAATATCTGAATTCTAGCAAGTCATTTAATAAGATTTTTCTTTATATCCTTGTGGACCAGATGGAGAAATAAGAGTTTAGGGATGCTACTATTATGTGTTTTCATAACTGGCTGAATGATTGCACCCAATGGCAATTTTAATGAAACTGTGTCAGCCTGGAGGAAGGTTTTCCAAGTGGTACACCACAGGCCTTTGTCCTTGGTCTTGCGTGATGTAAACATATTTAACAATGACTGAGATAAAACTATACGAAGGCATGCCTGTCAAAAATCGGTTACATGGGATAGGGAAGGTGAGTAAATATATTGGATTACAAGATCAGGATCTAAAAATTCTTAACTGCTAAAAGATGAACAAATCTGACAATATGTAATTTGGTTGGAATAATTGTGAGATCCTGCCTCAGGACAAAAGCACCAACTGCCTAAATCTGATTTGAGGGATATGTGATGTAGCAACAGTACTCATGGGAAAAAAAGAAGAGCTTTCCTTGGCAGTGAATCAACGGTATAATATGGTTACAAGGAGAACAAAGAGGAGGAAGGGGAGCAGGATAAGAGGAATAGGAGACAGAAGAGGAAGTAGAGGAGGAAGAAAAGGAAGAAGAAAAGAGGAAGAGGAGGAGGACATAATTTAGGCTTCATTAATAAATTTAAGATGTGCATAGCATAGTGGAGAACATAATCTGACTCTATTTCAAGTTATTCTGATTACCACGTTCAGTTCTGAGAGCAACATTTTAAGAAACATATGAATGGAAAGACTACATAACTTCCAATATTGAGCAGCCTGCATGGGAAGGGGATTTAAAACCATCTTATATGAGAAAAGGCTGAAAGAATTGAGAACTTTCAACCTGAAAGTTGTTATATTTGATAGCTACATCAGAAGAGTATAAACATAATAATTTTAATCATTACTCAGCATTTACTATTTGCTAATCATTGTGCTAAACAGTTTATGTTAATGAATGCTAACCACAACCACAAGAAGTGGGTTCTAGTTACAGATTAGAAAATTGAAGCTGAGAGAGGTTAAGTAACATGTCCAAAGCAATGAAAGCTAGCATGTGATAATGCTTGACTTTGAACTTGGGTCTGTCTTTCTTCAATGCCTGCCCACTTATCCTCTACAGCAAATTTCCCTCACTGGAAGGAAACTAAATTATATTATGTTTGTGTATGTGTATGTTTAGATATGTGATGATGAAATTATGTAAAATAACAGTGAATCAAAACTATTTACAGTAAAAAGACTAGAAATAGATATATCAAAATTTTGAGCATGGTTGTCTTGGACACTGGGAAGATGGCTATTTCCTTCTTTTACCTACTTTTAATTTTCCATATCTTCTTTACTAAGCCTATCCTAATTTTATAAAAGTCTCACCTATGTTTTTTAAATTAAAAAATTATTATGTGGGAGAGAGATTAGCTTTATTCTGAATGGCCCAAAGAGGCTGAATTAAGATGCTGCAAGGTATAATGAGGTATATTTCAGTTCAAAAATAGAACCACTTGTAGTCTGAATTTTTCAAAGATGCAATATCTTGATAGAAGAAATAGTGAGCTTCTTGTTACTGGAGATGCTAACCCTAGTCTGGAAACACTAAAATTTTATTGTTCTATGTAATCAAGATTATAATCTGAAGGATCCATGATGTTAGAAATATGATCCAGGAAAAAATAAGCCAAGAACTAGGTAGTTGGTTAATATATCACTTCATACTCAGGCCTTTCAGTCTGCTTAAGAGGCCTTATTTTATAAGTACTTTTAATAAAATATTTGTGTAATGAATACATGAATGTATACATTTAGAACAGGAAAAGCAGACCATGGATAAGATTTAGTTTTTGCACCAGGCTTTTTACAAAGTATGCACGAGTATCAAAGACTATACTGAAAAAGGTCAAGCTCATTTGTTGACTCAAGTTCCAGGGTACTCCTGGCTGATGACATCTGAGCAGAGAGTAAGTGGTCCCTCCAGGAAATGTCATTTGGGCATGACCTCTACTCACACACTCCACCTTTTTGCCTCCATTCCAGCCTGCTGTAAGCATCCCATTTTTTTTTTTTCAACTAAGACTTCTATTAACTAAACTGAAAGCTCCACAAAATCAGGAATCAGGTCTGTTTTGATCTTGCTATATTATAAAATGCTTGATGTAATAGACACAAAACAAATATTTATTGACTTAATTAGTTTGGCAGATATATTCAGCTGGTTTTTCTTTTGTTATCTAAGTATAGTGGAAAAGAGTGCCTTTGATTTCAAGTATAGACTACAGCAGGGTTTATCTCTAAGGACTACCATTATTTGTTATCTTTTTCTAGACTCATGTTTCCTATCTGTGAGTAGATACGAAGACCCACTGCTTCAGCCTTGGAGCTACTTTTTATTTGAAGTAAGAAAAGTGGTATGATTTTTCTTTTCAGGGTATAAAGTTGTCAATTTTTGCCAAATGATAAATGCATGAATTGAGTTTATAATATGGAGGACCAGAGCAGAATTTGAGATGTTACTTCTTCCTTTTCTAAGGTGAACTTAAACCCACTTTCACTTGTGGTCCTACCACAGAATTTGTATGAATATGAACAAGGCCAGGCCACAAGATAACTATAGAAGAGAAGTCAATGTTCCCAGCCAATTCTTTCACGTAATTGGAGGCAGTATTGAAGGGGACATCCTAGTGCTGAAACCTACTTATCAGCTTTACAGTGAATAAACTGGATAGTCTTCATTTATTTTTACTATTATACATATATTAAAATTTCTTTATGACATTTCTGTAGCTTCTCAGGAAACAGACATACCGTAAGCTACAATAGATATAGATCTTCAACAAGAAAATTCTTGAAATACATCGTTAATGCTAAAGAATCACCATTTTACTTCAAAAAAGTGTAATTAGATTTATTATTCAAAAACACCGTGATAATGGAAGACACAGTAAGAAATATAGGACAAAAGACTGAGGTAAGAAGTTTTGGGGAAGCTGTCACGTGACCAACAATAAAAAGATGGGCAAATAGAAGGAACAGATGTCTGTTATTCATAAGATCAACTTAGGAACATATTAAAAATACCAATTTCTAGGGGCTGGCCCCATGGCTTAGCGGTTAAGTGCACGCGCTCCGCTACTGGCGGCCCAGGTTCGCATCCCGGGCGTGCACCGACGCACCGCTTGTCTGGCCATGCTGAGGTGGCGTCCCACGTAGAGCAACTAGAAGGATGTGCAACTATGACATACAACTATCTACTTGGGCTTTGGGGAGATAAAGGGGAAAAAAAAAGGAGGAGGATTGGCAATAGATGTTAGCTAAGGGCTTGTCTTCCTCAGCAAAATAAGAGGAGGATTGGCATGGATGTTAGCTCAGGTCTGATCTTCCTCACAGAAAAAAAAAAGAAAAAACAATTTCTAGCCCACATACCTAAAGATTCTGATTCAATAGATATGGTCTGAGGCCTGAAAATCTGTTATTAAAAAATGCTAGCCAAAATTCTGATGCATAGCCAGGTATAAGAAGCATGGACTGTATACTGGGGATATAAAGAGAGTATAGAGTAAACTTTGTTCTCAACAAATTCACAGTCTAGTGGGCCTGCTGGCCTGACTATGAATGCTTGAATTAGAATGATGAGAAGCTGAGGGTTATTGGAATATTTCGAGTAATAAAAACAAAGTCAAAACTAAGGTAGTAATTGTGGGAACAGAGAGTAGAGCAGACATTTGAAAGACTTTTTATGAGTAGATTTGACAGACAAGGTTGTTTGTTCTGAAAACTCTCTCCCTATCTTGTAGATGACTGTCTTCTCCCTATGTCTTCACATGGTCTTTCTCTGTGTGTGTCTGTGTCCTGATCTCTTCTTATAAAGATGCCAGACATTTTGGATTAGGGCTCACCCCAATGACCTCATTTGACCCTAATAACCTCTTGAAGACTATCTGCAAATACAGTTACATTCTGAGGTACTGGGGGTTTGGACTTCAACACATGAATTTTGGGGGGACACAATTCAGCCCATAACACCTCACTAGAAAATAAATTGAAATGGACCAGCAGGGTCCTTAACATAGCATAAAATGCTCAAAAATTGTTATGTTCTTCCCGTAAATTTCAGTCCCTTCCTTTCTACTTAGACCATGTAAAATCTCAAGTAGAAAGTAACTGGAAAATATTACATCCAGGAAGGGCTTCTTGACGGAATCCCTCTAGATACCAGAAGTTTAGTTGTCAAAATACTAGTGGTCCTAAACTTAGTCATAAGGAATAATCTTGGGTAATCTTTCTTACTTTGACCTGCCTCAGGAGTAAACCAGAGGGAAGAGGTACATTCTGGTCAAGGCGGTGCTTCAAAAGAACTCACCCAGGAACTCTTCACAATTCCCTTCCATTGTGGTGGAAAAGGTATTAAAGGTATTATTCACCTATTGCCTTCTATGACTATCAGCATGCAGGGAAACCATCTCAGAATTTAATTTTCTTTTTATAAGTGTAGTTATCAGGACTGTTTTGATTGCAAGTTACAGAAACAACTCAAATAAGCTTTAGCAAAGGCAATTTATTTGTTCATGGATCCCTCGAAAGTTTAATAACTGGAATTAAGGCTCAGAATCAGCCTTCCTTGGGATCCATCAACCAATATATTGTCCTTTTGCCAAAGAGTCTGTTCCATAATTCCAGGTTAAAAAATTACAAGGACAGAGTACGATTGGCTCAGCTTTGGCCAAGTGCCCAATATAAGACCAATCAAGGGCTCAAGGTCAAGTGAGAACATTATTCCTTTCTAAAAATTTTCAAAACATAAATTGTAAAGATGTTTGAAAGTCCTTGAGAGTTTGAGTGAAAATATCATGCTGCACAAATAAATGATATTCTAATTATTTAATCATTTTGAGTTTTTAACTAAATGGAGTCTGTCTACAAAAATATTACAGTTTGAAAAAAGATTCTATATTATAGCCATCAATATATGTTTTGGTATTTTTAGTCTAATACAACATTTACAATCTTACCTTTTTGTTTAAGTTAAACATAAAAGTACCTATTTTTATTTCTCCTTTTTTTGTTTGCTGAAGTTCTTATAGCTTGGTAGATAAATGTCACAATCAAATTCCATTTCAGTGTAATTAGGTTTAGCTTACAAGTTAAACTTGACTATATTATTAATTTCTAACTTTATAGAAAAGAAGGGTTTACATATTATTTATGAGGAAATTAAATGCTAAAAAGAGAAAATATTTTTGAATACAGTTTTATGTGCAACAAAGAATGAGAATAAAAAAGAAGAGGACAACAAAGAATGAAAATGGTAATTCCAATGTTTGAAGTCTTTGTGTGTCTGATTCTGCTTTTTATCTTTTTTCACCTGATTCTTCTTATTTGCCCCCCCCCCCCTTTATTTTACAGTGTGTTTGTGATTTCTGATTGTGGCCTTATATTCATGGAATTTTATCTGTTAAATTCTTGGAGGGATGGAATAAAGTTGGGCCCTCCAGAGGGAATTTTCTTTTGATTCTGCCAGGCACAAAAGGCACAACTAGTGACCAGTTTAAACTAAATTCTTAATGTGGAGTCTGTAGACCCCTGAGATTGTGTGAATTCTTGCTGGAAACACAGTAAGATTGGTTTGTGATTATGAATTTTCAAGGGAGAATGTTTTTCTCTTTAGTTTTTTTTAACATGCAAGACTGCAATTTTTCTTGCAGTCCTCTGTGGGATGGATTTATTTGTGGATCAGGTTAATGATGAGGGTATATCCATTTGGCATCCCAGCACTAAGCCCTGGGCTTTGTCACTTTTCCCCTGTGCCAGCAAGGACATGAAAAGTGAAATTCATGTTCACCCCATTCAGTAAATGTCCTTAAGGTGAGAGATCTTTCAGTTCTCAACAACCCTTTGTTAGAAAAATCATAATGTCCTCTAAATTAATGTTGGAAAAAACCCTTGATAAAATTCAACATCCATCAAAGATAAAAAATCAAAGCAAACTAGAAATGAAAGGAAAATTTCTTAACTTGATAAAAGATATCTACAAAAAACCTACAACTTAGTGATGAAATGTTCAAAGCATTTTCTTTTAAAAATCAGGAGAAAACAAAATTGTCTACTATCACAATTTCTGTATAATACTGAAATAGAGGTCTAGTTGGTGGAGTACACAAGAAAGAAATGAAAGTATAAGAACTGGAAAGGAAGATATAAAACCGACATTACTCACAGAAGATATGATTGTTTACATAGGAAATCCAAGAGAGAATACAGATAAATTATGAGAATTAATAAGAAAATTTAGAAGGCTTGCTGGATAAAATAAAAATACAAAAATTATTTGTATTTCCACGTACCAGAAGCAAACATTAGAAACTCTCACTTTACAAAAGAAATCATTAAAAAGATATAATTTAAAAATATTTTATAAAAAAGTATTTAGAGATAAATCTAACAAATTTATAGGAGAAATAAAACCTTTTTAAAAAATATTGTAGAAAATCTAAACAAATGGAAAAGTAAACCATATTCCTGGATTGGAACACTAAAAGTTATAATACAAGTGTGAGTTCCCTTCAGACTGATTTGTAGATTTCAACAAATTTCAGTCAAGTTTTGTGTGTGTGTAGGAGAGGGCAGTGACAAGCTTTTTCCAAGACTTACATGGAAGAGAAAAGGGCCATGGGAGCCAAAATACTCTTGGAGAAGAACAAATAGAGGATTTTAAAGTTATTATTAAATGATAATAATTTTAGCAGTGTAAGATTGGTGAAAGGATCCAAATTGACCAATAAAATAAAACAGAGAGCCAAAAATTAGATTGTAAATATATGGAAACTTGATTCATGAAGAGGGTAGCTTTGAAGACCAGTGGGGAAAGTATAAACTATTCCATACATGGTACTAAGACTATAGTCTCTATTTTTTTAAATTTAATTTTACCTCACACCATACACAGAAATTTCAAATGGATTAAAGACTTAATGTAAAAAGCAAAATGTTAAGACACTTAGAAGATAAAGGGTAAGATTTCTTAAGTAGGAAATGTAAGATATAAGCAAAACTGGAAAGTTTGCTAAGTTTAACTGCATTAAGATTAAGAGTTGTGTTCATAAAAGGGCACCTTAAAGAATTGAAAAGATAGCCCACCAACTAGAAAAAGACATTTGTCACACAAATAAAGAGCAATGGATTAGTATGGATATTCTCTACAATTCAGTTTTTAAAAATTGGTTAAAAAGAATTGGTACCTCATTGAACAGGAAACACTAATTATCAATAAAATGAGAAAAGATGCACAATCTCATTAGTAATCAAGGAATTGAAAATTGAAACTATGAGTTTTTATTTCATATTCACAAAATTGATAAAAAATGTTAAAGTGTCTGACAATATTAAGTGCTAACAAGAATACAGAGCTATTGGAACATTTATCTTTACACTCCTGATAGGAGTGTAAAATTGATACTTTGTATAACAATTAGGAATTACCTAATAAATTTGAAATTTTCCATACTCTATGTCTCAGCAATTCATTTTGAAACATATATTCTAGAGCAGAGTTTCTCAATTTTTCATTATTTGGATTGTAGGCCAGATAATTCTTTGTTGTGGGGGCTTTCCTGTGCCTCATAAGATGTTTAGAGCATCTCTGGCCTCTACCTGCTAGAAACAAGTAACATCCTCCAAGTTATGACAACCAAAAATATTTCCACACATTGCCAAATATTCCGTGGCAGTAAAATCACTCCAGGTTAAGAACTCTTGCCCTAGAGAAATTTTTTTACATATCTACTTATACATCTTCAAGAATGTTTATAGCAGCGCTATGTGTAGTAGTAAAAAACAGAAACAAGAAACTGGAAGCAACCCAAATATTCATCAACCTTAATGAAGACAAGTAAATTATGTCATACAATGGAATACTATACAACAGTGTAAACTAATGAATTATGGTTATGTGCTGCAAATGGTTGAAACTCAGGAACCTAATGTTTAATGGAAAAGTCACAAATACATATATTTTCATTTATATATTATTGGAACCATGTAAACATACAATAAATATGTTCAGGGATGCAAATACATGAGGTAAAATTACCAGGAGAAGCAAGGGATACAGAAAATTTAGGATAATGTTTAGCTCTGATTGAAGAAGAGGATAAGCAATTGTAGAAGGGTACACAGAGAGCTTGAAAGATCACAAGAGACTTGAGTATTCATGATTTGTTATTTCTTATTATGTATTAGAAGTTTTATTTTTTAGCTACTAAATAGTAAAAAGGTTTTTTTTTTTTTTTTGGTGAAGAAGATTCACCCTGAGCTAACATCTGTTGCCAATCTTCCCCTTTTTTTGCTTGAGGAATATTGTCTCTTAGCTAACATCCGTGACAGTCTTCCTCTATTTTGTACGTGGGTCACCGCCACAGCATGGCTGACGAGTGGTGGAAGTCCGTGCCCTGGATCCGAACCCACCAACCCCGACCACTGAAGTGGAGCATGAGGAACTTAACCACTACACCATGGGGCCAGCCCCGAAAAAAGCATTTTTAAAAGGAAACACTATTTTAACCTT
The DNA here is from genome assembly GCF_020826845.1 of Diceros bicornis minor. Classification (NCBI taxonomy): domain Eukaryota; kingdom Metazoa; phylum Chordata; class Mammalia; order Perissodactyla; family Rhinocerotidae; genus Diceros; species Diceros bicornis. The sequence continues at coordinate 18,543,253 of NC_080743.1, read as the reverse complement.
ATAATCTGTGTAAAACAATTCAATAACACACAAGAAGTATCTTTTTATTTATTTAATAATTTTGATTTGTATATTTGAACTTATATAAAGTAATAAATCATTTCAAAAGCGAACTTAGGATATTGCTTAGAAAGTTGGGAGGTTAAAACTAAAATGGATTAACCACTCATCAAGAAAGACTATCTTCAAAGACAATGGCTACTAACAGATAACATATTCAACCACCTGCTTTCAAAGCAGAGCATTTTTTAAAAAAAGCAGGATAATCTAGTGGCAGCAATCAGTGCACAGAGGGAACTCCCTCTCGTAAAAAGCCCATCAGTTGTTTTTCGCTAATTAAGGTGAATATTGTTCCTGTGAAATGAACCAAAAAGTTGCATGAACCCGGAAATCCCATAAGAGATCTATAATCTTCAGGAATAATTGGATGCAATTTTAATTGAAGGAAAAGGAGAGGACTGTTTTTATCTTTGCTTTTTCAAAATCTTAGTAGTAATCAACCTGTTGGCCAATTAACAATGCTTTGATATTACTATCATCTGACCTAAAAATTGACATTTGATTTATTGGAAACTGTTGTGGAATTTTAAAAGATAAATGGAAAAATGACTACTGGCTATAGTTAACTCCAGTATAGAACTTTTGTCATTAATGAAATAAAGTAACAAATTTTTATTAATGTTCTCAGAATAAAAGTTCATTTAATTGTTGTTGGTTGAAGATTAGATGCTTTGACTATTCACAGAAATATACATTCAGTCTTTGTTCATTAAGTATAGCCAGAATTGGGAACGAGAGGGAGATACATTTTCTTCAAGTGCAGATTAATTACATTGAGAAATTTGCTTTATTTATCTCTAATCTCTAATCCAAGTTTTAGAAAATCTTGGTAATGCTGAAGATTTATTTTATTTTAAAGTTCAGTTTTAATAGATACATGTCACCAAAATATGTATTTACATTTCAATTCAGTTCACATAATAATTCAGAACTTTGGCTGCATACTTAAATTTGCACTCTTACAAATCAGAAAGGAATAGTTGGAATGAGCAGATGTTTTATGTATCTAATAATTTGTTACATTGACCCTGATCTTGGTTATGGACAGGAGGTTAATTTTGCTTATTTTCTTTCTAAAATATCATTATATGTTAGTTGTACTAAAAATGTTACAGATTGAATATGAAAAAAGAAATTTATGAATTAAAAATTTTGATTCCCCTATATATCAGATTAGCATCTTGGCAGAATAAACCTATTAGGAATATACATTTCCATATACAAATGGAATTTGTCTCCCTACTCTTTATAAAAGGCTGATGCTAGATTTTCTCTGACACACCACTTACAGTGTTATCTCATTCAAAGCAAAGTGAGAAAATTTGTTACATTTTTAAGTACATTTTCAAAATAGTAATATGGAAAGAATATTATCAAAATACACAATATATAATCCCTCCATTTACATGATATAGTTTGGGTGAGACTTTCAATATATTTGCAAATGAATGAAATTTACCCTTTTAATTAAGACCTTTTTCATTCTAACAACTCCAGATCTCACAATACTATGTTCTCTAGAGTCAGTTTAAGGATATATCATTTTATTGCAAAATTCTAGGGCTAGAAAGGAGTTTAGATTTTATCAGCAATCTTCCAGAGGCTGGGCTGGTGGTATAGAGGTTAAGTTCACGAGTTCCACTTCGGAGACCCAGGGTTCGCCAGTTCAGATCCTGGGCACGGACCTACTCACCACTCATCAAGCCATGCTGAGGCGGCATCCCACACAGAAGAGCTACAACTCTACAACTGTGATACACAACTATGTACTGTGGCTTTGGGGAGAAAAAAGAAAAAAAAAAAATAGGAAGATTGGAAACAGATGTCAGTGCAGGGCCAATCTACGTCAAAAAAAAAAATCTTCCAGTATAACCCCCTTATTTAACAGATCAGGATTTTTATTTTTTTTCTATTGTTTATTTTTTTTGTGGGGAAGACCAGCCCTGAGCTAACATCTGATGCCAATCATCTTCTTTTTTGCTGAGGAAGACTGGCCCTGGGCTAAAATCCATGCCCATCTTCCTCTACTTTATATGGGATGCCGCCACAGCATGGCTTAACAAGTGGAGCTTCGGTGCACGCCCGGGATCCGAACTGGTGAACCCCTGGGCCACCGCAGTGGAGTGTGCGCACTTAACCGCTTGCGCCACCGGGCCGGCCCCAGATCAGGAATTTTAAACCCAAGTCTATGATATATCTTACTCAAAATCATATGGCTAGTCTTTGGTACCTTAATCATACTGCTGGTGAACAGGTGGGAACCAGCCTAACTTTTCAATGCATTCCTGTCTTATTCCTCTCAGCTTTTATAGCATCCCTTCTGGTTTGTGAGCTAGACAATCAGAGCACTAATTCTGTTTTAATTTTATGTAAACTGAGAGAAAGGGGGATAGAAATGAGGATTTGGAAAGCATCAATGTGAACAGTATTAGATGCTTACAAGAGCACCTTTTTTCCCCCCTAAATTTCTTCTAAAATCATTGGGCCATTTTCATTAAATTTGTTGGATACATGAGCTATAACTACAATTTATACTTTTTACTAGTTTTCACTGTGTAATAAATTACTCTTGAGAAGGAATCTTTAATTTCAAAAGTATTCTATTGCACTATTTTTTATGTTTACTATGAATAAATTATTAATATTATTTTAGGTTAAAAGCAATTCTTGTGCAACATTTCTTTATATTTTCCTTGTTGTCTATTATACTTTATTTTCTTTTAATCTTGGACCTTAAAATAATTCTGCACATTAAAGTTGCAAAGATGAGAGTAGGTTTTAGATGGGTAAATTGCACCGATTTTAGATTGAAGTTTTCTGTTACTATTGAGTAGTTTGATCTACTAACTAAAAAGTGTGAGTTTATTTTAAAAGTTTTGCCTTCATGTTTTAGCCTTTTCCTAGATAGACTTTTTCTTCTTCTGAAAAAAGTTCATAAAATACCAAATTCCTGTGTACTAAAAACCAATGTAAAGATGCAGATCTTTTTCTTTTCTTTTCTTTTCTTTTTGCAGGGGAAGATTCACCCTAAGCTAGCATCTGTTGCCAATTTTCCTCCTTTTTTTTTTCTTCCTTTTTCCACCCCAAAGCCCCAGTGCATAGTTGTGTATAGTTGTAAGTTCTTTTGGTTCTTCTATGTGAACCGCTGCCACAGCATGGCTACTGACAGACGAGTGGTGTGGTTCTGTGCCAGGGAACTGAACCCGGGCCACCGAAGCGGAGCGTGCTGAACTTTAAATGCTAGACCATCAGGGCTGGCTCCACATCTTTTCATTTTAGTTTTAAAATGTTTATTTTTTCACACATATGTATGCATTCTAGGAGTACTTTTGTATTGAAGTACAATTAATAAAAGTAATAGCCTAACCCTTACTTTAAATCCTTCATTGTTTTATTTTTTACTCAATTAGATTAGGTGGAAGGATTTTTTTTTTTAAATCATATAAGATCATTTTGATTATGCTATTGGCACAAAGAGGTATTTCTGCAATTTTATATATATGTATTTCATTAATATAAATATACTGTTTTGAATAGCCTATTATTCAAATAATGCTTTTGTTCTGATTATAAGAATAATACATATTGATAATAGGAAATTCAGAAAATAAGGAAGGAATGAAGACTATTAAACTACCTGTATTTCTACTGTTTTGTGTGCCTTTTGTCAGGCCCTTTTCTAAGCCTACCATAGGATCCCCATTCTCTCTCTTAATCCACAAGCACGCATGCACACAACATATAGTGTAGGTATTTTGTGCCCTGCTTTTTCACTTAACATAGCACTTTTTGATGATTGGTTCATTTCAATGTGACTTTTTTCTACAGTGAGAAATTCTTTCTTTTTATAGGGAATACCCAAGAACGACTGGAAGAAAAAAATCTTCATAGGAGACAGTAACAACTTGCTGAGAAATGTCATTTTACATTGACCTTTTCTATTCAATAAGATTAATTTTTATTGTTATTTGAATTTTAAAGAGGTTTTGATTATGACCATAACTAAGTATTACCTTTTTAAGTCGTAAAAACATAAAGACAGCAAAACTGTATGTTTAAAAAAAATTGTACAGTAACTAGCCTGCCTAGGAGAAGTTATGATATATGCTCTTAGAAAACAAACATTTTTAAATTCACAGATGCTGCAAAGCCCTGGTCAAACATAAATTACAATGTTTTTATGTAACAGTAAAAATTCCAAAGGACTCTTACTCACCCACTCTCAATATGTATCACAGATATGCTTTTTCTTTCTGCTCATAGAATATAAGCCACATTTATTTCTATATCTGTGTATTTTTTTAAATAAATTACCCAGAAAACAAAATGTTGAATACACTGTGTTCAACACTCTGTTCCAACAGAGAAAGCAAAAACCTTATATTCCCTCTGAAGAGGCTGTAGCATATTTGATGAGAATTTTGGAATGCTTATAGAATTTGAATGCAGCATCCACTTATTTCAAGAGTATAAGCTACCTTATAATTATCAGATCATTCAATGCATTTAGCAAATGATACTCCACTTTTAACATAACAATTCACTTTTTCTTGTTTGTGTTCAGTACTATCAAATATAGAAAGAACTCTTTACTTACTATTCTGGGAAAGATGAAATTTATCATTGTGCCATAAATACCCCGGAAAGCAAAGAAAATAAATATTATTATTTATTATACCTCCATCCACAGGGATCCTAACTGCCAAATGTAATGCATCAGCAGCAAAACAAAAATGAGGTAAATCTATTGCAGGAAACACAAATCAGTGTTCTAAGAATTCTTCAACGTGTATTACATGCCTTTGGACAGAGCTACCTAAGGATTAAGCAATTGTTGTGATAAGTACTTTCAAAGTCAGGAATACAACATTTTATTTTCCCCAAATAAATATTATAAGATTAAGAGAATATTGTCAATAGATTTTTTTTTCCTTCTCCCCTTTAGCTCTGTTGAGTTTTTCGTTCAGATGGGACAGCTATACCTGAAACTCTTTAAGGGGAAATTGAGGGGCATTCTGCTCTCTTGAAGTCAACATGAATGCCCATTACATCTATTGATATGTAAACACATTCCCTGTTTGGAATCTTGAACTGAAAATTTGATGTAGGAGCTGAGAAACAAAATTAGGAGTCCAGACTCCTACTTTTCTCTACAACATAAAAGATAGTAAAGAACTATTCATTTTCTTATTGTTTTCTGTTGATTAAAAGGAAGGTTTTAATTGCATCACATGGTAAGAATTAGAAAATTGTATTTTGAAAAGGTATTTGTTTTTGAATGTATTGTGTTCTTTAAAATTTTTTAATTAACATTTACTTTCACATTTAATAATTTAGTACAAAATAACCTTTCTTAGTGTCAATAGTTCTAATATAAAGGAACAAGTCAGGATGTAAGAAAATATGCTTTTATCATATCCCAATAATTAGTGTTTTTAAGTATTGGTCGTGTTCTGTTCCATCATTTTCTGTTCCTTTATGATTTTTTTTAAGTATCATGATCTTAATTCAGAGAAAAACACACTGAGTTCATCTCCCTCTACCAAAACTAGATGATGGCTAAGGAAATTTTAATAGACAACATATGCAGAAAAGGAATTTGCTTGAATTTTTGGATAATGGCATTTCAGACCCTTCAATATTATTTTTGAATGAAGTAATTTTGAATAAAAATTATAATGTGTTAATGTAACTTGACATCATTATTTCCAAGAAAGATAATGTTTCTGTAAATGAAAACTAGCTAAAATTTGAAATGGCAAATGTTGATGTTCACAAAATGTACTGATTTTTTGCTGGAGAATAAAGTTAAGATTTGAAGGGTATCCTACTTAGATTTTCACATAGAGAATATCTTATTTTTTAGACATTTTTACTCTTAAAGAACATTTGGGTAGTAAATATGGAAGTCTGAAATTCTATAATGATTCAGGAATTCTCCCCATGAGTGTAGTTTCTTTTAAGGAAACTATTTTTAATATTTAATCATAAATATTAATAATTTATCAAAATTTTGTATTTACTGATTTTTTAAATGAAAGATTTTAATGGAAAAAGTTTTAAACTTAGAATACTTTATTATATGTAGTGCTTATTCCTAAAGAATTATTAATACTACTTTTGATATTACAACTCATGTTTATAATTTCTGAAATGCTAAAAAAAAAATCAAAATATTTTTAAGCACCAGCTCCTGAAGAGGGCAGCACGTTCTAGATATTATTGAATTCCAAGCTCATATATGACAGCTTTGGCTTTAGTATACTTTTTCAGAACTACAGGAAAAAAATTGGATATATTCATAGATGTCTCCTCCCATGATACAATAAGCCAGCAGAAATTCTAGGCAGCTGCAGACCAAGGTCAAAATTGTATTTGATTATTAAAAGAGAACATTCAAATTAGACACCTAAAGCAATGTATTTAGAAAAGGAACAACAAAATACTAGTAAGTTGAGGAATGTGTTTTATCTTAAAACTGTAGATAACTTTTCCTATTGGCAGTGCATTGACTGTCAAAACTACTAAAGGGGTTAGATTTAATTATCTCACTTCTTGCACATTTCATCTCAATTGCTATGGCAACATTCAGTTGCCTCAGCAGCAATGCACACTTTAATCAGATATTTCCTCCTCATTTCTCTATGAGCCAAAACTGTGTAGTCAAATTTACAACCAACTCCTGATGAATCTGATAATGCTTCCTACAATTTAATGGGCAACTTGCCTCCACCCATACATATAAATATTTTCAGAGAGGCTTGTAACTATTGGACAAGTATAAGACTTGATAAGAATATACATTTGGACTTTACTACTTCATTGTTTTTTTTTTTTTTTTGCTATTTCTGCCACTATTCCTTTATTAGAAGTTTTTCACCAATTCGAAACTCACTCTAGCAAGTTACTACCATGGGTAACCTGACCTCAACAGGAGAGCCAAAGAGTAAAGGAAATAACCTCCAACATTCAATTGTCAACCCTTCTCACCAAGCCTATTGAATTATTTACTTTTTATCTGAATATACTTTGAATTGGCACATCAAAGAGCCTTTTTCTATTTCTTGAAAGCAGGTAAGAGAAGGAAAGAAAATAATTGAAGACAAAGCTAAAGCTGATATACGAGGAAAAGTGTAGAGTATTAGTCTTCATTGGAGGGCCAAGCATGAAGAAAATTTGGTCAAGCTTCAGTAATACAGCAATTTTAATGAGAAGTAAAAGCATGATGCATTAAATTGTTGATGTCAGTTGGGTGAATATTAACCATCTACATTGTTGGATAAATCATTACTTTAGCATTTTGCAAAAGTCTACAGAAACTTTTGAGGGCATAAAAGGAATATTCAAACTGTCTTCAAATCTGATTTAAAGTGTTAGCTTATTACAACTTCATAAATGTTTGGAATTTTGGAAATAGTAACTATATTTTAATTTGATACTGTGTAAAAATTTTTTTAAAAAGTGTAATTAAGAAGCAAAGTGATCTAAGGTCTTCCTAACAATTTTAGTGGCTGCTAAAATTTGTATTTAGATAGCAAACATTTTATCCTGAAGTTGTGATAGTTCTCTGGTGCGAAATTTTACACCAGTAGTTGACAGTAATATTTCAGCATGATTTTTCAATCACCCCTTGGTAGTATCCAGTAAATTTTCATTAATGGAGGCAACCAAAAAGATGCTTTCTGTAGCTGGGTCTACCAGTCTGACATTTTAATAGCAATTTCTAGATTGTATCTTACGTATTACAGACCACTAAATATGGCAGTCAATCAAAACTCAAGCATAAAAAAAGATTATTTAAAATACAGTCTTATAGATATTTGGTGAGGAAGATTAGCTCTGAGCTAACATCTGTTGCCAATCCTCCTCTTTTTGCTGAGGAAGATTGGCCCTGGGCTACCATCCATGCCCACCTTCCTCTACTTTATATGTGGGACGCCTGCCATAGCATGGCTTGATAAGTGGTTCACCTGGGATCCAAACCTGTGAACCCTGGGCTGCCAAAGCAGAGCGTGCAAACTTAACCACTATGCCACTGGGCTGGCCCCAAAATACAGTCTTATATATTTTTAACTTTAATTGAGCTGATTATTAGCAGACTATGTTCAAAATGTGGTTATGGAAAAGCTGACTTCTCATTAATTATGAAGTTTGGAAGCCATATATCCTTAGGAGTAGCTGAAGGAATAGGAGTTTAACTAAAAAGAGAAACCTCTATAGGAGGGGAAAGATAGAACCTATCTTCAGATATTTGAAGGACTTCTTATGCAAAGGAGACCGTGAGAGTCTGAGAAAACTAAGACAAATGGTAGAAGTTCCAGAAAAGTGGATTCTCGCTCTATGTAAAGAAAACTTAATTAGAATTACTTAAACAATGGCACAAGCTGTGACGCAGCACGTTCCTTGCCTAGGCATATTCCATGAACCGTTTGCATACCAACTCTTTATTTTCTGTTGCTTGAATTCTCGGACAACATTGTAGAAAATGTGGTAGAACCACTCCACAAATTTAGATCTGGGAGTTCAGATGACTCACTTCTTAATGAATTTTTCAAGTACTACTAGTGCTTTATGTTGGTATGGAAACCTAGCAATGATCCGAAAACAGCATGTTCAGCAGCCAGTTTGCAAATCCTACCCTGGAGAAATGGTCTAAATAAGAAAAACAAACAGTTCTTAGTGAAGATTTATCTAAAGCCTCCAAGGAGACATGTAAATTGGTCCTAATTGGCATTCTTTCAAGAACCTCAGTAGATGCCAGGGAGCGACGAGAGCTGAAGAATGGGTTCCCCTTTCAGTCTTGATGTGGCTCTTCTACCTACAGCTGGGGTGCTGCCAGGCAACGCGTATGCCCCTGACTATGTTAGCCTTGTTCTCTGGATGAAAGGAAGATTTTGGCACTATCTTCAAACTCTATATTCACTTAAGAAATAATAATTGCTCAATTAAGGATCAAGAGCTTTCCTTCTGTACCCAGAGAAATTAAAAGTTGAAGGGAATATTGCACATCACGTGGGAATGCTCATCTTCAGCAAGATTGCTGAATAAGATAAAAGAAAGTTGTAACCAATTTGAAGATAATAAAAGTAAGGAAACTACTGATCTTGAGTCAAAGTAATGTGCACTTTTTGTGTAACACCAGATCCTATAAGGTTCTAGTTTATGTTAGTGGGAAATAGTCTTTTTACTTAGTTTGGTTTTGAAGTTTCCTTGTGTGATCCCACTCTCAAATCATACTGAAGGAACCAAGGGGCTCAGAAAAGATCTTGCATAAAGTCTAACTTTAACATTCTCCAGTGCTGTTGTTTGGAGCACGAGATCTTTTGAAGAATGGCTCTCTTCCAGAAGCACCTGTATCTATCTAAAGAGCTGAGAAGTGGTTTTGCAACAAGAAAAGCTAACTTTTATTTTTACTCCCAAAGAATATGGGATGTTACATACTTCATTAAATATTTTATCTCCCCTGCCCCTCCAGGCCTCTTCAAAATAAACCTTTACTTTAACTTACATTGTTTAAAATTCCACCTGCTGAGGTTTTGCTGGCAAATGGTCTTAAAACTTGTTTCCAAAATGCTCACCCACAAAAGCTTTTACTAGCCAATTCCATTTGGTTGGCTGTGCTCCAACACAGTGTCTGGTGAACACAAACATTAGCTATAGAGAAACAGAAACTTCCATGGCACCCTGGAGGAACTTTTTGATCCAGAAGACACTACTAGTAAACCAAAGTGTCATTGCAAATTCATGAACGTTTCCTTATGTCATGAATAGCAGTAGGAGGACAGGGCTGCATTTGTGCAATGATTGTTCCATGTGTGTAAACCTAGTCCCCAACTTGGGATCAAAGACTGTCTTCAATCAACAAGTATTTATTTAATGCCTACCATGTCTAAACTTAAGGAGTCAGAAAAGGATAAATGGGAGCTCTTTTAAAATTCTGATGTTTGTTAAATGAATAAAGAAAGACATATTACTGGCCTATAAAAAAAAACTTACAATCATCTATAGGGTTATGAACTTAACGTGAAACAGTTAAAGCACTCTGTCTTGTCTCTGTCAATTAAAATGTTTGATCTATGTCATGCCACAAAAGGTTTCAATTTCAAGAACATTACTTCCTTCATTTAAGTAGTTTTAGCAAAGCAGAAGCACAAATCATGTAGCTTTATCCATGGTCCTGCACCCCTACATCTACCCACTTGCGCTTCTTGCCTGTGGAGCTTAAGGTATCTCTACTGAGCCAGTGTCGTCTGATTGTGAGCTTAATGAGGGCAGGGCAAGTCTGCATTCTGGCCTGTGCAACAGTGCCTGGTAAACAATAAGAAGCATTCAGAAAATGATTATTCAATGAATAATGAATGAATAATAAATAAGAGGAATAAAATGGTGTTGACCTAAATTCAAGAAATATTCAGCAAGGTTAGTGTGGCTTGAAACCGTCTTAGTTTGGAAGAAGATGTGATTTTTCACTGGGCCTTCGAGAATGGATGGGATTTAGATAGTAAGTGGGAAGGAAATAAAGTATTTCTAGTGGTAGTTAAGAACATGAGTAAAGGGATTGCTTTGGATGCAAAGATGTTAATGAAAGGATTTAATTCTTGATGGGAGCATGGGTTGTTATGGGTTAGTGATTTTGTTTAGTTTAGATTAATGGATATTGTAAAGGAGTGTTTCTCAAACTTCAATTTGCATACCTGGGGATCTTGTCACACTGCAGACTCTTGAAGGTCTGGATTGAGGTGTGAGAGTATCTGTTTCTAACAAGTTCCCAGGTGATGTTGGTGCTGATGCTAAACTCTGAATTGCAAGACTGTGGAGGATCCTTAAAGCTAGATAGGGTCATATGGGCTTGAAAAAGCAGGCATTTGAGAACTACTCTATGTTCTCTGGCAGTTATGGCATGATGAAAATTGCATTTAGGAAGATTAGTGTATGAACCTCATGAAAACTATGCTAAAGAAGAGAGAATGTGGATATAGAAAAACCAGCTGGGAGGCTATCAGACTTTATCTGCGTATTTCACAGCTTTGGTGCTCAATTACCTATTGATTGATTGGTTTGTGTGGACATGGTCAATTCGAAAGCACTTTCTCAGTGGAATAATTGTGGGCCCACTGGCTTTTTGAAAACAGTTCAAGTTTAGGTAAAACACATGGGGAATCCATGAATGCTCTTCCCCTTCTCTCCATATGCAAAAACTGTATTCATTCTTTTTTTTTTTTTTTAATTTTTTGTTTATTGCAGTAACATTGGTTTATAACATTGTATAAATTTCAGGTGTACATCATTATACTTCTGTTTCTGCATAGATTACATCATGTTCACCACCCAAATACTAATTACAACCCATCACCACATACATGTGCCGAATTATCCCTTTCGCCCTCCTCCCTCCCCCCTTCCCCTCTGGTAACCACCAATCCAATCTCTGTCTCTATTTGTTTGTTTATTGTTGTTATTGCATTCATTCTTAAAAAGACTTGAAAATATTAACTCTTCTGTTCTTATCATGCTATAAAATTGTAATTATGTTCTCACATGTCTCTCTCAAACTCTGATCTTATTATATCATAATGATAATAATAATAATAATTAGCAATAGTAGTACAACTTGTGTTTTTGAGTGCTTATTAGTAGTGCCAAGGAAATTGCTAAGTTTCATAATTAACTCTTTATAACAATGCTGTGAGGAATACTGCTATTATTATCCCCAGTTTTACAAATAAAAAAATAAGAGTACTTGCATGCCCTAATGTAATGTCAGGTCCATACCAATAAATAACTTAATAAGAGAATGCTCAATCAAAATGTGTTCTAAGAATCACTGATTTCTATTTTTGCTTGAGATCTTTGTCTTTGTTCCTTGATCTCCAATAATTATAATAATGGCTAAGAATTAGTCGGTGTAGCCTATGTCCCAGGTAGTACTTTAAGCATTTCATGTGTTGTCTCATTTAATGCTATAATAATCCTATGAGTTGGGTGTTATTTTACTCTCATTTTATATATGAAGAAAATGAGGCACAAAAGGATTAAATAACTTGTCTAAATTTCCATAGCTGTAGAACAGGAGAACTGTATTTTAAACCCACTCCATTGGGTTGCTGACCTTAGCCTAAGTTGTCCTTAGTAACATGGAATTCTGAGTGTTTTATTAAATGAACACCATAAATTTCTTCAAATCATAATATTTGTGAAAAGTTAATTTTCTCACAAATTAAGATTAACAAAGACTCTGTGAAGTCCAAGAAGGCTTATTGTTGTTTCTTGGCCTCTGTCGGCACCCCACAATGCCTCATTAGGAGAAACTCCCTGCAGCTGGCAGACATTTACACATGAGGCAAAATCTTGTCGATGCAAGGCCAGCAAATCTCAGATAACCTGGGGCCCCTATATGCCTCGCATCTCCAGCCGTACTCCAAACCCCTCATACCACAACTCAATTCCACAAAAGAATAAAGAGTATTCCCCAAGACAGGGAAAGACATATTCAAAAGATAGTCTACTTTCAACTTTTTTTGACTTTAGAGAAAGGTAGTCCACCTCTGTGATCCCTTGCTAGTAATAGAAGTAATAATGACAATCTTCTAGATATCTTAAGTACCATATATGATAAAAATTGTTACTTGATTGACCAGCTAAACTAGCAATCATCAGGGCTGGCCCTGTGGTGTAGTGGTTAAGTTCGGTGCCCTCCGCTTTGGTGGCCCTTATTCATGGGTTTGAATCCCAGGCACGGACCTACACCATTCGTCAGCCATGCTGTGGCAGCAACCCACGTTCAAAATAGAGGATGATTGGCACAGATGTTAGCTCAGAGTGAATCTTCCTCAGCAAAATAAAATAAGATAAAATAAATAAACTAGCAATCAAATACAAGTAGAATATTTCATTTAATCCACTAAAAAGCCTAATATTCTAATCTAAAATTTTAATATTTACATTCTAAATTGACAAATTTGATATTGCAATGTCATATTTCTGAAATTATGCACTTTCATATTTTGTTTTAAAGAAAATCATCTAATTTTCCCAAATACACCAATATACTTTTGAGCAGATCCATCTTTGATAGTATGTTCAACACTCACTCCATAAATTTACTTGCTGTTCTGATTTTGGCTGTGTCTGTTGCATACCGAGACAATGATGACACTGGATAGATGCAGTGATATCTACACACCATCCTAGGCTTCTCCTCATGCATGGCCTGCATGGCCTGTTCTTGCTGGAATTCACTTCAAGTTTACACAGGGAGGGAACATTGTAATATATTATTTAGCATGCTACTTGAAAATAGTTGTATTATAGCAATGTAAGTAAATATAAAAGTGTTACTTGTCCACATATTATTTCCACTAAGTTTTCTGCCCATAGGGAAATATCATAATTTTCTGTTTAGATAATATTCATTGATATTTTAATACCTATTGTAGATGTTTGGCTCCTTCCTATGAAGCATATAAAAAGGCCTTTAATATAAAACAAAACAAAACAGAAAACCATCATTACAACCCTGAGTTCCAAATGTTTGAGAGGTCTTAATTGTTTTCACTAGAACGCCCACAAAGTATAATTGCTCTTTTTCATTATTATTCCACTTTATTTTTAAAGGAGGTGGGGGAAGATCCCTCTGTATTCTATACTTCAGATTGTATTACGAAATTTATTAAATATAAAAGACTTTTCTATAAGTTAACCTGAAAGCAATTTCGGGATTATGACAAAATTTTGTGGGAAGATGTTGAATTTGAAATTTTTTTATTTTCTTATTTTTAAACAATTTCGAATCAAAAAAAAGTTGCAAGTACAGTACAAATAACATTTTTCCTGAATTATTTGAGAGTAATTTTCCAACATGATGATCCATTACTCCTGAATTCTTTAACATATTTTTCCTACAAACAAGGACATTTTTCTTTATAACTGAAATACAACCAATCAGAAAATTGATACATCACTACCATATAATCATCAGACCTCATTCAAATTTTGCTACTTGTCTCAATATTGTCCTTTATAGCAAAAGGATCCAGTGCAGAATCAAGCATTGCATTTAGTTATTGTGCCTCTTTTTTTTTTTAAAGGTTTTATTTATTTTCCCCCCAAAGCTCCAGCAGATAGTTGTATGTCATAGCTGCACATCCTTCTAGTTGCTGCATGTGGGACGCGGCCTCAGCATGGCCTGAGAAGCCGTGCGTCCGTGCGCACCCGGGATCCGAACCCGGGCTGCCAGCAGCAGAGCGTGCGCGCTTAACTGCTAAGCCGTGGAGCCGGCCCTATTGTGCCTCTTTAGTCTTTTTCCATCTGGAAGATGTCTTCAGTTTTTCCATGATTTTCATGAATTTGACATTTTTTAAATTTACAAGTTAGCTATCTTGTAAGATGCTCCTCATTTTAGGTTTGTCTTCTGCTGTCTCATTATTAAATTCAGGTTATCTATCTTTGGCAGGAAAATCGCAAAAGTGATGCTCTGTTCCTCTTATAGCATCCTATCAGTGGCACATTACTTGTGATATTAATATTGATCTCATGATTAAGGTGATCACTCTACAATTGTTCTTTTTTCCCTCTTTTTTTTGTGAGGAAGATTAACCCTGAGCTAACATCTGCTGCCAATCCCGCTCTTTTTGCCAAGGGAGATTGGCCCTGAGCTAACATCTGTGCCCATCTTCCTCTACTTTATGTGGGACACCTGCCACAGCATGGCTTGATAAGTGGTGTGTAGGTCTGTGCCCAGGATCCGAACCTGCAAACCCCAGCCCGCCTAAGTGGAGCGCACAAACTTAACCACTATGCCACCAGGCCGGCCCCCTTTTTTCCCTTTTTTATAAATATATTGTGGGGAAGCACATTAACTTTCAACTTATTTATCTATATTAATATGTACTCATGGATATCCATTTTATCCGATGGGTTATAATCTGCTATTAGCATTATTCACTTTGATCTTTGAATAGTCTCAGATATGGCTAATGTGATCCCCTTTAATCTAGCTTGTTTCTTTGACATGACATTGTCATTATTTGAGTACTTCCATACTTTTGGCACTATAAGATAATTTGGCACAATAAGATAAATTTTAGTAAAAGCCCAATTCTAGGCTCATTTTGGATTTTTCATGCCACAGCTCCAGAATCAGCTATTTCTCCAAGGAGTCTTAGTTTCTTTTAGTTGAGAATGATATTTAAAAATCAAGATTTGGGACATAGGTATGCCCATTGTTTTGGGGGTGTCATTCTCAGGATCTGGAACCACAGAAATATATGTATGAAAAATTCATCTATCTATCTCTATGTATATACACACATATTAACATCTATATTTATCTGTATCTATATCTATATCATCTATATCTATATCTATATCTATATCTATATCTATATCTATATCTATATCTATATCTATATCTGTATCTGTGAAACACCAGGAGTTCACATTAATACCTCCATTTCCAAACCAATAACACAGGATCCAATGTAGTTTCTCTCTTTTCATATTTGTAACTACTTTCTCCAACAATGAAAACCCTATCTCCCATTATGCTTACTATATTTATTTATTTGATCAATCTCCTTGTCCGTAACCAATATCCTATTGCTGCTAAACATTCTATCCCCCACACAGATGCTCTTCTCACCCTCCTTGATCTCCAACACTGCTCTTTAGGCTGCCGAGGCTCTTCCCTCTCACACTCCTTGTGGATGCCTACCTTACTTGTCCCCACCTAATGGATTTAGGACTAAATGGTTTAGGAAAGAATGAGAAGGAAAGAGAATAGAAGGGAATGGGGAAAGGAAGATGAAAAAGAAGAAGAGAATGAGAAGAATATGAAATACTTTTAAATTGTTTTCTTGTCTGCTGTGTTGGATTCTAATGCTATTGTTTCTTGCGCATTTAATTGAAAATTTCTCTTTTTATTTGAAACTAAAAACAAAATAATAAGTCTACTTTAACTAACTAGACTTCACATAGTTGATAAATATTTATTGAGTGCCTACTCTGTGCCAATATAATAAATTTTAGTAAAAACCCAATTAACTGGACTTCTCAGTTAATCAATATGTTTTACTTACTTTTCAGGGAAATTGATCGATTATAAGAAATCACATACAAATTAAAGATTTATTCAAAACGGGGTCAGTCATAAAGTCAGTATGGGTTTTACTGTGAACCCCATGACTTATATATTGTACTGTATAATAAGAAATGATATTCAGAATTATGACCTTAAAAAAGAATAGGAAACTCAATCACAATTGAAACATTGCCATGCTCAATACAGACATTTTACAAATCTTTTCAACAAATATAGTTTTATTCAGTTAACCATAAAATTTTATTCCTCAAACAACCAATTTCTAGTTTATTTATTCATTCAACCAATATTTATGAAATATCTATATACGTGAGGCACTGTTTAAAAAAATACAAATCTATCAAAATTCCTGTTTTCATGGAGCTTACCATCTAGTGAGGGGAAAAAAGACAATAAATAGGCAATGTGGGGTGTGCCAGGCTATTATAAGTGCCAAGAAGAAAAATAGGCAAAGAAAGGTGAAGGAATATTCGAGCATGAATGAGAGGAGGTGATGGTAGGTGAGCTCTCTTAGTGAGATGGTTAGTTTAGTTTTTTCTTGTCATCAGTTTTTCATTTATCCAGTGAGATTCTCTTTCTCAGGATGAAAAATATACTGTTCTCATATTTGTTTGCTGGCTTTCTTTAGTATATTTGGGTCAAATAGAGAGTGAACTCTTAGCTGCATCTACATCATTTTGTAAAGACTGACAAGCTGTCAATCAAGATGGTAAATTGGGGAAAGTAGAAGGGAAAGAAAGGGTTAGTTAGGGAAGCAGGTTGAGTGGATTTTTAAACTAAAACAGAAACTTTCATCTATTGCTTGGGTTGTTTTAACATGAGTTACAATATCTTCATAATTTTTAAAAGCTATTTTTTAAAAAAAAATATTGTCATAGTAGCTGAATTCTACTTCAAATGGTATGCTGATAGAGCTCGCATGTCCTTGAAAAGAATAAATGGAAAATGAAGCAATTTAGATAGACAAAATCTATAAATCTTCCTATCGTTCATTAGCCGCCTTCCAGATAAATATGTTTTACTAACTCCCATAAATGGTAACTCTATTTTAATAATTTAAATGGTGGATATGATCCAAAAGTCTTCTGTTATTCTCAAGCAAAAATTGATATTTTATTCCTTACCTCAATAGATATCTTTCTACTCCAATGATACCATTATAAATGTAAAGAATTGATATTATCAGTTAAAAGGAAAGAAAAGTAAGAATATGAAAGTGGTTAAATTCCAGGAAAGATTAGTACACAGAAGTGAGTAGCATTGGACAAGGAATTTTGAGTCCTGGCTTGAACTCTTCCTAGTTTTCGTTATGTAATTTTGGGCAAATCCTCCTACTTTCTTATCTCCAGGCTTCTCTTTGGTAAAATGAAGGTGATGTTAGCCTGTGTCTAAAGTCACCATTTAGAAACGGGATCCTAGAATGAAAACAAACAAAAAAACCCAATACAAAAAATCTTGTAGTCTCATGTGTTTCAACATGCACGCTTTCTCGCTACACACACAGATATAGTATTAAACGAAAAATTATTTTTCAGTCAAAGAAGAGAACGTGTTGAATAATCAATTATTAAAATTCCTTTTCACTAAGATTACTGTTCTGTTCCTTTCGATCCTTTCAAAAATTATAGTAATCTTCTCAAATGGTTACATTTGAGAAAAAAGAAGGGTGGGATAAATAGCTATAGTATATTTTTCTTTTAATCTTTACTTTTTTGACAGGGTTCACAAAAGATGACTACATTTTAATCATTTAGATTTTGCAAATGTTCAAAAGGCATTTTATGAAAAAAATCCTGGTACATTCTACATTATTTCTGAAATAGATAATATTTAAAATACAAGTTTGAATTAGTTTACTCATTCTCAGAGAGAAAAATAGGCAAAAAACTATTATACTATTTAAATTATTGGAAAAAAGAATCCAATACTAAGTTTTATTAACCATAATACCTTGACTTTTATCTTTATTTATTTATTATTATCTTTTTTTTTTTTTTTTTGTGAGAAGATCACCCCTGTGCTAACATCTGCCAATCCTCCTCTTTTTTTTGCTGAGGAAGACTGGCCCTGGGCCAACATCTGTGCCCATCTTTCTCCACTCTATACGGTACGCCGCCACAGCATGCCTTGACAAGCAGTGCATCGGTGCGCACTGGGGATCCGAACCAGCGAACCCCGGGCAGCCGCAGCGGAGTGCGCACACCCAACCGCTTGCGCCACTGGGCCGGCCCCTATTTATTATCTTTATCTATTTACATTTATTTACAGTAGAGAATACATAATGTGCATGTAATTTTTCTAGTTCATTCTCAAAGGCATTTTATAAAATATGGATTAAACAGTTTTAAAACTTTGTTTCTTTTACTCATGCTTCCTCCATAATATTTAGCATCCTATACTTTCAATTTAATAAATTATTCCTTTTTAATTTATACTAATTTAGTATACATATTATATGCATATATTTGCAAAAGCACAATGTCCACTGGCAAGGAGCTTACAAGTGGTATTTTAGAAATCAAAATAAACTTTCCACAAAATAATCAGAATATACAGACAAATAACTCTGAACTTTCATTTTATTTATCCCTATGCATTATAATATTAAACTGCATTTTACTTCATTGTTTTTAACCAAGCAGTACTTGAATCCATTAAAACATTTTTTCTGACATGTTGCCATGCTTTTTATACCTCTGTCTGAATTGATGAGCATAAATATACTCATTCTTTTGGCCTCAAGCGATTTTATAAGGTAAACAATGTCCAACAAGTATTTATTAACACCTCAACTACGAAACTAGCCAATCAACCTGAATTTGGATTGGAGGAAGAAGCAGCTCACAGACCTTGTATAGTGGTACAGTATACAGGCTGATAATCACAATATAATCACGATACAGGCTGATACAGTATGCAATCACTGATCAGCCTAGAAACCACACGGCAAAGGGTTATAATGCAGGGATATTTGTTGTAAAGCTACATTTCCCCCCCTTATAAATCCATAAATACTATTTATGTTATTTCACGTGTTTATATTCAAAAGTGGAACCCTATTATCTGTTACAGGGCTCTCATGAGGATGAACTGAGATCATATTCATACAACTAACCCTGAGTGTGTACTAACAGCTTGTCTCTGTTTTAAGTATATTCATCCATTTAATATTCACAACAATGCCATAAGTATTAGATGGATCCATATGAAATTGCCATTTCTGTAGGTGAAAAACAGTTGAATATCAGCAAAATTATGTTTCAACCTACTACAATTATTTGTCTTACCTTACAAATGAGGAAACTGAGGAACAGAGAGGCTATGTAACTTGCCTAAAGAAAAGCATTATTTTTCTCCTCTTACTACTGAGGAAGCTGATGCTTAAGAAAGAATAAGTGACTTTTCCAAGGATACAAAGCTGTCTGCCTCTCAGAGAGATGGATCAAGAGAGATTGTATTTGCCTATGCACTTTGTAAATCTCATACTGCTAAAAAAAGTAAACTATTTTTGTTGTTAATATTATGAAGTCTTCTCTTCCTAGCCTCACATTGGGTCTTTCCTTCACCAATAACCAAAGAAGGACGCCGTTAGTTATCAAGACAAAAGGCTTTCTTATTTATCATCTTCTGAGATGCTTCCCCTCTGAACTGATATGATGCTTCCAGTCACCCATCCCTGACTTTTTCTGTTATCAACTCAACGCTAAATGATCAAAGTACTGGAATACTTTGGTTTGTTCTGAAATATTTCTTATGCTGTCCTTGGAACAAATGAGGTGCAAGGGCTATTGGAGATAACATAAAAAAATTCATGAAACATTATCATCTCTCAAGTAGCACACAAAAATAATCTTCAAACATAATTTCTTATGATTTAATGTGAGCTGGAACCAGGGACATTTTAAAAGTACACAACAGAAGAAAGAGCAACCTAGAGACATGTGGTTGTTCTATCTTTTTGCTCTTCTGCTCTATTTTTACCAATGTCTCAGACACTGCCTTGGAGTAAGTTAGGCACTTTAAGACATTATCTTTGAGCGGCATTTGCTGCGCTGCAATAAGGCTAGGAGAGACCATTTTCAGCTGTGGAGTAGAGAACACTAAAATCTTTCTTAGCTCCTCAGTATGTACTGCCTTTGCCACTCAATGAAGTACTTACATACTGTTGCTGGATTTTTTTGTAAAAATTTCACCTACAACAGTAACATTTTATGTTCATGATTCTCCCAGACATAGAGGGTATAGTGGTTACCAGTGCCTGGCTCATGAGTCAATCTGTTTGAAACCAGACTCAACCAGGTATTTGAAATCTCTGCCACTTAACTACCTGTGTGACTTTGGGCAAGCTGCTTCACATTTCTATGCATCAGTTTCTCATTTGTAAAATGGGGATTATATCAGTTCCTACTTTATACAATTAGAAGTGTTTTAAGTGGGAGAATGTAAGTAGTGTTTAGAACATTGCCAAACATGCTCAGTATTATAATGGATATTGATTTCTCTTGAAATTTTGAGCATATCTTAATTTGACATTTAGAAACACAAGGGCTTTCATGTGTTCAAAGAATACTTAATCATCCATCAGGAATAGGTTAATTTCCTTAAAAACGTCATTCTCCTAGCATTTATCTTATTCCCACTTTATTTCCTAGATATATCTTTAATTCCGACTTCCTAACATTTACACACCATCTCAGTTTTCCCAGAATAAATACACTTCCTCATCAGTTACATTTATCCTTGTCCTTTCCTTTCCTTCAATGTTGTCATGCATTTCATTGTTTCTCCTTACCACTTGTTGATAACTGCTGTGTTACCAAAAGAGGCATCAATTGCTGACACAGAGTAGCTATGCTAGGTGCTTTTCAAAGCACAGAGAAATTCTGCCCTAAAATTAAAGCTGATGAACTAGAGACGCATCCAAACCAATTAATATCCACTCATGACTTATCATATATATGGGGCTACAACAATAACAAATTGCATGTGATATGACACATGGTAACAGGGAACTTTGTACTAGGAGAAAAAAGTGAAATGTGAGTTATAAGTCACAGTAGGTTAATAGAAGACTGTTAGCTTTGATTTTCTTTTTTTCTTATAGAACCTTTTAATTACTGCATTTCTAATGCACTTACATTTGCCAGTAGTTCTCTTTTTTATTCTTCTAATAATAGTTCCTAAGGTACATCCTATAAATTACTCCTTTCCTTTTCCTCTCTGTCTTCTCTTTAAACAATTCTGAGAAAAAGAAAAAAAAAGCAAACTGTAATTTTAAGTAACTCCTTTGGATTAGTTCGTGTGCTGCTTTAGAAAAAATCTCGTACTGTCATTAACACTGTGCTTTCCTGCCGCCGTTCTTACACACGCCAATTGATCAGCTGCAGCCATTGCTGCTGGCTGGCTTTTTTCCTATTAAGGCACCAACTCTAGACAAACAAGCCCTTTCCATTCATTCCCTACATTCTTTACTTCTTTAACTTGTTCTAATTCCAGGTTTCCTCTAAGGACCCTCAATTTCAAAACCCGTCATTAGGCTGGCCAAAAGTACTTCAACCTTTCTGTTTCCTTTTACTCTGTAAAAGGCTAGCTTTCTCCCCAAACTCATTTGTTCAGCTTTGTCTCTTAACTTCCTTACCTCTTACATCACTCTTTGCAAGGACAGTGCCTTTTTTTTTTTTTTTAAGTTCTCTAAGCCCTATCCCTCTTTTCTTTCAGATGCTTCTGGAACTTTCCCCTCTAGGTTAAGTAGAAGAGATAGGTGTTACTACTGAACTTGCCAAACAAAATAAGTCTGACATTTGATAAAATGGCAACATATCACAATTCAGAAATGCTGGGAAAAGCAATTACTTGTGGTAAGAGTGACTCCATGGCAAATAATTAGGTATAAGAAGAATAGAAATTATTTTTTTTCTTGCAAATATAGAGACATTCTTTTATTTATTCTTTCATTCATATCATACGTTTCCCTGATCCCCTACTATGCTAGGGCCTGGAATGGTAATAGTGATCCTAACAGTAGAATACCTCCTTTCTGGAGTGTTCATTAAGGGAATAAGTTATTTTTTGTTGTATTCTTTGCTTCCACTCTTACTCTTCACATGATGCCATTCACAGTCAAAAGGTACACATAAGACATCCAACGCTTGCTTTTACGTGTTGAATTCAATCCCTTAAAATCTTCAACCAGAGTAGTTTAAAGCGTGATAATAAAGGGATGGATTTGAAAAGTGAAAGTTTTAATCTCTCTTTTCCCTTTCCTGCTTTTTCCATTAGTAGAAGAAAAGTCCAAGAGTTTGGCACTATGAAGAAAAGAGAGACGGCCATATATTGGACAACAAACCTTTAATGAGTGAAGTTATTTATGACTCCTTAGGAAACTACATTTAAATAACTAAATTGTGTTTCATATGTTTTTACAGATTTGGTTTAAAATTACCTTTTTATGCTCAACAAACTAGGTAGGGAACATATTATTCCCAGTTTAAAGGAGAAAATTGTTAAACAAGTGACACAGCTAGTAGACAAAGGGCAGGATTGAGGCTAAAACATAGGTTTTCCAAATCCTGGCCCAATTTTTTTCCCATAATAATACATACTTCTACCTTTTAAAAATGCACATGCTAATGTAACTCCAGGGCACTAAAACTTTAGCCTTTTGTCATATAAATAGTAAAATATACACCCCATTCACACTTAGCTTATGTTTTATATATTTCATAGATAATAAGATATTTGAAAACAAATTAAATTTTCATCAAAATCCTTGGCAAAGTTTGCATTTTCCTTTTGTGTGTTCAATTTTTTGATAAAATTTTCATATATATATTTTATATTACAGTAGGAAAAAAGCATTTGTACTTTGATTTCAAAGTGAAGTGAATTTTTTTTTTTTTTTTTTTTTTTGTGAGGAGATCAGCCCTGAGCTAACATCCGCCAATCCTCCTCTTTTTTTTTTTTGCTGAGGAAGACAGCCCTGGGCTAACATCGGTGCCCATCTTCCTCCACTTTATATGGGACGCCGCCACAGCATGGCTTACCAAGCAGTGCGTCGGTGCGCGCCCAGGATCCGAACCAGCGAACCCCGGGCCGCCGCAGCGGAGCGCGCGCACTTAACCGCTTGCGCCACCGGGCCGGCCCCTCAAAGTGAAGTGAATTTTGAAATTCTGAGGCATGGCTCTGACATCAAACATTCAAATAATCACCACCCTGATAACATTAACTTGACTGAATATTGCAGTCTCCTTGGTTAGACATATTTAAAAGTTGTCTTCAGTTGATTTCTCTCACTTAGAAAAATATATCTTCTAAGGGGAATTCAGTGAGGGGCATTAGTGCTTTAGCTTTTAGAGAAAAAGTGGATAAGTTTGTGTAAGATTCACATGTACCTTTACATTTGAAGTGCAAAAGATTCCAAGTCTTGTAAGAAGTAAAGGTAATATTTGATGACATTTAATGGAATATATCTAATTATTATGTTCTGAGTATGATCATTGCTATGATAAAGTTGATCTCAGGATGGATCTTGAAATGTAAAGATTGCATCTGCCTGAACTAAGTGTCAGCATCTCAGTGGGTAGCACTCAAAATGCTAATATATATTGCCCAAAACATCTGTTTTCTTAAAGTAAGATGACTCTGAATTCAAAGGAAAGCATAAAATTATTTTTCGTATGCTTTTCTTTTCCTGATAATATACGTTTCTTTATCACTGGTACCTTTTTCCCATTTCTTGTATCTATTTTGGCCTCACCGCTCAGCTTCATTTCACTCTAGTTTTCTTTACCCTGATTCTGTAACCTGCCCCTTTTCTTAGCCGTCCCTTGTCTCGTCTTCACCTCAGATTAGCCTCCAGCCTACAATACACAGAAGGGGTGTCAGACCATTCAGGGTCCTGAAAACATAACACTCCAGTTTATATTTTTTCCCATATGAAATCTTTTTTTCTTGGTAATAGAAACCTTTAACCATGTCTTTCTTCATTCTGTTCTATAATCCATCACTCTGCTTTTCCACACTCAACTTGAAGGTTTTGACCCTCCTTCTCTATTACTCTCTGTGAGATCTGAACCTCTTTCATCTCTTTTGCTATACTGCATGCCTTTTTGCTCTCAAAAGCTCCCTACTTCTGTTCACAGCAGCTGATCCTCTAGACATCTCATCTAGGGAGGGGATGTAGAGGGAAAAGCCCACCAAATGGTTTAACTTTCAAATACTAAATGTGAACGTTGGCTGGAGCTCCAAGTGGCAAGTCTGTACAGTACAAACAGTAAGCACTATGAGGGCTCAAAACCTTTGAGTCGTGTCCCTGTGTATGTCTGGACTCCGTATCTGTGTCTGAGTAACCATGTGCTTGTCTCAACTTTGTTAACGATTGTTCAATGCAATCGTTCAGCCCAAACAGCATTGAAACTGTTACAGAAATACTGCCAAGCCAAGGAGTTTGACTTAGTTTCACAAATATAACAAAAAGTAAAAATTGGTTTTAAACTATATTGTGTGAATCGTTACTACTAGGAGCTCAAAAATAAGATGGCACTTCAGACGTGGCTACTAAATAGACCTGAAATCATATTCAAGGATGCCAGAAACTTGTGCTTTGTTCTGATTCAAATAAACTTTTTAAAGTGGATATGCATCCAGTAGTGCCATGTACTCAGTAGGCATTCAATAAATCCTTGTTTAACGGATGGAAATAGAATAATAAGAATTTTGTCAGAGAATTATTTGGAAGAAAAATTGATGAACTGCACTCTTTTCTTTAAAGTGACTTCACCTGAGAGTTCCCCTGTTGAGAAACGCTGTAGCATTGTGGAGATTAGCTTGGCATGCTGGGTAGAGTAAGTCTGAGCTTGACATGTGTAGGGCCTCTGCTGAGGTGAGTATCTCTTGCTCTGTTTACAGGGCTTTATTTATTAATCAATATTTATCAATCCCCATTAACAGGTTAGGCTCATTTTCTACTTTTCTCTGCCTCCCACAGGGTAGGGCTGAGGTAGAAAAGAGATTAGTTTACATTATGTCCTGATATAAACAGTTAAGAAGACCTTACCCTGGCTCCTTCTCACTGCTCCAGGCCAGGGCATTTTCTTGGGTGAGCTGATGGTTTTATGTCTGAGGTAGAGGAAATGGGTTGTTGGACTATATCAAAGCATTAATCATTTATTGAGCACTAGCTTTGTGTCACCACTTGTAGATGCTTACATGAGTGATTTCATTTTTAGCCTCCCAATACATCTATCCCCCTTTCACAGATGAGAAAACTGAGGCACCAATCAGTTAAATAGTTTGCCTAAGGTCACGCAACAAGTGGTGGAGTCAGGGGTGGAATCCTGCAATTTAACTCGAGAAACTGCACTCTCAACAGCTAAGGTTTCCCTAGGGTGACTGAGTTAATTAATTCAGCTCTTGTTGTGAGAGGTTGTGGTTTTGTTTTGTTTTGTTTTCTGGCTCCCAGGCTTGTTTCACTGGATCAGTTCCTGCTGAATAGATTGCCTTGTCTACAGTCGCCAGCATAAAAGGTCTTTTTGTGAAGCTCTTTCTCTTGGCCTGATTATTCCAAAAGCAAAACACCATCATGATCAGGAGGGCACTAGGCCACTGGTCTCTGGGGCAACGGGCATAGAGAAGCACCCAGTGGAATGAGTGACAACAGAAGCCCAAGTCCTGCTGGCTAGAGCCCTATAACCAGGTTAATTGTTGTGACTATAGACTCTAGGGAAATGACCAGTTAGGTCACCAGGGTTAGGGTCCGAGGTAAAGAGCACAAAGTTCAGGGCCTAAGGTGAGGCCAAGACAGCACAAAGAAAATGCGGTCAGAAACACAGGTGTTAGAACGCCAGACTGCATCAGGAAAACAGGGACAGAAAAATCATACCACAGTTCAGGTTCACTGTGCGGAAGGGGAAGAGACAAACTGCCAGACAAGTAACAGAAAGAAGATTGCCTCACTGCACTAGGGGGGTCTCTTCTGCAGGTCACCCTAATTGCCGTGTCAATCCACTCGCTTTGTGCCTAGCCCGTCTACTTTTTCTGTAAGGTCCTGATGGTGAACACATGAGTGTAATCTCCCAGTTTCAGCTTTAGGTTCCTAAACTGGTGGAGCCACATTTAGAAATTTGTGGAAAGGTTTCATCTTTTGCTCCGGTGTTTCATTGACCTTCCTTGTGTTGGGCTGTCCCTACTGAAGGAGAATCAGATTGAGACTGAAGAGGTTCTTCAATAGTTGCTGAGTGTAATACTAGAAGCTAGTGCAAAATGATAAGGGCCAGCTCAGAAAATCTGTCATTCTTCCAGGCATGAGAATTAGGACCCCAGGTAAGGGACATATTGGTTGGTATGTTGCTTATCAGTTAGCTCAGCATTCAGTCTTGACCTAAATCCACATCCTGCCAAATTGTATGGCACCATAAAGACATACTTGGGCAATGTTAACACATTTTCAGCATTGCAGAATACAGAGTTTGTTTATTTTGTGACATCATTATTTATTTAAATTTAGTTCTGAGGCCACTGTGATCTGTCACTATGATTTGAAACCAGACTCTTTCAAATTGTGAATTCTAACTTGGGTTTCAGTTTGTTCTCAGGTCTTTAGTTACATCCAGAGTATCAAAAATTTGATAATTTCAACAATAATACCTTATGCGGTAAATATATTTTGGGTTGTGGAATTTGGACATCTTCTAATTTTGCAACTATATATAAAAACAGATATACATGTTTTAATTTACTGGCCAGACCTGAAAAGTTCTACTTGCCAGGATGACTCTAGAAGTTCCATGGCTGGTATCTTGTTGGTTGTTTAGTCAACTCTATTTGTGCATTCATATCATGCTGACAGTATTGTAGGCTCTTAAGGAGTTGGAAAATAAATGTATTCTCTGAGCCTGAAGTATGTAAATATATAAAATTATCTGAGCCACAGAAATATTTTCTCTTTCATGCTTCAGACTCATAAGTTAGAAAGACTGGGTTCCATCAACACAACAAAAGTTATCAGTTGGATCCCTGGTGAGGGGTTGAGATTGAAGGAGTCTTTCTAGGGCTATAAATGGAGAAAAGGAAAACATTATAAATGTATGGGGCAAGAATGCTCACATAAAACTCCAGCTGCCATCTCTATCTCTATTCCTGATCTACTTATCCTCAGTGACCACTTATACTCTCTGTTCATGATACCCAGAGTCAAAAACAACCAGGAATCAGATGGGCACAGAGATCTGGTTTTAAGGGACAACCAAAGTTGCAAACTGAATATGGCATCTTGGATCCATGTCAAGGAAGAGCACATTCTCGCCCAACAATGAACTGTAGGAGAGATTGAGTTCAGCAGAGCCTTGAGGGAGGAAATAAATCATAGGAACCCCAATTCATATAGGACCGTTAGAAGAGAAGAGTGACCTCATTCCTCTGCCTTACAGGATGATGCCGGGGCAAGGCATTCCCTACAATAGGAAGGGCAGATACCTCTTTTATTTGCCTCTTGCTCTTCTCTATAACTGCCTCCATGAATCACTGCCTAAGCTCAATAAATTGAACCCTTTCAGCACAAAATCTTTAAGTCGTTATAGCCCCAAGATACTCTTACCTGTCAGTTTGGTACAGCATAATGGAATGACCACAACATGGAGTCAAACTAATATCAGTTTGAATCCCGGCTTTGACATTTACTATCTGTTCCTCCCAGACAGTAAATTTTACTTACACTTCTTTAAGCCTCAGTTTCTTCATTGTAAAATGGGTAAAATGGTACCTATCTTACAGGGATGATTAGAGGATTTCAGAGATGATGTATACCTAGTATAGTGCCTCGCACATGGAAGTCATTAGTACGTGGTAGCTTATTATTTCCCTGTCCCAATATCTGTATTAGTTTCCTGTGGCTGCCACAACAAATTTTCGCAAACTGAGTGGCTTAAAACAACTGAAATTTATTCTCTCACATTTTGGATGCGAGAAGACCAAAATCAAGTGTCAGCAGGGTTGGTTTCTTCTAGAGACTCTGAGCGAGAATCCGTTCCGTGCTTCTCTTCTAGCTTCTGCAGCTGGTGTTCCTTGTCTTGTAGACACATCACTGCAATCTCTGCCTCTATCTTCACAATGCCTTCCCCTCTGTGTCTCTGTATGTTTTCTCTTTTTCTGTTACTTATAAGAATATCCATCATTGGATTTAGGGCCCACCCTAATTCAGGATGATCTCATCTCGAGATCTTTACCTTAATCACATCTGCAAATACCCCTATTCCAAATAAGTTCACATTCAGAGGTTCCAAGCTAATCACTACAAAACATATGATTAGCTGAATTGCATCCCTCAAAATTCATGTGTTGAAGCCCTAACCCCCAATACCACAGAATGTGAATGTATTTGGAGATGGGCCTTTAAAGAGGTAATTAAGGTAAAATGAGGCCATTCTTATGAGCCCTAATCTAGTCCAACTTGTGTTTTTATAAAAAATACACAAAGAGAGACACCAGGAATGCATGTGCACAGAGGAAAGGACATACTGTGTGAGGATACAGTGAAAAAGTGTTCGTCTGCAAGCCAAGGAGAGAGGCCTCAGAAGAAACCACACCTGCCAACACCTTGATCTTGGACTTCCAGCCTCCAGAACTGTGAGAAAATAAATTACTGTTGTTTAAGCCACCTAGTCTGTGGTATTTTGTTATGACCACCCTAGCAAACTAATACAATGCATAAAGTTAATGATTGACCTGCTTTCTTTAGTTTCCGTAGGTGTCAAGTAATTTACACATGGAATCTGACTCCTTATAGTGGTCATGAACCCCTTGCTTGCAGTGACCTTACAATCTGAGAGAAGCTCACTTTCTCTCCTGCTCAGGTACTATTTAGTACACTAGGCAGTGTTACTTTATTGAAATTCTGTTTGATTTTATAGTTGAATTAAGTGAAATACAGTGAATGTAGTCAAGTACCTGGTAACTGAAATTCTAAAGTATCTTAGACTATCGTAAAACATTATGATTATTGTGAAATCTAGAAGGTATAGAGGATTTAGATTAAAGAGTACTAGAAGTTTCTTTAAAATAAAAGTACTTTTTGTAAGCTTGTTTTCTTGTGATCTACCTTTTCCTTTTGCGAGTTAAATGTAAAAAAAAAAATCTGGTTAATTGACAATTTTGGTTAATAAAGTAAAATAAAAGTTCTAAGACGTATACATAATATTCTACCCCATTTCAACTTAAGAGCCATTTTACTTGTAAGTTAAGTCATCTATTCTACTATCCCCTATTAGCAAATTCTAAAAGGCTTCATGTGCGTGAAACTTTGTACCTTTTAGTTTATGGGCTTCAAAAAACCCAAAACTCCTAAGTGTTATCTTTTTTAACTAGCTTATGATTAGCACAGCTGTTATTTTAGTTCATTGTTTTATTGCGTTTGTAAAGAGTGCTGGGATTCTTATGAAGGTGCTAAGCTTATAGGGTATTTTTAATCACCATTACAGTTATCATTATCTTTGTCATTAAAAACAGCACATCTGTAAGCCTATGCTGGCATTTGAATAATACACAAAAGCAATTAACAGTAAATATTAGTAATGACATTGGCAACCTCTAAGACAGAAAGCAAGAACAGTAGAGTTAAATAAGCATATATACTTCTCTCAAGCTTTTTTCTGACAAGTATAATTTCACGTATATTTATTGTTGAGATATTTATCTGATGTGTTTGTTATGACTGGCATACCTACAGACTTTAGGGCAATACATCACCTGGTGCTCTGGGGGTGGATCTCACATTGTACTCTCTTAACAATAGTTGGCAGCAGGTAACATTCCTTTCCTGTGTGTCTACTCTGACCTGATCCAAGGTCAAGATAATGCATATGTGATCCACTACTCACTGTCCTTTGAAAATATATGGATTTCTCGCAGTTACTATAATCTACATGCTCCTTCACTGCGTTAACAGCAATAAATAGGTTACTGAGAAAAGCAAGGGAGACAGGAACTAGTGATACTCGAGTCTTTATGGCTAACATATAGCATTGGAACAATACGTGACAGCATCATGATTCAAGTGCCTTGCACAGATTGTCTTGGCCTGGACTGTAAGCTCCAGGGTCTGAGTCTCTCTCTTTTGCTGTTGTATCCCGAGTGCTTAGCACAGTGCCAGGCACCCAGGAGGTGATCAATAAATAATTTTTAATGGCTAAATTAATGACTGAGCAAACTGCAAAGTGTATCACCATTCTCCATTGGGGAAAATATATTAGTTGCTTAGTCAACAGTGATAAATGGTACTAAACCTCGTCTGGTGAAATTAAACAAGAAACAAAAAACACATAGGTCATGTTGCCTCAGGCTCAAGCAAAGCATTATCAAGATGAAGAGAGAGGAGCAAACACATACACACACGTGCGAAATAAGGAAGTAACAGCAGTTACAAAATATGTCTACATATATATATCACAAAGCATAAAGCAGTTCAAACTGAATGTATAAGCATGGTATATATGCTGTATCAAAAAAAAAGATGATAGAACATTTGAAATCTTACTTAAGAAGTCTCTAGAAGAAATGCAAAATCAAATGGAGTTTATTGTGAAAAGTTCTTGGAGGAAATAAGTTTTGAATCAGATTTTGAAGAAGGTGAGCGTTCTCATTTGGTAAGGAGAAGTCCAAAATTGATAGATTAGGAAGGTACTGTAGGAATTTGAAGAGCCTAATGGAACTAAGGGACAAAATTTTGTGGAAAAATTTTTTTAATGAACTCATGCAACATAGAAACATTTAAACAGGAAAACTTGATATAGTATATGTACAAATGTTCTACTAAGACTGTATTAAACAAAATACACTGGTTCATTTCTGTAAATAATATCCTTGTGCCCTAGCAGGAGGGAGGCTGGCTCAGATAATGGCTTTCTGAAGTCAAATTGTACTTGCCTACACAAGCCTAGTTAATAATCTTTCAAAATCTAACCACCTGTGAGTGAGATGTTGGGGAAGTAGTAATAAATAAACTATTTTACTGCACCTCAGGGAATACACTCGTATTTTTACCCTACCTGAATCATGGGAGGGTAATTGTGATAGCTTAGACAAGGTTTTCTATAAAATCACAGGCTTTGTCTGATACATTAGGTGAAGTACAGAATCGAGTCAATCAATAATTTTGAATAAAGAATAAAACAACAAAACAAAACTTTTCCCTCAATTACCTAAATCTTTAAGATAAGAGTGGCTTTTATAAAGAGTACTTTTTCTAGATCAGTGGTTCTCATTTGTTTGAAGCAAGATAAGCACTATCTGTTGACTAAATCAATAGCATGTTTCACACATATCTTTCAGGAAGTAAAAGTATTATGATAGCAAATCAAAATTTCATTTAAAAATATTTCTGACCTCAAATACAGCACAAAGTGCCACCTCTGTAGATGTGGATGCAGTTCTCAGAGAAGAGAGGTTGGTTAAGGCAGTGAAAAATGTCTCAAAAGGTATTTGCTATAATGTGCCTGATTTTGGCCATTGTGTAGTTTTTAAACAAAACTAAAAGGGGAATTTTTCAACAACGTTTTCTGGTATAATACGGTTCTTCTAACTGGAAAAGTTTAGGGACCACCGAGCTAGACAATTGCTTGGATCTGTGCTGAGAGTTGTGACTTTCTAGGATCACAGGATTAAAGAGCATCTCAGCAGATTTGACATCTTTGGCTGTCTTTGTGATTGATGCCCATCATGGTGCTGACCACCATGATGAGACTATCCTCATCAGTCATTGAGGAGGGCTGTTATTTCATGCATATTGCCACAATTTGAGGACATATCTGAATAGCAGAAGCTATGAAACTGCAACATGGCCAATCCTGTAAATTTAACCATTTATCATATATTACAAGATCTGGAGTATATGCTGGGGTGATGGATATTAATGATGGAGAAGGCTTGATTTAAATAGTTTGTTGCTCATGGGTGTAACTTAAGTGTAATTTATTTTCTTTTTCCTCAAAATAACCCTAGTTAGGATAGGAAGATTAACTGTCATAAATGACTTAAATAAGAAAGAGAAAATGATTAAGTTTATCCCATAACAGATTTAAATTACAACAGAATTGAAGGGGGAAAATATAAAAATTGTGAAATGCAAAGAAAATGAAAATATGGAAGAAATACACACATCATCAAATCACTAGTTCAGATGAATCATTTTGCCTAGTAGAGAGAGCACAGTTAATAATGGATTGTCTCCAAAAATTCTTGAAATGTGGCATTGCAAGAGGTAGCTCTGTTCATCTATTTGATTTTTGCAAAGTGAGATAATTTTGAGAAAAACAGTACTGCAAGAAAGTACTAAAATTGCTAGATACAGCATCTCTGTTAAAAATAACTACAAATAGGAACCTATAATTGGTAGAATAAAAAATAAACTTTTTAAAAAAAATTTGTTTCCGTGGAATCAAAGATCTCTGAAATGGACAAATGGCAGAACACTTAAGTTGAAAAATAAATATAGAGAAGCTTAGCCTAGAATTAAAACTAGATTTAAAAAAAAAACAACCCTGGATACCATAAATGCTTCTTAAAATGGTGATGGTTGGAAGATTTTTTTTAAATTGTATAGTCAAGTTAGATTAGTGAATTATTTCACAATAGGAGCCGCTTTTTACCTACAGTTGCATCTCAGCATCCAACAAGTGCAGGCACAATGTGACAAATGCCTTTTGGGATATTTACCAGTCCTAATACTCTTCTTTAAAAAGTAGTCTTGGCGCCAGCCTCATGGTATAGTGGTTAAGTTTGCGTGCTCCACTTTGGTGGCCCAGGGTTTACAGGTTTGGATCCCGGGCGTGGACCTATGCACCACTCATCAAGCCATGCTGTGGGGACGTCCCACATACAACATAGAAGAAGACGGGCACAGATGTTAGCTCAGGGCTAATCTTCCTCAGCAAAAAGAGGAAGATTGGCCGTGGATGTTAGCTGAGGGCCAATTTCCTCACCAAAAACAAAACAAAACAAAACTAGTCTTATATCTGTAGTGGGTTCTGTCTCTCATATTTGAAGTAGGTGATCCTTCCAAATCATCATAGCAGTTTGGACTGGGGACAGAGTGGGGAGGGATACCTGCCCCAAGGTGAGTAGATCTGATTCTCTTTCTAGAGAATTTGGAACTGGAGCACAGTTAATTAAGTGCTTGAATAGAAAAGGGATATAAAGCCAGTGCAGGGCCATGTTTGGGCATGGGCATGTGCTGAAGCAGAGAAAGTCACCAGAGAGAGAGGCAGGAAGAGAGAAAGAGACACACAGAGACTAAGGGGCAAATGTAAGAGAAAAGGTCAGAGCAGAGAAAAGCCAACGCTCAGGAAGAGACAGCCCCCATGAAATGTTCTTGTTCTATCCGTCCTGGTGATGATTCCACATGAGGTTTGACTGGAGTTCCCACATTTGGTTTCTGTGAGCTTTCCCCACAGTTTTTGTAATAAACTTCTATTGTGCTTAAGTATTAGGTTATGAGTTAAATTTAGGGCATGGAAAAAAGATAAGTTTCTGCAGAAGTTAGGGGCAGAGTGAAATATAAGTCAGAGTCGTCACATTTCTCTTCTTTTACGTTTCTCTATTTGATGATTTCTTAAAACACAATGCCTGCATTTATAGGTCTTTATATGTTAAGATATAATAATGAGGTAGAGTGTGCTTCGTAACTTCTCCAAGTCATACAGTTTCTTAGTGGAGTGGAATATGATTTCCAAACACAACCCTCCTACTAGATTTTGCTTAGTCAAAACTTTAAGATTTTGAAACATTCAGCTAAAAATTAGGCTACATGTTTCTTGCTCTATAGAATGTGTTTTTGCCTAAGTAAGCATGATTTAACACAATTCGTACTTCCGGTAGAAATAAAGAAGTTAGAACAAAAACTCTAATAAGATGCCTTCTTTTATCTACAAAACTGAAAAAATAAAAAATCTCAGAGTTGATGAGGGTTTAGGGAAAGGGGCCATCTCATGCTTGGCTGTTTGAATTATAATAGAAAATATACCAATACTCATTCATTCAACAAATATTTATTGAATGTGTTCTAGATTCTGAATCTAGAATTGAAATTCTAGGCACTGAAATTCAGCCACGAATAACACAGACAAAAATCTCTGCCTGTATGGAACTTATATTTTTCAAAATGTTTAAAAATGTACATATTGAGCTGGCCATGATGGCCTAGTGGTTAAAGTTTGGTGTGCTCTGCTTCGGCAGCCTGGGTTCAGTTGCCACGTGTGGAACCACACCACTCGTCTGTCAGTAGCCATGCTGTGGCAGCGGCTCACATAGAAGAACCAGAAGAACTTACAACTATACACAACTATGTACTGGGGCTTTTTGTGGGGGGAGGAGAAGAGAGGGAGATTGGCAACAGATGTTAGCTCAGAGTGAATCTTTCCCAGGAAAAAGAACAAGTACATATCCTTTTAACCTAAAAGTTGTATTTTTTAGATATATGTATATGTTTTTGTCATACAATGGAATACTATGCAGTCATGAAACACAATGTTTTTAAAGAATATATTGTTAGGTTAAAAATGAGTAACATCTGTAGGTTCTCATCCTTATGAAAAATGCGTAAGTACTCACACACATATTTTTTTAAAGTCAAAAGAAATATATACTAAAACACTAATGGTAGTTGCCTCTGTGTGATGGGATCATAAATAATTTTCATTTTTCTCTTATTATGTCTTCATAGCTCTAAATTTTCTGTAATAAACCTGTATTAATTTGATATCTTTTGCCTCAAGTGTAAGATGCATGATGTTTCACATTTTCATATGTTTTAAATTAAGAATTTTAAGCTCAGTGTGGGCAGGAACCTGTCTGTCTTGGAAACTTAGCTGAATCAATGAATGTGTCAGTGTCCAAAAGATAATTTCCATACTTCAGGCAAAGGAGTACATTGTAGTGCAATTGTTACTGTGCACATTTGACATTAACAATGCCTGTAAACTGATTAATACTTTTGTCACTTCAGTTGAGTTATTTGTGAGGAAATGCTACATGAATTTTAACTTAAATTTGGACCCATATATGTTGTTTAAAATGTCCTTTGAAAAGATGAGCACAGTATACATAAAAGATAATTCAATTTAAGGTAGTAATAGCTTGAAGTGGATTCTCATTCAAGCCTGAACAGCTATGTGTCTAAAGTTCCTACCATATGCATTTTAATTAAGGAAAACAAAGAAAGGAATAGAAAATAGAAAAACTGCAGGTAATAGGATGCAAGCCATATAATGTGAAATTAAACTGTCAGCCCAAAAGGTGTTAATAAAAAGTTCCAGTTTTAGGGTACAGCATAGTGAACATCTGTTGTTTTTACCCTTTGGCATCTATATTTCCCATTTCTGTTAAAATAGGACCTGCTCCCCTCAAAATCCTTTCCTTTGGGGAACCACTCCTCAGCCCATGTAATCTAAATAGGTTTGACCCACCTACTCAACTCTAGAGCTGTTCAATACAGTAGTGGCTATTTAATTTAAATCTGAATTACTTAAAATAAAATTTAAAATTTAGTTCCTCGGTTGCATCAAGCACATTTCAAGTGATCGATAACCACGCGTGACTAGTGGCTACCATACTGGACAGTGCAGATTATAGAACATTTCGATCATCACAGGAAGTTCCCTGGAATCGTGCTGTGAGGTCTAGGTAACTGTAAATCCCGTGTGACTGGCCAAGGTGATGAGTCTGCGGGAGGACACATGATCCCCTCAGGTTAGCGAGAGCCAGGCCCAGGATTTTGTCAGGGTTGACGGGGAGAAACTCTCATGACTGTGTTGGAATAAAAGAGAGGATATGAGATCAGAGCTGCTGCAGTTTCCACAACGGACAACCCTGCTGAGTATGAAGACTGCATGGAAGAGAAAGTCTCTACATATGAAGAGAAACCAGATCACTGTGATGTTTTTGAGTCCGTGAGCCGACGGTGCCTGAAGAGTATTTTTAAGTTACAAAAGCCAATAATTTTCCTTTTTGCTCAAGATCATTTGGCTCTGTTCTGTTGTTTAGATACATCCCTGAAGGAGTATTGACTGAGATCTATAAGCAAAGGTGAATTAACTGAAAAGCAGTGTGCTTGTCTCTTTGACGCCACGATAAAGGCTCAAAAGGGATTCCAAGGATATTAAAAAAATTTTGAGTCAAACTTTGCAATTCAAAGACAAGAGCAATATGTAATTATATAGGGAAATGTATGCTATTATCATTTAGCAAAAAGAAATTGTATGTGTAAATTTGATATAGTTTATTTTCTGAAAAGCTGTTACCAAATCAGTGGGAGTGAGTTCTTATAATTGGTAGCCTCTTAGAATCTATGAATATGATATGCATTTACGTTAATATATAAAACTTAGGGAGGACGATAAATTTTTTTCCCGTGTTCATAGGCTCATACATTCTCTAGATTTGCTTTATTGATGCATAGGTGTTATATGATCTTTTCTTATACTGCTTGAAGTGGCTTGTGGTTGATTTTGGCGTAGCCTGCTTCCATCTAATAACTGTATAGTCTTCTTATATTGAGTAGTACTCCTTATGATGGTATAGAAAGAAATTTGTATAACATTACTAAAATTTTGGTGTATCATATTTAATTTTATATTTCTTTTCTCTTGCTTCTCACCCCCAATTTTGTACCTAGTATCAACTGCTTTGAAGGTCAGAAAAAGTAGGTAAAATAATAACAACAATAAACAAACACATAGAGACTAAAAAAAAAAAAAAAACAAAAGAAAAAGTAGCTAAAAAGAATTGGAATGAATAGGTAAAGAAAATGTAGCCTGTTCCCACTAAATAAAGAATGCTTTAATTTGAGTATAGGCTTTTTCAAGTTTGTTTTTTTTTTAAACATCTGTAAAATCAGATCGTTCTTCTATAAGTTGAGTTGAGTTCTCCACTTCTACTCTGACAGCCTGAGCAGCAATTTGCTTGCATATGCTTCCGTTCCATTTTCATAATAAAATATAGTTAACAAAAATGAAAATGCCTACAAAATAGATGTGTTTCTAAAAACGGCAGGGGATAGGGTGGGGTGAATGGAAATGTGTGCTAACACAGTTCACAACATCATGTTTTCTCTCATATCACATTCCTTAAATAGACTATCCAGGTAGAAGAGAGCCCATTTTCAGAAAGGTTCCCTCAGGAATCAGTGGGAGATGTTCAAAAAACACTCTGAGTCAACACGCTGACAGTGATCAGGAAAAAAAGACAAATTCCACTAGCATTTGGGCTGTATACAAAAAACCATCACATCCCAGACTTGGGGAATGATATATGATGCACCTGGAAAAGTGTATTCAGTTTGGATAAACTCAATTCCAGAATATGTGGAAGATTGGAGAGACTTAAGAGAAAAAAAAAAAGGATGAAGCGACTAGGGAGTTGAGGTTAGGAGAGGGCTTGAAAGGAAAGATTAAAGCAATTGACTAAGTAACTTTTAAGATTTGACGTGATAAAAGCCAACAAATATTTAAAAATAGAAAATACTACAGAGACAGAGAAATTATTTGGAGTGGTAGAAGACCATAGGAAAATAAGCAAAACTGAGACAGGTATGGGGGAAAATGAAAAACAACAGCAAACAAATTAGTAACTTTTGGAATATTCTCTTAAGGAGTACATAGGAAGCTTTAACTCATGGCAAATTTACGACTAAACGTGAAGAAAGCCACAGGCGTTGGAAGATGATGATTGTAAGGAATGGGTGGTGGACTATACTACTGGAGATGTTCTTTCCTACTTAGTATTTCTATAAATCTATAATAATATGAAAATCCAAATTTCTGTTGAACAAGGGTATATTCCTGGCCACGTAGCAAGGTTTAAACCAAACTTGCAAAGAACCCATTATTACACAGTTTGCCTGGGATCTCTGACTCTCATAGGGGAGAAAACTGTTTTTAATCTGCAGTTTTCCAAAAACAATTCAATTAAAAATAACAAAAAATCTGAAATCCTGCCCACAAGGGTTAATAACTACAGAGGTGTCCGACAGATATTCAATCACAAAAATTTAAATGCTCTTTTCATTAAGCCTTTTGTGTCTTTTTCCATAGCTAAACCAAGATAATTGTTTAGGGGCTAATTTCTGAGGCTATTTAATAACACCTCCTGCTAGACTTCTCATGAAACTCAGCAAGAGGAAGCATCCAGAGTAATAGAAAAATACTTGTGCTCATTTTACATCTCAAATTCATACTTTTCTTTACAAAAGAGATCCTGCTGTTTGAGTTTGGCAACTGCCATGCCAACTGCATTGGGTAAGATTGGATTAGGAGGCAAAGCTGACTATGCATTCAAGTCCCCACACCGTAGCAGGATTTTTATGTAAATTCCATGACAGTTCATACTTTTGCAGATAATGAAATGGATACAAAACACTTGAAGGTTTCTAAGTCAGAAAAATAACGAACAGGATAGCCTGTAAACTGCTTTAATACATTTTTGACATTTGGTCACTCATATAAATGGGCTTTGTATTTCTCCTTCTTTCACATAGGTTTTCTTTTTTAATGCTACATTCTAGTAGCTCATAGCTCTACAGGTTACCGTTAATGCGTGAACATGAACTACAAAGAGTTCATCACACTTTAAATTTCAGTAAGTGGCAAATTTTGTGTTATGTTTTCTTAAGAAAATATGGACAATTTTTTTCTCCAAAAATGCCATTCCTTTAGATTGAAAAAAGAAGCACACATACCTTATAGACTAAAGGCAGTGTCAGAGGGATGTACTTTTGTAATTAACTAACCACAAAATTAAAATTACGTAGATTGATCTATAATTTTCTTTTATATAATTTGTGATGACATGTATAGGTAAAAGTGTGTTTTCACGAGACTAGCCTCTAGAGACAATATGTTTTCGGATTTCCAAACAGATCTTTCTGAGCAATAGTCAATGACTATAACAGAAACACTCAAGAAAATATTCTGTAGCACAATGTATAAAATGTATTCTTTACCTTCTGCTATTGTCATTTTAGTTGCATATACTGTCTTGTGCTTGAAGGTGAAATTCCCATTAGTGTCAATGGAGAATCCAGGCATGGGGTAAAGGAAACCCAAGACTTTGGCAACAATGACACAATTCTCCAAGTGAAGCAAGAATGTGAACAAAGTATGCATTTCAAATATAAAGTATTCTGGTCATCCATTATCCCCTTAGTGTAGTTGAACTTTTCAGGAAAGTATGCTCAACTTTATTCTGGGATGACTAACACACATGCAATATTCCCTTTGGTGTATTTAATAATTTCAGTCAAAATAGGAAGCCTATTGACATTTCACTTCATTGCCAAATCAAACAAGATTAGTTATGTGAACTGAGCCTCACTGATAGATGAATTTTGATGGTGAAATGTCAAACATGATGTATGACCTTTGACTTGCACTTGGCCTTTGGGGAGCCATGTGGTGCCTCTCTCCAAAGGAGAGAAGCTCAGCCTTGGGTTCCTGTGGACCTATGCGGAGAATCACTTGTGACTGGCTCATGACTTACATTCTAGAATGCTTCACTTTCATGGAGCCCTCAAATGCACTCAAGTGTTCTAGAAGCAAATACTCCAGGACTTTGTTTTGGGAAGTCCTGATGACTTAGAGAAACAACTAGATGAAAAAATCGAGAAAATGTGACCAACCAATGCTAGACAGAGGCAAAAGGCCCACATGTACTAATAACAATATTGAGTGCTTACTCAAGCTTGTACTTATTGCTTTACAGGCATTATCCCATATATGCTTCACAACAATCCAGTGAAGTAAGTCTATTATTGTCCCCATTTTACAGATGAGAAGACTAGGGATCAAAAACATTTAGCACTCTGTTTTTCTGAAGATCAAATGCTATGTAGTGGAGTTGGATTTGAACCTATCTTCAGCATTCTTAACCACTTTAAATACTGTCTTTCCCTTTAATCTTCCCCATCACAACCACCACCACCAAAATACATACCTTTTGGGCTATACATTGTTTTTTAAAATTGAGATATAATATACATATGACATTATATTAGTCTCAGGTGCATAACATAATGGTTTGATATTTGTATATAATGAGAAATGAGCACCCCAGAAAGCGTAGTTAACATCCGTCACCACACATAGCTATAACTTTTTTTTTTCTTGTAATGAGAACATTTAAGATCTATTCTCTTAGGAACTTTCAAATATGCAATACGGTATTATTAACTATAGTCACCAGGCTGTACATTACATCCCCACAACATTTATTTACTAACTGGAAGTTTGTACCTTTTGACCCTTTCACCCATTTTGCACACCCTCCTCCCCCCCTACATTGATTTTTGTGGCTTTATCCTTTTATGCTGCTTTTGATGCTTTTTAACCTGGTTTAACCTAGGTCTTAGATTCTGGTTTTGTTGGTGGTGATTGTGGCGGTGTACAGCTTTTTGTATGACCCACACAAATCACAGTTGGTTGTACTGCTTTAATTTCCCTCTAAGAGATTTTTCTTCAAAAATGATGACCATCCAGGGCAGATAAGATAGAGACTCCTCAGATACAGATTCCTATATGATTCTGACAGTAACATCATGTAGTTTCTGGAAATATAATTATATTTTTAATGACAATAACAACAGCTAGTGAACAAGCACACACTCATGTCTAGGGCCTGTGCTAGATGCTTTGGGTATAGGAACTCGTTCAGCACTGACCGCACTGTGGAGTAAGTATTATTGTAACCATTTTACAGATAATGAAATGAAGCTCAAATAATCTAAGAAACTTGCTTAAGGTTATGCATAGTCTATAGCAGAACTGGTCCAACACAGATCTTTCGGCCTCCAGGGACCTTGCTCTTCCCTTCACCACACTGCCTGCCATATCCAGGAATATGAACTTGTCCAAGCTACTTTCTTTAAGGCTAGAAATAAACTTTTTTTTTTTCCCTCCAAAGCCCCAGTAGATAGTTGTATGTCATCGCTGCACATCCTTCTAGTTGCTGTATGTGGGACGCGGCCTCAGCATGGCCGGAGAAGCGGTGCGTTGGTGCGAGCCTGGGATCCGAACCCAGGCCGCCAGCAGTGGAGCGCGCGCACTCAACCGCTAAGCCACGGGCCGGCCCTAGAAATAAACTTTTAAGGCCTAACTGTGTTACAGATGAAGAGCGAAGGTCATTAGTATAAGATACAAGAGCACAAATGCCTTCTTTCTTCCCTTCTTATCACTTGCACCTTTCTCCTGTCTGCTCACGTCCCATTTTCATATGAAGTGATATTATGTATTTCAGCACCTTGAGCAGTTCTGGTGCTGTGGGGCTCTGGATGTCCTAGCAGTGATTGCTATAAGTGAAGGGAAGAAGCAAACCATCCCTAACTTTAGCATTGCCACGATTAAAGGTGCCTGTGGGACCAGGCTGCATGGCCTTCCTTGATCTGGTTGGCCTCAAAACCTCAGCTATTTATTGTAATACCAGGTTCTGCTAATGTGTACAGTGGAGGAAAGAACTCTGCTTCCTTTGACTTCTGTTCCTCATTATGTTCTGTGCCCTTCATCTCATGAAGAGACAATGAAAGAGAAAGCAGGGGGGCTAAGAGATATGTCCCCCAGCACTTGGCAATTTGACATGTATGCAGGTCTATATTTGTCTCTGTCTCATCCTTTTTGAAGGTAAGCTTGTGGGGAGTACCATGCATGTCATGTCACATTAAGCGCTCAGCACACTCTTATTCAATGCTTAACGTAATAACTCTCGTATTCATTCAGGAGAAAAGCCTTCTTTTCTTATGTCCAGCCAACTGAAAAGATTCATAAGGATGATTTAAAAAGGTTAAAAGGTGACTTTAAGCACAAAAATGTACAAGATGCACATGCACACAGAGCAAAATCTCATAGTGGTAAAATACACTATTCGAGTTCTTGCTCTTTCTCCTGTGTAGACCTAACGTCTGGTGGATAAAATGTTTGTTCAAAGCTGGTACATATTGTATCACTCAAGAATATATGTATATATCTTTAGAATTAAAAAGAGAAAAAAGAAAAACCTATCTGTCTGTGAACAAATCTATACTTTTGAGTGGCCTGTTTGGGTGAAAGTTTACAGTAATTATTTAACCAAAAAAATTTTTTTTTGCTAAATTAGCTTCCTCTAGAAAATAAATCTGGATATGATCAGGAGCAGCCAAAGCAAGAAGCAGTAAAATTCAAAAATAATATTACAAACAGCTTATGTCATTTAACTTTATGTAAATCTACTGAAAAATAGTCTAC
Source organism: Diceros bicornis minor (assembly GCF_020826845.1). NCBI lineage: Eukaryota > Metazoa > Chordata > Mammalia > Perissodactyla > Rhinocerotidae > Diceros > Diceros bicornis. The sequence continues at coordinate 18,500,842 of NC_080743.1, read as the reverse complement.
AGAAAAAAATGAGAGCAGAAAATAAGACTGAACAAAGCAGGTTAAAAACTGGGAGGAGAGAACTCTTGCATCAAAGAAAAAGAAACAAAAGAAATTATAAGCTATTCTTTTACTGGAAAGAAATTAAGACTTACACCTATGATACATCGGGAGTAGAGGTAACTATAAAAGGAAGAAAAAAAAAACACGCCCAATCCTGTACTTGGATCAAGGCGGAGTAGCTACCGGCTGCAACTATATAAAACTGTCTCAAGTTATTGTTACAGGATTAGCTCCAAAATAGGAAAATACTCAAGTACGCAATGTACTTCTCAGAATTTTCTCCCCTCAATCAGTAAGTTATAACATTTCAGAACACAGCAAGTGCCACCGTCATTAACTTCTAATACTTAATTAGAATCTTCTAAATCTTCTTTATCCCCTTTAGAGTTTTATGCCTGACTTCCATTTCAGTGTATAAAAATGTATCAAAAATGATGCACATTTTTTACTCTATTGTCATTTTTTAAATTGCTAGGTAAAAATTATTTCTTGGATATCAAACATACACAAAGGTATTTCCTCCTAAATTATAAAAATTTGCTTAAGGTAAAATGATTAGTAAATATTTCAAAACAAAGAAATATCCAAATGTATTTATTTTTAAGAAGTTCAATACCACATAGGCCCTCTCTTTGCTTAATAATAAGGTAAACATTTATCCCTCATTGTCTGGGCAATTCCAATTTATGTCTCTTGCTCTGGCACAATTATTAATAGCATCCCTTTTCCTCTCAAATGTACCCAAGTTTAGATAAAAATTATATAGTTACCTCTACCTAATATCAAGGCAGCATGGCATGGAAAGATCTGAGGCTTTTGAGACAAGCCCACTGGGATCTGTGCATATTTCCATCATTTACTTACTGTGTAAACTTGCGCAATTACTTATCCACTCTGAGACCAATTTTGTCGTCAGCAGCATATGGATAATAATAGCTCATAGACTTGTTGGGATAACATGAATTGCAGTAGTATTATGCCTGGGTACATACACAAATGGGGATAATAAGATCACCTTATGAGATTGTTGTGCAGTTTACTTAAGATGATGAATTCATGGATAGTGCTCAGCACATGGTAGATATGCAAAAAATATAGTTTTTGTCACACTCGTTCTCATAATCATCATCATTTGCCATTAGTGGCTGTTTATAAATATTAGAGTTAATTGCTTCTCTCCTTCTAACTTCATCCTTTCTGGTATTCACTCATTTCACATATATGGAAGAAGTTTTGAAATTTGCCTTGTACCCATAACAATCAGGAATTAACGAGCACTTTACTAGCACTTTTAGACTGCTTTGAACACTAACTGGATGGCATTTGGTCTAGTTACTGGGGAAACCCCATTGGTTTGTTTGATATAAGAATGAATGTCTCAGAGTGCATCTCAGAAGTCCCCTCAATGTAGAGGAGGATGAACTCTGACTCTGGGATGCTGGGAAAATCCCAGATTCTCTTCTCTTGAGAGGAAATTTCTTTGTAGTCTCCATCTGATTCTTAAAAATTCAAGTGGTTTCCATTTTATTTCATTATATATCTGGCTTTGTTTTGAATTTAAAAATGTTTTAAGAATTTACCACCAAGGTAAGTTGGTGCTCCGGCGAGATGGTCAGGGTCTGCTCTGGGGCTCGTCTTCCTCCTGAAACACCTCTGCCTGCTCCCGGGTTACATATACCCCAGTTTGAGAAAGACCAGAGACTTCCCAATTAGATACAGCTGGCTTAGAAGCAAGTTCTGCATTTTATGCACTTTGTGACCTTTGACATATTACTTACTGTCTCTGAATCTCAGTCTTCAGGTCTTAAAAATGGGGATACTATAAATACCTATCAAATTGTTGGATAATTAAATGTGATAATGTCTCATAGGTCACTAAATCGCATATCAGGAATTCAATCCATGTCAGTTATTTTACATTCTTTTAGTATTAGTTAAAATGGCTAGTGATATCTAGCCAGGTCACATTGACAAGGACCAGCATGAATTTATTTCTATTGGGACACAGAGCCCAAAAGCACATAAAACAGATGACATCTGGCTTACCACATAAAAATGTCTGTGCAATACAACACAGAATCTCATGCAACTATCCAGGTTCTCTCTTCCAAATTCCCATAGTAACTCAACCTTGAGTGGTAATAGCTTATTAATGACCCTACTTGACTGGGCATGCATGTTTTCTGGAATCCAATTGCCATATAGGAACCATATGGTTAAGATCTCTTTAGACTTTAGAAAGAGCATTAGTAAAATGAAAACAGAAATAATATTCTGAGGCACAGGATTTAATCAGCCAAAGACTTCATTCTTTACTTGGCTGACACTTAGGTGTCCTTCGGGATCCCACTCAAACATATCCTCTTTTGGGAAATGTTCCTAAAAGACCCTGTGCTTTCTTCTGTCACTTACTTATTACAAACCACAGAAAATTCATGTTCCTTTATCTATCTGCTCCTTTTAACCTTTGAATCTCTAGAGTGGCAGTTCTCAAAGTGAAATCGGCAGACCCCTCAAGGTCTCTGAGACCCTTTTAGGGGGATTTGCAAAGTCAAATCTATTTTCAAAATAATATTAAGACATTATTTGTCTTTTTCACTCTATTGACATTCGCACTGATAATGGAAAAGCATTGCTGTATAAAACTGCTAACACCTTGAAGTAAGGCAGTGGCACCAAACCGTATTGTAGTATTGTAGTCATTATATTCTTAATCACCTCACACTTGCAGTAAAATAAAAATAAAAACAACACAAAACAAAGAACCAACAAAAAATAACATACTAATTTCAATTAACAATATCCTTTAAAATACAATGAAAATTAGTATTCATTTTATAAAATTCAAATCCCTGAATACACGTCTTTAATATCCTGTGTGACAAGAAAGGATGTATTTAAAAAGCCCTTCTGCTGTATACTGAAGTGTGATTGTCTCGAGGAAAGCACTTGTGAGGAAAATGTTTGCTTTGCAAGCTGAAATAGCTGCTCTTTTCATGGAATACCATTTTTTACTTTAAAAAGCAACTGACACAAACTATGGTTATTCAGACTTGGGTATTTCACAGACATTTTTCAAAAGATGAATGAAAGCAAGCAAGTCACTTCAAGGAAAACAATAAAATTGTTTTTATTGCCAATGATAAAATTCAAACATTCAAGCAAAAATTATAATCTAAATGGGGCCGGCCCGGTGGCATAGTGGTTAAGTTTGGCGTGCTCTGCTTCTGCAGCCTGGGGTTCGCAGGTTTGGATCCCGGTGCAGACCAACACCACTCATCAAGCCATGCTGTGGAGGCATCACACGTACAAAATAGAGGAAGATGGGAATCGATGTTAGCTCAGGGCTGGTCTTCCTCAAGCAAAAAGAGGAAGATTGGCAACAGGTGTTAGCTCAGGGCCAATATTCCTCATCAAAAAAAAAAAAAAAAAAAAAATGTATACATATATATATATATATATATATATAATCTAAAGAACAATTTGTATCTGCCACTATGAGCTTGACAATATCCCAATAATAAAGAATTTTCTGATAAGCTTGCTGGGATATTAACAGTGGTGATTTTTTAAAAATGTTTTATGAAATATGTTGACATTTGGGAAATCTGCATAATTCAGTGAAACAATATTTTCCAAATGACCAGTGCATCATGTTACTAAAAGATCTATTCAAAATGTGAGATAAATTAATGTATTTTAATGCAACAGATTTTAAGAATTTATTTGATATGGTTTCGGATTTTACTTTGCAACTAACCTTTAATAAACTCTCATTTGTCAAAATTTGGTTTAGTATCAAAGAAGAATATCACAGTTATCTGAAAAGGCTATTAAAATATTCCTCCTTTTTTCAACTAATATCTGTGCAAGGCTGGTTTTCTTTATATACTTCAAACAAAACGATATATTGCAACAGATTGATATAGAAGTAGATATGAGAATTCGGCTGTTCTGTCTTAACCCAGACATTAAAGATATTTGCAAAAAATGTAAATAAAGTAACTTTTCATACTTTTTTCATAAAAATGTGTTTTTATACTAATATGCAATGGGTTTATTATTGCTATTTTTAATTGGATTAATAAATAAATTTTTCAGTTTTAATTTTAATGTGATAAATATTGAAAGATATAACCCAGAGAAACAAAAGCTTTTGGGATCCTCAATCATTTTTGAGAATGGAAAAGAGTCCTGAGGCCCAAAAGTTTAAGAACCACTGCTGTAGAGGGCAATGCTATTCATCTTTCTATCCAGAGTGCCTGGTATTCACTAGATGCTTCAAACATGTTTATTTAATAGATAGATAGGTGATAAGTAACTGAATATAGTATATAATGCTAGAAGAATCTTACTCTATAATAGAAAATATCTTGATATGCAATATATGAGGAATCGATTAAAATGCAATTTGATTTTTTTTTTTTTTTACCATTTTTTCTTGCCTCATAATGCCTATCTCTAAAACTAAGGTAAGGAAAGGGACTTTTTGGTCATAATTAATCACTTAATTAAATCACTCAAGGACATCTATTGGGAAAATATTTTTGCCAGGCACCGGGTGAGGTACTGGTGGTGATGAGGGGGAGAGGGAAATAAGTTAGTTCTCTTAAAGTCCATTATCTGACAACCAAATCAAAGAATTTCCTTGTTTAATTATCAATTTATATATTTTACAGCAATATGTTTGCTATAGGATAGTTTTAGCACCTTTTGAAGATTTTTACCAGTTTTGGTTGACTGTTTTTTGTGTTGCTTTATCATTGTGTTTTAAGGAATATTTAGTACCCACCTCTGTTCCAGTTTCCTGTAACAAAAGTTTGAATGCCTGTTAATCCCAGAGTGGTGTGGAGGGGGAGTTTTGACGGGCAGAAAAGCCCGTCAGAGTGAGTGCGAAACAGTCTCAGCTAGATTAATTTGTAGTCTAAAGTCTCACAGAAACAAGAATCAAGTTAGAACCTTAAAAAAAATTCTAAACCCTAAGTTTTTTTTTTCTTTATATACTATTTTGTCTCCTCCAAGACAAAGTCAACACTATTCTCACCAAAAAAAAACCAAAAACGGGTAAATATGTGAGTTGATAGATGTGTTAATTAACTCAGTGGGGTGAATCCTTTCACAATGTATACGAATATCAAATCACCATGTTGTACACTTTAAATATCTTACAGTTTTATTTGTCAGTTATACCTCAATGGAGCTTAAAAAAAAAGACAAAGTCAACTCTCTTAAAAGAGGGAATATCTTCTTGCTAACTCTATGAGCGAGAAAAGGTAGAAACAGTTTAGAATACATAGAACATTTTTTTAGTCCCACTGAATGGAGGAAGGAATAAATCTCTTGCCAAGGAAGGATCACCTTTGAGTTGTGCTGATGGAGTTAACAACCTATATCCAAGAGCTAACGCTTCCTAATTAGTCCATGTATGCTATTTTATCCATTGTAAGATGTCTTTTTCCCCTCATTTTAACATTTCTGAAATCGGGATAGGTTGTTCAATCATTGACATATCCTAGTTTCATTGGCAGAGGTTTAAATTTGTTTGTAGCATATAAAATATTGGTGCATCTTACTGTTGATAGCATCTTAGATTCAATGAAATATAGTAGCCCAGAAAAAAAACAGTGAAACTTAATTTTACAGTTATATGGCGACACCATATTCAGGATAGTGGTCTCTAAAGCCTTGCACTTGAATCAGCTCTATTTCCCTTTTCTGTCTCTTTGGAAAATAATGGACTCATCTAATAAGCAAATAAGCTGATTTGCCTCAAGGCAAGGTAAGCAAGTTTGAATGACACTATTTGATCCCTGAGAACTTCAGAGTTTGGTATAACGCTTGCACAAGTCCAAAGGGAAAAAAACCCAGATGTTTAGCTAATGTATAAATAAGATGTGGTTACAAGATAGAGATTTCTATATAAGGAGTGCATCCTAATTTTTATGCTTCAAAATATTAAACATTTCCTCAGCTTACAATTGAGTATATATATATTTAAATGCAAACAACAGCATATGTAATTTTCCTTTGCATTACCCCTCTTTTTTGAAGTGCCAAGGAAAATAAATGTAGGCAAAAACATTTATGCCCACATCACTATCTGTACGTTGGTTAAACAATCAAAAGTACTTCTGCAGATGCATGTATGAAAATTAGGAGCATTCCTACTTCCTCAGTCAAGACAGTCATGCTGTTTTGGCTGCACATACCCATAATGGAAACAAAATTGCTTTAAATAATCAAAATACACAAAGGCACATTTTTCTGAGTGATTGGAAATAACCCTGACAAATGCTTGCGTTTGGTAAATTATGAGCTAGGCAAGTTAACGTTTGCATAAATATAATGAAAAACATTTTTTAAAAATTTAGTAAGCATATAAAGCAAGGCATTCTCTTGATGATGAATTTCTTTGACAGATAAACCAACAACCATGCAGGGCAAGTTTATGATGGTGCCTCCCTGAGTGCTTGAGAGAGTACGTGTGTTTGTGTGTGCAGGCATGTGTGTGTGTGCGTATGTATGCATATATAGACAAATAAAAATTCCACAGAATTATATAAGAGGCAGAGATATTCCTCCAGTTAAAAAAAATATAGAAAAAGCCTAGACATATCAAATAGCTACTTATATTTTGAAAAGAACACAAACTATGTACAATTGAATGCTATGTTAATGTGGCACACAAATAATTCATATTCCCCATACATAACTCTTTGGTAACACAGAGATTACCTAACAGGTAAACACATAATCATATTCTCTTCCAACATTCTAGATACCACATCTCAGCTGCACACCTAAACAGGCTTCTGTACATAGTTGGGTGGCTCATAAAAAAGTATTTGGTTAAGGCAAAAAATAATTTTCTATTCCCTGGTAATATGGCACTATTTGTTATCAGATTGCTTTGGCTAGGTCTGAGCACTGAGCACTACAACATGTGGAAACATCAGAGCAAAAGCCAAAGAAAGATGTACATTCATTTAGGATTTTCTAGATTAGCCTGTTTCTTAAGATAAGCATAATAAATTAGGGAGACAGACTTCCCTGAATTTGCTACATGGATAGCAAAGCTATTCTGAGAATTCTGTAGCCTTTAAAAGTCACCAGTCACTGAAGAACACACCTTTACTTGAAGGGGACGTTATCAAGCCCTCTTTCAATGAGCTTGCCACATAAGACAAGAAATTTGCACGCATGTCTATGAGGGTAAACTGTGTTCAGAAAGATAAAATAAGCCAGGGCCAGTGGGTGGAGTGGAGATGACTTTCTCAGGGGGAAATTCTTTTCATTCCTAAGCATGAATTGTAGGAAGAGACTGATTGTCTTTCACAGCTTTAGTCATCTTTGAACATCATCAACTTTTCCCCATTGACTGCCACCCACCTTCACTTGATGACAGGAAGAGCTTGAGAGAAAGCAGAATTACAACAGGCCTCTGGTCAGGTAGAATGGTGCAGCAGACCAAGCTAAACGGGTGCCACTTGCCCCATTCTTTGACGTAGTCTATATCTTCTTTTTCTCTAGTTTAAGGGTAAATGCCTAGAAAACTTAACGCTTTGCTTCAGTTTCGATATTCAAATACACTGGAGATACTTGGTAAAAACTTATCACCTAGCAATAAGATTTCTCTTCCCATCATTTTAATGAAGCCTCTCTCCTGAAGGTCATCAATGACTAATTAATTGTGATATCTACTGTTCTCATGTTTCATCTTTCTTGTTTGTGTCTCCTCCTTGTTGTCTGACCAGGCCCTCCTTCCAGAAACTCTCCACCCTTCCTCTCTATGGAATTCCCAGTTTTCTTTTTAACTGTGTGACTGCAGCTATCATCTCCTTCCTCTTCACACTTTTCATGTATGTGATCTAAAAGTTTGTTCCTCAGCCTTTCTCCTTATTCTCTGTCTTCCTTGACCATCTGATCTAGTCTTTTGGTATTGTCTGTAGATAACCCCCACCCCCAGCCCCCCAGCTCAGTCTTTGGTTCCTTCATCTCCTCAGAGTGCTGGATACAGATTTCCACCTGCACGCTTCTCTTTTCTACAAGGATAGGCTCTGGCACCTCGAAAAACTCATTACGTCCAAATTGAATTCAGGATCTTTCCTCTCACATTTCCATCTCCTCCTCATGTTTCCTATTTTTTTTAAATGTCATCACCAAGGTTTGAAATCTCAAAGTCAAGTACGACAACTTTCCTGTTCATTTCCACAGTAATTTGCAAAACCCTGTCAATACTTCCTCTGAGATATCCCTGCCATTTATATCCTCTTTTCCATCCCCTCTCTTCTACAGACTATCCTAATAGCCTCCTAAAAGCTCTTTAGGCTCTTCTGCATCCAAACCACTTTATATATTGCTGCCAGAAAAATCTGTTTAAAACACAGTTTACTCATGTTTATGTGCATTTCCGTATCGAAATGCATTTGCTTCAGCCATTTGCTTTGCTGATGTTTTTCTTTTCCTACAGGAGAAATATTTCTCTTCTTGGTGCCTCTATATCATCAGGTATTCCAGTCTCACAGGTTTGTCTTCCCATTTCATAGTGAGCTCCGTAAGTAAAGGGCCTGATATGTTTACCCTCAAATTCCCTACATATGCTGCAGTCACTGACATAAAGTAAACCCTCAACAAATCTTTGATTTTGGGGTTGGGTGGAGTATCTTCAACATTCCTTGTTTTTTTATGCGCTACAAACTCTTTTACTTGGTCAACAGGACACTGAGATTTGGGATCTGGGAAAGGTTGGGAAGAGGATAGCAGAAGGCAGGGAAAGAGGCCCCCAAAAAAGGAAATTGAGAGAAAGAAGCAGCAAGTGGCAGACAGGAAGCCTTCTGAGAAAATCTTTGTCTTGACCTTTTGCCTACTGAGGACTACTTGATCCTTGGGGGTTCAGACATCCACATATCAGAGCCACCAATCTCTCCAGGAATGTCAGAATGCTCGGTGCCCCTGTTATACTACACCCAGGCCTGCTGCTCCCAGGGGATGCCCTGTGTCCATTGGCAGCCACTCAATGACTGATGAGCTATGCTCCTGCCTTCTGGCAGGAAAACTGGAACAGCCAGCTAAGCCTAAGAATACTCTTGTCCTAAAATGCTAATGGTAATTCCAGGCATATTAAGCAGAGAGTTAGACCTTTGGAGTCTTCTCTCCCTTTGCCAAGTCATACATAAGTACTGTATTTAACCCTGGTGTTCAGGAGATGCTGCTCTGCTTTTGATGTCTAACCCAGAGGGTATGAGCCAAAAGGAATCTGGGTTATGTGGGGAGAAAGTACCATGATAAAGGGAGACCTAGGCAGCCTCATACATCTTTCTCCTCTGCTAAATAAATTCACTTACTATCACCAGCAAGGCCACAAATGAGCAGGGGGGAGGGGAAGCCCCAGAGAGATGGTAGGTTTTCCCCCTGAGACTAAGCTCTTTGGTGCATTAGTTGTCTCCTTTGCTTCACGTGCAGATATCTTCCCCACAGTTCCTCCATCAGTGTAGAACATAAGAGTGCTAAACTGAAAACAACTACTTTAGGTATGGTGATATTGGAGAATGTAAACTTAGAGGTTGTTCGGTAATTACAAGTCCAGTCCCATTACTCACTTCACCTTGGCACAAATTAATGTCTAAGTGAAGCTCTTACAATGACCAGTTTCCATTTCTTCATTGTCTCTCCTTTCTTCACTTGATTTCATTGTAAATTACTTTGCTCCACCTTTCTTTTCCAGTAAGAAAGTCAAGTCATTTTTATCTCTGTGTCATATCCACCGTTTTCTATGCCCAACATCTTCACTAGGATCAAAGGCATCTGGCACATACTTTCCCAACTTTCCTCACCTCCATCTCAGATTTTCTCTGTCACCAGACTCTTTTCCTCTCCTTTCTTGCAGTAAGATAAAAAAAAAAAAAAAAAATTCTCCATGGCTAGCATAGCTACCTGGCCTCTTCCCAATTTCTGCCCCATTAAGGATACATTTCTCCTTAAACCCCCAACTGCTCCTGCCCCACTAGCTCTTTTGTCTCCTACAAACATGGTTAAATCTACGCTTTCCTAAAAAAATGTCTTTGCCTTACTTCTACCCCTTCACTTTCTGAATAGAGATTCCACATATTTCCTATTTCCAATTATTCTCACCTTCATTTTTCTCAAGCCCTTGAAATATATATTTGGCACCCACAAATCTGTGGCAACAGTTCTTGTTGACCTAATCATTGCTGAATCATCAGCTGCTGTCAGCCCATCTACATTCTCACTCTGTAATAATCACCACAGCTAACCATTCTGAATCACCCTGGCGTGTTGTGCTTCTATAGCAGATTGCAGGCTTTCTTCATGTCTGTGGCTAGAGCCTCCTCAGGTTTCCTGAACACTCTCTAGCTCCAGAGTAAATCCCCTTCTTTCTTCTCTACACATTTATTCTCTGTCCTTCCTACCCTGTAACTGTTTCATGATATTATTTGCTTTTTCCATGAATATAGGTCCTTTCATATGTCACTACAACCTCACACTAGAAGTCATTTCCTATAGATAATATCCTCTAGGACTTTTTTTTTTGGGGGGAGGAAGATCAGCCCTGTGCTAACATCTGCCAATCTTCCTCTTTTTTTTTTTTTTTTTCCCGCTAAGGAAGACTGACCCTGGGCTAACACCCGTGCCCATCTTCCTCCACTTTATATGGGACGCTGCCACAACATGGCTTGTCAAGCAACGCGTTGGTGCACGCCCGGGATCCAAACCGGCGAACCCCAGGCCGCCACAGTGGAGCTCGCGCACTTAACCACTTGCACCACCCAGCTGGCCCCATCCTCTAAGACTTTTTGATCTTCTTGGTAAAGATCCTAATACATCCACATACAAATATTTTTTAATATTTTAGTCCCAGCTAGATGGAATTTTCTTAAGGCATACATTTTTTGAGAATTTATTTTTAGTTTATTTTTGTTTTTGTTTTCTGATCTTGGGTATCTGATCATGACAGAACTATGAGGGAAAGTTGTTTGAGCTCAACTTTGCAGTTCATAGTAAGCCCCTGAAAACCACTGTTTCTAAATCACTATGTTTGACATCATGGAGATAACCCTGAGTTCTTTCATTATCCTGGATTTTCTCCTTCCTTCTCGTATGTTTTTTATATGTAAGGTGAGAGGGTTATGACCACTCTGAAAGTGAAGTGAGAGCCCAGGTGGTGTATATGAGTGTTTTTACTGTCACTTTCCCTCTTTGTATGTACACATATCCCATTTCTGCGGGAAGTCTTTGGCAGTAGAACATTTGAACAGACTTTTTAGGAAGGAAGGGTCATGCTCTCTAGTTGGTGCTCCTCAGCATGTCATACACTGAACTGATTGAGAAGACTTATGTAGATGCTGCCTAGTTTTGGTCAGACCAAATGGTGCGAGGTCTCCTGTATCCACCTACGTGATGTATTCACCTTTTCTCCTCCATAAATGACTCTTCTTACAGACATAGGCTTTCAGAGAAGGGTGTTGACAGCCTTCCTCTTCAATCTGTTCTTATAAAACTTTTGGGCTTGCCTGATGGATGGTTTCATATATCCTTTACAGTTTCCGTTCAACCCTGGGGGCAGCGTCAGCTCCCTTCATCTTACACAAAAATTGGGTTGAAGAAATGTCAGAGAGGGAAGTAGTCTCCCAGAAAGGCCATGAGAACTGTGTTTACGGAAGGTCATAGACTCATGTTTCTGCAAAGAGGGCTTCTCCAAGGTGGTAACTGCTAACAGCATGTGTTTCCCAGGGAAACTGAGTTAGGTTCCTTTGACAACTTCTGAGAGAAAAGAGATGGCAAACACAGGGACTGTCTATCTTGCTTACTATTGCGTATCCTCGGCTTTGCAGTGTCTGACGGAAATAGGTGCTCCATAAATATTTGTAGAATTCAAATGCATTAATGTGCATGGAATGCATTGGTAAGGAAATAGATAGATTGGTCGTAGTACCAGATTTGGGGTGCTTGGGCAAATTCCTTATTTTCTTATACCATTTTCTGAAGAAAGTATCAGATATTCCTAGGGTTGCAATTTAGGAAGATTTTTCCCTGGGGCATTGTCAAGAAAGTTGGGAATTTGGTTGAAGCTGATCTTTGCTAAGAGATTCAGAGGTCAGAATAGAAAATCTCACCTCGGTACATTTTAGGATTAGATGCTTTCTCAAATAAATTAATCCTTCCCCTGAAGCCTCTGGCCCTAGCTGATGCTAGACTCAAGATATTGGATTTGATAGACAAGTAGGCAATTCGACTGTGATCATTGCTTTAGTCTTCCTCAGATTTAATTTACTATAAATTTACCTTTTCTGAATATAATTTCACCAATTATGAAAAACGACTATTTTTGGATAATTACATGAAATGTCAAATAGATATATGCCATAACTTGTATAAATGCAGTAACATTTGATGCAGTGACATCAAACAATAGTTATCAATTGGCGTTATAGCAAAGTTTAGTGTACCCTTAACGGTTTTTTAAAAGCCCCAAACATTTTATTTTAATCAAGAAGAAAACAAGGTATGTCACAGACGAAAATGACACACATATTTTTGTGGTTATTATTTAAAGAAAGGAGAAACATTTGAAATCTGTTTGCTAACTACAGTATAATACAAATTAGCCTGCAGGCACCGTGTGTGCTGTACCCTGTCTGCTTGCCAGCCCTGCTTAGTCCCAACGTATTAATGAGCAAGTGCAAGTATTTGAACAATCAGCATTTCCGCATTTGCATGCAAACTCTCATGCTGTGTAATTATACACAGAGCTGGCACTCAAATTAATTAAAGCTGATTTCTCTGTGACTGCAAACTGGTCATATCCTCAGCTTTGCCTTCCTATGAAGTCATCACTCTACATTCAACGTGACACTTCTGTCCCTGGCATTCTCAGTAATGCTAATGTTCGACAATTGTGAATCCAGCAATATTTTAGATTGCAGCTGACAATGGCTGCGTGTTCTTGTGCTTTTCCTCTCCTCTCTATTTCCCCCCCTTCTGGTATCAAGATAAAGAACAGCTTTTGTAGGCTTGCTTTGTAATTACCTCAAATAATAATGCAAACAAATTACATATATTGTTTTAGTTGGTTCCCTCCCCTCTTTTATGGCTCCACCCACTTGATTACTGCTTACAAACAATTCATCAAACTTAAAAAATTTGTTTATTTGATACCAACAAACAGTTTTGATGGTTTTAGTCTTAATTTTGAAAAGGCTCTAACAAATGGTGTTTTATTTTCATAGATAAGGATCTCATAATTCAAGATCAGGGAGATTAGGAGAGAAAGAGGCAGCAGTGACTGCTAGATTTGATTAAGACTTTTTGAATCCTCATCAAACAGAGCGGTATTGAAACGGAGACTACTATTTGCCAAAGAGATCCATAAACGTTAACTTCTAGGGCGGAAGGCTTTCCTCGGCTCTTCACAATAAAGCCGTCTCCCTTTGGTTTCTCAGTTCCTCTGAAGGAGCTGTTTCTGTGACAGTTCCTTTGAAAAGACATCCTTAGAGCAATTAAGATATCATTACGATTCTCTTTTCTTAAATTTAAATCTCTGAATACAGGTAGCTACTAAAAACATCGTCATGGAGGGCCCCAAGCAATGAGCTGCTCTGACACACTCCTCTGGACTCACTCCTTACCACTCAACCTCAGCTCACCATCATCCTCATTTCTCTGTATCCCATTAGACAGAAACTGCACAGACAGCTATTGCAGGGTCTGGATGTCTCTTTTTAGAGCAGGCACCAGTTTTATCCCTCAAGTTCAAGATCCTGAAGTACACTGCCAAGAAGATTGTCCCGGTAATCTACATTTGAAAGGGAAGCTCGAGTAGAGAAACTCTTTATAATCTATCTCTAGTGATCAAACCAAGAGATATAATTGCCCTTACCTTATCAGCAGTACTTCAGGGTCCACAGAGAACATCAGTCAGCAAGCTCCCTTCAGATTCCAATCTGCACACGAGCGAGAAGGAAGTATTGAGCTTTCCCCGGAGAGGCCTCTTGGAAGATCACAGTCACAACACTATGATTGTCATCCGAAGCCTGCCCTTCTGTCTTGTCATGAATTTCCTATGCAGACAGGTGTCATATTGGCATGAATTTCATTTCCAAGTACATTTTAAGAGGTGGGCGTGGCTGTGATCATGTAGCCAGTTCCACCTGTGTCTAAGCCCTCATAACCTCCACTGCTTTCAATATTTCGCTCAGGTACCCGGTGACTTCATGTGTTACCCACGCACCGGGCCCGACTAACAGAGGTGTGGGAACAGTATCGAGTTAAGCAGCACCGTCATTGTAGTACACAATGCTCGTTGCTACTGGCAAATACCTATTTGCTGAATCAGGATTGGGCTGCACCCAGCAGGACTAGGCAGTTCTACTGCTTTCTGTTAGTTTCCTTTGTAGAAATCATCCTCTTCTAATTAACCATTTAGCAAAAATAGATCCTTTTTGATGGTCATTCCTTAAAAATACAGCTTTTTAAGCATAGAGAGTTACTATACTTTAAACTTTTTTTAAAGCAAGCACTCCCAAAGCAAAAGGCAAAGAAAATTGGAGCTCCCCAAACAATTAAAACGAACATCACTGCATATGTTGTACATTTTGCTCTTAAATTTTCTGATAGCAAGTTATATATATCTGTTAGTTATGATTCCTTTACTTCTTCTTAAGAGAAAAGGATAATAGGAGAGGTGTTCTGTTACTTCCTAAGAGAAGGGAATCTTTTATTCCTCAAGGAGTAGTAGACAGTTGGCACTCAATGTTTTTTATTGATGGTGGTATTAAAAAAAGGTGATTGGCTACATATCTCTTTATAGGGATATGTGTAAATGGAATTTAGGTATGGAAGTGGCAAAAGAAGATTTTAGAAACAAGCCAAAATTATATGTTTTATTCATCATTGTAAATATAACACGATCAGAACAAAGTCTGGAAAATATGGGGCTCAGTAGACGTAAATGGCATGTCTTTGACTTACAATTTCTACCCACTTTATCAGTGTACTCTGGAAGTGGTGGGATATTAATTTTCTCAGACTCCTCGATTCCCTAGTGACATTTAAATCAAGCAAACTGTTTTTTTTGGATTGATTTAGTCTCGAATATCAAAGTTTAAACAATATCCCACCCCAAACTGGAATTTCCTATGTGTGTAATATTGCCTTTTCTTCAACTTGCCCACCATCTAGCAAAAATTGACATGCAATGATATTCAATAAATTTTTGCTAAGTAAATGTTTAGTGGTACATTTATAACTGCATATATGGACATTGTAATTGATAGAAATCAGTGAACCTGCAAACTCTTGAAGGCTTCCTTACTGTACAGGGCTTATACAAGGTTTGCACATAAATGTGAAGAGTAATCATTTGCTAAATAAATTAAAATTAAGTAACTTTGAAAAGAATATGTTACTAAGTCTAAGACAATCCATTCTCATTTTGGATAGAGATCTTTCTTATTTTTGACCACTATCTTCTTGAATTGTCTAGTCTTTGGTATGAATTTTTTCAGAAGCTTTGAGAATAAATTTAATCCCTATTCCACATGAAAGTTATCCAACTATTTGAAAAATGGCTATCATTTTCCCCTAAGTCTACTCTGTTTTCAGACTGAACAGTCCTTTAATCATTCTAATATGAGATGGCTTTTAAGGCCTCTCACCGTATTGGATAGATTCCAGTGTGTCCATGTCTTTCCTAAATGTGGCATCAGAACTGAATGCATTACTTGAGATGTGGTCTAATTATGCAAAGTACATGGGTACTGATGCCTGCCTTGTTCTGGACTCTATTTCTAATAAATTAGAATTTTATGAGGGCAGGAAATGCACTCTGAGGAAGGGTTGGCATCATTATCATAGTCTTAGTTCTTGAGTTTTTACAAAACTATAATGTCTAAATCTTTTTCATAGCAAATTCTGTCTAATCAAATCTCTTGCAACTTGTCCTTGTTGCAAGTGACGTTTTGGATGGAAATGTGGACTTTATATCCATCCAGACTAGAGCTCATCTTTGGTACTGGCCCATTGTTCTACTTATTTGTGGCATTTTGAATCCTGATTTTGCTAACCAATGTCTTCATTACTGTATTTCATTTTGTGTCATTCTTTAAAAGACATCTACATGGCTACTATGGGTCAGACACTATGTCAGGCAGTGATGACACCAAAAACAAGGAGACATGGTCACTTTCCTGAAAGAGCTTGCAGCATAGCAAGGAGATTGCCACTATCATTATGATGTCTTCCAGGTTTACTTTCTTTTTTAATAATTTTATTTATTTATTTTTTTCCCCCAAAGCCCCAGTAGATAGTTGTATGTCATAGTTGCACATCCTTCTAGTTGTTGTATGTGGGACACGGCCTCAGCATGGCCAGAAAAGTGGTGCATTGGTGCACGCCCAGGATCCAAACCCGGGCCGCCAGCAGCGGAGCGCGCGCACTTAACCGCTAAGCCACGGGGCCAGCTCCTCCAGGTTTACTTTCAAATGACTGGCAAAAAAAGGATAGTGCTAATGCTCCTCTCCTCAGACTGACAACAGTCAATCAGCCTTAGCTAATGAGAATAAAGTATAACACCTATCATTTTTATTGAGCACTTATTTAAGGATAGGTAAAAAACACTTCATGTATGCTATGACATTCAATAAGCACAACATCTTTATGACATAGTTTTAATCTGTCATTACAGTTGAGGGGATTAAGGCTCAGAAAGTTTACGCAACTTGCACATATTTACAAAGCTGATATGTTGCAAGGCTTCAATTTGAACCCACAAGGCTCTGTGACTCCAAAGTTCATTCTTAATCACTCTCAAAGAGATAATTCTGCCATTTTTGGAAACTTCCTAACAATACTATAAACTAGCTCGAATTTATTTTTTAAGAACGTATGAGTATGTTGATTAAAAGACTTGGCAAAATTCAGTTATACTCTATCTTGAAGAGTAAAAAGTAAATTAGTTTACTTGGGGCTGCTTTGTTCTTAGTGAACCCATACTGATTCTTAATAATCACTGCTCCATCTTCTCAAAATGCTCTCCTTTACTCTAATAATCCTGTCTAAGTTTTGCTAGGGACTGATGTCATACTCATTGGTTTGCAGTTCTCAGAATCTTTCTTTCCTTTCTTATAAAATCAGGTCAGCACTGACGCGTCTCCAGTTGTCTTGACTCTGCCCCATTCTCCATGATACCTCAAAAATAATTGGCAGGGATTCCATGAACACATCTGAAGTTCTTTCTTTTCTGAAGACACTAGAACATATTTATGTAGTGCTCTCTTTCACTTTCTTGGGCTTCACTTCCCATAATGGGAGTTATTGGAAGTAAAGTGAAGATTGAATTGTTCTGCACAAAGTCTTACATATACAACACACTTCAAAAATTATTTGTTGAAAAAAATCTACATAGTGGAGAGGGAAAAAATCCCTGCAATCCTGTTTTATAAAAAAGACCACTATTTTTTGCCTTCTCCAGAGGAGAAACACTTATATTACACATGAATGGTTCTTTTGTTAAGGAAAATGGCTAGACAAATCTGGATGAGACCCTCAAGTGGAGAAAGTCAAGGTTCTTCTGAGCATAGCCTGATGGGCAGCACTAGATAAAGAAATGGCTAAAATTCTCTATAATAAATCATGAACAATTTGTCAGCCTGGGAAACAAGACTTGGACGTGGGAAGAAGGAAAGAGATATGAACTGTAGTGGTGTGAGGTGTTGCCCAAGAACATGGCAGAAAGCCCAGACCACAAGAGAGCTATATAGCCAGGGAGAAATTCTGAAGCTGCTCACACTCAAATCTCAAAACATAGCTGCCTCAGCGCGTCCTAGCCCAAGAAGTGACACAGAAATGATAATATAGGACAGGGTCCTTTTCTTCAAGAAGGAAATATAGCAGATGATCCCAATTTTGTAAAATGAAAAATATCTGTAGAAAAGGAAATCGCTTCTATTTGGTGACTTTTATTATTTCAGTTTGAGTGGGTATTAGAAAATAATAAAGCCTTTGTCTTCCTATAATATTCTATTGATATGACTTTTCCCTAATTGTACTTTTATTACACTGTATTTTTAAGAGCTGTATTAATTCTTTCATAGAATAGTACCTATTTTTATTACATAGAAAGGCCTAAGTTTATTTATGGCAGGTAAGCCTAGAATGAAAGAAAGGTATGTTATCAAAAGAATGTAGAGTCATCCAAATGTGAAATATTTTTTAAATCTTTTACTTTATCTAGAAAAGACTAAAGAATCAGTTTCATATGAATTTCATAGGAATAAACCAAAGAATTAGCAGGAAATAAGGGCTTTTTGAGACAATTTTTTTAAGAAGAGCATTGTATACATACACATTGATGATATTTTTTTCAATATTCCTAAAATAGTCTTTTTTTTTTTTTTCCCAAAGCCCCAGTAGATAGTTGTACGTCATAGTTGCACATCCTTCTAGTTGCTGTATGTGGGACGCGGCCTCAGCATGGCCAGAGAAGCAGTGCGTCGGTGCGCGCCCGGGATCGAACCCGGGCCACCAGCAGCGGAGCGCGCGCACTAAACCACTAAGCCACGGGGCCGGCCCACCTAAAATAGTCTTAATAAAATAAATGTTTATTAATAAAAATAATCGATTCTGATGGAGAGTATAAAATAATTTACCAATTATATTATTAAAAGAGATGTATGTATGTTTATATGTGTGTGTGTATGTAACAGAAAATTTAAGATTTACAATTTTAATCAACGTTTGAAAGTAAAAATTTGTTTCTGAAAATGGTTCCCTTTGGTAATATGCAGTATTGGAAGCATCAGCACAGTAGTATTATGCTAATGCATTATGGCTGGAAGATGAACCTCACTGAAAAATTCAGGAAACTGAATACTGAACAGTTAGTTGCAGAAGGGCAATTATGGGACCTGGTCTGGTTTTGTTATCTGAGTGAGAATAAAATGCAAAACTGAAACATAAATGGTGCAAGGCATATTAGCTATTAGATTTCTTTTTTGTTTTAATTATCTAAGTTTTCGTTAATAATAAGTGCTTTGAAATATATGGTCCTTTGATGCTGACTATTTCAAAGAAAAATATTATATGGGCTTATACTACATTATATTATAATAATTCTAATAGCTAACTTTTTTACTACTACCTGCCAGGTATTGTGCTAAATATTGTACATACATTATCTCCTTTATTACTACCACAACTCTGTGAAGTAGATAATATTATCATCTCCTTAGAGTAGAGAAGAAAACTGAGGCACAGAGAAGTTAAGCAACTTGTCCAAGGTCACACTGTTAGCAAATAATTGAGCCAGGATTGAAACTCAGGTAGAATCAGGAGACTATACTTCTATTTATTTATTTTGCCTCTATTGCACGCTTTCTTTACGTGCCCACTATGTTCTTAAGTGTTTTTAATGTGATCTGTAACCTCATGAAGGAGAAATCTGTCTTCCTAATTTATTTTGTAATGCTGAGCAGTACTTAATATCGTATCCAAAATGAGTGCAATTATACTTGCATCTGTTAGGACTCAGCTCAAAGGTCAACTTATTTATGGAACTTTTGTCGATTTCATTGGGCAGAAGTGACCACTGTCTCCTTTGTATCCCTCATACCCTGTACAGATGCCTATATATGCCCGTAATATCCACTGCATCTATTTATTTACTTACATATCTACTTATCTCCAGGGTCTGGCTTGGTGTCAGAACACAGCAGGTGTTAAAGAACACTTGTGGAATGAATCAACAACTGGGCTAGTCCTTATCTTTTCTACATCGTTTTTTCGACACAAAATTTTCCCTGCCAGGCACCAATTTGTCTCCTGCTGGGGAAAAGCAGACTACTGCCTCCTCTAGACATTGAATTAATGTTTTCCCTGTTTACTAAACTAAAATGGTAAAGAAACATGAGTTTCTATCCTCAATAAAGAGCATTTTTGATAAATAGGTAAGTTAAAAATACTGAATCAACAAGCTTCATGTTGGACTACCTCAAAGAGAAGTTGCCCACAGTTTGCCCACATTGCCTGTGATAGATGTGGCCCAATGCCATTCTCCCCAAATCTTCATTAAGTAATCTGACCCATAGTTTAAACAGGGAAGGAAGCCATAATGTTTTCATCCCAACATAGACCTGGGGAGAAGAGTTAAGTCAAGTGCAGTCTAAAGAGTTAGCATAATGCTTCTCTTTCCTTTCTTCATTCACTCATCTGACATGTATTGAATGAATGAGAGACTGAATAAATGATGGCATGGGGAGAGGTGGGAAGCTGCAGGTGGGCTCTGACATGGCTGCAGGGAGCAGGGGACCTTTGAGTGGAGTACTAGGATTAAGGGCTAGTCAAGAGAGGGGAGAGTGGCAAGCAGGCAGTCTGAAAAGCATAAGGAACAGGACTGACTGTATGGCAACATGAGGACACATAATCTCTTGGGCAGCTGTGAGAAGTTCAGTGGAACAGAAGGTTCTTGGAGGAGAGGAGAGAAGGATGTGCTAGCCATACAGTCCAGTGTGAACACTTTATGATAAAAGAATGCAGCAGTAGAAATGCTCTTTAGGCCTACTTCTGTCATGATCTCAATGCGTGGCCTTATGAAAACCCTTCCACACCAGGGGTGCAATAATCAAATGCCTAAAAAGGCCAAGCAAATAAAGATTGATGAGTGAGGAGACGAGGGCAAAGGCAATAGGTAGTAGTGGTACTGTGTTGCCGTGGGTGATATGGGCCCAGTGTTATCCAGTGGTCTCAGAACTTTCAACTTTTCTAGGTAAGTCAGACATCCAGTTTCTTATGTGAAATCTCCAATTTTTAAAGTATTGACAACTAATTTAATTTTTATTAAATATTATACTGGCAACAAAAAAAAATGCCTGTTACCACTCTACAACCCCGATTTTAACCTGCTATTCTATAAGATGACTTGATAATACTTGCTCTATCTTCCTCCAGAGATTAGTAGAAAGATCAAATCATCTTGTAGATAAATACTTAGAAAATTACAATGTGCAATAGAAATTGAAATACCATTCATATTATTATTAATGCCACCAACTCTCATTTTTTCAACACGCTGACTTGTGTCTCACTTACTCTCTCCCCTCTTTATTTTTTTCTCAGTAATCCAAAAAGGAGCATGGCATACAATAGCCTGACATCAAAGGAATCATCCAACACTGCTTACTGCTGAGTGAAGGTTAGTTGGCACCTCTTTTATCCCACCTGATTCAAGTTATTCAAGTATTGGCTCTTCTTTTGGCAGTAGGTTTCAATATAAACACTTTTAAAATACTTTATCTAATTTGATTATAATATATATGTGAAAGCCGTTTTGCCTCAGCTCCATAACTCTGGATAATCAAAAGTCTAAAAAAGAAAAGTACAAGTAGACATTACCCAAACATATTGGTATGAGCTATGAAAATACTCTCTATTTTCAAATTATTTCTTTTCTACAAAAGAGCTTCTTGGGTACTTACAGAGTTTTTGGCCAAAGTTTTGTTTATCCTTATCCAATTTGTAGGCTAAAAAAAAAAACAAGCAGAGCTGATACCAATAAATACTAAAGACGGATCCTAGAACTAAAGATAACAGATGTTGTCAGAGCTCCGCAGTTAAGTTGCAGAATCTCTTTCTTTCACGTTAAGTCTTTAAACAGGATTTATCTCACTTGTCTGAGATGATTTTAGTGTGTTCCTGCCCAACTGTGACCTCTCAAATTTTCTGTGCGTGTCCTTGTGCTGGTTGAGAGGTCTGTACAATTTTCATAGAATGTATTTGAATTCCTTGTGGCATGTGTGCTCTTTTAAGAAACCAAAAATCTCATATGCATCCCATAAATTTTGCCCTGCTGCTGATTGGAACTTCTTCAGAAGCAGCACCAGAACAAGCAGGTCTTCTTTAAGTGCTTCTGTAAAGACTTTATTTCAGCAGCTCTGTTTGAGGCTTCCACTGCAGGCAGCCCAATAAGGTTTAGATTAAAAACGGGAAATAAACCTCTTGAAGTACAATTCTGAATGTACCTACCAGCAAGAGTGAAATGAATCACATGTTTCCTATAGGTGACATTTTACTCCATGACTTAAGGAATCTCAGCAGGAAAAGTGTAGGTTTGCCTAGAGAGGAGTGTAGAAAAATTTACAGAGAAATGAAAAACCTAGAAATGAGGAAGGCAGGTTGCCAATTCTGTGATTTTTAACTTGGAATATTCAAAAACTGAGCCTTCTGTACAGATAGCCAAAACAACCTTTTATACTTTCCAGAAATAGGGCTGCAACACCATTTTATCCTGTCCAAGATTGTCTTGGATTTCATGATGAATAGAAGTTGCCTACCGAATTTTACATTCTGAATGAGGCTAAAGGCAAACTGAATATTGGGAAGATCAAATCTACGGCGTCTGCCGTTGGTAGTCTGGGTCACAGTGAGAGAGAATTGGAAGTACTCTGTTCTTTCTCCATATCAACTTATTTTCCATTTTCTTTTTTCTCCTATTCTTGTGAAGAAGTTGGAGCCAAACAAAAATTTGGGACAGAGTTAGAAGAGCCTCAGAAGTTGGGTTGGAAGAAACAGGAACACAGTCTGAGTTTGAGGTTGAGTTTCAGGCATCTACAAGAGATAGATCTCATCCAAAGATTGGCTCTTATCGGGAAAACGAAAGGGCATTGTGTTTGTGAAAACTCGAGTAGGACTATTCTCAAGAGAGTTGCAAAATCGCAAGCTGGTGGAGCTTTAGGGAATCTGTAAGATCAAATCAGTCAAAAATACTTACTTAGCCTAAGTCTCAAACAGACTGGTTCCTTCTTGCCTTTTGATGAACTTTCATCCCATTCCAGTCATAGAAGCCACTTCTCAAGTTCCATCCCTCCATTCCGTCGTCACCCATGGCCCCCTCTCTGGCCACGTCTGCAGGTGGGTGGAATGAGAATGGGAACAAGCAGGTTTGGGTGTGGTGTAGGGTTCCTGTCATATTGTCAAAGGGTCACAGTCATTGTTTTTAACCTTTGCATTTACATCTCAAAATGAGGAGGTGCAATATGTTTTGAAAATCTGAGGTCTCACGTAATGTTTTCCTCTTTCACAAACAGATCAATTGGTTGAGTTTCTTTTCCTGGTTGACTGTTTCTGCCACACGTCTGGGAACTTCTTAAAGAGAGAGACTGTGTCATATATTTGTGAAATCCAAAAGTACCTTAAATATAATACTTAGCTATGTTGAATAAAAGAACAAATCTTAAAAATTTAATATCCTCTTAGATGCTCATTTAGCATAGTTACAGGTTAGAGATAAGGAAAGAATTAGGATATCCCAGGGACAGTAACTAGACAAACTTACAGTGTAAACTTAGTTCTAAGTCAGACTAAGACTCACTCTATGAGGAAAGCTGACAAATACTACATTGAAGTTATATTCATTAGCCAAGTAAACTACTGTATTTCCTTTATATTAAAGGCAGTATTTGAAAACATTCTGTATAAGGCAATAGTTCTTAAGATTTGGGGGGTTATAAATCCTTTTGGGAATCCAAGAAAAGCTATGGACTATCTCCTGAGAAAAAAATGCACTTTCACATCTATTCAGAAAAAAAAAAAACCCCGAAAACAAGAAACTTTGTTCATGAGCACCCTGAAGCACGTTCAGGGACAAACTTGTATCCCAGGTTAAGAACTTTCATAAAGGCAAAGCCCTTGAATGGTGACCTTCAAGGTCCAGAAGAGGGCTTTCAAGGTTTATTTTGAGGTTCAGAACAATAGACTTCTATACAGCGTAATCACAGATTCCACCCATTCCAAGAGACTGAATGGAAAGAAACAAATATGCACGCGGAGCTGCCCCCTCTCTGTGGAGGTAATGGAATTTTCACGCACACCCTACAGGGCAGCAGAATTCAAAGGCGCTGGTTTAAGCCAGATGACACGCAGCAGTATTACGGCCATCACACCGTCCTCACATCCAAAGAGACACACACAGTAGGTTCACTGTGCTGGAACACATCACCCAGAGCAGAGGTATGGGGTGAGTGCCCTGGAAGCTTAACGTAAACCTTCAGATATTTCCTAAACAAATTAAAAGATTACTGTCATTAATCACTCTCTGATTCTTTAAAATGTTTTTTCCTCGGACATAAAATTTGAGCTGATTACCAGTCATTCTCGGAGCTTCAAAGGCCAGGGAAGAGTTTGCAAAAAAAACATTCTGCATCTCATTTGTCCTTTCTGACCCCTCTGCTCCCGTCTTCCCAGTAACTGCTTCCTTCCCCTAATGATTTCCTTCTTGCAATGGCAGAAAAAAAACATATTGAACTTTCTAACTGAGCCACTTCAAATTGCCAAACTAGAATCTGGAAGGTTGCTTTTTAAAATGCTTTTGTAGCCAAACAGATGTATTTCTAAATTTTACATCACTTCATTCACTAGCTTCTCCTCCACTATATTTAGGATTATTGCTCATTTTCTTATCATTTTCCGTTTCATTGCTTTTGTTTCACATTTGAGTAACTGTAGGTCAAATGTACTCCAGACTATTCTGTTCAAGACACGTTAAAATCAAATAGAAACTGTATGATTAATGATATGAATCATCTGTTTTTTAAAAACAGGAAAGTAAACCAGCGCTTGGCGAAGCCCCACCTGCTTTGCTGCTGGTGTAGTGCTGTGCGTATCGTGAGGAAAACCATTCCCCCTGCTCAAGGCTGAACTAAAATTAGGCTCCACCTGCAAGATGTTAATGAAAACTTACACAGCTGCATTCCAGAAACAAGTTACCCAGATTGCTTTTGGAAAGCTGTGTGTAAAAGCAAACTTGTTAGCTCTTTGCCTAATTCCCAAAACGTAGTATTAATTTTAATGGTAATTATTAGCACAATAACTAACTGATAAGTAATCTCAAAATAGATCCAGTATTATCAAATAGGAAATATGCTGTAACTTTATCCACACATCCTGCTGGGTTTAACCCCTCACTCACAAATGCATACTTCCTGACTCTTTTTTGGCACTTGTGTTCAAACAGAAGACATGAGAACAAGTGAAGTCACTGGAATGGGCCCCTAACACTTCCAATTTGCACGGGGGCTCCCCTTATCCACATACGGCTTAAGGGAAGAAGAATGGGAAGCACATGCTTCCTCTACCCTTGATTCCATTTGCAGATTCTCAAGCTTTCTTTGGAAGAGAAGAGTCAAATCGAAACCCAATCACAGCAGACTCACATCTACCCTTTTCTTGCAGCTTTAAGACACAGTGGAAGCTCGTGCATTCTCATCAGAGAAGGTGACCTCCCCTGTTCCATTTCCAGGTCAAGTCTTCACAGCTCCGTTCCATAGGCCAAAGGGCTCCATTTTGATTCCCATTACTTTTCCAGATCACACTATAGTGCTGATCCTCAGAGATAAAGTTACGTTACAGTTTAATTATTTACTAAATTATGTGTGTCAAAAAATTAAAGAAGCTGCCATTTGGGGATGGAGAATCTCTGCCTTTTAAAAATCTCAGCCTTGAAAAAAAATGCCTCTTCATCATTTCCTTTACTTGCAATTTAGTCTTATCAAAGGAGCAGGAAATGCCTACAGTTGTTCTGATTTGATCTACGTTCCTGATGTTGCATGTGCTGTATACAGTCTTAAATATTTTCACAATTACACCTTCTTAAAGGCTCTTTGGAACAGTTTAAAAAAATTTGTTTCGAAGTCAAATAGGCTCAATTAGATCTCGAGCAGCAAATTCAGTTTCTGATAGAGATTAAGTAATGAGGAAAATAGCAATGCTAACAAGTAGGAGGCTGCCTTTCATTACCCTATCTGATTTCATTAGCCTAGTTCACGCTTATTAATTGTTGGTCTGATGAGATCACCAATGTAAGTATGCCAGCCTCATGATGGTTGCATTTGGGGAATATTCAGTCTTTTTCAAGACTTCTACACGGCCCTCAGATGATATTCCCATTTCATTTCCATTTCAGACTGCTGCCCTATTCAATAAATGTATCTGAACCACGTATGAAAGCAACCCAACCAGAATAAACATTTTGTTTACTACACAGCCCCGCTTGCAACCATCAACAAAGAAATCTAAGAGGAGATTTAAGTTGTCATCCCTAGATAGTGAACTGCTGTGTTTTTCTATAATGCAGGTCATTCCAGACTCAGCTGCCCCCTGAGATTGAGCAATTCTCGTGCACGTTGTAACAAAGGGCTGCGGCTCTGGCAGTGTGGGAGTGGACTGGGCCACTTAGATAAGTTTCATTCACTGTGGGAGCCCAGGGGAAGAGGGAGTGCATCAAGGCAGCTGCCCTGCCTCGGTTCATAGTGTAACTTCACACTCCTTTCCCTTTAAGTCGCTACTAATCCCTTGGGTTTACATGTTTTTTGGGGCTGCATCAGAGAAAAGCAGTGTGAAATTGCCTGAAAGCCTCCTTATAAATAAGACTTACAATATAGACCAGCTCTGCTGATGAAAGAACTGAGAGAAATGCCCTTGAGGACCCCAAGAACCATTTTACAAGGCTCCCACTGTGATCTTTTTTTGGTCTCTATGTAATGACTGCTGAAAAAAATTACTAACTGAGTTAAAATCTCACTGGCCCCAAATTCAGTTGGAAGCAGAGTCTTAGCATTAACATAAATCCTATCCACATATTTACTAACCAACACGGCTTGTTTAAACCTGATCTTCTCTTTCTAGAAAATAGCTTACTCCTTTTGGTAAACTGAAGAAGAAAATAGCAAAAAAAAAGCAGGAAACTGGGGACATCAGAGATTGGATAACTAGACTAAGATTCCAGGGGCTGTGGATTTGCTTCCTAAACTATGTGCGAGACGCCAGTGTGGGCCGTTTACATGCTTCATCTTCTTAGGTCAATTCTTTGAAGTATTATTGTTCCATTTTAGAGCTGAGGAAACTGAGGCTAGTAAATGGCAAAACCATTCATTTAGCATGGGAGTGTCTTACGTTAAAATAGTTATGATTTTTCTCTTACTGCTAACCAGAGAAGCTAGAGGAAGTGCCCCTACAAGCAAAGAGGACATGGAGAGACAATAGAACACTCTTCCTTCTTTATTCCCTTGGGTTCTTCATTACCACCAGTAGTCTCTCATGTTCACTCTTGTGCTTCTGGAAATTGGCCTGATCTCCTACCCTATTCCTTTTATGAAAACGCTATCTCCTCTTGCACTCCCCATTTCCTAACACTCCGTCCTGTCCACCCCACCCTGCCTCCTTCAGTTTTCCTACTCTCTAAATCCTCCTACAAACAGCCATTTGGAAACAATTTCAAGGTCCACCTCCTTTCCTGTGCATCTGTCTTTTGTAATTGAGAGGTTAGGGACTGTGTGTTTTCTACTTGTCATGTTTATGCCTCATACTCTGTGGGTACCTAATAAATGCTGAATAATAGCAGCTTTATGACAGTGCAGAACCAGAAACACAGGTTCTTGTATTTAGTATTTCATCACCAGCGAGGAACATTTATTCACTGTCAGCACTATGCTAGGCACTAAATGAAGCTAATTATTGTACAAACTCTTCCATTTGTACACCAGGATATTTTACTTTTCTCTTTCATTTTCTCTACCAAAAAAAAAAATGGGATGGTCACTGAATCTTCTCATTAAATCCACAGCATCCTGAAGTTAGAGGCCAGTACTTTTTGGTAGAAGGGGGAACCAAGGTACAGAGCGTGCTGAATAACGACTCTTTGAGAGTCAGTGATGAAACCATATACAGAAGTTAGTTTGCTGTTGCACACATCTCCTCTTTCTTTGTGCTTGCATGCGAAGGGAAAGAATGGACTCTCTAAAATTGGTATTTGCTAAGAATAACAAAAATACCTCTGTGTTCATGCTGTGTCTAAACAAGCAGAGTAAATTGAGACATTTAAACTTGATAATTAAGGCCAAAGATACATTTGCTTGTAATATCAATATAATTGACTCACAAGGGCTGTTGTTGGTTTTTTTTTTGTAGACCTCCCTAAATAACGATCTTGGTTTCCTTTCTTTTGCTCCCTTGTGTGGACAGAGGCTACAAATATACAGTAAAAATAAAAGGCCACTTGCAAATTTGGGACATATTAATTCATGAACAGACCCATTGTGACATCATTGATTTGTTGTTGTTGTTCTCAATCATTAATTCAGTAAATATGTATCAAATACTACCTAACACATTCTTGGGTCTGTGCTATACAGTGGAGCTCACAGTCCAGGGTAGAGATAGACATGTAAATATGTAATTAATATAATATGGTGTGGTATAATGGAAATAAGTACTAGAGGAATGGTAAATCCTTCCTATGTGCTCTGAGAAGGCGACATGTGGGAGGTGATATTTCAGCTGTGTCTTAAAGATTAATAGTTCTGCACTGTAAGAGGGTGGGAAATACATCATAGGCCAAGGGAACAACAAGTGCAAAGATAGAAGTCCAGAGAAGAGGATAGTATAGTGCATCTATTACATAGGGTGTATGATGAGATATATAATAGAAGATGACTTTGAACTACCTAGTGATGAAGGCCCTTTTATATCACTCCAGGGAGAATAAATTCTGTTTTATGGGCATCAGAAAGTCATGCAGAGTTTTAAGCAGAGGGATACTATGTATTCTCTAGAAAGAGAATTCAACATCAAGAATGGCTTGGCAGTAGTTGAGTCTGTGGGCAGGAGTAAATTACATGGCCATGATTTTAGTCAAGGCCTAAGGTAATAAGGGGCTTTACTTCGGAAGTGCAAGGGAAGATGAAAAAAAGAAGATGTAATTGAGAGATATTTAGGAGGTAGACATGATAGGACTTGATAACTAATAGGACATGAAAGACAAGGAGGTCAGCTTGAACAGTTGTCTCATGGCAGTGCTCTTACGGGGAAATGATACATTCTGTTGCACTCCAAATATTTCAGGAAACGTACTGAGTTATTTTCTTATGTTAGTTTATTCAAATCTCACAATAACAATGTGACATAAACAATAAGTAGTTTTATCCCTATTTTATATGGAGCTCAGGAAGGGTGAGCCAGTCGCCCAGTGTCACAACCAGAACACAATGGAGTCAGGCTTAGAACCTGAGTATTCCAAAAAGCCCAGGTATTCTCCACACATTTCCGTAATCTTCAGGTAGCATTAATGAAATTCCCTGTTAAAACCCTGATAGAGATTTTGAATCAAAGTAAATCATAAATTTGATCGTGTTAATGACAATTTTAAAACTTTCATTTTGAGTGAAATCATTTTTTTTCTAAAATTGTTTATCAGTTCTTGTTAAATGCTGGACCAATATCTTTGCTGCTAAACAAGAACAACAAAACAGAAAATAAGCTTAAACTTCTGTTAACTAGTTTGTAACAAAAAATATTGACATCTCTTTGCTAAGGAAAAATTTTTGCCATGGAAGAGTCTGCTAGAAATGAGGCCTAATACGTGGGCAGAATGATATCGATTTTCAAAGTTAATCACTTGATTTCAACTCATTAGAGATTTGACTTTCAATTTTTCAATATTACTGATTCAAAATACTCAGGAAGATATATTACCAAATAAAAACATTTCTAAAGTTTGCTGAGTAAAGGTTTCTTTTTTCCAACAAGCACAATAGGCTTTTATTACATGACAGGTTATGAGATGGAAATAAAAGTTGTGCTTTTTCACGTTGAGGCCACTTAATTTTCCTCAATCATTTCTACTTCTCAGTTGGGTTGTCTCATTTTAGTGTGGTGGATGCTGTATTTCCAGTATCTTCTTTTGCTTTTGTGGTGATTTGGGAAGGTATTTGTTTGTATGAGCTGCTTGTGCCTAGCCGGAAGTCTGTGAAAGAGAATTGGAGGAAAAACCAATGACATGGCCTCCAGCACTTTCTTCTTTCTTCCTTTTTATTTTATTTTTTTATTTTTAGTATGAAACATTTTCCTGCAAGGATCTTCTATATACAGTTGGAGGATGCTTTTGATATGTAGATCAAGCAAAATGGAAAATACATAACCCTCTCTTTTCAAACATTCCCTTATTCTACGATGTGCTTCTCAGTGTCACTTTCTTTGATTTCCAGGAGGCCTGCCCTTAGGTTGGTATTGTAACTTGGTATCTTTCCATTGTCCCTTACCACAAAAATTCCTTTTAAGAAACTACATTTGAAATTTAATCCATCAAGCTTTAGCTCTTCTCTCTCCTCCTTCCTTCTGGAAAATTTAGTGGCTAAGTCTTTGCTTTGATTTTCTTTCTCTGACTCTGAGGGTTCTTGCTTTCTCTCTTAATTGCTACAATCTGGTGTCCCCTTTTGCCTGGGAGTAAACAAAAACAGAAACAATCAGTGAAGAGACACACGGGCTCCCGAGCTCATGTGTCTGACTAGCTGATGGATGGGAAGGTCTGGCTCTCAGGAACGAGATCTTCCCACCACATCATGCAACCTCAGTTTCAGGATGGGCTCTGTGCCAGGCACTGTGGGAAGTATTTACGTGCCTCAGAGTCCTCCAACCAACCCATGAGGTAGGCCCTGTTACCGTGTCCATTGTTTTAGATTAGGGAATCGAATCTAAAAGAAAGGAAGCGTCTTTCTTAAGGTCATTCAACTAGTAAGTGACAGATTTGATCAGTAAACCCAAGTTTTTCTCACTTCAGAGCCTGAATTTAAATGACTAATTTATATTTTTCATCTGAAAGCCTCTTAATGCCACTGTAAAACAGTTCCCTGGATTGGAAGGGTAGATTATCAGTATATTATTTCTTGAGTTCTAATACTCCTGAGAGTATATTTCCTCTAATGCCTGTGGACTTGTTAACAATCTTCTAAAAATAGAGAAAATGGAAAAATTGCCAAGGTCACCTATTAAAAGAAAAAGGAAAGCAGAAAAGAAAATATGTAAACCTATATATTTTATTGCAAAAATTTAAATGTTAAAACTTGAACCAGAGAATAAGCATTGTTTAATGTTGGCTCTGACTCTCTATTGGCCTGTCTTATTAGTTTCCTACAATAGTGAAAGTGTACAGAAATGATTATTAGGTGTATTCTTTATTATATGTTAGTTTGGCTAATACACTGTTTTGCACAATACAAACACTATTTTGAATACAAATGGAGGTATCTTGACATACCAGCAATACAAATCCTATGCGCTATACATTAAGTATATGTAATTTTATTTATTTTCAAGGTGAGAGAGGTAAATGCTAAGTGAAATTAAAAAAAAAATAAGAAAAACACCATTAAAATTTTTTAAATGTCTGTATTAAAGAGAGATACATTAGACACAAAACATTTTAAAATGTGATTTTATTTTATCCAAATTGCATTCAAATGTTAAATTTTGAAATATTGTCAGGGATCTAATAATTTATAAAAGTCGTTTACTATGGGTCATTTCTTAAAAGGTCAACATGATGATTTGATGATCTTAATAAAGTGGATCACCCCACAGTGCAGTCATTCATAGTCATCGACAATTATAAAGATTCAATTCAAGCAATATACACTACACTTCTTTTATTAGAAAACATTGTGTTATGCTCTTTTGGAAAAATAACAATAAAATTAAATTTGAATAAATGTATTTAATTTAAATTTAAATAGATTAAATAAAAATTTAAAAAAATAATTATTTCTGTTCCCTAGGAGCTCACCTTCTAGTAGCAAACATATCTAGTTGCATCCCACAAAGATTATATACAGGACATATTATTAGATGTTCATAAATTCTATTGTCAGAGTACAGAAGAGTGAGAGAGTAATTCTGACTAGAGGAATACAGGTTTCGTGGAAGAGAAGGGATTTTACTGGGTCTTGAAAGATGGATAGGATTTTGAGAGTCAAACCTATGACTCTGAAGACAAATATTGGTTACTTTAAGATCAAGTAAAATTCCTCTACATATGTCTTTTGTTTTGAAAAACAAAACAGATAAATTTCTTGAAAAAGGTAGATATTTGTATGTTGAAATTAAATTTTTAAATGGTGGATATTCTTTGTTTAAATGCCAGAAATAAGATATTTTTCTTTCTCATTATGTGAAATAAATAAGGCTAAAAGCTGGAAAATTATAAAAGTTACTTGATTAAATGAGGCAAGCAAATAAATGCTTTCTAAAGGTCTCAACTCAGTGCACTTTCTCCCTGAGGCTAATTGGAACTAGTCCACACTCACAATTGCTCCATCATATGGGTGGCCAGTCAATGCGGTGCCAGCAATGAAATGTGTAATCAACTTTCACATGTTTTTAGACATTCTCAAATCACTTTGATCATGACTAACAAGAAAACTGCCATTTCAGTTAATAATCTATAAATTCTCAGGGGGAGGTGTAGTCCAATACCCAGTAGAATATTTCACATTTTATTTAAGAAATGTAGAATAACACAATCTAGAAATATATTTATCCTTAAAACATTAGTCAACTTTCCATTATGTAATCTTGGTTCAGGGTTAACGTTTTAGATTGTCATTTCCCACAAGTCCAGGGACCTCGATAATTGAGATGAAGTTGCTTTTGAAAACACATATACTTTAGATTGCATTTCATCTAGGTGAAATGAAAAGTGATAACTTTTATGACAGCTTTCAAAACTGCTTTTAGCAGTGCAACCTGTGACATCATTGTCCTTTTTCATGTAGCTGAATTTTGCTCAATACAAGGAAAAATAGTTATTATGCCAGAGAAGATACCAGAGTAAAATATCTCTGAGCCAAGTGCTTTTTTAGCTAGTGAAGATGTTCTTAAATATGTATCAGTTCCGTGCCACAGGACACAGTTAACAGGAATAGTTAGAAGGGTACCGACGCCATCCATCCAAGAAAGCACATATAAGAGCTTGTTGAAAGCAGAAAATGATTTAGAGAGGGAAATTTCAGAGATGACAGCTGCGTAAATCTAATCAAAACCTCTTTTCTACACCAGGATATATGTAGTCTTCCATTGGCTCCAATATGTATCTTAGAAATTTGTAGGGTTTTAGAAGGCTGCTTAGGCAACACTTGAGAGTCCAAGTCAAAGATAACACATGGTGACATCACCGATAACAGGTTAATATGGAGGAGGACTAGGTATGAAAGGCTGTTGTCTGGGACATCATCTGAGATGAGAATCTTAAATAATAATAAATTGACTTTTTAACGCATGCTATGGTGTGATTTTCTTTTTATACACACTATTAAAATTTCCCACCCCAAAGTAATAGCACGTACACACACAAACACACTGATACACAACTAAAACCAGTGATATTCACATAGACCTTGCTACTCAAAGTGTGTTCTACAGAGAGGTGTCCCCTGGAGCTTGTTAGAAATGCAGACCCAGTAGCCTCATCTCAGACTTACTGACTCACAATCTGTGTTTTAACAAGATCCCCAAATGATTCTCGTGTACATTAAGTTTGAGAAGCACTGACTTAAAAACCAACTTCAAAAGTTGCACAGCCTTCTCGTCCTTAAAACCCATGCATCTTCAATTGCAAACCGTTACAAATTTACCCATTATCTGAGGCAGTATGTTTAGTAAATGGTTAAGAGCAGGCGTTTCCAGAAATTCCCTGTCCAAGTGGCCTGAAACCAGCTTCCAGGGCCAGCCTGGGTCTCTTCCCTGGGTGTGGCTGACTCGGGATGGGGGCAGGCGAGAGATGGAGGCTAGACACATGCTTGTGGAGCAGGCCCTGGCCCTACAGAATGATGGAGCGGGGAGTGGGAAGTGGGTATGGCTGGTCTCAAGTTTGGGCCTCCATTTGTACTCTGGCCCAGGCCTTGCATACGTTAGGAGTATGGTAATTATCGAAAATCAATTTGTGGCTATAAAGTTGATGATTGTATGAAGTAGAGAGTCTAGTCTTAAAAAAAATCCTTGCAATTCCTTCTATCCTCCTTCCACTGCCCTGGTTGGCGGGATAGAGGCTGCTGGTCCAGAAGTCAAGCCCTTCCTTTTCAGCTATTTTCTCTGCTTCCATTCACACTACTGCTGGTGTGTCACCGCTGAGAGCTCTGTTTCCTTAGAGACTCACATCTACACTCGGGCATCCAGGCTCTGTGCCAGAGGAGTCTGACAGTGACACAGAGGGCAGTGTACTTTCCTGGATATACAAGCACCGCTCCGACTGCCATCAGTGGGAGTTCTACAATCAGATTGAGAGCAGAATACAGTCTAGAATTGGAAATTCGTCCTCAAGGTAAGGCAGCATAAGTGGCCTGGTTACAGAAGAGCCACACTCCACTATTAAATAACAAATGCATTGAGAGTTTAGAGAAGAGTCCCCTCAAGTTCTAGAATGAGAAGCAAGGAAAAATAAATAGAACTACAGCCAATCATCAAAGAAAGTTTTAAAATTCCTTAAGAGAAATTCTGTAGTAAGCTACTTGCTTATTAAGAGATCTTTTAAATTAGCCATTTCACCTACTTAGAAAATTCTGGATTCTTTAGGGTTTTCCATATATAAAATCATGTCATCTGCAAATAGTGACAGTTTCACTTCTTCCTTTCCAATTTGGATTCCTTTTATTTCTTTCTCTTGCCTGATTGCTCTGTCTAGGACTTCCAGTACTATGTTAAATAGGAGTGGTGACAGTGGGCATCCTTGTCTGGTTCCTGTTCTTAGAGGGATAGCTTTCAGTTTTTCACCATTGAGGATGATTCCGTGCTCTTGGATTGGAAGAATTAACGTAGTTAAGATGTCCATACTTCCTAAAGCCATCTATAGATTCAATGCAATCCCTATCAAAGCTCAAACAACATTTTTCACAGAAATAGAACAAAGAATCCTAAAATTTATATGGAACAACAAAAGACCCCGAATAGCTAAAAGAAAATTCTGGAAATAAAGAAAAATTCTCTGAACACCACACACTTCCATTATATGCTATTTTCTTTATCTGGCCCCCTTTATTCTACCCCCCTCCAGGTCTTAGTTTAAATGGAAAGGCTTCCTAGATTAGTTAGGTGCCTTCTTTTAAATGCACTTAGAGCATCCTACATTTCTTCTCCATAGCACCTATCCAATCTAATTAAGCATTTGGTTAATTATGTTCTATATTTGTCTCTCCAGGTAGACTGTAAGCTTCGTGAAGACAAGGGCCACAACAGTCTAATTATGTATCTGAAACACACTGGCCACTCAATCAATACTTGTTCAATGAATTTATATTTAGTTACCTAAATATATATTCTAAAAGACTTATAATAAAGCACAGCCGTTGAGATTTACGGGAACTTACTGGATTCTCACCCAGACCAATTTGCTGTTCAGATGCAATTCAAGTGGATTTGTTTTATCTGTTTTCCCAAACCACAACAGATTCAAGCAGTGAGCTAGAAGGAGAAAGAAGGGAGGAGAATAAAGAAGGGATGAAAAAGACCAACTTGACTGACAGTTTCATAGAGGAAGAAGCAGAACACCACAGATAAAAAAACTAAAGGAACATAACAATGTGGAGTCATTATCAAGGGCAAGGTGTTGCAGAGAGTACCTTTGTAAAACTTCGGATTCCCACAGTTAATGTTGATAATTATAAATCTCAGTTAAATTATATTCCATATATACGACTTAAGAAGGCAAGAAAGTATGTAATTTGGAGAGTTTTTTTAGAAATAAATTATCTAAAAATGAGTTTGCACATAATAAAAATAATAGTATATTATAATATGTTTTAAAATTTATAAAGTACTTTTCTATACTTTATCTCATTAGATTTTCATAACATATAGGAGGGGACAAACTACAGTTGTTAAGATAATTTGCTTATGTGGAGTATCTTATTCTACAGTGAAGCTGATGAATTAGGTGCTACTGCCATTTTCTCACCGAATATTGCCAGAAGTATTTAGATGTTGGATTTTTCAGAGTTGTAGGAAAGAGGTTTGATTTTGATTTCAAAAAGTTTTAAAATCCAACATTTTTTTCAATAATGATTTACTGGGAGTTAGACATTATATTTAAATTAAGCTACCTAAATCTTACAAAGGAGGTGCATAAATAATATAGAATAGATCTTATAAATATGCAGTAGATGCAAATTTTATTATTTATAATATTTAAAAAGTAGATGTGTCCTGGACATTAACTTGTAATTTTACATTAATTATGCCCCTGTATTTTGACTGTGCTCTTTATAGAATTCTAAATTTTACAAAAACCACACATACAGCCTCAAAATCATGCTTACTTTAGGGTATACTAGAATGCAAAGATATATTTTAAATTTCCAAATGTTGCTAGTATCCCAGAATTGTATTTAATTTTTTCATTGAAAAAAAGTTTTTTTTTTCGTTGAAATAAAGCATAATGGCAACCATGTAAAAACTACCAAGTATGTCAGAGATGATGAGGAGAACTTGTTGACAAACAAAGGGCAGTACCAGGAAGATTGTTTAGTCAATAGCAGCTGTTACATCGCAGTATAAAACCATCTTTATATAAGATGCTCCTTTTATGGTTCCTTCTACAGGGGATAAAAAATTAAATATATGCAGGAACATAAGTAGAGGATTAATGGCCAAAGCCAATACACAAAAGGAGAGATTTCCAGGAAAAAAAATGTGTTATAAGCAGTTTTTTAATGACTGTACTTTAGAAACAAACCTGAATCATAACAACAATTGTTCTCTTGTTGTATGGGAAAGGTTACATTAAATAATTCCTCTCTGATTTTATCCACCCAGCAACATCCACCCAACCAGGGACAGGTTTTACCTCTTCGATTTGCCAGTGCAGTGATTATAGCAAACCCTTTCTTTTGTTAGAGTTATAAACTTGTCTTGGTCTGAACAGTTAATCAAAGGCAAAAGGGATCCCATCACTTCTTTGTAACATCATAAAGAACCAAGTAGGTAATTGCATTTTTATTTCAGTGTGTACACTAATAAATACAATAGATGTGGTTGCTTTCTAGCTCTTTCTCTTAGGTTTCAGACTTCTCTCTCCAAATCTCACCTAGTCAACATTTTCTTTTGTTGTCAAGGATACAGTCTATACCTTCTGTAAGCAGAGACTTGTTTTCTGCCAAAATTAGAGGAACGTTCAAATCCAATCCCCAGCATTAGCCCTGTTTAATAAGATATTATAAGGTGGTTGACCATAAGGCTGATAGTTAGCCACAACCCTTCAGGGTTAGTGTGAGCCAAGAATGGGATTCCAGGCCTCTGGGATTAGGCATGGTGAAGCTTTCCAGGAGCTTCCAAACATTCTCTTTGGTGACAAATAGTGAACTGCTTCAACTCCAACTGGGTTGTCATATGTTTTATTCATGGGCCATCATAGGAGCCGCCAAACAGATTATCACGTTTACATCAGGCCTCCTTGGAGAAAGAAATTCTTTAATAGTTGAACTGGCAGGGTCAGTCAGTATAGAGAAACCTGCAGGCAACCAAATATTAAATAAATAAATAAAATAAGAGAAGAAGAAATGAAATCAAACATCAAGAGTTTAATGATGTCCTTTAGCAGTCACCAATCAATATGTTTTTATCTCTTGCTGAAAAGGTTATATTAAGGTTTCATCATTTTAGTGGCATTATTTATTTATTTATTTATGAGTTTATTACAGGAGTGAGGAGATGCAGAGGGGCGTGGAAAAGTGCAGAGTTCACAGAAACCACTTCATTGGAGTTGACAAGGCTTTACAAATGTCTGTTTATGGTGTTGCATCTTTTTAGCAATTTGGTCTTTTTCAGTAAGCTGAGTGCCACCGGGAGTTGCCCTATTGTTTCTGCTGGAAATAAATGTACTTTAGTAGATGTTGTGACATGCAGTAGCATTTCCTTTCCTTGAGAGTCTAATTTCAAAATTGATTTAAAAAGACACATTACATTTTGGCAGGGCAGTAGCTCTTCTGGATTGTGCTTGCTTATTTGTTTGTTTGTTTAAGGATTTTCACAGCCTTGCCTTACTTAGCCCAGCCATTCAGCTTTAGGTAGGAAACTTTATTTTCTGACTGGAAAGAAACATGAGCTAACAGGTGAGATCATTATTCGCAGGAATTCTTTCCTTTCAGTTCAGCTGACTTTGTTATGTGTCATAAGGAGCATTACCTGGAACCACTCAGAGTATCACAGGGTATCCTGGAAGTTATTGACATAAACCAGATTCTCTGCAGGATCATAGGGGAATTAGTCAGTCTTGGTATCCCAGAAATGGAAGGTACTTTCAATATCTCCATGTAGAGAACTACCTGCATTGGTGTTAATATTGGGGGTTTCTAGATATGGCCTCTCATTCAGAGATTTATGATTTATAACATCTACAGGTTCTCACACAGAAATAATCTGACATTTACCTATTTCTCAAAAGGAATATCAACCTCCATTTCCTACACTAAGACTCATAGAGCTGGAAGACCCGATGTCAACTCTGGCTACTCATTCCAATGAAAAACATAATTGTATGAAAAATGACATTTTAAAATTGGAGTTGAGATTAGTAATGCCTTCATGAGAATTTATTGCCTACATTGCTGAATAAGAAATGAAGTGCATCTCAGCTTAGAAATTAATTTATTTAAAGAGAATGGTCAAAAGGGATCAAATGTTTTATCACATACATAGAAAACTCATATCAATTTTTACAAGAAAATGCTGCTTATATACTAGAACACTTCCTCTGTGATTTCCAGGTGCTTATGGTTTTCATATAATGTACCTTCACATGTCCCCTACCTGGAATGGTCTTCATGAACTATGTTTACTTGGCAAACTTTACTAATTCTTAAAGATTCAGTTTATTCATGTTTTTTTTTTTACAATCCCACGCAAAGTTCGTTATGAATCACTTTCTTCTCTGTGTCATTGCTGTGCCTTGATCAACCCTTTCTTTTTGTCTGAACCACACAGTATTTATTTTAATTATTTCTTTACATTCCTCCTCACTTTGCCTATGCTATCCCTGTGGGAGAGACAATGTTAGATTCATTTTTTATTGTATCTTCAGCATCAAGTTCAGTACCTGGTACATCAGAGTGACTCAATAAATACGTATAAAGTAAATAAATGTGGCCTAAACACCACACATATTAAATCAGTTTCAGTCTAAAGTTCTACCCAGGTAAATATAATAAACAAATTAAATGAGTTTAGATAGAGATGTAATATTTATAGATACTCTAGGCCTGTAGAGGGACGAAAAGAAGGAAATGATAATGCAATACTATCATTCATAGACTAAAGTAAAAGTAATTTTTAAATCGTCTCAATTATTTTTACCCTCAGACAGCTTTTCAGATTTTGGAGACTTAGTGTATGTTCTTTTTCAATCACTCTCTAGTAAGCAAGGCAATCACTGAGAAACGTCTTGAATCTATGCCTAGTGAGGGAAACTCTTCAGAATTGAATGAATTTGATTCACAAAAAGGTTTGGTACCATTCATGGAACGCATATTCTAATCACTACATGCTGTTTTATAAAAAAAAAACCACACTGATTATTTCAGAAGGAAGCACATCCACATAACAGTGAAACTAGAGTGGAATTATGGGTTCCTCTGCTTGGAATTTTTTAAATGCTTTTTTGAGAGAGACGCACATATACATGCAGATCTTAATATACCCTTGAGTTATGAGAACGTGAGAAAAATATTTTTATTATAAATCTGGGATATAAGTCACCTTACTATATCATATATTTTAGAAATATGAGCTGTATGGTAAGATATAAAGAACAGTCATCCTTTCATTTGTTCATTTGATAAATATTTCTTGGAGTATTAGTTATAAGGCATTGTGTTGGGCACTGTGGAAAATACAAAAAATTCCTAGGTATGGACAATTTAGAAATACAAATAAAAAAATAAAATGTAAAAGTAAAGTAATAAGTAAAGTAAAGTAAAAAGAAAAAAGACTCTTAAGATACACTATTCTCTTTTGACAACTGAGATATTTTATGACCTGTAGTCACGCTTAGGGGCAGCAAGGTATACAGTTTACCAACGATCCTTCTCACTTTGTGAACATATGATAACCTAAATCAAAGATGGATAGTCTTCCTTCCCCCTTCAAAAATCAAAACCATATTAAGCAATGTTTATCCATCAAATTTATCTGCCTTACTTGAAAAAAATCTATAAATCATATACAGGAAGTACTATGAGAATAAGGGGCCAATTCTTAAAGAACATATTCTCTTCCATTATCATGCTTCTAAACCTGACTTTAACAATTAATATGGCCAGCAAATGCCTGGACCTTACAAATGGATCATTTAACAGCAAGACCAAATGGCCAAATGCTCACCACCTGCTCATGCCGTCTTGCCATCAATCAGGCCTAACTTAACAAAACGATCAAAATACAGCGATTAGTTAAGAAGAATTGGACCAATGTACTATTACCAAATGCCGTGGAAGTAATTTTGTTACTGATACTTGAAGACCGTTTAAGCAGACTGTATTCCTTTTTTTCTCCTGTACTCTACCACAATTTAGTAATACTTATCTGATAGATATTAAGAATTATATACAGACGATGAGAAGATATGCAGTAGGGAGCAGAGATGGGTTAGGGAGGCATGATCCTGTTGTTTTCAACCCATTTGACCAGGATATGGTGAATAACTAGGGTGACCACACAATTTATTGCTGAAACTCGGTGCTTTTCAAGTGAAAGAGAGTGCTATTTTTAATTATGCCAGACAATTGGTGTAAACTGGACTATCCCAGGCAAACTGGGATGTATGATCAACCTATGAATAATTAGCCGTAACTAGACAATTTAAAATGAGTTAAGACACATCAGTGAAGTTAGTTGTTGAAAAAGGCTGTGTAAGGTAAAATTTTTAAAGTTTGGATCACATAGTTGATTAGCTAGTCTTTGAAAATAATATCATTGACTCAAAACCGCTTGCTCCACCGTGTCTTCTATGGTTTCAATGACATGTATTTACATACTTTTTTCCAAGGAATAGTTCAGGATTCTTCACCTTTATTTTTCTAAAAGCTTTTATCATCTAAAATTCTTATAGTAATACAATTTCCTGGGCAACCAAAAATCTGTAATGATTAATAAGCAAATGAATAAGGCTTGAAGCCAAATGGAGAGACCATTAGACCGGGAATCAAGGAACGTGGAATATTGCTTTGATTCTAATGTTACTACCAAGTAGGACTCACTCTGCCATAGTTTTTTCATTGCTGCAAAGATGATAGCATCACTTGTTAATTTCCTAGGGAGGGCTTATGGAAATACTTTAAAAACCTGAAATCTTTAAGTTTAAATATTTTATTTTCAAAAGCTTTGTAGCAATAAAGAAGGTAAAAGAGGAGCTGTAAAGAGTCTTAGAACACATAGAACTAAACATAGTGTTTAAAATAGTACAAAGAGAAAGACGCTTAAACAAAATGGAAGCAAATGGATCTTTCTGACTGGAAAACTGTCAGCCCTTGATGATTTGCTAACACTTTCAGGAAGCCGCCCCAGAATCCTGTAACTTCACCCTGAACTCCCTATAACACTTAATTATTATTGTCTATATGTGTT
Source organism: Diceros bicornis minor (assembly GCF_020826845.1). NCBI lineage: Eukaryota > Metazoa > Chordata > Mammalia > Perissodactyla > Rhinocerotidae > Diceros > Diceros bicornis. Next base: position 18,459,358 of record NC_080743.1, on the reverse strand, counting down.
CCCTACTAGGCTGTATGCCTTACAAGACCTGACCATGTTTTATCTATCATTAAACTGCACAGTCTGACCCAAAGTAGATACTCAATAAATATTTTTTACCAAATTTATTAATGTTGATGACAAACTTAGAGAAACAGAATAAGACATCTCTATTTGACTCCTAATACTCTCTATTAGGTCTTTACCAGATTTTATGTTTGACCTTTTTCAATGATTCCTTTTCTACTAACACCTGGAAAAGGAAGCTTATAAGAAGTACTAAAAGTTCTATAAAATTTCACCATAGGATACCTCTCCACTGTGACACAGGAAGAACTGGTTTGGAAATTGAATGTGGATGTGGCTCTGTGCAAATCATCTATTTACTTTCAGAGGTGTTAGCTCAGTTGGTGAGAGGACAGCACTAATAAGGGTAAGGTGCAGATTTTATTAGCTTTACACAGAGAAAAACTGCCCCAGAGTCACAGATTGTACCTCCAAGCTCACTGAGTTCTCTTGGGTCACAAAGAGAGTGCGGATTACTCAGTGCAACCTATTAACAGTTTGGAAAACAAGCAGCTGATGGTAGATCTAATATACAAAAGACAGCACATTATTACTTTGCAGAGTGCTAAAACAAATTGAACCCATCAAACAACTGTAAACTTAAGAAGTGAACTTGTGTCATTTGTCCCCTTTAGACCACAGCTCTAAAATGGGCATACTTAGCAAAGGAAACTTAAATCCCAATTCTTAGAAGACATCCAATTCATTACTGGAATCTCAGCTTGGGAGGAAGAAAATATGGCCATGTGGTATTGGTAATAGATTGTCAAAAGGGCAAAAATCAATCTGAAAATGATTAGTAGTGATCACCTTAGCCATTTGCAGGGTGATAGATTCTGAAAATATTTGTGTATTGACATAATGGTTTTCTTTGCAAAAATATGCTTTCCCACACAAAAACAGCATTTCATTGTATGTGAAGCTCTATTTTTCCAATAAATATTGATTCATGGCTCACTACCTAAATTAATGCCAGAAAAAGAAAGTAATTTAGAAATATTTTTGATACATTCTGTTAAATTCAGTTAGGAGACATCCAATTAGAATGTGGTAAACCAGCTGGATGCACCAAAATAAAGAAGGTAACAGTGACATGTAACAGCCATCTATAAGTCATTTGGCAATTATAAAATGATACTTATTAAGAGCCCTTCCACACATGGCAATGTTGTAGTGTCAAAGATGTTGCACATCCTGTGGTCAAGCCATTTTTTAAATAAATGTTCTCTCTGTGTTGATAAAGGAACCAATTATTTTGACTGGGTTCTCTGATAAGAACAGAATCCAGATCTTAGAAGGAGAAGACCTAGACAGAAAAGAAACTTTATACTAAACTCTTTTGTACAATAGTTCCTTCTGAGTTCAAGGTTTACTTCTTTCAGTCCCATTGGCATGCTCTTTTCGGGACAGGTGTAGCAAATATCCATCACTGTCTTCTCAAAAATGTAACTAGCAGGCATCCAATAAAGCAAGTTGCACATTAGAGGCGAGCATTTAAAAACAGACAATGTTTATGTATCCAAATAAATAATGATATGATTAAACATCAATCAGTGTTCTCTGTAATATGTGGTAAAACTGTATGGCAGTGAGCCTATCGAGAACATTCTTCCAGGTGCAGATAGGCCTGTCGACTTGCCATTCTTTCTGTTTTTTTGCTTTATAAGTAGCTTTCCCATCCTCATAACAGTGAAATAAGAACACACGCGCGCACACACACACACACACCCCTCTCCCAATTGACTCTGCCCTTCCCGCCATAAGAATTGAGAGCTGGAGACCTAGGGGCTTAGTGGGATGGGAGCAAAAGTGCTACTTTTCTTAGAATATTTTAACCAGGAGGGAATTCCCTTAGAAGACCGGATTCACCAGACCTCATGCAGTGCTATAAAAGAGAACTTGCTATATTACTGGTCCATGTTGGAGCCTTGACTTGCTGCCTTTCCCTGATAGAAACTGCATGGCTCTCTGAACATTTTAAAATCACATTAGGTACATGGCAAGATGTCTCAGAATCCCGCTCTTTAGTACTTGTTCCTGAAGAAGATTCAGAGGTTAAGATAACTAGAGTTTTCTCAGAAAATGTTGTGGTAGATGGTGTAGTGAAAATAACATCAGCCAGCTTTGGTTGAAAGCCAGACATCTGGCATATAGAATCTAATCCTAGCAACAGTGTTTAGAATTATGGCTATGCCCCTTGTATAGGTGAGACTAAGGAAGATTAAACACCTTGCCAAGATCACAGAGGTAGTTAGAGATAGACAGGCATAGGAATCTTGGTCCATCCAAATTCAGAATCTGAGCCAGAGAGATCTAGGTTCGATCCTCCTTCTGTAACTCATTAGCTGTGTAAACTTGGGCAGATTTCTTAACTTCAGTGAGGTAGGCCTCCATTTTCACATCTTTAAGATGGTGAGAATGCCTACCTCAGAGGACTGTCCAAAGGTTAAATATTTGAGACAGGATATGTTAAAGTCCCTCTGTGGATCTGCTTTGAATTAAGTAGTTAGTCTGTCAAGGCCCTGAGCTAGGTGCTGCTAGAGACACACTATCCATAAGACTCTCTCCTCCCACAAAGTGTTACAGATATAGTGGGACAGAGAAGACAATAACTTATTATAGAATGTATTTAGACATTTACCCCAATATGTGAAACAGATAAAAAGGGGATGCTCTGTTCAAAGGTGTGTGGGTGTGTGTAAGGGGACACAGGTCCACCCACTCAGCCTTTCCCAGCCACCTCTTGCGGTCTTGGACTGCCTCCTTTGAACCCCGGGGCTCTGAAAACAGTCGTTAGGCAAGATCTCTGGGGGACTTTCGAACGTAAAATCCTGATTTCTACTGTAGGTGCACAAATATCTGTGATAAAAGGCACAAATATGATAACAACCGTAATACGCATATCCATTCAGACAGAGAGGTCACAGTTGCTTGTTTCATGGAAGAGGGAAGAAGAGGGTCAATGATGATATCACAAAGAAGGTGGCCTTTCACAGGAACGGGTATGGTTTTGAGAGGCTGAGGTCACTATTGAAGAGAAAGGAGAGGAATGAAGTGCATTTTAACAGAACTGTATCAGGAGGAGAGGCAGAACATGAAAAGAAAGGAAAAGAAAGGAAAAAATGCAAAGCATCTTGGAGACTTGTGAGTAACCTGGTGTCACCGGAGCTTTGAGTACGGCTGTATAGGAAGTGGGAGAGATGAGACTGGAAACTAGAGGCAATAAAGGACGGTGTTAAGACATGGGTTTTGGAGTCAGACAGATATGGATTTGAGTTCCTGTTCTGACAATAGCTAGTTGTGTGAACAGGGGCAATTGACTTAACCTCTATGCCCCTCAGTGTCCTCTTCTGGAAAATGGAAATATTAACATTAATAATAATAATAGTAATAAATGAGCATAGTAACTTTTATGGAACCCTTAATCAGTGCCAGGCATGGTTTTAAGCATTTTAAAGGTGTTAACACACAGTCTTCACAACAACCCTGTGAGGTAGATACAGATTTTACAGAGGAGGAGACAGAGGCAAGAGAGGGTAACAAACCCGTCTAGCAAGTCGCTTGTCACACAATTGTTAAGACAGGGATTGGAATCCAGGCATTCTGGTTCTGGAATCCTCCTCATTATTGGAAGTTCAGCCATCTGCCTCATAAAGTATGGAGAGAATTAAAGGAGATAACACCTATAATATGCCTAGTGATGGGGTTCAAGACATGCCCAGAGGAAAGGAGCATCTTTATCTCCAAAGAGAGAGGGACACCAAGAAGAACTCTGCAAACAGGTCTTGCTAAGTTTCCCCCAGTTTACTACACTTACCTCATTCTCCTTAACCTATTATTACATTTTTACACAACTGCCCACTCTTCAAAAAACTAACATAAAAACAACAACAACAACAACAAAAAACCCTAGCATAAATATACTCCGGTCTGTTTCTTTGGGTCTTCATTTCTTTATGAAGGGTCTCTTGTCACATAATGCTTATTTAAATAAATATGGTTTGCTTTTCTCCTGTTAGTATGTCTTTGTCAGTTTAATTTTCAGACCAGCCAGGGCCCCTAAGAGAGTCAAGGAAAATTTTTTTCTCCCTTATAATAGTGACATGTCAGGCACAGAGTAAGGATTCAATTGAGTAAATCTCAGCATGGAAAAGGAGAGGACGTTGGGGAAGAGAAGGAGTTTGAAGCCAAGGCATATGAAGGCTCTTGAATACCATACTTAGGGGTGGTTTTGACGTTTTCCAGTTGTCAATTTTTAATTATATGTGGAATTGCAACAGGCTTGTGGAGTGATCAGAAGTAGGATTTAGAAAGATTCATCTTTTAGGATATATCAGCTTAAAAGGAGAGAGAATGAGTGGAGACCAATTAGACTTTATTGTAACAGTCATTAAATGGGCCTGAGAAAGGGTGGTGGCCGGGAGATGGGAAGGAGGAAGCATGGATGTAAGAGCTATTGCAGAGACTGAGCTGGAAGGTGGAGCAAACAAAAGATGACTCAAGGTTTCGAGGCTGGGTGACCGGGAGAATGCTGCTGATGCCAGGAATAGAAACACAGAAATCAGAGGGAGAAGCCGGACCTTGAGGAAAAAGATGATGGGTGCATTTTTTTACAGACTGAATTTGGGGTGATGACAAGCCACACAGCAGACAATCAGCTTTGCAGGAACTCAGCTCCATATAACAAATCTACAACAGTATCTAAATTTTTTTCTGAGGACATTCTTTTTGATTAAATATTGTGAGCACATAATCATTTTATTATATATAAATAAATATATATGTTTATTTATAAATTGTTCGCACATACTTTTGTATGTTATAAAAGATGCACATAGAAAGTAATAAATAGGAATAGAGATTCCAGTTTTTTCCCTATGCCCCCATGGATGTTTTTGAACACCCTCTGGTAGGCACGTACCCCATTTTGGAGACCACTGCAATATCTTAGATCCCTTTCCATTGTTGGGAAGGAGCCCAAATGCATTTGCACTGAACAAAATGGCCTTCTATTATTTCTTCTCCTGTGAATGAAAATCTCCCCTTTTCAGGATGTCTTAAGAGTGCACGCAGGAGAAAAAGGACCAAAGACTTCATTGTCCTACAAACTCTAACTTGCGTCCACAAAGGTCTGTATATAAGGATGTTCAATGTAGCATTGTGGATAAAGGTGAAAATAACCTAAAGGTCCATCAAGAAGGAGAAGCTAATACAAATTATGATACATCAGAATAAAGAATTAAGGTAAACCTACATGTACTGAGGATGGAGGAATCTCTAAGACATACTGTCAAGTCAAAAAATAAGTCACAAGAGAGACAATGTCTTGGTGAAGAATTCCCTATGACCTATGAAATATTTTGAATATGAGAAATACGTATGTATATATATTTGACATGAACCTCTAGATCAACTACCAATTTATAGCAAGTACAGAGAACAGAGAAACATCATGGATAATATCAAGGGAATGCAATCAGTAAATCCAAACTAGGGGGATCTATTTAGGACAAATGATCCAACGATTCCCTTTATTCAACAAATTGCAATAGTAAAAAAATGAGAAAGAGCTGAAAGGGAACTACGGCTAAAGAGACTTAAAAAATGTCAAAACTGGCAAGGGCCAACCCGGTGGCATAGTAGTTAAGTTTGTGCACTCTGCTTTGGCGGCCCCAGGTCCGCGAGTTCAGATCCTAGGCTTGGACCTACACACTGCTCATCAAGCACATGCTGTGGCGGTGTCCCACATACAAAATAGAGGAAGACTGGCACAGATGTTAGGTCAGAGCCAATCTTCCTCACACACACACAAAAAATTCAAAACTGGCAAAACTAAACTCTAGTGTGTAAAGATGTCCACTTGAGTGAAAAATTACTTCCTCTGTGTTATTTATTCTTTTTACAGTAATGTGTTCATATGCTATGTGTGTAATTAAATATGACATTAAGAGAAAAACTAGAAGCAATATCTATAGGGTGATTTGGTGGAATGGAAGTCCTAGGTGTATGTTAGAGGGAGAATCCCACTTATGAACAAGGCTGAAGATGGATTTACATTTACAAGGATATTGTGTTCAGAGATACATAATTACATATTTTCCGTTAGGAAACCATAGAAATGTAGTTTATTTGCAGAATGAGTGAAATGAATTAGCTTTTAAATTTGTTTTCTCTAAGATTACTCAACTCTCTTGCCTTTTTTCTGTTGGATTTCCAAATAGAACAGATAATTTTTTATTATTTGTTATCTCTGATCCTTGGGTCTAGATCCTAAGATAGTATAAGAAAATAGGAGTTAGCCATGTACAGGAAAGTTATCAACTACTGAGATGAAAATCTCCTGGTTGATGACAGGAGTGTTCTGTTGTTCGAGCTCATGCCAAGATACGACAAACTAATGCCAAAATATAATGGACCTCCAGTTCTAAAGGAAGATTGAGCTCAACAGTGGTGAAATCTTAGAATTACTGGGAAAACGAGTATTGTTTTTGGATTTCTTATTCTCCACATTTGCTTCAGCTCCTTATGCCAGAATCACGTCTTTATTTGGATGCTTTGTGTTAGCTTGCAGAAAAACTTTGCTTACTGAAACACCATTGTAAACAAGTGCCATTGTTTTATTAAGCTTATCTGCCAGAGGAGTATTTAATTTGTGGGTAAGAATTTGTCAATCTGTTGGCAAGGCTCTGTCGCAACCCACTTTTAGAAGCTCTTTTCAACATATTCTTGGTTTGATGTTTAGACGCTAATAGAGATGACAGGAATTGTGCACTTTGATTTTTTTCTGATTCTTGTAACTAGTAGAGAACTCTAAACTGAAATAAAGAAAGAAAAAAACCCAGTGTGCATCTTTCCTTTTCCACGACCAACAATTTCCAAGCTATTTTGCAAATATAGGACAGCTGCTTTATTGAGCTAAAAAAACACTACAAAATGTAATGATAGCACTTTGGACTCTATTCTGATCTCCCTTAAACTCCACACAGCTTGGATTTTTCTGTAATTTTAATGAAAATGTGGCATGGCACATAGCTCTCATTTAAATTATGCACTGTCAGTATTTTCCTTCTTTGCAACTGAAGCACTTCTTGGGAAACATGCCAGGTACAAGAGGGGAGGGTGAAAGCCCAAAATAGAAGATGGGGGTGGGGGTGGGGAAAGGAAATGGACTGAACACACTCTCCACACAGCCGTGCTGTTCAAGACTTGGAAATCGCTGGGAAATGGGGTCCAGAAGTTCAAGTAGGATTAAGGTAGCTTTAGCAAGCCTAAATGGGGCTACACATAGGTCAAAATAGGGCTACAAATCAAACTTTAAAAACTGTTGATTCGTTAAAAACGAACACAAAATTTCATTCATTTTAAAATAATATCAGAGTACATCTTATTACTACTTAGGTACTTAAGGGCTTGACAATCTTGTGTAAAAGTCAGTTGTTTTTTCTGCATACCAGTGACAATTTCTTGATTAACAAAGCCCCTTCTTCTGTCACCTGCCATGCTCTTCTTTCGTTTTCCAAGCAAAGATCAATCATTCATTTATTTAACAAGTATTTGTTGAAAGCCTGAGTGAAGAACAAGACAGAGAGGATCTCAGCTTACTGTCATCTATGTTACAAGTCCATCTTTTGTAGGATTCACGTATACACAGAAATAAAATTCCCTTGGGTAGGGGTGATTAAAAAAAAAAAAGAATAGGCACCATATATATATCAGTGAGAAATAGCCATATAAATTTGGTACCCTTTTATAAATCATTTTTCACATTTGATTCTCACTTTAGTTTGGCATGATAAGTATTATCATCTCCCTATTTTATAGATTAGGAAGAGTTTTAGAAAGGTGAGGGAAATTGGTGATAAGCATTGCTTAGTGGCAGAGCTACGAATTAAACTTGGGCCTTCTGACTGGGTATGAGAGCTTTTCTCATTACGGTGCAGCGCTTGAGAGCATGGGCTCTGGAATCTGAAGGACTTGGGTTTGACTCACAAATCGGCTCCTTACTATGACGTTGGGCAAGTTACTTAATGGTTCTAAGCCTGTTTTCTCTAAAATGAAGATCATGCTAGAACCTCCCTCAGACAGTTGTGGGAAAGAGTAAATAATGTAAGACGTGTGCTTATCACAAAGTCCAGACCCAGACAGGGTTACCTAGGATAGATTGACCCATCCTTCAAGCAGGATCAGAAATTCCCTGTTAGCTTTCTTCAATAACTCTTTAAAAGAAACTCCAGTTGGGTGGAGTAGAAGAAACAAGATGTTCTGGGAACACAGAAATCGAAATTAACCATTAGTGCATCTGACTCGTCAGGACCAGTGCTGAGAGTAGGGAGTGCCCAAAGAAGTCTAGGGCTCAGCTCAAAAATGCTTTTCCACATATTAAGAGATTCCTTTGGGATAAGTCAACAGATGTTTTAAAATGCAAATCTTTGGAGGTAGGAGGAGTAAAGTGATAGTGTTTCTTTTATCATCCTGTTATAAATTCTTTTAGTCAAATAATATCTTATTTGAGACTTGCATAGCAAGAAGAAGGAGGGGGATTTTCGTGCACTTAAGGGTAGGGAAGATCTAGGAGAGAGGGAATTAGGTGGAAGGTAGAATGCTTTTGGCCAGGATGGTGGAAGCCTGAGGGCTCTAGGTGCATGGGTGATGAGAGGCAGGGCATTCCAAAAGAGGGAAGAAGAGTCTGGAAAATGTGGGAGAGCTCCAAAATAAACTTCCTTTATTTTGCGATTTAGATTGAGATTAACTGCCTGATATCAATAAAAATCATCTCCCAGCTTGCCTTTGGCCCCCCTGGGATGGTGCTGGTGCCTGAGCTGGGATATTTGGTCAGGACCAACCTGTAATCCAGCACTGCCCTCTGGTTCCAAGTGTCCACAGGACTGCGCAGGCAGACACTTGTCCAGTAGGATGAGTCAGAATCCCCGGGAGTGCAGGGCTTGTTTTCTCCCTGAAACCTGCTTGCATTCATTATTTAAATTATACCTTTAAACGTCTTCTCTAAATATTTCAAGCTAGGAAGCTCAGGAATACATCTTCCCCACTACTACTAAAAGGGATGGTTAGAATGAAACCTGAGGCTTATGGAAATGTCACTGTGTAACATGTATCCTAAGAGCTGTGCAATGCCCCTAGCTAACCATCCTTCAAGTAGGATCAGAAATTCAGTTCTCTTTGGAGCCTATTAACTCTTCAATCCCCTCTCTCCATCTAGTGCAATCCATCCTCGTGGCATTACATTTTAAGTGCAATTAACCATGGCGTCTGCACATGGTCTTGTGCTCAATGTTCTGAGAGAAGGAAGATGTGTCTTTTCTTTGTTTTGCCTCAGTAAACAGAAGGGATTTATAAAGTGTTAGGCTCCAACATGTCAGTGCATTCAGCAGCTGCAGCTGAGAGGGAGGTAGGTGGCAGAAAGCAGTACACGGGGGCAGAGATCCAGAGTTCTGAGTTTGAATCCCAGCTGTGTCCCCTGTCTGGACTTCAGTTTCCCGATCTACAAGTGAGGGAGTCAGATTCATTGTTCAGTGGCTCTAATCCTCTGAGTTGGTGTGATCCAGTCATCCTTGATATAAAGGTGGTTTTCAGTTCAGCTCTAAATTAGCAGCCACAGCCCCTTCCTTCCGATCTCACTGCTGGCTCTAGGATATAACAAGCATTTGCTATGAAATCCCTCTCTTTCAGTCTCTATTTAGAAGCAGAAATCCCCCAATACTAGCTTATCAACTGCTCCTATCATCCCCAACATTTGGTTTCCTTTGCATTTTGCCACCCAGTGACCCAAATCTAAATAGGGGGAGGTTGCACGAAAAGAAAAAAGGCAGAAAGTTAAGTCAGAGCTGAACTGTAGATCAATGGCTGCAATTTTACCCCAAAGCAGGGCTGTGCTTCTGGAAGGACTAAGATTTATTGGTTTCAACACATGAAGATGTAAAATGTGCTGTTATCGCATCTCCCCAGAATGTGTACTGGCACCAGCCTGGGGAAACTGCATGAAATAGCAACTTCCTAGTTGCTTTGTCAGTCCTACTATCCATTTTCTGAGTCCAAATTCCAGTACATTACCCACGGATACATGCTGTCTTGTTGGGGGTGAACCTTGAACTGCTATGTATTATGACTGATATTAATATGGCTGATATTCTGGCTTAGATACATATTTAAATGACGTGAAATCTCATGGTATTCAAAATTATGCATCTAAACACAATGTAAATTTCCATTTATGTATTCACTTAAGATACAGTTAGTAAGTACCTAGTAGGTGTGGTGTACTGCAAAATGATGAAGGCAGATGATGTGCTGGAAAGAATCTGGATTTTAGACTCAGAAAGATTTTGTGTGAGTTTTGCTGCTAGTGCTGACTAAGTTTACCTTGAGTGTGATATTCAGTTTCTCTGAGCTTCCACTTTCTCTTGGGAACAATAATATTGATCTCGCAAGATCTTTGTGCATATAAATGTGAGTCTCAGGCACGTGTAGGTATTCAAAAATATTGTTTTATTAGTTTATATACTTAATAATAATTACAGCCCCCATTTTAAAGTTGGTAAAAGTACTTTCACATATAGCATAGTATTTTAATCCCATATCACCCTGTGAGGCTGGTAAGGCATTTTAGCTTCACTTAAGAGATAAGAAAATTGAGGTCCAGAGTAGTTGGAGTCAGACATTTCTTCAAACTGAGTCATAGACCCAAAGGTCTTCCTCAGAGGCAGCATATTTGCTAACAAAAGAAGTAAGAAGAGCTCGATTAATCCAAGAATGAACCTACTGAATGGTCTGTCTCCTCTTGTAAGCTTGGAGGAAGATAGTTCTGACCTGTAAATGTACAACCACACCTCAATGGGGTTCCTGTTAATATAAAGGAATTTTGTCACAGGATTCTAGCATCTCATGTTCCCTCAACAGCCACACCACATTACCTTTCAGAAGAGAGTTTAGCACATCTGCTACTTAAAGAATTCTCTGATACTGAGGTGATCTGAGAAGCAATCAGCATAAACAAGTGTTTTCTAACCAGAACATCATGATTTTCCACACATCAATACGTCATTCCTAGTGGATCATGGCCAGGGCCTTGAATAGTGTGATTTCTGGAGCTATGAAAGCCCCCTAGTCCAAGAACTAATTCTCCTCTTATATAATTCTTTAAATTGCTCTACAGTCTTTTATTCTGCAATTAGAGATGAGGCTTGAAATGCAAATATCTATAGGAATAGTAGCTAATTGACTTACATTTGTACTAAGGCAAGTGATACCAGATTCTTTCCAGAGGAAACGTTGCTAGAAGGAAGGGGAGTGACCAAAACCCCACTGGGGCATTGGGAGGGGGAGAGACCAGAAACTATGATGAGAAAGTCTAGCACAGAAAAGGGGGTGAGTGAAATCAAGGCTGAGATAACATTTTTACCCCTTAGATTGACTTGTTTTTTGATAACATCAAGTATTGGCTAAAGTGTGGGGTTCTCTCATGCTCTGTTGGTGGGAAAGGTGAATTAGTATGATGACTTTGGAGGATGAATTGGCAGTTTATTAAAACTAAATTTCACCTCTAGCAGTTGTAGAAAATGAAGACAATCAATATATACTGTTATGGAAAGATAGTTAATACATGTAAAATTTCAAAAAAATGATACCTCTTTCCCTTAAACCTTACTATATATTTATATATGTTCATATATGTGTGGAAATGCATAGAAAGATTCTGGAAGACATACTCAAAATGGATAAAGTGATGACCTCTAGGTCTGAGATTGGGAGGTAGTAGTTGAGGAGATTTTAAAACTGTAATGTTGGAATTTTCTTTTGGAATGTACTCATGTATTTAAAAAGAGAAAGAATGCGCTGTACATGTATTGATACCTAATTGACAGGTACTCTGAAAATCAACAGTGAATCACTGAATGTGAGAGCTTTAAGGGGTTCAAAAGATTTTAAGCACAAGCCACCTCTCTCTTCTTAAGCATGAAGAATTTGCTGACGGTCACATGCTTCTTAGTGCTTCAGATGGACTGCCATCCTTGGTCTCCTGACTTCGGCTCTAGCACTTCTACAATTACTAGCTTACTCTCAGGATGGCAGCACATCCTGGTCAATTTCCTTGCTCTGCGGATGTAAGGTATTATTACTCTTATGAATGCGGGGTAAAGGGTTAAAGCAGGGACAACTTTTGGGACGGTGACTTCAAGGACAAAACACTGATTTTACCTAGTTCACATCTTACTTTGGTTCTGGTTGGGAGAGTCTACTTTATATCTTCCTTTTACATTTTCAACTAGAAGAATAGGAACTACTGAGAAGTGTGGGACAACAAGGCAAGAGAATGGCTCTTAGATGTGATCTATGATTTTGCACTTTAATCATATAAGCCAAAGCTCTAATAGCAACAAAATGAAAATGGATTTGTGAAGACAATTTGTTAAATTTTGTTTAATTAGACAACTCAAGGCCATTCAATGTAGTGTAGTGGAAAATGCATTCCAGACAAGGAGATCTGGGTTGTATCCCAGTTTGTCCCATAAAAGTTGTATGAAAAATCTGAATATAGTATGAGAAGAATGGTAACTTCTTATCCAGGTTGCTGGTGAAAATAAATATGGTAAAATGTTTGACAATAGCTGCCACATTGATAAAAGTGCACGGTAAATTCTTGTTGAATTGAACTCTATTGTACCAGTCTTCTGTTCTCTTCTTTCAGGACTTTTGCAAATAAAAAACAAAGAGGAAGATGAGATGCAGAGGAGAAGATGTAACATGCTTCAGAGAACTGATCATAGAATTTTGGAACTGGTAGAAATTTGGATACATTTTTAGTGATCCCAACACTCTCATGTTACAAATAAGGAAATTGAAAGCCTGAGAGGTTAAACGACTTGCCTAAAGTCACTCAGTAGGAGAGGGCCAGGTCTCCACAGTTTCACTCAGTTGCTTTATTTTTCAGAAAGTTCATTAATGGTTTCTTTTGAAATAAGAATGCAGCCATTCTATCTGCTTCCTAGAGGATGCCAGAAAACAATCAACTGTGGACCACTATGTTAATGGCTGCTCAGTGAGTGAGAGGATTGTATTGTTTACCTCGACAATGTGCTATCAATTCCTCAGCCATTTGTGAGGTCATCAAATTGACCTACTGCTGTTAATACCAGTGGGGGCTGGGGGTATACCCACCTCAAGGTTTCCTGGTGCAAAAATATGAGTGGAAGAAGAGTCAAAGACTTGGAAATGGGACCTTGGGCTGGTTAAGTGATGTCACTTAGCTTATTCAACCATCAGAAAACTGTTCTTTGTCTTTCAAAAAAAATTTATTTCCCAATTAGTTTTTCTCAGTAGTGTTGCCAGATGTTCAGTAACTAGAATGACACTCCTGTATTTTAGCTGTCTGTCTGGTGAAATGAAAAAATAGAATAAGAAGAGAGCATGTGAAGGTTTAAAAAATTATTTAGACTTTTTAAAAATTTGAACTAAAAGATATATGTATGATAACATTGCTATGTAGACAAATGTGGTACCTTTTATAAGATACTTCCTCAGGCCAACAAACTGGATATTCACTATTTATACTGTATGCTAAATTTTATATTAATATTTTCATAATTATTTCAGAAATGTGCATGATTCCTCCCTTAAATGCTTCTATAGAAAAAATTTTCAATTTTCAATGTATTGAAGCATGTGTGGACTGATTGTATGGATGAATTCAAACTGAAAATTTTTTTCTTCAAAATTTCACGCAATTATTTAAAAATAATTATTTCTAAGAAGAATATAAAATAAATCAATAAATATAAAATATCAGCTGAAATAAGCAATAATTTTAAAATATTAAATCTTTATTCCCCAAGCCTATTTTTGAGGAGGACATCTGGAAATCCTATTCTTTAGCTTCAGTAGAAGCTCCTTCCAGCTTTTTTCCTCAGCTGTGCTAAGTAGAGAAAAGAGTCCTTGGAACCAGACCAACATGGTTTCTAATTCTTTCTCCACTACTTACTACCTGTGGAACCTGGGTCAAATTATTTTACTTCTCAACTTTCTCTTCAGAAACTGAAAATTATAATTCCTACCTCGAAGATTTTTTTGATGATTAAAGGAATAATTACTCCTTTACCGTGTAGGTATACAAACCCCTATGAAAAGCACTTAGCACCATGCCTGACTTGGAAATGCGCTCAGGATTTGGAATACCATCCTCTTAGGTCAGTACAATGTTTCCTAATGAGTTTTCAAAAAAAACCCTCAAAAGGATTTCAGGGTCAAGTAAGTTTGGGAGGCTGAATATGTAGCTCCTCTCTTTGGTATGAGAAAATGCATATTAGCATTTTAAAGGTTCTAAGGAGGCTTAATCTGGTTTTTCCAATCTTATTTGAGCACGGATTCTTTAATCTCTAGAGAACATAAATTAATGGTTCTGGGGAACTCAGTTTGGGGAAAACTGGGCCAGAAAATAGGGAAGTATGGGTAATGGCTTTAAGGCTCCTGAGAACAAGGAAGAAGCTTAGAAAAAAAATTAGGGACAGCTTGTGTAGCCATCCATTCCCATTAGAGTTTCCTCCCTTTTTTCAATTAGAGTATGGGTCCCTTAGAGGAAGGCTTTCAGACTTTCCCATCAAAGTACCCCTAAAGCAACGGACGCTGAACACTTATATTATCATGAAAGCCCATGAGAATCTCCCATGTTACTCCATAAGATATCTGTTTGTTTAAATATAAAAATAAAAATTTTAATTATGGAGAAGTAAATGATTTAATACTTTCCTACACACACACACGCACACACACATACACTATTTTTCTGATCAAATTTATGCTTGGAAGATGTGTCATATTTCATGCTTATTGGGTATATAAATGCCCACCCTCTGGTATAATATTGAGCAGCCATGGGAGGAGTACCTATACTCCAGTATGAGAAGCAAGGCCTTAAGTCAGTCAGTCTACAAATATTCACTGCTTTCTCTTATCTGGGTACCGTTTTAGGAGCTGAGCAAGGAGGCAGAGACAGTTTGTGCCTTTAAGGAATTCTTACAATCTTGTATCCTGTGAACGTGTGTGGGGGTTTGTGTGCTGAACATGAGGAGGGAAGAAGTGAGACAGCCTATAAAACTCACCACAAAAAAAAAAAAAAAAAGAAATGATAAATAAGATAACTTTTAGCATTAATTGATTCTAGAAGATACAACAGTGATAGAGTAACTGGTGGAAGCTACTTGAACCAGAGGGTTAGGGACGTTCTTGGAGGATGAAACATTTAGGTTGAAACCCACTGATAAGAAGGATGCCATGCTAGGGTTTGACCAAAGAGCTTTCTAAGTTGAAGGCAGAACATCTGCAAAAGCCCAAGGATGGGAAGTGGCTTGGCATGTGTTTTAGTCTGGGTTTCTCACAGTAGACCCTGAAATAAGGACAGGGTACAGGTAGTTTATTTGGGAGGTCACCTCAGGAAGCACCAGAGAGGAAATGGAGAAAGTGGACAAGGAGAGAGAAAAGCCAATAGAAGTCGTGTTAGGAGAGAGTTACTGCTATGAATAACAGAGGCTTATTTCCTCTGGGGCGGACCCTCTTAGGAAACCGTTTGGAACTTACCTCACAATCATCCTAACCAGATGGCTGGGAGGCTGGGCCCTGTGTCTGCCTTCTCCCCTACCCCAGGCTGAGTCTTATCCTCAGGGTGTTGACTCTCCTGTATTTTCAGGCTGTATCTGTGGAGGTCACGCAAACTCCTGAAGAACTAAAGAAAGTCCTCAGGAGAATAAGAAGAAAAACACAGGTGCTAAAGATAGGAAACTGTCAGTATGCTGAAAACTCTTCAGGGGCAGGAGGATAACGGCAGGGCATCAACAGTGTCTGTGTTCCAAAGAATGTAACTCAAGGCTAACCTGGTTGGAAGCTAGTAGGGGGAACATGGAGGGAGATGAGTTCAGAAAGGTAGACAGAAGCCAGATGGGGTGTAACTTTGCCTGTTTTAAATCCATTTACAATGAGTAGCCATTGGGGGGTTTAAAGTGGAGAAATGATCTGATATGATCAAGCTTTAGAAAGGTAGCTATGATTTTTTGAGGAAGATGGCCTGTAAGGAGGCAAGGCAAGAGGCAGGAAGATGGATTAGGAGACTATTGCAGTAGTCCAGGCAAGAGATCATAGTCAATTGGGTTCAGTGGTAGATTATTAGTCATCTTACTCAATCTATAAGCAGTATTTGACAAAATTAATTTCTTCCTTTTGAAACACTTTCTTGCTGTTTTCCTACCTCTTTGGGACTGTTATCCATTTCCTTTCTTGGAATCCTCCATGGCTCAGTTCCGGGATATTTTCTCTATCTCTGCATTCTCCCTAGGCCATCTCATATAGTCTTATGGCTTTAAATACCACTGGCACCCATATGTCTTTCAAATGTATGTCTCTAACCCGGCCTCTCTCTTCAACTCAAGTCATTTACATCACCACCAACTTCATTGCCATTTAGGAGTCTGACTGACCTCTCAAAACTGACATGTCAAAAACTGAGCCCTTGATTCCCCTCACCCCCACAAATGGTGGTAGAGATTAAAGTTGTAGTAGTGGAGGTGGTGAAAGTGGTTGGTTCATGAAACATTTTGGAGGTGGAGCGAACAAGTCTTAATGAACAATTAGTTATGAGGACTAGGAAGAATCTAAGATGGCAATTTAATTTTGACCTCATCAACTGGGTAGTCGATGGTGCTATTTACTGAAATGGGGAGGAGTAGATTTGGCAGAGAAAATCAATGGTTCTCTTTTGACTATGTTAAGTTTGAGATGCCTGTTAGGCAACCAAAGAGGGGGTGTGAGGTATTTGAGTGTTCCATCTAACGGAGAGATTCCCTCATCTATATCTATATTAAAAAAAGCCAAATGAGGATTTTACAGGTGTAACCCAAATAAAAGTTCTCTTTTTCTCTCTGTATTTTGGGACCTCAGAGTTGAAGAACAATTTTCTAACCATTAAAAACACTTGGGAAAGAGCAGGGGATGATGTGGGCTGATAAACACTTCTCTGCAATATATGCTAAAATAGTTATAGGCAGGTTAGCATCATTACCAAATAGATTTTGGTATAAAAAAAATCTATTATACCCAAGTCAGTCCTTTTTAAATCCTTTGCTTGAATCCCTCCAAAGACTTCCCATTTCATTTAGAATAAGTGTCCTGACCACGTCTGATCTGGTTGCCTCTAATCGTGGCCCCTGCCCACCTATTCCCCTCTTCTCCTAACAAAGCCCCCTTGCGCACTCAGCTCCCCCCCACAAAGGCCTCTTGACTCTGCCTTTGGGCTTGTTCCCTCCATCTGCCTGGAACCTTCTTCTTCCCAGATATGTGTGTGGCTTTTTCCCTAGCCTCATTGTGGTCTTTCTTGCTCAAATGTTTCCTCTACAGGAGACTCTCCCTAGACCATCCTCTGTGAACTATCAGACTCTGTTGTTGTTGATCTCTTTATTCTGTTTATTCTTCTTCTATAATTTTTATCACTACTTGAGCTTAGTTTATATGTTTATTTTCTTATTATCTGGCGTTCTCTTATTAGCATGTAGGCATTAATAGGCCAGGAGCTTTACTTGGTCTGTTTTGTTTAATGCTGCATCCCCAGATGGTACAACATTGCTTGGCACATAAGAGGTGCTTGGTAAGAATTTAACTGGATAAATGAACAAATTATTCTTTTTAAAATTTATGTCATCAAATGTTTCTTATGTGGCTATAGAATATTATAGAATGCCATATAAGAAATATTGGATGGGCAGGAGAAACCTGTTGTCATAGGAAATCTCAGAGACAACAGTCTCAGAGCCTAGGTTCTAAAGTCTAGGTGTGCAGGCCCTACAATGAGCGTCAAGGAAATCTCTCAAAATTCAGAGGGTCCTTACCAACTATTCAGGGAAAGAGCTCCATTGTCTGATCCAGGGGAAGGCATTGTGGAAGGAGGAAGTTAGAATGGCAATAATCATATTGTGTCATATGGGTCTCAGGCAAAGTAGAACAATCAAGGACATAATGATCAGAAGTAGGGTATATATGAGACGAGCGTTTCTCAAATGTTGTTGTACATTAGAATCAACTGGGGGGCTTTTAAAACTCTCCTTGATGAGGTTGCACCCCATACCAGTAAAGTCAGAATATCTGGGGATGGGACCCGGGTATCAGTGAACGATTGCAAGGTGAAGACAAGTTTGAGAAGCAGTGTACTAGACATTGCTATTCAAAGTGTGGCCCCCAGACTGGCAGCTCTGGCATTACCATGCGTACCTACCAATCAGAATCTGCATTTTAACAAGATCAGGGTGATTTGTATGCACACTGAAATTTAAGAAGTGCTAATGTACACTACAAGGTCAGAGCTAGGCAGGAGATATGGTCATTAATGTTCAATTCCCTGAGGAGAATTAGAGGACCATAAATCCACCATGTTCATATGCTTTCTGATTTAGGTCAGAGTTAGATCCAGAGCCTGGGAGTGGTGGTGGGCGTAGGGGGCATTCAAATGGAGGACAAATGGCCTTAGCTCTTGGGGGAGCTCAGTTAATGGAATAGGGAACCAGGCAGGCTTTAGATCCAACGTGTGACAACTGGTAGGAGATGAGATTGGAAAGGTAGGTTGATTCCAGACCAGAAATGAGCCACAGATGGTGATGGTGTTGGAGCAGGTGAGTGACATGATTAAATCTATATTTGGCGCTCAGATTTACCATGTAGAAATTCCTGATGCATTCTTGAAAAAAACAATAATGAGGGTAGTATAATAAGTGGTAATTTTTTTCACTCTTCTTCAATATTAATGTATGTCTACAAGTTTCAAAATTAGGTTGTGTAGCTTATTATTTTAACCATCCAAATATTAAAAACATCCCCTAAAAGTAGGAGAACATGTAGAAGCCAACAATAGATTAGAAATTGTTTTGCTTG
This sequence comes from Diceros bicornis minor, assembly GCF_020826845.1. Taxonomy (NCBI): domain Eukaryota; kingdom Metazoa; phylum Chordata; class Mammalia; order Perissodactyla; family Rhinocerotidae; genus Diceros; species Diceros bicornis. The sequence goes on along the minus strand of NC_080743.1, from coordinate 18,440,395 downwards.
GTTAGCTTTGTTAAGATTCTGCGAAATTCTTTTCTTCAGAAATATAACTTTTTATTTCCATATCAATAGCATAGTTTACATGGTTTTTTTTTTGCCACTTCATACAACTGCTGTTACAATTGCAAACTTTCAAGTTGTAAAACATTTTACATATTTTAAGAAAGTATTAGTATATTCCAAAATTCCTCTAGGCTGCTAATCAAGTCGGATATATATCTTCACATTCATGCCACCTCACTTTAAATTCATGTGCTGGTTTCATTGTGAAGAGTTAGAAAAATGTAGGAAAACTAAGAAGTAAAAGAAACTTGAGGATCCTCCAAGGAATCCGATTTGTGATGAAAATGGCCCCTTTTCCTATTACAAAGGATTCTATCATATGTATTCTACCACTTTAAAAATTGCAATTGGGCTCTGATCTACTAATTTCTGTGAGGTAGGGTCAGATTCCAGGGCTTACACCCGGTTTTGGCAGGGAGTAGGTGCTCAGTAAGTATGTGTTGAATAAATAAATGAATAATCATCAGCTTTTAGTCTGGGAGGCGTCTGGCTTGTCACTGTCCCTTTCTCTGGAGGGAGGTTGCCCTGGCCTGATGGGAGCTACCTTTCCTGGAGAAAGCTAGGAGGTTAGACTTGTGAAACCACAGTTTTGCCTTGCTTTCCCTCCACTGCCTTACCCTGTTCATCTCCCTGCCTCTTAGCGTCTCCTGAAAACACTCAATATGTCACTTGTGCAAGAACTCCTATCTCAGACTCTGCTTCTAGGAAGTCTGACCTAAGACAATATATTTGTATGTAGGATTATTATGTATTATATATGTCTGTATGTATGTGTATGTACACATATATGTGTGTGTATACACACACAAAACTTTCCAAAATTTTTATCCTATTCTACATTAAGAAGTAAATTTATATAAGTAAATATATATATGTATACCTACACACACGCATGTATGCATTCATTTAACAACGAATGTTTAACTATTTCCAATTATGTGCCAAGCACTGTTCTCTGTTGTATTTGATGGAGAAATAACAGTGAATACGAAGTTTACATTCATAATACAAAACTTAACTTTACCACGTGTTATGCAGGCTATGTTGTATTCTAATATTTTCTTTTATAATTGATTGTATTCTATTCCTTTTTTTAAAAGAATGCTGTTCATGACCCACTAAATTGATTTAACAATGTGCTTAAGAGTTGTAACCGTAAGTTTGAAAATGTTGCTTTAGTAGTGTCAGATCCGATTTTAAAAGGTATAAGGATGTTTTTGTTAACACCTTCAGGCATTCAGTATGATGTATATTTAATACCAAGGAAAAACATATATTACTGCTATATGCATGGCATTATTATATTCTTCCTTGAAGATTTATATGATTCAACCTTTATTTTTATTAGTATTTCTTTTCAAAATACCCTTTTCATCTTCTTCAACTAGAAGTCAATAAATGAAGCTTTTGCCCTATGTCTAAACTGTCAAGGTCTCTATGAGAAAATGTGCTTTAAAGAAGTAGGAGTTAATGGTCACTCTTGCACTATAAATTCTATTGGCAGATATGCTACTATCTGGTAGATATAAGGATGACTTTCTCCTTGAAAACTCTAATGAGACTTGGGAATAATATACAATCTGTGATTCAGGTACTATCTTCTAAATGTAAGAGCTTTTAAACAATCTTAAAACCTTATCTAAAACAAATTACATTATTTCTTGTTATTTCTTAGAGAAGTAAAGATATCTAATATAGGTCATAAATATCTGGGAAGTAAAATAACGTTAGTTTTTGAGCCTAAAAAAATTCATTTCCTTTTGAAAAGAAGTTATGACATATGTTTGCCATTTGATTGATTTAGAAGTGAGGAAGTACTGTTTTCTACAGTATTCTTCTTGGAGAGGGGCTTGGAAAGGCCAGGGCTGAAGCAGTCGTGAATGACGGAAAGAAAGCATTCTGCTAAGCATGACCTGGACTTAAATATTAATTCTAATGAAAAAATAGGTGGCACAGGTCTCGCTTTGGAAGTTTAGTTGCTTTATCTGTAAAATGGGATACTAGTCTTAACTTCACAGGGTTGTTGGGAGAAAAAAAATGATAATATATTGAATGTCTGGCTCATTATCACTCAGTAGACACTCAGTAAATGTTGACCTATGTTAATCAAGATTCATCAAGAGAGGACATTTAGCTAGCCTGGTGAAAGAAGTGATAGAAACCATAAGAAAATTCTCTGATTGTTTAATACACCCATTGAGACTTATACATCCAAACAACAGCTCTGAGAGGCCACATGCAGAGCCCAGTGATGATGTCCTCACTCCGAACATCTTCAAAACTCCACTTTGGGACTTGCCCTCAGAATAAATCTTATTTTATAGTCACATTTTATGATTGATATGATTCAGTATTTACCCAGCTGGATCTCTACTTTTCTCATCAGCCTTAGATCTCCATGACTTTTGGTGGTTCTGAAAGTCCAATTCAACCTTAAAAGGTTAAGTTATTAAAAAAATGCAATGCAGGACCTGAAGGTAACATCAAAAGAGTAACTCCAAAAATGCTGTGATTCACCATAACTAACATGATTGTTAGGCTATCAGCTTGGCTTACCAAGAAGGCAAGATGATACAAACTACTGACGGTGATCCTCGTCAACTAGCCGAGGATGGCTCCCAGCTGCTCAGGATCAAACCACAGCTGCAGGCCAGGGTCAGGCTATGGAATCTTGTGATGCACTGAGGCCCAGAGCTTGAAACTTGAAGCTTGGGAGCTTGTGAAAATCTAGAGCTTCAAGGATCTCTCAAGTCTCCATGCTCAGAATCTGTCTTAGCTGAGATATGGCTGGTCTTATAGTTCTGGTCAAGTTCAAACTCACTGTCTTACAGTTTTAAATATGTTCTTGCTTCTCAGAGTCTGCTTTTACTCAGAATAAGACAGTTCCGCATGATCACAGAAAAAGTTATTTAACCTTTCTGAGCCTCAGATTCCTCGTATGGAAAATGGAAGTAGTAATAGTACATTCCAGTAGGGTTGTTGTGATTATGTAAGATAATGAAAATAAAATGCTTAATGGGGCACCTGGCACATAATAAACTCTCAATATATTATAGCCATTATTATTCACAGCAGTTGAATACAGCCCAATTTACTTCTGTGCCCAGCTCAATGCCCAGGAAACTCAGCTCAATTAGAAGTCTATCTCTCTTGGATTTACCCAAAAGAGAATGTTAGACAACTATTACTGGTGTAGGGAACCTTTTATAGAGTGTCTGGAGTTCAGATTATGGGAGAAGAGAAAGCCGTTAAGGGCACCAAGCTGGTTGAATATAATTGGATATATACACTCAAGTATTTTTTTTTAAACAGTCATGTGCCTTTATAGTCATATTTGCTATGGATATATGGATTCAGTTTTCATGACTTCTGAACACATTACCATTTCTAGAAAAATAATAATAATACTGGTAAGAATAACAGCTAACATTTACCGCTAATTATTAAGGGTACTACAAAAACCCTTTGACGTGGGATGTGTGTCTGGTTTGGCATCATTATAATGAATAAAATACCAAAGCAGAAAGAGCAGAGCAATCCCCTTCCCCATCTTTAACTCGGCTCTCCCTGCATACCCCTCCACCCATGCCCTTCACCGTTCTGGTGCTCATGAGTGTGGAAGGCATCATTAAATTGTATAACTGCCAATTTTCTCTTCCTGCTGGTAAAGTATAGGTACAAATGCTTTCATTTGCACACCAGAAAATATTTATTAAATGCCTGCTCTGAGGCACTGGTCAAAGGAGTGAAGGAGAGCATTCCTTGTGGACCATCTATCTAGTCCAGAGGCCTTGGAATGTCTCACAGGTCCACTCCTCTGACCAGTTCACTCTATTAGAGTTAAAGAATATTTTCAACTAAATTTTCCGTGTGTCAATTTTTACATGTTTCAAATGATGATAACATTTGTCCTATTTTATAGCTTATATGAAAGTGTAGCTGGTCATTAAAGCAATAGTTCACTGGCTGGTAGCAACACTACCACCTTGGTCTTTGGTGTTGGTTGGTCTTTGGTATTTACCAGTGAAGAGGTGGAAAACAGTGGAGCACTTCCAGTATGTAACCGCTAGAAAGCCCCCCATCTCTGATGGGGCTTTGTGGCAGAATGTTGAAGCCACTGTATTTTGGGTCTCAAGTTCCTGCAGCCTAACCCAATTTCCAATCATTCAAGGGGTGTGTCACTTGGGATTGTTATTGTGTCATAGTGGAAAAAATATAGCTGAGATTGCTGCAGGCTAGTCACTCTTCAAAGGCAAATGAAAGAACGAAAATTTCTCTCTGAGAGCTTTTTAAACAAAGAACTTTTAACTATATATAGTCCACACTTCAACACGTCCAAGGCAGACACCATTCTGTTTAAGTATGATTTGCTCTTAAAATGGTTACTGCCAATAGGAAGTTATGGTTACTGGTGGAGTGTGTGTTTTAATACAGGCTGTTTGATGTTGGTTGTTGTTGTTTTTCCACTTTTAGTTAACAGCACCTGAAAGAATGCAACTATAACATGAAGAAAGGATAAAATTTTAATACTTTGTTGAAGCACACTGGGAATGTTCCTTTTGAAGGGGTAAGACAGCTGAAGAATTGGCTTTTTCTAAAGAATAAAATGAGGCTCAACTCTCACGGCATAGATTTGGCAGCTCTGTAGTTTCTTTCTGTAAGTAAAATACCATTGATAGGTGCTCCAGTCCTTAGAGACTGGCAAAAACTGACAGCTTTACAGAAATGATAGAGTTTCTGACATAACTATCCTTTATTCATTAATGCTAAGAAGGAAAACACTTGAAATAACCAGGAAGAAAAATACCTATTTTCCTGACCACCCAACATGTCAATTATGTCTCTCTTCTTGATTGTCAAATATTCTCTAACCAAAATCTATTTTTACAAATAGGGGCAAGGTAATTTAGAGGAGAGAGTAAGGGAGGAGTGGAGACGGGGAGGAGGGAGAAATGGAGGAAGGAAGGAAGAGCAGGAGAATGTGATGTGTCTCCCACCAGTATTTCTATGCTCTTTACATTGTCATTAGTTTTTCTCCTGATAAGCATTCTGCCTCATTCAGGCAATATATTACACTGAAGAATCTTTTTCGTTTAACTCTCTCGTGTCTCAGTTTCTTTATCCTTTGAATGATGATAATGCTTTTCTGTTTCATAGTAAAGGTATTAGGATTAATAATATATTATTGATAAAAATGTTTTGAACTCCCCAGAAAGATGCAATACAAAGTATTCCTATTGTCGTTATCATCACCACAGATACTCTGTACTTTCCTCTTATTGCTTCTTAGCTTCCCAGCGTCTTGCCAAAGCAGTAGCTTAATGATGGATGTAAAATAATAGAACTCAAAGATTGTTGAATTCAGCTTTTTCTTTTACACAGAATTGGATAGTGGGGCTTAGAGACAATAAATGACTTTTGGGGGTTACCATACTTCCCTGCTCAGTTTCCTCAACTATCAGTGATTTTCAAGACTACGCTGCCAATTCTTCTCTCTCTATGCTTATTTTCTTAGTAAGTTGAACTACTATCTCTATCTTAAAGCTTCTAAAATTGGCATCTCTATCTCTGACAGATGTGTTCCTCAAACTCATACTTCTATTTGTTTTCAGACCTTTAACAATTAGATAACAGTATTAGTTTTCTAGAGCTGCCATAATAAATATCACAAATTACAAGGCTTAAAACAACAGAAATTTATTCTCTCACAGTTCTGTATGCTAGAAGTCTGAAGTCAAGGTGTCAGTAGGGCCTTATTTCCTCTGAAGTCTCTGGGAAAGACTCTTTCCGTGCCTCTTCCTGACTTCTGGTTGTTGCCAGGTATCCTTGGTGTTCCTTGGCTCGCAGCTGTGTCACTCCAATTTTTGACTCCGTCATCACATGGCCTACTTCCCTGTGTGTATCTCCATGTCTCCAAATCTCTCTCCTCTTAGAAAGACCCCTGTCATTGGATTTAGGCCCACCTTAATCCAATATGATCTCATCTTAACTTGATTACATCTGCCAAGTCCCTATTTCCAAATAAGGTCACATTCGTCACATTCACAGGTACCTGGGGTTAGGACCTCAACATATCTTTTTGGGGGACACAATTCAACCCACAACAAGAACCTACTCTTACATCACAATCAAGATGGCCAAAATCACCTCATCACAGTCTTGAAATTGACTTCATTTCTGTCAATAATATCACTAACTTTGAGGTGTTCCAGGTTAGGAAACAGACTTCTACCACACTGATGCTCTAGATTCAATTTATCATGGAGTGCTATTGTTTCTTCTTTTGAAATCTCCAGCAACTTCTCTTAATGTCCACTGCCACTGTGTCTGTCTGGATCAGGACTTTAATTCCAGGTTAGTCTTGTTGATTCTAGTCGCTCCTTTATATGGTCGCTTGCTACTCAGAGTGTGGTCCAAGGACTAGGAGCATCAGTATCAGCCCCAAGCTTGGTAGAAATAAAGAATTCTGGCCCTACCCAGGCTTGATTCTGATTCTGAATTAGAATCTGCATTTTAATAAGATCACCAAGTGATTCTCATTATAGTTTGAAAACCCTGATGTGGTTAAGAGCAAAATTGATGCCCATTTAATGTTTCCCTAAGTTGTCAGAAAATTTTAAAAAGTCTCTTCAAATTCTAGCTCTATCCAGATTAAATGATTTAATAAATTAAGTCAAATATGTAAAATGGGATACTATATGAGACATTATAAAACTAATAATGATGTCAAAGATAGTTAACTTGGAGAAACATGCATGGTATATTGTTAATTAAAAAATGCTGATTCTAAAGGACACGCGGTGCCCTGTCTTGAGTATGTATACATATAAAAAGACCAGTGGAATATTGGACAATATTAACTGTGGACATTTTTCATGCTGTTGTTTGGGATGACTCCTCTCCTGTTACTTCCTGCAGTGAGCATATATTAGTTCTGTAACAAGGAGAAAAAAAAGTTATCATTAAAAAATCCTATCTAAGTCCGGCCCCGTAGCTTAGCTGTTAAGTGTGCGCACTCTGCTACTGGGAGCCCGGGTTCGGATCCCGGGTGCGCACCGACGCACCACTTCTCCGGCCATGCTGAGGCTGCGTCCCACATACAGCAACTAGAAGGATGTGCAACTCTAACATACAACTATCTACTGGGGCTTTGGGGGAAAAGAGGAGGATTGGCAATAGATGTTAGCTCAGAGCCGGTCTTCCTCAGCAAAAAGAGGAGGATTAGCACGGATGTTAGCTCAGGGCCGATCTTCCTCACACACACACACAAAAAAAAAAATCCTATCTATCTAAATTTATGTCCCTTTTTTTAAATAATTGTTTGCTGTATTGGGAATGAGATGGGATTTAAAATGGTACTTGAAAAGGGAGAAGCTTTCGACCTCTGGTAGAACCACTCATTCTTGCAAGTCACCAAAGGAAAATGTAAATGCACGATAAACTACAACTAGTTGCAGAGGAGGAAGTGAGGGAATCAAGCTATGTCTCTGACCCAGAGATTTTGTCTCTCCATTTTGTTTAGGCTAAAGTCAATTATTAATTTCCTATTGCTGCATAACAAATTACCCCAAACTTTCAGGCTTAACACAGTACAGACATCTATTATCTCAGGACTCTGTAGATTATCTATAGATTAAGAGTCCAGGCATGGCTTATTGGGGTCCTCTTCTTAGGGTCTCATGAGGCTGTGATCTGGGTGTTGGCTAGGCTGGGTTCTCATCTGGAGGCTCAAATAAAGAAGAATCCACTTCCAAGCTCACTTAGGTTGTTGGAAAAATTCATTTCCTAGCAGCTGTATGACTGAGGGCCCTGGTTTCTCACTAGCTGTCAGCTGGGTGCCCTCAGGCCTTAGATGGCACCTGCGGTTCCCTGCCACATGGCTCTTTCCATAGGGAGTTCACTCCATAGCCATTTGCTTCTTCAAGGCTGGTAGGAAAATCTTTTTCCAGTCTGCTAAGACAGAATCTTAGATAGCAGTGACATGCGATCAAGTTTACGTATTCTGTTGGCTGGAAGGAAGTCAGAGTCTTGCCCACAATCAAGGGCAGAGACAGGTCATAACACCAGAGCATGGAGATCATGGGACCGTCTCAGAATTCTGCCTGCCATATGAACCGAAGTACATTAAGAAGTCTCCAAGAAACAGTCAGAAAGAGCAGGAAAGATGGAACATCACCCCAAAGCCCAATCCCCTCCCTCCTCAGGCCTTTGTAGGTAGGGGCTGCTCTCCTAGGTAGCCAGAGAGAGGAAAGCTCTTCAGCCTTCAGATAGCAGGAATACCTACAAAAGGACACAGCCACATATACAACAAAATTACCAGGGTATAGGGAAAAAAGACACATAACACCCTGCCCCACCTTTGGAGATTCTGATGTAAAAGTCTGAAGTATAACCTTGGTATTTCCATTTTTTCGGAGTTCCATAGTTGATTCTGGTGAGCTTCTCTGTATTTCTTAACATGTGGAAGGCCTTTACCTTTCTTTTTTTTTAATAATTTTATTTATTTATTTTTTTCCCCAAAGCCCCAGTAGATAGTTGTACGTCATAGTTGCACATCCTTCTAGTTGCTGTATGTGGGACGCGGCCTCAGCATGGCCAGAGAAGCAGTGCGTCGGTGCGCGCCCGGGATCCGAACCTGGGCCGCCAGCAGCGGAGCACGTGCACTTAACCGCTAAGCCACGGGGCCGGCCCAGGCCTTTACCTTTCCATGTACAGATTTAAAGCCTGTACAAGTTTTGCTCTGCTTCCAGGTTCTCGAAGCCTTTTCTTATTATTCCAGTGCATGCTAATCTCTCCATACTCTGAACTTAGATATTTGAACATCAACTTATAAATATTATCGCACGTTACTGAGCTTTTTAGTTCTCTTTCATATCTTTTGGATTTTTCTCCTCAACTGAAGTTTTCTTTCTTCAAGGAAAGAGTTCTTATCTCATATTAATATAAACTAGGTTTCTGGGTATATCACAAGCATGTAATTTGTTTCATTAATTGGTTAAACTCAGAAAGCAGAGACAGAGCACAGGTACTTCATTTCCATAGTGGTACTTAACTTGGATTCAGAAAACTATTGTTTCAGAGGAGAATTAGACTAGTCTAGGGAGGCAGTATGTTATAGTGGAGCACTCCCTAACTTTAGATATTCACGTATAAACTGCTTAATTTTTTTGCCATATTTGTATATTTCTTATACTACGATTTACATAATATATATTTTTTAAATTGAATCTGACTTGACCTCAATCTAAACAATAGTATCTATGAAACCATGCACTTCATATGCTAGTTACACATTTTACATTTTTCAATTTCACATGAAAATACATAATATTGAAATAAAGTATTGTCCATGTACCACCTGCAGTTACTTCCGGTGCCACCAATAGTGCTTATACAACTTGTTAGGAATTACTTGCACAGTGCGAAACATTTGTAGTCTCAGAATCTGGCTTTATCTCTTTCGGACTGTGGCTCTCTAAGTCCTAAAATATAGAATAAGGATAATAATAGTAACAACTAATGTTTATTATTAAGTACTATATACCTGGTAAAGTTCTAAGTGTTTTATATGTACTCCTTTATTAAATCTTCAAAACAATTCTATTATCTCTGTTTTTCAGATAAGGAAACTAAGGCACAGAGAAGTTAGGTAACTAACTTGCTCAAGGTCACACACCTGGTAAGCCAGAGACCCAGACAGTCTCACTCCAGAGTCTGTTCCCTTAACTAATTCATACACTGCTTCCCTGGTTTAATTTGGTATTATGAAGATTAAATGCAAAACATAACACAACACACACACACACACACCCGTTACCTAGCACCAGAACTAATTTATAGAAAGAATTCGAAACAGTTTAATAATCTTTCTAGAAGATATATTGATATATTTTATCCTTCCATAGGACTCACAAAATGGTATTCTATCAATCTTTAAATCTCAGACTGGATAAGTCTGATGCTTTCTCATTGAGGCAACTAAGAAAACTTCAGATAACTTTCCAATGGGGTTAGAGAGCAGAAGTGCCTCTGATTTGAGGAATTTTACATTGATCCCTGACACAACAAAAGTGGCTTAAATTGACCTTCCTGCAAGTTTGCAGGTCAGGAAGACCAATTAGTTGCTATGGTGTCAATAAGTGCAAATTGCTTTAGATTGTTGGTGAATAGGGAAATCTCCACTGGGTCAGTGCCCAGGGCAATGAGGTACTAAAGGCACTGCAGGTGGTTTGAAGGCAGACATTAAAAAAAAATCCACAACTGTGCTGGGCTTTGGCAGTCCACTCACAGATGATGATGTGTTCAGGCTGCTTCTTCAGCCTGTGCACACAAATCAAGGTGCTGATCTCAGCGTATACATTGCATGTAGTGTAGATTAATTTTATTTTAGGTGTTATATTCTCTTTAGACATGGTACAGCAATTGAGATTAGACAGAATTGCTTATTTTGTGGAAATTCGGTTATCAGTAAAACATCAAGATATGACTAATTAATGATCTTTCCCCCCAAGCAGTCTTTATTTTAAAGAACTTCATTTACAGTTAACAGGAAAGAAAATATATAAATAAAAGTCTGAGTTGAAATGTGGAAACCAAATGTTCAACCTTTTTAAAAAACCAATTCAAAACTCAACCTAGACACGCCATTGTGTTACAGTAACAGCTAAAAAAAACCAACTCCAAATTAATGATGCATATATTGTCACAATAAACAGAGTTAACTGAAATAATTAAAAGTATTTTTATTCAGTTAATAAGATAAAGTGTCACAGTTGAAAATGATTACCGTAAACTTCTGTGGGTAGCGTAGAGCAGAACACCTTGTCTTTGTAAAAACATAACTATATCCAACAATTGTAACATGTTTTATTCATATGGTGTTTATGTCTGGATATGTCCAAGCTATTTGCTAGGTGAACAGTCACACTTGATAGATCCAGGAGGGAATTTCTTGGTACAATGAACAAAAAGAGCTATTTTGTTCTTGTGCTCCAACCTCAGACCAAGGGAAAAAAAACTGTCATAAAAATATGGTCACCTTTCTGCCTTTAAAACTGTGCTGGTACCTGGGGAAGGATTCTCGGAATGTAAAAAAAATGGTGACATTACATGGGAAACTTTCTGTTCTTCCCCTTGTAATAGTCAATCTTGTTTAGACAGTAGCCTCTGCGTGGGCTGGGAACAGTGCATCATAAGTGATGGCAAGGGATTCAGGGACAAGGGCTCACAGAACTATTATATGATGACCAAGAACTGATTTTTCTACTAAAACTTTACTATTTAAGCTTTGTTTCCAGATGCTTCGATATAGTCAAATATCTATGTCAAGTGCCACAATCCAAACTACCTATGATAAAAATAAATCACTTAATATACCTATTTACTGCTCTTTTCCTCTTCCTGCCTTCCCTTTGCTCAAAGACAAAGATATAGTCTTTATAATTGGACAGGAAAACAAGCAACATGGCCTTTAACAATACAGCTTTTTGTTACATAGCTGTAAAGAATCAGCAATTGAAAATTAAAAAGGGCTGTATCCAAGGGGAAGGTCCATAACCAGCTGAGGTTATGCCCTGGGGTGTTGCTCCTTCCAAATTTCAAGGGTAACATTAGGTCACCATCAGAAAATAAGAGTGGGTGGAATCTTTTTTGTTGTTCATTTTAGCTCCAATGACCCTGGCAAAGGGTTACTTACTGAAGTGTGTTTGTTTGTGGAGGTAACTCCATGGGGAATATTTCAGATTATGCTACAGGAATAGTGCTTGCAATGAAAAATGCCATTTAAAGAAACATTGACATAGCATCTGAGCTCTGCCACCTTCCTGGTATAACAAGAAGCCAAGTTTGTTCTTGAAAAGGAAATGTTCTTTGTGTGGACTGTGTGCCCCGCATCAATGACATGATTGTAAATCCATGGCTGTTCATATCCTAGATGGAGATCAAGAACTCAAAAGCAAAACAGGAAATGAAAAAGTAAGGTTATTACCAAAAGCCAGGAAAGAAAGCTGCTCTGCTGGCAATTTGGGACATTTGCAATGGATAACCCAAGTGAAGGACCCCGTGAATGGTGTTGCCTGCTATCCGTCCAACAGCCACGTAGACTGATGTTCAACGAACTTGCCCACGGAAGTGAGTGCCTGACCTCTTTAACAACTAGAATTGGATCCTAATGACGAGGCAGCCTCAGGCAGAAAGTGAGAGGGCTCACAGTGCTGAAGACTTGGAATTAGTAGCTTTATGAAATTGAGCACTTTAGGCAAACTGGCCTTAAGGAGTGAACAACTAGAAAAGTACAACTTCTCTGAAAACTAATCTAGCCTCACTGAGCTGAATGTGAAGGGACCAGACCTGAAAAGAGAAATTGAGCCCAAATGGGTAACCAGTGACCAGAAATAGCCAGACTTTTCAAAATTCCAAATGTAGTAGATGACCTCAGATGATTAGACCTGCCTCTTGTTTAGGGCAACTGAGGGCCGCTTCCCTGTGCCCTGTGCTTGCTGTCTGATGGAAGCGAGAGGGGTAAGCATCATACCTTATTCCTCTTTTCTGAACACCATTAAAATTCAGTTCTAAAAGTTTCTGTCAGGGAGCCTGTGGTAGTTGTCAACAGTGTGGCTTCCTCAGACATTTGAAGATTTGGGGTAGGCCTTGCACTGGTTGAAATGCCCCGTCTCCGAACACGTTTAGGAATGACTTTCTAGGTGACTATGTGCCAGTTAATAAGGCAGACTCTGTTTCAGGCCTTGACACTGGGTGGAAGTGGGGAAGTGTGACAAGGCATGGGTCTCGTAGGATGATTGGTATATGCAATCTGATGCTGTCTGCTTTAAAACTCCCAGCTTAATCAGGAGAAGACATGTCTATAATAGAACCACTCTCTGAGATGCCATTTTGGATACAGGAAAAAAATTCAAGTGCCAGAAAACATAAGCTCTGGATTACTTCCCCCTCGTCATTCCTCCCAACTAGATTTTAGCTTTCTGAAGATAGAGACCAACTATTCTTCATTTTTCAATGTTGATTTTTCAATTTTTTGTGGTCCCTAGAGCAGTGCGTATCACTTAGAGGGGGCCTCAAAAAATGTTTGTTGAAGGGAAGAATGGAAAGGCAAAATCTAGGAACCAAGGTAAGAATGGTCTGCAGTATTTTGTGTTTATGTTTACCGCTTTTTGATTTACTGATATCTGTTGTTAGAGTTGCCTCCTACAACGAGGACAGCCTCTCCTTTTGCCTTTCACATGCAAATCCAGTATGGCCCTGAACCTTGGCTGAAGAACTAGAATCTAAGAGTACAACTGGAGATGGAGTTGCGAGATGGAGTGGCAGGGGTGACCTGAATGCTTAAGAAGATGTCCGTGACTAATATATGCATTTCCAGATTTACGTGAAAAAAATCTGGACCACTGGCTTCTCTGTAAAGAAGAGAAGATTTTGACACCGTGAAATCTGGCTTCAGAAGCCCATCTCTCCAACACACACACACACACTCCCCAATCAGTATACTATGGAATGAAGAGATTGATTGGTCTATCCATTAGGACATTTGTATTGAAAAGCACGTTAAGCAAGAACCCATTGATTTACATGTGCCTCATCCAGTAACGTCTTTTTTGGACTCCATATATGTGCCCTTGTTTGAAGGTGGCCAAGGCTCACAGGACCAAGCTAGAGGGCCCCGGACTTGCCTAGTTAAAGAGAAAACATTTGTCTATTTATCTTGTTCACAAATACAGACTAGAGCATACTAAGGAAGTTTCAAGGAGTTTAGAAGTATTATGCCAATAACAATCAGCATATTGAACTAGGTGGAAGTGTTCAGGGAGGGAAGTGCCAGAGGCAGTGATGGGTCTGGTTTTATTTAGCGCATTTAATAATGATCTGGAAGAGGGAGAAAACACATTAAAATCACAGATTATACTAAATTGACAGGTGGTGTAAACACAAATGAGGGCAAACAAAAGGATATAAAGAATTTAGAACAGAAATGAGATTCCGTCAGAAAAAAAATGCGCTTTCACATCTGTGCAAAGTATCTTAAATCAGCAATGGAAATTGTTTTAAAAGTCATTTAGCTCAGAAAATGTTCATAGACATTGCTCACATTTATAAGTGCTAGCCCCTCCCCACGCCATCTATTTTTATTCCATTGGATTATACTGTTTATTCTTATCGTTTAAAAATACAAATCTGATCATGTCACTCCTCTGCTTAAAATCTTTGAAAGCTTCTGGGTTTCCTACAGGATGGAGTCCAAGCTCCTTAGCCCTGGAAGAGACCCTCCCTTCACTATTTTGGTCCATCTTCCCAGCCTCTTTCACACATCTGTCTGCTCTGTACTCCCCATTGTACCCAGGCTGAATTATTTGTAGCTCCCTGATTGCATCCACCTTATTACTCGCTGCACCATCTGCTCAATGCTCCACTCCTTTAGCTTTCTAGGTTATCTCCCATATGACCTTCAAGATTCAGTTCTGACCTAGCCTCCTTCACAGGCTTTCATGCATAGAAACCACCTCACCTCTGAGTTTGGTTTGGAGCCTTCCTTGGTTCCTCCATCACACCCATTGCCCACTTCTAACATAAGTTGACAATGATGGTGGCTATATTTATTGAGCACTTAATTATGTTCCAGACTCTCTGCTATACATTTTCATGCACTATCTTCTTTGTAATTGTCACAACCACCTTAAGAGGCAAGTAAAATGATCTCAGTTCTATATAGAAGGACATTTCATATCAGATTAAGTAACTTGCCCAAGATTCCACAGTCAGTAAGTGGCAGAGCTGGGATTCAAACTGCTTCCAGAGTCCATACTTTTAAAATCATACTATTATAGTAATTTGTTTCCTTGTCTGTCTCCTTTACTTGTATAAACTTCTTGAGGACAGGGACCATGTCACAATCACCTAGTACCTACAGTATCTTCCATGGTACACACAGCTTAATAATAATAACAATAAGGATAATCAATATTTAATGAGTGCTAATTACGGGCTAGGTAATTGACATGTATTTTTGTGTGCATTACTCACAAAACATTGCAGAGTGGATAAAATCATCTTTAGTTTATACTGGAGAACTGAGGCTTAAGAAACATTTTTGAGGGGCCGGCCAGGTGGCGTAGCGGTTAAGTGCGCGCCCTCCGCTGCGGCGGCCCGGAATCCGGATCCTGGACGTGCAGCCACACACCACTTGTCAAGCCATGCTGTGGCAGCGTCCCATATAAAGTGGAGGAAGATGGGCACAGATGTTAACCCACGGCCAGTCTTCCTCAGCAAAAAGAGGAGGATCGGCGCGGATGTTAGCTCAGGGCTGATCTTCCTTATAAAAAAAAAAAAAAAATTTTGAGATTATACAGATCTGTCTCCAGCCCTCATTCTTTTTGATACACCATTTTGCATTCTCATCTGACAGAAAATAGGCATAAAACATCTGTAAGATTTCACAACAAACAATTGCCACTGAACCCCAACTCGAATACATGGGAGAGACCAAGTACATGCATAAATGTAGGCTCTCTGTCTCATTTTTGTTTGGCCTGTTGATCTATTTTACATGAGCCCATTCTGATTCACTTTAAGCTTTAGTCTCGTGGGTCCTTGCTTATTTTTGTGGTTAAATTGAACACGGAGATCCACACTGGCACCGAAGAAGCTTGGCTCTTAGTATTGTTACCTCTCAAACTTTTCTTATTTAGAAGGATCAGCAAGACCCAGGCCCTGGGAGCCTAGGAGGCACAATGGGAGGGATGTTGGTCTAGATTGGAAAAGAAGGCTCCCAATCCATTTGTGCTATTGGGTCAGTCACTTTACTTCTCAGCATTTCAGTTTCGTCACCTATAAACCGGCCTCCCAGGGGTTAGACTGTGGACTGGCTGCATCACCACCACCAGGGGGGTATTTGATAAATGTTGATTCTTGGGTCCCATTCACAGAGATTCAGATTCTCCAGGTTTGGGGCAAATGTTTTTGAGAGCTTCCCAGGTGATTTTGCCTCAGTGAATTTTTGAATATCATTGGACTAAAAGATCTTTAGCTAAAAGATAATGTCATTTATTATCCAGGCTTACTTCTTGGAGGCTCAGGAGAATATATTTTTGTTAAAATTGGTAATTTGTACATACCAAAGGCTTGTAAAATGAGGGCCTTGCTTGTAGTAGGCACAATGAGTGGGTTTCCTATTTATTACATTCACAAATGAGGCCTGTGTTATTTGGAATGTTTTTTAATTATTAAAAAAGTAATGGCTAACATTATGTAGCAATTTTACTAAGTTTAAAATTTTTTTACGTCTATTGCTTTATTAAGGGTTCACTTCACAGATTATTTCCCTTTTATAAATGAGGGAACTGAGGCTTGCAGACTTGTCTAAAGTCACAGTGCGAATCAGGGGCATAGCCAGAATTTGATCTCGTAACTTCTGAATCCGAAGGCCATGAAGTATTCAATTGCTTAATAACTGCTTCGTAGCCTATGACTGTTACAGTAAGGCTTCTTTATATGAAAAAGAACTACATTCCATTTTCACAAAGCTTTTAGATTCTTGAGATAAGAAGGGTAGGATTTTTGGTTGTAAAAGCACTGAAAGAAATGGATAGCATAATGCTGCTGAAGGCCTTAGTATGCCTCTAGCAGTTTCCACAAACCTTAACAAAATTTGCTAGGCTTGGTGGAAGAAACTGGCTTGCAAATCACTGGTTTAGAATTTGTGGCCTCACGGGTAGATCCTGAGCTAGATGGAGAGGATCTCATTCTGTAATATTGATTCTGCTCCCACCCACTCCCCAAAAGATCGGATTTCTCCCTCAGTCCTCCCCATTTTAATAAAGGGTACCACAAGCAACCTAGTTGCCCAGCCCAAAATTAAGGTTTTGATTCCTTTCACACTCACTCTGCTTCCTAATTCCTATTCTTCATTCAGTCCAGTTGGCTCTATGTACCAACATAGCCTAAAATTTTCCATTTCCCTCCACCTTCCTCTCTGCATCTTCCCTAATACCACCTTAAATGAGAGCACCATAATCTCTTTTATAAACTGCAACAGCCTCCTAAGTGGACTCACAGATTCCTCTCCTGACCCCTGCAATCCATTCTCCTCACTCAGCAGAGAGACCCATTTTAAAATGTAAATCCCATGTCACTCCCCTGCTTAAAACTCTGCAATGAATTCTCATTTCATTTGGAATAAAATCCAAACTCCTTAACATGGCCTCCAGCGATTGGGTTTCTTGCTGTCCCTCTGACCTCATCTTCTCTCATATTGAACATTCTCCCCATGCTAGTCACACCAGACTTGTGTCGGCTCCTTGAATGCATGAAGCTTACTTCTGCATGGGAACCTTTGTACTTCCTTTACCTTTGCCTGGAATGCACATCCCCAAGATGTTCTTCAGTCTAGCTGCTCTCTTCACTTGGATATTAATTTGAATATCTTTAGATATCACCTGTCCTCCTCCTAGAGACCTTCTCAAATAAACTCCAAGTCACTAACCT
Organism: Diceros bicornis minor; assembly: GCF_020826845.1. Taxonomy (NCBI): domain Eukaryota; kingdom Metazoa; phylum Chordata; class Mammalia; order Perissodactyla; family Rhinocerotidae; genus Diceros; species Diceros bicornis. The sequence goes on along the minus strand of NC_080743.1, from coordinate 18,422,842 downwards.
GTTTTGTTTTTTTTATAGGACTCACAGAGGCCATACTGTAATTTACATACAATGTATTAGAAAAGATCTTATAGGGCCGGCCCCGTGGCTTAGCGGTTAAGTGCATGCGTTCTCCCTGCTGGCGGCCCTGGTTCTGATCCCGGCAAGCACCGACGCACCACTTCTCCGGCCATGCTGAGGCCGCGTCCCACATATAGCAACTAGAAAGCTGTGCAGCTATGACATACAACTATCTACTGGGGCTTTGGGGGGAAAAAAATAAATAAATAAAAATTATAAAAAAAAAAAAGATCTTGTGATCTAAGGATGAGTTGAAGTGACACCCCAGGTGCAGATAGCATTCTAATCAGGAATTCACTCCCCAGAGGAGGGTGGGGGCTCTTAGCTAACACTGGATAGAAAGGCCACACTCCAGAGGAGGCTACTACAAGCACTTCAGCTATCTTTATTCCTGATAAAGATGTTTTGCTAATTAGCATAGTGAGTGTCAGAAGTGGATTTTTATTGATGAACTTAGCGCCTTGTTAATTAACATGGTGAATGCTAGAAATGGACTCTCACTGGTAAAATTAAAGGTGGATGCGTCAAAAACATTTTGGTTATATCTCCAGTCTGGCATGAACAAGGTGTGGAAAACTAGAAAACACTTTCTTCTTAGGATTGGAATACAAAGCTTGATCTCGAAATCTCCCATGTCTAGCCATTGATTTAGAAGACTTTTGATTGCCTGATGCTGACCATGCGGGTAGCAGAATCCTGCCTCTGGATATTGTCGCATCCATCTTGAGAGAACCTTTCATGTGAGATGGTGGTGGAAACATCTAAAAGGACAGAGAGTTGGCACTCCATCAAGCCACAGAACAGGTTTTATTAACTGTGTGATGCCTGTTTGCTAATAAATTTTACTTAATAAAGTCCTTATGTGTGGTAGAATTTGGTATGAGTCTTGCTTTCATTTATAACCTGACAGCAAGGTTGTAGGGGGAGTAGCTGACCCTCATCCATTTCAAAGCCTGTGATGGTAACCATTATCTACCAAAAAGAACCCAAGACTTGTGCATGCAAATGGGCTTTGGTTTAGTTTATAAGAATTAGTAGATAAAATTCACTTGCATATTTGCATATTCATTTGTTTACTTGTCTAGTATCTTCTCCCCCCACCCCCCCCCCCCCCGCATGTAAATCTCTGGGGAGCAGGAGTCTTAGGTGATCTCTTCCCAGAGCCTTGACCAGAGTCTGGGACCTAGGAGACACTGTTTCAGTCACTCAATAGCTATTTTAAATTTCTGAAAAGAGAATAAAGACAGAGGGAGGGATAAAGGTAAAAAGAATAGGACAGAGAAACAGGGGTAAGGAAACTTGGGGAAAAGAGTGAAGAATAAGTACATGGAGAGGAAGTCAACAAACAGAAGAGTCCTAAGTCTTAAATAGACAATGGAGAAAAGTAGTAGAGTCATGCTTTCCAAAGCGTTTCTTGGAATACTGGCCCTGGGAGATGCTATGAAGAAAAACATATTTAGTGGTTAAATAAGATTGGTAAGGACTACATAAATCTCTCCCTCAAATATCCACAATGCACATGAGAGACATTTAAGGGAACACACACACATACAAAACAAAAACCCTTGTTAACTAACTTTGTTTTACCCAGTATTTCCCAAACTTCTTTGAGCATGGGGCTCTTTTTTCTTTGTGACATTTATTAACAAACTGAAAAAGGCTTTAGAAAAGCACAAAGGAAACTGACAAAGAAAATACCAGTGCTTTCATTATCCTGTGAAGCTAGTTCTGGGGCAAGAGTCTAACCTTCCCTTCCCATGCGCCTCACGCATGGAGAGCATCTGCAACTGGGTTCTGAAGCAGTCAGGGAAAGAACTCTCAGTCTACTTCTACCTTCTGACCCACCCTTCACCCAGAGAAAGGAAGATGGACTGAACAGCTGAACCTTCCTGAAGCAGGAATACTGTGAGATAACTAGGAGCAATCATGCACTGAAAATCGGATATGAACGTGCTACCCAGTGTAGCAGAAAAAATGAACCCATAGGAGTTGCCAGTACAGTGAAACCCACTTACTACATCCTTTTAAAGATCAGCCTAATGCTCACACATGCTCAATGCTCCCTTTCCCCAGCCCTGGGAGAAATATTATGAAGGTATTTCACTTTAGTAAGGTTCATGAGTTTATGGCCTTGAGAATGCCCTTGAGAATAAACTCTAGGGACTGCGCAAGAGGAAAAGAAAAGCTACTTCTAATGGATTTTGTCTCTATCTCCTTTCCATAATACTACAACCAAAAAATTTGAATTGGTTACATTTTCTAAACTCCGTAAGTGCCAAAGAGAGATGACTATTTTCCTTCTTTTATTATCTTTAGTTAACTAAAAATCAAATCATGTCAGAGAGTTAAGCAAATACATTTTGGAAGAGATTCCTAAAATATAGATACTCCAAAATGCATAGTTACCACACTAAGTGTTTGAATAACACAAGGGACATATGAATGTGTGCAAAGGTAAAAAATGACAAAGGGAATGTGCTCTTTCTTACCCTCTGAGCTTCATACGTGCTTTTCTTTCAACTTGGAACTCTTTGGTTTCATCCTTGCCTCACTAATTGCCATTCATCCTTCAGTCTTCAGTTTAGATGGCAAGCATTTACTGAGCCATCCACCTACTCTAGAAGAACCTGGTCGGGTGCCCCCATTATAACTTCCCTTATTACACTTGGTTGTGTATTTAATTACCTGTTTACCACTAGATTATAAATTCCAAGATGACAGGGACCACATGTGTCTCATTCATTGGTTAGTCCCCAGAGCCTAACAAATTGACTGGCAGGAAATAGATGCTTAATAAATTGCTTGGTTAATATAGTTTTGGTTTAACTAGAGTATAACCTACATTTTAATATTCCAAGTTGCATTTGGGGAAACTTACATCAGCATACGTATTAATTCCATGTTCATATATATTAATGGCCATAGTCACTCTGAGAAACATATATTCCTGGGATTGGCTCCAGGGTAATTTAACCAGAATTCAAAGAAAAGCTTAGCTTAAGAATTATGGAAATTAGAAATTAAAGACTTAAGAAATGAAGTTTCCGAAATCTTGAATTTTGCAAGTTTGTAGAAATGATTCACTTCATGAAAGCATTGCTTTTGGTTATAAAGTCAACTTTAGATGATTGAGAGGCATTTATATCATTGTTTAAGATGTTTAATTCATCGAAATGTACAAGAGTTTGCTTTGTGGTTTTCTAGTCATATGCTTGTAGAGGTGAAGTACTTATGTGAAAGCCACAGATGAATAAGCAAATAGATGAAAGACAGGTTATACACACACACACACAAGTTGTTTCTCTTGAGACATTTATTTGCATGTGTGTTGCGTGGCTATGTTAGAGTGCATGTATGTGAGAGACAGTAATGAACAGAAAGAGAAAGGAAGGAAGAAATAAATAAAGAAAAAGAAAATAAAGACATAGGCAGAGAGAGAAAAAAATCAAGTTCATAGCCAAATTCTTGGGTTCCTGGTATAAATAAATTAACTAAACAGAAACAAAGAGATATTTGATTGATATAAGCTAAACTGAAGCCTATGCGTATGTGTGTGTGTGTTTGCTTATGTAGGGGTCATTTCTTAGTAGTCTACTGTGTTCTTTGGCCTACATATAAGTTGTATCAGGTGTCTGTAATCTTTGATAAAATTCTCCTCTATACAAACACTAAAGCAATTTGCTGACGACCAAAATTTGGTCACACATTGCAGAAAAATCAAGTGGAATGAAATAGTTTGGAATTTTTAGTGTAATTGGTTGCCATGTGGCAAATAAATCTTTTCTGGCCAATCAAGATTATACAGAATGGTTTCAAAATAGCAAAAAACCAAAAACAAAATCAAGGATACACAGGGTAGGTATTTTGAAAGAAAGAGTAGGCTCATACAGAATATGGATGATGCTGGGACAGGAGAGAAGGAACGCAAACTACTGTGGAGAGAATAGAAGCAAGGGAATAGGGAGGAATACAAATTTTTTAAGTCAAGTCTCAGAATGCTCAGTTGGAGTTCAGTACAAACTATCTTCCTTTATTCTAAAAAAAGCTGCTTGAGCATTTGGAGAGGTACAAAGAAGGAACAGAAAGATAGAAGAGCTCACGTGGAGCTATAAATCTTGATGCTTAAATTGAGTGGGGGCAGTTGAGACAGTACAGTGCGATACTTGTTAAAAAAAAGTGACAAATGGTGTTTCCATGTGCGAAAGTCATTTACAATTGGCCATTAATAAAGGGGTTGGGATAGCAGAAGCCTCTTGCAGAAGTTTTAAAATTTCAGTCATCAGATTTAGCCTATTTCATTTAATTCCATTTAACAGCTTAGAGTTGATTTCATTCAAATATGTATAAGGTCTCAAATGGAAAACATTTTGGTAATTTGCATGGCTATTTTCAAGACTGCAAAATCTAATTGTCGCAGACAATAGAACCAGACTGTTGGCAATGGAAATAAGGGACAAAATGACTGATGTAAATCAGCCCTTCAGAAGTTAGGTTTCTCCCAAGATAACTCAAATCAGTGCAATGTCCTTGCTCACAAAGTTGATGTTCATAGAAGTAGCTGATGACATTCCCAGAGAAACTGCAAGTCCTGCCTGGGGCCATGGTCTATGCACTCCCTATGGTGCTGTCTTCTACCATGAGGAAATAAACCTTTTCATCTTGATGAAGAAAGGTCTCAACTTGTTTTATTACTTGGGGCTTACTTTAAACTCCTTTCCCTTTAAGTGTCTTTGGGGTGACTGTTAGATTCCTTGCTCTCTTGATATCCTGGAGATCCACTGGGTACTATAATTATTATAATTGTGGGCCATAACTGTCTTGTTTTGGGGCCATCTGCTCTTCTCACTTGAATAATATAGTTTGTCATTGGGCACACATAAATTACAGACAGGATAGTTTTCTCTCTTCCCGACTTGACAAATACTCAGCACATTTAGAATTCAGCCTTCTAATTAAGCAGGGCCCAGTCTCCACAGGCAGGGCTGATACAAAAGGATTTGCAACCTGGGGGAAGGGCTCTTTGTGTTGACCTTGGGTGGCAGGCATTATAGCAGCTGGAACTCTCCTTATCTGTGACCTTAAATCGTATCCCCAGGTTATGTGGCTAGTAGGGCACTGGGCACTAAATTTGCAATGAAAAGGCCTGAGGCTCAGTTTCATCTGTCAAATTTCCTATCTTGGAGGCTGAAATGAGATTATGTGCAAGTGTTTTGTTATCTACTCTAAGAAAGAACCAATTGTTGATAAAAATGAATAAACACATGAAGTCTTTCTCCAAGTGTGTGGGTGTGCTTTTGTAAGCCCACCCTCTGTGTTGTGGTTTATCACAGGGGTATTTTTTCATTGATTCGCCCTCTTTCCCCATCAAAGAGCCTAGAGCTGTCCAATGCCAACCACACATGGCTCAGCTGAATCTTGATGTGCTGTGTTCTCTATGTGAAGATGCTGCTGCTGCTACTCTGTTAGCATTGAAAGGCATGATTTGACGTGTCACCTGGACCCTCATAGAGGGTCCCCTCTGTCGAGTGACAAACTGTCTCGATTTGCCCAGGACTGTCCCAATTTTAGCAATGAAAATTTTTCATGCCCAAACCCCTCAGCCCTGGGCTCGATTGCTTCTCAGTTCTCAGTCTTCACTCATGAAAACAACAATGTGGGACGATTGCTTGCAGTTGGCACTGTTGCCTGCTGCTCTGACAATTTGCTTTGACCTGAACTATTTGTTGGATTCCGTTGGAATGCAACTTGTGCTTACCCTTGTGCTATGCCTAACCCGAGAGTTTCCGAGCTCTATCTCACTGAACTCCCGGAGTCCCCAGAGAGCCCCGCATGGGCAGCCGAGGACAGGGAGCTCCAGCTCTCCTCTCACCATTTCAACCCAAGGAGCTCCTCCACCTTCTGTTTTAGATATTGGGTTCTCGGTAAGACTGACCAGTGAAAAGATGTCCCTTTGTTCAAGGTCAAGAACCATAGCTCTAAACAAGTCATCAACTTTATTTATACTTGAATAAATACGCCAGACTGCCATTAAGAAAAGGGGAGGAGTAGGACTAGCCCTGGGTAGAATAACCTTTGCTTTTCCCCCTTTTTTTGTTGGGGGTAAAAAATACTGCACTAGTAGTCTTATGTTGATAATGGTAAAATATTTTCCCCAACTGTCCTTTCTTTTTGAGCTTCTTTCCCATTGTCTCTGATGGCACACGTTACCATGTAATAGTCTACATGTGAACATTATTCAGAATGTTAGGAATTGATTAATGAGTGGGACTGTGAAACACAAGAAAACAATTTTAAAAGCTTGCAGTTTCAAAATTTTTCTTAGTATGTCAGAAATGTATGGTACACCCATGGGTCAGCCTGGGCATTGGCATATAAACTTGGTGTTATTATAGGTTGGTTTAGTTATGAGAGGGATTTATTACAACGAAATGCATCTACATTTTCTGTAACACACACACACGCACACACACACACACACACACACACCCCACATTTGGAAAGAACCAAACCTTGAGCTAGAACCTGTGAGGGAAGCAGGACGAAGTGCTGAGGTTAAAGAAGAAATGGCCAACTGAGATAGGTGAGACTCGCTTGGGTTTGGGTTATGAGAGAAAGGCCTAAATTAGGTTAGGTTTGGAGAGAGGAACTAAATATCTCAGGCCAAAGGAAAAAATCATTAACCTTCTACCATCCATGTGCCAATATATTAACACCAGCCGTCCTTACTTTATCATCACCAATAATTCCTGCACTCTCTCATTCCGCTGGTTTCTCCCTATGTTGGTCATTTCACTTTCAATCTCTTAAATTTACTGCTTCATTTTTTTTTAATTAAAAAAAGTCAAAAACTATATATCGAGAGATTTTGGTTTGAAGCACAAAAAGAGGTAGGTCTTTATTTATATGTGTGGCTTCTAGATTAAAGTTAAAATTTGGGAATGGTACCTTGGTGATGCTTTCAGCCTCTGCAGTCCTGTCACCCAGACACTCTCTTTTCTCCTTGCATCACCTCATGAATTGTTTCTTCTTCCTTTTTCTCTCATTCTGCCTCTTTTTTCTCCGTGTATATGTTTTTTTGGCTCTGATGTTCACTAACCTGTTATAACGCTTTTTCATTCCAGAGTGGAAACATAGGCAGGACAGTGAGGAATTATTTCTGAAATATTAGAGGGTCACTATTGTCACACATTTGTGAAATGATGAGAAAACATCTGAGGGAAACTGTGAGGGATATTATTAACTGGGAAGAGATCCCCCACATTCCCAGATGAATCTAGAATATATCAGTGGTTTTCCTGGTGTTGCGTTTTGTTAGTTTTTAAATTTTCTCTTTCATCTATTATTTTTTTCCTAGCAAACCTGGGGAGTAGTCCTGGGCAGAAATAAAATGGCCTTTGTCAAACTATGCTTCCACAAGGATGTGGGGAAAAAGGGTTATATGTGAATGTGCTAATATGATTCTAAGTGCTTTCAAACCGTTCCGTTTAATTCTCTCTGTGGCGTGTAATTCCTGAGGGACATGCACCAAATTGATAAGCTCAGTGCTAAAGTGAACTGTCTCATCTGGTCCCCAGGAGCCTCCGACTAAAGTGTCAAAACACAATTGTGCGCCAGCGGTATTGCTGTCCTGTAGAGGAAACAGTTCAGCACACTGTTGACATCACAAGCAAATTAAAAGACTCACCAAAGTTAATATTCTCACATTATAACAACATCTCCTATAAATTATTAAAGCCCACACAATTTATTACCCATGTTAGGAGGAAAAAAAAGCGAGTTGAATCATGAGCCATGCTACTTAATGATTTATTTTTTTGGTCTTCAATGTGTTGAGGTTTATAAATCATCCTGCTCAACTCTACACCACACCAAGGAAAAAGCAGTTGCTAGTCATGCCCTTCTCTCACCAATGATCACCTATGCACGGGGTAGAAGCATGCTCATTATTTTAGCATCTATCAGCAGCCTCTGTGTTTCAGACTGGCTGTTCTTTTTCATTACTATAATGCTTAAGCATGGCATTGAATGGATATGATTTAAGGCTTTAGATGATAGATCTAAGCCTTTTCAGAAATAAATATTAACCTCATTATTTAGGCAGGGAGGCCAAACTGACTTGCTGTATTCTGTCTCAAGGCTTCTAAGTAAATCAAGATTTACTTAGAAATCTTGTGCTTTAAAGTCTAGTCCACCAGCCCCACCACTAGTCTATCTTGATTATATTCCATGTTTTTAAACAAACAAATATATTTTATTCCACTCTGAGTGGTATGTTTTATCTCTAGCTTTGCCGTTGACTTGGGCAAGTCATTTTAGTTCTCAGAGACACATTTCCAAATCTATTCAATGAATATATTGTATTAAGTAATCTCTAAATTCCCTTCCAGATTGAAAATTCTGATAGTCATAGCATATAACTGCAAATCGGGCAGTGATCTCCCCTGCTGGTGGAGTTCCTGGGAGCCCTGCGAATATTTCCCAGGGGCATCTCTCTGCCTTTGCCCTAAATTAGCTCTAAGAGGCCTGGGGTCTATGCTAGACCTGTCTGCCCCTTCTTGTCTGTGCTGATCATAGGGCAGGAGAAAGATTTCAAGAGGAAATGAGCTATACTTGAAAAGAATAAGAAGTCAAAGATGGGTTAGAGCCACCGAGATTCTTCTAGATGGCCAAATGTTGTAAAAACTCTAGAAAGATCCTCTGGGGTTAGTTTATAATTCAAGGCATTTGGTGACCATTTGGTCTGACTTCTTTGCTTGTTTGCACATGAACCCTTAAAGAGGAGCCTCTCATCTTGGTACGTTCCCACCCCAGGCTGGAGTTCTCTAGTGTACAAACACTGATCTATGCTCCAGAACAGTCACTGGCACGTGAGATTTTGAAAATAGTGTCATGTTATATCACTGTCCTTAAGTTAATGGTAAAATAAACACTCAAGTCCAAACTAAAAAGGCATGTAAATACAAGTTGTTTTAATACAGTTTCTCTTGTAAAGGCAATTTGATACACGTACTTCTTAGGAATTAAAATAAGAGACATCAATAATGCATGGACTACACATTTAATTTGCTTTGCAGAAGTAAACAAACGTCTGCATTTTTTATATGGAGTCTCAAAACTTGGGAAATGTAGTTTGAACTTTTATAATGTGTTATTTTAGATTACATTTGATAAACTTGTGTCTGTGTCCCAGTCTTGAGGTCACTTGAATGGAATTTTGGTTTTTCTTCTACTTAAACATAACTTTGGGGACATCACTTAAGCTTAATCACTCAGTTTGCTCATCTGAAAAATGGAGACAGTAATCCTTAATTACTTCATAGGGCTGATGTGTGACTAAAAAGAGATCATGTATCTGTGAAAGTTCTTTTTTAAACAATAAAGCTGCATAGAAAAAAAGTTACAATCTTGGTTTTAATTAATATGAATAATAACTAATCCCAATGGAATTCTCCATTTCTAATCCAAGCCTAAAGGTGGAATTCCACTCATCTACTATGAACATCTTTCTCAGATAACATTTATACATTCCTTGCCCTGCTTGAAGAGATTGTGGGATGGGTGGGGTGAAGGAAGGTACTCACTTTTACCTTCCACCTCCTGGAAACTTTACTGTGTTACAGAAATCTTAGAACACACAGTGGCCAAGGCTGATAGTTTTGCAACTTGCTTGTTGATTAAATTCAGCAAGAATATATTGGGGTCCAACCATGTGCTAGTCCCCTGTTCACACAGTGAACAGTAGATGAGTGTACTAAGGAATTACTACACATAGGAAAATGATTTTCCTGTGAAGATATCTTTTTCCCAAATGTTTGAGTGTTGGGATGTGATGAGGATGGGGTACACTTGGGAAGGTTAAGTTCAGGCATTGGTTGCCTAAGATTTTTGTACAACCAGACATTTGACTTATTGTAGAAGTTGTAGGATAAGGCTGCATGCAGAACAAAGGCTTCAGCAGGCTTTGCTAAAATGTAAAGTCCACTCTGCTGATTAGATAGAATCACTGAACCTTATGCTACCCTATTTATACAATGGAATCCAAAAGCACCCTCCTAAGAGGGAAGGCATTTAGATGAGATCTTTAAGATTTAGGTATTGTGTACCATGAATGAACATGAAAGGCTGGCTGGCATAAATAGCCATTCATTCTGTCAACAACATTAATTGAAAACTCAGGGGTGCATAAAGCCCCATTCTCATTTATTGAGTAAGCCACAAGAATACCTTTACATCTGTATGCAAATATTTCACAACTGGGGAAACCCACTACTACCGATGAGTGAGCGACACTGATGTGAAGAGGCTGTCAAGTGGTGACACATACACGTTGGCTGTGACTTTTCCGTATAATGTTTGCCTAACTTATGTGTCATAATTTTCTGCAATATACATGTCCTTTAAATGTATTATGGCACTTGTAAATACTAAAATTTGTTCTGGTGTCCTTGGCAAAACGCATCCAATTAGACTGAAAACCTTGGCAATGTATTTTGTCAGGATGTTAGCATGTTTGCTGTGTAAAGGACCATGTATTGATGTTTCTTGCATTCTATAAAAGCTGCAGTTTTTGAATAGTTTTATTATATGTATAGGGTGAATAAATCTTCAATTAATGTAAGACCTTTTCAAAGAATACTTTCTCGTGTTTTAGTATATTCTCTCTTCTCGACTCTCCCTCCCAATCTACACTCTGAGCACAAGGAATGCCATCTACTTTATTGTATCAGGGAATCTACCAAACACTTGAGGGCCTAGTTCCTTTCCTGGCCCTGCCTTTACCAGTATAACTTTGGATTGATAAGTGGCCTAACCTGGCTGAGTTTGGTTAGCGACTCCATCCTGCCCCCCTCCATGTTCCCTCAGCATTCGCCTCTGCACCCTGAAGACTGCTTACTGTGAACAGCTGTGACTTCGGGACTGAAGACTTTTTTCTGGCCCTGAGAATATGCTCAGTTTACAAATAAAGCAAGTCGGAAGTGTGCTAGAGTTGTTATCTCTGGAGGCCAACTTCAACCAAAGATAGATGGGGAGTTGGTAGATAAATATCCCAGCTCCTTTACCCTTTGGCTGGGCCAATACTGAGTTGTGTTCTACACCATCCTTCAGAATTCCCCAGCAGGACTGAGCTCCAGTTGCCAAATTGGAAATTGCCTTGAAAATGCACTTTTTATTGGCTTTCTTCCATTCCTTGTCTGATTCCTCACTTCCTGTCAATTCTTCATGGGGTCAGCTCCCAAATAAGTTACTTGCATCTGAATACTGTCTTACAGTAAGCTTCTGGGGGAACCCCATCAAAGTGGTTAAGTTTCTTATGTGTAAAATGAAAACCATAATACCTGCCTTGCCTATCCACATGGTCACTGTGAGGATCAAATGAGAGAATGTATGTACAAGTGCTCTGAAAGTCATGAAACACTGAATAAATTTACATATTTTAATCATTATTATTGCTGCTGCTCTTGTGTTTTTCAAACTTTAACTCAAACATGTAGATATTTGCAAATATAATTCTTTAGCTGTGAGCTAAAGAGAAAAATAGCTGAAAGTAATAATGTAATATAGGAAGTTATTGAGAAAGGGTAGAGAATCAGCACCACAGGATAAAGAGAACTTTTCAACTACTACTGTAATACCACCCAACACCCACATAACCCTCTCCCCAAAGTGACAGATGTCAAAGACAAAGGATTAAAAAAGAGACAACTGGCTTTTCTCTATTGTCACTTACTTTTCTAGGGAAGAATATCTTTCCATCTTTTCTTTGTTTGGGAGGTGCCTTTTCATTATATTATAAATTCACAGGGCAGGGACTGTATTTAAATCTTTATTTTGTAGAGTGCTTTTAAAAGTTAATCGTGTTATTCAAATATTCAGAAAGATAAGGGAAAACCATCGTACTGACAGAAAACAGACAGGCAGGGGACAGACAGAGGGAAGAGTTAAGCAGCAGCAGTTGTACATGTAGTGTCACCACCCAAAAGGCAAGTTGAATATTGAGGCAGAGAATTGAAGACTATTTAACCCTGTACGTTACTTCCCAAATAAAAGCGCATGTGTGGGAAATTTTTCAGGGAAAAAAAAATTTGTCAAGCCAGAGGTTTTTGTTGCTTGATATATTTTAACCACCTTGCTCAGAAAACTATCTAGAAAATAAGTGAAATGTATGCATTCTGGAACTAAAATGGAGGAGAAGAGGATAACTCAGATAAAGAACTGTGGTTGGTAATACATTTAATAGCCTAAAGAGATATGAAAGCAAATGCCAGAGCAATACATTCATCTTGCAGTTTAGTGTAATTATATCTTGCCGACTAAATGAGTTTTATTAACTGAACGAAGAGCAGAGCACTTCACTTCAGTTTTTGTCACACCATAATTTTCTTAGATATTAATCGATTGTGACCACGTTTGCCCCAGAACTGCATATACCACAGTGCAAATTTAATTTTTGCATGTGGTTGACTGCCACGTTGAAATAATGATCCTTTGTAACTGTTAACGATTTTAGTGAAATTTCGCACATTCAGAGCAGTTACGGGGATAATTATTGCACAGAATGAGGTCTGTCATTAGAGTCACAACTTAGGTCCCATCAAAATATTCCTGAGATGTTAAAATAGGCACATTGCTTACAATCTTGTGGCTCTCTAAGTGTTTCTACTCCCATTTTTCCTGGGAAGTTACAGTTCAGAATTTCCTCTATATTTGTTCCCACAAAGGCTGTTGCTAATCTTCATTCATATACTGACTGACTCTCTTTGTGATCCTTGGTTCTTAAAAAGTTCTTGCTGCATTTCTCGATTTTAAATCACATTTGGGCAGTCACTTTTTTTTCCTGCTCCCATAATACTTAGCTGATGCTGCTAGACAGCGCTTGTCATACTGGATTACAGATAGTTGCCGAAGTGGCTGTCCCTTGCGTTAGACTGTGAGTTCCCTGAAGGCAGTGACCACCACTTTATTTTTACATTCTTAGCGCCTGTCACAGCCCCAGGCCTTTAGTCGGTGCTCAATAAGTGTTTGGTGATTGAATCAAATAGACACAGTGCAGTGTGTTGATGTTTAATGTGTTTGCTGGCTCACATGACACCAGTTGTTCCTCAGTATGTTATACTTAAGTCCTTATTTAAAAAATGAGGTTTTTGTTGAAGAATCACTTTTTAAACCAGAAAGGCATAATCACATTTGGGTTGAAAATAATTTAGCTTTCCCAGTTTAATTATCTTTCAAAAGCTGTTTGCTGTCCAATGGCTTATTGATTTTAAATATGTTCTTTCTGAAGAGAAGGATTTCAAAAGATTTCTATTTTTTTTTTGTGAGGAAGATTAGCCCTGAGCTAACATCTGTCAATCCTCCTCTTTTTGCTGAGGAAGACTGGCCCTGGGCTAACATCCATGCCCATCCTCCTCCACTTTATGTGGGACGTGGCCTCAGCATGGCCTGCCAAGCGGTGCGTCGGTGAGCGCCCGGGATCCGAACCCAGGCCGCCGCAGGGGAGAGCGCACACTTAACCGCTACGCCACGGGGCCGGCCTCAAGATTTCTAATTTTTTAAAACAGAGTTTTACGTTGCCAAGGAAGAGACATACTAGGTGAGATCAATCTTCACCTGATAAGTGTGAAAATTCCTACTACATTATCATTTGTTCAGTTCAAGCCATTGATTTTAAATAGGAAAAGGAATTGAGTAAATGTTTTTAAAAATCCCAACTGCTGAAAACTTCTGTAATATAATCTAAAATAAATATACCAACTTAAGTTTTCCTTATAAAAAGGAAACTAGTAGGTTTAAAAACCATCTGCAGAATAAATATTTATGGAACAGAATGACAACTTGACTTATCCAAAGCATTGGCATACATTTTCTTAGTTAATGTTTGATGAAGCGCCTCCACTTACAATTCTTCAGTGAACTAAAAGAAGAGTTTCATTAACTATTTTTGAAAGATAATGAGGCCATGATCCCTTTCCAGATGTTTCACTCGTCAAATAATTGTGATCTTTCTTCCAAATCTCCCTGGTTGCTTGGTTCCTATTTCCTTGTTTACTGAGTGATTTATAAAGATGAAGAGAAGTAGTGATTTATAAAGAAGAAGACAAGAAGTAGAAATGCTAGACAGACAATGGGGATCAGATATATTTCATGTAGGTCCAAGGTACAGACAGAATCTTGTACTCTGAGCATTATTATAAATTCAAAAGTATTTTTATAAATCTAAAAGTTGGAAACTTGTACTCTCCCAAAACATTGTACATAAGTATACAATAAACAGTATTCTTTATGTGTTTCTATATCCATAGTTGCAAATCTATGCATGAAAATATGTAGAATATTTTTGAACTCTCTGAAGGTTCTTGTTTATCGTCAACCAGGCCAACAAACTTTACAAAATTAAGGCACAATTTTACCTTCCCCCAAATTGGAGGCTCTTGAAGTTTTATTACTAAACGATAATTATCTCAGATGTGGGTAGAGAAAAAATTTTTTCATGGTTTTTGCTTAGAAGCATAGGTACACTTCCAACTCTTTCTCTACAGAAGGGACTCAAGAATACAGCTCTTTATAGAATTTCCCTTGGGGTCTAGGGAGGAGATTTGGATTTTTGCTTGAGAGCCTACTAATCTAATTCTATTCTCTAACATTCTGAAGTGCAGGACTGAGAGGAAACAGAGCCCATAACACACAGTGCAATTAAGGATACATTGTAAAAGATACATTTAAATACAACGATAGATAAGTTAATGATCACAATAGATGTACCACCACCAATAATAATAATAAAGCTAACATTTACTAAGTGTATACTATGTACCAACGACTGTGGTAAACACTTCCATGTATTAGTTCATTTTTTTCCGCACAATGACCTTATGAGGTAGATACTAGTATTAGCTACATTTTACAGATGGGAAATGGAGGCACAAAACTTTAGGTTACTTGCTCAAGTTCACACAGCTAGTGTGGGACTAAAAGGGATAGAAACTGAAGCAGGTGGACTCCGTGGTGCTTGCTGTTATACTACATAAGAGTGAGCACAGGGTAATATGAGAAGTTTGAGCTTTTTGCTTTGCCTCTTGGTACTGCCCATGTTTCCCTGAATTGCTCCCCAAACTGTCATTCAATTCTCTCCGCTTTGACTACGTTAGTTCTAGTTATGACAAATGGACTAAGGAAAGTGATAATCAGCAACACCTATAAAGGATGTGACAAAAACTAACAGAAATTATTTTGCATCCTTTTTGGCATCATAAATATTCTTTGTATTTTAACCATCCCATTTCCATCCCTTAGAAATTATGAAAATACTTCCAGGCTATTAACACAAGTTTAACTGGGGTAAAACGGTTGCCCCAGGAGACGAAGAGGGAAGTAGCCATACCCCAGCTGCTTGAGTGTTGGTTACTAACACTTGCCCTCTCCTTCTGAAAAGGGAAGCTGTGTTGTTTGGAATGTTCTCCCACTCCGGGGCAGCCAGCAGCCAATGTTTAACTGATTGATATAAGGAATGTAAAAGGTCGCCCCTCCAGGCCCCCCTTGCTGCAAGGGTGGATTGAACACTGGTGCACCAGAGCTTCCCGTGGGACCAGGCTCCCACAGTTTTCAGCTGAACACACATCCTTACTGACACTCTTCCCTTGCCCCCTCTGTCTCCTCCTCTCCACTTCTAAGAGCACTCCCTCAATGAATCACTTTTATAAGAATCTTCTTTGGTTCTGCTTTTAGAGAACCTAAGCCAAGATGGATGGCACTGGAAGTGGACCTAGGAAGCAGAGCCTAAGATGTGATGCTGGAGATGGATGGCAATGAGGTCCCCGTCACTGGTGGTAGATACGGTATTGTTAGTCCCTGGCATTCTGTAGCAGTGTGATTGTTAAGATCAGAGGTCAGCAACTATGGCCTGTGAGCCAAATCCAGCTCACTGCTTTTTGTAAATAAAGTTTTATTGGAACACATTCCTTTATGTATTGCCAGACAGAGCTGAGTGTTTGAGACAGATACCATACGGCCTGCAAAGCCTAAAATACTTACTATCTGGCCCTTTACAGAAAAAGTTTGCCAATTCCAGGCTAAAATGTTCACCCATGGTGGTAAACTGTGTTGAGATACAGAGAGAAAGGGATACTTAGCTTCAGTGCAATGTCTCTGGCTTTGAGAGGTATGGGGCAATTGGAATTCTAAGGACTGTGGATTCAGGTGACTGTTACTAAGTATCATTGATGCATTGAAGGGAGAAAATGACATGCTCTATTAGTTACTACTGCTGTGCAACAAATTATCATAACCTCAGCAGCTTAAAACAACATACACACTTATCTCCCTGTTTCTATGGGTCAGGAATCCAGGGATGGCTTAACTGGTCCTCTGCTGGAGGGTCTTCTAGAAGGCTGCAATCAAGGTGTCATCCAGGACTGGGGTTGCACCTGAAGGCTTGGCTTAGGAAGTATCCACTTGCAAGCTCATGTGATTGACAGGATTCAGTTCCTCATGAACTCTTGGCAGAAGGCCCTCCTCAGTTCCTTGCCACATGAGCCTCTCCAACATAGCAGATTAGTTCATCAAAGGCAGCAAGAGAGGGATTCAGCTAGCAAGAAGGAGGAGACAGTCTTATGTAGCCTAATCATGGAAGTAACATCCATCACCTTTGCCATAGTCTGTTGGTTAAAAGCAAGTCCCAAGGCTAGCCCGTACTCAAGGAGCGGATTATACAGTGGTGTGAATGCAGAGACAGGGCTCATTGGGAGCCATCTTAGAGCCTATCTGCCACAAAGCTCTGCTCTATTATTCAGAATTTAAAGCAAACTGTGGGAGTCAGAAAGACTTATTAGCAGCATTTAAAGAGACACTCATCTCTTTCAGCTAGAGGGCAGACAGATCTGAAGATCAGGTTCACGTCATAATTGTAAAAATGGCAGAACTTTAAAAAAGGCTAAATTCTCAGCCTAGGCAAGTCTCCTAGGCCAAATACCAGGGCCCGGAAGAAAAGCAGTAGGATCCTGAGGTTTGAGATAGGGATATCTGGGTAGTTGAGAACCTTAAATCTGCGTATTCCCCTGAACGCATTTGGCTTGCAGCAGTGGCTAGTAAGCCCATACTCTCTTGTTGGAAAAGAGAGCTTCTTTTTTGAAGACAATACAGAAGTCTCAGATATGGCAGGTTTCTCACAAGACAATCCTCAGGATTTGCCTGTACTTCCCCTCATGGGAGTCAGACTGATAATTTGGGCTGTATCTTCGCATATCCTGAGTAGGAAAGTAATGGCTTCCTAAGAGAGGAGATAAGTAATGCACCAAGGGAGTGCTAAGAGTTGGCTGACACGTGTGCCCTAAGAGGATACCTGGAAGTGCATCCTGAGGGTCCTGCATCAAGGTGGGCAGAACATAAAGCTATGTGGATAGTTTGCTGATATGGGGTTACTCTGTTGTGACATAGAATTTGACACCCTAGCAAGGCCCTGGGTGATAGGTTTAATATAAGACAGGGATAGCTCTTGATTGTTTGGAAAGAGCAATGGCCCACATGAAATGAAGTAGGGATCCCAGCACTGCAGTAATAAGAGGAAGGAAAAAACAAATTTCAAAAATGGGCATGCAAATATGGGCCCATTATGTAAGACTGAAAAATCCATATTTGATTTTTTCCTCAGGAGGGCTTGGAGAACACTCTGTTTATAAGTATGTTGAGGAATCTGCTGATGAGGGGGATCCCAACAGTGGGGAAGCATAAGTTCGTCTTAGGCCAGGGATAGTAGGCGATGCTGTTACAGGACTGGGGTCCACTGGGGCAATGGGGATGGTAAAATTCCAGATTAATAGAGGGTACAGAGCAGCACTTAATTGTCAGAAGCAAAGTTGGTGCAATCACCACAAAGGGAAGCAAGATTGGAATATCTTTTCTGCAGGTAGGTGTGGAGGCTGTCCCAAAGTATCTATGGAAATGGCACCTTGTGTAAGGGCAAGACAGATGGGCAGCCAACAAGAGTATTATTCATATATATAATCAAAAGAGACAAAAATTTAGATGAACAAAAGGCTGAGGTCAGGTAACTCAATGGAAAGTCTTAATCTCTTGCTCTGTCTTCAGAACTGAGCCAATTCTTAGACCCAGAACCTATTGACTGAAGGAGATGCTGGGTCCCGATGAGAAAGGGATGGCAACATTATGGCAAGTGTGTGATTCCCCAATCCTTCTCCAAAAGGACAAGAGCTATTTACTCAGGAAACTGTACACTGGGGAGAAAGGGATACTGGATCCTTGTGGGACTGTTAGGTACAAGGTATGAATTGATGCTGATAGTACCATCATGGGCCCTCTGTTAGAGAAGGGATATATAAATGTTAGCAAGTAAATGGAGTCCTGACCCAGATTCATTTCATGGTAGGTCTACTGGGTCCATACACTCACCCAGCGGTCATTTACCTAGTCCTTGAATGTATAATTGGAATGGACCTATTAGGAGTTGGTATAATTCTACCATTGTTTCCTTGATCGGCTTTGTAACAGCAAAAGTCAAGTGGAAGTCCTTGAAACTATCTCTTCTGCCAAATTTGTAAACCAAAATCAGTGATCACATCCTGAGGGAAAATGCGTAGGTTAGCACCACTCTCAGAGATTTAAAGGATGCAGAGGTGAGGATCCCTGTCATGTCCCCATGTAACTCACCAGTCTAGATGATACACAAACTAGATGGATCTTGGTGGATGACAGTGGACTACTGCCAACTTAGGCAAGTTGTGCCTTCAATTGCAGCTACTATGCTGTACGTGATATATGCACTAGGGCAAGTTAACGAGATACAAGCTATATAGTTACTGTTCTGAGAAATGTGTTATTTTCAATACCCATCAGGAAGGAGGATCAAGAAACAGCTTATGTTCATATGGATGAACAACAGTGGTCATGGTTCTTGTCTCAGTGTCATGTTAATTCTCCAGCTCAGTCAAAATTAGTCTGAAGAGTCTAGGACTGCCTGGACATTCTGCAGTGCATCATATTTGTGCACCATATGGGTAACATCCTGTTAATTGGACCAAGGAACTCACTTTATGATAAAGGAGATATGACAGTGGGCACATAACCATGGGGTTCACTGGTCCTACCACACTTTGGCACAACTAAGACACCAGCTTAGAGATGTCACCCTGTGAGGATGGGTGCCATCTTTCAGAGCATAGTATACACTTGAAACCAATGGATATTTTATGGTGCTCTGTCCCCAATAGGTAGAATACATGAGTCCAGGAATCAAAGGGTGGACATAAGATGGACTCTACTCACCATCACCCCCAGTGACCCATCCCTGTAAGTTTAGGTTTTGTGAGTCTAAAGGTCCTAGGTCCCCATGAAGGGAAACTACCACCAGGGGATATAGCAAGAGTCTCAGCACACTTAAAGCTATGGCTATTGCCAGATTGCTTTGGGCTTCTTGTGCCGGTAGATGAGCTGGCACAAAAAAGTTACTATATTGGCAGGGAAACTGACCTGCTTGCTATAAAGAAGCAGCAATGATGCCAGATATTGGAGGCAGGGAGCAATATGTTTGTCACTCAGCTAATCCATTGGGACATATTTTAGTATTCCCGTGCCTTGTTTAACTGTAATGCGCAAGTATAGCAACCGCAACCTGATTGGGACATGGTAACCAGATGCTCAGAAGCCTTAGAGATGATAATTTGGTTTACCCCTCAAGGCAATCTACTTAGACCTGCAGACGTACTAGTCCATAAGGAGGAGCATCTAGAAGTTTGATGAAGGAGTGAGATAAAAACTATGTTATGGCCTTGGGACAAACTGTAGCAGAGGAAGCTGTAGTTTCTTCTGCTAACTTTTCTCTTATATGTTAGCCCGGATAATGTGATTAATCAGTATCCTGAAGCAGCTGTGCCTGGAAGGAGTAAACTTAATGTAAGGAGCAAGTGGGTCTGGGCAGTGCAAGGGGTGGACTACAGTGGTTGTTGGTGGGGCCTCTCCACCCCCAGCTGCTTTGGGTGTTTGGATGCTATCAGCTCATGGCTACACCCTTCTCAAAGATTACCCCTCAGTTGAACAGTGCCAACTCAGCTGAGAATTACCCTACCTGGGGATCAGACAAGTTAACACTGTGGTACAATTTATGTTCCAGAGCCCCCAGGGGACAAGGCTAAGCTAAAGTCAGTTTTTAGCCAAGACCACACCCTTCTTGGCTTTCCTCTTCTGCCTCTTCTGCTTCTCTTGCTCTCCTTCTCCTGAGAGCACTCTCTTAATAAATCATTTTCAGGAGAATTTCAATCTCAGGCCCTACTTCTAGGAATTCTGACTTAAGACACACACCATCTTCTACTATTAATTACATTGGAGAAATCTTTTCTCCACCCATAGCACTCTGACAGAAACCTGATAATACACACATCAGAAGTTGTATAGATTGAGGTCGCCAATTAAAAAAAAAGAATTACTTCCTAAAAATCTCTCTTTAATTTATTACTGTAGCAAAAGCTCTCATTCATTTTCAATTCTCAACTTTACTATAACTGATGACCATTATTCTATTCTTGTTACTCTCCAAGCCTTTCTCTTTACTGATGCCAACTATCTTTTAAAACAAAATTCAGATCATGTTCCTCCCCTGCTTAAACATTTTGGTGACTTTCCACCGTTTCCTGGATGAAGTCTCAACTCTTTAGCATAACATACACGGCTTTGTTTATTGGGCTGCAATTTGGAACCAAATTATGGTAGACTCTTCCCCATACCATCCAGCCTGTACACCATGTGCTACAGTCAGACTCAACAATGTCTTATTCCCTGAACAGGACATGATCTGGTTTGAATCCATGCTATTCCTTCTGCTTGGGATGGCCCCTCCTTCCTCTTCTGCTTATGAATCCCTACTTATACTTTAAGACACAGCTTATTTATCAACTTTTCTGTGAAACCCTTATTGACCAACTGAGCACTTCTTTCCAACCTCCAGGCGGAATTAATAACTCCCTTCTCTCTGCTATTATTGCACTAAGTACACACCTGTGTTATGATGTTTGTCATAATTTTTTTGTGATTGTTTATGTACATGTCTTTCTCCCTTGCACGAATTTGAATTTTTCAAGGGCCATGTGTTTTGTTTTTGTATCTATAATAATTATCACATGGCTTAGCATAGTATTCTTAAAAAAATATATATATATATATATACTAATTTGGCTTGTTCGCAGCTTCTCAGCCTGACAAGTGGGTCAGTTCTATTCTAGTTCCTGCCTTCAATCCTTTTCCCCTGGTTGGAGATTTGGAAGCTGAAGAGAGTCTTTGGACAACTGTCTGTTCCCCTAAATCAAATGACCGTCCACACCTTCAGTCCATCATTGCATCGGTTTATATAACTTTACCTCCTACGCATTCACACAAGTTTATGCTCCCCGTGATTTGTAACTAACAGGAGCTAAGAAATAAACTTCCAAGTGGCAATAGCAAACCTGAAATTTAGCTAGGAGACGTAAATGCAAGCCTGCTTTTTATCTCTCCTTGAAGGTGGTAACAAGCAAGGGAGAACCGAGAGAAAACTGCCTTCCAAGTGGTCACCCCCCACCCACTTCAAAACTTCACTGCCTTGTAGTCACTTTGAAGCCAGTTTAATTAATTGGCCAGTGTTTTTATTCATCTAGACTTCCAGATAGTAGAAAATGATGTTTTTTAAGTTTTCAGCTTTTTCTAAAAACAAAAAATTATTTCTTTACATTTTTGAGGGGCTGGGTTGTGGATCTAGCCTTAGGAAGTTCAAATAAATATACTTAAGAAAAATCTTCAGTATATTATTAGAAATTTTATTAGCGATCTTGGAATAAACCAGAAGGTGAAAACGATCATAGAAGGCTCTGCATTATAGGAAACTCAATGGTTAATGTGGCATAAAACCTGGTTATGAGAAGCTGACCTGATAATATTCATTCTTTTCCTCCAGCTACTTTCTCAGCCTCAGCTCCTCCAGCTCCCTCTGACTTCAAAGGAAACTCAGCGTGAAGAGGGAGGGAACACAATAGAAGAATTGGTCCGATTATCCCCCTCTGTTTGGAAGTGGGTAAAGATTATAGATATGTTTCCTTCTTTCTGTGCTTTGGACTATATAATGTCAATTACCTTGAGCAAAACCCCCTACCCAGGCTAATGCATAGATTTAGATTATACCAAAATTGCATAAAATTGGAAACAAGATATTAATAATAATCCATAAAGGTGTGACATAATGGAATATATGTTTATTTCACTGGCTTTAGCTGGTACAATAAAAAAAGGAAATTAGTTTAGAGATTTGAATTTTATATTTATTATACCCTGACCTCTTTTGCTCTTCCCTACCACTTTATATTATGAACGAGGTAATTAAAAAGAGTCTACTTCTTTCCTGCTCTACGATAGTATATTTTTCCCCCTTTAAACGTGTTTGTGTGTTTGTGAGTGTGTGTGTGTGTGTGTGCGCGTGTGCATTGATTATTTTAACCAATGTTTGAAAATGAGGTTGTAAAGCTAAAGGCCAAAGGAATGAATTAGCCTGACCTGGTAATTAGAAGACCGTACATGAAGTATTAACCAGGAACCACTGTTGGATTTTACATTTTCAACCCAAAATGAAAAGGCAACCATAATAATCCCACATGACCTCTGAAAATGATGTCAGGAAATGTTTTCTCAGAGTCAGCTACTGGTCAAGACTTACATCAAGTTAAACAAAATAATGAAGGTGCAGGGATTCGGGAAGGGCCAAAAGTTCGAACAGGAGACCTTTAGCCTTTCTGCCTGCGATGCATAATAATACTTCCTGTTTGTTTGATAGGTGCTCACCATTCCCTGAAAGTGAAGCATTTATAACTTCCGTGTTAGGGACTAAGTGCTCTGGCCTCACTCTTCCCGTTTAGGATGAGTTTTCACAGAAGTGAATCAATACAATTTGAACTAACAAGTGAAAATAATAAGAACAACAACACAATCCCCAATGGACCCATCTACTCCAAGCTGTGTCTTATTAAGCTTCCAGAATATTTGGGATTGTCCAGACTACAAAAGAATTATATTCAACTATGAATGAATTTCATCAAGGTTGACTTGCTGTTTAAATGTCTTTAGTAAAGACGCCATTTCCCTTATGAGAGTCTGGATAGACCGCTGTTCCTTATTAGCCAACCAAAGCTTAGAGTAATAATAGCTGGAGGTTTGACCTCAAGAATGCTTTAGTTTGAACTATTTCTGCTCGCAAATATAGAAGATTGCAGGTAAGTAACATGAAGTTTTTTTTCATTGCTAAGATAGTTTAGAAATATATAAAATATCAGGGCTTTTTTGTGAATTGAATGATTTAGTAAGCCCCCCGTTTTAGTGGTTTGTCATTTTTTATCCAGTTTGTAGGCTTGACTTACCAATGTCCCAAGAAAACAGAGCAAGAAACTTGAATACAAACCTTTCAACCAGGTAACTCAATAGTTTATAGGGGCAATGAATGACATTTTCTCAGCAGAATCTTGGAAATTACCAATGTTGCACATTTTATTAATCCGTGTTGAACCTGAAGCCTAGAAACCAGCTCCCCTTTCTTCCTGTCTTCAGAATTTCTATTACCAACTGTACTATGTTGAAGTTTATATGACAAGCCATTTCAACACTTTTGTTTAGTTAAATGAAAGTGCATCACTTTTAAAGAAAAGCCCTATTGCCAAAAAATATAAACAGCCCTAACTTTGATTAATATAAATATTTAAAAACCAGAACATTCTGTTCCATCTTATAAAAACAATTCTGATGTAGCTGATGGGAAAGAAAATGTGCTTTCATACATTAGACGAATCCAACAAAATACAGCTGCAGAACAAAATTTTAAGTAAATATGAATTGTTTGTCTTTTCACAGGGCTAGCGTATTTACTTAAATGGAGTTGTTTTTGAACACTTTGTTTCATTAGGAAAAACGAAAGTTTTTTTTTACAGTTTTATTTCTGAAGATTTGATTTAAAGTTCAAAGTCCCCTAATTGAAAATACCATTAGAATTATTCCTCCTGCCCAGTTTAGGGTTTTGCTAATAAGCCACTGGAGAAGAGATGTGTGAAATGAATAGATGAAGAAAAACATTGACAGCAAAAGCGAGGTGTGGAGGGTGAGGTTAGTTTATTAGGCCCCGTTTGTCACGAATGGGCCTGCAGCACATATAAAAGCAAATCCCTCTACCTTAGAAGATTAATTCTGAAGGAGGCACTCTTGGGTCAAAGTATACAGAAGCGTGTGCCTAATCTCAGAGAAATCAGGCTATTTTCTCGCAGCAATTAAGCAGAGGTCTGGGGTTTCACCCACAGTGTATTTAAACACAGGATACAATTAAACCCCAAAGTATTAATATCTTTGCTCTGCAAAATTGCCCAGGAAATAGATTTTGCCTCTTTCAAATGAAAAGCAAGGCAAATTAAGAGAATAACTTGATTCTTAGCTAAATTGCTTGAAATAAGAGTGTCGTATATTCTTCTAATTGCAAATATCTTATGTGCATAAAGACGGTTCTTACTTTACCATAGGGTAAGAGTGATAAGCTTTTAGTTCCTTTAATCTAGACAACGAATCTTAGAAGTTTGCATGAAAATGTACTGTTTTAACCTGTCATTAAATTTCTTCTTCAGTGTATGTTAAAAATCAACTCATAAAAATCTGAGAATTCACCATTTATCACCAAAAAATGTCACAACTGTGAAGCTTTGCAACCTTTATAAAGAGTAAAAAAGTAAATGTAAATCTTAAGCAATCAAGTATGCAGAGGGACTGCTTTCTGCAGAGGTTTCTCTTGAAGATATTCTATTCATTTACTCATCTCAAGCCAAGAGCTAATCTTCTAGAAAAAATTAGTGCCAGTTTAAAACACTGCTTCGAAAATGCTAAATATAAAAACAACAAAATAACTTTTATTGTTGAGCATCAGTTCCCTAAAGGCAAAATTTTTAATAATACAAAGTTATATTAAATAAACCACCACCTTTATTCAGATCTTTTCAAACCCTTCTGGTATTAAAAAAAATTTGCCCATGTTACAATTATTGTTACTTCTCTTTTGTCTATATATCAAATTAATATTCCATTTTATTGCCAAACCAAATTCTCTTTGGCTTTTGGGGGGAACAGCAGTGGAGGGAAGTTGGTCTTGGAATAGAAAAGAATAGAAATAAATAGTTTTTTCGTTTATATAGGTAGCTGAATCAATAGTTATTTCACTTATACAAGAGTTTCTAGCAAGATAATTGTTGGTATATGATCCAGTGAGGAATCTTATAACCCAAGACACATGGGCATGTTCTTAAAAATTAATAAAACTGAAAGAATGAAGCAAAATAGAATGAATCTTCTGTGGGATGGTATGTACGGGCGTGTACTAACGTATTTTCCCGCCTAACACTCCACTGCTGCTTTTAAGAAGAGCTGAGCACTTTAGGCAAAGTGCACAAGGCAATGTCTCCTTAAACCACACTGTAGATGGTTTAGGCACTGTTTTGATGTGTGCTGGGCTATGTGAGCAGGCATGCAATCTGAATTTTACGAAGGATTGTTTTAATAGGACCAATGACTTGAATAGTACTTATTGCTGACTACGCTGGCAAATCGGTCTACTCTGTAACCTTTAAAAGTGCAGCATACCCCAAAATGAGTTACTTATTAAACAAATGTTCTTTTTTTGAGTGCAACTGACCTTTAAATGATTATTTCTCAGCACTTGCAACAAAGAGAATCTCACCTATCACCTTTACACTTTTGATGCTACAGTGAGTAGATCCATAACCTTTTCACAACAATTAATGTGCCACACAACATGGAATTACAAACGATAATGAGCGCTTTTTCTTTTAAGGGGAAGTCCTATTACGTTATTAAGTTGTTGCAGTACACAGAAGTCATGGAAAAGTATAACAATAAATTGTTATTTTGATCAATCTGCAACCATTTTAGAAAATACCTCTGAAGCACCGAAGAGTAATTTACTGCCGACGACAGTTTCTACTCAAGTTTTTCCCCCTCAATTTCCAAGGGGTGTCTGTGTGTGTATCATGTGTGGAGGATTTAAATAGTTGTATTTCGTTAGAAAAACGTTGTTTATTAACATTAACATTCATTAAAAAACATTTAGGTTCAGGTGCTTATACACTGTTTGCAGGCAGTTTGAACTAAACCTACATGCAACTAGCATGGGCCCCTTTTCACTGACTAGAAAGAAAAGCTTTTGAAACTCCAAAAGTATTGATGGAATATATATATATATTTCCTGTAATGATAGAGATTTTAAGATGGTGCATTCCTCAGAAACAGACACCTTTGTAAACACGTAATGGGTATAATCAAGTCGTGGTTTTTCCTTAATTAAGTAGAGAGGGTAATTATAAGCTTTATTCTTCAGGAATCAAATCAAATCTAGCATATATTTGGAAGAGCTGATGTTTTCTGGGATCTCTTTACTAATGTAAGGAGACCCACGTTACTGCAAGTCTCAATGGCTTTGTCTTGAGCAGATAACCTATTGATACTTTAGCGGAACGGCTGCATCTGATAAAGCTTTCATTGTCTTAAATATTTTCCCTCTTAAAGAAAAGCGAGATTCCAATTTTGAAAAATTCAAGGAAAATTTTCTTAATCTGAAGGATTCAAATACTGGAACAAGGTAGTATGTCCATACTTTACACACATTTTACTGTCACAATAAGGCACAAATACCTGCGTATGTTCAAGGATAAACATTTTTCTCACAAAGCTCAGCTTACTTATAAAATAGTTTTAGAAAGGTGTTGGACTCTTACAATTTTTAAATATCAACCTTCCACAGAATAAAAAGGCGTTTTTCTCCAGTGTGTTCTTTCTCTCTCTCCTCTTTTCCCACATCTCTTACAAAGTGAACATATTGGAATGAATTACAGAGAAATCTGAGAAATTTTTCCTAAATAATGAAAAATAACTCTTTTGAAATAATGCTCACTTACAGTTTTCTTTTTGGCTCTGACTTTGAAATATTTTGTAAAGCATGAGGGGCAGCCACAAGCCTTCATCAGAGAAATCAAAAGTACTGTCCTTTGGAAACATTAGGCTCTAAAAGAAAAAAAAAAAGTGGCAGAGATATGGCTTATTTGGCTCCCTTTAGTTTAATTTACAAAAAGGCAAATCAGTTATTTTATTGGCATGTAATCATAAAGAAAAATACACAGACTTAAGACTAAACCGACTCATCGTCGAGACTTCCAGGGTCTTATTCATTAATTATGGTGGCTGCCGACAAACAACAGAGGAAAATCAACAATGCTGGATAAAATAATCATCAAGGGCTTCTATGTCTGTAAACTATTTAAATTCTTGAAATTGAATATTTATGATGAGTGATGCTCTTTAATGCAGACCATATTTCCGTCCATTCTCAGCTCGGTGCGTTCAGAAACCCCAGATGCCCCGTCCTTCTTTCACACTCACCTTCCACTTGGCTTCATCACAGCCCCCCGCTAACATCCTGCCTATTAGAAAACTGAGCAACCAGTGTCACTGGCAGTTTCTCAAGAGCCTGCTCCGTTGGTGACATCTCTCTCCATCCTTAACAATAGTTCAGTTTCAATATCCTATCTGCCCTTTCACAGGCAGCCCCGTGAAACAGTTGTGAAGTTTATTTTGCACTTATCAATACAATGTAAACCAGCGCGGGCTTACCTCCTTGGGGTGAGTGAACCCGCATTGCCTGTGAGCACAGACAGCGCGTTGGCTACAGATGTGACTGGTTAACTGTACAAGCAAGGAGGATAAATCCACATAACAATACTTCATTCACCAAGGAAATCTGCAGTGGATTACAGCTTCTCTATGGTTAAGTCTGGTCTTAATTTACTGCTTTTATTCAGTTTTCAACCACAAATGAGCCCCTTATGAGGCATTCACTATGCAGAATTGACAACTCTTTTTATCTACTTGAAAAATATTTTTGGATAATAATTTATGGTTACAAAATATTTTAAGCAGTTTGAATAGTTGTATTATATTCTTTCAATGCCTAATGATGCAGTATCCCCTGTAAAAATGGAATGCCAGGCAATCTGGTAATTTTACATACAGTATTTATAACAACAGAGCAATTTGGCCATATAGAAACACAAATTTTAAAAAAAGCCTTCATATTTCATAGGAAGTCTTTTAAAGACATTTTTTAAGCTCTTAAATTGTATCTCAGGAGAAAATGAGAGTTTAGAACAGTGTCTAAAGGCCCTATATATATGAGTGAAAAAATAATTTTGGCATGCACTCTATTTTATTTATGAATTATTATGTTTAGAATAGCATATTTTAAACACCCTTCCAAAGGGAAAAAAATCTGTAGCTCACTCTCAGGACACAAGGGAGAATTCATATGCCATTTATATTTTATACATGAAACCAAAATGTGTGGGTAGGTTTGTATTTTTTCACCAACAAACGTTGTTTCCTTAATTTATATTCTGAATTAATGCTGTCTTTTAAAAAAATCCCTGTGAAAGTGCTCATTATTATTGGGCATGGAGTCATTTTAAGGACTGATTGCCAGCAACTAGAGGTACTCTGGAAAGCCCTGGCTGGAAAACATCATACAGCTTTAATAAGTGGCAAGTGCCAGTATCAGAGTTTGTCATTGCAGATGCACACCTTCTAGTATGGCCAACCAGTGAGCCTGTAACTGGGAACCGGACCCGTGTAAATAAGATGGGATGTATTTTATAAACGGAGACAATGGAAGCAGTGTGGTTGATGTTCTTTGAGATGATAGAGTTCCTTTGGCATTACCTGAGATTAATTTAAGCTGTGGGTACACAAAGCTTTATAACTTTCCTCTTGGCAGAATTTGAGCACTTTCAGACTCATTGATACTAAGGGACTCTTCTCATTGCAGAATGAACTCCCTGCAGATAAACAAAGGAAAACATTCAACGAAGGTACTTGCTGTATTTTCCTGATTAGTAGCTACACTGTCGTGAGCAGGGAATGAGTGCTTAGGGAAAAGCATCCTTGGCATTAACAAAAAAGGACACTGCTTTTACAAGGAGGAACACTTTATGATTTCTAAAATCTCTCTCTTCAAGTGCCATATGTAAATCATATTTTAAAAAAACCCAAATTATGCCTGCGCTTCAGGGGGAAAAACTACATAAATGTGCAGTAGAAAAATAATGAACTGTATCACTTTGGTTAGTTAAGCAATTATTGCTTCTTTATAGACTCAAATGCTGTTTGCTTTTCATCATAAAAACAGGTGGGGTTTGTTTTTTTGTTTGTTGTTGTTGGTTTACAATTTTGTTCAAAAGAATTGTTATCATTCTTGTTGTTTTAGAACTTGTCACACTCTGCCTTTAGTCTGGCAGCTAGGTTTCATTACCTTCAGAGATGTTCTAATGAAGGTGTAAAAGAAAAGGTTAGAAAGGTGATAAATTAGACAACAGAGGGATCAGATTCAAATGCCACTTAATATAACTCCAAAATCATTTATATTAGAATAGTTTCATTAACAATATTACAGCTACCTTCTCTTGTTTATCTCAGACAAATTAACATATAGATAAGAGCAACTTCTGTAACAGAATATAGAGGTTTGGAATTATGACAATCGCAGTGAACTAGCCTCGTTAGTCCAGGCAAAAAATAGTTTCTAATCACCAGCTGTGGGTCAATGAGCACAAGATCTCGAGGAAGATTTGGTGCATGCTCTCTGATCCACTTGGGACGCAGACCTATAATGTTCCTGCACCGTTTACATTACACCTTGTGCACCGGATGCTGGTCTCATTTCGCCTTCCTCTTCCTGCCAAGCATTATATGTGAAGTTAGAGTGGGAGGGTCATTTAACAATGAAATTCCCCATTGTATAACCATTACAAAGCTATCCAGGCTAAATAACTTGTTGTTTTTTAAGTCACTGTGCAATTTCAAGGTTTTAATGGTCCTTAAAATATAATACCCTGTGTCATTTATTTCCTGAAGGGAAAGCTAGTGCCAGCCTTTGGACTTCATGTAAAACAAGTGGTTCAATATGGTTTGAAGAGAGAATGAAAACTTGATAAGCAATTAATCTACCCTGAATGTTTTCCTAATGGTTTGCACCTTTTCTTATTGATTTAAAAAAAATAATCTAGATTTATTCAAAAGAAAATCAAATAAAACATACATCCAAATCTTTCTATAGTGCATTTGTTAGAGGGAAACCCACACACAGTGAGGCAGGAAAGATCGAACATTTAAATAAGTTAAAACTAAAGATGTTTCTGGTTGAATAGTAGTAACTTGATTTTTTTCCCCCTGTGCCTTGAAGCTATGGGAGAAGGGAAAGATTTGTAATGGAAAATTTGATAAATGCACATAGAGAAGGGGTTAATTTCCTAACAGGATAACCCTGCAAGTGACACCTGCTTGGGGAAAAGAAGGTGTCCGAGTCTGACTGCTGATTTGCAGAGGCCCAGGCTTAAGAGTTAAGGCAGGGCAGAGACATCATCAAGATTCAAGACTCAGCTCAGCTATAAAACAGAGCTGAGTTGAGTTGATGTGTCTACCAGCCAGTGTATCACCAAAGAGCCTGGTGAGAACATAGAGAAGACTTGCCAATGAGGTCATATTGTCTGAGAGACATTGTACAGGCAGAGGAGACTTTTGTCAAAGGACCGTGTGTAACATACAAATTGAAGACCCAGGAGTCTAAGAGTAGAAGGGAATGCATGACAGTGGTTAGTGGAGCCAAGAGAATGAGAGCCCAGCACAAATTGATGCAGGGTGTCAATAGTTGAGGGTTACAAATGAAAAGACCATGATGTTTCCAATTCAATAGAGATTATATGTTTCTCCCTCTGCAGAGTGGTGCAGGGCAAAAATGGCAAATCCCAAGATATAGGAATCAATGAAAGGTTGGAGAGTTACCAGAGCAGAATTTACAGGGACAGTAACAAAGTCAGAGAGCTTGCTCTTGAGTAAATGCCAATGGAGTTTCAGGAGCTTCTGCAAGCTAGGATACTTCAAGAGACATTCCTTGTAGGATAATGATAACCATATCTGATAGGACAAGCATGGGATCCAACAAGATGATGTCCGTGTTCAACACTGGGACTGAAGCTGAGACCATGCCTCCCTACTTCTTAATGAGGAAGTACTGGAAGTTAAAGAACTTTATAATATCATACTTAGTGCATAAGTATGATAATTGCATATATATGCATATACCTAAATTAATTGCTTGGTAAAACATATATAGCCTTCACCCAAATTGTTGAGTTAATGAAGAACAAGAACACTGGTTGCCAAAGTCCCAAGGTGTAGGACACTTATTCAGCTGCCAAGTAGAAACACCTGAAATGTGGGTGTGCCAAACTAAAGCATTCCATCATATTTTTGGCACTTAGCAAAGTCTGGCCTCTGTTGAATGTGCCGCACACTTTGTAACCCGGATAAATACTACATGCCTATCATCTGAATGGGGTTAATCTCTGATTGGAGTATTGCCAAGTAACCCAATTTTAGAATAGCACAAATTTTAATTATATGTTTCATTTAACTGACACCTGTCCTTGGAGGCTGTCATTAAAATCTAACAAGTTATGATGTGGAAACTATTATTATCTATGATTTATAGAGAGGCAAAAATAAATAAGGAGAGAAAGAAAGAAAAAAAGGCTGAGAGGTTTAGAGGACTTGGAAGACTAGAGATCCACTGGTGAAAAAGAGCACCATATCAGTTACCCAGAAAATGTACAGAAAATGAAAACCCAGATCACTGGATTTCTGGTGTGTGAAGTATGATTTTACTAAATATCCACCTCACCCATCACGTCAAATGTTTACCCATTTTCCTGGGTAAACTGGGAAAAAAATGTTTCTTAAGTAAATAGCTTGACCCTGAGAATGTGCCAGTTTTTAAAATAAGTTCTACCAATTTAAAAATCCCATACTATTTGGCTTCTACGTTTAGTCTGCTCAAGAGGAAAAGTGTGATGGAGAAAATGATTGGGGTATAGATGAAACAAGATAATGTGTTGATAATCATTGAATTTGGATAGTGGGTACATGGAGGTTTGTTACACTATTTTGTTTACTTTCGTATAACTTTGGAATATTACATAATAATTAAAAGAAATTCAATTTAGAGAAGCATTTAGATACTTGCATACCAATTTATTGGGCAAATTAATTCACTTTATACTGCAAAATTTGGCCATAAACAGGAGAACAGAACATCTTATATTAATTATATTATATTACTATACTTATGTTAATGATCCCACTGTAACTATACCAAGTTGTCCTAAAAATGGAAAACCAAACAATCTGTATATATTTTTCCAGTCTCTGAATTCACAAGCAGTCTTTTTATTACAGCCCTAGGATTCTAGTCTGAATGCCAAATATGCTTCCTGTTTAGATCAAATTTAGCTTTAACTAAAATAATTAGCCCTTGCTCCTAATTCTAATGGAAATGTAAGACTCTTAACTATTCAGTGATAGTAACACTATTAGATACTGCTGCTAACAGTGATGTATATGAAATAATTAGCAGACTGTTCCTGTTGGAGATACATGCAGAATTTGTCCTAAACCAAAGGCAAAACAATAATAAAAACTACCACCTTTTAACCTTTCCGTGAATTTAAATAAAAGATATGGTACTGGAACTGCACATTAATAAGGCCTGTTAAGCTTGGAGGAACATTTTACATTCATCTGTAGTTCATCAGACAGGTTCACGACCTCAGTAAAATAGCTCTAGCTCCTGCAGTTCTTAAACTGGCATGGGGGAGGGCATGAAATATTTTATGATTAGAAAATTTTACTAGAATTGACAGAAACAAGGAAACACACTCCAATATTGAGTATATGCTCTGAAATTAGCACATATAAAACTGAAGATATTGAATGGATTGACTTTTATTTCGCTAGGTACCTTACAAAGAAGCAATTAAAGAGCTAAATATAGCACTGTAGTTTTATGCTTAAGGTAAGAAATTTGAGGGTCAGCCTCTATTTGTGTGTGAGGTACACACAAAGGGGGACCACAACCTTATTTCACAATTTTCTAATTTATATGGTAATGACAAAAATATATAATGTTTCTCATTAAAATTTTTTTTCTCGCTAAACAGCGTCTGTTTGGAAGTATTCCGTTGTTCGTTTTTATCCTTCCTTTCCCTAAATTTCCTGTTGAACGACATTGTGGGAAAGCCGTTACCATTCAAGGTGTTGCTGTTAGCAGAAGTCCCACTAAAGGGGTCAAGTCAGTCCAGCCGCATCTCCATCACTCAGCCTGAGAAAATTTCATCTGCAGAGCTGATTCATGCTCCTTCTTTGGATCTGCTACTGGCAGCACAATAAGGGGTGAATGAAATAAGCGCTCAGCAGCTGAATGCCCTTAAAGACCACTTGGGAACTTTATTTGGTGCCAAATAAAGTGACCTGCCAGTGTCAGCTGCGGGAAGCATATTGTACTGGGCTCTGCAGTCTGTCCCAGTTGCCTATTCGTTTCTGAGGAAGTTTTCAGGTATTGAATTTTAATCCATGATGCCCAATTATAATTTGGGACCCTTTCACATTAGAGACTGGGCCTCACCTCATTTGGCAATTAAGTCAGAGCTGCCTAATACATGATTTTTAATTTCCGGAAAGCAGGTGCTTCCTTTGGGCAGTCACCAATCTCTGATTGTCCTTCCTTCTTGGGCTAAAACCATTTTCATTTTCATATCCCCCTCCTTCTATAAGTATTCACTGCATGTTAGATGATTTTCCTGCTTAAGCCTGTAGAGATTCCCATAGGCTTCTTTTAAAAGTGCTTATAACTTTTAAAAAAATTCATTTTGTAGATATCCGTTTGATCTCTACTTTGTAATAACTTACTATACTGCTTTTTAAAGTAATCTGAATAAAGGCTTGTTTACAACATTATCTCACACTTGCAATTATGAAGCGAGACTCTCCAGAAATAATTACTGTCTGTATTAACTTTCTTTGTCTCCTATTTTTACCAGTTCAATTAGATACTTCTCTAACAATTCAAAAAGTATTGTTGTTTGAGTTTCTTTAACGCTATGTGTCTTCTCTAAACAGTACTTTACTGTTCAAAGTAAGTATTTGAGAGAGCACCTTATAATATGAGAAACTCAAATATAAGGTGCCTGATTTGAAGGCAGATATTGTATAAGTCAAATTCTATCTATAAAGAAGTTCCCCTTCACACACATGTGCTAAGATGGTGCAGTCTTGTCTTCCAAAACTGCTTTGTGCAAGATTGAGCCAGTACCAATACGGCCAGTAGAGAGGAGATTGGGAAACCAGATGTCACTTTGTGCCGACGATGACAGCTTCCTTATCCCTTCCATTGCTATGAACGAGCTGCCTACTTCACTATTTCCATCCCCACACATGAATTATAAAATGCTGTTGAAATATTGTTGCTATGACGGCCATCAGTAGGGTTAAATTTAAACCTTTAGGGGCTGTAGACAGACCTAAGTCATTGGTAAGAGAGGTGAGTAAAAGAGAGAGGAAGCAAAAAACAGAGTAGGAAAGAAATAAAAAAGAGTTAAGAAGAAATAGGAAGAGAGAAAAAGTTGGAGGAAGGGAAAGAAAAAGCGGTGCTTAAATTGGGGACACAATTGAGTGCTACCATCAGTTGGCTTATTCCGATCATCCTTTGTCTGTCCTCTGCGGACAGAGTCCCTAGATGCCTCTGCCGCCTAGCTGGACTCCCTTGAGTACTGTGGCATACTTAGCTGAGGGTTAGCAAAACGTGATAGGTGTTACTAGGACCATGGGCAAATGTTTCTTTTAAAAAGAGCAAAGCAATCAAATTCTGAATTTGAAAGATGCAAAATTAGAGAGCTTTGCAAAAACACTCTTTTGCCTAAAAAAAGGATTTATTTAATATTTCACTTGAAGAATTAGCTCTCCTAGAATATAACAAATATGATTTGCTTAAAACATGTGTGAAATTGTGTGTGGTAGTGTTTCTCAAGCTATGTTCCAAGAAGTATTCATGTCCTGCTAGATATTAACTGATGCTTCCTAAAAAGAAGCATGCTCTCATCAAATAGATTTCAAGACACTAAACCATATTTGCCCTCTGGGTGAGTCACGATGCTTATTACCATATTATAGGCACTGAAAAGTCCTGCAGTGAAAAAAACAACTGCCATTTACGTTGGACCCAGCATTTTATAAAAAATTTGACTATAAAACTTTTTTCCCTTAAAACACTATTAATAATTTGCATTTTCAGGAACATGGTTATAAAACAGTGTATTCCAGTATTAGTATTTATGATTTTGTTATTGTTGCTTTTGTTTTGAAAAGTAGAAATAGCTGAAGTGCACAGTAGGTATTGTCTTTGGGACCAGAATAATGAAGTATAATATATCTGTGTAATACGCAGTTCATTAAATTGGATATGAACCTTACATCTTATGATGCTGTTTATTTTTACCATGCCTGTCTACTTTTCCATATCCCTCATCAGTCTCAACGTGCATTAAGGGCAGGGTCCCTGTATTGCTTTCCATTTTATCTCTGAGAACTTGCATAGTACTTTGCACATTGTAAGAACTCAATAAATATTTGTTTGAATGAATGAATGGACACTGGAGTAGACATCTTTTTAAGCTGTAGATATAACCACCTTAGAATGTGGGTTTCAAAAAAATAATTCTTGGCCTCAGAGTAAAACTAACAGAAGTGAAAGTAAGAATGACTAAATTGAACGGGTCTTTAATAGCTTTGTCAGAGGCCAATAAATTCCTCACCAATTACTCTATTGTCTGATGCCTCATTGCTCTTGTTAGCCGGTCTATTTGAAGTTAATGTTCATTCTATTCTATAATTTTCCAATTTGTTTTTAAGTCTTTATATCTTCAATTATCTTCCAATAGCTATTTCTTACCTGCCCTTTACTTTTTGTTGAATGACTTCTTAAAAGCAGAACTAACAGTGAACTTCATCTATCATAATCTGCTCTGACAAATTTATGAAAGAGACAAGAAAAGGCAGTGAAGACCTGGGGGTTAGGAGTGTGTGTTATAGAAGAGGTAAAAGAGGTAAGATGTTTAATTCACTCAACAAATATTTCTTGAGTGCCTATTCTATGCCGGGCACAGTGCATAAAGTCTAGACAATTCAAGGTCAGCCAAAAATATGAAATATTCATCAGACAGATATCAACAGAATTAAGAATTATCAAAATTTCATCCTCCCTAAATCGGTTTATACTCTAGAAGGACTCGATATTTTTAGAGCAATGATTTGATGTGTGAATTGTTTGTCTTATCTATTATGCTCTGTTTTTACAGAGGTCCATCTTTTCTCCCTTGACAATGCTGCCAACTTTCCTAAAATTGTACAGTATTTTATGGGCCAGGAGAAAACCACTTAATACGATTCTGCCACATAAAATTTAAAGTGATTTTAGTTACCTTAAATCAAAGCAGTAACTGTTCAAAAGTCCACCCAAAGAATGGTTTTGACCAAGGGTTGATAAACTATGCCCTGTGGGCCAAATCCAACCTACCATGTGTTTTTGTAAATAAAGTTTTATTGGAACACAGCCATGTCTCTTCACTTACATATTGTCTATGACTGCTTTCATGCTCCAACAGCAAAGTTGAATAGTTGCAACAGGAACTGTACAGCCTTCAAAGCTCAAAATATTTACTATCTGGCCTTTTATAGAAGTAGCTTAGATAATCCTTGGTAATTTGGGTTAGAGTAAAATGGTAATTTGGGTGAGAGCAAAATGATGGATCACAAAAAAGAAACATTCAGCATCTCTCTTTGGATACAATTTTGTTCCTATATTTGCATATGATGTGGATATTATTCTGGAAATTCTTATCCAATAAAAATAATATCCTCTTCATTAAAAATCTAAATCAGTAGCAGTTGGAATTCCATTTCAGGGCTGTTCTTTTTTTTAATATCTATAAGGATAGAGAAGAAAAACTGGAATGTCCAAGTTTTATAGAAATACATTCTATGCTGGGAATATAAAACTTTTCTCGGGAAGTAGGATACTTTCATTGATATTGTAGTCAGGCTCCAAGATGGTCTATTTCCTGATATCCACTTCCCTGTGTGTTCCCATCCTACACAGAATAAGGCTGACTTGTATAATCAATAGGATATTGCAGAAATCATGGAGTGTGACTTCTGAGTCTAGGTCATGAAAGACTTTGTGATTTCTGCCTTGTTTTGAAAGAACCAGGTACAATGTTGAGAGGACACTCAAGCAGCTCTTTGGAAAGTTCCATGTGGTAAGAAACTGACGCATCTGCTAACGGCCGAAGAGGAACTGAGGCATCCCGCCAGCACCCATGGGAGTGAGACGTCTTAGAAGTACACCCTCCAGCCCCAGTCAAGCCAAGCCTTCAGATGACTGCAGCTTCTGCTGACATCTTGCTGACAACCTCCTAAGAGGACTGGAGCCAGAACCACCCAGCTAAGTCACCCCTGAATTCTTGACCTTCAGAACCTATGGGATAATAAATGTTTGCTCTTTTAAGCCACTAATTTTTAGGATAATTTGTTAGGCAGCAATAGATAACTAATATGGTGTATGAGAGTGTGGGCTCTGATGTTATGCAACTTGTGTTTGAATGCGGATCTACCACTTACCAGATGTGTGACCTTGGGCAGATTACTTAATCATGATATGTAGTTTTCTCATCTGCAGAAATGGGGATACAATTGCCCCTATCTCACAGAATTGTCATGAGGAATTCAGTGAGATCATGAATGAATGACAACACTGCTAAATAAATGTTAACAGTTGTTTGCTTTTAGTTGTTTTATAACTGATTCCAAGTATCCACCTAAGAATTCTTTCATATCTCATTCTTTTTGGCAACTAAGTGAACAAATAGTAGAATTTTAAAGGTCTTTTATCCTACAGCCTGGAGTTCATACAACTTAGAACACCTAGAGTGAATGTGGTAGATCAGTAAAGCAGTAATTAAGAGAAGAGGCTATCGTCAATATACCTGAAAACAAGATACGTATTACTAGTGCATCATATTACATGTAAACAATAGCGGATGAAGAACAGACTGCTACTCAAGAACATAGGTAAAACTATATCATCTAACCCTAGCCACAAATTAAAAAAAAAAGACAAATGTAATTTTTGGTTTAATTTGCTAAAGCCTAAACCATGCATATCGTCTTTTGGTAAAAATAAAAGATAAATAGCAAAATAATACGATTTTTTGCAGATTGTTTGAGTTACCTAACCCTTCTTTAATCCAAGGGATTATTGGACAGAACCAATGTTCCTTCAAAAACACTTACGAAATCTGTTGTGGATTACCGATATCATCAGTTAAACCTGTTTCAAATTTATTGCTTTCATTCACGTTAAATAATAAAAGGGTCCATTTGTCCCACCACATGTATATACACGAATTTAGCTTTCATCATTCTCTACAAGTTTAATCCGGTGATTTATGTTTTTTAACGCATATTCAGGGAATCTGTTGAAGAAACTCATCCAGACAGACGGAAGAGCTAGATGGGATTAATGGGATGTGTGCAGGATTTAAAGCTGGTTGATTCAATTCAGAGTAGGTTAAAAAGAATATAACACTGTAACCCTCCTTGAGGTTCTGATCATTTTAATGACTTTAGCAAAAGAGAACAGGCTAAAGTAAGGAAAGTTCAGAGACAATGATCCCTGTTTCTAGAAATACATTATATGGAAGAAAAGCCATTGCTTCAGCTTTTCTTTTTTTAGCAGTGGAAAACACCACTATATTTTTCTTAGAGAAAATCTGCCTTCTATTTAAGTCATCATATTAATGCTTAAATCTGAGGTTTCAAAATTCTTGATTTTCTTTGTGAAGCCATTGTATTTCACTTAACACCACAACCAGCAGCAAAAACTAGGGGAAAAAAATGGGCAGGCTGACTTTTTTTTTTAATGTTTTACAGCAAGGCAATATATTACTTTCAGATCCTCAGATGGCAAGTTCTAAGATACAAAAAATACTATGACTTATCTTATTAATGATGACTTTGAACGTTTAAACAAATTCAGTTTAAGTCTTGCAAGAACAAAATATTGGAATATGGGGAGAAAAAAATCTTTTTTCCTGGTAGGGTGAAGCCCATTCCACTCTATCAGGTATTTTGTTTCAATGACATTCTAATCTTTACACACACTAAGAACTTCCTTTTGTGTTATTGTTTTGTTTAGTGTAAAAAGTATTTTAACAAATATGATCTTTTCCATTAACTTCTTTCCAAACACAGAGGACAAAGGGAGACTTGACAAGCATATTTCAGTGCTTCGTTGAACCCAATATGTAATTCTAAATATTTCCAACCCTCATTTTGTGACAACTTCCATAGTTTAATGGAACACCTTGGACCATGAAGTATTTTGTGTTCATTAACTTTTAAAGAGGAAAAGAAATGCTATCTAGTTATCAGCATTTGGGAGAGAATATCAAGTGTTCTAGATATTTTTCTGATTCTACCCCTGACGTAGACCACACACAGGGACGTGGGAAATGGGAAGTGGAGTTCAGTGCTGTCCAATTGAACTTTGTGTGACGATGGAAATGTACCGTACCTGTGCTGTCCAAAACTGTAGCCACCAGGTACCTGTGGCTATGGAACACTTGAAATGTGGTTAGTGCAACTGAGGCACTGAATTTTTAATTTTACTTATTTTAATTTGTTTAAATTTAAATAGCCACATGTTGCTAGTGGCTACCATATTGAACAGTGCAGGAGTAGATAATTTAGGACTAGATTTTCAAAAAGAACAGCTAATTCTGCAACAATTGATTATCTTAACTTCTAGCTCCATTCACTCTTATCCCACGTTGATTGTCTAGAAAGATCAACTTTGGGTTATTTTTAAGAGCTATAGACTTAAATTTGCTAGAAAATGTCTGCCCTTTGAAGTATTTTGCATATACAAACACTGAGATTTATTTAACTACTTTTTGCAAAAAGTTGAGCTGCTCAGATGACATTTAATTTAAATTTAGTTACAAATTTATGATTTATTAATATAACTGAATTTCTTCCTTGCTTCAACACCATCATTAGTTTGAAATTTCTTCAAACAAGTATCAAAAATTATTTACAGAATAAATAAAATGCTATCAGATCATAATTTCCTACTTATATGAAAAAGTAAAATATTTGTCTCAGGCAAAATGTGCCTGGAGATACCCAATATCATATTATTATTATTATTATTTTTTTGTGTGAGGAAGATCAGCCCTGAGCTAACATCCATGCTAATCCTCCTCTTTGTGCTGAGGAAAACCAGCTCTGAGCTAACATCTATTGCCAATCCTCCTTTTTTTTTCTCCCCAAAGCTCCAGTAGATTGTTGTATGTCATAGTTGCACATCCTTCTAGTTGCTGTATGTGGGACGCGGCCTCAGCATGGCCGGAGAAGCGGTGCGTCAGTGTGTGCCCGGGATCCGAACCCGGGCCGCCAGTAGTGGAGAGCATGCACTTAACCACTAAGCCACGGGGCTGGCCCCCAATATCGTATTATTTTAAACGTTGTTTACATGATGACTTGAGTTCCAGTAAATTTGTGGAGTGAAAACGCGTAACAAATGCAAAACTTTCAACAGACTCTTGCATTTTCATAATTGGGTGGGGTTTGACTTATTATGTTAATATGCATTTCATCCTTATTACTCCAGCTGTGAAATTCTTAAATCATAATTTTATCCTTTTCTAGTCTCTACCATGATATATTACAAGATTCTGGGCAGGCCATTTAGATTCAGGTTTTTCGTTTGTTTGATTCCAGTTAACTGGGTAATGCCATTATTATCTGCAGGTAAGTTGTTTTAAAACTTGGTAATTGACCAAAATTAATTAGGAATAACGTAATGACAACAAATACATATTTGTGAGAATAGGAATATTTTCAAAGTTCATAGAAACACCCTGGAATTCTCTTCCTCCTACAACTCTCTGGATGCAAAATCCCTTTTTTCTTTGTTTCAATTTATATATGCTAGCAAAACCATAGATTATGCAGTATTTCAGTACTCTAAATTCCTTATTTTTCTTTCTCAATTTTTGTTCTCCACAGATGAGCTCTGCCCATGTACTACATTGTAAAGATCTGCAATGTCTTAACTGTTCCAGCCCCACATCTATTCTGCTTTGCCTGTCAATCACATCACCTTCCAAGGTACTTCACTGCACACAAATCAAGTTTGAGTCAAGTCTGCTTCTAATCAATAGATCCTTATAGATTGTTTTAGTATACCTAAATCACTTCCCAGAAAATATCTCGCCATCTCACTTCTAATGGGAAAACATCAGATGAGATTTCAATCTGGGCCACTGAAGAAGAAAGGCTAATGTACTCTCCTGGGCCATCAGGGGCCTCAACTCCATGTCATTCTCACATGAAATGGGAAAATGTTTTCTCTCAAGTCAAACACACACACAACAGGAACATTTTAACTGGGGGCGATGTGGAATGAAGGAAAACAGCTGAAGGAAGTGCACGCAGCCAGGCTGTTTCAACCCCGTAGAAAGCTTGTGTGTTGCCTCAAAACCTCTGCAGTGTGGTGGAGGCAAGCGAGTTCTAAAAACACAAGTGCCTCTTTGAAACAAAACTGCCTGGAAATGTTTTTTTTCTCTTTAGTAAATCAACAGCCAATGTGGCTACTAATTGTACTTTGAATGCCGTAAAAACACAGTCCATTTATTATCCATATTCCAAAGATATTTATTGCTGTAATAAGATAGTTAAACAGAATGCTAAGCAGCTGTTCTTAAGCATCTATCCTGTTCTGTAGCTAAGGGGAGTACTGACAAAATTTGTATTTATATGTTACTCTTTCCAGCTAACAAAATACTCTCACATAGATCATCTTGTTTAATCTTCATAGTAGCATCGTGAGAGTTAGTATGTCCTTGAACCACAGTCAGGAAACTGAGGCTCTGGTAGGTAAGGAAGTTGCCAGTGTTCAAGCAGCTGGCATTTTGAGATGTATCTTTAAACTTAGAAGATTCCAGAAGCTGCCTTCTTTTCATGACATTATACAAAAAATAGGTTACTCACATCTACCATTTTACTTTCCTGATATTTTAAATGAAAATTTAGTTCTGAAAAGAGATAAATTTTGGTCTAAGTGACTCATAGGCAGAATTACACTGTTTCTCAGGCTATGCTGCAGGTTGGCAAGCTGTATTCTGCATAATGTTAAACTTTGCCTGAGTTCGGATGGAGGCCACTGAAGGACATTCACTTCAGGGGTTTTGCCAGATGTAGACCAGCGTCAGCTGAGCCTTTAGTCCTCAATATCCTCTGAGAATACTTTCTTGACTGTGACGGGCTGCTTCTAAGATGGCTCCCAGGGATCCCTTCCTCCTGGTATTCATGTAAAATCCCCTCCCCTGGAGTTTGGGATGGACCTAGTGACTTGCTTCTTATGAATAAAATCTGGCAAATAAGATGGTATGTCACTTCTGAGATTAGGTTACAAAAAGACTGGCTTCTCTCTTGCCCACCCTCTGTTGCTCTCTTGCTTGCTCATCCTGATGGAAGCCAGCTGCCTGTTCTCTGGGCTGCCCTATGGA
The DNA here is from genome assembly GCF_020826845.1 of Diceros bicornis minor. Taxonomy (NCBI): domain Eukaryota; kingdom Metazoa; phylum Chordata; class Mammalia; order Perissodactyla; family Rhinocerotidae; genus Diceros; species Diceros bicornis. The sequence goes on along the minus strand of NC_080743.1, from coordinate 18,380,210 downwards.
GAGGCCCATGTGGCAAGGAACTGAGGGAGGCTCCAGCCAACAGCTAGTGAGGACCTGAGGCCTTTAGTCCAGCAACCCACAAGGAATTGATTTTGTCAACAACCATCTGAATGAGCTTGGGGCTGGATCCTCCTCCAGTCTAACTTTGAGATGACTGCAGGTCTGGTGGTCACCTTGACTGCAGTCTTGTGAGGATTTGATCCAGATGACCCAGTTAAGCTGTGCCCAAATTCCTGACCCACGGAAACTGTAAGATAAAATATTTATTGCCTTAAACTGCTAAGTTTTGGGAATAATTTGTTACATAGCACTATATAACTAATACATTGACTTGAACAGAATTCCTTTTTCCTACCCTTATGTGCACAATGCCCTTCCCACTATCCAGACTTAATTTTGGAAAAGGATTTGATATCAGTAATTATGAAAACTGCATAGTGGATAAGATCATTGCTTTGGGGTTAGAAACATCTGGGCTGTATCTGGATTTGCCATTTACTAGCTCTAAGACACTGGGGAAGTTATTCAATATCTCTGATCCTCCCTTTCTTTATCTGTAAAATGATCTATCAACACTACCTACCTGATAGGTGTTTTTTTAAGTGAGATCATGAAAACAAAACAAAAATTTTTAGCATCTAGTAGGCACTCAGAAAGTGTTAGCTATTTTTATAACAATTATTCTTTAATTTGAATTCAAATCTATTAATTACATCTACCCATTTTGGTTTTGCATTCCTAACATTCTTATTTCTGTGGAAAGAATTAATAACCAAGGCATTTTGTAAATATTGGGAACAAATACAAGTCATTCCTTTGGATAGGAGGAACCTAGGAAACACACAAAGAGGGTGGGTGACTTCTCTTGTTTGGATATTGCTTACTGCAGAGAGAGATGGTCAGGTTAGGCGGTGGTGAAAAACTATAGTATTTCCCATACCTTAAACTCTGCTTTCTCTATTTCAACTGCGCGTATTTGGGTGTAACTGCAATTGTTTTGCATATGCAAATACATTGTACAGGAAGAAGAAATTTGGTATTTATATTTATGCATGATGTTTCAGTTTTGAGATGAAGCCTCTCATGGGCAGGATGGAAATTTATTAGGAGAAATAGAGGAAATGTTAGCATTAGAGTTAGGAGACTTGAATTTTTATTTTCCTTTACATCTTAGTTTCCTCACTAAGAGGAAAGAGTTTTTAGCTGTGAAATTTTGTTATATTTCTGTCTACATTGTAAGTCACCAAAGTATGTATAAAATAATACCATCTACATTGTGCATGCCGTTAATAAGACAAACAAAAAAGGTCAGTTGTATAGGCACCATTCCTTGAGCTTCTCTTCTATCTCCTTTCTTTTTTCCTCTTTTAGATAATGCTTTTCAACAAAAGATGTTGGTAATTAACCTCAAATGATATTGTCCTATTCCCTAAGTAATCAAAAACTCCCGCTAAAAATGGAAATAATGGTGACCTGAACCCCAGGAGGATGTCAAGGAACAGCAATGAAAACCATTCTAAAATATTTTGCAAGACACAAAAATAATCCAAGTGCATGCTAATAACTGGCCTGTAGTGTCTTAAAATAGAAACCAAGTTGCAATGATTTGCATTAGAGGCTTCTCAAATCCTATGGGTGACATGAGCCCATTTCCTCTGTCACACTTCTGAAGAGATAATTGCAGGAAATACTGTAAGCAGTTTAAAATTTACAGGTCATATTGAAAAATGTTTATAGATATTAACAGCTAAACACAACATATAGCAGCACCCAGCACAGCGTGATGTCCACTTAATGGTGAACTTCCACGAATCATGTCAAAAGTCAAGCTTTGCTTTGGTAATAAAGGAATACAGAAATATTTGTTAAATGGGTGAATGAATGAATGACTAAATGAAGGAATAAAATACTTTCCAGAATTTCAGGTTTGTATGAAATATTATAGAAATAATATTAATGAAAAAATTAATTTTTCTTTCATAATATTTAAGTTCCTGGGCATGAACCCCTTGGATTTTGAAATTAAACAATAATTAACCCAAAATAAGAAAAGTGATTTGCTAAAAGACTTTATTAGACAGACAGTAAATGTGAAAAACCTTTCCTAATATTCCTAGAATGTTGGTATAAATACTTTTTAAAGAACTGAAAAATTCATATGGTTTACAAAAAATTAAAAATAAATTTGCTAAAATTTTAAATAATAGAAGTATCTACTAGGAAATAGCAGCAAATAAAAAAAGTCTCTGTGTAAATTATATTTTCCAGCTGACAATGTAGAATTTAATATTTAGGGCTATGTAGAAACAAATAAAATTTATTTGCATTTATTGGACATAAGAAAAATTTAAATGTAGATATAAAGAAAAGTTTGCATTAGAAAAAAAGGATTAATTTCTCAATCTTTGTTTGTTAGTTATTTAGTACATTAAACATACACAGTCTGGTGTAATTGTTCCCTAGTTTTTAAATGAAAATATGTATGAGAGTGGATATATAGACACACTTGAGAATTTATATACAGAGCAAAGTTACTGGTGTTTCTAATTGAATTACCTTTCTCACCTACCTAAGAGCCTCAAAAAATTTTAAATTATTGTCTATTTTATCTATGCACATCCTTCCTAAAAAGCCACATTTTTGCACAATTTGGTCTCCCCCCCCGATTCATATTTTCCCTATCTTCTTTTCATTATTTATGAAACTGTACTTTTCTTTACAACCAGCAATACACATTGATGATTGTGAGTATTGATTGGGTTCCCTGGAAAGCCATTCATGCACTTGCTCTTGTACCTTAAAATTTATAATTTTTTCATATTTTAGCTTCTTCAAGAAAGATTTGAATCAAGAGTGTTTCTATTTAAGAGACGCAAACTTTTGTATTTTGTCATTTGCCCAGAAAGACGTGGTTTTGGCTGAGCATAACAAAACAAAACAAAGCAAAATCTTGCTCTTCTAAGCTCTGTGTGGTCTTGGCTCATATTAGAAGGAGGCCAGGATCAAGAATGTTAATTACTTCGTGGGAATCCTGTAATCAAAGTACCAGTGCAACATGAAAATTTTTATTGCATTTAAACAGAAAGAAAAAACAAGAGAGAAAAGGATTAAAACAATGAGAAATCTTGCAACTAATATTTATTTAGCAGCTATTATGGGTCAGGTACTGTTCCAGGTCCTTGGATTATATCAGAGAATAAAATCAGCAGAAACCCCACCCTCTTGAGGTTTACATTCTAGCAGGAGGAGGGGCAATTGGGCGAAGGGAGAGAGACAGTAAATAACAAACAGAATAAATAAACTTTACAGTATGTTAGAAGGTGATATGCGCCAAAGATAAAGAAAAAGTAGAGAACGGTAAGGGGAGCTGAGAGTGTGTATGGAGGCAGGTGAGGGTTGGGGTGACGCCGGTGGTATCACTTAGGGGGGCAATGGTAGGTAGCTCTCACTGAGAACGTGACATTTGAGCAAAGACTTGAAGAAAGTCAGGAAATTATCCCAACAAATATCTGAAGAAAAAGCATTTGAGGCAGAGGGAATAACTTCAATGAAAGCCCTAAGGCAGGAGTGTATCTGGTACATTCAAGGAACAGCAAGAAGATAAATGGGTTGGAACAGAGGCAGCAATGGGGGAGTGAAGGGAGAAAGGTCAGAGGAGAGTGTGTGGGCGCCACGGGGTGATGGTCATTTAGGGGTTGTAAGCCATTGTGAAGACTTTGACTTTGACTCTGACTCCTGACCGACCAATTTTTTGCCCTTGCCTCCTCCCCCCTCCCTCTCTCCCCTCCCCCCCTCTCCTTCCCCCTCCCCCTCCTCCTCCTTCTCCTTGTGCTCCTCCCTCTTCTTCACCATTATCGCCTTCATCACCAAGGTATTTATTGAACATTATCTTGATTTGAACAATAATAACATTCTAAAGTTTTAGGAGTATATTTCCATAATTTTCTAATTCTCATCAATTCTATTTGATCCCAGAGTATGTATTTTATTCCTAATGTGTGTAAAACTGTGTGTTAGGCACATTTAAAAAACAGAAACTGTAGTCTATTGGACAATGTCTGTAGAATATGATTCTCTAGACCGCTCTCTAACAGGACACAATACTAAGTGTTTTATGTATATTGACTCATTTAGTCCTCCTTGCAATCCTGTAAAATGGATGCTATTATTTTTCTATTTTATAGATGAGGAAAAGGAAGCACAGAAAGGTCAAGTTACTCATCCAAGATACACAGACAGTGAGCCATAGAATTAAAACTTGAACTCAGGTATTTTTGACTCCAGAGTCTGTGTTCTTGATCATTCACAATACTGCCTTCTATTGATATAATCCTTAACAATAGCCATACTCTTTGAAATGTTTTGTTTATTGACTTGTTCATTCCCTAAGTATTTATTAACATCCTACTATCTTCTCAGCACTGTTAGGCATTGTGGAGACAGGGAGGCTGCAAGCCTCTATGGTGTCTTTGTGTGAATTAGAAAAAGGTGTCTCTGCCTCAAGACACTTTACTTTCTTCTGTCGAAAAATTACCTTACTATTCTGATCTTTTAAGAGCAAGATATTTAACTGCCATCGCTGGAAAACTGTCATAATAAATACACAAATTTATTTGAAGGTCCAAAGGTAGAATAAATACGAAAGCCAAAATATTAAAATCATATATGATCTAAACAATACCTTTAGATATGATGCCCTTGGGAAGTGCACGACCTGAAGTGCTGTACATGGCACCTCTATATGAGCCAAATAAAAGATGATAAAACATTACTCCCTAGAGATGAAAAATAAACCACTCATAGTAGGTCAGAAAACTCATTTCTTTTAATAAGACCTTTTGGGGCTTTACCAATAGGCTCTTTCCAAATCTTCCCATATGAACTCAGATAACTCAGCAATGTTGAAAATTGTTATTTGAACAGTAATAAGACACTAAAGTTTTAGGAGTGTACTCCTGTCATTCTTTTGGGATCATCTCTTATTCTTATCAATTCTATTGAGTTAAAAAATACATGTTGAATTCTGAACAAGTACAAAACTGTGTGGTAGGAATATTTAAAAAATATGGACCATAACCTATTGGGCACAGACCATATACTGTCTGTGATGCACTATAGTGCTATTGCGCTGTACATGATACCAATTCTCCATAGTATTTATATCTGTCACAACTGACATTCATCAGTTACCTACTTAGAAGAGTGTTTTCCCTCATCAAGATCAGAGCATACCTATGCCATTAATTTTATATTAACTAGCACTTATCCTCAAAAGATTTTAAAGTATGACTGGTTATTAATTCTATCATCACAAATAAAGAAAAGGAAGTTCAGGGAAGCTAATGGTGGGGCCAGATACAAAAGCAAGAATTTCTGACTCCAAAGCCCACCGTGCCAGGCTGCCTCTCTGCACGTGGTGGGAGGATGACCAACCTCCAACCCCCCTTGCAGATTGATAGAAAAATTGATAGATTAGTGAAGAGCCTACCTGAGCCAGATTCCAGCTCGCTTACACCCACCCAGACCAGTCACAACTCCTATTGTTTAGCAGCCAATTCAAATGACTGAACTCTGAACTGTAATTTTAAACGCATGAAATGGTTCCAGAATTTGCGGCAAGGTTCTTTATATCACTTTTCTTTTCCATCTGTACTTGCTTGTGGGCTGACATACAGTGCTTTTGAAAGGCTAATTTGAAGATATCAGGAGGTATGAAATAAAAATGACAAACATTTATTGAAAGTTAACCAGGTGTCAGGTACTATTATGAGCACTTTATTATATTAACTCATTTAAGAAGTGAGAATCAATGTTATAAACCAATGTTACCACAATAAAAAAAAAAAGAAGTGAGAATCAGGCCTTTTTTTCCCCCCAAAAAACAAATTTTAGGAGCTTAGGCGAAACTTGAAAATATATCTGGAGCTGAAAGACTGGGTAAAAGAATGAATATAAAGGAATCTTTGCATCTCGAGCTCTCCCATGGAACAATGTAACCCTGAAGACATTGTCAACAAACCAGTGGGAGAGATGATTCAGCCACAGGAATAAGTGAAAACATGCTTATGAAAGGGGTTTTGACTTCATATAATTCCTTCATTCAAATGTCCATTTATTTTTTACTTTTTCATGTAGTCTATAAATGATGAATTTGAAAAATAATCTTTTTGGGATATTATCACAAAGAAAGTGAGACTTTCTTGTAGCTGATGAAAATAATTTTTATGATTTTTTCTTAGTTCTTTTTTTTCTTTTAAATAAATCTATGTCTATGCTCTGTTTTCCTTATCCTATTGTAAGTCCCTCAAGAACAGGAGCTAAGTTTTATACCTATGCGATTTTTCGTGTTTGCTCTTCTAGTTTGCACAGGGAAGACTTCATTCATTTATTCCCTCATGATTTTTTGAGCACCTACTATGTGCCAGGACCTGGGTTGAGTGAGGGGGTCCAATGGCAAGTAAAATGCAGTCCCTACTAAAATTGTCATTGTTATAGAGCAGCCAGACAATTAAAAGGTAATTTCAATAAGTATAAATACAATGTAGGGCAATATCGGGGTGCTCACTGGAATAGAGGAACACTGAACTCAGTCTAAGGTGATCAGGGAGGACTTCCCAGAGAAGGTGACAAATATTCTGGGATCGTAAAGAAAGTAATAGTTAAGAGGGGAAAGGACAGGATAGGTGAAGTGAACTACAGGAACCAAAGCCTTGAACCCAACAGCAAGAGCTCAGTCTGCCCTGGGAACTTTAAATATTTCCTTATGGTTAGAAGAACAGTGAGATCTTGACTGATGAGACTAGAAAGGCAAGCAGAAGACAGCTCATAAAGGGAACTCCGCCAGTATTTGCTTTGAAGCTGTGGAGGCCGTTGGTAGGTGACATGATTACAGCTGGAATCCCTATAGGTGTGGTGGAAAAGATGTTGTCTACACAGACCAGTCGTTATGACAATCAAGTACCTCTCAGAGATGACGAAACAAAAGGCAGCAGGGTGTTCTCATCACGCATTAATCCAGGGAGCAGCGTAAAATGGGAACCTGTGTGCTATAATTGTCAGAGTATTAGAGAAGGTGGAATCTGGTCAGGAGATGAATATTTTTCATATTCTCCAAACTCGTTTGGATATCATCTATGTGACCTTTAGATAAATGTAACCTGAATCTTATAAAATGCCTCCCCATATATAAGCAAAATAGCTTTTGTTGTATTTGCATTTTGCAAATTAAGCATCATCTGAAGGTATATATCCCATTGCAAGCAGCTTTTGCTTCCCTCAACCTTTCCTGGCTCTAAAAGCGTTTCTCCAATATGAGCCAGGTACTGAACTTTGAAGAAGAGTCCACTGTAATAACAGTAAAGTTTAATGATGCATAACTTTGAGAGACTGACAAATTTCCAGCCAAAGTATTGATTCTTACAGAATTTATGAAGCACATGCTGTATTCTGTGTCATTATGGTCCATTTTTGGCTGAAAGAATCATGTAAAATAGATTTTTAAATGAGTGGTAATAGCCAGACATAAAGAAGGTATTGATGTGTGTCATGGAGGGTGAAATAGCATGCCAGATTAAAGCATAGAACAAATCAAAAACAACAGTCCCCTCCACTGCTACAAATATAAATTTGCCTTTTCTTCACTCACCTCTTCTATTTACCACTTTGTACGTTTCCAATTTCCCTTCTTATAGACCTCTTCTGAAGAGCATTAAAAATGTGTAAAATGTTTGCATAGTTGCATATATTGCTTTGGGGGATACTAAAAGTTCAGAAACTCGTTGCTTCAATTTGGCAAAAGAATTTGCTCTTATATGTAAATAATGCCCTTTGTAAATAATGCTAAAAGTTTATCATCTAATCTTTATTACATGCATATAAATGGCATACTTAGTGGATCAATATTTAAATATTTTTATGCATTCAATAATTTTAAAGTAATACTGGCAATTTTTGTTTGTTTTTCAGAAGCATAAAAATTGATTCTTCCTTTATAACTTCCAGCTAAGCTCTTTTCTGTCCCCAAATGATCTCCTGGAAGACATCCTTACATCTAACTTGTTTTGAAAAAGTATAGAACTTATTCCTCTGCTGTCTGTTTTTGCACTGTTCATCTCAATGCCTGTTATGAATTAGTTTCTCAAGAAACAATTGAAATGTAAGTCTTTTTTTTTCCCCCAGTCGACATTTTATTTTGACACGCTGGGGAAAAAAGTGGCTTGTAAAAATAGTAATTTAAACTTTGATTTTACGCTTTACTTTGGAATACATGTTTATTAAATGCGTATCTCACCCACAGAGTAATCAATACAGATTGTGTAGTACATTACGAGGAAACCATGTCTGAGATTATTAGAAAAATTAAATGCTTTTAGTTTTGCTTACTGGAGCAATACGTGAAAATTAACAGTTTAAACCCTTTCAGGCATCTGACCAGACTGAGCCTTAGTCAGAACTTATGATGTGACTAAGCTCATTTTTTTCTCCTCTCCTCCCCTCGCCTCTTATTTTCTCCCAGCAAAGCGCCATATACCCTATCTGGTTAGCATTCACCTAGTCAACATCAAATTACTTGAAATCCTACTTTTAAAGACTAACATTTAGAGAGAGATATCCACATTGAGACGAGAGACAGGAGAGAAAAGGAAATTGAGTGGCTATGGCTTTCTCTGAAAAGTAGTGCTGTGTTTGCGTCACATTCCAGAACACTTTTTAGAGCTAGGAAGAGAGGTTGCCCTGGTCCAACTGTGCTGGGGACCAGTGGATCCCAGGCCTCCATGTATTGCCCCCACATCCAGAAATCCCATGGGAATAAGTTAAATCCTTTTTCAAACAGCTGCTTTTCAACAATTCAGGAATTTATCAGCCTAATAAAAAAAAAAGTAACTTGGACGGGAAGAAAGAGGCCGAGACTCTCAAAAGACTCTTCTCGAGCCTAGTGGAGGCTGAAGAACTCTTCAAGGTCTTAGTCAACATTGAACAGAGGAGTTTGAACTAGCACCCTCATCTACACCACAAACAAGCTGCTGAGAGACTGGAGAGAGGGCAATCTTTACATAAACATTTTTCCCAGGCCAAATGCAGGCAAATTCAAATAAAATAGGCCAAGTCCTGGGTGGAAGATTAGAACAAAAGCTCAGGGAACAGGAAAATGAGTCCCTACCTCGAGTACAAGATCCCATGAGCAGTGCCCATTTACACACTACAGTGAACTTCAATTCATGGTGAATATTTTCATAGATTTTTCAACTGGATTTTTTTTTTTAAGAATAACTTTTAGTTTGATTGGTGTGTTAGAAAAACTAAAATTCTAGAAAGGTATGAATTTCAGAAGTTTTTAAAAAAATGCAGCCACACTCAAAGATATTTGAAATGCAGATGCTTTTTATTCAGATTTGGACCTTAATTTCCTGATTTTTTCAAATCAGACCCAGCATTCATTAAAAACTATAGGCAGACTGTACACATACAATGTGTACATAAATGTACGTAATTGTAGCATTTGGTTGTGACAAATTAGTTATAGTAAAATGGAAGATTTAATAGATGAAATGAGGAAATATGTCAACGTAGTACATATTAGATTTTGCAAATGAGCTATTCCTAAGGCAACAGGAATTGCTTTGCTTTTACATTTTCACGACCGTTGGTTCATTTGACAACTAACATTCAGAATCCATCTTTGATCTTGGAGGACTCGTACAAATCAAAGTATAATAAATCCTTACACTTGGGGACTTAAAGTGACACTCAGACAAAAGATGTCTTCTGACAGAGTCCTTGGCCTGTTGGATATGCAGACCCATGGCAAGATCTGGTATCAGGGCTAGCTTTAGGTAGGCTTGGGAAGTGGGCAAACTTGTCTTAAGGGCTTTCCGCATTGCTCTGTGCCACATTTCCCACCAAGCATCAGGGACCTCCAAATTCTAGTTGCCATATCTTGAGGATTTGTTATGTGCCGTACATTTACATGTATTCTTTCTGATCCTAACATCAACTTTCAGAATCAGTGTTTTAATCCCATTTCACAGATATGAAAATAAGACTCATTGATTTTAAGTACTTCCAAGGGACAGAGCTAGGCTTCAACCCCAGGTCTGACTTCAAAGCCCTCTTCAAGCTCATGACATCATCACATCTCCTCCTGAGACCTGAGGCTCCCCAGTGGAGTTCACACCCAAACTTGTTCTTCCTGTTTTGACTCCAGGTTCCCTTTGGCTTGGGAGCTTGGGAATATGGGCAGCAATGAACTGTTTTTTTTTGTGGGGGCTTTGTCGGGTAGGGAGAAGGAAGGCATACATGGTTCTACTTCTACTAACTTTTATTACTAGAATTCTGTTTACTTTCCGGCAGAGACCTTTTGGAAATGATACCTTCACCCAGAGGAGTCGTAACAGGATAAATTTCAAGCAGTGTGGCATATTGTTGATCAGGCAGACGACATGACTGCCAACTTAGCGTACTGTTAAGATTAGCCATTTGTGTTGGCTCAATGATGTTGTGAAAACTGCTGTTAGCTTCTTGGAACCACAAAGCATGTGACGAGAAATTTTCCTTATTTTGCTTTATGACTATCTGCCATTTGATTTTCACTTTAAAACATAAGCTGATGTCTCTTGGGCTTGTAACAGAATTTGCCCATTGTGAATAAGTCCCCCCAAACACACTTGGTTGGGAGAGCAGCCCAATGATCTGTTAAAAATCATTAGAACTCAACATTTCCATTAAAGACCCTCTCTGAAATTTACTTGTGACTTTAGTCAAGGCACTTAACCTCTCTAAACCTTCAAATATAAAATGGTCATCATGAGGATCAAATGAGATCATATCTATGCAAAAGGGCTTTACCAATTGTTAAGTATTATACAAATGTAAGGGCATTTCTGGACATCATTCTTAATCTGATTCGTGCCTTCCTGAAAAGCAATCTTGCATTATAAGGCACTGACTTGAGTCTCCCATCTGTGATATCCTTTTGACCCTACCATATAAAGGAAGAACTAAGACTCCTAGAATTCTCTCAGTAACTTACCTCTGTTCTGCCAATAATCAATGTGTCATGAGCTCTGAAACTTTTCTCCTTGGATTTCCTAATCCTGATTAACTGGCCAATCCTGAAGTTATTAGGTAGCAAGGGATCATTTATCAATTCCTTAGAAAGGAGCTTCTCTTTTTGGAAATCGTTTTCTCTCCTATCAGTTAGCAGTTTATCTTCTATAATCACCGACTGCTATCTAGACTGTCTACTTGAGATAGAAGGCAGGGAGTAACAGAACCATATGAGGAATGATAAATGAAGATTTCTCTCTACTCTTTTCTTTCCATTTGCCTCCTTACATTTTTGGTAACAGGTACCTCTCATGCCCATTCATCTGATTCTTTCTCTAAAAGTACCTTAGTGCCCCCTGCAGGTTATGTGAATTTCTCCTCCCACAATCTTGTTTACACTTCTTTTTTTTAACCCTCTCCTGAAACCACTTTTGCTAGGTTCTTCTCAAAGGCACTAGAATCCAGGATTGTTATTTATAGTATTCTCTGAAGTGTTCAAGAAAATGACTCTAAAATGATGATTTCGATCTCATGTGCAATTTGAGGGTAATAATTGATTCCAAATATTTGGCATAACATTAGTAGCTATGAGACCATTGACAGGTGGTAAGCTACAGGAGATAGTTACATGTGAGAAATCTGAAGTCTAAAAAGGCCAAGTAACTCTGTAAGGCTTCCCAAACTAACTCACGGTGGTTGCAGGACTAGAATTCAGGTCTTCCAGCATTTACTCAACTACCTTTTCCTTTACTGTGTTTTGAATAGTTTCTTTTCTTTATTTTTATAAGTGTCTGTTTTGTCCTTCATTTCTCTATCTGGAAAACCTAACCCTAAGAGCTACTCATGTTATCCATTGAGTTTCAGTAGGTGACTGATGGATTAGGGCTCCCAGCATGCCAAAAGGATCTGCTTGGGAATACTATTCCAATTTGTAACCACATCCCAGTGGGATTGCAAATGGCCCAGAGGTCAAAGGTACAATTTAATGAGAACTAGAAAGTGCAATAACATGAGAGAGGGCTCATTTCTTGATTTACTTGAAAGTTGTCTAAAGCAAACTACTCCAACACACAACATTGTAATGATCCTTGGGCTGAAAAGAAGGAAATCTGTTGGCTTTTTCTATGTCTTATGATCTTGAAATTCTTGAACATTTTCTGAACCTTCTGTTTCCTGAAATGTCACTCATTCATCCCAAAATTATTAATTGGCATTATCAATCCTGAGTTTATCTTGCTTATTCTAAGGGAAGAATGTCCACTGGCTCAAATCCTTTATTATCCAAGAATTTGGAGCTCAGGAAAGCCTTTCTCTTCTGAAACTACTTAGAGATTTGGAATACAATTTTGAAGAAACCAATGCTGTATTTTAATCTAAATCCTTGGGAAAAAATAAAAACCCTGAGATATAATTAAGTCCTGCAGATCAAAATTAAGGGTGAAAATATCTGGATATAAGTTCTGAGAAGCCAACTTAAAGACGACGACTCTGTGAAAATGCTAAGTGTTTAAACCACAGATCTATGTTTGTTCAGCTTCTGGATTTCTCGTTGCTAAGTAGTTTTAAAGCTACTTAACAATATTTAATTGACATTTTACTCACTATTTTACTTGCTTCAACTCTTTCATACTTAAGCTCTCCCAATTACAAATTGCACACAAAAAATTACCTTAGCCTGATTTCCAAAAGGCTAGATAGTTGGATGTAATTTCTATTAGAATTCGGTAATATTGATATTGCAGGTGCTGGAGGAGCGTTTTTCAACTGTCAATTATCACCTTTTAGTGGGTTGTAAAATCAATTTAGTTGGTTGTGACCAGCATTAAAAAGAAAAAAATAATAGTAGAAAGGAATAGAATTGCATGGAATATAAGAAAATGAGTGGGACTTAAGTATTGTTACATGAAACTCTTGCTTTAGTTGTGTGTGTATTTGGATTGTGACATAAATTGTATTTCTTATGCGAGTTGTAGTCAAACTGAGAAAGACTATTCTAGACTGCAGTGGATAAGGGCAAGAACTCCTTATGAACTGTGTGAATCATCTGAAGCCTTGGTTTTCTTCTCTATGTGTAACAAGAGTTTCATAATAGTGTTGTTCTAAGAGTTAAGTAAAAAATAAAATAATTATTGGTGCACAGTATCTGACAGTAAGAACCTAATATTGTTATTATTCTAGTGGGAGTTATAATGAGAATTATTTGAAATCATATTTGAATTATTGAAATAATAAATCAAAGTACTTATACCTTTCCCTGAAATCAAGTTCCCTTGCAAACTTCTACCTCCTGAGCATATAGCCCCAGGGAAGAAGCTGGGTATTCCCAAGATTAGAACAAAGAGGCCACTGATCAGTTTTGGATCTTATAAGCTGACTCTTTTGAGATAATAGTCGTGAAATTTGAGTTGTAAGAAAGAAAAGGATTTTCTAAATTCCTTTATTTCTTCTTTACTATATTGAGAAGCTGGCCAGACAAACAATACTAGAGAGTCTTAAATGAGAAGAGGGCAGGATAGGTTAGGAAGAAGGTGAGAAATGCCTGGCTTCTCGGTTCCCATTGGATTCTGGGTAGAAGAAGGCAGAGAGGTTTCTCTTCTCTTCACAAATCTCTGGAGGTGGGGGTTCAGTGAGAGAGGAGAAGTGTAGAGATGTTCTAGAGAGTTTGAGAAGAGTGCCGAGGAGAGAGTGGCTTCTGCCCTCCAAGAGGATATAGGAAGCTATTGCCTTACAGGCTTCTGCTTAAACATGGGGGCTGTTATATCAAACTAAATCCAGTGGCTTAAATGGTTTTGTACAGAAAGGTCTGAGTTTAAGCCTTCGGAGTCTCCCTCAGCTCCTGTATGGTCTGGTAGCTATCCAGAAGTGCCTGAATGTCCTGTGGAATGAACCAGAAGGATATGGCTGAAAGTAGTCGAAGGACATGCCTGGCAACTTTGCCAAAGGGAGCTGCTTAAGGGGGATGAAGCCACCTGCTGTAGACCAAGGTCCAACTGGGAGTCACAGTTGTGTGTCAGGGAATACATGTTGTTAGTGAAAGTGGAGATGGGGGCCCAATCAGTAAAGGGAAATGGTGCCCCAGAGCAATGTTAGAGTTGAGTGAATAAAACATAAATGATAATTGCTAAAGGCACTTTCTTGGCGGTGGAGGCATCAGAATGCCCAAGGTATGGACAAGGCGCTCCTGAGATGTTACCAGTTCTGGGAGTAGGCCAAACCAGAAGAGCTTAGAGGACACCTCATGCACTCCAGAACTCCCCCTCCACCCCCAACATGGCACATAACACATTCATCCCACACATATCCAGATGTAGAGGACAGAACTCTGACAGGTATTCCCTGACTCATCTAAAGCAGAAACTGGGTTACATAAAGAGATGAATTGAATTACCAAATAAGACTGAATCAACAATTTAACTAAAATAAAACTTTTCTAAACTACTTGGTGGGTGTGAGTTTATGAAGAAAGTCTGATCAGTTAAACAGAAATAAAGAAACCCCATTTCTTTGCACATCTGAGCATAGTGTAAATATATTTATGATGCTTCTAATTTATCATTATTATTGTGTCATCGTATCTATGGGAATTAAATTTTTCTAAGTCTTTATTTGTGCCAGTCTTTGTATCATGGAGTATTTTGAATAATAACTCCTTTGATACAAATTAATAACTATCTAATTTAGATGCCTCTATCCAAAACCCCAACTGTATAACCAACCCCAAATAAGTATTAAGCAAAGCAAAAAGGGGGAAGCCAGCCTCTGGGTTTCCAAATAACATGCTGTCAAGCCTCCCTGTAACCCACAGTGCTGGGCAGGAAAATATGGTAAAATTTTGAAGCTTACAGAGGACTTTTCTGCTTTGATAGTCAGTTGAAATTCAACTGTAATTTTTGTACCTTAACCTTAGAGTTTTCCCCCTTCCTCACAATTGTAGGGGAAGGTGGTGGTGGTGGTAAAAGAGATATAAATTGTTAAAACGAAACAGGAAAAGATAGAGTAAAAGGACCTCCTATTTTCAGGGTGCTGATCTTTCCAGAGCTAGTATTCCCCCCCCCCCCCCCCGCAAACACTGTCAGGAGAAAGAGCTGATGCAGGCATGTTGACAGAAGGCAGAGCAGAGGGCTCACTGATAGCCAAGGCCGACAGACCATCATGTGGTGACGGTCAGGGCCAGGCCGGTGTGTGTCCTTGCGGCTCTTGCTTTCCAGGCCACAGGAGGCAAGATGCATCGTGGAAAGCACTGGAGTTTATTGATAATATGGGGGTTAAGACTCTCACTCTAGTTGATAAAACGGGCTCTAGCCCAGAATCACCATTTTCTAGCTGTGCGAACTTAGACAAATATCTTAATCTTCCTAAGTTTAGACTCCTGTTCTGTAAAATGGGATAAGAATTGAAGCTTCTCATAAGGCTGTTGGGATTTAAATGAGATAATTCCTGTAAAGCATGCATCTCCCCTTCTGCACTTAGAATGGGCTCATTAGAAGTTAGCCAGTCGTATTCTTTTATCCTCTTAGGCAGCTTTAGGCTTGAACTTCCCCATCTACATGAAATTCAGGAAAACATTTATGTTTTTTGAAGTTCCCTCACTTATAATGTGGAGCTAACTCACAATATATGAGAGCATTTAGAGATTATGATAAGAAATATACGTCAAGCTTGTCTCTTTCTCCCCTTCCTCCCTTTGACCCCTTTCTTCTGGTCAGTGTGTGCAAAAAGGCCAGAAAGACTTCAGAGGAGATGGAATGGCCATGTCTTCAAGCCAGTGTCTTTGTTGCATATCCAGACTGTCTTGGAGAACTAGCAGGTCTGAGATGTGAGTAGGTGGCCAAAGAGAAAGCAGAAGAGAAACTGATGGAAAGAAGGGAAATCAAAAGTTAGTGCAGAATTAGAAATGAGAATCATGCTGACCTCCAGGCCATTTGATACAACATGGTCAGAGGTATCTTTCTAAAAATTCTGATCTTGCTTAAACCAATGCGGTGGCTCACTATTGCTTCCCACAGAAAGTCTAATTGCATTGAAGGCCATCTATAATATGGTTCTGGCCTCCTCTCCAGGATTATTGCCAGCTATCCCCCTCCATGTGCCCTTCCTAGTGAGGAAGGAGGAAGGGAAATTAATGAGGAAGTTATTATTGAAATAGAGTTGGCAGGGCTTGGCAACTTGGCAAAAAATTAATTTCAGAGGAGGAAGGGGAGTGATGAAATTAGAGAAAGAAAAGTCACGAATGACATTAAGCTCTTTCTTTCTTACTAGATATTAAATTAAAATCTGGCAGCAGTGAGTTCGGAAAAATACAGCATCCCCTGATTTGTGTTTCCTAAATTCTAAGACATAACTGATTGTATCATACATGATAAATTCTACAACAGGAAAAAGGGAAACATATTATCTATATGACACATCTTGATTTTAAAAACATATGGAAAACATTCTTTTTTTTTTCTTGCTTCAGCAAATATTTATTGAGAACCTAATATATGCTAGGCCCTGTTCTAGGAACTGGGGATGCATCAAAGTAAGATAAAAGTAAAGATTCCTGCCTTCCTGAAGCTTGCTTTCTAATGGAAGGAGTCAGAAAATAAACATTATAAATTACTTAATTATGTAGATGATAAATGCAATGGATAAAAGGTAGAGCATGATAAGGGGAATCTGGATTACCAAATGGTAAAGGTAGAGGTTGACATTTTAAACAGGTTAATGAGAGTAGGTCCCACTGAGAAGATGCCATTTGAGCAAATGACTTGAAGAAAGTGAGAGAGTGAGCCCCGTCGCTCTCAAGAGGAGGCCCTTCCAAGCAGACAGAATAACCAGTGTAAATATATACCATTTATAGAAATATATATCCCAGGGTTCTACAGTCACATGAACTGGGGAAATACAGCTTTACATACCATATCCCCTTTCTTGGAGATCGGAATAAGCATTAGCAAATTATTAAGGCATTGTGAAAACAAAATAAAAAGTTTTTAACTTTATTCAACCCAGCACATCTCAAACTTGTTAGATAACATAAACTGTTGTTGATGGACATCTGTCAAGATTTCCAAGGACGTCAGTTTTCTTTGTTGAGTTAGGGGAATATGATTTCTATAGCTGGTATTATTTGCTGAGAAATAGCTACTGTAAAATCTGAGTAATCCATTGCTGAATTATGAATATCCTTTATATGTCTTTTGAGCTTTGGAATATTACTATGTGGTTATTAACTAGGCATTCAATAGCAATAATGCCATTCCATTTATTGAATTGATAATCAAAATAATAAGCCACTATATTCTTGAGTTTTATGCCTCTTACTGGAGTGGAAATATTATACGAGTGTTATTGACCCTACTATTCTGAAAATGTCTTGTAAATTAAGGCCTAAATGTTTAAATTATATCCTTGCCCCTGCACAGGTTTGAAAAGTTGGTTCTAGATGAGAACACCCTTTTACTCACCGCTGAAGCAGTGCATGCTGGCTGTAACCACACCTCGCCTAACAGCAAAAGAATGTTCAGAAGCATGCCCAGCTAATTGAAACTACAGGGGGTATTTAAGTAGGCAAAGTGTTATTACTCAGTTTAAGATGTGGCCAGGATATCAGAATTACCATTCCCTGCACCTGCAAAAGGCACTCTGGAAATGATAATGGCTGCAAGTGTTGGGTCTCCAGTTTCTTTTTATTTTTCTTATTCCAGCTGTTCTTGGCAGACTCAGAGGACCATCCACATTCACATCCACAAGAACTGGGCTTACTGCTATGAATGCAAAAGTCTGGTAGTTTCCAAACCCACGGTGTAGAGTGAAAACCCTATGCCATTGACATGAGACTATCACAAGAACTTCTCCCATGTCACTAATTTTTGAAAATTTGCCTCAAAGACTAATTTAAGTAGCAAAAGTATAGTCCCTTTCATCTAGAACCTTTAAGTCTGAGGCAAGTTACTCTCAGTTTATTCCAAGATATTCCTTTGAAAAGATCTTCCTAATGCAGTGCACTGATTATTTTAAATGAGATTATTGACTGCATTTGATCTTCTTTTCTTATTTGAAATTAAATCAGTTTCTTATAATTTCTAGAAAGTAAACAGCCTCTGTTGGCCATCTGTGAGTTTGTCTCTTATTTAGCCAGAAGCGTTTGCAAAAGTGGATCTGTGAAGAGGCCAGGGTTCAGGATCTCTGTAGGCATGTGTGGATGAGAGCTTGGAATATGCTGGTAAAGTCTAAATTGAGTGTTCTTTTAATCTTCCCGCCACCTGCTGCAATCTGGCATCTGTGCTACGTCCACGACCTGGCCTAAACAAGGAAAAACAGGATATGTGGAAAAGAAGAGATACGTATTTGGACATTGCTCACATTCTGGTTACTGGCCCAGGAAGATCAGGTTATACATATAACAAGCAACAGCAATGGTATAACACCAAAATATCATCTTCAGATTTCTACATATTTCCCCTGTAAACCCAAAGAGATGAGTTTTATAAAGTGTGTGTATGTGGGGTTCTGTGAGATTACCGACACAGTTTTCTAGATGTTAGTTTTTCCCCCTAATAAATGATACATCCTGCTTCTTTATATTCCCATGCTGGATGGGGGTAAGACCTCAAAATGTGATTGTTCGTTGGCTGATTGTATATAGTACTAGGTAGAATTAAACATTTTTTTAATTAATTAATTTATTAATTTATTTTTTCCCCCCAAAGTCCCAGTAGATAGTTGTATGTCATAGCTGCGCATCCCTCTAGTTGCTGTATGTGGGACGTGGCCTCAGCGTGGCCGGAGAAGCGGTGCGTTGGTGCGTGCCCGGGATCCGAACACGGGCCGCCAGCAGCGGAGCACGTGCACTCAACTGCTAAGCCACGGGGCCGGCCCCAGAATTAAACCTTTTGAATTGTGCTTTGTAAAGGTATTTTTTTCTCTCTTATTGCCACTCCTCTGTCTTAACTGCTACCAGTTTTCCCTGGATTACTGGTTTCTCCATTTTTTATTTCCTTCCACTAAAAGCAAAAGTGATGTTAAACTGAAAATTGGTTTACATAATTCCCCTGTTTGAGCCCCTTCAATGTCTTAACCCTTCCCTGACATGAACTGGAATACGTCCACAGAAAATTTCTTACCAGACCTGTCAGTGCCTGTGTGATCGGCCCCTGTTGATTTCTCCTCTCTCTTCTTGGGTCATGGTCCCTCTCCCTCACCCCTCACTGTTCTCCAGCCTCCTAGTCTCGTTCCTTCCACACTTCCCCTCCCCCATCTCATAACCTTTGCACAGGCTGTTCCCTCTGCCTGGAAGACTATCCCCATGATCCGCAGAGCCAGCTCATTCTCTTCTAAAAGTCTCTGTTCGGTCTTTAGTCATTGACCTGTCTAGAGCTAGTCAGCTCGGTTAGTCTCTTGCTTAGACATTGATACATTTCTTTCATAGCACTTGCTATAAACTGAAATTATTTTCTATTTATCTGTGTAAGGGAAGAAGTTGTGCCAATCTTGCTCACCATTATATCTCCAGTGTCTATTCAGTGTCTGGTGTGTGATAAGTGTTCAATACATGTTTGTTTAAAATAATTATGACAAAGACACAAAGTAAAATTTTTTCATTGTATTCTGTGTTCCTAATGTACTTTGTAAAACTGGATTACTTCTGAAAATAAAAATCAATCACCTACAATGAACAGACTGGAAAATTTTTAGGAAAAAAAAAGGTTTAAGATTCAGCCTAGTCATAAGATGTCCTAGGCATTATGGTGTACTCTGGATTTTGGAAATCTGAAATAACCTGTACAACTCCCCTTTTCTCATTTTGCAGATGAGGAATCAAAGAAGAATCAAAGAAGTTAAATGACCTGCCCGGGATCTCAAAGCCAGTTAGCAGCACAGCCATAATTAGAAATTCTAATTTAGGGTTCATTTCACTATGCCACCTGTCTGGTAGAACAATATCTACTAGATGCTTAGAGTTACCAACAATCTGTAGTTTTAGAATCTCAAAAATAAAAATACTAAGTCCTGGAGAGAGAGGTGCAAGCAGAAGTTGTTTGTGTAGCTTTTGGGGTTTGCCTTTAAAGGGAAGGATTATGCTTTTTCTTTTATCTTTTCCTTTTTCACTGTTGGAATACAGATGTAATGGCGAGAGCTAGAGCAGCCATGCTGGAGTCACGAAATGAAAACCATGTTATGTTGAGAATGGCAGAGCAAAAGCAGAGAAGCAAGGGTCCTCAAATTATCAATCTGCTATATCAGTCCTGGAATGCCTGGGGGAAACTTTTACATGAGAAGGAAATAAACATCTCATTCAGTATAGGGTTCCTTTATATAGCAACATAAACTCATAACAAATACATTATTTGGTATGTATAAGTGGCGTGCTGTCCTAAATAAAACCTTGAATGGGCATCATTGGGTGATGAGTGGCAATGATATAGATATTAATGGTGAGAAACCTGATGACTCTTCATTAGACTGTTGCAGAATATTTGGTAAAATTATTATCTGTGATATGTTGGAAGCTAGACCCGGTGCCAACATACATTGTAGCTCCAGAGCTGTCTGTCTCAGCTTTACTGTTCCTGGGGGACATTTCAGAAATATTCGGAGCTGTTTTTGGTGTTTACAATAATTAGAGGAGGGAATTTTGTGGTGGGGGCCAGGGATGGTAAATATCCTGCAAGGTATAGGAAAGTCCCACACAACAAGAACTGATCTACATCCCTCATGACTTTCAAACACTGTGCTAGACATTTCTGAAGGTGAAAAAACATGTTTATAATTATCCAAGCCTAGAGCCCAGTTCTATTCTTCATCCAACGCAAAGTTTTTTATTTTTATTTTGCACTGTTTTAACACACTTATTTATTTATTTTTTTTGCTTGAGGAAGATTTGCCCTGAGCTAACATCTGTGCAAGTCTTTCTCTATTTTGTGTGTGGGTCACCACCTCCGCATGGCTGATGAGTGGTGTAGGTCCACGCCCAGAAACTGAACCCACGAACCTGGGCTGCCAAAGCAGAGTGCACTGAACTCAACCACTAAGCCATGGGGCCAGCCCTCAATACTCTTATTTTTTTAGAAATGTGAAGACTATACAAATTGAGGGAGGCCTTCCTGCCTTCATGTTATCTTATTCCAAACCTTACTGAGTTGTATACCGTTTCAGAAAATCACCCATAATCATGCTGCCTCAGCATAACACAATGTCCTGGTATGAGGTTGCGTACGTGGCTATTATATTCACAGAGATTCTGTGTATAGGTGCAAGCATCTCACTGCTTCATTATGTCTTCTAGTGTGGTTGTGCCTGAACGTCTACAGTAAATCATCTCAGAACTTATATGTGAAAATTTCGGTTTATGCTTTCAAAAGAAAGAAGTAAGCGTTCCTCTGCCTCTTTCTCTTTTCCTGCTGGCTGGAGGTAAACATGATGGGTGGAGCTGGAGCAGCCATATTGGGTCAGGGGAGGGAAGCCATAGTTGAGGATGGCGGAGCAATTAGACAGAGGGAGCCTGTGTCCCTGACACTGTACAGATGCCATACACCGACAGTCCTGCCCGTCTAAACTGTTGTGTGAGAGAGAATAAACTTTTATCTTGGTTGAGCCTCTGTGTTTTGGAGTTTCTTTGTTATTATAGCGTAACTAGATTCATATCTAATACAGATATAAAGAGCAAAATATAAAAAATATCTAGCACAAGCCACTGAATTTCTTGCTAAATATCCAATCCTAAAAACATTTTCAATGCTAAATGAAAAAACAGCCTGAATATAAAACAAACAATTTGAAAAGGACATTTTATTTATTCATTTATTTTAATCTTTCACTGTAACCAAGAACACAGAACTGGCATAAAGAAAACTTGAAAATAGAAAAAAATATCAGGTTCACTCTTAATAAGGGTAAAATAATTTTAGTTTGAAATAGTGTTACTGTGAATTGTAATTCAAAATTGAAAAGCACAGATATATATGTTTCCAGCATAAGCATATACATATGTAAATACACAAATAAGTATACCAAGTTTCCAAATGTAAACAATGGACATATTCCACAAATTTAAAAACAGTAATTTGAAAACAGAATAAAAACAAGTCAAGGGATTTGAAATTTTTTATGTGTTTAATAAGTATTTTTCAAAAATAAAGGAGTTCTTTGTACTTAAAGTGTATAGTGATCTTTTTTTGGATAATTATTCTTAATTCATACAGTATCGGCCTACTGTGAAGTTTATATTTTCACATAATGTCAGTTGCACAATTATCTTGTGATTTAAGGACCGAATATATTGATGTAGTGCCCAGCTCAGTGCCTTGTAGAGAGTAGGTTCTCAGTAAGCATTTGGCTACACGAATGTTGATTGATTCTATTCCTGAATAGTGTATAATTGTATTGGCTCCCATTTTATCACTATATTGTGTTTATAGATCAGACCAAATAAAATATCCCAACAAAAGAGCTCAAAGAATTAGATCTGTAAGTCTGATCATGTTTGTTAAAAAAACAAAACAAGAACCAAAGGAAACAAAGAGAAAAAGGAAAAAACCAGGATCATGGTAATAAAGTGAGTTTCTAAGAGTCAGAGCAGATTTCGAAGGTGGAGATGAGAACAGAAGTCTTGGCTGCTGATTCCCCAGTTCACTGCTTTGTTTTAGCTGACCACACTTCCTCCCTCCTTAGAGAAAATCGATGCTCAATGAAATTATCTGTACTCATTTCTAGTAAATAAATAGCAGAAATCTTTTTGTTTCAAGACATCAATGTGAGACAATTGTTCACATGAAGAATTGGGTTTGTTTTTCTCAACGGCTCTTCAATTTTCCATTTTACCAATTTAAGAAAAAGTAAAACATTTTCATAAAGGGAGCAAACAGCAACTAGGGAGATGAAATGCAAAATTAAAAAATTATTTAGAGGAAATTTCACTCAAATGCATATTTGACACATTATTCAGAAACAACAAATGTTTGCATGTTTATTCAAACTTGTAATTTGGAAGGAATTAAGAATGTAAGGGAGATGAACAATAAAGATAGCAATTTTTAGGTGAATGACTATATTTAGCAGCTAAACGTATCACCCTTATATTGCACATCTGAGACCCATGTGCTTACAACTGTGTGCCTATGAAATCTGTGTAAATATGACTTTATTTATAATGTTTGTATGTGCACTTAAGAAATTTCACAAATTATGTCTGCAAGTACACTTAGAATGCCCACGATGACGTTTTTACATGTGTAGAATGTTAGGCTTTTTCTGGGTGTTTCATACCCTGCCTCTCTCATTTGTATTTAGATTTCAAACCTACTTTGCAGGAACCGTATCTAATTCAGTGTTCTTTGCACCATCGGGCATATTACTTGTTCTAAATAACTGTTTATCATCGTCGAATGCCTTAAAGTAAACACAACACAATTTCATCTGCCCAAATCCTGCTATGCATTTATATGTTGCTTTTAAAAACACACAACCCCAAGTAAATCACTTAAACATGGTCTGCTGTACCATTTTGGTCTGCTGTCTATTTCTTCCCCCTTATTATTTTCCCAGTGTTACTTTTATTTCCACATGCCCTCCATCTTTATTTCTAGATCAAACTATTTTTACTACAAATTCTGTTCTTTGAAAAGATAAGAAATTTTCGGTCTCCGATAAAACTTTACCATTCAGAGAAGAGGCTGAAAGAAAGAAAAAGAAAAGAAAAGAACTCATACACATTCTTATAGACACACAGACACACACACAATAAAGAAGGGTCATACCATTGCAGAGCAACATTCCAAAGATAGAGGCATTTAACTATGGAATGGTTAACAACAGAACTTCAATTTGAAAAAGATTGGAAACCCAAAGAGATATTTAAAATATTTTTAAATCGCTCTCACATCTTCCTTTGTTGCTTCTTTTCAGTTCTTTCAAAGAAACTTGACAGCTCTGGGAAAACAAAACTCTTCAACAATTCTTGAAGCTTAGAGTCTCAAGTCTTCAGAAAAGAACTCTTTCTACGTTGTACACACTTAGAGCAGACTTGGACTCAGTGCTAAACAACAGCTCACTAGCAAGTATTTCAATTCAGTAAGATTCACCCAGAGATGCCAAAAAGCTTAGAACCAGCAAGCCCTGATTGTGGGTTAGAAAACAGGGGCAAAAAGGAAAGAGAAAAGCTTCTTAAAGGTATGCTTTTGTCATCGAAATAAAAAATCCACAATTTTCACCCAGTATCTGAATTAATAAAGAATCTTTAAAAATAACTTGCATTTGATTCTGTAACCTTGGGAAAAAACTTTAAAGAACAGTGGCATTTTACTGCTCTTACCAGACATCAAATATTCTCAGGCGTAAACCGTGTAAAGTATCTCTAAGCTGGGACACGATTCTTAGAGTATTAGCTTTATAGAAGTGGGGTCAGTGGAGTGTAGCCAGAAACTCACCAGTTCAAGAATCAGAAGACCTTGCTAGGCATCTGCCTTAAACACTAATTAAGTCTAACTTGGATAAGCTACTTAATCTCGAGGTCTCAATTCCATTATCTGAAAAATGGGACTACTTTTATTTGTCTTGTCTTGGCTCCAAGCTGTGGTGTAGATCCAATGAGATAACGTATGTGAAAGGGCTGTGGTTCTGGTAAAGCACGCAGCAGGGAAAGGTAGTATCTTCTATTGCAGCTGTCTTCAGCAGATAAGGTAAATGAAGCCCACTGCCGTCAGGTGACACCCACATTTTAGTTGACGGCAGGACCAGAATCAGAACTTGGGTTTATCATAGTCCGTAAAAGGAGATTTTCCTTAGATTTTCATGGTGAGTCTTTGCCTGAAAAGCTCATGATCTGAAAGTGACCCCACGTGTGCCCCTCCTTTACTGAATTCACTTGATAATTTTCTCGGAGGCCAGGAGAGAGTCAAGACTCACAGAATGAGCCAAGACGTTCTGCCTGTTGACTCCGAGGTGCCTAAACCAGTGATGCCCAGTTGGTTTTCCTCAGACTCCCAGAGTGAAGTTAGGGTGGGAGGAGGGATTGAATGTGGAGTTATTTCCAGAAGAGTGTACACCAACCTCTGGGATAGAATATATTATATAGCTTATATATAGCTATATATACACACATTTGTATTGTTATGCTTCCAAAGTGTGTAGCTGCTATTAAAATTTAGATAAAATTTATCTGAAAGCAATATGGAATTCAGAGTAGTTTTTGTTGTTCTGTATTTTTTAAAATTAAAGTATACTTAAAGTATATACAAGCACTAGGAAAAGGACCTCTCAGACTTTAAACAATTGGGAGTTTTGGCCTAATCCATTTCTTCCTCTGTTGGAATGATTGATGAGTAGGTAAGGTGGGAAACAAATTCAGGGGAGTGTATTTAATGACAAAAGTATGTGAGAACACCTCCCCTTCCCCCAAAAAAGTATGTGAGAGTCCACTTTTCTTTAAAAGATGATTATGTAAGTAATAAAATTCTAATCACTCTTTAGTTGGTGATTGCTATGATACAAATTACGCTCTTCTATTTGTTGAATTTCGTGGCTCTTTGGGATTTCCAGATGGTAAGAATGACCACCAGATCATTTCCTGAGTTTGGTTTTTGTTCAGCCTGAAGAATTGCTTGGAATAACGCAGTGAGAGTGTAATCTCTGCAGGCAAACAATTATTTATAGAAGTTTAGACTTATACCCAATGGATGTTGAGATGGCAGGGATTTACAAAAAGAAACTTTTCTTCAGAATTTGGTACATAACTCTTGCAAATCAACATATCCAGAAATTCTCCTAGCGGGATAACTTGAAAAGTAAAGGAAAAGTTATGATAGTCTTATTTAATGGGCTTCTGAGGATCTATAACAAACTGTCAATTATATATAAAATTTTAAATGTAAAATGGGAAAAAGAAGGATAAGAATTGCTAGAGTAATTAGTAATAACAATAGAGCTGCAATTTACTGAACTCTTATGCACATTTAAGCTTTATCATAACCCTGAGGGTAGTTAACTAGTATGCCCATTTTGCAGATGAGGAAATTAGAGATAGTGGACCAAAGCCATGGAGCCTAAAATGGCGTAAGGGGAATTCGAACTCAGTTCTAACTCAACTCAAAGTCTAGGATGTAAACTTCGGATATCTGGGATAATGAAATGACAACAGAGAAATTCAAATAGTGTTTTGCACCAGCTGGACCTAATGTATGGCTAGTGGTTCAGAGGTGGGTCCAGGTTTTGTGGGGTCTGAAGCTTACAAAAATTTAAGAAATTAAAAAAAATTAGACATAGGGGCCCATGCAAGTGAAAGGTTCATTGATCTCCTTGATAAATCCACCTTAGAGATGGTTTCAGGAATCCAGCCAATACCTAAGCCAGGCCCTTCATTCTAAACATCATTTTAGCCCTAACTTTAAATCAAGAATACCACTATTCATTTGTGCTAGGCATTAGGACAGTGATCCTCAAACTTTTTTTCTCCTGCTCTAACTTATTAAAGGATACAACAAAGTCCCTTCCATAACAGTGGTTCATTAAGACATGGATTCCTAGCAGTAAGTGTCATTGCTCTGAGTTGAGACTCACAGATTCAGGATATGAGAGTTTAGTTTTCTTCTTAAAACCAGTAAGTTATTTATTCAACATCCTAATTATTTATTGCCTGTCCACTGTGTATTAAGTATGTTGCTAGTTTCTAGATTACAACAGAGAACCAGAGGGATAATTCCTACCCTAATGAAACTTCTAATTCTTGGAATTTCTGTCAGTTATATCACCTCCTCTCCACTATACAGGTTCAAAAACTTGGTGTAGTCCATGACTTTCTTCTTTCCTTCCCCACATATCCAATCTATTATGTTGATTTTTTCCTGTGAAATGTCTTTTGATTCATTCCTAATTCTCCTTTTCTACTAGCACAAGTCCTTTGCTCCTCAAACTTGGATTATTAGAATACCTTCTTTAAAGTCTCTTTCTTCTTTTGAGAAATATTTATTGCATACCAGGTATGCATCAGATAGAGTGCTAGGTACCTCTCCTTCTAAATTCTGTTTCTTTTTCTCCCAGTCCATCCTGTAGACTAAAAATATTACTCTCCTCACATCCCACAGAGTCTCTAGATGTTCTGTCCCAGCATAATAAGACTGAACATCACGAAGCTGAGTGTGATGAAGATCAGGAAGGTTTTTGAATTTGTGCCATCATGAAAAAGGAGCAGCTTGAATTGATGTGAAATAAAATGCATGTGTGGATGGACTTCATCCTGGGCCCATACTGGTATGAAGACAAAGCTGAAATCTGGAAAATGTAAGAGGAGGGCCCATTCATCCTGAACTTCTGGGCCTGCCACTACTGGAAAGATGATTGGGGATCAGTACGTATTAATTGATTGATTTCTATGTGTATTGAGTCACAACTCTATTCCAGGCATTCAGCCCTGTAGCCATCATCTGGTCTGGATTCACACCTTCAGCCCTCTTCCCTTTACTGCTCACCCTCATGTGACAGTCAAGCTGATCTCCCCAACTTTCTTGGGCACATTATGTTCATTCCTTTCTGTGTAGTTGCTTATGCAACTTTTCTTGTAAACCCCATCTCTCTCCTTCCTACCCTAAAACAAAATTCATGATACCAATGTGTTGTTCCTCAATAATATTTAGTCTGTTGTCATCCATTAGTGACTTCCATCCATGTAAGTCATGTACGGTATAATGGTGAATCTGTGGGCTTTGGGGTCCGACTGCTAGGATTTTATTTCTGAATCTAAAATTTACTGGCTTTGTTACATTGGGCAAGTTAATTAACCACTGTAAGACTCAGTTTCTGTGTAAGTAAATTGAGGATAATATTGTAGTACTTGCCTCATAAAGTTGTTGTGAGGATTAAATAAGACGGTCTGTTTAATGTAGCTGGTACATACTGTGTGCTCAGTGCACACCACTCTCAATATTACGTAATATTCATCTTAATCAATATCTTGAAGGTATCTATGTCATTGAATTACTTCCTCTATATTCCCCGTAGCACCTACTACAGGCTGGACAAAGAGTAAGCATTCAATAAATACTTAATGGTGCCCAATGTATATTGTTAACAAATAAAGCAATTATTCTCAGAAGAATGCCACAGGGCCCATCTGAAACACGCTGTTTGTTCTTCCTACAGTCCATTCTTACCACCAACTTCATCGTATTTTCCTGGCCTCTCGTCCTCATGCTTCATATTAAAAGTCACTAAATGTTCTAGATTCTTACTTGAGTGTTTCTCCTAAATCTGTCCCTCCCTTGTTGTTTCCACCACCCTTCACCTCTACGCCAGCTGTTCTGCTGCATCGACCTCTCCTTGTGGGGCCACAGCTCAAACTCCCTTCTTTGGATTCTATCCCCGCACCACTGCCAGGTTAACTCCCTAAAACAGCATTTTTCATCATGTCTTTCCTCCACTGCTCATTTACTTACCTAATAAAGTCCACACTGCTCTGCTTGGTTTTTAAGGCTCTTCATAAATCTCTTTTCACCTTTCCTATCAACATTTGGATTTAGCTCCATGTGCTCTTACATCTAGTCTGGAAATCTTATTTGTTGTCCTCTTAAAACACTCCTCTCATTTCCTCTCTAGTTTGACTTCTGCTCTTTTCTCCACTTATAGTATCTTTTCCTATTCTCCTCATAAATGCAGATCCTGCCCATCCTTCAAGATGGAGTTAAAATTCTACTTTATCTATAAGGTTTTCCTTCTGCATCAGCCAACAACGAACCACTGATCACTCTAATTCTGCAACCGAGGTTTACTGAGTGCTTGCTATATACTAGGCACTATGCTAGGTGTTTAGACTACCAATATGAATAAGGGTCCCTCTCTATTCTAAAAAATATGGAGCCAGCCCTGATGGCTTAGCGGTTAAAGTTCGGCATGCTCTGCTTTGGCAGTCCAGGTATGGCTCACGAGCGCGGAACCACACCACTCATCTGTCAGTAGCCATGCTGTGGCAGAAGCTCACATAGAAGAACTAGAAGGACTTACAACTAAAATATACAACTAGGTACTGGGGCTTTGGGGAGAAAAAAAAGGAAGATTGATAACAGATGTTAGCTCAGAGTGAATCTTTCCCAGGAAAAAAAATCTCATTTTGCTCCCTTTCTAATTCCTGTAGCACTCATTGGATCACTAATTTTGGCACCAAACACATATTACTTATTTTATCCCACTAACATCACTCTGAGATGAGGAAACTGAGATTTAGGGAGTCTATCTGACTTGCTGAAGTTCATACAGCTGATAAGTTATCTGCGTTGTCTTTGAAGTTCCTAAAGGGCAGATCCATGTTGACTTTTTTTTTCGTGATACTAACAGTATGTAACAGATTAAATGCTCAATTTGAATTTATTGAATAAAAACATTCTGATTTTTATATATTGATTTTATTTTTTGCATTTGCAACTTTTATAGCTAGAGGTGATTTAAAGATCATCAGCTTTTGATTTTTAATACCTCCAAAACATATCCATGAACCTGATAGCCAGAGAAATGCCATAGCCCGAGGTGTCTCAAAATGGTCAATACAACTCTTTCAAATAAAGTAAATATGTACCTTACAGTGGTATAAGGAGGTCTGCTTGTGTTAGCTCTGCCCTTGGGCAAACTTAGGCTAGAATTTTAATAACAAACAGACAAAAATATCTGATTTAATTTCTATTTCCCAAATATGGAGAGTTTGTATATTTGAAATAGACTTCCCTGTGGGTAGTACCGACACAGGTAATGGCAAGGAGGGTGTATTTACATAAGCAGGAGCTGTTTTTGAAGCAGGAAAAATACAAACACTCCAGAAAAACAAAATCTTCTCCTTCTTAAACATATATTCACTTCAGAGAAAAGCCTCAACAGAAGGGAGCCCTAATCGGGGCTCATAGAAGTTTAACACAGAACGATGTTGAACATTACATTTCTTTTTTTTACACACTCAAAGTAATTTTCCTTTGAAGACGCATATGACATTCTGTTTTTTCTTTCATCATAATTATTAAGAAAAAGTTTATTTTGTGGCCATATATCTAAATAGTTTGCTACTCATCAAGCTATAATATCTAGATGAATTTGTTGTACAAATTCCATGGGAAGGGGGGTACTTTTGTAAGGAAAATATCTATAGTACATAGTTAAAGTGCAAAATAGCTGACCAGGGGTTTTATTATCATAATTTGTATCATTTCTGGACCACTGTCACTACACATTAATTCCCATAGGGTCAAAAGTTATTATTCTGCATGCCTATGTGTTGCAAAATTGCTTTCAATTATTAATAAAACAAGCAAATATTAAATGAGATGCACTATATGATACAAGGAGACTAAATAAGCTTGCAAATCTGCTTAATTTAATTTCTTTAGTTCTTATGTAATTGTCTAAAAATGAGACAGAAAATTCTCTGTACATTTAAAATGGGAAGATACCATGAGTGGCATCTCCATGCTCTCATTCTTCTCAATGAGTGGCACTGGTCGTGCATCAAGTTGAGAATATGTTTTTAATTATTAGCACTCCACTTGCATTATGCTTCTCTTCCCTTACTACACATCTCTCATCAGCTTCACTGTCAGGTAAATATCAACCCATGTTTTAGAAAAGAATATCAAATAATTTGAAAGTCTCAGAGAAAGTCATGGTAAGAGCTAGAACATTGGAGCCAGCGCCGTGCTGGGGTATGTGTAACCACTGGCTTTGCCTTCCCCAACTCTAACAAAACCCTGATTTGTCGTGTTTGCTGATTTCCTTAAGGTAAATAATCCCACCAGAGTCGATTTCAAGCTACCAACACAATGTTGCTGAACAGAGAGCTGGGAAGACATTTTAATAATGACGTCAGAAAGTACGCTTAGAATATCCATTTTGACATTTTTCCACGCATGGAATGTCAGGCTCTTTCTGGGTGCCTTTTTTTACCCTGCCTCTCTAACTGGTATTTAGATTTCAAGCCTATTTGTTTGAAGGGACCTGACTCCAACACACCACTGAGCCATTCTCCCTTTAATTAGAAATATGTGCCTGAACCCAGTCACACTTACAGGGTATGATTGTTAGTCACAAGCTAAGGTGTTTAAAATTTGTTACATGTCAATTTATTTCTTGACTATTAAAACACTCAAAAGATTCTAATTCAAAGGATACAAAAGGTGTGAGAAGTCTATCACCCCTGTATCTTAGCCCCCAAGTTTTCTTCCCTGGACATAAACAACATTGTCAGTTTCTTGTGTATCAATACAAAATTATTCTATGCAGATGTGTATATCTCATCCCCTTATTTTTAAAACATAAGTGGTAGCATACTACACATACTGTTTTCCGTCTTGTTTTTGTTGTTGTTGTTGTTAATATGTATTGACAAATGTTTTATATTTGTACATGAAGAGCTTCCTATTCTCTTTTCTATCTGCATAAATATTACATTGTTTGGTTGTTCTGTTATACCTTTGAACTGTCTCTGACTGATGTGTCAGGTTTACACATTTAGATTATTTTCTATCTTTTGCTGTTATACACACAAAGTTCCTATGATGTCACTCTATATATGTGTGGTTTAGCACATGTATATGTATAGTCCTAAATACATTCTCAAATTAATTCCTGGAAGTGTAACTTCAGTTTCAAAGTGTTCTGTATGGTTTTTTTTGGCTTTTGCCAAACTGCCTTCCATAGAGGTGGAAGAAAGTGAGTTTCTTCACACCTTCTCCATTACAGTGTACTATCAAACTTTCAGATCTTTGCCAATCTTATACACGAAAAAAAATTTCTAGATGATTTTGATTTGTATTTCCCAGATTGAGTGAGATTGACCATCTTTTGTTTTATTGAAACATATTTGCTCTTCTATGAGATTTCTGTACATTTCCTTTACTCACATTTTATTAGATAGTTTTTTATCTTGGTATATGGTGTGGAGAGGTTATGGATCCAAATTATTTTTTTCCACATGACTATCCTACTTTTTCAATGTTTTTTATTAACTAATTAATCTTTTCTCTATGGATCTGACATGGCATCTTTACATATTAAATTCTCCTTTGTGTTTATATCTTTCTGGACTTTTTAAATTGTTCTATTTATGTTTCTACATATGTTGTGTGTTTGTGCCTTCGTGTGTGTATGGATGTGTGTGTGCCAATATTATACTGTTTTAATTATTGAAGCTTTATAAGACATTTTAATACCCGGAAGGTCCAGTTTCCTCTCATGACTTTTCCTTTTAAGACTTTTCATGGCTCTATTTGATTGTTCATATTTTCATTTGAACTTGGGCATCAGCCTATCGTGTTCCAAAAGTACTTGGATTGATATTTTATGTTAGAATCACACAATATTTACAGATGAACTTAGGATAATGGACATCTTTTTGAGGCGTGTCTTCTTATCCCAGAACATTGTATGCCTCTCTATCTGTTCAAGTAATTTCTGTTCTTCAATAGCTTTTAAAGTTCGATGAAAATAATGTTTGCTCATTTTTTTGGTTAAACTTATTCTCAGATATTTTGTTTTTTCTGTTGCTATTAAGAAGCCAAACTTTCATTTTACTTCAATTTACAGATTTTGAATGGCATAGTTGGGAAATTGAAAAGTAGGATATCTTCTCTAGAACGTATTCAGAGATGAAATTTCTACTGAAACTTTGAATGTGAATAAATTACTAGAAATGCACCATAGACTTCCTGTTGAATAAGAGTAAGTTTTGTATACTCACTTTAGTGGCCTGGAAAATGGATACAAATCAAACAAGAGTTAGCCTTACCATCCTTATAATTTAGAGGTAAAATATAGATTTTACCTATCTTATCATAAAGTGTTATTTCACTGGTTAAATCATTTTAAATGTTAAGTTTTTTCCCCTTAAAAAGTCAGCAAGCAAGCAAATACAAAAGACAGCAAAAGTACAGTGAAACTACCTACACCTATAATTTTTTAAGATATACGTCACTTACACAGCAAGACAGTCCTGGATTCTATTCCCCCTCGATATGTGCTGCAGGCCACCACTGCCACCACTTAAGAAACCTGTGCACATGCACTTACTGAACGGAGATGGAGATCACTCGAAAGGATATATTATATTTATAATGTTCCTCCAACGGTGTTTCTTCCTACCTCTACTTCAACACAACCCCTAATCATAATAACCAGCAATTCTTTCTTCCTTTTTCTCAAGTTCCTCGGTCCTTTCCATTCCACAGTTCTTAGCATTGATTTTATTAAATCAGTACATAGCTTATAGAAAAAAAACGTGTCTCACTTAGATGCCAATGACAATGTCTTCTCCACACTGCCCACAGCAGACAGAGGGTAATGCACACAGGGGAAGGACTCCTAAATCATGCTGTGTATTTTGTATACTCAACCAAAAGAAAAGAAGAATTTCATTCCTCCACATCATCTTTTCCCATGTCTCAGTAGCCTGACACCTTCCTCAATCACCTAACTAATGTGCGGAAAGAAGGAAAACTCTTTGAGAAATCAGTGACCCAGGAAGTTACAAAGCAAAAATTATGAAGCATCAAATGACATGCTATTTATCATTTTTCTTCTTCATAAAATCCACCACTTATAGACCTGCTTAGTGGCTATATATGAAAAGGCTGTGGGTTATACAATTTTAATATGGTATATATACCTCAGTGTAAGATATTTTTATTATAAAATTATCACTTGCTTATTAAAGAAGCCTTAAAAAAATAGAGAAATGTAGAACAAATCCCTGATTCATTCATGTTCCTAAATTCAAACACAATCTCTCCTTTAAATCTTTTGAAAGCATAATTTTATCCATATATGTTCTATATACAATTTTATCCTGCATAACATATTGAAAGCATTTTTCTTTTTGCAATATATTTAAATTGTGAAATAGCTTAAAGTATAGAAAGTAATATAATGGATTTTCCCCATCATTATATAGTTTAATTAGCTATAGGAGACAGTGGAATATAACAGTAAGCATACAGCTTTGGAGTCAGACAGATGTGGGTTCATCAACAGTATGTGTCTCCCTCTATATGTTCTTCACTTTTTTGGTACTGATTGAATTGCTGATTTTTAGCTGAATGTATGAACTCCCAGAAGGAAGATGACGTTTCCTTGCCTTTCTTGCAGCTAGCAGTTCTATCGAATGTGATGTGAGCAAAATGGCGTATGGAACTTCCTGGCTTTGTATGGAACTTCCAGGGCATATGCTCTTCCTTGCCCCTTCCTCCTTTCTGCTGGCCGGAATGCAGGCATGATGGTTGGAGTTCAAGCAGCCATCTTGATCACAGTGGCAAAAACACATTCTTAGGACGGAGGAACGGAAAGCTGGAAAAGTGTGGGTCTCTGATGACTTTGTGGAATTCAGTATTTGCCCCAGACTGCCTATAAAGGACTTTTATGAGAGAGATTTTTGTATGTGTTTAAATCTCAATCAGGTTGGGGAAGTTTTAAGTCATTCACAGCTTTATCAACCCTAACTAATAATTGTTCTCAGTACCAAATAATCGACGAATGGTGGTTTACGCCAAAAAGATGTGTATTGTTTCTACAAAAAAAAAAAACAACAAACCCTCAAAGGCAGGCAATCCCAGGGTGGCTTGGCAGCTCACTGCAATTGTCAGGGACCTAGATTGTTTTCCTTCTTTACCTCATCATTCTCATTATTTTGCTTCTAATCCCTTCATGCTCATCCCCAATTAGCTACTTCGGCCTCCAGCATCATCAACACACGTAAAAATGTTCAAAGGCAGTAAGAAAGGGAGCAGGAGAAAGGAAAAGAAAGGAAGCTTGGAAGAAGCCATTTTCAAGAAGCCAAGTTTACTCTTAAGCAAGTTTATTCTTAAATCTCATTGACCAGGATCATATCATATGCCCATCCCCAGCTGAACTACTTGCAAAGGAGATTAGGACGGCTCTAATCAGTTTAGACTATTCTTGATGCATCTCCTAGGGCTGTTCACCTTTCTTCTCAAACAAAATCGGCGCTCCATTAGCAGTAAAGATGCAAGACTGGCTGAAGGATGAGTCATTAGCTGTATCTGTCACTCTAGCCATATGACATTGACTTTGTGGAAATATCTAGGTAATGGGATGACAATGATGCCCAACTCTTAGGAAATCAAAAGAGATGCCACTTGAAAGGAGCTAGTAAAATGCATTGCTCACACCGGATGCTCAATGCATGGTAGTTATTATGACTATCATTATTTCATTGAGTTGATATACCTTAGTCCACATAACTGATCCTGTGCCAAGGATATTTAGGTTATTTGTTGCTTTTTTGGCTATTATATATAACTCTAAAATTAATATTATTCTTTATACAACTTTTTTTTCTCTCTGTTTAGGATTCTTTTCTTGGGTATGCTTCTAGACGTATAATTACTGGGTCATTCAATATTAGTGGAATAAATCGTGATCCTTTTGGGATAGTACAGAAATGACATAGAAATCATGAAGTCCTTAGATACTCCTTAGACCTTCCTAGGGAAGAATACCAACCGGGCTACCCATAAAGTAGACTCAGCTTTTGGGAATCATGAATACACTCAAACAGAATCGGTCCTGAGACATGTTCCTTTTGCCATGATTCCAAACAGTTTTCTTCCAAATAGAAATCAGTGTGGCACAACAGAAAGTTCATCGAACTTGTCTTCACATTTCTGGGTTTAAGTCTTTGCCTTGTCACTATCTATGTGACCTTGGGCATGTGCATAATCTCTCTCATTCCATTCACTCATCTCTGAATCGGGGATAATAAAAATGGTCTACCCACCTGAAATGAGTAAATACATAGCGGAACACTTCGGAAATTTTAAGACACATAAGATGATTAATAGTATCTAAGGAAAAGATCTGAGATAGAGCAAAATGAAAGCTTTCAACTTAATAAAGAGAATATTTCTGTGTTCCAGACACAGCTCTTAGCAAAGAAATTATATTACCTCTAATCTTCAAAGTAAAGTTAGGAGAGAAATATCATTATTACAGCCACTTTACAGACGAAGAGACTGAGGCACAGAGAGGTTAAATACCTTTCTCACTGTCATTGTGGATTTGAACCCAGGCAGTCTGGTTCCAGAAAGCCTAGACTGAACCACGATGCTATGCTACTTCTGTTGTGTTAAAAAAAAAATGTTAAGATGAATGCCTCTTTCCTAATACCCTAACATCAAATCAAAAGACTTCCACCCGGGTAGCAGCTGATGCAGTCAACACTCCTCATTCCTCTGGGCAGTGGGTCGTGAGTGTAGCCACATTGGGCTTCATATAATGTGGAGCTTGAAGCAGGATCTAGTGGGGTATCAGACACAGGTTGGGCTAGTTCTCTCTTTTGTGGGTGTGGTGTGTTGAGATGCATATCAAGATAAAGTTCTATGTGTGATCAGACATATTCACAAGTGTAGAGGACTAAAGAGAAAAGAG
This sequence comes from Diceros bicornis minor, assembly GCF_020826845.1. Classification (NCBI taxonomy): domain Eukaryota; kingdom Metazoa; phylum Chordata; class Mammalia; order Perissodactyla; family Rhinocerotidae; genus Diceros; species Diceros bicornis. The sequence continues at coordinate 18,343,778 of NC_080743.1, read as the reverse complement.
CAATCAAGCTATTTCGAGGACAAATTGTGAAGAAGATGACATTTGTTTTTGACGTGTTTATCTAATGTTTTCTAGCAGCTTCTACTCCCTCTGTGTCATCACGTTCCCTTCCTGTTCTTCATTTCCTTTCACCTATTTCTGTGCCTGCCTGGCTAGTGCCTGTTGCTCAGAACTGAGATCTCCATTCTCCCTAGCTAAAAACCTAGTTTCAATTAATTTCCTCTTTAAAGGGATCTAATCAATGAACTGATTGATTATCTAAAATGTTAGTAACAGAAATGATGCAACGTGCTAACTTTCTTTTCAGAGAGAAATGCATTTTAACATATAGTGGGTGGTAGCTTAATTTGCTGATGATAAAATTTTAGGCATTAACAGAAACTGGTGGGTGAGGAAGAATTATTGGGTAAGATTTGCAACACCCCTCAAATCATGTGGACTAAGCCTGCTCCGTCTCAGACAGGAAACAAGTAGGAGAAAGAGGTATGGTAAGAGAAGGGAAAAAGCCGTTGTCAGCAGGCAGATGATTACTCTGGTTTTCTTTGGGAAAGCAAGTGCCAGCTCTCCAAACCTCCCTTGCAGTGAGGGGTGGCAGTGACCAATGGGTGGTCACAGTCTGCTCTGGCTTTCTCATGTGAGTGCTTCATCTCCCTCCTGGTCACTTCCTCCTCCTTCTTTCTTGAAATGGGGACATGGGACTAGTGCAGCCACAGCAGCCATATGCTGATGGCTGAGGGAAAGGCTAAGCTAATCCCAAGCAGCTTGGTTCTGACATCCTTGAGCCACTAATCAACACCAACAAGGCCTACCTCTTGGTGTGGAATTATGTGGGAAAAAGCAAGTCCCTTATTCGTTTAAGTTACTCTTTTTCTGTTACTTGTAGCACAACTTCATCAATATGACCTCTGGCTGAAATGGGCTAAAGGCATTTAAAATGGCCTTCAGTGAGTACTTTATACTTTCTGGTCGTAACAGATCTAAAGTATCTATCATTTATTACATACCTACTGCATACAAGGTGTTTTATCAGCTCCACTGAATTCTTACATGATGGCATGAAGATGATATTACTAGCGTCTGACAGAGGACACAGAAGCTCAGACAGCTTGAGCCGTTTGCTTAAAGTCACACAGTGAGTAAATGGAGGGTTGGTGTAAATGCTGGGTCTTTTTCTAAAAGAGTATACATATTTGCCCACTTAGCTCTCCTGTGTGTCTCCTAAGCAGGGATAGAGCGACCGCATTCCTAATCACTCCATTCCTATTCACTCAACACCGACGTCACAGAGGATACTGCCTCCAAATAGAACTTGATCAATGCTGGACTTAGAATAATCTCCATGAACACCGAAAATATTTCTTACAATTAAATATTATTGTATCAAACTATCAGAGTTCACTATAAAAATGTCTGTATTCATCAAAAACACATGGGGCTCGTGAGTAGTCTTAAAATAGACCCTAGAGACCAGGTAATACTTTGGAGGAGTGAGAAGAGTCTTGAGTAAGATGCAGAAAAATAATAAAGCAGGAAGATGCATGAAGGAAATACAGGAATCTAAATATCAAGAAGCAGTCTTGGAACAATACGTGTATTTTGCCACTTTGAACTCTTCAGTCTACTTTTCTTCCAGGGCCGCCCACCCCATGCAACATCCCCAACCTTCTGGCTCTCTTGCAAAGGTGGGCGATTTGTCCTGACGAAGATCGGATGAAGTCATGGAGACAGAGCTGTACATCCATTGTCATTTTGAAAGAAAAAATGTAAAGTGCATGCTGTTTTTGTAAATATGCTTCAAAAGCCTTGACTTTTGGACATTTATCCTAAGGAAATAATTATTGACGTGGGTAAAGATTCAAAGTAAAGGTGATATTTGTAGTATTTTTTATGTAACCAATTTATTGCAACAACCTGAAAATTAAAATTCAGAATCATTAAATTTGAATGATTATATTTGAATGTTTGGATGATTAAATAGTTAATTCCAACAATGGAATACCATACCGCCATTTAAAATACAGCATAATCTTCTATTGCTCTGTATGGCTGGTGAATAAGGTAGTATGTTCTGTATGATCTCATTTTTGTAAAAAATATAATGCATGCATGTTTACATAGACAAAATACAATGGAGGGACATATATATGACAAACGTAAATGGCAGTTATCTTGGGGAAGAGGTTTCAGGAATTTTTTATTATTTTCTGGTTACATACATTTTCTTATTTTGCTACATTGAAGAATTATTTTTCTACACACATATTTTTATTCTAAGAGAAGAAACATTGAAAGTAAAAATAGTGAAAACTATAAAAGAGGCTGCACATACAAATCACACAACAAACAAAGTGAATGGCCCCTCCTTCGCTGTCTGTAGACACTGTCATAAACAAACACCAGAAGACTGTTATTTATTTTGTGCTAACAGAAAACATTTTTTTTGGTTTTGTTTTGTTTTCCTGAGGTGCTTGGCTCCTTAGAAACATTATGCCTCTCTCTGAACACATTCTGGTTGGAAGGCACCATTGTCATGCTCTAAGTAGAGGCAGAAGCACATTATAGCCATGAACAAAGGGAAGTAAGCATCTTAGACCCCCCTAAAATAGCATTAACAACAACAAATGCAGATTCTTTTATACTACTGTCCCTAAGACACAAGTGCTGCAGTTTAAATTATTTATTTTCACTCTTGCCTGTCCTCTTCCAAGTGTCGTCTGTCTGCATGGTGATGGGGAGGGAAACCACTGACCAGAAAATACATCATCGCCTGCACGCTGGAGGAGATGAAGAGCTCAGTGCCAATCAGAGACTGAATGGAGATTGTTGAAAGATAGAAGAAAATTAGATACAGGTTGTCACTGCACATATTTTTTGCATTAAATTATCAACAATATCCTGTTAATATTTAAATCAGGAAGGAGTATCAGAATAAAAAAAAATTTGAGGGGCCGGCCTGGTGGCGCAAGCGGTTAAGTGCGCGCGCTCCGCTGCGGCGGCCCGGGGTTCGCTGGTTCGGATCCCGGGCGCGCACCGACGCACTGCTTGGTAAGCCATGCTGTGGCGGCGTCCCATATAAAGTGGAGGAAGATGGGCACCGATGTTAGCCCAGGATCGTCTTCCTCAGCAAAAAAAAAAAAAAAAAGAGGAGGATTGGCGGATGTTAGCTCAGGGTGATCTCCTCACAAAAAAAAAAAAAAAAAAAAAAATTTGACCCCGTTTCTTTTCCTTGTCCCACTTTCTTCTCACCATGTCAATACCAAAAGTATCCCTATGCACTCCACATCGCTGGGAATGTCCATAGCCGCAATATCCATATCCGCAACTTGTCGAGATGGCAAGACAAATGCTTTATTAAATTTTATGCCTGATGCAGAGTTTTAAGTTTGTTGTCTTCAACCCAAATTTAATATTTTGGGGTTTTGCTACATATAAGCTTGACAAATCAACTTTCTGTTCTTGAGTTAAAGGCAAGTAAAAAGCATTCAGAAAACTCCATGAACATCAAATGTCAATTGCAACACAAGATTTTGATACGACTTTCAGTAGATCTGAAACATATGGAGTGAATTTTCCTTGCAATATTCTAGTGTTTGGAAGAAAATCTGTGCAAAAATGTGTTGTGAGTTTTTCTGAAACCCCCAAAGTTGAAGAAACATTTTGATTTATTTAGATATAGAAATGGGATAACCATTTTGCACCCCGGGAAACTTAATGGAGTACCAGATTCAGTTCAGCACCGCATGGCACTAGTGGACGGGGGCCTGAACGCCGGACTCCCCCTTTTCAGTCATATGGAACTGTTTTAATCCATTTGAGGAATAGAATCTGATCAGCGGAGGAGCCAAGAAGTTTCTTTCTGGGGCTCTAATTGCCTTGTATAATCACCATCAGCTTCCCCTCAAGTCACCTCCAATAAACATATAATAAATAAACAATAAACAAACACAATATGCAAACCCAAACAACCATACCACCTAAGTAAAAACTGGGAAGTTGTTATGCAAACGAAGCCCCAGGCATGTTTCCCGTCCTACAGAAATTCGTGTCTCCACTGAGTTAAGTACACAGAAACACAGACGGACCTCCCTGATTTTGCTTTGTTATTTTGAATTTCATCTGACACCTTTGTACTTTAGATTGATATGACTGGACTACTTCCCAGCCCTCAGTAAAGTTCCGTCAAGGAATCTCGTGTCCCAGTAATTCATATCTGCCTTTTTTTTTTTTTTTGTGAGGAAGATCAGCCCTAAGCTAACATCCATGACAATCCTCCTCTTTTTGCTGAGAAAGACCGGCCCTGAGCTAACATCTATTGCCAATCCTCCTCCTTTTTTTATTTTTTCCCCTTTTCCTCCCCAACGCGCCAGTAGATAGTTGTATGTCATAGTTGCACATCCTTCTAGCTGCTGTATGTGGGACGCGGCCTCAGCATGGCCGGACAAGCGGTGCGTTGGTGTGTGCCAGGGATCCGAACCCGGGGCCGCCAGTAGCAGAGCACGTGCACTTAACCGCTAAGCCACGAGGCCAGCCCCCTATATCTGCCTTTTATTCTGCCAGGTTATGAGGATTCACAAAAGATGACACGAAGGAGAGAAATGGGCTAAACGAACATTTAGAGGACTATCAAATCGCTACATCTCCCTCTACCCTGATCAGATTCCCATCAGTTGTGTCTATTGGGTCGTCCTTCAAAGACACTGATTTGCAGCTGCATTATAGAAACATCTCCTCTTCCAGGTTACAAGTCTTTTCCAAATTAGAGATTCAGTAAATGGAATTGGTTTAGGATTTCCTTTTCTTGCCTTTCTAAAAATGTAAAAGCATTACACATAAACACAAAAACAAAGAAGTATAAGCTTCAGGCAGTCTTTGGATTATGTTTTGGTTACTGGATGTACAAACTGGAGTAAGTACCTTAAATTCTGAAACTCATTTTCCTCCTTTGTAAATATGGAGGTACTAGTGCCGCCTTTACCATGCCATTTTAAGAATTAATGAAATACAATAAACAGTTCACCTGGCAAAGTGTTTTACACGTAGTAGAAACTCAGCTCGTGTTACTTTCTCCTCCTCATTTCTTGTAATATCCTAATAACTATATTGCTTGGTATTTTGTTTCAAATCATCAACAAATCATCAAAAACAAACAAAATAAAAATCCAACAAATCGTCAAAAACAATACCCATAGTCTATTATAAAGTTCTCTAATTTTTGATAACCAGGAATACACAGATATTTCAAAGCATCCACTCCAAAACCATGACCAATTGTCTAGGTTTGTCCTCAATAAATTGAGAAACTGTTGAGGGATAATTAGAAAATGAAAAATCTCTCTTTTTCTCAAACCAATAAGCATTAAAAAGAGAAAAATATATATAAATCCAATTAGAAAATCAGAAAATTTTAAGGAAGATAGGTATCTTAATTTTTCATACAGTATATATAAAAATAAACATTTTTTTCCAAGACTACAAAGGCATTACAAAATTTAAAGTTCATGCTTTTTTCTCTATCAGGTATCAAATGCTGGCTTGAAAGATATTTGCTATTAGCAGGCATTGGGGACTAAGTAAAAAAAAATTAGCCAAGAGAAAGCAATGATTCTGATTAAGTAAATTCCATTGAACTCTTTCTAGTAAGCATTATTCAGGTCATGAATGCTAATTTGTCCTGCAGGGGGCTGTGGGTAATTACCCAGAAAAACTATCAGCTTTATTGAGTTGCTACAAAACAGTATTACTGAATGGTACACTGTAAAGGAAGACAACCTTGGTATGTACTCACAGAAGAGAGTATTTCTTTCCCCTACTGGGAAGATTTTATAGCCTCGATAGAAATGATAATAAATGGCATTTTGCTTAGAATAATAAAGCCACATCAGTGTCACTTCCTGTTTAATAGTTGAATAAAATTCCTGACATGCAAAGACGTGAATCTGAGAAGTGCCACCAAAATACCCGACCAATTTTAGCTTTCTGCATATTTAAAATTGTGTAAAATCAGAACCATCTTAAAAAATGAAGCAAATATGGCACATTGGCTGCATTCCAGCAACTACACAGAACTGCTGACATTACTAAAATCTAGATAATTTAGTCCCATATGGGAATCCATACCACAATTATATTGTCCCTGCTCCGACACAGCCCTGATTTTGCACTTCTTTAAGCCTGGCTTTTTATAATTTTAATTCCCTTCACCAATAAAGCAATTTGCATTCACATAGTCTTCCAGGCTAAGAAAGAAAGAAGAGGAAATCTGTTACATGACCTTGGTCTCTTTACAGTTGATTACAAGGAAACAAACTCTTCAACTAACCCATTCTCTCATCTTTTTTTAATTGATGTGAAACATCACCCTATAAACCGTTGAAGTCTACGCACAGCAGGCTGGAGGCTCACATATTAAAACGTAGACGTGTTCAAAATCATTTCGTTTGCTCATTTAGCGCGATGAGGTAAAACCCATACCAAGTTCATGTAGACACACATCAGGGACAAACACCTACATATTAAAGAGATAGCATTCCTCTATCAAAAAATGGAAAAAGCTATTACAAAATGTTGTGATTTAAAAAGTTATTTTTAACAACTCCCCATCCTTTACCAAAATAATTTGAAAAATGTGCTTGCTTGATTCACTAAGGCCTATCCTGACACTCCATAAGTTTAACAAAAAATAATCATTTCCAGAACATTGTTTTCTCTATAATTTGGTCCAAAGAGTGTCAAAGTCAAATATTCACATGATGTATGTTTTTCTCTTTGACTCACCTTGCCTGCCTTAAAAGACAAAGCAGCACAGAGGAAACATGTGGAAAGTATAATCCTATCAAACAATTAAACTTTGATGGAAAAAGTGAGATTATTAATTAAAAAAATCCTTCAGCCACCTCCTTCCCCCAACACAAAGAAAATAAAGATGCAAGTTACTGATAATTATTAACAACAGTACTTTTAGAGAACTGAAATATTAAAGAAGCCAACCTAAAGCTTCCTAATTACCGTGTATTGAAAAGTCTGTGGTCTTGTTTAGTTGTGGTCTTAGTTAAAAGGGAGACAACATCCCTCAAGACAACATCTCTCAAGGTACTGGTAGCGTTCTGATTGCCTATGATTACTTATTTTAGAAGGATTTTATTCTAGTTCAAAACGGTTGAGTGACAGTATCTGACTGTAGCTAACTGAGATGTTTTCTATTGTTTTAGATACTATATAAATTTTACTTCCAGGGGAAGGGATAGAATTTACTTATTAAACAAAATTTTGTTCAAAATCAAGAAATATCTCCCTGTCGTCTTTGTTCACATTTAGCACTAAGATATAGCTAAAATGTGAAGCTTTGATTGTATTCAGAGCTAATACGATTAAGCTTGCAGGGCATGCTCTTCATTTACTTTCTTGTGAGAACTTGTGTGAACTTGTATATATACTCACATATCAAACCAGGAAAGCTATTTTTTCCTTGTCAAATAGTTTTTTAAAAGGAGCCTGAGAAAGGCACTGACTAAGAAAAAAGACAACCCAATAATGGAGAGTTCAAACTGTTCATGTGTACTAATAATGAAACACACCACTGTATTTTTCATTCTTTCTACACCTTGACAATGACAAAAAGGAGCCAACATAACTTCTCCCCGTCCGGGGATTAAAAACAGCTCTCAATTTTCACTGTAAGTATAAGTAAGTATGTATGTATGTATGTCTAATAATGGCCTTTCAGTAGAATTAAAAAAAAAAAAATCAATATTATCACCAATGCATATCTTCTCTGGTTCTAGCCTTGAGAATATAAAATTGTTTTTTATCATGGCTCATTTTAAGGGAAAATGAGTACCATATGTATTTCATATATAGTATTAAAGAGTTTGAATGAGTGTGTTTGTCAGGTTAACACTTCTGGTTCTAATAAGGAATTTTGTTTTTCAGCCTTCTTTTCATTACTCACCTAGGACCCTAATCTACCACGCTCACTCTGAAAAAATTCCCTCCAGTCTTCAGAACTGGGTCGCTGGGGTACTTGCAAGATCCTATCGACGCTGCTTTCAACTGGAGGATATGTACCTGAGAAATACGATTATGTTCAGCTTTCCCATTATCATTATCACTCCTAACACAGCTAGCCCTGTAAGTAATAATTATTAACATGAATGTTAGTTCAGTCTAATTTAGTTCATTAGCAGGATAAGTTCTTTGATTTCTAAAGAGACATTGTGACACTTTAATCAGTGGGTAGTACCAGCCTGTTTATTACCATCATTCGTTTAACTTGTTCTCCTAACACTGGTGTTTGTTGGGTGAGCAGAAACTGAATATATAACAGAGCTCCACGAACTTTCTTTTCTGGACTTGACTGTATGCAATGAAAGACTTGGAGGCTTCCTTCCTCTGTCATCCCGGAGTTCCCTCTGTTGGGTAGACTTGCAAGGATTAAGAAAGCTGTCCTGAGCGTGTATTTCACTAAATCCTCACATACCATTCAGAGTGGCTGCTGCCTGAACAAGTTCCTCCTGTTTGCACACAAGAAATGGCTGGTGCAAACAATTCAATAGAGAGCCTGCCTGGCACGGCGAGTCAGGGTGTCAGTTCAGCTTCGTGCCAGTTGTTAATCCATTTGCTTTACATAAAAGATGGAAAATAGGGCTTTGTTACTTGAACCAGTTTTCGGGCTCAGTGCAAAGGGGTCTTTTTTCATTCATGTTTTTGAACAGTTTCTAACATAATAACGCTTCTTGTTAGGAATCTGGTAATATGATTTCTACCACAATGCAGGCAGGCACCAGCTTTACAGTAAATTCATATGAACTGTCTGTCAAAATGCTGTATATTCCACATCAGTTACAAAGCATGGATCTGAATAGGGCAGAAGGTCAATAATATGTAGGATGGCAGATAGAGTGGTCAAAGGAATGTGTCAGAAAGCAGCTTTTTGTTGCTGTACTACTATAGGCAGCATCTTTTTTGCCACGTCACTTATGTATTTTTTTCCTAAGTGATTTCCCACAAAAGGAAGGCAATACACCTTGAGCGGAACAAGGGCTATGTTGTCCTCAAGAGAAGAAACAAAGGCCACCAGACCCTAAGATGCAGTTAATGGGGTGTCAGAATTACCAGCAGGCTGGTTGGCTCTGTGTGTTTTTGTGCATTGATCTCCAATTCATTGGGCAGTTGAGGTACTCCACTTCTCCAGATTTTAATCATTCTGAAGGACAGGGATTTGATACCCAAGGAATGTGGCAGTGGTTGAAAGAAAGGAAGAAGCAAAGGGCGACTTCAATCAAAATGTGATTTTAGTGTGAGAAGAGGGAAAGAGGAGCTATGATATTGCATATATTAAGAGATGGATGAACCACTCCGTCAGTGGATCAAAAGTTTCTTGAATTGAGCCTCAAGAAAAAGGGCACATGGGCTGGGAGGGTTTTGAGCTTAGCTGTTCACACTAAGTCCTGAAGCTATTTTCAAACTAATATTTAATATATATTCTGGGTGAATATTTCACTTTCTAAAGGTTATGTCAGAGGTACATCTGGAAAATAAATGAAGGAACAGAGTTTGTAACATTCCTGTGAGATGGCAATACCCTCATTTTGGTCTCCAACTGCCTGTTGTGTGCTCCATATAAAGTTGGCAGGGTCAGCTTTGTGGGGATACAACCCAGGCGCAGGATCACATGCCAGTAGGGCCTGACACTTGCTTTAATGCTATGTTGTCACAGTCTTGAAATTCCTTTTTTTTTTTTTATCATGGGCTGTGCTTTACTACGTACAGCGTAGTCAGATTGATAGAATATGGCATCAGCCAGTGAATGTCTTGTTTTGAAACACGTAGAAATAGATTATTATCTCTCTCTTTAATCCTAATTTGATGCTATTAACCAATTCCATTATTTAAATTGGCTATTAAGATTGAAATCAATTTGATTTATCAGAATGTACTTCCCATTAATAAGGCTTTCTTTTTAACCTCCTTCTGTAGCCTTCATTTTCCCCCCAGCTCTACTGAGATATAATTGACAAAGAACATTGTGTAAGTTTCAGATGTACCATGATGATTTGATACATGTATATATTGCAAAATGATTACCACAATAAGATTAGTTAACACATCCATCACCTCACATAATTATAATATTTTTTTGTGGTGAGACCTTTAAGACCTACTCTCTTAGCAACTTTTGAGTATATACTATAGTTTTGTTAACTATAGTCACCATGCTGAATATTAGATCCCTAGAACTTATTCATCTTATAAGTGGAAGTTTGTACCCTTTGGCTGACATCTCCCCATTTTCTCCACCCCCCAAACCCCTAGCAACAACCATTCTACTCTCTGTTTCTATAAGTTTGGCTTTTTTTCTAGATTCCACATATAAATGAGTTCATACAGTATTTGTCTTTCTCTGCCTGACTTATTTCACTTAGCATAATGCCCTTGAGGTCCATCCATGTTGTCACAAATGACAGGATTTCCTTCTTTTTTATGGCTAAATAATATTCCATTATATATAGACATAGGGATGAAGATATCTCTTTGAAATAGTGATTTCATTCTCTTCAGATTTATGCCCAGAAGTGGAATTGTTGGATCATATTGTAGCTCTATTTTTAACTTTTGGAGGAACCTCCATACTGCTTTCCATAGTGGCTGTACAAATTTAGATTCCCACCAACAGTGCATGATGCTTCCCTTTTCTCCATATCCTCGCCAACACTAATTATCTCTTGTTTTTTGATAACAGCCATTCTAACAGGTGTGAGGTGATGTCTCATTGTGGTTTTGACTTGCATTTCCCTGATGATTAGTGATGTTGAGCACTTTTTCATGTACTTGTTGGCCATTTGTATATCTCCTTTGGAAAAATGTCTAGTCAGGTCCTCTGCCCATTTTTTAATTATTTGTTTTATTGCTATTGAGTTGTATGTGTTCCTTATATATTTTGGATATTAACAACTTATCTGATAGATAGTTTGCAAATACTTTCCCCCATTCTGTATGCTGCCTCTTCATTCCATTAATTGTTTCTTTTGCTGTACAGAAACTTTTTAGTTTGATGTATGAAATCGTTAATACTTTTATCTTTGAACTTGTGTGAGTTAAGTCTGATGGAAGAATGGTACATGTACATAAACAGAGGAGAGACACACATTATACGTGTCTATTGTTCTTTGCTTCGCATTCACATAGAGCATTTGTGATGCCTCGTGAGTACCAAATTCTAGTGAACCCACATTGTGTGGGAGTTCAGTGAATCTCAAAGTGAGTACAAGGTAAGTGGGTTACATCTGTTATTGAGGCTGTGGTGATGATGATGACATAGAGGGGAACTAAAATATAGAGCGAGATAGCTCTTTTTCCTTTCAATGCTTTCTTACTCATGAGTAAGGTAGACAGTGACAGTAGAATGTGCATGTATCAAGAGGTGAAATTAAAACAGTTGAGTTAGTTTTGTGTAGCGTTTCCACCGTTCTGGCAAGAATAAAATGCATATACACGTCCAAGTTATGAAATATGAATTGTGTAATTTCAGTAATTCCACGTGACTGAAATGCTTTTACATCTGCATTTAAAATGGGCATTGCACAATATAAAACTGAATGGTAAAATTCATGTTAATAATTTAAAATTTTACTTTACTTGGAATGACATTAAATAGCAAATAAACCCCAACACAAGTCAAGAGAAAGTGATCATGGAGGAAAGGAAAAGAAAGCCCTATATTTTAGGCCCTTCAGCACTATTTTTTTTTTTCTCCTTTTTGAACAACAGGCTCCACATTTTTATTTTGCCCTGAACCCCACAAGCTCTGTAGCTGGCTCTGAAAGTAGGAAAAATTTCTACCAGGGAAATGGAAAATGTGATGTGTCCCCAAGTAGCATAAGGTAAACTTTCCACTTTTCTAAATTATTTTATCTCTGAAGGAGTATCGTTCAATTTCTATGACAATAATAGTAAATGGAGCCCCTTCTTGTGGTATCGAGAGTCGAATCAGGCAGCAAAAATTTCAGTCCCTTATCATTGTTCTGCTCAACACAGCTCAGCAACTTGATGGCTATCTTTCTGGTTATGACAAATGAGGTATGACCAGTTGCTCCCACATCCTGCCTCCCAAGGAGCAAGATAAATGGCTGCCATATACAGTGAAATAGAGGACTTGAAAGTAATACACTTCCATAACACGCAGTCACCAAGGAGAATGTCACTAATTAGAAGCCAAGGAGCAAACAATTTGTAAATGAATTAGTAAATGAACAATACCCTAGGGTCCCCAAAGAGTTAATTTGCTTTTAGAAGAAGAGCAATTTACCCATCCACACTGGTAAAATCAATCCCTTATTAGAACTGCTTAATGCTAGTGACCCTATGTAGAACTTTCCTATCAATGTTAAGTCTCCTGTCGGGGAGAAAGTGCTAAAGGGCTCCCTCTCTAGGGGAGTGTTATTTCTCATATTCCTCTGGGGCCTCCAGTGGTCCCCCAGCAGTTGATCAAATCAACACATCTCATCTGTGTCTCAGTGTCATCTTATCCCTGACCTTGTTCTCAAAAAAAAACAACCCTTTCCCCTTGCTATTTTTTTGAAAAAACTTTTCCCACTACACTTAACTCTTTTTTTCCCTGCCCCCCCAACACACTTAACTCTTTCTGACATGTTATACTCAGTACTTGATTTGTTTATTGTCTGTCTTTTCCTAATAATATAGTTTGCCAAGGCAAAGTCTTTGTTTTTATCACTGCTGATCCCCAGAGCCTAGAACACTGCTTGGCTGGAGTAGGCTCTCCATGAACATTTGTTACATGGATGAATGTGGGGGGCAGGGGGGAAGAAGGGGTTGAAGGTCAAACAAGTTTGGAAAAGAGTGAATTAAACCAAACTCAACTATCTTCTTTATTGCAGGACTTAACAGGGCTTTTGAGAGCTCAAAGTTCAGCGTCAATCTCCAACAGAGATATAGTGTACAAGTCAATTGGACCACGGGACTCTTTTTTCCCATTTAGAACAAATATGTTCTTTGGAACGCATTTTTGGAAACGTCATCTTAAGTGGTGATTTACTGACATCACAGATTTTAAATGAACCTTTTACCAGAGTAAATCCACCCTTTCCCTTCAAGTCCTTAACATTTTATGAGGCAGCCTTTCTTGGGCTGATTGGAAAGGTGCTAGTCCGGGGCTTACTCTTTCCAGTCTCATCATATTCTTGGATTTCACACTAAAAGAAGTTTACTCTTGACCTGTATTTGATGCAAACGCCACCGTTTTGTTTACTCTGCCCTTTTGTTCTCTGCATTTCCTATAATTCTGCGTGCTCATCAGTCTGTCTGTCTCAGAACAGGAACAGAAATTCCTCCAGGCAGAAGGAAGGGACCTAAGCTACGTGTAATAATCTTGGCGCAATATTTAGGCCCATCTTGTGCATAATGTGGTGCTTTCTAAATATTTTTAATGAAAATAGTGTAATGATATCGATCCCATTTTAAAGAACAAAAACTGAGATAGACGTAAGAAAAGAAAAACAAAAAATAAAAACTCAGGTTTTCTCGACTCTGGCTTTCAGGATCCTGCTCTTGTAATTGGTGTTAATGTCAAAACAAAGTGACCTGCTCTGTAACTTGATGGGTGAAGCGAAATACAAACATTACAAGGCATATACAGTCCACTTTCGAAACAGAGTGTGAGCTATTGCTAAACAGGATTTCAAGTTACAGCAGCACTAAGCAGAAATAACTTGCACTGCACTCTCAACACACACAGGAGCTGACCCAGAGAGCTAGTAAAATCACATAGCAGAAATATTGCAGAACAGTAACCAATAAGTTATGGGGAGGTACTTCTACACAAATCTCCAGATGTCCTTGGTAAAATCTATAAAAATTTACTCATAATTTGAGGGCTAAAATGCTACGTTGTATAGAGAAGTGAACAGAATAAATTTTAAAAATACAAATGCTTTCATACTTCTATTTCCCTAATACGGTCATCAAATCTATCCTTAAACAATGAACATTGCAGCAGCAGTGTACTCTGCCCCCGAAACTGTCATCTTGAGGGGCCTCATAGGCACCTCTGGTCTCTAGGATAAGAGGTATGAATCCAATATATAGGAATTTTTGACCTAGCTTGAACATATTACCATCTATTTGAGATCCACAACTGTGAGATTTTACCCTAATTGGAGTTTATAATTTTATATTAGTTCCCTTTTGATAGAATTAAATTATTAGTTCTGGATATCAATTACTTTTTTGGGGGAGACGCTCTATTTTTCTTTAAGAAACTTGCTTTATTTTTTTTATCATGGTTAAATATATATAATGCAAAATTTACCATTTTAGCCATTTTAAGCATACAGTTTAGTAACATTAAGTACAATCATTGTTTTGCAACCATCACCACTAACCATCTCCAGAACTCTTTCATCATCCTAAACCGAAACTCTGTACCCATTAAATAATAATTTCCCATCTGTCTCTCTCCTCAGTTTCTGGTAACCACTATTATACTTTCTGTTTTTATGAATTTGACTATTCCAGCTACCTTATATAAGTGGAATGATACAATATTTGTCCTTTTGTGTCTGGCTTATTTCACTTAGCATAGTGTCTTCAAGGTACTTCCATGTTGTAGTTTGTATCAGAATTTTATCCTTTTTGAAGGCTGAATAATACTCTATTTTATGTATATACCACATTTTGTTTATCCATTTATCTGTAGATGGACATTTGTGTTGTTTCCACCTTTTGACTATTATAGTTAATGCTACTATGAACATTGTGTACAAATATCTGTTCAAGTCCCTGCTTTCAATTCTTCTGGGTATATACTGAGAAGTAGAATTGCTGGATCATATGGTAATTCTATGTTTAATTTTTTGAGGACCACCATACTGTTTCCACACTGGCTATACCATTTTACATTCCCATCAGCAATGTATAAGGGTTCCAATTTCTCCACATCCTTGCCACCACTTGTTTTCTGTTTTTTGATAACAGCCATCCTAGTGGGAAAACTCGCTTTATCTTTGATGTCTCATAAATATTTTTTCCTCTTCATTTTGTATAAAACTCTGGTGATATGATTTCTAAATGATTGATACTGAATTGAGAATTTTTTCAGTTCAAGAATGTGTTATTCTTTCTTTCTCACCAGATCTACTAGTTTTTTTCAATCTATGTGTTTGTAATAATCTATGTGTTTGTAATTGGGGATTATGTGTATGTATATACATATATATATAATCTGCTATTATCATCCTATTTGTTTTCAGTATATTATCAATACCTACTGCCAAAAGAATAATGAAAGTGAATATAAAACTACTATCAGAATTATAAAAAAGGTAGGCCAAATTCTTTCTTTCGACACCTGATTTTGTCTGGATTTATGGAAGTGGTGGGCTTTTGTTTGGGGGCTTGCTAGTGGTGGAATCCATGTATCTCTTTTTAAAGTTCTACATTCAGGTTCACATCATGCTGCCTTGCATAAGCTTCATAAATACACATGCTTCCTGCCTGTGAGGTTCTCACAAGGGCATAGATTCCAGGATCCAATGATGAAACGTTACCTTTGTTAGAACCAACACCAGCAAGATGCTCCTAGTAAATAAGACAAAGAGGTGGCTCCATGTTTTGTGATAATTTGAACAATAGAGCTCAAGTCCCATTTCCTCTTCTAAATTAACTGCAAGGAGATCCATCACCCCAGCCAATAACTTCCATGGCAGGTTGTGCGGACGTCACCATATAGGCTCCTGTGATCATGTGTGTGAATCACAGCATTTATGCTGCCTAAGGCACCAGGATATGAAAGCGCAGCGTAGACCCAGCTGATTAAGCTGTAGCATAAAACAACACTTCAGTAGTCAGGAGCATGACAGCCCACAATGGTTTATTGGACCAAAGAGTATAACATTGTAATTTACTTCTCTAATACATGTCATGTTCTCTCTTATTGTTTCCCCTTACAGAGTGAAATATGTAGGTAAGAGATTGCTGTACAAGCTTCATGTGTTATGCCCCTCCAAAATTAGAGGGTAACAAACTGTCTTTATTATCCTGTGCCTTTGGTAAGCTGCCACAAATCACAGAAACCACTGCAGGTGAGCATCTAGTGGTTTAAAAAGTCAAGGCAAACTAAAAGACTTCATGTCTCTGCCCGAAGCTATTTTTGAACTATAGTGCAGCTAGACACAATTATACTTCCTGGCCCTTCCTTTCTATTGTACATTCCTAACCATTTTTTTCTTTCTTATTGACAGGAAACCAGGATTTATAAAGTCTGGCTCAATGCAAATATTTAAAGACTTAATTTTTTTCCTCCCCCAAAACATAACAATATAAGTTGAATAGTGCTTTGGTGAGTTTATTTTTCTTTTTAAACTGGAATTCGTGGCTGTTCTCCAGCTGAAAACGGCACTAGTCACAGATAATTTAAAGAGAATAGCTTGCTTGTTTGTCAAGCAAACGTGTAATCTGATGAAATTATTAATGTCATAGTGTTAACTCTCTTCTCATAAATACAGTTAACAGTGCTGACACTGCAATTAGACTCAAATGTTCCAGCTCTTTGCTTATTCGTTCAATCTGTCAGTCCAGTGCGGGGGAGACAAATTGTGGTGGGCACTTGACAATGCACAAAAGAGATATAAACCTCTTCTGATTAAACCTTGATGAAAGATTAAATGGTTCTGAATGCTTGCCAGATTCTTATGATATGACATTTTTAACCAGTGGTAATAAATAGTTCTATTCAGTAGAGGTTTTAAAAAAATAATTATAAAGATGACATACCTATCTATCTATCTATATACAATGTGTCCATATGCATATGTTGGTTAGAGTAAGAGGGCACAGACACCTCTTACCTTGGATTCAAACTTTATAAACAGGGTAATATCAGTCATGATACTGGCCAGATTTTTGTTGTCATTTTTTCTAACTGAGAAGAAACAATACATACTTCTACATTACCAGTATTATTGCCCTCCATCTCCCAGTGGAACAGTTGCTCACAGTATCCCATTCATAACAAGTGGCCCTTACTTTCATTTTGTAAAATTCTTATTCGAATATTGACCGTATCTATCCTGTCAGCAATCCGAAACAAGGAGAGATTCAGCGTATGTGTTAAGCTTTCCATTGTCAAGCTTAGTTCGCATCTTTTCCTTTTTGGCTTTAGATCAAACAAAGACAAACCAGTCCATAATAATGGCTAACAATTATGTAGCACTTAACTACGCCCCAGTAGTGTCTCAGGTACTTTCTATACCTTAAATCATCTTATCCTTGTGTGAAGTAACTACTAGTATTTTCCTCCTTTTGTAGACGAGGAAACTGAGATACAGAAAGGTTAAACAACTTGCTTAGAGTCACACAGCTAATAACAAGTGGAGCTAGGATTTGAATCCAGCTATATTACAATACAAACTTGTACTACACCTGGGGATTAAGAACCTCTAACTACCCTGATCTTCTTAGATTTATAGATTATTATAAAGCTTTTTTGTTCCATAAAATCAGACTTACTCCATCTCCTCAAATTTCCCACCCTGCATAGATAAAGAAATCCTTGAATGAAATTCATAACATAATTATAGCATATATTTTGAAAAATCCGTAGCATCATGGACTGGTAATTATTAGTGATCGTATTAAGAAGTACACTAAATTGAAAAATTTCTTTAAATAAAAAACAGAAAGCTCTTGCATTTCAATATTCTAGTGCCTGGAGCAAAGGCATCCATTAAATGTGAACAGATATGGGGAACCCAGCCGTGGTGAACCTGGCTACCTAGATCTTTTTGCTGACTTACTGGGAGCAGATAAATAGAAATAATAAAGAAAACTGGCAGCTTTCTACATGGTGTTATTGCTAAAATCTTGTTGCAAACTCAGAAGGAACCTAAACAGGTCATTCAGGCTCTTTTGTTCTCTTCATATTTCATTACAGAAATTGTTTAGTTATAATCTTTCTTTTCCACTATGCACAACACACTGCAAAACTTGTGTGAGAAAGATCATTTTAGGAGGATGGAGAGTTTAAATTGTTAAATTTTAACCATTTAAAAATTGTTAACAGAAGAAAAAAAATGTTTCAGGTAGAAAGGCAAGGACAAAACAAATTCACCAAAAAAAAAATCGTTTTCTTTTTTAATTGTGTTAAACAGTTGTTTCCCACTCTGAAATTCATTATATTTATTTGTCATCATGGTAATAGATCTACACTTATTGCTAAGTCTGTTGCTTGCCTTCTGATGAACGGATTCATTAAGTTCATTTCCAATCTCTGTCTTCTAAATTCAATAAGCACTATAAAATTTCTTTCCATGTATGGGAATTCTAAGGTCTTTTTTTTTTTTTTCCCCTCAGCAGCTTGAATTCCTGTATTCTGATTAAGATAGATGAAGTATTTGCATTCTATCCATATTCATAATCCTCTTTCAGAGTCAACCTAAAATACCACATTTGTTGCCCAGGCAGACACAGGCAATGTGTTCGGATTGCTCTGTAGCTTTTTGTTTAGATGGATAAGGACCTAGCCCTTTTCACATTGGACAGAAGAGGCGATCACTAGGTGAACTCAGGCAGTTAGGAACCCAGAACAATCACTGTGTCTTTTGTGTGTGACAGAAACTGTAATTAATGATTTTCCCCCCTTTTTTTGCTAAAGAAAAAAAGAGAGATGTGCAGTTGACAGACATTTTATTAATAGTTTCTGCCAACTTGCCATGCATAAAAGGTTTTATTGGTTGCAATGCCAGTGTAAGAAAAAGTTCTTTTTGATGAAATGTTCAAGATGGTTGTTTTATGGATGAAAAATGAAGGCAATCTGTCTACTGCCACTGAAAGTTTGGGTTTCAATAATAAAATTAAAACTATTGTGACATTTCCTATTGTGTTATTTAACCATCTGCCTCCTACCACTTCAATCAATGATAACATTACCTAGGTCCTCTCTATTTAACAAGAAGACCTGCCAATATTGTGTCTCATGGTTAATTTACGAGGAAGATTTATTATTGATAAGGGCGTTTGCATATTTTGTGACTGCTGTTCTTCCTATAAAGGGGAAATTCTTTAGGCTCTTTTTTGAGGGTTAAATGTTTGTATCCCCTTGATAACTAGAAATTTACAAACTGTATAAAGAAGCAATGAGAAATGACTTTAAGTAGGCATCTATTATTTTCTTGTTTAGCATTTAATTAAATCATGTCTTCCGAAATGTTTTCTCAATATTGGCATGTTAAATCCATAGTTACCTGAATTAGAATTTTCCCTTTTAAAATTGTTTCATGCAAGTTTTTCTTTAGAGTAGATATGTTGTTTCAATGATTTCTGCTTATCAATTAAGAGGGGGAAAAACACATTTTACCTCGTGGATTCACGATGAAGCAATGTAGGTGCTTCATTGTAGCCTGCTTAAGCCTCCATGATAAAGGGGTGAGAAGAAAAGAGATATTCCATATTTTAGTAAGTTTTTGGACTTTGTTGCAGCCCAAATGGAATCTAATTTAAAAAATGTGAAACCTTAGGTACTAAAGTATTCTAATCTTTGACAAACTTCCAAATATACCCGCTTTATTTTGCTTATAATAATCATCATCGTTAATTTAAACAACTCTCAGTATTTGCCCAGATCTTTTACAAGCTTCAATTTTTAAAAGTCTTAAATAACTCACATTTTGGAGAAGGCAGGCAGCTGGAAATGTGCTCTTTGCACATTGATCTTCAAGCAGTCATTCATTTTCTCTGGGAATTTTTGTGTAAGCTCCCTTATTGGGAATATGCTAATGACATCCGCCATGATTACTGATTTTCTTTGAATCGTTATTCCTCTGTGGGCAAAGCAATCAGACAGGGAGAACAGGAGATTTCCTTCTTGCTTGTGCGCCTTCTTCAACCATCTGCTCTATCCTGATTCATTTGAATAAGATCTGCAGATTTTAGCGTCTTTACTCTGACATTCTAAGGCATTTGAGAGCTTAAAAGGAGTTAATAGTTATCCATCTATGTCACCACCATGGTTTTCTGATGCGTTCTAGGTGCAAACTTGCCTACCCAGGGTTTACATGGGCAGATTAATTTTGTTAAGTAAAAAATGGTAATGCGGGTTAGCAGCTTCATTTTGTGGGATGTGTCGGTTCTGAACACTTTTGCTGTTAATGGCCTTGAGCACAGACATTGCAAAAAAAAAAAAAAAGGTAACTGATGTATTAAAACAAAGTATTCCAAGAAAAGAACTGTTGATTCTAAATCTCCTGTGGTGAAGAAAAAGTAAAACTGGAGAACTGGAGAGACAATATTTGTAACAGAGACGTGTTGATGTATACTTTTTAGAGTAACATTTGTAGGTATTCTGGCGAGAATGCTGGACTACAAATCAAGACTTCCGGGTGCCAGCCCATACCTGTCGCTCAAGTGCTGTACAGTCTTAGGAAAGTTACTTAATTTCTCTGAGCTTCTGTTTCTTCTGTGGTGACATGAAATGAATGTCATAGTGATAGTTAAGGTTTTCTCTACCAGTAAAATTGCGTGACTGTATTGTTTATCCTCATGAAACACATTGCAGATGATGGGAAAGTAATTTTATGGTTTGGTTTTAGCATGGGCATTTGATCTTGCCCCGGGGAAAAACCTTTTCAAAATAAACTATCCACCTTCAGAAGAGGGACTCAGAGCCTACACTTTTAAAAATGATGAATATAGATGAAATTTTTAAAATGGAACATCACATCTTGCTTCAGTTTACATGGAATGGATAAATTGCTAAGAATGTTGCTGATTGATAGAAATAAGTCTTCCACTTCAGTAAGTGAAAATCAGCAAGATTCTGACACCCCTAGCAAGACAAAGCTAACTTAACATGCAGAATTAGCATTTAGGAAGTTTTGCAAGAGAGTTTGCAAAACTTAGTGCTATTAGGACAGTGAATATTGTCAAAACGTGACGGAGCCTGAGTTTGGGAATGTTGATGCTCTTGCTATTCAGCTCATTTAAAAGGGAAGAGAGCTATTAATGTCAAATTGTTTCAGAAGGTGCCTAGATCTTGTTCTATCACCCAACTCCTCTTACTTTCTCCACATCAAGAATAAGATCAAGAACAATCCAGCTGCCCCATGTTTTAAACAGTTGTGGGAGCTTTGAACAAGTATATAGCATCTACTGACCCAAACTTCTGATGAGACTGCTGGCTTGTGCTGTGAATGACCACCGACCACTTCCTCCGCCTTATAAAGGTAACTCTGATTCTGTGCGTTTTCTCTGGCAACCACTACTGATTTGTGTCCTGATTTCTGTCTGATAGTTATGGCTTATTACAAACTGAGTGGCAAAGCCAAGACTTAAATAGAAATTACTTCACTGATGTATTTCAGCTGACCAGAGACAAACTCACACCCAAAATAACCTCCGCTCCCTTCCTTCCACATATCCCAACAAAGGGAAGAAACACACAGCCACTCTGTCTTTTTTGATGTATTATACAAATGGAACACTTTTGAGAAATAGGACTAAAAATAGGAGATCACAAGCATACCTTAATATTTCATGAGATAAATTTCAAGGGCCTGAAATTAAAGATAGGCAGGTAGCCAGTGATATATGGAGAGAAATATTTATTGCAACCATTGGCCTATCTTTGATGGACAGCAAATATTCTTTGCCAGGAGTTTGGCTTTTGGCTAATTGTGACATGCAGGGCAACCTAATATTGCATCTGCTCAGCTATCCTGCTATTGCATTTAGTTTTTTAGGATTTTGTGTTTTTGTTTGCTCCTGGAATATATTTCACAGATCTCCTTCAGGTTGAATGACTCTGCTTCTTGTAAAGGTTAGAGCTGTATAAGATTTAGATGGGGGTATTTCTCACCAATACTAGGATTATATATTTTTTTAAAAAAAGGATTTTTATTCATTCTTTGCAGGTTTTGTCTATCACTTATATATACTTTTATAATTATTTCTAGATTAAAAAATATACATTACGTATTTGATGTCAGAAGAGGTCATAATCCAAGTTATTTTATACTACTCACATACTCTTCTATTTCCCAAACAAATGAACATCCTGTTCTGTTTGTGGATGAGGAAGAAATCCAGAAAGGAAGCGTATTCATCAGCAAATTTCCAATCGACGTCAGTAGTCTACTCTGCATCAGTACATCAGAGCAGTATCTGGATGGCAATATTAAATGCCTCGCTTTTTAAAACGTCTTTCTGAATTCAGAATATCGAACATTATATCCACTTTTGAGAATGATTTTATTTACATGAAGTCAGTTTTTCCAAGTTTAGAAATGAAACATTCTTGGTTTAAGTTTAAATATTGCACAGTGATGATTTTCAATGATTAGATATACATTTGTAGTATAGCACATCTAGGCCCAAGTATTTCTCATTTACAACCCATTTTTTTCCTAGCAATAATCTAAGTATTTCTGTCTTATTACATTTCTCATTCCCATGTACTCTCAGTCAATAGACTGTCATTATCAGAATAATGTTCTTTACATTTAACTGAATTTTGAACTGGTGAAACATACACAAATCTACTTGAAAATTGATATTAAAAAAGTGAATAGAATTTAAAGTATTCTTCACTTCTTTGGTTATTTTACAAAGATATTTATGTAAAAATGCCTTCTTGTGTGTATATTTAACATTTACCTTTTGCTTTTCTTCTTTTTTATTAATTGAAACCACATATGCAAAGTCACGAGAGTTTTCAACATATGAAGTAATCAAAATATTAGATTGGAAAAGGATGCAAGAAACATCACTGGAAATCGGCAGTTTTATTTCCTACTAGAAACTAACAAAAAGCTTATAATTAACGAACATGCTCTTTACTAAACTATTCCACTGAATTGAATAGATATATTGCTATGTGTAGCTGAGAAATCAGCAGTTTCTAAGTATTTGTGAGGAAAATGTACTTTAGACTGATATGCACACATTTTTCTATATCTTCTCCTCAGCCTGTCTGTTTTTCAAGTAAATGAGTATTCAGATAACCTCTGCCTCAAACTCTAGAGTATAACATTGAAATGGTTATATGAGTTGACAGTGTTATTGAATATACATCTTTAGCTGCTTTATACTTCAGCAATATTCCCCATTTTCTAATCTATCTTTAAATGGGTTTATGTTGCTTGAACTTCAGGCACGATGAGGCCCCTTTCATATTTCCTTGTTCTAAATTCATGCAACAATGAGCCTGCCTACGACTTCCACCTGGAAGTCTTATCACTTCCTGCTACATTTCTAAAGTCTTAGACACTTTCAAACAGTTATGTATTTTGAAGTTACTTTGCCCCGCTGAATCAATAATCATAAACTAGAATTAGAAATGAAAGTAGTCAATCATTTGGAAATCTGCCAGACATGAGGCGGGTTTTCTAACTCATATATCCAAAGCATGAGAAATAAATCTCCATGTGCTGCCTGATTGAACAAAGGGCGTGGGGGAAGATTTCTATAACCCTGGGGGTGGGAGATAAATTCAGAATCAATACATGGCACTCTGGGAGAAAACCAGAGATAATGATGTATAACTTGATATCCATTTTAAATAATTTCCATCTACCTATTAGCACTATACATTTTATTGATGTTTTATCAATTTGTAGTAGATATTCTGCATTGATCTGTAAGTAATTGGATTTAGCTTTTCAAATCTCAGAATGTGTATTTTTTTGCTCCCAAATAGTTAACAACTTACTTATTACAAAGATGTTGATGTTTTACAATTCTCTTTTGGATTGCCTTCAGAGACAACTTATGAACCACACAGAACATCAGCTCTTTTCAACCAGTGGGCAATGTGCTAGGAGTTGAAATAGAAAGATGACAGTAACTTGGTTTTTGACCTTGAAGAGCTTGTAGTCAAGTGGGAAGATCAGCCTTATAAGTAGATGGTGTCGATAAACTACACCAAGGGCCAGAGAGAAGAATGCACATGCGTGTTTTGACCACACACGCACTGTCTGTCTTGTTTACCTATCTGATTCGCTGAACAAGGCTACAAATAACTTTTGCCTGTTTTCAAAACCAAACTCCTTTCAGGAATTACAATCTCCTCCCGTTTAGATATTCAAAGGAAAGATTTAGGCACATTTTCATAAGAAAACTAGCACTGTGGCTTGCATAGAGAAGGCATTTAAATAGCTGTTGAAGCTGCACGTGCACACGAAGCATGAGGAGGGGGCTGTCCGTAGGGCAGAGGTGTTGACTCGGTGGATGTCTAATCTCTTGTGGAGGTTAACTCTGAGTCTTTTCTTTTATGTGTCGATGGTCTTTGATCTTCAGTCCTTCACTTGATTCATCATTTATACATGATTCATTGATAGGTGAATCAGGCTGGACTGCTAATCAATGTTTGCTGGAGTGGATCTGGTTTTCTCTTTCCCAAATGTTTGTTTATTTATTGTGGGGGCAGGGACACTGTTCCTCAGCAAACTTCCTAGTGCAGAAAGGTCACAGGACTCATAGGGACTTGTTGATACCTGTGTATACTTTACAGCAGTGCTGTCTAAGAACTTATTATTTTCCTAGGAGACTAGTGTTCATTGCTCAAGGCATCCTAAAAACATTTTTTTTTAAATAAAATATTGCATTTAAACCAAGTCATAGAAATACCATTTAGAACATATAAAGCAACATTTTGATGTTCATGTTTTTATTCTGCTTCAATATCAAATACACTTCAAAGTATACCATTTTAATACGTGACAGAAAACTTTTATCATAAACATGTTGCTAAAGTCCTTTTAAATCTTAAAACAGGAGCAACATGGGGACTCCAAGCTTTTTATTTGAGTTAATTATGCCTTTGCAGGCAACCTCCCTCATAGACTTACATTTTTCCCTCTGAATTCTTCTGATCTTGAACTTCCCCTAATGATCTTGATTTCTTTTCCCAGTGTCTACTTACTGTACACCACTCAGATAGGTAACCTTATTTTCACTCTTCAAGCACAATTTTCTTTTCTTTTCAATTCCTTGCTTTTCTTTTTTAGACTCAATTTCCCAGTCTAAGGGACTGATATGTTCTATTGAGGCACATTTGAATATCACAGTTTGTCAGAGCATTCAAGGCATACTGTATATGTATTATCCTAAAGGCTTTTAGCTTTTCTTCTGAATTTGTCCTCTGAATCTGGTTTCTTGCTTAATTACTAAAGCAAAGCAACAAGAAGCAAAATGAAAACAAAACTAGATTTTCCAGACATTTTACGGGTAGAATCGGTCATTTGCTTATACTAACTTCACTCAAATTTCTCTTATGACATATGCAAACCTTCTAGTTTTAAAGAGGAACAAATAAATGATCTTTGGGCATTTCAAAATTGTTTTCTTAGTACAATGCATGGAAAGATGGAAAATCACTGTAACAGAATACATGTTCCCTCCTAAGATAGCTATTTTTCCTTTTAAAAGACTATGCTTTGTGCCAAGCAGTCTTGTTCATGAAGCAAAGAACTAAAATTCTACCTTCATTGTGCACTAGATAACCTACTACATGCAGCTCGTAACTGAAATAAACTGAACTGCATCATAGTTTAGAGAAGAAAACTAAAAGTGGATCTTCCTGCTACTGGTTTTACTCAGCAATAAAGAGAAATCCTTGCAAGTGTTGTTTACACAGCAAGAAATCCTTGTAAAGTCATAGTGGAACAAGTCTGCTATCTGACCCAGCCTTGAGGGCTCCTTAAACACCTGTGGATTTATGGAGTTCAGATGTCTACAAGGGTCTGTGTGGAAGTTCATTCAGAAACTTGGAGCCCAAATAAAATAATCTGTTGATATGGGCAAGCTGTTTTGTGCCTCAGTAGTCCAATCAGTCTTTTGAACTAGAAAAGAGATTAAAATTTAAGAATATACTCTTTAAATAACTAGATTTAACAAGAAAATGTAGATGTATTTTTTTATTGCTTTGTGTTGTTTTGATTAATTAATCTTTGAATTTTGTTCCCAAATTTAAATTTGTAAAAGCTAGATCAACAAGGGATTTATTCCCTCACATTGCATGTGTATAAGTAGCCCCAGCAAGTATACACATACATCTGGTGAAGGGAGCTGGCCCTTTTATACCAAAGACTTACACAATTTAAAACATGAAAACTTATACCCTTTAGAAACTTATACCCTTTAAAAATGATCAAATACAGCCACAAAGTTGTCTTAATTAACTCCATCACAATTGCTTTCTTTTGGGGCTTTGATTTAGTCTTTTGAAAATCAGAGACACCATGATTTAGAGAACGTTTAGTCTTATTCTAGAGAGTTTCAAATGAGCTTATCTTATAATTGTTAAACATGTGTCTTCTATTTCCATATGTCTATTAAAAGTATTATGAAAGAAAATATGCTTGAAAACACCTTGTTTAAACTCAAACATCAAGTCACATCTAATGTAAAAAATTACCTGGTCAATATCTCTCCTATTTTTGCATTCTGTGACTGCTGGTACGGTTGGAAATGTGGGTAAGACTTCCTTATGCCTGGGGCTTCTTGATTCTGTTTACACATTGCTAAATCTCTCTTTTTTTCCTTCTGAAAAAGAATATATATTCCTATGCAGTTTTGGATTGTATGTAGTTTTATCATTGAAAGAATGAATTACCTTGAAATAGAAATAGCTGTTTATTGATAATGATTGGCTCGCATATACACTGTGCTGTTCCTTTTTTTAAATTTACCCTAGGAATATTCTATTGTCAGTACACTTCTATGCCTCTAAATGCACAAAGGTGATTGAGTATTCATCTTTGTTGTTTTGTTTTCTTCTTGACTGATTTCTCTCTCCTATCTTGTTAAGACGTAGCAACCATGAATCTTTTTTAAATAGGTTAAGATTCAATATGAAAGGCACTTATCACTCCTGACTTGAACTTAGAGGTCTAAAGAGTGTCCCATCAAAGGCTTCGTAAGACAGACATAGTTTTAGGAACAGTCTTATGACATTCACATTAGGTTTGGGTTCAGGTTTCATAAAAGATCTGATGGAGAGTTGTTTTGTTGGTGGGGCCAAGTCCTGACAATGAGTTTCTTCCCCCTCATGGCATCACATAGTAGTCAATTTTCCACAGTAAGTTTGGAGACGTACAAAATAAGCAAAATAACCCCACAAACTTGGGTAAATTCGTACATAAATATATGGGAAAAAGCAGGCGGAGTCAAGGAGGAGACAACGACCAATTTAAATAAAAATAGAGTGGAATATAATAAGTTTCCATGTGCTTCATGTAAAGTGTAAGGATGTGTATCATGCAGGTGAAAGGCTTAAAATGATAAACTATAAGAAAGAATTAATTATATTACATTTACAAACAGAACCCTAGCTAACGTTTGCTGTGTTCATAAATACAAAGTAAAGATGAATTGGTTACGTTATATTTTAATGGTTTTACAATTATCATTATTTTACTAGCATAAAGCACTGATAGTGATGGAAACACAAGTTAAAAGTAAAGGAAAAATCCCTAGTGAATTCTTATGATGTGAAGTGGAAATTTATGGCAATTAGTATATGTGGCTAATTCAGGCATTTTGGCTTCAGCTTCAGAATCACAGACAAAACAAGGTAAAAATGGCTATTGCCTCATTTTCCTTATAATAATTTATATGTGTGACTTTAGGACAAGAAAAAAGATAGTTATTATATATTTTTATTGAATTTTAAAAATTTTTCTCTAATAAACTCGTATTACTTGGGTAGTAAAAGAATCATGTACGTTTTTAAGGTGATACTGAAGTGAATCCTCATTAGCACTTTTCCAAGGGAAAACAATGCAGAAACATACAACACTTTATGCAAACTTTTTTTTTTTGGCCACAAACTATATTCTGTTCTTTATGTCAGAAATAACCAGTATCTGTTTCTGCTAAAGCCCACATAATTGAATAATGCAGTCATGGCAGTGCTAAAACGTCAAACAGTCTGACATTTTAAAATAATGTAAGCAGTTGGTGAGTTGGATTTTATTTTTCAAGGCAACGTTTAACCTTGTATAGATATAGTCTCTTCAGGCTGAAACAGGGATCAGTGAGGTCTGTTTAGGAGACAAAGAACTGTGAAAAACAGAAGTTGTGGACATGGTGTGTCGGGAAACATCAGTGGAACAGAGATATGGGTGGGAAAGTCCTAAGGATTTGCTGGTAATTGGCTTGAAAAGATGGGAAGTGGATCTGGGTGAGTTGAAGGGGAAGACACAGGGAGGATTAGATACTTAGGGAGGGTGGAGATCAGGAGGAGAAGACCAGGAATCTGCATAGGTGTAGCCACACAGGAGTGGGATGTAATCTGCCGTTTTCGAAGTATTTTCTGACCCTCTTTGAAAACCAGCCTACACTGTAAATGGGGCCAAAAGTGGGTTAGGGAACATTGTAACCTCATTTCACCTTATTTAGCTATGTGCCAGAGATCTCAGCAGGTAGTTCAATTAACTCCCACTAGTTAAATGAGAAGAAAATGAGGTTACCCAGATTAACAAAACACAACTCTGGGTTCTCCTCAAATCAAGGGGAGGAAGGCTGCTGGCAGTCTAGCTGGTGTAGCCCCAGGCAATTGCCCGTTTGCCCTGGAGCTTCTGAGCCAAGGGCCACCCTGCTCCCTGCAACCTCACCCGAGACGGATGCTGAATCTTGCAGTCTCTAATTTCTTTCTCTCTCTTTATGGAATTAATGCTTAACCTCCATAGGGGAAATAGTTTCCAGGTGATTTTACATCTGAGAGAGTTTGAACAGGAAAGTTTTATTTCCCAAAGCTTGAATTTCGTGGAATTATTTCTCTCTTGACAGTTTATTGGGTTTTCTAGATTAGAGATCTCAATTACCTCCTCTATAATTGTCACCAAGAATTTTCTAATATCTGTGGTTATTTTTAATATATTTAAAATAATTGTCACTAGACACTGATAGAAATACCTGGAAAACATTTAATGAACAAATATTTTGTGTTATCCAAACTTCAAATTAAATTTCTTCATTTTGTGTCTCTTTTTCACTTTAATGAGTAGTTTTATTTTTTAACAAGTAAAGAAAAGACAAATGCTAAAAGACACATACGTTCTCATCTGGGCATACAAAAGTTCAGGCATCTCTTCACTACTGTAATCTATATATTGATAAAATTATTCTTATCAGCAGTAGTTCATTTATTTTAAGGCAGTATATTGTGATGGTTGAATGTGGACACTATCATCAGACTGGTGTAAATTCATGCACTGGATGACCTCGCCTTTTTGTACCTCAGTTTCCTCATCTGCAAAATGGGTTTAATATAAACTATACATCAGATAATTTTGTGGTGAGGATAAAATAAGTTTATAAAAAACAGTCGTTATGTAATAAATGTTAAGTATTACTATTAGTCTATTATTATTATGAATTAAGTAAAGTTTTAAAAAAGTGTTCTTCCTTTCCCCAGTACGTTTATCTATACCCTCGGCTGTTTAAAAAATATTTCCCATCTGTTTTGTACAGAGAGAGGGTAGGTTTATACTATACGTTCTGAAATAAAACTTATATTTGAAATATTACTCTGCTTTAGGACAAATTGTCAAGATGAACAACAGATAGTTCCTAACTGACCAACTGAGAATATTTCAGTTTCATCTGGTAATGCTAGTTTAGGCATCAATATTTTTGGTAGAAAAGAGAAATGAAGGTAACTAAAATTTACTATGCTAAATACTTGACATTTTACCTAATCTAGTCTTCATAATAGTCATGTGAGATTGGTATAATTTTGTCTATTTTACAAATGACAAAACTAAACTCTGAGAAGTTCAACTACTAGGCCAAAGAAACATGGTTAGAAACGTCTGAGGCCCTTACCAATGCCTAAGGCCTCCTAGTCGCCCTGGTTGGTTGTTTACTAGGCCAGAGATTCTGGTGGAAGGTAAGTAGTTCAGTCTAGAGCCGTCTAGCGGGTTTCCAGCCTTGTGCTGTGTAACAGGGACTGACCTTCCCATCTGCCAACTCTGTCATCAGCCAGGTGACCCCAGCCCACGACTTAGCTTGTCTGAATTTCAGTTGCCTTGTAAATTTCAGAATTGTTATGAGAACTAAATTCCATAATGTTCAGAAAACACTTTGCTTACAATTTAAGATATTATTATGACTTATAATGATAACTTTAAAAGGATGATCTTGAAGTTGAGAGAACAAATGAAGACATCTGGTAGATTGCTTAGAATATTATATAAAAATGAAATACTTTTAATCTGAGCTATTTCATTCCCTTTCTCCAACTCTTAGATACTTGATGCCTAGAGAGGATATAAAGGAGTTTAAGAAAAAATCAAAGAAAAGGCAAATATTTTAATCAACAATTCCAATTTTGGGCACAAAAGCCAAGAGACATACAAATTGATTATAAAATAGATAAAAATATTATTTATACAATAACTTTTAAGCACAACATAATCAAGATAATTTGTAAGGAAGTGAGTTAAATCCTGATGGTGCAATAACTGTATAGAAAAACAGAAGACCTTAAGCTCTTACATGTAGCTCACCGTGCAGTCGTGGATGTGAGCACCCGTGTTATTGAGGAAGAACTGCTCTAAAACAGAATGCATCTAGTAAGCATCCCATTTTTGTCCCATTGAAACAAGGAAAAAAACTCAAATAAATGCATGCAGATGCTGGTATTTTTCTCATAACTTCACTGATCAACAAGCACCACCAAAAAGCTAAAAGCAATCAGTGTAAACTTTGAACTGCAGAGAAACAGTGACGCCCTCGCAGAGACTTCCTGGGGCGCATATCATTAAGGAGAATCTGAACACTGCTACTATTAATAAGACTACAACTTGTAGTCGATCAAACCAGAAGGAGCCTTGAATGTATTCGCTGGGAACTGCTTAAGGCTTAAACACCAGGGACTTGAAACAAACTGTTCTTATCACCTTTTTCCAAACAGAGATTTAAATTTCCAATGAAAGTGCCAGCACCAGCTGCACTTGAAGGAAGCACCACATGTCTCCACGAGCTCCAAGAACATGGAAAGGAGCCCAGTTCAAGCTGGAGGTGTCGTCTTGCCCTAGCCAGCCGGGTGACACCAAGCTGAAAGTGATGAGGTGCTAATTAAAGTGGGTGAACAGAATCTCATTGTAGGCACCTGCCAGTGGCCTCTGCAGAATCAGCTAGAGCCGTGGGCGTATCTCCCGTCCTGCCTGGCCACAGGAACCAAGTGTGAATTCCGGCATCTCTTATCTGGTACCTCCCCTTTCAGATTCTCCCCATGACAGCTTTGGTTGGAGATGATGACACTGCTTGCCCCTTGCACCTATTTATAGTTCTCCTGAGGAATAATTACCACATGATGCAAAATGTTGAACCAGACCCTTTGTGAAAGCAGAGATTAAAATGGCAACAACAAAAACTAGATTACAGTCTACGTTAAACAAACAAACAAAAACCCAAGCTGCGTAAAACACAGATGTACTACACCTATGGGAAAAAAGCAAACATCACACCCAAACATACAAGAAATGTTCTCTTCAGTTTCACAACACAGCGTCAGATGTGCTCCATTCACACTTTTCCCTCCTCTTCCTATTGAAACCACACAAGATGATGCTATAGCCAGAACTACATTAGGGGGATGGATCATTTGGAAATGTTTGCAGCATCCATGGTAGCTGCTTTTCAAAATAGAGAACACGACCTACAGCAGCTCAACCGCTAAATTAAAAAGAAACACTTTCTCTGTATTTAAAATAACTTTACCAAAGTTTCATGACTTTAGACTGTTTAATAAACAGTACACTGATTATCCAATATGCAGGATATTTATTAAGTGTTCATGTGTATCTGTCCAGTTTTTCATAGGATTAGTCAGCAGACTACTGCATCTATCCCCCAAAGGCGGCAGTGCCAGGGAATATTACTCTGTTGTGAACTTTAGGAATTTGTGTACTCTAAATTTCTTCTTCATCTAAAAGACTTTTCTGCAACAGTCTTGAGTCTGAAGCTATTACTTTGCCAGGAAACTTGTTTCTTTGCTCCATAACTCTACTTTTTAAGACGTTCCTTGATAAATAGACTGAAATCTATATTCACATAATTTCTATTCATTGTTTCAGTTCTGTCCTCTGTAGAAACAGGATAAATGCATCTCTCCTTATACATGTTTCCTTCAGGTTGCCATGAAAATGTTATTGTCTCTTATAATAATCAGATGTGAGTAGGAATCCTGGCTCCATGACTTATTAGCCTAGTGTCCTTTCGGGCAAGTTACTTAACCTCTTAGTGCCTCCATTTCCTCATCTGTAAAATGGGCATCATAATCCATCTCGAGAGGGTTGTTGTGCATATTATATGATATGATACATATAAACCGTAGCAAAGTGCATGGTGGGTACAGAGTATTGGTTCAAGTGTAGGTTGCCAGAAATGTTTAACCTGGATTAGCAGAAGGAACAGTGGATCCATGAACAGATAAGATAAATTTTATTTTGGACAAGTTGAACTGACGTATGTGTAGGACAACCGTGGATATTTCTACCGGGCAACTGGAACAGCTGGCCAACATTCAGGTGGTCTGGACTAGGCGGGTAGACTTGGGCCAGTGATATAAAAATACCATTTAATCCATGGTTGTCACTAATATTTCTGAAGTCAAACATTTAGGATGAGAAAGCTGAGGACAGAACCTAAGAGAATATAGTCAAGTGCCACATAAGGACGTTTTGTGGCACAGACTGCATATTTCACAATGGTCCCATAAGATTAGTACCATACAGCCTAGGAGTGTAGTAGGCTATACCATCTGGGGTTGGGTAAGTACACTCTATGATGTTCACACAGTGACAAAATCACCAACAACGCATTTATCAGAACATATCCCCGTCATTAAGTGACACAACTGCACTTATAATCAGAGTAGGAGGGACCAGATGAGGAGCTTGAGAAAGATGTAGGATGACTACAAAGAAAACGTAGGCTCTCACGTTAAAGTAACACAATGTTACCTGAAAGAAGATGAAATGGAAGATGTTCAATGATGCACTGCAAACTGGACATATAGCAATTCTTTAAACAGGAACTTTGTGAGATTCCAGTGGAATGGAATGAAATCCATTGTAAGGAGTTAAGAGGTCAGTGGGAGAAGAAAAATGGAAGGTAACTAGACATACCACTCTTTTAATAAATTTGTCTAGTAGGAGAAGGAGGAAGGATCTTGGCATGAGGAGAGGGGGCGTAGGTGGAGGTTTTTACTTTGGAAAGGAGGTAGCCCATTGTTTTCATCTTTTTCTCCTCTTTTTGAGCACCAGAAAAATATTTGCCTCATACCTGGATTTCTAGCACTTTTCACACTCTCCATAAGTCTTGTAACTTTACTTAGAGTGGCCCACCAATCCTGTATTCAAGTTATCTCAGTAGTGTAGGGTATAATAATGGAAACCTCAAAGATGTGAACTAATCTGAAATAGTTCAGTTCTCCTCCTTTTTTTTTCTTCTTTTGGTTTATGTTCTTTCCAAATCATCTATTCGTTCTAAATTTAAATGGCTAGTGTGAAGAGTTTTCTTCTCAGTGGAAAAAATAAATTCAGAACTCATTCCTCAATGTTGACACGGCTAGGATTCCCTGACATTGATCGTGACTCTGGTTCCTTTGAATAGTCACTGGTTTTCCTGTTGTGGCAGAACTTTACCTTCTAGAAGAAATGGAAATACACTGCTTTTGTGACTATACTCCCCCTTCCTGCACTGTTATCATGACACTCTTTCCTACACATGTTGTAATAGCTTTAAAATTTTTCTAAACAACCTGCTCCAGGAAAGCCACTATTAACCCAAGCTGACACTGGGGTTGACAACAATTTGCTATCCTTACACTTGTTTCTTTTCAGTTACTTGATCTTGTCGCAATCTTTATCCCTCACTGTTTTTCCTCTCTTTTGTACTTCTCTGCTCACCTCCTCTCATAGAATACCCGTTCTAGTGTCACAGTTCATTGTTGTTTTCCTCCTTAAGAAAGATAAAATCATTTCCAAAATTATTGAAGTTTGCAGCATTCTTTTTCCACCATCCATGAAATGATGGAGAGTAGACTAAAATTGGCCTAATTTTTATTTCAAGAAATAGAAAATAGAGATTTCTAATTTCCTTTCATAAAATATTCTAAAATATACATAAACACTTTTAAAATATTTTGAGAAAGATTTCATCTGTATAGCTTATAGGCTAGTTGGTACCTTTGAACAAAGATGTCAGCATCAAAGAAAGAAGAGTTGTCGGGACATGGACCAAAGTCATGGAAATTGTGATGGTCAACTTGTGCTCGGAGGAGTAACTGATTATGCACACATTTTTTTAGCTAAGTTAGTATACCCAGACGAAATAATCATCACCATCTTATACTTTGAAAGACAATAATCATGAATATGCCATGAGTATACTTTTATGCCCATGGGTATATTTTTCAAAAATGCTCAGGCACCAGCAGTTTTTTTTAATTAGAAGTTGAACATTTTGTCATATCCTTATTATTGACTTTGAAGTACAAAAACTGATGTCAGTGAGTTCTAGAAAACTAAAGAAATAGAAGCAAAAGCCTTAGAAGCCCAAAGAACTAATCATGCTGGCTCTGATTGCTCTTAGCTCCTAGGTCCCCAGTGTAGTGATCCCATACCATCTAACAAGGTGTTTTGTTAGAAAAGGTTAGAAACCATATAGGTGGCAGCATATATCTTTGTCAAAGTTACAATTGTTCTCCCTGTTACTTGAATCTACATAAAATAATGATGCAAAGCGTTCATCATACTCAAAACTCAATCTCAAACAAAATGACCAGTAATTGAAAAAACAAAGGTAATTGGCCATGAATGATGGAAGAAATTTCATTCAGAGTCTTACTGACTGAAAGAGGTTCAATAACTCTAAAACACTGGAAATATTTTAAGCACCACAAGCCTTAATATGAGACTATTGGCAAGGAAAATTTAAAAGAGTTCTTGATAGTATAGCATCATGCAGGGATTTGACTCTACTCTGTAATTTCTAAAATGGACTGCATTTGCTGGACTGATCAGCAATCTCTCCCCTTGTCTGCCAGCCGCTTCATGCCCATTAAATGACACAGGCATTGCTTTTCTAACACAAATGTCGAGTTTGTTGACCATGCCAGACTCTATAGGTTCAAAAGGAAGCATTTTGTCTCCAATTACTGCCTTCAATCATATCATGTCAGATTCATTTATTCATCTATTCAACCAATATTTATTGCATACATACTATGTGCCGAGTACGATATTAGTCCCTTAGAGGATGTAAATGAAAACAAAATAAAACAGACAAAATGACCCTGCCTTCCTGGAGCTTAAATTCTAATGGAGGAAACAGACAATACATGTAATAGATCTTTTCCTGCCTCTGAACTCAGGCATATTCCATAAGTTTTCTGGTCTTTTTCATGTATTAGAAGTATCACTTTCAGCTATTAAAAAACCCAGTTCTACCCAAACCAAAATGTTCATTTCACATCCAATTCAAAGCGCCTTTCTCTGCCCCAGCTCAAGCCTGCCCATATTAGGCACCTCCAGTAGGGAGAGGGGAAGTGGTGTCTTTCTTCTGCCTCCTCACTCCTCACCTCTCCCCCTCACTAACTCCAGCTTCTGACTCTCTCCGACCGCAAGAAGCCTAGGTCAAGCTTTTCTAAGAGCTCTCTTACCACCCTCAGCTCCATGTACCAGGAGAAAAAGTCTCCTAAGAGTTTCTGCAACCTTGTGCCTATCCACATAGCATAAAGCGTCAGTCTCTGCTTTGGACCTGCATCTCGATCTGCACAAATGGTTCTCTTTTGAAGTTCCTCTTTGCTCAGAAAGCACATCCCTTGCCCAATGGAAGGAAGATGTCAGAGTGCTAGCCTTGATAGGCCTATATTTTTCCTTTACAAAGCATTCTTCACTCTCTAATTACTCTCACGATATTGAGCTGGAGGTGGGTGATAGGCTATGGGTCACAGAACCATTTTTGCTGTCTGTTAGCAAGGCCCTCCTGGATGGGACAGTACAGTGCTGTCCAATAGAAATAGAATACAAGCCACAAACATAATTTAAAATCTTCTGGTAGCCACATTTAAAACATTAAAAAAAGAGGTGAAAAGAATTTTAATAGTACATTTTATTTATCCAAATTAATCCAAAATTTTATTACTTTAACGCATAATCAATATAAAAATATTAAAGAGATATTTCATATTCTTTTTTTCATACCACGTCTTTGAAAACTGGTGTGTATTTAACACTTACAGCACATCTCAGTTCAACTGGCCGCATTCCAAGTGCTCAGTAGGCTCACGTCCCTGGTACCTATTGGGGTTGACAGCACAGGGCTAGTCAGCCCTTGAAGTTGGAGTAACAGTCACTTTTTATTCTACTTTTAGACCACATCTGAAACTTTGGGACACTTGGAAAGTCAATTCAACATTCTGAACCTACACAAATCTTTGTTGCCTATCGTACCGTCCCCTCTGTCACTTCCACACACCTTCCATCTTCATCATCTCCTCCTGCTCCTGCCCCTCGTTCACCTTCTCCCTCCCCTCCCCCTCCCCCTGCCCCACCCTCCTCCCCACTTGTCTGATTTGCCTACATTGATCCCTCTAGCTCACATAACAGACACTGGAGTCCTAACTGTGAAGAGAATTTCCATAAAATGGTTGGAAAATTAATGACTGGGTTCTCATATAGACTCCTTTGCCTTCAGCTTCCTTCTTCCCCCTTTCTTCCTAAAATATTTAATATGTTAAATTATAATCTTATGTAAATATTGCCAACTTGTGGTATGGGTGGGGAAAGGCAGGCAAAGAAAAAGGGAAACTTCCTAGTATTGTCTTAAAATTTCATTACAGTGCCATTTTGTTTAGGATTGAGGGTTAACAATGTAGGATACTACTAGGAGACATAACAAGAGATATTTAGACTAAAGATTTCTTTTAGGCTAATGGATTTTCCAAGTTGTCTTATTAGCTTTTTTGGCTAAAATGGGCAGATAGGTTATGTGATACACATCCAGAGGAAAAAAAACATGTAAAGTTGGAATTGGGAAAAAATACATCTAATAACTTCCTCAGATAAAGATAATACGATTTTGGTTTTTCTTTGTTTATTTGATTTTTATTTATGGTTTGTTTTGAGGTCCTTTTCTTTCTATTTTACATGTAAGTCTTGACATTCTAATGTCAAAGGAAAGGAGATTTGAATTACATTTCTCTATATCAGTATGGGGCTTTAAAAAATAATATTTAGTATGTTCAGGGAAAAGTTATTGAATGTAATTTGAGGGTTAAATATCGAAGAGTAAATACTCAAGCCTTTTAAAGCTGAGTTTTGACAGGAATTTAAATTATCTCTAGCCAAATCACTAATAAAATAGCCAATATCATGAAGAAAATGATTTTAGAAACATTTTAGATTATTTCTTCTCTCAGAATTACTGTTGTAATTGTGAAAAGGTAAGGCCACCTTTAAAGTGAAATATAAAATTTAGGTCTTACCCAGTTATGAATAATAAAAATCCCATTGTGCTTCTGCAAGTAAAGTACCCAGAAAAAATCCAATTAGAGCAATTACATTCTGCCTATATACATTTTTCTTAGCAATTTTAATTTGATTCAGGCTTAAAACTCTGTTTCTATTCAACAACTGTTTACACCTGGATGAGGTGAAGCATTTCATTTGTTAGTGGAGTGAATTCCATAAATATTACAGTAAAGTGTTCTGAAGCCCCTCAATATTAAAATATCTTGCAAAGGGAATACATTATTTAATCATTAAACAGGATACTAATGAGTCTTTATTAAACCTTCCAGATAAACATAGTATTGACATCTAGTGGCTATAGAGGCTGATAACAGATATACTATGTTGAAAGCACATGGAGTATCTTAACATGTTTTCCATTTAAAATTCTCTTGAATGAAAAATAGACAAAGTATACATAATACTGAATAATACCAAGGCATTGATAAAGTATAAAATCTCTTTATATTGATATGTTAAATGCCAGGGATGGATTTAGGGTGGTCTGAAAAAAGAATCATAACAGAACTGCCCAAGAAATATAGAAAAAATACCTAGATACTTGGTAATAGGTTTACTAAGGCATGTCAACAGTAATAGAGTCAAACCCCATTTACAGAGTTCCTCCTAAGTCCCAGCCCTGCAATGTGCTTAACAGATCTTATCTCATTTAGACCTCAAACATATCCTCCAAATAAGACATTTACAGCTGTATGTTACCAATGAGGAAACAGACCAGGGGAGGTTAAATTACTCGCTGAGGATTATACAGCCAGCAAAACTGCACTCAGGATTTGAAACAAATCTGTCCAATTCACAAGTCCAAACTCAGAGAAACCACTCTTCTCTCTATAAACATACAAGTAACTCTATATGTTAATGACTCCATTTAAAATTAACAAATTAAAAATAGTTGTATCAGTCTCTGTTTTTTGATGAGGAAGTTGGCACTGAGCTAACATCTCTTGCCAATCTTCCTCTTTTTGCTTGAGGAAGATTGTCGCTGAGCTAACATCTGTGCCAACCTTCCTCTATTTTGTATGTGGGACGCCTGCCACAGCATGGGTTGGTGAGCGGTGTGTAGGTCCATGCCCTGGATCCGAACCCGAAAACCTCGGGCTGCCAAAGTAGAACACATGAACTTAACCACTACACCAGCAGGCCGGCCCCAAGTCATTCTAATTCACTTTTAAAAAACTCACTTTGTGACATTTTAGCTCATTTTGTGACAACTCAATTTTGCTTTCTGATTCTTGAGCAGTTATTCTCCTTGCATGTTACTTGGAGCTTGTTTCTCCAGGACTTGACGTATATAATCATGTGACACACGTGTATTAAATAGTTTAGAAATACAATATATCCAGAAAGAAGATAAGGTTCTCTCACTGGTGTATATTTCTTTGAGTTAAAAAAAAATGTTTTGGGCCTGTCCCCGTGGCATAGCGGTTGGGTGCACGCACTCTGCTGCTGGCAGCCCGGGTTCGGATCCTGGGAGCGCAACAACGCACGGCATGTCGGGCCGCGCTGTGGTGGTGTCCCACGTGGAGTGGAGAAGGATGGGCATGGATGTTAGCTCAGGGCCTGTCTTCCTCGGCAAAAAGAGGAGGATTGGCATGGATGTTAGCTCAGGGCTGATCTTCCTCACACACACACACAAAAAATGTTTTTTGTTTCTTTTCCTCTGGAAGAATTATTTGAAAAGCTATCGTAGAAAAGAATCATGGTAAGAAGTAAATTTACAAGAAGGAGTTGAGAAAATGCAAGGTGGTGACCTGGCAAAGCAGAATATAGAACAGGAAAGAAGTTATTGGAGACCAAAAGGGAAGAGGGAAGGCAGAGAATAGGTGGGATAGAATCTTATAAGAAGGGAAATGGTGGGTGGGAGCACTGGGGGACAGAAACAGGGATAATGATGGATCTTGCAAAATTCAGTAGGAAACAGGCCCTTGAGGTGGAAGGCAAAAGAGCATCCTTTCTTTTTGTAATTTTTCAAATAAGTGTACAATTTGCATAATCCGACAAAGAATAGAACGCAGTCATAGATGTATCTAACTCTCAGTTCTGTGTCTTCCTTCCTGGCTCTTTGCATGATTCTGGCTCAGTGGTACCTCTGTGAGTCTGGATAAAATGAGTTGAGGAAAGGAAGGAGCAGAAGGGCGAGGAACAAATGTGTTTCTAAGGCCTATAGTAATTCCAGGAAATTAGAGCCTCTTGGACATCCATGTTGTGGAACAGCCCTGGGCACGCATCTCTCTGCTTCCTAAGCATTTATTAAGTATTGCCTTCAATTCCCAAGACAGACTCTCATCCAGACTATAATTCTGGGGTTAGCTTGGGACTGAAGGATCCTCTGGGAAAAGAGAATAGGGAGATGAATTGGATAGGATGTGTTTAAGAAACACACTGACAAGGTGTTCATAATGAGCAAGGGAAATGACAAGAAGTCTGACAGAAGCGTTTTGTACAGGAAAGCGATGAGTCTTTTGGGAGGAGACAGAAAACTAGAGTCTGAAACAGAGAAGTCCAATATAATGAGACAAAAAAGTCACTAAGAGTCTTAACTTAGCTCTTGAATGAAGACTGAAGAAAGCAATAGAGCCTGCCTGTGGGTTTTTGGATAAAGGGAAAGAAATAAGTAACATTGAAAAGGACGCTTTTTCACCCTTAAACTGGCAATAAAATACCAAAGATGGCTAAAGACAGGAAATTGAATAAAAGCTGAAAACTCAGAGGGATAACAG
This sequence comes from Diceros bicornis minor, assembly GCF_020826845.1. Taxonomy (NCBI): domain Eukaryota; kingdom Metazoa; phylum Chordata; class Mammalia; order Perissodactyla; family Rhinocerotidae; genus Diceros; species Diceros bicornis. The sequence goes on along the minus strand of NC_080743.1, from coordinate 18,303,508 downwards.
TTGATCTGTAGTAATTTAGGGGATGAAAGAGTGTAAAAGGGAAAATAAGAAAGCAGTTGAGAGCGGATGAGAGGCTGTAAGAGAGTTTGGCAGAAGCACTGGGTACGGTGGTATGATCCTTCTCAGAAAAGGCAGCAGATCAAGGAGCCAGGTGCCTGACATCAACCGCAGGATTGAGAAGCGTTTCTTTTAACTATGTGTAGGAGAGAACATTGGTGTCTTTCCAAATTAGAAAACGGAGGCAGAAAGCATATACAGCCGAGTTTCCCAAATTTTGCTGCACATTAGATTCTCCCTGAAAGCTCAGAAAAATCTCTTGATGCCTGGGTTGTACCGCACACCAAGAAAGCAGAATGTGTAGGGTGGGAGCCAAGCCTCTCAAGTTTTTAAAGATCCGCAGGTGATTCCAATTTGCAGCAAGGTGTGAGAACCACTCCTAACACATGCCTTGAAATTTTGGAGGGAAATTGAAGAGCAGATGGGTGGATTGGTCAAATGAGAATGACAGAAATTGTCTCGAGAGATGGAAGTGTAGATTGTTAGTGACCCACACAAATGTCAGCACTAGCCACCCACTGGCTGGTACTTGTTTTCGTGACCTCTGGCTTCCATTGAGGCTCTCTGACGATTTATTTTGTCATTGTGATGCATTGGATTTTCTCTCCCTATCTCAGTATATTAACATACTGAGCACAGAAATTACAGAACTTTGTATGTCAATTGAAAAATGAAAAATGCTAGGTTGATGAAAACTCGGCATAAATTAGTCACAACGTATTCAAAAATGCAGCTTGAACGATGAGCTACACACAGGATATGCATAAAAATCCAATGCAGTGATTATTTCATGCGCAGGGTATTGGATTTATGCTATTGTCCTTTAAATATTAAAACTTATGAGGTATCAGAAATGCTTCTGTTCAAATTTGTGAGGTGACTTCAAGTAACACATTTTGTTCTGCTTTGGGTTTGCTTTTTTTAAAAACATAGTTTGTGTGCATTGCTGTAGCAGAAAACCTGTTTTCCAGAAGTCAACTCTTATCAAAAAATCCTGAAAAATAATGGTGTGCATTTTATTTTTCTTCTTTGATTAAGCTTGTTTAATTCTGTATTATCTGCCTTTGCTTTGATGCCAAACAAGATTAAATTTTCAAGTATAGTATGCTAAATTTATAATGTGAATTTAAAACAAAATTACTTATAAGAAACCAACATCAGCACCTGGGGACAAGACTGAGCTATTAGCATAATTTACACCAGTGGAGATATTCTACCCTAATTATTTGTGGCCAATTATCAATTACTGGTCAACTCTAGAATCATTCACCATAATTATTTTCCTAAGGAATCTTCTCTGGATATAATGGTGAGCTTCATCATATTTCTTTTCTTAGAAAAACAACACTTTCTTTCCTAGAAGATTTTTAATCTATGAGAAAATCAAAGCTAAACATTTACTGCTGAGGATTTCGCTAAGATTTTAAATCTTCACATCTTCAGATCTTCAGTATCTAAAGCAAAGAGCTGACTATATCCCTGGCCGACACGAGAAATTTCTAGAAAGACCTCCTGAAATATTGCTATTTCATCTTCTTCTTATTTTTGATTAATTTCAATTCTGAAAAAAATTTTTGAAATTGAAAAGATTAATTTATACTTCCTAAGTTAACCTTTTAAACATTAATGCCTTTCCTTGCATATCTAGCTCCTTTCTGTTAAAATCAGTGGCACTGCCTGCAAACACTAACCTTATATTTGAATTCCTAATGACTCCTCCCATTGTCTCATTTCTGTTTGAACCTGTCAATCAATGGTGAAAAGTGCTAATCACTCCCAGAAACCCCAATCTTGCTCACAAAAGTACCAGTCACTGGAAAAATAATACCGATTGGTCATGGATGGGCAGGAAATCTCACTAGGGATCTAACCGCACAATAGAGTTATTAAGTCCATTTTGCTCAAGTCTAGCTCTCCCTGCATGCGAGTGTATGGAACTTTAATTTCAAAGTCAGCTAAAACCGGCAAAGGTAACTTATATTCATTAGCTCAGCTCTGACTGAAGTGCTGTGAAATCCCTTGGTTAGTGCTTTTGGCTCTCGATAATAGCAGCAGTATTTATTTTTACTCTTTATTTTTCTCCCTTTCTTTTTAAAGAGGGGAAAGGGATTTAGTTGGATGCTAGTTGTTTTAAATTCTTAATTGGCCCATGTTCTTTTTCAGCTGCTTACTATTTTCAAACTTTGTTCTATTAAGTGACTAAACATCCGCAAGAAAGATATTTCCCATTAATTCTCCCCATGCAGCAGTGCCCCTCTCAACGCCGTGGCCACATTTATTACTGACAGCAGCTATGATGTGTATGTACAGCATGGGCCATAAAGTATGGTAGCCTCAGGTCACAGAAAGCGATGAAGTTTAGCAATGCTATTGTCCACATTATGCAGAACACCAACTTTCTTCTAGTCTTTTTTTTTTTTTTTTAATTGAAGCTGATTTGCTTTCTGTGAGGTGGCAGCTGCAGGGGGCTGGTGTAAAGGAAGAAGAGGGGGACGGTCCTATCATTAAAGAATAAACAGTAATTACCTTGTAGGACTCTCTAGAGTGATTGATTACCTCTCCAGCTCATTAAGAACAGGCCTGGGAATATACAATAATTGATTTCTATTACTTATGTGTGTTTTCCTTTTAACTTTCCAAAGAAGCAACATAGTTTAATTGACTTTAATTTCAGATTATGTATTTTTACAACTTCTTCTGGAGTTGGCAAGGACTTAGAACGGACTGAGTTGCCAGCCCCATGAACCATATTATCAATTGAAAGTAGGGAGATATGGCGTGTGTGTGTGCGTGAGCGTACTTGTGTGTGAGAACATATGTTATATGTCATCATGTATCTTGCACTTATCACTGAATTGCTTTTTATCTTTTAATGTAGGTAGTCACTAGGTTTAGATTGGTTTAGAGGAATTCCAGGGTTTATCAAAATGAGCAGAGGTTTTAGCAAGGTCTGGCATAGGCATAATGGAGATGAAACCTCTTCAAGGCAAGCCTGACAGATATGTGTGGGACAGTCCCTTAAGCAGGGTCAAGCTGGGCACCATCAGACATCAGATTGTGCTGTCCCTGCTGTGATGCCCGGGGTCCAGTCTTGTTCCTGTGAACTTGCAGGAAACTGAATTTATTTAACCTACACCTTCAATTTACTTCTACATCGTGAAAACCAGACATGATTTAGAGTAACTGTGTGCCTTTTGCTGGCTGGGAAATTGAGGCGTGGATTGCTACATAATGCATCCATGAGAAAAGGAATCAAATTTTAACCAGACCCTTGCACTTCACGACACTGGCAGTGGCTTGCGCTCAGTAATATTTTGCCATTAGACAAAGCAGAGAGGATGGTATTCTCTGAAGCATTGTGTCTCCTGGCTTCCCGAAAATTACTTTTGGAATGCTTCTCTGATACTTTTATTCCTTTTTGGACACTGTATATTCCTATACATAGATGTATAGTACCTTTTCACATCAAGTTATAAATACTGGTTAATTGACCTTTCTCCTCCTTTATGAAAATGATTGTTCCCTTTTCGAATTTTTATTTCCATTGCCTTACATTATTTCCAGTGTCTTACACATTTTAGGTGACTGAAAATGTGTTAGGAGTCTAGAATGACTGATCCCTGAAGGACTGATTATATCGTTCAGGCAGATGGTGAGATGTTCGTTTTTCTTTGTTTGGCCGAAAGTGATTAGGACACTGTGTACTCTTTGATATATAAACAAAGCAATGTTACAAAATAACAAAAGATAGCAGAGTTAAGCAATGACTACAACACTTCTCTAATTTCAAAGATACAAAGAAACTGCAGATGCGACATGGGGATCTAAAACTCCCTAGGAGCTGGTGCACCAATATTTGGGGGACCTAGAAAAGTTTTTCAGTTCTTAACATTACTATGAACTATGATTCTATTAATGAAAAATCTACTAGATTAGCAAGAATCATGTTATTAGCATCTGCAGCTTAAAAGATTTAGGATTTTTCTGACTGGAGAACTTTTATTTCCTCTTTCTAAACATGAAGCAAAATTAATTATTTTAATGTAACAGATATACAAAATATGAGTTAATTTCTGTATCTTATTTATACATTGCCTTATAGAAATAAAATCATGTGCCAAATATCCAAAATACTAATTAATTTCTATCTACTTTATACATTTCCCTGAAAACAATATTGAAGCATTTTCAAAATTCAAATCTAAAGATCCCAGCTCAGTAAATTCTCAATGAGTCGACACTGTTGAATAGCTTTCTGTTGAAAGAATTATTGCTTTTATGTTGTGTAAAATATTTGTAACCCTAGGAAATCAGGCTGTAGTATTTGAAGATGTCACCTTAATAGTGAATGATTTCACAAACAATACAGTGGATCTAAACAACGTAGCTGAAATATGTGACCACAGACATCAGGGTATCACTAGGACAATGGCACCAATAGCATGAGTGACACTTGATGGTGGGACAGTGGGAGACTGGTACTCAGTGGTCTTGTGCTTTGTCAAGTATTCCTTTTTCTTTTCTCTCCCTGGTGGCTATTTGTCATTCTCGGAAGACTACAGACTTCCCTTCCCCTGGACCTTTTTGAACTCTGCTGTCTTTGAGCATCATGGATATTGAAAAAGAAACTATTTACTAGGCAGTAATTATATGCCACCCCTCATGTAAAGGTAAATGATAATGAGACAGCCCTGTCAAAGGGAAAATAGCGGCTTTTAAAACTTCGAGCCATACAAAATGCCTTATAGACTTGTTCTGGAGTAACTGTATCAATTAACCACGCTAAAAGCTCTGACTCAGATGGGTACTGCACACAGCATGTCTACTAGTGCTTTATTATCAAGTCCATTATGATGAGTTCTTGTCTTAGACAAAGGGAGAACAGAAAAAGAATTCAGGCTGACAAATTAGACTTGAAATCAGTTTCATTTACATAACGACTGGAAGTTCATTAATAACAGAGTTTTAATTATTCATGCTCTTGTTTCACTAGATACAGCAGTTTTCCCCCTGCTGTGCGGGATGTCTGGATTAGCTAAAATGAACCTTAGCAAATGGATCGGCTGCCCAGATACTCCCATGCTTTTCTACTTTCACACCACTAGAGATGGGGGTGGGGTGGGGTGGGGGAGGATGGAGTGTGTGTACAAATTGGGGCTGGGGAATGAAGAGAGGTGGGGAGACGAAGAGAAAGGCATTGAATAGAGAGAAGGAAAGCCAGCTAGCAGGATTCTTTGGTGTTTGTGTTACTTGTTTGCGGAAAAGAAAGAAAAGGAAAAAGATGCAACTTTGTACATTTGTCTTGATGGGAACTTCCACCTGAGAAGATAACACTTGAAATATCAATCATTTCAAGGTCTCCTGATGGGGCATACTACTAAAATGATTGTGTGTGTGTGTGTGTGTGTGTGTGTGTGTGTGTGTGTGATTCTTTTCCTTTGGGTATAAGAGCACTAATAGGGTTTATTTTGGTTTGCTTGCATTTTAGGAAAACAAAAAGAAAGACAGAAGGAAAGAAGAAAAGAAACTTATTTTTTCCCTTCCATATTATCTGGATAAATCTGAGAAACAGGTTTAAAGTCGGCTTCAATACAATTTTCTTTAATGAGAGCTGCGGTGATATTTTCATTCTTGCTAGTAATAAATAATGACACTAAGGATACTTTTCTGCAAAGAATTTAAACTGTTTTCATGCACATCAATCTCCTGACGTAGCCTCAGCACCACCTCATGAAGTAAGTAGTTCAGGGCTGATTGGGCAGGGGAATATTGCATTTCTGGCTCATTTGCTGTCTATATATTTTACTGACTAATTTAGGGAACTATCTCACAACAAGAGAATCCGTGACAAACAAAAACAAGACTCAATTGTTCCCAACACCTCTGGAGTTCAGTGAGATGCGGAAAGAGGCCAGGGGAGAAGCTCTCCTTGTTTTGAAATCAGACAACAGCTGCAGGTTCGGGATTCCAGGGCTGTCTTTGGAATAGCTTTGTAACCAAAGTTCTTAATTTGGGGAACCATCAATTACAACAAACAGTAGAAATGTTTCGAACAAAAAAAAAATTTTAGGAAGAGGCCATGGCATTTAACAAGAGCTGACCAAGTACCAAATGCTTGGTCTACACTCTCCTGCTTGCTTTAAACTTCACAAAAATTATTATATCCGTTTTACCGAGGAGGAAATTGAGACTCAGAGAGACCAAGAGTGCAGCTAGTAAAGGAGGGGTCAGAATTCAATCCATGTCTGACACCAACTCTCCCTCTGCTGCATTCACATTAGAAGACAATGATTATTTATGTTTTATACAAAGTTTATACAACTCGCTTTATTTTCTATGTTAATTTTCTTTACCCTCCCACCAACAAATGATTTTCTGCAAAATAAATACAACGGCCTGCTTTTTCAGAATACGGATAGCTTTCTAGATCTTGACTAGCCAGAAAGTCATCCAAGCCAAATACTTAAACAGTTAATAATACAGGAGCAAGGTGCTAATATGAACAAGGCCTATTTCTAGTAACAGAATAATTGAGTGAGAATTAGACAGACTGCTCTACCTGATAACTTTGAGACACATGCCATATTTGTAGATCACATAGGAAAAAAATTAATCACCAGAAGCTGCCATCACTCATTACTTTAAGTTTGCTTCTAAGTGGGAATTTTGAGAAGGATAACATAGACTAGTAAAGCTAACTTTGTCTTTCTTTCTCTGTCTTTCTCTCTCTTCTTTTCTCTCTTCCTTTCTCTCTCTCTCTTTCTTTCCTCCTTTCCTCCCTCCTATCTTCCTCCTTCTTTTGTTTTTTGTAGGGCTATCAGCTATTCATTTCTGCTTTGAAGAATTCATGTTTACTGTCTAGTTTTAAGTTTTATTTCATTTTTTCATTCCTGGGCAGGTCCCTCCCCCAACCCTGTTTTGGCCTGTTTTATAATGCTATTTTTATATGGGAAATTTTGACAGATTAATTACTGCTTCAGAGTGACCAGAAGCTCTCAACACATTTATAACATTGTATCTTTTTATCTCTCTGAAGTATGTATATAGATAGCAAAGTATGAAGAGGTTACATAACACGCCTAAGGAAAAAAAGTGTTTTGAAAAGATAAAACAAGATCCTTTACTACTGAGCTACCCCATGCAACACCATTAGATTTCAGTGTAAAATGCAATCAACGGACAGTTAGCACTGTGTAAACGTCAGGATCAGTGCAGGTGGCTGGGATGTTATTGACATGCTGTGGCGTCTGACATGGCGCTTTCTCAAAAATTGCCTTAGCCAATCCGAAAATTAAGCTAAGAAGGATACTCTTCTTCTAAATCTTTGACTAAGAATTACTACAAAAATCTGATGAGTTTTTGGAAAACAAAACCTTTTAAAAGACTAAAACAAACTAATTTTTCAAAAAAAACTTCAACTGCTCAATGGGTGATGTGTTTGCTCTGCTTTAAAAACACATTTTGTTCTATTTTATGGCTCTTCTACTACTTTGAAAACTTAGAAATATTGCCAAAGGACAAAAAAAAACAAAAACAAAAACAAAAAAACAATGGAAAGCTCTATGGGGAAGAGGAGGAGACAGAGGAGACATCTGGACTGCGTTTGATCTGGCAGCTTGCTCCCTGTCCCGCTAGGTGGATGCCACCCTGGGAAAGTAGGAGGGCTTTGCCTGTGCTGATATTTGATTTCCAGGTGCAAGTATTCGCTCATCTAAATCCCGACAATAAGCTGTCGTACATCTGCATAAGTACTGCTATTTCCTTTTGAGCTGGATATAAAACGTACACCTGACCGAGGCATGGAAGATAGATGGTCCTGAAGCAGCGAAACCTCCAGCAATTTTGCAGGAAAGATTTAGGCTGTGGAAATGTTTCTTATAGCTTGTGTCCTGACATGTCTTTGCCCGTTAGAATCGGCAGTTAGAGGCAAGTTGGTAGGAGCCAGGAGATCAAAAATTTCTGGCCCTGTTTCTGACCATTTTGTTCATCGTTTATGAAGTAAAAGGGGTCACTCTTCAAACTCCTAAACGCATACCCAATCTGTGGGGGCAGACAAATTCTGCTGCCTGTTTCAGTTATGCAAGAGGAATACCTTCGAAAGATCTGCTGTGCAACATTGTGCCTATAGTCAGCCATATTGTACTGTACACTTAAAAATATGTTAAGAGGCTAGATCTCATGTTAAATGTTCTCACCATGATGAATAAGACAAAATCAAACAAAAACATTTGCTAACCATGGGCAAACTGCTATTTTGCAGGACATTGCTATTTGCCAAATAGAACAGAAAGTGTATGTGGAATAATTATTGATTTTGTGCATTTGGGCAACTTTGGTTTATTTATCTGATTCTCAGTTCTCTCATCTGTAAAATGAAGATGATAATATTTCTCATATCAGGTCTTTGTAAGAATTCAAGATAATACAAGTAAAAGCATCATAGTTGCTTAAAACATGGCAGTTATTGTTATTATTTAGGATGATTTAGGACTGAAAGTTAGGATGCTAGTTTTGTCCACTGGGCATTCAATGTATAATCTGAAGTTACATAAATTCCACAGTGGCAAATTGAAAGGCATGTGTGACTTGCTGTCAAGAATGGGATCAATAATGATTGCAAAGGTGGCTCCTGCTGTGGAATGATGTGAGGCCTCCATTTGGAGACTGTAACAGGTACGGAGCTGTGATCAAAACGAGAAAGCCCTGAAAAGGGAAAGCTTTGAAAATGTCAAACTTTCATATTTCATCTCTGGGCCATTCTATATACAAACCTGATTTTTTTAAAAAATTCGTTTTGTTGGAAATCTCTGTTAACTCTCACTTTTGTAGTTTTTGCAATTATTAAAGAGCAATTTAATAAAAAGGAAAAAATTTTTAAATGTATTTTTCTTAGTAGAATTTTACTATATTCCAATCTTTTGATTATTGGTCAATAATCAAATACTGTTAATAGTATTACTGTACTAATAAGTAAAACAATTTCCTGACAAGGGTAAAGAATAGATAATAATATTAAAAGAAGAGAAAAATGTTTTCAGAAACAATAAGCTGGTTAGTATTGAATGTCTAACTTTTTTCTAGTATATTAAGAGTAGAGGGGCCGGCCCGGCGGTATAGCGGTTAAGTTTGCACGTTCCCAGGGTTCTCCAGTTCAGATCCTGGGTGTGGAACTATTCACCACTCATCAAGCCATGCTGAGGCAGTGTCCCACATAGAAGAACTAGAAGGATGTACAACTATGACATACAGCTATCTACTGGGGCTTTGGGGAGAAAAAAGGAAAAAAGGAGGAAGATTTGCAACAGATCTTAGCTCAGGGCCAAACTTCCTTAGAAAAAAACAAGAGTAGAGACCTATATTTTCTTTTTATAATATTTTGAAGTTTTTAAAAATAGAAAATGAAAAATTAACGTTCCTATTTCATATTAACTTACTATTGAGCAGAAGTATTTTTTCTATATTGAGGACTACAAAGACTTTTAATAGTTTCTGTTACACTGCAGAAGAAAAAGGTAAAGGTTAAGGAAAAAGGAAATTTCTCAGCACTCGGAAAACTATCCTCACTGCACTTTGTTGTGCCTGATTCTGGTAGAATTTTTGCTCCCTTTCATGTCATAATCCTTTCTTGTAACAGATGGAAAATGAATTTAGCCCCCTACTAGGGGACTCCTTAGATTGTTATTTAATGTACCTATAGGATAAATAAAATTTGAATCAAACTTACAATTCTCTGCATTGGGTTTCAGTTCAGGTAATAACATGATAAGGGAAAAAGGAAAGGAGGAGGGGAGAAGAGACAGGGAAGTGAAGCGGAGGGAAAGCAGTAGAAACTTAGGAAAAGAACCAAGGGTGTCAAAGAAGGAAAGTGGAGGAAGAAAGCAAAGGGGGAAGAAAATAAAAGGCAAAAGGCCTAGGCAGGGAAATAGGGTGACGAATTCTTTGAGAAACTGTAAAATCAGGAACTATTTTGTAGGAAGGCAGCTCAAAAGACAGATACACAATGATGAAGTAAAAACACTATAATGAAACCACTTGAAGATGTTTTGCTCTCCTAAGTTGAAAGCTGTAGCCTGTTTAGGAAAGAAGATGCCATAAACGTACAAACTGAATTTCATCGACAAATGAGCATTTGTGGACCAGAGACGTGACTAAATTCTGTGAAGCAAATAGCTATGCAGAAGGAATAATGACTTGAATAGAAAAATAATTTGTATAATGTGAGTGTTTGCCATTTCTTTAAATATCATATCCTAGGTAAATTATTTGAAATCCACACGTATTGTAAGTGTAACACTTTGAAGATATTCTTAGCAATAAATTCTAATAGTGCATTGATTCTTAAATTGATTACATAGACCTTTACATATTTATTATTTTGTTTGAGATTATTACATCTCATTTTTAAAATGAGAAACTTTGAAATTTGCAACTATAATTTCTGGCGATTTAAAAATTATTTGAATCCCAAGATTCAAGTACCTAAATGCTAAACATCAAAATCTCACCATGACCTTTGTAATATCTCACTATGGCCTCCATCCTTGATTCATCCTTTTATCTTTCCAGTCTTTCTAAAGCCTTCACTCTAACATCAAATGTCTTAAATATTCCAGATTCTCCTCAGTGCTTGATACTACATCTATATTGCTTAATTAGCGTATGTGTTTAGCTCTTTGTTCTAAATTCTGTCAAAAATCCAGAATATATACAATTTTTTTTTATTGCTGCCCCTTTCCACCTTCTTTTAAATGACTTATTCAACTCCAGTAGGGAGGGGGAAAAAATCCACATGGCTTCCTCCTTTATGGTCCTCTAATAGGAAATGTGCCTCTGGGGTGCATGGATAACATGCCCAATACTCAGCATTGCACACATCGCCACATTTTAATCTCATGAGAAAGAAGCTTTTAACTGTTGCCATTTTTCAGGGAGGCAGCAATCTACCAAGCGCCACACAGCACAATGTTGGAGGTGGAATAGAATTCAGGTTTGGCCAATTCCAAACCCCACATTCTGCCCTCTCGGTAGTTATTGAATACATCTCAGTCTCTTTTCCACCTTCCACCCATAGGCTGCTGAGAGAAAGGCTCTGGAGGGCAGGTACCAGGCTGTACTCATCTGTGCTTTGAAACAGTGACTGGCACAGAGCAGGTTCACAAAAAATTTTTGGAAAGCACACAATAAGTCTAAGTTTCAACTTTATAATCAAGTTACCCTTAAGCTTTGCAGAAAGTACCTGCTTCTCCCTTTTGGTTAGGTTTCCCCACCTAGATCTGGATGCTCCCTGACTGGGGTCCTAGAAAGAAGGAAGTTAGAGAGTGATATGCTAGGTCGTGTCCTGAGTCTCCAGACTTGATAGCCCCACACCAGCAGTCCAAAATTTGTTGTTTAAAGTCATTTACACAAACAGGATGTTCACTCTGAGTTTCTGTAGAGAAATCCCTTCTATTGCTAAATTGGGAAATTATCAATCCCAGGGTGGCCCATGCTTTAGAATTATGGGGCCTTTTTTTGACATTTGTGGTTCTAAAACATATAAGCAAGCCTGGCTCAGTGGAGCCGGAGGAAAAGGAAAGCAAGGAGCATTCCAGGTATGGAGGCCCCAGATAAAAGGATTGCTGTTAATTTCTGAATGTTTGTTAAGTGACATTTTCAAGTTCATAGTCCATTTATTGCCATGATCTTGCATGCTCTCACCAGGTGTTTTTTCAATGAAGCACTAAACGCCCCTCCTTGACTCCAAGAGGAAACCTTCAGGTAGGTTTAATGCAGAAGATTAAGACTGCATTAAGATTAAGTCTGAAATGTTCTGCTACCAATTAGCCCTCTAGTATTTCTGTAAGCCTTGAATTTTTGATGCGATCAATGACACCAGTGGAGCCATCTTCTGTGGAGTGGTTATTAAAGATATAAAAATCAATACAAAGATGATACTTGGAAATCTATATCACAAGATAATGAATCACCATGAGAGCCAACTAAGAAGAATGTCAGCAAACCAAACAGATGTTTTGTGCATAACAAAGTATTTCATGCCAGTAAAATTTAAGCTAAATTTTGCATGAGGCAGAAGTCTTCAGGCTACACTTATGATACATTTGCATGACAAGGTTTTAATAAGATGAAGACACAAGCCCAACCCGGCAAAGGAAAAAAAGAGAGTGAGGTGAGGATTGAGATGTTCACCACTGAGCCAATAATGGCATGATTTAACTTTAACTAATGACAAAATAGCATCAAAACTTTCTCTGTCAGTAATCCTCATTCAATTTCTTTTAAATGAAACATTATTTGCTTGCACCTTGAGTCCGTAAGTACTGATTGGTATTGGAGCTGTGTATTGGAGCTTCACAGAATAGTCCAAATTTAATTTGAACTGGGGATTGATTTCGTTTCCTTCAAAGGAAGATTTTTTTTTTCCTTCCTTGATTGAGCAGTGCATGACTTTGCAAGTTCATTTTGGTTTTCTCCTTGACACAATTGTAAGTGACAGGAGAACATTTATGTGTTTTGCCCTTAAGGGACATCACGACATTGCTAATGATGCCACAAACGACTGGCAGCACTTCTTTGGCTTTAGTGATACGGATTCCTATGATTTCATATCATTCCCTACCAGAAAAAGCAAAAATAAGCAAGCCTGCCACAGTCACCAGTCCACTAAAACACTGTATATTTAAGAGACATAGAGTTTTATGCTTGGGATTTCCCAATTTACAACTATATAAATAAAATTTTATAGACAGGGATTAGGTGAGGGTGTGTTTTTGTGTACATTGGGTGGTGCAAAAGTGATAAATGTTTCTACTTCCTTCTTGTTCTAGGCACATGTGTGAGTTCCTCCTTGGAACTCTTAAGTGGCGGCTGTTATGGAGGGACATGCTCATAATCACTGCACATCAAATCCTTAACAGCAAGTCTGACTCTTCATTAATCAGTAAACTTACCGACTTAAAGAGAGATGTCTTTGTTTTTCTTGGAGTTTTTTCATCTACTTCTCATCCTGGTGCCAACACAATTTCCAGAAAATGAAACAATGATTAGCTTATGCTATTGCATATTAAGTTTGGTTTTCTCTCTGTTTTCATTGCGTGTTTCAAAGGTTGACTTAATCAGCTGTGAGTTGTTATGGAGTTAGTCAGGGTGGAATTCCCACAGATTTTTTTTTCTCCCAACATATCATATAACAAGAAGAGAGCTAGACACACCTTGTGTAGTTTTAACAAGTCTTTGCAGTTTTGACTTAATTTGTTTCCCTCCCCTTTACCCCCTGAGGGTTCCAAAGCAAATGAACCATTCAGTAGCATAAAATAAGGGGAATTAGTTTAAACTTCAATAAAACACAGACCTCTTGCTGGCAGTATCTGCCCCGATGCAGAGTGTCTGCAGTTTAAAATACTGTGGTGTCTTAATTGTCTTGACACCTCACGATTTTCCTCTTGAACCCCCATTGCCTGGGAAACCTCAACACTCACAACTGTTCAGTTCTCAGGCTCACCCTCAATGGTGCAGATACTTCAGCTCCTTTATCTTAGTCTATGAAATCTACACTACAGATCCATGAATATACTTTGCAGTTGCCCGAGTTCTAGACTCAGAGTTAAACCTGGATAGTCTCTGATATCTCTTTTAGGTGATGTGAGAAAAAAAAATAAGGTGCGAGAAATGCTATTCTCATAGGCTAGAGGTTCATAGGTAGCATTTAAGGAAACATTTCTGTTGAATAAAAACTTTTTGGATCTCATCCAAGCTATGAAATCCTTTAGCCTTCATAAGTCAGTAGTCCTGCTTGCTTGGGGATGGGTTTTGATGCCTTGAAGGATATTATTTATTCATTTACAGATAGCTGATAATGACATGTTATGTGCTGGGTGCTGACGACACATTCTGTATCAGGAGATTTGTGAGAAAGGTGTTCACTAAGACTGCAAAGTTGTTTTTACTATAAGGTCACATTTTAATGCTTTTTTGGAAAAAGTTGGTTAGTGTCTTTAAAAGTTTAGTTAGCAAACAAATCCAAACGATATTGTCTAAGCCGGGGTGGAATAATCAAACATTCCATTTTTTTTCTTTTTTTTTTGCTTGAGGAAGATTCACCCTGAGCTAACATCTGTGCCAATCTTCCTCTATTTTGTATGTGGGTTGCTACCACAGCATGGCTGCAACGAATGGTGTAGGTCCATGCTGGAGAACTGAACCGGGGCTGCTGAAGCAGAGCACACCAAACTTAACTACTAGGCCACAGGGCCAGCCCTCAAACACTATTCTTAATAGGTGGAAGAAATGAGGTGCATAGCAATTATCTAAGAGTGAAGTCCTTTCTACTGGACTAAATGATAAAAAATTTGAACCCAGAAATTGGGCAGGTAAGTCACATGGAGAAAGTTATGTTTTCAGACAATGAATGTTCACCAGATAAAAACTGATGTGGTCTTGATAAAATAAGCTAATGGGATAAAAAGTCTAGATATCTAAAAGGTGCAAGCTGAACAAGAAAATTTTGTCTTCCGTACAGTTAAGATGAGCCCACAGACAGGGCAGAAAACCCACAGAGGGCATTTACAACATTACATGAAAACAAAACAGTTTTTTAGCTCTATAATTTAATTTAGAAATCAAGAAGACAGATGTATTATTTTATAATGCCTTGTCACATAGAATCTAATATTAATATATTTTTCTAGCTTCTATGAAATAAAAGAGTGGTTTTAATGAACAGGAAATTAGGACGTGATGGAAACAAAGACAAGAATTACCCGGGAGTTGCACACAAGACCGTATAGGAGTTATATCTTTGTAAACAAGCCCAGAAATGGGAATACTTTTAGACTTCTATGAGTCAATGCTTCACCAGGTCTCTTAATGGTCTACTCTCATAATGGTTGCTTGGTTTTTATGAATTCAGGGAACTGAGTGATTCCAAATCTTAGAGGGTCTAACGTTAGGAGGAACAAACCAGGAAAAAAATATATTACATCAGGGATGGTTTAAGCTAAAACACAAGCAAATGTGTTAAAAAAAAAAAGACTAGAAAAAGGTATAACAAAATGTTAACAATGCTTTTCTTGGGGGGTTGGCATAAACAATGGCTTTTATTTTCTTCCTGCTATGTTTTGATATTTATAAATTTTCCATAATAGCATTTCTACTCTAACCAGAAAAAATAGATCAATGAAAAGTACAATCTAACGGTTGAAATTACTGTTAGATACAAAATGAATACATTTTACCACTGGTAATGCCTTTGGCTTTAGAGGAAAGATGATTTCCATAGAAGGGTTACAATATTTTATATATAATTAATTGGGAAAGCTTTGGGCAGCATCAGAACTACAGATCCCGGAAACTGAATACAGTGAAGATTTGACACACACAAGGAAGAAAAGGTAAGATCAATGGAAGATCTTCCAGACAGTGAGAATAGTCTTAGAGGGTGTGCAAGAACATGAAGAATGTGAAAACAAGGCAAAGTGAGCATTATACGAAAGTGAATAATAAATGAGAAGATATTAGGAAGTAAACTGGCCTTGACTCTGAAAGTAAAGAGCCGTGTCAGGATTCTCTATTTTGAATGTCAAAATTAAGAAACTCCATTGGGAAATAAGTTTATGGAATGAGAAAAATCAACCTTAGATTGATTTCTACTTTGGGGGGGCCCTAAGTCATTAGTGTTGGGTCTGTTTTATTAACACTATAGCTTTCCCTTTACTTCCAAGAAAAAGCACATATAATGCTTTTACTCTTCATAATTCACTTGCTTAGTCAAATATTCATTGATTTTTCTGAATCTGTAGCCCATCTGCTTGCAAAACATTCATTGACTTCATGGGACTAAATAATAAGTATTGGTTGATGTTAATGTACATACATGCAATAAAACTGCCAACTCAGTCATCTTCCTGGTATACCTGAGTATACAAGAAAAGCATCATTAGACAGTGAGGCAGCACTGTCTGAAAGGCAGTGTACATGATGGTAAGAGCATGGCCTTTGGCCTCAGAAAGACATGAGCTCAAATCCCGGCTCTGCCACTTACTACTTGTTAAATTTGATCAAATTAAATTTTTGAGGCTCATTTCTTCATCTTTAAACTGGGGACAATAGCTTCTTCCTAATATAAATTTTATGAGGATTAAATGAGATATACAAAAATTAAAGCATATAACAGAGTGCCAGGCATACAATAAACTCTCAATGAATGGTAGCTATATCATTGTCATCAACATACTCACAGTTTACTTTCTCAACACAGTGCAACTTAGAGTTTCAAGAACAATATCTAATTTTAGTTTTCTTTGCGTTAAATCAAGTTTTGGATTATTAACATGAGAATGATCTCATTTTTTCCCTAGATGGCAAATGGTTCATTCATAGAAGTAGATGTGAAATGGACTCATCTTCTACATTCTCAAATCTTTCTCTGTCAAAGTCAATGGTACTAGCTTTCTCTTTCTCAACTGGTTCACTCTGGGGCTGGTCAGAAACCCAAAGAAAGCAGCTGTTGGGCCAACAGGGAGACCTAAGGAGACTGAGTCCTCAGGGAGAGAATGTTTATGCTTGATGAGCCTCAGAGCCTCTGGGTTTCTATTCCAGATAGATAGGGTTACTCAGTCAGCTTTGTACCCAAGCCCAACATTTCGGTCTTAAAGATTTGAACTCAGCTACGAGGAGTGAAGTCTTTCCACCCATCCTGGAATCTTCACTGTTGCATTCTGAGCAGAGAGCCTCACATTCCAGCTTAAGCTTGGGATTTTTGTGAGGTGTCTATTCGTGCTTTTACTGAGCATGGAGGAGTGAACGACTTGTTTGCTGGGATTTACCTAGCTTTCATGGTGAATTAACCAGCCCCTTCAACTACTCCTTTGCTTTGCTTTTAGTGGTCAAAGAGCTTATTACATAGACCCTGGATAATATAAACATAGGACCACTGGTTATTTAGCCCAAAGAAGCCCTACGTACCCAAACTCTATTCATTCTTAAAACCTCATCTTGGATCCCACTTCTTCCATCAGAACTCGTACAAAATTAATAATTTTTAATACTGAGATGAGCACATACATATATTTTTTTCTGATGTTAATATTTGTTTTGTATATGTTGATTTTACTTCTATAAATAAACTGCAGAGAGCAGGGCCCACACTTTACACTTTTTTAATACTTTTTTTGTGTGGAACTCTTTTGGACATATTATAGAGCTCCAATAAGATTAGTTAAATGACTTTAAAAAAAGGTCTCCAAACATCTATTCGGTGAGACTAAACAGTAAATTTAACTCCTACCTTATTGTGATTTTAAAGATTCCAGTGTATATGAAGAGGATCCATTTTAAACTAACCCTTTCATTCTTGCAATGATGGGATCAGTGGGGCAAGAGGAGTGGGCAGAGGGATGTGAGGAAAGATTGACAGCAGAATGTGGATTTGGTGAGTGTTAGAATCTGCTAAGCATTTTTGTTGCTTGAAAGATTTTCCTGAAAATCAGCCTTCATTTTTGAGGCTTCTTTATTTCTTCAAATTGTATATCAAAAATTTTAGTCAGACAGATGCGAATTGCTCAAGATCACTCAGAAAGTTCAGATGCAGACTTGGGGCTAGAACTCAAATTGCCATCCCAGGCATGCATTTTTTTAACAATGACACTTTCCTGAAATGCTGGTTACAGGGAATAGATATTATCCATTCATGTTTCTCACATTACCATAGCAATCAAAATTTATTTATAGTAAAAATGCCCCATAAAAATTATGCTGGAATATTTTAACATAAAACAATTTAAAATTTCTGAAGTATTACACTAAAGCATTGTCTTAATAGCCAACATTATCCCTTCCACCATAACTATGAGGATATCCCTTCCACCATAACTAACTTTCAGTATTATAGTGGTGTGATATTAGTCAAGATTATATTAAGATCTACTATATTTACTGGATGTATTTTGAAAATAGGAAAATGAAATAAATATTCACACTGAAATTTGAGTAAGAATCATGATGGGAAATGGTATCTATTATTTTTATGAAAAATTTTCTCTTCCAAAAAATAACCTATTATTAACACCTGTTCTTTTTTTTTTAATAATTTTATTTATTTATTTATTTTTTCCCCCAAAGCCCCAGTAGATAGTTGCATGTCATAGCTGCACATCCTTCTAGCTGCTGAACGTGGGATGCAGCCTCAGCATGGCCGGAGAAGCGGTGCTGCGTCGGTGCACGCCCGGGATCCGAACCCGGGCCGCCAGGAGCGGAGCACGAGCACTTAACCGCTAAGCCACAGGCCGGCCCTGTTAACACCTGTTCTTTAGAAGATATGCCATTATTTCTACCTAGCCAACTTTTGCCCCTTTCACTGATTCTAACACTAAGTATCACTGTTGACTAAATAGTATCCTAATGCGGTTAATTCAAAAAGGATTTTAACTTCAGTTTAGGTCTTACTTTTTATTCGAATTGATAGTCTTTAAATGGCTTAGTAGATAACTCGTTTAAACCTTATAATACCATTTTCTGCATTCGGGTTATTAAAATAAAAAATAGCCATAAGCAATGATAGCATTTGTAACAAATATCTAAATTAAGTAAAATGAACCATACCCCTACATGTGCTAAAAGATCAATTTCACATATTTTTATCTTTAAAGTTATCTTTGGAAGTAGGTTAGTGACCAACTACATTTTGGAGAGGACAGAGAGCTCTTAGGTCAGAGAGCTCTTAATGACCACTTTTGGATTGAACCCAGGTGTTCCGGGGTTCTATAAACCATACACTGGTGTTATTTTCTTTTCTCTGATCTGTTACCTCCAGTCCTGAAGGGAAATTAGGCGATGGTAGATTTGAGAAATATGTTTCTGTTAATGGAGGAGGAGGAAATCCAATGAAGTATTCTGATCAACTAGCACAATGGTTATACTTTTTAGAAGAAAAAGATGGATGTGAGTGGAAACATGGACTCTTGGCAAATCTACTGGAGAGATGAAGTCATTAGCCATATAGAGGCTCATTAAGCTCTAATGGTGATCATAATCATCCATCCATGATTTGGAAGAATGGTGCCTCCATCCCCTTGAAAGGCTTTTTGTTTTGTAGGTTCCTTTTTATTCTGCTTCCTGAAACTCTATGCTAGTTGATGTTTGCATGTTTCTGAAATGGGCGACGAGCCTTCTAACTGATTTTCCCACTATCCTGTGCACTGAGCTGGCAGGCACCTCACTTTCAGGTCACTTTACATGTCACACCACCTGGGGCTAGCCAGGAACACAATCAAAGGGCAATGGGATGCCAATTATTTTCCTTCCTGGCATTTACATGAAAGGTATAATATATCTCCTTTAGGAGGAGGCTGCTAAAGGGAATTGGGAGTTTTGTTCCCTTAATAATTCCCACAACCGCCGAGTTTCTAGACTAAAGGAAAATTGAGAAACTGAAACAGAGTAAGGAGATAGAATAAAAGAGCTTTAGTTAATCAGTAAATCTAGTGTTTACTAGGTGCCAGGCAATATTTTAAGTGCTTTACATCTACTCATTCATTTCTCCTCTGCCACATCTCTTGTAAGTGAGCAGTATTATTTCTCCCACTCTGTAGATGAGAACGTTGAAGCCCACAGTCTCAGAGCTAGTAAATGGCAGAAACACAATTTGAATTTAGGTTGGCTCTGAAGCCTAGGCTTTTAGTCATTTTGCCATAGGTGATATCAAAGATTCTGTATGAGTCAACGTTAATATAGAATCGATGGCTTCTAGGAATACACAATTATTTAACAAGCAGGAAAGCAAACGATGACTATGATTCAGAGAAATAGAAATATGAGGCCATCCTCTGTAAATCCTTTTATCCTATACATCCTCATCTGACACCACCTGTGGTAGGAGTAGCCTTAATGGGACGCTTAGTACCTCCTCCTACTTCTACAAAGGAATTCATCCTAATAATCTCAGGCTTCTTTTATGAAAATGATAGATCTAATCGCTCTTCACTTGCCTATATGATTTTGATGTCCTGGCCTACTCCAGGACAGGAGCCTCCTGAGATCACAAGAATACTTTTGTAAGAAATCGAGGTAGGTAGCCAGCTTTTAAGCAATATACGACGGATAACCCAACTCTGAAGGCAGGGAACCCACAGATGTAGTTTATTCTTCTCTCAGTGCTACCCGGGGTCATGATCTACCCTCTACAAAAGATTGCCCAGTATCATAACTTAGAAAGTCGCCAATAGATAAATCGAGGACAAGACATTTGCACAATGCTGGAATTCATACTATAGTTGAATCCTGATGTCTTATTTTGAAATTAATCATTTACCTTATGAATCTATGTAGGCTCCATACTCCTCAGAACTAGTTGTGAGGTCTAGAGTAAGTGCTCTGCGACCTAGAAGGAAGACAAACAAACCCATGGTTCAAATGCAGTATGAAAAGAACATCAATGGGATTGAAGATACATCTGCATGTGTGTTAAATATTGTTTTCAGTTAGATTCAAATGATAAAGTCGTTTACTAGTTTGGAGGCCCAGAAAGGATAGGATTTAGAGGACACAGAATGTCAGTGTTTGTGCTCCTGTGCTTTAAGTATCAGCTCAGACAAAAAAGAGAGAGGGTCTAAAATGATTCCTGGAATTGAACAATGTAACTGAACCCAGGAGGAGGAGCGGGCTGCCACCCACCTGGGGAAATGGGTTAATAAAAAGATCAATTGCACTCTTATCTTGTTAGTCATTAGACAGCCCATTGATGCCACCTGCTTACTTTAAACTTAAAAGTACAGGCCAGCCATTGGAAAGCTGCCACAGCGCTTCAGAACCCCTCTCTTTCTGCTCTAGTGATAGGAGGGAAGAGGCCAAACTCTGACCCTTCGAAGCTGAGCATCTGTTCCTCCGGTAAACGCAGATGTGAGGGCAAATCAGAAAGCAAGTCTTTCCCCGGGGAAAGGGAGGGTGCGGGGTTTCCTCTTCAATGAATACACCAGAATATGAGGAGTTTATGAAGTTAATATTAATGTGAACTCAAGAAACATTTTAAATGTAAAAAATAAAATGGCTCATAGGATTTTCTTTCTACAGGTAATTATATCCCTCAGATCTGAAGTGGCTCTATATTAAAAATATACAGATTATGCAAACTTTGTGTTCGATTTAACGGTCTTTGAGAACTATTGTCTCTCTTTTGGTTGTCAATTATTCTTTTCCAAAAGCATAAGGAAAGGTTTACCTGTCTTTCTTTAGTATCAGTCGCTAATGATTAAAGGTTCAAAAGAAACATATTTCCTAATGCAAAGCAAGTGCCTGCTCACCATTGGTAGACAGAGAGGAAACTTTATTTTTTTTATATCGGTAATGGTAATAGGATCTTTTTCCTCCGCAGCTATGGGCTACTTCTCTCGGCTTCTGCAAACTCCAGCTATAAATGGGCCTCCCCAATTTTTTCTCATCCCCAAAACTACACTTAGCCAGGTATCAGATGTGTGATGGGAGGACTCCAGACCACCCACCTTTATAGCAGACAAGTATCCATTTCTCTTTTAATAAAATGAATATATTTAATTTGCCTTGTATAATTTTGATGGTATGCATATTTATTATTAATTGATTATTACTATTCAAGCAGTTAGTATTTATTTGACTACCAAGTAATAGCTTTCTCTCTATGTTGAACATTCCTATTCCAGTCAAAAACATTTGCAAGCAGTAAAATGCTAACTTATGAGAGGAATGGTGAGATGTAGTAGTAAGTTACCATTTCTCAAAGAAGTGAGATGGTAAAGCAAATTTGTGGCCTGTTTATTACTGTTCTCTCTCCTGCTCATTTTAGTCTCAAAAGTCAAAATATTATATGTAGGTTCTGAATACTTAAAATTGACTCCTAATTAATCAGTATGTAGATGGATGGACTTTCCACCACGTGAGTCTTAGACTTGCAAAGGAAAACAAGCCCTGTCTCAAGCCTACAACGGACATAGGTTAATCAGAAGAGTTGACCAGGAAATGACCGCCTATTAAAAAAGTATTATTTAGCAAATTTTTAAACAATAGAATTCCAAGATGGGCTAACCATTTATACATTTTGAAGGCCAGATTTGTTACTGTTTCTTGAATTTAAAGGGGCTTGTGAATATCACTCAGATCCCTGATTGAAGTATGTTGTGAAGAATACAGTTCTCTCACATGTGTAAATTACAGTGAGAGAGCAAGAGAGCATGTTTTTGGAGACCAGAAATTTTTAATTTTCCAACCTACTATAAGTTTAACATCAAATGGAGCAGGATAAAAAAAAAAAAGTGCTTTATGAATACAAAGGCTATGACCAGATTGCTGAGTGAGGCTGCAAAACGTGACCTTAAAATAGTAGCTGAGGAATGGACGTATGTCCTTCTTCCATATGACCTTGGGTGAAGTCCAAGAAAATCTAATATTGAATTTTGCTCCCTAGCATCCTGTTTGATGCTGAGGGTTCAACATAGTTATCAAGATTCTACAATGAGTAACAATGGAAAATTTGCTAGATAAATTCATCTCCAGGCTGCACACTGCCCTTGGTTAAATACAGTTTCAGATGGGGATAATATCGTAGACTATGGTTGAAAATGCTAAAGGAATAAAGTAGCACTTAAGGTTTTTTTCTTGCCAATTTCTTCATTTCATGGTTAGCTAATAGACAGGAGATTAACATAGAAATGATGGACATTTGATTGTGTAATTTTGTGAAAAAGGGATATTTTCATCTGTAATTTAAAAGAATCTCATTTTTGTGGGATGAATTAACATTGGCTATCAAACTATGCCATCTTTAAGAGGACAAAGGTAATTGAGTAATTGTTGATATTTGCAGTATTGAGTATAGCTTTTGGATGATAGCCAGACTTCTATTTTTTAAATAGAAATTTACATTTGAGGGGCTAGTCCCATGGGATAGTGCTTAAGTTCAGCATGCTCCAGTTCGGCAGCCTGGGTTTGTGGGTTTGGATCCTGGATGTGGACCTATACCCCTCATCAGCCATGCTGTGGAGGTGACCCATATACAAATTAGAGGAAGATTGGCAAAGATGTTAGCTCAGGGCTAATCTTCCTCAAGCGAAAAAAAGAGGAAGATTGGTAACAGATGTTAGCTCAGGGCCAATCTTCCTCAGCAAAAAAAAAGCATGAGAAATTTATATTTGAAAATGCAGGGTTCAAGAAATTTTCAATATTTTCTTGAGAGTTTAGGCACATGATAATAGATTCAATGAAACCATATTGGATAATTTAGATGTTACAGAAATAGAATTAATTCCTACATGTGTCTTTTACATACAGAACATACGTATTAACTTGGTGAGTAAACTTAATGAGGGCAGCATTAACTAAGTGTAGTCAAATGTACAAAAGAAGTTATTTTTGCTAAAGTTTGAGAATGTCTTATTTATTAGAATGGGATGCCCTAGTCACCTTTGAATACTACCCTTATTACAGATGTTGAATTAAAAAAAATCTCTCTATTCTTGAAGAGAGTTGCTCTTTGTGTAATTTCTTCAAATTTTGAAGTCAGTTTCTCTAGAAAAATTTCCAAGTTCAAAACAATAGATTCTAAGTAAATGGGTCAGATGTTGGAGTAACTCTTATTCTTTATGTGGTGATGGTATCAGTATTAAAAAATATAACATCAGGACTTTAAAAACCAATTAAGAAAGAGTATTCTTTAAATTGTAATTCAGGGGAAAAAATCCATGAGATTCAAGATAAAATAAGTTCCAAGTAATATGAAAGCAACATTTTAATCATCAAGATGCAAATGAAGAAATTATAATTATGACTACATACTGAGGAAAGAGTATGTAATACAATATGAAAACAGCTCAAGAATGAAAAGAAGCGAGTTTAGAGAAAATGTGCAGCCAGTATCTCATCTAGACAAAAGGTGAAATGGAACGAATTTAAGTAACATAGAAGAAAATTCCAGTGTCATCTTATATTGTCTTTTACATCTAAAAAAGAAAAATTTATTTTGAAAAGTTCTGAGGAAACTCCACAGCCTTAATATTTTCATTTTTTAAAGATGTGCATCTCTTTTCCCTGACTAGTGTCCTCATGCCGGGACAGGATTGGAAATTTCTAACTAACCACACCTTCTGTTTTAGAAGCAAGCGTAATTGATAAGGAAATCTACTGCTTTCTCTATTGTCCTGTATGATATAGGCTGAGGAAGGTTTTGAAATCACAACTAATATTGTTATTTCGCTAATAAAACAACAACAACTCTTTGAATATTCTGAGTGGAACGGAGCTTTCATGGAGCCAAGTCTGGCCTTTTAATTGGAGCCTCATATTCCAGGATGGGGACATTAGACAGTAGGCAATCAATTGGGAAGGGCTGATGATGTTTGAGCAGTGGAGTGAATTAACCAGAAATCCAATTCAAGTAGATGAAGTGTGTGTACTATAAATCAGAGCAACGACGGAAAGCGGATTTATTCAATAACTAACCCAACAAATACTTTTAGCAATATTCAACATTTAATAGTACTACTTTAATAACAGTATACTATATTAATAATATACTATGTTAATACTATAATAATATTTGATAATAGTACTAAATTTAATAGTAAATAGTTCTTTTTAGGACTATTAGGTACTGAGGATACGGAGGTGAACTATTTGGTCAAGGTTTCCACTTTCAGGGATGGAAGACGGTCATAAAACATCACATAATTGAGAGAGAGAGAGAAAGAGAAAGGGAGGGAGAGAAACGTGTTATGAGAGTGTCTAACTCTAAAAGAATGCTTCTTGTTATGTTAAACTGAGTCTAAAGCTGTGATGATTGGATAGTAGGCTATTGTTATAGTCCAGACAAGAAAGAGATTAATGAGAACCTAGACTAGGTGGCAGCAGTGGGAATTAAAAGGAAGAAAAAGATGCAAGAGGTATTTCAGAGACAATCAGTAGGAATTGGCAACTGCTGAGATGTGCAGTAAAGGAAAGGGAAGAGACATAGATGAATTAGAAGCTCGGAGCCTCACCGGAGAAATTGGGACGCCATTAACAGAAATACAGATGTCAAAAGAATGAACTAGTTTGATGGGGTAATGATGAATTTGGGTGTGGTATACTGTGTTTGATGTGTCAAAAAGTCTCACAGAGATGACAGTAAGTAGCTGGAACTGTAAGATTATAAATTAGGGGAGAAACTAGAGCCAGAGACTTGGGTGTTCTTCTGATGGACGAGATAGTTGAAGCTGTGGGATTGTCTATAATTGTCAATGGTAAGGGAGGATGCGAGTCTCCGTAGAGGTAGGGATTCTGGGAAACGATATAATTAGATGAAAGCACAACTGGAATTAAGGCAAGTAGAGATCATATCAAACAGTTAAATCCTGATTCTTACGGGATCAACCCTGCTCTAAGCTCTTTACAGGGGTTCACTTACCTCATTTTCACATCCACCCCTAGGAAGTAGATTTTGTTATTAAACCTGCTTTATAAATTAGGAAATAGAGATTCAGAGAGGTTGTTAAGTAGAATCAAGATGCAAACCTAGAGAGCTAGTTTCCGAGTCCCTGTCCGTAACCCCTGTGCTGTAGATCCTCTTAGGTACAATGAGTGATTTTGAGAAGATGGATGCTCTTATGAAAACAGATATCCTACAAATTAAGTGATTAGGTCGGCAAAGCGGACATCCATGGGCGTAGGGCATAGTGACAGCAACATGCATGAGAAACACAGGCAAAAGAGGGAGTTTTGATATTAAGCAAATGACTACATGCAAAATAATTGTGTTACACTTTTGACAAGTGCTATGAAGGGAAGGATTCTATGGAAGTCTATATTAAGGGGTCCTAACTTATTATATGGGAGGTATAGGGGGTTGCTATCAGGGAAGTCTACCTTAAGACGGTGACGTTTAAACTGAGCCCTAAATCATGGGTAGGAGGTAGCAAGACAAAGAGGGAAAAGAAGAGCCCTCTGGATTCCAGGGCCCTTAGGCAGGAGGAACTTACAGGATTCAAGGAGTAAAGAAATCTGGGGCCAAGATAAGGGAGAAAAGACTAAGGATTTTAGACTTTATGCTAAGAGGAATGGAAAGACATTGAAGCGTACCAAGCAGGCGAGTGACAAATTAAGGCTCAGAGACTTTCAGTAAACTGCCCAAGATCATACAGCTACTAATCGAGCCAAAAGGAAACCCAGGTCATCCCAGCTCCAGGGTCTTTCCTTTTATAAAACTATATTGCTCTCCAGGGCTGGGCTGCAAAATGTGTAAGAACCAGCTTTCCGAGGGGAAAGTGATGATTTGTAGCATTTTCTTGTATCAATGGTGTAAATACCATTGCTAATTTCAAGCGACTAATATGAAGTTACTGAATGCAGAGGTGGGAAGAGATGCTCCATATGGCACCACTATATGGTATTTCTAACATTCAGATACAATAGACAAAAATAGCCTCAAGAATACAGAAAATAATACAATGTACTACAATAATTAGGAAGTGATGAGTTCTGTGTATTTATTAGCTTTTTTTTACTATAATGTATTTAATTTGAAATTTATATGATTAATTTTTGATAGTGGCTCTCTAGGGGAAGAAACAGCTTGCTAAGTTCCTGAAAACGTAATAATAAGATCTCCTGAGCAGAGACGAGTTGTGTCAGCACACCACTGTTACCACCTCAGAGAACCATTTCTTGAGTGCACGTTTCTATTTTCCTGCTTTTGTTTTGGGAGATGGTTCCTTGACTCAGATAAGAGCTCACTCATGTCCTTGCACTTATCTCATTGTGTGGATCATTGAGCATATTCCATGAGAAGAATGCAATTTTTTCCCAAACAGGCCAAGAGTAGAGGGAGAGGGAGCCTCCTGGGTGGCAGGGCTGTGCAATGTCCTCCACGGGGACACCCCATGACTAATAGCAAACTTTTCTGGCTGACTCCTCACTTTTGCTTTCAAACAGTCAAGAGAGCAAGTTTCTGGTTTCAAATACAAATTTATAAATGTTGAATTGAAGCTGAGCTTATATTCTCTGTATCCCTTATCATTCAGTCCTATTATTGTCAGGCAACTTCTTCTTTAGGAAAACCATTGGATCCTCAAATAAAATGTTCAGAAACATGTAAATGAAAATAGCTTAAGCTCTCAGACTTTGGCAGTGTTACTTGAGTGGCTGTGGCCTCAGAAGGGACAATCATAATATTTTTCTGGCTGTCTTGTCTTGATTTATAATTTGAATCCCCATAAATGATAATAGAGAGGGCAATTATCAAAGAAACAGAAAGGGCAATTATCATTAAACTGAAAACACATCACACATCCAACAGGATGAATGACTGAGCTAAAAACAGATTTTGTGGATCTTGCAACTGTTCCAAAAGAACTTAATGGAAGCAACTTCATCTCCCTACCTCCTCCAATTAACCAGATGACTTTGGATATATTTTCCTTTTTTTCTTTGGATAACACAAAGCCTGTTAATCTAATCTGCCTGAATACTGACACTATTTAGGATATGTAAATTTATGAGACTAAACCAGTTGCTGTTTGCCTAGTGTGAAAAAAAGTTTTCCTTTTTTTTGTAAAAACAGTAGAGAAAAATTAGGTCTCTTGTTTGTACATTTGTGACTCCAGGAGGCTGTAGACATCAGTCTCATCTGTTCTTAACCTTTGCAATGAATCTTTTTAAGCGAGGCAACGTGGTGTTCTTGTTCATGAGGTTAAATAATAGACTGGACATTGAAATTCCCCTAAAGGGCTTTTGTCTTGGTTGGATAAAATGAACAAATTATACTCCAACTATAGGCATTAGTTATCATTAGTACAAATATGGAAGTAACAGGTAAATGTTTATGAATGTCTTTTGTGGAGAATTCTTACCATCTGGATTCACTATTATAAGGAGTAGAATCATACACATTCTCTGGAAGGGTTAAGGTGTGGAAGGAGGAAAAAAACCAAAAAATTACTTTTTTCAGCACATGTGTATAGTGAAAAGAGTGATGGTATGAATGTCAATATGACTATATGGAGCTTTATGCAATCTGATCCAATCAGATGCTGAGAGGGAATAACAGGGTTTCCCCCTTTCATGTTAAGTAGAGTTCACAGAGCAGAAAAACTCTGGCATGCTAATCTTCCTAATATATGGATCACGAAGAAACTAAATATGGAATGATGGAAGTGCTCAGACGAATTTAATTTGTATTTATTTTATCTGGCCTCTGCTTTCCCCATAGGGATCCTGGACAGAACTGATCACCTGCCATTGGTTAATGCTTAACCAGATTGGGTTTGTTTACTTGAGAACAAAGAACCATAGGGTGATCCCAGCACACATGTCTATGCTCTTAGTTACTGAGCTTAGACATTAAGATAATGGACAAAAAAGCAGGAAAAAAATAGTTCGAAGGAAAGAAAGCTAATATTTACTAATCGTCTATTATTTGTCAGGTACGTTAAATATATGTAGTTTTAACGTTGCCACTGTCTGATATTAAACCTGTTAGTGAGTCCTGTATTTGTACATCCTCCAACCCCCAAACAAAAACAAATCAATTCAATTTTACTCTGCTGTACTGTGAATTCTGCAAGAACATTCTCTTTCACGTTGGACAGCTGAGCTGTGCCTGCCATGTGCCTGTTCTGGTGTTTTGTTTTTCAGAGAACAGAGCATACGCTCTCCTGTCCAGCTGCCAGCAATATACAATATTAGTGCTGAATATTTTCCTTTTAAAGACTTATGATTCGCTACTGCATCATCCTTTTTTCCAGCTTTCATCTTCTACACATTCTAGAGCAGTCTTTCAATGTAAGAAATATTTGACAGCTTTTCCAAAACAAGAAAATAGACAAAATTTCTGTCCACTTTGAATTTATATAAATATATGCGTGTCCCTATAAATTGCCCATCTTGAATTGATTTTATATATATATATATGTGTGTGTGTGTGTTGAGGAAAAATCCCCCACAGTTCTGATTGCTTTGAATTTGTAGGACTCTCCAGAAACACCATCTGTTGATTAAGCAATTTACTTTTGGACATCCTCACGAAGTGGGCTGGGGGTGGTGGGGAATTCCCGGTGAATTCTAGGAAGTGTTCTCTGGATATGATATTTACTTCCTTTGATGTCACAATTTTTCTTGATATATGTAAACGTTTATTTTTAAAACAGTTGTTAAAACTTATTCAATACTCTGTTTCAATTCCTGTCAAATACGGGTGGAGTAGAAAGGTCAATTTATGGATCAATATACTCACAGATTGAATGTTGGGTTAGTAAAAAGTGAACTTAATATTATTTTAATATTTTTAATGCGTTTGGAAACATAAGAGGAGTTTTTGAAAAATAAAAATTGAAAAGCCATCCACTCTAATAGAAAGTATAATAAAATTCATGTCAATAAAGTTTCCTTATCATCAATATTTTTGGGGATTGGTACATTTTTATCAATTGTGTCCAGTACTTTTATTGAAACACTTTGTCAGCTGTATTTAATTCTCACAGGAATCCCACGAGGTATGCTTCATTGTCTGATTTTACAGATTTTACAACTCAGAGAATTTAAAAAACCATTTCATGTCAGCCAGCAAGCAAAGAGCCGAGCAGGGACTTTTACCCAGACCTGTCAGATTCTAAGGCCTGTGGGTGGCAAAACACAGTTTCTAATTGTGCCAATTGTGGTCAGCTATTCTGGAGGCAAAGTAGGACTTGTTCATGTATTTCATGCTTCTTATGACAGTTTCAGTTAAAAACTGCTCCGGGTAAGAGATGATATTGATTCTAATTTTTAATACATTTAAATAAATCAGAATGTCAACCTCTCTGCTCATAATCCTCCCCCAACCTAAAACACACTCCCATTTTCCACAACCAAACATCCAAAATGTTTGTTTCCTTCTGTTGTGTGTTCACTAGGGGTTCTTTCACTCATCATTCATTCACTCAACAAATATTTATGGTACTCTCACTATATACCCCTGTCTGTTGGCTGTCATGCTGTGGCGGCTGCATGTTGCTGTGATGCTGAAAGCTATGCCACTGGTGTTTCAAATCCCAGCAGGGTCACCCATGGTGGGCAGGTTTCAGCGGAGCTTCCAGACTGACAGACTAGGAAGAAGGACCTGGCCACCCACTTCCAAAAAAATTGGCCATGAAAACCCTGTGAATAGCAGTGGAGCGTTGTCTGATACAGCGCCGGAAGGTGAGAGGATGGCGCAGAAAGACCAGGCAGGGCTCCGCTCCGCTGTACACAGGGTCGATAGGAATTGGAATCAACTCGACGGCACTAACAACGTTACATACCAGGCAATTTTCTAGGCTCTGAAAAAAACAGAAGTCCCTATGGTTGTGAAGTTTATATTTGGATGGGAGAGAGAGAAAATAAACACATAAATACGTATACACAAACATAATTACAAGTAAGGTCAAATAGTGATAAATGCAAAGAAGAAAAAATGGGGTAAAAGGACCTAGAAAATAATAATAATTAATTTTTATTCAAAATGTATTACAAGTGCCAGACACTGGTCTATTACATAGATTAATTCATTTAATTCTCACAAAACTCTCCATGGTGGATATTGTATTTGTGGTGGATTGAGGATGGCAGCAAATTATTAACTAGTCCTCAAATTGAGAGAAGGAGTTTAATTCCTCTCCCTTTTAATCTGAGCTGGCCTTGGTGACTCGTTTGATAAATAGAATTGAGCGGAAGAGACAATAGACTAGGTCTGGGCCGACCCTTTAAGTTGACTGGCAGCTTCTGCCTTGTTCTCTTGGAGGCCTGATCTGCCACATAGG
Organism: Diceros bicornis minor; assembly: GCF_020826845.1. Classification (NCBI taxonomy): domain Eukaryota; kingdom Metazoa; phylum Chordata; class Mammalia; order Perissodactyla; family Rhinocerotidae; genus Diceros; species Diceros bicornis. The sequence goes on along the minus strand of NC_080743.1, from coordinate 18,272,687 downwards.
AAATCAGATAAAGGCTTCTCTGCTGTGAGAAAGCCCAAACCACACAGAAGAGTCAGGTGTAAATTGAGCCCCCAGTGAGCTCCCAGCCTACAATCAGTGTGTGAATGAACCCTGGTGGATGGCCAGCCCCCTCAAGCTTTCCAATGACCCCACCTGCTATGTGACTGCCCCAGAATGACAGACCCAAGTGAGAAACACCCAGTGGAGCCTAGTCAATCCACAGAAAAGTAAGAGATAATAATAAATAGTTGTTTTAAACCACTAAGTTTTGGAGTATTTTGTTATGCGGCAATGAATAATTGGAACAATTATAATCTCCCTTTTATAGAGAGAAACCAAGGGAAAGAAGGGTTAAGTAATTTGCTCACCAAATGGTAGAATCTGGATTCCAACCCTGGCAGGCTGACCCCCAAGCACCATTTTAAATTCTATCCTACGCAGCTTTACCCTAGAGTGAAGTCAGCATTCCCAGGGCGCCCCTGACTGAACTTAGTAGTTGCAGACTGTATGCATTTCATTTTCTCCACTGAATCACAGTGGTTAAAACTCAGGGCACACTGCCATTGGAATATGATTGCCCAGTGGGGTGGGGTGGGAGGGCGGCTTTTGCAAAGGGACCTTGTGGTGTCCTTGGCCCGGAAGTATTGTGTTGTCCGTGACCTTTTGTGGATTGGAATCTTAAGCAAAATAAGGAGGATATGGAAGACATTGACCTGTGCTAATCTATAATCCTTTCATTGTGTTGTAAAATTATGAGGATTATTCAAGTGAAATAAGAAATTGCATGGCATTTTGATTAAAGAAAAGGAGCACGAAGTAATTTTGTTAAATTAAAGGGCAAATAATTGTCACCAAATCAAATTTCTTGGCATACAAATATGTTACATCCCTCGTCTAATCCACAGAACTGAGACTCGGATGGGAAAGGAGTAAGCGGATGTCTGTAGCATGATAGCAGCAACCGGCAAGTCGCTGAGCCAGATGTTCCTTCCTCAGCAAGGAAGGACAGATAAAAGTACAATGTGCCAAGCAAGCCCACGGACATATTTCCAAAGACGTTTTTCCTTAGCGTATTTACAGTTTAGCTTAGCTGTTTCCATTCTGAAGACTTCGTATAGATGACAATAGAACAGCTCATGATAGCTCAAAGGAAAGAACTTGATAGATGCTGCACACCTCCCCCTCCCCCACCCAAGCCTTCTAGGGGAAACTCCTGGTCCTCTCGAAACTTTCCTGTCAGACCATATACAATCCAGTGCCTTTTCCAAGCAGGAAATATGATGTTCCAAAGACAACTTGACCTCCTGTTTGAAAATGGGAGTTGGGAGGTGAGGTGGGGAGACAAAACAGGCATGTCTAAGTATCTTAATTCACAGACCCACTCACAAATACAAACAAGTTAATTTTGTTAAGAACACATGCGAACATTTCACTTAAGACAAAATCCCAATCATTTACTCTCCTCCGGAGTACTTCTTACGCATCCTTGAGTTTTCAAAAGTTCAAGTGTTGCATAGAAAATCAACGTAATTACAGAAAGCAGTCCTTAAACAAGAATATCCTGTTTTGTTTCCTGCGTACTCACTGGGGTGGCTCATCTGAATCCTTGACAACATCCAACTCCAAGAAGAACACATCAGGACTGCTTGCTGATCCTGGTTTTTACACACAGCTCCTCAGCAGTAGGGTTGTTGGCCCCCATTGTAAGCCGACAATCGCCCTATTGTTTACTTTCCAGTCAGAAAAGCGAGGCTGCTTTTCTTCACTGGGTATGGTCTCCATAATCCTAACAGTCATGTTCACTCAGCAGTAAACCCAAATATATGTTTCCCAGGGGAGTTTCAAATACATGCAATAGATTAGCATCTCTGTGGCTTGATGCAATCGGTGACAGATTCAACAGTAATAAACATTTTAAAGTGTGGTCAGTACTAAAGAACTAAAGCTAAAGAACAATTTCTTTTCTGAGGTAGAAAAATATTAGCAATAACTTCTGGGTAGTAAATACACTGGCTGAGGGATACATCCCGAACCTCCTGCCCTCTCGGCATTTCATTCTGCATAAAGGGAAGAAAAAAGCCCAATTGTGTGCTGATGAATTAGAAAACTTCGTGAACATTCAAGAAATACACATGCCACTACAAATTAACCATTAGCAGGGCAAGGTATTCATCCTTTCTGTCAGATTCTGTGGGAAGTATGCCTTATTAGCATTGAAGCCCAAAGAAGTAATATATCAGTCCATATTCACTTATCCTACAAAAAAAGAACAGGCAATCTCAGTTCTGGAAAAATAAATCGCCTCGTTCTGCTTGTCCCCATCTCAATCCTAAAATTGAAAATCACCAAACGAAATCCTATTTCCTCACGGCTTCCAGTTTGTCTCCGTGTTTACAATGGAATGTGGTTTTGCATTTTAAATCAGTTCCATCATACCCCTGAAAGTGATCACAGGGCTGCTAATTCTGTCCCCAGTTTCCATCCCTCCCCCACTGTGCAACTTTGAATTTGAATGGGACCAGAAGATTCTTTGGGGGCCACATTTGCGGCCCTTCAAGAAGCAGCCTCTCAACCGCTTTCAGCTGGTTTCTTGGCATGTTTCTTGGGGATTTGTGGTGAGTGGCGGCTCTGGAATCACTTTTCATTCTGTCAGGTTGTGGTTGGGCTTAGTGGGGTTTCTTTGTTATACTGGCCACTACTAGTCAATCCCCTTAAAAATATCTGGTTTTCTCTTTTCCCCTTAAAGGAAAAAAAAAAAAAAAGCAACTCCAGACTCCCCAACCTACCCCCAAATACAAACACAAAACAAACACGGATATCCCTTGGAAATCCTGGGGGGAGGCAGGGAAGGGAGAGAGGCCCAGATGTTCTCAACATCCCAATTTAATTTTGATGTCGGGCTATAAAAGATCCTGGGAGGGCCCCGTTTTCCGTACCTGTTCTGCTGACCTGCTGTTTTATGAAAGAATCAGGGATAAATTTTACTACCGCTTTTTCATGTTAAAGCAAAATAAAATAAATCAAACATATAAAATGTGCATTTTTGGAGTGCAGGGTTTCTTTTTTTTTTTTTCAGAATAAACCTAGAAAGGAAGAAGGAGTTACCAAAATTAGTAAAACCAAACAAACCATCACTTGGGAGTGGGTTAAGATGGAGTTTTCCACAGACACGGAGGGAGATTTGGTGTTTTCAACACACGTGGTCTTAAGCCAGCGCTTAACAGAGTTTTGTATTTCATGAATTAGTTTTGGGGGGGGAGGAGAGAGAACAACATAAGGTTGCCAACATTTTATATTGCCAAGTTACGCTATTACAAAAAAAAAAAAACAACTCAGCTAGCATTGAAATCTGACATCATTTCTTAAAAGAAAGGACACGTTAACATCGGTGAGGGGTGAGAGGAGAGGAAAGCCATCATCTCAGCATGTAAGACAGCCTTTGCAGGAATGAAGACTTGGCAACCTCTGCACCAACATGCCACAAAGGCCTTCAGAAACAGCCAGTTCCTGAAACCCGCCAAGCCCCTTCCCACCCCACTGCCTTTGCACCAGCCATTCCTCTGACTGGAAATCTATTCCCTGGGACATTGGCAGAGTTCTCCACTCAGATCTAACCACAAGAGGCAGGGCTTCACTAACCACAAGAGGCAGGGCTTCACTAACCACACTGTTTAAAGCTCGTCTCCACAGACCCCATGCCAACCAACCCTCCCTCTCCCCACTCCCATTCTTTTCCATTATTTCCTTACCTCCCTTTATTTTTCATCAAAAAATGTAGTAACATGTCCTTGTTACTACCTGGTTATATATTATTCGTTTGCTAATTATCTATCTCCTCCATTACAATATAAAGTCCATGAGGTCAAGGGCTTCATAGCCTTTGTTTACCTCTTTTCCTCCACTACCCAAAATATTGCCTGGCATGTAGGAAGTCCTCAATACATATTTGTTCCATTTATACATGTGTAATTACATAGTCCTTATTTTTCTCATTTTATTGTGCACTGTTTGGTACTTGGAAACCATTGTTTCGAGAAAGAGACTGAAGAGTCCCTCAGGCGTAGATCGGGGCACAACTGAAGGGGGGACACATTCGGTGCATGTATTCTTGACTGCAACTGATTTCCAAGAGCAGGAGTGAGAGTCTTGTTTCTTAGGACTGGCAACAAACTGAGAGTAGGCTGAAATCTGCCGGACTACTGATTTAGGGATAAGAAATACTTCTAAGACAGAGTTAGGTTATATTTACACCGTCTTCCTCCCCCCCCCCCCAAATTACTGAATTATGTAGATTACGCATGGCGTCTTAGCCTCTTGGCTCTTTACACTTCTTGAATTGACTATGCAATTTTTTTAAACAACAAGAGAATGTTTATCTACTATTAGATTGCAAATAGCTATTGGAGAAAAAAAAAGTAACAACAGCCTCCAGGTGACAGCATGGTTAACTATTATCTCTCACAATTATTCACTGGAAAGTGGTAGAACCGGGCAGCCAGGTTTTCAGACAGGCCTTAGGACCAAGAGTGAGTTGTAGAAAAAGCTGTTTTTGAATTCCTGCTGGATAGTTCACAAATATAGATAGTAGGTTTCAAAAGTGTATATTCCAAATTTTTGTGCCGTCTGAGGTTCTGGATAGGTGGTCAGATTTTTTCCTGAAAAATATCACTTCTAGGCATGTATAACTCATTTTGGTATGGACTTTTTTTCCCCTGAAAAATAGAGAATGAGCCAAAGTGTATCTAATGCAAGTTTTCCACAGATTTACTTTTGTTTTTTAATTTGGGTCCAATATCTGCCCTTGCTGCCACACTTCTGTGTAATAGTAACATGTAGTAACAAGATGGTATACAACTAAGTGAGATCTGGCAAATAGGTGAAGAAAATGAGAGTTTAGAGTACATAGGTGCATGTGTGTGCATGTTTGTTGTGGATACACATGATAGAGTTAACATGTACTGGTTACTATAATAAGGATGATGAAATTTCAAATGGAAAGTGTAAAAGTGTAGATCTTTTCAAGCTCCCTTCATTCTCTCTCTCTCTCTCTCTATCTCTCATTACTTTATGCTATGGAAGGGAATGGAGCTAGGGGATTTAGAAAGCCTCTGCTGATTAATCCATCATATTCTGACAACTAAATTCCCAGAAACAGAGTGTTCGACTTTCAACAAAGTGACGTTTTGACTGGAATCTTTCAAGTCCAAGCCTATGAAGTACTGGGGCCCCATAGTGGGTCGTCAAATCATGGAAGCTTCTGGTGTTGTTATTAATTGCCCCCATTAAGAAACAAATATTTTCCACGTCAGACCAGCCAATTCCACTGTCTGAGTACCATCTCAACTGCTGTGTCAGAGAATGTTTTGTATAAGGTATAGACTGACAGCAATTGGGCAGACTTTTACACAGAGGCATAAGCATGAAAACGTTAAGTGCTTTTAAAAAAATCAGGAAAGTGAGATTTGGGGCCATCCCCCAGCCCATGAACTTGTCTTACTTTAGGATTGTATATCACGAAGATTAAAAATAAAGCCAAAGCTTAACTTCATTGACATTTGAAATAAAAATGTTCATTTACTTTTCAAAACTGCCCCCACACAATGATAGCGGCAGTTATTTTTGGTAAAAGTGGATTGTGGACAGAGGAGCTGGCGAAAATGCTCTTAAGTATTCACGTAGGACAAAAACCTTCCTGGCACTAAGTCGTCTCAATTGGTTTTTCAGAGGCGCTGTGGTTTATTGTGTGCTTTAAATCAGCTCTAAGACTATGCTACATTCCATTGTGTCTGTTAGAAAATCATTATGGTGCAATTAAAAGCAATGTTGTTTCACAGACGAACATGGAATTTTCCTCCGTGTCTGACGGCTGCGCACTTCCTCCGTGCCTCTCGTGGTTATCTACACTTGCGATGGTCAAGAGATACAGCTGTCAGGAAAACACTCAACAGATGGCAGTTGCGGGGTGATGCTTCGTCCTTTTTTGGATGCTCTCTGACACCCGAGCTCGGGACTTCCATAAATGCTGGTGTGCAACTGACTCCTTTCAAGCAACACGGGTCTGGAATGTTTGGTGACAAAATTCATCTTCCTCCAGAAATGAAGAGAAATTGAAGTGTCCTTACAAAATGAGATGTGCAATATAATACTAAAATGTACTGTCCTTGGAAACTTTTTAGCTATTATAGATAAGAACGATTAACTATACAGAGAGCCTGATACATCGGTAGATCACTTTTTCTTCAGGAGGAGAGTCAGGCGAGATCAATCAGTTCTTTCATTTTTCGTAAAGCTCTTTAAAGATTGGCTTTATATTTTTTAAAAAGAGCAATTTACGCTTGGCTTCAGTAATGACATGACTTGTTGAATGACATAATCTCTGATGAAATTAGTCTAAGTGGTTTAAGAATTAATTAAGTGGTTTATTTTAACATTTCAGGTAGCATTTTAACGTGAAACACTTAAGCTCCTATCTTCGTTATTTATACAGTACATATATGTGTATAACATTATTATAGGAATAAGAAAATAAGAGGAAGTTGATCGACAAAGATGCAGAACAATGCACCGGACAAAGCTTGTAACTGTGCTAGATTATTCAGTATTCAGAACCAGAGTTACAGATTCCGCATGACTGATTTATTTCTTCCTCTCAGTTACACAAACCCTTTCAGGTTCTAGAGCCTCAGTTCTGTCCAGTGAGCATTCTGGGCTGTCTGGATGTATATATCTTAACACAATGACAAGACAGTACTGAATAATAGGTGTATGTCCTGCTTCTGTGCTCTAGACAGTGTCCTGGGCACGCTTACCTGCCAGCTCAATCCACCCGCCAGAGCTGCTAAATAATATTCAATTATCTTTAGTCTGGCCTGAATATGAGCACAGGCCTAGAAAATCTTCAAAGCAGCCAACAGGGGGCCAACCATGTCCCAGAGGGTTACATTTAATTTTGTCAAAATTATTGTCTTTCCTTTTACGTGTTAGCAAAATCATGTCCAGCAGTTCACAAAGATTTATATTTCTTCTAAAACATGAAACCCTGACATTCTCTGTTTGTCTATTCATGTCCCAGAAGAGGTAACCACATGCTATATATGTTTTCCGTTAATATATTTGAACTTGGCCTCACCGGTTGGTCTCTGAAAGATTTCCAGTGGATAAAACACGTGGAATGAGAAGCTATAAAAAGGAGTCTTTTTAGTAAATGCAGAGCAGGGCAGGGAACAGCTTTAGGAGAGAGAGGCTTTAGGAAACGTGATAAACTACATGGGAGAGTTTGGAAACATGTTATACGTGTTTTGGAACAAAAACAGCATTTCACTTATGCTAAGAGCTTAATATCTGCCAGGTATTATGATAAGTACTTTACATATTTTATTCTTACACATATGTGAGATTGGCATTATTATTCCCATTATACTAATGAGAAAATGGTGGCACAAAGCTGATAAATAATTTGCCTAAGGTCACACAATAAGATAGTCTTCCACGTCCTTACAGTTTCTTACAAGAGTATAATCATTTCTTCCTTAAACAACATATGACTTTGTGCATATAAGATATTCCACGATATTCCTACTGGATGTAGGTGCTAAATTAATAAACCAATAGAAAATGTTTTATAATGAAATACTTCTTTATAGCTTTTAAAATAATACAATTTCTATAAAAAAAAGAGGTTTGATGCATATAAAAATGTGCGTTCTTTTGAAGGATTCGGCTATTTTAACAATAAGTAGAGTGTTAGTAAACAATTTTTTCCTCAAAATTTCATTTGTTTTGTGATTGATATAAAAATAATTTTATGATATCCTTTAATGGAGATTAAAGGATGGGGCCGGCCCCGGGGCTTAGCAGTTAAGTGTGTGCACTCCGCTACTGGTGGCCGGGGTTTGGATCCTGGGCGCGCACCGACGCACCACTTCTCTGGCCATGCTGAGGCCGCGTCCCACGTACAGCAACTGGAAGGATGTGCAACTATGACATACAACTATCTACTGGGGCTTTGGGGGGAAAAAAAAAGGAGGAGGATTGGCAATAGATGTTAGCTCAGAGCAGGTCTTCCTCAGCAAAAAGAGGAGGATTAGCATGGATGTTAGCTCAGGGCTGATCTTCCTCACACAAAAACAAAAACAAAAACAAACAAAAAAAAGAAATTAAAAGAAAATTTTTCCTTTCATCTGTTGAGTGAAATGAGTCTGTAAGTAAAACTATTAAGAAAATTTTAGAGACCCTCTTTCTATTGTCTATAGAAGGTAATATGTTCCCAGCTGAGACAAGTGTGGGAATGACATGACAGCATACATTCTCAAAATAAGCATAGCATAAAAATGATTGGTAGAATATATTCTATGCAATTAAACTTTATGTTTTCTCCCCAAATTTTGAAAGTAGCAACCAATGAAGTCTGTCTTACACCAAAGAGAGATGACTAATTGAAAACCTAAAAGTGAATCCTAGATTTTCATTTGCTTTTTATCCCAGGACTATATATTCAGGAGAAGGGAAAAGAATATGTAGTTGAGACGCTCCGTAGTTACCTCCAGTATCTTGCCACGATACCCGCATCTAACGTGACACCGTAATGACAGCTCAAACACATATGTGGACAAGACAAATCCACAGTGGAGCAAAACACCATGAGAGCACATGCAGCATGAAGATAAAGAAAGACCATTGTCTTATGGTAACTGCTGGCACTTGTGTGTATATTACTATAAATCGAAGCCATGCAGGGAGTGGGAGATTAGAGCTATAATTGCCATTTGAGATTATTCTCCTGCCTAATTCAAGTAGATGAGAAAGGTCTAATTTTTGTAGCAGTCCTGAAGGCTTACTTTATGGCATCCATGATTGTACAATTTTAGTTTTGAATCAGTGTGAGCTTCATCTCTAGTTATGATATTCACATCCCCATAAGTAAGAGGAGGATCAATAGTAAAAGGAAAGCAGCAAATTGTAGGCTTTGCAATAAATCTAAGGTATTAGGTGGACATAATTTAAACAGTTGTTTTTCTTTTCCTGAAGAATAAACACATAATAGGAGGAAAAAATGAGGCTCTAAAGGGATTATGCCTTCCTAAATATTTTATAGCTGTGTTAAATGCAGTGTTGTGCTTTAGTTCCACAGCCGCGTATGTGCTGATGATCATTTACTCACCAACTGAAAACCCAAAAGATGCTATTTGAGGTTTTTTGTGTGGTTTCAGCCTTGGCCCCTCTGTCAGTGTTTCACTGCATGATTGTAAAGAGCAACTCTTTGCATGTGAGAAGACAGATGCTTGTGATTTAAGCAGGGAAATGCACCACAGTGCTTTTACTCAGCTGATATTTAATGATTTACCATTTAATGTAGTTCATCTCTCATAACCCTGAGTTCAAACAGAACAGCTGCTATTAGGGATGCAATAATATTGAACTTCCCACCAACGACCTAGGAGAGCTTCTTTCGTAGTTTTAGCTACTGGACCCATCTGGCCTTTCCCCTAAGCACGACAACTGAGGGAGAGAAACAGTTTACTTCCCGTCAGTGGAGTCCTGGACAGAATGTATAATTATGCCAGATAAAGATTTTCACATCAAAACTCCTTGTGTTAACATCACTCTGCAATGTTGGAGGACAAAACAATGTACTTTATCTCATTATCAAAAAAATACTGAGAAAACTCAGAAAACATGGAAAATCATGCTGAGCTGAAATCAATTAAAAGGGTAGAGGTGTCCCTGTTTTCAAAGCTGGAAGATAAACTCATTTTCTTATAATTTCTATTTGCTTTTATTAGTGTGGGAGCTTTTTGATAAGATATTCGAAAAGGCTTCTTTCTTCTGATTTTAGAAGATCTCTAGATAGATAAAAATATAGAGATATAGATATTTAGATAGACGGATGGACTGTGAGATAGATAGACAGACAGATAGATAGATAGGTAGATACATAGATAGACAGATAGATACATAGATAGACAGATAGATAATAAAGTACTTAAAACAAAAAAAAATCTTTCAAAAACTAAAGCATAAAAGATAGACATCTAATGAGATTGAAATCTTTTGGAGGAAGAATGATATTCAATATGCTGATGTGAATTATGGTATTAATGTTATCAAATAGAATGCTTTAAACACGTTTTTCCTATCCAAAGCATCACCTAATTTAATAATCGATGTTCACTTGGGCACTATTGGTAAGCGATTGAAAAGCAGATTAATACGCTAGGTTGCCTCTCTTTTTTGCTGTTTTTCTTCCCTTGTTTGTGTAAAATTTTACACAGGATTTACAAGGAAAAAAGAAGATTATGAATTTTCATTACAATTACAGGCCTACCAGACAAGAACTCTTGCCTCGTTATGGCTATATCTAATCCCTTGACTGCTTACGGTAGACCGAGTATATCTTCCTTTTCCAACAATATATTTCTAAAAGACAATGAAGGCAATTAGACACTCACTGTGAGGTGTTTTCACTGTGAGAAACATCCTTTTGTGTGCCCCTCTGGTGGGATTAGATGGACTAAAACTACTGTATGGGTTCCCTCTACCCACTGCAGCATTTTTCATTCATAAAGCCAGAGTCAAGGCTTTCCTCAAGGGATTTTTCTATTTAAAGATTTCTTTTTTTAAGCTTTGCCCATGGTTCAAAAGCATTTATATTTACCTCTAAGCATCATTTGAAAATACTGTCCTAGATATATTTAAGCATTTTCCAGAGTTTGATGATGCTTAGTATTTTGGATTTGTCATTTGGCAAGTAGATAGATAATTTGCATAACATTTGTAATTATGCAATTATGACATTTCAAAAGATAAAGAAGACTTTCTCTATGAGGTTGTTGAAAAGGAAACAGTCAAAAGTGTAAATGTGCTTTACCATTATAAAGTTGTTGATAGAAAGTTTCTTTGCCTATTTTTGAGGCTGAGTTCCATGTCCTGGTTCACTACTGGTCCAGTGCATAGGATTCCTGGATTCTCAGCCTCAGCATCACTTGTGGAGAAAACTTTTCAAATGTTATTTATTTGTAGCATCTTACAGAATTCCTCGTGGGGAAATGGATACATTAATGTAGGGAATTGGGCCAGAATTATCATGATTTCGTTTTAAAGGGAAAGATCCAAGCATACATTCTATTTTAACATGTAACTGTTAAGTTGCCACAAATTGGAAAGCAGGTATAAATGTATCAACCTCAACAATTTAAAAAGTTTGATTCAGAATCCTATCCAAATTCTTTCTGTGAAAGACGACATGAGTGGAGCCATATTAAAATAGAGCTAGAGCAGCCACTTCAGAGGAAGTGCCTGGTGTGTCTTGTTATCTTCCAAAGAGGACCGAATTGCTAATACTCCAAGAAGTCAGTAAGAATGAGAATATCCTGTTTGTGAGGACTGATGAAATGGGGCTTTGCCAATGATGGAATCACTAACCAATCAGTGAAGTACATGTCTAGCCTTTTGCCTGATGACCGAATCTCAAGCCAATCTGTGAAGTACTAAACCTAGCCTCACCTCATCTAGCATCAGTGAACTCTTCTTTAACGCAGCTGACCTCATCTTCTTCCCTTTTTCCCATAAAAACCTTGAGTCCCTCTCCTGTAGGGGGGACACTATTTGGGTTTCTATCTGAATCTGTGCTCCCCAAATTGCAATTCTTTGATCACAAATAAACGCTTTGCCTCTTTGAACTGGTTTCTGATTTTTATAGGTTGACAATTCTTTCAGTCTGAATACAGACAGATATATTATGAGACTTTTATTTCCCTATTTGCTCAATTCCAAGATTTACAGGAGTCCTAATTTAAACCATGGCAGAAATGCCACCACAAAAACAGTGGGGGGTTTTCCCCACAAAATTTTATTATAATTGTTTCCAGGCCCCAGGGCTTATTATCATGTGGAAGTATATATTTTAAAATGTTGTTTCAAATTTATTTAGCCTTTTAAACTTTCAAAATAAAAATCTATTCTTTTTTTGTTTGTTTTTAGAGGAGGAAATTTCTGGTTCATTCTATTTTTATTAGCCCTAGCATATTTGTTGGGTAGTTATTGTTGGACACTGTGTTTTCACAAATAGCTAGACTAGATTTCAGTCTTTAGTGAGCTGGATTATTTAGGGGAATGTGGTCAGGGCACTCAATGAAAGTGAACATTTCACAGTTGCCTACTACTATGAGCTATTCCCAAGTGAGCCTCTTAAAATAAATTCTTAAACAGGACAGAAAAAAATAAAGGTAAATGTGATATTGTCATGCAAAGAAAGTGTCTAAATGGTGCCACATTTGATTGGAGGTGGCTGTTAGGGTTAATACCAACTGAAATCTAATGCAGTGTGTGGACTATTGTCTTATCTAAAAAAAAATCACCAGATCACAGATGACGGTATTCAAATTAGAAAAGGTTAGAAATATATCAGATCTTCCTAAAGAAATGAGCTATCCACCTTAGAAGTAAGAAAACCACGTCTGGAACTCAAATTATGAAATAACAAGCCGACATTTCTGTGGGAGAAGGGCAGACCCTAATACAACAAGTAGAGGCTAGTCACAGATTTTCTATTTCCCCGACCTTAAATAATGTCACTGTGTTCACAGCCCATGACATGATGCCATATTACTATAGGACTTGTGGAGAGAAATAATCCATGTAAAGAAGTTGAAGTAAGGTATTACTGATATAGGAAGGAAAATAGAGCTCACTTTTTTTTTTTTTTTTTTTGCTGAGGAAGATTTGCCCTGAGCTAACATCTATTGCCAGTCTTCCTCTTTTTTGCTGAGGAAGATTCGCTCTGGGCTAACATCTATTGCCAATCTTCCTCTATTTTGTATGTGAGCCACCGCCAGAGCATGGCTACTGACAGACGAGTGTCATATGTCTGCGCCTGGGAACCGAAGTGGAGCACCCTGAACTTAACCATTAGACCACCAGGGCTGGCCCTAGATCTCGTTTCTCTTACTCCCTTCTAAAGTCATAAGAAAAATTCATATTGAGACCTAACAGAATATTTTAAGGGAAACTTACAAAAGAAAGCATTAAGGAAGAGCACCTAGCGGAAACTTCTGAAAATTATTTTGTAAAATGATAGTCAAAGTTAACACCCAAAAGTCCATGATTGTCATCATAATGAATTACCAAATTAGAATAGAATAATGGTAATTGAAGTATTTTTCTTACCATCAAAATGAGAGAGTTTAAAAAATCGCATTTAATACTCCTCATTTATCTCTACCCCTTTCAGAGTGACAAAAAAAATCCTAGAGTACTCCTCACAGGTTACAACAGATTCTGTTGTAATTATAAAATGCAATTCTAGAAAATTTAAATTGTATTTTATAGAAAAAAATAATGAGGAAGTACATGAAGATGTTTGTTGTACCTAGAATAAAGCATTGCACGAAAAGAAAAATCTCTTTGATTCTTAAGGCAGTGATTCTTAATGCATGTTCTGAGGACCACTTGCCTGAGAATTCCCTGGGAAGCTTGTTAGAAATGCTGCCTATTCCTGGGCTCTATGCCAGATCTACTGAGCCTGATTCCAGGGGAATGAAATTCAGAACCTGTTTTACTGCATACCCAGTCACAGATGCTTCTTAAGCATGGACCACTTTCAGAATCACTGTTTTAAAGGCAAATCTTTAGCCTATGTGATCGCTTAGGATCACTGGCCCAACTGATGTAAACCAGTGGGATTAGGTTAACTCTGAAATATGTGGAATAAAGAGAAGTTGAATATTTTCTGTTGCATCTTTGTATTTGGTAGATTACCTTGCACATGATAGGCACTCAACCAACATAAGTTAAATGAATGTTTAAATGGAATTTTATCCATTACACAAAGATAAATATCATTTGGATACAAAATATACACGTTAGAACAGGAAATCACCATTAGGAATTTTCAAAGGAAACTGATTACTTTAACTTCTACATGTATATAATAATATTTGGAACACAGAAGATAAATAATTTAAGTCACAGAGGAGGTAACAAGAGAGAACAAGGGGACAAGCTTAAGAATCATCATAAACTCTTTAGCAAGTCCTTGCTAACATAAGAGAGAGAGATGTTGAATTTACCACCCATTACTTTTTTGTTTTTAACTTTTAATATTTCTAAGCAGTAAGGTTGTTTAGGGTAAGCACAGTACAGTTCCGGTGTTTACAGATAAAATTATTACACTAACAAAAGTCAAGAACATGACTGTTCTTACCCTTACATATTTGCTGAAAGTAAGATTACTTCCATTTCAGCAATGAGAAAAATGAGAAACTTGTTTTTACATGTTTATTCATTTATCCACTCATTCAGCAAATACTTGTTGATTGCCTACTCTGTTCATAGTTAAATAAGATATGGTCCCTGGCTGTGAAAAGCTCATAGCTCAAAATATGGAGAGAAATGGCTACATAACATTACAAAGGGATAAGGGTAAACATAGGTCTATAAACATTTTGTGTCATATTTTATAGATGATCAGTAACATATCAGGGACTACACTTTTCTTCCTACACCTCTGCCATGAATCAGCTTGGCGACCACGTAATTTAACAGGTAAATACATACTTGAAGTACTTGAAGCTGAAGTCAAGGACTAGCTGCAGGAAGGCTGCCTCCATTGCTGGTTCAGTGCTAGCCCAGAAGGAAACATTCTCCTTTTTATCACAGATGGTTACCCACTGAAGTCAGATGCTCTGATTTGGGTCATACTCATTGGGAGTATTTGTGAGCAAAAGGCATTAGCATTTACATCTAATTCTTTCTTTGTGGAAGTGAGCTGTCATGAGCTTAATAAACATGCGCTCAAGTGTTTACAGGCCATCATTAAGAGCAGCAGTAATATTTCCCTTTCCTCTTTTCACATCTTTGTTAGGGACACCTCCTTCCCCACTATTGTTAAACTGGGTGTGTCTACATCTGTTTCTTTTGTAATAATCTGTTTCACCTCTTCAGTAGTTTTGTCTACTTAATTAATGGACTAGCCTCTAATTGCTGAGGCCACGATGGCGTAATTTTAACAAAGAGATTATATAAACACACACACTGGTATCTGTTAAAATTAAGAGTGTGACAGGTAGATGAAGGTATTTGGCAATACTTGAAATCAGCAAGTCATTAAAAATTCTTCCATGATGTTACTAATTTGTTTGTAATAGCCTTCTAATTGCAGCATATAAACAAAGACAAATGTGGGTTGGACTACGTGTAAAAAGTATCAGTTTTGTCTTTTCTGGTTTAAACAATGATAATTACTACTTCTGGTACAGTTGAAATAAGGATAGAAAGCTATATCTCTGCTTTTGGTTGACGAGTTTTTAATGTTCAGGTGCCTTTTCTGAAAGGGGCTCTTCCTTTATAAAATGTTTGTTGTCAGTTGGTGGCATTGTGTAGTCTAGGAGAAATCACAGAGACGCAGGTGCCTTATGAATAACCAGATGGGAAGTGGAAGATGATCAAACTTCCTCCTAGACCCTATGAGTCAAATAGGAATGACAAAAGATTTTCCTTTGAAATGGTAAGGAGAATGAAACTGAATTTTAAAATGTCTTGTATACAAATGACGATAATGCCTTACATAAGCCTCTTTCTAAAAGACATGAAACCTGTTTTCTAGAGCTTTTCCCATCACCAAAAAACAGCCAGAGTCTGCGATTAGACTCAGCAGCTGTTTAACAGTGCCAGAAACACTTATGAACTTCCAAAACGTTTCCTTCAAACAAAATAATATCCTCCAAAAAGCACACTCCACATTCATTCACCACTGACTCAGAAGGAAGAGTGCCACCTATTGAATCACGGCCTGAGTATTCACAGCACCTGATGGTCCTTCCCAGTCTCCCTTCCACCCACCCACTCGCACATCCTGTTTCCCTCAGAGGGCTGGATATAATAATAACGCTCAGAGGTGGGCTGAAGTTCACGTGTAAGCGTGCTCATATCACGCTCTATAATTTGAGGAAAACGCATGCATTTTAATCAGTTTTTGAAACAACCAGGCCTCTCTTCGCATTTACTAGAATGGAAAAAATTCACTTTTATTACCTTAAAGATGCCAAACAGTGCCATTTTATTACTGTGGGAAGCTGGAAGTCATTTCCGAACTCTTTTGGCAAGGACGCTATGTAGAGCATCCAATTCGGTTCTTTAAGTGTCTTCTGAGAACCACCACACAAACCGTGATTTACTGTCTCCAGGAGTTAAAGGGACCCTTTCTACCCTGAAACTGAGGAAAGAAAGGTGAAGTGTATTTAAGAAGCATCCCATGAGACTTGCAAGAATATGAGAGCACAGAGCGAGCTAGATGTAGAGTGTTTTGATAACCCACAAATATTTTCCAACTTGTAATTTTTAATTTGGTTTAAAAGATTATGTTGGTAGCCTTTAAAAGTTGTGACGTCTTCTGTATATTGATGTATCGGTCTTTAGACCACTTTCACAAACTTCTAATACTTCTTGGTTATGTGGCTCCGTTTTTTTTCTGCCCTTGCTATGTTTGCATCCTAAATAGATTTTGGTACACTTCCACAGTGAATACAGTGTCATAGTTAAAAAAATATATATATGAACATATATTTACACGCATATATATAAATACATAAATATCACACACACACACATTCACACCCACACATACTTTCATACTGTGGCAGTACCTAAATTTTATGAACACATATTTGACAGCTTAAGAAAAATTAAAATTAGAATCAAATGGAGATAATGCATATTTTCGAATTTACATAACCAGAAGATGACAAGATTTCAGCCACCCTTCTTGCCATTCAGTAGCAACCAACAACAATAATGTTAAATCTAGTATTTAGCATTATGTAAGCTGGGGGACTACTATTGCTATTAATTAAAATGTGCTCACACACGCGTATATTTTTCTCCAATGTAATTTTGTTTGGACATTTTGCCTGGCTAGCTTGTGTAGTCATAAACACTAGGTCATTGGAGTCAAAAACACAGTAAGAGAGAAGCAAGATATTTAACCACTAGTCAGAAAATGTATGACACTGTAGTGCCTGACAAATGATGAGCTCCCTATAAATATCTGATGAAATAATGAATGAATTAATTATACCACTGTGGAAAATAATTAGTCTATCACATCAAAATGAGAAGCTGTTTGATAGTATAAAAGGAAATCCAGTAAACTCTTTTTCTTGACAAAAATTAGTGGACTACGGTCTGGAAGTAAAAGGCCACTCTTTACTTGCCGTTATATTTTTAAATTTTGAGTAGTAATTGTCCAATGCAACTTGCAAAGCAAGGGATAATTTTCCTCTGTTTATAAACAACACCAAATCTTTCACAGAGAAATGTCTCTCTAGTAATTACATTCTTAACAGAGCATTATATTCATAAACTGTATCATAAAGGCATTCATGATGGTAGCCTGCAGTTTCCATGTCATTTTTTCAGGTGAAATTAATGTTTTCTTACAATGTTTGCTATAAATGAAGAAAACATTATCGTTTTTTTTGTTCTGCCAGGTCGGTAAATATTATTTGACACTTTGGAGTGGCATAATATTAAAATATTGGAAATATTATGTGGTCTGTTCCTTGTTAGGACCAGGATCATATATCTATTCTGAAGTAGAGGATCCATACTTGGCAGTGGGTTTAGGATTTCATGCTGCTTCCATTGCTAAATCTAGTAAGGGTAACAGAGGCCAAATCTTCAAGTAGCACCTGGCAGGCAAATGGTGGAAGGGAGTGGAGGCTTCAGCCAGAGGGCCAGGGAGTGCAATGCAGTTCCTCTATCTAGAGGTATCTAGCATGTCTGACTTAAGAGGAGTGAAATTACAAAGCTCAAAAGCTTTGACATATACATAACAAAAAAGTGGAGAAAATTTCCATCAGCAAATTTATCACTAACTTGCTGAGTCATCATTAATGGCTATTAAAAGAAAGCAATAGAAGATAGAATGGTATTTAAAGATAAGGTAGGAAAATGCATCAGTTAAAAAAATGTTTTTTCTTTTTAGAAATATGTCCAAGAAGCTCTGTCCATTTAAAGATGACACATACATTGTATCGACTCATACATTTCCTGTATGTGTATGTCACTTATTCTTTTATATTTCCATCCATCCATCCATCATCCATCCTTCATCCGATCATCCATCCATTCCAACAAAGTATGTAAACATCATTTTATTCTTAGACGGCTTGGCCATGCTGACTTCTGAACATCATTTTATTCTTTCATCCATTTGTAAACTCAACCTGGTTTGGGTGGCTTCTACATGACAAGCACTATTACTAGTGATGTAGAGACATGGAAGATGGAGTCCCTTCCCTGAAGGAGCTTGGAGTCCAGTTGGAGAGCGAGTGAAGTGTATTGGTACTACACAGTGTAATAGACGCTATGATAGCACCACCCTGTGAGGGCAGAAGAGCTTGTAAATCAAACTGGTGGATCTGGGAAGGCTAACACTACAGCCGAATTTTAAAAGGTAAGTAAGAAGAATTAGGGGATGGTGAAGAGGGAAGGTAATTCTAGACAAAAGGCATGGTATATGCAAAACGTGTTCTTAATAATTGATATTCGTTTATGTGCACAACATCATCATCTAACAAAACTCCATTCCTTTCCACATAGCAGGATATAATGATTAAATTAACAATGACTTGCGGGAGGTGATAGAGCTTTGTGGTTATAGGTACCGACTCTAGAACCAGACTTCCTGGGTGTAAATCCTGGCTCTTCTCCTTTCTCCCTGATAACTTGGGGACTACTCAACACCTCTCTGACTCAATTTCCCTTTCTTCAAATTGGGGATAATAATATTATATCTCTTATAGTGAGTATTAATTTATACACGAAAAGCTTATGTATACCTGGCATGAAATAATCTTTCAATATATGTTAGCTAGGATAATATTTCTGCTGTTAAAATTAACTTATTGATAAGAATAATGATGATAATAGTTTGAAGGGATGTCTGAGAACTCTCACAAACTGAGATTTACTACATTCAGAAGCCAGAGAGATTTCATCTTTTCTAAAACTTAAAACTTCTGGCAGCAAGATGGAGAAACTGCTAGAGCTTCATTGATGCCCTGAGTTCAGATTTTGTCTCTGCCACCTTCCAACTCTGAGAGCTTGGGCAAGTTGCTTAATGCTTGTGCCTCAGTTTCTTATCTCACATGGGGACGCTAATGACACCAATATCTCCCTCATGGGGCATCTGGGAGGATTAAATGGGATGACGTGTGAATGTGACTAGCATCACTCAAAGATTTGTTTCATCATCCAAAAGCCCTTTAACATGCTTAGAAAATACATAATGGCTAATCTAAGGCTTGTGAAAAATATCTTTCCCAAAATACTTCCTATAGTTTGAGAGATCACATATAAACATTCTCATCTGCATTCACTAACTCTGGAAAACACTCTGGAGTGTTACTGCGACTGTGATTGGCTGCCTTTGCGTCTTTGCCAGAACTTGCTCTGGGTTACAGCTATTCATAGAATGCCCTTGGATAATGTGATAGGTTGAATTCGAATTACTCATCCAATCATTTCAGAGGTGGTAATAATGGCAACTAAAATGGTCATCTGGAGAATGAACTAAGCATGGACATCTCATAAAATCTCTCTTTTTTTTTGTCCTTAGAATAACCCAAAGGAAGATAATATAGTGAGATATGAATAAATAAGCATTAAACATGCTAACATAAAATGAATTTCGTGTAGACAGATAATACATGCTTTAAAAGACCACAATCTCAGGTGAAATACAACTACAAAATACCTTTTTAAAAAAACTTAAATTACAGGAAAACAGATATTGCACTAGATCTTTCCTGGAATTATTATTATTATTATTATTTTTTGTGAGGAAGATCAGCCCTGAGCTAACATCCATGCTAATCCTCCTCTTTTTGCTGAGGAAGACCGGCTCTGAGCTAACATATATTGCCAATCCTCCTCCTTTTGTTTTTTCCCCAAAGACCTAGTAGATAGTTGTATGTCATAGTTGCACATCCTTCTAGTTGCTGTATGTGGGAAGCGGCCTCAGCATGGCCGGAGAAGCGCTGTGTTGGTGCGCGCCCAGGATCCGAACCCCGGGCCGCCCGTAGCGGAGTGCGCACACTTAACCACTAAGCCATGGGGCCGGCCCCCGTGGAATTATTTTTAATGGCAAATGTTGTTTTAAGGCTGAGAACCCAGCCTACCCAAGAAGCATATACAGGCTAGCTTTAAATAAATTTGACATATCCTCATGTTGCTAATCCTATTAAAATCTTTGGTCTCTCAAACATCTTTTCTGCTTTTTTCCCCGCATATCAATTACTTAACACTGTTACATCTAAGGCCAGGGCTCCTTAGTCGGCCTGAAGGAGTATGGAAGTTCCAGGGTGGCATAGCTTCTATTTTATTAAAAAATTTTTTTCTTGCCTGCAACCTGATTTCTTCTGGGTCTGACCTAATTCCTTTGATGCCTGGGGCTGGGAGGCCTGTGCTAATCTTTGTCATGGATGTGTGGAGGAAAAGAGACAATTGAGAGAAAGGTAAACGAAGGAAAGAATGACACCTGGGTGCAAGTACGCTTCAAAATCAAAATAAGCATTTGGAAAGCAGCACGTTTTTGTTCTAATCTGTCCTTTACAGAGGAACCTAAACTCAATGCCTGGCCTCAAATACAAATTTCTCCCCTCTAATTCTTGACTTTTTTTTAGTTGGCTAGTAAAACATTTTATGGCTAGGACAAAAAAGGCAATGAGAGAATGCTAATTGTTAGCTTCATGCAATGAATTCCAATGTAAGAGAAATCTCTGTTTATGAAACATAAGTCATGCACTAGAAGTCACAATGAAAATGTTAGTGCTGACTCTGATGTAGAGATCACACAATAGTTTAAGCTTAGTTCCTTAGCTTTGCAATGTGCTGATATTCAGAGCTTTTTAGACCTGTCCTCTAACAGTTCCTCTGGGTCTGTTTCCAGTTTCTTTTTCCCTTTGGGAAGCAGGTTCTTCTTACCGCTCAAATGTGCATTCAACATCTTGTAGTCATTAATATACTAAAGGCAGGGGGTAAAGGGGCAGATTTTCAAAGTGTCTCTGCTCACTTGATTTTGGATTACTATGAATCTTGGAGAAGCGAGAAGGTGAAATTTATCCTTCCTTGGTAACACATCACAGGCTTCCTTCTTTGCGATTTTAAAACGTTATGATTTTGTTTGCATGGGGGGGGAGGCGTCCATTTGTGATTTGATTAATGATGATTCAAAAACCATCAGTTTACCTGCTCCCATCGGCAGAGAGGTACTTTATCTAAAGCAAGAAAATGATCAGTAACAGTATTTGTTTTCCACACAGTAGCAAGCCTTGGTTCAGTAGTGTTTTCACTTCACAGATGTTTAAAGTCACTTGGCACTTAGCCTTCAAACTTGTTATTCATTTGGCATCCAAATTCCTGTTTCATAGCCATTTGACTATCCAGTGTACCATAAATAGAAACGATCTTCTGAATTTCAGAGCTATGCCCTGGGCCTGCCCTAGCTGCCTAACCTACACAGCCTCTGTGTTTCAGGATACATTTGCAGATTCAAAATGCTTATTTTGATCAGTTGTTTAAAACCATTGATTCATCAGATACTTAGAGCTACTAGTCAGTATAAATCTGTATGCTTTCTATGTTCCTCTCCAGGGTGGTGGGTGTCTTCTTTATGTTCTCCTTTTATTTGTACTTGTATTTTAGTGGTGGATACACTAGTGAGGAGGAGAATGATACTACCCGGGAGGAAAGGGAAAGAACATGAATTTGGAATCCAGATAATTCACAACCTGAAAAAATAACATAGCCATAGTCAATAATGAATAGAATATTAGAGAATATCACTTTAAGTAGTTAGGAATGACCACTTGTGTGTTATGTGTGTGTGCACGCTACTGCTAATTTTAACACAAGCCCATGGAATCAGCATTTTTCACACTGATGAAAAATTTTTGCAGTTCAATCTGAACATTGTTCCTAACAGAGCCAGAAATGCCATTTCAAAACAGCGTAAGCCTCCACATCATTTCCTATTTGACTGAAAGAGCTAGAAAGTCATATAGTGGTATAAGATGTTGCTACTTTATTTCATTGGCCCCTTCCACAAAAACCAATGAACATCTAATGGCAGAAAATCCAGCTATAATTTAGGACCCCAAACCATGCATTTAGTTTTCCTTTGGCAGAGCTATCTAAAACAATCTCATATTTAGTGGTTTATATTGTTCAATTTTGAAATACGTTATAGTTTGAGCATTGGGCAGGTAAGAGATTAATTTGCCTTTGTAAAATTGCACACCCTTGGGGCCGGTTGTATTTTATGCACAGGTGGACAAGAACTTTTTAGCAGCAAATCTGTGAAACTGACATTTTTATGCCTTCTACCTTTTTTTATTTTAAAGCACAAGCTTAAGCACATGCACAGCAGATTACCAATTTTAAACTGCTTGTTGAACTCATCTCTTGGTTTAATGTTATAATTTATGTGGGTCATAAACCAACATTAGATGCAAACTTTATACATGCTTTAATACATATGCTTTCCTCAGACACAAAAATTTTTATTATCTAGTAAAGGAGTGGTTTATTTCTGCTTTAATTAATACATATGACCCATTTCATAAAGGATGTTACCTGTTATACTGAAATAAGAAGAAAACATTCAAAAGTGAGCATTGTCATCATAGAGTGCATCTGGGAGAGACTGCCTATTTTTTTTGCAAAAATGAAAAATTATGATGAATATCGATTAGGCTGGCTTTGTATAAGGTTTAATCTGTCAAAATTCCCTTGCATACAACTTTATTTTTACAAGATTTTGATGAGCAATGTGTGGTGAGGAATTCTTCAAGCAAGCTACCCCGAATGCTCATGATAGTGATCACAGCAATTACAAACACAATAGATGTACATCGCCCCAAGTGAGATCTGAACTCCTGATAAAAGGAAGACTAGGCCTCTTCCTTTTTCCTGTGTGTGTCTTGTGTAATAGCTTCATTGCCTATAACGAATAGATCGAAATGCAAAGAGGTTATTCTGTAACACAACATATAGTGAAACAGAAACCAAATTGCTTGCATTTCTACTTGCTATGCTAACCCTTTTCTCAGATGATCTTGGCAGCTTTGCCTTTCTCTAATTTTGCTAACATCTCACGGATATAAAATTGTGTACCCCCAACCCTCTGGTTCCTCCCCTCCCTTCTTATCTCCTTCCCGCTGTTTCATTACATTTTCTTATGTGCATACCATCAAGTCCTCTTGGACACATAATAAGATTTGTGCCAGACTATGTTCCTTGGCTTTAATAGTTAGTTAGCTTTCCAGAATACACATGCTGCTTTATACATGCTTTTATTACTGACATCATGAGAATGCATCTCTCCTATGTTTACAATTGGGTGTTCACCCTTAAATAAAAGCAATGAGATCAGGTTGTTTAAAAGAATCTTTGAAAAGCAGAATAAAAACAGCTGTTATCTGCTTGAACCATTTCATTTTCCTTCATGATCTGAATGATAATGATGTGTAGCAGTGGGCAGTCTCCAGCTCTCATTATACGCCATACATCAGAGCCTCTTTCAGGTTGGAATTGGGTCTCTGTCCCGGAGTTCCAACAGGATCGTTTCAACCTCACTTCTAACAGGTGTTGGTGTTTGCCGGAGGGGGGAGGGGAGGATAAAACACCTTTGCTTGTTCCCCGCTGACCTCCGGACTCAGGAGGCTGGTTTTCATTGGCAATGTGGGTTTGAAAGTCAAACCAGGTCCCTAGTGAAATCTCTCTCACCAGGAACAGATTACAAATATTTCCACATGTCAAACAAATGAACAATAGGGTGGTCCTTATTAATCAAAGCTCTCCTAAACCAAGTACAGATGGTAGCAATGAACTTCTCTTCCTTGAAGATTTTTTGAAACGGGAGGAAAGACATCTCACAGAAGTGCACACTTCTTCAAGTGATGCCAGACAAGAAATCAAGAGCTAAAACCAGTGTAACCAACAACAAAACATAACAGAATAATAAATAAATACATTTTTAAAAATCCCAGTGTAATGTTCCAACTCGGAAGTTTGATTGGGCTTATTTCCATTCAACACTCCCTCATCACAAGCTGTTTCTAAAGATTCTGTGGCATTTGCCTAGAGACTGACAAGCTTAAATTGGTTTTAACCTCTAGAGTCCCCTTTTCATATGGCAGATGTTGCTGATTGGGGAGCAGAGTTCTGCTTTCCCCAAAGTCAGTCGTTTTCAGCCTCTGGTGGCATCTACCTCGGAGAACATAACTCCTCTCAGACAACAACGTCGTTTGTTATTTTTAATTAACGGAAAAATATCGATAGGAATAGTTGGAATTGCATTGTATTCAAAATTTGAGAGTGAGGAGAGTCAGAGAAACAATTCTATTTCGAGAACAGCCCAGAGGCTGGACCATGGCTGCGTTTCTCTGACCTGCGCTGTATTACCTAAGCCTCTCCCGTAGCGGGAAACTGGGTTGGGGAATCTCCTGGGAACAAAGACTCCATGGGACTTTCTGTATGACCAGGTGTTACTATTTAGGAACAGTATATTTCAGATGTTTTAGCAAAATCCGTTCCACTTCTCCGCTCAAGATTGGTGCTATTATGATCCCGTGTAGTCCTTCAAGGTGAGGGATCAAAAGATGCCAAAATGTCACTCAGTTCACACCTTATCTCAAAACAGTATTAAACCTAAATTATATCTGAAAGGTGAAAATTCTATTGTGAAGCCCTTAACACAGAGGGTCTGTGATTTCCACTGATTAAAAAAACATTCCATGATGTAAAAACTACCAGAGGCCACTTCTCTCTTTAGCCTAAGTCTTTTATACTGCAGCTAAGAGTGTACTTTCTCCTGGTCTGTTCTCAGTCAAAGAGAACAAAATTTAAAATTGTTTAATGTATGGGTAAAGATTTTTTAAAGTCTCATTTCAAACTTTTTTGAGATAATTACAGCAGAGATGGGAAATTTTTCTACTAATAGATTAAATATGTGTCTGAAACCTCAGATTAATTATAATCTTTTTCAAGAGGACTAAATTTTATAACTTTTCATGAGGAGATAACATTTTATTGGATTTTCAATGGAAATGAAATAAAAGTATTATATATAAGAACAATTCTCTTACATGCCATAACCATTATTCCCCAATGACGTTTTTGGGGAGGGGAGGAGATTACCCAACTGATTTTTTAACTTATTGGAAAGTTGCAAAAAGCCTTATGAAAACAACCTCTATTATTATTTGGAGAATGTGAGATATTTTATTTAAGGTATGAAACAGTATATTTTAATATTCCAAATAGTTCCCTGAATGTGGAGAAGTAGATTTGAATCCAGGTCTTATCTTATCCAAAATAGATCATCCAATTTTGAGTTAACACAGAATCATTGGCAAATGCCAAAAGAAGATTTCATTCTTCCAATTTTCTTGTGGTGTTGAGTAAGTGATGATGTCTCAGTGAAATTTAGTTTTGAGCATGCTCCTCCTCACAGACTGGGCCTTCCTTAGAAAATACTTGCATATGCTTTCAAGGTTGTTACTGAACCATCATAAAATTCAGTTCAATTTGTGTGCTCTGTGGCATAAAGTAACACAGCAATTTCTACGTTGAGAAGACGATGAATGATTAGAACAGGTATTGAAATTTCAACACTATTGAGGAATGCCTGAAAATTGTCTTAGAATGTAAACATGGGCTTTTAGAATCTTTGCTAAAAGCCCATGTTTACATTCAGCTCAGAGATTACACAAGTCTATAAATATTTTATAGTAATTTTGATTTTTCTACTAGTCTATTATAATAAAATCAAAAATAAGGAGATGTCACATATCTGTCCCTAAGAGAGAATTAACAAGAATGCACACGAGAGAGAGAATGATAATTTCGATGGAAGGGCACGAGGAAGGAATAAAAGAATGGAAGAGGAGATCTAACTCTCCACCTAGAAAATAGTACTAATCTGGGGAAAGTTGGAATGACTGCTCATCAGAACACGGATATGGAGATAGCTGAACAGAACAGTAAGGAACGTTTTTAAATGCTTACAACATTGCAGGCATTTCTTCCAGTGCTTTATGTGTATTCAGAGCCTCTGAGTGAAGTGGCTGAGAACATAAGTTCTGGGTTTGAATCATACTAGTTGTATGACCTTGGCCAGGTCATGTGTAAAATGTGATGAAAAGTCATAATAGAACCTCCCTTATAGGTTTGTTACAAGGGTTAACTGAGTAAATATTGGGAAAGTTCTTGGAGTAGTATCTGGTACATACTAACCACTATATAAATGTTTATTAAAACATATTCTCATGTAATTCTCACAAGAACTCTCTTTGATAAAAAAACATTATTTCATTTTAAAGCAAAGACAACTAACTTAGGTCCCAAAAGTTGATGTGATTTGCCTAGGATCATATATCTAGTAGGTAGTGGCAAAGGAGCTGGTATTCTGTACATTCAGTACGTCTAATTCCAGAGGCAGAAGCTTCACTGTGCTGTAGAGTGAGCTAACAGGGCATGGGCTAATATCCATGAACAACTGCCGAATAAGATACCCTAATGAGATCTTCTGATAAAAAACAAAGATGCTGACCTTCTCTATTTAAATCTCTGTCATCTTAGGAAGGAGTGGTAGATAACTGACCAAAATACAGACACACATAAGCTGCAAACATGTATGTAAATGTTTTTTTTTTTTTCCTGGCAATTTTTATTTTTAAACCCATTTTTCCTTTCCAATAGTACTTGCTTATTGAATTCTTTGACCATAACACTCCTTTTGCTATGGGAACTAGAGGCATTATCATTAAAGAAAAGTGTCATGCAAATTCCAATAGATATTCTATTTTTTACTGTTACTCTTCTCGAATTAATTGCCAAGGTCAATTACCAAGGTCAAATTACCAAGGTCATCTCATCAAGAACATCTTCCTAGATGCCTCTGAGAAGATCAGATCTGTAGGTTAGATCTTCTCTCAACTGAGTGAAACTTTCTATCTTATAGATGTCACAATTTTTATTAAACATTTTAAACAATGATTGTTTGAGGGGCCGGCCCTGTGGCACAGCAGTTAAGTGTGTGTGCTCTGCTGCGGTGGCCCGGGGTTTGTAGATTCGGATCCCAGGCGCATATTGATGCACCGCTTGTCAGGCCATGTATGGCATGTCCCATATAAAGTGGAGGAAGATGGGCATGGATGTTAGCCCAGGGCCAGTCTTCCTCAGCAAAAAGAGGAGAATTGGCATGGATGTTAGCTCAGGGCTAGTCTTCCTCACAGAAAAAAAAAAAGATTGTTTGAAAGATAAGTGTCTTCTCCACTGCACTGAAAGCTCCATGAATGTAAGAATTATTTCTGATTTGCTCATTCTTTTATCTCTGGCACCTAGAATGGTATCCAGCATAGAGTGAGATAACTCAATGTTTGCCAAATGAATAAATGAAAGACACTGGTCTCTGAAGAGGCTGTTTGGGGGTGGTGGTGAGTAGTTCAAACAAAGTCTGGTTGCAAATGGATGATATGGTGGAGGGCGTGTGAATAAGAATGCTCTGTGGACAAAGCCACTTCATGGTTGTTTCAAGTAGTACATATGGAAAGATAATACTAAGAAAATAGAGAAAACAAGATCAACTTAAAAGGAAAAACGTGTTATCATTTTGTTTCAGGGGAAGATAGGGAGATTAAAAGGAAATTTTTTTATTTTTCACAGTATTTTTTGCAGTTTCGAGTTGAGTCCCTTTCTGTAATCTTATTCAAAGAAGCTAGCTGTGGTTAGAGCCTATAGGTTAGAACAATGTATACCAGGAGGGTTGATGGCAGCAGTAATATCCCCTTTATGTGGTGAATTCTCTTGCTGAGTATCAAGGAGTCATCAGCCAGTGACCCCTGGGGGCAGGAACCTGTATGTGATTAATCAAGGAAACACTTTCTTTGTTGAACTCTGGAGAGAAGTTTCTGTACCCAGCAGGTGAAATAACATACTAGGGAGCCTGGCAGGCAGAGTGGCATATTCCCTCCTGACCTCAATTTCCCAAAGACACTGTGTAGTCTGTTTGTGGATGATGCACTCAATGGGAAAAGCACCAGGCTAAGAAAACCAGCGAGGATCCCATCATAACCCTGTGGTATAGGCAGGAAGAGCTTCTCATTTAGTCAAGAAAAGAGGCTGGATTTTCCCAGTATTAGAGAAAAAAGAAAGGTAGACTACCTTGATTACCTGTTTTGAAAGAAACTGTGTTATCTACTAAGTTTCTTGTTGCCAACTCATATCCATTTAGTTTACTACTCTTGGAATTGTAAAAAAAAAAAATATTTCTGCTTTTAATCCTTTAGAGAGAAAGCCTGGTTATCATATTATTTGTTCTCTGTGGTTGAATGAGTTTTTATCTTCAAGGGGAGGATGTTTCTAGAGATTTAAGCATAAAATATATGTGGGTTTATTTTATTTTAAATTTAAAAGTTAAAAATGGGACACAATTACGGGTTTTTATTCCCCTAAATAGACAGTCCACTGAGAGCACAGTGAGTTCAAGCAGGTAGCTGAAAATGATGCTGCTTGATTACCTCATGGATGACTAAGATGTTTCTTGAAGTTGATTAGAAGAAATTTCTCAGAAATCAAGTACTCTCATCTTATAAACACTCTCAAAATGAGCAGCACAGTTGTATAGCATAATAGGTGCTAAATCATTAATTGGTTGTTTGATGTATATCCATTATATGGGGTAGATTCCCTATGTATTATCCTCATGCATCCATTTGGCACAGCCTTCCTTAATATTAAACTTTGGCTAGGATACTGTATAAGGATTTTACATGATGGAGGTGGGTAACAGCATCTTCCTACCTCTTGAATCACATAGGCCTCCCATTGGTGTTTCTGCCTCACTGCAAAATTAAAACAGACAATAACCCTGAAGTAATTAAAAAAGGAGAGGTAATTTGTAGAATCTGCTTTTCTAACCAAAAGTTAAGCTGGCATAGACTTCATTTAGAGAGCGATAGGAAGAGGAACTGGTTAGCTCTCGAGGGACTCCCTTGTGAAATAATCGTGCTTACTTGATAAATGTTCTTGAACTTCAAGAGAATGCCTTTCATGAAATTCTACATGTGTATAATGATTTTTCTGGGGAATGAAGTTTTATGTTTTATCTGAACTCTCTGCATACCCAGGTTGTAATCACTGTTCTCCTCTCCACCCCAAAATGATAAGGACAACAGGGAATATTTAAATATTACTTGCTGAGAATTTCTAATTTGTTAAAAATATAATTGCTAATAGAATTTTTACCACACAATTTATCTCCTCAGTCATGAAAGACTAGGCAACTAGCTATATATATTTTTTCTTCTTCTTTTCCTTTGTAATGTTAGATCTCCACTGGAGAGAAAAGGACTAACAGCTGGAACTTATAACTATTTGGAAACATCAACAATGTTGAAATTTACACTCCCATGTGCAGATGTTATCAGACAATCAAAAAAATGTGTACAAACAGTGAAAGAGGAAAGCAATTTTTTCGAAGTGTGATTCGGTTGGATGGTGCACAAAAATTTACACTTGTCTCTTTTCAGAAAAACATTGTGAATCAATAAGATGAGATAGATTATATTAGAGCAAGATTTTGCAAAAGATTTTCTAACTCAGTGATAGGTATGGTCTATACTAGATGATTGACTTTATGAAACACAAATGGTTTTACCCCCACATTACATAAACAAGAGAGGCTGAACTAAGAAGAAGAAACTGTGCCAGTTGGCACTCTTTCCCACCGAAGTCAAGATTTTAGTCAAACACGTATCTCCCTAATACTATTGGGTATGGTCTCTTAATAATATGCTTCCAGCAGAGAGGTTAGGCCAAGTCTTCCATTGCTAATTTATATCCTGCTTATCTAAGAGAGATTGGTTAGTCCAAGTATGGCATTTTGGGATGTGAGATTAGACTAATACTACTCTAAAATGGATAATTTTTTTTTGGCTTCCTTGGGGCTTTATCTGTCAAGCTAGCTTCTTTGTTAGCATTAGCTTGCTCCTCCAGCATAATTTAGTGGAAAACGGTAAAAATAGATGAGACTTTAGTATCCATCAAGACTTTAAGGCAGTAAAGTTACATGGAAAGGTGGGTCTAAAACTTAAATATCTCAAATATATTCAAAACCTTCCTTCTAAAATAAACTTTATTTTTATTCCTTGCATCCAGGCAGGGAGTTTCTTCTTAAGTCCACGAAATGTTGCTTTCTTTGTGTGAGAGTGGGTTGGGTGAAGGGCGAAAGGTGTGTATTTGGTGCTTTTACACATGGTTTAGTGATGTCAGTACCATCCGGATTTGGAAACAACCTTTAATTGTGGGACATATTGTGCAGTGGTTGAAAGTATGCACAATGGAATCGGACAGACTTGGATTTAAATCTTGGCTCTGTAGTTTGCAGATTGTATGACTTTGTGATTTACCTTCTCCCATGCTTCATGCTTCTCATGAGTAAATCGGAAATAATGATTGCTATGGAAACGAAATAAGATGATATATGTAAAATGCTTAGTACAGTAAGTAAAGCTCTTATCACAGTGGCAAGAGTATAATAAATGGTAGCTGCTATTATTTATATTATTATTATTTTAGATGCATTCCAAAGCTTCATTGACCACGGTAAAATGCTTGTTCCTAGATAGTCCCAAATTCTTTCCAAAAAAGGAATCCAAATAGGGAACTTCTGATCAGAGAAAACACACATGATAGCATTCAGTGTGGCAGAGGTTTGGCTAGAGAGTGAAGTTTAAGTGGCTAAATTGTCAAGTGTTAGTCTGAATTGACCATAGACAGACTTCTGTAAGGGTAAACCTCTGCTGCATTCAAAGGGCACATAAAGATAAATAAAGGAGCAGAGAACTTGCTAGAGAGGTGAGAGTAGAAAGATAAATTCTTCCTTATTTTAGAGGAAAAATTATGTGAGCCACAGATAGGAAATGATTGCGAAGTACATGAAAACTGAAGTTTGTTTGCCAAATTCTGTTTTTTTTTTTTTCCTTCTGCAGAAAACATTGAACAGTTACTGAAAATGCCTGAAGAATGACTGCATACATACATTGGTAGAGAGAGCAGCAGCTCGAGTTAATCATTTTCAGTGTTTACGTTAAAACAGCAAAAGCACAGGGCATCTCTTCAGTGTGGCACTTGCTACAATGTATTGCAATTTGTGTTAACATGACTGTCTCTCCCATAAGGGTTACGAGCACAGGACCATATCTTGTTTGTGTATCACCAATTGTGAGCACAGAATAAGTGCTCAAAAAAACGAGTTTGCTGCATCAATGAGTCAATTTCAGTGAGTCCCAGATAGGGCATTCATTTATCTCATTTGTTAACAAACTTGACTGCCTGTTATATTTCAAAACAGCATACGCTAAACTAAAGCTTAAAATGAATTTTTAACGTGGTAGTTACCAACCAATTTTAGCATGAGGATCTCCTCTAAGTGTCAAAAATTTTCATGAGTAGTTGTACTTGAATTATCTCTTGATTGAGAAAATACAAGACACACAGCAGCTGCCAAAGCAGCTCCCGCATCTTTTCAAAACTGGTAACATAAAGGGTGTTTGTGGCAGCATCTTTGTAATAGCAAAACAACTGAAGACAGTTTATGAAAACGTAATAAGTGTCCACTCATAGTGGATTGGTTAAATAAATTATGCTACATTCATATAACGAAATACTTCGCATACTAAAAAAGAAGGCAGTAGATCAATATGTACTGAGATAGAAAAATGTCCAAGATATATTAAGAGAGAACATCAAATTGCAGCAGGGAATGTACAGTACAATTCTCTTTGTGTATGGAAAACTAAACAAATCTGTTGGAAAGAGTATGGAAAAATTCTGGAAGAATATACAATAAATTGAAATGAGTGTGATAGGAAGAGGGCATTTACTTTTCACAGTATAACCTATTATACTGTTTGAATTTTCCCCTCATGAGCATGAATTATTTATATGTTAAAACTCAAAATAGCATATCCATGTATGTACTATCTCACTTTCTCTCTATTATATGTATACATATAAATATATCATACATACATGATATATAATTCTTTTTTCACTCTTCACTTAAGACCTGTATGTTCTGCCAATGGCTGATGTTTGGTACGTGCCTCTGTGTGAAAATCCTTTGCAATAATTCTGCAGCTCCCCCGCAGTTCCTTCATCGCCAGAATGAAAACCAGTCCAATACAGTTTTCATAACTCTTTTACCTTTTTCAATAAACAAACAAATATATCAACAAACAAACCAGCAGATTTTAAAATGTTTGCTAGCTGCGCCATTCTTTGTTCTCGCTCAGGAAATATTATAGGAAAGCCCAGTATTAGAATGGATAAAAGTAGAACTCTTCGGACTGATTTCAGAATGAAGCTCCAGAACTCCCCTCTGCCGTTGTTCTGGGGCAGCTTAAAGTGGGAGTGAGGGGTCGAAGGGTGGAAGGGGGAATCCAGAGAGCACTTAATATTCCAGGGAGCCCAGTGTGAAAACCACCGCCTCAATCTGCACGATGTGATCACGTGGTTGACTCGAGGTCAAGCAAACTACAGAGTTGAGATTAGAATTCAGATTAGCAGACGTGAAATTTTATACATACAATTTCTTTCTAGGCTTATATTAGCTCCATATTGCAGAAAGTGCAGGAACTATGCTTTGCTGACCTTCATATTCACTTTCTCTGACCACTCCCATCCAGGGCCGAGCAGGGTGCCTTACATTTATAGATAACCAAAAACTGTGCAGTTCATTGGTGGTTGAATTAGATTGAATAGGTCAGGTGGCTTTCCCAAGATCTTGCGGCAGGTAAATGACACATGTGATCAATCCCTGAAACCCCATTCGCAATCCAAGCCTCTTACCTTGTAACCTGAATCATACTTTGCCCAGGTAATTTGTCACAAGGCATTTAATTTAACTTTTATATAATCTTAAATTCCTTTCTAGGTTATTGTTGATTCTTCAATTTCCTTTAAATTTAGGAAAAATTGTGAGCTATTGTGCAATATCCCCCTCCCCTGCCTCCCTCCATTAATATCGATCTCAGCTCATTGCCTATTTTCCTCACAGTTCTTATCCTAACACAGAATCACTTTATTTATCTTTTCACCTACTTCTTTTTGGTATTATTCTCTGACTAGAATGCAATCTATATTAGGAGAAAGATCTTGTCCCCGTTATTTATGGGCCTCTCTTTTCAATAATGGCTACATCATTGAAAGTTGCAAGGTTTAATAAAGATTACATTATTCAGAGAAATTTTGATGAAAACAACAACAAATCTATATTAAAAAGGTTTTCTTAAAAGCATCCAAGATGTGACAAGATAGCAAGTTCCACAGGACAAAACTGAAGAAAAAGTGAGGATCTAGAGGAATAAGTTTGGCCTGGAATACTGAAGTTGCTTTTGCCCCAAGGGTGTGTCTATATTCTGTGAAACTGGAGCTATAGTTTCGGCAGACTCTTCAATGGTCTCTGATAAGGGAGTGTAAAAGGACATCCTACTTATACTCAGCTGAGGCCCCAAAAGCCCCCAGTCCTCAAAGGACAAGGGAACCAGCAGTAACCATGCCTCTACCCTTCCATCCTCTGCTCCTACGGGATTTCAGTGAGGGTTGATTTGGCACATCACAGAGCTGGCGAGAAAAGGAAAGAGAAAAACAACCTGTCCTAGAGAAGTTGTTGCCAATATTTTTACAGATTCGTAGGCTACACCATGCACTGCTTTGGTGGTCCAGAGATCTTCAGTCTGGGACCGTGGTTTGAGATGGTTCCAGACAATTAGTGCCTCTAGGTGTCCGGCAGATATCAACATATATTCAGCTGGAGCAAGGCACCTCCATGCTGGACCTCAAGGAATCCCCAGGACTACACACACAAGGAAACAAGGCGCTATGAGGGAGTACCAGGAGAACTATCAGTCAGAAGGGACAGGTCTACAGACTTGAAAATAGCTGCAAGGAACAGGACCTATGAAAAGTGACATAGAAGATTTGAAAAAGCATCACCTTAAAAATTTTTAGAAAAGAAAACTTCAAAAACCAAGATTAATATGCAACGGACAGATTTAACAAGATATAAAACACCGATGATGTAGATCATAAAAATTATTCAGGACAAAGCAAAGAGAAATAAAATGATGGAAAATATAGAGGAAAAGATAGAAAATATAAGATGGAAAATATAGCATAGGATGAAGGATTCTAGTATATGTTAGAATCCCAGAGGAGTTGAGAGAGGATGAAACAGGCATTATTTGGAGAGAAAAGGACTGAGACTTTTTCTTAGTTAAAGAAAGATACTAATCCACAGGCTCAAGAGACACCCTCTATTCCCAGGCAGGATAAATAGAAAGAAAGGCATACTACCTACATCATTGTGACACTGCAGACTGCAAAAAACACAGTGCCTGGAATATAGCAGTTGGTTAACAAGTATCTTTGGATAAATGAACTAATTTGTACTTAAGACTGAGGGCTTTGAGGTTAGACTGCCTTGTTCAGTCACATGTCATAGCCCAAGTTACTTTATCTCTCCAAACTTTAGGTTCCTCTTCTGTAAAAGAGGATAATAATAGTATTTACTTCATATGATTATAGAAAGGATTAAACACATTTAAAGTATGTGAAATTGTGCCTTACGTGGAAAATATATAATAAATGTAAATTATCTTTGTTGTTATAATACAAAAAATAACTATTTGCATGATTTAGTATTTATGTATGAAAAATTTCTTAATTTTTTTCTTATTTTCTAAAAGTTTATCTCTACAACAGACACACTTTGCTGGTATTATCTGCTTGTCTGTGATTTTGAATTATTTTAGGAGAATATTGGTAAATGAAATATTCTACAACGTTTGGCACAGACTCACAAAAGCAATAATGATAATAATTAATATTGGTGTATTATTTTGCAAGTTCAAAGTGCTTTAACATATACATTTCATAACTGACTTTGCCAACACTATCAGCTTCTGAAGAATGGATAACTTTCTGTGGAATCTTAAGTCACAAGCTATACCAGCTGAAGTTATATCTGAAAATAAGGATCAACTTCCATTAAAGTTAGGACTTTATTAAAATCAATTAAAAAAAAGCCATGACCGTCTAATATTGTGACATATGGCCTAAACACTCCTCAAAGTAATGGCAAAACATTGGTCTCAGCCGTCCTCATGCAATATAGATTGAATATTGATAGCCAACAGAGTAGAGAAGGACAGTAGAGATGACAGATTTAACAGGGTGCAATTTGAAAGTGTGCTTCTACTCATGAGAGTGGTAGCAATAGCCGTATTTCACAACGACCATTGATACAACGAACACTTGTTGAGCACTAATTGTTGGCACCAAATTGGTCAAGGATCTTTTAAATTTAGTGTATACCTATCACATCATTTCTTTTAACGTGTTTTCATTAGCCCGGAATATATATATTTTTCTAAGATTTGGCCACCAGCACAAAGACAATATATGTTTCTAGGTTGTTGCAGAAAAAATCATGGCGAGCAGCAGTACATTCATTTGGTCTTGGTTGGGGATCTGTTATCATGTGATTACCAAATAGGAGAAGAGAAAGAAATACCTTGAAGATGTTCTGGTACACAATACAAAAAAACACTGTGAGAGAAGGCATTATGGAGGCCAGGAAATAAAACAGTTGAACTACCACCTTACCACACACCAAGGATTGCTGGTCACCTTTGAAACCAAGGCCAAATCAACTAAGCTAAATGAAATGGTTTCCTGCTTACTAGGTTTATTCTATTAGGTCCTCTGTAAAAGAGCCTGTGTCTGCTTCATTTCATTTAGATAAAAGAATAGTCAGACATGTCATTAGATTACCTTTGAATTTGACCTTGTACTTGTCATTTTTTATGGTAAAGAATAAGACTTTTTTCAGGAAAAAGAAATAAAATTCTTTGAAGTTAGAGACATTGAAACCTAATAGATTGTGCTATTTAAACACAAAACAAATTAAGATTGCTCTAGAGCCTTCTTTTTTTTTTTGTAATTAGCCACAAGTTCCTAAAGGACATTAGACAATTATAGAAACATCCTGCGCTATGTGGTCTCAGACTTCAAGTTAACGCTTTTTTTCCTGGTTTCTGAAGACCTTTCATTTTCCTCAGCCATTATTTCGGGGGCCATTCCCTTTTACTTCCGAGCAAATCTTTATGTTTACTAAGCAGCAACTCCAGATGAGAAAAGTAGAATTATCTCCTTAGTCTTCTTCAAGGAAACCATCTTGATATAAATATTGCAAATGCTCTTTAGTTTTTATTTTAGTTATTAATGAAATATAGCATATATTTCATTATTAACACATTATTAACTCATTTTCCAATTATCCTAATTACCATAACTTTCTCTAATTCTGGGGCAGGCATTCCAGTTTCATTGAGTAATACCCAAGGATGTTTTTCCTTGCCACCTCTTTGCATTTTAAATTAATCTTTAAATAATAAATTTCCATATGTTTTATCTCAATCACTTTTGTGTTTATTCTTTCTCATTGATATGACACTTCATCTGCCTTTCTCCTTTGATTTAATTTACTTGATATCAACTAGTTATTGTGAATAGATCAAATTTTCACATTTCACAAATGTAGTGACATGACATCTTTCTAGCTCTCATTTGATGTAGCCTTTGGCGTGTATTTCAACTCAGAAAAATAAAGCCTGTTTGAAAACTATGTTTTCATGCTAGGCTTATATTCATATGGCTTTATGATTTTCCAGCACTCACCCAAGCCCCAAAAGCTGTATCTCACTAAAGAAAAATAGTGGGTTTTAAATAAATTTATAGGACCATCACTTTTATATGGCCATATAATAAAAGAATGTTGGTGGAAAGAGTATTGATAAAATTTAAGTATTCTCTTCAGGTGTAGCAGAAGAACAAAGGAAGGGAATACTATGTCCCCTTTTTATATATTTATCAAAGACTATCTGACTGCAGGCAACATATGTAGAACTGACCCCAACTTGATACCTCGTTGGACAACTGTGGAGGTCATGGTAACAACTGG
Source organism: Diceros bicornis minor (assembly GCF_020826845.1). NCBI lineage: Eukaryota > Metazoa > Chordata > Mammalia > Perissodactyla > Rhinocerotidae > Diceros > Diceros bicornis. The sequence goes on along the minus strand of NC_080743.1, from coordinate 18,235,600 downwards.
GTTATGATGTTTAAAGTAAATAGGAGGAAGATAAAATCATTTTTTCATAAGCATTAACAATCAGTAGAGAAGATAATATATACCTGAAAACTATTTTTAAAACCTTCTGCATTTAATGTGAAGGGATAAAATTCATAACTACGCTGCTTCTTTTACCCTAATCTATTACTAGTTTTTATTTTTGAAATAGCTTTTCTAAGCCATATTTTCAAGCATATTAGTTATCATCAGTACATTGTCACTTATAGTGTTCTAAATGTTCAGAAGGTGTGTGGACTGAATTATGTTCCCCTCAGATTCATATGTTGAAGCCCTACTCCTCAATGTAACTGTATTTGGAGACAGGACCTTTAAGGAGGTGATTAAGTTTAAATGAAGTCATAAGGGTGGGGCCTTGCTCCATGAGGACTGATGTCCTTGTAAGAAGAGGAGGAGACACCAGAGATCTCTCTCTTCTTGTCACACAGAGGAAAGACCATGTGAGGACACAGTGAGAAGGCCGCCATCTTCGAGTGAGGAGGAGAAGTCTCCCCAGAAACCAACCCTGCTGGTGCCTTGATTTTGAACTTCTGGCTTCCAGAACTGTGAGGAAATGAACGTCTATTGTTTAAGATGCCTGGTCTGCGGTATTTTGTTAGCACAGCCAGAGCAGGTGAATACAGAACGTATTCGAATATTTCAGATCACATATCAGTTAAATTTCTTAAAAAACACATAATGTATGGAATTATAGTGACAGTGGTAGAAACCGTATGTTCTGATTTCACATCTGTTATAAATTTGTTATTTTATATGGCTCAAAAAGAGAAACGAATGATTTATTATTTAAAGATTAATTTAAAATGCAAAAAACATGAAACAATAAAAAGAGGTACAAAGTGAAAAGTAAAAGTCTCCTTCCTCACCTCCTCAGACCTGCCCACTGTCTCTAGCTGGTAACACATTTTAAGAGTTTCTTAAATATCTTTCTGGTAACTTTCTAGTCATACACGTACACACACACACCACACACGTAGATGCACACAAACACACCTTTTTTATGCAAATGAAATTGCTCTATACGTTAGCGACCTCTTTTTTTTTTTTTTTTCCTGGGGAAGATCAGCCCTGAGCTAACATCTGTGGGCATCTTCCTCTGTTTTGTATACAGGATGCCACCACAGCATAGCTTGATGGGCATGGCTTGATGAGCGGTGTGTAGGTCCGCGCCTGGGATCCAAACCGGCAAACCCTGGGCCACCAAAGCAGAGTGTGCAAACTTAACCACTACACCACCTGCTGGCCCCGTTCAGCAACCTATTTTTAATCACATAAAACGTGAACAGACCTTTCTCATTTTTAAGGGCTGCACAACATGTCATAGTATGAGTAACCCTAATTTATCCCCCATCCCCAACTGATAGGCATCCTGATTGTACCTAATTGTTTTCTATGATAAACAAAGCCACAATACACATTGTTGCATATATCTTTGCACATTTATATGAGAATTTTCATGGAAAAAAATTCTTAGAAATAAAAATACTAGGCGAAAGTGTTTGTATATTTTTAGTTTATTTTTGGTGTTGATAGACATTGTTCAATTTCCCTCCAAAAATAATGTACGAAGTTGCTTTCCCACAAAAAAGAGTTTGCAAAAAGTCTGCTTTCCTATGTCTTGATCCAGATTGAGTAATGTAAAGGTTTTAGATTTTTATAAAGTGTATCTTACAGTTGTTTTAATTTGGATTTCTTTAATTATCGGAGAAGTTGAGCACCTTTGACAAACACTTCTCTGGAGGACTTTTTGTTGCTAAATAATGAAGAACATATGATCACTGGTGGTGGCTCGAATAACCACACACACACACACACACACACACACACACTCCCTGTCTCCTCTTTCTCTTTCTCACCCATGGTTACAGAACACTCACAACCTAAAGGCCTTTTTTTAGCTCTTGAATCTTTAAGTGAGATGTTTAAATGGTACGGGATCAGGTCAATTACTTTGAAATACAACTAAAATCAACTTAAAAGAAATATTAAAAGCGTTACATTTTCAATTTAAAATAACTCTGGAGGAATAAGCTTTTCCTATTTATCTAAGCTTTCCTCCAAGATAGTTCAATAGAGACAGTTGGAGTGGTGGATGGAGGAGGGGATGATTTGTGAATGAAAAAAATACTGGAAACTTGAGTGCCTCTCTTCCCTGGTATGTGCTCAAAGTCTAGGACAGTGCCTGATTTGTATGTGCTCAAGACAGGCTGAATGAATGCATTGACAATTGTAAATGCTAAACACGTAAGTAAAGTAATAAGGAAGTTATCTTGGAGGAAGGATCCTGGAAATTTTCTTTGATAAATAGAATCATCCCAGAATACATGCTAGTTGGAATCCCTATGGAAACATTCAAGTTTTGTAATCACCAGACTCACAGAATGGGGTCTCCCTATTTTAATAAAAATTTTCATATTCCCTATTCCTCCCGGAAATTCTATGATCTTAAGATAAGAACAATTATATCAATCCAATTTTTTCTTGATTTTTCACTGTTTATTTTTGGCAGACTTTCAGCTTGGACAATGGAACCAGGGTGTTTAAATGCAATTTTGTCTTTGTTCAAATTCATTTTCTAGTTTATGTCCTTTATTTACCTTTGTTTTTTTTCAGTGCTTCATAATTTCTCTCAATTTTAAAATAAATATTAAAATTGCTTTTTAAAAAGCAAATAATCTAGACAATGACATGCAACTGAAAATAGTTCATTTTTATCTCAGGCATGTGTGGGTCACCAGGCACATAATATGCCTGACAAGTGGATAGTTCACAACGGCTTCCCCTATTGTGTGTTGGTCCTTAATGGACATTCAGATTGTTATTATTTTAAACTCAAATAGCAATAGTAGTCTCAATAATAATGGGATATTGAAAAATCCCATATGTTGAATGTGGCTGATTTAAAAATTTTAATCAGGCAAAGGAGAACAAAACTTGCTTTATGGCATGAATGTCGATGTGATTTGGGGTGAGAGCTGAGGGATTGCTAGCTGATGGTGGGCAGCAGAACAACTCCCCTGGGAAAATACTATTTAATGATGATTATATAATATATGCCACGCTATGCTGAGACTTACTTAGAACTTAAAGCACAAAAGGTCTCAGTTAGGCCAATGCATGGGAAGAATATCTACAAGATTCTTTTATGTCAAAAATTAGTGAAACATAGGAACAAATGTTAAAGGAGAAAAACTAAACCACTGTTGCGCAAAGGAATCATAACCAATGAAGGGCAGGACCTTCCTCAGCGCAAATCAGGCCAGACAAGCTTAATTGTCTTTTTTTTAAAATAAGATTATAAAATTGGTGCATAAAGGAAGGCAAGTAGGGTTATAAGAGCAGGACTTTAGGGAAATGTTTGATACAACAATTATTATTTGTTTAAATTATTGAGTTATAACTCCATTATTGGAGTGTTGTGAAAAATAGTTTGCCACAGCCACATGAGGTTTAACCTCAGGAGAGGAAGCATGGTTCAGTATTATAAAATCTATTCAAGGAGAATAGCAAATCGATATATTAAAAGGAAATGGTATATTTATGTCAAAAGGTACTGAAAATGTCTACAGAAATTTTTCATGAAAACACTAAAAGGAATAGATTATTTCTTGAACATGATAGAGGCCCTCTTTTAAACTAACAGCCAGTGTTTACTTAATGGTGAAACCTAGGAATAAGATAAGGATCGCCATTACCATCATTAATTTTTATTATTATTTGGAGACTTCTGATTAACCAGTATAATGTAAGCCAAATATGGAGCATAAATATTGGGCAGTTATAATCTCCAAAGAGTTATATGAAATAAAAGATTATGAATATGACTTAAATATAATTGTGTTTAATATAAAGATAGAAATATAATTAAAGAAGAAATCACAGTCAAAACATCAATAAAAGATAGGAGTAACCCAGGATAATCTTAAAAAGAAATCTCTAAATTACATATAAAGAAAATTACATATATAGCTGCAGTCTATACAAGTAAAACATATAACGAAAATTAAAAACTTTATTGAGAGGTTTAAGGGTAAAACACGACTTTGGAAGAGATGATTGAACCTCATTTATTTATATGTGTAATATAATTCCCACATTTATTTATATGTTTCATGTAAATAAAATAAAATGGGAGCTTTGGGGGAAATTTAAAACATTTTTTTCTAAGATAACATTCATTTAGAAAGAATAAACAGACAAGACTATCAAAGTAAATTAGAAACAACCACCACTGCCACGACTACAAAACACATTATAAACTTAAGTAAATATATGGTTTTGATATAAAAATAGACAGCTGAGTAGAATAGAATAAATAGCCTAGAAATAATTGTTATTATTTGCACAAATGTCATGTAAAATAAAGTCATTGTAAATCAACAAAATTGTGAGGAGAAGGCTTAGTCAAAGTAGTAGAGGATAAATAGTTAGCAATTTGGAAAAAAACATGTATTCCTTTACCTCACATTTTATTCCAAAATGAATTTGAGATGGATTAAAATGTTAAAATGAAAAAATCAAACCATTGTTAAGGTAGAAAAAATAGAAATAAATAGATTTTTGGATAGAAGACTATGAATTTACAAACGATTAAAAGTAATCATAAAGAAAAAAATGCCACTAAATTTAGTTTTATAAATATAAAAATCCTTACTTCATAAAGAATACCCTAGTCTATTTTTGATAAAGGGTTAATAACTTTACAATGTTAAAAAACAAGCCCATACAAATTCATAAGTCCTGGGCACAGGACATGAACAGACAATTCACCAAACAGGAAGTAGAACAAGTAAACAAACAGATGGGGAAATGCTCACTTCATTAGTAGTCAAAGAAATGTAAATTCAACTTAGATTGGAAAAAAAGTTGCAGTTTGTTATTGTAGCTCAGGCTTCTGAAAAAAGGAGAGGAGTAGAAGCAGTTTGAGTCTTGGGATTTCTGTATGTTCCAGAACGTGTGAGATGTGGGCTAACAGGAGACAATCGTGTCATAGTGACCTGCTAAATCCTACAGTTCTCTCCCTGAAGTTGTCCTGGGCACAGGGGGCTGGGTGGTGGGGAAAGGAGTGGGGGAGGGGAGCGCGGATGGAAAAGAAATCTGGCAAGCATGATATTATTTCCTTTTGTTACACTGAAGTGAAAATTTTAATAAACAGCTAAAGTGGTATTAACAAATATGAAATATGACATCATCTTTCAATGATCACAGCACAAAACTTAAAAAAAATATTCATTGATAGCAAGGGTATTGTGAACCTGGAATTTTGCTACCTATAACATCGTTTATAACATGGCATTAGCGGTTGTTAACAATCAGTTAGAGATGGTTAAAAGATTAGGGACTGCTCTCAACCATTAAAACGCATAACATTTATTGAGTACTATGTTCTAGGCGTTGCAGGAAGCGCTTTACATGGATTCTCTGATTCAGTTCTCACAGTGAGATATATGTTGTTATCATTACCTCATTTTTATGTAAGGAGAAATTGAGTCTCAGGGAGGTTAAGAGACTTGTAAAGATTACATTGCTAATAGACAACAGAGCTACAATTTAAACCTGTACATTCTGATAACAAAATTTACTCAATCATTATGGTATATGTAATATGAAGCAGCATGTTATGATATCATATGCACATTACTATTATGACTCTAAAAAGTGCACGAAAATTCAAAATGAAATACATAAAAATGCTGAGCGATGTGGTATTAAGGTGCTGGGATAGATAATACATCATTTTTCTCTTTTTGAAGTATTTAAAAATTAAGGCATACACTTTAAAGTAAGATTTTTTTTAAATTATTTTATTGAGGTCATATTGTCTTATAACATTGTGTAAATTTCAGGTGTATATTATTCTATTTCAGTTTCTGTGTAAAATGCATCCTGTTCACCACCAATAGCCTAGTTTTTATCCGTCACCATACATACGTGCTCCTTTACCCATTTTGTCCTCCCACCACCCGCTTCCCCTCTGGTAACCGCTAGTTTGTTCTCCTTATCTATGTGTTTGTTTGTTTATCTTCCACATATGAGTGAAATTATATGGTATTTGTCTCTCTCTGTCTGACTTATTTCGCTTAGCATAATACCCTCAAGTCCGTCCATGTTGTCGCAAAAGGCGCGATTTTGTTCAAGTAAGGTATTTTTTAAATGAAGAACAACTATCAGGCAATTAAAAATATTTGCAAATATTTTCCCATCATAAATTTGTCACACCAACAGGACACCTAGCAATCAACCTGGATTTAGGCTGATGATGAGTGTAACGTGGTCCCTTCAGGAATCTAAGAGCTAGTATAAGCCTCGATGAATTGGAGGGTTTCAACCTAAAATGCTTATGGGATAAAACCTTTCCTGCTGTCTTAGTATGAGTATATACCAAACAATATCCAGCTAATATCTGGATATGATTTTACCAAAATAGGTCCTAATTTAAGATTTTGCTATTTTGATACTGACAATAACTAAAGCATGAGGAAGGTGACAATGATGATGATAATACCACTTACTGAGCATTTATTAAATGCCAGACAATGCACTGAATACTTTTCTTGCATTTTTTTGTGCATTCAGCTCTCAGAGTAACCTCACAATATTATTATCTCTATTTCATATATTTGCCAATGAGTGATATTTTTTCCTGAAAATACCATTATCTCTTTTCTCCAGTTTGGTTGTTTCTGATAAATATAAAAAGTCATGTATTTATCTTCGTGACCAAGCACTGTGCTATTAGTGTTGGCAACCCCTGCCTGAATGCACTATACCTCCAACAGTCACAGATCATATTCAGTCTGGTTGGGTTTTAATGAAGAGACTGGCCAATTCCTGGGGTGCTCATTCTCTTCTGTCATGCATGAGCAAAATGGACCTCATGCCAAATTGCAAAATATTGAGGAGGTGGACAATTGACAGGAGATATGGAAGGGAGAGAATGAGGGAAGAAGGAGGAGAGGAAGGTAGGGAGAGAAAGAAGGAAGAAAGGAAGGAAAGAAAGAAGGAAGGGAGGAGGGAAGAAAAGAAAGGACGTGGTGTGAACAAAGTTAAAGCACACAATTATTAACAAGGTTATAGCATACAATTGTGTGAGAGTACTACAGGATTAGTCAACCCAGTCAGGCATTTTGGGAACACTATGATGTTTGGGCTGCCTCCACAAGGCAGGCTGGAAAAATTCCCAGATTACCAAGCCACTAGGCAATGTTTTCTTGGTTGGCAGTATTCTGCTGTTCCCTTCTCAGTGCTGGAGAAGTGTGAAAAGTAGAAGTTACCCCACAGGCAGCTGGGTGAAGGCCTAATGGTTCTCTGGAACAGGTTAGCAATAAACGAGTATGTCCAGCTTTGGATTTCACAGTTTTGAACAGAACAAAATGGAATTTTTTAAAGTTTTTAAATTGACTTGTGAAGAAAGGCAAAGGGTATCTATGTTGTTCAGCCTAGTAAAAGGAAGAGAGAACAGGGCCAATGCTAGGAGTAGCAGGGGCCAATCCACTGGAGAGTGGAAGCTGATCCTTATTGCTATCTGGGTTATGATGTTGTTGTTGTAGTATTAAAAAAAATTGAATTCTTTTATTTTATTGAATATAGTAAGCGTAGGACACAATATAGATCTCTTTGTTCTAATTAACAGAATGTCAAAGGATGTATTCTTGCTTTTAAAAATAGCATCAAGGATAGCATTTTGAAAAAAAAAATCATTAAGCCCAAGTGATGAAGTAGAGCTGAATTTATCCCTGAGGCCACCACCACATTATAGCGTGAATCTAGTGCAAGGCTCCACAGAAGGGGGTCCAGAAATTCCATTTACTAAGGGACTACTTTTAAACATAGTTAAGGAGTCATCCAAGATAGGATGCTGAATAAATAGTGTGAAATCATTCTCATCCTTTAATTTCAAGCTTTAATGATACCTCCTATATGAAGACTTCTGTGGTTCCCCAAGCTAGACTTAAGTGGTCAATGTTGCTGCCATTTTGCATAACTTATAAAGACATATATCAAACTAAATATCAAACTGATATCCTTGCAACATTCCACTTCAACATCCCGTAATCCTAGAAACAGTAGCAGAATGGTAGAATCATCTAAAAATGGTCATCTTTCTAACATGTTTATAAGCAGTAACATGTTCTTTCCATTTGTATAAATGTTTCTGAAAACACAAATGTTCAACTGATACTTCCTGCTACAGTTAGTCCATTCATAGCTTCCTATTTGATAAAATTTCTCTCTTTGTTTATACTCATATATTATTATAGATGATCAATTCTTGCTGCTGTTTTTTATCTTAAATACTTTTGAATAAAAATTAAAGGCCCTTCATAATCCAGTCCTGTAAATCGCCCAGCTCCATACTTTGGATTTTCAATAGCAAAACCTGATCATTTATTTTCTAACAAACACCTACTCATCCTTTAATTTCAAGCTTTAATGATACCTCCTATATGAAGACTTCTGTGGTTCCCCAAGCTAGACTTAAGTGGTCAGCGTTGCTGCCATTTTGCGTAACTTATAAAGACATATATCAAACTAAATCTGCTGAGGACAGAGATAATATCTTGTTATCTTTGTGGGCTGGGTACCTAGCATGTTGTCTGGAACAAAACTCCATGACAACTGGCCTCCCATGGAAGTCCTAAAGCAGACAGAGCATGATTGGTGCTGAGAATGGTCTTCCACCCACTCTTGCTCTCAAATGAGGGCCGACTGGAGAAAGGAAGAGTAGTCCTCACTCAGGAAGTGGGGAGGCAAAGGATGGATCTCCATGTCTTCATTGCTCTCTTGTCTCTCATCTCATCTTCCTCCACGGGGACCAATGAAATGAGTATCAGCTAATCAGGAAATGCCTGAAATTGCTGTCGCTGTGCTGGAATTGTCAATACATCCCAGCATCCTACATGGATATGTTAGCCACTGTGGACAACAGAGCGGGTATGTAAGCTAAGGTGGGCAATTGCTCCCACAGCTGGGACCTGCACTTGTTTGACTTGCATGCCAGGGGCCCCAGAATTGCCAGTGGATTAGCTGGGCAGGTTTGCCCTAGTCATTTCATCAGTCTCCTAGCAAGGCAACTTTGCATTTTATGGGATTAAACATTTTTACCTCACTCACCGTGTTAAGTTGGCGCTTTGTTATGTGTTTTAAGAAATGTTTTTGAATCAATAATTGGATACAAGGATGGGGTTAAGTACTCTGATTAGTCTAATTAATCTCAGTACCTTAAAGAAGGGACCTGTCATTCAACTCATTCTGATACTACACTATCTCTCTCTCTCTCTGAATATGTATATGTAATATATATATTATAGATGTCTGTGTATATGCATAACTATATATATTTGTATGTATATTCATATTTACATACATTTAAAGGTAGTCACAACATATTGTTGACTCCTGTTGAACTTATTGCCGATTTTCAGCCTTTCTCATGCATGGCACACTGCCAGATTTACATTCTGTCTCCTAAAGCACTGCTTTTTTTTCCCCCAGCTTTGAATCATCTGCACTTTTGGTGGCCTGCTCTCATGTCATCATTCAAACTCTTGATGAAAACAAGCATTCGAAGTTAAGTAATGAGGTGCCACACCACTAGAAGTCATCTTTCAGGCTGACATCAGTACATTCATCTAGGTCTTTATTAATTAATCTAATTTTTTTGGCGTATAACTTGTCTCTTTCCATGTTGTGCACCAGAAGCAAGGCCTTTTTGTTGTTCCAGATACCTTATGCCTATTGTATTTCCCTGATGTTCTCTGTAAATAATATTGCTCAGGAAAAGATGCTGCCAGTCAGCCTTTGTTCTTGATGAACCCTTCCTTTTCTGCGTTTTCACAACACATCCATTTAGAAATATGTTTTGAATCTTGCCGAGGGTTTATGTGGAGCTCATTTGTCTATCACTGAGGAGGCTGAAGACCGAAATGCCATTTGACATTTCCAGCCCTGGGTTTTCAGCTCTCACTTTGGTCTTGCCCCCAGGCTCATCCTACTTAGGGTTTTTCAAAGGCCAACATTTTGAGAAGTGGGATCAGAAGCTATTTATTCTTTCTTCCTTGGAGAACTAAACCAGGTACAATTATTCATTCATTTATTCAATGTTTTCAACATCTATTGAGCACTTTCTAAAAGTTTCTGTACAGAGGTAAAACTTAGTAACTATCATTTAGGTATTTTCCAGGTACACGGACAGGACAATGGTTCTCAAAGTATGATCCCCACATTAGCAGTATCAGCATCATGTGGAAATTGTTAGAAAGGTAAATTTTGAGGTTACACCCCAGACATACTTAATCAGAAACTCTTGGAAGCTATGTATTAACAAGCCCCATCCACTTGTATAACTATGGTGATGCACATTAAAAGTTTGAGAACTATTGGAATAAGACACATATGTAAGAAAATAATTATAGTGTTATATTGCTGTTGTTGTCAACATGCTTTGGGAGAATAGAGGAGTGACTAACCAAGAAAATGTAGGAGTGCATCATAAATCTGTGTGTCTTAGTCATACCTACAGGCGGACAAGTATAGTTAGATTTCACGGTTTCCCTTATGGAAAGAAAATCTCTCTCCACTTGCCTGTTGATGTACATTATTTAAATGAGACAAAGTTTATTATTAAACCATCAGAAAATTAGTCACCTCAAAAAAGTTTTTGGAATGAGCTGGGGTAACAAAACAACAAACTGATCAACTAATCAGTTAATCAAAGAATAGGAAGCGAAAATCTGATGAGATAACCTACTGAAAGTTAAGCTAAATTATAACCCATCAGTCAGCAACAGTAAGCTTTGCAGGCTGTCCAGTTGCTAGCAAACGGAGGCAAGTAGGGTACAAATGAGAAAAGCAAACTCGACTGCATGGATATTTCTTTCTTGTGTTTGTCCTCTTTGACCTCCTTACATAAGGTAGGAGTCATTGACTTTGCCCATCACCTTTATATCTTAGAGGGACATTGTTCCTGAGCTCTGTGATGCACTCGCATTCCTTGAATAATTTATGAAGACTTTTGTCCACTTTTTATTTCTAAACGGAGTCTGACTTTATTCATCTTTATTCTCAGATGATTCATTAATTGAAGTCTAGCTGTAATAGTCTTCCAGTTTTTTTTAATTGGTTGATGCAGAGTGTATAAGGTCTTACTGGCTTTCAGATTAAAGAATGACCTAACGTTTCACATGAACTATGGACAGGTTGCTTGTTTCACATTGGTGCGTGGTATCTAAGATCTTCATGCTCCAGCTTACTATTGGGGGGAGACAGAGGCCTCAGTGTTCTATGCTTCCTACACAGACCCTTCTCATATGATTGCTCTTGAGCTGTACCTACAACAGACCTCCATTTCAGCACTTATTCTTTCGTTTTTTGTTTATCTGTTTATATACCGGTCACCTCCATTGGAATTTGAGCGTGCTGGGTTTTCTGTCCATTTCTCTGTGCCCAGCAATTAATACAATGCTCGACAGATGATTTGTTCCATAAGTATTTATTGAATAAATGAATGAAGGGTTGGATGATGAAGTGCATGATTTTTCTTGTTCAAAATCATGGCATACTTTCTGAAAAGTAGCCTCTGTATTTCCTAATAAACAATTACAGTAGAAATTACCACAGAGATTCAAGGCTATACTTTTACATCGTACTTCAGGTTACTTCTTGCATATGACAGAATATTTCATTTATAAAGAACAAAGTGATTAGTTATGGAATACATACCCTGTGCTGTGCTAAATGCTTTACATTTCTTATCTCACTTTATATTCAAAACAAGCAAGAGTTTACAAGTCAGAATATCAATAGACATGTTCAATATTTTTAGTGAAACATTAGTTTTGGAAATCCAGGCTTAATTCCACAAACTCATCTTCTCATTTATTCCTTTCCTTCATCACTATCTTACTCTCCATCTTTTAATTACCTTTCTCAAGCTCTAGTTTATTTCTCTACCTTAAGTTATTTCGACCTAACTTGGTAGATAAAAGTAGAATTTGAAGAAATAGCTACCCCAACTTGTGCAGAACACTAAGGTTTTATCCCTATGGCTGTGGTCCAAACTGGCAAAAAAGGAGAAGGGGTTGGTGCTAGTGTCCTTGGTTCATTTAATGGTTCTGTGGGTGGTGGAGACCCTAAAGATGCTGCCTTTCCACTCAAGGCCAATTATTAATGAACTACGGAAAATGAGAACTTATTCCACTTTTCAGTAACATTTGCCTCACTTGGGTACACATGACCCAAATAGATAGATTTTTAAAAGCATTTTATTAGCATACTGAAAATTCCCATTAAATGCTAGACTAGAGAACTCACTAAGTCACACACTATATTGAAAACTGTCCTGCGTGAGACTTCAAAGGATAGGCCTAATACATTTTTCTCATCTCCAATATCAATGATTCTATTATACTTAGTGTAACTTAATTCTTTTGGTATTTCCAAATGAAAATTTATTTCATGCAGTGAAGTTTTTTAAAAGCACAAGGGGGTAAAATCACATTTAATGAAGGATGAGATTTTAAGTGCTACCGTGTGTTCCTAAAAGGAGTGGAATCATTCAAAATTTCTGAAGTACTCTGCCCTAAGCATTCTGATGATATAAGTTTTAACTGTCTTCAGAACCTAATATCTGAAAACTTTTTTTGGCAGGGAGGGTCTTCTGAGGATGAAACACACAAGTATCTTTAAGACGCCTATATTTAGTTGCACAAATAAATTGTACACGTTGTGAATGTAATCATTTTCATGTGGAAACAACAACAATTATTTCAGTTTCTTTGGCACACAATATGGTTTTCATGAATCACCTTGTTTAGAATTTTGTCTCATATAAAACAGAAAAATGCATTACCTCAGATAAAATTAAGATTATTTTCTGTTAACAACAAGCATCGTGCTTTTTTGTGAAGCACACATACACAGACAAAAAAATCCCTCCTGCAATGATTTAATAGTTTTGGATTTTATAAAGTTTTATATCTTTTCTTTAACATTCTGGGTCAATGCCAAAGTTCAATTTCTACCATACCAGTTGTATTCCATAAAAAAGGTAAAAATCAATTGAAGTCATATATTTTAGAAGAGCATCTAAATGTATGGAAACATTATTAAACTAAAGCCTTTTTTTCTTTTTTCTGGCAGTTCTCCTCCAAATTGTGTCCAAACCACTTTGTTTCACTGTAGAATAAAGGAAGCTGTGTGTTTTCTTTTCTTGGCAGGTGAAGGTAGAACTAATACTGAGAGGAACTTCTTTGGTAGTGTATGGGGCTCTACGGAAACTGGCTAACTGATGACATCACCCTGAAAGGAAGAAACTCTCAAGGCCATTCCACTGGCATTGGAAATCCACACAAGCTGCTGTCCAGTTTGCAATTCCTCAGTACCAAAAAGCTTAGTGATAATGAAAAATAAGTAAATAAAAAGGCCTAATTCCAATACCAAAAGTAGTCTAGAGCTTTCTATAAGATTACAAGTGCTTCATGTAGATTAATGCACAAGCTCAATGATGCCTTATTTTAAGTCACGTGTTTTTTCTGCCATGGCTTTTCTGAGCCAGAGGGTAATTTTTTCATGTCCATAGGAAATATAAATTGATTTAGTTTAGCTTTCCTTTGCTCATGGAAAAAAAAAGTATATATGGCCTTTCAAATGAGCCAATGACTTCAGAATAAGGTCTTCCATTCAGATGAAGCAAGATTGCTTTGAGAAGCAGAATAGCCCTGTATAGGGAGGCATGCGTTTTATCAGAAGTAGACTATATCTGGCTGCTTTGTGCGAAGTCCTTTAACTCTCACTCAAACAAAAACCAACCCTGGAAATGATGCATTGTACCAAGTGTCTACTAGTTTCAGACAACTAATGTGTGTGTATACACACAAACACACACACATGTTTATACACACACCTCTATGTATATATAGGTGTATATAAATGTCTACATGTATGTATATACAAGCACACACATTCTTTTCTATCTCTGATATAGCTAGAAGAATAAACTTACCTTTCTATAACCATACATAAGCTATCATTTGTCAAAGTGCATGCAGTTAAACTTGTTGTAGCATTTACTTGAAGGGAAAAATACATTAAAAAAAAATCTTCCAAGTAAGCAAAACATAAACTATAACTAAACTATCAGTACATGAATTAATATCTTCATACTATTGCTGATTATAAATATTTAGTAATTTTCCTTTGGTGAATCCTCAGAGAATATTGTTTCAAGGGAAAACAGTAGCCCAAACTGCAAATATTTTAAAGATAATTTTATTGTTGTTGCCAAATACTGTATTTATTGAATCTCCAAACATATATTTGTGCATTCTCTCCATCTTTCTGTCCCCATCTCTCTTCTTCTCTCTGTGTATTGCTATCTGTCTCTGTCTCTGTGACTGTCTGTCTGACACACACACACACACACACACACACACTCCTACGAACATTAATTTTCTTTCATTACTACTCCTTTTCACTTTATTCAAACTAAGGGCCAACATTTGTCATTTTGGTTCTTGCAACAAATATATTTATATAAGATGTAATAATGAACATATATAGAAGATTCAGATTTTCTTGTGGGCAGGAGGAAATTATCTTGCAGGATTTTTTTGTGGTGACAGAGAAGGTTTTATAAGGGAATTATGCCTGAAAAAAAGTCGAATAATAACAATGAGCTCTCCAAGTGGATGGGCACGTAGAGATGTCAGTGAGCACATTTCACGCATCAGTGAAGTACACTCAACGGGATGGAGGGATGAAAAACAATGGCGTGGTGGGAAAGTGGAGGCATAAAGGCAGTGGGACAGACTGCCAACAGTTCTGTTATTTTAGGAATGTAAATGTGAAGAAGAGACGTTAAAGACAGAGGTTGCGAAGTCATTAGGGATCAAATGGGAAAGGTCTTTGTATGCCATTGATATAGTATTGGCTTTATCTTATACATGGCAGAGAGTCATTAAAAGATTTTTAATAAAGGATTGACTTATCCAAATGTACATTTAGCTCTATCACTCTAGACGATGTATGATGAATAGAGAGGAGTGGGGCAAAGAGACATACCAGGGCCTTAATCAAGGAAGTGGTCAATGGAGGTGGAGATAGCTAATCTTTTTGAGAGATATTAAGGAGACAAAATTGATAAGACTTGGTAAATGATTAGATAAGGGGAAAGAAACAACAAGTTTAGAATTACTGCCTGGTTACAGGTTTGTTCACACATAGGGAAATTGGTGACATTTAACCAAGATAAGAGATATGTGAGGAAGAATAGAGTTAGCCAGAAAGTTGCTAGATATTTTGAATTTGTGTAGACTGTAAGATAATCAGTGGTTATATGGGTCTAGAACTCTGGAGAAAGTTAATGGTAGGAGAACTTATAAATCATAAGCATTTGGAGGCTAAGATCATCTCAGGAAAATACGTAGCATAAAAAGAGAATAGAACTTATGATAAACCACTAGGGGTACATCAACGCTTAAGGATAAGTAGGAGAAGAGGAGAAATAGAAATGATCAAAGAGGTAGAAGAATGAAGAGAGTCTTATATCACAGAATCCAATGGATGGAGAGGTTTTCAAGAATCACAGCCTTGAAAAGAAGTGACTAAAATTCATTAGAAAGTCTAAAAACATAGATAAAGATAAACTTTAAATATTGAGGCATTTCATATTATTCTGCTTCAAAGGAAGGTTAGTTGAATCCACAGCCCAAGTGTGAAATTCAGGTTAGTAAAAAAATATTTCTATGTTAAATCAGAGGCCAAAGAGCTTAAGAGATTGACAGAGAAATATCTTCTTGGTGTATATTAAAGGGTATGTGGTCCTAAGCCATTGAAAAGCATAAAGACAGCAATAGTAAAGCAAGAAAACTAGGTAGAAAACCTAGAATCTGTATAAATAAGTTCTGCATTTAATTTTACAATCCTTTGTTTCACCACTCTCTGGTGACAGAGGTTTTGTAGGGTTTCTGGCATGTTACTATAAGTATTTGCGTACAGAACCTGCTTCTTTGAATAAATATGATTTAAAAGGCACACATCTTGCCACACTGAATTTACTATTTCTTTTTCTAGAGCCATATGTGTCACATCCAGAAAAGTTGCTAGTAAAGAGCTCGGGAAGATGCTGGAGATGCATGAGATTCCTTCTACCTACATGACTTACTCTTTAACATTACTGTAGGAACCAGTTTACATGTTATTCAAAAGTAGGAAAAGATAGGATATTTATGATGGCTAAAAGAGCCAGTCCCCAAAGACTCTCATAAATATTTTCAAGAGAAAGGTCTGAGAATACCTGTTGAGAACCAACATATGATCCTTAACTTCTTGCTTATCCAACAGAAGAGAAGGAAATTCACTGGAGTAGCAGAGAATAGAAACTACTATTCTTTAAGAACCAATAGGGAGTCACGCCCACTGCTAATACTGTCCATATTTGCTACTAGACACATTTAGCCTTTAAAACAAGTTTTCAAGATATTTTACCCCATTTTTCAGTGAAGAAACTAAACTTTAGGAAAATCAGGTAATGTGTTAAAAATCAGATAGCTAGTCAGTGACAGAGATGACATTCAAAGTCAAATGACCCAATGTCAATGGTATGGTTTAAAACCCAGCACATTTCAGCTAAAGTTGAATAAGTACAAAAGTTGAATCAGGGCAATAAATGTAGATGTCATCACAATCATGCCTGTGGATATTGTGGTCATCAAACGAAGAAACTCCATTATTTTTCCCAACCAATATTACTAGATAATTCAGTGCCATGAAGAGACGTCTTCTATGCACAAAGCTGGATTCTCTCACTTCTTTTATTCAAGAAAGGAGAAAAATATTTGATTTTCTTTAGTCTTGATAAAAATAAACATAACAGAAGTGAGGATAACCATGATGTAAAGAGGGAGGATGGCATATATAACTAATAGTTTATATGCAATTTGAGGAGAGTGTGAGATATTTATTACACACGAAGCGAAGTGCAAATGAAATATTAGTGTCCATAAATTGCATTCATTGCTCTCCCTATACTGTGACAACTTTTCACCTCGTGTCTATTTTCTATACCACCAGGCTTTGCTTTGGTTTCCACCTTGGTTCAGGTGTGACTTATTGTCTAAACCAGGACTCATCTTCCAACTCATGACTTTCTGCCTTCCTTCTGGCTTGACTGTTTGACTGACTTAAGGCAATTGGACTTTTTGTTAGAATTTCATACACCTCTTTGGCAGATGTCCCAGTGGGAAGCCCAGTTAGTCTTGGTCCAGTACATCTCCACCTGAGCTCTTGCCTCAGGTGGATCAGCTATCAGATAGGATGGAGAAGCAAATAAAGGCAAATAAATGCAAGGAACAATTGGTTATTGCAATCCAAGTCTCAGATAAGTCACAGATTTGAAATATTCATTACCAGTATCCTATTGTTCCTGATGTGAAGAATTCTGGTGACTGACTATAAGAGTATGCTTAGAATTTTGCAGTTCTTACTGTTTCATTCTTATCCTTTCATAGTTATGCAGATAATAAAAGGCACAGTTTTAACCTTTTGAGAACTCAATTATTTTACCACATTTTATGTTATGAATGGTGGGATCTGGACAGCAGAGTTAAACATCCATATCTGCCAATCTAATTGTCCTACGCTTGGGTCCATCACATTGAAAAGGATCAATTTTCTACTCCTTTTGTAACTTTACTCTTACCTGATGTTACTCATAGAGTGAAAACATAAGTTAAAAGTTTGGTTGCAGAGAAGACACATGAAGAACTGCACTCAGAACATGGAAACAGGTCAAGGTATAAATGATGGGTTTCCACTCTGGTTTAAATAAAAGAAAGCATGATCCTGGACCAAGGCAAAGCCATAAAAATAGAAAATTTCAGGGCTCATCCTTTCATTGTCCTACTCAAAATTTCATCCCTCCTATGTTTTTCCTTCGGTCTGGCTTTCTGTTGGTTTTTAGAGTGGTGGGAGGCAAGGGACAGAGTGAAAGGGAAAAGAGAGCTGTAATGATAAATGGTTTAAGACAAAAACACAGCAGAGACAAGTGCTGAGGAATGAGTTAAGCCCTCTTCAGATACAGAATCTAAAAATGATCCACCTTCACAAAGAAACAGGTCTTTCACCAACAATAAATGCTCTTAGAAAAGTCATTTGTGATGCAGTTTACTTGAAGAGTTTCTTCATTTCATATTAGAAATAGGGAGGCATTAATACAGTAGATGTTTTCAGAAGGGCCTGAGGAAAATACTAGAAATATTTACAGGCTTCCATTTTTGGGCTATTGTTTCCTCAATACGATATACAGAGGCATTAATTTATAAGCCAATGTATATTTCAGAAAATCTCTTAACTTCGCAAGTAAGAAAGTTACCTCTCTGAATTGGGGGAAAAAAATACAACTCTTTTACAATGTTATTGCTACACAGAGATAGTATTTAAATGAGTTGATTGGTTAACAGTATACCGGATGACTTTTGTCATCTATTTGACCAAATGAACCAATTGTTCAGGCCTAGGCTTAATATACCTTTGTACTGTCTGGTGACTACTCCTGTGTGAGAATTCCACTTAGTTGATAGCCCTGCAGTCCCTCAGAGGGAGGGTAATTTTGTACTAGAACAATTTTTTTTAATTGTCAAACTTTATGGAAAATTTGTTATGTATAGACATCTCCAGAGAAAAAATTATTCAGCTGGATTACTGTAGGATTGACTCATTAATAGCCTAATTTGAATAATGACTAAGTTACCCTTTAGCATGCTTGCCTGTAGCAAGGAGATTATTGAAGTACTACAGAGAGCCTCTTTTTCCAAGATTAAGTCAAAGTTTCCTATTCTTGATCTTTTTGGCTGTCAAGAATACTACACATTATTAAATTTTGTCTTCTTGTTGTAATGTACTTTTTTTATGTCAATAATTACACCCAATGTGTAATAGCCAAATGACTTAGGCTATTCATTTTGCTTAGTAAATCTCTACCAGTATATAAATATATATAGCAAGTGTATAAACGCTGATGGAGAGAGAAGAATCCATTGTGGTGAATACAATAAAGTGATATGCATGTGTGTCTGGAATAATATAACAAGAAAAGTGGCAGAGGGTCCTATAGGTTGATAATCCCAAACATAACAGGGTTACAATGGTAAAAAAACAGGAAACAGAACCTGCATAATTAAGGTGTTGAGATACGTCAAGTAAATTAGGTATATCCACTCAAGGGAATATTTCTTGATCATTTGAGAAAAGGTTTTAATAACATGAGAAAAATTTTATATCTAAGCAAATTTTAAGAAAGTGTAACAAAATATTAGCCATATGTGATCATTTGAGTGATCAAAGAATGGGCGTTCTTCTCCCACTTCTTTGAGTTAAAAAATAGCAAGAAAAAACACAAAGAGTATAAATTCTGTGAGGACAGGTACCTTTTGTTCTGTACTGATCACCACTCTCTTCCTTCAAAAAATGAAAATGTATATTATATTTTTTGAAATTATCTTCCATTAAAAAAATTTTACATATAAATTTGGAGACCCCTATTTTCTCATCTTGTGGAGAAGTTGGCATAATGATAGGAGGACAATGTAATCCCATCTAATGACTAAAGTTTGGTTGTATTTCCAACTCTAAGCTTTCTAATACTTAAAAAAAAAAAAAAAAAGCCAGCTGCAAAAGTTATAAGATTAACTTTGAATATAATGAAAAGAATTTTTTGGGAGATGCAAGGATTTACCCAGCTCTTAGTTTTGAAAAATCTTCTCACATGACCCTTCATAGAGAGAGGGGACACAGGGTGATACAATGAAAAAAATCATGCTCAGAAACTTCCCTATATTAAATGTCAAGGTGAGATTCCTACGGTGTTTTACTATAGGAACGCTTAATGAAAGCTGAGGACACCACACCAAAGTATCTTGGAGAAAGCAACCCCACAGAGGGCCAAAAGATACCACTTCATGTTGAGCTTCTTTAGATGCGTTAAGCCAGACATAGTGTCTATTAAAGATCGAAGGAAGAATAGACTTTATATCCTTAATTAAACATAGACCAGGAGGACCAAGGGCTTTCCAGGAAGGGAGGGCAACACTAAGAGGAATTTGTTTCTGAAAAAAATACTGTGAACTCTACTAGAGCAGGGAATTATTGTAGAAGAGGCAGGAAAAAATTCTGAAGTTAGGTAGAGGTCTTCACAGGGTAGTCTCTGAATAGGCTTTCTTTGAGGGCACAAGATTTCTCAATTGCTTTGTGTTCATTCCAATGCCTTGCATATAATAGGTGGTTAATAAATGTTTGTTGTATAAAAAATTAGGGAAAAGAATGTTTTTATACCTTTTGGTCTTTTAAAGGAAGTTTCTATTTCACTCTGGTATCTGAAGTGGAAAATCTGATTGACAGGGCAGATTGCTCATTTTTCTTACTAAAGAAGTAGAAATTAATATTTATTTATTCATTCAACAAACATTTATTGAGTGCCTGTAATGTGCCAGTCCCCTTTGTGATGCAGTGATTTATAACACAGAGTCTTTGTCCTTAGAGAGCACTTCCCCATGGACTGCTTCAAGGCTCTGGGCCACCCTGTGTAGCATCAATCAAGTCCTAGGCAAGAACTCTGATAAGATTTGTCAAATTTAAAGTGGTGAAAATAAACCATAAGGGCTAGCAGAGCCATCTTTTCTCAGCAAGAACATAGTCCAACCCCCAATCAGGGTAAGTTTGAGTATTACTGAGAGATTACTTTTCTAAAAAACACATTAAAGTATCCCAAATGGCGTTATAATATTTGCACTCAGCAGTCTCCAAAATGGCAGTTTTGAGACTGGGAGATCAATGGAGCTCCACTCAGAGGGAATAATGCACACTGTGAGAATGTAGCCCAGCGTATCATCTAATGAATGATGCTCAACAGAATAACATGCATTTGAGTTGTCATTGTGGTTTGCTGTCTTTCTTTCTTTCTTTCTTTCTTTCTTTCTTTCTTTCTTTCTTTCTTTCTTTCTTTCTTTCTTTCTTTCTTTCTTTCTTTCTTTCTTTCTTTCTTTCTTTCTTTCTTTCTTTCTTTCTTTCTTTCTTTCTTTCTTTCTCTTTCTTTCTTTCTTTCTTTCTTTCTTTCTTTCTTTCTTTCTTTCTTTTCTTCATATAAAACTAAAGGGAAAAAGAGATAATGCAACTAACATTGCTCAAGAGTGCAAAATTGTCTTTCTTTTTCTCTTGTCTTTTGCATTCCTCTTTTATCCACAGATTTACTACTCAATTTTTCCATGTAGATATTAGGTAAGTAGACTTTCTTTCCAGGGGTGCATTAAAATGTTTTTGGAATGCTTTGGGCAAAATATTTTTTTCCTTACACTATATCTAGATTGAAGAGTGGCTATGAAAGATAAGGGATGCCAACTTGTTTTTATTGGACACACTAGCAGTGTATTTTCTTTTTTGCTTCCTCCCTCCCTCCCTCCCTCCTTTCTTTCCTTCCTTCTACTTATTTATTTCTTCCTTCTTTTTAATAAACATTTATAGATCATTTTCCCAGGTACTGGAAATATAGACATGAAAAAGATAGGTATGATTCCTGTTCTCATGAAATTTATATTTTACTTAGAATAGACAGAAAGTAAGTGCGTTTACAAAAAGAGAGTAAGAACAATGCAGAAAACAAAACTAGATAAAATTACAGGGAATGATTCTGATGAGCAGGATACTACACCATATTTGTGGTTGGGAAATGTCTCTTTGATGAAATAATACTAGAACTGACAACTGAATGACACACAAGGAGAAAACCATCAAGCAAAGATCTGGGGGCAGAGTTCTGAAGAGAGGAAAGGGCAAGTTTAAAGGCCCTGTTTGATTTGTTCAAGGAATAGTAAAATAGCTAGTGTGAGTGAAGCTTATAGCAAGAAAGGAAAGCGTGGTATGAGGGGAAGTGAGAGAAGTAGGCAAAGAGTAGATAATACAGAGTCTTGGAGGCCTGGATGAATGTCCAGATTTTTTTCAAATGGAAAGTAATTAAAGAGTTTTAAGTTAAGATGTGACACAATTTGAGCTATTATAAAATGATAACCCTGGATGCTGTGTGGAGAAAGGATTATTATCTACTATAGAGGTGAGGGATAGCTGTGAAAATAGATTCTGGATAAATTTCTTAGGTAGAGTTAAATGGACTTGCTGAGGGATTGGCTGTTGGAAGGATGAAGGAAAGGGAGGAATCTAGGGTGACTCAAGTTTTTGGAAAAAGTGAATGGTGGTTTCTCTTACTGAGTGTGGAAGACTAGGAGTGAAACGGGGTGGGAGTAAGGGGGTTTACGAGGTAAATAAGTTCTGCTTGGGGGAATGCTCAGTTTGCGATGCCTATTAGATATTTAGGTAGAGACGACAAGCATGCAGTTGGATATACAATGCTAGATCACAGGGGCAAAATCAAGGCTGAAAATAGAAACCTAATCATAAGTCCATGAGGCTAGTCCTGAGCCCTCCTCCCACACACCACTTGGGGTGGTGATATACTTGCACTCTTTCTCATCTTTTCCCTTTTATGATTAGTGGCAGAAGATTGGAGAAAACATTAGGAATACAGCCTAAGTCTTCATAACCAAACAAAGTAATTAGTAATTTCCAATGACCATGACTTGATGAGTGCCATATTAATGACTTGATTTAGCTATTCATGTAGCAGAAATCACTGTGAATTGTCCGAAGAGTTCCTTTCACACCTACTGGAAACTTATACCCAGATATCTGTAGATGACTGTAATCTAGTGGAAAAAGAATGGGCAGAGCAATCATGAGTCTTCAATAAATGCTTAAACCAGATCCAGCAACAATTTAGTCTAAAAGATCTTGCTTCCTAACTCATCCTTTCTCCCACATACATACATCTTGACTTGCAAAACTATCCTTCATTTCATGAGGAATTCTGTTTATAAATTGGTCCATATAGTAGAATAATATGTATATAGAGATGGTTTGTAGAGCTTCTCTTTGAAAGTGTAACCAGAAATGTATTTTATTTACCAAAGAGCCATCAGTTTTCCCAGAACAGATTACACAAAATGAATGAATGAATGAATGAAATATAACATCTAAACGGCTGCTATTGAAATTTAGGATTTAAAACAGAACTTGGATAATTTTCTCCTTTGAAGAACATAGGTAACCAAAGATGGATCGAAACTATAGACTGTAAGCTCTATGTGGACAGGAGCCATTTCTGTCTTGTTCATTGCTCTCTCTCTAGTCAACCTTGCAGCATAATGCTTCACAGTGGCAGATGCTCAATAAATATATCAGGAATGAAGTAATCAAGTGTAAGTATTAAGCCAGTACAGTCATTTTTAAAGCCTATTTATTATCTTGGTTAAGAAAGTGTCTGTATTCATGCATGATCTGGCCTCGGTTTGTATATGTCATGCACCCTCTCTCCCCCCATCTACACGGATTTGTTTTTAATCTTTTTGGGAGAAACAAAGGCCCTTCCGCATCAGGGCTTTTAAATATGCTATTTTCCTTTCCCTGAATTCTTTTCCCTCTTCCTGCTCCTCCATCCTCTTTCTCTAATCAACTCCTGCCCATTATTCAGATTTCAGCTCGAGCATCGCTTCTTCAGGGGACTCTCCGTGACCCCACTGAGTGGATCTTTCTTCTACCATCTGATAATTTTCCTGTACGACACTTATTAAAAATTTTAATTTTTTAAAATTTAAAAATTTTGAATTATACATTTGTATAATTGTTTGATTGATATCTTGCTTTCTCATGATAATGTAAACAGTTCTGTTTTGCTCACCACTTTATCTAGGTGAGGATAGCAGTAGGTGCCTAATATAAATCAAGTGATTTATGATTTCCGAAGTGATAAGAATTAAGGAATCTCTAAAATGCAAGAAGAAAACAAGGCTGTTTTATTCAGGCTGATTTTTAACTGTACTAATAGAAATCAATAAAACTATCAATGAAATTTTCGGAAAGAAAATGTAACAGATACCGTATCTTTGAAAAATTTAAAAAATACAAAAGCAGCTTTTCCACTGCACACATATCTGCTTTTGAACTTGGATTATTTGGAGATTCAGACTGAATTTAATACAACAAAAATCTAGGACATCATCGGCTTCTGGAAAATCTAGATTCAATGCTTGTACTTTCCCTGAGCTCACAGGGCATGCAGTGGCATCTTTGACTTGGTCATCAAGGCATATTCATTTCAAGAGGGGCGAGGTCACTGCTTTCTCTCTTCGCATCTTATTCACATGATGTGGGAAAAATATTCTCATACCTGCTTATGAAAAATCTGTCTTTTCCCATATTGCCTTGGAAATTCACCCTCTGTCACACAGTTCTAAAAGTGTAAAATTTACCCTGTTTCCATAAATTAGCTTTTATGATTATTTTTTAAAATTATGTTGACAAGAGAATTAGAGGTCTAATTTCTACACTTGGGGGCTTCATTCTCCTAAGTAATAATGGCTAATATTAATAAGTGCCTTTTAGTGTAATACGTGTAATAAATTATAGGAAAACGATTGTTACCCAGCATCTGCTAATTTACCTTATCATCACTCCATATTTCTAGAACATTTTAGTGTTTATCGAGCACTTTTCCTTATTTGATTTTCACAAGAGCATTCTAAGCTATGCAGAGATTAATATCCCCATTTTGTAAATGAATGAATTAAGGCTTAAGGAGTTTAAATAACTTCAGAGGCATAATAGTGAAAAGGGCATGCACGTCAGAGTCAGGAGAGCTGAGTTTGTATACGGATTTTATTAGTTCCTGACTATAGAACCTTAGGCAACTTACTCATTAAACCCCTACCTCCCATCCCCACCCACTCCCTACCCCTGCCAAGCTTCATTTATTTCATCTGTAAAATAGTGGTGTTACTATTTATCATCTCATATCGTTGTTGTACAGATTAAATAACAAGACATGTATGAATTTTTAAAACATTATCCAAAATGGTGCTAAGATTTTTTACGAAGTCCAGTATTTTTTCATAACATCATGCTACATAACAATGAAGGGGTAAAAAAAATTGAGATATATCCTAGCAAATATGCTGGAAACTTTGAAAGAAACAGCTACTAAAAGGATGAAGATGGATGACTTTAGTAGATCCAGGGTTTAGCAAAGCAATCAACTGAATGTAAAGGAGCCTAGAATTAAAAGTCACAGGGCTGAGGGAAGCAAGTGCTGTATTTTCAGATTTACAACCTAAAAACTGAAGACAGAGAGAATCTGGGAGCCTGATCACAAAATATTAGTCTTTATAGCCTATGAATATAAACCATGAGACAAAGGATAAGACTAAACATGAACAATGTCCAAAGACTCAGTGTCCTTCCATCAGTTTGTCCCTTCAGGCTGAAGAGGTGGGAACCTGGGAAGGCGAGTCTTGCTGTGTTTACACTCTTTCTCATGAGGTCCTTGGATGTGAGTAGCCATTATCTAGCCATCTCTTGGACAGATGAGCTTAAATACCTTGTACCTTAGATGAAAGGAAATCTGTGATTCTTAATGGACTTCAAAAAAGAAAACTTCTTAATGCTCCCTGAAGACAGACTGAAGTATCCCGTTGAGGAGCTGTTTGGAAGACTTCTGTCAGAAGATACTCTAGCACACATCATCCAATAATGCTGAGGAGATAACCAGGCATTCCTTCACAAAGAATTGGATATGACCCTCTCACTTCTTTCTCCTTATTCTTTCTAGTTTTTGGAGTCCTCTCATTCAAAATCAATTAGTTTCAAACTTAGTAATGTGCCCAAGGTCATACAGTAAGCAGAAAAGACAGAAGTTGAATCTACGTCTGGCAAAAATCCCATATTGTTTTCATTGATCCACACCCTTTTTTGATGCGATTTGAGAATCTTTTTTTTCCTTTTTCCCCTGAAAGGAGCTAGCATTTTGCAAGGTATAACCTAAGCCTCAGTGAAGTTGTAGGTTGAATTTAGTATGCTTAATTTTTTAACGTTGCTGTTAGAGATGATACCATTTCCCTTAGTTCATTTTAAATCTAATTGAGGAGAGCAATTGTATAAATATTAGGAGTGGGAGTGCGGGAAGCATTTGAGAATTGTCCTGGAGTGCTATCTCAGGCCCTTTTATTTCTACTCTCTGAAAAACCATTACCCAAAGAATAATTTCATGTCAATTGGTAAGCATTTGGTTAGGGTTCCTACTCAAGATAAAAAAAATAATACCAGGAGGAAAAAATATGTAACGGTGGCAATAAGAAAACATTTTTCCTAAATTTGTACAAGGTGAGGCTCTTAGGCAGTTTGTCAATGTTATCTGTAGATATGCAGAGCAATGGTCTAATCCGGGCTTACAAAGACCGAGACAACGTCAGGCCGAGAAGGAGTAGGTCACTATTCAACAGGTAATGGCAGATAAAAAGCAGCCCTTATTGCCCACAAAACACCTGTGAGAGTTCAGAAGCTGCTGTGTGTGTGAGAGCAGGCAGAGCTGCGGGCCCAGAGTGAACCTGCTTCTAATCATCTCACATCTTCCCATGGAAGGTTCTGCATGTTGTTGTCTGCAGTACACTTTCTGGGGCTGCATTGCTTTCTTTCCTGAATGCCAGCACAAACTACGTTCCCTTATGGACAACTATACTCCTTCGCTTTTTTCTTATCAAATTAGGCACATGAAGTACTTAGTAGTTTACTTTTGGGGCCGTACATCCAAACAAGTTTATAGAATAAGAGAATATACATATGTGAGAAAGCATTTGAAATTCTGAAAATTGTATGCCAAGTTTCAACTGAATATAACTTGAAATGCATAGGACATAAAAACCATGAAAATTGGGATTTATTAAAGCACAGAAAAAGCCTGTCTGCTGTAATGGTAAGTAGCAAAGAACGTTACAGAGAGTAACTGTGAATGTCTGGCATGTATTTTTTCCTATAAAGTTACTTTTCCTAAAATCTATATTTTACATCCTTTAGAATCTGGCTGAAAAAGATGAAGGGAGGACCATGATATCTGTGAGACAGCCACGGGTTAAGTGTCACTTAATATTCTGATTTTAACCGGTTAAATCAATCAGCAAACAATTGCTAAGACCCATCTGGTAAAGGCATGGAGCTAGCTGACCTGAGGAAGCAGAAGTACACAATGTCCTTGCAAAGCTTGCAGCCTGCTTGTGAAGCAAGATATAAGAATTCAAAAAGGGAATTGATTCTACAAGACAAGATAGAAAAAATTCCAAGTAAGTGGCGCAGACAAATGTTGTATGAGTACAGGAGAAGGAAGTCTGTCTTTGGATGGGGCTGTATGATGTAAACGGGAGACTGGTGATGGGCTGGTTTCAAATAAGGTCAGTGGGAAGGGGGTCTGGGAGGGGACCAGGTAATGAGAGGAAAGACAGCAGCTATACTTCAACCCTTGTTCTTTCTCTCATTCAATCCGTGTTTATCGAGAACCTACTCTGTTTCTGGTAGTGGATTAGGTACCAGGAAATACAATGTTCAACAAGATATACATGGCCGTGCATTTGAAGTACTGATTTACAGAGGTCGTATAGCATGTGATTAGGAGTTTAGGCTCTGGGGGAAGAAGTGTTCATCCTAGCTTCATCATTAACTAGCTAAGTGACCTTGAGCATGTTCCTAACACTCTCTAAGATTTATTTCCCCTATCAGTGAGATGAGACTGGTAATTGAAGTTTCTTTGTAGGGTTACTCGGGAGGATTAAATGAAATAACACATATATAGTACTCACATAGTGCCTGGCTGATAGTAATTACCCAATAAACTCAAATCCAGGTCTGCTGGACTCCAAAGCCCATGCTCTTTACCACCATGTTATCTTACTCGCACAGTCTCATACCGTAGTTCTTCCGTGCTATTGCTCTCCCTCTTCAATCCTGCAACTTTTCCAATACTCCTTCGCAGATTCCTCATTTGATACTCACCCATTTAATGCTACACTTCCCAGAGGTTCATGCTTGACCCTCTTCTCTTACTGCACGTGTTTTATTCCTGGACACCCTCTCCTTCTCACACGGTTTCAATTACCATCAGTTGACTGATGATTACCAACTGCTAATCTGTAACTTTATCCAAGGCTTCTTCTGTGAGCTCCAGAACCACAGCATTTTTGAACATGTCCACACTGTCATCCCAAAGCCACTTGAAATGCATCACATTCACCTTTTTCTCCCTTTTGGGTTCTCTCATTTTTTTGAAGACATTGGTCTCCAATGAGGCTCCAGGCACTAACCTTGGAGTCAACCTAGACTTTTTCCTCCTCCTTGTCTTTCCATCTCCCATCAATCATCATGTCCTGCAAAATATTCTTTACATATTTCTCTTCAAATTCATTCCCCTTCCTCTAACATTCTTGCCGTTTCACTCATTAAAGTTCCCATCATCCCAGAAATTCTCATTTGCAGGTGCCGTGTGGAGGCCAAGCATCTGCAGCTATCTGAGCACAAGTGTGTTCAGAGGCCCAGTCATCAGAACCTCTATCCTAGACTGGTCCCTCTCCTTCTGAGCTTGCCCTTCATCAGTCTGTCCTTGATTTGGATAACAAGCAAATCTGACTGTGACATTCCTGTGCTCAAAAATCGTCAAAGGGTCCCTAATATCTACAGAATAAAAGGACCCAATTTGAACTGTCCATCATGCCATGCAAGACTCTTGGTGTTTTCATCCTTCCCTGGCAGTCTATTCCTATTTATTGCTACTGGCGGTCTGGGTGGTGTCTAAGAGCAAGCGTCTGGCAGAGACACTGCCTGGGTGCAAATCCTCGCAATAAGGTGAGGTTGATAACTAACAAGCAGCTATCAGGTTCTTGTGATGATGAATTGACTGATGTGTATAAAAATGCAGAATATTGCTTACTATGTAGTCAGCATTCATTACATGCTAGCTATCATTGCTTCTAGCTCTCCTTGCAGGCCCAACACTCAATTTATTTTCCATCACTACCATCTCTGAATATTTTTAAAATATTTGTTTTGTTTTTTCTCCCACTCCCTAATCCAACTTGATTCACTGACTAAATCCTTCCATTCCTATTTCTTAAACACTAATATAAACGCCATCTCATTTTTGAAGGCTTTCTTGACTCAATCAGTCAGATTTAAACACTTTTTCCTTTACGTCCATTGCTGCTGCTTTAATTCTACCAAATTATTTATATGTATTTTTCCTTTTGTACACTAAAAGTGTCTAGATGACTAAAAAGACCGGCTATGAACTAGACAGGGGCATAAGATTCACCAAAAGAACTTTAAAAAAATATCACTCTGCTTTGTCACATGGCACATCTTAAATTGCGAGAAAGGCCATACAATACTAACATACAATCCTACGTAACCACTATTGGTGGAAATTTTTTAAGGTAGAACTTTGAGATACAACAGAATTTTCCAAGTTTTCCAAGATTGTCTTGTTTCCCAACCCTCACTGGCAGTTCTAGTATTCCACGCAACCCCCAGAACTAGCACACTGCCTAACCTATAACTTAAAACATTCTTTACAGTATTTCAGGCTATTCAAACTCAAATGTTTACAGCTAGAGCTTACTCTTGTTGTGCAAAGTTATATTTCAACTGCATTGAGTGGGGGGGAGAAATAGAGTTTACTTGTATGTATTTTGCTAGATTTTGTGTCATTCTAGTGGATATGTTGCAGGTAAAGAAACTGCAAGAAGATTTCAGAAACCGAAACTCAGGTATGGTACCTCAGAACATCCACTGGAGTCTTGAGACTTTGTCCATCAAATATTTGAGATGATGCAATTCTGCTCCACCGCCAGCAACTTCACGTTGGCCTCCAGGCATCTACAATGTGGCATCCTTCACGCTGCCATCCAGGCTCAGGAGTTCAGTTAAGGAAGGACAATCAGCGCAGGTGAATCAGGGCAAGCCAGACCCAGCACCGACGTGTGCACCTAGTGCAGATCTTTGCTGTGACTCTTTCTTCTATGTAACCTGTTGAGGCTGTGCCTTTGAGGTTAGAAGCAGCACAAGCCTTTGGACAACTTGTGTATATGCCTGTATGACATCTCTGCTGCCATTTTCTGGCTTTTGTGTTTTGGCTACCTGCCACTGAAATGAATGGCTTTCAAATTGCTTGAAAAGCGAAATGGCACTTTTGTGTAATTTTAGAACAAGGGAACCACTCTTAATCTTTTTAAACTGACTTAGACACTTGTCAGTTATTTGAAGGGGTTTAGAACTTTGTCATCTATGTAGTCACTCAGGTTCTTAAAAAGCAAGTACAGTTGGTAACAGGAATACATTTTTGGCAGAAAATGTAAGCACTAAAAACATTATTTAGCTTGAACACAGTTCTGAACATTCAGCATCCTCCCTCTAGGATGCAAACCAGCTCCACCTACGTGCAGGTTTTATGTTGAATAAAAGACATCCAGGACTTTTCCACAATTAATCTGAGATCATTTTTTTCTTTGAACATTTGTCAAATACCTTGTCCATTCTATAGAATTTCTTCATTTTGTTTAGTCTCTCCAGATGGCTATTTCTCATTGGTATTTAAAATTTATTTTTACCTATTGTCCTCGTCATAATACATATAAGTGATTCCGGAATCAGGTGGACTTATTTTCGTCATGGAGTGGAGAGTAACTCCCTACATATAATCATATTTTTAAATGAAAACATTTATAGCTCTGGTGAAGAAAAATAAAAAACTTAAAGTTTTTAGTTTTTGCATACTTTGGAAGTTACCAGCAGTTTTAGAAACACTTTTAGTGAAACAGAAAAGAAAAGAAAGGGTAAAAAAAAATCTCACGCAAATAAATAAAAAACATCTGGTCTGACAACTTGTATAAATTCCAGACTCCTGCAACTTTAAACTGCCAAGCCTTAAACCTCTGAAAGTCAAGATTTGTAATGGAAATGCTAAGTGACCCTTAAAAGGCTTAAAGGGACACTGTCAAATAATTTAGGGTCAAATTTTGACCAAGTTTTAAATTGTCATAATCTGGTGGGAAATGTGTTCCAGATTTTAAATATTTTTATTTTTGTAACTTTGCATTTATTCATGAGAATCAATGAAAACATAATGGACATTGCTTATTTTGAACCATCTTTTTGAGTCATAAGTCAATAAAAGTGAGCAAAATTTTTCTTTCTATGATCAGAGATATGTTGATAGAAAATCTATGCTATTGCTACAAAATCAACATGTAAGTCACATTGTCTAATGCTCCATCACAGTCGTTACACATACACATGTGTAAATAAAGGCCTACATAAAAAAAACCTAAAATTTTTAAATTACAATATGAAGCACTGAAATTGTCAAATATCTTAACCCTGCTTTATTGTCATTAAATTTTGCTACTGAAAGATCTTACTTTCGTAGACTATGCTTCTGTGCTTTTGTGATACTTCCATGCAGTCTGGCCCCAAAATTCTGTTAATGGAGTCCAAACTATTCTGTAGTTATGAAAGAAATTTTATATCCAAATATTTTCATCTGGTTCCTCTTCAATATTTCATGTTGTTACACTAGTTCTTTACCAATTATTCTTTATTCAAATTTTGACAATTCTTTTCAAATCGCCTCCAAAATGATTTTGGGGACTTTTTACTGAAATCCTTGAGTATCCAGTTTAATCTTGGTTTACAGGACAAAAAGTTTTTATAAATATTTACTTGAATCAATCTCAAACCTCTGCATACACTGTTCTGTGCAAATTTCTGAGAGCAATAAGCACATGTATCACTGTTAGAACATTCTCTGGTAGGTTGAATCACTGCATCATTCAATACAACACATCCAATGAGAAAGTGAGTGTGGCATAATTATAGCTCTGCACTGAGGAAATCAAAGAGAGTTATTTGTCACTTAGTATTTTTTTTTCCTTAAAAATTTACCACTAAAAATAATGAGGTGCCTGCCCTGTGGCCTAGTGGTTAAGTTTGGCAAGCTCTGCTTAAGCAGCCTGGGTTCAGTTCCCAGGCACAGACCTACCCTACTCGTCAGGGGGCCACGCTGTGGCGGCGACCCACATACAAATTAGAGGAAGACTGGCACAGATGTTAGCTCAGGACACATCTTCCTCAAGCAAAAAGAAGAAGATTGGCAACAGATGTTAGCTGAGGGCCAATATTCCTCACCCCACTCCAAAAAAATGTATCCCTAAAAACAATGAACTTTACAACAGTGGTAAATCTCAAAATGAGAAGAATGAAAGAAAGGTGCGTGATAAATTGTAAGGTTGCCAAAATATTTCACAGAATACTCAAATGACATGTGTAGTCACCATTTTAAGTTTGATCTAGGATAGGAAGATACAGGGAAAAATAAAAGATAACAGTGCGTGAGAATAGAAGATGGTAAAGTGTCCTTGCCACGGACTGAGTATTGAAAGTGTGTTTGAAGAAAGCATTTTTTCTTTTGTTTGATTTTTTTTCCTCCACCTTCCTACAAAGCATCAGAAACTGGTCACTCCCAGGGGCAAAGTACAGAAACAGATAAATGTGTGGTCTGATCTGATATGGCAAATTGTCTGTCCCTATATTTTTCTTGTATTTGTTTCCAGTCAAGCATGGACATGCTGACGAAAGAATGCTTGAATTTACCGAATGAATGAATGCAGATGTGTGTGTGTATGCAGCTTGCAGAACAGGTCTCTCTTTAACATCTCTTTCTTCAGATCTTTGGAGAGATTGGTGCAAGGTGTGTGTGTGTGTGTGAGTGAGAGAGAGAGAGAGAAAAGGAAGCTTTTAAAGAGTTCAAAATTCAGAGCGCTAACACCGTTCCTACATTCCTGCCATTCTTGTCATCGCTTATTCTTAAGTTCCTATTTTTCCTTCTCAGGTTAGCTTGTGTGCTAAGGTTCTCTGGCTCCCAGGTTAAAAAGAAATGAAAACAAACAAGGAAGTTTACACTACAAGACATGAATAGAAAGATCAGATTGTGACTGAACACCATATAAACAAGGAAATTCCCTGATAAGAACAACCATCCTTCACTTAGCATTTGTCTAGCAGCACCTGCTTACAAGCAGACACCTCTTTAGTGGCTGTAGAGTGAGGCCTGCAGTGGGGCCTGGTGCCAAGATCCCCACCACGGTTAATGGCTTCGCTTGCATTGATTTAAGCCTAACTCTAGCTCTTGGGAGGCAATTTTGCTCTGGTGCCATGATTCTTTCCAAAACAATCAATAGTTATGAATACACAACCATAAAACTTTTTCAAGAAAAAAATATATATGGTTTAAAGTGTAATCAAAAATGAGTGTGGCCGTTTGAATCTCTTGGAGTATTACTGCAGATTATTTCCATTGGTGCAGCAAAAGGTCATGCAGTTATATATTGTCTCTTAAAATCAGTGAATGCATAATAGTTTTTGCTACTCCAAACAAGAATCATTAAACAAATTCATAAATCAATGAAGCACACAGATGCATTACTTTAATTATCATCTCTGCTCAGATGGTTGGTTTATATAATGTAATTGTTTACTGTTTCTCAGTATTACACTGGGATGGCTTGCCCGGGCCCCCTCATGTTTCACACTGTTCTAATTTAAAAATTTTTTTTATTTTTCAATGACAGCAAGAAAGAGTAGTCTTTGAAAGCAATTCATTGTGAACTTTTGTTGTTGTTGTTTATTCTTGGGTTTTGTTTTCTTTTATTTTTGGATGTCCCTAAAATCTGGCTCTCAAACTCAAGAATTTGCATCTCAGTTCACGTTTCTTTTAGCCAGGCTGAAGAAAATTATCCCAAGTTTTTAATAAAGTTGTCTTTGCTCCCCCTTCATCCCCACCCTTGCTGTAGACCTAACATACTAATTGTACCTTCTGTGGTCCGTGGAGTGGAACAGATGTACAAGAGAGGGGCGACTTTTAAGAAGTTAGATTCTGCATAGTGTTAAGAAGCATTGCAATCCCGGAGGATGCTTTTGTCATGATCCTGTTTTAAAACACCAGGAGTAGCTTTATTAGTGATGTGTGTGTTTGGTAGTGGTGGTGGTGAGGGATGTGTTTTAGAATCTTAGCTACAGAGAAGCTAAGATCCATTAGGTCTTAAGGCTATACTCCTCTTTGGTTCTATGCTCTGCTCTCCAGGCCCACTGGGGTGGCAGTGTCACTTCATGGCTCTGCAGGGCAGCCCCAATCCTTAGGATCTGTCTTGGGAGTGGCAGACTGGATGATCCCTCAATGCTTTGAGGTCATTTTTCCCTTTTCTTGAAAAATAGCATATGTTTGCAGTCGAATAGCTCTGTGGTCTGGTCCTATGTACTCCAAGAAGTCCAATATCCTTCCTTCATTCTCTCCTACTTACTCTGTGCCCTTTATTTCAAACTGGCCGTGGCTCTGCTGGCGTAATCTCTCTGTTCCTGGCTTCTGCTGAGATGGCTAATTAAGTCCATGAGCTGCACCCATGATCTCTTTATCAAATTGTTGTTCAGTCACACACTTAGTATTCTCTTCAACACTAACACAAAAAACAAATGAAAAAAGTGAGAAACAATGAGAACAAACTTTCTCATTTTTTGCAATATGGATAAGCTGAAAATTTTCTACATCTCCAAAGTTCTGGTTCCTTTTGCGTAACAATCCCTTCTTCAACTCATCTTTTTCCTCTTGCATTTTACTATAAGCAATAAGGAGAACCCAGGCAACATCTTCAATGCTTTGCTCAGAAATCTCCTCTGCTAAATATCCAATTTTATCCCTCTCGAATTCTACTTCCACAAAACACTAACACACAATTCAGTCAAGTTCTTTGCCACTTTATGACAAGGATCGCCTTTCCAATAATCTATAATCCAGTTTCTAATAACCTGTTCCTCATTTCCATCTGAGACCTCACCAGAATGACCTTTAATGTCCATATTTTTACCAACATTCTGTTTATGATTAGGTATGTATTTTCTAAGATGGAAGCTTTCTTTACAGCTCTCGCCTTTTCCTTCTGAGCCCTCATCAGAATTGCCTTTAATATCTATATTTCTACCAACAGTCCCTACAAAGCAATCTCAACTTTTTCTGGCATGCATCTTAACACTCTTCCCACCATCCTGATCCTAACCCACTGCCACATTTTTAGGTATACGCTGCAGCATCGTGCCACTTCTCCATACCAACACCTGTTTTTGTCAGGATCTCCGGATGCCATAACAAAATACCACAGACTGAGTGGCTTAAACAACAGAAATTTCTCACCGTTCTAAAGGTTGGAAAGTGTAAGATCAAGGTACTAGCCATTCGGTTGCTGGTGAGACCTCTCTTTCCGGCTTATAGATGGCCACCTTCTCATTGTGTGCTTACATAGTGGGGAATGAGAGAGAGAGAGAGAAAAAGACAGAGAGATCTCTTTCTCTTATTACTGGCCACAGATCTATTGGATTAGAGCCCTTATGACTTTATTTAACCTTAATTACTTCCTAAAGCCCCTATCTCCAGCTATAGTTGCATAGGGGATTAGGGCTTCAACATATGAATTTGGGGGTGGGGGAGGTGGGCCATAATTCTACCCATAGCAGTCTCTGATGCTGCTGTAATCGAAGCTGGGATGTGGAGCATGGAGAGTTTGAACAAAGATCTATCCTTGAGGTAAAGATGGTTTGCCGAATTGTTCCTTCTGATTATGAGATTATAATGCCACAAACATGGAGTGGGTTTTACATTAGTCAAAAGGATTATAACAATTGCAAAAAATGTGACTGTGACCTATTTCTACATAAGTATGATGGATAACTTTCATTTTGCAAATATTTTGCAAGCCTGCGTAGGAAGCCTTTTATTCCCAGGTGAGTGTCCCCCGCTTCATCCTCTTCTACGTCCCTCCCCTGCCCCAAATATCTGTCATATTTCTCAGCATGCAATTTAACTTTGGGTTAACAGACAATACTTTTATAAACTTGCTGCAGAAACTGTTATGGAAAAGCGAAGTATTACTGTTGCTGTATTATATCTTGTCACAGAAAATCAAATGTGAAACAGTAGAGACTAGAAATATAAAAAATTATTTATTCATAAAATTCAGAATCCAAGAGCAGATCCAACAAAAGCTCAAATCTTTTGAAATGGTATTTAGGTAAGTGAATAGAATATATAATGAGTATTCCAAACTTCATAATCTCAATTGAGTATCTGGATTTTTACTAACAAATTTTAGAATATGATTAAAAAGTTTCCTAAGCATTAGATT
Source organism: Diceros bicornis minor (assembly GCF_020826845.1). NCBI lineage: Eukaryota > Metazoa > Chordata > Mammalia > Perissodactyla > Rhinocerotidae > Diceros > Diceros bicornis. The sequence continues at coordinate 18,199,421 of NC_080743.1, read as the reverse complement.
TTACATTATTTTACGTAGAATTTCTTCCTTCCTGCCTTCCTTTCTGCCTCTTCCTCTCTCTCTGTCTCTCTCTTTCTCATTCTTTTATTAAATAATTCTAAATCTAGCACAGTTATGGCTAGTAGGCCAAAAGCAGTTCACCTGAATTTTCCAGGTGCTGTACAGATTCTGAGGTATTAATATTTACAAAGAGAGAATTGTCTATATGTGTATTTTTTATTCTGGCATTAATAGATAATTTACCTATAACTTCTCTTTCTAATATTTAGCAAAAATACTATTAATTCTTCAATTACTTCCGGGAAGTCATCTTGTGGGGATAGGCATAGATGGGACAATGTAGCAAGATTCATGGCTTTCAAAACTTATTTGACCAGTGTTGTTCTTTCAAAACCATTACATGTCAATGGAATACTGACAGCTGTTCTTGAGATCAAATGTATCACCTTGCATAAGGGCAGCGGGGAGAGAGAGAGAGGAAGAGAGAGGAGAGAGAGATCTCTCCTTGCCTTAGATGTGGCCGGAACTCAGTGACTGACTTAGTCCATTCAGCTGCTATAACAAAAATACCATAAACTGGGTGGCTTATAAACAACAGAAATTTATTTCTCACAGTTCTGGAGGCTGAGAAGTCCAAGATAAAGGCATAGGAGGTTCAGTGTCTGGTGAGGCAGCGTTTCCTGGTTCACAGATGGCCATCTTCTCACTGTAACCTCATGTGGTGGAATGGGCAAGGGAACCTCTTTTATAAGGCTCTAACCTTTTTATAAGACTCCACTCTCTTGACCTAAGCACCTCCAAAGGCCTCACCTCCTAACATCTTCACACTAGGGCTTTAGGGCTTTAACATATGAAATTTGGGGGAACACACATATTCAGTCAATTAATAGCAGGACTTACATCTAACTAACCATTTTTTGAGAACAGCCCTCAATTTAGGTTTATGTCAAGAAAGAGAGAAGATGCTATGTGAGTTTTAAGGCTAGGTCATGAAAAATGTATAATTTCCATCTAGCTCTTCCTTTCTCGGTTTGCTCACTCTGAGGGAAGTCAGATGTCTTGTTGAGCAGCCCTGTGGAGAGGCCCGCATGGTGAGGGACTGAGACCTCTTGTCAACAACCAGCACCAACTTCCCAGCCATGTGAGTGAGCCAAATTGGAAGTTCAATCAGCTCAGTGGGATGCTGGTAAATGGTTTTTGTTCTCTGAAAAAGAATGTGTATATCTCTATATCAACATATGCACGCACACATGTTAGTTTATTATAAAGAATTGTAGCATAAAATTTACCAACAATAATAAAATATATAATATTCTTTATTATAAATTCCATATACCTATACTTCAGTATGATGTCCGATTTCTTGCAAAATCCAATATCAGTTTTTGTAATTTATTGCCAACAAGAGTGTTGCAAAATCAGATTTTGAATAATGCTTGATTACTAATCAGTTCAACAAAGAAGTCACTTGTCTTTGATGAAAGAGTATAGTTTTGAGGTAAATGCTAGTTGATATTTTAATTTATATTAACAAATAAAACGAAAGTGGAAAAACAAACTCATATACTGGAGCTTCACTTGTTCATCAATAGCGTGAGTGACATCTCTGCTAAATTGGAAAACAGTTTTCAAATACTGGAAAAAATTTTTTCTCAATTTTTTATGCTATTGATAACATGATAGCTATGGACATGACACACTTTTAAATATACTCTGCATTATTAACATCTTCTGCATTACATTCTTAAGTCTAGGCAATTAACAAAACATTAAATCAAGCCCCGATTTATAGTGTTTACCCAATTCTATTGTATGAGTACTCACCCAATGACCAATTTCAACCCACCAATCTACGTGACAAAATGCGGAGTTGGGAAGAGATGCACAGCAGCACACAGCTCTATAGTGCTTCTACTACACAGCCATAAAAGAGATAAATAATCTCAAAAGCACTGATTGTAGTAAAACAGTAAAACTATAGAAAGTGGTTAGTTTATTATCTTTGATTTTAACATAATTTATTTATATATAATTTAATATAATTTTTAGTAATTTAATTTTTAATAATGACTAGATTTAACAGCTAGGTTGCAAAATTCCTGAAAATTTAAGAATCTTCTCTTGGAAGCCATGTGAGCCAGCTCCAGACACGACTGCTGCTGGCCCAGTCAGGGCTTTCGATGACTACAAGCCTATCTGACATCTTGAATGCAACCCCAGGAGACATCCAGAACCACCTAGCTAAGCCACTCCTAGATTCATGACCCATAAACACGGTGAGGGATAGAAATGTTTACTGTTGTTTTAAACCACTAAGTCTTGAGATAATTTGTTATGTAGCACTAGATAGCTAATATACATTCAAACTTGATATTAGCCCCAAACTCAGTAAAGCATGAAAAACTAAATAATTTTATTTTCTAAAGAATAAAACAACAAATCTTGTAGGGTAAAATAAAACATAAAACATAATTAATTTTATATTTTTGGGAAAATTTTACATGCAAGGAAAACTGGTCTGTCAAATGAGAAAATGATTACAAATGTCGTTTGGCTGTTTGATATGAGTAAGGAGTGTTAAGGAAAAGAAAATCACTAATTACATGATCTGCACCAGTAAATTAGGATGCTTCAAAAATAATTGTTTCATGTAGAACAACTGCTTTATGATTTTTGAGACCTTAAAGACTAAGTTTGCTCATTTTTATTTTGAATTGTTCCAATTTTGTTTATTTGATTCCGACACAATACTCTTTTTGCTTAAAGTGTTCTATCAATCACAAATTCTTAGGGAAAATTTAAGTTGTATAATTAACATAGGATAAAAATTAACAATAAAAAATACCTATTGAAGTAATAAGACAAAATATATAACATAGTCCAGAAATTAATGTGGCGGTTCATTGGTAAAGGCTGCCTAAGCTTAAATATGAGGATTGAACACCATTCTTCTGTGAAGCGGATTATGTCTCATTTGAATATTTGGGTTTTTCAATATGGAAAATGGTTTGTTTCTCTCCTTCTTTCTCTCCCCTCTCCCCCAACCTCCCTCACCTCAAGCACACAAAATTGGATCAATCATAAATCACCCAAATGGTAACTCTTGACTCACCCTCATCATTGATCTATGTATGACCCTCACTATTTTTCTTTGTAATATGATGACCCCATGTCAATCTACCACCAAACCCCAAAATTATATTATTGACAACAATTTACATTTTCTCCATGACGGGATTAGTGCCCTGATGAGAAGAGGAAGAGAAACCAGAGCTCGCTCTTTCCACCATGTGAGGACACAGCGAGAAGATGGCCATCACAAGCCAGGAAGAGGGCCCTTACCAAGAGCCGAAACGTCCAGCACCTTCACCTTTAACTTTCTAGCCTCTAGAAGCGTAAGAAATAAATGTCTGTTGTTCAAGCTACCCTGTCTATGCTATTTTGTTACAGCAGCCTGAGCTGACTAAGACATGAGGAAGGGACAGTTCTGATTTTTGTGCTAACCTTTAAAAAAATATTTTTTGTACACATTTATAAATATACCAAACAATTTATTGTTAAAGGAAGATAATTGTGTGATAATAATTATGTAGTTTATTATTTTCTTTACATGTTCATTAAAAATTTTTTATTTTTGAAAAAAACACGTTACTTGCATTTTTTTTTCGCAGAGTACCTGTTAACATTTCTAGAAAAACACAGAACACAATTTGGAAAACACTGATGTTGTGATAAAGACGCCGACTTCACAGACAGAAAGAGTGGAGCTCAAATCTAAATTCCATAACTTACTAGCTGTCTGTGAGAAGAAAAGTTGACATTTGTGGACCTTGATTTTTATATCTATAAGGTAGAGAACAATAATACTGACCTCATTAGACTGTTATAAAGATAAAATGAGATATTAAATGTGAAGTACTTAATACATGTATTAAGAACTCAATTTAAAAAATAGTTACTTAATGGAAAATTAAAATTTGTTAGATTACTTTAATTTTTTTTTTCAGCCTGCTGAAGTGGTTGACCCAAGTAAATTTGAATTCCACTGACATCAATTTAAAATTATATCCAGGGCCGGCCCCGTGGCTTAGTGGTTAAGCGTGCGCACTCCGCCGCTGGCGGCCCGGGTTCGGATCCCGGGCGCACACCAACGCACCGCTTCTCAGGCCATGCTGAGGCCGTGTCCCACATACAGCAACTAGAAGGATGTGTAGCTATGACATACAATTATCTACTGGGGCTTTGGGGGAAAAATAAACAAAAAATAAAATTATTAAAAAAAAATTATATCCAAATTGCCATATGGAAACTTTTTCCAGCTATCACTTGTTGTAAAATGGTGAATTGACCCATGAATCATAGCGAAGGTATAGCTTGATATCATTTAGTAGCATAGCCAAATTCAGACAAAACCAATCAATTTCTTCCAAAATCATCATAAAATAAACAGAAAATTGCCAAAAGTCATGTGATAAAATTGGAATACAGATCTAATTTGGTTTGATCAATCCCAATATAACTCTAATTCCTCAATATTTGTTGTAATTTCTATGAATTCTTAATATAGGATCTAAAACATATGGACAGTTAAGTGATATTTTAATTAGATTAATTTGGGTATTTATAATAAGGATTTTACCAAGGGGAAAAATTTCTGCAGGAAATTTTGGTTGTTATTAAAATGGCTGTCTATTCTTAAATACTTATACTTGGTATATTATAATTCCAGCCCTGTAGCTGGATCCAAAACAATCTTTGTTTTACTAGTTCAATGTCCGGGAAACCTGACTGTCACTAACTCAGAAAGTCCTGTTCCCCTCCCAGAGACAGTGGGCAACAGAGTTTGAGCTTAACACTTTTGCCTGAACTCATATCCTATGAGCAGCGGCTAATGTCAGTTTTTTTCAGTAAATAACCAGTTTTCAGAAGATTCACACTTCCTAAAGGAAAATATAAAAACTTAAAATTTGACTTTACATTTGTTTTAGCTCAAATTTTGATCTAAAATAGCTACAATTACTAACATTTACTATAGTCATTTGGACAAATTCTCCATCAGTGTTGATAGATTTTAGCAGCTAGGTACATAATAGATACGTAAATGTATATAGCTCCCTGTGAGCTCCACAAACATATTTTTATGGAAATATAGAATCATCTAGTAGTGTGATCACATGAAAGTAACATAAGTATCACTTCCATTAAAATGCTTAAGAACCAGAATAAAACAAATAGTAAACTGTTACTTCAAATTTGAAAAGAACCTACTTTTACAAGGAGAATATAAATGTTCACTAGGTTCAGAAAACTGATGTTTGAAAAAAAGACTCTTAAGTGTTTAAATTCCAGGCAATAAAATAAATGTATAAAAATAGGTCTATATAAGAAACAAGTCACAGTTTTCTAAAAGCCAAATAGCCCAGCTGATAAATCATTTTTGTTCTTTATGCCCTGTGTGAAGAGGCCAAAGAGATGACATGTGTTTTAAATAAATCTAGAAGCTTTTCTTGTTTAAACTATCTTTGCTGCTATATTTATTCCAGGAACTAAAATAGTTCTCTCGCCTTTCAAAAAAAGCACTTTTACTTCTAACAATCAATTTGAATTTCTTTTTTAAATTTAACATTTTAATTTTATTTCCTCTACAGCCATAGAATTCAACACAATTTTTAAGCCACACAGTATAATTTTGAAATGTCTTAAAGCATGCATTTTACCTCAACTCCATGTTATTTCAGGGATACATTATCAAGAAATTATTATCTTTCCACCACTCATTGTAACCACCCATTACCTTAGAAAATGCAAACAGGTTTCAAATATATGACTTGGACTATGGTAAAAAATAAAATTAAGCAGAACAGTACATGTTTATTGACAATGTGAAGAATGAGCTTGTTTTAGAGGTTTCTGCATTAAGATCTTTAGGCTTCCATTTAAAAAGAGCTTTGCTCCTTAAAAACTTCCCAGGAGAGAATGCCTGGGTTACATGAATTTATCAGGCATCAACCTAAATGAGGTTTGTTCTAGAATGAAGTTGTGTCTAGATCATCTCACATCAGGGAGCACATTTTCTCTCCTTGTCTCCCTGGCAATGCCTCTAAACTCTAAAACATCACCGAGAAAACCACTTTCTTATCTGGTGTGCCACAGACTTTTACCATCGATTTAATTTGGTCCTCACATTTTTATTGTCATAGAAGTGCTGCCAAACTGCCTCTTCTTTCTTACTTTCAATTTTAATCATAAATGAGTGTCAGAGATGGTTTTGGCCATAGATAATATGTGAATGCTTCTTAGAATGAGTAATTTCCTTTGACACTGCAATTTAATTCCCTTCCTATTCAGCCAGGACCATAGACAGTCCAATCAGATGACCCTGCTACCCCAGTAGCGAGAAAAAAATTGCTTCTGTACCAGAAGCATTGACGTGGACTTGTGACCTGGGGCAGACACAAGTTAAGCAAAGGATTTTGACTCTTCAAAAAGCAGAGGCTTGGATATTCGTGACAAGGTTAATGTGTCCTCCTATTGTTAATTATACACTGAAAAAGCACAAAAAAGAATAAAATATGAATCTCCTTACATTAAGTCTATATTTTGAAATAAAAGAGTTAATAATATACTATTTATTTGTGACAATGTCTTCAAATTACTTTCATTATAAAATGACAGAACGCTAACACATAACTTCCCATTAAAAAGCGTCCTCTTGTAAATATAGCATTACTCAAAGTATATTCTTCAGATTTCTCATTCATTCATTTACTAAATGATTTTTTGAGCAAACTTTCTGTGATACACTCTTCCAGGCACTGGGGATACTGAAATGAATATAGCACAGTGTTTTTTGATGGTCTCCTAGGGGGAAGAGATACAGGTAAACATGTAATTGTAACATGATGCAAACCATAAGTCCTGTTAGCTTAGAAATGTGGATAAAAATTTATGGAGGAAAGGATACATGAATCCAACAAAGCTCATGGTTAAGCTGAATACAGAAGGATAACTTGGAGTTTGCAAGTCAGAGAAAGGAAAGAAAGACATTCCAGGCAGAAGGATCAGTGCGTACAAAGGTACGGAGAAAGATGAATTCCAGGAGACATCAGTAGTGGTGCTCTGAATGAGGAAATCACGAGTATACAGACGGGAGCTAAAGCCGTAGCAACGAATCTCACCTAGAGTGAGAAGACCAGGAATTGGAGCCCAGGGGAACACCAGGAAGTAAGTAGCTAGTGTAGGATGAAAGGACAAAATGGAGGAAACGAGGAAGAATCAAAAAGACTTACAGCAGTTAAAATTTCAAGCCTTATTTATCTGCTAGGCACTGTGGTAGGGACTGTGGATTCAAACCCAAATAAGCCATGGCTCTGACTCTCAAGGTGCTTTCAGGGAAGACAAGAAACACAATATAGCAGTATTATGATTATGATTGTGTGTGTGCACTCACGTGTGCAATATACATATGGATACGGTGCTTGAGAGCAAAGTATTTGAAATTAGATTGTCTGAGTTTGAATCCTGGCTTTCTCAGTTACCATTAATTAATTAATTCTAATCTTAAGCAAATATCTTAATTATCGCTGTGCCGCAATATTCTTTCTGTGAAATGGAGTGCCTTCTCCATAGAGTTGTAAAGATGGAACAAAATAATCCATGGCAACGCATTAAGCTTGGCACATATTAGTGCTCAATAATATTAGTTACTATACACACACAGATACATAAAGATAAGGCACACTGGGAACACCGAGGAGGGTACATTTAAATTAGACTAAAGATTCAAGGGAGAGAGTAAACCATGAGCTGAGGTTTGTAGGATGAGTCGGAATTAGTGCCACAAAGAAGGTGGAGGGAAAGCATTCTAGGCATTAGAATGAAATGGGAGAATAAGAAAAGAGTAAAACTTCAAAACAAGAGGAAGAGGAGGGCATTTTAAGATCTGAAGGTCACGAGCCGCGTTCAATGAGAAGCTGTCCCATGTGCTTGTTAGGAGCTTGGACACTGGTGTCAGACTGTTTGGGTTCAACTTCTAGCTATGTTGTTTGGAGGCTGTCTGAATTCAGTCAACGACATAATCTTTCTGTACCTCAATTTCCTCATCTGAAAAAGAGAGACACCAATATTTCCTATGGATGGAGTTGGGAATTACTTAGAACATCATCTGGCACATGGTGAATGCTTTGGAATTATTAACTATTGTTATTAAATTTCCAGGTTTCTGGTAGTGTTAGGCCAAAGTAACATCTGGAATTGTGAAGGAACTTCTTGGAGCTCTGAGCATTATTTGTCTTTTCTTAGTTATGTCATTTACTCTATCACTGAACTCAAAATTGGCCACCATGCCATCATTGACCCTTGTACTCTCAGTTAATATCCTAGTGCCTGGCCCAGACTAGATGCCAAGAAAACCTTTGTTGACTGTATGCTAAGAGCAATGTTAATTGTGATAACTCAACACCACCTTCAGAGTAGACACTTTCTGAAATAATCATATAAATAAACATGTACATTATTTTTCCTATTTAGAGAAGGTTACCAGAAAAATATAAGAATTGAAATTTGAGAGTAATATTTCACAGACCTAAGAATTCTGGCCCTGTTTGGATATCCATTTGCAAATTATGTGACTGAAGACTTCAGCACTCACAGAATTCATAATGAACATAATGGAACCTCAGAGGACTGGGACTGACCATTTGATACAGTCTAATATTCTAAGAATCTCTGTGAACAAAAGAATGTGCCAGTGTATAAAATATATGGTAACTCTCATGAACAATTGTTTTGTTTTCTACTAAATCCTGTAGACTAATGGAGATCTTAAGAAAAAGTAGATCTGGACAGTGGAATAACTTGGTGATGAACTTGAAAGAAGACCATATATTAGCAGCCATGGAAACACAAGGAAGACTGGGTCTTCTCTAGTTTAAAGCAAATGGTCTCTGAGAGATCTCATAGTGTTAGGATGACACATGGGAAAGATTATGAACTCTTTCCAGAGGAGGATCAGATCATCAAGACACTCCAAATGAGGATGAGTCATCTCCTCATTCACGGGGATTATGGTATTAACAGAGTAACCTTGTGCATTGACAGCCGTAGATATATAGGTCCAGCTGTACTTTACATTAACAACCCTCAGGGACCTGGGCAATGAGCACAAGGAAATTACCAGGGCATTGAACGAGTATTCCCAACTCAGATGGAAGATCGAGGAGATGAACACAATTAACCGGCTCCATCAAGATTTCCCGTCTCACCTGGCTTTACATTAGGCTAATATTTGAAACTAGAAAACTATTTCTTATCAACATGAACTGTGAAGGGAGGGATTACAATAAGCTACTGTGGAACTATTCCCTTTTCTAATCTTTGATTAGTATGACAATCAGTCATGTTCATATTTTTCTGAGTATATTTATAAAAAGCAGCATTATTATAGCTTGCACAAATGATTTTCAGAAATCTTGCTTTGAATGTTACAGGCAAGAAAGAGAGGTGAAACAGGTCTGGAAGTGGCAGATTGGCACAGTAGAGGAGAAGCTCTGACAAGGCCACTAAACATTCATCAGGACTGAAAGGAATGTTAAAGTGAAGGTCATCACAACAAGACTATGATAATAATCTCTCTTGTCTCACAAACAGCCACACTTAAAGCAGCCTTGCCCTTAAACCAGGGACTTGCTGAAGAGAAGGAAGTCTCAGGAAATTTTGGGATCTAGACTCCAAATAATTTTACTATTGACTGAACTAAAAGTTTTCCACTAAATTGAAAGAATTGGTAAATTCCTTGAGGGAAAGGTGGTGTCTTTTTAACACTATAGGCCCAGGGCTTGGTATAGGAGTCTGGCTATTAGCGGGATTTAATAAATGTAGAGGAAAGAAGGAATCTCAAAATCAGTGAAAACTGGGACAGAGGGTGGAAGAAATACAGGCATTATATTCTTCCTTCCAAAATTGATTTTGAATGACCAATATTAGGGGAAAATGGAGTTGGGAGGAATGCATGAGGGGCATTTGGAATCATACATATAAATTCTGTTTAATCCTATATTTGCTCATCTGTACTATGGAAGGGATCTCAAAGTTCTTTTGTGCATACAGGTTTTATTTCTCCCACTAAATTGTGTGTATTTGTGAACAAGAATCACAGTTTTTGGTTTTGGGGGTAAGGGACTGGCTTACCTAGACTTCTTTTTGATATTTTATGCATGTAATCAATTAGTGAATGAAAACAGTGCAGTATACTGGAAAGAAACTGGAATAAGAGTCAGAAATTGTGGGTTCAATATCCAGCTCTGGCTATGTGATTTGAAATTACTTGCACACTCCGAGCTTTGCAATTTCATCTGCAAAGTGGAGCAATGATATTTAACAAGTTTTTGTGTGTGTGAGTGAGGATCAAGTGAAATGATTCACAAAAAGTTTTTTTTTTAATGCAGAAGCATACGCAAATATTAAAAAAAACATATCTATCTTATTGTCATCACAGCATTCATAAGTCTTTGGATTCAAAACAATTTGGTTTCATATTTTGGCTCTTCCATACATGTGACCTTGGGCGAGTTACTTAATCTCCTCATCTCTATAAGGAGGAATTTATGATGGTTAGTCACAAGTGAGGAAGTCTGAACAGGGATGAGAGAACACACTGCGAGCCAAGGAACATGTTAAACCCTTGACATAGCCCACTACATTTAATCATTACCATAGACGGCTTTCTTTTCCTTTTCCTAGAACACTTTCCCCTGCCCCTCAGCTCCCACTGTCTTCCACACATCCCTCCTGTGAGAATTCTTATGGTCTCTGACTGGCGACTAATCCCTCTGAGGTGCTGACTGATAATCAATGTGTGATAGTGACTTTCGGCAAAGGTGAGCAACCATTTTTGACATGTGCCAATTCTGGGAAAATAAATGTGTTAATAGGCCATGTGAAAAATAGAATACAGTAACAGTCACCTGAAATCCTACTACCCATTGATGGTTCCATTTAAATGATAACAAACTACTGTCTTTGTTTTTTTTGTTTTGTTAAGGCCTTGAGAAAAAAACACGTTCATGTAACTTATCAACGTATTGGCCAGAAAATCATACCTGTAAAATTAGCATTTCCTTTAAGCCAGTAAAATGGTAATATCTGGATACATTTGGGGAAGTTGCAACACGGAAATAATTTTCTAACCTTTCATGCTAAAATTAGTAAAGTGTTTAAAAGGAATGAAACTAGTGTGGCAGAAAGACTGGCTCATGGGTCACTGTAAAAGTTAATAACAGCTACCATTTTTGAGAATTTATGTAAAAAACTGTAATATGCACTTTATGTGCATTATCTAATTGATGCTCACAAGATTGCCAAGGTCTAAGTATTGTTTTTAGAGATGAGGAAACCCAGACACAGAGAGGGTGAGCAACTTGCGCAGGCTCACAGCTGACAAGTGGTGGAGCCAGAGTGAAACATAGGCTGGCTGGCTCCTGAACTTGTGCTGGTAACTGGGTGTTGTTCTGGGAATATTGGGAAAGGTCCTGTACCTGCTGCTCCTTTAATCCTGTTATGAAAGCTGGATCTGGCGGCTGGGATTGCAAGCAAACTCCTATCCAGGCAAAATTGGATGGGGGTTACTAATAATGTATTGAGTATTCTTTTAAGTGACCAGAATCTAGCATAAGGGATTTATTTTTCATATTTTAATGTATAGAGATAGTAAAATCATTTTGTAGTTTGGTTAAGTTGCCATACAAACTTTAACCTTATTTCAAGGAAAGACATCTTAGACTGAAAAAAAAAAATTTGGAGATCACTGTCACCACCACCAGTACTGTGACGCCATCACCACTGTATCATCACAATAAGAATTATAACGATATATCACCATACTTGTTGAGTGTTTATTGCATGTGAGGTGCTGAGTTAGGTTCTTTACTTTCACTATCTCATTCAACACTCACAAGACTTGTGAGGAGTAGTTATTCTCACTTCCATTCTACTGACTGATATTGATGCTCAGAAAGCTTTAGTGACTTGCTCAAGGGCTCACAATTAACAAGGGGTAGAGCAGAGATTTGAAACCAAATGTGCTCAAACGTGGCTTCGGCCACTTGGTTAGACCGACTTCTCCTCGTTTCCGCCTCTCACTTACTCCTCTGTCGAGCGGGTCTTGCTCTACCCACTTCTCTGACGTCATCTGGTAACACACACGCTCCCCTTTGGATCACCGAGCCCTGGCCATCCGGAACTTCTTTCTGTTCTCTGACTGTTCTTTCTGTTGCTGTTCTTCTGAAGGGGATGTTCTTCCCTGAGATCTTCCTGTGTCAGCTCCTCCCTGTCACTGAGATCTCAGCTCAAAATTACCTCCTCAGAAAGGCCCTCCTGATCACTTGAAGTAGCCTCCCACTCTACCCCAGCCACTCTCCAACACATTGCCCTTTAAAAACTGTCTTCTAAGCCCTTACTACCCGATATTGACTGGCTCATTTATTTGTTTCCTTGGTTATTGAATATCTCCCCTAACTAGAATGTCTGTAAGAGCAAAGTGTTGTTCACTGTCCTGTAGTAGTATCACAGTCAATCTTTATTGCATGAATGAAGGGGTGGTGGATGAATGCACGCTGGAAGCCCATGTCTTTTCCAAGTCTACCTTCTTGCATTCCTGACCACATGACTGGCCAACCTACTTCCCACCACAATGATTCTTGCAAGCCATTGTGGTTAAGGGCAGCAGTTATCCACCCTGTGCATGGGACTTTCGAGGGAATAAGTAAGTAAAGACCTTATTCACTGGCCATATGTATATTAAATGTCTGTATTGGGCAAGGTGCTATGCTGGGTGCTGTCAAAGGCAGGAAAGTTAACTAACATTTTTTTAGTACCAAATATACGTCAAACCCAGATTATGTTTTCATATACTTAAAGAAAAAATGTCCTATTCCATATGGCCCCTATACTCTGCTCTAGGAAGTATCAAAGAGATAATAAAGTTAAAGAGATAATCATTTTTATGGAAATTGGGAGGAAGTGTGCCACAGTGAGTAGGGTGAGAAGCAGTGTAGTGTTAAAGAGAACGGATTATGGAGTCTATGCAGCATGGGGTAAAAGCCCAGATACGCTATAGAAGACCCCATGAGAAAAGTCCTTGTATGATCTGCAATTCACAAGAGGGAAAAGTGAGGCTTGGTGAAATCAAGTAACTTGCTCAGTTACACAGTCCGTAAACGGCAAAGCTGAGACCAGGACACAGGCTGATTCTAGGGCTGTGTAACTAATCATTCTTTTCTGATTTTGAAATGCTTAAAGATGCCATTAGAGCGGTAAATATTGAGAAACTCCTATCCAAATTCCAATGGGGCTCTGGGACATAAAGCAGACAGGAAAGATACCTGATAGATTTCAGTCAAAATGTCACAGGGGATGAACTGCCACAGAACAATATCCTGTCTATCACTTTCCATTAGATTGGAAATGACATCTTTTGGGTGAGAGGGGGATGACACGGAGAGCCCTTAGCTCTAGAAGGCTAAGAACGTGAGGGAGGTGCTGGCGTAAAGGCAGCTAAGGGGCTGGATCCTCCGGTTGGATGCTGGCTTAGGCTCAAAGAATGAAACAAAAAAGGGCTCCCTGGTATTTCTCCATTTTTTTCAGCTTACTTTCTCTAAATAGAAGAGCAGATTCAGAATAGGAGCCCCAGCTGGTAATAAAAACTGTGCATTTAGGTTATCTCTCTTTGAGTCCACTATGTACCTGGCAGATGCTAAGCAAAGCTCTAACATAATAAATGCCTTTAAATGATTTATTCCAATATCCTCCCTTCACAGCATCATGAACAATGTCTACAAGGTCTAGAGAAGTTTCGTGACTTGCCCAAAGCTATACAACTGGATGATGGTAGAATTCATTTCAGAAACTAGTTTCTTAATTCTCAGGCCACTGTTCTTTCTTATATATAAACTCTAAGCTTACTTCATTGTGAAATATTACAGTCCCACGATGATTCATGTTTCTCTGAGGAAAAAAACCCAAACAAAACTGGAGACAAACATATAGTTTTAAAAAATGAAAAAACAAAAACAAAAACTCCTTAACTCAGTGTTTTCAAATTTCATATAAGTCTACCTCCCTCCCTCTTTTTTTTTCTTTCCCTGAGGAAGATTGCCTTGAGCTAACATCTGTTGGCAATCTTCCTTTTTTCTTTTGCTTGAAGAAGACTAGCCCTGACCTAACATCTGTGCCAATCTTCCTCTACTTTATATGTGGGACACTGTCACAGCATGGCTGATGAGTAGAGTAGGTCTGCGCCTGGGATCCGAACCCATGAACTTGGGCCGCCAAAGTGGACCACGTGGAACTTTAACCACTCAGCCACAGGGCCAGGACCCCACCCTCCTTTTAAAACCAACTTTATTGCTTTGATGTATTACTAGAGAAAATAAGGTAAAGGCAATTTTGTTACAGGTATCTGGTACAATTTCATATAAAGTATTATTGTTATACATTTAAATATATATTTCCTCAGAGGAGTCCAACATTTTGGGTACATTTCAAGCCTGTGTAAGTTTCAAAGGCCATGCCATCATTCAGGTAATGGCAAACAAGAACATTTACCTGGGATTAAATTGTATTTCCACGAGGAGGTTTGAAATTTAATGTTTCTGAAACTCTCGGAATGTGGATATCACTAAATCTGATGAATATAAATCTATTTGGCCCCATAAGATACTACCTAACTTGACAGGCATATGAAAGACTATGAAAACTATAAAGATTCTTATGGGTTTGATTTTTTTTTCCAATCTCTGCAAAAAAATATTTCTTTTACTGATCAAATATACTGATAATTAAATGGAAGCCTCCAGAATTAAGGGCAGAAATTGTGTTGTCTATCAGAAAAGAAAATGAAGTTGTGAGAGTAAATATTCTAGAACTTTCAATGCATATGTTTATTTTGACTTTTCCCCTGAGAGATCTGAATATAAAGTCTACATTGTGATTTTGCACTTAAATGAAAGGCGTGGAGTTGGACAATTTTTTTCTTCTTGTTTCAGCTGGAAAGTTACAACCATGACATCTATGGCAGTAAGCACTCTTGTGATCTGCAGAATCCATTTATCACATCACAACTTCAGGTACGACTCGGGCTCATAGACAGTCTGTGTTGCTGTGTGCGTGTGGGTGTCATATGGATTTAACTTGCACCTAGGTCAACAGATACAACTTAACTGACATAAGTGACTGAACTAATTTTTGCATGTGTGTGTGTGTATTTTCTAAAATTAAATACTGTTTAATTATATTCCAATCTGATTTCCAATCAATTGGTGAATTTATCCTGGTTAAAATGCTCTCATATAATCTTCAGGGAAGTGATATTAGGTTTTTCATCATAATGCATACTAAGTACTCACAGTTTCTACTTTTTTTTTTTATATTTAGTAAATGTCAATAAATCTATGGCACGTAAAAGGGCACTGCTAACATGGCAGCTATTTGATTTCTATACTTTGTCAAATATATGTACCTCTTAATTCAATAATCCTTAAAGGCAATGCTCATTGTGGTTTCCCATTCATGATACCTGACCTTTCCTTAATGTCAAACATTATTTTCCACTAGCAAGGGAATTGAGTGTATTATTTATATAAAGCTAATAATTATTTGGGGAAAATAAATATAACATGGAGGCAATAATCGTGAAAAGACGAGCATTTATTCATTGCTCCATCATGCTCGTAACTTGATATATTATTGTCTGTATTTCTACTGCCTGGCTACCAAGGTCCCAAGATATAAAGAAAAATAACATACCCACAAAGGGTCAAAATTTACCTAATTATTATTTCAGAGCCTAACTAGTAACATGAATTAATTCCAAAATCATCTATTTTACTTGCAAATATGAAATCTCTTTCTAAGTTATCTATTGTCTGTAGCACTCTTGCATATTTCTTATTACTCAGGGCAGTTCCATACTATTTGATTTTTTTTTTTTTAAGAAATTAAATAAGGTATGAGTATAGGGGAGTAAAGAAATCTAAATGTCCAAAATCTTTGCCTTTTCAATTGATGCTTTGGTTTGATTTAGATGTAAAGTAAAATACTTGTTATCATCCAATATTGGTTGAGAGCATACAGTTCACCAGGCACTGTGCCAGGCACCATGGGACATGCAAATAAGTTTACGACATGGTTCCAGCACTCATGAAATGTATGATTCAGTCATGTATGTGCTTATCAACCACAAATTAATCTATGTTAAACTTTAAAATGTTAGCAACAGCAGTTATTAGTATGTGTTCTGAGTTCCTCAAAAACATCCCCTGAGCAACCCTTACATGTTTTCTCAAATGCACAGAGCAGGTAACAATAATGCAGACCTTAAACACTTTTTTTGCACTTCTACATGGTGCAGATGCCAGCCTCCAAAGGTGTGAAGCGGTTCTTTCCAGGACATGACTAGAATACATTTGCTGTTGACTGATACATCTGCTGGCAGCCAGTAGTGATGATGATCAGGTATGCCATGCGTTAACAGCTTTTGTGTACTTACACGATAATGGCATGGTATAGTAGGAAAGATCTATTAATTTGACTAAATTTTAAAGATATTGCAGCTTAAAATAATAATTTACAACCTATGGACTCTCAAATTCTCCAGACAACTAACCCCTGTAGCGTACTTTGACTCTGATCAAGGAAGATTCCTTAAATATTTTTGGATGGAAGTTAGATAAATTAGAGTTGCATTCTCTGTATGTTCCCCAGCAGTAGAATATTCTCCAAGGAAGTATGCATACACATTAATATAAAAATGTGTGACTTCTCTTTTCTTTAATCAGCTATGACCTACACATGTCATGGGCCAGGCAGCATATCACATGTGTTTCATTCAACGGCACGTGACAGCTTTAGAAATCTGTTTGAATTAATCCCCATTGGGTCAGTATTTGAGATTATCTTCTGACCTTATTTTTCTGTAAAACATCAGCAGCATATTTCAGATATTTTTGGTCGTCCTCATCATGATGATGAGATGCTAAACATGGTCAGGAAAATTCATATTTTAATAGTCTTTAATCTTGTGATGTTCTAGTTTATTAGCTGATGGAAAATACCAGCTAGAAACTAAAAAGCTTCTTGGAGGAGTAAATATATTGCCATTTATTTAAGAGCAATTTAATCAAAATGACAATTTTCTTTCTACTTCACCTTGACTCAAATTGAAAACTGATCATCAGAAACGTGAAAAGGAAAAGAAGGAAATTCGCACCAGCAGAGTTGTCAGATGACAATTAATCTGTAAAGATCACAATTTCTAGAGCAATATAATAATGTGCTGGTAACTGCAATGTTTCAAGCGAAACAGAATAGGAACAGTTGTATAGTGTGAAACCAACAATTTTTCTCTCTGATTCTCCTAAGCTTTGAAAATAACAGTTGCTTAAACCATAGACACCTTTCACCTCAAAGTTTCAGAAATGAAAAATAAATTGGCACCTCAAAAACAGCAGGTGGTTTGGGCAGTTTTGATGAAATCACATTATTTTAAAGTTGTGCTTTATATTTGGAGCTTTCACTTCTAAAATACAATGCTGTTCAGGAGGGTTTATGTAGCTAACAGATCATAGCAGAATCTCCATCTAGCTTTTGGAGAAATAATTTGCATTAGATTTGAAGTTACAGGTCCTCCAAATAAGCCACTTTGGAAGCATATTTAAGGAGCAAATTTGAAGATCGTGTGGCAGAGACTATTAACTGCCCACCTAATACATATTCTCCTCCTCTTCCTAACAGAATCCCTACACTTTTGGGAACAGCAATGTGTCTGTCTACAAAACTATCTCTCAGCCTCTTTTCAAAATAGGGTGGATAATGAGATACAAATATGAGTCTTTGGGTATGTGGTGGTGGTGGTGGTGGTGGTGGTGGTGGTGGTGGTGGTGTTTCTAAGAAGAATGCAATAGGGTGATTCTACAGGCCCTTTTCCTCTTGCACTCTCTGGTGTTTGGAAAAAGAACGTAATGGCTAGAGCATTACTGCTATTCTGCAAACATAAGGCAACCTTAAAGAAGGGAAGCCAGTATGCAGGGTGGCGGAGCGGAAAGACAGCAGAAGCATGGATGACTCATGACTATGGAGCCGCCATACTACTCCTGGGCAGACTACCTCCAGACTTTTGCATGAAAAAAATATATTAGCTGGTTTAAGCCACTATTAATTGGGTTTTACATTATAAGCAACCAAAATCTATCTTAATATAGATTGATAGATCCTCTATAGATCATGAAAAATATCCTTTACTAGCAAATAATAAAGGAAATGAAAACCTTATTTAAATAGTTCAGGTAAAGGGCAGACTATAAAATTATAATTAAGTACATCTGTGCTCTTTGATATTTTGAGTCAATGTTGTGTCCAATAGCATTTTTCTGTGTGTGGGAGGGAAAGTAGGGTGGTTAGAGACAGCTTATTGTTGTATTGGGTGGATATAGATATTGGAATTGAGGTGATCCTCACCCCTAGGGAGTTAGCCATGTTAAAGTATTGGAATATTGTTCTCTCCACTTTATCCAAGTGGAAAGATGTGATGTTTACCTTGGCTAACTACTAAATTATCTTTTTAAGGTATGCCTAACCAATACAGTTTCAATATTATGAATTCATTTTATAATAAGTTTTCCGGGATAGTATAAAAACATCATTACATAGAAACTACAGTTCAAGAAACTAGACATTATGAGGGTGGAGTAGAGATAGAAAAAGGAAACTTAGTTATTACTTGCAATAAGCTTCTAATCTAGAACTGAGGCTTAATTTTTACCTTTCTTTTAGGGATGGGAGGTTGACTTGACTTTTATGTTTACAGATGTCTGAGATTTAAGGTTAAATCAGGTTTCATTTTCAGGGGGTGACACAATTTGATGTTTCCTTTAGGTTTTACTGAGAGAATTCTTCTGGCGTCAATGAAGATCTTAACATTTGACATCCTCAGAAGTCTTCGTTCCAATGAAAAATATAAATTCACCCTTCTTTGGATTAAGATTATAGCCACCTAACAGGAAGCCGTTGAGCGTGTGTAGTTGGTAGGGTGTCTTCCCTTTTGAAGCTTACTGTAAGGAAATGTTGGTGCCAGGTCTCTTCTGAAAAGGAAAAGGTTTGACACCTTTTCAATGCTCTCAATGCTCCTTACTGTACTTTGAACTAAAGGTAGTAGTATCGTTCTTCCCTGGGGAGACACAACTTTCTAAAAGACTTTTTATTTTTTGTAAAGCCTGTAGATTGTTTCCAAAAAGTGATTTTAGCCACCATAGTGCAGGGTCAGCTGGGGGCTGCCAAGTTACTGCCCTGGGTTGTTCATATCTAACACTGAACAAGATAATAGCTCAAGAAACAACTAATGGGCCTTGTCCACAGTCCTGAGATCTTGTACCAGGATGACCCATACATTTTAAACAGTCTTTGTATTGATTCACAACTCCCTCAAAGTTTAGAACAGGGCTAAGTTGTGTAGAAGAGCAAAGTCATAGAACAATGATCATTTAACATACAGAGGGCATGACATTTGATTATATCTAAGCTTCTTCAAATGCCAAGAAGAATCTGGAGAAAGATATTTGATATTGACTTTTGAAAGGTCCACATAGATAAAGTTAATAAATCTTATTAAAGTTTATTTTAGGGATATTGATTTTAAAGTAGAAATGCACCCACAAAGAAAGTCCCATGATAAAGGCTAATGTATAAATTCCTTTAAAACCCGTAGTTACTGTAATTATATGGAGCATTTTACAAGCAACCAGGAACGTCTTTGGATAGACGACTGAAATTTAATCAGTTTCTGGCACAAGCTGCTTTTCTTTCCCACCTCAAATTTCCAAAGCACTATTTCTAGAGCAGACCTGTTCAGATAGTGCACCTTTATTATCACGTTTGATCTGTCTTTGAGCACTTTCCAAAAGAAAGTCTTCCACAGGTATCGTAGAAGATAAAGGAACGCGATGATTTTTCTCAATAGCACATGTTCTTCCTCCCTCTCCATACCATTCTCAGCAAACTTAATTCAGCTCTACAGTCGGGATTTTACAATCACATGGAGCATTATGTATGAAATGCATAAAACATCAATGTGCTAATGTCGCCACCGGAGACTATCAGAAAAAGAAGGAGGCATATCCCTTTGTACTTTCAGGACATAAGTGTTTGCCCTGAACCTCTTTAAAAAACAACTCATTTCATTTCTAAGCATTTTAGGTTTTATTTGTATTAAGTGGCCTAGGCCTGCCAGTCTGCTACAGGGAAATCTGAGTTTGATGCAGTGTTTCAGGCAAGGAGGAACTGGAAAAATAATCACAAATGATGAATGTGGAAATTATGCTACCTCTAGAGTTTATGTTTTACAAGTATGAAATCGATCAGTGTATCTCCCAGCTGATTTAAAACATAGCTGATTATTTCTGATGGTTCATGATGTAATGGTCTGAAAGTCTAAATAGAATTCTTAGACTTACCTTTATTAAAACCTGAGATCTTAAGATATAACTGTCTGGATTGATTACTATATTTCTACTGTGGAGAAGAATAACAGCCCTGAGTCACTGCTTGTTGTTCACATCTTCATTAATATGCTTCTAATATATTTCTGTCCTTAGAGCAAATTAATATTTTTTTCTTCTGCTGTGTTATAGTTCACTTAAACTTAGATTATTTGAACATAGCTGGATTGCAGTGCGACATCTGAGTCCTAGAGATCAATTGATAGTTGTTAAAGATCATGAAGAATGGCCCATTAAAACAGTTAGTACATGACAAATAACAACGTTTGTGTTTAGTGTGGAAATTTATCAACTAGACAGAGCACTTATTCCTGAGACCCGAATGAAAGTCTACTTGAACCAACTTATTAATCAGTCAGTGCCCTCGTCTTAACAGACTGTCTTATTAAAGAGCTCGAGATATATTAAAATTGAACTCTAATGTGATAGGTACTATCCCTGAACCACAATCACAAAGCACACAATTATTACTGATGACTAAAGTCTATGAAAAAGAAAAACAAGCCTTTTTTTTTTTCTTGCGTACTGGGATGTTTTGCCTCAAATCTCTGGCTCTGATTAGCCACAGTGTCTATCATAGGATGCCTGGCAATGTTGCCAATTCTTCCTCCCACTCTCCGTTTAAGGCAGGGTCACACACCAAGATATTATGACAAACCTAAAGACGTAGTGATCTTTCCACCTGCGTATATTCGACCATACTGCAGAATCTTCTTAAATTTACAAAGGTTTTTCAGGGAAAAAAATAAAGCACTACCAATGGAAAAAAAAAAAAAAAGATTCATCTGGCTGACAAGTGGTATTAATTCTTAGGGAGATCCTCTGGGCTTAGAAGAAATCATCACAGCTTCTCATCCCCTGTGGAGTCTGTGAGTGTAGACATCCTTAAGAGCTGTGAGTCACAGGGTTGAGCACTTATGACAACTGGGTTGAATATCATCTCAAATGACAATGCCAATCAGTGGGTATTGATCGTCTGAGAGTGCTGGGTGGAGAAGGATGCTTGAGGCTAAGTTTAAGCACACCAAGAAAGCAAGCCGTAATAAATTAGTGACATGTTCACGAGGAGAGTTTAGGGTCATAATGGAAGAGAACTCTCAGCTTTGTAGCCCACTTCTGGCGTGGTGATGACCTTCACTTACCAGAGAGGAAATGGGTGCACATTTCAGTAAACAGCCAATAGCTGCTTGATGCAATCAATAACCTGGGAGAAAGGTGCCAGGTACATGCCCAGGAGCAATCAGCAATTAAATGGTTTACCCAACACCTATGGTGACCTAAGAATCTTCTTTGTTTTCTTCTCAAAGTTTTAAAACTTGATATCTGGATATCTGGAATACTATTGAACACAAGAGCATTGAAAGAGACTCAAGTCCAGTCTTTCACAAAGTGCAACATCTCCTGTAGATTTTGGTCTCTGCCAGTACAGCTATTATGAAGGGAAACTTATCCCCTTCTAAGGCAGTCCTCACTTTTTTTGGATAGTTTAGTTCTTAAAAACAGATCTTTCCTGTACTATGTTGAAATTGATCTCCTGGTAAATTTGACATTTTGGTTGTGCGTCTGCTCTTTTGAAGAACAGAAAACAATTCTGCTCTCTCCTCTGCCTGACAGTTCCTCAAATATTCACCCAAATAATATGAAACTGACTTTACAGTTTTTGTTGTTATTTTTTAAACAATTGATCCAGCTTCTCAAACTTATTGTGGCCAAAACAGGGCATTTGACCTTTTTCTTGAAAGTTTCTTCATCTCTTTCTCAGTAGTTTATCTAGTTATCATACCAGAAAATGGGGGTCTTGCTTAGTACCAGATTTCCTTCTCCACAATTCCATTCAATCCATCAACAAATTCTCTTGATATTACTTCTAAAATGCCTTTGAATCTCTCTTTTTTATTCAATCTCCATCTTCTCCATTTGAGGCCAAATGACCTCTATCTCTTCTTGCCTCTTTTGCTGCCATAGCCTCTGAAGTGGTTTCCTCACCACCTCTAGCTCCTTTCCAATACATCATATACACAACGCCAGAAGGATCTGCGTAAAAAGCAAATCTCCTTACCTTATACTCTGCTTAAATTCTTCAATAGCTTCTCCTGGCACTTAGAATAGAAGCCTTAATGTGGCTCCAAAGGGCTACAAAAGTGTGGCCCCACTTTCTCTTCACACCATTCTTTCTTATTCATTGATATGCTTTAATCACCCTCTCCTCTTCCCATTCCTCAATTTTGCTGAGCTCTTTTCCACCTTAAGAGCCTTGATGATGAGACTCTGCATATGCTATTATCATTGTTTGGAGTGAAGCCTGCCCCCCCACCTTTATTTATTTGATTTAAATGTCACCTCTTCAGAGAGCCTTCCCTGACAATACACTCCACCCCAATTATAACAGATCAGTTTATTTTTTTCATCATAGCTTTTCCTTTCCTTTCTTATCACTATTTGTTATCAAGTGTTCATTTGCATGATTATTTATTTAAACTCTTGTCTCCTCCTCTTGACTTTAAAGTCCATTAACAAAGGAGTAAAAGATCAGTTTCTTTTTCATTTTCTCTGTTTATTTCATACCTAGGTACAGTGCTTGCCACAGAACGTCAATAAATATACGTTGAAAGATATCCATATCAATTATTTATTATATCTCCCCTTAGTCTTCTCTTTTCTAAGCCAAACCCTTTGGTTCCATTATTATTCCTCATATGACATAGTTTTTAAACTCCTCTCCAACTTGGCCACATATTTTTGGACACACTGTGTTTTTCAATGTTCTCCTTTAAATATAGAAGACTAATTGCAATATGTTAAATGTGATCTAATAATCAGAGAATTTAATAGGACTATTCTTTCCACTGTCCTCCTTTACAATGTCTATTAATTTGGCCCACAGTGGTGGTATGCTTTTTTAGCAGCCAGATCACACCATTGGTGCAAATTAAACTAATGGTTAACATAAACCCGTAAATCTTTTTCTCCCTAACTAAGGTTCCTAGCTAGAGAGCCCCATTTAAAGTTGTGCATTTAACATTTTTAACTCATGTACAGAATTATCACTTATCTTGTACTAAGTTATATTTATTGGTTATTGTCGTATATGATATTGATTGTCCTTTTCAGGTTTGTTTCATGTGTAATCTGGATAAGTGTATTTTCTTTGTTCACATTCATTGTAGAAAAGGCAAAGGCCAAAGATATAGCTCTGTGTTTTACCCCTTCCTCATCCCTAAGTAGGAGTCAAGGATCCACACATTTGGCTCATAAAATATATATAATATATATATAATACATATATTATGTGCATATATATACACACACTATATTACATTATGTATTATATATAATTATATCTAAAATACAATTATAGGTATAATTATATAATATGTATGTGTATATATAATATAATTCATATATATTTTACTAAGCTTATTTTGTTTTTTTTTTAAATTTCAGCATTTGCTTTTTAAATATGTTGGTACAAGAGTAGTAGTCCATCCAAACATATAGTCAAAGTATTTTATTTCCTTAAGTTTTGAAATGAGTGTTGTGCCTCAATTGTTTTAAAATTAATTTAAAGCAAAAATTTGAAATTATTAAAGTCTGATAATAACCATATCTTATGAACTTCAGCTATATATGTTTATAGGAGGATTGAAAGAATAATTCCAAGAAAAATTTGACCTAGAAAGCCTAGAAGACAAAATGGTACATGGATCTTATTTTCCTTTTTAATTATTGCCTCATTCTAAGAAATAAAGTTAACAAATACAATTAAAAAAACTCATGATAATTTGACTCATGATCATTTTAGCCTTTATAGAACCATTCGCTAGAACCGCTCATTATTCCAGTTCCATTCAGAAAGCATTTGTTAAGCCCACCTCTGTGATCAGCCTGCAGAAATGCTATTCTCAAAGACAGGTCTGGCACAGTGGCCTTTTGGGATCACTGGAGGAGAAATGGACGGAATTCTAGTTTTATGAAAAATTTGCATATTTCACAGCCTCTCTTATCTAGGATGCACCCTGTTAAAAAAAAATCTACTTTTGTGTTTATGATTATGTTGTTGTGAGCCACGGTAGGACATGGAGATCTAGAAAAAAATGCTGTTGGATTTACTAAAGAAGTGTAAGTCCAGCAGTTACTCTCAAAAATTCTTTCAGGCACCAGCCCGGTGGTATAGCGGTTAAGTTTGGGCGCTCCGCTTCAGTGGCGTGGGGTTCCCGGGTTTGGATCCCGGGCTCAGATCTACACACCACTCATCAAGCCATGCTGTGGCAGCATCCCATATACAAAATAGAGGAAGACTGGCACTGATGTTTTCTCGGGGGCAATCTTCCTCAAGCAAAAAGAGGAAGATTGGCAACAGATGTTAGCTCAGGGACAATCGTCCTCAAAAAAAAAAATTCTTTCAAACAAACTTGCAAACAACACCATAAAATTGATGGAGGATAAAATGAATATTACATGCAACAGAAGGATGGAAGTAGGAGAAAGAAGACAGAGAGAATTAGAGTAGTTAAGAGCACGAATGATGCTGGATATTATGACTGGAGTAAGAAGAAAACGTATAAGAGAATTTCTTTTGTAAATTTTTTTTCTAATATAAATCCAATTTTAATTTATAGGAATGTTATTTGGTATATTTCCCAGATTATAAAAGAAACCCTGGATTTATAGTGCCCTACCACTGCTATGATTACTAACACGGTTACTTCTGCAACTACTAGGTTAGTAACTGACACCATTTATTGAACTAACTTATGCCCATTCTATGGACACAGAAAAAAATTCTTTTATTTAATGTCATTTCATTTATCTATACAACAGCCATATGAGGTAAATATTAGTAGACATCAGTATTGTCCCCATTTTACAGCCAAACCTGAGGCTTAGAGGGTCAAACAACGTGCTTAAAGTCTTATAGCTTCTAAATGGCAGAGCTAGAAATGGAACATAAATCTTTCCAGTTCTGAAACTGTGCCTTAATCTTTAAGCTCTATTGAAGTAGATTTTTTGTTATTTACCCAAATTAGCTGCTTACGTTAACATTTATTAATCAGGGACATGTCAGATTTGGACTTCCTTCTTTCTCTTTGTGGAATAATAAAGGGGCACAGTATTGCCAAAACGGAGTTATCAATGTCACTATTGAAAGGTATAACAACTGATGTAAAAAGTAGTCCTGGACTCTCATTATCAATCAATAAGCTAGCCTATCACTTATTATTCAATTGTACAGATGTATTTTCATAATTTGATACTGTTATTGACTGTATTCATAACCCAAAACACAGAGATCAAGAAAACATAAAACATAGAAATAACAGTGATTTCATTACAGGCATCTATGCTCTTTAGAAGTGGAGAGTGCTTTTCTCTATTTTATTGCAAATGTAATACCTGACATATTAAGTATAAACAGTCATTAGAGTTTGAAAAATTTAATGTTGTAAATGTGAAAATGTGCTTCCTTTAGATATGTGTATATATTCATGATACTATTTTGGAGTATATTCATTAAAATTTACACCTTCTTGAAAATATATATATATATACACACATGCAATCATGCCATGTTTTACAAATACATGACTAAATTTTAAAACACATCCAGTTTATAAATATAAGTAAACATGTAGACAGACCCCCTACTTACAAATGGTTGTGTTTCAAATTTTTTAAAAAATAGTTATGTTTTTAGGCCAGCAACTACAATTTATATATTTAATCCACGAGGCCTGGAGTAGGTCTTAAGTGCTATCTAAGCTAAATCAAACACCGTGTACAGTATTGTTTCTAGAGATGAGTT
The DNA here is from genome assembly GCF_020826845.1 of Diceros bicornis minor. Taxonomy (NCBI): domain Eukaryota; kingdom Metazoa; phylum Chordata; class Mammalia; order Perissodactyla; family Rhinocerotidae; genus Diceros; species Diceros bicornis. The sequence continues at coordinate 18,173,072 of NC_080743.1, read as the reverse complement.
TGATTTCATTCAACAACAAATCGTAATACGACATTTATGTCCCACAAACTATGCTAGATGTTAGCAAGACAAACTACAATTCTCAGGAGATTTATAGTCTAGTGTAGGATACAGAAAAGCACATCAATCATTAGAGTTCAGAGGCATACAGTGGTGTGGTAACAGGAAAGTGTGTCATCATAATTAGACGACAAACCAGCAGAGCTTTCCAGAATGAGGTGATGAGTGCCCTGAGGGTTCTGAGGGGTGAAGAGAAGTTAGCCAGATGCACATCAGGATGATGTGGAGTTAGAGTGTGGAGAGAGAAGTACTAGAGAGTTGAAACACATCATGAAGAAACATCTCCATCTTTCCTATAAGAGAGGGTTTTCCATCCTCGGGGCGATGGACATTTTGGGCAGGATAATTCTTTGTTTCCAGAGGCTGTTCTGTGCATGTAGTAGCATGCCTGACCTCCACCCACTAGATGTCAGTAGTACCAACACCTGCCCCCACCTCTGCCCCAACTCAAATCAAAAATGTCTCCAGATATTACCAAATGTCCCCTGGGAAGCAAAATCACCCCTAACTGAGAACTACTTCTGTATGCAAAAAGAGAGAGAGCTATCTCTGAGCACTAGATTAACTTGCTAACTTCACATTGACAACAAAGGGCAAATCATATTCGCGTTCTTCCAAGTTGCTCCTTAGATGACCCAAATTGGCGTGGGTGAGACACAGTTAGGTGGTTTTCTCATGTACTACTCAACTATCTGGGATCTAGTATTTACAATTCAGGGATCGCCTATCTATAGGTATTAATATAGGTACATACACACACACATACACTGCAGATATATAAATCAGAACATCTCTAATTGACCATGATATTTAATGATTATCTAGCTTTCATTCCTATGTCTTATCAGAAAAAAACTTCATACGATTACCAAAATACAATATATATCTTCTGGCAGAAATAAGAGTTGAATCAGCCTTACAAATACCATGATACCTCATGAATTCCAAGAGTCTCTTTAAAGGGGAAACATTTATTTAGGAAGTTTCATTATATTCTTCTTTAAAGAAAGAACAAGCTATGAAAATGATAAAGTATGATTGGTTTAAAACACAATATATCCAACTTTAATCATTTTCTAAATCCGAAGATGTTTTTAGATGAAAGCAAAGGAGGTCATTTCCAAATCATTTTGTGAAACTTAAGCCTACCCAGAGGAAAGGTGATTTTGTTTGATCCTGAACATCAAGTGAATTTGTTCACCAAACCATTTATTCCAAAAGGTAATTAAAATAATGTAAAATTGATCCAGTATATGTTTAACAAAATTAACTAATTATAATCTGCTTAAACCATTTAACCTTTATAGTTCCTATAAAAATGTTTGATTTTCTTTGGAAAGATAAACAATGTATTTTAAAAAGCTGGTGCCTCCTCATCTATCTTTCTTTCTTTTTTTTTTTGGTGGGTGATCCTATGCTAAGATGCCAATGTAGCAAATAGAGTAGGCAAACAATTAAAGAGAGAAAGTAGAATTTCTCTTCATCAGCAGCACATGAGAACTGGAAAAGAAATATAAGATAAGGAAATACCACTTTATTTTTCAGTAGTGACAGTGAGTTCTGTTACAGTAAGCACCCCAGTACTTATGCCAAACCTCCAAACACAAACGAAAAGTGTCTCAATTATTTACCTTCAGGTATTCAGATTGATTTATGGACAAAATAAATATATATGGCAACTTAGCATTTGTTTGTTTTCAACGACTTTCCATTTATTCAAGTCATTGTCAAACATACCTTAAAAAGTTCAACAAATTGAAAAAGTCTAATTGTCTGCCACTGGCTACATTTATTTTATACTTATCCATTCTAATCACAGACAGAAATACCGAATAGATGTCAAGATTCCGGAGGGTTTATAGAGGCTCTTGAGTGTCCCAGAGAAGTATAAAATAGTTATGTAAGAAAAGAAATGTGCTGTGACAGCTCCATCTTTTAAAAAGAGAGGAAGAGCTAGGAAGCACCTCAGGGGAAAAAATGGGAGAAGTAACCACGAGTCCTCAGGGACATTCTAATACACATCTGTCTGTTATTATTTCATTATAACTTACTACCTTATTTTGGAGATAAAATTGTCATTTATGTCACTCCTAAAATCAAATGACATTATAAAAGACACCTAGTGGTAAAAGTATAAACAGAAGTAACTGTCACTACTACGTAAAGACAAACAAGTTATACATTGGGAAAAAAAAAACCTGTGAATATTTTTGATCACAGTGAAGCAAGTCACCACCCATTATACTAAGGTTAGTTTGTTGACTCATGATTTCCACTTATCCAATGATATTGAATCACATGAACAAACCTCTACATCTAATCAGATTTTTTTTATTGAATTGTGACCTTTAATCCACCTTCTTCTTGATTATGAATGACAGTGACCTTTATCTAATTTAAAGCAGACACTCTGATGCAAAAATATGCAAACTACACATGTAAATTCTGAATCAAACTGAAGATGTGCATAATCTACTGGGGAGAAATTATTTCAGAAGACATTTATATTAAGGCCGAATGAGGTATTCGAGAGTAAGTGAATTAGTCAGCACTCGGGTGGTTGGTCGGAAGGGTTGCAAAGACCAAATGCTGTTTATACTTTCTCAGCTTCTATTTAGAAAACTGAAATGTCAATATACATATCAATTTTTACTATTCTACTCAGCATTTTACAGCATTCAGGAAATGATCACAATGTAATAAAGTCAGACAAAATTATTTTTCAGAGGGGTTGGCAAACTGTGCCTGAATATTCAAGTCATTTTCATTTCTATTCATTTTCTGCTGCACAGCAACCTGGTGAAATTCAGCCACGGCACGTGTGGCATGTTGACTTCCTGATACTGTTTTATCTCATTAACGAGGAACTTTGTGCCCAATAGCGGCTGGCAGTCAGTAGTGTTTCTAGGATATATTTAGAAACTACTATCTCAAGGAAAAAAGTTAAAAGAATAAAAGAAGCATGTTTGCTTTGAGAAACAGATGGACATCCTGTCTCAGACTTACCTCTCTTGATTCTATTTTTTTGCATTGGCTCTTTCCTTTTTCTGTGGATTAATACAAATGGCTCTGAGCTGACATTACTGAGGGCAAACCCAGCCCTGGGCACAAACTAAAATGCAGCCTAATCCTGTAATTCATTCTCCTCTTTCTCAAGCCATTCCATCCCACACAGAGCCTTTGATGCAAACTGGACCTTGGTGCTTCTCAAATTCTACTTCATTTTCTGTCATGTACAAAAACACCAAAATGTAAGTTTATTACGTATGCCTAAAACACATGATCCACACGTCTGCTTTTTATTACACAGATACACATGTATCCGGGTTTATATGTGATGAAGATTATGTCACAGCAGGAGGCCATTGAGAGCATTTCACTGTCAGAACCCCACCAAACTGTACCTGGCATGAGTATGTACTCTCCCGATTAACACCAGGGGGTTGTCAGATTGCTATATCTGAAATAAACAGATTTACCCTGACAGATAATCAGCATTTTGCACTGCCTAATACATGTTTATCTTCCACTATTGACATAATTACACTAAAAGTGCACTTAATATAATCTTTCATAGGAAATTAAACAGGTTTTAATGATATACTTATAATGGATTGGGGACAGAGTTGAGGGAGAGAAATATCCACACTAGATGTTTGGGGAGAACACATACATGAAGCAATGACGAGGGAATCAATGAACATCGGAGAAAATCAATGACAGTCTGTGTTTAAGGAATTCATTTACATAGTTTCCAAAGAAATCAGAAAAATCCTACAAAGCCGTGAAATACTCTCCTGACTTTCTCACGTCCTGATGCTTCTTTTCTTCTGATATGTGCTCACCTCATACACCGAAAAAGCTCCAAAAAAGGGTTCTCTGAGGATGGATTTTATATTTGACTAATTCATAGTCAACTATTCCAAAAGTCCTCAATCTGGCATTGGAACTTGGGTACTGGAAGCTCTAGTGGTGTGCACAGATCCTATTTGGAAGGAAATTCAGCAAGCTCTGCAGATAACACCCCTCAACCCAAGTGCCTGGGAGCATTGACAGGCGTGCCATTTTAAGAGCTGTAGAAATTAACACATGTTGGCCATTAGGTATCAGGCCTTAAGGATGTTAAATCAGGACCTGAGAAGCAGAGGTAGGTAAAAATATTAATTTTAATCAAAATTATAAATATAACCCCCAGCATAGGAAGCATCTTTCTTTAAGGATTTGCTATTCATGGCTATGATCTGCCTCACTGCCATATGAGAAGACCTAAGAATTTTAATTTTAAGGATCTGACTGTCCTCGGATACTATGTTAGTAATAGTAATAAAACATCAGTGCTTTGTTGTCCCGTGAATCTCTTTTCTTTTCTTAGCTACAAATTAAAATTAAGCCATGAAACATCTAAATACGTATGTCTATGAGTGGGATCCAGAGTCACGTAAATTTAATTTTGGAAGGAAAACAAAATGAATATGAGGAATACTGTCAAAGGTCTTCATGAGCTCAGCACTGTTTGGGGCATATAACAGATATTACTTCATTTTTTATTTTAAAACTGAGAAGCGAATATTTCTAGTGCCAGTTTGCAGATGAGGAAGCTGAAAACTCAGAGAGATTAAATAATATTCCCCACAGCTGGGATTCCGCCCCAGCTCTGTGTGACTGAAGCTAGTGTTCTTTCTGTTTCATTATGCTTCCTCTATAAATTCAGTTCACACGATTTTAAATGCCTTTGATTTTTGTTTTCCAATCAAGGATGCAGACTTTAAACGATGGTCCTATATCTCTTTTGATAAATTAGAAATCAGCATTCACAGTCACCTGCAGGCTGCTCTGTCCCTCTCTGAATCCAGCGAAATCCCAGTAGCCAATCTGCAATGGCTTTTCACTTGCTAATCAGAAGGATTTCACAAATAGTCTTTAACATCTCCATGGCTAAGGGCCGAAAAATGAAATGACTGAGAGCTGAGACAGCCAAATGCCTCTAGCCTGAGGCCAGAGCACCCCAACGGGGAGGGGCAGCCATATGTATAGTGCCTTTACTCTGAATCTTCTGAGGAACTGGGAGATTTTTGTTTCCCCTGGGCCCTGGCCCAGAAGGGGATAGATGGCGGGCCCTGCGTTCTACCCAGGTTGGTGAGCCTTAAACTGTTTTTCTTGCTCCTGCCAGCACTGCTTCCTGAAGCCCGTGTCTTAGTCCACACATCCCGGCCTTTTTCCAGGAGCACCTTGGCGGACAGTCGTCCCTTTGAAGCTGTCCTGAAACCCACCCCTCTGACTGACTCCATCTCCACCCTGCTTAGATGTTGATGTCTGCCTGGGTAAGACTGGTTTTGCCAAATTCCTTTTAGAATTTGATTTATGGCTGTAGGCTCTCTCTGTGGGATTTCTTATTGGATTGACTATTTTATAGCTTGCCTTAAAAGCCCCCTTATTTCCTCTTTGCTTTCGTCCTTACTTAGGACCCCAACGCTGCTCGAAGCTTCAGGCCAAGGAATACTCTCTCTTGGAGATTAATTACTATTTCTATTCCGTTTATAGTGTATGAAGATTTAATGATAGAAGTTAAAAAGCTGTAAACTGTGGTTAATAAGAAATGCCAAGGTCTGAATTCTTCCACATCTTCTAAACTCTTTTCTCCTCATCTCTCAAGGTATCTCTTTTCCCCATTCCTCCACCACCTCCACCCCCATTCCTCCAACTGCCCTATTTTCTCTTGGTCTCTTTCGTTCTCCTTCTGCTCTCATTTTTCACTTCAGTTCATTCACCAGGTGCCTCTCCCTTTAACTTCCAAAATGAGAAGTCATATATATATATTATTTTATCTATTGAGATAATCTCCTTTCCGGTTGCTATATTTAAAATTGAGCATGTGTCAACTTTCATATGCTGTCAGAGAATAGGCCCAGGGTCTGGAATATAGCTAGGTCTTAAGTAATGTTTTGAATAGATAGGTGGTCCTCTCTTTGCCCTTGAAACAAATTTTTAAAAATATATGATCTAAGCTAACTAGATTTTTAAAAAATTCAATCAATCATTCAAATACTAATCAAGAATAGTCTCTGGCCTCCACACTGAGCTAAGGTCTGTGAAGGACACAGAGCAAGTATGATTTTTACCCTCAAGTAGTTTACAAGCTATTTGGGATACAAAAATATGACCCATAAAACAACCGGGGAAATACGAGAAGAAAAATGCAATTAGAAGCTGACTTGTGTGGTGTAAACTGTAAGCAAAAAGTCTCAAAGACTGTGGGAAGGGCACTGGATTAATTTTTCTGGGAGATGATTGGTAGCATCGGTAGGAAAGTAATATATATAACAACAGCCATAAACAAACAAACAAAAGGAATTTCCAATCCTGGGTTAAGACTTTTTACAAATTTTGGCTTTGCTTTCCAAACCGTGGACTTTATTAGCTAGTGAAGTTTTATCTTTGCGGTGAATGTTGATAACTGTTCAGTCTGAACCGATGGCTAATACATTTGAGAATTAAGTTATCTGAATATTTTTTGCTCCTACCACAAGCTTTCCACAGTGAGTACAATCTTTTGATTTCATTCTTAATTTCAGGAAATTGACATTTTTTTAGATAGGAAATTCAGCTATGCAGCTGAAGAATTGAGCAAGGTGGGACACATTCTTCAAATGGTCTTAGGTCAGTTTTAACTCCTTTGAATGTTTATATCAACACAGCTCACAGCCATCATGCCTTCTTCTCCTCCTGCCCCTTTTTTTCTTTCAAGGTAGGAATATCAACCAAGTAATGGAGAAATCAAATCTGAAAGGAATGTCTCACAGGCTAAGGAACTCACTCAGCAAGAGATGACGGAAGAGTAAGCTCAAATTTAAATTAATTCCCAACCTTTCCTGTACCAATGGTCGAAGCCGAATTTAGCTAACCTGGGCAAAACTGATATATTAAAATAACTTTAAAGATAGGTTCTCAGCCCTTCTGCCTGCCAGCAGATAGGGGTTCTGGATATATAGGGCAGTCCATCTGCCTCATACTTCAAATAAGATCTAAAAAGAATGCTAGTATCACAGAATGGCATCAAAATTGTTTTTTATTCATTCCTCGAGAAATGTGTAGCTTGCTCAATTGCTGCTGACCCATGTTCCCCACATTTCTGCCACTTGATTATGTGTTGATGCTGTTTAGATTTTTGTTTACATTACATATTTGATATTCAAAGGTCAAATGAACACAGTCCTTGAATCAGATTCCTACGAGTTACATGTATAATCGTTCATCTTCTCACACTGGGAGGAAAAACAGTGGGGGACAGTTCAAGCTATCCCAAATAAGCAGAAATAGAGCCACAAACGCTTCCCTGTATGGACCTGTTCTTGCTCATTTCTCCTTAAGGAGATAACACCTTCTGACACAAGGACAAATAGTTATATTTAGTGATTCAGAGTCTGATCATTTAAAGATGCATTTTCACTTCATTTGTTTTCTTCATATGTTTTTCTAATGTGCTATTATATTTCAACTGGGGAAATTTTCATTCAGATGCTCCCAATGGAAAGAAAGGCAAGGTAAAGGGCTTCCTTTCACTACCCAGGAGATTTTGAAGAAAGATATGACAAGACAGAAGAATATATTTTTTCTGATGGGAACAGTTGTTTGCATGAAAATTTTAATTGTTACCAGAACTTCAATGGAGTTGCAAGGAAAGGTAGCTAGATAAAGCCTCAGGTTAATTTCCATCATTACCAAGCACTTTACACCACTGAAAAATTCCAAACACATAAAGAGACGTCAATCTTCTTCTTCAGACAGAAAAAAAAAGGTATGTGGGGGGGGCAGCGCTTCAAAGGCTGTCAGTAGACAAGTCAGTCAATTACATATCTGATTTAGTTCTTAACTCCTTGAGGTAAAAGACAAATGTTCTGCAAGAGTAACCATTCCTGGCATGCATTAAATGAAACAACTTTAAAAAACTCTGCTATAATGCTAACACAGGTGGAAGTGAGGAGCTTTGAAAAGAGTTAAAAAATCAGAATCAGATATTCAAATCAAGACTATAAGTGGGTAAATAGAAATTTTTGCTATGGGCGGGGGATGTCCTGGTTGTATTTAGGCATCTGAGCTAATTAACCAGGAAGGCATTATGGTGTGATGTTTCAAAGCCAGTATCAGAACAAATGGGTTCAAATCTTGGTTCTAACACAACTGTGTAGCCTTGGCTAAGTTACTGAACCTGTCTGTACCTCAATGTCATTATCTATGGAATGGGGATGATGGTTCCATCGACCTGATAGTGTTGTGCAGATTAAATTAATACAGATAAAGCAATTAGTATCTGCTGAGATTTCACTTAATATTATAATCAATCCATACACAGCAACTAGTTTCATGATTTAAAAAATATATGTAGTATGAGACAATCCTCCTTGAGACATTTTGCTTGTCTACAGTTAATATGGGCGTTGAATGTCGGCTGATAAAGCACATCATTTTCCCTCAAGCAGGGTTGCAGGACTGCAAGTTTCTCTGGCCCCACTGAACACTCCTGAAGTTACAGAGAACTTATTAGCACCCTCCATGGCATCCTTTTAAGATGATAATTTATCTTTTTAAGTGTATTCAATAAAACCAGCAGAAAAGAACCAGAGGAGAATAACAACATGGTATTATTTATAGCTACATGGTTTACCAGTTGTATAGATTCTGCTGGAAGGCACACTAAAATGGAGTAAAATGTAACTTATCTTGAATAGTTGCTTGAATGAGTTACCAGAGGAATGGCAAGTTTACAGATGAAGCAAAAAAAAACCCCACAGGATTTGAAGGTCGTGACCCTTTTATTTAGGATGCACAGTGAAACCTAACTTAAGGCATACAAGTTAGGTCTTTGGAGAGTTTCCTAGGAGGTTTGCAAACAAATGTGAAAGTCTATAAAATATGTGCTTTTGAAATAACTCTGTGAAAATATGGTTTGAGATTCCATGGGGAAATACCATCATACCTATCAAATACTCGTAATGTGGTTGAAAAAAGAATGCCTAGTTGTTTGCATTTTCTCTGTCCCCAAAAGATCTCCCTGGCCACTTTTTACGTCTCTCCTCAGCTTGACTGCTGACAGAGTATTACATGGCATTCCTTTGTTCTGAAAGGGCATCCTTTAGTTTCACACTAGTCTCAAGTTCACACAACCAGGCAATCCCATACACCTTTCCATCTGTTATGGTTTTCCTGTGTTGAGTGCTCTTCTCAAACTCGTTTTAAATATGAGAGAATCACCCTCTTCCATTAGTGACGAATTCTTTTCTTTCCCTGTAATACTGAAGATGTGGATAGAATCCTCCAGTGGCAGTGTCTGGGAAGAAGATATTCATGGGCAACTACAAGATTCGAATAGATAAATTCAATTAGCCCTTCCTGGGAAGCCTCAGTTTAGTTTACCACTCAGTATTTCAAAGAGTTTTAAAGAAATTCTAATTACTGTGTAAGAAATAAGTCAAATTCCTCTTCTCTCACTGTGAAGGACTTTTATTACCCACTGCTATAAAACATATCTTTTTTTTTTCTGTTCATATCCTAGCAGAATAGCCTGCATACCAATAGGATCACTAAAATGCCATGAAGCAGAACATATTTATCTGTTAAATTCTATGTACAGTAACCTAACAAATGCCAGAGACAGAAAGATTGCCCTCTGCACAGTAATACTTGTGTAGATGTCTTCTTTATGCTAACAATGACAGGGCTTCATGCCTTGTACTGTAGTCAAAAATCAGAGTGCATTTTTTTTCAATAGAAGACTCTGTATCAAAAAGAAAAAGAACTGCACATTTTTGGCACTGAGATATTTTATGTGGATAATAAATTTTTTCCCTTGAACTCCACTAACTACAAGTATCTACCTAGAAGATGAAATCTAAGATTTATGTCATCAGAACTATTCAATATACCAGAAGATCATTTTTTCTTCTTTTCAGGACTGTCAACTTTGTTTACTCTTTATATTCAATTTTATACTGTATAAGAGATTAAATAGTCTTATCATAGCCACATGCCAAACTTTCTTAGAAAAATAAGGTAATAAAGGCAAGATTATATTGGTAAGATGTGCTTTCAAAGACATATTACATTTATTGAAATCTAAATTGTAACTGGAATGTTATAATTATATTTGTACTAATCAAAAAGAGATTTTTGAGTCTGTAATTTTATGACATTTATTATGTTTTAAAATTGAAATGACTGAGGAATGATTAACATATTATTACAAGTAACTTCAAGGAAACACACATGAAGTAATTTAAGCCCAGGAATTGCCTTCATAAATCAGCACGTATATCGTCAAATCTGTTAGCCTCTTACATGCATTTTTAATCCAAACGTAACCATTTGGCTATTGAAATAAGGCTTAAAAAATGATATCAAACAGTGTTACACAAACATAAGCCTTTTTTTTAGCCTTGCTACATTAAACTTTTGCATAATGCAATTTCAATCTCAAAACAATAAATAACAACATGTATAATGACAGTAACTGAATGCTAACTAATTGTAATACTTCTGCATAGCCTAGTAACAATTTATGAATTGTCAAGAATAAATCTATTTGACAGGCCTGTTAGCAATAAGGCCTCAGCTTCTTGCTTTGCAGCAGAATGAAGTAAAATCTATCCTTTTCTCGCTGTTGTTAAAAACATTTCAACAGTTAGTTCTTTTTCACAGAAAATGCTGCAGGCAGATTCCAGGTTAAAAAAAAAATCTTAACACGGTTGATTTTTACACTTGGCTGTTATTGGCCAGGATACATGGTAAGTTAAAACATACTGAGAGATTATTTTTTTCAGGGGAAAACTTGATAGACAATTGCATTTTTAGATTAGAGAGTGGACACTATAGTCTTTCTGGCACTGTAAAACTGAAGCAGACTGCAGGGAAAATAAACATTACAATACCCGGCACTTAAACAATTGTACCTATACGGTTAAGTAACAAAAGCGTGAGGCACCTGGAATCACAGCATTTGTGCCTAATGCCAGCAACAATATAAAGCATTCAAGTGACATTTGATAATGAGCAGACAGTGGAGGCATTACACACGTCTTTAGAAGAATCAGACTTCCTACCTTGAAAAGACAGATGGAGGTAAGTTCCTTTATAAAAAAAAAGTTGTAAGTAAAACCAGGCAGCAGTTGCAGTAAATTGAGTCCTTTCAGGCACTGTATACAGACAGCAGTCCTGCAATAAGGGCAAAAATATAATGGGAGGAGCGGCTGTGAACGAGTGACCTCCTCAAGCTGAGTCCTCTCTGTGAACCAAGCACTGAAAGCCACTGCTCCTGATTTGCATGGATTATCTCCACTTGAACAGATACAGAGCAGATACATTTAAATTGAGCTGGCACAATGGCAAAACGATGGAAGAGTGAATGAGTGAGGGACGGACGCGCAAGAGAGGGAGAGAGAAAGAGAGACAGACACGAGATCGGAGAGCGTGGATAAGCTGGTTCTTGCAGAACTGTGTCTCAGAAGAGCTACAGCTCCCTCTTCATGTCACAGTTGTAAGATAAGAAATGTTGTCATTAAGAACTGGTTAATCGTAGGGAAAAATATCCTCAGATTAGCTGACGTTCCATCTGATCTGATTTTTATGAACATTTTATGACTCTTTCTGTTTTGTCATCAGGATTTTAGATAGCACATTGAAAATGTTTTACTAGTAGCCGGGTAAACAAGCTTGCATAAAACTCGGAGTTTTGAATGAGCTTTCGGTTGATTGGCATACATGTCAGTGAAGGAAACTAGACAATTTTTTTAAGTAGAATATTTATTTTGAAAGAAAATTGATTCTTGTTAACTTTTAAAGAGCTAGTGGTATATACTGTAATGTAAAAAGAAAATAGTATTTGGATATTTATTAATGATTAATTATCTGAAAGAACCCAAATGTACAACTGAAGGGAGTTTTTGTGTTTTTTTTTAATCTAAGTTGCTAATTGTTTTTTTTCCTTCATATTGTTTCTGGCTGGCATTTCAGAATAGAAGAAATCCCTCTTTCTACACAATACAGATGTATCTTTAAATATGCAATAATTCTTTGCTTTTCCATTTAACATCTTCAGAGTTTTATATATTTGTATTCTCATTTTAAAAATGAGAATAAGAAGAGTGGGAATATGATTGTAACACATGCCAACAGTCACTCAGTAAGTCCGTGGCAGATCTGAGAAGAAAAGAATAACCCTCATTTAACAAGTTAACGTGAAGCCTGCCGTCTCTTTGTGTAAAGGTGTCTGCAGGTGCCCAAACAGCTAGGCAATTAGGTCAATTCCAAGGAAAAATCAGTCAAACCACTTGGTTGACTGAACTGATCATAGCCTTGCGGAAGCCAGTATTAACTTGGTGTGAACCAAATGCCATCGGTTAACTATGTTTCAACAAATGACATTAAAATCTCGCCATAAACATGTGAGCGATATTTGCAGAGAGTGCTAAGAAGACCAGTTAGATTTTTGCTGCTGTTGGAAATCTACAGCCTGTCAGGAAAGATAAAGAATTTAAACACACTATACTTATAGGAACTCTGATTTGATGGACAGAAGTGATACTTTAAAAGAAAGCTCAAGGAAAATGCCAACACACATTTCCATGAGATTTAGTGAAGATCGGGAATTTCTGAAGTGTACAGACTTAGTGACTATAACAGTGTTTAGGAAACAATTGCTTGGAAGTAAAAGGGTGACGACAATGGTTATTTTACGTCTCTGACATCCAATAGTCTGATTGCTTTCTGAGTGGATGGGTGGGTTCTCAGGTTTTTTACGTCAATTTGGACACAGCTTGTACACAGGTTGGAGTTGGAATGTTATTGAGGTCTTAATATTACCTTTCAAGTTGTAAACTCGTTGGAATCAGGGACCATATAATATCCTTTAAAATATCTTCCCAAATACTTTGAAAGTGTCCTTTACATATTTTTTAGATGTTTTATAAATTTTTTTTGTGAAAAGATATTGGAAATAATAGCAAAGCATTTATATTCTTTATACCAGTTGTTGAATGTAAAAATTGGATTCAGAAATTATAATCTCTTCCATACCCTCATGAAATAAAAGGAAATAAAATAAATATGATGTGAATGTCTTGCCATATATAGGATCGTAATACCAGTACCAGTAGTGCTGGGTTGTATATTGATATGGAAGAGTAATTAGGTACCCCCTTCCTTAGACCAGGGAGTCCCTTCCAGAAGGTATGTTTAGGATTTGAGTCACAACTCTCTTGGTGCCAGCGTTGACTGGGATAATGACTAGTTTTGTGACCATGGGCAAGTTGCTTAACTTGTTTGTAAAATGGGGATAAGAAAATGATGTTTATTATACAGTTGGTGTAAGGAATAAAGGAAAAAGCTTAGCATAGTGCCTGGGTAAACACTTAATCAATGTAAAGTATTGTTATAGTTATTGTAAGTCTCTTTCTGTTGAACTCATTGTCTCTCTCTGAACAGGGAAGTGCTCTTACGGTGTTTATTGAATGTAGAAAAAAGATGACTTCTTTGTTCTTGGCTTTCCCTGGCCATTTTTATGAGAAGGGCTCCTTCCTGGGCCTTGACAACCAGAAGGACTGGTGCCTCTACCTTTTTATAAAAGACAGAAATAGAAATACTATTCTCAGGAGAGCTAGAGAGTGTTGTAGCAGCAGATCCAACCTTCTGTAAAGGAATAGGAAATGGCTTGTGTGGTACAATGTGAAGGGCACCCAGAAGCTCCCAGTCCAGAAATATCTTCCCATCTGTCCTCTCCTATTTCCTGAAATGCCACCATTAGGGGTTCATTTCTATCTTTTACTGGCTTCCTATTCTCCTTTTCAATGCACATACTACTGGCAGAATTAACACATTAACAAGTTTACGCTTAGAGTAACACATGAATTGATAGTTTTAATTATTCTATCAGAGATACTTTCTTCTAGTAACTAGCTGAAGATCAGCAATGACAAGGAAAAGCCAGATTTCAATGAAGGTGCAGAGAAGGCTCAAGTGGTATATAAGAGTGTGTGAGGATGAAGTCCTAGCAATGATGGTGCCGTCCCTGTGCTTGTGTGCACTTGATTCTGCCAGTATGTGAGGGGTCCTGCAGGAGGCACTCAGAGAGCAACGTGGAGCTGCAGGCTCCTGGTGCACTGGGATGAGGAACGAGGATTCCTTCCTTCACTCAACAAAAATACATTGAATATTTTGTTAGCAAAAACCTGGGCTACGTATGTGAAAATACCTAGTCCTTGTTCTCATTTCTAATGGGGATGATGGAAACAGATATGAAAACAGATTGATTCTAACATTGGACATCTGTACAAAGGGAAAGAGTCCAGAGGAAAGAAGGCCAGGTAGGTAGAGTGCAGTTGGGGTGATTAAGAAGGCCCTTACAAACTGGGCAACGCTTGATATGGCTCTTGAAGGCAGAGTGGGAGCTGTTCAGGCAAGTAAGCGGGGAAGGAGAAGGCTGCGGGTGTGTTCCAGATCCAGCGAACAGGGGTACAAGAGCAGGGTAGCATGAGAGAGACAATCAATCAAGGATGCTCAGAGCCCAGAATAGAAGGATGTGTGGGAAACGGAGAGATGTGACTGGAATGCGAGGGAAGAAGTGAGGAGCAGGTCACAGAAAGGAGGCATAGGGCAGAAGCACGACAGGTCCTTTGTACCTCTGGACCTTTGTCCTTCCTCTGCCTCTGTATGCCTTGTGCATGTGTTCATCTGGGCTCCCCAGCCCAGACAACACATGCATAGGACGATGTTGTGAGAAAAGAGGGATGCATTGCCAATTAGATTAGAGGTTTAAGTTTAGGGAGTTGAAGTATTCCAAGATTGTTTGCGAGGGCCTGCCACCCCATTCGCTGACCTAAAGTGCTGATTGGCATATTCATATACGAATTAAAATTAATTGTGTCTGGAGACTTTGGGATATAGCAAATCGGGGTGGGAATCACTGCCAGAGCCCTGGAACGCATTTAGCATTTAAAAAATACAGCACTTTGAAATCCTTAGTGAGACAGATTACCAGCATTAATGCCATTAATACTAATGATGGTTAATAATTGGAAAATCATATTTATAAAAACAATCAAGATAGAGTCAAACCAGATAGCAAACCTCCCAACTCTAATACAAAATGCTGTATTATAAGCTTCCTGCTCTCTTCCATTGCTTGAATCTTAGTTATTTTGACATATTTATCCAGAAAATATTGAAGTTTCTATACTTAACCCAAGAATGACAAATTGCTTCTTGTAAATATTACACTTACAGTAAAATTCACTGTAAGATAAATGATTATATAGATATTGGACCCAGTAGTGGGAAATATATTTGAATTCTAATAAGGACTGGTTCAAGCTTAGAAACAATTAATAACTGTCAATTTCCCATAAACACAATGACAAGTAAAACCTCCAAAAAGGGCACCCAAACCACAAATGATTAAAAAATTATGCTGATTAACAGAAGGACTGAATACATTAGGATTCTGTTAAATTATCTTTTGACTGCAGTCCTTCTCCCCCCACTACCACCCACCCAATGGAGGTGGAAAGAGCACAGTTTAGTTCAACGTTGAGCTCTTTCTAAAGTATTTTAAAACTACTCCAAGTTCTGTGGCAGCCAAGGAGGTGTGCCATTTGGATCTCCTTTCAGGAAAAACCTTGTGGTTCTGCAGAAGGAGGGAAGTGAGCTGACAGCCTCCATCCATCAGCATCTTCACGTTCCCCTACTCAGGCAGCCCTTTGACAATGACTGAGTATAATGGGGCTCATAAGGCCCATCTGTTTCTGCCCAGTGCAGGACTCCTCTGAGGCTTTCCCTGCCCAGCACTGCCTCTTCAATCATTTGACTTTCGTAGGCTTAGGTCCTTGATAAGATACTTAGACCCCTAACTCCTCTCAGTGTTTGCTTCCTAGCAGACACAAGTTTATAACAGTCAACAATATTTACTTGATGTGGAACCAAGTTTTCTTTCTTCTTTCTTGTTCCTGCCCTTTGCTGTCCAGAAAACTGAGCTCTTGCTCTTCATATATCCATAGGACTCCCAGATAGCTCCCCATTATGTTTCTGCTTCCCAGATGTTCTTGTTTTTGGAACAATAAATGATTCTTCAGAGAGGTAAAGGTTCTCCAGGAGTTGCTCTCACTGAATTGCTTCTCAGATTACTACTTTGTGTCCATACCTCTGGTGTACTGAGTACAAAACATAGGCACACTACCAAACACAGTATGGAAAAGTCCAACAGACTTATTAGACGTACTGCAACAGACAGGCAAGCAGCACAAATAACACGTTGACGTACTGAGATCAGTAAGGCTGGAAGACATTCAGGTTCAGTGCTGAAAGAAGTTCACATTAAGGAGTGTTTGAACGATGTAAGAGAGTCTAAAAGGAGCTTACTTGTAGGTCGTGTAAATTCTTCGTGGTGTATGGTGTAACAGAGAAAAATGGATGGAGCTTCAGGAATGAAGTCATTAGGGAAAATGATTAGGCACAGGGATTTTAAATTCAATTCTTATCTCTATCACTAAGGCACTTATATGTTTCCACTGCAAAAAGGAGAACTTGCTGCTGTAGTCCATTTGTAAAACACTGGAAGTTTCCCAGACAATAGCGTTGCTTAACAATAAAGGCATATCGCCATTCATGAATCCTTTGTATTTTAGATTCTAAGATGAACATCGGTAAGGAAGAAAAGAATCCTTTTGAAAAACTTTGGTTTCTGCAAGGCATTCCTAAAGAGACCCAAGTGACTTATGCAAAGAAGAACTCTGAACCTTAAAGAAAAATGGGTCTACATAATGACTGTTACAACTCAAGAGGTAAGTATATTGCTAACTTGCATATACAAATACAGCTATTCCAAAAAAAACTAAAATAATTCATTGTTCTAAGTTAATATAAAGCAAATGAGTATTTAGCTCCCTTAAAAAGTTATCCCAAATATTTATGTTTAAAAAAATAATAAATAATGCTTATTTTGGCCATTTCTTGCATATGCCCATGTTAATTCAGATCTTTGATTTGAAGCAATAACTTACCCCACTTGCAAATACAGGTTATAGATATTGATTGTATGAAGATTCTGATGCAGAACTCAGGAGAATAGAGGCAGACCAAGTGACCATGACATTTGTAGGCTGAGCGGTGTTTTAGTTTGTCTACCGATTGATTCTCTCATTCGTTCTTTCACTCATTCATTTCTTTAACAAATATGTATTCAATGTTTACTGTCTGGGGATACAATTGTGAATAAAGAAGGATTGGTTTCCCTGCTTGTGGGGTAGCTAGCAGGGAAGAGAGACACCAAAATAAGGAATTATATTAAATGATGCTACCATACACATCAAAAGTAACTCACAGATATTTAGGCCCCAAACCTTGGATTTACTGTTAATTCCACTCTTTCTTTTGCATCTTATATAAAATCTTCTGTAAATTCTGTCATCTCTACCTTTAAAATGTATCTAGAATCCAGCCGTTTCTCACCACCTCCATCACTACTGTTCAGGTACAGGCCACATACTCATCTGAATTATTGCTTTGCATCTTATGGTCTCTTGGATTCTGCTGTACAGTCTTCTTGCTTTCCTACAGTCTATTTTCACCACAGGAACTAGAATGAACTTACTAAGTACAAGTTGGATCTTGCCACTCCTCTACTCAAAACTCTCTGTAATAGCTTGAATGGTGACCCCCAAAGATATGTCCATATTCTAACCTCCAGGACCCGTGAATCTGACTTTATTTGGAAGAAAGCGTCTTTGCAGATGTAATTAAGTTAAAGATCTCAAGATGAGGTCATGCTGGATTATTTGGATGGGCTCTAAATCCAATAACGAGTGTCCTTATAAGAGATAGAAGAGGAGAAGACATAGTGACACAAAAAGGAAGGCCATGTGAACATGAAGGCAGAGATGGGAGTGCTGCAGCCCCAAGCTAAGGAATGCCTGGAGCCACCAAAAGCAGGAAGAGAGAAGGAAGGAATCTCTCTTAGCATCTTTGGAAGTAGCATGGCGCTGCCAACACCTTGATTTTGGACTTTTGACCTCCAGAACTGAAATATAATAAATATCTGTTGTTTTAAGCCACTTGGTTTGTGGTACTTTCTTAAGACAGGCGTAGGAAATGAATATACCCCCAATGGCTTCTTGTCTCCTTCAGAGTAAAGCATAACTGCCCAAGTCCTTACACTGCCCTACAAGGCCCTACCTGACTCCCTTCCCCCTTCTCCTGACCCCTGTGACCTCATATCCTACACATTCTCCCTTACTTTCTCCACTTGAGCCTCTCTGGTCTTCTCACTGTTCCTCCAACGCATAAGGCATACACCATCTTCAAGGCCTTTGCATTCTCTGTTCCCTCTGACTAGCATGCCCTTCCCCCAGATATCCTACCTGCGTACTCTTCCAGGATTTTTCTGAAATGTTTTTCATGAAGTAAAGACTTCCCTGATCACTCTATTAAATTTCAATCCACTGGCCAACACCCCCGTCCCCAACCCAGTGTCCTCCTTCCTTACCTTACTTCTCTCTACAGCACTTATCACCCTCTGACCTAACATATATTGTGCTTACTCATTTGTTTGTTAACTGTCTTCCCAATTAGAACATGAGCTCCATGAGAGAGAGATTTTTCAGTTTTCGTTATTGCTTTATGCCCGGAATTTAGGAGACATATCCAGTAAATAATCGTTCAATTTAATAAATGATATGTTTATCATTTGAGGAAAGTATTTACATGAGGAATCTGGGAACTCCCTACTTCTGCTACTTCTGAGGAACATTTCCAAATCTCTCCAGAATTCCCATTAGCTGTCAAATGCAATCCGTGTTGTTGCTAATTTTTTGGAGCAGAAGACCATAGATGCTCTAATTTTACAGGACAGTGACACTATTCTGTTATGGCAAGAAGATCATATACAATTTGTACTTTGAAGCCCCTTGGTTTTCACTTGTCACTTTACATTTGACTTCATACTAGGCTCCAGAACTCTGTGTGAAATAGTGATGAGGGAATAGCAGCAGTGTTAGCAACAGGTAATGCAAGTTGAAATTTAGGAGCTTAAAGAAGGTTTGGAGGCAACAGGATCAAACGGTGATTGCATGTAAAGCAGTCTTAGGCTGAGGGACAGAGAACATGTGTCCTTTGCTGATTTTCTTTGATGGGATTTCAAAGAATTTAGGGCATATTTTTACAGACTGGTAGCTTCTAAGCATCGATTACATATATACTTGGTTGTATAAACACATACAGAGTTTGCGCTAATCTTCACTCTTCCTACATAGGGGACTATGAACTTTGCAACATCAAATGCATTTGTCAATTAAAATTATATATATATAATTATATATATATCAATATTCCTTTCTTCAAAATGTATGAGAATATAAAAAAGTGTCACAAGATATCTTTTGCACCATCCTTAGTCATCAGAGGGGGAAAAACGGATAAAACAGAAAGCTCCAGAAGCTTCTGTCACTATATCTGTGTTATCTGGCTTTAGTAATTTTACTTTCTTTATGTAACTCCAGAGATGTTTGCACAGCAACCAAAAGTGAGACAATACTTCTATCTTCTGAAAAGCAATGGGAGAGCTGAAATGAAAATATAAGCAACCGGCAGGAACATAAATGAGAGGCTGTATTCCAGAAGTGGAATTAGTTCAACTAAACTGATGTCTAACGTAGTCAAGGAGTTAACAATGTTGTGGTATTTTAATTAGGATTGGAGTTTGGGTTTGATTCAGATAAAATCCTCAACTGCTTATCCCCAGCACACCAGGACTGCCCAAACATCTTGGTCTGCAAAAATTAGGCTGGGAATAGCGCCCAAACAGGATTTCTGAAAAGATTTTTGGGACTTTCTTCTTTGACTAAGGCTTGAAAATCTGCAAAGATTGCAAGAATAGTTTTTTTTTTTTTATGTTTTGGCTGGAAGCTGGGAGTGAAATAACACAAGACATATGTTTATGTGTACTTGCTATGAAAAGTTACCTATACTACTTCATATATTAAAACAAGGTTTGAGTGGAATTGTTTTTCTTTTTTTCTTTTCCTCAAGACACAAACAATAGAGAAGCAGACTTAAATATCTGCTTCATTTTGATGACAGAAAATAATAAACGGGTATGTATTTAAATAAAAATTCCAAGAAATCTAGAAATTGGTCGTATGTGGGAATATAAGAAATTCAGTGGTCAATGGGAGTTAAAAAACACATTCTCACGTTTGAAAATATCCTGCAATATTGTTTTCTTAGTGTTTTGCACTGAAAAGAGGGTGGAAGAGATGTTATCTCTTCCATTCTTCTTTGCTTCTAGTAGAAAGTGGTCAGGGGAAGGAATTTTTAGACATCTAAGTAAAATAACTTGGAAATACATGCAAATTTTAGTTACATACATTCAAAGAAAAGTGATTAACAAAGAGAAAGGTATATTTCATTCATTCAGTAAAAATTTATTGAGCACTTTGATGTTGAGGCTACAGTGGACAAAACAGACCCCTTGGAGGTTGCAGTGTAATGATCTAACGAGGGAGGCAAACATCAAGTAAACAAATAATAGCTGTCTGTCTGTCTCTCTATCTATCTATCTGTCTATCTATCTATCTTTCTATGTATCATCATCACCCTTCTAATTACAGGCTGCAATATGTTTTATGAAGGATGCAAATTAGACACTGTGATATAAATGAAAGGGGGACCAGAAAGTATTACAGAGAGTGGTCAAGGAAAACTTCAGATTTAAAAAGAAAACAGAAGAGTAAGAAAAAGTCTCCAGATGAGGGATGGGGAAAAGAACATTGCAGGGAGGGGAAGCATCATATGCAATACCTTCATATGGGAAAAATGTTTGACGTATTTAAGAACAAAAAGAGAGCTGCAGCTGAAAGTTGGAGTGAGGAAGAGAGAGACAGGAAGTATATTTGGAGAGGTAAGACAGCCAGAACATTCTGGGACTCAAAGCCTCTATTCTGTGTATAATATGAAGACCTTGGAGGAGTTTGCATGTTGCCTCAGGGTGGAGCAGGGCTAAGGTGGAGTGAACTCATCTAGTTTCCATTTCGAGATCACCCTTGGCTGCTGTAGAGAATGGCTTGGAGCAAGGCACCAGTGGAAATGGGGAAAACAAGGAGGAGGTCATAGCCATTATAAAGACGGGTCACGAGGGTGGTGTGCATTAGAGTGGTAGTAATGGAAATAAATAGGAATGGACAGATCCAAAATACAACCTGGAGGTAGGAAAATAAAAAGATTTGGTGATGGGGATGAGAAGAAAGAAAGACTCAAGACAGATTTTTAAGTTTCTGGCTTTAGCTGTGGGTAGATGGCCATGTCACTCACTGTCAGAGATGGTGAGGATTAGGGGAAGAATTAGACTGGAAGGAAATGAAGAATTTTGAACGTACTATGTTTGTGAGACCCATGATACCCCCAAGTGGAGATGTATAGAATGTAGTCTGTTGGATATAGGTATCAGGTGCTCAGAGAAGCCTGGTCTAGGGATGTCAATGGGGAAATGGAATTACAATTCCATTTCTTAAACACGCTCTGCTTAAACACGCTCAGTGGATTCCCATTGCTATAGCATGCAGGCCAAGGTCTTTAAGATGTGGTTAAGGCCCTTCTACTGTCTTACCTTTACAACCTTATACGATTTGTGATACAAGAAATTATTTTTTCTTGGATTCTAATATGAGTTAAAATGTAAAATGACAACTGAAAAGCAAGGTGGTCACTCTGTATGTGATCTCTCTCCAGCAAGATAGTGTCCTCCGTGTATTCACACTTTATTTTTACCTCAGTAATAACACTTAACTGACTACATCCCCATTTATCTATTCATAGTTCTGTCTACTCTTCTAGAATATGCATTCCTCAAGGCTGGAAGAGTTCTTATTAATCTCGTTATACCCAAGGCCTAATATCCAGGGCCCAGAGTGCTCAACACATAGTACATGCTCAATAAATCTAGCTAGTAATGCATATTTAGCAGAGCAAATAGTAATTAAATTTGCTTGGGAAATTTTACAGACTCTATATGAGTTCAATCCCGGAGTATTGTTGAGCCAGTGCTGGGAATTCCATAGGAGGATAAACTAAATGCCAAAATATGACATATTTAATCTTCCATGCAATGTTAAATTGAGGTGTCTAGTAGGTCCTGTGCTTGATAGTAAGAGTTCTGAACTCCCCTGCCATGCTTGATACCCAAGGAGGCAGCTGGAGGGAGAGGATGTTGTAAGAAAAAGAAACCTGAGGTCTTTTTTCTCCCCTCAACTCCACTCTTACACATGCCATTACCGGAACAAATAGGTACTGTTTTCTCTCCACTTCTAAACCTATTTAGGCTGCTCATTGGAGATTTCTTTCCCTCTTCAAGTCTGTCTTGGAGGTGAATTTTCAACTGATTTCATTTCTATAACAATACGTTTTGGAGTCAGGGAGTACATTTTGCGATGTGCTGTGGCTGGCCTCCTTATTCCCCAGGGACGAACTTGTCTAGACATGAGTCCTGTTCCAGTTTTGCCTGGTTCTTCTTCAGGAGACATTAAAAGCATCTCTAGAACTAACATGGTCTCCAACAAGCTGAAGACCTCTGGTGTATCTAGTTTCTTAAGTTTAAACTATTCTGAAGGCCACAGCAAGTCCCAGAAGACAGAAATTTTAGAGCTGCTTTACGATTCAGAATGTGAACACGGCAGTGTCTGAGGAGACTTGGTGCATCAAAAGAAAAAATGAAACAGGAAGGGTAGCAGCTTGACCTTATGTTTTAAAAGTGTTTTCCTATTGTGTGGTGAAAGGCAGAAATTGTAAGAGCCTGGAATAAGGGTTACAAACTCAAGTGCCATCAGGATCCAAGAAGGTAAGGTGAATGCGTGAAGCGGGCCTAGCGTTAGACAGTGGAGCAAGCACAGTGAACCACAGCCAACTGAATAGTGCATGCCCTGCCCGACCTCAAAACATACACAATAATTAAGAAAACAAAACATGAGAGAGTGAGCCTTTAGGAAAGTACATCAGATCATGTCACTCCTCTGCTAGAATCCACCAGCATCCTCCCCTCTCTCCCAGAGTAGAATGCAAAGCCCTTCCGTTGCCTGTGAGGTCCTACTTTGACCTGGTACTTCTCTGACCACACCTCTCACCACCACCTTCTGTTTCCAGCTATTCCAGCCCCCAGCCCCCAGCCCTCTTCACTGCTCCTTGTATACAACCAGCATGTCTGGGTCTCAGGCCTTTGTACATGTTGTATCCTCTGCCTGGTATGATCTTCCCCCAAACTCAACGTGCACTCTTGTCAGCTTGGCAGGTCTATACTCTAACTACGCCGTGTTATAGATGCTGTCCCTGATAGCATGACAGCACTCTGCTGCCATCACTCTTTAGCCCTCTTATTCTCTCTTATCTTTATAGTGTTTATCACAAGCAGACATTTTACTATTTCTGAAAACATTTGAAGTGAATAGACAGTATTACTTCAGTAGACACATTTTCTTAAATGTGTATGTGTGCGTGTGTGTGTATTTTTTTTTCCAGCATACCTTGATTTAATCCTGATTAGACATGTCAATGTTTGTGTGTACTAAAGGACCTGGACTTTGCAGGGTTTTAAGTAGTACACAATTTTATTCTTTTCCTCAGTTTCTCTTTAAACGTACTCTGTCAAATTGTTTTTCCCTGCACCAATATGAGCTCTTTGGCATATCTCCTTACATTCCAGGTCACTCTCTTTAAATAACACATAATTTTGTCCCCAGTTTTAAAATCCAGTTCATTTTCTTCTCTAATTTAAAACTTCTGAACCATCGGTTTGGGCCTGACTCAGAGTAACCTGCAGTGAGGAAGAGAGTCATGGCTGGCGTCTTCACCTTTTCCCTGTCTTACTGTTCCATACCACTCCTGCTCTTCCTCAAATCAGAGTGAGATAAGGAGTGATTGAGGTAATGTTTGCAGGTGCCACTGTAAACTGGAAAAGGTGCCCTCTGGGTATGGTAGATACCCAAATATTTGCTCTTTCTTTAGGGGGAAGTTTTGTGGATTCTTCAGAAGTCCTCCCTCTGGGCATCTCCTGCTGGACTATTCCTTAGCTCTGCCTGAGTGCCAAAAAATCACCCATCAGCTTCTGCATTCAGTGGTACAACTCCACCTTCTTGAATTTCCCTTTAGGTCCTTCTCAAATTGACTCAAGACCAGCTACCCTCGATGGGTCTACTTGACCCAGAGGAAAACTCCTTTATTCTTGCCCTTCGCTGTGCCCTCCCCCACATTCTTTGGTGCAAGAGCCACTATCTCCCTCTGAAGGCACTGCTCCTCTTCCTGCTCTGCTAAGTCAACCTCTTCTCTTTAGATTTCTCATGCCTTACTTTCAAACTCCACGAGACATATGTCAGAAATTTTGAATAGCTGTTGAGAAGTTCTTTCATTTGATACCATCTACAACTACACTCAAAGAAGTCTTGTCTCTATCAATCTGCTGACTTATATCTATACACCCTCAAGGTATAGTTGCTAAACTAGTTTCACATCCTTTTAACCTGGCCTACATAGATGTTCTAGCATCTGTTGATCTTAGACTTTGGAATCTTGGATAAAACGCTAAGAAAAAAGAGAATGTCATACTTAACGTTCCACTACACGTATATTCAATGTAAAATTCATATATTATATTTGCATCACATTAAAAAGGTAGGCTTTTTTTTTTTCTTTTTGGTGTAGTGAAAGCTCTACAACTCAAAGAAATGCAAAATGGATCACTAACCCTTAAAAATAAGTATTTAAATAAATTTTATTTATATGAATACAACATATAGATTTAATAGTTATTTAACATGAAGAAAGATCAATGGCAGTATCTGCTAATATATTTGAAATTCCATTATAGTGAGGGCATTATTCTAAGGGAAAAATATGGTGGAATGAGTTTAAGGCAATTGAGACAAGATTATCTGCAAATCTTCTCAACAATTTGTCTGTAATGACACAGAATTTGTGAACAATACCAAAGAGAATAAAGGAGTCTTTACATTTTTGCAATAAATAACTTTTTCTTCCCTTCTCCCTTTAAAAACAAAGAGGAATAATTTTAGAGAATGATAGTGAAGCATTTTGAAAGTAATGGAAAATGCTAAGGAACCGTTTCTGTGTCTCATTATACATCTTAAATTGCTGTTCCAGTATCCTAGATTTGCTTAAACAGTTAACTACTGCCACACATAGCAGTAGGTGACTCTGAAAAAGAAACACTGCTTGTACTGTCCGCCCGTGGAACATGGAACAAACAAATGCTGATGGACTCCAGACAGTATAGAGGCCCTGCTCAGACTGAGCCACATGACTAGTGATGGAGCCCTTGGAGAATCTTGCCTTTGAACAGTTGAAACTTGAATTTTCCCAACTTGGCAATGGAGTTAAAACTCCGACCCTCAAACAAAGCCTGGGAAAACAAAATCTAGGGCACTGAAATACACAAATAACGTAAGCTGTAAATAACACAGAATTTTTGTTCCCCTTTGAATGTCACTCCTGCATAAGAAAGCAAAATTCTTCAGAAATTTGACGCTATCTGAATCATCCAGGCCTTCTTCGTCTTTTCCAATTTTATTCCGGCTTTGAGAAGAGAAGGTTGGTTATAAATCCCCCAATGCCTCATCCTTAAAGTAACAGTTGAACTAGTTACTAAAGAGTGGGGAAAGGAACTGGCTCTGCTGTCCCCAAATCAGAGATTTGTTTACTGGATTGAAACATTATAACGGGCTGAAGCTGCTGTTGACCTGCTCATTTGGAACAGATTTAAAATCTCACAATATGAAAATTATTCCAGAAGGAAGAGAAAAAGTGCATGTATATTTACATATCATGTAGACTATTAATAAAAAATAAAAGTCTTTTCTGATTTGGTCTTGGGTATTCTTTATAAATTGTAAAGTAGAAAATCGCTGAAAAAATCCAAATTTCACATTTACTCATAGTCACTAGATAGTTGCATATCCTATATTCAGAAAAACACATGTTGCTGAAGTCAAATGTCTGAAATCAAAGTGAATTATCAAACATTGAAATGAATATATGAAGAAATGAGGACAAAAATTATCTTTGCTTTATCTCAATAGCTGTAACCAAAGTATTGTATACTGTACACCAATCTAGAGACACAGTGGGGTTGCATGAGAACCTGAGGAGAGAAATCAATGAAGATTTACACCTATGGGAACTGCAGCTCAGAAGCTATGAGGAGAGAAGGCCAGTATCTCAGGGTTAAATAGTCAGGTCATTTCTGCTGTTATCTGCTTTGTCTTTGTTTCTCTTTTTCTCCACCGCCCTCCCATAGATTCCCAGTTCTATAGCTGAATACTCAAGAGGGGTCCAACAGAATCAGGCTTTGGTTCTGTCTTTATTTTACGTCTATGTGACAGGAGGAATTAAGTTAATCTCTCCAAATTTCAGATTTTCCATCAATTATATACAGGGACAAAAACAGCATCTATCAATGGGTTTAATAGTGATGCGAGGTTTAAAATAGATAGTGGATGATAAATAGTTAGCATAGCATTTGGCATAGAGTGAGTATTCAACGTTTCTTAGCCATTGTTACTTTTTCTTTTCTGCCACTAACGTTTGACCTGTAACAGCTTACCCAGCCTTAGAGATTACATAACTTTTAAGCTTAATTCTCCACAGTTAACTAACTCAGTGTCTTAGATGCCCAATTCCAAATTTCCAAAAGAGGAATTTGATTGGTTTAGGTCAAAGTCACTATTACGCTTGTGAACTGCCTGCCTTTTCATTGGTGTCCTCCTCTGGCCAAATCAGCTACGCCCAGGGGACATAAGAGAAAATATGGAATCAAGTAGCTTACTGTTCACATAGCAGGAGTTGTGGGTAAGGCAGTTCCCTTAGGGATGCATGTGTGGGTTAAGGAGGCAATGACAGAAGTCCCTAGTAAACTGTGGTTCCCCATCTTACTGATATACTGTAGCTGTAGTCTCAGTATTGGCATATCGTGTAGATAGTTTAGGTCTCCAAATCTAGATTAAAGATTTCCGAATTTTCAGGTTTCCGCTATTCACCAAGTGTGTTAGATGATCTCCATCTCTTCCCTTCCCTCTGATGACATGGGGTAGAGTCTGTATCGAAACATGAGAAATAACTGGCTGTCAACGTGACTGAACTGGTCAGTATTATTTGTCACAGCAGGTCCTCCCAATCAATCCAGAAGTGCCATAGTCCTGTTGCAATCAGGATTAATTATTATGAAAGCCAGCTGTGGCTCATCTATTTCATTGCAGATGGCCACAGCCTTTGATTCCATTCAGAAAAGTAATTTGTCACCAAAAACTCAAATGCCGCCTTCACAGTATTTTACTTTCAAAGACATAGGGAGGATAAATGACCATATGGAGCTGAACGTGGGTTCATCAAACCTGTTACCGAGAGTCTTGTCTGTGTTGCAAGTGGTGAAATGGGGGCTGTTAATTCCTAGTTCTTAAGTTCCTTTGTATAAACAAATTTTGTTGAGTTCCACTGGACTTTTTTTGGTCCTTTGCCTCATACAGACACTACATGTCTGGTTTCCTAGTTTAAGAAATCCACATAACTCCCTATGAAAAGACAAATGTATCACTCCAGTCTTAATAATATAATATAATATAATAATATATGAGGCTTCTAACAAGTGGTTTTATTGTTGTACTCATTGCTTCCCAATTTTGATAAGCATTTAAGTTTCCATATAAAATTACTTTATTCATTTCAGCAATAAAGAAAGAAATAGATGAAATAGAAGTTTGGTTTGAAAGTCTCTGTTTTGCTCAAGATAAGCTGGTAAAAAGACATTGGTTGAAGTTACTGAGGACGGAATTTCAAAAGCTTACTGCTAATTTGAACTCTATCAAAGGAACACACATTTGTGCACCCATTTTTCAGTATAAATCAAGAAATAGGAATAATTGAAGTGCTTTTGTGTGCTAAATTTTCATTAAATATAATTCAAATCCTGGTCCTAGGCCTCAGTCTTGTGTAAGGTTTACTTTAGCAAAATAAATTAGAGAAATAATGGACCAAATAAAGCTTTCTATCAGGAAATCCACACAAATTGAGTTAAAAAAAAGTTTAGAAAAAGTAATGGATTTCTTAGATTCCTCTAAACGTATTCTTTTATTATTTTTAAGGCTGCGTTATTTTGGTCATTCAAAGAGCTTATCTTCACTCCCTGAATGAAATCAGATTGCTATCTTGTGTAATGAACTCCGAAAAGAGTGGAAAGAAATGTTTCCAGGGAAGAATTCAGTAAATCATGCTTAATAAATTGCTAGTGAAACTTGAAAAAGAAAATATAAAAGAAAATAAATGGCAGTAGGTCTTTGTGAAACAAACCAAGTACATTTTCAGCATGTTATTTGATAATTTATAAGGCATGTGTAAGTCACAAGTCATAATGCTGGGTAAAATATATATGTTATGTTGTTGTACTCCTTCTACATTTTTATTTAAAAGAACGTATTATCAGCTTGGATTTTATGGATAAGCTGGAATGTAAGCCTAAATTTAGGATAGCTTGAGGGATTTATGTGGTTAAACAACATTGAATTCTGAATTTTTCTATAACTATGTCCAGTCATCAGATATCTAGAGGTTTGCTTTATTGTTTTGTCCTTCACCTGCAAAAAAAGAAGTGATGGTGTTTATCAGAAACTCTTGTGGCGGATGGAAGACCAGCAAAGATCAATAGGTTAATATTTATAAACCACAATTCAGGTGATAAAAAGTCTGCAAATGCATAAAATAAACATTATGCTAACGATAGACTATTGATCATAAAAAATTACTTTGCCCCACGGTAACACCTTTCATTTGTCCTGTACATTGTATGTATGTTCATGTCAGATAGAAATTAAGTAATGGTAATAATTATCATTTAATAACTCCAAGACTGATGTGGAGAGCAGAGGTCTCAACATGCTTTTTTTTCGTTCCCAAAGTTTCACACCTGAGATGTTAAAAAATTAAAACCTTTCCTAATGTTTTGTCAGGTAAAGCAAAGCATATAGAAGATGGCATAACAAACTCTACTGTTTTAGCTTTTCACTTAGGAATCTTATGAATAAAAATTATTTTGAAAATAATTTAGATTTTGTCTAACGTTTTTAACTTTTTCAAAGAATCTGCTATTTTTCTGTATTTATGTTTCATTTACTGCCTATGGAGGTCGGAGAGGAATTACTATTCCTCGTTCCAGTCGATGATATTAACATTCTTCTAGTCATCCAGATTCATAACTTCAGTTTAATCTCTATTTTTTCTCCTTGTTCACTGCCTTGAACCACTTGTTAGTCCTGTATAGTCCAGACCAAAATATCTCTTACACCTATCTATTTCTTTATATTCCCACTGCCTTAAGTCTCATTTCTTTTCATCTGTATCATTGTCATAACCTTCAAATTGGCCTTCTCGTCACTGGTTCTGCCCCTCTTAATCCATTCTTCACTTTGAAGGTCTACTTTGCTACTATCGCTGCTCAAAACTGTCCATGGTTCCCTACTGCACCTACACTAAGTACAAATTCAGTACTCCAA
Source organism: Diceros bicornis minor (assembly GCF_020826845.1). NCBI lineage: Eukaryota > Metazoa > Chordata > Mammalia > Perissodactyla > Rhinocerotidae > Diceros > Diceros bicornis. The sequence continues at coordinate 18,143,436 of NC_080743.1, read as the reverse complement.
TTTCCCTTTGCAGTCCTAAATTCTAGTTAAACACACAAACTTTGGAATTTGATCAAATTGAGTTTGAATCTTGGTTCTAACTCTCGCTCTTTGTATAATCTAGCAAATATTACTTAAGATCTTGAAGCCCACCATAGGGTTTGTGTGAGGTATAAATGACACAATTAATTGATTAATTGATTAATCAAATATTTACCAAATGTCTGTTATGTGCCAGGCATTGTTCTAAGACTGGTGATAAATCAGGGAACAAGAGTTTCTAGGGAGATGGACAATAATCAAACAAACAGTGGACACACACACACACAAACTTTTTTAAAATAAACTTTCAATTTTAGATTAGTTTTAGATTTACAGAAAAATTATAAAGATAGTACAAAGAGCCGCCCTCACACTCATTTTTTCCTATTATTAACATCTTATATTGATATATTATTAACCTTAAGTTCACAGTTTATTCAGATTTTCTTAGTTTTTACCTAATGTCCCAGGATCCCATTCAAGATACTATGTTACATTTAGCTGTCATATCTCCTTAGGCAATTCCTGGCTGTGACATTTTTTCAGATGCTCCTTGTTTTTGATGACCTTGACAATGACTTTAATGTTGGGTAGAGACAGGTAATAGGAAGAAAAATAGGCTAGATAAATGGTTGTAGAATGAAAGGGGCTGTTGTTTCAGATAGTATGACTAGGCAAGTCAACCTTTAAGGAGATGACTGTTGAACTGAAACTGGAATGCATCTAGAGAGAAAATAATAGAACTGTCTATGGAAAGAAATTTCTAGACCCAGAAAACGCCAATGTAGACACACTGAAGTGAGGCCTTGGTGGGTTGAACAAGTAGCAAGAAAGCTAGTATGATGGAATTGAGTAAAAAAGAGAAGGAATGGTAGCTACTGAGTTCAGTGTGGCAGTCTTGGGGTCATGTGGAAATGGTCTTGGATTTACTCTGAATGAAATGGGAAGTCCTTTGAGCATAACGTAATTTGATATACACGTTTTTAAAATAGCAAAAGCATATAAATAAATAATTTTGCATCGTATTACTATCATAATATTTTTTGATTACTATTCACACACTATGACCTAGAGCTGACCTGGATCACTAGTTCCCCAATCATACACCAAGCTTCCTAACTTCTGATCTCTATTATTCCCTTTGATGGACATGTGTCTGTCTCATCTCTCTTTAGAATCCTATCTAATCTCAAGCTCTATCTCAAACATCACCACTTTCAGGAAATCTTTTCCAATCCTTCTCTCTAGGATATGTTCTTTCTCATGTGTGTATATTAATATTTTTATATACTTAAAATTTCATCTAGTGCCTACTATGTGTAACTGCATCGTCAAATGCTAAGGATAAGAACAGGAGGAAAAAAGAATAAAAAGATAGTAGAGTCACTGCACTCTAAGGAACTTTTACTTGAGTGCGAAACAAGATATGTACACATACATTACAAGGGAGTGAATGGAAGGAGGAAAAATGTGCAGAAAATGGGTTGAGAGTAGAAGGAAGTATTCTCAACATTCCAAAAACAGAACACTGGTCTTAGGTTCTGTGCTACTGTCGAAGACATCCTGGAATCATCGTCTGTCCTCTGCAGAGTTCCTTGACTGTAGTAGGACTCGATAAATGTTAGTCAAAATTCCTAATTTTTCAGATGAGAACACAGGCACACCTGGGCACGTCCAAACTCATAGTGCCACTTAGAAGAATTAAGGCTGGAGGAGAGCTGGGCTGATGCCCGGCCTGTGCTCTATACTCAGTCATCCTGACAGAAAGGCAAGCGCTCCCCGTGGTCATAAACTTACTCAGAGGATTCCTCATCAGAAACATAATTGGACCTGTGGACTCCAAGAATTTCTTCATAAATAAATGACATAAACATGAAGATTATATTTCTCTATTAGAAGACTAAGACTAGGTCTGAATGTATAGTTTGACCTGGAGAAGAAAGCCAATTGTTTTCCTAAATCTCAATACACAATGTAAAAAGGAGGCATTGTGATGTTTGGTAATGACCCGGCTTTACAACAACTGAAAGCACCCTCCAAATTTCTGGCCTAATTGTCGTGAGCATCAACCAGTCAGTCAGCAGACAGTCACCGAGTGAGTGCCTGTGCTAGTACCCTGCTATTACTAGGTGTTTCCTTCTAAGGCACTTTTATTACTTAAAATAATCATTTAGATTATGGTAGCATTTTTTATTGCTCCAAATAAAATATCAACAAGAAGCAGCTCATAACCTTATCGATAAATGCCTTGACAAAATTCTTTATTGAGCCTGGTCTGTCACTATTAGAGCTAATCAGAGGGGTGGTGACTTCACACCTACAAAGTGCCCTTGCATTGATTTCTTAATTTGTTCCTTACAATAACTCTGAGATATCTTTTCTGATTAACTTTAGTTTTATAGATGGAGAAACGGAGCCAAAGTGAGTTTTCAAAGACAGCTCATTTTACAAATAGTTTATGCAGGATTTGAACCTAGATACTCTGATGCCAAAGCCCATCCTCTATAATAATAAGTTAAAAAATATTAAAATGAAATACATATTGGCACATTGACACATGGACTGTGTCTGTTTATCCATAAATAGGTAAATTAAATAAACATAATATATATATACACATACATATATTCATACAATATACATGATATACATACTATATATAATATACATATTATACACACACACAAACACACACATAAGTCAGTCCTGATCATGATGGGGCTAGAAAGGAAAGTACTTATGATCCTTACTGTCTACAGTGCAACTTGGGCAAGGAACTTAAAATAAAAAGCCTATGGGGCCATTACTCCTCTTGGTCTTGTTTTCTAAAGGCAGAGTGAGGTGGCTTAGCTATAAGAGTTTTGAGATGACTCAAATGCAGTCCTCTGATCATTGGTGGAGGGATGTGGTCAAACAGCAAATAAGACTGTTTGGCTTCAACAGTATTATTTTCCTCCCCACATCCCTCATTCGTACCTTAGACCTCTTTATCTTATCTTTAACTTCAGAGGCTCAAGGTTCTCATGTTGTCTTCCAGATGACCAATCTCTCTGGAGTCTTTCACTCAGCTCTACCCTGCAATCAAAATGCCTGAAATACTTTGATCCTTTCATTTCCTCATCAAAGCAGCCCTTTGGTGCTACTGATCCTGGCAAGGTCTTAGGAGGAAAGCAAACTCATGAACCAATTCAGGAATGACTGTTAATTTCCATTCTTTATCAAGTGACTTTCATCTGAAGGGGATTCTCCTCTTCACTCATTAATTCATTCATCTTTTCACTCATCAATAACTATTTATTTAGCAACCAGTTATGCACTAGGCACTGTGCCAGTTTCTGTAGATAAAATGAGGAACAAAAGAGGCATAGATCTTGCCTTCATGATTTTTTTTTCTACCAGCAACTACTTCTGTGGCAAATTTGGTGTAATTGTAATTAATGCAATGATAGACATCTACAAGTTGTTGTGAACACCAATAACCTTCCTGAGTCTGGGAGGTTAAGGAAGGTTTCTTGAAGAAATGATTTGTAAGCTGAGATCTGAAGAAGAGTAGAAGTTTGCAAGATAAAACAAATATTGATCACACAACGAGAAAGTACAGAAATAGCTTTAGTAAGGAACTCAAAGACAAATCAGACCCAAATTCTGCACCTAAGGAATTTTAAATATAAAAGATAAGAGTAGATTTATCCTTAAATATAGGAGAAGACAGAAAGTGTCATGTGAAATATACAGCAAAGTTCAGTGAGAGTTCAGAGGAAAAATGAGAATATTTCCATTTTGGAAGAACAAGAATGGAATTTGATGTAGGCTTCCAGAGATAGTGTAGTGAATTCTGTGTTGTACCAACAAAATCTCTCTTCCTGATCAAGATACTCATTCCCTGAGATTCTCTGAGTATTTGGTGCTAAGAGCTCATAGCCCTGTCCCTCTTCAGTAATTGCTTTTGACTGAAAGGACCATGTCACTTCCAATTTTACACCTCCTCCCAGGGGGAGCCCTCAACCAGGGACTAGTTAATGCGACATTACAAACATGTGGCCCTCCTCCCTGGATTGAGGTAATCTCTGAAGGATCATCTCAGTTTCAGAGCTTCCAAGGGGTTAAGTGGAAACCACACTTGCAATTATATCACATTTCAACCTCCCCTTCCTGCCCAATTCTTCTTCCCTTTCTCTTCCTTCACAATTATTCTCAGTAGCTCTGCATATGAGTCTCAGAATCTCAGTTTCTCAGAATCTCTGTTAACTGGGGAACCCAACTTGAATCAGTCAGTACTGGGAGTGGCTAGAAAATGAACCGTAAAATGGAATTTTGTAGAACGACAGACCAGATGGCAATGAAGATTGGTGGTGATTGGAGTATGGATAGCTCCTGACATGCTATAGCAGGCCAATTGTTAAAACTTTCACCAGTGGTGAATTGGACTTGGGACAGAACATTGGTGGAAGGGAATGCACTAGTGGGCACAATATCTCAGGTATTTGAGAGGTTTGAGGGAAATTATAAGTGTCATGGCATTGGATGGCTATTGCTTGAGGGAATCTATACATTGGAGTAAGCCAATGGAGGGCTGAGAGTAATCATCAATTATTCCTTGGACAGTATAAAAAAGATTCATCTAGTTGGAAGGCAGAAGAAGCTGAGTCAGCCCAGGGCGTAATTATAGAGTAACAAATCTCAAGAAGAAGTTGAATTCTCCATTTTAGCAAATTTGCTATGTCAGGGTGAGAAATGGGTTAAGGACTTCTAAGTTTATGTTCTAAAATTCTCGAATCCTTAGATTCTCTGAACTCCCTGGGACTACAAACGTGGGCCACCGCTCCCACTTAAAGGCTATTGCTTGAAGATGATGCAGAGGTCTCTGCTTTGCAAGACAGCATCCATACACTGTGGATCTAATTCTACTTTCCCTCCTGGCCAACAGACCAATAAATAGCGTCAAATAGCAATAATAAATTCACTGGATAAGTGCTGAGTTTGCTAATTGGGGAAAAGAACTATACCCTGATAACAATGGGGGTGGCAGCATCCCAAAATAATAGGCACTTTGGAAGCAAGATAAGATGTGATGCAAACAATGTTGGAGTGGTAAGCAGGATATGGGAAGATGTTGACTTGCTCAGAGCAATGGAGATGATTAATAGAACATGTTATTTCTAGGTTAATGGGTAGACGTCAAGGGTATTGTTAATCTATGCAACTTTAAAGAAATTAATAATTAGGATAAATAATCTTTTAGTTCTTCTACCTATTGTACCTATGCCATTGTACACTGGGAAAAGAGGATTACTGAGACATTTTTGAGGGCTGTCGGATACAGGGTCTCAGTTGATCTTGATATCCAGGGTACTTGTTGGAGTAGAGTGTATGAAGTCCGAGAAGAGAAAGAGATATCTTGGTAGTTGGCAAAACCCTCACATTGATTCCTTCACCACATGGAGTAAGAGCTATCACAGGGAAGGCCAAACAGCAGCCTCTGAAACTGCTCTCTTAAAACTCTAGTCAAGATAGTTGATCAAAAATAGTACTGCAGGGCCGGCCCCGTGGCTTGGCGGTTGGGTGCGCGCGCTCCGCTGCTGGCGGCCTGGGTTCAGGTCCTGGGCACCGCTGGCACACTGCTTCTCCGGCCATGCTGGGGCCGCGTCCTGCATGCAGCGGCTAGAGGGAGGTGCAGCTATGGCATACAACTATCTACTGGGGCTTTGGGGGAAAAAATAAATACAATTAAAAAGAAATAATAATAATACTGCATCCTGGAAAGAATAGCAGAAATTGGTGCCACTATTAAAGACTTCAAGGGTGCAGAGATGATGGTTCCCATAATATCTTCCATTTAATTCATCATCCTAGTTTCTACAGAAACGCAGATGGAGCCTGGAAGATGACAACAGACTTCTGCAGACTCAACCAAGTAGTAACACCAATTGAAGCTGTTATGCCACATGTACTATCTTTGCTAGAAAGATTAACATGGCCTCTGAACTCTTAACATTACATTACATTAATTGGAGCATGTACTCTTTTCCGTCTCCATCAGGGAGGACCAGAAGCAAATTGAATTCTTGTTAGATGGACAAGAGTATTTATTTACTGTCTTGCTCCATAGCTTCTGCTCTCTATCAAAATATAATCAGAAGGGATCTAGACCATCTACAGATGCCACATACTATCACATTGGACTACTATATTGGTGACATATTAATCAGACGAGACGAACAAAAAGTGGCAAGTACATCAAAGGCCTTAGCAAGTATGTGCGCTCAGAAGGATTGGAGATAAACCCTACAAAGATTTAGACAACTGACTCATCGGTGAAATTTTTAGGTGTCCAGTGCATGATAAGACATCCCTTCCAAAGTAAAGACAAATGATTGCATCTCATACTCCTACCACTATGAAGTAAATACGGTATCTGTTAGGTTTCTTCAGGTTCTGGAGGCAGCATATTCCATATTAGGATTATTGCATCAACCCATTTACTGAGTAACATGGAAGGCTGCCCCTTTTAAGAAATATGCTCTGTGCAATCCAGGCTGCAATTCAAGTAGCCTTGCCACTTGGGCTATACAATCTGGCCTACCCTCTGGTATTATACGTATCTATGGTGAGTAAAACTCCAAAAGAGAATCACAATATAGACATGCAGCGATCTGGAGCCAGTCATGCCATCTGCAGCATAGAGATATACACTATTCAAACAAAAAACTCCTTGTGTGCTGCTGAGCTCTGGTCGATATGGAGAATCTGACCATGAAACATCAAATGTTCATGGGGCCAGAGATGCCCTTTGTGAGCTGGGTTCTGGCAGACCCACTGAGTCATAAGGTTGGGCAGGCCCAGTCACAGACCATCATAAGATGGAAGTGATTCATCTGGGATGGGGTGTGAGTAGAGCCATGGGGTACAAGTAAGAGGCTTGAACAAGTTGCCCAGGATCCCACGTCATCTATCACAGTTGCATTGTCACCTTTTTCTTAGCTCAAACCTGTGACTACATGAAGGAATGTCCCTTATGACCAGTTGATGGGAGAGAAAAAAGGCTGAATGTGTTTCACAGGTGGGTTGGCTTGGAATGTGGGTACAAGTGTACTAGAGCTCCACTCAGGGATGGTCCCAACCGAGTGTGTTAAGGAGAAATTCTCCCACTAAGCACAGCTTTGGTTAGTGCACCTAGGTTAGCACTTTATGTCAAAAGAGAAGTGGTCCCAGCTAAGAATATGTATGCGCTTGTGGACAGTGTCAAATGACCCAGCTCATTGGTTAGGTGGCTTGAAAAGAGAAAGAAAGGAATATTCATAATAAGGAGGTGTAGAGACGAGACATGTGAATAGACATATGTGAGTGGGCACAAAGTGTGGTGATCTTTGCATTGCATGTTGATTTCTACCAGAGAGCATCCACTATGGAAAAGTTACTAAAGAAGCAAGTAGACAGCTTCATTCAGCCAGTTGACATCAGTCAGCCTTTTGTCACCAGCCACTCAAGTGCTGCCAAAATAGGCTTGTGAACAGAGTAGCCATAGTGGAAAGAAAGGGTGGAGCTCCAACACGTATGCACCTGCTTACCAAGACTGATCTAACTACTGTTGCTGCTTAGAGTCCAACATGTCAGTAATGGGAACGAACGATGAGCCCCTGATATGGCACCAGCCCTTGAGGGGATCAACCACCACCTTGATGGTGAGTAGATTTCACAGAGTTCCTTTTATTCTGGAAGGGACTGTGATTGATGCTGATTGATATCATGATGTATTCCTTATATGGATTTCCACTTTTAGCTTGCAGAACCTCAGCCTGCCTCTCAACCACCTCCTGAGAGTGTTTGATCCACCAACATAGAATCCTGCTTGACATTTTCTTGGATCAAAGAAGCCACTTTACAGCAAAGGAGGTAGGACAGTGGGCACATGGTCATGGGGTATACTTGTCCTATCACATACTGCACCACCCCTGGTTGCTGGTTGAATAGTCTCTTGAAGGTACAACGCAGGTACCAATTTGCTGATCATACCCAGTGTGGTTCCATCCCATGGCATGCAATATTCAGTTAAATAAATGACCATTATAGGATGCTAAATCCTCAATAGGTGGAATACATAAGTCTGGGAATCATAAGTCTGGGAATCAAATGGTAAAAGTATATGTAGCTTCACTTTCCATCTTTTGCAGTGACTTACTTGGGAAGTTTGTACTTCTCACATCTGTAACTCTAAGCTCTATATGTCTAGAAATGCTAGTTCTTGGAGAGGGAACTTCTAAGTTCCCCAGAGGATGTCTCATGAGTTCCATTTTGTGATAGCTCCCACCTAGTCAGATCAGATTCTTTTTGCCAGGAGACCAACAGGCAAGGAGAGCGGTAGTGACCTTATAGGCTAATTGATCCTTATAATCAGGGGAGATAGTGCTGCTATTACACAAAGAGTGGGTGCCCAGGTGATTCACTGGGACATTTCTTGGTGCTCCCTATGCAATTTGATGGTAAAAGGAAAAGGTAGAGCAGTCATGGTCTGAGAAATTTATGGTGACCAGGGGACCAGACTTTTCAGAGGTTAGGATCTAGTTCACCCAACATGGTAATCTACTTAAACCAGCAGAGGTGCTAGACTAGGGCTTGGGGAATCTACAGTAGATCTTGGAGGAAGGATAATGAGTATCAGATGTAGTCTTGGGCTCTACTTTGTCCCACTAACCTTCTTCTTCTGAGTTGCCCCAGGAAAAGAGACCAACCAGGATTCAGGAGTTTTTCCCAGGTAGGGTGAACCTGCTCTATGAAGCAAATAGACCTGAGTGGCACAAGGGGTCACCTGAAGTGGGTGTGTTATGCTATGCAGGTCTGCTTTTAGGATCTGCCTGATTGTTGGCCAGTGACCGTTCATAGCTAGCTACGTCTATCTCTCTTCCCCTCAGCCTAAGAAAGCTGCCTTTCCAAAGGCTGTCACATTTCCAGGGCAGCCTGCTTCCAGTGACTGGTCAATACGGAGGTACAAAGTCCTGCCTGGCTCCTCTGCCTAGATGGAGGACATCTCTGAAAGGCCTTCCAACTTCTGAGTTCTCAGTAGGAGATGTGCTGTGAGGACACACATTTGATGTGCTGTGAGGACTAATGAAAATTGGCAAAATGCAATATCTCTTATAGTTTAAGAAAGATGTTTTGGGGCCTTTATAGAATTCTTTAGAAGAACTAGAAAGTGCCAGTTGCCTGGGTTTCCCTGGAGATAATATTCTAGAAATCTTCAAAGGGCATGGGGAAGCTTTTTGTTCAGCAGGTCCTGCTATAATCCTCCCAGCTGACTACAGAGATGTTTCCTAATCTCTGTGCCCATTTTCTCCCTAGGTTCAGCCTGCTCCATTCATCGTATGCTTTGTTCTCTTGGGGATTAGCTGTGACAAACTGTGACTAGGCCAAATAGCTGCTTCTCTCTACCACAAACCAGGGCACTATTGTACATGCCCTTTTAAGAGCAAAGTTTCTTAATGACCCTAAGCTTTGACTTAATTATTCTTATTATAGTATTAGTTAAACATTTTTTTTTTTTTAAAGATTTTATTTATTTTTTTCTCCCCAAAGCCCCAGTAGATAGTTGTATGTCATAGCTGCACATCCTTTTAGTTGCTGTGTGTGGGACTCGGCCTCAGGATGGACGGAGAAGTGGTGCCTCGGTGCGCGCCCGGGATCCGAACCCGGGCCACCAGCATCGGAGCGCGCGCACTTAACCACCAAGCCACGGGGCCGGCCCTAGTTAAACATTTTTAAACATAAAATAGGTATAAACTCTGTGTGCTTATCGGCTTTATATAACTATGTATAAGAGAAACTATTTTGCAAGTTCAAGTCAATAAAAACTATAAAACTAATAAAATTTAAATGAAGATCATTAATTTAATGGACAGATGAAGGTGTTTTGTGGAAATTAAACTGCTGCTCACAACCTAATGACAGCAGCTTGATCCAGTGACATCTTGAACACAACTGTGTATTTGGGAGCGAAAAGTGAGTTATAGTATTTGGTTATAGAGTTGTCATCCAGATGATCCACAATACGATTACTGATGAGTTCTTAGGTTACCACACCAAACATACATCTAGGTTTTTAGGAGCTCAGAACTTCAGCAGATTTTTAAAAAAATTAAGTTCGTTGGTCCACTGATGGGCTGCGAACTGCTGCAAAGATAAGTTTTTTCTTTGTTCTTTTGGAGCAATGACAAGCAATTCTATAGAATTTCATCTTCATGTGCAATTAAAGCCTAGTTACCGATAAAACGCTATGTAGTTTATTCATAGTTACCATGATTTAGTGTTTATATGCCAAAATGTGTATAATCCTGGATTTGCTGGCTGTCTTTCTTTCTTCACTATGTAGTCTGGCTGCCACACAGCACTTGGCGATTCTGAGAAGCTTCTAGAGATGCGTGGCACTTCCACCACCCTCAGGAAGGCTGCTTGTGTCAATGTTGTAGAGCTTGTCTTGCGTTGGTGATGATTTTCAATGATTATTCTTGGCTTTTATTTATAAGTTTCTTCCAGTTTAGCGTCACTTTGTTGTGTATTGTTGATTTAACTCTACTCTATAGTGAGTAACAAGGCATAATTTTACCACTAATTTTCTGTCCTTTACTCTTATAATAACTTGACTCTAAGACATGTATTGTGAATCATATATGAATCATCCATGTAACCTAAACCTAACCACCTCCCTCAAATTTAATTGTACAGTGAGTGACATCTGATTACTATCATGGAGTAATATTTCCAATGGAAATTAAGAACAGGCAAGGTAAGTGAGTTTCAGGGCTATTTGCCATGTTGAAATGGGTGCGGGTCAAAATAGTTTGAGCGCTACTATTCTAATTCACAGGAGACCCCAAAGCAGGTTATCTTTGTCCATGGCACTCCTCTAGGAAAGTCACACCTAATAATGAGCTCTTTCACTAAATTATTGTTATGTAAACGTAGTTTTCATAGTTTGCTGCTTAAAATCCTTGAATGACTGCTCACAATTCGAATAAGAGAGAGCGTGGAATGGACCCTTAGTGTAATTCTAGCCATAATAGGTCAGATTTGGTATAAAACTAGTACACGTTGGATGAAATCCAGATGGGTTTACTACCAAATAAACCAGAAGGATCTAATTATAACACTTTCACATTGAACATGGTCCCATGGAATGGATTTTAAGGATAACATAGTGAGAATATAGTGCAAATGGAAACGAGATGGACAGTTCTTTTGATGGATGAGGGATGTAGGTAGAATAGAGGATAGGAGAAATGTGTTGTGGAACACAGACGAGGAGGATATAGGGAACCTGAGTCTGGAGTTATTTTAAGCATTGGCCTTGGAGTATGAAAGGCAAATGAAACAAAAAGCAAAATCTGTGAAATTTAGTTGAATGTCAGAGAAGTCCCTGGCTGAAAACATTTGAAACTGTTATACTAAAATCAGTTTACCATGTTCAGTGTTATTATTATTTGTCTAACTAATTTATCTAATTTAACGCTGTTGAGCACTGTAATAAACCACATGTCTCAGAATTTTGTCGGGCACCTTTCTAAAATAGGGTCCCACATATTTCCTGCTCTCTGAGTTAAGACATTCAATTGTCTACCAATTTCCCTAAGTGTCTTAAGCACAAAATTATGAATGTAAGACAATAAGGGAAAGGCTTAAATTTTTTTTTAAAGCAAGTTACTGGGGGTTATGGGTAGCCTAATAGAACTTTGTCATATTGTATTTCATTTCATGTTTTCATTGTGTTTCTTTATTATTTACATACAATTATGTATGTAAATTATGTATGTCTTGCCTATGAGATATATAATAGTCTTTGGTAAGGACAAATCAATGGCAGTACTTTTGGAAAAAAACCTAGTGGTTAGTTGATGATGGCAAGATTTGTAAAAGCTCTGGTTTTTAAAAAATGGCTTTTATTGCTTATATCTTTCTACAGAGTGAAACAGATGACGTGGATAGTGACATATATAATTCCAACACTCTTCCTTGGAAAAACAGGAATTACCAAGATAGTCTGGCTATACAAATCTATTTCTGAGTCTAATTTCTCAAATTCTCTTGAAGACACAACTGATGGGTTTCTCTTTGCCTAGTTGCTTATTTTTTCTGTCTAAATCTACATGTACATAAAAATTACAAATTGAGTAGCTGGAGTTGCATTAATATAGTTTTTTGACTCTGTGGCATCTTAATTAAACCTTTACTTCTTCATTTTTGCCTCTACCTAAGTAGATACGTCTGAAATGATGTTTTCTTAAACTCATAATGCTAGTTATTTAGGAAAAGCTTTCTGATTAATTCAGTGAATGAAACTCATACTCTGCTTTATCTCTCTGCACTTTTTCAGAACAGCATGGTAATAGCTATGTCTAGAATATTGAAATTCTAGGACACCAGGACAAGTGAATGTTTGGATTTGAGATCTGAGAACTAGATGTGGTCTGTTTTCAGTACAGTTCTGTCTTCTCCAAGTTTGCATAATCCCTACATACTTCTTCATCCTTGACTAGCTGTTCCCACACAATTTTTGCCTCTGGGGTCTTTTCCGTTTATGCCCTGTCAACCATCTCTTCTATTGCTTCCCAACTATGTCCTCCCATTGGTCTATTTTTCTACTAGGAGACATTTTCTGATCTCTTTCAGTGGCTACATACATTGAAGGAAAGGAGACAATTTGGAACAAAAATGTATTTATATATTTTTTCCCAGAAAGTTAGAAAAATTTTAATCTCCCCCAGACTTAAATTTCTTCCCATCACATACAGTAACAAAGTCATATATAACTGCATTGTCTTTGTGCATACAAATGACTTCCTGGAATTTATCCAGGTCTCTTAAAAGTACAGTAATTCATTATTGTGTATACATAATACCCAAACCACCTGCTGGAAAATTAAGTCAAATCATTGAGTTGTTTTGTCAACAAGACACCAAACATTTGGATATTTTTTATTTGGAAGATATCAAACAACTGTTTGTTAATATCTGAATGAGTGGGTATTGTTTAGATAATGATACAGATATCTTTTTTTTTTCATTTAGCTGTTCTGGGTTCATTAGACACAGCTTTGTGGGTGCTTTTAACACCTAGAGAGTAATTATGCACTGTGAACTCATTGCCTATATTTTTCCATAATCAGACTGATTCTGAGAAATAATAATGTTAGTTTCAGTTCACCACACAAGTTCATTTTAATTCTATATGTCGCTTAATCAATAGGTCTTTATATATATACCTACATATATATGAAGTAACACACACAATTCATAGAATTCAGTTTTAACAAACAAAAATTTATTTCATTTTCTCATGCAGCAATATATGAACAAATAGTAACTGAAACATTTATTTTTTATTGTTTTATAAAATGTTCAAAATAAAGGATTTAGACAGGAAAAGGAGGGACAAAAGAAACATTCACCTAATCTTATGTTGGTGTGAATATAAGAATTAATTTATTACATCATTGATATCAGCATACTATTTTTTTTCTTTTCCTGTGAGGAAGATCAGCCCTGAGCTAACATCCGTTGCCAATTCTCCTCTTTTTGCTGAGGAAGACTGGCCCTGGGCTAACATCCGTGCTCACCTTCCTCTGCTTCATATGGGATGCTGCCACAGCATGGCTTGACAAGCAGTGCGCTGGTGCGCGCCAGGGATCCGAACCTGCGAACTCCAGGCCACGGAAGCGAAGTGCGGGCACTCAACCGCCTGCGCCACTGGGCAGGCCCCTCAGCACACTATTTTTGACAAATGAATATTTACTTGTTTGTTTAATCAATTTTTAAATTTCCTTCCTTCCTTCTTAACTTCTGAAGTATTTACACAGTCCTTAACTTGAGCAGACATTTTACGCTACATTTGCCTGGAAATATTTCCAAGTTGCATTGTGGAATCTGTTTTTTATTTGGATTTCTTTTTGGTACTGTTTCTAAAATTTTCTGAACTTGTGTCTACACACACACTCACCATTATATAGAATTAAAATGATGATCAAATCAAACAATTCTTTGGGCTAGTTTTACCAGATTATTCTGTTTTAATAATGGAATTTTTTTGCCACAATAAGTTAAATAATTTATTGACTTTTCTCCTCTTAATCTAATTTAACAAATGTTTATTAAGTCCCCATTTTAAGTACGATGAAGCAATATGTGTACATCTAGCTATTTGGATTAACTAGAAGGTTTAGTGCCGTCAAAGCTGATATATTGATTTAAAAATATAGAAATGACAAATTTTTGTTTTTTGTGATCTGGTTGTACTTCTCCACTCAACCTTACCCTTATGCTTTCTAAGGTAAACTTTTTATACAATATCTTTTTTGTTGAAAATTTAAAATTTAAAAATAATTATTCGTTAATAGCTTTTGTCTGGATAACTCTAACATCTTAAAATTTTGAATCAAATACAATAATTAGGATTTCAAATAATTTGATAAACTAAAATCAGAAAATTTCATACATTAAAATCTCCACTCTACACAGAAAATAAAATTATTTTGCTTGCATATAACATAACTAAAGAGTTTGGAAATTTATACTACTTCCTTTTAAAAATTCCTCTCTTTAGTTTCTGTTTGTTGCTCATATCATCTGCATAACACAATATTTGATAGTCATTTTATTAATCTATACTAAATTGTTATAATGACTTCCATGTGAATTTATATTGCTTATTTCTTTAGAGAGTCAGCAAAATTTATTAATTATCAGAAATATAACTTCTGTAACTGTGTATAGTTTCTGCAACATAAATAAAATGTAACTGTGACAATCTTTGAAAGTAGAGGAAAAAATTATATAGAATCTAGAATAGCAATGATTAAATCACAGAACATTTATTCAAGAGCTAGATTTATTTTTCTCCCCTGCACTAAATGTCAAAATATTTATATATGTCATTTACACAGACACATGTGTAAACACATGTATACTCATATATGAGTACTTAACATTTTGGTCATTTCAATTGTTTAGACAATAGCAAAAACAAAATGGAAAAATACCTCTCCAAAATTATATGAAAATAATTTCCTCAAGTAATATTTCTAAAAGAACAAAATAACAAAGATAATATTACTGTGGCCAATAACACTGAAACGTTGCCTCTTTCTGCAGTAAAAATAATAAGATACATATTTCTTAAAGGAAGGAGAAGAAGACAAATAGTATGAAATACCTAACCAAAGCAAATGGTTTAAATGAGCACATATTGATTAATAAAAATTAAATGAAGAATTGACACACACATAAATCACTCATTGATAAAGAGGAACACTGCATGACCTTCCACCTCTGGGACTTCAGTCAGAGGAGCTTGAGTGTGGCTTCCCACTGTCAGTGCTGAAGAGACTAGTGATGTAATTGTTATTGAATCTGATGCCCTTCTAAATAAGAGCTGAATTTGAAATGCAAATCAGAATTTATTGAATCTTTTATGACACAGTGGAAGAATTAAAGAACTCTGGTTTATGATGAGAAGAAAGGAATCATAACTAGGTAAGAGCTATGTTTTTAGCAAAGTAACAAAACAAAATAAGCAATAAAATTTAGATTTCGAGAGGTTTCATTTTAATATGCAAGCAGATTTTTTTACTAATATGAGGCAATTAAAACATCAAAATAATCATCTTCTAGGCATCTAATCATTCAAACAACTACCTTCCCTTTATCCAAGACACCTATTTAATGGGCTCAAATGAAATTCATATATAAATCTTAAATACTTGAACTCCCATTGTTGATAATGAGAATTGCATGTATGTAGATACTATGCCCAACATTTGTAACCCTTAATTGTGTCAATAATAGTGGACATCTCTGTTTTGGCTTCAGGGAATTGAAGGAGCCTGACAGACATATCCAAGAATCTGTATTTGTATTCTGTAATGCAACATCAAGACATATAACTTGTTTTGGAAGCTCTGCATAATAGAGGGAAACTTTATATAATCCTGGACTTTGTTAGGCTCAACCCAAAGAAATTTAGTGCATAAAAATGTGTTTTAAATCCAAAGGCAGATATGGAGTCACCATTAAAGGAAGATGAGTTATTGTTTTTAAACAAAAACAAACTAGATCTCTGTTGAAACAATGTGGTTCTCTAACTTGACCAGGAAGAATAAAGGACGTCATAAACAGTGGCTAGTTAACTCTTTGGATTCTGTGCAGCATTGATTGTGACACATTTGTAGAGCATGTATTACATGTCAAATCTGGGCCCAAGAAATATAGCAAGCGTTCCCTTCTTAAAGCACCTTGTACTTTTTTTGTGGATGTAAGAAATGTTTAGAGAAGGACACACGTCTTAAACTGTGATTTGGGATAAAGGGTCAACATGAGTTCCAGGACAAGAGAGATCAGTCACCTTGGACTGGTGTTCAGTTGAGCCATGAATAAAAGCTGAATTTATAACAACAAGATACAAAGAGGAGATCATTTTCAGGCAAGGAGTATAATATGTTAAAAGTGAAAAGCTTGAATAACAATATCAGACTGAATGTAGTAATAATAATAGCAAACATTTATTGATTACTTGTGTGAGACTCTGTTCTAAGCACTTTATATCTGCTACCTCATTTCATCATCCATCTTTGTCTTATAAATGAAGAAACAAGAGTCATAGAGAAGTATGTGACTTCCTTAGGGAGGAACTGAGATCCAGACCCAGGTAATCTTGAAGCCAGTTTTCTTGCTTGGTTGAAATGACCAGATATAAAATTTGTTGATTGTGGGAAAGGACCAATTTTGTGCTGACCCGGTATAAACATCCTAGTTGGTTTTACTCACTAATGTCAGGTATGACATATTCTATTTTAAAATCAGGTTATTGGATTTCTCTATCTGTAGCCACAGGAAACTTCAATTCCAATATTTTTGAAAATATGTAACTGGTCATATGGCCAAATGTGAACAGTATATGGCCAAAAAGAAACATTATTCTGTAGTAACTTTTAGCTTAATTGTCTATTTTACGGAGTTTCTCTACTGCCCCAAAGCAAATTAAGTTAGTCAACTCAGAAAAAAAAAATAATTGTAAAGATAAGGTTTGAAATACTAATTGGTCAACTAGAAAAATGAAAAAGTCTCAATTTGTGGACACAGTCTAAACGCGGAAAAACCATTAAATACTAAATCTTGAGGCAAACTTACAAATTCTCTTCCTAAATTAAAATCAAAATTAATATTACAGTCATTACACTATAGAGCTGGATATAAATGTAATTAATTAATGTTAGAAATATCATACAATTTAATAGAATTATTTCACTAATAGATTTTCAATTGAGACTTTTGACTATAAAATAAGTCATTTTGATGGACTTTTTGGGAAAATCTTAATAGACAGAGTTAATATACATTATTTATGCTCAGCAATGTTTTTTATTATGCACATGTGCCCAAAGGCTTAGGCAATGGGCGAGAATTTTTTTTTAAAAATTGAAAGAATAAATAAATTAAATAAAATTAAAGCCACATGTTACTTTTGGGGGGGAGCCATATTTATGTGACTGTTGGCTACTCCATACGTGAAGCTCGAGTCTAGTTTCAGGTAATCTTATGATTAAAAGCCTATTCCCTAAATAGTCTAGGTCAGTGTCTAGTGACATCAGAGAAAGCAATGGATGGAGACTCAAGTATAGCAGATCCTCAAGAATCTTAAACACAATCCATGCAGCCCTTGATATAGCTGTGAGGCATCCTGGCAATTTAAAGAGACACATTCTCCTGAGTAGGCAACCTTGGAGAGGTGTTCAGTACAATATTAGACAGTTTAGATCATCAGACATGGGCTTATTTGAGGCTCTTCACAATCCAAAACCTGAAAAAAATATAGATCAACCAGGATTCTCATCTTTTCCAAAAGACTGTTTAGAAAAGGGATCAGGGGAAATAATGTACTTCTCTATCTACATTTTTCTTGATCATTAAATCTAAGAGAAGAAGGGAGAAAGAAGATGTCTGGAATGCAATGTGAAATTTGTTTTAAAAAAATCTATTATGGATTTACTTCCAATTCTTCCTTTACTATATGATTATGTATTATGACAATGTCATAATACCAAGTTTTTGATGGAATGTCAAAAACATTTTACAAGTCTGTAGCTCTCTGAAACTCAAGTGCCTTTATAACTCTATGAAGTTACTATAATAGGCTTTATTCTTTCTTTTAAATGACTGTCAGAGGGACCTACCATTATCTTGACACTTATATTTGAGAAAATGTTGCTGGAGTTCTTATACACCTTCATGGTAACACTCAATGTCTAGGCTCTTTTGTGGCTTCCTCTTTCTGCTTCTCATTATGTCTAATTAGCTAAGTGTTTTGTCTGTTTTGATCAGCAAGGTTAGAAGCGAGCTGAATTCTGAACACTTTTTGCCCTGCTTTTCGGTTCTGCTTAAGAAATATTTACTGAAGCTCTGGACCCATAAAAATGAAGTGGATTTTGAGATTTTATTGGTGTAATGGAAGAAGAAGTATTGCCCGTTGTTACTATATCCAAAACATTTCAAAAGTACAAGCAGAGAAATATATTTCTATCATCAGAATTTAATATGAAATCATGTTCTTCTGTCATACAGAAAATTTGTCATAGATTTTATCTGCAATAAAAGCTATGTCAATGGTGCCACATAGTACATTTGTAAAGGTTAGAGATATTTTAACCCTCACCTGTGACCAGAATTATAATAATAAGTAATCCACTGAAAAACCAACAGCAGATTATTAAGAGTGTAAAAATTTTCTGCACATATTAATGCAAAACTGCATGGGAATCCACACATTGTAACTCCGTAGGGTCATTTTGAACAATGCCCTTGAAATGATAAATTTATTACGTAAGTAAAAAATATATGATTACAACTTCCATCAATTTCATGTCCTTGTCATGGATTTGTTTTTAACGTCCATAGAGATTATGCTGCTGTATTGGTTAAACTCTCACAAAGGCTGTGAAAACATAATAGCCACATTACTTTTTGAGTTACTTTTTGAAATGTGTATTGTTACAAACTATGCATAATGAACAGTGAATTCTCAGAAAAGTAGGTTTTACTTATCTGGATTTCAATTTCCAAAATTTATATAATTCTCTATTTTTAAACTCTTCTAATCAGAAAAACAAATATGGGAGTAAGTATTTGTAGCTGGATGAACTATTCCTTGGAAAATTAAAGTTGCTGACGTTCACCTCTGTAAAATTATAATATATATTTTTTCTTCCTATTTATATTTCCTGGTGTGACTTTCTAGATAGAATTTACTTTCTCATTTAATTGCACATTATATTTTTATTGTAAGAGCTGAATTTCAGAGGCTACAACTTCTCTGTCAGGCAGTTCAGCAATTGCTGAGCAGCCACAGGACATGTATTTAAGTTACTGTATCCAAAATTGAGTTACAAGAAAACTACAATTCAGAACTAGCTCGAAAAATGAAATGCATTTTTAGATTTTCTTTTTCACTGGATATACACAAGAAACAAATACAAGTTTTACTTAGAAAAACCTTTACTTTTTTTTTTTCTATAGCCGAGACAGTGGAATTGTCCAAGTAACTGAGCGCATTTCTTAAGGCTCATGCTGGCTCTGGTCATTTGATTCTGAAGTGTAGAATGTATTTTGAAGACAAGATGATTAATTTAGGCGGTTTAATCCAAAATTTCAACTTTTGCCTTTTCTTTTAAAACAAGTTTCGTAAAAGCATCTGCAGAAGCTTTGTTTTGATTACCTTTTATCCTTCAGCCTTAGATCAGTATCAGGTTTTCCCCCTTGCTCATAATCCATTATAGAAAATATTGTAGATTTCTACAGCATGACCAAAACTGAACATTATGTTTGCAATTTTCCGTAAGATTTGTATAGTATAAAGTAAAAATGTTTGCTTTAAGAGACATCTGCTATAAATAAAATGACAGTGTAAATTTTCAAGAGAGCTGCACAATGGCTGTGAAGGCTCAAAACATGAGCCTTCCAGAACAGGGTCCAGCACTTAGTGATTTTCCAATGGGTCAACAGTGTTCACCTCAGTGTTCTTGAACCCCTACCCAACTCCTGGTTCTCCCAACCTCCCTCCCAACCCATGAAACTGCAGTGAAGTTAGCCTGTAATGCTTTCAATGCCCCTGTGGATCAGCTTTCACTCTCAGGAAAACATATGAAGGGCATTAAAATACGCTTCCCACTCTCACAAAATATCTCCTCAAAATACTTGAGAAACTCAAACCAGTTACTTCAGAATCTGATAATATCTTTATTGAATAGCATCAGCCAGCTTGAAAGGGTCAGCCCTCCTGGTCAGTGACACATATTCTTTGAGAAGTTTCCAGAACTACTCATCAAAGCTGTGCCTCAGGAAAAATTTGTTAGGGAGAACAAAGACAGACTGGTATTTCTTATTCCAAATTTTCCTGTTAGTATTTTTTAAAAACAAGTAACAAGAGTCCTCATAATATGCTTTTTTTGAATGACAGGAATTTTTTATGTTTCCTAAAGTGAAGATCTCCATAGCGGCTGCGGTCAGAAACTGAGTTGAGAAATCAGTGAGTAAGAATGACAATGACAAAGATATATTGAAGCTCAGAGGAAGCTAGAGCCACTTTATTGAAAATGGTCATTGCAGAATATAAAAAAAACTCATTTAAAAGCTCTTCATTGATGCCACTTATATTTTTTAACATTGAAAGTGAAATCAGAGCATCAAATAGTACTTTAAAATTCAAAATATAAAATTCTGTAGAATAACAAATATATTATATTCAAGCTTTGACCTTAAGAGCTTCAGGGGTTGATGGAGAAATATGTAAACTAAGGCTCATTATTTTCCAGATAACAAGAAAGGAAGTAGCAACTTGTGTGAATATTTCTTCATTTATTTACTGCATATCTAGTACGACAGTACTTTTCAGTATTTATAGAAATATATTTTAAATTGCTTTTTCATTATAAACCCCAAAGGCAAAATTATTTTATTGGAAAATTGATTTGCTATCAAATAAAATAAAGATAAAGGTCTAAACTAGTCAAATGATAGAAATTTAGCTCACAAACATTACTGGATGTGTTATAATAATTTTGTGTATATGTATTTTTAAAACTTTCCCATATTTATTGTTCTCAAAAATGACTTTTTATAGCAATGCAGGAAATGTTAGGCTGCCACTTTTTCAGACAGCAGGTGCCTAACGCACACAGAAATTACATAAATTGTTATGACTATCAAAACCAATTGCCAAATTTTTTTTACAAAATACTTCCCCCTCTTATAAATGGTTTAATTTTCCCCTATCTCTTTGAGTCCTTTATCTTCTCCAATGTCCTACCCTGCAATATGTGTGAAATTTTATCAAAAGCTTTCTGATGTTACCATAAATTACTGTGTAAGCAGAGCTATGGCTTATCTGTCAAGGGGGCTTTTTTTCCTTTCTTTAGCAATTTTCTCCATTTCTATATGTGTGAAAGGTTTTCCCTGCTATTTCTTACCAGGGACTATACCTTAAAGGCTTTGACTTTTAGTAAGGAGCTACAGTAGAAACCTGTTCATAGAATACCCGCTTGACACCACAAAGGGGCAAGAAAAACATTTTATTTCATCTGCTCTTTCTTTAACAAGTATATGGAGAGAATAATTTCTATATGGTGGGGCATATTCCTATGTTAAGTGCAGAAAATGTATTTTTTTACTGTGTTTAATGTATTTTTCTAGCCTTTTTAGTTCATTTCGGTGGTATATTTTGCATGCAATAACTATTTACTATTTTTCCAGTTATTTATTTTTAAATCTCTCACAATATGTTTCATCAGTGAACATGGTAAATGTTAATCTTTTGATAGGAATTATTTTACGGGGCTCTATTGTACCTAGTTAGTCATAATTTTTGACAACCATGCAATTATCTTTTCTATTGTGAGCTTTCTTAAAAAATATTCAAGGTTAATTGGATAGATGTTATACTTTGGAAAGAAGTTATAATGATATCCTATTACAGACTGTATAATCTGGAAAGAGGCTGAATATTACGGTTGTTTTATTACTGCCACAGGCAGAGATGGAGTGAAATTTCTATTTCGGGCAATGCAGGGAAAACGTCACTTTGAAGATTCAGACTTTGAGAAGGATTGTCATGATAACAGGAAATCTCAAAACGACTTTAAAGAAGAAAACCATAAAGCCCTTGGTGATGTGCCTGGGGGGCTCATCAGTCGACTGGAATTCTGTTTCACACTCAATGACCTGTCCTGCCATATCTCTGATTTTACGTAAATGCCACCTCAGGTATATTGAAAAATCCTTTACAAAAATTAGACAACCCGTCCTTCGCTCTATAGCACGTATTAGCCTCACACATATTAGCCCCACAAATGGTTTAAGAAGCAACATAGAAAAGATGTCTCTGAATCTATCCATACTGAGATCAAGGCAGTAATGTAGAAAATGTTCATATTTTCACCAAAAGACTATGCATGTCAACAGTGATCAAATTGTTTTCAAAGGCAACAGCAAAGATAAGAAACAATGACAACAAACAAAACCCTCAAACTATCAAGCTTCCTTCTGGAATGGTACTTTTCTTCTGAGCACAACTACTACATACAGAGGCCTTCACTCTCTGACCACATGGCGTGGGCCGCCTCTGCACACGTGACAAAAAAAGTATTTAGGCCTGCATTCATGCTATAGCTCTTCTTTTGTCACTGTATTTCTCTTGTGTATTTAATGCCTTTGGTGAGAGTAGAGTTCAGAGTGCTGCTTCTGGAGATGATCCATTGTGGGTTACACACCTACCACTCCCAAGAACTGGCTGTGTGAGCTTGGACAAGAGTCACATAACTTGGGGAGTCTGTCTCCCCACCTTCAAAATGGAGATAATAATAGAAACTACATCAAAGTGACATTGTGAGGATTAAAAAGTTAATACATTTATCTATTACCAAATTACCAACTAAATGTACTTATTTATTTAACTTAATAGACTTTATTTTTTTGAGCAGTTTTAGGTTTACAGAAAAATTGGGCAGGAAGTATGGAGAGTTCCCATGTACTCCCCACCTCCAATTTCCCCCGTTATTAACATAGTTCATTAGTGTGGTACATTTGTTATGATTGATAAACCAATATTGAAACATTATTTTTATCTAAAGTCCATAGTTTACATTAGGATTCACTATTTGTGTATATAGTTCTATGGGTTTTGACAAATGCATAATGTCATATATTCACCAATGCAGTATCATACAGAATCGTTTCACTGCCCTAAAAATTCTCTGTGTTCCACCTATTCATCCCTCCCTCCCTCCCCCAAAGCCCTGGCACCCACTGATCTTTTTACTGCCTCCTTAGTTTTGCCTTTTCCAGGATATCATATAGTTGGAATCATACAGTATGTAGCCTTTTCACACTTGCTTCGCTCACTTAGCAACATATATTTAAGGTTCCTCCATGACTTTTCATGACTTGATACTCATGACTTTCTATCACTGAATAATATTCCATTGCTTGGATCTACTATAGTTTGTTTATTCATTCACCTATTGAAGGACATTTTGGTTGCTTCCAGCTTTAGTGATTATGACTAAAGCGGCTATAAACATTCGTGTATAAGTTTTTGTGTGGACATGTTTTCAGCTCATTTGAGTAACAGCACAATTGCTGGATCATATGGTAAGACTATATTTAGCTTTGTAAGAAAGTGCCAAACTGTCTTCTAAAGTGGCTGTACCATTTTGCATTCCCACCAGCAATAAATTGCAGTTCCTATTGCTTCACATCCTTGCCAGCATTTGGAGTTGTCATGTCAGTGTTTTGGATTTTATCCATACTAATAGATAGGCAATGGTATCTCGTTGTTGTTTAGCATACTTACTTTTTAAACAAACATTTACTTGCTTTCATGTACTAAGCATGTTCTAAGGACTGGAGTTAGAAGAGTGAAAGAGACAAAAAGCCTTCTATGGAGCTTGTATTCTAGTGAGTAGAGGCTGAAAGGAAATTAGTGGGTAAATGTCTATAATACGTAGGATGGTGATAAGTGCTGTTACGGAAGACACCTGAGGAAAGAAGCATGTTGAGGTGGGGACTACAATTTTAAATTGTCTGCTCAGAGTAAGTGCCACTGCGAAGATGACATTTGAGCAAAGACGTGAAGGAGGAAAAGTAAGAAGTCATGCTGACATCTGGAGGAAGTGTTCCAGGTAGAGGGAATATCAAATGCAAAGACCCTGGGGAAGGAACACACCTGGAAGGTTTAAGGAGAATCATGGAAGCCAGTGTGAGCAAGGAGGAGATAATATCAAGGAAGTCCTGGGGGCCGCCTTATATAGGAACAAGTAGGACAGGGTAAGCGTTTTGCATGTTACTTTAAGACAAGTGGAAAGCCATTGAAAGGTTTTGAGCAAGAAAGGGGTAAGGCATGACTTATTCTTTAAAGCATCATTGGACAGCCATACCAAAAATAGGTTGTAGGTGTCAAGGGCATTAGCAGGTAGACCAGGTAGGAAGCTATTGCAATAATCTATGCAAGAGACAATGCTGCTTGCCTCAGGTTTGAAGAGTGATTATAAAGTGCTTGTAACATTGCCTATCACATGGGATTATAGTTATTATTTTCCTTGTTATTTTTGTAACTAATATAATAATATAAAATATCCGTATTTCCTACATCATGTTTCCAATTATTATGACATCATATTCTGACATTAATTATTCAACTATTTTCAGTAAAATTATTATAACTGTAGTTATGGATCTTAAAAAAAAAATCCAATCTCTTCTATTTTGTAAAGTTGAAAAGTTCTTATTGGATTAGATTTGCATGATATTGCCAGGATATGTCCTTTAAATATTTTTCCCCTATTGGAACATAGTTAGCTCATTTAAAATATAATTCAGCTCCAATTTGCAATCTTTCTAGCTAGCAAGTCAAAGTGTCATATGAAATAAAGGCAAAGGCTTGTTAAAGTTTTAGGCTCTTAAACATTTTTATTTTTCTTCCCCAGGAAGAGCAAGATTAGGGGGAGGAGTGTGGTTACAATAGTGGTCATTCCGAATTATGAATAGGGGCCATTGGTTGGAGGTTCAGATGTCTGAAAGTGGCACCGGGGTGGGGAAATTGTGAGGAGATGGTTCTTTTTTTTTAAACAAAAGATTAAATCTGGAACGCTAAATGTCCAGTTAGCTATGAATGGGAGAAACTGAATTCAGCCCTGCCACTCTCCTCCTTTCACCCTAGATTGGAATATGGTCATTGGGTCTCAGGAAGCCTCTGGAAACATTAAGTATACTACAAATGAGTAAGAATTCTAAAGTTCACAACACTTCTAAGACACAAAAAACAATTTCTATTGTTTAAAAAAATAGTGTAATTTGAGATAAAATTGAAATAGACCATTTAACTTTACTCCCTTGAGATGAACATAAATATTTTCTATCTCAGTGATTCTGGAAGAATGTTCTAGAAGAATTGGTAGGCTTTAACTGATCTCCCAAAGATCCTCAAACTGATCAAAATGTACAACTTGTCGTTCTCATCATTAATGAAAAATCAGGCTTTATTCTGTAGACCTATCTTATCTGTATCTATAACTAAGAGGTTTTTGTTTTGTTTTGTTGTACTAGTAACCTATGATGTTAACATTTGGTATATATATACCAAAAATATCAAGTTGTTAGAGCTTCCTGAAGACTAATTTAATTTTATACTCAGAAGTGTTGACAATTCTTGAAACTATTCCCTCAGTTTTAGGGGAGGACAATTTGTTATAGGTGAAGCAGAAATGTCTACAGTTGGCCAGGATTTTAATTGCTGTTATCCTTGCTTTTTAATTATAAATTAATTTTTAGTTTAGCTTAATCATTATCACTTTAGTTTCTTATGGGATGTTTCGCTAAGCTTGCAGTGTGTAGTCACGTATATTTGATCTGATAGTATTTTTAGATTGTAATATCCCCAGAGCATTGAATCCCAATGTACTGTGATTTGAATATGAATCATCTATACCCCCTATTGCTAAAACAGATGTCTACATAATTTCCCTCTCTCATCCTTCCACTTGCTTAGGCAATGACATTTTATTGTTATCATTATTCATTGTCCACTGGAAGAAATGAAAAGGTAGGGAATGTGAATTATCGAGTCTTTGCTATGATCAAATAGTTGACAGTTTAGATGAAATAGTGCTACCTGTTGGTATACACACAAATCTTTGTTTCTTCTAACTTTTCATCTTTTATCATGAGACACTTTAGTGATGATTTTTATATGTTTTTCTTCTGCAAGTTACCAGATGTACAAAGACAAGTGAATAGAAAGATGTTCAAAATTTAGGGAATCTTCCATGTGCTTTATTTAGAGTCAGATAGGTCTGCAATTAAGATCTGGCTACACTAATTACTAGCTGTTTGATCATTGACAAGTTTCCTAACTTCATAGCCTCAATTTTTTCATCTATAAATTGGGATCATAATATTTTCTACTTTATTAGGCTATTGAGAGGATTCAATGAGATAATGATGATGGAACATATGAACTTTATTATAGATCAGGCACTATTTGAAGTGCTTTGTAAACATATCAATAAGAAGATAATGATAACCATATTAGCCAATATTTATAGCATGATGACTGGAACGATAAATGATTTTAAAAATTATTCTGGTCAAATGCTAATAGAATAACTTTAGTGAGATTGACAGATTGGATTTTGTTATCAAAACTATCACTTTTGGATGTTAATGAGTGAAATAGGGCCAGCCCAGTGGTGTAGTGGTTAAGTTCTCCTGCTCTGCTTTGGTGGCCCTGGGCTTTGCAGGTTTGGATCCTGGGCGTGGACCTACACACTGCTCACCAAATCGCGCTGTCGTGGTGTCCCACATACGAAATAGAGGAAGATCGGCACAGATGTTATCTCAGGGCGAATCTTCCTCAAGCAAAAAGAGGAAGATTGGCAACAGATGTTAGCTCAGGGAAAATCTTCCTCACCAAAAAAAAAAAGAATTAGTGAAAAATTGATCTGATGTAGAAAAACATATTGTAGACTATCTTTCCATTTACAGGTTAAAACTAATTACAGAGACTCCTTTCATATAAGTGAATGTATTATGGCTAAAGATGAAACTTAGCATCAAGAATATGTCTATTCAAGTGGAGTAAAATCTATTCACTTCTGGAGATATAAATGGTTAAGGCTAAATGAGTCTGTTAGCATATCCTAGTCACACATTGATTCAAATGGTTATTTTCCCCTTATTTAAGCAAAAGAGATAAAAATTAATTTTGACAGATCTAGCAATTATCTGATAACTGCCAGCTAATTTTGTTAAAAACTAGCCAATAGTAAGAAATTCTGGAAACCAAATTTTGCTCCCCAAATAGAAGGACTATGAGCAACAGTCAGTGAAGAAATACAGGGCCACCGTGAAAAAACTCCCTGTCAAGACGGGGTGTGGAGGTATGCTGGGGGGTGGGTGTGTGGATCTGGTAAAGTGCATAGAAGAAGGGAAAGAAAACAAAGAAATGGAACAGAGATTATTTCTCCCTAAGTCCTAGCGCATAAAGACTGATTATTATTAATATTTACACAATACTTTCCATTTTATTAGGAACTTTCAAGGTAACAAGGAATTTTAAAGCGGGACTAGGAGGGAAGAGACGAGGGAAGAGGTCCCAGTCGGCAAATGGCATTTCATTGCCTTGACTCTTACTATTGCTGGGTCCAGTTTTTCTCCAACTCCCCCAGCCCTGCTAAATCCTCTCAGGAAATTGGACCATGGCTTTCCTCTCACATTATTTCTTCGTACTCTGTATCCTGGATTGTCAAATACCCCACATGCCTCCTCTCCCCCCGAAATGGCTTAGTTACTAAATCAGTACAGGTGTGGTAATGGGATGATAAAGGGAAATCCCAATGGTAATACCTAAGCAGTTGTTTCACTAACTGGAAAGCCTGAAAATGTGGGCAAGGTTTAAATAAGACACACAGTGTTAACACAAATTTGTGCGTGAGTGAATAAGCCTGAGAGTTTTAAACACGCCACGTAGTGCTGCTCTTATATGGGGGGCTCACATATTTGTTGGTGAAACATCACTCTTTGATGCTGAAAATTGGGTGACTAATAAAAAAGTTAGTATCTTATTTTAATAAGTCTGAAAGGTGCTCAACATACTATAGAATTTCCGTGAAAACGAGAAGTTTTGGGGTATCGAGAAATGATTATATCAGGAACCAAGTCTAGGATTTGTGAGGCTAGTTGTCAAATGCATTTCAAAAACCATAAGCTGGAAGTTGTAGATGAAACCCAACCCAGGGACAAAGAGCTTGGGCTCTGATGGTTAGTTTTAAGACACTTGGCCATTAGTATAAAAACGTTATTTTCTTTCTTCTGGCCCTTTGTTTCAGATAAGAAAACACGCAAGAGGTAGGAAATTTTTTTCCCCACAGCTGTGATAAATGTAGTCACACTCATGGAAAATGAGTCCCAGTCATACCTAAACTGGTTGGTTTCATGAGCCTTTCTTATTGGGTGAATGTTTAGAATATGACCTGCGTCCTCACCACGCTGCTCACAGAGGGTCAGAAAGGGCATCAGTGGAGTTCTAACAGTACATTTCTGAATTTCTGCCTGAGTCCTGATGGCCCTGATTCCTAGCCTGGGAATGCAACAGAAAGACACTGGGAGGATACTTAAGAAGCGGATGAGTTTATGTAGTTCCTTTTTCCTTGCTTTAACCATAGCTCATTTCCTATGACGTTTTCATATAAGTACTTTCATTACTCTTCATAGTAATGTTTTTCATATGCCACCTATTTCCTATGTATCTCTCTTGAAGAGACAACCTAACAGACAGCCTAAAAGTATTACCTTACTTAGGGGCAGCTACCCCAACAGTAAACTTTTAATGAAGAGTAGAAATTTCTCCCCGAGTCATGAGATTGTGAAGTGCTGAAAATGTGAAGGGGCTCAAGACAATGATGTCCCTAATTGAAAGAGGGGGGAGTGCCACCACTCTTATTGCTACTGGGAATCCCAATATGCTACTACAGAGAGGGAGGCAAAGCAAAAAGAAGACATTTAATGCTTTTGGATATTTATAAGTTAAGGCTTTAAGAATTATCAGAATCAGATCAATCTTGAACCATGTAAAAGCTAACAAAACTGCATCTAAGCCAAAAGCATGGTTAAGACATACTTCAGAGCTAGAATGGCTGCATTTCAATTCTTGCGGTCATCAACTAGTTGTGTGACCTTCGGAAAGGTATTTAATCACTCTGTGTCTCAGTTTCCTCATCAGTAAAATGAAGACCATAATAGAATCAACCAAATAAGGTAGATTATATGAATCAATATATGGAAAGTACTTAGAAAAGTGTCTAGTGCCTCAAATTTGTAAATACTATGTAAACATTGGCTTTATTATAACTGACTAGTTCTTTAAGACTAGATCTTAAGTTTTACTAAGTCAGTTATCATCTGAAAATTACTAAATTGCCTGTCTGTCTAAGGTCAGCCTTTGGTAAAATATGAGGACGATAGAGCCTAAATTGTAGACTTAGTACGATGGATATATACATATATATATATATATAATATGTATTAAATCAAAATAGGTTCTTGTTGCTACTATTTTCATCATGATATTTTGTCACAATCTCAAAGCATTCTACTTAGTGTCTTTTTTTTTTTTCTTTTAGGGATATAAAAAGAGTGACTATTTTAATTCTTCAATACCATTTAAGGAATTCACACATTTGCTTACTCTGGAAAGTGTGTAATTGTGTTTACTAAAACATATGGATGTTTACTATAAATGCTTCATTCCCAGGATCTGCTTTCACATGTGCATATCAGGCATAATGATAATATTTTAACCCTGGTAAAGTAATGCATGCTATATAAATGTGTATAATGTGCTTCACAAGATCATTTTCATCCTCATGTTAATTATTTGAGTAAAATGCAAATATTTAATTGAATGTAAAAATTGATCCTATACATATTTATTTGCTCTATCTATTCTTGGTGTAAACTCAGCATGATTACTACGAGCATAATTTCAACTGACTTCTATGAAGAAGATTTCACAGTCACCTGAAGGAACAGCCTGCAGCCGTCAGTATGGAGAGCCTCCAAAGGAGCTTGCAAAATCTTGGGAGGATTTCTTAAATCTTATGAAAAAAAGAAAGAAAGAAAGTAAAAGGAGATTTCTCCTCAAAAAGAAGTCTGAAAATGCAGCATTAGAAACCAGAGAGTTCTTAATCTATGGACATTTCAGACTCTTACTACAAAGGTTTCTCTTTCATTGTTCATTTTACATTATGGTCTGTCTCATTTCAACAGTTCTTAAAAATTGCTGCATATTCTTAAGCCACAAAAACAGACGAAAATTGAGATGTAAAATTTTCGTACTTTGAAAGCAGTTGCAAAATTTTTTCTTTAAAGGGATCCCACACAAACAAGTGATAAAATCAATGCATTAAGAGAAGCTAGAATACAATATGGTGTGGTTTACCAGTAAATGTAAGCAAGTTTACTTGATTTTATTTCTATCAAAATGTGTCTTGAAAATTTCACTGATTATAGGTCTTCTCTTTTCAGCATATTGTTTAGAGGATAAAGGACAGAAATACTGATGAAAAAAGAATGGATGGGTTTTTTGAATCCCAAATCTTGCTGTTAGTATGTTCATAAGCCATATGTGAATGTTACAGTTCCATACTTTTTTGCCCTTTTTAGGATAAAGCCAAAATATTTTACATAAAATGCAAGGGTTTTTTTTCTTGCCTTAGTTTTCTGTTTTGTTACCTTCAAGGTATACTGTGTTTTTTTTTTTTTTTTTTATTGATATTTTAATGGTTTCTAACATTGTGAAATTTTGGGTTGTACATTTTTGTTTGTCCATCACCCCATATATGACTCCCTTCACCCCTTGTGCCCACCCCCCACCCCCACTTCCCGGGTAACCACAGTCCAGTTTTCTCTGTCCATGTGTTGGTTTATATTCCACATATGAGTGAGATCATACAGTGTTTGTCTTTCTCTTTCTGGCTTATTTCACTTAACATAATACGCTCCAGGCCCATCCATGTTGTTGCAAATGGGACGATTTTGTCTTTTTTTATGGCTGAGTAGTATTCCATTGTATATATATACCACATTTTCTTAATCCAATCGTCAGTCGAGGGACACTTAGGTTGCTTCCACTTCTTGGCTATGGTGAATAATGCTGCAATGAACATAGGGGTGCATAAGCCTCTTTGGATTGTTGATTTCAGGTGCGTTGGATAGATTCCCAGTAGTGGGATGGCTGGATCATAGGGCATCTCTATTTTTAATTCTTTGAGGAATCTCCATACCGTTTTCCATAGAGGCTGCACCAATTTGCATTCCCACCAGCTGTGTATGAGGGTTCCTGTTTCTCCACATCCTCTCCAACATTTGTTGTTTTTTGTCTTGGTGATTATAGCCATTCTAACGGGCGTGAGGTGGTATCTTAGTGTTGTTTTGATTTGCATTTCCCTGATGATTAGTGATGTTGAGCATCTTTTCATGTGCCTATTGGCCATCTGTATATCTTCCTTGGAGAAGTGTCTGTTCATTTCCTCTGCCCATTTTTTGATCGGGTTGTTTGTTTTTTTGTTGTTCAATTGTGTGAGTTCTTTATATATTATGGAGATCAACCCCTTGTCAGATGTATGTTTTGCAAATATTCTCTCCCAGCTGGTTGGTTGTTTGTTCATCTTGATTCTGTTTTCATTTGTCTTATAAAAGCTCTTTAGTCTGATAAAGTCCCACTTGTTTATTTTTTCTTTAGTTTCCCTAGTCTGGGTAGGCATGTCATCCGAGAAGATTCCTTTAAAACCAATGTCAAATAGTGTGTTGCCTATATTTTCTTCTATGAGTTTTATAGTTTCAGGTCTCACCTTCAGGTCTTTGATCCATTTTGAGTTAATTTTTGTGAATGGCGATAGCACATGGTCCACTTTCATTCTTTTGCATGTGGATGTCCAGTTTTCCCAACACCATTTATTGAAGAGACTTTCCTTTCTCCATTGCATGTCCTTAGCACCTTTGTCGAAAATTAGCTGTCCGTATATGTGTGGTTTTATTTCTGGGCTTTCAATTCTGTTCCATTGATCTGTGTGTCTGTTTTTGTACCAGTACCATGCTGTTTTGATTACTATTGCTTTGTAGTATGTTTTGAAGTCAGGAATTGTGATGCCTCCTGCTTTGTTCTTTTTCTTTAGGATTTCTTTAGCTATTCGGGGTCTTTTGTTGCCCCATATAAATTTTAGTATTCTTTTTTCTATTTCTGTGAAGAATGTCATTGGGATTCTGATTGGGATTGCATTGAATCTGTAGATTGCTTTAGGTAATATAGACATTTTAACTATGTTTATTCTTCCAATCCACGTGCATGGGATATCTTTCCATTTCTTTATGTCATCGTAGATTTCCCTCAATAATGTCTTGTAGTTCTCATTGTATAGGTCCTTCACCTCCTTGGTAAGATTTATTCCTAGGTATTTTATTCTTTTTGATGCAATTGTAAATGGTATTATCTTTTTGAGCTCTCTTTCTGTTAGTTCATTATTAGCATATAGAAATGCAACTGATTTTTGTAGATTGATTTTGTACCCTGCAACTTTGCTGTAGTTGTTGATTGTTTCTAACAGTTTTCCAACAGATTCTTTAGGGTTTTCTATATATACAATCATGTCATCTGCAAATAGTGAGAGTTTCACTTCTTCGTTACCTATTTGGATTCCTTTTATTCCTTTTTCTTGCCTAATTGCTCTGGCCAAAACCTCCAGTACTATGTTGAACAGGAGTGGTGAGAGTGGGCAGCCCTGCCTCGTTCCTGTTCTCAGAGGAATGGCTTTCAGTCTTTCCCCGTTGAGTATGATGTTAGCTGTGGGTTTGTCATATATGGCCTTTATTATGTTGAGGTACTTTCCTTCTATTCCCATTTTATTGAGAGTTTTTATCATAAATGGATGTTGTATCTTGTCAAATGCCTTCTCTGCGTCTATTGAGATGATCATGTGGTTTTTATTCTTTGTTTTGTTGATGTGATGTATCACGTTGATTGATTTGCGGATGTTGAACCATCCCTGCGTCTCTGGTATAAATCCCACTTGATCATGGTGTATGATCTTTTTAATATATTGTTGTATTCGGTTTGCCAATATTTTGTTGAGGATTTTTGCATCAATGTTCATCAGCGATATTGGCCTGTAATTTTCTTTCTTTGTATTGTCTTTGTTTGGTTTCGGTATCAGGGTGATGTTGGCCTCATAGAATGATTCAGGAAGTGTTCCATCTTCCTCTATTTTTTGGAATAGTTTGAGGAGGATGGGTATTAAATCTTCTTTGAATGTTTGGTAAAATTCACTGGAGAAGCCATCTGGTCCTGGACTTTTATTTTTTGGGAGGTTTTTGATTACTATTTCAATCTCTTTACTTGTGATTGGTCTATTCAGATTCTCCATTTCTTCTTGGTTCAATTTTGGGAGGTTGTATAAGTCTAAGAATTTATCCATTTCTTCTAGATTGTCCAATTTGTTGGCATATAATTTCTCATAGTATTCTCTTATAATCTTCTGTATTTCCATGGTATCCGTTGTAATTTCTCCTCTTTCATTTCTAATTTTATTTACTTGAGCCTTTTCTCTTTTTTTCTTAGTTAGCCTGGCTAAGGGTTTGTCTATTTTGTTTATCTTCTCGAAGAACCAACTCTTTGTTTCATTAATCCTTTCTACTGTTTTTTTGGTCTCAATATCATTTATTTCTGCTCTGATTTTTATTATTTCTCTCCTTCTGCTGGCTTTGGGCTTTGTTTGTTCTTCTTTTTCTAGTTCTGTTAGGTGTAATTTAAGGTTGCCTATTAGGGCTTTTTCTTGTTTGTTAAGGTGGGCTTGTATCGCTATGAGTTTCCCTCTCAGGACCGCTTTTGCTGCGTCCCATATGGTTTGATATGGCATGTTATCATTTTCGTTTGTTTCCAGATAGTTTTTGATTTCTCCTTTAATTTCATCAATGATCCATTGGTTGTTCAGTAGCATGTTGTTTAATCTCCACATTTTTGTCACTTTCCCAGTTTTTTTTTCATGGTTCATTTCCAGTTTCATAGCCTTATGGTCTGAAAAGATGCTTGTTATGATTTCAATCTTCTTAAATTTATTGAGGCTTGCTTTGTTTCCCAACATATGGTCTATCCTAGAGAATGTTCCATGCGCGCTTGAGAAGAATGTGTAGTCAGCTGTTTTTGGGTGGAGTGCTCTGTATATGTCTACTAGGTCCATCTCGTCCAGTTTTTCATTTAAGTCTAATATTTCTTTATTAACTTTTTGTCTGGATGATCTATCCATTGCTGTAAGTGGGGTGTTAAGATCCCCTACTATTATTGTGTTGTTGTTGATTTCTCCTTTTAGGTTTGTTAATAGTTGTTTTATGTACATTGGTGCTCCTATGTTGGGTGCATATATATTTATAAGTGATATGTCTTCTTGATGGAGTGTCCCTTTTATCATTATATATTTCCCTTCTTTGTCTTTCTTAACCTGTTTTATCTTGAAGTCTACTTTGTCTGATATGAGTATGGCAACACCTGCTTTCTTTTGTTTGCCATTAGCTTGGAGTATTGTCTTCCATCCTTTCACTCTGAGCCTGTGCTTGTCTTTAGTGCTAAGATGTGTTTCCTGAAGGCAGCATATTGTTGGGTCTTGCTTTTTAATCCATCCTGCCACTCTGTATCTTTTGATTGGAGAGTTCAATCCATTTACATTTAGGGTAATTATTGAAATATGAGGGTTGAATGTTGCTGCTTTGTCACTTATTTTCTGGTTCTTTTGCATTTCCTTTGTTTCTTGTCCCATTTGTTTTGGACTGCCAATTCAGTTTGGTTGTTCTGTCTTATGATTCTTCTAGTTTTCTCTTTGTTTATCATATGTGGTTTTAATTTGATTATTTGTTTAGTGGTTACCTTGAGGTTTGGGCGAAAAATCTTCTGTATGAGATAGTCCATTATCTGATAGCCTCCTATTTCCTTATACTAAGCCAATTCAGTCACTTTCCTCTTCCCCTTCTAAGTTGCTCTTGTTATACCTTATTCTATCTTGTGTTGTGGCTGTGTGTTTACAGTGATGAGGTTAAATTTATTTTTGGTGAATTTCTTCCTTTGATCTTTGAGTTTAGTATTTAAGTGGTTGCTAACCTATTCCGGTAAAGATCTACTATTTCTCTGATTTTGTCTACCTACTTTTCTCCTTACTCCAAGCTTTGTGTTCCCTTTCTCTTCTTGTTTTCAGGCCTGAGGGCCTTCTTGAGTATTTCTTGTAGTGGTGGTCTCGTGGCCATGAACTCCCTTAGCTTTTGTTTATCTGGGAGAGTTACTATTTCTCCATCATATTTGAAGGATATTTTTGCTGGATAGAGTATTCTTGGCTGAAAGTTTTTGTCTTTTAGTATTTTGAATATATCATTCCAGTCTCTTCTAGCCTGAAAAGTTTCTGTTGAGAAATCCGCTGAGAGCCTGATGGGAGTTCCTTTGTACGTTATTTTTTGTTTTTGTCTAGCTGCCCTTAATATTGTTTCTTTGTCGTTGACCCTGGCTAGCCTTACCACTAGGTGTCGTGGTGAAGGCCTTTGTCTGTTAATATATATAGGAGTCCTGTTGGCTTCGCTTACTGGTATTTCCTGCTCCTTCCCCAGATTTGGGAAATTTTCAGCTATTATTTCCTTGAATAGGCTCTCTGTTCCTCTTTCCCTCTCCTCTCCCTCAGGAATACCTATAATTCTTATGTTACATTTTCTAATAGAGTCCGATATTTCTCGGAGTCTTTCTTCATTTCTTTTTAGTCTTAGTTCTCTCTCTTCTTCCATCTGGAGTATATCTGTATTCCTATCCTCTAAAGTACTAATTCTTTCCTCCATATTGTCAGCTCTGTTCTTTAAAGATTCCAGATTCTCCTTTATCTCCTCCATTGTGTTCTTCATCTCCATCAGCCCTGATAGGTTTTTCTTTATGATTTCAATCTCTTTTGTGAAGAAACTCCTAATCTCATTTAATTGTTTGTCTGTGTTGTCTCGTATTTCGTTGAGTGTTTTTATGATAGCTATTTTGAAATCTCTGTCATTTAGTTTATGGATTTCTGTGTCTTCGGGGTTGATTTCTGGGCGCTTGTCATTTTGTTTCTGGTCTGGTGATTTCATATATTTTTGCATTGTGGTTCCTGTGTTGGTTTTGATTTTCCTCATCCTGGAAGTCTCTGGTTGCAATTTCCACCTGCCGCCACTGTGTGGTGGTAAAGGGCTGTGTAGTCTAAGCCCCCTGCGCTCTGCCCCAGTTTTTCTGCTGCGATCCGCAGTTTTGTTTTGTTTTGTTTTGTTTCTTTTCCCCACTGCGATCCACGGGTCCAGTCCAGTTTATTCAGGTCTGCCTCGGACCGCTAGATCTGGTCGAGCTGCAGACTCCGGGTTGCGGGGAGGGGGGAGCTCTCTTTTGCCCTCTGGGCCCCTGACGTGGGAGGCTTCTCGTTTGCCCCTCTTTATCCGCTCTCTGGGTTGCTCAGATGTTGATGGTAGCCCTGTGGCTCCTCTGAGCCCTCTGTGCGGGAGTTTCCCACTGGCTGAGAGCGCCCGAAGAGCTACAGTTTCCCGCCGAGGGCCGCCCCTCCCCCCTCTCTGGGAGCCGCGCGGACCGGATCGCTGATCTGATGGGGAGGGAGCGGAGTTCTCCTTACCTCTCCCCACTTCCTCCGGGGGCCCAGCACGTTCCGCTCTCAGATGTGCGGCAGTGTGGATCCCTCCGCTCCAGCTTTTGACTGTCTGGGATTCCGTTGTTGGTCTGTGGCTGTTACTTTTGTTGTATTTTGTGGGGGAAGAATTCACGGGAAAGCTCACTCCGCCATGATGCTGACGTCACCTATACTGTGTTTTTGACATTGTAGCAACTTGGAGTTTGCACCACTAAACGTGACTCTACAAAGGGCCTCTGATACTGTCCTTTGTTATATTTATGTTTTTAAAATATAAAAACAATATACCCTGGAGGATAAACAAAAACTCCGAATTGCACAATTGCAACTCATTTGCAATGTGACTTGTTCAACATTATATATAGTGCACTTATATCACTCATAAAACAGAATATTTACAATTCTTGTCCTAGCTCTAGAATCCCAAAATTTTTAACATTTGCACTTCATGACATCCCAAGAAAATATGTAGCCTTAATAGCCACCTAACCTAACCTTGGATTTTCATGTAATTTAAAAAATTCTGGACAAAGACAAGAGAACAAAATGACTTAATGAGGAGTCATTTACATGTGGGATGCTTATTGCTTTTTGGTTTTTTGAAGAGTACTTTATGAAAACTTGCCTATCTATGAGAATGATCAGAAATGATTCTATAGTATTACTTATAACATTTCTTATAATAATCTCTACTAGTAACTTCCACCAAAAATATCTCTTTTTAACTCTTTACCCTTGTCTTCTATTTTGGACCTCCTTTAATGGGTTGTAGTTATTCCTGCATCCAATATCAAATTATACACATACCAACACACAGACACATTCACACACTAAAAAACAAATTGAGAAACATGCCAAAATTAACGTGAGTTGCTGTATATTTTTAAAAATGTCTGAAAGATTTTTAAAAAAGTCAAAAACTATAAATAGAGCTACGGTAGCCCCCCCCCGTTATCCACAATTTCGATTTCCGGTTTCAGTTACTGGTGATCAACCACAGTCTGAAAATATTAAATGGAAAATTCTAGAAATAAACAATTCCTAAGTTTTAAATTGCATGTGGTTCTGAGTCGTGTGATGAAACTTTTAGCCATCTTGCTCGGTCCTGCTGGGGATGTGAATCATCCCTTTGTCCAGGGGATCCACGCTGTATATTCTCTCCCTGTTAGTCACTTGGTAGTTGTCTTAGTTATCAGATCAACTATGGCAGCATTGCAGTGCTTGTGTTTAAGTAACCCTTATTTTACTTAGTGATGGCCTCAACGGGCAATAATAGTGATGCTGGCAATTCAGATATGCCAAAGAGAATCCGTAAAGTGCTTCCTTTAAGTGAAAAGGTGAAAGTTCTTGACTTAATAAGCAAAGAAAAAAAAATGATATGCTGAGGTTGCTAAGCTCTATGGTAACTTTTATTACAGTATATTGTTATAATTGTTCTATTTTATTATTAGTTATTGTTGTTAATCTCTTACTGTGCCTAATTTATAAATTGGACTTTATCATAGGTATGAATGTATAGGAAAAAACATAAGACATATAGGGTTCAGTACTACCCACAGTTTCAGGCATCCACTGGGGGTCCTAAAGCATATCCCCGGTGGATAAGGGGGGACTACTGTACTAACACAGCTGTGGATGACCTTCTCCATATTTTCCATGAACGCTACCTTCATCAATATTCAGCAAAAGCTGAAAACAATCATTTCATAAAATCTTCTCAAAATTCAAAATATTCTGTTTCTCTCACGTGAATCTCAATAGCACTTACTGTCTCCTTTGCATTCAGAAGGTGAGTTCTACTTGTGGCACTACCTAACACGACATGTAGCTTTTGGCAAGCCACTTAACCTCCCTGAACAGTATACAGTTCCTTAATGAAAAAATCTGCCTAAAAATATTGAGCTCTGTCTATCTCACAGAGTTATTGGGAAGATCACCATAAACATTATATAAACTATAAACAAGCATATATAGTTTATATAAGCAGTATTTAGCTAGACACATAGTATTAGATCCAAATAATCCTTCGTTCTTAGAGAGTAACTTGCAGCTCTTCAGCTTTTGTAGACACCCACTTCTATTTTATTTATTTATTCTTCAAACCTTTATTGAAATTCCCATTCTGAGTGATGAGTGTATGGTCGAGGTGTTAATAGGGAACATTTCAGGTGAGATGTCTGGAAAGAAGAGGTGTCTGGGTCTCACTTTCTGTACCAGCCCTCCGTGTTGGACTACTTGGGGCCTAATCAAGGGCTGTAACATGCGGCTGTGTAAGGGGTGTCAACACTAGGTGCCTGTGCGGGAGGGATGAAGTCCAGCCTCGTCTCTGCTCTTCAGGCATAGGCCTTGGCAAGAGGTGCTGTGTCTGCTTCGAGCCGGGGGCTCCTTTTTCCAGTCTTCAAAATCCTAAGTACCGGATAACCCTGCGTCTCTTCCTTTGGGATCGTCACTCATCTCTTCACGTGGAATAGGATCATTCTTAGCCCTCTAAGAAATGTCAGATTCTTCAGGACATATTTTAGATAGTTTTTTTCTAGGTCCTAACCATTTCTCAGACTATAATTCAGGAAATTTGGCTGATCATATTTTTCAAACACGCCACAGACTCCACACATATTACAACTGCACCAGAGACAAAACTCTCTCAATAAGAGAGCATAGTGCCTGTAGAAGATGATAGGGTGTGTTGTTCATCCTTTTGTGGACAATGACCTTAAGCTCTCAGGCTCAAAAGATCACACACATTTCATAAACCCCCATCCTCATTTTTGCAGTTTCACTGTATATTATTTGGGTTGAAATTCTCTGCTATTTCTGCAAACTTCAACATAATTAGTATTCTGAAAGTATTCTATTGATATGATTTGGAAAGTTCTAAATCTTGGATTGTACACAGAGAGAAATTAAAATTTTAAGTATGAATGCCCAATTATTCTACAAAGAGATCTTTAAATATTCCCACATATTCTGTCCTCAAAAAATCCTTATTTTCCATTCATGTAAAATCATTACATAATTCAAGAATATAGAATTATTAAAGCATATAAATTCTAAAACTCGTGGCTTGGTCCTGGAAATAATTACATTGATTGAGGCACTGTGAATTTGAAGTGGAATGTTTTTGTGAGTTGCTGCAGGAGAAAACTCTTAGGTTTCATAAATCTAAATTGAGTGACTGAGAAAAAAGAAAAGGTCTATAAAGCTATGAATACCTATTCTAGTAAAGAATGCAAAAATTTCAATAAAGAAATAATTGGTAATCTTGAATTCAGTGACAGAAAATTATAAATCTGTCTCTTTTATGAAGTCTCTGGTGTGAAATATGGATGAGTTGAGGTTATAAAAAGCATGTTTACCAGCAAGAGCTTAAATCAACAGCTTTGAACATGATAGTTCAGAAAGTAGCAAAAGCCACTGTTCGTGACATGGACAACACTGACATTTAAGTTTTTACTTTCCCACTGTATCCGTTTCTTCTCCTCCTCTGCCTCTCTCTACCTTTGTCCTTGGTTAAAATAAACCATCATAGCATTAAATCTGTCTACTATAGTTAATTACTTCAGTTAGGTGCTAAAGCATTTAGTTGTAGCACCTTCTCTCTATGGGTTTTGAAGACACAGCTTAATATTAGTTTGTATGGTGGTTGCTATACATCTTCAAACCATAAAGACCATGTCAAGTGCTCCAAGGAATAATCAAATATTAATTTGAGACAAAAAATTAAGTGGCTTAAAGAAGAAGCTGTTGTCTAACCCATGAGTGGCTTTCAAGACATTGACATCTATGCTTTGAACATATCTATCCTTAGCCTTTCAAACCACACATAATGAGCCCTGAGTAACTGCCTTCAATCGTGTAACTCACAGATTGAAACCACCACTCCCTTCTTTCTGTCAGAGCACAGCTACAGAAAAAGGCCCCCTTTTCTTGTCCACAGCCTTTTATTTTTGACATTATGCCATTATAAAAGACCTGTTACTGTCTCATATACACTGGAGAAAAAATATATATATCTAAGGCCTAAAGAAATAGTCTAACCCAAGTATTTTGTGGTATGTATATCCATGAATTTGGTAATGCTTTTCCATACTTATTTCTTTAAGCACTTTATTTGTGAAAATAAAACCTCAAATACCAAATGAAAAGTTTTCCTCATTCATTCAAACAATAAATATTCATAGAGCATTTTTTATATGTCAGGGTTAATATGTAAATGGTCTTCTTTATCCAAAATTTTAAAAAATGATTAAGATAAAAATGGATAGATATAAGTTATTGTTATGAGAAATGACTTAAATACCACCGGTACTCAATAAATATTGAGCGATGATAAAGCAGTTTCATGAAGTAAAAAAAATAACAATTTATTTTTGGCCTTGAAATTGAAAGTTCCATTCAGAAGTGTTATAATAATTTGATGATGGCATCAGCTTTTCTGGTTCACTGCCAATTTTCCTGCAAAACAGGAGCACTGTGAATGCTTAATTGACTCTTAAATAGCAATTATTTGTAAATGGTTTGCGGGACTAGGGTAAGATGGGAAGGGGTATAGAGGCAAAAGTATCCAGAGCAATGACAATACAAACTGGCTGCAAGCTTTAGGACAACGCTTTTTTTTTTTTTTTTTTTTTGGTGAGGAAGATTGGCCATAAGCTAACATTCGTTGCCAATCTTCCTCTTTTTGCTGAGGAAAATTGTCCCTGAGCTAACATCTGTGCTCATCTTCTTCTATTTTGTATGTGGGGCACTGGCACAGCATGGTTTGGTGAGTGGTGTGTAGGTCTATGCCTGGGATCCGAACCTGTGAATGCTGGGCTGCCAAAGCAGAATGTGTGAAGTTAACCACTATGCCACCAGGCG
Organism: Diceros bicornis minor; assembly: GCF_020826845.1. Taxonomy (NCBI): domain Eukaryota; kingdom Metazoa; phylum Chordata; class Mammalia; order Perissodactyla; family Rhinocerotidae; genus Diceros; species Diceros bicornis. The sequence continues at coordinate 18,101,785 of NC_080743.1, read as the reverse complement.
TGTAGGACACACCCCCTGGGACAATTCTTTTTTTTTTTGTGAGGAAGATCAGCCCTGAGCTAACATCCATGCCAATCCTCCTCTTTTTGCTGAGGAAGACTGGCCCTGGGCTAACATTCGTGCCCATCTTCCTCTGCTTTATATGGGACGCCGCCACAGCATGGCCTGACAAGGGGTGCGTCGGTGGGCGCCCGGGATCCGAACCCAGGCCGCCAGCAGCGGAGCGCGCGCACTTAACCGCTACGCCACGGGGCCGGCCCCTGGGACAATTATTGAAGCACAGAAGATGCTGGTGGAAAAGCTGAGTAGAGACACGAACCAGCAACCACTTAGAAAAGCCTCAAAGCAACAAGATAAGAGGATGGTGGAGAAACATCATGTAAAGAGTAAAGGCTTAAAGGGATCCCTTTTCTCATCAATAATTTTATAAAATATACATGGCTCACATGGATTATATGCACACATTATATTGAGGGTCATGAAGTCATGAGAATCTCTTTTCTGTTCATGTCCCCAGAACTCTTTGATAGAATCAATACTCATAGTCCTGAATCCTTAAAAAAGATACATCTGTCTCCAATATAATGAAAGCTTATGGAACCCAGGTTTTTAAGGCTTTCCTATTTAATATTCTAGACCTGGATGGCCAAAGAGGATAGATATCTTACTGATTTGTGGGTTTATAGCAAGTGCCTGCAGCACATTGTATTCATTGCTCAGAATCCGTCTTCATACTGGAATTGCTATTAGGAAGATCCACCATTTGTCTTTACAGACAAAGCATGTTTATAATCTTACGATACCCCAAAAAAACCCAGGTTATCCAAGAATGTATTATTTCTAATTACCATCTCTTTCAGATGATTTAGTCTGCTATTAAGTCTGTTCTTTATTTTGTTGCTCTCGTATATTGGGTTTCTTTGGATTAAAAATTAGTGTTTTTCTTCCTAAGATGATACGACAACTGCTATTTTAATTTCTCTGTAGAGCTTCAATTTTAATAGCCCCACTAGGAAGCCGATTGCGGAAGCAGGGCTTGAGTGTTGAATGATTACATCTGGAATTTTGTCCACCCACAGAGGGAAGCACCTGCCAACAGCAGGAGGAGAAGTCTCAAGGATGGCTGTACTGCGTCCCCAGGGTTCATCTCTGGTGAGGCATTTGTCACTTTACATCTCCAAACCAACTCGTGAATCTATTGACAACTTTTCCAAGCTGTTACTTTTAGTCCCTTCTATGTCACACACTGAACACAGTATGTCCTCAGTAACTCATTTAGTATCATAAATTGAGCAGCACTCAGAGTATTATTTGTGCCTTGGAATAATGCACTTCAGCAAGGCTTGAAACTGAGCTAAAAATGTAACTTTTTTACCCAGAGTATCAACAGATTCAACACCTGAGAGTTGTCTCATTTCACTAACAAATAAAAAAGTAAATTACAAGAAATGTACCACCCCGTTGTGTGATGTTGATAGTGGGGGAGGCTGTGAGTGTGTGGGCGTAAAGTGTGAGTGGGAACTCTCTGTACTTTCTGCTCAACTTGGCTGTGAACTTAAAACTGCTCTAAAAAATAAAGTCTATTTAAAAAGGAGGGGGAAAAAGTAACACACCGCTTACATAAATGGAGATGACATATTTGCATTTTTTTTAGAGATTTGCTTTTATGTTTCAGGTTGACTTTATATTTGCCATCATTTATTGTTTATGGTGAACTTATTAGTGAATTTGAAAGTCTTAAGCCAACTTTTTCCAATGTTGTTTGCTGAAAGCAGCTTTCTCTGAAGTTGTAATCACCATGCAGAAAGTTGTAAGAACATTATACTTGATTTTTCAGCCTAAACAGCTGAATGAATGACTGTAATTAGAAAGATTTTGAATTACAAAGATGGCAGTGTAGAAATATAAAATTCTTACTTTTGATATTTTTATTTATGTACTGTAATATGGGAACGAAATGAACGGAAGAGAAAAATGTATCAGAAAGGAGGACACTAGAATAAGTGAGAGGTCAACTTTATTGAAAAACAAACTCAACACTGAAGACAGTTGGTTATTTTTCTCTTTCTTAAGTGTTCATTTCGCGGCCCTGTGTTTTATTTATTATTTTGTTAATGAATACATAATCTTTTTTGGCCATATAGTGATCTGGAAGACACTAAATCTAAATCAGAAATGAGACACAGTGTTACAGCCTTAGCGTGTATAATGTTGAAAGTACATTTGATAAAATGGAAATCAAACAATCTAACTCACTCTTCAGAAAAAAAAAATGAGCGTGAATCTACTCTAGTCGCACTCACCAAATAAAGCACAGGCTTTAGAAGGAGTAAGAACTTATACAGACAGAATCTTTTTAATCTCCACTCCACATGTATATTGCATGCAACCACTCAGGATTTAGAAACCAGAAAAACAGAATTCACAATGCGAGGCTTGGTGTTCAGAATGATGAACAAAGAATTTGACACTGTTTATTGCTTCACAAACAGAATTTTCAGAATCCCAGACAGCCAGAGCCTCGTACTCTGCACAGAATGATGTGCTTGGATCTGAGAGAAGCAATTCAGCAGCACTGACACAATCTGTCTTGATGTGATAGAGTCCTACATGGCAAAGGGATATTTTTTCCAAAAAAAACTTTAATTTGTTTTCCCAAACTATAGAATTCTTTTATACCCACTTAAAATATGCAGTTACTTGTTTGTATCAGGTTTGTTTTGTAGGGTAAGTGAGTCAATCACTTGGAGACTCTTTGTCAGCAAGAGCTGTTTGAGAGATTCCTAAGGGCTGGAAGGTGCTAACTTGCCTCTTGCCTACTCCCTGAAACACAGAGAAAATCAGATTCTCCCACTCTAAGCAAAGGGGTTAGCTCTACTCAACTAAAGTGCAGGGCAGTCTCTCTCTCTCCTCCCCTGCTCCTTTTCAAACAGGTTAGCAGTAAAAGTTGTGCACAGGAAGAAAGAACGAAATGACAGCTAGTTCAGACTGCACGGGAATAGTCAGTAGATTGTAGAGGCAGCCTGATTTCCTTCACAATAATAGAGGAATGTAAGAAATAATTCAAAATATATATGTAAAAATAGTCTTCTGTAGATTTGAAACTGGCTGCCCATCACTGAAGAAGAGAACAAAGCATGGGGATGTTTATACCCACACAAACTGAAATAGATGACCCCAGTCAAAGATAGCAAACTAAACCACAAAGAAACAGAAAAGGGGATAAAGCGGGAATCAATATGGAACAGGGCAAAAAGAAAAGTTTGGATTTAAATCTAAGCTGCTAAATACTGGTTGAGCAGTTTCATTGTTCTCTTGAAAAAGAAATCACTACTTCAGCATTTAAAGTGAGAATATACTCAAGAAAGCCCCTTAGGCTTTGACTATTTTCACGCTGTCCCATTAAAACGTACCGTTGCATACTAATGAAAGTAAACACGAAGGAGGGGAAAAGAGGAGACCAAGGGGGGAGTTGAGGGGGGTTGAGAGAAAGGCAGAGAGAGAGGTAGAGAGAGGGAAAGGACACCAACCTCTAGGTTACTAACTACTTTTTTCCTTTTTCAAAAAGAGTTTAGAATTTTGAGTTTCTGAAAAACGGAGTTCTCAAACCACTAAAGAATTCACTGTTGTTTTTTTCTAATTTTAATAACAGTAGTAGTAGTCCTAGAAAAAATCTCCTCGTGACAGTTGAAATAGGAACTAAGATAGAAGATGAGAGAAAAAGAGAAAGAAAACCAACAACAAATGTAAAACAAAACCAAAACAAATATGCTAATTTGGTCCATCAAAGGTGAGTTTGTCTGAATTACTGCAACTTCTCTACCACAGTCCGGTTCTCACTGCAGCTGCATTTCGCAACTGCCCGTGGCATTAACTTTTAAAACTTTAATTTTCCAGTCAGATGCCAGGCATACCTGAGCTCACTTATGACGGGCACGATTAGCCATGCTTGTTAGGCAGAGTAACCATGGGGTCTTGACTGCAATGAGAAATTAAACTTTAAAAAGTCGTTCTGATTTACAACTATACAAATTCTCACAATGTGGTAATAAAGAGGCTACATGATGAAACCTGACAGGATGTTAAGCTTATTGCACAAGTGTGGACAGCTGAAGAGGCAAGAAATAATACAGTTGTCACTGGGCTGCTCCACCTCAACACAGAGCAAACAAAAAGAGCGTTGTTAATCAGTTCAACTCTTCGGCTGGATAATCCTAAACCAGTAATTGATAAATGGGAAAACCATACGGCCTCAACTCTGTGATTCAGAAAACACATGAATATTCATACCATCTCCTTTGGTCAAGAGGCATTCTACATGCTCCTAGGCAGGCTTTGAAAAAGGAATACAAATAGCTTCCTTGCTCAGCAGTAAAATGCTGCTTCCCTTTTAAGGCCTATTTTCTCCTGTTAAAAGTGAAGTTTAGCAATACACGGAGGACAGTAAACACAGTGAATGTAGGTACATGACAAACGGTTCCGCAGGAAGGGCTGTACTTGAGCTACTTCAGACAGCCACATTTGGCAAAATATTAAACCTTTAAAGGAAACAGAATACTTACACTGCCGGAGGAACATTTTCATTCTGGAAATACTTACTTAATTTCTGCATTTATAAGAAAAATTTATTTTCCAATAAAAGCTTAACATCTGAATTTCTGATATGCTGGATACAAATAGTCTAGCTTGTGGATGATATTCAAATAGTTTTCAGATTAATGTTGGTATGGAATACACTGCAGCTTATTCTTAAGAAAATCAATTTAAAAAGTACTTAAAAATAAAGTTTATGGTATTTGTATCAATTTTTACCTTTAAAAAATGTATCTAAATTATAGTGAAACAAACTCAATGTACGTATCAACACAAAATTATGCACTAAGGCATATAAATTACAACGCTATAAGTAGAAGGATGCTTTAAGCACATCTGTAGTTAGAAACCTTATGGAAAACCATTTATATAAAATGAAGAACTTGTTCACAGTTTTATCTCTTGTAGAAATTGATTTTCCTGTGTGACTTTTCTTAAATCAGAGCACCTGTTACTATACCTCATCTATGGTATAAAAATCACCCATTATCCCAGACCTCAAAGAAAAAAGCAAAGAAAGAACCAAAAATTCAGGAAAAGAGTGGTGTATTTGGTTATATGAAAATATCAAAATATTCGATATAGGGATATTCTTCAACATTATTTAGAATATTAGTTCAATACCGACCAAACATGACTGTCTACAAAATAAGGACTGATAAAATAATATATGCCCAAATGATGAAATTCCAGGCAGCAATTTCAAGTCATAGCTAGACAAGTAATTACTGATATGTGCAAGTTCTTGTGGTATATTATATTTATGAAAATGGATTCAAAAATCGCTTATGCAGTATAATCCTGACATATACATATAATGACTTATACAGTATGATCCCTATATATACACATATAATTTTTTTTTTTTTTTTATGAGGAAGATCAGCCCTGAGCTGATGCCAATCCTCCTCTTTTTGTCGAGGAAGATTGGACCTGGTCTAACATCCGTGCCTGTCTTCTACTTTATATGGGACACCGCCACAGCATGGCTTGACAAGCAGTGTGGCGGTGCACGCCTGGGATCCAAACCTGCGAACCCTGGGCCACCTAAGCAGAGCATGCGCACTTAACTACTACACCACCGGGCGGTCCCTGTATAATTTTTTTTACATAGAAAAAAACCTAGAAAGGAATATATCTTATCATTGATTATGACCCATCTAAACGTTTGGGGGATTTTTCAATCCCCAGACTCTCCCCTGTAGTTTTCCTCAGTTAAATTAATTCTGCCTGATCGCTTGATTCAAGTCCTTTTCTCTGGATTTCTGTTTGATGAGAATTTGGTTTTAAATTGTCTTTTCCTTCATTATGTCAGTTTTGTCTCTTCAGCTAAATCATATGCAATTTGAAGACAGGGAAAAGTTATATATATATATATATATATATTTCTATGTTTCCAACAATGTACTGCACATAATAGAGTGTCAACATACTCTGTTTGTGATTGTTTCCTGACTTTTCTATTATTTGGTTCCTAATGAAATTTAAAAAGTAATTCCTCTAGCACAACCCATGGGGAGAAAGAACCCTCCAACACGAGTGACATCATTTTCCTTTTCACTCTCCATCAAAAGGATACAGAATTTTAAAGCAGTCCAGTGATCTATTTTCTGTTTTACTGGTAACTTTTCTACAAATTTTATTTTATATATGAAATGGAAATTATTTTCCTAATAGATAACACAGCTTTTGTGTAAAATACAAACCATTCAGAGGAAGTGAAAGTCTCTTATTAGTTCCTAACCTTCACAGTGATAACCACTGTTCGTAGTTTGGTGTGTAATTTCTAGATTGTACTTAATTGTATTTAAAGCTCTCACTACCTAACATTTTATTATGAAAATTTTCAAACATAAAGAAAAGTTTAGAGTATTGTACAGTAAACACTCCCATACCCACTACTTAGATTCTACAATCGACTTTTTACTATATTGTATCTTAAGCTTTTTACACGTAAGAAAATTATGCTTCTTATTCCTTAATCATTCCTTAATCATTTTACAGAAATGCAAAGTATGTAATAAAAGAGACTCCTTCTACAGGAAGAAAAGTGTCATTTATATTTTTTCCTGGTTCTCTGCAGACTTCAGACTTGGAGTGAAAAAAGAGGCTTGGAGAGAACCAGAATGACAGCTTGACAGGAAGTGATATGTGTGTCTTGTCTACCTGAAGGAACCCCAAACCCAAACCAAAGAAACACAAACACTCCATACATGCTCTTCAATAAAAATAGGTGTTACCTGATTATTTGACTAATTTCCTTTGTTTCCATAACTGTTGTCAACAGCTACTGGTATCTTCCAGGAGCCGCCCTTTAAGAATGGCTTCAAGTGCTGCAAACTTGACCTCTAGTTCTATCACAATCACGGCCCAAAAGGAGTTCTGGTTTTCTTCCACTGCTTATTTGTGCATTTGCTGCCACAGGTTTGTCTACAAGATGCATAACAAGTCTCCAAACAAACTCCAGGACAAATATTCTAGAATTCTAGAGTGAAGACTTAACAGCTCTTAATTTAGCCAGTGATTGATAGCTAGAGTGGGCAGAGAAATGGCAAATATAAAGATAAGTCTTTGATCGCATATTTGGCACAGCACAGCACTTTAAATCCAAAAGAGCCATTAAACCTAAGTTTTGTTTTCTTCAGAATGGGTCTAATACAATACTCATCACAAACATATTTTCAGGTCAAAATGAGATAACACCTGAAGCCTGTAATATAGTGAATGTCAAATAATAAATAATTAATAAATATTAGTATTGGTTTCCCCAGTGCTATTTTCCTTATTTTTCATATAAAGTGACAATTTGGTGTAATTATACTGTATTTCTAAAAAATAACTAACTATATGGGTTGTATATACAGATATAAATGTATGTTTAAATTATTTCATCAAAATATATAGGTATACCTTCCATTTAGACTATAAATATTACAAAAGCTCTAAACTATGTTTAGAAGTAGTACATATATTAGGATGCAATGTCAAAAATTAGTGTTGCACTTCGGGGAGAGAGAGAGGGACAGAGACTCACATACAAGCACATTAGCCTTTCATTCAGCAAGGAAAATAGTTCAAGTTCTATCTACTAAGGCACTACAGGTGGTAGGTTTATGAACAGGGTACGATTCCACAGATGTGAGAATTTACCGAATTTCCATGTATCGTGAGAGTTGTAGTCTCCCTTTCTGAGTTATCAGGATCTAGTAAACTTAGGAATATATATATGTGTATATATCTGTATCTATATATCTATATCTATAACAAAGGCTTACTTTGTGTGTGGGTATATATATAGATATATATATTTTTTTTACTAAGACTTATTATGAATATGAGTTTTAGTCTTATTTCACATTTTGGTCCAAATACAGTTTTTCAATAAATAACACCAATTTCTCCTTTAACAATCACTCTGAATGACTGTTTTAAATTAATAGCCATAAAATACTTAAGAGACAACTTTAAAAATTTATTGGTTTTATCCTTTAATTGTTTTTAAGTTTGAAATTTGCTTATTCTTTCTGATTTAATTAGTTTAAGATGGAAAACGACCCCCTGGAGTTTCAGAAAATTCCAGGACTCTCCAAGCAATGCTTATGAAGCCATTGAGACTATGCTTAACTTTTAGTGATGCAGATTTAAACAAGTTTGGAAAAAGATTTAGGTACATGACTGGGAGATAGCCATATACTGAACTTTCAGAAATTTACTTACTAAAATTATAATTGACATTATTAACTGACATTTAAGGTGAATAGCTCTGGGCGCATCCAGACTCAACCTATTTTTGTTTGTCATACTTTGCTGACAGGTTTAATGGACACCTTTGTAAATTATTTTAACTGGTATTAATCACACGGATCTTTAAGCCCCCTCAAACCTTATCCCACAGATTGACTCCTAATGGATTAACTGAATTCAGCAGACGAGAGCTGCCAAAGCATTAGCATTTCTTTACATTTCAGTTTTGGCTTCATGCTAAGATGTCAATGTTTACTTTAAAACTAAATCCAATCTCTGAAAAATATTTATAGTTCATGTGCCAATAACGATGGCACAGGTAATTATAACTAATGGAAATCGGCAGTGATAAACATGCTTTATAATAATCTCCGAGACACTAGCAGGACAGGGAACACATGCTTTTTCAGTCCATTATTACAAACATCTGATACATCTGTGAGAACTGGGGTTTCTTTTCTCCCCCCTCTCTAGTGTTCTGAGTACTGGGAACAGTTACAACTACAACATTTTAAGAAGCTGATTTTTTTTTCTTCACACACACACAAAACCATGAAAGAAGCTTTTACAGGAAGTAACAAATACTCCTAAATGACATTTCATTAAAAATGTGTTCCCTTGGAAAGCGGACAGAACTAAAAGCCATGCTTTTACTTGGCAGAAAAAGTGGTACAGCCGGCAATGTGTGAAGCTAAGGAGCATCAAAATCTACTTTGCCATGGATGTGAGCAGCATTCTGACCTAGAAAATGAAAAGGCAAAGGAATTTTACATGTGCTTTGATATCTTCTAAACTGTAATTTCAGTGGAATTCCTATTTTGAAGCAAAGAACAAACAGAAAATGCAGACAATTGTATAAACTATGTCAGTACAAAGCCACCAGATATATTTTTGGTTTCATTTTTTTAAAATCCCACATTATGGCAATAAAAACTGTGTTTTTTTTAAAGAAAAAGTAATTTAGACATGCATCTACTCTAAATATGTCAATTGTCAACTCTGGATAGACCAATGATATTATGTCAGTCTTTTCTTTTCTTTTCCTTTTCTTTTCTTCTCTCTTCCTTCCTTTCTTTCTGCCAAATCAGATTTTGTTAAAGCTCCAGAACCTATTAACTGGATTCTGTGACTAATTAAAAAATAACAAGAAAAATTTAAAAATTGTAAACCCAGCGGCCAAAATAATACTTTAGATTATTCTTAAGACATCTGCTTTTAGCTATTCTTACCTGAAGGACAAATGATTTATCTGAGTTGTTTCTTTCTCTTCCAGATAGAAGCATACCCAAGTCATCCTTCCCCTTGTCCCCTTCTAAGTCTTAAAAAAGATTAAAATTGTCATTGAAAACTCTTCTGTCTGTGACAAGCTTTAACATACTCAGTAAAAGTTTGCAAAGCAGAGTTAAGTCTCTTCTGGGAATGGCACTGCCAAGTTGTTTTTCAAGGTTACTTTCTCTTCATTAAAAACTTTGTAAAATAATGAAGAAAAACTGCTTCCCATTAAGGAAAGAATAAGATTGCTTGTCGGTTTTACTGCTCCCCTACTCGAACTTTCTCTTGGTTTGAGGGTAATGCCAGCTCATCTTCTGTAAGAATTCTTTGCTTCACATTCGGTGTAAACAGAAAAGAGCCACAATTACACCACATTTGATCCATATCAAAGCAACTGATCCATGTATCGATTTACATAAAGTAAAGCACATAAAACATTCTTGCTTTTCACCCTGGCTTCACCACTTTCTGAGGAAAGTTTCCTTTTGCATACTTCATTTGAATACAAAACCCTCCCGTTGAAATTTGTGATGTTAAACAAACCATACCAGTCATTCAGCTTTTTAATTAAGGATTCAGTGTTCCATCCCTTTTCAGACATTAAAATTCAGGTGCAGTCATTAATCTTTCCAAACGAATTCACCTGTGGCTAATACTGATGTATTTTCTATGAGGCTTGTCATGGGCTGCATGCTGCATGCATAACCACTCTACAGTTAATTACACAGGGGATTATCGTTAGTGTCATAAAGATAAGGCCTTGCTAGCAGCATTATAGAGAAGGTTCTTTTTGGAGCAAGGCTCTATTTCGTTTTGTTAACATCCACATAAGTGTTTAAGAGTAATATGTCGTGTTTACCTCAATGTCAGGCTGAAGACGTAAGGCAGGGAATGAGTTAAAATGCGGGCATGAAGGGAGATCTATTTTAGAGTTTTGCTATGACAAACTAATTTGCAAGATTTGGCCCAAACCCAAAAGAACTGAGAATAATATAAATGAAACGTACCGTGTCAGTTTTAGGCACCTTGAGTAAATACATGAAATAGAATTTTTTCTGGATTTGTGAATTGAATGGTAGCTCATATACTGCCTGCATTCAGAAAACCAAAAGGAAAAGATTGGCCAGTTTTATTAAAAGACCTCCTTGAGATATGTAATGAGTGAAATTTACAGAAAGGTATTTTTTTAAAACATAAAGTAGCTTTATCAGCTAAGTAAACAACAATAACAACAAAAATAAAAACAAAACCAAAAGAAAGACAAAACTAATTCAGCAAGCTAGGTGAATGTATTTCACTTCAACAATTTACACTAACCATATATAACAACTCTATATACTTATACTTTGGGAGAAATAAAATCAAAATGATTCTTCCTTTTTTTATAGTCATACATTGAACTTTAAATATATACACTCTAGTTGTAATAAACTGATAATTTTCTTTGCACTTGTTATCCACAGTATTATTCTCAGAGAACAGAGCAAAATGTGTAAAAATTTGGATGAGATCAAATGAAAATACAGGAAGAACATAAGCTTCAGTTTAAAATTACCTTACCCAACAAGAAGTCTTAGTTAAGGAGTCTGAAATGCAATCTAATACATTAAAATAAGAGGAAAAATAAGAAAAAGAAACTTTTTAAAAAGCAAGTTGCCATCAAAAGAATAGATAATGTAGGAGTTTCTTTCAATTTGTTTAATGTGGATTAAACAGATTTTAAATATTTAACTAAATATGAAAAAATAATCTTTAGTATATCTTTTTATAACATCATTATATTTAGAAATAAGAACTAATTATTCCCGTCAGAAATTTAAGTATTTACAAAATATAGACAATTGCCTGAATATTTTATTCTATTTTTATCTATGGTCTGCAGCAAGTAGGTGTAGCCACATTGTTTCTCTAGCTTTGGATAATAAAATGAAACATCTATTTTTTAATCACTTGAGAGATGATCAATTTGGTGGGGTATTTTTTTCACCAAATAAATAATTTCTTTCATTTTGAGTAGACACAGACTGAATGCTAAAATTAAAAAAGATCACTTAATTCTTTTAGAGTACACTAAATAATATTTCCCACAAGATTTCCAATTTCTTCAAATTAAAAATTTAAAGTGCAAACATGTGACAATCCTGGGTTTTCAAGTTGATATTTTCCCACGTGAAAACTACGATTGTACTTTGCTCTTTTGTTTTTTGGCTTTAAAGACAGGTTTCTATAAAAATTAGTAGCTCATTAGATTTATGCATGTAATTTGATTTAAATTGATTATAACAGTAATGGAGTAATGCTATGGTAGATATTGAACCTGTCAGTAAACAATCTTTTACTAACATCGTTGTTTTGTCATGAATGATCTGAAGTGGAACCAAATTTGTCATAGGCCAGATACGTCTCATCTAGGAATTTGGTCACTACAATACATCAATGCACTTCTCTCCCTCATGCAGATGGGATTGTGGACAACCAGGCCCTAGCATGTGACTGTGGTTTCTTGTTCTTTTGATTAGGTGCATGGTAATAACTTAAGTGGATTCTTTTCTATGACTTCCTTATGTTTTCTAATGTTTTACATTCATGAGTTCTGAAGAACGTCTGATGTTTTCATTCTTAGTGCATAAAACGCTAACAAAATTAAATTAATACTACAAACACCTAAGAATATACAAAGACTCTGCTAAGTAAGAACAAAGTTATTTTTACCCACTCAACTTTTTTAAGAACTTTCAAACTTAAAAATGATGAGAAATGTTTTTAAAAAGATTTCTATCCAAGTTATAGAAGTATATTCCTAAAGCCTGATATGACTTTTAAAATCATTCCTAACACAGTAGGCATTTATACTCTTGGAATATTCCTTTATAGAGTTGTTTTTATCAATTTTTTTCAGAAATAAGGTGTTTTCCTTGAAGTGATCTTTACAAAGGAGAAGGTTTTGCTTTTCATCCTCTAACATTTAATATAAAAGTTATTACTCTTTTGACCTTAAATTTGAATTAATCTGCCAAGAGAAAATAGAGCAAGCATAAGAAGATAAGCGTGTTTGGTTAGGAAGGTTTTCAGATTTTATTGGATTTACTGATTTTTTTTTTTTTTACCCTTATTACAGTTAATACTGATTGTAGCCATGCCTTTAAAAAACTGGTTTTCTTTTTCTTTAACTTAAGTGATATAAAGTTATACAAACTTTATAATATCATGCTTTGTTTTAAAAATTCTTTTGGATTTTTAGTACTTCCTACCCCCATCCTGTCCATTTAAAACTGCTTTGTTGTGGGCCTTTATATGCACGTTCTTCCCCTCCCTCAAAACCGTTAAGAATAACTAAATACTGACAAATAAGCAAGTTAGAATGTATAGCTGACAATTTTTTCATTTTTAATGCATTACTCTATACAAGATATATTGTGGCTCAATTGGTGTGATTACCCAGGGATGCATATGTAGGTTTCTGAAATTCTTAGGTAAAGTAGAATTAATAATTGGATTAACCAGGTTTAAATATATATTGACTTTCTTTAGGTGTGTTATAATAGAGCTTAAAAGGATGCTAAATTTTATGTTAAATGCAATAGTAAATATATTTTGGCAATTTTCAAAACTACATTTATTGTCTCTGTCAGTTTGAAAGACAACTGGAAAGATCTAAATTCATGGACAGTTAACACGATATTTTCTTCCCAAACATCTAGCTCAGTTTATATCATATTGATCAATAACATTGCAAACCATCATAAAGGTCTGATTGATTTCTTATACATAAGATCGTCCACTTAACTCTCCTATGAATTGTTTGAAATATTGACAAATATCTACTATAATGAAAAAGCTAATATTTTTTTGAAATATTAGATTACAATATTTATTCAATTTTGGCTTGCATTTATTATCTACAACTTTATCCTAAAGACCAATAACATTAAATATATATGTATATGTATATATGTATGTGCCAGAGTATAGAGATGTGTTATATGAATTCAGAACAAAGAAAAAATATGAGGTAAAATTAATGTCAATAATATTTGAGGACATTCCTATAAATTCTGATTTCAGAATCTTAGAAAGTAAAATACCGATTCAAGATATTTTCTTTTTTAGTGAAAAACATCTTATTTCTCAGTATTTTTGATCAAATGAGTAATAGGTAACTTAAACAACACTGTGTTAGAAGAGAAATTTTGTATATACACAATTTTCCATGTAAACCTCACCCTAATACCTTACTTAAAGACATAGAGAAGTCTGTCATTTAAAAAAATCTGCTTCATTCATTGGGTTAGAATCAATAATTACAATACCAAGCATAAATTCCAGGAAATTATTCTCAAGCAATATTTTAAGATAATTTTCAGGCCACGACCTTTCTTTTTTTTTTAATTTCAGATACTGGATAAATCTCTGGTTTGAATCGGCTGCCTGTTACTAAATTCAAAAACATTTAATATGAATTCAAACTCACATTGTGAAAACAATGTCCTCAAAGACAAAGACAAACTTGGGCATTTTGAGTTGACGAGATTACCCTTGAACTCACGGTATTTTCTTTAATCATGTTTCTTTCCATTTTTCCCTTATTGTGTGTAGTCCTAATCCTCTAATTCAGGATCTTGAATTTCCTTGTTCATCAATATCTCTACTCATACTGAAAACATATTTCTCTGCTTAACTTTTGCACCTATGGAAGAAAAAGAACATTACATCCACCTTTCACACTGGTTACACATAGTAGACATATGCTGCACCCCTAATGGTCCCATACCATGACTTCGGTTTTATTGCAGACAGCTTGCAAACCTACTGACAGGATACGGTATAAACACACCAGGCTTTATGGAATCAGTTGATGCACTTGCAAGGTTAATGTAGCATCTGTGATGCAAATCTGTGACCATTCTAATAGCTCTGTTGGTAGACCGATGCCATTTCTCAGATCTGCTCTTGAGTTCCATTAAGCCGTTTCCTAGTCACCATTAATTTCAAGTATCATTTACGCAGTAAATATATGAATCTATAGAAAAGATACCCATTTACACACCACAGGAAACTGTTAAATCACAGAAGCATCAACCACATTTAGAATATCCTGGACTGACAGCACATTCTGAAGCCTCACTTTGCATTTCTGGACACATGTTCAATTTCTGCTCATGAGTAAGCTGGTCACTGGGCTGATACATTTGCTATGAAAAGCTTCATTTTTCTCATTTAGAGGTTCGGCAACACGTCTTGCCGAGGATATTTACAAGATGTCATATTCTAACAAGCCTGGGATAGACTCTGGAGTCAGGAGCAAATTTCACACAGGACAAGCGTTCCTTTTCATCTTTGAGCACTAAGGCCGAGAGCCCAGCAGGATTCATCTAGCCCACAAAGGCTCTGCCATCCTGCACACAGTGTGTGCTTAGCCGGAACACCCACACATCGGGCTTTCTTACCAAATGACATTTTCTGGCTGCTCACTTCATATTTGTCATTTGTATACCAAGTGTAATGTCTAAAGAAGCAGGATCAGCTTGTGCATCTCTAATCTCATTACTGTAATAGCTCTGAAAACATGTAACAAAAAAGTAACTGGGAAGCCACTACACAGACACATGCCATGCTCAGCATGCACCTCATTGAAACGTGTAATTCACCGGCTGCTAAGAAAGGCAGCAGTCAGCAGTGCCAATTTGACTCCTCACTCCCTGCTGCAAATGAAGAATAACTCCTCAGACCTAAATGAAAGCAGTGCTGACAGGCCTATCTACCTTAACAAGCCATCAAGTACAAGAGCGCAGCCTAAAACCCACCAACCTTTCAAATCCCATTGAGTATTTCTCTTTTTGAAGACAGGAGCAAGGGAGCTCTGTCTGTCCATTTAAAGTTTTCTTCTTGTCATTTATTCTCCCTTTCATTAAAATATGACTCCTAAGACTTCAATTTGAGGTCTATTGAGACCCAGATTACATCATTACTGTTATGTGGTATGTTACACACTAATCATAACAATTACCACTTACAAGTCTACAGCTTCATTCAATTAGCTGCCTGACATGGATTTTTCAGTTAATTCATGGTGAAGGTCAGCAGTGGTTAGAGTGGCAGGTGCATTCCGCTACCTTTTTGAATGCCAATTATCAGTCTTGGGTAATTAGAGCAACTTTTATAGACAAGTTAATCAGAGAGATCAAAACCTAAAATATGTGGCATATGGAACTGTCCAATATTATTAAATATCATATAGGATAGTCTATGTATTAAAATAAATATGTCCCTTAATTTATTTAAAATCAAAATCTGTATCTTTATGCTTACCTCCTTTATTCTTGTTACAAAAGAAAATGTTCATATCATGGATATACGGGTATATATGGTATTCTTAATATACATAATTGACTTTGATAGGCAATAATAATAAATCATAATATACACACTTTTGAAAATATTGTTAATCAAATATTTTCTGTATAAAGTTTGTGAGCTAAATCACATTTATAGTTTAAGACTCTCCCCACCCCCTTCCAAATTTATCTTTCTTGAGAAACTGGAATCTTTCTTTCTGATAATTAGAAGTATATATCATATGGAACTCCTTTGTGCTGTGGCTATCAAGACGCTTAGAACTAATTATGGTGTTCATTCAAAGTACCTATATTAGCCACATTCTTAGCATATTGCTCTCTTTCCTGATTCATGGACTTCAATTATTTTAGATATCTTTTAGGTAAGTGATCTCAAAAATATATATATTTTTTGTATTATATATATTTAATAATTTAATATATGATATTTATATACTATTACATTACATATTTATAAATATAATTATATATAATTATTAAATATGTATATGCATTTTTGAGAAAGCTTACCTCCTGTCTCAAATGCCTGTGTGTTTGTATCTGATCAAGCACACACACACACATATGTATATATACTTAAATTATTTTAAGGGGATAAATAATATAAATTAGTCACTAATTAAAAGCAGGTTGGGCACTGTAAATTTTTTTGAATATTAATTATATCAAAAATATATTCTGTAGGCTGTTCTTATTGAGAATGTAAGACTCCGAATTCATAAAGTATCTAGAGAACGTGCCCTGTGCCAGACACTGGGCTCCTGGGCAATAGGCATAAGTAGTGAATTAGACAGACTTGGTCCTGCCCACCACTGAAGTTAGAGTCCAGGGATAATACAGACAATATACAGTCAATTAAAATATAGTTTGATAAAAACCATGATATGAAGAATGGCAGAATGATAACTGTTCATCTAGTTGACAGTTACATGAGGGTTCATTATACCCTTCTCTGTATTTTGATATATTTGGAGGAGACTAACCCATTTTTTTAATGTCAATGTCCTTTTTTGTGGAGAAAGTGGGTGGTCAGCTTACACAGAGTGTGGTGGAATCAGCCAAGTGAAGGCAGTGTGTGGACATGGGTGGGGTGAGGTAGTCCGTACTGTTCCATGCAGAGAAAACAGCATTCTCAAACACTGGAAGTGAGGAGGCATCGTTCCGGACAATGAACAGAATGCAGTTCAAGATGAAGCCAGGAGAGATAAGCCTAAAGACGAAAGAAAATCCAAATCACTAAGGGTTTCTGGATCATGCTATTAAGTTTGGATTTTATTCTGAAAATAACTTGTCTTGCCTAAGACCAAAGTTTGTAAAGTACTATGTTTTGTAAATAGTAATGTATTTTAATAATAACATTTACATTTTCAAGGAGTTAAATAAATACTTTGGGAACAATTTTTTTTTTTGTATGTGAAAAATAATTAGAGACTTTGAAAACATGACACAAGAATATAAGAAGTTGAACACAACTTTATAAGAAGGCTAGACAAAAAGTTTAAACTGGTTTTCCTAAATACATACTTTTCCAGCCAATATTTTAACCCTTAATTTAATAGAAAGAGTCACAGTAAAATATAAAGTCACATCTCAGAAAGGTTTATTGAAGAGTGGAGGTGGCATGAAAATTGACTGGGACAGTCAGTTTGTCAGATACGTGAGAAGCTATGTAAACAGTGTTGAAATGTCTGTTCTGGAACAGTCTTCTGTAGAGACAACTACAGCCAGAGACAGTCAACTATTAGATAGGTCTTATTTGCTTTAGTTTATACCAGACGTAAACTAAAACAGTCATGAAAGAACAAGATAAAAGGAATGTTAGCTTATTAAGGTGACCAACCTTCAGTTTGTGGAGTCCTTCAACTTTTCAGAATTTTATTTGTTGTTGTTTATATCAGTCATTGCTGCATTTTATTGATTCTTACATTTCCTTTGATTTGTATTAACATTTTACAATCCCAAGTCTCCTAGAATGGTTAATCTAAACAATGGCAATGAAAATCCAACGACATTCATTAAAAGCACTACTTTAAAATTGGTACTTTATAGCCTCATTCCTGAAAGTTATGAAAAATATCCAGAGAGCCAGAGAAGTAAATTTGCATGCAACTGTTTGGTTTTTTTCCGAACATTTTTATTATCTGTCAGTACAGAATACTTCAGAAAATAACCTCAACAACTTGTGGAAGGTAACAATATATCTGGAAAAGTATTGATTTTTAAATTTAGTAAGAAGGTAAGACAAAAAGACGAATCTAATGTCTGGATTAAGTCAGAGACTCAACATGAAAAGTTGGTAATCAGTCCTGACTTTCATGTCTCTTGCAATAAGAAAATAATATCCCATTCAGCAATGGCATAGACACAAGCATAGATATTTGGGTTCATAAATACCAGATGATTGTAGAAATCTGACTCTAAAAGGATCACCTTGATTTACTTTCTCTTCTGAAAAGTAATGCTCTTTATTTGTGTTGATTGGATATCTCCTTCACTTGAAAATATAAATTACCCATCAACTGTCAAGGACAATATGTCACTACTGTGGTTGGTGGGTGATTTTAAATAAAATGTTAGAGAACTTTTATCATTTTACTTCTCTTGGAAGAAGTAGCATACAGTTTAATAATCATAACATTGTGCAAATTATTAGCATGTTCAGTTTTGAATGTGTTGTTATTTTACCAAATTTTAAAAATCTCAATGAAGTGTTAAATATCAGAACTTTCAAAACAAAAAAAAAATCTTGAGACACAAGATATCTGAATAAAAGATAATATACTCTAAGACATAATGAGGAAGAACATTAATAATATTATCTTTGAAAAATAGTATTGGAAAAGGAGATATGGAGCAAAACCAGTGACTACTGTCTACAGAAAGAAGAACTTTTAACTACTTCATTAATTAGCATCCTATTTTTGTGAGGTAATTTGTGGGTCTGTGATTAGAAATTTATGTTGGAATTTGGAATCCAACTGCAAAATATGAGATGCACAAAATTTAAATAGAGTTTTGTTATGTAGAAAATATAATTTGTTCTAAGATATATGAAGAGAATATTCCTTTGCCCACAGTAAAGGGAAAAAACAGGTAGTGAATACAGTTTGCAATACAAATAGAATTCTAGCTAAATGTATTAACTTTGCCCCACTCAAAACACCAGCTCCTTTTTGATTTTTACCAGTTGTACATAATGTCTGGATTAAGTCAAAGACTTAACATGAAACCTAGAAAATTGCTCCTGGCTTTCATGTCCTTGGCAATAAAAAAAGCACGTTCTATTTGGCAACAGGACCTGTACAAGTACAGACATTTAGGTTACAAATGTCCAAAGGTTGAAGAAATTTGACTCTAAAGGATTATATTGATTCTAAATATTTATTGGTTTTTATTATGGAATTAAAGGAGAATTTACAGAGATGCAGAATTGACTTTTGGAATTTCTTGAGAAAATATTATACAAAATAAAGGAGTGGTGAATAACATTTCATAGATTTAAGAGAGGAGAAAAATGTGTGTTAATGGAATATGTTACTCAGAACCTTGATTTTACCTTTCAAGGACAGTGATTTTCTTGGGAATTATTCTTTGATGTCTCTCATGGGAGCTAGTTTGGTTTAAACTTAGCTACAAAGGGGCTGAACTTCTTGAAACTGTTCCTAATTGATTTATTAACTAATTTAGAAGTTTTTAAATGAGAAGCTTATTAAGAAATGTTATTTGCTTGCTTCACTTCTAAAATTTTGCCTTTTCTTTATCAAACCATATTTAAAATTACAAAGGAGCAACAGTGACATTCTGCCTACAGATTTTTCTGTGCATCTAGATTCCAACGAAATTAATATCCACATAAGATATTTATTCAGTACATATTTATTATATATTTATAAGTAGGCACTGTGTTAGGGACTAAGATACATGTATAAAGGTTTATAGTTGATAAAGATTTTTTATACTACATCTGACAATTTCCAAAAAGCTATTTATTTAACTTTTATTTTTTATTTCATACTTTATTTTTTATGACGTAGCAAAAAGATGTACAGTGCTTAGAAGTGAAGATCAAAAGGTTCACTTATGATATAACCTGATCTTTGGAATTCACCAGTGAAGGTCACTAAATTAAGAAGTTAAGTGGAAGTCAGAAGGACCTGTACTGTTTTACAATGGCTAGGTATTAGCTGAACAAACTTGAGTTAATTCTGCAAACTCAAACAGTGACATAGGGGTTACTAAAAGTAATCCCACAAAGATTAAATTTGTAGTGTTGTGGATAAAATCTTTCTCTTTTCCCACCAACTAAAGATAACCCTAAATGCATTTTGATTGGTTTTTAGACTATTTTTAAATCTTCCTCTGACACTTGGAGATAACAAATATTGCCAGTAAAGATGCCAAATGGCCAATTGTTTATTGTAATTAAAAAAAAATTATGTGATAAAATCGATTTAATTATGACCATCATATATTATGATACATATATGTGATATGTATCGTACATATATGAAAAAGTAACAAAGCAACTCACAATTTAACAAAATGTGCTCTTCATTTTATACTATATGCATTTATTATATAGTTAAAATATATAAATCAAATTATATAGTGGTAATATATGTATACAAAGTATTTGTACATTTATCTGTATCATAAATAAATAATACATATTATATAGGATGAGATATTAGATGTGTATGTGTGTATGAAAGCAGCAATAAACTTTTCAGAAATATAACAAATTCTTTCACAAATTGCTTTGCACTGTTTTGTATGCTAAGTAATTAATTTACACTGGTAATCTAGAAGAATGAATTTGTTTCACATGATTCTTCAAATTTTATTTCTTAATAACTTGAAATATAAAATTTGTTCAATATTGATGCCAGTGCATTAAATGTTAATATTTTTGAGCTACATACAGCATAAAGTCTTATGCCATATAGACATTATCTATGTTTGTTTCAGCTCTAAATTATAGTTGTCAACTTTGCAATGCATATTGTACTTTCAATTAAATTTTACAAATACGTGTAAATCTGACATTGTAGTCAGATTGTGTGATAAAAAGCAAATCCTATGCAGTATAGAGAAATCCTTTAATTTATTGTATAACAGTTTAATAGTTTTGTTTACTGTTATTTTTGATTTTTGAATAACTTAAGCAGAAAACCAAGAGCATTAAATAAGAAATACACTTTTTATTTGTTTAAATCACAAAGGATGACTTTCCACAGAGGAAGGCAATGTTGAGTTAACGTCGAGGGTAAGCCTCTTTGCTCTAACAGTTACTAGTTGTGTCATCTTGGACACATGACTTCTCTTTGCCTCTTTTTTTCTCACTTGTAAAGGGGAAAGGTTATAATAGCACCACTCAAAAGGATACGAGGAGGAGAAATTAAGTAATCCACAGCAAATGCTGGTAAGCAGGGAAGCAATTGGTAAACATTAGCGTTATGAGCTGGTGGTGTTACCCATTTTGAGCACATGTACGTGGTTTTCATCATCATAATATCTCATATGCTATTTTTGTTCTCACTTTGGTAATATTTTGGACAAAGACAAGAGGATGAACAATAGATGTTCTTTAACTCATAGTTTCTCTGAGAATGATTATCTTCCTTTTTGGTACAAGTTGCCAAATTTGAATAGTACTAAAGATTACAATAATGATAAAACTCAGTGAACATGTGAATTACAGTAGATAGACCAAAACATATTAGAAGGACAAAGCGGTAAGTTTGTTTCTCTCTTCTCTGAACAGAGCTGTGTGAAGTAAAAGGGTGTAACAATGTAGTTTTTAATCCCTAAAAAGAATTGTTTTATTCAATTTTTGTCATACCAAAATTATTCAATGAACATTAAATTAAATTAATTCGAACTGCAGAAAATGCAGTTATAATTAAAAAACATATATTAGGCAATTCTATATTCTTGGTATATTACTAGGTGCTTTTCATTGCAAAATCAAACTATTGGTCCTTATCTTTAAAAGCATAGAAACCCAGGGCAATACTGATGATGCAAATATTTGAAGGACTGAGAAACAACTGAAAAAATAAGGAACTAATACCACTGAAACACAGCTTTTATTTGAAGTACACACTGGTGGGATTAGGCCTTGTTTACTCTGAGAGCTGTGATTGTATTACCTGCAGAGTGGGGTGGGTGGGTATCATTGTATGCTTTGTGTACCAGCAGGGTTCAAAAGTTCACCACCTTCTTTTTACCCCGGGGTTGTGTCTGTCTGTTTGGATTTTCCTCCAACTCCCTCTCCCCTCCCCCTGAGCACACACACATATATACCTTGTAGTTTCGGTGTAACTTGTTCTTCACTTATCTCCCCACATCTGCACTTGAATCCCACCTCTGGCACGTAGATTAGCTGTGACCCTCAGCCCTGTTATCTAAGCTCCATGAACCTCAGTTAACTGGGTTCATTCATTCATTATAATAGTAACTAATTCATACAATTTTTTGTCAATGATCTGATCAATAAGTATGTAAAATATTTGTTAAGCTAATTTTATGAGAGTCACATCTTTGCTTTATAATCCTTCTATTAATCCAATGAACCTATATCTTCCTATAGAAAATGTTCAGGTAAAAAGCATCTCTATGAAATCTCCCAAATGTGGGCCTTTCAAAAAATGTATTTTATAAATATATGGTATAAAACACCTTCACCAATGGAAAAATATTGCTTTGAAAGAAAACTTTGAAGCCAGTAAAGATTTGATTAGAGGCAACTTCTTTGGGAAACAACCTGGTTTGCGGAAGTGTCATTAATTTTCTTCCTGCTCTCAGAAATTTGACAGCACTACTTAAATATCTTATTTTTTTCCTATTTCTCAGAACTCTCTTGGCTCATCCTCTATATGTTTTCTTTGTCCTGTTATCTCACTAGACAACAAAGCCCCTTGTGCCTGAAAATTCTTTCCCTTTGGATCTGCCTTCTGCAAATTCCCTCTCCGCGCCTGCTCCTGTGAAGTTTGCAATATGCACTAGATAGAACATCAGTAGAACAAGAGACATGCCAGAAATAGAGTGATAAATAATAGATGGACAGACAGAGAGATGGTAAAAGTTATTGACTCTTTCCTTCCATAGTTAAAAAGGAGAGAAAAATGAGCAGGAAAGATGAATAGGGAATGGAACCAAAATTGGCCAAACCTTAACCATTGAGTCTTATAATTCATTAATGCACAGGTCTTAAATAATAGCCAAGAAATATTTCTTTTTATTATATGGAATAAATGTATTCAATAAGACAAATGTTATTAAATGGATTATGTTTCAAGTACTAAGCATAAATAGTAATTTAATTAGATGTTAGTGTTTACCACTTGTAAAGATCAATGCCTCCAGATAAAATAGCTAATATTCATATAGTGTTTAGTATGTCCTAGGCAAACTAACAAACTCCATGTATATTAACTTATTTAATTCCTTTAAAGAAAAAAACACCTTGTGAAGAAGATACTGTTACTGAGGTTCAGGGAAGTTGGAGATCTTTATACTAGGATAAAGCACCTGTCTGAGTTTATTCCGTTTGGAAGCAGAAGAGTCTAGGTACGGATGCTGATCATTTTATGCCTCCATGATGAATACTCTAAGCACTTACGCTTAGACCAAAACCTGAACAACAAACAAAACTGGCCTGAACTGCAAGACATACTTTACAAAAAGACAAAATAACTTCTGATTTGAATGGTATTGTTTTATGTCACAAGATGATTAGCCAAATATAATGTTGTGTTAAATGATTACTAAATCAGATTTGTTTTTTCCATGTCCAGAAGAAGTGTTAATACAGGATGTTTCTTTGCTGGCATGCAGACAATTTACAGAATAATTCTATTTTGTATAGTCTGTTAATAGACATTTCAGCAGGGCATTTTGTCTCATGTATGTCCAGTAACATTTATTTCGCCTCTGGAAAAGAAAGCAAAGGTTTAAAGATATTCAGCTAAGAAACACTTTTGAAAATTGCCCTTAATTCTACTGGTTTTACCTATTCATATGTGCACTTCTGGAAGGAAAAATAGTTCCTTCCAGATTGTCAATTTATAAGCAGAAAGAATTTTTTTTGTTTTTTTTTTTTTTACATTCATATTTGTATCTCCCTATAGGATGTTGTATTTTTATATTACATGGGTATGAAATGATTATTTTTTATTTTAATGTTTTAAAATATAGACATATCTGCATTTGTACTAACTCCATGAGAAGTGATTTCTTCCCCTTTTACTTGTAGGTAATTGGGGCAAAATTAAGTAATATTTTTATGCTACTTAAAGGACTTATTTAGAAAGTCATCTTTTGATATAGTACAGCTTCAATTTTTTTATTCCCAAAGAGTTACATTGTGTTTTGAAAACTGATTTATTTTACACCATGTATTATTTTCTTTTCGTATATCATTTAGGAAAATCCATTCTTAACAAATAGAATTAAGATTGATATTGCATATAATATATATACACACATATGTATATTACATATAAGATTTTAATAATATAAGTAGTCTAGATCAATACAAATGTCAATAGATGCTAACTACTGAAGCTGAACTGCTCTGAGTTCAAATTTCCCATCCATGTGGAAGGAAATTAGGAAGCTCAAAACAGTATATTCTAAAAAAAGAGTTTTGGAAATTTATCTTGAGGAGAAAGAAAGCTTCATTATGTGACAGATACTCAAAACTTATTAGTACTACTGTAAGGATTTAAGAATATTTTAATTACCCCCAAGGAACTAGAAAAGGAAAAACAAACTAAGCCCAAAGTTAGCAGAAGGAAAGAGATAATAAAGACTAGAGCAGAAATAAATAAAATAGAGACTAGAAAGCCAATAGAAAAGATTAATGAAACTAAAACAAAATTGACATCTTTAGACTAAGAAAAAAAGAGAGATGATTCAAATTAACAAAATTATAAATGAAAGAGGAGACACTATAAGTGATATCACAGAATTAGAAAGGGTCATAAGACTACTGTAAACAACTATATGCCAACAAATTAGATAACTTAGAAGAAATGGATAAATTCCTAGAAACACACAACTTACCAAGATGGAATGATGAAGTAATAGAAAATGTGAACAGTCCAATAATGAGCAAGGAGGTTGACTCAGTAATCAAAAATCTCCCAACAAATCAAAGTCCAGGACGAGGTGGCTTCACAGGTGAGTTCTACCAAACATTTAAAGAAGAATTAATACTAATCCTTCTCAAAATTTTCCAAAAAATTGAAGAGGAAGGTGAATACTTTCAAATTCATTTTATGAGGCTAGCATTACTCTGCTATCAAAGCCAGACAAGGACACTATAAGAAAAGAAAATTATAGGCCAATATCCCTGATGAACATAGATGCAAAAATCCTCAACAAAATGCTTGCAAACTGAATTCAAGAGTGCATTAAAAAGATCAGACACCATGGTAAAGTGGGATTCATCTCTCAGATGCAAGAATGATTCAACATCCACAAATCAATAAATGTGATACACCACATTAACAAAATGAAGAATAAAAATCTTATGATTATTTTAATAGATGCAGAAAGAGCATTTGACAAAGTTCAACATCTTTTCATGATAAAAACTCTCAACAAATTAGGTATAGAAGGAATGTTCCTCAACGTAATAAAGGCCGTATATGGCAAGTCCACAGCTAACATCATACTCAATGGTGAAAAGTTAAAGCCTTTTCTCTAAGATCAGGAACAAGACAAGGATACTTATATATAATAGCCATTTCTATTCAATATAGTACTGGAAGTCCTAGCCATAGCAATTAGGCAAGAAAAATAAACAAAGGTATCTGAATTGGAAAAGAAGTCAAATTATCTCTGTTTGCATATGGTATGTCTTATATATAAAAAAACCCTAAAGATTCCACTAAAAAACTGTTAGAACTAATCAATGAATTCAGTAAAGTTGCAGGATACAAAATTAATATACAGAGATCAGTTGCATTTCTATATATTAACAACAAATTATCTGAAAGAAATTAAGAAGGCAATCCTATTACAATAACACCAAAAACAACAAAATATTTGGGAATAAATTTAACCAAGGAGGTGAAAGACCTGTACACTGAAAACCATAAGACACTGATGAGAGAGACCGAAGAAAACACAAATAAATGGAAAGCTATCTCATGTTCTTGGATTGGAAGAATTAATATTGTCAAAATGGCCGTAATACCCAAAGTGATACAGATTCAATGCAATATCTATGAAAATTCCAAGGACATTTTCACAAAAATAGAAAAAAACTGTCCTAAAATTTGTATGGAAGCACAAAAGACCCCAAATAGCCAAAGCAATCCTGAAAGAGAAGAATAAAGCCAGAGGCATCACACTTCCTGATTCCAAGCTATGCTACAAAGCTATAGTAATCAAAATAGTATGGGACTGGAATAAAAATAGGCATATGGACCACTGAAACAGAATAGAGAGACAAGACATAAACCCACGCATACATGGTCAACTAATTTATGACAAAGGAGCCAAGAATATACAAAGAGGAAAGGACAGTCTCTTCAATAAATGATGTTGGGAAAACTGGACAGTGACATGCAAAAGAACAAAACTGGACCACTGTTTTGTACTATACACAAAAAACTAGCTCAAAATGGATTAAAGACTTGAACATAATACCTGAAAACATAAAATTCCTACAAGAAAACATAGGCAATAAGCTCCTTGACATGGAACTTGGCAATGATTTTTTGACTCTGACATCAAGAGCAAAAGCAACAAAAACAAGAAAAAACAAGTGTGACTACATCAAACTAAAAAGCTTCTGCACAGAAAAGGAAACCATCAACAAAATGAAAAGTCAACCTACTGAATGGGAGAATCATATATCTGATAAGGGGTTAATATCCAAAAATATAAAGAACTCATACAACTCAATAGCAAAAAAACCCAAACAATTGATTAAAAAATGGACAGAAGATCTAAATAGACATTTTTCTAAAGAAAACATACAGATGGCTAACACATACATGAAAAGATGCTCGACATCGTTAATCATCAGGGAAATGCAAATCAAAACCACAATGAACTATCACCTCACATCTGTTATAATGGCTGTTACCAAAAAGACAAGAAAAACAAGTATTGGTGAGGGTGTGGAGAAAAGAGAATCCTTGGGAACTGTTGGTGAGAATGAAATTGGTGCAGCCACTACAGAAAAAAATATAGAGGTTTCTCAAAAAATTAAAAATAGAACTACCATATGATCCAGCGATTCCACTTCTGGGTATTCATTCGAAGAAAACAAAAACACTAACTAGAAAAGATACATGCACTCCCATATTCATTGCAGCAGTATTTACAATAGCCAAGATATGGAAACAACCTAAGTGTCCACTGATGGATGAATGGATAAAGAAATTGTAGTATATATATATACAATGGAATATTACTTAGCTATAAAAAATGAAATCCTGCCATTTGCAACAACATGGATAAACCTCAAAGGCATTATGCTAAGTGAAACAAATCAGACAGAGAAAGAGAAATACCATATGATTTCTCTTATATGTGGAATCTAAAAAAAACAAGCTAATAGCTACGGAGAATAGATTGGTGGTTGCCAGAGGCAGAGTGGGGGTGCGTGGGAGAAACAAGTGAAGGGGGTCAAAAGATAAAAAAAAAAAAAAGACAAGAGATAGCAAATGTTGGTGGGATGTGTAGAAGAAGGAACTCACACAGTTGGTAGGAATGTAAATTGTTACAGTCGCTATGGAAAACATTATGGCGGTTCCAAAAAAATCAAAAATTAAACAACCAACTAATCCAGCAATTCTACTTCTGAGCATGTATCTGAAGGAATTGAAATCAATATCTGGAAGAGATAGCTGCGCATCATGTTCACTGCAGCATTATTCAGAAGCCAAGATATGGAAACAACCTAAATGTTCTTAGACTGACGAATGGATAAAGAAAATGTGGTATTATTCAGCCATAAAACATTATTCAGCCATAAAAAAATAGGAAATCCTACCATTTGTGACATAAAAGAATCTGGAAAGGCAATATGCTAAGTGAAATAAGCCACACAGAGAAAGACCAATGCTGTATGATATCATTTATATGTCGAATCTAAAACAAACAAACAAAAAACTGATTTCATAGAAACAGAATAGAATTAGAATAATGGTGGTTGCAAGGAGTTGAGGAGAGGGAGAAATGGGGTGATGTAGGTCAAAAGGTACAAATTTTCTGTTATAAGAATAAGTTCTGAGGATCTCATGTACAGCATGGTGACTGGAGTTAATAATGATACAGTATGGCATACTTGAAAGTTGTTGAGAGCAGATCTTAAAAAAAAACCACACACACACACAAAACCAGCTATGTGAGTGAGGGACGTGTTACTTATCTTGATCTTGGTAATCATTCCACATTGTATATGTTTATTAAATCATTATGTTGTACACTTTATATTTTTATTTATTTATTTCTTTTGTGAGGAAGATCAGCCCTGTGCTAACATCTGCCAATCCTCCTCTTTTTTTGCTGAGGAAGACTGGCCCTGGGCTAACATCCGTACCCATCTTCCTCAACTTTATATGGGACGCCGCCACAGCATGGCTTGCCAAGTGCTGTGTTGGTGTGCACCCGGGATCCGAACCGGCGAACCCCGGGCCACCGCAGCGGAGCCCACACACTTAACTGCTTGTGCCACCGGGCTGGCCCCTGTTGTACTCTTTAAATATATACAATTATATTTGTCAGTTTCCTCAGTAAAGTTAAAAAAGAAGAATATTTTAATTAACTTTTAAAATCTGTTTTGGAGAAAAAAGAGGAAAGCTTCCTGCTTTTTGTCTTCACAGTGTTCAATTTGTAATCCAACTCCCCTTCCCCACACATACCCACGTGCATACTTTAAAACAAATTCCAAATTGAAATCTGAAGACAATTGTGTATTTTAACATAACTTATAATTTATCAGAGACCGCAGCAGCTAGGATTCTCTGATGCATGGTACCTGACATGCTTGATATGCAGGAAATGCCATGCTTGTCAAATTCCACTACAGAAACATGCGGGTTCCCAATCTCTAAAGTCTCTTTTGGAGTCCTTACCCAAAGCTGAATTTCAGATATGGGGAATATTAGTCTCCAAAGGATATGCCCTGCTGACTTCTTTCCCTGTTAACGGTATTAAATCATCTTTGAACAGCAACCCTTTATAGTTTATCATAGCCTGGCAGCCCAAAGATACAGGTAACTTTTATTTGTGGTCACTCAGGTGGGGCACCTCAAGTCACTGATATATATCTATTCCTATAATGTAGTCCTGAAAGAAAAGATTATTTCCTTTTTTGTTCTTCATGTAAATATATCCCCTCCTCTGCTGTCTCCCTAGCCATTCTCTCCCCACCCCAAGAAGAAATTTCATTCTCCCTGAAAACCAAAAGAAAAAGCACACACACACAAAAGCCCCCCAAAATCAGGAAGCCAAAAGCTAACCATTTTAAAGAAAAGAAATGCAAATTGAAGGAGCGCTTCTCAGTGCTTTAATTTCTACACGAGCACGAGAACATAGCTTCGTGCTTCTATTTTGTAGTCAAGCAAGGCCGACTTCATATGTTGTTTGTTAAATACCTTAACTGTGTACATAGTTAGCTCAGTTGTTTACCTCCAAGTTATTTCAAGCTTCAAACTAGACTAAAGCAAGAAAATATATCAGTCACTTAGGTTTGTTTGTTTGAAAAAGGGAAAGAGCCCAGAGAAAATGGCAATTTTACAAATTTGGTGACCAACCAATTATCAGATAGCTACAAAACTATTAGAGATAATAAAATAATATAAAGTGTATATTTTTATTGGGAAAATACTTTATATTAATTTAAAGATAACTAAAATTAAGTGAAAATAATTTTTATAGTATGGGAAAGTTGTCCAATAATTTAAAAATTTTTATTGGTCAAATGGTATTTTACTCATGACTTTGTTGAAAGACAAATTAAAGACTATTTTTGCTTCTGTCCATCAAGTGCAAATAAATTAGGTAGCCAAAAAAATTCTTTGGGGTATAGAAAAAGGAGGGTCCGAAAAAAAAAGAATTATTTTTCCAATATAATGAAGAAGGGTATATCTGATATGAATTTAATAAAACTAACAAACTCTGAATTAAAAAATGTAGAATATTTTGCTCATTATTTTCCTGATTTTGTTTACATTTCAAAACCAACAATGGAATAATCTAGAATAATCTTTTTGGCAAGAATTAAAAGGAATTTTCTAATAGAGGAGAGTTATATTTGAAGTGAGTGAAGCTAAAACAATATTGTTTCTTATTTTAGCTGAAATCATTACAAAGAGATTCATTGCTTCTTTTGAATTTAAGCAATAATCTGTACTGTAACCTGAAAAGAACTAGTTTGAAATTAAATTTTATGCTGCTGCTCAGATTACATCCTCAAATATACTTTTTTTTTGCTGAGGAAGATTCACTCTAAACTAACATCTGTGCCAGGCTTCCTCTATTTTGTATGTGGCTCGCCACCACAGCATGGCTGCCGCCGAGTGACATAGGTCCATGCCCAGGAACCAAACCTGGGCCACCAAAGCGGAACAAGCCAAACTTAATCACTAGGCCATGGGGCCAGCCCCCGTGTTTTTAAGATTTTAATTTATCTATCTCTTAGAACAGCAGAAAAGAGATTTTAAGTTAAACACAAATTATTTTAAGATTTTAAAAGTCATAAACATAAACAGATTGACATTTAAATTCTGTTTGAGCCTCTTCTTTGTGTCAGTTGAGGCAAATTAGTTAAACTCTGTGCATTTGTTTCTTCATCTTTGAAATGGAGAAAGTATCCATCTCACAGGACACTTGCAATGATTAAATGAAATTCTTTCTACGTAAAAGGCCTAATTTGGTATCTGAGACATCCATAAACAGTAGGAGTATATAAAAAGTATAAAACACCCCAAATTACACAGATAATTCAGATGCACAATTTACAGCTGCAAGGGAAAAGAGAAGCAGCAATATCTGCAATAGCATAGGATTCTTCCTCATCCTCCTCCCTCTTCCCCTCTCCCTCCTCCTCCTCTCCTCCTCTCTCTTATCCCCTCCTCTCTCCTTCTCCTTGTCCATCTCTTCCTCCTCCCCTCCTTGTCTCCCTTCTCCTCCTCCACCCTCCTCTTACCCACGTTCCTATCATTCCCCTCCCTCTCCTCCTCTTCCTCCCCCTTCATTTCCTCCTCCCCTCCTCTTCTTTTCCTTCTTCCTCCTCCACATCCTCCTCTTCATCTTCTTCCTTGTCTTGCTCTTTGTCTTCTTCTCCTGTTCCTCCTCCTTTGCCTCATCCCTCTCTTCCTCCTCATCCTCCCTTCAGATGCTCAATCTCATCAAGCACACTGCTAAGTGCATTCATCTTATGTAATTTGAACCTCAGGGCAACCCTATGAAATAGCTATTACTATGGCAATCTTTTGTACTGTAAAAAGTACCCTAAAAAATTGGAATGTGAGTGGCCAAATCCTCTTGGTTAGTTAAGAGTAGATTTGCACTTTTTTTCTCTTTAAATTTCTCAGTCCATATAAACAACCTTCATTCTAGGTAAAAACATATTTATCTTCTCTGGATTTTTTCCTTTCAACATTGTTCTAGCAATTATTTAAATCATGTTTGTTGCATTTTTTTTTTTTTTGATGATAAAGCTATATGTAGTCATTGCAAAAAATCAGAAAATATAGGAAAGCAAAATGATAATATGACAACAACCAGGAACAACTAATGTGTATTTACTCTCTTTGACTTTGTATGTATAGGTGAAGGCTAAGAAGAAAATGAATAGTTTATCTTCAAAAAAGAAAGTACCAACATTGTCCACTTACTGTGTATGTGGTCAATCCCTACTAATTTTTTAACTTTTTTATTCAACACATAAGTGTACCTGCACTGTACTTCGCACTGGCCTAGTCACTGAGGATAGAACAATGAACAAGATAGCATGGTTTTCCCATCTAAAGAGTCTACAGTCTAGTTGCAATTGCTGAGGAAAAGAAATTTCAAGGTAAAGTTTTCTCAGACTTATTCTAGAAAGATTTGAATCAAGACATATAAATTAAGATATGGAGAAAAATATTTGTAAAATATTGTGTATTGACTCTCTGTCTATGTGGAGTTGTGAGAGATGCTTAAGATGGGAGAGTGTGGCACTACCATGTCCCACTAGGAGTCAAATTTTTTTGGAAGAGAAAACACCAGAGGGCCGGCCGCATGGCTTAGCCTTTAAGTGCGCGCGCTCCGCTGCTGGCGGCCCGGGTTTGGACCCCGGGCGCACACCGACGCACCGCTTCTCCAGCCATGCTGAGGCCGCGTCCCACGTACAACAACTAGAAGGATGTGCATCTATGACATACAACTATCTACTGGGGCTTTGGGGGGAAAAAAATAAATAAATTAAAAAAAAATAAAAAGAAAACACCAGAAACAGGTCATACTCATCACAAGTAATAATCAAACATGAAAGATCAAAATAACTGACCAATAACTCCATATTTATAAGGCTTTGCCTTATAAAAGGCAAAGTCATAATTTCCAAGATTTTTTGATTTTTTAATGTCTATTTGACCTTTTATTATATATGTGTTTTATTATATGTGTGCTTGCGTGTAATGAATCTCAAAAAATTTTTCTTGATGTGGGTAGAGTAGAAATTACATATACTTAAAACCACGCAATGTCTTCTTGATTCATTTTTCCATAAATTACAGACAAATCTTTGATTCATTACTGGTATTTAAAGGTAGAGCACACCATAATTTCCTCCCTTAAATTGGCTTAATTGATTTCTTGATATTTGATTAAAAAATAAGAAATGAACCGTATATTAATATTGTGATTTTTTTACATAGGTAGAGCTTGTAAAACAATTTTGAAAGTAGTGAGTTTAAATTTGGGTCAGTTAAAAATTTTTCACCATAACCTACATCTGCAAAACTTCAAATAAAAGAGAAAATACAGTTAACCTAAACATGTGGATTATAAATAAACTAATGGCTAAAGCACATATTTTGGTTCTGAATTACATATTTGTCTGTTCTGATAGAATAGAAGGACTTCTTCCAACCCTTCTCTTCATTTTCTGTTTTGTAGTCACAAAACAGTCTCTCTTATTTGAAAGCCTCAAGCTCCTGTCATCAGTAATGAAACTGCAATCAGAAGTAAAAACATAAGCATGGAATTATCTTTCCATTTCTACCTTATGTCCGATCACATCAAAAATTAAATAATCTAAGGCTTTCAGAGTGTGTGCAATGGTATACTAGAAGAACGTGTTACAGCCCACTTTCCCTAATTCTAATCTTGGCACTGTTAGTACTAACAAGACATCCAGGGTCGTTGAACATTTTGAACAATGCACCTTGAAGCCTCAGTAAGTCAGCAAAGTCTCAAAGGTTGTACCATGTAAAAGTCAAGTAATTAAACACTGATTACTTACTGTTTAAAAAAAAAAAAAGACAGCTGGGAAAAGTTGGATTCAGAAGGTCCAACTTCACAGGGAAGATTTCAGTGAAAATCAAGCCTTTAACTATATTGTACTTGACTTGATTTGAAAGGAAAGGATAAGAAAAAGAGATTATAAAAGCTATTCAGTACTGTCTTTCTGCAGCAGAGCTTTGGGAGGTGCCAAACAGCCACTGGTAATTCATTCAGTCATCTTTTCCCCAAACAGCATTTAGATGCCCCTTCAAAATTTGGCTGCAACTCTTTGGTTTCATTATTCTTTCAAAATACAAAGGCTCCTCCCTTCTGCACTCTTGGCTCCAGTTGAAATGTTTTAGCTCCCTAGAAACAGCTAATTTCTAGCAAAGTTTGCAAACATAGCAAAGTCCATTTCACCCGATGCTGTTTTATTTCTTTCACACACAAAAGAAGCAACCTTTTATCAGAGTTCTGCATTTGACCTATCTTAAACTTCACAATCTTTCCAGTCATGGTAATGAGAATTTAGAATATACTGAAGTGCTCTTCCTTCCACTGCATCCCCACTCCCCAGTTTATGCCAGTGACTAGCATGAAAAAAAATTCCGTAGATGACTCAAGTGTTAAAATTCTTTTTTTTTTTTTTTTTTTTTGGTGAGGAAGATCAGCCCTGAGCTAACATTCATGCTAATCCTCCTCTTTTTGCTGAGGAAGACCAGCTCCAAGCTAACATCTATTGCCCATCCTTCTCCTTTTTCTCCCCAAAGCCCCAGTAGATAGTTGTATGTCATAGCTGCACATCCTTCTAGTTGCTGTATGTGGGACGCGGCCTCAGCATGGCCGGAGAAGCGGTGCGTCGGTGTGCGCCCGGGATCCGAACCTGGGCTGCCAGTAGCAGAGCGCGCGTGCTTAACCGCTAAGCCACGGGGCTGGCCCAGTGCTAAAATTCTTTTTCTTGCTGAAAGTCATCTTAATATTTAGCCCTCTCACTCCCTTTTCCTGTTATAGGAGAGCATTTATTTCCATTACATGGATGAGATTAAGGATTTTCTGATAGAAATAATTATACTACTTGTTATAACTTAATTTGTTTCTGTGAAATATCACCAACTGTCTGTTCATAAGAACATATAAGATTATTTATTATCTTATTGAGCTAGAATTACCTGTGCCAAGTTTATAAAATATTTTCTACTTTTATTAACACTGAGAATCTGTTTGGCTTGTTAATGTCTACTGGAATTCAAACATTAATATGTGAGCCTTTTCATACTTACTATGGCATCAACATTTCAGTAGGTTAGAAACTATTGCAGAAACTTTCTGTATCAAAGACTAAGGAACAAAGGAGAGTTTCAAATCATATATGAACTACTTGATCATTAAACATCTTTGAAGATGCTATTGATGAAATCTCTTGTAATTGGAAAAAAAAATTTGATACCTAAATAGGCAATATTAAAATGTGAAGCATTTCTTCTCAGACACCTCCCTTGATGGTGCTTTTTTGTTGGTTTTATTTTTTTATGAGAAACCTTGAGAATAGCAGTGGAGTCAAAGATGATTTTCATAGACCTTGGCAGCCAAACTGAATTTTTTATAATAAAAATAAGATCATAAATATGTAACTATAAAATAATATTTTAAAATGCTGGTAGTTTTAATGTTGAAAATATTTTAAATACTGTATAGTATAACCATGAGCATAAATTCAAAGTCCACCCAGTATTTCCTTTTTCTTCTCTTGTGATAAGCTTTTTTCATCCAGGCTGAGAAACTACTCTTCAATGGTGAACTCCCATGGAAAGACAAGTGGTTTTCCAGAAACATTTGCATAGAGAGAAGAAAAATATGTTCTTTTGTAAAAGAAAAGATGGCGTAAAAGGAGTATTAAAATGATTTTCAAAAAATACCAATGGAAACATGCTGTGTACCAACAGGCTTTTAACTCAGATTCTTGTCTTTGAAGCATTTAGATCTAACTTCTAAACATTTCCAGAGATTGTGGATTTCAGCATTGTCATGGGTGCTAGATGCAAAAGGAGAGGAAAATGTTGCTTTTGTGATGCACAAATGTGGAAAAGTGAACAGTAGTGTCCCTCATGAAGAAACACAACCCTTGGATTTCACCAGGAAAAACACTATGGTTGCAGATAGATTCATATTAGAGAGAATTCCATTGGAAAGCCTTTGCCTGAATGACCTTCAGAAAAACACTAAGGCAAGCAGTGTGGGTGGTATCTTGGCTACTTCTCTGGCAGAAAGAAAGGAACAGGAACTGGGAGTCAAAAATACTTCATTTGTTATAGGGCCCTAGTTTTATCTCCATTCTGACAGCATCTCCTTCTACTTGTTAAAATAAAAATAGCAATCTCAAATATTAATATAGTTCAAAGGGACTGTGTCAAAATGAGGCTTGGCTCATTTCCTTGGCTTATGTTCTCTTTCTGCTTTTGATCCATCAATGAAAGCACAAAATCTCTTAATTATTTTATTCTTAAAGTTAGCATTAGCTAACTTGATAACATGATCCAGTACTCTATAAGAGATGTGTATTCTGAAAGAACTTTTTCAATGTAAATGCCGAAAACAATAGTCTACTACTTACTCAAATTTCTTTTAGAAAGCATGCTTGCTGATGATTTCAGACTTGGAAACTTTTTAAAGATTAATCGATAGCTAGAAAAACTCAAATGCAAGTGACTTTGTTTTGGTAAATCAAAATTGCATTTTGCCAAGTCTGTTTCTTTGAATATGTACAACTGTGTAGTAGATAATCATTGACTTGAGATTCATTTATTCTCTCATCATCAAAGTCTTTGTAAAATGTAATTCATATCTAATGACAACACTAATTTTTTCAATTGAAAATCTTTATTTTCCTTTAATTTTTTTTTAATGTAACAATAGCTAATAACAAATCTTTAGTAGATTTAAATACAAATGTTCAAGTTACTGTGTAATCCAAGAATTTGGGGAGCAGGATTAAATTTCTTAAAAGGTTTCTTATATAGAGACAAAGATATCAAACTCATGGTGATATTGAAATTGTATGTGCCATATTGGATCAAAGAGAAATTATTTTGGGTGAAAGAAACAGAAAATCTGTGCAGTAGTGGCTGAAATAGAGGTTTTTTTTTCCTTTCGCGTCAAGAGTCTCAAAATTGCTGGCATTGATGGAGTAGCTAAATGATGTTAAGACCAGCATTAGACTTTCTGTCATGGTTATTAGATAGAAGCTCCAGTTTAGACATGAAATCTCCATTCAAGCCTGGAATAATAGGTGAGTGAGTAGGAGATGAAGGACTACCTATAGCCATCTGTCATTTTTAGCAGGAAGGCACGTGTTTTCTCAGACATATCCCGGCAGACGTCTGTTTATATCTCATTATCCAGACTCTGTTGTATGGTCATCACTCTCTGTTGAGGAGGCTGGAGGAGAAGGTGTTGGTTGTGTTTGGTTCCTTCAGCCTCTAAAGGGAAGGCAACAAAGAGAGGAAAAGTTGGAAATGGGTGTTGAGTTAGCTTCACATAATGCTTACCCCATTAATTTTATTCCTTCCCCTTTTAAAAAAAGTATAAAATAATAAAAAAATTGCCAAAAATTGGCAAGTGGAATATTAAAAATAACTCACATTTCAATATCTTAGCAGAGCAATTATCATTTTATTTATCTCGTTCTGTTTCTATATTGACATGTTTGTAAATCTGGTTATAATCATACTACGCTGCAATGTGATAGTCTCCTTTCTCTTACAATGTATCATACGGCTTTTCAACACTTGTAAGACGTCTTTTTAACCAATATTATGGTTATGCAGGAGGTAGATTTATCCTTGTTTTCCTAGTAACCCCATATTGCCAGTGCATTGTATCTTTACATTTCCTCATTTTCAGGTTGCTATTGTTAACAAAATTTCAATTTAAAGTATAGTAGAGACTTGCCAAGGATTATTTTGTTGAAGTCACGGAGCAAATACAGTACAGAGCCAGGGAAGGTGTAGTTAAACCTGACACAGGATGCACCTCATTTAAATACTGGGAAGGATTTCTGCAAAATAAGGGTTGTAAAAAATTGAATATATTATCAGGGAAGGTAGAAATGTCATCTTTACAGTGTTCTCTAGAAAAGAGTGGTATTAGATGATTACGTTTCTGTTCAGACTAAAGTTAGAAGAAAAAACTGTATGGCCTCTCAAAGTTCTTTTAAAGCCTGTGGATCTATGGTCATGTTTCATTTATAAATGACTCTTGTTCGTAAGCTATGATTACCTTCTAAAGAAAGTGATCCTTTATATCTGAGGGTCCTTGGAAGTTGCTAATATTATGATTTAACACGAAATTTTATGCAAAAATAATTGTGTTTTTTTGATTACTGCTTTGAGCTTTAAATTATGAAAGAAAATAAACTATCATGTATGTCTAAGCTTATAAAGCATTCATAAAAGGAAGAGGAATAAAAAATTATTAAAGAATACGTATTGAAATTAAACACAGTTCTTCCAAAATTACACACCAAAGGATTTCCCTAACTTGCGAGTTACCAAAGAGATGTCTTGAATAGAATGTAACAACTTGATAGTATTTAAAATAATTCCTACTTTAAATAATAGGCTAGATGAAACTGTCAAATGGCATTGTATACTACCCAGTGGGAAGGTTTTCTATAATTCAGCTCTAAGATTAGATATAAATGGAGCTATTACCATGGTAACTATTTTTGAGGCTAATAAAAGTGTAATAAATATGGACTAAAAAATATCTACAAAACCCCCACCCTGACAGTAAATTTTCCCTTCTTAGTAAGAAAGTCGTTGAAAAAAGTAAAAATCCTCAGACATATAGACTCCTTTGTTGTGTGGAGAATGCTTGTTTTCAGCTGATTTCCTCTTTTTTGTGAAATGTAAAGCTTCCCTTCAGGGTAAAAGTCAGATTTATCCTGATGCATAAAGGGAGGAAAGGGTTTAGTGAAAGTAAAATTTGTGGAATGCACACACTTTTAAAATATAGTTTGGTTCCTAACCTAAGTGTAAATCACAGTTGATAAACAAGTTCTATTATTCCCTCCATTCCTTTAAAGCCGACGAGACTATAACGCAGTATTGGCAATTTATAACTGCCAGCAAAAAAATCTTTTGTAGTTTTTTTTTTGGAAAGCGTTTCTGAAAATTATTTTATATCTTTTTTACTTTTGGAGGTAAATTATATATTTTTTATGATGCCATTTACAAATTAGCATTAATTTTCAAATATAGTTGTAAAAGGAGTATAGATGAGAGTTTGCAATGGAAGGCAATTTTACAAGTAGTTTGCAAAAAAAATTTGAACCTCAATCCGCTGGATTAATACCTCATATCTCTTCAGAAATACTACTAATCAAATATTGTTTCACAAAATGGAATGTAATATTCTGATTGAGGCAAGAGGAACAAAGGCTGAATATAAGATAATTCATTTCTGATTCATTAATAGACCACTTCTAAAATATTAAGTGAATAGTTCACTGAGCAGTGGTAGTTTCCATCCTTCAGTACTGCTGGTGTATTGGCAGGGTCACAGACATTAACACCCAGTCTTTCAGACATTTTCATCAGCATCCCAGTATTTCTCTACGTTGCTGCACAAGTTTCCCAGCACTAAGTAGGTGGTACTTGACCACGCTATTTAAGGCAATATGCACTATAATTCAGATTAAAACACATCCACTGGACTGGCTCTTGTGGAGTATGAATAATCGCTGGGTTACCCAAGCACAATGGGCAGAAAAAACTCAATGAAATCGACAGCACAACTTCAAGCCGTGTAACATTGGTAAAAACCACCTGAAAATGAGATCAGTGAGGTCAATCTGATGTACAAGAAACAAAGTATGGGATCATTCATCTTTAATCAAAAATAATGAAACAAAGGACCTGTATCATGGGAGAAGCTATGTAAAAACATAATTATAGAAAGGAAGAAAACCTCAGCCTGTGTGCCTTGTTTTAATACTACTTGCAAAAAAATGCTAGACTGTCATCAGTGGCATCACATTCATTCACAGATATTTATTAAGCACCTAATATTCCAGGTACTGTGCCTTGGTGATGCTGTGGGGAGTAACATAGAGTTCCTGACCTCACATGGTGTTCAATCTTCTGAAAGGAGATATAGTTAAGTGAAAATTCATTATGTACCTCATATGCTAGGAACTGAATGAGGAAATTATTATTTGCTATTTCGTTTAATTATAACGACCTTACAAGATTGTCTTAGTCCGTTCAGGCTGCTATAACAAAGTACCACAGGCTGGGTGTCTTATAAACAACAGAAATTTATTTCTCACAGTTCTGGAAGCTGGACGTCCGAGATCAGGGAGCCAGCGTGGGAAGCTCTGGTGAAGGCCTTCTTTTGATTGCAGAAGCCAATTTCTCTTGAATCCTCATGTGGCTGAAAGCAAAGAGCAGCGAGCTCTCCTTTAACTCTTATAAGGACACTAATCCCGTTCATGAGAGTTCCACTCGCATGATCTCATCTAAACCGAATTACTTCTCAAAGGCTCCACCTCCTAATATCATTCCATTGTTGGGTAGAATTTCAACATATGAATTGGCCGGGGGTGGGGGGTAGGGAGGGTGGGGGGAAGTGAGGGTGGCATGGGGACCACAAACATTCAGTCCATTACAAATGGGTAAAATGAGACTTAGAATGAGCCACTTAGTCAAAAATCTGTGTAAAATAATTAGAATCTGATCTTAATTTTACATAACTCTATAGATTATGCCATCTTTCTGTCTGTCATCTACCATAGATAGATATAAAGAAAAATCACTGTGTGATTAATAATTGCTACATTAACAGCTTGAAGTATAAGTTGTTATGCTTCAGATATACAAGATTAATTTAGGAAAGAACTCCTAAGTGGGTTGGAAAAGTCAAAAAGGTTTTCATAGAGAGACAATTGGAAAATTCTTCTTATTATCACCTCCTAGAACTTCCTCGTAACTTATACTATCTTCACAATAATTTTGAAATCAAAAGCACATGATAGACTCAATATTTCCATTGTTATTTAGATGCTCAAACAAAATCAAAACTGCTGATCCCAGTGTCACATATGGAGCTTTGTCAGTTTAAGACAATAATAGCTATTATTTCTATGCACTTACTGTGGCAGGCACTAGCCTAACTACGTGGCATTCAGTTCTTCTAACAATCAAATAAGGCCTGTATTATTAACTCTTTTTCAGGTATGAGAAAACTTAAGCTCAAATGAATAAGGTAACTTGTTTAAGGTCACACAGTAAGCACAGGAGTTGGGGTACCAACGTAGATCTATGTACCCATACTTTAGCATCCCATGCTTTGCTTACCCCATTATACTGCCTCACAATCAAAATAGTTACGCAATTTCATTTATGACATGGATGAGAGCTAAAAATATTTTTGACTAAAGTTACAAAGTTGCTGGTGTTGGGTAGATGCAGCCTTGGTGTCCTTTCTATGTTAGATTTTCTTTCCCCTGAGGCATGAAAAAGCCTTCTCCCACTGGACACACAAACTAGCTTTTTCTTTCATGCGGTGGAGACTAATAGTTATCCCCACGCCCTCACTCCCCTGGCCCACAGCTACTAGTCACTGGGATAAATTGGGGAGTGAGTGTGGGGCAGAAGGAAGAACAACTTAAATGTATTCTAAATTCTAGTTATCTTGATTGGAAAGATTCTAGAGCTGCAAATAGGTCAAATCTCTACTCCTCTTCTGCTATGGGAAAAAAAAAATCACAAATTTTAAATAGTTGCATAGGCCAGAATAAGGATTACCCTTTCTGATAGCCTTTGAAATTAGATGTGAGCTTGTGTTTAAGTTCTGCCATAGGATCATTGTATAGGTAATGTATGCTCCTTCTGGGTCTTGCCCTCAAGTCATTCAGTGTTGAATGACTGAATGAATGTGTGAACAGGTATTTATTGAGAACCTACTAGGTGTTGTTCACCTTGCTAGGTGCTGCAATTACAAAGTGAACAAGATAGGGTCTACCTCTTCAAAACACCTATGTTCTAGATTGGAAGAGAGATATTATTCACTCAACTTATATACAATATGAAAAATGCTGCTAGAGATGTATAGTGGGAACATGCAGAAGAAATAACCTAAAATGGAAGCATCAAGGAAGGCAATGATATCCCACTAAGGAAGACAGTGATCTCAATCTTGGGACCTTGAAGACAAGTAGAAGTTATCCCCAAGGAGTGAATGGGGGAGGGGGCCATAAGTCCAGGCAGAAGAAATGGGTTCAAGTGAGAATAGTATGTTGGAAAAACTTTAAAAAGTTTAGTATCCACTAAAGCACAGAGTATAAAATAAAAGTGATGAGAGAAGAGATGGCATTAGATAGCAAGTAAGATTGGGAGCTCAAAAGACAGACTGCCTGAATTTGAAGCTTCGCTGTGTCATTTATTCATTATTGCACTGAGGCAAGTTTTTTAATCTCTCTGTGCTTCAGTTTACTTATCCGTGAAATGAAGAAATGGTAGCTCACTTAGTGTTTTGAGTATTCAATGAGCTATGAGTTTAAAGAATTTAGCATAAAGTCTGAAAGACAATAAGTCCTCAATAAATGCTAGTTGTTGTTGTTGTTGTTCGACTTGTGAAATAAGCAGGGAAGAGATCATTATGACTCTTGCCGGGCATGTCAGGGAACTAGACACCCATCCATTCCCAACAACCTTTGAGACATTATGCATTGCTGGTTTAATCATTTTATGATTTTTATCATTACTATTATAAATAAAGACTTTTCCTGTTTCCCAGAATCACGTCCACGATATTGAATACAAAAATTGATGTGCTGGCCTCCTGTTAGTCCAAGGAGAAATATGGGTGGAGGCAGTGCCAGGGAGTTGTGCACTATGTTGATTAAAGCACTTGCTGAGGCACGATTCAGTTTATCTACAGAAAAATATTTTAGGAGTATGTCTGTGATAAAACATACAACAAAACTCTGTAAATCACAGGCAATTAGAACAATATGAATAATGAATATAATCATAAATAAATATATTCTATTCTTATATTTGAACATAAAATTTTATTGGGATATATATATATATTTTTTAAAAGTTATTTATTTATTTATTTAGTGTGTGTGTGTGTAGAAGATCAGCCCTGAGCTAACATCTGCCAATCTTCCTCTTTTTGCTGAGGAAGACTGGCCCTGGGCTAACATCTGTGCCCATCTTCCTCTACTTTATATGGGACGCCACCACAACATGGCCTGACAAGCGAAGCGGCGCGTCGGTGTGCACCCGGGATCCGAACCCCGGGCCGCCGGCAGCGGAGCGCACACACTTAACCGCTAAGCCACGGGGCCGGCCCCCTGGGATATATATTTTTAAATGGTTACCTGATGGTTGTTAAAATGAAGTTCTGGAACACTGTTACAATGTATCTCCCTCACCTCCCCACCTACTAGCCTTTACCTGTATTAGGAAAGAGACAATCAAAGTTTCAATGCATTTGGGAGCCTGAATCATTGGAATAATTACCTTAATTCTCCAGTAAAAGAAAGCTGTCTTAAAAGGGATCTTCTTTGATTGACAAGTGTCTGCATTTTTTTTTTTAAAAAAGATAGACAAAAGAGGTATTTAGTGTAATTATTAACTTTCACTGCATGACACAGTATGGGGTGTTAAGGGCTCAAATCCTGGAGACGTAGGATATCTTATTGCAAACTCTTTTCTGGTCACTTAGGAGGCAGTCCTCACTATTAATTAAATGTCAATTGTGCAAGTAATCAGCAGCGAAATTGAGCATCTATTTCTAAGATGGTGAGAAGGTTATTTTTAAGCTTCATTAAATCCTTTGTGCTTTCTCTTGTTCATTTGTTGCATTGTCTGCTTTTGGCACAAAAGTGTCAACAGGTGTAACAAAGTTTAAACGGATGCGTGATGCCAATTGCTTCTCTAGCTCTGGCATGAGAAAGGACCTCCTGTAAGAAGAGCTGCTTCGTGAAGCATTTTGTTAGCTGTCATTGGCTGGAACTCATGTCACAGCACAAGAGGCCAGCCAACTTATGAGTAGGCAACCTGCCATCTAAACAGATGGGCATGGGTTTGGCCGCCAAGAGGCCAAATATATACAGCGAATATAGGTATCAAGCCTTGATGTCCAACTGAGATTGCTGAGATGTCTCTTTGTCCTGATATCATACAGGCTGCTGTGATGGGTTTGATCAGTTTTTTAAGGCATAAGTGACATTAAATATTTATTATGATAAACATTTCAGTACTTTTGATTTCATCGATTATTAAAAACATTAAGAAAAGTGGAAAATTAAGCTGGGAAAAGAAGCACGTTAAAAGCAAAATTAAATCTATAAAAAATTGGGTCATATACTGATATGTTACATGTTCGCATGCTGAAACTAGAACTTTTATGACATCTTTATATTGCCTCCTTAGAGCACAACGATTCTGAGAGCAAGGAGAACTGTG
Source organism: Diceros bicornis minor (assembly GCF_020826845.1). Lineage (NCBI taxonomy): Eukaryota > Metazoa > Chordata > Mammalia > Perissodactyla > Rhinocerotidae > Diceros > Diceros bicornis. The sequence continues at coordinate 18,057,885 of NC_080743.1, read as the reverse complement.
AGGGTGTGTTTGTGACAAAGCATACAACAAAACTCAATAAATTACAGGCAATTAAAATAATACCAATAATGCTTATTACTCTCTAGATAAAAACTCTGCAAGGGAAGGGGGCTTGTACTTACTCTCAGGTAATGCTTGAGAATGCTTAAATGCTTGTGGAATGAATGTATAGTTAATACAATTCTCTAGTTACTATGTAACATTTGTTTGCCACATTTCAAATAAGTTCAATGTAATATATAATACTGAAAACATTAGACAAGAGTGAACTTAATTGAATCTCTGATGATGCAGAGGGTGCTTAAAAAACTCACAGTCTAAATGTTTGGATATTTGAATGAAACCTGTGCTGCTTAAAATTTACATTTGGAAATTTTGTGTCAAAGATATCAGGTTGACCTCATGTCTATATTAAATATACGCAGACAGATTGATACAGAAATAATTACGTCCACAAGTTAGTATACACACATATATTTCTCAGCTCTGTCCTCTGAGATGTACTCAAAGCAGTGACACCTACTAGTAATAAGCACACCTAATGCCTAGATCTTGGTTTCTAAATACCATTCCCCAATACAAGGAGGCAGTATTCCTTGGAGAAATGACTGATTTTAAGACTGGGAGAGGAAATAAATTTAAACCTGGAGTAGTACGGAAGTGTTTAAGGAAAAAAAAGGATGAAGTCACGTCAAAAATGACATGAGAGCCAACCTAAAAGAGACCCAAATGGCCAAAGCTGCAACATTTTGAACAATAAAATGAATAATGATAGTATTGGGTTATAAGACAAGAACAAAAGTAAATATTCATAGATCCATACTGATATAAACAAATGATTAATAGAGAAATAAATGATGGAGAAGGACTACATCTTCCTCACAGGATTCTAAGTAATAAGTGTACAAGGAATGAGGGAAATAGAAAATCATGATTAGAATACCACAGTAGTAATTGCAGCAGGTAAACCTACTGATGAATGCTAAAGTTAATGGGTAAAACTGTAAAGAGAAACAGGATGTTTGCATATCCTCAAAGTATCCCCCCCCCCGCAAATATCTATTATTACAAACTGTTTGATGTTCCTTCCTCCAGCAGAGGGAAGGGGGTGCTGAATTCCCCATCCCAAGAGAATAGGCTGGACTTCGTAACTTGCTTCCAAAGAACAGAGTATAGAAAGGGAAAAATAATGGAGAAACCTGGTAGACACCACCTTAGCCAAGTGATAAAGATGAATATCACCAGGAATAAGTCATGTTGACACCTATATCCTGATACAGTGTGATGCAAGGGCACTTCACGTCTGTGATGCTTTCCTTCAACTTCATAAACTCGGTTTAATCATATGAAGACATCAGACAAACCCACATAGAAGGACATTCTACAAAATACCTGACCAGCACTCTTCAGATGTGTCGAGGTAACGAAAAACTACAAAAGACTGAGAATGGTCACTGATCTGGGGCACCTTAGGAGACACGGTAACTAAATCCAGAATGGCATTCCGGATTGGATCCATGAACAGACCAAAAGGACGTTAGTAGAAAACCTGATGAAGTCTGAATAAAGTCTCTGGTTCTGTTAACAGTATCACACTACTATTAAATCCTTGGCATTGAAAAATGTTCATGGTTATGTAAGATGCTAACATTAGAGGAAGCTGAGTAAAGAGTGTTCAGGAACTTTCTTTATTATCTTTGCAGCTTTCTGTAAATCTAAATTTATTTTAAAATTTCAAGGTAAAAAATTGGATTTTTAAAAACTAATATCAATTTACTCACTCACTTTTGACTTGGATTTAGAAGAAGAGAGTAGAACGTAAATATAATTTGTTTGTATGATTTGTTGTTTTGAAACAAGAATTCTCTGTCCTGTTATTAGTATTATGGAATAAATTTCAAGTACCTTGCTAAAAACTTTGTTCTTGAATTCAAGTATTTATCAAAAGACATTATAGTTAGGATTATCATATTTAGACCAAGCTGTAATAATAAAAATATGGTTACTATACATTTTTTCATTCTTCAAGAATAATCAACTTTGCAGACTTCAGTTTTACCCACAAACTGTTACAGATGGCTATGTAAGGATCACTGTTTTCTTCTCTGAATATAAATCACACAGAAATATGAAATAAATATCGAAAACTAAATCAGTCTTGAAAAGTCCCTCCAAAATTAACCACAAATATAATCTACTTAAAGTGGAATTTCTTTTTATGGCTAATGAAAACTACTTGGCCTAAAAAAATCATTTAAAATAGCATGTAGAATCCTAAAATCTTCTCCAGTTCCCATCTGTGAGCCTACCTGGAATAGACCGTCTGAAGAATAATGCACTGTTATAGATCACTTAAGAACTCACAAACCTCTAAACAAACCACTTCAGAAAACTCACGTTTCTTACATTTGTTTAGAAGTGAAAAATTCTATTGGGTTTCTCGAATAGTGGGGGTTTGGCCATGATACGTAAAAAAATCTGGGTGTGGTCTCAGTTCAAGTTCCTCTATTTCTAAGCTTCTTGAAAATTATAGGAAATGCTTAACAAAATTCCCAAATTCAAACTGCAACCAGAAAGAACAAAAACATGAAAATATTTGCTATAGTTTTTTAAACTAAGTTTTCTCCATTTCACTACATTTCACCAAATTGAAAATTTGGGGCAAGGGGGAGATTCAGTTTGAATTCCGGAAAATGGGTTGATTGAGGGAAGAAGATCTAGAAGGAGGAAATTTCAGTGGTCTGAATTCAAATTTCTTAGCCTAATATTCAAGGTCTTTCTTATCTGACCCAAGTTTATTTTTTAAGTCATTCAGGTCAGGAAGTATTTGGCTGCAATAGGACTGCTCAAACTAGCTCAAATAAACAAAAAAACAAGGTTTTTTTTGAGGGGTGAATTCATTTTAAGAAAATAAGGACCCACATGTGGGAAATACAGGCAGGACTGGAAAATAATGGTTTAATAATAATAATAGTTGACATTGCTTACCATGTGCCTGGCACTGTTCTGAGAACTTTCCGTGTATTATCTCATTTAATGCTTACAACAGCACAAAGGTAATCACTGTTTTTACTTCATCCTACTTTATAGGAAGGTTTGGTAACTTTCCCAATACCAACATGTATGTTAGAGAAAGTGCTGGAACTGACTCCCAGTGGTCTAGGCCCAGAGGCCACACATTTAGACATTCCACCATGTAGTTCTCGTACGTTTGGCACCGTTTCCCCCTTCGTTCGGGTCTCTTCTGCTTCCCCATAATAACACAGTTTGTGTGTGTCTTCAGTTACCACAGCACTTACTCTGCATCCACAATCTTGCTCTTTTGCTTCCTAGAGCCGAATGACTCAGGTTCACAACGTTCCTGTTCCAAATTTCTGGAAAAGATAATCTGGCTCATCTAGCCTGTTGTCAAGTATTGAGCCCTGAGACAATCGGGTGAGGGTGGGAGAGGAAAGGAGGGAGAAGGGCAGGTTGGGTCACCTTATGCAAACATGCTAGACCTATCCCTTTAGATTCTAGCTTCTTAGACAGGGTGCAAATATTCAGGTGCAATGGCTGGCATCTTCCTCCACCTATCTTATTTTTATACCTGTTCAAATCCTTTGCAGTAGTCAGCCAGATGCCTTCATTAGTCCCTGAACACACTGAGTACATTCCTACATCAGTGCTTTTTGCTCACGCTAGTTTTCTGGCCTGGAATTTAATCTGTCCTTATGACTCAACCCTTCTGATTATTGTCAGTGCTTCAAGGCTCAAACTGTGTCAGACTTCCCACCTCTGAACTCCCTCAGAGCTTGTCTTATCACACTCTTGGTGCTTTATCATATTCTCTCTTGCATTGTTATTTATATTTTATTAGTATGTCTTTTCTCCTCAACTACGCCAATTAATCAAGACATAAGTTTCTTGAGATCACAATCTATGTATTTAAAATTGTATTCCAATCACAACTGTAGCAGTGTTGTACATGGATGGATGTACCTATTGATTGATTGAAGGAAAGAAAGAAAAAAGGCCCAAAAAGCACAATTGGAACAGAAAGTGGAGGCTGTTGGACTGAGGGTAATATGGAGATTTAAAAGTTGAGTTTTCATTTCATTTTTCCTCATTTTTTCAATCGTTTATAGGAGAGAGAACAGAATTTAAATTCCTGGTGAATAAAGGCTTTTCCCTTCTTTCCTCAAGCTTCACCTATTTCCAAGTAAATGTTGGTTATTGATTAATATTTCAATGTCTGACTAATTTATGAATAAGTTTAGCATTAAGTTCTTTTAAATATTCTAATGGCAATTACAAACCTAGTAAAATTTTAATTTTTAATTTAAGATTATAATGTAAAACACAAAATATATCAATTATACATTTTAAACCGAAATTATGGTCTAATCTGTGACTCTATTAGGCCAAATCTTCTTAAAAATTATTAAAGCTTAAAATGTCATATTTACTTCATTATTTCCATTTCTGTTTGATATAATTCATTATTTCAATGGGTTAGAATACATTTATTGACCATTTTAAAAAAGCCATTTCAAATAATTTGGGCTTGTTTCTCTAACTCAGTCTCTGGAAATTATTCTCTATTGGTGACTGTTGTCTGTCCCACCTGAGAACTGGTCAAGACTAGAGATGTGGAGCTGCAGACCTCCGTAATTTGCCTCATGATCCTGTTGATTAAGTTCAAGCTGTTCTAATCGTCGCTTAGGTTTAGTTTTGTGTTATATTTGGAGTAGCCCTAGAGATTTTAGGCGAAATATAGTTTTCTGGGTTACAACCTTCTGTTTTTCAATAAAGATTTATTGAGTGCCTGCTCTGTGTCATCATTCCAGGTTGGCTCAGAAAAAAATTGTCACATAAGTGATACTTGACATTGCCAATCTTTCCCCCTCTCTCTTTGTTATGAATCCATTCCTCAGGTCTCCAATGATGAGTCCTGTTGGACCTAGCTCCACAATACAGCACCTCCCCTCCACCTCCTCGCCTTAGGAAGTGTTCAAGAGGCATTTGTCTTGGTTAGGCCACACATTTATTTTTCCACAAGAAATTTCCAAAGATATAGTATCTTATCCTAGTAAGGTTTTTCAGACTTTACGTACCTCTCCACAAAGGAAGAAATATATTTTACATTTTGACCTAATAAGTACATATATGTATCTGAAATGAATGTTTTATTTGACAATAATTACCCCTAAAACTGCAACAAAAATCACAGTTAATATTGAATACGATTTTATTAATAATGAAGTGCAACATTGTATTTCTTTTTTTTTTTCTTTTTGTGAGGAAGAATGGCCCTGTGCTAACATCTGTTGCCAAACTTCCTTATTTTTTCTTTTTTCTCTCCAAAGCCCCAGTACATAGTTGTGTATCACAGTTGTAGAGTTGTAGCTCTTCTATATGGGACCCTGCCACAGCACGGCTTGATGAGCGGTGAGTAGGTCCGCCCCCAGGATCTGAACTGGTGAACCCAGGGCTGCTGAAGCGGAGTGCTTGAACTTAACGGCTACGCTGCTGGCCTGGCCCCCCATTTTATTTTCTTAAACTACCAATTAGAACCTACTAAATTTACCTCAAGACCCGCTAAAGGGTCACAAACAGGAGAACTTTATTGGAGGGTGTTTTGGGCATAAAAGTGGCTTTTATGCATACCTCAAATTATACAAAGTAGGGTCTACTGTTGCAAGACATTCACTCACATTTCTCCGGCATTTCTAATTTGTTGTAAAAGAGGGCCTTCTGAGTATAGCAGAATTTGGACAAAAGTGAAGGGGCCAGCTGAGGGAAATGTACACCCTTAAGGAGTCCTTTAATTCTCTTTTTATCGTTTAGACTCCCCAGGATTCTTGAGGAAGGCTTCACTGAGCAATTAAACACTGAGATATTCACCTGTATATCCAAATTTGGAAAAGTGATGGATATGCAATTTTGCCTCCAGATACAGCTCTAGTCTCCTCCTTCCTCCAATCAAATGAGTGTATGCTTATTGAGTCAGTGTGTCCCACAGTGTTTTCAAGTTAAGTGTAAGTAGGTATCATGACACAAAAGTTATTTTTTCCATGCTCAAGAGGGTTGTATAACATCTACTGTGATCAGACTCTTTATTGAGTAATGAATATGGAAATGAGATAATTGGACTACAGTACAAAGTTAAAACGAACTGTAAGAATTTAAATAAATAAGGCTGAAAGATGTGGGTAACTTTGTGCATTTATGAGTGAGATTGTGTGGTAATAATTGTTTCAGGGGACACATATTTTTTTAATCCATTAATTCTTAAAACAATTGTTTTGGCTTCATAATTTAATACCACTTCGAACAGCTTCTAACATAACAACCCAAGAAGTACCTTGGACTTGATGAAAAATATTTCTGCATTTTACTTAGAAATCTTAAGTAGTTATATTCCTAATTTGAGGGAATAGTTTTGGGGAAATATCTTTTAAAAGCCAGGGTGTAAAATAGGGGCCTGCCAAGGTATTTCATGCTCTATGATTAGGTTCTTTCAATTTTAAATCCACTGAACCAATAAGCCATTGTTAGCCAAGCAGAAAGAAAACAACGTTTATTGCCATGCTGTGGGCGCCTTCTCTTGTCTTCTTCTATTCTTTAAATTTCTACGTGCCTGATTTCTTGTTATTTTGATTTTGTGCATATGGTTACCTCTGGCTATGGTTGTGTAAGAGAAAGACAGCTAGGTCAGTAGATGCTCTACTTATCTTTTTCATTACATAGTAACTTTCTTAAGGAGAGGCATTAAATCCTCTACTTCCTTCACAATGATCTATAATCCCTAGTGTTCTATTCATAAACATGCTCAATAAATGCTGTTTATGCGCTGACCAGCTGCTCATAAGTGAAATAGTTTATGGATTCTTCCTAGAAGAAGGGTTCGAGAAGGTCAAAACTGAATTAACCTTCCTATAAAACCATTCTAATAAACCCAAACTTGAATCAAGTCAGACACTCAGGAGTGGAAGAAAGTCTCCTTGATGTCATTATACCAAACAGTCAGAGCTACTGTACTTGGACATTAAGTATTTGAGTTCAGTATCTATATCTAGTTGATAAGCGTATGTACAGAAAACTTAGATCAGATGATGTATTGCATTTGGGAACAGATTCAGAATTAGTTTCAAATTGGCAGAAGGTATGGCATAGAAATTTCCATGCTCTGATTAGTCTAAGTACATGTGTAAAGATTCACATATACACACACACTCACACATAGATGAAAAGAGAGAGAGAGAGGGAGAACACACATATACCAGAATAATAGAACAGTTAAAAAAATATATAAACTACGCTTAGGGACATGTTTTAATAGCCATCTTCTACATCACAAGACCTAAGTTCAATTTCTTATTTCTAAAGGAACAAAAATAAAATGCAATATATATATACATAGTGTCTCTAATATATTCTGCTCCTGAGGAATAAAAAATTGTTAAATAAAAAACTGAGACTTAGAGGGCCAGCCCAGTGGCATAGTGGTTAAATTCATGTGCTTCAGTTCGGCGGCGTGGGGTTCATAGGTTTGGATCTGGGGCGCGGACCTACGCACCGGTCATTAAGCCATGCTGTGGTGGCATCCCATATAAAGTAGAGGAAGATGGGCATGGATGTCAGCCCAGGGCAGATCTTCCTCAGCAAAAAGAGGTGGCTTGGCAATGGATGTCAGCTCAGGGCTAATCTTCTTCACACACACACACACACACACACACACACAAAACAAAAAACAAAAAGCAAAAAAGACTTATTCTTTGGCATTGTCTTAATAACTATGCTAAAAAAATCTCTCCTTTTTTTTTCTTTTTCTTCTTTTGGTTAATCAGGTAGCTCCAAGACAGACAGCATTGCTAAGTGAAAAAAAAAAAAAAAAAAAGAAGGAAAGAAAAGAAAAGACAAAAAGAAAGCATGTTATTTCTTTTACCTGAAAACACAATCATCATACCAGAAATGTCCCATATTCCTCTGCACCCCACCCTTCCAGAATCTTCCCTCATGGGCTGTCGTGCTCTTGGGCCTCGGCTGGAGGATGAGAAGAGAACCCCGTCAATAATTCCTGAGGCCAAAGGAGAAAGTCTCCAAGACAAATGCTTGGCTGCTCCCTTTATGTGAGCTCAGAGGGGAAAGTGCTTCTCATTCTTCCAGCCAAAAATGAGAGGAATAATTGTTCAGTTTATTTGGAAAAACAATAAAAAATTTAAGAGCAATCGAATTAGAATAATAGAATGAAAATGATGCTGATTTTCTTTATATTAATTCTATCTACCCATGGATTCAAGCTGGAATTTGCTCTTTTTACTTGCTTTTTCCTCTACAGCTATGGTACATCCTGAAGCTCTGTTTATTTTACCCTCAAAATAAATGTCTAATCTGTACTTCTCTTTCCATCACTACTGCCACCATCATCCTAGTCTAAGCCATCACTATTCTTCATTTGAAGTATAGTCTAATTATATGTCTTTCTACTTCTCTCTCGCTCTCTTTTCATCCATTATTGACATAACAGCCAGTGCTGTCTTTGAAGAACCTCTGTCAAATTTTGCCACATTCTTGGTTTCTTTTGCATTTGGAATCAAGCAAATTAAAATGCTTACATATCTTTTATTGTGTGTGTGTGTGTGTGTGTGTGTGAGGAAGATTGTCCCTGAGCTAACATCTGTGACCATTTTCCTCTATTTTGTATGTGGGACGCTGCCACAGCTTGGCTTGATGAGTGGTGTGCAGGTCTGCGCCCAGGATCTGAACCCATGAACCCTAGGCCATCAAAGCAGAGCATGTGAACTTGACCACTACACCATCGGGCCAGCCCCAAAATGTGTGCATATCCTAATAAAACCTTTCATGATCTGGCTCTTATTCTCCAAATTCATCTCACTCCGCCTGTCTCCCTCCATCCACACCTGTGATTTTCAATTCCCTGAATTCACAAAGTCCTTAGTCCTCACATGGGCTGGACTAACTGCCTGCATTTCTTACCTCCTTCCCTAAATCTTCATTTTTACAAAGTCCTTATTCTTCAGATCTCAGCTTAATTTTTGCCTTCTCAGAGAAATCTTCCCAGATCACCCAGTCTAATCGAGGTCTTTCTTATTATCCTCTCCCACTGAGTTTTATTCTTTTCTTCCTTCTAGTTATCAAAATTTGCAATTATGCATATTTATTTGTCTGCCTGCTTCATCAAACAGTGAACTCCAAGAGAAGCATTGTATCCAACACCCAGCTCCGTGTCTGAAGTTCAGTAGGCACTTACACAATATCTGTTGACTGAATTAACTAATTAGTTGTTATGTTACTAATTAAGACATATTCATGAATTATAGCATATGGTCCAGATATACATTTTTAAGTCTCTTCACTTAAGGAATTAGAATAGGACCTTTAGCACGTTTATGGGATAGTTTGGATCGTTTTCCTTCCAAGTGTTAAAAAAAATGTCTTGTGGTCTTACATACTAACCCTAAAATAATTTTTTTTTCTCTTTTTTGCAGGGGAAGATTCTCCCTCAGCTAACATCTGTTGCCAACTTTCCTCCTTTTTTCTTCCCTTTTTCCCCCCTAAAGTCCCATACATAGTTGTGTGTAGTTGTAAGTTCTTCTGGTTCTTCTATGTGAGCCGCTGCCACAGAGTGGCTACTGACAGATGAGTGGTGTGGTTCTGTACCCGGGAACCGAACCCAGGCCGCCGAAGCTGAGCATGCCAAACTTTAACCACTAGGCCATCAGAGGGGGCTCTGAACTGATTTTTTAACTTTCAAATCACAGTGCTTTGTCTTACAATGATCAGCAGTCTCCAATTTATCATAATTGCAGGGGGATATTTTAAACTTCTTTTGGAAGGAAATCTCTTTCTGAAGACAACCTAAAGAGAAAACAATCCGTCCATTGGTAAGAAAGACAAACAGGCAGCTTCCAATATAAAAATATTAAACATCCATTCCTTCAGCCTCAGCAGCTCAGAACTTTGAGAATAATCCAGTTAAACTACACCGTTCTCAGTATCTTACCTAGCATCAGACCTGGCTAGAGCCTGATAGAAGGAACTGGTTTGGCAACTTATTCATGTCTTGTCCCATCAGTGATGCCTAGTATAGGAGATTAAATTTCCTTCAAACTGATTGAATGATTCCTGAACCAGCGTTTTTCCGATCTGTATAACAGGAATCACTTAACAGCCAACTGGAAAATTAAGTTCCATCTCTGGTTCTTGGAGCAATCTTCTTCCCAGGGAGAGGAAATTTATGTTCTTTAGTCTAATGGCACAGGAGTGAGCCAAAGGCAGTTTGCTGCTAGTCTGCCTTTGATGTTGGATCTGCTTTCTGGATTCTGTCTTGATCCTTATGACTGAATCTCCTGAATCCAGATCCATTCACCAGGAGCTTGGGAATTGCTTTCAGTCTTGGAATCTTAACTGGAAAAACTTTTCCTCTACTAGGGGTTCTTTTCCTGACACATAGTATTTCAGAGCTTGGGCTTTGGGGCCAGCCAGATATGAGCGTAAATTCTCAGTACATAAACGCTGTGATTTTTTGCACAAATTATGTAAACTCTCTAAATCTTAATTTTCTCATCTGTATAGAGATTATAACAACAGCAATTTCCTCATAGGGATGTTGTGGGAATTAATTGTGATTAGGAATGTAATGTGCCTAGGACTGCTTTAAAAGTAGTGAAACTTCTATCCCTAGAAGTGATCAAGCAGTAGCTAATGATTCATGTCTGTATCATCCTTGGATTGCAGAGGCCACGTCTGTGTCAGGAGGCAGAACTCTTGATTTTCCCATCTTCCTGAACCTCTTCTTCCATTGTTTTCTATGTCAGTTAATGGGACTATCATCTACCAAATTGCTCAGGTCCAAATCTCCTAAGATCTCAGGAGATGGTCTTGATTCCTCTTTCCCTCAGTCCCCACACACAATCCATCCTCAAGCACTTTGGGCTCAGTCTCAAAGAATTTCCTGAGCTACACTACTTTTTATGATTTTCACTCTTAACCACCAAGTTCAAGTTACTATCATCTCTTACCTGGACTATCATAGTAGCTTCCTCATCTCCCTTTTAGTCTCATTTCCCTAAGGTCCCATTTCCACATAGCAATGAATGGATATTTTAAATCTATAAACCCACCCATAGCACTCCTTTGCTTAAAACTTTACAAAGGCTTTTGATATTATGTTAGAATAAAATCCAGCTTCTTGCCGTGATCTTCAAGGCCCTCCTAATCTGGCCTCCAACTAACTCGTTGGCCTCATTTCCTCCGTGTCATTTACTTGCTCAATTTTCTTCCCATCTCTCTTTTCCTCACACCTGCTTAGCTTGTTATTACCTCTGGGTCTTTGCATTTGTGCTTCCCTATTTCTGGAAAACACTTTTCCTAGGTCTTTGCCTGGCTAACTCATTCTCATTGTTCAGATGTCAGCCTCAATATTATCTCTTCAGAGTTGCGTTTCCTGTTACCCTTTCTTAAGTAGGACACCCTCCCCACAACCCGGTCACTCTCTATCCCAATCCTGTTTTGTATTTTCTCCACAGCAATGATCATTATCTGAAATAATTTTATCTTCCATCTCACCTTTCCATTCCCCTGAAATATCTGGTATATAATCTCGAGAATCCTCATTCCCCATTGTAGCCTCAATCTGTAGAACAATAAAGGCACATGGCAGACCCTTAATAAATATTTGATACATCTTACTCAATGAATGAGATTTGTGAGTTTGCACTTCTTTGCTCTGCTAATTGTTGCTAGAAACAGTGTGAAAAAAGAAAGCATAAAAGGGTTCATTCTACAAAAGTCTCTTGCTACATTTTCAACAATTAGAACCACAAAAAAATGACAGGTCCTGCAGACTTGACCTTTTTGAGGTGCACCGGCAGCTGAAAGAATGTATTTCCTTTTGTTTGCACCACATCTGCATACTTAACTAAAACAACAGTTGGCAACAAGAGCATCCCTTCAAAAACAAAAGACAAGAATACTTACTCTGACATTTATTTCTTTAACTGTTTTTAGAATTGTTGATGATCTACGTTTCTTTCCTTTGGAGAACAAATTCTTAAAGAAGATTTAATAATTTTTAAAAAATGAAAATAAATGCCAGTAGTAAATACAATCATGGGTTCTCTACGATCTCTATTCTTTCTCTTTAAGGTTTACATGTCAAATTAATTAGTTTGCATGCTCAATGAAGGAAGATTGTTTGGTTATCATAGTTTAGGAACGCCCTCAGGAAAGGGAGTAGTTCACATAATTTTTCTATTTTACTATAATTAAATGTTTTGGTATTCATCATGGAAAAGGAAGAGACTATTGGTCAATAGAGGAACTGTGAACAATGGTGTATAGTTAAACCTCACTTCAAGATACGTTGTCCCCAAGGTTCTGAAACATTCATTTTTGAATACCTAAGGAGCGACGACGTTATTGATCACAAACAAGACTGAAGAGTGCATACAAATATGACACTTCACTTTTGTAAATATAAAAGTTTAGGTTTGGGTACACAAAACAGAGCAGAAAATTGATACCGACTAATGAATGCAGGCAAGACGGACATTACAGGTTGTCTTAGAATGTTTGATTTCTTCAAAAGCAAGTTTTTCACATCTCTTTGCCTATGTTTCTGTCTTTGTGTCTAGAAAAATATGACAGTAGAATAATAAAAAGAATTTTATTTTCTGTTTGGGAGATAGTATATTTTCACATGTTTTTATGACCTTGAAGTAACAAAGCAAGGATACATGAAAAGATTTATAGAACAAAACTTAAAACGAAAAAAAAAGGAGAAAAAATGGAGGTGGATGATGGACTTGTTTATTAATTTAAGATTGACATTTTATTTTAAGATTCCACATGTAAGTGATATCATGCAGTATTTGCCATTCTCTGTCTGGCTTAGCGTAACGCCCTCCATGTTGCCGCAAATGGCAAGACTGCCATAATTTTGTTTTTCAATTATACCTGAATAAAGTTGAAAAAAATTTTTTCAAAAAAGATGGAAATTGACCTTGCATTGCATTTTAAAGAAAAGGCTTTTAGTTAATAAATAAAACCCATGCTTGGAAACGTGCCTTTTTATACATATCTGTAAATGTGTGGATGTTTACGTCTGAAATCAGAATATGCACAGAGATAGGTGGTCCTCATTGTAGAGCAACACAAAAGTTGGAAGGACAAATTACCAACCAACATTCACCTCCCAACCATATGACTATAAGGCAGTGGAGTGATGAAGAGAAGTTTGTGAATTTGATTTAGATAAAATATTTGAATCTTTAAGGCCCTGGGCATGTGCTGATTTTCCTAGCTACCTAAAATATCTTTAATGATTTCCACATGCCATATTCCCACTCTTGTGTAGAAAACATATGGGACAGTTTCCCAGATGGTGAGTTGAGCATCAATGAGGAGTTGGTGAGTGATTCCTGAAAGCTCCTCTGCGCTTGAGTGCAGACTGGGAAAGGAAGAACCTCCCAGAAGACTAAAGTAGCTTTACAGCATCATTGAGAAGACTGATGAAGATAACCAATATACATTAAATAATCACGTTATTAGAATATGACAATAAAAACATGCTTGTTGAGAAGACACTCAGCCTGTAATCTGGATGTTGAGAGAAACACAGTCAAACTGAAACATCTGTAAGTCTCCAGATTAGATGTCAAAAGAGTCTGGATGCTAAAGCTTATTCTTTTACTCTGATAAAAGTCCCTTAAGTCCTGACTTGGGGATTATGAAATCTTTTTAAAACATGTGTAGTTTGAACAATTTTCACTATTTGGTTCTCATTTGATATAATATTTTAGAAGATTAAAAGTGACCCCCATAGAAAGGGGTTAGCGGTAAATTCAGTGGTCTGTGAACCATGTGACTTGGACAGTAAGGGGAAAATCAGAAAGATCTGAAATGTATACCAAGGAACTCAAGGAGCTCTTGAGCTCAAAATAATATTTTGGACCAGTTAGTATATGATCACACAGCCTTATATACTTCCTCACAAATAAATATAAGTATCTTTTAAAAACTTCAATTCTGGGGGGCCGGCCCCACGGCTTAGAGGTTAAGAGCACGCGCTCCGCTACTGGCGGCCTGGGTTCGGATCCTGGGGGCGCACCAACACACTGCTTGTCCAGCCATGCTGAGGCGGCGTCCCACATACAGCAACTAGAAGGATGTGCAACTATGACATACAAGTATCTACTGGGGCTTTGGGGAGAAAAAGGGAAAAAAAGGTGGAAGGTTGGCAATAGATGTTAGCTCAGGGCCGGTCTTCCTCAGCAAAAAGAGGAGGATTGGCATGAATGTTAGCTCAGGGCTGATCTTCCTCAAAATAAATAAATAAATAAATAAATAAATAAATAAATAAATAAATAAATAAAATAAAACAAACAAAAAAAAACCCACATCAGTTCTGGTCAACAAATTTTAAGTTCCTTGAGGCAAGGGCTACGTCTTTACAGTTATGTCCCCAGTGTGAGCACAGAAGCTGGCAGGTAATAAGAGCTCAATAAAAGCATTACTGTTGAATGATTGATTTTATCTTTCAAACTCTAGGGAGAATATATTTTCTTTCTCTCTATATCTTTTTATCTAACTATTGACTCCTGTATACTTGGAAGACTTCAATGGAAATCTTTATGATGACCACAGTCATTAGTAATGAAGTGTATTGCTAATAATACATAACATGGCTGATTCTCTAAGTAGCAGGATCTAAAAGAGGGTACACTGTGTGGCCTGAACATACAGTAATTTGCTGTATGACCACGGACAATTCATTTAACCTCTCTGTTACACAGATTTCCCATTCGTGAAACTAGAATACAGCTACCTATCTCCTGCCTACTTCACAGGGATAGTATGTCCACACCTGAGATAATGGCTGTATGTCATTTGGAGCTCATTGGAGAAAAGTGCTGTTTAATTACAAGTGTTACTATTTGGTAGAAAGAGTTAATGATGATGAGGGGAAGAACTAATGCTGTCTAAGTTATGTTTAAATGCACCTAGGGTAGGGGCAAAAAAAAAAAAAAGGGAAAAAGCATAACTAAAATTCCTGCCAAAGCAAAGCCAATTGAATTTATTTTTGCTTTGGATTACCAAAAAATGGAATATTTTCTTCTAAAGAGGTAAAAATAAAATGATAAAATAAAAAGATGAGAATAAGAAATAGTTTTTTGTGATTATCTGAACAAGAATAAAGAATAAAAAAATAGAAAAAATTAGCAAGAAAGAAAAGTTTTAATAAGGTTTCTAGTTCACTTTTTAGAGACAAGTGCCTCTTGGTTATGTGTTTGTGGCTTCTCCACTTTCTATACTATGTAGGTTAAATCTGCACCCCTGGGCAGACTTCTCCCTTGTCTGCATGTTTCTGGGTCAAGTCCCTCTTTCTGTGCCCTCTCCCTGAGGCAGTTTTTATGTCAAGGAATGCAAACCAATTTTAATATTAGCCTAAGGTAAACATAATTAGAAGGGTAAATTTTCTGCCAAAAGGGGGGAAATCATACAATGCATTTCAAACTCAAATGTAATTTTTGTTAAAAAAAATTTAATGTCTTATACTTCTCCAAAATGTCATTATATTAATGAAGCACAGGGTTAGGTATCATCCATAAATGATTACCTCTTGTCCAATGAGGAAAGTATCCTTGAAACTAATTTTTTAAAAGTCGTTAAACCTGCATTATCTTGCAAAATATTCAACAAATTCCCAACAAATACCAAAGGTTTGCAATGCCATCGATAAATATATAGAACTCCATAAATATTTAATATCTATAAAATGCATTCCAGGTAATTGAAAAATAAGAAAGTAAAATGAAAGAAATTTGGAAAAAAGGTAAATAGGGAGAATAATTATCATATAACAGGTAATTTAATAAGTGGAATAGAAAATTGGGCATTGAGAGTGTAGGTATGAGCTACTTGAAGACAGAAACTACATTTTTCATCATTATACTCCCCCAGCAAATAGAGGAAAGGCTCAGTAAATTCCTGAAGAATGAAGGGTATGGTAGGCAAGGAATAGAACAAGCCTGAAATTGGTACCAAAAAAAAAAGAAAAGGGCTGGCAGAGGAAAAAAGGGGCATGAGTGACAAAAACAAATTACATTTAACTTTTTAAAAAGGATTGATTTTTTTGTCTTGTAGATAAATTTTGCGGTTATTGTGATTTTAATGGTTATTTTTCTAGTTTTTTTCTATTTTCTAGTGTTTTCTAATCATGCTAGTTTCTGTCTGTTGTGTTCCTCTGCGGTTCACATACTTGTATATGTTTTTAGTCTCAAAGTTTAAGCCTAAGAGAGAGGAATAATTTTCTAATTTGGAACAAAATGATCACCAACCCAGGGGGCAGTTGGGTTCTTAGTAAGTGCCCTGCCAAACAAGAGTGATTTGATTCTTAACTTCACGGTTAAAGTGCCTCCTTTGCCCGATGCCTTTCTGTGCCAGAGGATGCTAGACTCGTGGGCCAGGAGGAGATGAGAATTCCAAAACAGAGAACACTCACTAGACAAGAGTGGATAAATTCCACACACATCTTAAAGCGTTTCCATCCCGTATTTTCTCTCATTGGTGTTGGTTTTCTCTTGTAAGTAGCTTTTAAACACGAAGCCCACTTATGCCACCGGTTAATCTTAAAATATTTATAGTACAGGTTTGACTTGTTCCCCCTTCCTCAAATCTGAGGAACTCTCATTTCACTTCTTCCACAGACTTAAAGCCAAAGAGCTTTCTAAGGCAACCTGAGAAGAAAGTCAATACTAAAGAACAATTCTACGTTTTACTCTCAGAGCTCACAATCCACCTGCTTTCTGAGACAGACAAACTTGTGTTGTTTAGAAAGAGTTTGGCTTAGTGCTCTTTTTAATCAATAGCTTTGATTTTTTAAAAAATCTACCTCTTTAAGAGAAGGGCTCAGGTGTTTCAGTGCCTGGAAGTAGCAAACCTGGGATCTACAGCACCTAATGGTACAACATGACTTTCTGAGAACTGACCCTCCACGGGAAGGAGCACAGCAGCGTTGCAGCTCTGAATCCTACTTCCAGGTGCTTTTTTGGGGGCAGAGAGTAAATTGCATAAGCAGTTTCCGGGGAAACAAATGATCTCCACAACAAAAAAGTTAAGAAACAGTAAGTAAAAATAGGCAAACTCTTCTGAGTGAGAATTCAGTACTGGACCCTTTGACCTTAGTCCTCTTATACAAATGGATCTGCAATTTTAATGGGGGTTTTATGGATATTAGGCATGGAAAAGAAACCAACCTACACAGTGAATTGAGGGAATAAGTTGCATATTTCTGTGATCTTTGAAGGCAAGGAAAGTTCGTCAACAGGTTAATCTTGCCCATCTATGATTACTAATGTCTTTCAAGGTTTCGGAGCTTGGCAGTATACTGTTCCCAACATTTCATATTATTCTATCTGTTTATATCTCCCTGGTAGACACACACTCCACTTTAAATGAGGAGGTCTTCCTAAGAGACAGCTGCAAAGAATTCTATTTATTCACACAAGACTTGAAATAAGACATACTGTAACCTTTAACTATGAATTACTACCTAAGTTTCAAAGAGTGTGAAAGGGAGTGGAAAAGCAATGACAAAATTGCGTGGATTATTTTTTTTAAGATGACAAAATCTTGAGGTTGATTTAACAGGAGTTCTTTGACTTTAAAAGTCATATGCTGAAACCTCTTGTAAAAAAAAGGATCTCACAGGTCTCGCTGCCAAGGATAAACAATCATTCTTAAGTCCTTTGTTTCAGGCCATAGTGAAATCTGATCCTCGACGTGTTCCTGTCCATGCGTGCATGCATGTGGATCTCGCCGTTTCCTTAGTCCCGGTTTCAAGCACAGAGCTCCTGACTGCAAGGCATTTGATTTCTGGTAATTAATCAGCTCATCATACACGCTGCGTTTCTCCCCCAGGCCCAGCTCAAGTGAGGGATCCAAATCTGGCTTCGGGAAAAAAGAAAGCATTTATGCTCTGAGTGCGCGGAATGAAACACTGATAAACCGTTCTCGGTAAAACATTGAATTCGGATGACATTATTTTTCTTTTAAGCCATAAGTCGTCTTAAAAAAAGATGCACATAAGGAAAAACCAAAACCAAAACAAAAGCCAAACAAAAACATGTTGGATGCCCTTTAAACAGCAAGCATTTTGTCCTAACAAAAAGAGTTATCAAGATTTGCTGGTGTTTGTGAGTCTGGTACTGTGGCCTTTTAAAGTGTTTGCCTGGAATGTTAATGTTCATTTTTTAAACACCTTTTTGTTTGAATCCTTATCCACAGTGCTTTATCTCAGAATTTCTTGTTTGGCGTGTGTCTGTAATAACCTAGTTACTGTTAATACTATCAGTTGTTGTGAACAATCTGAACTTGTGTTAGTAATTCTTCATGCCTAGAGATTTGGCAACTTTCATTCTTTTCAATTACTTACTTGTCTGCCTCAATAGCCATTTGTAAAGTCAGGTTTTGTTATTAGAACTGAGAATACCCTTGTATATTTGTTTTTCAGGTAATTTTGAGCCCTCTTGTTTCTATAAATAATGTAGTCCTATAATGGGTTCCCCTTTCTTGCCAATTATTCTGCTCAAAACTGAGATTAATCAATCAATCATTTGTCAAAATCAGTTCTGAATTGGCTGTATTTGATTTATAGAAGCTAAGCATGAACGTTAAGCAGTGGGAAAAATGGTGTATCAAAACTATAATAAACTTTATGATTTTGAAAGACAGCATGAATTTCAAGTAATGCCAACCCGTATCATTTTCTCCAAGTCTGATAATATTACTCATTGCTATGATGTAATAATCTTATCTTAAGAAATTAGTTCTTCTAGACATCTGACTTACAGTCTTTTACAATGATAGGTTTCATCAAAGCTTCTCTATTTTGTTTCCCAGGAGACATTTGGCAACTCTGGAGACATTTTTGATTGCCACAACTCGGGAGGGGAGATGCTATTGCTGTCTAGTAGGTGGACGTCAGGAATGCTTCTAAACATCCTACAATGCACAGGACAACCCTCTAGAATAAAGAATTATGAGGTCCAAAATGTCAATAGACTGAGACTAAGAAATCCTGGGTTACAAATATTTATATATTTATTTTTTATTTAAGGACAAGGATATAGAAAGTGTATATATCATAAATATACAACTTAAATTTCACAAATTGAATACAATCGTATAAGTAACAGCAGGATCAGGTAAAACAAGATGATCAGCACCCCAAAAGCCCCCTCATTCTCCCTTCCAGTCCATAATACCCCCGAAGGGTAACTAACCACTATCCTGACTTCTAAGAGCATCTAAATGGAATCACAGAGTAAGTTACATATATATGTTACATAAACTATATAGACACACCTCTCTTTCCATTTAAATCCTAAAGGCCACTGCATCCCACAAATTGGAGATGGAATTTATTCTGACTCAGAGAAAATTGAGGAGTTTTGATTTTATAATGCATTTATTGGGGTTGCTGTTTATTATTACATAAGCATTGAAAGACAAGGTAGTTATTTCCAGTGCATATCTGTTTACGCACCGTCACCAACCTCCTTTCATCCTTGTTGGGTCTCCTGTTGCCAGGTGATGGAAAGACCTGGTCTCTGGTCAGAGTCAGAAGCTTTACCTTGATAGGAAAGGGAGACCTGGATTCATGAAAGGAAGCAGACAAGGGCTGGTCAATAAAATAAGATGAAGAAGTGTTCTCCGAGCTTTTGTTTGTTTTACTTCAAACGAACTCACATATAAAGAGAGAGCCCTTGAAGCTGTGAGTAAATGATGCAGATTCTTAGCTAAATGGGACAAAGTGCCTTATATGTCATGTCTTATACCCTTGTGCTGTTTCCAATTTTTCCTGCTTCTTAGTTCTAAGCATACCATCCACATAAGTGAAATAAACCACATTGGGCTAAAGCTTAAGTTAAATATCAAAATCACTGCATGCTGACGGTGAAAACTCACTCATGCTGAACATTTGTGGGTTATCAGGATCAAAGAAGACTTCGATATGTATCAAAAAATGTAGCCCACCGTGGTTTAGCCTTCATTAACCTGGTGTGTATTTGAAGAATTCAACAGCGGTAATGCAGGCCAACGCTGAACTGAAATTTTTTACCTTAGGAAAACATTTATCCTCTTGAAGAGATAGATATCAGTTTTTAAATATTGAGAAAGGGCAGAATAACATAAGGTTCACACATGGTATTTGGTTGTCTGAATGCAATGAACTCTTTGCAGGACTGAATGATGCTTTGTACACGAAAAGACACAAGAACAAATTTGCGTTTTATATAATGCTTCTAATACTGATTCGTGGTAAAATGGGAAATCATACTGAGTCAAGACAACATGATTTTTCTGGTTTAGATCCAAAATTGTTTTAAATGAGGACAAGCCAGCAAAATCATGGGCTGCTATGGACATCAGAAGAAGCAGAGACTCCTCCAAAAAATTTCACTTACAAATCTATTCCCCTCAGAGAAGTTTAGATGATGGGATGGTCCCTTCTGAATCAGAAACAAAGAGAAGTTTACCTTAAAAAAAAAAGATGTACTTGTTAATGGAATCATTTCCTTGCTGCAAA
Source organism: Diceros bicornis minor (assembly GCF_020826845.1). Lineage (NCBI taxonomy): Eukaryota > Metazoa > Chordata > Mammalia > Perissodactyla > Rhinocerotidae > Diceros > Diceros bicornis. The sequence continues at coordinate 18,037,286 of NC_080743.1, read as the reverse complement.
GTGATTAGATAGTCCATCATTTTATTTAAAAATTCCAATGTTACCATCACTGATGTGTTTATTGCCACTTACCATTTCAATGTATATCTTACTTGGAAGCAGGAATATTTCACTCATGGTACCTGTTGGGGAGTAGTGCTGTTAGGGGTGACAGTTAGGGGGAGAGTGGAGTGGAGATCAAAAAGAAAAAAATATATCATCTGCATCAAAATGCTAAAGCGATTTTCCAGATGCTCCTAGTATAAGGGAAACGTTCAAGGATAGACAGAAACAGAGGGAGAAATTCACAAATTTAAATCAAGAATCTAAAAATTTTCCAGGCAAATATTTAGCACAGCACCTGTTATTACATGATTTTAAATATGCGATCCTGTTTAACATAGAGATAAAACATAATAAAAAATTTTTCTAAGAAAGTATGCTTAAGAAAAAAATTACTTGCTTTTATAGACCTTGCCTCTTTTATCACATGTCCATTATTTATCATCAAAAGTAGAGATTTGCCATTTTCCCCTTAGGTCTAGTAATAATTTGGTGCTGTGTTGCTTTCAAGGTCAGTTTTCTTTTCCACATCTCTAAGAAACACTGTTTTGGTAATAGAGTTGCTCATGCATAATAAGTATACAATGCTATAATTATTTGAAAATATCACTTAATTTCTGTAACTATGGAATCAATGATCAAGTCACAACTCTAATGTCATACAGGTTGCTCCTATGTTTTTTCTACTAGCGCAAGGCATTTCTTGCAAACAAAGATGTACATAGCTGCAACACTTATAAGAATCCCTTGGTGAGAAAGATTCGCATTCATCTTAAAACAATGTTTCTCTGAGTGTGATCTGGGGATCACCTGCTTCAAATTCCTTGGGAAGCAGGAAATGTGTGGCAAAATATAGATCTGAGGCCCCAACTGTAGTTCTATTAAATCAGAATATTTGAGGGTTGTGCCTAGCAAAATGCATTTGAATATATTTGTGAGTCATTCTTAGGTAAAGTTTGAGACTCACTGCTCTAGAAAATGCTAATGTGTTAAACCATCTTCAAAACTACAATTTCTCCAAGGAAATGAGAAGAATTAAAAAGAATCTATTTGGAAGGCATTCAGAGAAAAACAAATAGCTTTGATAGAAAATATCTAGATGTGAAATCATTTCAGATAAATCTTTTTTTTTTACATTGTTAAAGTCTTAATCTTCACATATAAACAGATTATAGATTTAAAAAAATAATTTTTTATTCATATAGCTAACCTGACATATCCATATAGTTAAGATAACCTTGAAGTAGAAACTACCATTATCCATTTTACAGTTGAGAAAACTTAAGCTCAGAGATGTTGTGACTTAGTCAAGGTCACACAGATAGTAAATTGTGGAGCTGTCATTTCTACCAGGCAATTTGATGCTACTTTGCATAGTGTCTTGTGCGTTTTTCCTGTTTAAATATTATAGGCTGTTGAATCTGATATTTACCTTAAAGTCAAAGCTGAGAAGAAAAGACACTAGGTAACCCCTCATTCCAAAGTCAGCCTGCACTACCACTGTCTGATTGGCAAAGGTACTGGTACTTGAATTTCCTTTGAGTCCAGGACACCATGGAAGGTAACTAAGCTAGGGTAGCATTGCTGGTCCCCCACCTAAGATAGGCCTACCCTATACTGGATGTAGAGACCCTATTAGCTCTTGTTTAGGAGCTAAAAAGTTGAGCTCCAGCTTGAGTCTGAGCCCAGTACTGAGGAAGCTTCATCGGGCTGTTCAAAGGACACACTCATAGCCCGTAAGAGTCAACATTTGGACAGTGACGACACAGAGGGCATTGCCAATCAGTACCAGCCAAAGAAACGGCAACACCCTTGCTCTGTTACAGAACAAGATGTTTGCCCTCTTCCCCTCATCTCTCTTCCCTAACCCAACATCAAAAGTAGAGGTGGAAGGGAGGAGTGTAAAGTGCAATGGATGCTTCTGTCTCTACTCTTGTTCCTCATGCCCAGAAGCTCAGTTTCTGTTGGGAAAAGAAGAGCTCTACAAAGCAGAACATGACTGAAGCTTTAAACCAACTTGAACTGAGTTTTAATTGTCAAAGCATTTGGAGATTTGAGGAATCTTCTGCTCTCTTTAAGGATTGAGGCATCAAAATTTAGTACAACATGACTAGTAGCAGTGATTGAAGAAAAATCATATTTATACCACCCTCCTCCCAATTAAAATTTCTCAGTAAGTTATTTATGTAAATTGCATATTTCAAATGAAATTTATTCATCATAATCCCCAAACTTATACTGAGAATTCATAGTAAGTATAGTAAGGTCTTATAAGTACCTCCAGATATTTCCTAAGGGTTGGAGCATAGGAAAGAGAGGTCAAGCACATATGTGAGCATATTCAGGAACACACAGTGGTACTAAGAATCTGAAGACACCACTTTGGCTTTAATATTGGAACAAAAATTTATATACTTAAAAAAAGTTCAGATCATTTTGATGCCAATCATCTTCTATCACATACACGTAAGCTTGCCAATAACCATTTACCTCAGGGGATGGGTTCTGGTGCCAAATTTGGCAGCCTTATTTCTTTTAGTCCAGCAATAAACTCTTTATACCAAGCCAGGGGGTCAAGATTATAATGTTTTTGTGTTCTACAGCAAGTAATCTTTATCCACGGGCAAGTTTAATGTAGAATTGACCACACAGAAGAGAAACTCGGTGCCAATAGCTTTATTAGTAACCAGAATTGAGAGTACCACAGCTTCGGAATCACCCATTTTGAGTGCTTCTCAGACAACTCCTCTATAATCTGACTACTCCTGCTTGGCTTTCTAGAAGCTTTTTCCAAAAGCATAGATTTGTGACTGTAAGAACATGAAGATGGGTGTACAAATGTTGTCACATGAAGTGGCAAACATGGAAAGTAGACAGCGAATCAGTCGGGCTTGGGATGGGAACACAACACAGCTTATCTGTGTATTAATGCTGCTGCTTAATTCAGTTGCTAGCGAGAAAGTTCATGACATTCATGCCGGTAGCTGACTCAAATTTTAATACTCCAGGGGAAGAAAAAAGAGGGACTACTCTATAACTCTATGAAGTGTGCAGAGAATAGTAATGCTCGATATAAAGCCAGTTGAAGAGCCTCCGATTTATGTCTCCACAAATACTTTATACACATATATGACCAAAGTGCAGCTTGCATATCATTCATAGCATAGAGCGGAGTTCCGGTAAGAAGAACCAGCAGGCCACCTGTCTTCATTGAAAATGACACTTTGGAATGTATCTGCTGCTGTTTGAATCGGGGAGAGTGAGCCAAATTATTTTAGCAGAAATCCTCTCTTTGGGATGGAATGTTTGCACGTGTATACTGTTACAGCGCTCAGGGATTGATAGAACACTTCGCTATTGTTGGGGACCTGTCTCATCATTCAAGGAATGTGTCTGGCCGGCCATCAGGGACATCTCATCACTTTATGGAAGACTTATTCCAAAATGAAACAACAGGTCTGAGTGAGACCTTGTTTATTCACTTCACTTCTTGCTATCCCACTTTTCCTTGGTATTTTTCATCCAAGAAGTCAGTAGACACAATTGTTTACTGAGGAGCTTAGATGGGGGCAAAGTTTAAACCTGCAAGCTATTGGTCCTCTACAATGTATTATCAAGATGGGAATGCCAGGAGATAGAACCCAACTGAGTCAGGCACCATCAAGAGGCTCCATTTGTCTATTAATGGGAGAGAAATGAAAATGTATTAATGGAGTTTTTTTTGGGAGGGTTTCATACACTTAAATACCGTGCAATTGTTAAATATTCAGGCGTAGGTTGAAAGCAACTGCATAGAGATACATCGTTATTCATGCATTTGGTAAACTTGGCAAGAGGTAGTGATAACATTTATAGACATTTTGATGTGGTATATCTTTTTGAACATTTTTAGAGGCAAGACGCAAAATTTTACTTCATTATCAAATGCATTTGATATTTTGCCCTATTTGGAAATATTTCCTTCTACCAAGGGATCTACTAGCCTAGATTTGCATGCGCACTTTCATTTAAAAGCAGTTATTCAACATAATCATAGAAGGTCATATGTGTGTCATAATCAGTCAAACCCGTTAATCATCTAGCCGGTCTATGATTTGGCCTCTGATGCTCACCAAAATATATTTTGAGGCTTTTCGAGATGCTTGGCATAACATCCCACTGCAAAAAGAATCCCAAACATTCCTCTTTTGCTTAAAATACTCATTATAAATTTGTTACACCACAAATGTATCTAAAGTGGTTTTTTGAAACCATTTATACATGAACTCTTTATCTTTTAGAGGTGACGACATGTTAAATGTTGGGGAGCCCAAAGACAAATTTCTACAGCACAGCTGCAGAGCCCATCTCATACTGGGCTTTTTTTTTCTTTCGTGCTGCAAGCTGGCAGGATTCAGCCAGTTTTCCTTCCTTTTCAATAGTCACTGTCGCCCACTCTATCTTTTGGGGTTTTGTTATCCACCGAGAAGGAAGGCAGAGGCTTGTGAAGTCTGGACAGTTTGACCCTTTATTTAGCTACCTTTGACAGAATCACACAGACTTCTTTTGTTTTAAGAGTTTTACCGCTAATTCCTCTGGGAAAAATATTGAAGAGATAAAAATAACAAACGTGGGAAAGTGATGAAGGTTACAGACATTTACAAAGTTCTTACAGTCTTATTCCCTTCGTGGTGGTTCTTGACTCTTTTCTGAAGGCAAGAACTGGAAACTTCCTTTTGAATTCTGTCCCGTGATTTTATTTCTAAGAGTGAACCTAATCCCAATGTCACTTCTCCTTTGACCCATCTATGGAGAAGGTGATGTGCGTCTTTTCTCCTTGAAGGCTCCTGGCTCACCATGGGAAAGGCTTGAGGCAGATGCAAATTTTCAGGCTTTTCTCCATTAAACTGGTCTTTATTCACACAGGAGTTACACCTTTCAGACACTTTCTCACAATATGTTACATTCTACTGTCTAAAGCCTTGATCCCTTATCCACGCCAAATAACGTATGCTATTTTTTTTCAAACTTCAAGGTGTGTTTCCTTGTTCTAGTGTTGCGTATTTCAATTGTAGCCCGTCTCAGTCTTAATTATTCTCATCTTTTCTCGTATGTAACTACATCTATCCTCTTAATTTTCCCCCCTCTTAGAAGCTTTCTTGTAATGTGACATCTAGGAATACAAATGATTCCATTTGGTTCAAGGTCAGATTCCTTTGTTTAGCAAATGTGTATTTATCAGCTGATGAATGCCAGGGACTCTTGTAGGCATTAGGGATACAGCTGTGAACAAAACAAAAAACTTTGCCCTCTTGAAGGTTGCATTCTATGGGTGCAGACAGATAATGAACAAAGAAGTAAAACACATAGTCTGTTAAGTGGTGATATGTGCTATAGGAAATACATGACAGGGAAGGTGTAGAGATTAGTGGCTTGTAGGGAAGTGTTTACAATTTTAAATGGAGTGGCAAGGAAAACTTCATGGAAAGCACTATTTGAGTAAAAGCTTTAGGAAAGTAAGGGAGGGAACCATGTGGCTATCTAGAGGAACAAAAACTCAGAGCATCATCAGTCCAGCTGTCTACCAGTGAGAAGAAAGTGCTGATGCCAAAGCCCAGAGGTGGGAACATGCCTGACACAGTCGAGGAAGACCAAGGGGGTTGGTGAGGGTGGGGTAGAGCAAGTGAGGGGGAGAAAAGCTGAAAAAATCAGAAGAATTGGAGAAATAATACTCCCCTCCCTCTATGGTTGCTGTCCTCCCTAATATACCCAGTGTTTTGTAGGACATTTTGATAATTGCAAATAAAGTGCAATGTGTTTAAAGATATTTTCAGACACCAGTCCAGGGATTTCTTATTACTCAGTCTTTGGTTATCAAAAGTGCTATATCTGGTTGAACCAGTTCAACAAGTTGTAAAACGCTCAGACATTTGTCCAGTCCTTGGATTTCTTCTTGCCAATCATACCAGAAAACAAAACAAAACAAAAAACCCAAACCAAAAGCAGTGGCAAATCAGCTAACTAATGGATCATTTGTGGCTAAGTAGCTGAGTACCAATCAGCCCCTGGGAGCTCAAAATGTATGCCAGGAACTCTTGAGACTGAAGGCAACTCATTTTGCTGGTGCATTTTCATAGTTACCAAAGAGGAGAACTTGAGATCAAATTCACTTTAGGAACTTATAGCAATCAGAAATCTGTTAACTCTAAGAAAACTAAATCCAAATTCAACTGGCTTAAATAATAAAGGGAATTTGTTGGTTCACATATAACTGAAAGGACTGGAGGACTCAAGTTTCAGGGGTGGCTTAATATAGCAATTTAATGATAGCGTCAAAGATTGTTTCTGTTGTAATTTTTTTCCATCTCAACACTCTGGCGTCTATGGGGTTGGTTTCCTTCCAAGGTCAGCTGTCCCCAAGATGGAAATAATTCTGCTGGAAGCTCAGTGGACTTCATAGTCACATGATGCCACCTAGTGTGAGACATGCCACCAATGTTTTTGTCCCAGAATTCTCAGCAAACTCTTGAGGTTCTGTTGAAACGATAGTATTAATTCATTTACCAATCTCTGAACAAGTCATTATGGCCAGAGGGATGCCATGTGATTGACCAGGAAATGACACCAGGTTCTCCCGAAGCTCATAAGCTTAGAGTGAGGAGTAGGACATGGTTTCTCCAAACCAAATTGAGGAAATCTTGCCCCAAGATGGAAGATGCCAGGAATTAAGAACTACAAATGTCCCCATGGTGATGTAATACAAATAAATTGTCTCCGTATTCTTAGGGCTTTGTATTCTCTGGTATACAGTAGGTGCTTATGTTCATTGACTTAATGAATAAATATTTACTGAATGAATAAGCATTCCTGATTAAGAATATGAATGACAAAAAAGGCATAATAATCCTTGCCTTTGTATATTTTGTAGAAAAATTTGCATTCTAAAATCCATGTGGAAATCTGTACATCTCAGCTGTATTATTTCTAAGGAATGACCTTACCTCTGATTTTACCTTCAAAACTCTCAGTAGAATAATTTGGAGGATAATATGAACCTGGTTTGCAATAGAATTAAGATACTCTGAGAAGGAAGAAGAATTTCACAGCCAGAGAAGCAGAGTAACATTCAGGTAAGTGTTCTTTGCACCTCAAAAAACAGAACAAATTTCACTGCCTTTCTGTTAAGTCAGAGTCAAATTTCACTTTCAAGTAAACTCTTCTCTCTTGCAAATTTCTCAGTTCATCAGGGAATCAGAGGTTATTTAGAAGTTATGGCTTTGCATGCTGCTAGAGAGCTTACATATGTTATTTTATTTAATTCTCACATAAGTCTCACAAGGCAGTATAGGATAGAGGTTAAGAATCCAGGTATTGGAATCAGACTGCCTGGGATCAAATCCTGACTCCTTCTTGCTAGCTCTGTGACTTTGGGCAGGTTAGTTAATCCTCTATGCCTCAATTTCATCATTTGGAAAATGTGGAGATTATATAACATTTACGTCTCACATTTGTAGTAAGGAATAAGAGAGTTAAAATATACAAAGTACTAAAGAGCATGCCTGGAACATGGTGAGCATTTCCTAAGCATTATCTAACGTGATAATGCTGCTGCTGCTGCTGCTTCTCTTCAAATGAGGGAAACTGAGCCTCTGGAAATCTCAACAACCCTCCCACAGTCCCAAAGTTGGAATGTCATAATGCCAGATTCAAACGCTGGTCTGTTTGACTTTGACTTCATAGTTATTTTACTACTTGACCCCTTCAACACTTCTCTTTTTACTGACATGTACATACAACTTTTTTTTTTCTAAAGGGAGGGGGAATCTCTTCCTTTATTTTCAGCAGGGAGAATTAAGCCCCCTTTTTTTTTTGTTTTGAGGAAGACTGGCCCTGAGCTAACATCTGTTGCCAATCTTTCTGCTTTTTCTCCCCAAAGCCCCAGTACATAGTTGTATATCCTAGTTGTAGGTCCTTCTAGTTCTTCTATATGGGACGCCGCCTCAGCATGGCTTGATGAGCGGTGAGTATGTCTGCGCCCAGGATCTGAACCAGCGAACTGGGGTCTGCCGAAGCAGAGTGCGTGAACTTAACCACCTTGCCCCTGGGTCAGCCCCTACATACAACTTTCTTAACATAATTGTCATCTGGGTGGAATCAGGATGTTTAATATTCTTCATAAGTGCCACAGGATCCTAGCACAGGGTTTGATACCCTGTGGGAGCTCAATATATACTGCTAATGTGGTCACAGATATCCTGCAGGGCCTCCTCACTCCAGGACGGCGTTAGAAAAGACGCCAGCGCCAGAGGCCCCCTTGAAAAGGCACATCTTTACCTGGGATAGTGGGACACATTAGCCCTCCTCATTAGCTTTTTCATAAATATCATGTCACAAAAGCAGTTTATCAGAACAATTGCTTAAATTAGGCAAATTGGAAGGGCATAGAAAATCAGATTAACAGGGCTTAAATAATAGAAAGGAATTTATTGGTTCACATATAATTGAACGGACTGGAGGACTCAAGCTTTAGGGGTGGCTTAATATAGCAATTTAATGATAGCATCAAGGATTGTTTTTCTTGTAATTTTTTTCCATCTGAACATTTAACAGGGAGAGCCTAGAAAAAGTATGGCATTATATGTGAACAGGGGGCATAATGTTCACCAGTTCTGGCTAAAGATAGTGGAGAGATAAGGAACAGTTTACATACGGGGCACCAACACTTATGCTGAGAGACCTCAAGCTTCCTCTTATAGGTGAGGATTGTTACTCTTCTATCTGTTGTGTGTCCAGAATAGTTGTAAATCAAATCATCAAGAAAAGCTGTCTGTTTTAGAATGCAATGGTTGGAAGAAAACGCACCAAAAAATGTCAACAGTGATGGGGATAGGCCTTTAGGTAATTTTATTTTTTCTCTTTTCCATATTTTCTTTGTAATGTAGGTATTAGTTTATACTAAAACAAATTTGTAACTAAGAAATATGGCGACATTGAACTCTCTACTCAACTTGAACTGGTTAGAATGATTTTGGAAAAGTTTTGACTTAAGAATTCATGTTTATCTTTATCTATATTGAGTTAATAAAGGTTTCTGAGGAGCTACATTGGCAAAAAACTGCATGAAAACTGATGTTATACACCAAGTAGAAACAACTCTCAAGAATTGTAAGATGTATATTCAATGGGAAGACAGAATACATGCACATATATGCACACTCACACAAAACCATAAGCACCAAACACATCACAAACATAGAAAACAAAAATGCAAAAAACTCAAATATCCAGGCATTTGCCAAAGAAACTAATTATATAAATAATTGTGCCTATTATATAGAAAGATTTTCAGGGCAAATTGAGTCATCTAACAGATAAATGTAGCATATTAAAAGTATTACTATACTTATAGGCTTAACATTTTTTTTTGCCAGAAGAAAAGATTATTCTGTGTGTGTGTGTGTGTGTGTGTGTGTGTATACACCTTTAGGTGATTTATGCATTATCCAAAGCATATTTAAGAACATGCCACAAGACTGAGAGCTAATTACATTTCATAGAGAACATTTGATCTCCTAGTCCACGTATTTTTACTCTGTAGTATTTAGAAGGAAGTTGAAAGGCAAAGACATGTCAAAAAATGCTCCTTGTGTGTGCAGTTGTCAGAGGAATCCTGTAATTTAGTAGGATCTAGAACATTTTGCAGTAAATGATCCAAAAGGAGAAAACCAGATTAGTCTGATCTCTTACTGTGCTGAGCATGATCAAATTAAGCCGTAAAACTAACCCAAATTAGCTAGCAAGGGAGATAGGCAACAGGGTAAAAAGTCAGAAGAATAAAGAATTTCCACAAGAAAAAAATATGACCTTTTGACTTGGGAAGTAGAGATCCTGCCAAGTGGAGACTTCTGAGCAGAATCTAATACAGAGCATTGAGCCCCATAAAATCCCTTTGTCAGCACTTTAGCACTTTATACATTTTGTCTATAAACAAAGAGAGAATGGAACATTTTCATGCTATTCCAACACTATTCCAATACATAAGAATTATTTTTACTTCTTTTTATTTTGGAAACAATTAATACACTGAAGGAAAAAAAATGATAAAACAACCTAAAGCAAATCACAATTTGGCTTAAACCTATTTTCCTTTGTCTTCTGCGTTCATAGATTTACAATAATTCTGCTTTTAATCCTCAGGAACTTTGGTCCATGGTGCATTACTCTTGTAATTCTCGTGCTCCAGTTTCTCTTCAGTTTATATACATCTTTCTCTAATTCAACCGAAAACAGTGAAATATACTGATATTTGTAAATCTGAGTGTTCAGCCAGAGGATAAGAACAGAGGTTACGAGAGAGGAAAATCCCACAGGTGTAGCCGTGTATTCTGGGTTTTCTTATGACCATTAGCACAAACTCGCAGGATCCACTCTGGTTCTCTCATTGCTGGAGTTCTCAGGAAACAGGACTCTCGGAGCACACACAGAGGAAATGGGTTCCAGTCTGGGTCAAACCTAACTCAGTTCTTACTCTGAAGGGACTTTGGAAAACACAACCGTAGATCTTATTTTGAACAAATTTCACTTTCTGTTTTACTTCTTCAAATTGAATCAGAAGACATGAGATGTCTTGAAATGGAATCCCTAGAACCTGGGCCACCTGAGCTGCCCTGGAACTGCGCCGAACTACAAATGTTTTCTGTCACAGAGTAATATGGAAGAACTTAGGTCTGAACCAGGCTCTTACAAGCTGTAAAATTGGTCTTGGATTTAGAGATATGCACCCTATTTTGTCTTGTGTGTATTGAAATGGTCTAGAAACTCTCTGTGTCTCTATTGCCCTGAGCCTGGGGTGTCATCATCATGCAACAAGGGTTGCTAGAATGACATGGAGGCAATTATACACTAAAATGATAGTGATATTCATGTCTTTTTTGGTTTTGTTTTGTTTTTGGTCTGGTTAAAAAACAGGAAACAGCAAGTAAGATAGGCAGATACACTTACTGTGAACTAGAGTCCCAAATCAATATTCAGTGCTCACAACTCTCCTATCTATTCAATTCTCAGCTCTGTCTCTCCTTTGCGTTGCTACAGCTTTATTTATTTAGTTAGTTGTTTACAGCTACTTTATCTTCAGATTTTTCCTATTCAAAATATATTGCATTTAAATGTACTCAGCTAATCACTAAATGTACTTTATGGAAAAGAAAGCCCAAAGCAGACACATCTGAGGCAGTGATAGCGGAAGAATTCAATCATTTATGTAAATGAATTAACCTAAATGTTTTATGCATAAAAGGTTCAATAAGTTATAAATCTCCAAAGTTAGCCTGTGTTTATCAGAATTTTAGAATCATTTTATCCTCTGCAAAATTTTTCTATCGAACTCATGGTTGTGACATTTCATTTAAAAGAAAAGGAAGGCTCTGAAAAATCCCCACCATTTCCCTATTTGTAATCAGGAATACTGATTAACAGGTTCAGTTTTGCATTACAGGGTAATACAGCGATAAGATAAAGCTTCAGTTTCGAGGTGGAAATAATACTGCTCAATTCTACTCTGTTTTCACCTTGAATATTTTGTTTTCAACTGGAGAAGTTATGTTCCAAGTAATTAAGATGCTGCAAGTCTCTTTGAAGCGTCAAGAATCTAATCACTTATACAAAAAAGATTTTATTCCCATAAGTTAACTGCTGGCAATTGCTGATGTTTTTCAGCAACCTTACAATCCAGGGTTCTGCCATACCTCCTGACTAAAGAATAGGATGAATTTTCCTTCTTAGTGTCATCCACAATTTTGCAAAAGAAAATGGATTCACTTTTAACTTCACCTAGATTTTAGCCCCTTTCACCAAAGCAGTATATAATAAAATGATTTTTGTTGATTTTTCCCATAGAAAGGCAAAGCTTTCTAAACACCAAGCTCCATTTTCTTTGTTAGAAAAAAATCAGGATTTGTAGCCGTCTCCACTTAGGCCTGTTAGCCTAATTCTCCATTTAAATGCTTCTTTCAAATCTTTCAACAGACAAGTTGCAAAGCAGAAGTTCATGAGCAATCTTTCCTCTAACATTCTGCAGTGCTTTCTTGATTTTTTTATTCAATCAGATTACGTTTCTTTATTTATTTTGGGCAGAAAAACATTTTAACCTCCTTGACTTTATACGATGGAAGCATTTTCATCTGTGACAAATGCATAGTACCAGTTAACAATCAAAGAGAGCAGAGAAAGATTAAAAAGCAGTTTTAGAGTTGACACCTGAGATAACTTGAGAGCAAGATGGCAGTCAAATTTTACACTGCATATGAACATTTCTCACACATTCCAGAAATAACTGAGGGACAATTTGAGGTAGACCCTGAGGATTGTCTGACATCATGCAGGGGGGAATTGCCTAAGTCAACAGATTTTGAAATATAATCTTAGAACAGGTATTATCCTTATAAGCAATGTATACAGTATATTTACGGTCATGCTGTGACATTTGCTGTCCGGCCATGGCTTGACACTAGAGACTCTGGAGAAACTATTGCGACTATTATTCAAAAATTTGTACTGGTGCACAGGAGATTTGTATTTGACAGTTAGAGCAGATGGGAGGAGATTCAGAACCAAAGCATCTGTCTCCTGCTTGGGCATACTAAATGTGCTATCGCAATGAATACATTACAAAATACTATCAATAATTTGTTGACCTGAAAAACACTGATGAGCTCAAAAATGAAATAATGTGTTGTTAGCAGGATCCACTAGCAATAACCCTCTCATATGTCATTATAGTGCAAGCAAAAAAAAAAAAAAAAAAAGTCAAGTTAAATTAAAAGAAATTCTTTGATACAAATAAGATTTAGGACGTCTAAGCACTTGAAAAATTATAAAATTTCTTAAAATTGTAATATTTTTATAAGTTAGCTCTAATTATCTAAAATTTAAAGTAGCAGACCAAAGAAGAAACATAAGCTTGTCATGAAAATTCAACCTCCTGTTGGACCTAAGGGATCCTCTGTTACTAGAATAGATGAATATGTAATATATTTGTGGAATGAAAATATGTGTTGATTGAATGCATGAGTGACTGAATGGATTGGATACTTTAGTCATATTCCTACAAACATTATCTACACTCTTCAGTCAAGGCATTCTATTATTCTCAGATGGAAAATCAGAACAATGGTGCTCCAAAACTGCAAGTGGCTAAACCCTTATGAAATGACTACTTATATAATATGATATTTATTCAACGTGATGGAACCCCACAGAAGCCTGTGAAAGCTTTCCTGACTTATTCATGTAGAACGTTAAAGGATTAAGTTTGAGGAATATTCTTTACTGCTTCTGTAACAACCTAGGTGAAAGTGAACCATAGAATTCACCAACCCTAAAATCCATTACATTTAACCCGTCATTTGACCTTCATTCTTACATGCATGGCTCCATTGGCCGCAGGTTTTCAAAGACATAAGACTTCAGTGATTTGCAGGGCAGAAGGCAAAAGAGACAGTAACTGGCCACTAGAACGCTGTCTTGGAAACTTTTAATGGATATCATCTTACGAAAGCAAAAGTGGAGCAAGTACAACGTAAGAGAGAAAGTAGAGGAGGTGGCAGGGAGTTTTACTTTCAGATTCTGAGTATTTCTGATATAACAAACTAAATCCACATTTTATCAGATGAGTCTTGAGAATAACACAGGAAAAAAAAATCTATTTTCAAGATTGATCTGTGCAAATGTTTGAAAACAATATTTCAAAATATATTGGCTCTATTAATGACTCACCACACCATTGATCATGGACCTCATGATTTTGGATTTGCTGGCAGGAGAGATGAATGAGCTGGCTATTTTGGATGTGATTCTGCTTTAGATAATGGTCTTCATGAAAAGTAGAAGTGGAATTATGCAATTTGCTTCTGCTATTATCCACATGAATAGCTTTGCTTTAACAAACTGGAAGGTTGAAGAACAGTCCTCAGATCGTTGTACTTCTGTATAATTAGAAATATCTTTCAGACCTTGAACATCATGGCTATTAAGTTGTTGAGAGCAGCTGATTGTCCAAACGTCACCTGAGTTGGTAAGGAAAGACTTACTCTGAAGAGAAGGTAAGATAAGCATAAAAATTTAACCTTTAAAATGTTGTACTGATTCCCTTCCAAGCTCAGGGTACATTATAGACATTGTGTCATCAACCTTAGTACACCCCCAATACAGCTCCAATCACATAAAGGTGAGGGAAAACCTTCTTTCCTTCATTTATTGTGTTGCAATTCTACTCACTCTCTCAGCTCACCTAAATAACTTTGATCATAGGTGCCGTAGAAATAATTAGATGGATAGATGGAAAAATACATTGAGTTAAGGGTTCACCAAGTTGAATGTCTGTTGTTGCTGAAGATCCATTAACCTCCAATTTTCTACTTAAGCTTTTTCATTGTGTTAAAAGCCTCCATATTTCTTCGTGTATGGCTATCATTATCTTCCAGGCGCAAGACAACACTATTTCAAGTAGAAGACAGTAAAACATTTCTGAAGAAAAGAAACAGTGGAGACTCCCATGTAATGGATCCCTATTTATTTTTAAAGTAATCAATAGTTGTTTGCAAGTAATTGCACAATATAATCTGTAAGTAAGGTAACACTAAAAACACACATCTAAGTTATGAGATGGTCTAAACTGTTCAAATTAGGAGACAAATCACAGACAATCCTGAGACGTCTAGTTTTAGTAAATCATCGTTGTGATCCTTACAAGGCTGGCTTTGTACTGTATATTCCTTGTGAATTTCAAAGGAACAGTAAACTTCCTTGAACTACTGAACTACTATACTGATTGAAGTTAAGTACTGCATTTCTATAGAAATCAATGACGCTAATCACACAAGCACAGTTCAACGTTTTCCCATTCAGCAGTCTTGAAAATACTTGAATATCATAATTGGTCTGCAGCTGAGCACATTTTGGTCTTCAGATCCAAGGGGGATGAAGTATCCTTCTCAATTCACCAGACACAAGTGAATAATGAAAGATTTAAACCACATAGTGTTGTTATTGTCGTTGTTAAAGAGACTACTCTTTAAATGGTTACAGAGGGCTAGTCTCTTGTTCCTACGCCTAAAATGAATAGTACTGAGCCCTGTAAACATGCTAATTATTTTCAAGCAAACAATACATTTTAAACTAGAGCCTTATCTTTTAGGACAAAAAAAAATGTTTTTTTTATCAGTAAAAGGAATTTGGAAATAAGAAATGATTTCAGAGGACATTGTAGGTCAAGACATAGTGCTGAATATTTAACTTAGCATTCGCTCTGAAACAATAGTTACGTTATGAAGAAGATGTTGTCTTTGTTTTGCAGAGGAGAAAACTGAGACTTAAACCACCTATCCACGTGTATAGTCAGGGCTGTCTGGATCGTATAGACTTGAGTTTAGACATGTAATGCCTACTCTAGATTGTCCAAATGGAATTACCGATTTGGCAAGAGTTTTGCTGTAGGAGGGCAGGGACGGCGTATCCTTTCTGCAGCGCTGCTTGTGGGCAAAGCATTGGCGTACAGCATGGTGGGCAAAGCAGGAAACATTGATTTTAATCAGCACCCAGATCCGATTTATGCTTCAAATTACAGTAGTCCAGTAAATGTGAACAGATCTCCTAACTTTCTTCCTTTTCTTGGTTTTTAATCTACAAAATCAAAGTGATAGCTAACTTCTATCTATCCTACAAGAATATTGAGAATATTTTATTTGAACTTAAAGAACATATTGATGCATTGCTTTGACTATTTTGAAACAATTGCTTCTCAAATGTGGAGTCCAATGTTTCTCCCTGGGACAGTCTTTGCTATGATGTCATCAGGGTGTCCAGAGTCATAAAAATTGGCCATTCATGCATGTTTTGAGAGAAGGAAAAAGAAGGGACAGTGTGATACTTCTTATAGAATGTAGTGTAAGCCCCTGGGCTGCAAGTAGCTCAAAGCATTGTTCCAATTATACCTGCGAAAGGTAGTGTATTTGGGAGTTCCACTATCCCATAAGCAAAATCAGTTCCACCTTCTGTCTGTCCACTTAGGGAGAGAATTGCTTTGCCTTACTCAGGATACTGGGCTTTCTGTCCACAATTGAAGTTCAGTGAGGGCATTTTTCACAGCTTGTGAAGACTCACAAGGCAATTCAAATGCCTTTTTGTTTTGTTTTGTTTTGTTATAACAAGTTCTTGAAGTTACAACACAAGAAGTGTCTGCTCTAATATGCTTTCTGTCAATTCCTGTTATCTCTACAAATCAACTCCTTCCTGACTTGCCCAATTCCTGTAGTGGTATTTTCACCTTCCGTTCACCAAGATTCAGTAAATTAATTCATTTCTCAACAAATATTTTTTGAATTTCATCATCGTGTCTTCCCTCTGACTTGCCCCACATAGCCAATCAACCACCAGTTGAGCCACCTCAAATCTTTTCCAGAATGGAATTAGGTATAAATAAATTACAAAACAAGCAGACCTTAAATCACCAAATCTTGTCGAATCATCCTCTCCAACTCTTCTGAGGACTCTGTTTTTTTCAATTCCTATGTCATTCAACGTACTGTATAAAAATAGAAATTATGATGAAAGTATTACAGTTCTTAGAAAATCCTTCCTTACACAATTCTTAATAAACTTTTCTGCAAATTCTTCCTCTCGCCCCATTTATCGTATACCTGTCTTCACCTCTTCCCATCTCCATTAATTCAATCCAGTGAAGTATGTGAGTCTTGAGACATTATTGTTTCCGTGAAACCTTCCTCAATGTCGCCAATGGAGGTAATTCTTCCTTCTTCTGAGTACCAATATCTCTGAGACTTATCTTACAATAGCTTTGTTTTCTGCTTGTAATAAACTGTGCAATTTTCTTACTATTGGTTTATAAGATTCTCAAGGGCAATTTCTACAGAATCCCAGAGATTATAGTCTACAGCATAGGAATTTTATGAATATTTTTAAATTAATTCTTTTCACTTAACAATTCTCTATTAAAACCGAAAATAAATTCCCATAATATGTAAATGACAAAAAATCATAAGCCTCTCAGAAGTACTTATATTTTGAAGAAAAGATACAGTGGACATTAGTTGTTTGGCTTCAAAGTATGTATTTTCCCTCTTGCGTAATGGCATCTAAATTTCCTTGGGGAAATCCTAGTTCTCTTTGACTATTCCTTTTGAGTGGAGCTCATTCCTACTGCTTCAGTTCTAGGAGTAGTACCTAATGTACAAACCTGGTAAATGGGACTTTTGTATTCTTTGGCCTTAATGATTTGGTCAGAGATGGGCATATGACCAAATCAGAGCCAATAGCGCTGAGGCTTCTCCTGGGGTTGCTAAAAAAGCAGGTGGTCTTTACCACACGACTCGAATCTGGGAAGATGAGAAGCTGGGCTGACACAACCATTTTCCACCGTAGTTGAGAATTCAGCCAAGGTAATAAACGGCAAAGTAGAAAGTTGCACTGGGTTATGTTGATGTCTTTGAGCTCCCGGATATACCCTGTCTAAAGTCACGCTTATGCCTGTGTGTTTCAGTTATGTCAGCCAGGAAATTCTCTTTACAGTTCAGTGTAGCTTGAGCCAATATATTGATTAAGGTTCAATGTAGGAAAGGGAAACCATAAGATATTTTAAATAGAAAAAAAATTTAAAAAGTGAATCAAATGCTAACAAAATGATTGGAAATCCCATAGGATTGGACCTCTAAAAAAGACTCCCAGAATACTGTGGAATTGTCCTGCCAAGAAATCTATAACCTAGGCTACATCCAGAGTATGGAGTGAGGAGAACTTCAGAAGCCACAAATCTGGGAGCAGGAACCAGGATCAATAAACCCCTCACTCCAGAATCTTCTTTTGACATCATCAAAGCTGGAGCCTGCACACAGGAATATGGTCCCTGGCTGTCTGTTCTGTGACAACTGCCACCAACTACCCACAGGACTAGAGATGACACACTGGAATGCTGATGCAGAAGAATTCTGCTTCTTCATGACCTTGCTGGCCAGCAAACATAACGAACATTAATAACACATGGCTTCTGCTTTCTTTCTGTCTTCTCATTGTCTTTTCAGTGCCTCTAATTGGAAAAGACTCTTTTTCACACAAAAGCCAAGGTGCAAGGAAGTCTGGGAAGTGTAGTTTTTATCTTTTTCAACCGTTACAACAGAGGAAAGTACACTACAAAGAGGCAAGAATAAAAGATCAGTGCCAATTTATTCCAGAGAGATTGAAGAGAGTTTCATTCACTTGAAATTAAAAGATTTTTGATTAATATAGAAGGCTCTGGTTAACTTAGGTGAATTTCTAAATGGTAGAATTTCAACCAGTGTAACCCAATGCAAACACTTAATGCAAAATGGAAAAAAAGAATAATTCAGGAATTATCTGGCATCAGTTTCCCAAAATATAGTATTAGGCACATCATAAGCCCTTGGATAAATATTTGTCAAGATTTCTCAATGAATGAAGACTCTCTTGTTTCTTTCGATGCATTTCCTATTCCTTCAGTTGTGAATTCACAGATTTTCCAAAGTTCTGAGTTTTTCACCAAGTCTCCTAAGGTGGGAAAGGTGATGTGTAAGTTAAACACTTAGTATCATTTTTTTTTTTTTTTTTTTTTTTTTTTTTTGTGAGGAGATCAGCCCTGAGCTAACATCCGCCAATCCTCCTCTTTTTTTTTTGCTGAGGAAGACGGCCCTGGGCTAACATCGGTGCCTATCTTCCTCCACTTTATATGGGACGCCACCACAGCATGGCTTACCAAGCAGTACTTCGGTGCGCGCCCGGGATCCGAACCAGCGAACCCCGGGCCGCCGCAGCGGAGCGCGCGCACCCAACCGCTTGCGCCACCGGGCCGGCCCCTTAGTATCATTTTTAAAGGTTTTGATTAGTCTAAACCATTTGTGTCATACCTTTTCCAATATAATATCTTTTAAACATTAAAAAAAATTTCAGAAGCCCATATACTTGTTGTCGTACTTACAGTAGCAATAGATTGAGAACGTGCTATAATAAATACAAAGATAAGCGTAATAACATTTTTATTGAAGTTTTAAAAAATAAAACACAATAGATGCTACATACATTTTGCAGAAAGAAACTACAGAGAGAGAAAAAGAGTATGAACGAGAGAGACATGTTCAAGACATTTTATTCAGTACAAAGACACTGTCAGGCACACTCACAGCATGAAGGACACAAATCATTAATCTATGAGTACTGATGACTATACAGGTGCCGCTACAGTATCTTAGTTAACTTGATGAGTTAATAAAGTTTTTGAAAGTGTTGAGAAAATTTGAATGGAATCTAAATATTTGGTTCTTGGCTCATGAAATGTCACAGGATGTAGGACAATACCTTGTAGAGATTTCACCCAATATATATTTGGCAATTCTATATGCTCTAAATTTATGAATATTTCATCAGTTGCATTATCAGCTCTAGATTTAAGAAAGAAAAACATAATTTGTATATGAAGTTTTTATGGATAGCTGTGAAAATTTTGAACTAATAGCCTGCAGGAGTGAAAAGTATTTCGCTGAATGTAAAGAACTGACTAAAGAAATGAGTAATAATGTGCCATTTATGGCTGGCTCATGCTTTTCCAGATAAAATAAACTAAAAAGTGACTGAAATACAGAAAACCTATATGAAAATGTAAACTGCCAAATAAAAGTTGATACCCTGGTGTAGTTCCTTAGTAAAATCTTAGAACTGTAATTATATAATGATGAGAAACTATTTTCCCCACTTTCTCTGAAACTATATTTTAATATGACTGTGATTTGTTTAATTTCTTGTTCTTATGTTTTATAGTATTACAAAGCTATAAAATGAAAATGTAAACCACTTCTGTCACTTCTAATCATGTTCGATTGGCGAATAGGCACAATCTGATATGACTTCAACTTAAAATTGTCTTTCACTATGTTAATGTTTTACTTAATAGAGTGGAAAACAACATTTTATTCATTAGAGGCTTATTTTCAGTAGAAAGTGGAGTAAGTGGATCCATGAAACATGCATAAATATGAAATTCACACTAGATAAATAGCATGTTAGAATCTGTGGAAATAAGATTTGTGAGAAAGAGATTGCCTGAAGAAT
Organism: Diceros bicornis minor; assembly: GCF_020826845.1. Classification (NCBI taxonomy): domain Eukaryota; kingdom Metazoa; phylum Chordata; class Mammalia; order Perissodactyla; family Rhinocerotidae; genus Diceros; species Diceros bicornis. The sequence continues at coordinate 18,017,135 of NC_080743.1, read as the reverse complement.
CTGAAGATTTCAATAATGTACCCCCTCAGAGAACTGAGTTTTATGCTTCCTCTCTCCTACAAATTATTTGAATATCACCACAGTGATTTTCATTGGTGCCAGAGACAATGTTTTCCCTTGAGGTCATAGCAGATTCAAAAGGCTTATTTCTTTTTTTTCCCCAACATCATAGTAACATTTTCTTTGTGCAGATTCTCATATATACCCAAGATTCCTTGGGATTCATGGATTCAATGTTACAGACGTAGTAATGATGACGGGCAATACCTTTTAGTTTATGTCATAAAGCAAACAAATAAATTATGAAAGATGTTTGAGATTTCAAGGGTCTGGTAAAGAACCTCATTGTTGCACACCTGAATTCCAAGCCAGTTGAAAAATAAGACAAAAGAGGAAGGCAAATGGAAAACAAAAATAGCGGCTTTATTATTGATATTGCTCTGATTGGCTGCTGTGGTTTTTAGTTGAAGATACACCAGCTTCCTGAGATTGAAAGTCAAAATTAGGAAGAATTTTGAGCAGTCAAAAGCTTCCATGCCAAGGACAGGATGTTTGTGGCCAGGTTGACTATTTGACTACAGGACTTGAGAACCCATACTTTTTGTGGGTAGGTACACTCTTGAAAGAGAAGGAAAGGGACTTGGACTAGCAGGACCAGTTTTCATTCCAAAGTCATCCATCTGATTAAGAACTCATATGTGAGGAGGAGTGAATGAGAAAGTAAAGCGGCCAGAAATTTGCACAAGTAGAGTTTGTTTCACATAAAGGAAAACATCAGGATGGGGGAAAAAGTGTTTCTTCCTAACAAAGGACACTGAAAAATTTTCATGCCAAAAATCTAAATAATTATTTAATCTTAAAACAGTTAGTATACAAACAAAGGTATTTCTGGAGTTGAATCTTACTTAAAAAACAGACAAACAAATAAAAATTTAAGTCATTGATTCCTGTAGTTAATACATCTTTCTTGAGTTATAACTATGTGTTAGGCACTGGTGATACAAAAATGATATTCATTTCTTCTGCCTTCAGAGCATTTTATAATCCAGTAGGAAGACAGATTTTCCAGAAAGCCAATGGAGTGCAATGTTGTCAAAGTCGTAATATGCACAATATAAAGTTGGGACTTCAAACAGGTAATTCCTTAGTGTGAATTGCAAAGCCAGGGAAGACTTCTCAGAAAAAGCAGCATGTGAGTTGAGACCTGAAAGGTAAGTAGGAATTTGCCAGTTGGATAAGTTAGGGAAAAGTGTTTTACAAAGAAAAACTTGATATTTAGAGACATGAATGCTTCAGAGAGTCTCTCTTGGGGAGGTTGGGGAACTGCAAGTCGTTGGATTATAAACTGAAGTTAATAAAAATAGGAATAACCGAAAACTTACTTTGTGCTGGGCAGTTTGCTAAGTGTTTTGTGTGGATTATTTCATTTGTCTCCATAACAACTCTAGGAATTAATATCACTATCCCCATTTTACTGATGGGGATCTTGAAGTTTGAAGAAATTAAGTAATGTGTCCGGGGTTGGTGGTGACCCTGGGATTCAATCCCCAGTAGCTGGCCTCCAGAACTCGTGGTGTAGCTACTGTGCTATTTTGCCTCTGAAATGGAGAGGGATAAGAGATGAAAGTGGACAAGCAGATGGAGACTACATCCTAAAATGACTTATAGGTCATGATTTGGAATTTAGATTTTATGCTTTGATCAATATGGATATATTTGCCATTATGATGGATAAAAATCTTTACAGATGATAGAAGCTTATCCTATGAAGATATATTTTCTCTTGTTAAATTCTCTTATTGAATACTTATTTGTAAATTATAAAAAACAAACAAAATAGAGACTTGTTCACAGTTAAAACTAAACTAAAATTCTTACATGCCTATCCAATTCAAAGTGCATTTATTGCACCTCTTAAGCAAATGATACTGTCCAAAGATTCATTTAAAGAGAATGCCACAATTATAGATACTGTCTCTATTCTAATTCTACACGACTGAATAAAAATGTTAATGGCCTTTAGTTAGGAAATCCTGAATCCTTTGATGAATCATATGCTAAGTTAAATCATTAATTTATTATCAAATATTTATTGAGTAGCTAATATGTGTCAAGCACTGTTCTAGGCAGTGGGGACACAGTAGTAAACAAAACAACAAAAACCCCTGTCTTGGTGGGGCTTACATTCTGATGGAACAAGACAATAAAAACACACAAATATATAAAACATGTAGGATGTGAAATGATCAGTGATATGGAGAAAATAAAGTGGATGGGGTAGGTAGGAATGGTTGGAGGGTTATAATTTTAAATACAGTGATCAGAGAAGACCTCATTGAGAAGCTGTCACTTGAGCAAAGATCTGGAGGGGATGAAGGAGTGAGCCAAGTGGGCCATGTGGGGAGCATTCCAGGCAAAGGGAACAGCAAGTGTCAAGGTCGTATGGAAGATACAAAGAAGATGAACTGTGGTGACTGGCCTCAGGAGTTCATAAAACTAATACGTTAGTAATTAATTACAAGATAGCAAAAGAGGCATTAAAATGTAGTGGAATGAAAGCAGGCTCTGGTGTCCAGTTACCTTGCTTTGAATCCCAATTGTCCTTCTTACTCATTGTTTTAACCGGGACAAGTCATTTAGCCTTTCTGCCTTACTATCTATAAAATGTGAAAAATAATAGTACCAAACATCACGTTATTATAGGTTAAGCAGAACAGCACCTGGCATATTATAAGTGCACAGGAAATGCTGTTGTTTAGAAGAAAATTGTCATCATATATTATATTCAAAAGGTACTTTATTATTTTCAAAATACTTTTTCAGACATGTTCTTACATGATTTTGAAATTGAGTTACGGAAGGCAGTTATTATTAAGCCCATTTTATGACTGAGGAAATGGAGGACCAGAGGGTTAAGTGACTCATTCGAGGTCATGTTTTTCTATGTATTAGGGCTGGAACTAAAACCCAGTCCTTCTTCTTAGTTTCTAGATTTTGTCTGTTTTCTATTCTAGCACCACACTTCCCAGTTGACTCCACTATACCCAGAAGCTATGGAGTTGTGGAAAAATCCTTCTAGAGCAAGTGGAATTTGGAAGGTGGACAGAATAAATGCCAAAAGGGAAAAGGTGGTCGTTTCAAGCAAAGAGAAAGAGAATTAGTATTCAGAAACTCACAAGATTTTTTTTACTGGGGGCTGTGGAAATAGAGTGATGGCAAAACAGTGATTAGACCACTTTGAAGCAGAATTACATTTAGCTGAACAGGGAACCAGGCAGAAACCATAGGCAAGTTGAAGCCAGATGGTAGAGAACTTTAAATGTCAAGCTAAGGCATTTGAGCTTTATTTTTGGCATTGAGGAAACCATTGATGGTTTCTAAGTAGAGTGATAGGGAAAAAGTATGCATTTTTAGGAAGAAAATCTGATAAAATGGATAGGAGATAGGGAGGAAACAGAGAAATGGAAATCAATTCAGAGAATATTAGGAGTAATCCACAGGAAAGATAAAATATTCAGAAGGTCCATGTTAGGATAAATGAATCCCTCTGAAATGAAATTCATTTCAACACAGAAGCTTCCTATTCTATTAAAGCAAAGCCACCCTGTGTTTGGAAGTTTAGTTACTTCCAGGTGCCTCAGGTGGAATGCATGCACTCAATAAACTCTTACTGGAACATTTTGCCTGTGTGCTGCTCTGTGTTTCAGATGGTGACAGTTTGAGTGTGATATGTTGCACATGCTGCTTTGGAAACATAAGAAGAAACATCAAATGCACGTGCCACGCAATGCATAACTTAGAATAAGACGTTTTTTCTGCTTAGCAGCTGCAGTTAACACTTTGTAGAGTTTGAAATGCCCCCAGTATCTCTTCTACTGGCTGCAGTAGCAGCAGCTCCAGGAAAGAACCGAGGCAGCTGGCTATGTAATTCCGAGGGTGCATCAAAGGAATGCAAAGCTACTTGACGGAAGTGGAGGGGAGGATGGTCCATCGGGAAGCAAAGCAGAAGTGAGGAGAGAACTAATAACCGAAGGCAATACGGCCTGTGACATCCAAGACTTACCCCTATTCTCTTTTTTTTTTCCTAGTTTGTTAATAGTTTAAAACAAAACAAAAAACAAAGGAATCAGATATTTATGGCCAAGTTAGTAGACTCACCAGTCATCCCTGTTCCTTTCTTGGATGTGTGTCCTAGTGCCAAATAATTGGAAGAGGCATTGTTTACAATGGCAACTAGAGAAATAAATTATTATTTTACTGGACTCGTGAAAAATAACTGTTAATTAACGTGGGAAAAAAAGTCTTTTTCAGGCCTACAGCCATTCCTTGTCAGGTTGGAATCTCATTTGCTCTCAGGAGCTAAGTAGGATCTGACCTTCCAGCACAGCCAGGGAAAACTTAGAGGCTTCCTCACGCAGCGTTGTTTACCAGGTGCATTCCTTCTGCTCTCTGTAATGATGAAGGACTCTGAATTGCTGAAGGTACCACGGGGGCTCCTTTCACAGGGAGAGTCATACTGAGGTAAATATCAACCACAATTCCCTGTGTACATTGTCTATTGCTTCCTAACACAGTAAAATCATTTTATTATGAGTAAATAAATATTTTCTATCTTGTCTGAGTTTCTTTTAAAGACATGAAATTTGACTCAGGTTCATGGCAAGATATTGAGCTTCACTTAAAATTGGATAGAGATTTTTTTTTTCCATCATCAACTGATGGACTTTCAAAATCTCAGAAGCCACTTCATTCTGAGATTTAGCATCAATGGTAGGGCTATTGGGAAATAATCTGGAACATAATTGTTGGATAATCCAGTGGATGAATGCTTTTGATGTAGCAGGCAGTACATTTACGTTTTGGAGTAGAGAGAATAAAAAAGAAGAAAGCATCCAGTAGGTAGGAAGAAGAAGAGAGAGGAGAGATATAGAAATAAAGAAATAAAGAAAAAGAAATAAAGAGGAAAAAGTCCAGGAGACAAGAGGAGATGGGAAAAGATTAGACAGGAGGTGGAGAGGAAGGGCTTATTCCAGGTGGAAACACTGCTTAGTATCCTAGCCTAGCTGAGACAATTTGCCTGTTCTTAGAGTTTAAGTAGCAGTGTGGTTTTCCTCGTATAATAACTAGTGAATAACAAATGGTCTCAAGGTTTGTTTATTCTGGACAGCAGAAGTCATTTGGATCTTTCACTGAAGATGATTCAGAACTAGTGGAAAATGGCAGGTTAGAGTGTTTTCATTCACTTTGATGAATTATTTATAAACAAGGTGGAACACACAAGTTGAATAAACCTCTGCAATATTTACTTCCATTCCTCTCGTAAAAGTCTCTCCCATGCTCTCGTGGATGTAATATAAGACCTCATTGGAATTTCTTTCTCTGACTCTCCAAGTCATCAGAACATCACATCAGGATGCCCTAAAGAGAGTTTAGGTCAAATTGCACTTGGGTCTACTCCAGTCATTCATGGAGTTGTTGTGGTCAATGGAATTGTCCTCAGGATGACAGCCAGAGAACTTGCCTAGGCCAAGATAAATGCATTAGAAAGCAAAAGAGGAATGCATCTCAATGGGCAGTGAAAATCAATGAGAGCAAATTGGCCCATTTTTGCCTCACTGACTTGTATTGTCCATTAAGCCCCATTTGCTGGTTCATGGTTGTTCACTTCATTTACTTTCTAATCCTTCTTTTGCCAGCTTGGCGCATCTCCAGGTTAGTGCAATCCTGTTAATTGCCATCGCCTGCTACTGACTAACTGTGACACAGGCCTTATCACCTCGTTACGGGGATTGGACATGAAACTCTACACATGAAACCCAGCGAGAGGCCCGCTTTGTTTAGGATTGGGACTTAAATCAGACATGATCTCACAGTTTCCTGGGAATGGAGATTTTCCATGTCCTCATACCTCCAAGGAGCTGGGATTTGCTTTAGCCAACTTGACTTTTACAGTCTCATTGCCACAGCGATCACTGCAGTGACCTTAGACAGGAAAGTTGGAAAATGGAATATTCTATGATGGAACAAAGTTTTTGGAATTTTCTTTCCATGTACAATCCAGGCCCCCTAAGCATTAGGTACAGTGCTGTGCTAGTGAATTTATTACCCTGTGTTGTAAGTGACCGTCTGTCTGTTTTTTCATTAGAGAGTGAACTTCTCAAGGACAAGGAAGTTATGCAGTTTTATTTTTTGTTGCCAGCAGCTAGCCCAGTGCTGGCCAATAATAATTTGTTGATTGAGTACACAACACAGCATCAATGGAGTAGCTACCATAAGCTGACTCATTCTCAAAATAACACTACAGGGCTAAATACTATTATTTCAATACAATTGATGACGGAAATGAAGGTCAAAGAGGTTAAATTGCATGTCTATGACTGGAAAAGCTGGAATGGGAGCTTGGGGTGCCCAACGCTAACGCCTCTAGCTTTTTTTGCTATCTCATATTAACAAGTCTTAATAGATTTTATATGAGATAGTTCGAAAGGAATCAAATAAGTCAAAGCATCTTCTGGTAAACTGAAGATGAATTACAAAGTTTTTGTCTTCATAAAATTGCTAAATATCTTGAAATTTTGAAAAACGCATAAACCTTATTTTATAACATATCTCATTTTTACTGAAGTATCTAATAATGCAAAATAGAAAAAAACTCTGCTCTTTTGAGAACATTTTATTTTCATTCTTCTTTTTTCCCCCTTATATGGTAGGCCTGGTTGTTCAAAGACAAATCAGCTACGGGCTGGGTTTGACAGTCTGTAAGAAAATTTGATCTCTCAAAAAATATCTAGTGACTTTGTTTTATGAGTGGTAGTCACTATTGGATGACTGTTTTTTCGTTACTGAATAGTGATTGAGACTATAACAGTCTACCAGTTAGTTTCTGAGTCAAAATACAGTAGACTGCAGAATCACCTCCTCATATGGAATTACACAATTGTGTTGGCCTTCCATAAGCACTTATAAGTGTGTGCATGAATCTATGAGCCCACACAAAGGCTCTGTATATATTTTCTCCAAACTCCAGGTGATGAGCTCCACATGGCTCCTGTTCCAGCCTCAGTATTCTGGATAGACTCCAATTTGAGCAATTACTTTCTGTCACCTCAGTTCCCCCTACAGTTTCAATTGGATACATTCCTCTTCTTCACTTTATGTTTCAAACTCTTGTATAATGTTATTGAAAAGTGTCTGACAATTATTTTTATGTGACTTTATTTTTCAACTTAAATAATCACTTTTTTCATTCCATAATAAGAGTGAAGTTTTGATCTTAAAAAAAGACTCCACTGGTACTACTTTTTTTCATATTTGCACAAACATTGTACACCAAATTTATGTTTACAAATATTTCCCATTCTTTTTATTTCTACCTTCCTGCAAAATCACTTTAACATATTGTCTTATTCATCATTCATCTCTACACCAAATTCCCAATTGTGAGAAAATTCCCGTTATTTTTTAAAATGCAATTATTCTTCATTTTAACTCAGTTTCCAGCTGCCCTTAAGCTGGTTATTCAAAGTTATGTAAGATGTCTCCACTATTTTTCTTTTTTTTTAGTCTCAATGGTAAATATCAAACATCCCAGGGGCAAGACAACAGTTGGCGATATTTATCATACAACCCGCTACTTTCTATCAGACTTCCATAATCATTTCCAATTTTGCAGCACAGAATTCAGTTGAGAATTTTTGAACAACTTCCTTTTGCTTTTACAAAAACATCAGTGTTATATGCTGAAGGAGCACATAAAAATCTCTGGTAATTTTTAGCACCTCTGCCTTTGCACAGTTGGGAGCTTTGTGGGCCTGCAGTCTCTCTCCTCATTGCTACACCTATCCAATCTGGGTACTGGGTAGTTCCAACAGTGAGGGTATGAAAAGAGAGCATGGACAAACACTCTGTGTAAGTCAAACTTCACCTGCTCTGACCTTGAGTATTTATTTGCCCATTTATTCAACAAACATTTATTGAGCATCTACCGATGCCAGCCTGTCCCTTGGGATTTCTCAATAAATATCACTATTTCAGATCAGCGATGTCTGATTTTTGAATTAGTAGTTATTTGATCTCTCCTCAGTTACCTTTTGAGCCAAATCTGAGTTTCAGAAGGCTCTCTTCCTGAAAACTCTCTTGATTTTCCCTAAAGACTCCAGTTCTTCTGTTCAGATGGTAGAATGATTTTCATCTGAATATAATACAAAAGAAATGTTTTAATGATATCTACACTATCTGATACTGGGTTCTGAGCTCAGACAGCCTGCTTTTTCATGCACTCCTGCAATTTGAAATCATACATCTGTGATAAGTTTTCATTCAGTAAAAATCCATATATAATGTTTAGACTAGATCTGGTCTTCTAAAATAAAATGGAAGCCAGTTTTGTTGCTAAGCAAATGCTGTACCATCAACCACAAAAATAGCTCTCCTATTAAAATCAAAAGAAAAGTTTGATTCCTAATATTTAAGTTATATATAGAGAAATAGAACTCCAGGATTAAGTTCTAAATATACAGATTTTGTTGTTTAAATAAACTATTCTAGTTAAGTGAGCAAATAGTGAACCATGACATTAATATACAAGCATATGTATGTTTACATGGCATAAGAAGAGACACAGACATGGCTTAAGTCTTTAAAATATAATCTCCACAAGCAATGCTTATAATTATAATCCATATAAGCAGGATGGTCCCTATAGGTATATATAAGAAAATAATTATGAAAAATACATGCAGAGATATCCTCAAGGGAAATATTATTATTCACAGTATGTTTTAGTTCTCAAACATATGTTAAATGGAAATAATATTGTTGGAGTAGATTTCAAAATCAATAATATTTTATTTTGATTTTTTAGCTAGAGGAATATTTATTATTTGATTCCATTTCAGATAACTTAGACACATAGAATATTAGAATGAGAACTAGAAAGTAAGGGAATCTAATAAGTTATTTTCCCCTTAGTGTTTCTAGGCAAAATTAAGAAACTAGTGTCAGTGTTACCAGACTTGGATATTTTCATACACAATTTCCACTATCTTATTTCATTTTAATGCCAACTTCAGAATTCTAATAGTTAATTAAGAGTATGACATCTAAACTTAGGGAGTAAAGAAGGTCTCATCCATACAGAAGCTTGTGCAATAAGAAAAATCCTGGTATCACCAACCAAGAAAATCCTTATTTAAGTACTACAAGGAAATGAAGTAACATGAAGATATAAAGACACGGCACTTGCAAAAGTTTTTTACTTTTTTTGCAACTTCAAGGTTAACAAAATCAAGAATTCTAAACACATGCCATTATAATTTTTATAAATGTGCTTATGAATACATTTACAGCTTTAATTACAACATACATAACACATAAACAGGTTGCTAAATACTTTCTTAAGTTCAGTAAATCCAAGAATTAAAATTAAAGCTTAAAGCTGCTTCATAATAATTAATTTGGTTGAATTTAGATATTTTGCACATTGTAATCTTCAAGTAAGGAGCTTTTAGATATTTTCAAATATTTTTTCTGCAATTATTAATTGTTATATTTAGCGAATATGATGATTAAAATTTTGGGTATTTTAAAAAATGTGCACATAAGAGGAACGATTTATTTAAAAGTCTATAGTTAGTTCAGTAGGCATCAGGAAGTTAGGACTAATGAACCATGGTATTTTGTGACATTTCATTAATAAGGTTTTTTTCTCTGTTCTTAAATAGCTTTTGTATACTTAGCAATTTTCTGCCAAGTTATGATCAACTAGTGACTAATTTCCTCTATCATCTCTTCACTTGAGAAATGTGAATTGTCTGTGTCATAACCATAGTGGTCTTTTGGTAACTTCTTTGACAATACTCTTGTTTACATCATTGGGTGGGGAAGCAGGAGAAAAATGTCCTGGATAAATCGGTCTAAATATTTGTGAAACAATATCTGATGGGATGACACTAATAGCTGAGACGCCACATACGTGCAACCTCTAATCCAGAGGATTACGTCCCACAATGTTTAAGACCCTTCTTGCCAATGTCGTGGCTAAAAACGTTTACCTTTACTTAATTAAATCATACTTCAGGTCTTGGAGCTATTGGTCAAAACTTGAGTAATCCTTATTTAAAAGTTATCGGGAACCGTTGACAGCTACTCAAAATTTCATGAAATGACATCTCTATCTCAATTTGTAGATGCTAATATTTTTTATTTTACTATGGTGGAATCAAACTGTAGATTTTTTGGGTCCTTTGTCTACTTGTTCCCTAGTTGCTAGCAGTCGATTTTATAGCGCCTTGTACAACATAAGCACTTGGTATATGTTTGTATATAGTAATAAGTACTCGATAAATGTTTGACTAGTTCATCATGGTTGCATTGAAGAAGCACTTTTTTCCTGTTTTCTTTACTTTCCATTTTTTTAAGGAAAACAAATACGTCAAAAGTTGGTTTTGAGGAAAGTGTCAAGTGCAAAGATAATGCTAAAATTGAAATTGGGGTTTCTGGTGGAATTACTATGCACCACAGCTGAGTCAGAGTGAAGTAATAGATGAATCTAAACTGAGTTAGCTAGGTTGGTGCACTTCTGACCGAGAAGCTCGGATAATCTAGACCAGAACTAATAATCCACCAGTACTCACCTGTCTAGGCTCTGCATGTTGTTTAGAGCTCCCTGGTGACGAGGCAGGGCTTTGTTTTGATTGGTCAGTTAGGGTGCTCTATTAAATGTTAAATAGGTTTTAAAGATCAGTTCTGTATGTAAGGGAGTAGATGGACAGGACATTAAATGTCTGTAGATGGCAAGAGAAATAATTACAGGCAGAAAGTGAAAGGAAAATGACATTTGTCTAGTACCCACTATGTGTCTCTTCCCGGTTGGAACTTGTTATGTTTTCACAGAATCTCCATTATAAAGTTGAAGAAATTGAAGCTCAGGTTCAAGATGAAATAAAATAACAAAAGCAAAATGCCTAGATCAACCCTTCTGCTATTCATACCCAATCAAAAAATTTAAGATTCATAAACCTGTGCTTCCTGAAGTAGAATCTGTTGTAATTTGCAAATCCTTTAAACCAATTTTTGCTAAATGCCAGCGATTTACAAATATGAATTGTGTAGTGCTATGAGGGAACGACTTTCTTAGAGACAGTGACAGATTGTTAGAGTAGGAAGTTAGCTTTTTGGTTACATAATGCAACCTTTTGGCTTTTGGGGATGCTGTGAAGTCATGTAACAGAGAAATTATATGCCTTTCTCAATCCTGGCATTGGCAAAGTCAGAATTACAAATTTGAATCTACCAAAGCTATTCCTGTGCCCTTACACTATTCTGTATCACTAGTAGATTGGAATGTTCTAAGCTACTTGAAATTGAGACCACGTCTTTTATTTTCTTGTCATTAACTCTTTAGTGTCAATATATGACACTACAAGTGGGACATTAAATTACTCTTTGGTTGACTCATTCATTCAATAAATATATTTTTTTTGGTGAGGAAGATGAGCCCTGAGCTAACATCTGTTGCCAATCCTCCTCTTTTTGCTGAAGAAGATTGGCCCTGGGCTAACATCTGTGCCCACCTTCCTCTGCTTTATATGTGGGAAGCCTGCACAGCATGGCTTGATAAGCAGTGCATATGTCCACGCCTGGGATCCGAACCTGCGATCCCAGGCCGCCAAAGCAGAGCGTGTGAACTTAACCTCTATGCCACAGGGCTGGCCCCACAATAAATATTTTTAAACTTTTTTTATATGATAGATATTGTATTGAAAAATGGAAATAAAAAATTATGCTTATTCTTGTGGTTACACAATATTAGGTGAGACAGACAAGGAGAGAAATACTTATTCAACTGGGTGCAAAGTATGGCAGAGAGAGGGAACCTGTGATCTAAAGGTAGAAAGTTTGGGTTTAAATATTGATTTTGTGCATGTTAACTGTGTGCCTTGAACAAGTTATGCAGTGTCACTGAATGTCTACTTCCTCATCTATAAAACATAAATTCTACCTAAAAAGCTTGTTGTAAGGATTTGTCTTTACTAGGCATGTAGGACATGATGCTATTATCAAATATGTTGTTATTATTTTTATTATTATTGAGTTATATACTGTTATAATTTTGCCTAAGTGGATCAGGAAAGAAAACATTAAAGTTGAGGTATCATTAGAAGAAATTTTGAAGTATGAACAGGAATGCACCCAATGAACAAGGGAGTAGTATAAGCAGTGAAGGATCAGTGCAAATATAGGCGCACTTTATTAAGCTTGAAATGGTTAAATTACACATTAGGGTAGGTGGCAAGTTTGCTAGTTCTGTACTGAAAGTAGCATAAACTCCATGACTCACTCCCTAACTCACCCTAAGAAGAGGAAACTATGTGTGTGTGTTTAGCACTCAGCTTTGAACTTGTTTGAATTTGGTCCTCCTCAGGAAAACAGGAAGAATATACTTTAGAATCTAGAGGTTATGCTCTTTCACAGGTGCCTTACAGCACGAAGGGAGGTCATCTCAGCTAACAAACATTTTGTTGCCTGTGCACTAAGAAATTGAACTACCTTAAGTCCTAACATTTTATGGGTATCTTGAGTAATAAATTAGGAAAAGTACTTAATGGAGCCAGAGAAGTTCGGTTGATATACCTTCATATCTAAAGTTGATGTTTGATAATGTGCAGATAGACAGGGTGAACTTCTGGCTATGAGTGTCTCAGCTCTGATCCAGATCAGTGAACATTCAGAGACATGCTGGCAGAGGACATGGGTGGGAATATGTAGATTCGGAGAAACCAAACAAAAAAAGACCTGGCCAGACCAGGACTAGACCTGTCACAGTACGGGGAAGGCACTATAATCATCCCCACTTTACAGAGCAAGGAAATGAGATAGAGGCATTAAGTAATTTGTCAAAGGTCACATCTAGTAAGTGGAAGAATTAGGCTCCAGAGGGCGTGTTCTTAACTACCGCTTAGTGAGGATAAAATCAGTTTGGAGTACATCGTATCTGATACCTAGATGTAGGGGTCCAGATATATTGAGATATAAGAAGTTGGAGATCTGGCTCTGGAGCTCAGGATAGAGATATTAACTGGGTACAGATTGAAAACTTTAATGTGGATGAAATCACCCAAAAAATAGTGTCTAGAATGTTATACCTTTGACTGAAATAAGACACACTAGAGAAGAAACATGGTGTCATTTGTATACAGATGGTACCTGTGGTAGAAGATGGAATAGCTCAGGGAGGTAACCAAATGCAGAAGCATTTAAACTGAGTGGCTGGCTTGAGATGGAAATGAAAAGGATGAAAAGCATTATATGTAACAATTAGAGAGGTAGGAGAAAAACCAGAAAAATGAATGTTTCAGAAGTCAAGTTAGGAAAGAATATTGAGAGAGTGATTGATGTATTAAATACAGCCGAAAGCAATGAGGTCTAAAAAGAGGCCATTGAGATCTGATAGTTAATTGTCATTGATAAGCTTCCGTAAAGTGGAAAAGATGAAAGTTGGATTACAGTGGGTTGAAGGGTGAAATGAAGTGAGTAAAGATATTAAATAAAAACAGATTTTATTTACCTCTCAACACTTGTAATACCACCTAGACATAGCTCCATTACTTATTTCAATATTAAGACAAAAACTTCGTGTCAGCCTGATAATGACCCTGCATGGGCATTAGCCTATTGTTACTTATAGGTTCTAAGACTTGGGAAAGAGCCCCCTGAGCAGATTTAGAGTAGAAACTAAGGTGCTCCACAAATCTCATTCTCTTGTCTCACTCCATCTAAGTATCCCAAGGATGTCAATGGAGGGTGCTTTACTGGCAGGAGGAAGGGAGTAGGCAACTGGGAGTTTGAACTCAGCCTTGTGACTGAAAAACTTTGTGGACTTGGGCATGTTTCTTAAGCTCTCTGTCTCAGGCTTCTGAGCTATAAAATGGAAGTATTGATAGTGCTTATTTCACGAGTTGTTCAGATGATCATATGTGTTATTGCTAGAAAGTATTTATCATTGTGTCTCACATCATTAAGTGCTTAATACATGGTAACTGCTGTAATTATTATTTATTATTATTATCATGTGTACTTCAGTTTAATTCCTTGTGATTATGCATAGTGACTTGTCATCTAGGAAACTGCCTGACTTCCCTTATGGATATAATCCAGCCATAAATACAGACCACTGTTGTCATTCAGCATAGACATACACACACACACACACAGTGTTGCATTAATGGAAAAAGAATGGGATTTGGAGTAAGATAGATAAAACCTTGAGTCTGGTTACATCGCTTTCTAGCTGTTTCATCTCTGTAACATGTCCTATCCTCCCTGATTTGTAACTTCCTCATCTGTATAATTGGAAAAATAATATTTTTCTTATAGGACTGTTGTAAAAATTGGACAAAGCAACATTTATTTAAAGAGTTTTGTACTGACTCTTATTAAGTTCAATACAAAGATATGTTTGCATTCGTCTTCCAGATTAAGCACGAAAAATAAAGTCTTAGGTCATCTCTTTTCTTTTTTTCTGCGTTGACACTTTTTTTTGGTTGAAGATAACTTTGCTCTTTCTATTTTTTTTTCCCCTGTGAAAAATCCCCTGCTAGACCCAAGGGTCAGTATCTGTAGGGAGCCAGCCTGTCTCATGTAAATATACAAGTGCACACAACAAAATCACATTCAAGAAGCTTTTATGTCGGGTGTGGGAAAAGATAACAGCGCTAAATAGATGAGCCATGTGCTCACCATCAGGCAGTTGGCACGGACGCTGGGATCTCACGGGATGTGGTGGATTCAATGTGGTGTTACATTTTGCTCTTATTCTCACACTCTTTAATCCAGAACCAAATTTCTGCTTCAGTCTTTTGATAATCTCATTTACGTAGTGGAGCAACTGCTGGATACCCAGCGTGGCTCCCCTCAGTAGTCCCCCTCCTATCGCTCTGGTGCTTGCTAGACTTTCACTTTTAAATAAAATGGTTAATAATTTCTCTGGTGTATTTGAGATTTTTAAAAGTATTTCTTCAATCTAGTTTAATCTGTGTTTAATTTAATATATTAAATCTTAATTTAATATTTTATAATTTGAGTTAATATATTTAAAATGCATTACATCTTAATTTTATATATTCAATCATAGTTTAATAAAGTTTCCTTTTAACATCTTGATTAAAAGGACTGTTGCACAGTAGTTACGCCTTTCAATTAAACTCCAAGTGCTGTTGTCTCAGTGGGCTTCAGTATTCCATCAAGGGCTAGAAGCCTGAAGTCCGAACAAGGAAGAAGTACTCATAGAAAAATGTAGAAACCTTGTTATTGACATGTCTTTCTGACCCTAATGACTTCTGTATTAGTAAGGGTAAAGCTTGTTGCTGTAACAGGCAAATTCCCAAATTTCAGTGGCTTAAAACAATGGAAGTTGTTCACATAATCTACCAAACTGATGATACTGGTCCACGTGTGGTTCTCCTCTAAATAGTGATTGCAGTACCCAGTCTTGTTCCATCTTGTTGATCTCCCACCTTCAACATTTATCACAAGGTCATCTAGAAGGTGAAAGAATGTAGAGCATCTCGTGGGATGGATTTTTATGACCTGGGCCTAGAAGTGGTACATGATATGTTTATTCCTGTTCAGTGGGTCAGAACTCAGGGACACGACCACACCTAACTCCAACGGGTGATTGAGATTGTAGTTGAACTGTGTGCAAAGGATAGAGAAGAAACAGGCTTGTTCATATTTAAGATGCTATTGTTTGTATCCTAAAGTACATAAAACACTAGTTAGATATTTTATTTCTAAAATCACTTCTTTGCACTTAGCATAAAATTCAATACCTCTGAAGAA
The DNA here is from genome assembly GCF_020826845.1 of Diceros bicornis minor. Taxonomy (NCBI): domain Eukaryota; kingdom Metazoa; phylum Chordata; class Mammalia; order Perissodactyla; family Rhinocerotidae; genus Diceros; species Diceros bicornis. Next base: position 18,001,295 of record NC_080743.1, on the reverse strand, counting down.
ATTAAAAATCTCTGACTAAAAAAACTACTATTTGAGAAAGAAAGGCAACAAAGTACATGGAAAATGTTGTCATTACTTCTGTATGTCTGAGAACCATAGCCTGCTTCCAGTCAGTAAGCTTTGAGTATCAAACTCAAACAGACAAACAGCAACAAGCTGTAACAACCACAAAACACACTTTAAAGGAAATGAACCACCCAAGATTTTCTATGTTCCAATAACTGTACTTTTGAAGGAATCAAACAGAAAGGTACACTAGGTTTTCAATCATTCAAAACAGAGGCAAGTACTGATGACTAGAAACGGAAAATACAGAGGTCTTGACTCACACTCCCCCCAAAAAGACAGGGAACTGTGACACAGAGCCACAGATTTTCACTATGAATATAGCACTGAAATTCTGCTAACAAGCATATTTTGAGTGATTTGTCAAGAGCTCGTAATGTATAGATGACAACTAAGCACATGAAAAAACTCTCAGCATTATTAGTCATTAGGAAATTGCAACCTGAAACCACAATGAGATACCACTACACACCTTTTAGAACGACTAAAATTAAAAAGTTTGACCTTACCAAGTGTTGGCAAGGAAGTGAAGAAACTGGATGTCTCATCCAAAGCTGGTGGACGTAAAACGGCATGACCACTTTGGAAACATATTTGACAAATTTCTTAAAGAGTTAAACATATACTACCATATGACGCAGCTATTTCATACCAAAGTATTTTCCCAAGAGAAATAAAAGCATATGTTCACACAAAGACATGTGCATGAATGTTCATAGAAGCTTATTTGTAATAGTCAAAAACAAACTGGAAACAACCCAAATGTCCATCAATCAGTGCCAACAACTGTGGTATACCATGCAATAGAATACTCCCGAAAAATAAAAAAGGAATAAATATTGATAAATGCTACAACATGGATGAATCTCAAAATAATTATGCCAAGTGAAAGAAGCCAGATAAAGAAAAGTACATATTATATGATTTCATTTATATAAAATTCGAGAAAATACAAATTAATTTACAGTGACAGAAAGCACATCACTTGTTGTCTGTGGATGGCAGAGAAGGGTTAGAGGAAAGGATAAGAAATGGCTCTGGGGTAGTTTTGGGAGAGTTATAGGTTCATTCATGATCTTGATGTGGTAGCAGTGTATACATAGGTCAAATCTTATCCAATTGTGTGCTTTAAGCAGGAACAGTTTATTGCTTGTCAATTACACTTCGATGAGGTTTTTTTTTTTTAAATAATAATATACCATGAGGAGAATTCAGCATCATTTCTGGATATTCTCGTCAAAAATGCATAACCAGGATTTAAACCTAAACTGAAAGACATTCTACAGAATAACTGATCTGTAATCTTTAAAAGCATCAAGATCCTAAAAGTCTGAGAAAGAATGATAAAATGTTGCAGACTGAATGAAACTAAAGAGACATGATAATTATACGCAACATGTGATGCTGAACTGGATTTTTATGCTTTAAAAGACATTATTGCAACCACTGGCAAAACTTGACTGGGTTCTGACTGTTAAAGAGGAAATAATGTGTAAATTGTTAATTTTCTGAATTTGATGATTGTTTTATGGTTGTGTAGCATAATCCTCTGCTTGTAGGAAATACACACTGATGTAGTAGGAGGTGAGGGGGCATCAGGTTGACAAATTACTCTCAAATAGTTGAGAATAACTATATCTTTGAAGTGTTGTATGCTTGTAATTATTTCAAAAGTAAAAAATTTAAAACACAAAAACAATCAATAATAAAAAAAATTCAAATAATAAATGGGCAAAAGATTTGAACAGATACTTCACCAAAAATGATATATAGGTGGCAAATAAACATATGAAAAGATGTTCAACATCATTAGTCATTAGGGAAATGCAAAACAAAACCACATGGAAATATCAGAAAACACGTATTAAAATGGAAAAGATTGACAATATCATGTGTTAGGTGAGAGAGCACAGAAAACTGGAACTCGTATACCGTGCTATTGAGAATATGATATGGTACAACCACTTTGGAAAACAGTTTGGCAGTTTCTTAAAAAGTTAAATATATACCTACCATATGATCCAACCATTCCCATCATACGTATTTATCCCAGAGAAATGAAAACATGTGTTCATACAAAGACTTGTACATAAATATCCATAGTGGTTTTATTATTAATATTAAAAAATTGGAAACAACACACATGTTCATCAATAGGTGAATGCATAAACAAATTGTGATATATTCATGCAATGGAATACTAGCACTGATATACACAATGACATGGATAAATCTCAAAATAATTTTGCTGAGTGAAAGAAGTCAGGCAAAGAAAAAGAGCACATACTCTCTGATTCTCTTTATATAAAATTCTAGAAAATGCCAGCTCATTTTATAGTGATGGAAAGCAGATCAGTCATTGCCAGAGGATGGGAGAAAGGAAGAGCCAGAGGGAGGGATGAAAAAGGGGTACCAGGAAACTTTTGGGTTTGTTGGTGGGTATGTTCATTCTGTGATTGTGTTGATGATTTCACTGGTGTTTATACAAGTCAGATCACACCAAATTGTACATTTTAAATGTGTGGTTTATTACATGTAACTTATACTTCAGGAAAGCTGGTAAAGAAGGAAAGTCAGAAAGAAAAGGCGTAGCTGAGTTCTTGATAATTTTAAGAAGCAATGAGTGCAAGCTTATATCCCTGGTGAGGGCCTGCCTGGACTGCAGCAGTCCAATGTCACTGGTTGAAGGTAGACGTATCTTCCTAACAGACAGTGAAGTTGCGATTATGGTTAACATTTTTTTGTGAAATCTGAGGAAGCAAATGGAATGCTTGGGAGTGGGCTAAGGGAATTCCCTCCAGCAAAGCCAAGGCACGACTCAAAACTTTTCTTCCAATCTACTCCACTTCCCAAATAAATGATTATTAATAGTTTTTGATTTCCTAGTGTAGAAGTATTTCACAGAGAAGCAGAAGTCCAAGGATGCCAGGAAAGTAAACTCAATTCTCCCACAGGAAATCTCAGAGACATAGTACAACTAAATGCTTTGTCTCTACCAGTATTAGGACATGTGCTGGGGCAAGTCATTCATGGGGTTGCTGTTGTCTATGTGTCAGGAAGGAGACTAATGCCAACACCAGCTTGTATTTTCTGACTAATCCTAGTCGAAGGCAGAAAAGCAAATGTGATGCTCTTCCTTCTCCCTCCTCTGCTCAGCAGCCATTTTTTGTCTTCTAGCCTTCCTCACAGATTGATTCCTCAGGCGAAGCTCCTAGAAAGAAACCATGTATTTGAAGGTGAATGGAGCAGTCCACAAAAAGCCTTAGGGAAGGCCAAGCGTGGAGTGCTACGGTAATCATTACGGTGTTTTTCAAAATATTTCTGTTCCCCTTCCTTTAGGACACATGTAGAATTGTACTTCCTGCATCTGGCACACAACCTCCATTCCTCCCTCCCTGCCACTTGGGGCCATGTGACTACTTCTGACCAATGAATGTGTCATTTCTGGGCTAGAACATTTTACTTGCTCCCTGCAGAGCTCTCTTTCCTGTGGCTCAGGAACTGACAATGCTGGAAATGGTGACTTGTCGTTCAGCCTGATTGCATATTCAGTATAATGAGCAAGATACCCCTTGCCTGCTTTCAATGGCCATGCAACATGAGCAAGAAAGAAGCGTCTGTTGCTTGAAGATACTGAGATTTTAGAGTTGTTAGTTACCACAGCACAATCCTAGCTATTCTGGCTCTTTTTAAAAAAACTTGCATTTTATAAATTATAGATACCAATTTTCTTCCTTTAAGGTCATTTGTAGTAAGACATGGACTGAAGTAGAAGTAATGGTTAATAGAAGCAAATTGAATACAACTCCACAATCAGCATCTAGGATTTTCTGCTGCATTACTTAGTTTGGAATATGGAAAACTACTTCATTAGCACGGGATATAGTCCACAATTATTTCATTATAATGTTTGCATCAAATTATATATCTTCAGCCATAGAAACCATAGATCACATTCTTCTGGACCTAAGATTTGGTTAAGAAACAAGGAGGAACAAAGATGATGTGGGCTGTTGAGTATTAAACATGCAAAGTATACATCTGTTACATAGACTGACAGGTACTGAATTAACTGCAGCTAAATTTAAAACAAAGGTGGTACTTCCTAGAGAAGATAAGGTAAATGTTTTTGGTTATTTGGACTCAATTTTAAGGATAAGGTAGCTATCTTAAGAAAGGAAAAAGACTACTATGACAGAGGCCCAGAAAATCTCAACACATCTTTTAAATTTTACCGTTTATGGCGTTGGCCCCCCCAAATGTAGTAGTTAATTCTAAACACATGGAATATTTCAGAAAGATAGCCTGAGGTTTTTTTTCTATTCCTCACTGAGACATAATGTTACAAATGCTCCTTTCAATGATTTGATAGACCCAAGCTTTGAGCCAGAGAGAGCATCTGTTGGAAAACATGGCAATATTCTTCCTATTTGTGGCTCTTTTCAGTCTAAAACACAACCTAATTTCTGCTGTGAACACCCATCCCTTAAAAGCACAGAAATCACAATGATGAGATTTTGGAACAAAGAAATTGTGGAAATCACCCAACAGCTCCCAGCAATGGGAAATACCTCCCTCTATCCACTAAATCCAGAGACTTTTCTTCATAAATAATTCTAGGAAGTTGGCCTCCATCATGGCTCAAACAAAGAGGGAGACTGAGACACCCAGCCAGAAATGAAATTAAAGAACACACAGGTCACAGCATTTAGAGAACATTTTAATACCAGAGAAGTTATTGACTGAACCAAAACCACTAAGTGTTCCACCTCAGAAAGATTAATAACTGACAACCAAAGTGATGTTCCAGAAATTAGACTGGACATATATGATAAGGACAGAAAACTGAATAGAAGAACATGCATGTTTCTAATCCTGTTAATGTTACCCAGATGCCAGCATCCAATAACTTGGGGGAAAAAAAGAACTGGCTTTTTTGCTTTTTCATAGCTTGAAGGAATTCCCACGTTCACGAAGTTGGTTTTCCCAATTATAGTCTAAGAACTTACAGTGACTAAGCCAGAAAGAGGCAAAAATAAAACACATCAGCCTATTATCTAAAATTACTGGATCATAGATATGGTTATGAATATTTAGCAACTTCTGGAAAATAGTGGGTAGCTTCTGTAAGTACTGTCATCCATCTGGACATCAGGGTTTGATAACTCCAAATGCAATTGCTACATGGTATGATGTCACCAGAAAGAGAATTCTGCACATTCCTCCACACAGAGGTCAGAGGAGCTCTGAACGTTTGTGGGAAAAGTAGGTGACTTCATGACATATCTTAATAAAGGGAAAAAGAGACCAAGAAGTAAGAGGGCCACAAATTACAAACCCAGGCCAAAGGCCAAGAAGAAAAGTGAGTGAACGTGGAGTTTGGCTGATGTCATATTATTTTGTATAAAAAGACCCAAAGTCAGAAAGAGATCAGGCTGGAAGCTATAATGGTGTCCTAAATGATACCCTGCTTCCACTCTTTCCTCCTCTGTCACTCACTGCCTCTCCCCCGGCCCAAAATATATACTACACTCAGCAACCAAAGTAATCTCCTAAAAGAATATTAACATATTACCACTCCTCATATATATTACATATTACTCCTTAGTTGAAAGTCCTCCAGTGACTTCCTAGTAAAAATACAATGGAGGTAAGACTGGAGGGAGGAGTCAAGACGGCGGCGTAGGGAGACTCTGAACTCCCCTCCTCCCGCGGACACAGCCAATTTACAACTCCTCGTGGAAAAATTACCCCTGAGACAGAACTGAAAACTGGATACGAGGAACTCCTGCAACAAAGGACAATCCTAACTGAGGTGGAAGAGGCAGAGACTCCTTCTGGAGAGAAAAACGCCGCCTTCACAAGCCGCCAGCTTCACGGCCGCCGGGAGCAGCGCACAGGTACGCAGCCTCCCTGGAGACGCGGGGCCCTGAGCCGGGGAGCGCCCCTGCTGTGGGCATTTTGTGGACCCAGCACAATCGAGACCAGCGGCAGAATATCTGACTGTGCCTGCTACTAAAGCGTTGGGGAATACCCCCAGAAAAGCTGGTTCACAAAGACATTAAAACCGGTTCTTAAAGGGCCCGCGCGCAAACTCACCCGTTTCAGAAAGCAACCTAAAATCACCAGAAAGAAAGATGCACAGTGCTGTGGTGAAAAGAGACTCACATGATAGGCCCTGAGTGCATCTCGGTGAGAGGTGAGACCTCTCTAGGGAGTGGACATTGGCAGCGGCAATTGTTGTGGCCTGGTGTGGGAGTGCTGACACAGATGCCATTGGAGTTCTCCCTGGGGCCTGCTAGCCCAGGGTCTGCTGCACCCACTAGAGCACCGATTTAATCCAGCTCAGCCAGGGCAGACAGCCCACCCTAGAGACTGGCCCCACCCAACAACAAGCCCTCAGGTAACTGGTGGGCCTGCATAGACTGGTGACTGGATTCTCTGCTGCCTGGCAACTGAGCCGACTTCAGTGGGGCAGGGCATGCACAAGGAGCGGGTGGAGAGTGTGGGGCAGTGGTGGAGTGTGTGGGGCTCCCACCATGGAGAGACTGGGTCTGCTTCGGGAGGTCGGGGCGCTCACACGGGACAGGACTGTGTTGACTGTGTGTGTGGACCTGTGGGCGGCAGGGCTTGTCAGCTGCAGAAGACTTGTGCTTCTCAAAGACCCACATAGGGGGTTTGCCCCACCTTCCAAAGTCTGAAACAATTGGGTGCTCCTGTGCCTGAGGCCAGCCCAACCCAGCTGCAATCCTCAGAGAGCTGACAAGAGACCTAAAGGCTGGAGGCTTATAGCAATTGTAAGGCCCTGAGCCTAACAACCTGCCACACTGGGGACCTACTCACTTAAAAGAAATACTGCAACACAAATATGGTGTTAGAACTTGCAGCCAACTGTGCTGCTGCTCCCCACACCTGATAAAGAGACTGAAGGGCCCACAACAACTACAAGCAGCTGAGCATTACAACAGCTGGCCAGGAGCATAACTCGGCCTCCCTGGGCTCCTACAGGGAGAGCAAACAGGCCAGAACAGAAGGACACACGTAGACCACATAGGGGTCACCTCTGGAATGTTGAGAACTGAGGGAAGCACACAACAGGCCTCCTAAGGCGTCACTTACATAAGGTCACCTATCCAAGAGCAGGAAACGTAGCTGACCTACCTAATACGTAGACACAAGCACAGGGAAAGAGGCAAAATGAGGAGGCAAAGGAATACATTCCAAGTAAGGGAACAGGACAAAACCCCAGAAAAGGAACTAAGTGAAACAGAAATGAGCAACCTACCTGACAGAGAGTTCCAACTAAGAGTGTTAAGGATGCTCACTGATGTGGGGAGAAGAATAGATGAACTCAGTGAGAATGTCAACAAAGAAATGGAAGATATAAAAACGAACCAATCAGAAAGGAAGAATACGATACTGGAAATGAAAAATGCACTAGAGGGCCTCAAAAGCAGAGTAGAGGATACAGAAGAAGGGATCTGCTAGCTGGACAAAAGACTAGAAGAAATTACCGAAGCTGAACAGGTAAAAGAGAAAAGAATTAAAAAGAGTGAGGGCAGTCTAAGGGACCTCTGGGACAACATCAAGTGCACTAACATCCATGTTATAGGTGTCCTGGAAGGAAAAGAGGGAGACAAAGGGGCAGAGAATCTATTTCAAGAAATAATAGATGAAAACTTCCCTAACCTAAGGAAGGAAACAGACATCCAGGTATAGGAAGCACAGAGAGCCCCAAACAAGATAAACCCCAAGAGGCCCACACCAAGACACATCATAATCAAAATGTCTAGAATTAAAGATAAAGAGAGAATCCTAAAAGCTGCCAGAGAAAGACAAGTTACATACAAAGGAAACCCCATAAGACTATCAGCTGACTTCTCAGCAGAAACCTTGCAGGCTAGAAGAGAGTGGCACGATATATTTAGAGTGCTAAAAGGAAAAAACTTACAGCCAAGAATACTCTACCCAGCAAGATTATCATTCAAAATGGAAGGAGAGATCAAAAATTTCCCAGACAAGCAAAAATTAAAGGAGTTTGTCACCAAGAAACCAGTGCTACAAGAAATGTTAAAGGGACTGATTTAAGGGGAGAAGAGAAGACCACAAATAGGAAAAATTATCTATTTCCATGATAAGAGGGCAATGGATACAAATGCACAAAAAAGAGGTTGGATATGATATCAAAAACATAAAAGGAGGGAGGAGGGGAGTTAAAGAGTAGAGTGTTCAGATAGAGGTCAAACTAAAGAGACCATCAATTCTGCATAGAAGGAGAAAGGAACACCAAGACCCATATATATGCTGCATACAAGAGACACACTTCAGACCTAAAGACACTCACAAACTGAAAGTGAAGGGATGGAAAAAGATACTCCACACAAATGGCAATGAAAAGAAAGCTGGGGTAGCAGTAGTCATATCAGACAAAATAGACTTTAGAACAAAAACTGTAAAAAGAGACAAAGAAGGGCATTACAAAATGATCAAGGGTACAATCCAACAAGAGGGTATAACACTTGTAAATATCTCCGCACCCAATGTAGGTGCACCTAAATACATAAAGCAAGGTGTTTCAAATGCACATGGAATATTCTGCAGGATTGATCACATATTAGGCCACAAAACAAGTCTCCATCAATTTAAGAAGATTGAAATAATACCAAGCATCTTTTCTGACCACAACTGTATGAAACTGAAAATCAACTATAGGAAGAAAATCAGAAAAGCCACAAATACGTGGAGATTAAACAAAATGCTACTGAACAAGGACTGGGTCAATGAAGAAATCAAAGAAGAAATCAAAAAATACCTGGAGACAAATGGAAATGGAAATACGACATGCCAGAATTTATGGGATACAGCAAGAGCGGTTCTAAGAGGGAAGTTTATAGCAATACAGGCCTATCTCAACAAACAAGAAAAATCTCAAATAAACAATCTAACAATGCACCTAAAGGAACTGAAAAAAGAAGAACAGATAAAGCCCAAAATAAGTAGAAGAAGGGAAATAATAAAAATCAGAGCAGAAATAAATGAAATAGAGACTAAAAAAAAAATAGAAAAAATTAATAAAACCAAGAGCTGGTTCTTTGAAAAGATCAACAAAATTGACAAACCTTTAGCTAGACTCACCAAGAAAAAAAGAGAGAAGGCACAAATAAGTAAAACCAGAAACAAAAGAGGAGAAATTACAACAGACACCTCAGAAATACAAAAGATTACAAGAGAATACTATGAAAAGCTATATGCCAACCAATTCAACAATCTGGAAGAAATGGATAAATTCTTAGAATCATACAACCTTCCAAAACTGGATCAAGAAGAAGTAGAAAATTTGAATAGACCAATCACCAGTAAGGAGATCGAAACAGTAATCACAAACCTCCCCAAAAATAAAAGTCCAGGACCAGACGGCTTCCCTGGTGAATTCTACCAAACATTCAAAGAAGACTTAATACCTATCCTTCTCAAACTCGTCCAAAAAATTGAGGGGGGGGGGAAGCTCCCTAACTCATTCTACGAAGCCGACATTACCCTGATACCAAAACCAGACAAGGACAACACAAAAAAAAGAAAATTACAGGCCAACATCACTGATGAACATCCATGCAAAAATCCTCAACAAAATACTAGCAAATCGCATACAATAATATGTTAAAAAGATTATACACCATGATCAAGTGGGATTTATTCTAGGTATGCAGGGATGGTTCAACATTCTCAAATCAATCAACGTAATACACCACATTAATAAAATGAAGAATAAAAATCACATGATTATCTCAATAGATGCAGAGAAAGCATTTGACAAGATATAGCATCCATTTATGATAAAAACTCTGAATAAAATGGGTGTAGAAGGAAAGTACTTCAACATAATAAAGGCCATATATGACAAACCCACAGCTAATATCATCCTCAATGGTGAAAAACTGAAAGCTATCCCTCTAAGAACAGGAACCAGACAAGGATGCCCACTGTCACCACTCCTATTTAACATAGTACTGGAAGTCCTAGCCAGAGCAATCAGGCAAGAAAAAGAAATAAAAGGGATCCAAATTGGAAAAGAAGAAGTGAAACTCTATTTGCAGATGACATGATTTTATATATAGAAAACCCTACAGAATCCACGAGAAAACTTTTAGAAGTAATAAACGAACATGGTAAAGTTGCAGGATACAAAATCAACATACAAAAATCAGTTGCATTTCTATACACTAACAACGAAGTAGCAGAAAGAGAAATTAAGAATACAATCCCATTTGCAATTGCAACAAAAAGAATAAAATACCTAGGAATAAACATAACCAAAGAGGTGAAATATCTGTACACCGAAAACTATAAAACATTGCTGAAAGAAATTGAAGAAGACACAAAGAAATGGAAAGATATTCCGTGCTCTTGGGTTGGAAGAATTAACATAGTTAAGATGTCCATACTTCCTAAAGCAATCTATAGATTCAATGCAATCCCTATCAAAGTTCCAACAACAATTTTCACAAAAATAGAACAAAGAATCCTAAAATTTATATGGAACAACAAAAGACCCTGAATAGGTAAAGGAATCCTGAGATAAAAGAACAAAGCTGGAGGTATCACACTCTCTGATTTCAAAATATACTACAAAGCTATAGTAACCAAAACAGCATGGTACTGGCACAAAAACAGACACACAGATCAATGGAATAGAATCGAAAGCCCAGAAATAAACCCACACATCTATGGACAGCTAATCTTCGACCAAGGAGCCAAGAACATACAATGGAGAAAAGAAAGTCTCTTCAACAAATGGTGTTGGGAAAACTGGATAGCCATATGCAAAAAAATGAAAGTAGATCCTTACCTTACACCATACACAAAAATTAACTCAAAATGGATTAAAGACTTGAACGTAAGACCTGAAACTATGAAACTTCTAAAAGAAAACATAGGCAGTATGCTCTTTGACATCGGTCTTAGCAACATATTTTCAAGCACCATGTCTGACCGGGCAAGAGAAACAATAGAAAACATAAACAAATGGGACTACATCAAACTAAAAAGCTTCTGCACAGCAAAGGAAACCATCAACAAAACGAAAAGACAACCTAACAATTGGGAGAAGATATTTGCAAACCATACATCTGATAAGGGGTTGATCTCCAAAACATATAAAGAACTCAGGCATCTCAACAACAAAAAACTACCAACTCAATTAAAAAATGGGCAAAAGACCTGAACAGACATTTCTCCAAAGAAGATATACAGATGGCCAACAGACACATGAAAAGATGTTCCAAATCATTAACTATCAGGGAAATGCAAATCAAAACTACAATGAGATATCACCTCACGCCCATCAGAATGGCTATAATTAACAAGACAGGAAACAACATGTGTTGGAGAGGATGTGGAGAGAAGGGAACTCTCATACACTGTTGGTGGGAGTACAAACTGGTGCAGCCACTATGGAAAACAGTATGGAGATTCCTCAAAAAATCAAGGATAGAACTACCTTATGATCCAGCTTTCCACTGCTGGGTATTTATCCAAAGAACTTGAAAACACTAATGCGTAAAGATACGTGCACCCCTGTGTTCATTGCAGCATTATTCACAATAGCCAAGACTTGGAAGCAACCTAAGTGCCCATCAAGGGACGAAAGGATAAAGAAGATGTGGTATATATACACAATGGAATACTACTCAGCCATAAGAAACGATGAAATCCAGCCATTTGTGACAACATAGATGGACATTGAGGGTATTATGCAAAGTGAAATAAGTCAGAGGGAGAAGGTCAAATACCGTTTGATTTCCTTCATTAAGTAGTAGATAATAACAACAATAAACAAACACATAGAGACAAAAAAAAAAAAAAGATGTAAGACTGTACTGAAAACCATGTTTCTCCGGAAAGTTTTCTAAGGCCTTCCCTGGTTATAATCCTCACTCTGGCTCAAGTAAAACTCACCTTACTTCTCTTAAAAAAAAAAAAAAGTACAATGGAACTTGCCTTACCATACTCTAGGACATCGTGATTAATTTGACCCCTGGGATTGGTCCTTCCTCATTTCCTATCACTCCTTCCTCTGTTCATTATGCTTCCATTACAATGACGTTCTTTCCAGTCCTGGCACACACGAAACTGGTCCTTTTCTTGGGCTGTTGTCTGTGATGTTCACTCGAGTAGCTGAGCATCCTTCCAAACAGTCACACACGTTGCTCATCTTTCTCATTAGTAAGTTCTCAGCTCAAATCCTGTCTCTTCAGAGAGGGCTCCCTACAGCTAATGTGCCGCCCAGTCATTCTCAGCCACATAAACCTTTTTATTTTCTTGGTCATAATTATCACTATTTGTAATTCTTATTTATTTCTTTTGCCTGTTTTAATCTGCCCTCATGCCAGATCTAAAATAAAAGTTCTGTGACAGTAGAAATCTGGATTGTCTTTTACCATTACCAAGCTCATAGAAAAGCTTTGGTGTATCACACCATAGATACACAATAATTTTTTAAATTAATCTAAACATCTTTTGTTCAAGTTGTGTTCAGGGAAAACTACTAGAATCTAGATCAGCGTAAAATGAATTTGGGAAATTCATGAAACAGCAAACTGAGGAAATAGAACATTCCGTCAGGGAAAAGTAATTGTCTTTCTTATTTCAGCTTGGTTACATGTGAGATTTTGTGTTTCATATTTTCCCCATTTGAGGATCAAAAAATTAAATACACATAAGATAAAACAAATTGGCAGTTTTTTAAAAAATTGCCTTTGTAGTGAGTGACAAGCTGAAAAAAATAATGGATATTTTTATACCAAGCAGAATTCTAACTCACATGTCATAACTCACATTTGTAAAGTGTTTCCACACTATGTTTTCCAAAGGAAGACTTGCCAGCTTATTCATAAATGCCACATATTCGTTTAAGCAAATGGTATGTTGTGAGGGTATTAGAAGCAGAGAACTTGAAGTTTGGGTACTGGTAAGGCCATAGTTGGAGTCTCGTTTAATTTCACCCAGAGCAAAACCTCTGTCTTGGCCATAGGCACAGCCCTTGAATCTCAGCTAGCTGTGTACAAAAGGTATCCCCCTTCTCAGAGCAAGGATCATGTCAAGGAAGACAGGTAAGTCTCTAGCAATCCATCACACTGACCTGGACATCTTGCTGATAAATTAGTATCAGGTCCTTAGACAAAAGTCAGAATTTGTGTTGAGTTATTTGCAAATACAAACATAATACTTTACAGAGCAGATATAGAGATCTGAAAAGAGTACATACTTTTGTAAATAATACTGTCTTTTTAAAGGAAACAATTATTTATAAGAAACTTTCAAAGAATTCTTTCCCAAAAGGAATAGATGTTTTGTAAAATGGCCAGAGGTTGCTTAAAATGCTCCCTTATGGGTCAGTTTTGCTCAGAAATTAGGTGAGGCTGATTCATACTAGAATCAGTGCCTGCAGCTGAACAGGAATGAGAAGAGCAGATAGCCTTAAAACATGATCTTTTAGAATCTTTCTATGACTAGGTTCTATTATTGACATATACAAATATGTGAAAATATACTTTGATACAGATGTAACTTATGGCTCTAAAGTTTATTTTGGCTTAGCATCTTTAGACTGTAGGTGAGGGTCCTCCTACTCCATGCCATAGATGAGAGGTCCTAGGACCCAAAGGTATGTGCCCATTCATAGCCCACGTACCCCATTCTACAGGTTCTAGGGTCCGTAAATTTCCAGGCCAAATGTCATTGATATTGTTTTCAAGGCCTGTGTGGGTCTTTTTCCCAAGTCTGCCTTCTTGAAGGCAGACCAAGCTGTTGCTGGTGAATGCAACCCTAGATGTGGGGGATGTGGGGGATGTGGATAAAGCATGGAAAGGCTGGCTGGAATGTCCTAATGTGGGCATGAGGCCTCTTTGAGGATGCTAGAGAGCTGGAGGTGAACAGAGAAGGCCCATCAGAGTGGGCCTAGATCCTGGGATTGGCAAGCTCTCTGCTCTGTCATGTTCTGATGAGGAAGTAGCCTTCCCAGTCTTAAGGAAGATTTATTTGTCAAAGTGAGAAGTTAGAGCCTATTTTATGTAACAGTTTTATAGCATGTCATAACTTTTAAATATTTAGACATATGATAATGGGAGCTTCCATTTGTATTCTTGCCTTGGCCCCTGCAAATGTTAGAAGGAGGCCTATTAGAGTGTCTACCATGCTCAGAAATGTATTAGAAACAGAGCCGTAAAAGTGTTGGAGATCTCTCATTAGGTTGCTGTCTATTCCCACCATTCTGGAACTCTGCACTGTGGTGTGCCTAGGCAGATGTAACTCAGGGCAGCCCCAGTGTCCTGCTCACCTCGCCTTGGTGTGGTGGTACATGTGAAAAGTGCATGTGACTGCCTAAGAGAGATATGGTTATGTCAGAGAGAGATCTGGGGGACACAAAGAAGCCTTGTGTGTTGGGGTAGATTACATTATTTTAAAAAAATTTGCTGTTTCTTACTGGTAGAATATTATACTTTCCCAACCCATTGAAATCAGACTTGGCCATGTGACTTCCTTTGGTCAGTAAGATGTAAATGGAAGTAAAATAAGAACTTTCTAGCAGAAGCTTTATGATCCATTATGTGGCTCCACCATCTCTCTTTTCCTTCTACTATGAGATTGGCCAAGTCCTTGATAGGAGCCACTCCTTCAGATTGTATCCCGTAATAAACACTGACATTGAATGGAACTGCTACTGACCTTCAATAAATATGCAACCCAAGCAAGAAATAAATCTTTGTTGCTATAAGTCATTGTGATTTGGGGTTACTTGCTACTGTTGCATAACTTAGCCCATCAATAGAGGTGAGTACAATGAAGACACACTATGTGAACCTCTCAACCACAGGCCACAGAGATCACGGATGTCAGCAGCAGGCGCCAGTGCACAATGATGAGTACCAGGATTAACATGTACAACAGTGAAGCGCAGCAAGAATAGAGGACGACATGCGGGCATGTGGATCAGACACCCCTGACCCGATGGCTGGACTATAACTAAGCACCAGAGATGAGGATATGCACAAGGAGCAGGTGTGAAACCTTAATTAACTGAGTCAAAATCCTGAATTGAACTCATTTTAAAACTAGAAGCGACTGTTACTTTGAATTGATAGGAAGTTTCCAATAGCTGGAATAAAGGCTGCAGAGCTATGTTAATTTTAAATTTTCAAGGAAATAAGTATTTTTGCAAATCCGACTTTGAGACTCAAAATTTGAACCCATTGCAATAATAGCTAATGTTTCTGAGCACTTAGTAGTCACAACAACCTAATAAAGAGGTTCTATCACCAACCCAGTTTTATTGAGGAGTAGACTGAGGCACACTGTGAGTATTCCCTTTCCCAGAGTCTCATAGCCCATGCCCACAAGCCCAACAACCTCATGCCTCACACCCACTCTTCATGTCTGTGTCCTAACCTAGGAGCCCCGAGCATGACCCATTTGAGGCCTGGCAGCTTGCATAGAAGGTCTGCACCACGCAGCTGGCTGAATTTTTCATGTGGCAATGCAAGATAGAGATGGAAGGAGAACTAATAATCATTCCCTACATTTGAACAGTGCTTTAATCTCATTTCACTTAATAATAATGTGCATTTATGAGGTAGGCAAGGTAGAGATTACTACTCACATTTTATAAATTCAGAAAGACGTTAAATAACCTACTCAGAGTCATGCTATCTATGCTAGTGGGGTGAGGATATGGTCCAGAACAGGTTTCTAAGAATCATGTAATTTCCGAAGCTTCGAGTGACTTGAGAAAGAGGTAGTATTTTCTCTATTTTAAGACCACAGACAAAGATACTACAATAGTCCTTGAACTAAGAAAGATCACATATTTCCATTTAAAATTGCAGTTAAAACTCTGCTAAGAAAATATGTGGGAGCTCTGTAATAAAGTTATTGACTGAGAGAGTTTTACGGAATCCTGAATATAGGCTTGGCAGTAAGTAGGTCAGTCTAGACTGAACAGGACCATTGTTGAGATGACTCCTGAAGCTAGCTACCCGCCCTCCTCTCTCTCCAGAGCTTCAGATTTGCATTTCCAAAAGTTTTCTCCGTAGTTCCACCTGGATACCTTGTCAGCCCTTAAAATCAGCTCTGTCCATCTTCTTCCCACAACCTGCTCCTGCTCCTGACTTCCTAGGTTCTGTAATATCAGCAGAATTCTCTCAGTTACACACTGTAAGGGCCTCAGGATTATACTTAAATCTTCATTTTATATTGCTTCATAACATTTAGGTACTTGTCCTAGGCTCTATCTCTTCCATTGTTAAAAAATCCATCCTTTATTTTTCTAATCCCACTGACCCAAGGATAGTTCAAGCTTTCATCATTTCTCTTCTGGATCACTAAAATAACCTCTTGTCAGATCTTGACATCTATACCTCCTCGTTCTAGAGAAGCATATTGACCACTATGGGGCTAATTTTGTTTCTAATCACAACTCTAACTCTAGCATGCTCTTTTTCAAACCTAATCAGATTCCCGCTGTCTATGGAATTAAATACCATTTTTGTTTACAAATTTGAATTCAAGGATGGAAACAATATTTCTTTAATGTAACTTGAATGTCTCTTCGTTTCTCATTGCGCTGCTGCATGTACTATCATCTCTAGTGGGACTGAACTACTTATTTTATAAGATGCCCTGTATTTTTCCACTTCTATTCTTTTGTTCTTGCTCTTCTTTCTATACTTGGAAATCTTTTTTCCATGTCCACTCTAAAAGATTCCATCTTCCTGAAGGCACTCCTACTCCTCTCAGGAAGACTAAATAATATCTGCATGCAGTCATGAAAGATTATATCTTCATAAATCATCACTGATAAATCATAATTGATATTATATTCACATAATCATGATTGATATATAATAAGTTTAATTTTAAATCAAGCATGTGAAATTTAACTATACATACAGACAGCATATATTCTAACTTCACTTTCCTACCTAGGCCTAAAGCCCGCAGAATATTGTTAGGTCCTAGAGAAGAGAGATTGTTTTTATTCACCATTTAATTCTATGTAATGTATTACACCTAGATTGCCTATGAGAGACGCTTAAAAACTATTTATTGAGATGAATTAAGAAACATTAGCTTAAAATTGTGGTATGCTTTCTAATTGCCCAAAAGATACTTGGAACTATTACTATGTTACCCATTGCCAATAAAAACATGAAGTCAGAGACTAGACCTATCTAATAAAACTGTATTATTTCATTATTTTAAAAACATATATTCTACATTAATAATAAAAGACAATATTGATTTTGGATGTAATCATGTAAGGAGGACGATTAAGAATTATAGAAACCTTTTGTTCTTGTTGGTTTCCTATGACTTGCATGAAAATTTGAAACTGTGTTTTATTATTCTCAAATCATTTGTAGAGGCCTCCATAAAATTTAAGACTGGAGCTCTGCCCAGCATAGCACCTAGATCAAAGGCTTATTTTCTAGTAAATTAGAATCCAAATCTTTATATCACAAGTTTACAAATTTATGCAAGTATTAGCCATGAAATAATCTGTCATCTGGTCTTTGCATTTCAACACTGAAAAACTTAAACTGGGTAAAAAGGAAAGTTAATTAGAATATCAAGAAATAGACCTACGGACATTCAAAATACATTTAGACTTTGTTTGTAGGGTGAACTATAACTGTCCATAAAACTCTGTTTTAGGAAGCAGCATATTCCTTAGGTTATATCTTAGTTCAAAGGCCACGATGTTTAATAAATATTTTGTCACAATCGATCAATGTTTAAAATGTAGTTATCTACAGCTGAAAATGAAGAGATGCTATGGGTATAAGCCAGAAATCAGAAGGGGATAAGAGGTAACAGGGTTATGTAACCTGGAGCCACTAGAGGAAGAAAGATTAAAATCTAATGACTGTCTCCCGAGGGTACAGTAGAGCAGGCAGATCAGTAACAGTACAAACAAGGCTATGGAGCTGAAGTCCAACCTAGGGGATGATGCCCGGGATGACACAGCACTAGGGACTGTTCAGCAATTGTGGGGACTGTACTGCATAGTAATCTTTGCTGACTTGTTTAGTATTCCTTAAATCTTTTAATTTCTTCAAAAAATCCACTGAAAATTTTAGAATTGGAAGCTGTTGCGTTAACACAAAACAACCCAGAATCACTACCCTTGACGCTAACGTAACCATCAATCAAAAATTTCATAATCAAATTTTAAATTATTACAGAAAGAAGAGTCTATAGACCTTATCCTTTTCATTTTCTAGATTTGCCTTTGCCCATAGACTGTCAAATATGCTTAAAGAAAAACTTGGTATAGACATGAAATCTTTAGATGTGCTTTTCTATTTGCTGTAATATTCAAAATATTACAGCAAAATATTTTATTTCGTTAGAAAAAGTGAATTTTTATAGAAATTTGCAATTTTCAAATGCTTGTTTTGTAATTGAAATAAATGTTTTATTTAGCATCAAGGTATTTAGGATATACAAAACTTTTTAACTGTCGAGAATCTCAACAAAAATAATTGAGTGCTTCTTAGTGAAAACTATCTTATAATTATTTTTTGGTGGTTAATGATTGCTTGCTAACCAAGAGTGAGAGTCTTTGAAGGAGGTGATGGATAAGATATAAGAAATGGAGGGGGGATGTATATTTAGCAATTAGTATATAACAAAAATAAAGACCAATATGTTGTTCAGTTAGCTATGTGGCCTCATTAGAAGAGTTAAAGCTGTTTCTAAGCTGTTTTGATGACACTGTAAAACACTAACTAACTCAATACAATACAACACAATTCTGAATACAGAGCTATATAACCACTTCAATGGATGCTGTTGGTGAAACTGAATACAGGTTGTTTTGATGTTGCTTAGGCAAACAACAAAATTTAATAAGAACGATTTATTTAAGTGAAAGGTCATAGTAACTTAAAAATACATCGTTCAAATGTTGAATACCAAAGATACACAACCTCCAAAGCCCATCTTCTCAATAAAGCTTTCCATGACTATGTGAGCCCTCAAGGACTATATAAGATGGAAAACATCATTCTAAACCAAGATGTCAATAGTTACAAGTAATTTCTTGATAATAACAAAAATAAAGAAAGCTTAAAAATGCTATACTTTAAGAAGAAAGAATTATTATGGGAGATCTAAACTTATTTCTGTACTGACAATGCCCTCCCTCACTAACATGTTGATAACTTTATTATATATAAAAACAAAAACACCTAAAGAGTGTGACATTTCAGTGAATAAACTAGTAGTTGTTTATCACCCACGATGTTTATTCATTGGAGTGTGTGGCCTGGTGAAAAACTCTGTGTATTTCATGGTGAAAAGAAGCTGAGAAACCCTGTTAGGGACGATTTTTGTTTGTGAAGATAAGTTATCTATTTCTTAACTAGACTAAATTCTTCCATGAAAGATCTATGTCTTTGATTTATTTAAATATCAAGTATAGTGTTAGGCACAGAGTGGTCTCCTAAGAAACAATAGAACCAGATCAACTAATGTAGTGACTTGTTAATTACTACTAGAAAAGCTGAATTATAAATAATCTATTTTTCAAGCCTGAGGGGGAAAATCATGCTTATATAAATACTGAAAAATAACAGGAGGTGCTAAAATCTAAGAAAAGTTCCTGGGATCTTATGAAAAAAATTAGAAATGTAAATTTGTTGAATAATTGTGAAATGCAATTAGTAAACGTAAATTGCCTGAAAAAAGTTCACAGAGAACATTTAGGCTAAAAAATCTGTATTTTTAAGTTGAGTAATGGTGATTTTCACAATTGTATATATTTATCCAATATAATTTAAAAAATACTTAGTCATCCCCTCCCCCCCTGGTATCCACTAGTTTGTTTCCTTTATCTGTGAGTTTGTTTCTGTTTAGCTTTGCTGAGTGGTGGGTGAAGTAGGTGAAGGGGATTGAGGGGTACAAATTTCCAGTTATGAAATAAATAAGTCACGGGGGTGTAACGTACTGCATAGGGAATATAGTCAATAATATTGTGATAACTTTGTATAGTGACAGATGGTCACTAGACTTACCATGGTGATCATTTTGTAATGTATATAAATATTGAATCATTATGATGTATGCTTGCAACTAATAGGCTATTGTATGTCAATTACATTTCAGTTAAAATAATACCTATTCATGTAAAAAACAGAAATTGATGGGCTGACAATACTTGAAGCAACAGAGTGCAGCATCAAGGGCACAAATTCTAAAGCCCAATAACCAGGGTGTGAAACCCAGGGCCACTTCTTATCTGTGTGACTGAGGGTAAGCTAGGGTAAGACATTCCGTCTCTCTGTGACTCATTTCCCCTCAACAGGAAAGTGGTGATAATAGCATTTAGCTCATTGAGGTGTTGAGAGGTTCATGTTAGTTGATAAATAAGAAAGCACATAGAAGAATGTTAGGTACATATTAAGCTCCATATAATGTTTGCTGTTATGAGTATTAGCTTAAGTAATTCTTTACTTAGCTTTATACCAGTGACTAAAAGAAGAACTTAGCAAGTGAATACACACACACATTAATCATAACATTTTAATTAGATTAAATGACTATTATCAATACAAAGCACACATTTTAAGATCTTATGCAAAAAGTCAGTGCTGATGGGACGTATAAAACACTGAATTTTATTTCACTTTATGCATAAATTTTGATGTCAAAAATTTTGTAAGAAAATAAAATATTCATGTAGTGAATATTATTTTGATTGAATATTATTTTGGTTATCACCTTCTTTTGATTTTGGAGATATACTCTTCCTTAAAATGTGTTTCTGGAAATAACATTAGTTTATTTTAGAATGTTTATTTTCACCTTAACTATCACGTTTTTTCACCAGTACATGGTCTAAACACACAAATCTTTCTTTTCTTCCAAATCATCTCTGAGGGAAATTGGTAAATGTTAACAAATGTGTGCATGTGTTTACATTTATTCCAAAATATGCATTTTACATATGTTATCTTATGACAAACACCAAAATATTAGCAGTGGTTAACCCTGAGAGAAAGGATTATAAGTGATCTTTTCTGTTTTGGAGTTTTTTGTGTTTTTCTTTGTTTGCAAAAATATGTGTTATAATCTTGGATTTATTCTATAATGTAAACAAAATGTTATGTTTTAAAAGACAGTAGTTGTCAAACTCATAGTTCATTCTATTTAAGGTCTTCAGAAAACATAGATATGGCTCCAGGCTTGATCAACATAAAGGGAGAAATAATTTTTCCAATTCTTAATTTCATTTATTCTGTTTCTCTCACTTCACACATTTATTTAAACATTTTGGGCAACGATATAGTTTTTTGAACCATACTTCAATTTATTGGCAATGTCAATGCATGAACAAGACAGGTATATTTTTTTCCATGAAGCGAGATCATTTTCAATCTGCCATAACATGTGCCCACACATCTTCACTCTGAAGATGCCGCGTTCAAGTTCAGTCAGGGCAGATGATTCCTTTTTCACTTTCGCAATTTTTATGCTGCTGCTAGAAGTCATCTTGGTATTTTCTTGGAATTCGGTCTTCAAGAGTGCGTCTCTCACTGCTTTTGCACAGACCTGGGAGTACCGGATGTAGCTGAGTCCAGCCTGTTGCCAATACACCACCATGATGTCGCAAGAGGGGAGCGTGTCTGACCGAATCACGAGAATGCCCTCAATGTCGGCTCAGCATGCAGCCCAAATTGAGAAATATTTTAGCTTGCGCTGATACTTGAATATATAAAATAAAGGATACAAAGCACTTGGGAAAATATAGTATGTTAACTTCATGTTATAGTTTCTTGTTGTTTAATATTAGTGTAGGGGAGGAAGACAATTCCTCTACCCTCTAGGTCCCTCTGGCTGGTCTTCGAATTAAATTGACTTGAGACAGAATAACAGGAGAAAGTCAAACAAAGCTTTAAAACATGTATACATGGGAGAAACCCAGGAAAACTGAACGACTCACCAGCATGGCCAAAGCCGCCACTTTAAATATCATTTTCAGCTAAAAACAAAGGAGGATGTTGGGGGTAGTGGTTTGGGGCTTCAAGGTGGGGAAGGCAATTTACATGGAAATGCAAGTAGACCAACTATAGACAACGTGACCTGAGAGATACATTTTACATTACATTATAGTTATCTTATGATATTAGCTCCTTCCTGGAACAGGCCTTTCTGTTATACATATTTAATTCTTTTAAATTTTAAATTCTATTAGGCAGTTGGGGGGAAGGTCAAAGTTTCTTTCAGAGTCTTTTGTTCTTAAAAATCATCAAGCCAGAGAGACACATTTTGGGGTGGCCGATTCTAATCCCCCACATTAGTAATGAATTCTATTAGCTTCATAACTGTGCTACTGATTGGGTCAACAGATTTAATTTCTTTGAAATTTAACTCACATTTTACTCTCTACATTTCAGTATTCCAAGATTTTTGGTGATGTTATAGAAGTTTGGCATAAACCCCATACAGATTATCTCCTTTTAGATTAGAGAGCCCCCACTCCGTTCATCAATCAGCCCACTTGACTGTTAATTCTCGGGGGGGCTGGAACTATGTTTTGTTCACTCTTATGTACCCATCAACTGCACCCTGCAAGGCATTTGATACCCACTCAATAGAATGCAAGTTTTCATGTGCCGGCTTTCCTGATGTGTGTCCACCAAAACCTGTTCCATCCAAAGTCTCCACATCTCAATTAATAGCATCTCCATCCTTCTATAGTCTCTTGGGCTAAAACTTGTGGATTTATCCCTAACTCTGATCTTTTCCTCACACCCCACTTCCTATCCCTTATAAAGTACTATCATCTTTACACCCAAAATAGACCCAGAATCCTACTCCTTCTCGTTACATTCACTGTGGTCTCAGCCTTGTCCACTCTCACTTGGGGTACTACAATACTCTCCTGACTTCCTACTTCCATTTCTGTCATTCTACATTCTATTACCAACTGTGTAGCCAGAATCATTCTCTTAAAATGGAAATTAATTCATGTCCTCCTTTTCCAAAACCATTAACAGCTCTTATTTCACTCATAGAGTAAAAAGCCAATGGTACACAAAGGTCTACCTGATCTTGTCCCATACCTCGCTGACCTTTCCACCTACTACTCTCTCCAACTCCCTGCTCTCCAGCTCTTGGCAATCCCTGCTCTCAGTGAATGCTGTAGGAGCCTCAAGGCCCTTGCACCCTGTCTGAATATTCCATTGGCAAATCCCTCACTTCATTCAAGATTTTAGTCACATGTCACCTTCTCAATGGGGCTTATTTTACCGCTCTATTCAACATTTCAAACTCCACCTCTTTGCTTGCCCTCTTGGTTCCCCCTTTCCTGCTCTATTTTTTTTTAACAGAATTTTTGGCCTTCTAGAATATTATATATTTTTAATTAATATACATATATTGTTTATTGTCAGCCTCAGCTGTTAAAATATAAACTCCAAATCAGGAATTTTGTTCTTTCTTTCCCCTACTGATTTATTCCAAGTGTCTAGTATGTGCCTGGAAACTATTCGTTGAATGAATGAGTTGTATTCTCTTGATTGTATAAAGTGTTCTTTTCTCTATTATTTGTAGTTTGAGTACATATTTTTTAAGGTGTAATTGCCACCTTATTTCATATACGCCTGTATTTTATTTCCTTTTTAGTGCAAACTGTCATTGACCTTCTTTATTTATTGAATATTTATGCAACCACATTGCCTGTATCTTTGCTTGATAATAAAGAATACACTGGTTAGGAGTCAGAGGGATATGAGTATTAAAGCAAAGGCCAGCTACTGGAAGCAGTCTTTGAATATGCTCTAAAAATAATTCTGAAAATAGTGTGTTTAATGATCTAATGACCGTCTAATTGATAAAGAGAGAGTCTAGGTTCTTAGCACTACATTGAAAGAACCTGCTTTTAAAGTTCCAGTAAAAATTACTGAAACTGTTTTAAATTCACTTTTGTGCATGATAAAGAGCCTTCAAACACACAGTCTATCACAAAGAGAAACTATTTTACCATTAAAATTAATTTAATTAGTAAATATGACCCTAAACAAGGTAAATGTTCATAATGATTGACTTGTATAAACAAACAAATACATAAAATAACAAATAAATGTTTTTATATAAAGGGCACATTCATGTTAGATGGTGATAACCTTTGCTTTCCATGATTGTAATGTAACAGAGAGGTTAAATACCCATATTAACTAATTTTAACAAAAGTTATAGTGTAGGTGTTAATCCATTTTTAAGTGAGGAAATTAAGGATTTCTATCAATTCTTTAACTAATTAATGAACAGGTGACATCTACATGCCCTTTGTTCCCCCTTCATTCTTTTAAATTTACCAGTATCTTTCAACAACTCTCTTTTAATGTCATACCTTTCTCTTGTGAAATCATCTCTATTTCATTTTCAATATTTTCTGATTTCTCAGCTGTCATTCTACTTCACCTGAAGACTTTAATATTCACAGTACTTAAATATACTTTTCTTTTCTAGTCTAGACCTTGTCATATAACTATAGCATTTACGTTAATGATTAACTAACATTCTGAATATAAAGTTTCTTTTTCCTATTATAGTTTTATTGAAGTATAATTGATACACATTAGAATACATGTATAGAAAGGATATTATTTGAAAAATTTTAACACATGTATACACCTGCGAAACCATCACCACAAGTAAACATCTTCATCAACCTCAAAAGTTTCCCTGTGCCCCTTTGTACTTCCATTTTCCTTTCCTTCCCCGCCCCCCTCAACCCAAGGCAACCACTGATCTGTAGCTATAGAATACTTTGCATTTTCTAGAACTTTAAATAAATTGAATCATGCAATACACAATCTTACTTTTTTGGCTTAGTTTTCACTCAACACAATTACCTGGAGATTCATCTATGCTGTGGCACATATCAATAGTTCATTCTTTTTTATTGCTGAGTATTATTTCAGTGTACAATACAGGACAATTTGTTTTCCATTCACCTGTTGATGAACGTTTGGTTGCTTTCAATTTTAGGCCTTACAAATGAAGCTGCTATGAACATTCATGTATAATTATTTGTATGAATATATGCTTTTATTTTCTTGGGTAAATACGTGGCCTGGGTGATAAGATCCGCTACGGTTAATGTTTTAAGAAACTGCTACACTGTTTTCCCAAGTGTTTGTGCCATTTTACATCCCAACTAGCAGTTCATGAGAGCTCTAGTTGCACCACTTTGTATGCTCACACTTTTTAGTGTTAGCCATGCTAGCAGATGTATAGTGACATCTAATAGTGGTTTACATTTGCTTTCCCTAATGACAAGGGTATTGAGCATCTTTTCATGTGTTATTTGCCATTTGTACATATTTTTTTGGCAAAGTTTCGACTCAACAATTTTGCTCATTTTTAATTATGTTGTCTTCTTATTGAAGTGTAAGAGTTCTTTATATATTCTAGCTGCAAATCTTCTGTTGGATATATGTTTCGCAAACATTTTCTCGTTTTTGGCTTGTCTTTTCCTTTTCTCAACATCTCTTGAAGAGCAAAAGTGTTTCATTTTGATGAATTTCTATTTATTGATTTTGTTCTTTACTTATAGTAAATGCTTTGGTGTCATATTTTGGAAATCTGCCAAATCCATATCACTAAGATTTTCTCCTGTGTTTCCTTCTAGAAGTTGTGTAGTTTTAGCTCTTATATTCTGCCCATGACCACTCCAAGTTAGTATTCTGTATATGGTACAAGGCCAGGGTCAATGTCTTTTGGTTTTTGTTTTTGTATATAACTCTAAAATTGTTCCAGCATCATTCCTTTAAAAGATTACCTTTTCACATTGAATTGCTTTGATACTTTTGTTAAATATCAGTTGAATATATACCTGTGGGTCTATTTCCAGACTCTTTATTCTGTTCCATTTACCTATTTATCTATTTTTATGCCAATACCACACTGTTTTGATTACTGTAGAGTTTTAAAAGGCCTTGAAATCAGATATTGTCTGTCCTCCAATTTAGGAAATTGATCCTTTTGAAGATTCCTTTTCAAAACAGAATGGTTAAAATAGAGTAACCTATGGCTATTTTTGGCAGATTTCTGAGGTAATCTCCTGATTATGCCACCCTATACCCTGTGAATTACGATGTTTTCCACAAACTATTCCCAGCCCTCTGTCATCTCTACAGATTGGTCCCTCTCATCTTGCAGGATAGTTCTTTCCTTACACGCCTATGCTGATCAGTACTCAGCTGAAGACTCAAGAGGAGCCACCTGCAGATGTCTACAGCTCTTTTTTTCTTTCTGTGCAGCAACATCCTCTCTGATCCTCTGCCTCATGATTCCAGCCGCCCTTGACTCCCAGCCTCTTAGTTCTGTCTCCTTAACGCAGGATGACTGCGGGGTTACAACAGGGTTCTCCATCTGTGTGCTGCTATCGAAGATGCTCTCCCTAATGACAATTGCAGGCTTCATTTCAACGGTTTTCTCCTTCTTAAAGCTCACTCTTCTGCACTGTCTACCGTCCAATATCTGAAAACCTTGGTTTCATATATTCAGTCTAATATTTTTTTTTCACTTATTTTAGGTAGTAGAGTAAATCCAGTTCCAATTACTCTGTCTTGACTGGGAATGAAAGACCTCCATAAAGTGTCTTAATGTCCTCAAATTCAAAGAACTTTAATTATACCACTCTATCATCAGCTGGAAGGAACTTAGTCTCACTTAGAATTCTCCTGTCACTCATATCTCCTCTCATACTCTACCTCTGCTTTACATTATCCCAATTTCTTTATCTTTCAGTCTTTCTTCTCTTTCAGTCCTATGCATTTCTGTGCGTTTGTGCCTGGATGTCATTCAGCTAATCTCAAACAATAGCAAGATTCTGTTACATTTGTTAGTTGGTTGTTTTTCTGATTCCATAAACTGTGATTTACTAAAGGTTCCTAAAAAATTATTGAGATTATAGTTGAAGTATGTAAAATAAAGCTATCTAAATTTTGAAAAGATTGAAACAATGTAACATATCTTCTCCAACATCATGGAATGAAGATGGAAATCAATAAAAGAAGTAAAACTGAAAAAACTAATATGGGAAAATTAAACATGTTCTTAAACAACTAAAGAGTCAGGAAGAAATCCAATGGAAATTAGAAAATACTTTAAGATGAATGTAAAAGAAAACACAACATACTGAAACTTATGAGATACAGCAAAGGCAGTGCTCAAAGGAAAATTTGTAGCTCTAAATGCCTACAATAAAAAAGAAGAAAGATATCAAATTAATAAACTAACTTTACCCTTTAATAAACTAGAAAAGAAGAAATAACTAAACCTAAAGCTAAGAGAAAGAAGAAAAAAATATTTAGAGTGGAGATAAACAAAATAGAGAATAGAAAAGCCATAGAGAAAATCAATGAAAGCAAAAGTTGGTTCTTTGATCAACAAGACTGACAAACTTTAGCTAGACTGACAAAGAAAAATAGAGGAGATGCGAAATAAATAAAACAAGAAAGGAATGCAGGAATATTACTATTGACCTTATAGAAATAAAAATGGTTATAAGATAATACAATGAACAATTGTACATCAACAAATTAGATAACCTAGATGAAATGGAAAAATTTCCTAGAAATACACAAATTGAGGTTGAGATGCTAGAACTTCCTTGCTTTGTTGTAGAGCAGGGTCAGCAAAGTATGGCCCATGGGCTAAATTTAGCTGTCAGCCTGTTTTTATTTTACTTTATCTTGTTTTCAGCCATCAAGCTAAGAACAGTTTTTTGCATGTTTAGAGGGTTTTAAAATAAATGAATAAGAATGTGAAAGTGGACTATATGTGGCCTGCAAAGCCTAAAATATTTACTATCTGGCTCTTTACAGAAGTTTTCCTACCCATGCTATAGAGGAAAAGTCTGAAGGCTTTGGGAGATATGACATTGGAATAGATTTACTATGTGAATGTTTTCACCTACCCCAAACCATGTTTCCCCAGGAGGACCCAGAGAACACTTCCTCCTCAAAGTTTTAAAAAAGGGAATTGGGGAAGGGAACACCAGCATCCTTTAATGACTTTTGGGGGATATCTTCCAGAGGCCAGATATAATGATGAGAGACGGATCCTGAAGAGGAGGGGCCATTTGGTGGCCCGTCTCCAGCAGAGACAAGGAAAATAATGGGATACAATGAGGATCTGGGCTTTCTGACCTGCAGGATCTGTGATGGTGTCTAATTGATCACAGAGTTTATAGGAGTTAAAATAAGTGGACCACCTGCTATCTATGTTTGATGGGTTGAAATATCTTTCATTTGTTGGTTTGCAAAATGTTTCCAATTTCTCTGAACTCTCACAAACATTTCCTATCACCAGATTATAAAATATTTGTCAGTTTGATACATATGAGATGGTATTTCATTATCATTTTATTTTGCATATTCCTAATTAGTAGTGTGATTGATGCTTTGTTTATTGACCATTGCATTTTCTGTTATTTGCCTGTTCATATTTTGCAGCTAATTTTTAAAAGCAAGTCTCTTTCTTACCAATATTTGGAAGTGTAAACATCTATTTTGAGTAATAATATTCTATTTATTTGACTGGATCCAAATATTTCTTTCATTCTGATGCCTGCCTCTTATTTTTGTGAATTTTTAAATTATTTTTAAAATATAGTCAAATTTATTACTCTTCTCATTTACTTTTTAAATATTTTTTAAACTCATTTTACTCATTGTATTAGTCTTATTTTTTGTATGTGTTGAAGAAGAAATTCTTCAACACGTTCATGGCACAAAGATAGTCTATATTTCTTCTAATATGTTTGTTTTCCATATTTAATACTTTAATTTGAGTTATTTTTACTTCTGTTATGAAAGGAATACTTGTTATTTTTTTAATATTAAAACAAAATACCCAGCCATCTTTCTCTCAAAGATTTTTAATTGCCTGCCAAGTTCCCACATATATTTGGCTCTGTTTCTTGACTCTTGATTTTGTGTCATTTATTGTTTATCTATCTCAACGTAAATACAACAATATCTTAATTATTATAGGTTTATATAAATCTTTATATCAAATAGTAAAAATCTTCCCTCTTGTATATGTTTTTGCATATTTTTTATGGTTATTTTTGACATTACTGTTTATATGTGATTTTTAGAATCCATTTTGCAAGATCCATAAAAACTCTTTAGTGGATTTCTGTTGGAACTGCAGGAAATTTATAGATTAATTTTGTAAAATTTGACATATTTTTGATGTTATATCTTCCCTTTTGTGAGTATGATATACCTCTCCATTTATTCAAATCTTCCTTTGCTTTGTTCAAAAATATTTCAAATCTTTCTTCTTAAACTTTTGCACATCTTTCATTAGATTTATACTGAGGTGCCATAAAGTTTTTGCTATTTTTTGAATAGGATCTTTTCTACTAAATTTTTAGATAGTTAATATGAGTAAATAGAAATTCTCTACTTCTGTGTTGATTTTGTTTCCAAAAACTAGGCTAGAACTCTCTTATTAGTTATAAAATATGCTTATAGATTCTGTTATATTTTATATATGAATAATTATTCATTTTCATTCATAAAGATAATGATGATATCTTCATTTACAATCCTTGTTAATTTGTATTAATTTTTATTGTCTCATTGCACTGACTAAGAATTCCAGGAAGATATTAAATTAACGGATTGATATCTGGCATCTTCTCCTATTCCAGATCTTAAAAGAAATACTACTAGAGGTTTCTATTAAGTATGACATAGTCTGTTTTTTTTATTTTTTTGTGAGGAAGATTAGCCTTGAGCTAGCATCTGTCGCCAATCCTCCTCTTTTTGCTGAGGAAGAATGGCCCTGGGCTAACATCTGTGCCCATCTTCCTCCACTTTTTATATGGGACTCTGCAACAGCATGGCTTGTGGAGCGGTGCGTCGGTGCACAACCAGGATCTGAACTTGCACACCCCAGGCCGCCACAGCAGAGCGCCAGCGCTTAACCACTACACCACCAGGCCAGCCCTGACATAATCTGGTTTTGTGGTTAAAATAATCTCCTTTTATTTTTGGTTTTCTAATAGCTATTTTTCCTTCATTAATTAGTTAATTTTTAAAAATTTTATTTAATTCTATTCCTTTAAGGTAAATTGCATGAATATATTTACGAGGTTTAAACACTGTCATTTCTGGGATAAACCCTATTTCGTTGAGGTTCAGTATTATTGTTATTCTTTTTCAATTTATGATTTTATTTGTTAAATTTTATTTCAGATTTTAGAACTATATGCATAAGTGTGATGGACTTATAATTTTAATATCATTTTTCAGTTGAGTTTCAAGTTTATCTTCACTTCATTAAATGGATTGGTTGATTTTCCTATTTTTCTTTCTTTTGAAACATTTCTACAAGCTAAGAAAATTTATTTCTTGGAATTTGGTGAATCTTTTTCTCAAGGCAATTTAAGCTTTGTTGTTGTTGAGAGTTGGATTAGTGATGATTGATTGCTATTATATATCTTTAATGGTTACTGGTTTATGCTGGTTTTCTATTTATTCTCTGTCAATTTTGAAATTCATATCTTCTACAAAATTGTCTACTTCATCCTTGTATTTATCTTTTAGCTTAGGTTTAAATGCAATTTTCTTCTATGATATTGTATATTTGAGGTTATTTTTCTTCCCATATTCCCAATAGTTTTGTTCATGACTTCTCTCTATTCTAGAAAATCAGTTTTGCTAGAAGCTCATCTATTTTATGGCTCTTCTGGGAATCAACTTCTGGTTTTACTTATCATCTCTTTTTTTCTCTGTTTTCTATTTTATTTGATTTCTGATATTGCCTTTATTATTTTATTATTTCATCTTTCTATGGGTCTAGTTCATTGTACTTTTTCCAGATTTTGGAGTTAAATATTTATTTATTTTTAGGCTTTTTTTTGGATGGGGGATAACAAACTAAAGCTCCCACTTCCTTAGGTCATCTTAGCTTCATCCTACAAGTTTTCATATACAGCACATTCTGTGTTGCCCAGGGCTAAATATTTTATACATTCCAGACATATGGTTTCTTTAGACTGTCTTTTAATTATTGATTTCAAATGTAATTTTATTGTGGTCAGAAGTGTGGTATTTGTAATATTGATCGTTGGAATTTTTTGAGACTACTTTTGTTACCTACTAAGTGGTCAAATTTTGTAAATATTTTATTAGTGCTTAAAATATCTGCTTCATACATTAGTTTTTGATAAAGGTTTATTAAAATCCCCAAGTCCAAATCCAATGATGGATTTGTCAATATTTATTTTTGTCACTAAGTTTTTATATTGCTTCTTTAAAGACTATCTTTTTATGAATATTCAAGTTCATGATTGTTATTTCTTGCTAACGGATTACTGCAGTTTTCAATATTTAGTATACCACTTTATTTCTGTCAATGCTTTTGCCCTTAAATTATATTTTGTCTAATATAACACTGTTGTATAGACTAGATTTTCTTTGATTAATATTCCCATCAAGAATTTTTCTATCCCTTTGTTTTCTGTGTTGCTTTAATGAGGATATAACTTGATTAAACACACACCTCCCCCAAGCTAACCTCTCTGAATTTTCACCTGTAAATTTAATTTATATAAATTTATTGTGGTTATTTAGTTCTATCATGTTATTTAGTGCTTTTTAATTTGCCTCTGTGGGCCTTATTCACTTCTTTCTTCTTTTTGGTTCTATTGCTAACAGTTATTTACTTGTGTAGAAAAATAATTACTCTTATTTTTAACATACATATTTATCTATACATAATTTTAATAAACTTGAAAGTAGAAATGATCATTCTCTTATCTTCCTTGTTAGTATGCTCTAGAATGATTCAAATCATTTTTTTTTTTTTTTTTTTTGTGAGGCGATCAGCCCTGAGCTAACATCCGCCAATCCTCCTCTCCTTTTTTTTTTTGCTGAGGAAGACGGTCCCGGGCCAACATCGGTGCCCATCTTCCTCCACTCCACATGGGACGCCGCCACAGCATGGCCTACCAAGCAGCGCGTCGGCGCGCGCCCGGGATCCGAACCAGTGAACCCCGGGCCGCCGCAGCGGAGCGCGCGCACCCAACCGCTTGCGCCACCGGGCCGGCCCCGATTCAAATCATTTTTTAATCAACTAAAAATTACTTTTCTCTATCAGTCAATAATGATTTAACATAAAAATAGTCTACTAAAAGCTTAGCTCATATACTCCAATTTTTTCCATCTAGATTTGCCCATTTAAGCAGTAATTTTTTCTTACTGCTTAAATGCAATGGAATAATGTATTTTGTCAGCTCTTAGAAGTTTACCATTAGTATACCTATCATTTATTTGTAGAAAATGTGTAATATTCTTTGATAGCTTCGAATTTACTTTTATTTACTGGTCAAACTTTGCAATGCTTTTTAATATGAATCTATTTTTTCTATAGTTCTAAAAATATCTTAGCGTTTATATTTCAAATATTACTGGTCTGCCATTCTATTTATTTTCTACTTCTAAATTGCCATAAACATAATATCTATTGTTTATTGGATGCTTAATATTTGCTAAAAATTTCTCTAAGAATTTTGAATGTTTCCACTAATTTAATCTCACAATAACCCTTTGGAGTAGGAACTATCATTATCACCTTTGTACACATAAAGAAACCGGGGTAGAGATGCCTAAAGTAACTCAGATAACAAGAAGCAGAATTTGACTCCAGATCTGTGATCTCCATTGTGAAGTTATTATACTCATTGTATAGTCTGTCAATCTATCTTCTGTTTATTTTCACTTTCTTTTCATATTTTTCCATCTCTGTTCTACCTTCTGTGTTTATTCCTTCATATTACTACCCATTTTATTAAATTTTTCTTTAGCTACATCTAATGTAGACTTTTAATTTTCTTTTAAATCTTATTTAATTGATAATATTTCTTACTTCTTGGATTTTTAATTGGTTCCTTCTCACATCCTTCTATGTTTGATTCACATCTTCTTGTTGTTTCATTATTACTTGGTCTACTTTTGGGGTATAGTTATTCCTTTGGAAATCTTAAGAATATGTATTGCTTTTTTAATAATTGAAGTACATTTTACATATGGTAAAATGGAAAGATCTTAAATGAACAAATAGATTAGTTTTGTCATACACACACATAACTCCTACTGCTAGTCAAGACACAGATTGTTTTTATCATTTCTAAGAATTCCCTTCTAGTAAATACTCCCTATGAGCAACTATTATTCTAATTTCTATTCTTATAGATTAGTTTTGCCCAGTATTAACTCCATGTAAGTTTACAGTATCTGTTCCTTTGTTACCCTCTTTTGCTCAACATAATATGAATTTCATCATGTTGTTTCATATATTAGTAGTTCATTCCCCTTTGCTATATTATCTGAATATACCTCACCACAGTTATTTATTTTCTGATAGATATT
Source organism: Diceros bicornis minor (assembly GCF_020826845.1). Taxonomy (NCBI): domain Eukaryota; kingdom Metazoa; phylum Chordata; class Mammalia; order Perissodactyla; family Rhinocerotidae; genus Diceros; species Diceros bicornis. The sequence continues at coordinate 17,967,771 of NC_080743.1, read as the reverse complement.
TGTGGTGTTTCTAGTGTTTGACTTTATGGATAAAGATGCTGTAAACAAACTTGTGGAAATATTTTTGTGAACATACATTCTCATTTCTCTTGGGTATGTACTAAAGAGTGGAATTGATAAATTATAGGGTAAATATGTGCTTATTTTGTTATTTTGACAAAGGTAAAAACCTTTGTCAAAGGTTTTTCCAAACTGATTATACCATTTTACAGTCCCACCAGAAACACAGAGGAGTTTAAAATGTTCTATGTCTGTGCTAACATAATATTGTCAGTTATTTTAATTTCAGTCATTGTAGTGGATGTGTGTGTTGTATTTTATTGTGGTTTTAATTTTCATTTCCCTCTTTTTATGTGTTTTTGTTATAAACCATACAATGGAATTCTTAGTATATTTATATTAAAAAGTCAATAGACTTTTAAAGAAATTAAGAAAAATAACACTTTATATGTATCTACGTATTTTCTATTTCTGTAGTTCTTGTTTCCTTCTTACCAAGTTGGTTATATCATGAAATTATTTCCCATTTAGTATAGATGTTTTTTAACATTTAGCTAACCATTATTTTGGTGACAAATTCTCTAAGTTTATAATTTGTCTAAAAATTATTTTATTCATCTTCATATTTAAAAAACATTTTCTGGATATTCATTTCTAGTTGATATGTTTATGGTTCTTTTTTTTCTCTCCTTCAACACTTTACCCTTATCCATTGTCTTCAGCTTCCATCGTTTCTAACGAAAAGTCAATTGCTATTCTTGTTGTTCCTTTGAGAGTAAAGTGTGTTTTCTTTAGATGCTTTTATGACTTTGTTTTTTTTTTTTAAGATTTTATTTATTTATTTTTTCCCCGCAAAGCCCCAGTAGATAGTTGTATGTCATGGCTGCACATCCTTCTAGTTGCTGTATGTGGGACGCGGCCTCAGCATGGCCGGAGAAGCAGTGCGTCGGTGCGCGCCCGGGATCCGAACCCGGGCTGCCAGCAGCAGAGCGCGTTCACTTAATCGCTAAGCCACGGGGCTGGCCCTTACGACTTTCTATTTAACTTTTGTTTTCAGCAGTTTGACTATCATATGCCTCTGGTGATCCTCTCTGTATCTCAGGTTGTCTGAATTTCTAGGAACTGTGGTTTGATATCTTTTAACAATTTTGAAAAATTTAAGCCATTCACTCTTCAAATATTTTCCTCTACATCATTCTTCCTCTCCTTTTGTTCCGAGATTTAAATGAAATGAATGTTAGATTATTTCATATTATTCCACATTTCTCATAGGCTGTTCTTTTTATTTATTTTTTCATCAGTTTTCTCTCTAGTTTCGGTATGGATAATCTTTGACCTGTCTTAAAGTATACTGATTCTTCCTTCTGCTATGTTCTACAACATGCATGATACCACAGTGAAAGGAAATTTCTATCTAGTCTCATTGCACTTCTATTTTCTATCTGTGTACCTCTTTTAATTTTTAGCCCAACTATAACGATTAACTTCTTGCTTACCTCAATTGTCTAATGCAAACATTAACACATTACTCTTTCTGATGAACAGTTTATTTCATGCCATTTCCTTGACCAAAACCCTCCAGTAAATTCCTATTGACTTCCAAATTATGTATCAACTCTTTAGCCTTGTGTTGAACATCCTTCACAATCTGGTCCCAATTTACAATATTCTGGATTATCTCCTATTATTTATTTATTAATTCAACATATATTTATGAGTCCCTACTAAATGTCAAGCACTGTGTTAGGCACTGAGAAGCAAATAATAAGCAAAACAAATATAATCCCTCCTCACAAATGACATAAACTCTGGTGGTTGGACCCTACATTAATATAATGATCATACTAAAAAACTCATAAAATTATGACTGTAATTTTAGCAGCAAAGTTTCATGGTGCAATCAAATAATATGTTAGTATGTTCTGACAAGATTAAGATGATTGAAAATTTTTCTCTCATAAAGTAATAATTCATGATGAGAAATAAAAATAAGCATAAGGTGAACTAAATGAAGACAGGAAGAAAGTATTTCATGCAAAGAAAAAAAAATTCAAAATCTTTGTGGCAGAATGTAGGATGAATCATGTAAGGAACTAAACACAGCAGAAAATGAAGGATTCTAATTCTGAGATGAAGTTAGATGAGTCGATTTGGAATCAGGTATGTGGTGCGTGGGAGGATTTCAAACTTTAATTCAAGATCAATGGAGATTAATTGAAAGTTTTTATGTAGAGGGGCAACATGATCAGAACTGTATTTAGAAAAAAATCCTTCTGGCTGCTGTGGAAGATAGATTTGAAAGATACAAGAATGAATATGTGTAGAGTGGTGCAGTTAGGAGGCTATTGTAGCTCAGGCTGGAGATGATGAGTTTGCACTAGAGTAGTTGCTATGGTTATGTAGTTGCTATGGTTATAAGGAGAAATAAATAGATTTGAGAAATATATAGATAAAAATCAACAAGTCTTGGTAGTAGATTTGACATGGTGGGTGGGTTATGCAATATCATGATTGATTCCTAGAGTTTTGGCTTGTTTAATTTGATGGAAGATGTAGTCATTAATTGCATTGATGAATATTGGGGGGGCAAAGTCCATCTCTGGTTTCATTTTGGAAATACGAGTTTTAACATCCCTTTAATTTACACAAATGTCTCGAGATTATAAGAATGCAGTTGGAGGTACAGGTGCACAGTTCAAAGTGGAGGTCTCTGTTGGAGGTATAAACTTTGGAGTCATTGAATATAAGTGGTAAATAAAGATATATGTAGTTGACATCATCAAGGAAGAGTGTATAGAATAAGGAAAGAATAGGACTAAGGAAAAGTCTTGAGTTTGCTCTGTATTTCATCACAGGATAGAGAAAGATCAGTTTGAAAAGGCAGAGAGAGAGACAAGCTAGATAGGTCAGAAAAAAGCTAAACCAGTATGTTATTCAGGAAGCCAAGGGACAGATACTGCTTCCAAAAGGATATGAAAATGCTGATGAAATTAAACGAAAACCAAACATTTTCCATTAGATTTGGTGATGTTAAAGTTACTGTAATCTTATTTAAAGCTATCTCAGTGGAATAATGGTGGTATGTGCCAGACTGGAGGATGTTATATGTTTAAAAGAATTAAAAAGAACTGGAAAAAAATGAGAAGAGAGAGAGAAAAAAATAGCATAGACATATTCAAACTCTCTGAAGTAGAAACCCAATAAAAAAGAAACATCACATATTTATATATGCACTTAATGAAATATTTTCTGAAGTAAAAGAAGAAGTGTATCTGCATAACAAACAAACATACAATCTTCTGGGGAACGTGACTGAAATCGGATCTTAAAAGAGACATACCTTAAAATAGCAAGTGGATTTCTAAGATTAAAAAAGACTTTGGGCAAACAAGGCAAAAGATCATAACTCATTTTGTGCCTAACATAATCAGAATTGAAGTAAAAATCAAATACTAAAATCTACAGAGAATTTATGTGTACCATTTGACGCTTTTTGACAAGTGAATGCCCTTGTAATCACTGACCCAATCAGGATATAGGATATTACCACCTAAAATTTTCTGATGCCTCTGGCCTGCCATTATCACCTATAGTAATCACTTTTCTTATTTCTATTACCACATAACAGTTCATATAATGGAATTACACAGCATATACTATTTGTGGCAGTTTTCTTTTTTTTCACTCAACATAGTATTTTGGAGGTTTGTCCGTGTTGTGGCATTGCTGAGCAGTATTCCATTGTAAGAATGTATATCAAATTAGCTTATGTGCTCTTCTGTTGTCAAGCGTCTGTAAGTCATTTTTTTAATTTATGTATTTATTTTGGTGAGGAAGATTGGCCCTGAGCTAACATCCATGCCAATCTTCCTCTTTTTGCTGACAAAGACTGGCCCTGGGCTAACATCTGTGCCCATCTTCCTCCACTTTATATGGGACGCCGCCACAGCATGGCCTGACAAGCGGGGCCTCGGTGTGCACCCGGGCTCCGAACCCAGGTTGCCAGCAGCGGAGCGCACGCACTTAACCGCTATGCCACAGGGCCAGCCTCAAGTCATTTTTTTTTTAGAGAATCAATATTTTTATTGTCAATTACTAGAAATACATTATTTAATTTAAAAAAAGTGTCCATTTAAAACTGGTACTAGTGGACTTTTTAAAAAATTTAGGTATTTTTTATTGTAGTAAATATATATAACATAAAGTTTACTGATTAAACCATTTTTAAGTGGACAGTGTAGTGGCATTAAGTACATTTACATTATTGTGCAGTCATCACTACCATCTATCTTCAGAACTTTTTTTATCTTGCAAATTGAAACTCTGTACCCATTAAACAATAGCTCCCCATTTACTCCTTCCCCCTGCCCCTGGCAACCATCATTCTACTTTCTGTCTCTATGATTTTGACTACTCTAGGTACCTCATATAAGTGGAATCATACAGTATTTGTCCTTTTGTGATTGGTTTCTTTCTTTTTTTTTTTTTAAAGATTTATTTTTTTTTCCCCCAAAGCCCCAGTAGATAGTTGTATGTCATAGCTGCACATCCTTCTAGTTGCTGTATGTGGGACGCCGCCTCAGCATGGCCAGAGAAGCGGTGCGTCGGTGCACGCCCGGGATCCAAACCCTGACCGCCAGTAGCAGAGAGCGCGCACTCAACTGCTAAGCCACGGGGCCGGCCCCATGATTGGTTTGTTTCACTTACTGTCTTCAAGGTTTATCCAAGTCAGAATTTCCTTCTTTTTTAAGATTGAGTGATATTCCATTGTACCTATATTTTCCTTGTCCATTCATCTGTAGATGAACACTTGGTTTGCTTCTACCTTTTGGCTTTTATGAATAATGCTGCAATGAACATGAGTATATAAATATCTGTTTGACTCTTGGCTTTCAATTCTTTAGAATATACACCCAGAAGTAGAATTGCTGGATCAAATGGTAATTCTATTATTTTTTTTTTTTTTTGAGGAAGATTTGCCCTGAGCTAACATCTGTGCCAATCTTCCTCTATTTTTGTATGTGGGTCACCACCACAGCATGGCTAATGTGTGGTGTATGTCCATGCCTAGGAATCAAACTCACAAACCCAGGCTGCCGAAGTGGAGCACACCAAACTTAACCAATATGCCACAGGGATGGCCCTTCTATTTTTAATTTTTTGAGGAACTGCTATATGTTTTTCATAGCACTTGCACCATTTTACATTCTCACCAGTGCACAAGGGTTCCAATTCCTCCACATCCTTGCTAACACTTGTTATTTTCTATTTTTTTTCTACTGAGGAAGATTCACCCTGAGCTAATGTCCACTGCCAATCTTCCTCTTTTTGTATGATGAACTGCCGCCACAGCATGGCCAATGACAGACAAGTGGCGGAGGTCCACGCCTGGGAACTGAACCCAGGCTGCTGAAGCAGAGCACACCCAACTTAATCATTAGGCCACCCAGGGCTGGCCCTTTTTTTTTTTTGATAACAGTCTTTCTTTGTGATTTTGATTTGCATTTCCCTGATGAGTAGTGATACTGAACATCTTTTCATGTGCTTATTGACTATGTTCTTTGAGAAAATAGCTATTTAAGTTCTTTGCCTATTTTTAATCAGCTTGTTTATGTCTTTAGTGTTGAGTTGTAGGAGTTCTTTATATATTAGCAATATTACCCACTTTTCGTGTATATAATTTGCAAATATTTGCCAAGTAACTTTTTAGGATAAAAAATCACATTGGCCTGAAATTTCTACAAAGGAACGCTTAATGCAGTAGAAAATAGAGTAATATATCCAAGACACTCTAACAAAGAAAGTGTGAGCAAAGGATTTTTGACCTGCCAATCTCCCTTCAAGTGTGTAGTTTGTAGAAAAAAACAATATCAAAAATGCCAGAACTCAGAAAATATTGTTTCCAAAAAATGTCATAAGGAATCTACCAATGTATGAACATCAGCCAACCAATGTGTGCTGTGAGCACAGGATATATTTAATTGTAGATCTGAGATTAAAGCAAATATGAGCATTAGAATGAAAGTCATGGGAATGAAAATAGTAGGAAAGATAAGATGACATTGTTTGTAAGATTCAGTAGCCAAAGAATATAATTTCAAGGTGATAAATCACATTCAAAAGAGTTTAAGTATATTTAATTGTACAAAAATAAACAGTTGGAAAGTAAACACTTTCAGGGAAGTGCTGTAAATTGATTAACATTGCAATATTCCTTGTATGTTTACTTATGGAAGATCAAAGCCTACGTTAAGACTAGGAATGCAGAGATTGCCAGAAAAGAGAAAAACAATGTAGGCATTTAGAATAAATAACAAAATGACATTTGACAAGTATCCAGATTTAGTGCTAAAGCACAATGAAGAGAAGAAAATAATTCTGAGCAATTTGCTTGGAAAGTTGAAAGAATGGCAAGGCTTTCTGAGTTAAGAAAGATTAGCATTGGGCTGGCCCCGTGGCTTAGTGGTTGCGTGAGCGCGCTCCACTGCTGGCGACCCGGGTTCGGATCCCGGGCTCACACAGACGCGCTGCTTCTCTGGCTATGCTGGGGCCGCGTCCCACATACAGCAACTAGAAGGATGCGCAGCTATGACACACAACTATCTACTGGGGCTTTGGGGGGAAAAAATAAATAAATAAAATCTTTAAAAAAAAAAAAGAAAGATTAGCATAAGAGGAGAGTTGAAAGGAAAAGTGAACATTTCTGTTTTTCTATGTTAACGTTGATTTAGCTGGATTATCACCTGGCCTACTGGCTGCGTCAATTCCAATTCCAATGACTCAGAGTAAGAGTGCCATACTCAGTTGAAAGGACAAATTCAAGGGACAGATATTGATCAACTTCGTCTTCTGTTTGCTCATGGAAAGAAACAACATAGATACGTCTCCAGAAAATGGAGACAACTACAGGAAATCCAGGACAATGGGATGCATGGTAGGTGTGGATAGAGTTAACTGATGTTAGGAGGGTAAAGGAATGCTAATTAGGTGGAACTGAGTCCTGGTGCTTCTATTTTTGAAAAACCAGCAGGAAGTTGGAGCTACAAGGGAAGTTCATTTATCTAATAAACATAGACACTCTCTTTTTCCAGCACTAAAATAAAGAGTATATTCCAAAGGAGATATATCACAACACATCAAGAAATATTTTTAAGCTATGAGAATGAAATTAATCAAGCTAGCAATATCTTGTAAAATAAATCTGAAATGATATAAAGAAACATGGTTGAGGAATGCAGAAATAAAATTAGTTACAATTAACATCTACTCACAATGAAGCGTGTATGACATAATATTAAGCAGGAATATGCAGACATATAATTCTAGATATATAATAACAACTAGTTACACATGACGAGAAAGAACAGGGATATTATGTTTGCTATGTTTCTATCAAATAGAAAAAGTACATCCAGACTTATATGTGTATTTTTAGAGTTATGAAGATACACAAATTTAAAGAAGGCAAGTAGCTCTTTTATAAAACTAGGATAAAAAGGATCTTGAAAAAAGAGGAATAACTTACAGAAGGATAAAAGCTACTGGCAAGACAATGAGTAGCTGTTCTCCAAGAAAACAGGAGAAAATAGGCTTACATTGTAGACAAAGGGATTTAAATTTTGTGTAAGTTAAAACTTTCCAACTAAAAGAGTTTCGAGAAACTGGATGGATATCTTTCTTTGTTTTTGTTTTGAAAATTATTAAGCATGAGTCAGACTCCCATTTGTGTTTTTAGCAATGCCAAAATTACATAAGGCTGACCTCTGCATAAACTTGTCACATTCTTAGTATTGGTGTTTAAGTATATAAAGACTTCTTATGCCAAGAATGCTGACCAATTTATCTATATCAATTTTATGCACGAGAGCAAATGATCTTTAAGTGCATCAGGAGAATTTGGTTAACTATAGAGAAGAATTTTCTGGAGAGGAATATTAAGCATCAAAATGAAATCCTATGAGACCAGGTAATAATGACTAGAACTCAGGGAGGTGAGGTACAGCTGGACAATGACCGAGTAGGATTTTCACTGCTGAGCTTGTCAGCCAAGTGTTCCCAGAAAGTCTGGTTCAAACACCAATCACCATTGGAGTGAAGGGCAAATGAGCGAGTGGGGCTTTGTGGTATTAGGGCCAGGAGAAGAATGGTTTGGGGATCACTTCAAATCTTTTAAGCCCACACTAGACTAACTTGAACCAGTTAAGGGCTAATGCCGTTGTGTTCGCTTTGTGCAAATCTCCTTCCAAACTGAGAAGACTTCCAGCACAGGTGAGTGTGGAGTGAAAGCTACTTGCTGTTGACCTCCATGTTAAATAAGTGCTTTTCTACCAACTTTACACACATTATCTTCTCTAATCACCACAAGGAAGCCAATGAGGAAAATGAACATGGCATTATTTCAATTGGCATTTTACAGAAGATGATATTAAGACTTTGAATACTAGAACTTTACCCAAATTCCCATAGCAAGTAATGTAGGTCAGTCTTACTCTAGAAACCATATTTTCAATTATTATTCTATATACTGATTCAATTGTATTTTGAAAATGCTGCAGATTTCAGTAAATATGGATTAAACTAGACTAAACTATTAGACTACGTTAATTTGTTTACTGAGTTATTGATTTATTAAGAAAATTATAAATGTTTAGAAAAATGGACTTTCTCATTAATAATTACATGTAGTTACTGACAAAATGCCTAATTTCTTTTTTATATTATGCTAATTGCAGATTTTTAAAACCTTATTAAAATGCATCTATTATTTTCTAGAGTTAAAAGATTAGTTGTTCCCCCTTATGTATGAGAAAATGGAATAATCCTAGTTTCTGACAGTTTTTGAAGAAACTGTGCTCTGGAGGAAAAACAAATTTCAATCATATAAAATTTGCCTTTCAGTAACACATTTATGTTCTTTATTTGGCCTCTAGTAAAATATGATTATGTTAGATCACATTTCTTTAGATATATACAAATTAGGCATATTGCACAATGGCTAGGAATTACTTTCCTAATGTTTCACAATAGCTAGAATTAATTGAAATCCTTTAGGGTATATGAGGCCAGAAGTGTGTCGTGTTCATGGTATAGTAGGAAATAATTAGATCTATAGTGAAGAGACACTCCCAATTAAATCTTTATGGGAAAATGATTCTGAAATTAGCTTTAAGGAAATTGAATGGAAGCAGATCATAGGCAAAATGTGAAACTTATGCATAGTCTTAACAAGTATATTTTATATCTGTGCATGGAACTATGTTATCTCCCTTAGAGTCAGAATATAATTTGTGTGACATATTAGAGAAAGTTAGGTCTATGCCAGATGAACTAAAAAGTGCATGGAAAACATATTTTTGTCACAATGGAAAGTAATGTTTATAGCAATAGTGAATGACTTACTTATAATCATCAAATTCATATATAAACTCTAATAGGAGAAATTATGAATACAAGTTAATATCCTAATGTTCATAAAAGACAGATCCAGGATGATACAGAAAATTTTTTTTAATTTCGGTTTCCTTGAGATATAATTGACATATAGCACTGTATAAGTTTAAGGTGTACAGCATAATGACTTGACTTATGTATATTGTGAAATGATTACTACAGTAAGTTTAGTTAACATCAGAAAAATCTTAATTGTTAGATTCTGGAAGTCGTTTCCAAACCTCTCGGTTATTAAACTTATTTAATTAATTGAATGTTTACTAGACCACATGGAAAATACTCTATAAAATCTTATATTTCTAAGTTGATTGATAAGATTTATAAAATAAAACTGTCTTGAGTTCACATGAAACAGGATAAATTTTGAAAAAGTCTGAAGTGTGTATGTGTGAATACCCAATTCTTGTTTTGTTGCTTTGTCTTGGAAGTTCTAATAACTCCTTTTTCTTTTATTTATTTCCTACAGCATTTAAACAATCTTGTCCCAAAGTATAAAATTTCTATATAACTCTTGATGTAATTGAAGTATTCTAGATTTGGGGGGAGATTTTCTAATTTTATAAACAGGAGAACTTGGATTCAGAGAGGTTAAATAACTGGCCGAACTCACAGTCTGGTTGCTAGTTAGCAACGCCTTTGAAACTAGAACTGAATTTAGCACTTCTAATCTTAAGTCTTTAGTTTGTACATAGAACCACATTGCTTCTAGTGTGTGCTTTTACTTGTCCACCCTTGGACAAACGTTCAGTGCACAATGAACAGAAACACATTTTAAAAGTTAAATTTGAGGACATTTATGCTCATGCTGAGGTACGGCTTTAAATGTTTTCCCAGATCATTATTGACATTCAATTATCTTGTGGAAAGATTGTGGCCTCCAGGTTTTTGCTATAATATTCCAATTATAATTTCCATAGTGCTTCTAGTGATTGGCAAGGAGACTGCAGTGTTATTCACATGCAGAATTTCAGTCCTCGATGAGTAAGCTATTAGGTATAAAAGGAAGCATTTTAAGCAAATTGATTTTCTGTGCAGAGCTTTAGCCCAAAAGGACTTCTCTGTACAAAAATGGAGATCAATAGTTCTAAGCAAAGCTAAATTGAATCATGTCACTGCTTCAATTTTATAATAGTTTTAATGTAACATAAGTAATAAACTTGCTTTGGAATCTTCTAGTTGGTTGTCCTAATTTCAATCACAATGAGTGCATATTTCATTACACCACTTGCTGTTGACACCAGAACCATAATTAGAATTTACAGTGGGGGAGGCATATGTTATGCTTGCCAACCAAAGGCAGCGTGCCTGACATGCCGTGTCATCTATTTAACCAAAACACTGGTAAAACTCAACTCTGTTATGATAATTAAACTCTGAATTTATGGATATCATGTGAAAGAATGAAAAGGAAGGAAGTAATTCGTGCTACTATGGAGGGGGTTGGGGACAATGTTTAGGTAGCTTTATCTTAGTACATTAAGTTATGACTAATGATAGTATTTATAATGTAGGAAGTGTAGTATGTCCAAAGAGGGAGAACTGTTAGGTGATTTAGATGATTATTCTGACAATTCAAGCTAAAGATGCACATTTGTTCCAATAGCAGAAATATTTGGGGAGAGATCAACTGATGCAAATAATCAGCCGGAAGAGGAAAGAAAGTAGCATTTATTGAGTCCCCTCTGTGTGCCAGGCAGCATACACATGTCATTCTGCACATTCACCAAGCTAATAAAACAACTATTTCTAAACTCCTACTATGTTAGGATTCAGATGTATAATGTTGGACAGAAAGGTATAGTTTATGCCTTTGTGGAGCTTACAATAACCTCACAATGGACATCTAAGTAGCCCCATTTTATGGTTAAGGAAACAAGAGCTCAGAGAAGGGAAATAACTTGTCCAAGGTCACACTGTTAGGAAGTGGCAAGAGTAGAATCCAAACCCAGGTCTGTCTGTCTTCAAAGCCTGACATATTTCAGGCCATAGTGCCATGAACACATTGGGTGAATAACGAGCATGTGCTCAAACTTATAATAACAAACATGCTTATGTCTATTCATTTGGCAAACTCCCGGATTTTTTTAGGTTAAAAAAAAAAAGCAGTTCATTTTTCAAATCTTGGCAGGTGCTTATGTCTGGGCCTGAGTACATTTCATTACATTTCACTGTCACACATACAAGCTTTTTTAAAAATGTAATTTGCACATATTTTTGAAAATTAATTTAATAAAATATTCACTGAAAACAAAGATTAATTACTCCAGGTTTGTCAGCCAACACACCCGAGTGATGACTGTGGTTTTCTTTTTTGAAACAGTTGTTACTTAGACACAAATTATGATGCATTTTTGGAAGCACGTAATTCCTAAATTCATATTAACTGCTTCATAAATCATAGGCGAACTGAAAAATTAATGAAAACGCTCTAACATGTAGGTGTGTGTAAAAGTAGACAAATCTAAGGCTAAACATGAATACAACTCTCAAGCTTTTTATTTCTTCAGAAATTAGTTAAATCCACCGTTGATCTCATTGGGAGATGAATTTTTAGTAAGAAATTTCTGAAATATTTAGTATTTTTTAGCAAGAGGAAGTTATATAATTATCACCTTTTAAAAAAACTAGTTTGAAAATATTTAAGCATGTAGAAAAACCTGAAATATTTAGTATTATTTGGTCATAAAAAATTGTATAATTAACTCTCCCTTTTTAAAACTACTTTAAAAAGAATTCTAAGTGTGTAGATTATGTTGATTTTAGATTTGGGAAATGAGTGTTTTAAGGATATTTAAGTGACACTACATTTGGGCCTGATCGTCTCAACTGCAAACACTAATTTCCTCTCTGCAGCACGTGATCCTGATCAACATGTTTATACGACTGTTATTGGCCTTTACTGTGTACTGGGCTTTATTTGAGGTACTTGGGACATCTTAGTGAACAAAACAGGAAAAAAAATGACCAGCCCTGCCCTCATGATGCTTACAGACTCATACTCTTCTTCCCAGGTTTCTGCAACTTTATTCTTTCCTGATTCCTTTCCATTACTCTCCTTCCTGCAAACACTCCTTCAGTGCTAACATTTTCTGAGGGTTTATTAACTTGCTTCTCTCTATATACTGTTTCCGTGCGTAACGGTCTTGGCTTCAATTATTTCCTATATGTTGCTCTGAAATCTGTATCTTCCTACCTCTGACCTCTCTCTTGCGTTCCAGTTGCATGAGTCCAACTGCTCATACCAGTCCATCTGGAAATCTCCCAGTCACGTCACAGGCGACATGTCTTGAACTAAAGCACCTTCCAAGGAAACCTTTTTTTTCCTTAGTGCCCCTTTTCTTCCCTATTAACATCGTCGCTGACCAAGAAGTCACCCAATATAAATGTCTAGAGTCTAAGTGATTAATAGCTCAGATTTCTAGACTCAGGCAGCCTGTGTTTCTATTCCAACTTTGCCAATAATTAGCTTAGTAATATGGGCAACTGACTTAACCTGTTGGAGCCGTAATTTGCTTATCAGTAACTTCAGGATTAAGGGTTCTGGAAAGATTGACAGAGGTGATGTGATTAAGGGTTCAGCACCTAGTAAGATGTAAATAAAAATTAGCTTTTGGTATTAGTTTTCCTTTGATTATCATAAGTTTATAGCTACCACTACTCAGTCATTTCAAAGTGTATTTGGCAAAGTCCTTGGGTGTTGCAAAGCCTTGGAGGACTTCTGCTGGCTTTGAGTGGGTCTGAGAAACAAGGCTTCCAATTGCCCTCTAAAGTAACTTCAGCCAGAGCATCTTGATGTCAGGTGATTGATTTATTAGAGTTCAGTGTTGAGTTTTCATTGAAATGCGTTCTACTGTTGAATGCAACTTTACAAACTAATGATGTACTCCTACGTATGCTCATTTGTTTTTCTATTCGAGACTACTCTTTTAAAATGCCACACTTGAAGAGTCAAACTTTCCACTTGGCACTGAATTTTTCCTTAGTTTAATCCATTAAGTGTGTGCATTTGGCTCAGAACCCCTATCCTGCAGGATGAATTCTCCTGAGAGAATTTTGCAAAAGGTAGACATGCTGTGGAATGTAAGGAGGGTGACATTGCTGGTGCCCCCTGATACTGCTCTAGTTAGATCAAGTTAGAGCTATGCCATTAATTAAAAGGAGCCTCCTTTCCTCTTTAACACATTACACAGAGTTTGCAAATCTACTGGTCTCCAACTGCAAAGCACACTCCAAAAAAACCCAAAAACTGCCTGTGTGAAGAACCAGCCAAGAATAATAATTAGCTTTTTGACATATCAGTTTCTAATGAATGTGTTGTTTATTTTGAAATACCAGTGGCATGTCTATTAAATTAAAACGTCTAACTTTGTTTCTAGTATGCTTGTGATATCTCTCTGTGCAAAAATAATATATACAGAGCCAAAACTTACATGCTATATTGAATTCATAAACAGATAAGTTTAATAGTTGAAATGAGTTATAGGCAGCAACTGATGTTTATATATACAAATTTCAGTCAAAAATATAGATGTGCAAAACTGAACTTTCATTGTTTTTCCATTACTAAGCATAACTTATAATAAGGCCCTATTTCCAACTCACTCAAGTTTCCACCAAGTAAACTCAAATTAGTGTTACTTAGTCATTCTGGTTTTTACTAAAACAAAGGATGTCCCTCTCTCATTTATCCTCAGATACATCTAAATTAGAAGGTCTAGGTGTAATCCACATGGTTTGGATGGGGCATAGATGGTGAGAATGCAGGCGTCTTCTTGACCGTGAGCAACCTTTGGCCTCTTCTAGACTCTACAGAGATGTAATCATGATGTCAGGCCTTTGATCATTGGTCTCATTTCCTACAGCATTAACCACTTGCGTCCACAGGTGACATTCACCCTAGTTACTATGATCCATGCCACGTACACTGACAGTGTCCCCCAGTCACCACGAAGAGACTTTATCTTGTCTGCATCTCTCTCTCAGCTGCTTTGGTCTCATCTGGCTCCTAGAAGGTCTGGAAAACATTGAGAAAAATTACAGATGTTTTTCTGGAACTATGGAAGACACGGGGGACTGTTCCGCGTCCTCTTTTCCTGACACACTCCCGCTCATTTTCTACTTTTTGCTGAGGATTCATGTTGGTACTCATGACCTTTCCTTTCTCTCTCTCTCTCTTTGGCTTTTTGGCTAGCCTGTTTTTCTTATTTATCAGGTGCAGAGAATTGAGTTTATTGCTCCCTAGCCCATGGCACATTTTCATCATTGGCCCTTGCAAAACATTTCTTTGTATAATTGATTTTTCTCTTCTATCCTCAATCTGCGTTCCTATTTCTTTCTCTTAATAGGAACCCCATTAACTGTGTTTGATATGTATCCTTATATATGCATCTATCCTGGTAAGATATGTACTGTATTCATGTGTATGTGCTTTTAATTTATATAAATGGCATTATGCTACAAATCTCACCCTGTATATATATATATTTAACCTTAAGTTTTAAAGTATATTCATGTTGCTGTAGGAAGATCTAGTTTTTTTCGTTGTTGTTTCTATCCACGTCATAGTATACATCCACCACATTGTATATGTTGAACTGATATTTTCTTGTAGTCAAAAATGGTCAAATATTAGCAGTTTCATATGGCTCATCTTAAACTTACCAGTTCCCCTAGCGATGGACAACTAGATTGTGGCCAGTTTTCTGCAACCACAGCAATGCACTGATTAGCCTGCTTGTGTATCTGGTATATGTGCCTAGGAATGAGACTGTTGTGTAGTGCTCGCTTAATTTCAGTAAGAACCGTCAGATTGTTTTCTAGAATGGCTATACTACAGGGGCCTTCTCTGGAAGTCATAGTGCCATCTCAAACATCACCAAAGTGGCAAGAAATAAATCCCTATTGCTCTTGGACCTCTCCAAACCCATTTGGTGTATTTCTCCTTCTCTCTAAACCGGAGCTCAGCTAAAAAGGAGGATGTACTGTTCTCTGTTGATGGCAAGAAGTGTGTGGATTGGAAAAAACAACACAAAAAAAGACCTTAGTTAATTTCCTAAATTATATCCCAGTATATGTGCCTTTGTTTAGAAGTCTTTCAGTGCTAAATGTCAAAATTCTTACTTGAATTATTTTAGTCAAAAAGGAAGGGTTGAATCTCGAAACCAGGGAGAGCATAGATACATTTGGAACCAAAAATGTCAAGGGCTCAAAAAGGTAACAAGACTTTTCCTTCTCTAGTCTCTGTTACTTTCTACCTGTCAGCTTAATTCTCTCTTACTGTAGACCAGCTCTTTCCACATTATGGAAAACACAGTGGCTGACAGCTTCTGAGTTTTATCCCCCATAATTTTTGCCCATGAAAGAGATGACTTTTGTCACTCAGATTCATTTTGAAAAATTCTATGGGAGTTCCCTGATACTCCTGATTTAGATCAACACCCGTTTCTGGATCACACAGCTTTAGTCAGGGTAGGTAAATGGTTATGTACAAACATGTTAGTTTTGAAGGGGTCATGTGAATGGGGAAGGAGTTCTAGGAGAGAGGATAGGCAAGTTACTTGGCCCACTTGGGTGCTCACGAGGAAGCAGTAGTGTAAGGGGTCTATGATGTGCCCCTACACTGCTCATGAAACACTCATGAGGCCATTGCTCCTGGAATGACAATTCTGTCAAAACATTTCTCTTGGTCTATGCTCTTCTTATTATACCTAACACAACTGTGGAGCTTCCTGGAGAAAGTTTTCTACAATCTTTCCTAACTCATAGTGTCTAAGTAAAACCAAATCCAGCCAGAAAAGGGGCCTATGTTTCTTTTGACTTGGACACTGCACAAACATGGTTAAAAAGGAGATCCATGGAAGCAGTTTATATTCCTGAGTTTCTGGAAGAGTTAATACAATGACTCTGCATGTCAGAAATGGTTTTCTTCAGGATATCAGAGGAGTATCTCTTTTTTAATCAATAGATGAACTTTAAACTGGATAAATTCTATTAATGCTGATGTAAGACGTATTTATCCCTAAGACAGATTTGGGAGGGAAGGTGACTAGGTGGGTAAGACAGGCATCAACCATCAATGACTACACAGGTTCAATCTCTGCCTATAGTTAATGGCACAGGTGTACAATAGAATTGTATATTTTTCTGTGTGTTTTTTTTCCCTCTCTCAGGCTCTCTTTTTATGTGGCTCAGAATAACCTCTTGTGGCCAATTGTGGGTTGAAGATAATTAGCCTTTAATTATAACCAGTTACATTTTCACCTGTTCCACTTGCAAATCCCCAGAACTTCTAGTTTTCCAATTAGTGTATTCATCCTCCAACAGGCAAGTGTGGGGAAACAGCCTTTCCCTTTGGGAAATAACCCCTTCCCCACTAACCTTTCAAGTTATATTTTAGCTAGTGTAAGAACACACTTGAGAGGGTCAACTTATTTTTATTTGCAATATATACCTGCAGAATCTCAGATCAAATGTGTGCTCTTAGTGCAGTAGCTGACGCCAGGTAGACTTTGGGAATACCATCTCTGGAGAGATCAGAATAATGACTATTACTCCAGAGAAGAAGAGAAGAATTAAAATTCGCTCAAATATGCAAAACCTTATTTGCAATCTGAAGAAGAGTTTTCTTTTCTGTTTCTCTTTTTTGGCCACATAGAGATAAAAGTCAAACGCAAAACATTGGAATGGGAAAAGAATCCTGACTTAAAATATTTTTTATCATCTATCAGGGGACTGTGTCTTTATGTCAATCGAGCAAGAGGTAGAAAGGAACTTCAGGTCACAGTAAGAAAGGTGAAGATGGCATAAGCTTGGAAAAAGTAAAGTAAATAAATAAATATATATATAAATGGGTGAAAAATCCCATAGAGTTAAGAAGAACTCCTTAGCAACAAGCTGGCAAGTTTGAGAAAAAACATTTACCAGTCCTCCAAAAGCATATTGCAAAGGGATAATTTACTTCACAGACCTTTTGAGGTTCTATATCTTTGTATCACATGGTGTCACATATACCTGGTAGGAAAACTATAGAGAAACGTTTGGAAAGGCTGTTCTGGTAATACGCTTTCATTAACATGCAAATCATTTATCAGGATGCAAATAATTTAACGATAATGCAGCCAGGGTCCCCAGAGTAAAAAATTTCCATTTCCATTACTGTATATGATACAAATACCCATAATATTTTCCTTGAAAATTACAGTGCTTATTTAGTACACTTTGATCTGACTACAAATTTTATTTCATTAGTTCTCACTTTAAAGCAGGTAAGTCAAAAAGGTTATTTTGCCAGCTCACAGATGAAGAAATAGAAGACAAAGGATCAGCCTGCTCATAGAATGAGTTTAATATATATGGTGTCCAGGGTTTCGAAGCTACTGATTTGGTTTTCTGTTCAGTAGCTCTTCTTCATGTGAATTTTAATCAACTTGTCACACTTCATTCTAATTGTAGGAAATTCAAGACCACAGCTAATGTGTTTTTTGGCCCAGTATCAAATAATATAGTTTTAAAATTTAATATCATAAATTAATAAATAAACCAACCTCACACCTTGCCCTATGCAAATCATTGAAACAAGTATCTTGAGAAACTTTGCTGTGCAGAGTTATGTGTGATATTCCTTTTGAAATGGCAGGACTTGTAAGTTGCACAAAGCAAATTCAGTGACATAGTTTAATTTTCCAGTTTTCAGTATTTTTATTCCTAAATTATGGGTGGCTATACCCATATAGCTATTAATTTCAAATGAAAGAATAATTTGCCAATTTAAGGAAATTAGGAAATGAAGGTAATGAATTCATATAGAGTTTTATTATTTGCCTTTGAAAATGCTGCAAAGGGGGTTGCATTTTTTAGTGCCTGAAAGTGTCGCTGTTTCCCATAGTACTTTCTACGTGGGCTATATGTACTTCCAACGTGGTTGAGAGCAGGTTTGCAGTTTATAATCACCCTACATCACTGGTCATGATTTTGGGCTTCCTTGCTTACCTAATTCTTTCTCCCAAACAGGATCAATCTTTTTCTCATTGCTGCATATCCCATTGGTTGGGCATCTTGATGCTTTTGATTCCCAGAAACCAATGGCTTTGTTGCCCGTCATAATCTTTTTAGCCGATTTTCAAAGCAGTGGTTACTGGGGCTCCTTTGGAAATAGTCTAACTTATCTACTATTGCATCAGGAAACACCTTGAAGTTCTCCAACCAAACAGTGACCTTAGCAAGTAGAGACTTATGTTTCCCTACATCTCACTCCTCCAAAGAAATTAACCTTCAGTTCACATTAAGTATCCAATATGTGACCTTGAGCCCTTTTGGGTGAGATAGACTGTTATTTCCGGGAGTTACTAAACTTGAGGTATTTGGACACTGGGACGTCTTGTCCAGTTGACAGCAGCAAGAATTTAGCTTGGAAACACAAAGGCTTGGCCTCTAGTTCCTGATGTTGGAAAAGGCCCATCATCTGAGAAGGAGGTTGGTCATCAAACTTAACAGTAACAAAGCAAAGTTGAAGGGAACACCATTCACACTTCATGGAGAGTGGATAGGGCCCCTGGGGTTAAACTGTACTGAGGCAACCCACTCTCTAATTTATTTGTGAAGGACACAAACAGGGTAAGTGAAAATTACAGTATCATTAGGAATTCCATCCATCTAATGGAAGAGTAATCTAGGAGGGAAATTAAGGGGGCAAAAAGACAGGAAAGTAAAGAATAATTGCAGAATGGCAAATCCAACCATAAGCTAGTAAATCTTTGAATATGGGCTCATCAAAGACAAGGGATATTCTTTACACTTACACGTTTCTGAATCTCAAGCCTCTCACATACACCAGGCACACAAGAGAGACTCATGCATATGGCATTGTAATGAAATTTTAAGTGGTGAATTAGCTTAGGGTAATAGTATCTTTGTAGTATTGTATTTTGATTTTCCATACTGAGTCCCTGAATCCCAGCAGCTGCTTTCACTTTTATGTTGATGTGTATCTGTATGTGTTTGTGTACGGGGTGGAATCCATCAAATACTACGCTCCTAGTTTGATGCTATATGTTGCATGATACAGAAGAACAAAGAACAGTGTATTTCCTATTCTTAGAGATCGAAATTGTTTTTTTAAAGAGGGACACGCATAAAAGTGTGTCCAAAAATTGATGAAAACTTTACTAATAATAACATCTACAAATTATTGCTCACCTATTATATGCCAGGTAGTGGCACTTACTATTTACATTTAGTATATCATTTTATCATCACATTTCTGAAAGTTTGGGCTGTGGTTCCCAAATGGTGCATCAAGGCAAACTCACAAAAGCAAAAGGAGACAGTTCTTGAAGGAAATATAGTGACATCAGTTGGTCATTGTGCAAACCAGTATCTCAAGATAGTTCACACTTTTGACATTAGATTGCGACAATGATATCAAATCTTTCACTGACATCATATGTTTGTGAAGCTGGATTTAGTTGTTACTCTAATAAAAATAGTTGTTGTTACTATTTAGTTGTTACTCTAATAAAAATAAAAAATCACACAAAACTCCATGTGGAACAGGAAATGATAGTGGCAGTATCCACCGTCTTTGGAATTAATTTTTTTTTTCCAGGAATATTGGTCCTGCACTAACATCTGTTGCCAATCTTCCTCTTTTTTCTTTTTTCTCCCCAAAGCCCCAGTACATAGTTGTGTATCATAGCTGTAGAGTCGTTGCTTTTCTATGTGGGACGCCGCCTCAGCATGGCTTGATGAGCGGTGAGTAGGTCCACACCCAGGATCCAAACCAGCGAACCCGGGGTCTCCAAAGCAGAACGCTCAAACTTAACCACTATGCCACTGGGTCAGCCCCCTGGAATTAAACATTCGATTCCAAAGTTTGAGAAGTTGTGCCTGTGTCCAACAGGTACTAAATTTTTGGCATGTGGACTTAACTAGTTAATAAATGGAACCTGTTAGATGTTTCTTTTGTCCTAAGGGTGCTGTGAAAAAATTGCTAAGACACTAAGTGTGCCTTAAATGGAGAATATTTGCGTTGGTATGTCAGTTAGGAATGCTTTGGCTACAAGTTACTGACTGAATTATGGTCATTAAACAATAAGGGGTTATTTTTTCTCACATAATTTGGAGTCTGGAGGTAAGCAGTTCAGTGTTTTTGCAGCAGTTCAATAAGACAATAAATGTTGTCTCTTTCTGCCATTCTGTTTTGCCTCCATCCTTAGCATGCTATCTCACGATCTCGTGGTCAGAATATCACTGCTTCTGCCTGGGTATTGGATCCATGCTCAAGACAATAAGAAGGGGGAGCAGGGATGTCAGTGGCATCTGTCTCTAGGATAAGAGAAGCAAAAGTTTTCCTATGAGCTGCCAAGCAGATTTCTATTCATATCTTATTGGCCAGAACTCTTTGCACAGCCACCCTTTGCTGCAAAGGTGTCTAGGAAAGAGAGTATTCAGCATTTCTAGCATCCTATAGTGAAGACAGGGGAGGGGACTGGGAAGGGTGTTGACTTATTTAGCAACAGTATCTGCCTCATTTAAGTATTGTCATCTCCAAGGTTATGGTGTCTTCTTTAGGAGTCAATCCTACTGAACGGTTGAAAAGGGATTAAGTTGAAATTTCCCTGTTTCTTAAGTGCATGCTTTTCCAATTATGGTTAGGTACCACATCTACTTTCTTTTTAATTTTTCTTCCATGTTGGCCTCTTTTGCCTAAAATTCATGACCTGTTCTTGGGACACTGAAGAGTTCCATGGGGATGAAGAAAGGGCTACTTTAGGTAAGAGCACAGGAGCTCTGAAAGCCAACAGAAGAATTTTAGTTTTCTAGAACAGGAAAGAGGAAGACATGATGTTTCCTGAAGTGAAGACTGGTGTGACAAAATCAGTGTACAAGAAAAGTCAGACTGGTAACAGTTTGAGAGTTGTCATAAAGATGCAGACTTCATTGCTTTGAAGCTATCTCCTGGCACATCCGTTGTGCCTGGATTCCTTAAATACTTTGTTACTTTGCTGGCAGAAACACGAAATTAATATGATGAATTTTTGTTTCCTTTTCTCTGTTGTTAGGATACAAAATATTCCCTGAAATGTCTTCTATGAATTAAAATTGTAATGATAAAATATGTTTCAGGGCTTAGGGCTTTTTCTTAATAGATATTTCTAACCTGATTGCTCACAGACAAAGACTTGATGTGGAAATAGAAATGATTCTCTTCAGAGACTTCCTATAAGAATCTGAGGCATAGTATTTGCAAGAAATGAGGGAGAAGAGAAACAGTCGAAACCTGTTAAAAACAAAAACATTTTTGTTACCAACTTTTGAGCAATGATTCATTCCAAATATAGTGACATTAGGCTCGCATCAAGCGTAGGATGTGAAATTGTACTTGTTCAAGTATTTCATTTGGCAGCAGCACAGAAGAGAATATAATTTGCCAAGAAATGCTTTACTCTGTCTCCCTTAGTAAATGGCGAATTCATTATCAATGAGAAGCTGTACAGGAGATCTATTCACTTGGTTACTGTTACGAGACTGCCCCAATTTTTATTACATCTCCCTCTTTATCCAGGTTTTAAATTTAGTCATGAAAATTGGATAAACTATAAAAATTGGAAAAACAAAGATGTTTTTGTCTTATATATCCGTAACTTCAAATGGCCTGTGTTTTTCCAGTGAAGAATAAAGGATCTTGTGGCTTAAAATTCTCTCTGCCTTAAGGAAACACATTCAGAGGACAAGTGACAATATGACAATATGGAAATTTCCTATGTAGAGGAGAAATCCATTGCTGTTAACCCTTCTGATTGATTAATAAATAATTTTTTATTAAATAGTCCCCATTACTTTAGATTGTACTGTACAGTAACTGGCTTATTGATTACACTTATAAAATTCATAAAACAATATGTTTCATTTATAAAACATACATTAATTAGAGAAAATGATATTTAAAAATGCAAAACATAGTGATTGTACACAGCTAAGCCGCTTTTGGAAAATGCAAATTTATTTCTTTCAAATTTATAGTTGTAGACATTTTTTGTCACAGCATCATATTGCCCAGGAGCATCTTGCAGAACAGTTAATCACTCTTTTGTGTATACAAAAGCCCTGTACACAAGCCTTGACAAAGGGAGGGGGATCCATGGGTAAAGATATTGCTTCTGAGAGACAGACTGTCATCGTTTATATTCACAATTGGCCATTCTGATGAGTAGCACCAGATGACACATAGGCTCTTCTGTTTTAAGAATTGAGGGCAAGAATTGAAATAAAGGTTACTCATAATATTAAATTATTTCAAAATTTATCAGCTGTTTCAGAAAGCATTTTAGGTATGAGCGATTCTCCAAATTGACAAAACTTTACAATTCATTCATTCAATTAAGTTTATTGTGTGTTTATTTTAAGCCAAATATAATGCAACTTGCTAAATAGACCATGGGGAAGAAAGTGATCAGTCATGGGCTTAGAGTATAGTAAAGGGAATGAAATGTGAAAAATATTATGACAAGGAAAGCATGGAGAAGTTGGGGAGAATAAAAAGAGACAATAATATAGTCTAGATGGATTTGTGGGGGCAGTGAAGTCTTTGAGGATGAAAACAGAAGCCTGAATCAGAAGTCAGCCAACTGAAGTGTGTGTGTGTGTGTGTGTGTGTGTGTGTTTGTGTAGAGTAGGAGGATGTGTGTGGGAGTGGGAAGAAAAGAGTGTATGCTGAGTCATGAACACTGCTGAGATTGACAAGATTGGACAGAGAGAACATTAGTTGGCTTTTGAAGTAATCCATGTTAGAGATGGAGATGATCTGAAGTATGGTGATAACTAGAAACATAATCTGATAAGTTAGATATAAAAGGCAAGAGGACGGCATTATGAAACCTTAGTTTAAGATTCAGCTAACTGAGTGAGGCCCATCAGTGAGACAGAGACAAAGGAAGAGCAGGTTGGAGAGTGGGTCAGATGATATGTTCAATTTTGTGTTTGTGGAATTTTGAAATCCTAGAAGATATCTAAATAGAAGGATGTTTGCCGTAGGTTATGTGTTTCTGAAGCTTGGAAGAGATGTTTGAGCTGAATATACACATTTGGAAGTTATCAACATTTAGACAAGCTAGCACGTCATGGGCTTAGAGTCTAGTACTTACAGGTGGGATCTTTCAGAGAGACTGTGTAGATTAAGAAAAGGATAGGACCCAGGGTGAACCTGAATAAACATGAACATTTAAAAGATCTAGTAAGAAAGTGAAACCTAGTAAGGAGACCAACTGCAATAGCTAGAGAGGTATATTTTTTTAAAGTGTCAGGAAATATAGCAGAGGTTGACAAACTTTTTCTGCCAAAGGCCAGATAGTAAATATTTTTGGCTTTGTGAGTCATATGGTCTCTGTCCCAACTACTCAACTCTGCCATAGACTCAGAAAGCAGTCACAGACAATGCATAAACAAATGAGTATTGCTGTATTCCAGTAAAGTTTTTCCACAAAAACAGGTGATAGACTACACCTGTGAGCCATAGTTTGCCAACCCCTGAGATACAGTATCAGGAAGGCAAAGAGAAGAGGTTATTTGAATAAGGAGGGAGTTGTCAAAGCTTGTCAAATGGTGCCGAAGAATGAAGTAGGATGAGGACTGAGAAATGTCCATGAAATTTAGCATAAACCGGTCAGGGATGATTCTGTGAGACCGTACTTTCTGTGGAGTGTTGGGGATGTGGCAGTACCTGGAGGAGAGAATGGGAGGTGAGGAAGAGGAGGCAGCATGTGGATGAGAACTATGTGCAGACACTTACAGGAGAGAAGTAGAATCGTGGCTAGGGGAACTTGAGGTAGAGAAAGATTTTTACTGTTTGCTTCTTTGTTTTTTTTAAATATGAAAGAGTCCTCGGTATACTTAAACGCCAAAGGATAGAAACCAATAGAATGGGACAAAGGATTCAGTTTTCTGAGAAAGCGACAAGGGCGGGTATCTGGAGCAGATGTAGAGAGGTTATCTGTCAACTCAAGGGAGAGTACAGCTTCGTTTGTCACAGGAGGGAAGGAAGAAAAGGAAGGTTTGCAGTTTGGCAATGAGAAGTAAAGAGAGATTCCTAGTACTGATTTCCATGGAGTAGAAATTTATTCATCACCAAAATAAGGGGCAAGATCAAGGGCTGAAATATTTAAGGAGAGCGAAGAAGATTTAAGTTGAAGTAAGAAAATATGAAAGGAACACCTACAAGAGTCTGGAGACAATTTAATTAGAATCGCACCAATCAACGGGATTGCGTGATTCCCTCTCCCTCCAACACACACACGCATATATGCCCCAATTCTCAGCATCCCAGAAACAGGTATAGATAAAATGGACAGTTGTATTGAAATCGGGAGGATTTTCTCCAGACAGATGTGATGAAAAGTCCCCAGATGTGATGAAAGGGATAAAAGATACTGAAAAGGAATTAAAGAGATGTTGAAGAGGTGAACAAAGGAATCTAGATAGGGAAGAAGAGAGGATTGGTGGGTCATAAATCAGACACACAGACATACATTTTAGGAAGTTTATCATGTAGAAGAGTACCTCACCTCTAAGGATTCAAAATAAATAGGTACCATAGTTAAAATCAGAAACTTCTCTCTCAAATCTATATCCAGAATGCTGCTGCTACCTGCAATGGCTTTTCAAGGCCATCATTTACCAATGCTGTCCAGTCAATGATGGTGCACATAATAGATCATCAATTATATCATGAATGATAAGAATATACCCTTGTTGGAATTTCTGTACGCTTATTGGAGCATCAGGAGCCCTAATAAGGAAAGAGACAAAGGGGAAAGCCACACAATAGCTTATGGAAGAAATAGGTAGAAAATATTTGAAAGTAGTAGTGACTACCTGTGAGAATGCTGAAAAGCAATTGTTTATACTTTTGAAAGAAATAACATACCAACTATATAGTTATGAAAAAGATATATATCAAAATTTGTGTTTTAGGGGGAATCTGAGGGACTTTGGTCACTACTAGACAAACATGAAAAAAATCAATGTCTGGTATTTCAGAAAATTGAGCAATTTAGGTAAAAACACAAGCAAATATCAATGTAAATAGTATCTAAGATTATTTTCAAAGAAAGTAATATTAAAGCATTTGCTAAATTTCTACTGGTAATGTCTACTTGAATTGTTCCCTTCCTTTATGTTAGTAATGAGTCCCTTTTCTCATTTTAATTCACAGTATTGTATTGCCTTCTTGACTGTTTTAATGCTTCATCTTGTAATTATTTGACTCCCAAGCACTGAAAGAGTATTAGCAGAGTGTTGAGAATGTCACTCCAAAGTATTTAAAAGTCATTAACGTTTGTGGCATTTCAGATTAAGCAAAAATTTACACTTAATTAAATCTCCTTCTCAAATCACACAAACAGGGAATTTGTTATATATATATTACATATATATGTCTAAATATATATATATATATCTCTAAATATATATATATATATATATAATGTTTTTTTCAATTTTAGGAATGTTTATTTATGTATTTCCTCTGGCCAGGAAAAGATTATACTACTATTGAGTTCTTACTTCACCTTAGCTCACTTTTTTCCCTTTCCTTTTCACTTCTTTTTAAAATTTAAGATACAACTTAATTCTAAATCACAATGGAATAAGTTAATGGAAATTATTTGAGAACAGATAAACCAAATCCTTTTAAAAATAGTTAATATGAACGCAGAAAATTCAAGTATGCAACCTGAGTTTCTAGGAACAGTATCCTTGTCATCAAGCATTTCACCGCTGGAACAGTGAATGTCAAGGGAGCTTTAGTCGTCCTGGTCATTTCTATGTAGATGATTGATATGGTGACTTAGTTCAGGACACGAGAAAGACAATTTACTGGCTGACAAAATGTCAAGCTATATATTTACATTTCTTCAATACGAAAAGCAGCCATAGCACTCAGGATTTTAGTTTCTAGTTTTTAACCTGCTGCATTTCACATGAAAATATTTTCAATGACCGATTATTTGTGATAACATGCAGTCTTCTTTAAGGAACAAAGTTTAATTGCCTTTAGTGCAACTTCATCACCTAGAGGTTATTTAAAATACAAGTATGTCTGTGAATTTGGAATATAGTCTGGTTTTTTAATTTAATTATTGAAGGAACGATTGCAACCCCATGTTAACAGTTTACTTCTTTCCAACAAACCCTAAAAGCATATTTATTTAGAATGAATGCACGAGAAAAACACATTAATGTTGAAAGTAATAATTAAGCTGCCTTTAGTCTATCTACAAGCTCAGCCTCATTATAAATAAAGACAAATCAGTGCGACATAAAGAACATTTATTCCTTTTTAATGGACTTTTAAGTTAGTTTCTCAAATTGTTGATGAATGCAATAAAATTAAATTAAATTAAAGGAAATGTCGAGAAAAAAACAAGTTTAAAAATTAACAAAGTTCACAATAAATTTGCAATTACATGTCCATTAAGAGTTTTAAAGGGGGTTAATCTTGGCAAAAAGAGAAAAAAATATTGACACTATTGGAGCTTTAACAGGAACAATTATTATCATTGCAAATTACTTAAACTATTAAGCTGAGAATAATTCAGAAATATCATTAGCAGTCAAATTACTGAAAAAACTTGTTTTCTTTCCCCCTTTGTTTAATTTAAACTTAATGTCTGCTTATTCTCACACAAGCAGAAAATGCTGATAAATAATTCCAGAGCGTGCCTAAACATCTCCCTTCACAGCTAGCTTCTAATTTGATCTCCGGAGACCTTTCTCGGTAGCTGAATAAAATATTTTCATTTATTCTAGGGGAGCCTCCACCACCATACGTTTCTAATCTCGAGCTGCTTGGTAATGCCTCTAGATGAGGTCCTCAACAAATCATTAAACTTGTTCAATAACAACCTTACAAAACACAGGAGATTTGCTGTTAGTGAAACAAAGAAGTTTTTCAAACGGGGGGAAAAACTTTAATAAGCCAACTTGAGTTTCTAGGGCAAGTCTGAGAGACTATTTAACATTTTAAACTTTCTGGCAGTCAGAGTACAAGCAGACTTCAAATTCACAGTGTCAGAATGTTTCGCAAGGGCCCTACTTTCAAGTTGCAGAATCCCAGCCCGCAAGAGATTGCTTTGCTGATTGAATGTAGTGTCCAGCCAGGTCCCCTCATCGTGTCTCACACACACATGGCCTCAGTGTATGCACAGGACATCAGCTCCGCAAATATGTGAAACACTGAACTATAAATTTGTTTGTTTTTAATAAAAATAAGTGTTCTCATGATCAGATAGTGGAAATTACTTTACCCAAACTGTCTCAATCCATCAAGATGCAATTTGATGAAACGGAATGAAAAGACTTGCTCAAGTTAGTTAATTTTTCTTTCTAGGCTAGGAATTCATGATAATCACTGATAATTTATGCCATGTAAGACACATTAGCAATTAAGAAGAAATGTTAATAGAATGAAGCAACTTTTTACTGTAGTAACGGATCAGATTCCACACCAGGAAGGAGACAGAATCTGACCGCCTGGGCAGGAGCAGAGACTGGGGAAGTTGAGTGTTTCAAATCCCAGGAGCGAGGAGGAGGAATATCTCATGTCCATTGACAGCTCATCAGTCTTATTGTGCTGTTGGATTATTGTATTTTTATAGTTAAAAAAAATCTTACTCTGTGAAGTTTGTTGGGCCCATTGCTCAGTGTCAAACTTTTCTTGTACAGAAGGAAGTAGTAATAAACAAGTATACCAATAGAAATAGTTAGAGAAGGTATTCCCTATAAATCTTTAACTTTTCCACCCGAAGATCCAGTGTTATGAATTTTCCTTCAAAATAGTTCACACAATGGTCAGAAGACAAAAAGAAAAGTGTTTTAGTTAATTTTATTATTATTTTTTGTGTGTGTGTGAGCAATATTGGCCCTGAGCTAACATCTGCCAATCCTCCTCTTTTTGCTGAGGAAGACTGGCCCTGGGCTAACATCCATGCCCATCTTCCTCCACTTTATATGGGACGCCACCACAACATGGTCTAACAAGTGGTGCGTTGGTGCGCACCCGGGATCCGAACTGGCGAACCCTGGGCCGCCGCAGCGGAGCGCGCGCACTTAACTGCTTGTGCCACTGGGCCGGCGACCTAATCTTATTATTTTCATTTCATGTTGACACTATTTCCTCTGCTACCAGAGTGCTCTGTGCTCTTGAATTGCAGAGTTAGTTACCTGGTCTCTTCCTTCACCAACTCTCTTATCATCATCTTAACCTCTAGCTTCTTTTCTCAGTCTTTTCCCCTAAAAACTTCCTTACTTTCCTTCTTTGTATGGAAGAGAGTTTTTGGAAGATCTTGACATGTATTAGAGACAATGAGGAGCATAGTGGGCAGACTTCTATTCAATGGTAGTTCCCATCACCTTTGCAATACTTACTTTAGGAAGCCAAGAGGAGCTCATATAGCTCTATTCTCCTATATGTACTCTGAGCTAACCTGGCAACGCAGCATTTAGAGCTATCATTAGAAAATAAAAGTTGCATTTACTGAGTGTTAAAAACAACATATATTTAGACCAAACAAAGGAGCCATGTGAATAGAAATGTGGAATTTGCATATTACCTTTAACAAAGCTCAGTTAATTAATTACAGTTTTTTCTTTGTTCTTTTATAATGGTCACTATCCAGATACAGAAATTAGAAAAATGCTTCAGAAAAGCTGTACTAGTGTACATATATGTATTTATACATGTACTGTGTGTGTGTGTATATACATATATATGTATATATATGCTAATTAATACCAGTGGTATGGCTAATACTTGAAAACATAGCTTTTATTTATTTATTTATTTACTTTTGCTGAGGAAGAGTCGCCCTGAGCTAACATATGTTGCCAATCTTCTTCATTTTTTGCTTGAGGAAGATTAGCCCTGAGCTAACATCTGTGCCAATCCTCCTCTACTTTATATGTGGGTCGCTGTCACAGCATGGGTGATGAGTGGTGTGGGTCTGCACTGGGGATCCAAACCTGTGAACCCGGGCCACCGAAGTGGAACACACCGAACTCAACCACTGCGCCATGGGGCCGGCCCCCAAAAATATCTTTTAGTACAAAAAGACTATGATTCCACAGCCCTTTAGGACCCAGAAAAGATGAAAATATTGTGCTAGTTAATACTTGAAGTACAAAACTATTTGCTTTATGATTATTTTCTGGGGGTTCAATTCCAAACCAGAAAGTATCCACAGTTTCATTCACATTATATATAAAATTTTTCTTTTTTTCCCATGCTGGTTGAGGTGTTTTTATGTATTTTGAATAAAAAATATCATGGGCAATTATTTGCAGGAAGAGACATTAATTAAAAGAAAGTCTGTGTGTGCTGAGGCGAGAGGAGGCATGGGCTGCCTTCATGGTTTCGATGCATAGAGACAAGGGGCTTCAACACCCTGGGGGCTCATGAGCATGGATCTGTTGGTTAGGGATTAGGGATGTTGGTTTAGGGGTCACACTTCCTGGGGTTTAGATGCAAATTTGCCAACTACTACTAGCTGTGAGACCTTGGGCAAATTACTTAATCTCCCTTTATCTCAGTTTCCTCATCTGGAAAATGGTGAGAGTTGTACCTATTATAGGTTGTTGTGTGAATTCATTGACGAAAAGCACAAAAATACTTCTATTGTACCTAAAACACTGTAAGCATGCAATTACGGCTTATTATTATTGTTATTATTATTATGGCATGAAGACCAAGGTGCAAGTGGATCGAGTCCATGTGTGGTGGTTTAATTTGTTTCACATAGGGTCACAGAAATATTTTGTCGTTTGCCTACCATAGCGTTCCAATCATCCCTCATCCAAATCAACTGCTTTCACACTCCTTTGACTAGCCTTTGTTGTGTGTATAGCCTTTCAAAGCTGAGGAATGGAGTAAAGCTTAGTTTTTCAGAGCATCTGCACTGGGATCAGACTGAGGTGAATGTGAATTCCAGCTCCACTTCTTACCAGGCAGCAGGCATTGTGGTTAAGCACATGAACTCTGACTTGACCACCTGCTGGAAATGTCTCTGCACATTGGGTTAAAAATATTTACCTCGGGGCTGGCCCGGTGGCGCAAGCGGTTAAGTGCGCGCGCTCCGCTGCGGCGGCCCGGGGTTCGCTGGTTCGGATCCCGGGCGCGCACCGACGCACTGCTTGGTAAGCCATGCTGTGGCGGCGTCCCATATAAAGTGGAGGAAGATAGGCACCGACGTTAGCCCAGGGCCGTCTTCCTCAGCGAAAAAAAGAGGAGGATTGGCGGATGTTAGCTCAGGACTGATCTCCTCACAAAAAAAAAAAAAAAAAAAAAAAAATATTTACCTCAACCCTGCTACAAAGGTTAAGTTACTTAGTATTTGTAAAGAGCTTAGAAGAGCATCTAGCACACAGTAGTGTTATGTATTTGTTTAAAAAAGTCTCTACCAGTGTGACCTTGAGCCTCTCTGAGCCTCAGTTTCCCTACCTGTAAGAATAGAATATTAATTCCTCCTATGTAGGGTTATGGAGAAGATTAAATGAAATAATACATATTCAATGCTTGGTATATAGTTAGTGTGTACTAAAAAAGGCTATCATTATTATTATTATTATTTTTTTTGCTGAGGAAGATTAGCCCTGAGCTAACATCTATGCCAATCTTCCTCCACTTTATATGCGGGTTGCTGCCACAGCATGGCTGACGAGCGGCACAGGTCCGTGCCGAGGATCCAGACTCATGAACTTGGGCCGGTGAGGTGAAGTGTGCTGAACCAAACCGCTACACTGCAGGGCCAGTCCCAAAAGGGCTATCATTATTATTAATTCTCCTAATTCTTTATCGTGATTTTTTCATCACTCCTCAAGACAAATCCTGTGATGACAGTCTCCTAAGACATTCTTCTGTTAAAGGGCTCTCTATTTCTAGAAATGTCTTCTCTTCTTTGCCCATGGAGTATCCATCCTTGCAGGTCTAGCTTCATTTCCATTCCCTTCAGGTCCACACTAACATACTAACATGTCCCTTCTTTAATATACCATTCAAAGGACTGCACCTAACATACTGGTGTGGTGGTTGTCAATACTGATTCTTACTTAGTACTACACAGTAGTACAGTGGAGAGAACGTAAGCTACGTCATCAGAAAACCTGAGTTCTAAGTCATGAAGTAACAGATGAACCACCCAGTTAGGAAAGATACTTCATATCTCTAAAGCTCAGTTTCTTCAAACATAAAAGCTACATTCTGTTACTGGGGACAATCATTAGCCCAATATATCTTGTCTCAGGGCTGGTAGCAGATTGCTTTGACCATAATGGCAGCAATGTCCAAAGGAAGTCCAAATCAGTGAGTGGGGCCCAGGACAGTTAAACATCAGAGTATGTCAGACTTATAATACCACCGTGTCTTTTATACATTTGAGTTTACAAATAACATTACAGAGATATTTAATATTCATTTTCCAGATGGAAAATTGTGGCTCTGGAAAGTTAAGAAGGTCTATAAGATCACTCAGCTGATTCTCATTTATTGCTACTTGCACTTTACCTTGACACCTCCCATCAGGCAACAAGCAGCCCGAAGTGAGAATGAAGAGAGAAGGAGTGTCCCATCATTTGGCCTGGGGCATAACAGGAAAAGTGCTAGGAATTAGATTTACTCCAGCAAAAACTAAGCCACTTCTTTTTGTTCCAAGTTTCTACATTCGCGTGTCATGTTTATCTCCAGCAGTAGAAGACCACCACACGGATTTACTGTGCCCAGGGGACAGCTTGGGCATCATAAAAAAGGTCTGCTTTTTCTTATTATTACTCTTTAATCAACTCTGACCACTCTGTGAAGTGTTTGCCTGCCCCCCTCTTCTATCATGTTAACTGAGATTTTATTTTCCTGTCTGTCTACTAGCATTCTCACCAGCAGCTTCCATTCACTAGTCTCTGAGCATGATGGTCACTACTCAAAAAGATCTCCACAGCTCTATCTTTTTTTACCGAAACCTTGCCCCTCACCACTCCACCCCTCCATCCCTCCCACCCCCATTTGCTCTATAGTGTCAGATTCTAAAGACTTCTGCAGTAAGACTGAGCCATAACACGTGGCAATGTATCACCTAGTTTAGATAATGGCAATCACAATTTATTTATCTCAAATAATGTATTGCCCATAATGTCATTTGTGATATTTACTACTGCTGAAAGACAGTAAGAGTCATCATCTCTTGTCATGTGAGCAAATCAAAGCTACATCTTCTTTTTGTTTATCACTTATAGTGACTCTGTTTCTTCCATTGCTGTCTGTATCATTTATAATGATGTCTTTTCTTGGTTCTGGTAAGAAAACTTTGAATAAATTTCTATTAGGCTTTAGGTATTCAAAATTATTTTAAAACATTTCCCTAAGCTTGTCCTGTGGAATTTTAGCAAGTTTTAGAAAAATAATAAGCATTTATCTTTACTGTAGGACATATCAGAAACTTTATTTTGCAAATGCTCACTGTGACACTTCTAATACTGTTGAGTGTACAGTGTTTTCGCAACGTTTACAGTATTTTTTCTTCCCCCACAGAAGCATCACATGGGCCCAAGGGTCCATGAAACACACTCTGGGAAATAGTATTGAAAAACAATTATTTTTTTATCTGTTTCCTTTCAGATGAATGTCTAGCAAGAAATAGGCTCTATTAAAATTAAAGTTGACTAAAAAATAGTAATAAATTGTATTCAATTATTTAATATTTGAGAGATACTTTCTATACAGTATCTCTAATTATCTTTGCTTTGAAATTCAGAAAAGTTGAGTACATTGTTTAAAGTCAATTAAATTTGTGGTGCTGAAATTTGAAGCCAGATCTCTTTGGCTCCCACATTTCATAGGTTCTCGCTATGTCTGAGATTTGTAGCTGCTCTGGTGCATTTATCTCCAGAGATTTGGGAGGATCATTCCATGAGTTATGGTCACAAGTCCATGTAGGACAAAAAAATAGGGTCATAAAAACAAGTCCTAGATGGAGGATGGTGAGGGAGACCTGGACAGAGAATTATATTAGGAAAAGTTTACTTACCTAGTAAGAATCATGAGATCAGAGAGAGAGAGAGAGAGATTCTGTTGATTTTTCAGAAGTTCTACCTAAATTAGAGAATTTGTCACCTACTTACCTTTGAAGCAGCAGCGAATTCTTCTGATTCAATTGTCTGTCTGGGTATGTCCGTGTGATTATAACTCTTAAGATCTCAGTATGGAGGGGAGAAAGGGTTTCTAACCTTGGCTCAGAGTATTCTATAATTTTCCTATGCAAAGGAAAAATAATAGTACATAGATATATAAATGAATAATTAATAAATAAATAGAGACAAAGCACTCTTTTTAATGTCTACTTTCATTAGCCAATTTATATTTGCTCACATTAGCATCTTAATTTATCTTTTAAATGGTGATTTTAGCTTTTCAGTTTTTTAAATATCTTCACATAAAAATATGGTCTCTGTGGGAGTTTTTCTGGAGTCCTTGAAAACTATCATGAATAGTTGTCTATATGGCTATCAGTGTCCCATGAGAATACCATCTAAATGTAACTCGAATGCAAGCCCTCTTAACCACGTCCATTATCCCACTTGTTAGATTAATTAACACTCTCTAATAGCTCTGTAAATCAAACTAACTCGTGCTCATAGACACTGTGGTGGGCATAATTCTGAGATGACCCAGAAGATTCTGACACCCTGGTGTACATGTCCTGTTATAATCCCTTCCCCTTCTCTGTGGGTGGGACTGTGACTGTGTTGGATTTCACTTCAGGGATTAGGTTATTATATATTATAAAGGTGAAGTGATTTTGCTGATGTAATTGGGGTTCCAAATCAGTTGACTTTTAGTTAATCAAAATGGAGATTACCCTGGGTGTACCTGACTTAATCAGGTGAGCCCTTAAGAGGAACTGTACCTTCCTGAAGGGGCAGATTCAAAGCATGAGAGATTCTCCTGCCGGCTTTGAGGAAGCAAAGAGCTGTGTTTTGAACTGCCCGTGGAGGCATCCAGGTGGCAAGGGACTGCCTGTGGCCTCTAGTTGTTGAGAGCAATACCTGCCTGACAGCTAGCAGATAAGTCACAGAGCCACAACAAAATGGATTCTGCGAACACTCAGTGAGCTTGGCATCGGGTCTTTCCCTTGTGGAGCCTCCAAATGAGAATGCAGCTGGCCAACGTCCTGATTTTGGCTTTGTGAGGCCCTGAGCAGAGGACCCGGTTGACCTGTCCCAGACTCCTGACCCATGAAACCTGTGAGAAAAACAAGTATATGCTGCTTTATTCTGCCAAATTTGTACCCAGAAATAGAAAACTAATACAGCCACCAAACACTAGAGACTAGAATACATGCTAGTAAATCCACATGAACGTGCCCCCTCCAATCGAGCTGTATGAGTGAGAAGGGCCAGTTACCTTTGTTTCCAAATCCTTTTATGCCTTTTTGCATTTTGTATATAAAGCAATGAAATATGAGAGCATAAATTAGAGAAGAGTTGTTTTCATTAAAACTATATAGACTATTAGGGACAAAACCTTGATTTTAGGAAAAACAACTTTAGGTAAAATTTTAAGGAAAAACTTTATTTGAGGTAAAATTTAGGGTAAAGGAAAAGAATTTCTGTCAAATTAGTTACAAGTGAGTCAGCTGTAAAGATAAGGATGGGAGAAAATTCCCCAAATCTAGAAGGAATCTATAATGAGCTTGGTTTTCATATACTCATAAGTCCTCTTTGCATTTTCAAGAGGTATCAGATAAACACAGATATTGACATCTACATGTATAAATACATAAAAGATATATCTTTTTGTGTTTCCCTATTTCAATCAATTTTATTTGATTAGCTATACAAGTATGAGGGATTTCCGTATTTATAGAAATACAGGTAAGATAGCTGTTTTGTATTTGAAATCGGAGTTTTAGGTCCAAGATATGCTCAGCCTCCAGAACTGGATAATCCACTTCAGTGTAGTCATACAGTGGTGCATTGTGTAGCACTGTTACTAATAATACATTAAGAAGTCTTTTAAATGACACGCTGCTTTATGTATTGGAATAGGTCACACATAAAATAACATTACTCTTTTTTTCTTTTTTTTTTTTGCATTCAGTTATACTCTCCTTAGCAGAAAAGAAAGTTGTTGCTTGCATATAACCCAAACACATGTCTTAATTTCATCAAAAGGACTCTGTTAAATATGGGAATTTCACCAATCTTGCTCAGTATGTACAAGCAAAAAATATATCTCTATCTATCATCTATTTGTCTAGCTATCTATCTGTCTATCTAGAAAGATATATAAGGTTGCTACACTCAAAAGAAAAAGTTTGAACAATGATTCAATCCTATGTAAAATGACACAAATACATATATATACAAATCTCTCATTATATTCAGATTTGTGTCTATTCTGAATTTGAGAATTTCTTCAAATCTTGGCTACAACCATAAGTGAAAAGACAGAAGAATATTATAGGGTGACAGTCGGCATTAATTTTTAGAACTTTATAGAGTACTTTTAATGAGTAAAGCACTTGACATTGCAGTCATTCTCCAAGTGTGGTCTGTAGACCAGCAGCACCCACTCACCTGGGAACTCATTAGAAAGGCAAATTCTTAGGCTCTACTTTATACCTAATGAATCAGAAACTGTGAGATGAGGCCTTGAAATCTGCACTGTAACAAGCTCTCCAGGTGATTCTGGGGCACCCTGAAGCTTGAGAACAACTACATTAAATAATTCTCAAAATTACTTGTATGTTTGTTATTATTATTAACTCCATTTTACAGATGAGGACATGAATCAGTAGTAAGTAGATGTAACTGTCAGGGTCCAATCAGGGAAACAGGAGTCTCTCAATGTATTTCAAAAAGAGGGAATTTAGTATAGAAAATTGTAAATTATGTAAAAATTATGTAAATAATGGGAGAACAAGAAGCTATCCCCAACTCTAGAGGTACATAGACAGGTAGTACCTTTGTCTGAATCTGGGGCTGCCTTGCAGAAGGTAGAACCACAGTGGGTCTGCCCTGTGGGTACCCAGCAAGTGAGTGGCTGTTCAAGCAGGACCTTGAGGCACAGAATCTGCCGGAGACCCCACATGAAGCAGAAAGGAAGGCAAAGAAAAACCATGCTCTTTCCTCTCATTCTGTCCTCTAGTCTTCTCCAGTTCCTCCCACTGGCTGCCCTTGCCTGGAAGCCAGAAAGTAGAAGAGCCTGGGAAATGTAGTTCCCTGCAACAGAAGAGCAGAATAAGGGCAGAGCAGGAAATAAATCTGAAGGCCAATAGACAAATGGCTCACACAAATGGTTATTTAATTCAGTTTTCAAAAGTAAATAGATGGGAGAGCTGGGACTTGAAGCAGGGAGCTTACTCACCAGATTCTGGCTCTCCACCACCCTACAGTAAAAACAGAAACTACTACCAATTCAGTAATAACTGAAAACATTCCAGAAGAATTCATGGAAAGAACATATTACACAGTTCAAATATTGAGATCCGGCTGGCATCTAGAAAAACAGGATTAATATTTACAGTAGTTAAAGCCTGAATTTTGGATTTACTTTGTCTTTGGTCCAGTCATCTTGGCCAGTTTACGAAGAGGCAGGTTAGATAGAATTCCCATGGTGGCCATAATAGAAACAGGAAATGATCGGATCCTCTGACAGTGGACAGTATGTGATGATAATCAGGGGTATAGTGACCCAGATCTGTATTCTTACACTTTGATTGATGTGATGTCTGTAGAAACACTTGTGGGTGTTCATTCTGATGACTGTGTTGTGCTGTCAGCACACCTTTTCATCGTTAAGTTAATTGGCCTTGCTCTTCCCGAATTACTTTGTAAGAGTAATTGTCTGAGACCATGTTGTAGCAGTTTGGTCCTGCAAGAGAACTGTTTTTGTGTACCACTTAAAAAAAAACCTGGCTTGTTGAGCTGTTGTTTTAGCCATCCCTCTTGCTCTCTTTCCATTTAGAGAGAACTCTCAGAGGTAAACCACAGGAAGACTCACACACTAAAATTCCCTGAGGTCAAAGCTAGTAGCTGTGCCAAGTTGGAGACTCTAGGCAGACGACAGCTCTTTGGGAGTTAGTTTTCACATTGCCTGCCAAATGGGAATTTGAGACAAGCAAGGCGAGCATTGGGCTTCTTGCAACTTTACTTGTGAAGGTGAAAAATGAAGATGCTTCTAATTAGCAAAAAATGGTTTGTAACAACCGTTTGAATTCCAAATCCTGTGGTTGGTAAAGCATACATATGGAAGTATAGTTAGGTTCAGTTGCCAAAATTTACAATCCATTTCCTTTCTGCAATATTTGAATCCATATGGGTATTAGGGAGATCCAATTATTGTCAAGGAAGCTTCCATATTTATAGGACAAGATAGTTTAGTTTGGGCACCTTTTTAAGATGTGTTCAGGCTTAGTTTTCAAAGTCCATAATCCACTTAGTTAAGGTAGAATACTAATAGGTGACTGCCTCTAGGTGACTTTTCTGTCTCTCTTAAACTGTGATAAAAATTATATGTTAGAGTATCTTAAAGCAACTTGAGAAGAAATTTTTAGATGTTCAAGAGGAAAAAAACTTAAACATTATTTTTAAATGTTGATAATACTTTGACCAAAAGGGAAGAAATAATCCAGAGAAATAGAGATTTGCCTTTATCTGTTATAATAAACACACCACATGGATTTGTTTAAGTAAGAATGTAGCAACAGTAATTAAAGTTATGGGTATCCTTATAGGTGAAAGTTTAAACTGTCAATCTAAGTTGTATTAATGTAAACTATTATAATTTTATACATAGAAAATATAATATGAAGAGTAGTAACATTTTTGAAAAAACAGTATAAATATGCCTTACTTTCTTTAGGGTTTTTTGTGATATAAATTTTTTAAGTTTGCATTGTTTTATTACCCAGTATAATTTTCAAGATTACATATTATTTTCAAAAAGGCAAGACATTTCTCAATAAGTAGATTTTACTGCAATAATTTATATGCTTCTGCATGCAGATCAGTAAACATAACACATGAACAAATCTGTATTTATTTATCTTTGCTTTTCAAATATTTCAATTATTAAGAATTTACAGTTGCCTCCATAATTTAGAATAAGCAAAAAAGAATATTTACTGGTTTGCATATGTTTTAAAATTCAATTAAAATTTTGAGTTTAAATAGTTGTATTTGCAGAGATTTGTATTTCTTGATACTACTCAACTGCTAATGAATAATCTGACTACAAGGGAAGACATCATAAACAGTTGTAACTTTATGTTTTTTTTTGTTGTTTGTTAGTTTGTTTTTTTTGGTGAGGGAGATTAGCCATGAGCTAACTTCCGTTTCCAATCTTCCTCTTTTTTGCTGAGGAAAATTGGCCCTGGGCTAACATCTGTGTCCATCTTCCTCTACTTTATATGTGGACGCCTGCCACAGCATGGCTTGATAAGCAGTGTGTAGGTCTGTACCCAGGATCGGAACCTGCAAACCCTGGGCCACCGGAGCCGAGCATGTGAACTTAACCACTACACCACCAGGCTAGCACCCATAACTTTGTGGTTTTATTTGTTAAAATCTCATTGGCTATTTTCAGTATACAACAATGAACATTAGCTATGTTATCCTCATTTA
The DNA here is from genome assembly GCF_020826845.1 of Diceros bicornis minor. Lineage (NCBI taxonomy): Eukaryota > Metazoa > Chordata > Mammalia > Perissodactyla > Rhinocerotidae > Diceros > Diceros bicornis. Next base: position 17,928,660 of record NC_080743.1, on the reverse strand, counting down.
CATAGTTAAATTTGGGGTAGAATGTATATAGACAACCATCAATAACTGTTAAACTTTTATAATTACCTCTTCTAGCCTGTTGGGAGTCGTGTTCTTTTGGGCCAGTTCACAGTTTTGTGCACTTGTTTTGAAGTACATATTAAGTTGTTGAACAGTAAACTCATAATTGGTAATTAAGGAAAAAAAAATGTGTGCCTATGTCATAGGTACATTTCCCTGTGAAGCAGATTCCGAGTTAAATATTGGTGTGCAGAAGGTTTGTTGGGAGATGCTCTTGGGGTCTCCACCTATGGTAGGAAAGGGAAGGATGCAGGATTGGGCAGTGAGGAAGCTGGGTGACAACGCAGTCTCAGCAAAGGCCTCAGCTGACCCCACAGTAAGCTCTGAAGTTAAGGTAGTTTGAGAAGGGGACTGAGACTTTATCTCCTCACGTTGACTAGTCACTGGATATGGGCTGCCTAGGAAAGAGGGCTTCATCTTTGGTGAGGCAGCTCTCTTTAGACAAGGCAATACCAAAAAGGCCTACAGTTGAGGGCTGTCTGTCCACAGCACTACAGACAACTGGGGGAATACATCCAGCAGTTTTGAAGAGTAATCTGAGTGGTGTATCACAGTGTCCGCCACAGCCTTCTGCAAACTTTCTGTAGGATTCATCAATGAAACGTGAATGTATCTGAAGTTAAACTATAATTCATTCATTCTTTTATTCATTCACCAAAAATGTATTGAATATATTTTCTATTCTTTAACTCAATACTTGGCCCATAGTAAGAACTCAACAAATATTTATTGAACGAAAGTGAATATATAACGATCACTTTGAAGGAAAGAAAACATTTGTGCTGAGACTTGCTCAAAGAGGTATTGAGTGCTGTTTTTTCTTCAATGCTACTAAAATTTAAGAACTGATCTCAATCGATTTTGATTATTTCCATTCCTATCTCCTAATTTGACTGTGTACTTTAAGGAGGCAGTAACTGTCTTTTCATCTTTATAACCACAGAATCTAGCAAAGTTTCTTACTTACAGAAAATGTGATAATATTTGTTGCATCAACGAAACAGGTTTATGATGGTCCTTGAATGTTGTGGCAATAGATGTGAATTTTGTATTAAAGACAGTAAAGGGATTGCTATTAAAAAAATAAATTAGGGGGCGGCCCTGTGGCGTAGTGCTTAAGTGCGCTCACTCTGCTGCTGGCGGCCCGGGTTCGGATCCTGGGCGTGCACTGATACACCTCTTGTCAGGCCATGCTGTGGCGGCATCCCGTATAAAGTGGAGGAAGATAGGCACAGATGTTAGCCTAGGGTCCGTCTTCCTCAGCAAAAAAAAGAAGAGGATTGGCATGGATGTTAGCTCAGGGCTGATCATCCTCACACACACACAAAATAAATAAATAAATAAATAAAAATAAAATAAATTAAATGAGTAACATTAACAGTTTGAAGGCTGAGGAAGCAGTATGGAAGATGGATTGGAGGATTGAGGTCAAAGATAAGGAGTCCAATCAGTAGGTTATTGCAAGAATTCGGGCAGGAATGGAAATTCTGAGCTAAGGCAATGAAAGTGGGAATGGGATGGTGTGGTTTCAGTTGTTCACTGGCAAAAAATTGGATGTGTGTGTGAGGGAGGACGATATGGAAGCAAAATGAAGGGAAGGTTTTTAGTATGTAGTAGCATTAAGCATCTTCATAGAAAAGGAGGAAGCAGCTAATACCGGAGAAAAAAATAGCAACAACAAAACACTTCTGAATGATGACTAAGCTTTCGTTATTTGGGTTAGAAAATGTTGTAGCTTCCTGCCCTACTCTGCTCATCTACTTCTCTGGCCATAATTAGATAAGACATATAGCTCTTATACTAGTAGTATATAAATGGCTTATCACATTCCTTTTGACTTTTATTATTACAAAAATGTTTTATAAATAGTTTTATAAAATGATAGTTTTTAGTCAATACTTACTGAATATTTTTATTAAATTGTACTTTCTGTAAATTCGAACATTGAAGATCCTGATATCCATCTCTGAAAATATATAAAGGCAAGATAGTAAGCTACATGTATATATACCCTGAACACTTCAATGTTTGGTTTTTCAGTCAAGTTACTCCACTCATTCTCTGAACAGTTCATATTTACTTCTGGTATGAAACCCACGGTGTTCCTGCTGCCCGCCTTTTCCATCCAAAGACTACTAATTTAAAGTTCAGCTCAAGGCCCACCTGAACTTTCTTCCCCATTGACTCAGCTTACATTTTACTTCCCATATCTCTTAACTTTCGTTGCAGTTATTATCCATAACTGATTTTGGCCCTTAAAATTTATTACCTTACAGAATAATAATAATAATAATAATAATAGCTGTAGTGTATTCAGGGCCTACTATGGGGCAAGAATTGAACTACTTTCTCTCATAATTAATTCTAAAATGTATAACAGCCCTGCAAGGTAAGAATTATGTTCTATATTTTACAGATGAGAAAACTAAGTTTCAGAGAGTTAAGTGATTTGCCAAAACTCACACAATTAGTGAGTGTTAGAGCCAGTACTCAACACTAGGTCTGGCTCCAAAACCCATGTTCTTTTCATTAAAATCTTAAAGTATCATGTAATTGTCAATTCAGGCTATAAGATACTAAAGTCCAGAAACCAACTTTTAATTGAAAAAAAAAATATCCTCTAACTTTCTGGTACATTGCTATATGTATTTGCTTTAAGCCAGGAAAAGACTGACTTTAAATGAACAAACTTAGTTAATTCTACCATTTTGGACAATTTAATTTATTATTAGTAGCAAAGTACTCAAAATGAAGAAGTAAGATGCAGGGTTATGGTTTCTGTCTGTTAGTCCAATGATAGCTAATTTGGATGTAGCTTAAGATTCATGTTTCAAATTTCCCTTTTTGCTGTATGCCTTGTGACACACAATGAACTCTTAATTATCAACTCTTCTGGGAAGAAGTTCATGTAAAAATAGTGGTGGACACATAGAAAATAATTTACATTTATAGTCTGTTTTAAATCTACATATGAATAATGCATTTAATATTCTGGTGATTTACATTAAAAAATAAAGCTGAATAAAAAAACAAAATTAAGACGATAGGAAACCTTCCTAGTTTTCTGTTTTTGATATCTAGTAACTCAGGCCATGATGAAAACCAAATGCTCTCTTTGTTAGTTGTATGCAGCAGCCATGTGAGGGCTCCATCTCAGTCCTCCCTGTAGCAGAGAATGGTTACGTGTTAGGGAGAGACTATGGCTCACAACATCCGTGTCTACCTCTTCTTCTTTGGTGCTTTACTCGATGATATTTCACGTAGGTGAGGCCAAATGACTACTTCTGGCCAATGTCATGTAATTTAAAGTGAGATATGTCACTTTCAGTTCTGGTCCCTAAAATCTCCTATAAGTTCTCTAGACTTTTCTTTCCTTGTCTTTAAGACTTAGTGAGGGGTGGTTCCACCAGACAGAAGAGACTAGAACCCTGAATGACTGTGTGGAGCAGACCCCCTTCCTGCCCTCCGACCTGCATTGGCTGTTCACTATGAAGTGAGCAATTAAAAGCCTAAAAACAAAGCTCTCGTTAGTCTTAGGTTAATGAAAATTAGGGGACATTTGTTATCATAGTTATCATACCTTGATTAATGAAAACTGCATGCAAAGTCACAGTAAATTGGGTCTATGGATTGACAACATATATGTAAATAGCATATTTTAGATACTAATTTTCAATGAACAAAAGGTGATTTTATTATAAGCAGATGAATGTTTACTGTCTGGAAATAATTATTATAGATTTTACTAGCTAAGGGAAATTAAATATAGATTTGATTTCAATAAAAAGGAATTGGATTGAGTAATCATTATAGTACTGTGCAGCTTATCATTTCCATTTTATCCATTTCACAAGTATTCCTTGAGCATCTACTATGTGCTAGCCACAGTTCTAGGCTACAAAGGTAGGTCAGTGAGCCACACAGGCAGCCATCATTATCCTCATGGCATTTATCTTTTAGTGGAGAGAGACAGGCCATAAACAATTAAAGTAAATATTAGTAACTATTGTAAGTGAGAAAGTGCTATAAGGAAAAATGGAACAAGGTAAATGGGATTAAGAATGTGGGGGTAAAAATGGTGGGGGAGGGGGTGCACTTTTAATGGAAGTGGTTAGTGGCGGCCATACCGAGAAAGAGACGTTTGAGTAAGACTTGAAGAAAGTAAAAAAGTGAGCACAGAACATTTAAAGCAGAGGAAACAAAGTGCAAAGGCCCTAAGGGGGGAACACGTCTGTCTCGTGTGTTTGAGGCAAGTAAGAGAGTGTTAGTTACTAGAAGATAAAGTTAGAGATTAATTTACTTTGCTGGGGCTGCCATAACAAAATACCACAGACTGGGTGGCTTTAACAATACAAATTTATTTTCTCGTAGTTTTGGAGGCTAGAAGTCCAAAATCAAGGTGTTGTCAAGTGTGGTATCTTCTGAGACCTCTCTCTCGGCTTGCAGATGGCCTCCTTCTCGCTGTGTCCTCACATGGTCATCCCTTGGTCTGTGTTGTCTGTGTCCTAACCGCCTCTTCTTATAAGGACACTAGTTTTATTGGATTTGGGCCTACCCTAACAGCCCTATTTTAATTCAATTATCTCTTTAAAGGCCCAGTCTCCAAATATAGTCACATTCTGAGGTAGTGGGGGTTGGGGCTTCAATATATGAATTTCGAGGGGGTCACAGATCAGCCCATAACAGAGAAGGATTGTGTCCTGACTCAGGTAGGTCTTTAAGAAATTGGGTTTTCACTTACAGGAATAAAATGGAGAGGCATTGGGGGCTTTGCACAGAGGAGTGACATAAGCTGACTTCTGTCTTAGCAGTAGCACGTGTTGGAGGCAGCAGAGAAACAGGGACGTGAGTTAGGAAGCTACTCGTGTAGTCCAAACAAGAGATGAGGCCTCTTAGGCTCACGTATAAACCCCTCGGTAGTCGGTATCATCTGAGCTAGGTACTAGGAAAATAATTTCATCAAATTAAGAGTCTTAAGGTTTGGGGAAAACTTTTACAGATGGAAAAACTGAGGCCTAGATTAAAATATTTTTCTAAGTTTTCACAACTCCTTAAAGGTAAAGTGGCTCTTAGGGCAGTGACCTTTAGGGCAGTGACTCCTGATAAGTCAAGCGTATTTGACTCATCTCCCAGGGATGTGCATGACTCATTCATTCCCTTCAGGTATCCATTCAAAGGCCCCTTTTAGAGAAAACTTCCCTGAGCACTCCCCATAAAACAGTAATCACCTCCTTCATCCCTGCCTGCCTCGCCTCCTTACCCTGCTGTATTTTCTCCACGCTGCTGAAATCTTTCTTAATTTTATTTGTTTATTGTCTGAATATCTCCTCTAGAATGTAAACTCTGCAAGGACATTTTTAGTGATATACAAACATATATATAAAATAATCGACATTTATATTTTTGGTTTGAAAGTGCCCTCCAATTCTACTTTCTTATTGAAGACGTAGATCTTAGGAGAAGGTGTGCAACATATTGGGGTTTTTGGAATAATGTTTTTACTTTCAGGTAATGTTTCCAATGAAATTTTTAACACAATTATTTGGCCAGCAGCTCCTTCTCTTTTTTTGGAGACAGGTCTTCTCACCCGCTCAAACTTCTTTTGGGAACTGCTATCACCCCCACCCTCTAGTCTAACCATTTGGTTCAAGGGGATCAGCCATATTCATACATTTTCCTCATCTTCTAACTCATTGGTCAAGGGATGATGGCTCCAAGTTGGATCAGTCAGTCTTTTTAATTTTTATAAAGATGGAAATGAGAGAGTTATTTCTTTTCCAATGATGAAAACTGACAACACTACTCGGAAGAAGTTGGTCTGTGGTGAGAAACAACGAGGCAGATACTTAGAAAGTCAGATAGAAAAGTACCTGTGTGGGGTTCAGTTCCTTAACTCCGGTTGTGTCCATATCCACGTTCTTTGGACAATTTGGTTGTTCTACCTGTCCTTGCATTTTGGAACGAATAAAATTTCCTCTTGCCAACTTCGTTTGCTTTAGGCTTTTATTATTAGCAAATACATGACTTCAGATTAATATGTTATCTATAGTAAATTACTACTAAAGTTCTACCAAAGTTATTATAATTACTTGCTAAAATAATTTGCAACATTTCTTATCATATCTAAGAAGATGTGAAAATACACATGAAAGAAAATCATACATAGTTTCCTTTTTTTTTTTTTTTTTTTTTTTTACTATTAACAATTGTAGAAGGGATGTGGCTATCGTGTTCCTCAAAGTACAGGAAAACAAATGGCCCTTTGGGGATGGGCCATCACACCTGTGTGCTCCCAGTAAGGATCAGGCACTTGTCACCATTGCTTACCACACATATTTGAATGAGATTCTTAAAGAAGAGCTCAATTGGTAGAGATAGAACCTTTTTATGAATCTTACCTTTGAAACCAGCATAGTGGGCAATAACCATTAACAGATCAAATATAAGAAATGTCAGGTGTGGAATAAGCCCTGACAGAAAATATTTCATCGGCCTAAGCCCTTGAACAACCACTGCCAGACCTTGGAGGCCATTCTGTAGGCACCCTTCTCCCCTACACTCAGTGATAAGGTTGATGGGTTGCTTCTTTTAGCACTGCCCTCCTTAGCTCAGTGTTCAGCTAAAAGGAGATCAAACTGACTCAAGTGTACCATAATTCTGAGAAAATTACCATTGTGAGGTGACCCAGTTTTTTCACTATTGCCATAGAGAAGGAGTCCTGATAGAGAAATAAACAATATCTTTAAGTACTCAGTCCTATATTTTTCTAGGCTAAGTGTAATGCATAATGGTATTGCATATTCTTTTAGCCAGAGGCATCTTCAGCCAGGTCCCCCAAATCTACTTCTCCAATTGTTAAGTACATCCTACAGCTTCAGGTTTAAGGTCACTGTGGAGCTGATAACTGGAAGACAGATAAAAATAGTTATTGGTGTGGTATGCACAGAGTTGCTATTCCAATACTTTGCGCTGACCACATTTTGACTTGCAGTTCTGTCGCTTTCTTTTGATGCAGCTGTCAATTCACCAGTCTGGTTGTGAAAGGATAGCAGTAGATCTACAAATAAAACTTAAAAAAAGACGCACTCTATCTGTAAAGACCTTTACTAATGACAAAGTAGTTCCTTCAGATGTGTTTATTTCCTGACTTGGAACTGGATCTACTAAAGATCTGGTTGTTGCTGAAATTAGGAATCCCATTAGTGACACTTTTGGGAATGCCTTTCACATGGACCTTGTTTCTGAACTGTGGAAGGAAAATCACTAAATATTGCTCTGTCTGTGGCAATGATCCCTGAGCTCTTTTAGTAAACAATCCATCAGCATCCGCAGTTCAGAGGGGAACGTGAATCGCATGCATCATCTAACACCCAATAAACGCTAACAAGTAATAATAAGAAAAGTTGAAGCGCAGGTTTGTAACTACAGGGAAATAAGAATGGGTACTAAAAAGGAAGGAAACATTTGATTTTTCTTCATAACAGCTACTTCTGTCTTCTTACTTATGAAGTTTTATTTCCTTTGCACTCTTGTACTTTCATCTTGATGACATGGCTATTATTTTATAGCAGTTTCAAGCAGTTAATTAATGAACTGCGTACAATCGACATGACACCACCTTGCCCAATTATCTCTAGTGTCTATTTTTACAGTACAAAGCACAGCCGCTTTGTGAATTGTCTCCGTTTGCAAATTGGCTCAGGAGGCAGTTACTTTAATAGCCAAAACAATGCAGCAGTAGTGCCACACTGGTGACACAGAGTAATTGTAAATCACCGTGTGAGATCTCATAAAGCTCACCATAAAAGCCTGGTGATATCATGTAATAAAAGTGCTCTTTTCTACTGAGTTAAGCAGCTATCGCTCAATTTACCATGTAATCTCATGAGCCCAGGCTCGTTAGCTCCTCTAGGACGGGATGTGTCACGAGGGTATGATGACCACTTAGAACCAAGAATCACCGATAGTTCTCTGTTTATTTCCTCGGTGTGCTTTATAAAATAGAGAAACCTGTGTTGTCAGGTTGTTATATTTCAAATTTGTTCGAGCAGGTTTGTCTTCACACTGCTCTTGCCTTCTAATCCACCCCTTCCCTCTGGCCACCACTGTTCTTGGACTTCTAACACATTCACACCTACCATCCGCTGTTAAACTCACATATCCAGGTAACCATGTGGATTTTCTTCTAGGGTTTGTCACAGCAGTCTTTGTTTATTAAAAATCATCTTAAGTATAAAATACTGCCAATGTTGTGTCCAGAAACAAAAATGTTAGTTTTGAGTAAACCAGGGGTAAATTTTACAATTTACTTTTTGCATAGGCAAAACTTACGATGGAATAGAATAGAGAGCCCAGAAATAAACCTACATTATATATGGTCAATTAATTTAGGATAACAGATCCAAGAGTATACAATGCGGAAAGGACAGTCAAATAAATGGTGTTATGAAAACTGGATAGCTGCATGCAAAAGAATGAAACTGGACCGGTATCTTATACCATACACAAAAATTGACCCAAAATGAATTAAAGGCTTGAATGTAAAACCTGAAGCCACAAAACACCTGGAAAAAAAATAGGAGGTAAGCTTCTTGACACAGGTCTTGGTGATGACTTTTTGGATTTGACACCAAAAACAAAGGCAACAAAAGCAAAAATAAACAAGTGGGACTGCATCAAACTAAAAGACTTCTGCACAGCAAAGGAAAAAATCAACCAAGTGAAAAGGCAACCTCCTGAATAGGAGAAAAATATTTACAAACCACATATCTCACAAGGGGTTAATATCCAGAATATATAAAGAACTCGTACAACTCAATAGCAAAAAAACCCAAACAATTTGATTTAAAAATGAGCAGAGGACCTGAATAGACAGTTTTCCAAAGAAGAAGATATATAGATTGCTAACAGGTACATGAAAAGGTGCTCAACATCATTAATCATGAGGGAAATACAAATCAAAACCACAATGAGATATCACCTCACATCTGTTAGAATGGCTATTATCAAAAAGAGAAGAAATAAAAAGTGTGCAAGGATGTGAAGAAGAGGAAACCCTGTGCTCTGTTGATGGGAATGTAAATTGGTGTAGCCACTATGGAAAACAGTATGGAGGTTGCTCAAAAAATTAAAAATAGAACTACCATAAGATCTAGCAATCTGACTTCTGGGTATTTATCCAAAGAAAACAAAAACAGTAACTTGAAAAGATATATGCACCCCCGTGTTCATTGCAGCATCATTTACAATAACTAGGATGTGGAAACAACTTCAGAGTCCATCAATGGATGAATGGATAAAGAAAGTGTGGTATGTGTATATAATGCAATACTATACAGCCATAAAAAAGAATGAAATCTTGCCATTTGCAACAACATGGATGGACCTTGAGGGAATTGTGCTAAGTGAAATAAATCAGACAGAAAAGGATGAATATCATATGATCTCACTTATATATGGAACCTTAAAAAAAAAAAGCTCTTGGATACAGGAACAGATTGGTGATTGCCAGAGTTGTGGTTGTTGCCAGAGGTTGGGGGTGGGCAAAATGGGTGGGAGGAGAAAAAACTTACCACGGTGACAATATACTTTCCAGACACAAAAAATGAAAAGGCAGAAGTATGCTCTGTGGTTGATATATTGAATAGAATGGTTTAAAGTGTTCATCTGTAAGGATGCCCATTCTATCATTAGTAGTACTAAGAATCCTAAATTTTGTCACTGAAAAGTAGTATTTGTATACTAGTAATATTTGTGTAGCCTATGTCACTTGTAACACATTTTTAAACTACACTTGTATTTCTCCAGTCAAGTCATATCTATAGGACTAAAATATTTCATGTATGTTATTAAGATTATTCTTTATGAAGCAGAATTGTTTACAAAATAGGAAGCCTGGGATATAATTTTCTGCCATTTACCAGACTATTGATTAAAAAAAAGCGCTGCACATGTCATATTTAGATCAAACTGCCTATGCTCTCTATTATTTACTCTTTTCCTATCATTTGTGAATATTTCTGCCCATTCTCTAGCAAGCTCCTTTGAAGGTCTTTTTTATTTTTTTACACTCAAGCTGTCTACTTCAGTTTTTAAAATTTTGTTTGTAATAGTTGTTTAATAGATATTTATTAACTAAGGGTCTTTTTCAAGCAAAAGTACCAAAACTTGCTTTTCTAGATACTATTTGCACTTAACAAGAAGTCATGTCAGCAGACTATATATGCCAATAATATTGAAGTGAATTTTTGAAACTCCTCTTGCACTTATCTTTAGAGCAATTTTTAAAGACATGTAGGAAAACCATGCTTAGCTTTTATTTTATTTTTGAATCAAAACTAATATTAAATGCCTGAATACTTCAGATATTTAATTCCCAAGGGATTCTGGCCAATTCTGAAATCTAATCTACTGGCAAAAACAACTGAGGATGTACATGTGAATGTGCCAAGGATTCTGATGGCCAATCAAAAATGGCATTGCTGGGGCAGGCCCGGTGGCATAGTGGTTAAGTTCATGCATTCCGCTTTGGTGGCCCAGTGCTCACAAGTTCGAATCCAGGGCGTGGATGCACCACTCATCAAGCCATGCTGTGGCGGTGTACATATGAAGTGGGGGAAGATGGGCACAGATGTTAGCTCATGGCCAGCCCTTCTCAGCAAAAAGAGGAGGATTTGCAAGAGATGTTAGCTCAGGGGCCAGTCTTCCTTACAAAAAAATAAAAAAATGGCATTGAAATGACAACCACATTAGATTTAACTGTTGTCTTAGTAAGATAAGATCCTTGAGATATATAACTTTCTATGTCAATTCTAATGTAGTTAAAATTACTCAGAGCCATTATTTTATGACAATCTCTTGAATAACTATTTCACTGTGAAGCAGTGTAGTATTTTAATTACTCGATTAAAGGAAATGAGTAACTGTAAGACTATATTTGTATAGGCTGTAGAATAACCAAATATAAAAAAAATTCACACTTAAAACATTATGTAAGGGGCCGGCCCAGTGGCACGTGGCCCTTGTTCACGTGCCCAAGTTCACGTGCTCCACTTTGGCAGCCCAGGATTAGCAGGTTTGGATCCCAGGCATGGACCTACACACCACTTATCAAGCCATGCTGTGGCAGGCGTCCCACATATAAAGTAGAGGAAAATGGGCACAGATGTTAGCCCAGGGTCAATCTTCCTCAGCAAATACAGGAGGATTGGCAACAGATGTTAGCTCAGGGCTAATCTTCCTCATCCCCCCCCCAAAAAAATTATGTAAAACATTATGTAACATGTTTACTGAAAAGCCTTTATGAACAAAGAGCCAAAACATGCATTACGTGCTACGTAATTTAACACTGAATTCTGAATCTATTGTGTTGCACAAAAATATGACATTTTTTTACCTGCTAAATATGATATACCTAAAGTTTGTTCTTATGGTATAAATTATTTAATTATATCATAAGTAGGTATAGGTGTGTGTATTTTAACTTGGTTGACTTTTAGTATATACACTTTTACATTAGATATATGATGAATTGCTGGTGTTCTATATTTTCCCCAGAAAGTTTCTGGTCGCAGCAGATGCTAGCATAAATTGAAAATAATTTGCTGATTTATTTTACCACAGCCACATCTAGTATTAATCTACTTTGCCAATATAAATGTCAGTAAAGATAAACACCTAATTTGATTAAATAAATTGACAACAGATTATTTATTGAAGGAAGATAGAGTGCAGGAATAGGATCCATAAACATAGACATCAGCTTACACATGTTCAGAATCTGTTATAGATAAGTTTCTGTACCATTGTGTATTTTTTGTATTGCCCTTGGAAAAAATATTCTAAGAATAATGATGCCATGGAATGTTGAATGGAAGTCTTGTAACTATCAAAGATGGTGCAAATTATCTGTAATTTACACACTGCTTGAGGCAGGGGTAATGTATTTGCTACTATCAGTCAGAAAAACAAAAGTGGGATCACAAAGAAGGTCCTATATCAGAAAATCCATGAACATATACAGTTACTAGAGTTTGAAACATTATTGGAGATTCAAGCAGATAGTAGGTGAGGAACCCAGGCAGGTTAGTTTTTAAACATGTACTAGAGGTCTCCACTAAGAATGCAAAATGGGAATATAACAGAGGGAGGAAACTCACATTTATATGGCCCTGCTAAGAGGTTTATGTGCCTATCCTGTTGACTTTTGCAGATAGCCCTCTGATTAGGTTCATTTGACAGATATTTTCAAGACGCTATTTTATGCCAGGCAATGTTCCAGCTCTTGGGGATTCAACAAGGAGTTAAACAAGCAGGGTCACTGTTCTCATGGATTTATGTCTGAGTTTCTCAACCTTGGCACTATTGACATTTTGGGCTAGATAATTCTCTGTTGTGTGGACTATCTTGTGCATTTCTAGAATGTTGAACAGCATCCCTGACCTCTACCCACTAGACTCCAGTAGCACCCATGAGAATGGTGACAGCCAAAAAATGTCTGCAGACATTGCCAAATTTCCCCTAGAATACCAAATTGCTCTCAACTGAGAAATACTGATATACGTAATAGTGGGGAATGACAAGCAGTGAGTCATTCAAAAAACAAATAATACAATTTAAAATAGTGAGAAACACAATAACAGGATAGAGAGTTACTGGGGGTGGTGGTAAAGAGGGTAGGAGGATTCGTACAGAATATATAAGCTACTGGTAAGGTCTCTCAGAGAGGGTGCTTAAGAAGATGCTGAATGATGTAAAGACCTAAGAAAAGAGGTTAGAGGCAGAGTAATAGCAAATGCAAAGGCCTTGGATATGAAGAATCTTAGCCTAGAGAGGTTTCTTCATTTGCTCAAGGGTATGTAGAACCAGGATACAAGTCAGATTTGTCTGCATCCTGATCCTGTGTTCTTTGCACGACCCTCTATCACCTCACTTTAAATCAAGACAATTGCAACTCAAATGTCCTAGAGTGGAAATGTGGTAAGTTCTACAGGTGCAGGAATGATCTGAATCCGTAGCCAAAACACACTAGTGGCTGCTTATGGTTTGAGAGTCTGGGAAGGGAAAAAAGTTGATGATATTAACAGAGGAATATAGTCAGGAAACCTAAATTTCTCACAACGATAACAAGAACATTAATTTGCAAAATATTTGCATGATGATCCATGTCTCCTCCCCTTTTTCCTTGCTTCCTCACTATATAAACTATCAGAGACATGTTTTTTTCCAAAGAATAAGTTTTATAGGAAACCACATTGGGTGGCATAGTAATGCGAAATTGGAAAGAAAGTCTTTTTATCTGATAATAATTCATCCTAAAGTATAGTGTATCTCTGACACCACGAATTAAAATGTATGTTGACAAAGAGATATTGCCTTTCACACTAGGTAATATACTTGTTATGGATTTATGGTTTGTACATAATATTAAGTGGCCCGGACAGAGAGATTTCATTGAACTCTTGGGAAAGACTGTAACTTATATTTCCTGCTGACTTCTGTTTTCCATGGTTCCTTATTAAGATTTATGGAATATTTAGTCTTTGATTCTTTAATTGTAATTGGCAGGTGTCCCTGAAGTTGTAAAGCAATTAGGAAGCCTGCAGTTATTTTCTTATTACAGCGATGCTGGTAGAATTTATTTTTCTAGAGTATTTACCAGGCCCTAGTTCCTCTCATTTATCATTCCAGATTGGATCCCTCAAGGACAGCATCCTAGCTGTGACCAACACCTCAGGGCACAGATGAAGATAAGAGGCCCAGATAATATACAGGTAAGTTTATTGCTCATGTGATTTGACCATCAGCATGTAACGTTCAACACCTTACATATGAGCTTTTCCATATAATGTCTCTAAAAGTAGAGGCCTCCTTGTTTCTAAAAGCACTACAAATACAACTCCGTTGATACTTGAGGCTTTTGTTTATCCGGAGATAGTAAAATATTCCACAGTTTTAAAGTCCTTTAAGTGATAAAACTGTTCTTCCTAGGTTATCGAATAGAATTTTGTGACATCTGAAAAACAAACAAACAAAAAATGTATTTCCTTGACTAATTCTACAAAGACTCTTTAAATCCTTTTCATTTTAATTCAGGAAGGACTTTTTAAATAATCCCCAAGAAGGCTAGATGTTTTTCTTTCTAGAAGGGAAAGATAACTCAATGCATCTTTTATACTGTTTGTTATTTATATCAATGTTTTAAACTGGGTAATAATATGATATATGCGAAGTATTCTCAATGATTATGTTCATTTATTCAATGACTATTGATTGCTCTACTTCTATACGCCAAGTACCGGATATACATTGGTGAAAAAAACATATGGTCCCTTTCCTCATTCAGTTTATAGTCTAGGATGGGAGTTCTTATTTATTATTAGATAAATATTTATTCTATCAGGCTTGCTTCTGTGTAGAATGATAAAGAAGACAGGCAAAATCCTAAATTCAAAAGGTGCATATTCAATTGAGAGGCATTAAAAAGTAAACAAATAAATACACAATATAAGGAAGGAAAATGAATCAAAGGAAGCAGATTATGGCATGTAGGTTGAGGTCTTAACTTCTATAGCTATCACTTTTTTGTAATCTTAAATATTATATAATAACTTTTATTCTAAAGAATAAATGGGAAGTATGGAAGTTGAAGTAATTTATTTCTAATATTGTGAACTGCTTGACTGTGAAGAGATCAAAGTGATAGAGAAATACAAGAGGAAGATATATGGGGTCAGATGGAACATTTTAAAGATGGAAGATCCTCAGACATGTTTGAATATGAATAAGAATGAGACAGGAGGGAGAGGGAACTTAAAAATAAAAGCAGACAGAGGGGATTTCTAGAGGAGACAGTCCTTGAAAAGGCAAAAACTCACAGAGATCTTACGGGGTATTCACGCCCGGGAAATTGCTTTCTCCCATTTATTCATTTACTCAATCATTACACATTTTACTCAAATATGCGTTGGAAGATATGAAAAAGAATAAACACTATCTCTGCCAATAAAGAACTTACATATCTAAGATAAATGACTGGAAAATAACTAACAATACATGAAAATATGAATTGTAATAATGATTAATGCTATAGAAATTCAGAAGAAAAGATCACAATAGGCTGAAGTTTTAATCCACATAAAGTGCTTCCTACCTAACGTTCCTGGCTTTTCATAAGCACCCAATGAATGGCGCCCATGGTCATTATTCATGGAAGAAGCTGTACTCGATTTAGCCCTTGAAGAAAGAGAAAGTGTGGAAATATGAGGAAAGGGCAAAGGGCTTCCAAAATAGGGGAATCAGCATGAACACATGCAGAAGCAGGAATGGAATTTTCTAAATTACACAACGTTATGTGTTAAATTGTATCCCCACAAAAATGTGTGTTGAAGTCCTAGCGCCTTTACCTCAGAATGTGATCTATTTGGAAATAGAGTTGTTGCAGATGTAATTAGTTCAGATCAGGTAATATTACAGTGGGCCCTTAATCCAATATGACTGGTATCCTCATAAAAAAGGAGAGAAAGATACAGGGGAAAGACTGCCATGTGACAACAGGCAGAGAAAAGAGTGATGCCTGTCTACAAGCAAGGAAGGCCATGGATTGCCAGCAAACATCAGAAGCTAGAAGGAGGAAGGAAGGATTCTCCTCTACAGGTTTCAGAGGGAGCATGGCCCTGCCATCACCTTGATTTCAGACTTCAGCCTCCAGAACTCTGAGATAATAAATGTTTGTTGCTTGAGCCACCCAGTTTGTGGTACTTTGTTATGACAGCTGTGGGAAACTAATACACATGATATATATTATATTGTAGGTATTTCTTTAGTTGTATTTAAAATATAGCAATTTTCTGTTTTTTTTTGTAGTTTATATTTCATATGAAAATATATTCTATCTGAACAATAGAAAGAAACTTTCTTATTTTATTTTGGTGAGAAAGATCGGCCCTGAGCCAATGTCTGTTGCCAATCCTCCTCTTTTTGCTGAGGAAGTTTGGCCCTGAGCTAATGTCTGTGCCTATCTTCCTCTATTTTATATGTGGGTTGCCGCCACACATGGCTGATTAGCAGAGCATAGGTCCGCGCCCGGGATTCAAACCTGTAAACCCTGGGCCACCGAAGTGGAGCACGCAAACTTAACCACTATGCCACTGGGCCAGCCCCAGGAAGAAACTTTTTGAAACTCCGTTAATTATGTCACATTTTATCCTAGTACTAGGATAGGAAAAGAAGCATTTTAGGAAATGAAGGAAAAGAAGCATTTTTAAATTCAATAATATTATTATGGTAGGCTATATAGTAGACTGCTAAAACTTTGTTTATAGTAAATATTTTAAAATATTGGGAAACACAGCAAATATTAAATGATAAGAGCATATATAAAAGTGTACATATCAATTGTATTTAATGTATACACCCAAACCCACATATACATACAAGAATAGAAATGCATAAACAGGTGGAAAATGACTGGAAGAAACTATAACAAAATAATAATAGTAGTTATGGTTAGGTTTGTCTTTTATCCTTGAAAATAAACCTAGAATTTTTTCACATCCTTGGGAATAAAATGCTTCTCATCCATTTAAACATAAAAAGTTAACTCTTGTTTGTCTACTACTATGATTGATGTTTCTATGCTAAAACTGAGCTGATTCAGTGAAGACTGTTGAAATGTGCATATTGCTTTTGACCTCCTGTATTATATTTCGTAATACTTGAATTAGCATTGGTCTTCTGAGAAAAAAAATAACAACTCCGTTTTACAAAGTCTATCTGAGTTCAGAAGTACGGAGAGCGTTGTGGGGGTTCTGATATCCTCAGAGTTAATTCTGAGTCACTCAGCTATAGGGAGGCATGCAATACAAGGCCTGGCTCTGCTGAGATATCCAGGAGACAGTAATTTGCTAGCTTATCCCTAGGCACGGGGCTCTAGCTGTTTTTGTATACAAGTTGAGAAGGTGTATATAGCAGAACCCATCTCATATTGAGCTGAATATAAAAGAATCTTGCTTACTACACATGTGAGGTTTTCTATGTTATTTTTCCTACTTTTCTACATTATCTCTTGCTCTATTAACAAAGTTTCTGAGAATAACATTATATTGTGATAACTCTCTACGTATAGCAAGGCTAGACATTAACCAGTTAATTCCAAATAAATAAGATGTATTTTTGCAAATTTCAGGTAAGGCCTCCCTACACCTAGCCAGCTGAGTGAAGGATTTTGGCTAAAATAATGTAACTATGATTTAAAAAACAAATCAGAGTTAAAATGATTATAGTTCTATGTTAAATTTAAAGTGCACTCAAAGAATAATTGGATGTTAAGGCATAAAGGGACTGAACCTTTGCATTATCTAGCAGACTCAATTTTCTATATGATATACCAGAAGCACAGGGAGGCAAAGTAACTCCTTAAGTTTCCTTAGAAAGTTTGTGTCAGATCGGGATGGAACAAAGGCCTCTGACTCTCAGGTGACGGGCTCTTTCCATTATATCGTGCTCTGCTGTGATGATCTGTCAGAGATATTCGAGCACAGGCACAATGACTGTCAGTCAACGCGAATTTAATCCACTAAGTTATGCTAATTCCCATAAAAACGAAGATGACACACAGCTGAAGGAATCCCCACTAGGATTTCGTTCATAGAAATTTGCCCATTTATGGCAAATTCATCCTACTCTTTGGAATCTTTTTGTTCTCTTTATGCTATTCCTATTGTCATAAACTCAGAAATCTCTAGGATTAAAGGAAGACAAAATGAGGAAAAATGAAACAGAAATGAAAGTGGTGCTTTTTTCTACATAAGCTAGTATTTCTGTGAAGAGTACCAGCAATAAATGAAATGAGAAGGACATGAGATGGCGTACCCTGAGACCCAATAAGTTCCATCAATACTGGGTGCTAAATGGAGAAAGGGCCTGTTCTTAAACAGGTCAGGTCAGAGGAGAAGGAAATTTGCATGTAGTAATACAATTCTGGTAGCAAGGACTTTTAGCAGTCTAAAATAATTTAACAAATGCAAGATTATCATGGAGTCAATGAGGCTTTAAATGTAATCAAAATGTGAAAAAAAATCCACTGTTTTGAATATACAGTAACTGTTATTACTATTATTTTCAGTTTCAATTTGTTAAAAATGCTTAAAAATACTCAAAGAAGACAAGAATCTTAGGTTCCTTTAGGAAAACTGGATTTTTTGCTTAGTGAAAGTAATACTAGGGAGAGAAATTTTATGGGAAGAAGCAGCTATCAAATTGCTGGCTGGAATGCCTGGATCAATAAGGACTTCTGTTTAGTAATCAGAAGGCCAAATTTAGGAGTGAAAGAGAGAGGCAATTTGGATAATGCCTTTCAAAAAATGTTCTTTAGAGTTTTTTTCCTTGGTCAGGAGACTAAACAGGATGTGGGAGCATTTCCTTCTAAGCCATCCTCCAAATTTCTACCAGGGTTATTTTATCCCTAATATACAAATTTCATTATCTTGTGTCATCATTTAAAATTTTTCTGTGACTTCTCCACTCAAATTCAAAATAAAACTTAAAATAAAAAATATTTAAAAGTTTAAAATTGTCATTGTGCCATTCCTGACCCTTCCTACCATCCAAGGCTTCTCTCTCCTGGCTATATAACATTTGGATTTTATACACACAGACTCTTTGTCACCCTTATATGAAAAATGCTCTCATAATTCAGTACCTTGACTTATACACTTTTCTCTGCCAGGCATCTCCAGCTGTCTTTTTCAGTGTAGTGATCCTTCTTCAAAGCCCAATTTAATTGTCTACTGTGGAACTTTCCGTAATCTACTCTGAAAAGTCTTTCTTCCTCTATGTGTTTGTAGCATTTATACACGATGCTATGGCTAGATCCTATGACAAATGACTTTGGTTGTGTGCATGTGAGTATAGAATTTACGTCTTAGTTTTCTTGCTATCCCCAGAACCAGCTCAATGCTTGACACTTAGTGTGGGGTCAATGGATGCTTTAAGGATGAACGAGTGAAAGAATGCACACACTTGTTGAAGCCCAACCCAAACACAAAAACATATGCAGGAGTAAGAGAGCGCGGTGTGTTTGTCCCACAGACATTTGTAGATCATGAGTGCTTTAAGCTGAAAGCAACATCAAAGCCAGCTTTAAAAGCAGAAAAAAGTCACACCTGATGGGGATTTGAAAAAAGTAGAAACAGCTTTCTTACCTCTTTGTCTTAACTGTTATTCCATGTATAGGCTGACTATATGTATTTGAACCTCAGGGCCTTTTTAAAACAAATTTTCAAAGGCAATTCGTATAGCACATTCTTTTGGCCCTCATGCTTCTTTTTCACCCCAATGTAGCTCTGAATCCCCTAGGTTAATTGGCCCCACTCACTCTCTTCTAAACATGCTCTACCTGTGGAGCGATGTAGTTGATCCTAGTAGAGTTATCCCTCAGGAATAGATAGCATGATTAGATCCAAGATCAAAAAGTCTTTCTTACTAGACAAGCAAATAGAATTGTTTTGTCCTGATGAGTGCATAAAACACTGCAATTAAATGCCGTCATTTGGATACTTTTTGCCTCAAGTAACAGAATATCCATCAAAAAGCCTCTTTAATAAACAGGGATTTATTTATCTCATGTATGAAAGAGTTCAAAATTAGGAAAGCATTGGTTTAGCTACTCAAAGATGTCAAAGACCAATGCTGTCCCCTACTTTCTCTTTTCTGTCTTCTGGATGTTGGCTTTTCACCTTGGCCTAGCTGCTTTATTGTCTCAAGAAGCTCCCTCAGGTATCGTGACCTTGACAAGCAGAGAACTGGGACCATCATTTGTTTATGCTGGAAATAAAGTCTACTCATTGTTCCTAGCTACATTGACAAATAACAGTACCATCATCTACCAGCAGCTTCCGGAATTGTAGACGTAACCCTTGACAGATATATGGAGTCTTTTATAAATTTAATTTATTTCCATTATGGCTGCTGTAGCAAAACAAGACACAGGAATATGAACTTTTTATACACCAACTAGCATGGGCCTTAAAGAGAGTAAGTTTATGCTAAATATTTTTATGTAAGTTGATTTCACAAAAATGAGAGATAATGATGATAATTATATGCACAAGTGATGATTTAAATTTTTAAAAGAAGCTGAAATTATTATCAGGATAATAGCTAGGTCTCAACTGCTTGTGTTATTACAATAAAAGTAATAGAAAATTTGCTTTAATAAAATTTTCTGCAAGTTGGTTCATCTCTTTCTTTATTTAAAAGGTTCCAAAATATTTTCAAGATGAAAATCTAAAGCCTCTAGTTATAATGAATTAAAATAAATCAACAAAATATATTCAATGAATTAGTTCTTAAATTTTAAAAATTTACTTTTTTACCCTATTTTTAAGTGAAGTTTCAGGGAAGATTAATCCAGACTGAAGAAAAATTCTTTTAATTTCTCCCAGTGTAGATATGAGGCGTCATTTTTCTCCTTCCCTTTTGCTCTGAGAAGGCATGTTCGTTTTTTTCTTCCTATAGAGACAAGACTTTAAGTAACTGCCGTTCACAGCTTGAAAGAACAAGACCTTCACTACTTTTTAAGTCTTTCCTCCCCTGAGGTAGCCTCTTACTTTAATAAATTGAGGCTTTAACCCTAATGACTTTTTTTTTAAACTTGGTTCAAGGGTATATAGTAGAAAGGCAAAACCCAACAGGCTATATTATTTCTTTGCTATGTAAGAAATTTATCATCATAATCATATATTGTACTAATAAGTTATTCTATTCCTCATAAGCAAAATCATAAAGAGGACATAATAGTAAATATCTTATGGTATATATGGGTTTTAACATTTCTTATTAAGAAAGCTAAAAATATGTACTTTTACAATGATAAACTCTCAGGCATTTTAAAATCAAAACATGAACTCTATGTCCCTTCACTTGCATCTGGACTGGCCTTCGTTTCGAGATTTGTTTGTAACGCAAAGAATGCTACAGAAGTGATGCTGGATGGTGTTCAGGGCAAGATTAGGAAAGGTGATGCAGCTTCTGCCTGGTTCTCTTGCGATGCTCACTCTGGGGAAAGCCCGCTGCCATGTAAGAAGTTCAACTATCTAGAAATTGCCATGCTAGAGTGATCTCATGTGGACCCTGGCCAGCATCAACTGCAGCCGCGTGAGTGAGCCATGTGGATGTTCAGCACAGTTGAGCCTTCAGATGACTACAGCCCAACCGACAGCTGGCTTGCCCCCATGTGAGGGATTTGACGAAAGTACTGCCTGGCCAATTCCTTCCCAAATTCCTGACTCATATCTCATGAGCCCATTCAAAGCTTGCCTTAAGCTACTAGTTTTAGAGTAATTTTGCAACAATACCATTCGAAATTTTAGTTAAAATTATTTAAAATCTCTTTTATAATAAGGATAAGTTGTGGAACAAATTTCTTCAAAATATATACCTTTCAGGAAACAAAGACAGCTCACAGTGGCTCTAATATATTCTTTACTTTTATTTTAGCTTGTGTTTTTTGGGAAGAGGAAACTGTGGCTGACTCTTTTCTTTAGGAGTATGGTTAATTTCAGTAAGAATGTTAAATTTTCCAAGTAGTTGTAATCTAGTCATAAGAAAGGATATTTTCTGCTTTCCTGAGTATTTCCTATGTGAGATAAGACAAGGTTAAACATCAACAGGAACCCCCATTAAAAGAGATTCTTCTGTTATTTTAAAGTAAATTTATATAATTTGTTTTTGGGATTTCTAATAACTTGTCTAACTTCAGATACCATTAGACAAAACACAAAATTGAGCTCAAATATTAGAAAATAAGTGAAAGATGATGAAACTTCTTTTTAGAACCCAGAAGTTTATGGAAAGTTTCAGTCATTGGTCACAGAAAGAAAGGAAAGGAAAGATTTGTAGGTAGTTGGAAAGGGAGAGATCAGGATTAATGAAAAACTTTTATGAATTATCAGAAAAAAAGTAGAGTTAAGGCCATAAAATTCTCCAAGAAGTAAATGGAAATATATAGAGAAAAGTAGATTATGATCAGTAAACATACATACATGGTAGACATTCAATAAATATTGGCTGAAGGTGTCAAAGATTGAAGAGAGCTCTGAAAAGAAGGGAAACATTTGGAAAAGCCTTCTTTTTTTGCTTCTAAATACACTTTTTCCTTGATTTCCTTTGACTCACTGCACCTCCTTGTCAGTCTTCGTGAATTCCTTTTTTTCAACCTCCTCCTTCTTGTTTTTTTTTTGTCTGTCTTCTCCTTAAGTGTGCTGGTTTAATTTCTTTTTCTCTCAAATAACAAGTCTGAGGGTTAAGGCTGGAGCAACATTTCTGTAGTGTCCCCAGAAAGGACTCAGGCTTGTTCCATCTTTCTGCTCTACTATCCTTAGCATTTGGCTTCATTCAGCCTTATGGTCATAAGATGGGGCTTCGTTTAGAGATTCGATCATATCGCTGTTCCTGTGAGGAGGAATGTGGAAGGTGAAATGTGAAGGGCAGATTGAAAAGAGAGCATATCTGCTAAGTTAAATCTCTTTAAAAAGCATTCTTAAATCCCATCCTGAAGACTCTTGTTTACAGAATTTGGCCATAAGGATAATCATAGCTACAAGAGAGTCTCAGGAAGTAAGTAATATTATCTGGACACAAAATCATCCTTTCCAAATTAGAGCTCTATAGGTTAAGAAGAAGATAAAAAAAAATACTGATAGTAAAGAGCAGTTTCTTTATCTCCCAATGTGGAAATCTGAGAGTTATCCTAAATTTTCAATCTCCTTTAAACTACTCTTTGGGACTTTTCCTCAGTGCATCAATTACTCAACAGGTTTTATCCATCGCCCATCAAATCTGCCATTCTCCATTTTCTCTTTTCATTGTACTGCTGTAATAGATTTAGTGATATCCCCTACAAAGATACGTCCCTGTTCTAATTCCTGGAACCTGTGATCATTACCTTATTTGGAAAAAGGGTCTTGCAGATGTAATTAAGGAATTAGTTAGGGATTTTGAGAAGAAGTGATCATCCTGGATTATCCAGGTAAATCCTAAATCCAATGATCCAGGTATCCTCAGAAGAGATACATAGAGGAAATTTGAAAAACAGTAGAGTAGAAGGCCAGGTGAAGATGAAGGCAGAGATTGGGGTGATACGGCCACAGCCAAGGAGTGCCAGCAGCTACCAGACGCTGGAAGAGCCAAGGAACAGAATCTCCCACAGAGTTTCTGGAGCACAGCCTTCCAATATCTCAATTCCAATTTCTGGCCTCTAAAATTGTGAGACAATAAATTTCTGTTGTTTTAAGCCACCAAGTGTGTGTTGGTTTAGTACAGCAGCTTCAGGAAATGAATACATCTTTATTTTTTGCCTGGATTTTTACAACAGTGCTAAATTTTCTCCCTCCCTCCATTCTTGCCCTAGTCCCATCTATGTAGTCAATAGATTAATCTTTTTATAATACAAATCTGATTATTATTTTGTCTTAAACAATTTCAATGGCTCCTTGTTGACCATAGGTGAACGTCTATATTCCTTCATAGGTCATACAAATGCCTGTACAATGAAGCCCCTGTCTATCCACACAAATTTAGCTCTTTACACTCTTAACTGGAATCATACATGGTTTCCTGCAGTGCTGTGAATTCTCCTGCTTTACCATGCTTCAGTTCCTCTGTATGCAGCCTTTTCTCTGCCCAGAACACTCTCCATCCTTCTCTATCCAGTGAGCTTCTTCTCTTTGTGTGCAGATAAGTGCTTATTCTCTGATCCCATGGTACACAATGCCATAATTTTTTTTAGCTCGGTTTGTCTCACTTAAATGTGAACCCCGTAAGAGTCTAGTAGTATTTGTATCTCTCCAGTCCAGAGAGTAGCAGCTGCATGCTAAGTACTTTTGAAAATTTTGTCCAGTAACAAATGAGTGACATATATTGTGGTCATTAAAAGTAGATGCTTCAGGGAGCCAGCCTCACGGCCTATTGGTTAAGTTCGGTGCACTCCACTTCAGCGGCCTGGTTTCGGTTCCCGGGCGCGAACCTACACCATTCGTCGGTGGCCATGCTGTGGTGGCAACCCACATACAAAATAGAGGAAGATTGGCACAGATGTTAGCTCAGGGCAAATCTTCCTCAGCAAAAAAAAAAAAAGTAGATGCTGCAGAGAGTGTGAGTCCATTGAAGAGAGAGAAAAGGCCATTGTCTTCAGCTGAAAGTAAGTGATTAGATAACTTAAGGATAGCAATTTTGGTAAAGATTTTGGTGCTGTTGGCTGATTCCTAGGAATTAAAAAGTAGCAGGTGTTTAGAAAGTAAATATAGTGACTGTAGATTCTGAGTTCCAGAAATCTGGCCACAGAAGAAAGGAAAGTTATATGTGTCTAGCATTTTAATTATCCTCTGATATTATATTCTTTTTTTTAAAGAATTTCAGTTATGATTTATGGTACTGAACATGTTTGTTACTGCTGTTTTTTTCTGCGTGGTATCTATCTATTTCCCCTGCCTTTACTAAGAGCATCCGGCTTTTATTTAGAAGAATTGCCTCTCCCTCATTTTATATAGTCTTAATGAGACTGGAAATCAAAATATCTTGACTTACACTAATTGAGGTATGGTGTGTGACCCAGTCTTGGCCAATAGATCTTTATTGTTGGTCCTTTGACTCTTGAAAGAATGGATGGAGAAAATGGCCTAAATTCATTCATTCCAGTGGAGAGCTTTGATGAGACAACTGAGTAGTTTTTGCTGCTTAAATTCTCAGAATTGATCTTGTTCCTCTTTTTTCACAACCTGGTTTATCTTCCCATTGGTTCTTGGAATTACCTGTTATTCTTTCAACAAATTTTTCTGCCAATGTCAGGCACAGTCAATTTTTATAACTTACAATTACAGAATCCAAACTGCCCTGATAAACTTGTTTACTTGGAATTTTTATTGATATTAAAGAATGGGAAATAACTTTAGAGAAGGAAAAAAAGGCACTTCTTTGGTGGAGACGAAAGCTAATGTTTGCATAAGGGCTGCTATACTTATACTATTCAGTGGCCCATATTAAGAAAGAAAAAAAGTTGACTTTTTCTGGGAGAAATTGAAAGATTAAGACTAAAAAAATAATTTCAGAAGTCTTTGCAAAAAGTTAAATGTCACAAATTCAAGATTATTCCAATTGACACAGAGAACTACTTAGAGGAGATCAGCTAGATAAAAACTCTGATGTTTGTCATTTCTAATTCTGGTAATTAAGTGCTGCTCTTGTTCTGCTTGAAAAGGCCTCTATGGGACTATATTAATGGCATAATGGAGAGTCAAAGAAAGAAATCAAAACTATTATGAAAAAGAACGATATTGAAAAATTCATGAGCTGGAACCTTCAGAAAAGGAGAGTGTTTATGGTGACAGATGATTAGGATTCCTGGAATGGTATGTGGTCTTTTGTCCAGAAGGACATGTCACCTCTTCTATTCCTAAAATCTATATAATGCATTAGAAACATTCTCGTCACAAAGACTACAGTGGAGTGCTTTAAATGAAGTTCTTCCATTATAATCCTACTACTTAATGCTTATTTTTTCCCCAAATGATGATTGCTTGGTTTCTGTTATAAGGCGATTTTTGAGAGAGGCAATGTGATCATTATGGCTAAATGTGTAAAACTTTATCACTTTTGGAAGTGAGAAAATTATCCTGCTTGACCCTTAGAGATGTGACCCTAACGAGTGGCAGTTATTATTCGCCTGAATTACCCAGATAGTCTGCCTTCACCTGCTCAGACGTCAACGTTCTGACTAGTGACTCTTTGTGACAGGGACATCTAGAAATGAAAGGCAGGAAGGTCTGAGAGGGATTTCAAAGACAGACAATTTGGAGAAACTGACTTACAGCCCTGGGAAATCAAGTAATTGTATGACCCTAATCAAAATACTTAACTTATTTCTCAGTTTCTTTATCTCTAAAATGGAGATTATTGTACCTAATCTGCTTATCTCATGGAATTGCTGTGAGGAAAAGGAATAAAGTATGAGAAAAATTTTAACTAAAAAAATTGTATGTAAATGCAAAATATATTATTAATTGAGTCACATATGTTATATAATAACTTAGGGGAATATGCATCTCCACAAATAATAAAGCACATGAATTTGTTAAAAATCATAAATTAGATAAAAATTCAAAACAAAAATATATTCAAAGGCAATAAAACATACAGAACTTTAGAAGCTATTATATACACATACTCTCACAGAAAAGCAAAATGCACCCATCTTGCACATACTGGCTAATTCTTTTTAAAAAAGAAAGACACTAGCAATATTGGTAACAATATGTAACAAGATGTTTATCTTTTTAAACTTTAATATGAGATTTGCCTTATGTCTACGGCCTATGTTACCACTGGCTTTTACTCCTAACAGACACTGACCCATTTCTATTAATGACAATGTAGATGCTCATATATAAAACTTGGAGTCCTCCACCCCATCTACACGGCATTTTCTATTCTTATTCTATAGCAAGTTGTAATGCGGAAGGTGCAATACAATTTTTTTAAGTATATACTTATCAAGATATACCAGTGCATTAAAAAACTTCCTGTGGTAGGCTATGTTGGCTGATACTGCAGGTTTACAAAACATGGCCTATTTTTTATAACTGCATTTAATTGAGCCATATATAGCATAAAAGATAACTGCGTATATATTGTCTACTTGAATAATATTTCAAGGTACGTCTTTTAATTTTACTGCTTTTATTGATACTGTTACAGTTTGCGATTTCCCCACAGCTGTTTTTATTTCATGAAAATCATTTATCCCATGAGCATGACTATAGCTCTAAGCCTTTTATAATAAATTGTTATGATCATTAAACACATGTAGTTAAGGATTTCTTTGCATCCATTTCCTTGTTCTTAGTTTTAATTTTTCATCATCTTTATTAATTTTATATATCAAATATAATTTTTAAGTCCCCCAATTAACAAGCTACATATGCTCTGTCTGTGCACTGAGAGCTGTCTTCCCATGTCGTTTCCACACACAGCGCACGTCTCCTCTCTGGTAGGCTTCCCAGCAGCGTGTTGGCTCTCTTCCTGCTCGTGCTGCTGATTGCCTCCCACTCCTGCCGTACACTGTGGTCCTTGGTGATTTCTCATCCTCCTGCTACATCTTCTCCTCTTCTGCTCTCCCAAACAATGTTCCAATTATGTCTCCTCCTCTGTAGCTCCCCGATCATCTCTTCGCCTTGCTCCTGCTGTCTTTTCGAAGTAATGCCTGTGATTGTCACAAGATGTTCACTTTTGCAGTCAGCACTGGTTATTATTCATTCATTCATTATTCGCTCAATCCACAAGTATCTCCTTAAGGCTCACGCATTGCCAACATGGTGCTAAGGGATGAGGTTTCAAAGAAGAGCATGACACAGTCACTCCTTTCAAAAAATTCAGAGTTCAGTGTTCCAGAGGGGAGATTTCAGAATTTGAAGGCCCAAAACAATGGTCTCCATTTTTTAAATTTCTGGGCACCAAGTGAAATTTGCTCTGGAAAATATCTATTATGGGATTCATTTTCCCTCCATGAATTCCTAAGTGACATAAAGCTTGCTTTGGTGAAAGACAAAACTTTATGAAACTTCAGTTCATGGCTACTGACTACTGATCTGTAACAACCTGTGAGCAAATATTAGCTATTACTTTTACATTGTATGTGGAACCTCTGGAAAAATCAGTTCTTCATAAATAATGAAAATGATAATCAAATTTTTGCAATAAATAAGTCACCATAGTTTGTGTTATATTTGTGTCAGTAATTTGCAAAATTAGTTCTTGGCTTTACTTGACACTAGACTGTGAAGCTATATAAAATCCAGATTTTTTTTAAAAAGTTTGCACAATTTCTTGAACTAGGTGTCCCACAAGACAGCATTTCTGAGGCAATTACAGAAGAAGCTAGACCCCAGGAACTATAAAGGTGTGTAGACTCAGCCCAATATAAACAAAATATAACATCTAGACTAAACAACAAAATCCACAAACAATAACAATGACAAGCTTGCTTTGAATTTCCAGAAGGTTTTGGGGAAATTTTCCCTTCTTCTAAATCAATTTACCTTTATAAAAATAACATTCTATGTCATAGATTGTATTTTACGGGCAGTGATCCCAGAGATCCTATAAAGCATTCACATAGAGCCAGCATTCAGTAAGTGGAACAATGTCACTCAACATCTGAGTAAGATTCCTACTTATAATGGTTTTTTAAAAAGGCCAGATGGGAAATATTTTCCGTGATATTAATGAGGAAATTCTATCCTTACAGGGCGGGAGGGTGGGAGCCTAGGGGGTGGGAGGGAGTTCTTTAGGTTGTAAATGTCTAATTAAGCTGGAGAGAAGTCAAATTATAAAAATCTGACAGAAATGTCATTATGGTGAACTTCTCATAATAGAACAAGGAGCTGAAAACTTACTGCAAATGTAGACAGCAGTAATAAAAACACAGTGTTAAACAAGGAAATTAATAGTCCCAATAAACTGTGCTGTATGATATTAAGTTTTGGCTGCCACCGTTTCTGATAGACTTGGAGTTACTCGAACGCATCCAGGGGAGACAGCCAGGATGGCGAAGAGTCTGAAAATCTCATCTCTTAAAGGAACAAAGAATTGTTAGCCTGGGAAAGAACACATCACAAGGGGATTTCAAGAGCTGTCTTAAAATATTTGAAGGATTGTAATCTTTAAGCGTGTAGGCTTATTATTTTTTTTCCCCAAATGGTAAAAAAGGAAGAAATCAGTTGCAAGTTTTATGGAGGCAGATTGAGTTCACTATTAAGAAGATTCAACTGTTAGAATCATCAAGGAGAGACCCTGGAAGGCGGATTCTGTTGCAGCAGGCTCCACTGGCTCCTGGGGGCATTGCCTGATCGGGCCTGAATGCACAAAGGCCAAGATGAACATTGACATATGAGGCTGTGTTAAGTAGATTATTATCTGTCAGGTTAAAACAGAGAAGGCCAAAGAATTTGGGCAAGGTGGTAAGTAATTACTAAGAGCTTTGGTATATCAAATTGATACCAAAAGGTCAATTTATTTTTTAAACTTAGAAACTCTTGTCCTGTTTCTTTCCTTCTTGCAATTAGGTTAAATTATGTATGTTTGAAGTTTCATATTTTGGGGACTTATATTAAGCAATCAGAAATAAACTTATATGCTAATTTTATTGTATCTCACTAACGTATTTAACATAAAAAGTTCCCATGAGACTATCAATTAATCAATCAACCAACAAAGGAGCCAGTGAGTCAAGTAAGTAGGCCTTAAGCCTCTCTATCTATATAATCGAGTTCTTGCCCTTGAGAAGCTTATAACCTTATTGCAGAAAAGTCTTAAACTCATAAAGCAATGATATAAGATGTTAAACTGTATAGGGGCAAAAGTAGTGGTTTCTCTTGTTTATTTTTTTGTTTTTAAGAATCTCGTGTAGAAGTTCTTGCAGGTTGGGTTTCCCAGAAGCAGGTACTGAACAATGAGAGGAAGTTTGGCAGGGAGCATATTTATGAGAGGTTAACAACACTTGTGAAAGGGAGAGGGAAGAAACAATACTTGGCAAAAGAAGAAGCTCGACTTCACTGTGGCCGGACAAAGCCTTGCCCAAACCCACAGGGAGCTCTGCAGCGTATGTGGTCTATCAAAATTGTCCCACGGTGGGTGACACGGCTAGACTTTCATACCCCTACCTTGAACAGCCATCAGACACATTCCTGGGAGGGATGTGCCTGTGGCCAAGGTAGCTCTTTGCAACTGAGGCAAATCTTGAAACCTTGACTTAGACCTGTGTCCACCAAAGAAGCCAATAAATAAACTGATAAAACTGGAGCTTCTTTGGTTAGAGCTGAGGTAAGAGGTCTAGAACCTCACCCTGACAGCTAGCAACGTTGTTCAAAAAACCCCTTACGCCCCATTGAGCATAGTGGCAGAATAACAATAGCTAATAGTTATACAGTGGTTGATGAGGGCCATATGCTCTTCTAAATCTTTTATATGTATAACTCTTTTAATCCTTCCATGAACAGTGCAACATACACACTACTTTCTCAGTTTTACAGACAAGGAAACATGCACAGAGAGGTTAAGTAATCCGCCCAAGGTCACCCAGACCTTTTGGCTCCAGAGACTGCACTCATAACCACTACACTCGACTCTGCACATAAAGTCTTTACATGAAGTTTCATGGATAAGGCTTGAAGTAGGGTTTAAGGAAGAAGGTATGATAAAGGATGTGCCTTGAGGACTTGTAGTATTAGGCTTGGCATAATCCTCATTATGCAGTGGTGGATCCAGAGGGACACCAGCTGGGGACAGTTGTCAGTTATATGCTGGGCTGCAGGAGACCTGAAGAGTGAATGTTCATGGCTGCCACAATCTGTTTTTCCTTAATGAGGTTTCAGCTGGACTACATTCCTCTACCTTCTTTGTCATTAGGTATGGCAACTGAGTTCTTATCAATTGAATGTGAGCAGAATTGAGGTGCAACTTCCAGGTATTGCCAATAAGAACTAATCCCTCAAAGTCATTCATATCTTCTTCCATATGTTTGGAATAAAGACTTCCCTCAGTGCAACCCTGAAAACCACGTATAGAAGATGATGTAATCTTTGCTATCATAGATATCAGAATGATTGCATTCTGCAGTCAGAGCAGAGCAGCCTGAGCAACAGAACTAATTTTGAGTGAGAAATACATTTCTCTTATATTTAGATCATTGTGTATGTTTGGTCTACTTGATATTGCAATCTAGCCTACCCTAACTTAGATATTCTTCACACTCAGAGAGTTTTAAACTATCTCTGGTATCAATATTACCTGCAGAGAATTATGCTCACATACAGGTCAGGACAGAGGCTCTTCCTTCGTCATGCTGACTTATCATTAATGCTTACTCTTTAGTGAGGAGAGACCCCAAATTAGTATCGGCGCATACATGTATGATTGTAGTTCATGTGGCTAAACGTGTATTTAGGAGATAGAGCAAATCAGACTCTGAAAAGGATCTGATTCAAACTTGGCATGAATGTGGGGGTAGGGGTTGGAGGGGATGTGCAGTTTAGGAGGGTGCAGAGATAAAATAAAAATATGCCCAGCAGTGTTGACAATGCTTCAAAAATATCCCAGATAGCTGGGCACCAGGTTCACGCTGGTGACTCTGAGGGCTGTGGGGAGAGAAGTAAGAGGGTCAGTGTCACCCTGGTGAGCTCTGCCAAGCTCAGCCTGCCAGCTGCGCTTTGGGGTTTGTGAAGTTTCAAGACTGTTTTACAACAACAGACAGGGTCCCTCTGTTGGCTCTAGGTCCAATTGCAAAACTCAAAATTAAAAGGAAAAGGCCTGATCCTTTTCACAGAGTGCTGGTCACAAATCAAAAAAATGATAATTATTGCTAATATTGGACTATAATTAATGATAATGTATTTTCTCAAAAAAATTTATTGAGTTTCCACTATGTGCCAGGCGCTGGTCTGGGCACTGGAGATACGGCAGTGAACTATGCAAAATAAAATCCCTGACTAGCCCATTCTGTTCAAAACTGAAATCTGAGTGGGTTGTAATCATAGTGATGATTGTTATTCTTAGACACTAAACAAGGTGGATTCTCCCTGACCTAAGATTTGGAAGTTCAGAATAGGTAGAGACAGGACTGAAGCAAACATTAAAGACATCTTTCTGGGAATGGTCTGCGTTATAGCAGTGTCAGTTATTCACCCAGGAGCTGAGTGGCAATCTGGAACCATTGAGAAGCACAGTTATACAGAATCAAAGCTTTATTACGCCTCATAAAGCAGATTTGGAAAAAAACACGAGAGATAAAATTTAAGAAAGAGCTGAGATATACAAAGAGAAAAAAATACATACAGGTAGTCTTTAAAAAGTAATGCCTTTAATATTTGGCTTGAAACAGAACACAGGCAAAACATGTTAAGGAAAAAAATAGCATTGAAAAAACAGGCCTTTAAGTATGTTGCAAATGACTTGTAGAAATTCTAATGAAAACATCATAAAACAGATTACTACATAATTTATAATATAAATATATTTTCACAGAAATATATTTCACGGAAATATATTTCACATATATGCACAGATTAAACTTCAAATATGTGGCCCAACTCACAAATGTAGTTTTATGTAATATAACAATTAGCATGACTCTTGAATATTTATCTGTAAATATTACTTTTGTTGAGTATCACTGTAAGATCAGACTCCTCACAAACGGAAATCCTGCCAACCTAATCGAGTATTTAAAAATACGCATGGCCCATGTATGTTTCTGATTCGCTTCACACATTCACAAACTTGATTCTTCACACTTTGCTGTATGAAAAAATGTAATTCAAATGGAAACGAGATGAACTTTTATGCCTTCTCCTTAGGCACCCTGTATGTGACACGAGAGAAAGCAAACGGCTTTCTTCAGAAGGGTTCATTTCTACTCTGAACTATTGTATTCCAACCTGGTTGCACTGATTTAATTTAGCTTTACCTAACTTTGAAATTAATAATTAGCATGAGGATCATCCTCCGGCACTAATAAAACAACCCTCAATGAAACATCCTGTTAAAACATAAAAAGCATTGATCAGATGGAAGGCTTTATTCCTTTCTACTTTTTATGACTTACAAGCAACTTCAAATACGACTGGAAGTAGTGAGAAGTTGTGCAACGGTTTTCACTCAAATTGAATTTGCTCTTCTTTAATTTGATCTGGAAAAAAGAATAGTGATGGAAACTCTACAGAGACAGATTAATTTAGAGGTCAAACAATAACAAAATAGGGAAGAGAAGTTAATGAATCTTTACCATGTGAGGCAATGCACAGAAGGTCCTGGAGAACCCATAAGCCTGGTGAGAAAAGGATGAGTGGTTTGTTAATGACACAAGGGCTTTGAAATTGAATTTATCTTGTATACTCAGCTGTTTGGGGAGTTCATCATTTATAAGACATTCTTGTTATTAATATTTTCCATTCCATAGACTCTCTTGACAAACTATGTACCTTTTCACTACATTAATTTTAAATTTAAAATGAACATCTGGTAACTGCATTTATTCATGTGATTCTCAACAATCCTACTCTCTCTGATTTTCTTCTCCTGCCTTTCTAAATAGCCAAAGGGACCCTGATTTTGGGTACTGTAGATTTAAAGTCATCAAGTGCCTATTGTTCAGATTAGAAAGATGATAGCTTCTTCCTTTAATCATTCAGGCCATCAATCATTCAATCAACATGTGTTCTACTCACCATAATTTTAGTCCAAAGACAACTTGCTTATCTTATTCCATTCTCAAGCGGCCCTCCTCTATGTTCCCAGAGCACTGTTCATTGTTTCATTTTGAGTTCAACCAAAAGCAGAGGCTGAGACAAGACTTGATGCGGGTAGTTTATTTGTAGAGAGAGAAGAAAAAATGAGAGTGGGATGTGGAAGAAGAAAAACCTATACAAGTATGCGTTATTAAGGTTGCCACAGACAGCAACAGGAGCTTAATTCTCTTGGAACCTCTGAGAAGCATGCAGAATGTTTCCAGGAATTGTCCATATGAAGGATGGAGACTGGCTTTCATTATTCACTGCCTGCCTCTCCTCACTGGTTGAGAGTTGCCCCTGGTGGCATTAATTCCCCTAAGTGTTCAAGCAGTGGATTCCATTGTGTTGAACATATCCCTAAGGCAAAAAGCAGAAAAATGGGTGACAGGAGCTTGAGGTGGATCCCTGCCATGACAAGATGAGTCTGAGCTCACATGGAAACTTCTACAGTAACTAAGGCTGAATCCAGGGCTCAAGGGATGTGAAGATGGGGTATCAAGGGAATTGGCTACACTCTTCAGTGTACCACATCATTTATTTCTGAAGTGAAATTGTCTATCTCTCTCACTAGACTGAGAATTATTAAGGATAGAAGTCCTATTTTCTTCCCTAGTGCCATGCCTGGTTTATAGCAGAGTCTCCCAACTTTTTCATGAATAAAGAATGAAATAATACGTCCTCATTCCACTGTACAATGGAACTGATTGCTTACGTAGTATTACTTTTTTGAGAACTAAAATAAAATTCATGTTTACTCATTTAACTACAATATATTATTCATATACAGACATTCATTTATTTGTGTAATAAAGTATGGGAGGCCAGTCCCAGAGAAAAATCTAAGCTACATACCGTTGTTTCTAATTATCTACTGCTAAATGACAAACCACCCAAAAACTTAGTAGCTTAAACCACAATCATGTATTATTTTCATAAATCTGTGGGTTGCCTGGAGCAGTTATTCTGATTCCTTTGGTATTTTCTGGGATCCTGGGCTGACTGGAAGATCCAAAATGGCCTCATCCACATGACCAACAGTTGGGACAAGATTTTGAGTGAGAGTTCAGTTGGGTCTATCAGCTGGAAGCCTCAGTTTTCTCCCCTCGGGCATCTATACTTAGTTATTTGGGCTTCCTCACAGAATAGTGACTGGTTTCCAAGAAAGAGTGTTCCAAACAGACGCCTAAATCTTGACCTTGAACACCATCCAGCATCACTTTCTTCACATATCATTGGTCAAAATAGCTCACAGGGCAAGCCGGGATTCAAAGGGAGGGGAAATCAGCTACACATCTTTACAGGAGAGTGGCAAAATCCTATTGCAAAAGAACATATGGGATGGGAGATGCTGTTGACCATCTTTGGAAAGAATCTACCATAACCGATGTGTACATAGATGTATTCAAACATATTTATATTAAATGGAAAGACACTTGAGAGCAGAGCCCATCTCCAATTCATCTTTATCTTCCTAGAAACTAACACAGGATCTGACAAGTACTGGTGCATAATAAATGCTTGTTGAGTAGATATTTGGACGGGAGTCAGGGAGAGATCAGGAGACAGAAAAAAGAAGGAAAGACTGATGTGTTTAGTTTGACAACTTAAAAGCTCTACAATATTTTTTAAATAGTGTTCCCCTAGAACATAGGATTCCAAAGGGCTTCATCAGTTTCCCAGTGGGGAATGCTGAGACAGTGGCACAGCGGGAGTGAGAGTGGGCGCACAATATTTGAGACTTGCAGAGCCAGTAAGATGAACAAAATCTCAATAGACCTTCCTGTTTCCCATTGGTGTAAGAAGACACTTTGTGTTCTCATAGAAAAATACTGTTATGATTCTTCAGAAGTGTCAACAAAATATACCCCAGATGGACTACAGCAATGCTTATTAATGTGGTAGCTAACTTTCCACTCCTTTCTTTCCTTTCTCCCATTGAACATTTCTGAGGGACAAAGATATCTTGTGTCTTAGTATAGATTTGTATAATGCATGAATGTTGCTTTAAAGACTGCCATTCTAGGGCTTATCTATTTTGCATATGTAAAGATTTCTACCTGACTTAGTAAAGAGAGCATTAACAACTCTGCTAGTTTACACATCGCACATCAAATATATAGGTGACTCTAAGCAAAATCTGTGCAATTTTTGGAAAACCTGCTTTATCTCCAAACTTTTTAATCATCTTGAAAGAAATAACAGTGCCAAAGCGATAATGAAAAGTTGTACCATTTGAAAAATTGCAAGCAACAGAAAGTCTTGAGAAATCTTGCTTTTTAAAGTCTATTGATCTCTTCCAAAGAAATTTAGTGTATTTATTAATACACCTAAAGCTAGGATCCTGCTCTCTGCCTGTTAGTCATTTGCAATTTTTTTTTCCTTTTAAGTACATTAAGCTTGCTCTTTCTCTATTTTGTCACAAAGCTGACATCATAGCTTGATTGTTTTGCTCAGATTGAACTGTTCTTTTAGGGTAAGATATTCCCTTAACAATAGGCCTCTGTGTTTCTTCGTTAGTCTCTTCTCTGGAGGATCTAGAGTGGCCTTAGCTACGTAACAGATTAGGTAATAATAATGTAATGGATAAACCACCTATCATTTGCTTTTAAACAATAACTTAGTCCAAAGGTTCCAAATGTGAAACTGTTTATGGGCAAACTATGGCATCTTTCAATTTATGCTGTATCAATATCTATCTAATCTGCGTGAGGCTTGTGGAATGACATAACGTGGGCTTTGATAGGCCAACTCTGTGACTTTTCAGTACATTTTTCAACCTGAGATTTAGTTTTTATGGAGATATGGAGATAATAAAAGTGCTAAAATCATAGGATTTTATACTGATTTAAAAAATCATATATGTAAAGGATTTGATAGAGTTCTAGGCACAGTGAAATGTAAAAATTTGAACTATTAATAATCTTATGGAAAATGAAATATAATAGATTCTTGAGTTTAAATGTAAATTTTAATTTGATCCACTCCTGGACAGCTCCCTGTGGCAAAGAATCTACCTTCTCCTAATTTCAGTTTTCTCATCTGTAAAATGTTACAAAAAGCATCTGAAAAGGCTATTTTAAGAAATAAAGAAGATAATATAATAAAATAATTAATCAAGTGCTTGAGCACACAAACAATGAAAATAGTTACCATTATTGTTATGTACCTGTTGCCACTATCAGTCAGTAATATAGACTTTGGACAAATTTAGGACTTTTAGAATATTACTATTTAAAAATTCTAGTATTTTATTAAAAGAGTTCAGATGCACAATATCATTAAACTAAGTTTAAAAAGGCAAATTACAATTTTGATAGTAATAACTTATGTTGTTTCCTTTAATGTAAAGAAAGGTAAATTTTCAATTATTAACAATAGTAAAAAGAAAAAATTAGGGCCAGCCCCGTGGCTTAGCAGTTAAGTGCGTGTGCTCCGCTGCTGGTGGCCCGGGTTTGAATCTCGGGCGCACACCGTCGCACTGCTTCTCCAGCCATGCTGAGGCTGCGCCCCACATACAGCAACTAGAAGGATGTACAGCTATGACATACAACTATCTACTGGGGCTTTGGGGGAAAAAATAAATAAATAAATAAATAAAAGAAAAAATTAAAGCAAAATCTAGTTCATTAATTGTCGTTTCCTCCACCTACAAAGTTTTAAACCTCATCTCTTCTCTATTCCTACGGGAAAAAAAGAAAGAATAGAAATATAATGTGTGTGTGTGATGTTTTAAGTCAGAGAATTGGTTTTCAAGTTCTTGAATGTAGGATATGGTATTTGTTTCCTCATTAGAATATCTAAATTGCACACCCCCCAAAAAAAAAACAATGATATGGAATAAATTGTTCATTTTCTTGCTCAATGTGCTACAAACCACCTGTAAAACAGAGGAAGCCCCAGCTACTCTGAATTAACCTAAGCATCACTAACTCAGAGAAGCACTGACTTGGCCTGGGAAGGTAGACTCTACTATAAGAAAATCTCTTGCTTTGCTCTCCATCCTCTTCCTTTTTTTTTTAGAAAGAAAAAAATATGTCTATCTTGTTCATCTGAGTTAGCAGGTTTTGCACTTTATTTCTGCTTGTTGTATTTTCAATTTTGTGTTAGTCACCCATCCTAGTTCCTTTCAGAACTTTTTCCTAAAATTTTGGGACTAGCATTTTAGCAACAAGTTAACTTTAACTTTGAGTTTTACAATGCCTTTAATCGTTTTATAAAGGCCTCATGTTAAAACGTTTTCATTTGTGATCACATTTAACCTCAGGATGAGGACTTGGGCCCCAGGATGAGACTCATTTTAGGTGGGAATACAACGAAGCTCAGAGAGTTGGAGCCCCTTGCTCAAGGTGTCTCATCTGAGAAGGGTAATGACCGGATACAAGTACATATTTGGTTATCTTCAGAGCTTTTTAAATCTTACACTGTGTGGTCATGATTTTAGAGAATTCTGTTTCAGAGATTTGTTTATTTAAAAAGAAGAATAAAATTCATTCTTTATTAAAAGTGTAAATATTGCCCACAATTTATTAGCAACTAAAATTCTCTTGTTCAAAAATGTTAAAGAAAAGCTTCTCAGGTACATCTTTGTAAATTAGGTATAATCCAAAAGTATGTTGTTTCAGAACGGGCTGTAAACTTCTGAAAAGTTGAGAGAAAACGAAGACACCTCATTCAAACACCATAGCCAGCGGTAACCTAGAAATCATAAAAGGCCTTTGAAAAAAAAAAAAAAAGCAAAAAACAGAATTCCTATTTTATTTTGTTTTATTTGAATTCCTATTTTAATAAATGTGATTTATTGAGTGTCAAAATAGTATAATATTCTGATTGATTGAAAAGAAAGAAAATTTTTACCTAATCATAAATCTATCTTCAGACAAAATCCTCTCCAAATCCAAATGGCTCCTAAATCTATCTCCCCTTCACTAAGAGCCCAGAGAGCCGGTTACGGGAAAGGGTGGAGAGGCCGTCCTGTTAATGTGTCCCAGGGTTTTGCTGAGAATGTACCATCTCTACGAAGGGGATTGGCTTCTTCAGATAATTTTCTTAAAGGGGACGTTGCTGCTGTTGTCTTAATTTTCACATGTACTCCATTAGGAGGTTTGCTTTATTTATGTGAGCCATCTACGTGTTTTGCACGGGCTCCCAGTTAGCTCCTAAGTGCAAGCTGGTTGCATTGAAATATTGATTTTAATCCATAAAGTCCTGTATGGTTTGGGTACTGTCTGTCATCACTAATTTTACTTCCTAGAAGCTGAAGTGAACTAGAGAGAACTGTTCACTTTTTCTGGATATCTGTGTATCTTTCTGTCTATCATCTATCTATCTATCTATCTATCTATCTATCTATCTATCTACCTACCTACCTACCTACCTACCTACCTCCGTACCTATCTACCTGTCTGTCTATCTATTTAATCTATATACCCTAGGGGCGGGGGCAGATCCAGGTTTTGTGGGGCCTGAAGCTTATGCAATCTGTGGGCCCTTCTTTAAGGGAAAATACAATTACAATAAAAATTATACATGAAATTGGAAAAGAAAAGAAATCATGAAAAGCTACAAAATTTTAAAAAGCTAATCACACGTATTACAAAATCCAGAGAAATAGCGGTATTTTTAAATTTATAAACTGCCTGAGACATTTCTGTTATGCCTCTTACATATATTTTTTCCCAACAATTGCTGCATATTCTTTGGTTTCCTCTTCACATGACAACATTTTTTACTATCCCTTTCCTTAGAGATAATAGCAAGATAATTCAATCTTTTCTCAGATAATTCAATCTTTTGTTGATTGAAATGTTTTCTTATTGTTAGTTTTAGAAAAATTGCTTTGAGCTTCACACCTTATTACTGGAAACGTATTTTTTTAGGATGTTTTTAGGATTGTTGTCAAATTTGGAAAAAACATCTCTCAAGATTCTTTCATTTATGAGCTATAAGATATCAGAGCATTGCGAAGGTTCTTATTCAATAACTAATGTTAAATAGTCTTTGAAGGAAACTCATTAACTGTTAGCCACTTACTGCGGATATCAGACATCATAGGAGACTTTCACACAGCTATCTGACCTCTGACCTTGCAGGATCAGTCACAGTCCCAATAGCTCAGCAGTGGTTGTTCTGAAGCCATTCCTGCATCTGGGAGGGTAGCAAGCAATCCTTGAACTTTGTACAGAAGTGACTGCAAACCACCAAACCCAAACTAAACAGATTCATCCCTACCTCCCCTTCACCTTAGCTGCACCTGTGCCGCATCAAAGCCACCAGACAAGAGGTGAAGTATGACTAAGGAGATGCTGGAGTATAAGAGGATAGCCAATACACACAATTGCGGTTAAATAGCACTTTTGCAAATTTTACAAAAATATATAATCAAGTGAACACATTGTTAGATCCTATGCCATGGCCTTGGAATTACACGACTCAGAAAGGGTCCACCTCTGCCTAGGGGACCCATGATCAGAAAACCATTACTCCTCCAATTCAAGTAATCAATCTTACATTCAAACATAGATTCAAGCTACTTCAGACTTAGATAGATCTTGAGATTTTACTTAAGTTTTGAGTAAAATAGCTCTCTTTCCACTTAAAATTTCTTGCAGTATATTCTATCTAAAGGAACGGAAGCAGCCTGGAACAGCTGGAGTTGTGCTGATTTCAATTGGGTATCTTTTGGGATAACATTTTCCATACTTTTGGTCTTGTCTGAGCACTTGCATGAACACATTTGAATAATTTTAATAGAGTCCAGACTAGAAAAATTTAGAAGGATTAAGTGATAGAGTTTATAATAGATCAGTCAATACTCTCTGCTCCCAGACATCTGAAATAGAAAAGGAGGGACCCATTCTCATCTAGGGGTATGGTCCTGAATACTGGTGTTATCTAGACATATTTGGTGCTAAGTTAAAAGAGACAATTGGTCTTATTTATTTGTTTTGTTTTGTTTTTAGTGACTGTTTGAAGGCCAGCTAGAAATTTTGCATATTAAACATGAATTTTTCAGCCCTCACCTCATTGTTGTTGGGAAAAGAAAAAGTCTGTACAGGAAAAACAGAAAAAGAAATAGATACATCAATCTGCTTTTCCTAAAATAACTATTGCAGCCTAACTCCTATCCATTTCTACCTGAAGTTAGAGTTCTTGAGAGCAGGATAAATAAGAGTTCCTAGAATATTTCAGAGCACAGCTGGCAAAAGTCAGGAGAGATGTGAAAAATCATGGCCCTGAGGTTTTGAGCAGTGCAGAGAGATGTGCCAGCAGTGGGACACCAGGCTGTGCTGGGTGGCTAAGGGTTGGAGTAGCCAACATGTGAAGCAAGGCCAGGAAGATTATACGTAAATTGAGGTCACCAACCTGTGTTCCTGTC
This sequence comes from Diceros bicornis minor, assembly GCF_020826845.1. Lineage (NCBI taxonomy): Eukaryota > Metazoa > Chordata > Mammalia > Perissodactyla > Rhinocerotidae > Diceros > Diceros bicornis. Next base: position 17,887,887 of record NC_080743.1, on the reverse strand, counting down.
CATGGATGGGGCGCATTAGAATACACGGAGCTCACTGAGGCCTGGTCTTACAAGGCTCGGTGGTCTTAGAAGAAAACTATTCTTGAGGGAGTAGGACTAAGAGAATCGTGACAAGAAAGCATTGGGAAACACAGAACCTTGGTTAATGCAGCAAAGGAAAGTGAGAACTGCCGAGATTAATGCTGGCAGCACCAATCACAGAGTACAACAGAGCAAAAAGAAAAGTCTTAGGTTTTTCTGATTAGGCTGAGAAGAGTGTCTCCTGGTATACACCATCATGCACATACAAATATGTAAATCCACATGGAATAGACAAATGATAGCTAAGGAACAGTAGCAGTGGTTACTTCAGAAAGTATGCTACATTAGAAATCGAACTTAAGTGTGCAGAGGGGAAAAATGCTAAGTAAATAAATATTTTAGTAACAGGCTGTTCAATAGACTTTTCCATTTAAAGTACTGAGGCATTTCCCCTCCCCTCTCTTTGGATGAGGGAAGAGAGATGCTCCCACACAAATCAAACCAGAGAGGAAGCTAGAAAACCATTCAAAAGATGGTAAACTGCTTATCAGAAAGGAAGATTGACGTTTCACTCCAGTGGGATGCTTTTCATGCTTCAGAAACTCCCAGGCCCATCTCAGGGTGCTACCAGAGCAAAGCATGGTGAAGGAGATCTTGAAAGAGATGATCTTTGCCTAAAGATTGGGGTATATAGGGACTATCCTCGACTCTTATTTTAAAAGGCTAAAGGAAAAAGCCTGTCTGACATTGCCTCCGAAGACAGTGGGAATGGCCCATAATCCCAGGGTTTGGTGAGTCAAGGTTCCTGTAGGTCAGAGTGGTCAGCACAGAAAGCAGCCAAGCCTAACATTCGTGAAAGGACCACAATCAATAGGACAGCTGGGATGGTGACTCAGTCTAGAAGAAAGGGGTTATTATAGGGGCGAGAGTTAAGGGTGCTAGGTATGCAGCAGTCAACTGAAGAGGAATAGCCCCTATTGGAGAGTCACTGGGTAAAGTTTTCCAGCAGGAAGAATAATCCACAACATGGCTTGCCAGAGAAGTGACTGATATTTGAGTATCTGCTACACAGTTGGTGAGGAATTCAAATCACAGCAGCACCAATCAAAAAGATCTTGCCACTTCCCTCACTTTTGATCTTCCCATTTTCCTTCCCATCCTTGGAGGATAAATCAATTGACTCCCCTTTATCCAATGCTGGTATACAGAATTTTAGATTCAAGTCTAAACTCAGGGAAGAGGAGAAGCTTTAAACTAGATATGAAATAAAAACTTTGATTCAATTCTGATTGGATTTCTTAATATCTGAAAATGCTGCTCTTCTAATACCTGAAAGCTAAGGGATCTACCCAAGATATCATCCAGTGGGTGGGAAAGAAGATATAGTTGAAAAGCAGTTGTAGGCGAAAAATGAAAGTGAGTCTATTTTTTCTTCTCCCAATAAATCAGATTATACAAATAATCCAAATAGATGATACCCTAATTTCTCTCCCGAATTAACTGCCCACAAATCTCTATGACCTTCTCTGGTGGAAGGTGAGACTGTATGCAGAAGACAAGAACACAAAGTACTCTAAGAAATGAAAAGAAAGTTTGGTGGAGTGGGAAGGAATGAGAAGATGAGGAGAAATTGAGATGCAAGAATAGAGAACATTTTGCTTTCACTCTTTGGATGGAATGAGGATACGTTGCATGTAGGAGGAATGTGAATAACTTGTGACTAGAAGACAAACCATCACTGTATGAATGTCCCTTGGAAATGTGATATTCCTGCCCTTCCATTAAGAACACAGGGCTTAGCCATGAGACAAACTTTCTCAATGGAATATTAGCAAAGGAGAAGAAAGCAGAGGTTTGAAAAACACTTGCACTTTGGGTTTGTCCTATTTTAGCTCCTTTGAGACTGTCACATGAAAAGCCAACACAGGTTTACTGAACATGAGAAAAAAATGGCCCCGTTGCCCTCACAGCCTCAGCCAACAGCCGGCACCAAGCACTAGGCATGTGAGTGGGTTGATCTTAGATCATTCAATTCTAATTGAGCTGCCTGATGATGCCAGCCACATGAGGGGTCTCAGATGACACCAAGAGAAAAATTTTCAGCTATGCCCAGCCCAAATTGCTGACTTGTGGAATTGTGAGCAAATAAAATTGTCGCTTTAAGTCATTAAGTTTTTTAATTTTTTTTCACAGCAAATGATAACTGAAAGAACTAGTTTATAGTTATCTCATACTGTTGTTATTATTCTTTTTAACTTGTTTGTTACAGCAAGTTGTAAATCAAAATACCTCAATGATTTGGTATAAATGCATATGCAACCACCCATTTGAGTCATGATGCCTACCCACAAATTTTACCTGGTTGAGTCCTTTGATTGAATCTTCTACTAGAGGCATTCAAGGGAAAAGCACATGGGAACCTTTCCTGATTTGAGAATGGAGTCCACCGGTACACAAATGGTACATAAATAGGAATTCTGCTAAAGTAAGCTAGAGACACAAGAGCATTTCAAAAATTACCTGTAATAAAAAAAGAAGGTTAATTTGTAGGTTTGATGATAATTCTTGCAAGTTTTATGAATAACAATTCTTGAAAGAACATTGTTAAAAACTGAAGAAATTCTTTCCAGACTTAACAGTAAAACTTTTCCTGAATTCATCTACTTGTACACGTATAATGATTCAGGAGGATGGTGGGAACTAAACTTTTGAAGCATATCCAGGTGGTATAGTTGTCTACATTTTGGCCTCTCTCAAGGAAATTGCCATTCGATCACAAACAATCTTTTCTTTAAGTTAAACATTTCATTCTCTTGGGTGTTTGTTGCTAATGGAGACAGAAATATCACTCTCATCTGGATTTAATACATTTCACACACATATCCATCAAGTGCACTATTTTCGCAGCAGAAGTAGAATCTTAACAGTTTTTTTGTGACTTTTGACACATCATCACTTACAAGGGGCCTTCCTTCAGGGGACTGTGCAGAGAGACCTAGTACAAAATTTGGCTGTGTCTCGTTCACAAATGAATAAACAGATGTCACTTATAGATTTTTACTAACAAAAACCAAATGACATTATGCAAAGGAACTGTCACAACAAAGTTTCTCTTGTTTGTTCTCTGTGCTGACCATGTTAAATTTGACTCAACCACATATCAGAATGCTCCCACTACCTCCTCACTTTGTGGCAATAAATACGTATATTTAAATATTTGGGACAATTGTGTCCTTCACAATACAATGCACCATTTAGAGAAGATTAGTAAACCTATAAGTTGCTATACAACCCCCACATCCCCACCCTGGGATTTGTTTCTCTGGGTGTTAATACATGAAGTCACTTGGTGGGAATGATGTGTGCAGTAAGAGCTGGTGAATTAAAGCACAGTGATTTGGAGGTGTTGTAGACTTTATTATTGAAAGTTAATGTGTTATAGTAAAAATAAAATGGCCTTTGGAGCCAGACAGACTTAGGTTTGACTCTGCACATGGGTTTTCTTTCTACATTGAGTTCAATAGATGGTTCCGGCAGGAGACTTAGGCTCTTCGACAATTTTTTTTTACCATGAATAATAGAGGAGGGCACCTACCTTGAACATTTGATATTGAGAATTAAATTCTACAGCAAAGAAAAAGCACCACTGGCATTTAGTATATGATCAGGAAATGTCAATTACCCTTACTACTTTGACAGCAAACAGTTGCTTAATATTAAAAAAAATAATAATGAAAGCAATTATTTTCATTTTCTTGATAAGCCTAAGTTACGTAACTCCAAGAAAATGTTCATCGATGATTACCATTACTTTTACAATGTCATATTTCTATTTTGTCTTTCTGTCACAACCTGCGTGTTCTGCCAATATTTGAGCCTCTGTTAACCATCCTGAGTATTTCACAGGGGCTTGAAAATGTTTGGGCCAGAGTTGGGCCTGCTGTGCAGCCTACACTTTCTACACTGTGCAGTAAACTGGGGAATCGTCTACACTACTGCGTGGCAAGGGATAAACTAGGAATTTTCATATTTCTAATCTCATTTAATCCTTGTAACAGCAGGAGGCTGATGTTAACCCCCATTTACAGTTGAGGACAATAAGGTTCTGAGAGGTTAAGCAACTTGCTCATTATCACACAGATCCTGTTTCAAAGCCCAGATAGTTTCTAAATTATTCCTTTGTTCACAGAAGCAGGGTATGCTTAACAAAGCTTCCGATAAACAATTTATTCCTGGAGATTAATACTTCCTATCTGCCAGTGCCATAGTGCATTAGATTTTAAAATGATTTTAGAAATTGTTCATCTTACCCTACCATCTTTGAGTTGTAACAAATGAGACAGTAATAGGTACTAGCTCAGGATTATATCAGGGCTGGAGCTCAAGTCTCAAAAGTCCCAAAGAAAGTAGAAGAGAAACAAAACATATAGTATAATTTTTCACCTTCTTTAATTTTATTTTGTTCTACAGAGAAGAATGTCTGTAATATTTTGAGCCCTTTTGAATTATAGAATCACAGAATGATAACTACAGTGTGATTGAGCTTTGGTAATCATTTAATCTAAGTTCTCACGTCTTACAGATGTGGAAATAGAGGGAGTTCTAGTTAGGAAAAGTCACTTGTTTATGTCATCAGCTAGGAAGTAACAGTATTGTCAATATAAATAATACCTTTTAATTTCTAGTTCTGTGCTATTTATATACTATCTTATCTCTTTCATTAAGCCCTGGTATTTGGCTTATAATACACAGACATCATGGTGGCTGAAGACAAATCCATCAAAGTATTTTCTTCAACTCAACAAGCTCTGACAATCCTTGAAGGAAAATAGAAAGTTGCCAAGAAGCTGAAAGGTGTCTCTTAGGTTTATATCTCATTCACTGCATTAGTTCAAGCATGCTAGGCAAAAGTAACACATCGAGATGTATAATGGTCCAAATACCAGAGAAATATATTTCTTTCCATTTAACAGGCCAAGGTGTTTATTTCTTTCCATTAATGGTCCTAGGTGGATGGCAAAGTGGTAGAGAAGGGACTCAAGGAGGGACTCAGTTCCATGTCAGGGATCTGGGTTAATATCATCTCTGCCATCTTTAACATAGAGCTACCACTGTCACCATAGAGCTTAGCTTATCTCCATCCCATTCAGCCAGAGCAGAAAGGCACATAGGACGTTTGTTATTCTGGGCAAATCATAGAAATTGAACTCATTATCTTCTCTCTTTCCACAGTCTAGAATTCAGCCACATGACCACATCTGCAAGCAAGGCTGGAAAATACCTAATTGTGTTCCCAGAAGATGAGGAAACAGATTTCGATGAACGTTTATTACACTTTTGTAGGACTCTCAAATCCGTTTTCTGGACCTGAGAACATTTCTTTTCCCGAATGTGTTTATTTCTCTGAATGTTTTTGGGTCTCTATGTGCGTGACTTGCTCTGCTTATGGATGCCTTTCTCAATATATGTTTGAATCCTTTTCAGGATGTTGTACTGCTCTCAGCACGTATGTACTGCTTTTTCTCTGTGCTTGTCTTAATATGTGAACATGGCTCATTTTTGATATATATGCTGTCTTCGATTTGGAAAATAGGCCTTTGTTAAATACAGGAAGCTATAGGGATTAAATGATTGTTAAACAGTAACTGAATCTCTAATAATACCTAACTACCATTCGTGGACTGTTGAAGCATATCACAGAGTGCATTCCTACATTTGTTGAATTTTAAGCATTACCAAACCAGTCTTTTGCTAATAAGAACTTATCAGCTCAGCTCATTTGCATAATGAAACTAAATATGCAGTTAATTTGCACATTTAAAAATGTATAAAAAAACATTTTCACTTGCACACTGGGGGGGCTCTAAGTTGCACAAATAAGAAACTTTAACTCAAAGACAACCAGAAAAGCCCATGGATATACAAATAGGACTAATTGGTGTTTGGTTTATAGCTACATGCTGACAACGATTAAGCTAATTATAAGGCACATGGTGCTAAATTACTATCTTTTTCATACATTTTCTGAAACAGCAAGAACTACAGAGAGGTTCTGGTTCAAAGTCTAGTTATTCTAAACAAGAATAGAGTTGAGATCATTTCTACAGTTAACCAGTTAACACACACCAGAAAAATTAATGTAATATGCAGAAAAACATTCCATTTTATAATAAGGAAATCAAGTAAAGGTGTATTTAGGTGGGTAAACACTAATAAAGTTTCCAAATGTTTTTGTTATGTTTTGGTCTTAAAAAATTGAAGTGTCCAATAACGAGTTCTAAGGCAATATTTTGAGAGAAGAAAAGAGAAAGTTTGTTCTGGAAGCAATAGCATCAGTTCTATTGGCCATATACGCGAAAAATAGGAATTGATGCCAAGAACCTTTCATTCTTTCAAAGAGAGCTGGACCAAAAAGAGATAATAGTAGAGGAAGACTGTTTGTAAATTAAAACATTGTGTTACAGCGTAGATAAAATTGGCCTTTGCACTCTAGAGAGTAAGACTGAATACCACCAAGACCATTGTTAACTTTCAAACTATAAGCGGTTCATTCCAAAGTCATTAATGAATCCATTCCATTCTGTTCTATCATTTAGATTTATTGAAACCATATGTGAATTCTAATCTATTCAAACTACTGAAATTTACCAGAAGCGGAAAAGGAAGAATTGTTTCTCTAATGCTTCTTTGGGATGAAATGTTTTTCAGTAATTAAGTTGCTAGCCTTACTATATAGTAACCTCCCTCCAATGGATATCCAAACTGGGCCTTTTCTGTATTGTATAAATGTCAGAGCATCAAAACTTTAGTTATGTAAATAATTATTGTGAATAAATGGCATTACTGACATTTGGGTTACAAGTATAATTGAAAAGGGCTATAAAATTCAATCTTGGAGAAAGATTCAAAGAATTTGTAAATTTCATAGGCTTTCATTGACTCTTAACATGTTTTCTTAGACCCCAGGTGACCATTTACTTGATGCAAAGAAATTCAGAACTATAAGGAAAGACGTGTAAAAGGATTAAATTAGACATGATAGAGAGTCCTCCATTTCCCTAATCTTCAACTCTTACCTTCTTCCATTTTCCTCTTCCTTCTCCATCCTCCCTCTTTTTTTTTGGCTTACGTTTCACCCCTGAACCTTGACCAACCAACACACCGCAAGGCTTGCAAACAACAGCTCTCGAAAGAAGCATACTGGCAGTTATCAGGATGGAATTGTACCAATGATACGAGAAAGAGGCAGGAAAAAAACAGAATAATCTCTAGGTATTGTAACCACAATTTTCAGAGTAGTTAGAGACACAAAGTGCAATCTGAGCCAAGCCACGACGGCACATACTGCTCTCTTCCCCCGATCCTATAAAACGCCAATTTAGCTTCAACTTGGAGAGTTACCTGGTCTTCAGGTGTTCCCTCATGCACATTAGCTGAATAAAGTTGTTATCCTCTCTTTGATGCCCTTAAATTGTTTTCTTTAAACAGATGATTGGGCCAGGAGGAGACTAAAGGGCATTTTGTTTCCATTCTTTTCTTTCCTTTGACCCTTGCCCTACTTTATTTGAGCCTCAGGGCCCTGCAAACTTGTATGGTAGACATTATTAATTTATAAGCCAGTTTTAAGTTTATGTGTGCTTGTAATTATCAAGTCATGAATGTTGAAACCATCAAAGTGTAATTTGCCTATATAAGAATGGCAGAATATTGATGAAGCCATGAGAATTGCTTATTGTTTCTCTAATACTACTTGAGTATTATTTATTTATTAAAAAATTCAAACCCACAAATACACTATTAGAAAGGAAAATCCAGATTAAAGAAAACACATAAAATGACTTGTGCACATCTCTTTATGTCATGAGTAAAACAAACAAACAAAAAGTAACCCAGTTCATTCATAAACAAATCTGTGTAAAAGACATGGGAAAATGTAGAACTAAATTTAGGGAGCAATAAAATGTTAGCACTACCTTTATTGCTTGGAGAGGCAAAGAGAAGCAAGCTAAGGAAAAGGACTTGAGAAAACTTTACTTTGTACACATAAACTTCTGTCCCTAAAGCAGACTAATTATTGGAAATGTGCCCTATCATTTTATACTCTTCTATTTGGAATAATTTAGGAATGTTTAGAGAGCATCATCAGTGGTTACTAGGTGAAACATATTCAGTGATACTTGACATCTCTTTCATTCTGAAAGTTATGGACAAATCAAAAGCCAAACTCACAAAGACTCACAAGAGCAAACTCTACCTCACACTGATAATGACGTATAATTGTTAGTATTTACATACTTAAGTTTGTCCACATATATACATAGCTCTTTGGAGCACAATAGAAATGTTAGATTGTATAATTCGCATTTGAGGAGGTGATATAATTGAGAGAAAGGGGATATTAAGCGGCTTGCACAGGTTCCTCATATAGTCTGCAAGGAAATTAGTACTAGAAGTCAGATTTTCTGACGATATTACAGACATATGATTCAGCTCTTGTAACTGAAAATAAATATAGTATGAAATCAGATACTCTTAACAACCAAGAAAATGTTTTTAATTATGTAACTTCTTGACTATCATGGTTTTGGTATTTAAATCTATTACAAGTATCAGAACATAAAAGATTTATGGTCTGCAAAGAAAACAGCCAAGTTGGATATACACTCAATGAAATTTACTGTATTTGGCAAGTTATTGGGAGGAAATATTTCCTCAACTTAATATAAGCTTTGCATGCTATCTGCTGGTGTTACTGATAATATGGTCTGACAAAATATACTACTATTAATATAGATGACAATCATATGACTATAGTCTACTTTCTTTTTATTTCAATTACTTGTATATGTGGCAGTACCCCATGGAGAGCCACTAATAGAAGAGCCCTCATTTGGCAGTGTGTTCGGATGACATGCTACTCAAGAGTACATCTGAATTAGAACACCTGGCAAACCCGAGTAGATTCTAAAACATCTCTCTAAGGCATACTTACATCTCAGAACAAATAATTGCAAGCTTCAATTCCCCAGAATACATTCTTTGAGTAGCTGAATCACTTCTATTGTAATTTGCCTAAGCAAAATTAAATTAAACCTCAAAATTTTAATGATGATGGAAGTGAAAAAGAGAGATTTAAGAAAATATTACAATTAACTTTAAAATTTCCTTATGCAAACATTTTTACTTGATTTCTCAGCAATACATATTAGTATAGGTTTAAGCATCTTATAGAGAAATTCTACTGGAAGAGGCTATAGTGAATTAAATAATACAGTCCTCACATTGCTTGTATTTATAGCAAAATCTTTTAGTTTCTATTATTCTATGTTCCAGTTTACAAGCATACTTTAAGCAGAAAATTAAAATTATGTTAGACAATTAAATAGAATATAGTATTTTCATGTGTTCCTAAATATGAACTAAAACGCTTATTTTATAGATAAAAAACATCTTATCAGTGATTATGAAAAGACAGCAGTTAGGAAAACTAAGTTCTAGTTTAAACCAGACTAGGACTTCCCAGCTGACCTAATTCAAGTTTAAAGTTAATTGACAGGACTTAATGGCTAGTAGGAAAAGGGCAAAGTAGCCCTTGGAAGTTTCAAATATCTGGGATTTCTCACTGCTTATGTATTTTCTAGATATGGTGGGAGAGATTGATAATCTCTCTATACTCTTTCCATCAGTGGGGGCAACTGGGTATAAAGTATTGAGTTCCCTGGCCTTCCATATTAACCAGGAGAGCACACATTAAAAGCAAATATATCTCTTTTATGATTCAGGTAGGCCCATTGGGGTGGGGCAGGAAAGAAATCAAATGCTTTTCTACTCACTAATTGGGGGCCATTGACTCACAGAGCAGACAGGCTCCTTGCTAATTGGAAAAAAAAATGTTTTCCTTTCCTCAGTATGGATTTAGACTGTAGCTGAAAGATAAGTTAATATCTATCCTTGATAGATGTGCTTACTTTAATAGTTCCATTTGTTAAAGGAAGAAGCAGACCAGAGTCACATAGGTGAGAATGGTGATGAGGAGACGCTAATTGTATGCTTTACTTCCTTCATCTTCATCATAGGGCTGATGATCATAGTCAAACTTTGGCAGTGAGTAGTGATGGATGTTAGTGTCATTTGGGCAAACCTGAGGAAGTACTTGAGCCTACAAGATTTTGACATGGAGCAGTGTATATGAATAATAATAACAATAAAAATAACAAACACATTTTGTGCTTATTACATGACAGGCACTCTTCAAGCATTTGTATATAACAATCTGTTTAATATCCACAACCATGTAATAATATAGGTGCTATTACTATACTCATTTCATAGAAAAAGAAAAGTGGGCATAGAGAGGTTAAATAACTTGCTGATGCACCACAGGGTGGCAAAGCCAGGATATTCACCTAAACAGTAAGGAGCCTGAGTCTATGCTCTTAACACTTCACTATGTATAAATATAATAATGGTGATGAATGGGAAATAGATTTGGAGGGAAATATCTGAAGCAAGAGGTTCTTTGAGGAAGTGTATGTACCTACAAGTGTGGAAGAATGTGAAGATTAGAGGAGGTATCCATGGAAGCCTTCCTTTTTTATGGAAGTCCTCAGTATTTAGATTCCTGCCCTATTTAGACTCACAGAAAATTCAAGATTTTCTGAATTTTTTATTAGAACTTAAAGATTTTCCAGCTTGTATGGAAATTTCCTTCTAAAATTATCTTAACTGTTCGGTAAAGAAATGTACACGCATGTCAAAATCTTGTGTGCTGGACTTGAGGAAACAAAAGGAACAGTAAGTTCTACTCCATATCTTCCCCAAATCAAGCAAAGTGGGATAGCAGCTCATCAGGGGGACCATATGAGTCTCTGCTGGTCACGGACAGTAGCAAATGACAGCCTGCAAACCTAGGAGATATGGAATGAGTCCTAACATTAGTGAACAAGCCAAAAGAGGCAGCAACAGCAAAACTTTTACTTTTTCCAAAAGATTAGGGAAATTAGAGGGAGCTCAGTGGAAATCTGGACCACATATTAGGTAAATGTGTTACATAATATTTTTGTTAATTAAACCACACAATATGAGGTGCTAGTAAGTGGGTTCATCCTGCATTCGAGGGTATCTTTAAGAGTCTTGGTAAATAAAAGGAAATACTTAATCTAGAAATTAATTACCTGGATACATTTATGAAAAATTTCCAGATACGTTTTTATAGAATTCATTAATTCATTACTGTATGTTAAATGTAGATAATTCTATATTCCCTACCCACTTCACAGAGTTGAATTTAGTGTTATTTAGTTTAATTTAGTTTTGCTTTGTTGAGAATAAAATGAGATGCTATAGGTGATGAGGTATATAAATTTAAATATACTACAAATGACAGTGAACTGGAAATACTATAAAGATCATTTTATGGCTCTTCATTGGTAGGTATTGATTTGCTCACTTCAAACCAAAACACAAGAATTTTCTGCTTTTGACCAAGGTTATTTTGGAGGTAAGAAATAGACTATCACCTTGGTTAGCCTTAAAAAGATCAATTGATTGGAAGGGTAGTAGGTTATCTCATGCAGCCCAAGAAGTGCTAGGCTTCGTCTGAGACAGAACCAAGAACCAAAAACTGCAGGAACAAAGTCAAGTCTCTTCTCTCTTCAAAGTTTCTTGCTCTCTGCTTTACCTCTCTCATTGAAGCAAGCTTTGCAGTACATGGCTAGCCCCAGTGTGTACAAGGTCCTTCCATCAGATGACCAACCCAGGCGGAACAATGCCTTTTACATTTATTATGAATGTCCAGGAGAGATTATTTGATTGGCCTAACTTGGTAGAAGTATTAGCCCCTCGTCAATCAAATATGATTGGTGGGAAGGTGAGAGTTGGGCATTGTGTAGGGTCATGTTGGAGAAACTTGATGTAGAGAGACCATGACCATGTAGGTCATGGACTGAGCAAGTCTTCTAAATGCTAGCAACATAACCTGAAAATTATTTCTAAAAATTCTCTCTTGGGACCAGCCAGTAGCATAGCCGTTAAGTTCTCCGCTTCAGCAGCCTGGGATTCGTGGGTTCAGATCCTGGGTGCAGACCCACACACCACTCATCAAGCCATGCTGTCATGACGTCCTACATATGAAATGGAGGAAGATTGGCACAGATGTTAGCTCAGGGCCAATCTTTCTCACCAAAAGAAAAATAAATTTCTCTCTCTCTTTACACTCACACACGCACATACACATACTCACACATGCATATGCCATTGATGAGCAGGGATGGGGTCACGTCTATTAAAATAGCTGAATTCTTCCTTTTACTACCTGACTAGACAAGCTCCTTTTGAACTAGGCATTAGACATCTATTAATGTAGCCTCAGTTTATCATTGCATTTAAAATAATAATAACAGCTGCCTATGGTCAATTAAAACTTCGTTCAGCAAATATTCACTTTCTCTCTCTTTATCTCCATTGGAGAAACATATTTCCTAACCCATTCATGTTGGACTTGGCCATGTGACTTGTTTTGCAGTGGGATGTTAGCAGACAACATGTGAGCAGGGGCTGGATGTATGCTTGTGCAGGTGGGCTGGCTCACTGTGCTCCTGCTTTTGACTGCAAGAAGCTCATGCTTTGGTAACCAATGGTTCAAGGTGATAAGAGACATATAGAAAAGATTTGGACCCAGCCACAGCTTGAAATCAAGCCCAGAGGAGGACAGCTTAGATCTGCTAAACCACCTGTGCTACAGACATGTGAATGAGAAATAAATGCTTGTTATTGAATGCTGCTGAAATTGTGTGTTTGTTGTTCAGAGAAGAATGACTGCTTGCCATGTACAAGGCATATTATTTCGTTTCATTAACTACTCACCTTGCACTATGGACTCATATTATGTTTTCATTAAGTTAAATGCTTAGATGTTTACCATATAACATCTACGATGTTGGCTTTTAATTTATCTTTCATAAAAATTGAATGGATTCAACTCATCTGCATTAAATGTTTTATTTACATTGTGACTATGACTATTTTTTTCTCTTCTTCATCTTTTTAGGTTGACTAAAAGCCATGCTGAGTTCAAATTCTTGTTAACTCCAAGAATTGGGGTTTGCTGTATTCATAGCTGAATATGAATTCAACTCCAATTCAGAATTAAGATATACTTTTCTACATTGATTTCAAACACTGAAAATTTTAAACAGTGATGGGTAAGATTCGTAAATAATGCCAAAGCATAGAAATACAGTAGGTAGAGGGAGCTTAAACACCTTTTCTGTGGCTCTTTCTCTAGTTATTGCTTCTTAGCTCATGACTTCCTTAGTGGTTAACTTAAGTTTGTCTGGGAATCCAAGATGTACTGACCTTCAAAGGGGGAACAGCTGATTCACCACTTTTATGTTTTATAAATAATTTTTAAAATGCCTTTCTGAGTAAAATAAATTCCAAAATCAACTACATTAAAGAAAATAATTCCAGGAAAGATTTTACATATACAAATAATATATTACATCTCTCATTGATCCAGTGTAACAAGTAATTTTAGGCTATACTGGATTTTTGCCTAGCAAAGAGCCAATTTAAAGCACTGTCTGGGGTGGGTAGGTAATTCCAATATTATTTTGATCCAGGAACTTTTTGGCATTTAAACAAAGAGTAGTAATAACAATTAGTGATTTTTCATGAAGATATGCTTCTCTGATAGACATCAAGTGACCACACTGAGTTTTCTTTATATCTTCAGCGTAATTCTCTTGAACTAGATGTTTTGAAAATCTTCAAAGAAAATAACTTGAATTGGATACTAAAAAAATAATATGGATTGCCTCATTAAAGAAAATATGACCCATTTTTTGTTTTTTAAATTTAAGGGTGTTACTAAAGCTAGAAAAAGTCAATGTAGGAAAAGCCAGTGAAAGTGCTTTGCAATTAAGTATTATTGATAGCGCACACTTTCTGTTCTAAATGCATTCAGGAGAAACAATGATATTTTCATTTATTCCTTTACATGCTCACCCAACCACACATAAAGCTCTACAGATATATGTGCCTGAAGATCAATTCTTAACATCTGTGTCTTTCCAACACTATCTGACCATTAGGGAGTTACAACCCCCTTGTAGTTGCTGGGGAAACAATGACAGAACCCAAGCCAGGAATCAATTAAACTAAGGAGAATGTTCCATATCTTTGTTTTCTGGGAAGAGAACAGGTGTTTAATAATTTACATAAATTATGCAAAATCTAAAGCATTTACAGTAACTAGACACTTAGCAACAGACATGAAAGAAGAGGTAAATTGGTTGATGATGTTTGGTATTATAGCAGCGCCTGCTAGCATTGTTATTGTTATGGGTCTGTCAGCATTTCTATTATAAACACTATTTTTCAGGGATTTATATTTCAGTCCTAAAATCTGCCTTGGTGTTGCGTTTTTTTTTTAAGACCATGGTAGACATGGCCCTAGCCTGGTAATGGGTCTTATTTGTAAACTAAGTATTTTGTGTGTGTGGAAAGTTATTTGAATTATATCTGAGTCATTGAAACAAGATAGTAACAGAATTTAAATTTAAACTCTCTTGTTTAGCTCATACTCAGAAATGACTCTAATTGAAGAATATGCTTTAAAGATCCTTTAAAATCTGCAGGGTGAATTTGAATCTTTGGATAATATTATATGAATCACATCAAGGATTTTTTGTATCTAAAACAGTAAATCTTATACTTACAATCAGTAAAGAGGTTTTTGTGTTTTCTTTAGAATTTTCCGTGTGCTTTGTCATATGCTAAGTTCAGTAGGGAACACAAAGAATAAAACACAGTATCTGCCTAAAATAAACAGTCACCCTAGTTGGGAAATAAAACATAGACTCTTCTAACAATAAATGAAAACGACAGCTGTATATATAACTACATTTTATGCTGATACAATAGAATGTTGAGTTATTTGTCATAGTAAAATGTACTATTTCAGTATAGGTTTTATTCCCCCTTGTAAATAACTTTCAATTAGTTGGCCAATTCGTGAACATTTAAAGCTCAACTTCACAATTAATATAATGTTGCTGAATTCTTGCCAGATATATGGGAGACTTAAAAATCCCTAGGTAAATAAGCCCTTAGGAATAAGACACTTTTGTTCCCTGATATGATACCCAAGAGGTTTAAAATTCCTTTAACTTGACATGTTTTTGACAAGTTAAACATATCCCACATGTCCTGGAAATTTTAAACTCATTTGGCAAAGGCAAAACTCTAGTTAAATTCAACTCTTGGCTCACTCTGTACCTGTACCCGTGCAGCTAAACACAGCTAGAGAAAAACACACAACCCAGCTGACTAATCTCATTGTAAATTCATGACTATGAACCTCAAGAGGGTACTTAATACAGCCAGTCATCACACAATATGTCCCAAGTCTCTTCATTTTCCCACTCTGATGACTATTGCCCATCTCTCTTTTCCAGCCTCAACACCTCCCTCATCTTCACTCTCAGGAAGGATCTTGCTTCCTTCTTCATTGAGAAAATTAAAGCGTTCAGATGAGAATTACCGCTCCCCGCAACTAACCTCCTACGCTGTCTCTGCTCTCACACACTGGGCTCTGTTACTTGCTTCTGTAAATGAATATGGAACATTGTACCTACTTAAGCCAATCCCTCCCTCTGTATACTAGATTCAGCCCCCTCATAGCCTCTCAAAGAAACAGCTCCAGCAATTCTCTCTTCTAAAAACGGAAATGGAAATTGCTGTTATGATGTACACAAAAAATTATTCTTGCCACAAAAAATCTAAAATCTCTTGATCCTTTATCTACCACGAGCTTCTTTTGTAGGAACCCTCAAGAATTGTCTCGAGTTACGGCCACGTAGTCCCCTTTTCCTATTTGCTATTAAATGTAGTTGAATAAGGCTTTGGAGTCCACTATTCCACCAAAATTGCTCTCAGCCCTGTCATCATGGCCTTCTTGCTGCCAAGTCCAACAGTCAATTCTTAGTCCTAATTGCAGCTCTCAGGGGCATTTGATCCAGTTGATCATTTCCTGCTTCTTGTTACATTTTCTTCTTCTTCTTTTTTTTTTTTTTTGGTGAGGAAGATTGTCCCTGAGCTAACATCTCTTGCCAATCTTCCTCTTTTTGCTTGAGGAAGATTGTCCCTGAGCTAGCATCTGTGCCAATCTTCCTCTATTTTTTGTATGTGGGATGCCGCCACAGCATGGCTTGATGAGTGATGTGTAGGTCTATGCCTGGGATCCAAACCTGTGAGCCCCAGGCCACCAAAGTGGAGCAAGTGAACTTAACCACTATGCCACTGGACCAGCCCCACACACTTTGTTCATCTGGATTTCAGTACACCACACTCTCTTGGATTTCTTCCTACTTCAATTCTTTGTCATCATTGCTGGTTCTTCTTCTTTTTCCTAACTCTCAGGGTTGGAGTGATCAGTACTTGATCACTTCTCTGTTTATTCTCATCTTTTGCTGATCTTATCCAGTCTTCAAATAAGATCTATATATGGATGATGCCTAAATTTATATCTCCAGCCCAGACCTCTGTCCTAAACCCCAGACTCATGTATCCAACTGTCTACTTGATTTCTCTATCTGGTTATTTAAGACAACTCAAATCCAGGGTGTCTAGAATGAAACTCCTGATCTTCCCCCAATACTTAGAATTCTCACAGCCTTTCCCACTTCAGTTGATAGTAACTCCTTCCTTCTATTTGTTCAGGTGGAAAATTATGAAATTATAATTGATTCCTTTGTTTCTCTCTCACAACACACAAAATGTCCATTTCACTCTATCTTCAAAATGTGTTCATAATCTGACTACTTTTTTTTTCTTTTGGTGAGGAAGATTAGTGCTGAGCTAACATCCTCCTCTTTTCACTGAGGAAGACTGGCTCTGGGCTAACACCTGTGCCCATCCTCCGCTACTTTTATATGCCACGCCGCCACAGCATAGCTTGACAAGCAGTGCCTCTGTCTGCGCCCAGGATCCAAACCCGCAAACCCTGGGCTGCTGAAGCGGAGTGCGGGAACCCAACCACTGTGCTGCTGGGCCAGCCCCCATAATCTGACTACTTTTCACCAGTACTACAATTTAACTGCTATCACTGTGGGTCAGCCACCATTATTTCTTACCTGGATTACTGCAATAGTCTCCTAATTGGCTTCTGTGTTTGCCGACTTAAATCAATTCACAACACACCAGTTGGATTTTTTAAAAAATTTAAGTCAGAGGATGCCATTTTTCTGCTTGAAATACTGCAGGAATTCTCATTTGATATGGAGCAAGGCCAAAGTCCTTAAAATGGCCTATGGGATCCTACATGATTCACCCATTGAAACCATCTCCTTTTTCTCTTTCTCTTTCTCACTCTTCTCCAGCCACATGATCCTCCCTGTGGTTCCTGGACAATGTTAACAGTTCACCTGCCATAGGGCCTTTGCATTGACTATTTCTTCTGTGTTGTTTGGAATGCTCTTCCAACAGTTATTCACACAGCTCACTCCCTCATCTCCTTTGAGCCTTTGCTCAGATCTCACTCTTTCAACAGGGCCTACCTGACCCCTAATTAATACTACAACCTGACCCCCACCCCTAGCGTTCTTGATGGTCTACTTTACTTTTTCTATGAACATAGAACTTATCTTTTAATATGTTATGTAATTACCTCATTTATTTTGGTTGTTGTGGCTCTGTCTCCCCCAATAGAATGAAAGCTCTACGAGAATGAAGGTCTTCATTGTATTCACTGATGCCTTCCAAATTTCTAGATACAGTATCAGGTCACGTAGATATCAAACAGATATTTGTTTGTATAAATTATGGAACTGACAAAGACACCGAGGCAGAGAGTGTTTATGTTTGGGATCACATATGGTGAGAATCAAGGAGCCTAGAAACACTGAAATGCATCCTTTTTTTCATCCTTTCTTCGCTCAAGAAGGAGCTTGCCTAAAAAAAATGCCCACATGGGAGACAGCTACAACAGGAGACACGCTTCTGAGGGCATTACGTGAGCACAGCACTTAGCTGTGCGAACAGCCAGGACTCTCCAGGGTAAATTGAGATAAGTGAAATTCTAACAACTTGTCTTCATCATTGTCTTCTTCTCCTTCCCCTCCTCTTCCTCCTCTTCAATCCTCTTCCTGCTTCTCCTCCTCCTTCTTTTGGCTTGAGATAAATTTTTGTCACTTCTGTTAAAAGACAATTTTCAAAAAAAGGTAAAATCGTGACTAGCATAGAAACATAAAAATGAACACGTATAAGAGATTTTATATAACTCACTAATAACAAAGCTGCAGAGACATTACAACTAATTCAAAGGAGAATCCGAAGAACAAACACAGTTATAGATCAGGAGTAGTGAAATTGTAAATTGAGGCAAAACTAGCTTCTTCCATAGCTGGGGATGGAAGTCAGTTGAATCTGTCCTGCACAGAACAGAATTTGCATGTGTACAGTCAAGAATTATCTTGCATTTCTATCAGTTATCTATAATTTAGAGTGGTAAATAGCTCCCCTAGATTCAGAATCAGATAATCCAGTGGAATGTGCCGTAGACAATGCAGTTTTCCATTGAAGCACAAACTTTCTCTGTACTTCCAAAAATGTCTTAGAATATCTTTCACACTGATAAAACAGATTAATTTTACAGTAAGAACCATGGATTAATGCTTGTATTAATTTCCTATTGCTGCTGTAACAAGTTGGGACAGATTTAGTGGTTTAAAACAACACAAATTCATTATTGCACAGTTCCAGAGGTAAGAATTACACAGTGGATCTCAGTGAGCTAAAATCAAGGTGCTGGCAGGCCCGCGTTCTTTTCTGGAGGCTCTAGGGGAGAACCCATTTTCCAGACTGTTCTAGATTCTAGAAGCTGCCCCACACTTCTTGGCTTGTGGCGTCTTTCTCTGTCTTCAAAGCTAGCAGCCTAGCTTCTTCAAATCTCTTTCTGACTCTAACCTCCTCTCCTGCCTCTCTCTTCTACTTTAAAGGACTCTTGTGAATACATTGGGGCCACCTAGATAATCCAGAATCTCCTTATTTTAAGGTCATCTGATTAGCAACCCATGTGCACCTTAATTCCCCCTTCCTGTACAACAAAATATATCACAAATCCTGGGGATTAGAAAGCGAACATCTGTGGGAGACATTATTCTGCTTACCACACAGAATACTAGATTAGAAATATTTAATCTTTAGAGATTTTTATCTGGTTAAGATCAGAAATACTATAGTTCATGCTCTTTAAAATTTTATGCTCTTTAAAATTAATCCCTAAAATGAGAAAAGAAACACACAGATTATGATCTGTTTATTTAAGAAGAAATCTTAAGGCATCTATAGTGCCCCCACATTTGTGTCCAAAACACACGGGTGTGAGATTTTGCTTCTGCTGCTTTAAGGAAAAAAACTCACTTCACTTGCACCCTTGAAACATACACATAATAACTCATTGCACAGCAGTAATGATTTAAGATATCTTTCCTCCTTATCTTCAAAAATAAAAATGCTCTCATTCTCCAAATCCCTAGCCCAACTCTTAGGATTGAACTATAAAACAAACCACTTTTCCAGCTGAAAAGTCCATGTAATACTCCCCATTTCTCTTGTCTAACGGTGTAGCAAGATGTTCACACAAGCCCTCGTTGGCAGTTTTAGGAATCTTCTCAAGGTTCCTTGAAACAAGCTGTGTGAATTGGATGCATTTTCATTATCCAACAAGCTTCACGGATTCACCAACACCGTTCAGTCAATCAGGTCTGTGATAGGTGGAATAAAGACTGTGGATACTGGAAACAATTTGTTTCATGTGCAGTTGTCTCATGAAAGCAGAAAAGAGAAACTATGACACTTTTCCCCAATTCAAAATGCTGCCCTTCAGGTAGAGTTGGGCCAGGCAAAGCAGTTTATTTCTCAAAACCTAATGGTGTCCATAATGGAGATTTTTGATACTCTTCAGCAATTTCTGACTGGGGGAAGTCTTAATTGCCGGCCCTAAAGCACACTGTGGTCTGCGCGCTCTCTACTACACACACGTGGGCTTACTGTCTGCAAGTGACAGTTCCTCCAACGCTTTAACAACAGGTGAAGGGTAAGTAGCATTAAAAAAAAAAAAAAAAAAACACCATGGAGAGGAACACCATCAGTCCTTTGTCTATGTACCTTTTAAAAATGTAGTTTTCAAATGTGCTATGCTCCTGCCATTTGCAACCACAATGATGGACCTTGAGGGCATTATGCTAAGTGAAATAAGTCAGACAGGGAAAGACAAATACCATATGATCTCACTTATATGTGGAATCTAAAACAAAACAAAACAAAAACCGAAAAACCAAGTGCATAGATACAGAGAACAAATTGGTGGTTGCCAGAAATGGAGGTTGGTGGTGGGCAAAATGGATGAAGGGGGTCAAAAGTTACAAACTTCCAGTTATAAAATAAATAAGTCCTGGGGATGTAATGTACGGCATGATGACTATAGCTAATAATGCTGTACAGTATGTCCAAAAGTTCCTGAGAGAGTAGATCTTAAAAGTTCTTATGACAAGAAAAAAAATTTGTAACCATATGTGGTCATGCATGTTAACTGGACTTATTGTAGGGATCATTTTGCAATACACATGTATATTGAATCATTGTGTTATACACCTGAAACTTATATAATGTTATATGTCAAATATCTCAATAAAAATAGTCAATAAATAGAATTTTAAAAAGAACGAGAAAAAATGTAGTTTAATCATTTTTTGTCCAAAGCTAGAAAATATTCTCTCTTCACCTTAAAGATCAAGAATGAAACAAGAAGATATTTCATAGTTTGCTTCCTTCATATCTTTGATGAAAAACTTCAAAACATTTCATGGGAAATGCATTTGGAGTCCAAAGAGATTTTTTTTCTCCTTTCTCCAGAAAAAAAATATTTTGATGACATTATAAGCACTATAAGCATTATAAGTAAAAAAAAAAAAAAAAGACATATATGTATCAGTAAGGAAATAATGTGAACGCAGGAGAAGACAACCTTGTTTAAAACAAAATTGCTGGGCTGGCCCGTGGCTTAGGGGTTAAGTGCGCACGCTCTGCTACTGGCGGCCTGGGTTCGGATCCCGGGCACGTACAAACGTACCGCTTCTCCGGCCATGCTGAGGCGGCGTCCCACATACAGCAACTAGAAGAATGTGCAGTTATGACATACAACTATCTACTGGGGCTTTGGGGAAAAAAAAGGAGGAAGATTGGCAATAGATGTTAGCTCAGAGCCCGTCTTCCTCAGCAAAAAGAGGAGGATTAGCATGGATGTTAGCTCAGGGTTGATCTTCCTCACAAAAATAAAAAAAATTGCCTTTTATAGCAAATTGATCAGGAAACTTGTAATTACTTTATGTCAGTTAGTGCATTAACACTGTCTCCTCTCTTTCTTTTTCTTCTTATTGGTTTCATTATGAAGAATTCTATCAATAGGACTGCTGCAGGAATTGAACAAGAGAATAAAAACTCAAACTTTGTAGGTAATTAGTCAACATCAACTCTTCAGTCTTTTCAGATCCTTCCTGACATAAGGCAGGATATAAATACATGGTTAACAATAATAATAATAATAATAAAAACCCCTATCTTCTTGAGTAAGGAAGAGTTACAGTGAGAGCAAATGATAACTTATTTAAGGCCCTTGCCCCAGAAAAGAGAACTAGTGGAGAATATTTATGTTATTTTGTAGCATTCTCAAGGATGTATCACGCTCAATCTACTGGTTTATTGTCTGTCTCTGTCCAAATTGATTTAGGTTTTTCTTCACCTATGTCCTGTGTCTGGATTCCATTTCTTTTATCCCTCTACTTTTTGAAATTCCACTTATTTTTTTTAAGGTCCAATTTGAATTTGGCCTCCTCTCTGAAGCGTCCCCAACTGTGTTAGGTTTGGCTTCCTTTAAAGCTGAACCTGAGATAAGGACTGAACGTACGTGGTTTAGTTGGAAAGTGGAGCCAGGAAGCATCAGTAGGCAAGTGAGAAAGGAAAAGGCACTCAGCTCATCCAGAGTGTGTTGATGCGCATGTACCTCTGTGGGCAACTGAAGCTCAATGGGGACTTCTGGGAGATTGCAGAGAACATGCTTCAGAGTTGTTCCACCTGGAGCTGAGGAAGCTAAGCCATTTCTCCACTCACTCACACCTGCCAATAGCTGAGGGCTGTGGGGAGGTAGGGAAGAGATCTTGAGTTCCCCAGTGCATCTGGCCTCCCTAGGTCCACCTGAGCAGCTCCTGTAGCCAGAGTAGCAGTCACAAGTGCTTACAGTAGCGAATCATGGAAGTGGAGGGAAGCATGATCCCTGAGGAGATACGGTCAGTACTGTGAATATGCGATATGCCAACCAATGTCCCTAGTGATTTGCAAGTATCTCTGTGGTCTGGGTTATAGAAACACATATTCACTTAGCCACATATACGCCTCTAATCTCCCCAGCCAGTCAGGCCAAGACAGAATGGTGGTAATGCCTAAAGCACGGCGTTGTCCTCAGGTTGTCTGGATTCAAAAGACAGCCCAGCGTGCTGTGTTGTCGTGAGCTAGTTATTTAAACTCTCTGAGCCTTAGATTACCTATCAGTAAAATTTGAATGATATTATATTATCTCCAGGGTCACTGTGATGGTTATACGAAAATGATGCAAAAAACACTTAGTAAAAAGTAGACATTCTACAAATGCTGATCGCTCTGCTTTGACCTCCTTCTAATGCATCCTTCACAGCCTCTGGTCCTCTCAGAAGTTTATTGTGTCGTGCCTATGCTCACCCACAAAAGAAAACATGTACTCCAATTCATTTAAGCACGTATTTCTCCCTTTCTCTTTTTCATGCTACCCCCGTCACCCTCATTCTCTGTCAGCTCCTTTAGTTTACTTTTTCTCTCCAATCAAATGGAAACTTTTAGGAGAAGAATCTAACCTTAAAGATATAATTGAATAAGATTTTTTTTTCTTCTGATCCACTCTTTTTACCCCTTTCCTAATTCCTCTACCCCACATAAATTGAACACGACCCTCAAGTGGAACCAGAGAGTGAAAGAATTGAAAAAAAAAAAAAGCTCTCTTGGCCTTGGGTTTAGAAATGCTTCTAGGCCTTTCTGGGTATAGGTTCTTCAAACTCCCATAGTACTCATGTGTTAGGATAGCACTGGGGCTTTCTTGGAGGCCCTAATGTACTTAGCAGGTAGGATCCTCAGGGGAGAAGCCAAGGACCTCACCGTCCATTGTACCAGCAGTCTATCAATGCCGTGAAAGCAGGGGTGTGTTGGTTCTGTTGACTGTTGGTTCTCGCACATTTTGCTTAGCCTGTGATTTTATTATTTTTGCTTAGGAAGATTCACCCTGAGCTAACATCTGTTGCCAGTCTTCCTCTATTTTGTATGTGGGTCCCTACCACAACATGGTTACGGATGAGTGGTATAAGTCTGTGCCCCAGAACCGAACCCAGGCCACCAAAGCAGAGCATGCCGAACTTAACTGCTAGGCCTCGGGGCAGTCCCCATTAGCATGTGGTTTTTGAATTTATGAATTAGAGGTCTCAATATATATCCTGTGACTTGTCAAAGCTGTAAGATATTGAGAAAGTTTCCAACATCTGTATTTGCAAAGTGAGATAATACTACCTACCTTAAAAGGTTATTGCAAGACTCTAATGAGATATGACATGCAAAATGCTTGGCATAATACGCAATAGCATGTTCACAAGAAACATTAGTTTCCTTCCTACTCAACTAGTAAGGTTGCTTCTAAAAGATGTAATGATACTGTTTTTAATGTTAAAATGTGGGGGAAGCAAGAGCATCCCTGTAAGCATAGAAGTATTTTTGTTTGTTTCTTAAAAACTCCAGTGTTCTCAGGTGAATTTGAGTATAAAAAACCAGGAATGTCTGAGTTGTAAGCACCATATGCTCTGCTGGCTTTTATTTTATTTTATTTTTCAAAAGATATCTCATCACCTTAGTGCAAAGCCCATTTCAAAATGCTCCACAGAGCCTTTTGCAGTCTGTAATGAATTGTTAAAAAAGGGGGGTTTAAATGAGCTATTCAAAACAGGAGTTTGTTGAGTTGAATAAAAGTTATCCTTGGAAATGTGGTTTCAAGTGAAAAAAAAATTCTGCATGGAAGTGTTTACTGGTAAAGCTTGTTTGATTATCCCCACCTGATGTGTCTCACCCCATGGTCACCACAGGGTAGATTATATAATGTACACTGGTTTTGAAAACATATAATCCATTCTCCTTTGCTACAGTGCTTGTATTCCATGCTGACACATTCAGCTAAAACCCTGTCTGATATATCAAGCTCTTTATTTTGGCTTACTTGATGGTCTGGGAAAGGAAAAGGACATTAGCGTCTCCATTTTTGCTCTCTAGGATACCTTTTAGAGTAATCTCTTTTCAGTAATGGACAAATAACTTTAAATATATATGTGTGTGTATGTGTGTGACTCATCTTTTTTGTCTTTGATATCTATCCTAGGGAATATCCAATTAATGGAACAGCATGCTGTACTCTCTTATAAAGAATGAGGTATGTGTTTGTCCTTATCTGTAATAATATCTGATTGCTATCATTCTTAAGTCTTTTTCACTTGTGTTTGCTTTCCAGCTCCATCTGGGCAGAAACTAGGCCTTTTACTGATGTTGCATTCTGCCACAATACTTCTTTGTAGGAATTTAGCAATTCAAGTTGTTCCTTGACTTCTACTAAAATAAAGGTATAATATTGTGGAATATGTAGAGCAGAATCAACTAAATTGCTACTCAGCCAGTCAGAATATATTTGAGCATGTCACTGATTGTTCAGGGCTGTGGTTGTCTTGATTCAGTTTTGGCAACTCATACCAAGTGGAAAAGTTATAGGCATGACTGTCAGGGATATGATTCAGTCTGACTTAGTGATTTTACAGACACGACAAAAAATAATGTTACATTGATAATAAAAACTACAGTCTCAAATTAGTTGAATCAAGTAGTGGATCTAGAAATAAAGTGTATTTGTTTGGAGTCTCTAGCAAGATAACTCATCTCCTCATATAGGCTTACTTTAAGAATGGTTTATCTTTATTGGAAAATTGATTGATAATTGCAGCTTTAGTGTAACACACATGAATTAACGAAGAAGGAAAGGGATGACTATGAAGCCAGGTCGATAAGTTATATCAACCCTGGTGATCAATGGGGCTAAGATGTCACAGGCAGATCATATTCATTTCTCGAATTTATTCCAAGCATTCAGCAACAGACCTGAGAAGGGAACGAGGCACTATTTACACTTTACCAACAAGGAGAGAGAAAGCATCCCATGCCTGCCATTTTCATGTAGTAAACTTTGCCAAAGTCATCTCCTCAATCTGCTTTGCAAATATAGAAATACTTTGATGACATATTCATGGGTTATTCTCTCTAGATTACCCAATTTCTTTTCAAAAGAGAAGTTTCTGCATAAAGCATATTGCTTTGAGATTGGTGGAGATGAGGGCTGCTTGTATTGTTTATTTCATTTGTTACTAGATTTTGTGATTTTCTGTTCTCTTTCTCCTGACAAAGTGTTAGCCTATATATCCTTCCTATTGGATATAAAGTAAACTTGAGGATAAGAACTATATCAATATTTTCTCTCCTTCCTTCTCCAGATTAGTACAGTGCTCCATAGAGAGTAGATTCATAAAATGTTGTTCACTGTATGAATCTATTCTGTTCAGATAGACATAACTTTATGAATTTGAAACTGTCCAATACTACTTATAAAGGCCCTCACTTTCACACTTACTGTTGCATCCACCAGCCAAGAAATGCTTATTGTAAACATTAAGAAGTCCTTTTTGCTTGATGAGTATAATTATGATGTGTTGAATGTTTTAGTTTGGGCATTTAGCATGCATTTGTATGAAAATTTTCTTTTCCAGTATTATTTTTTTTAGAATATGCTACATCCCATAGTTATTCATTGCATTCATGTCCATAGTACCTGTAGACTTCATATTAGATACTTTATGAGCATTTGCACAATAAGATCTATTGCTTAAATACAATACCAGACTTTTCTGGCATACTCAAGCATATCACCAATGACCTTATATGAGTTCTTATAATTGTATATTTTGTATAATTCCTAGCTACAGAGTGAAAATTTTATATGAACTTTCTGCAAAAACACGGAGAGCTTCAAATCCCTAATTTTTTCCTTTATAAAGAGGTTCCGTTAGTATTAATTCAAGTTGGAAGAGAGAGAATACGAACAGATGGCTGTGGCAAACAGCACATTGCAATTGGGAAGCAGCGTACAGGTACTAGTGAGTACGACATTTGGTATTCCATAATAGTCTTGAAAATTGATTTAAAATCAGGCTTCAAAATCATAATAAAGAGCAACTCATATACTATTCATTTCTTTATTCCGAGGGCTAATGTTCAGAGTGTTAAGTACAATATATGCTAGAAGAAGGTAAAGGAAATGTGATTTTCAATTAAACACATAAAGTGTGTTTAAAAACTGCTGGCACGACCTTAGTTATTTTTCTAGGATCACCGAATAACTTTTTCAGAACACCAAGAGTTTTAGCCCCAAGGACTACTTAGAATTAAAAGGGAATAAAAAGTTAAAGAATGTAAGGAAACTATTTTAAAAGTTTTAATTTTATATTTTATGCAGACTCTAGTTGAATTTTTGAAGGTGATTAGTTGGTCAGATGCCAGAAGTGGTAAATATTTTATGCTTGCTCATGGAAACAGGTAGCTGGAATGTCAAATTTGTACACATCATCAAAAAGCAGGCAATTATCATCTATGCTAATGTATAGATAGCTGCCTCCAAGGTTCACAGGTAATCAAACCTTTTCTGAAGAGTTCAGCACATATTTCTACTTAAAATAAATATTGCCATTTGAATAAAACTTTCAGTTTTTTTGAAGGAGCTGCTTGGGGAATGGTGGTATTATGATGGGAAGGGTGGCTTGTTACAATATTATTCCTTTGGGTTACTGGTTCTGATTATCTTACTGATATTGCAAGCAGAACATTCTTTAAATTAATAGCAACTTTCCTAACTAAAACATTCCAAATTACATCCATTTTTGCAAGAGAGGATAATTATGTAAAGCAAAGAAAGAAATTAGAAAATGAGAAGTAGTTCCATGAACATAGAGATTTCAGCACAGACATGCATTATTCTCATGGCATTCATTAATATCACGTGGATACGTATGCGCTCTGTGTGTGTGTGTGTGTGTGTGTGTGTGTGTGTGTGTGCGTGTGTGTGTATTTGCCTTTAAAACGAATTTGAATTGTTTGGGGACTAGTTTTGCAATTGTGAGTCCATAGTGGGTATGTTTTCTGCCCTGAAAATATCTCTTAGGGACTCAGAGAAAATTATATATCAAATACAAGAAATATTTCATGATGGGAGTGATGTGGCTATTGGTGTCCAGTAGACCTATGCTGAATCCTTTCTCTAGCACTTACCAGTTATGAAACTTTGTACCAGTTATGTAACCTCTATAATCTTCTTGTGTGAAATGGGTATAACAAGAATATAGACCTCACAATGTTGTTGTGGATTATTAAGTATTGTATATAACATGATTAGACATTTCACCTATATTTGCTTTTCTGCTTTTACGTATCAGTAGGGACATACATACGTGTGTCATTGAAATGTTAAAATGAAGGAACTTAGTTTTGATCAGCAGATTTTTATGGAAGGCCTAAGGTGCATAAGGTATTGAGATTAACAATAAAATAACATATTTTTTCAATATGGCAGGATTTTCGTAGGGCCGTGACATGGATTATTTTGTTGGAGTCTCACAATATTCCTGAAATGAGAAAGCTAAGGAAACTCAAAATAACTTGCCTGAGATTGTACAACCTCTATCATGATCCAGGACTAGAACGTAGTCTCTGACTTCTGGTCTGGGAGTCTCTCACTACACCCCTTCACCTCCCAATGAAAGTGAAAATTCTCTGCTTCTAATTGAAAGTAAAAATTCTTCTACATTCTCCCTACCGTCTAAAAATTCTCTTATCTTATCTATTTTTATCAAGTCCACTGCAATAAATATATAAACTGTTTATAATGACATCTTACTAGTTTGAGTCCTTCCAACTGATTCTGTGAAATTAAAGCCTAAACTTCACACAGGGAAAATCAAGCATGTGAGACATAATTTAATTAAAAGACACAAACCTTTATCGGATGCTTACTCTGTGCAAAGGAACTGTGCCTGGTGCCGTGTTGGTAAACTTGCGTCCTTGTGTAACCCTTAGGTCATCCCCATCGTGTCTGGGAAGGGAAGCAGGTGTCATCTGTCACCAGAAAGAAATCAGTGTCACTATTAGTCGATTACATGCACATATGGAGTCCAAAGGCTATTGCAAAAACATTTCTTTACGTTTTAGGCTGGAGTACAGCATAGTTGTGATGAGTGTCTACGAGATCCGCCACAATGGTCTTCTTCCTTCTCCCCTCATCACTCCAAGTTCCCATGGTCTTTTCTCTCATTTTGCCTCCTTTTCAGGGTCCTGCCTCCATTCTGGAAGCACACAGCTATGTCACCCCCTAATGATGGTGGCAATAAATGACCTAGAACTTTCAAATTCTTTTCAAAGAGGAAGATCTAATAGTCAAACAACCTCTTTTTATTATAAATAATGACTGCTTCTCAAACCATGAGGATATTATTAAAGAAAGAAAAGTAAGCCTTTTTTAGACTGTAAATTGTTAAGAATCTAAGATGGGCTAAAAAGTTGTTACACTTGTATCATGGCTCTGAGACTATGAGCTGTGTGACCACAGCAAGTTATTTAATCTCTTTGAGTCTCAGTTCTTTACCTGTAAAATGGAGAGAATGATAGGACCTTGCCCTTGAGGTTCCTGGGAAGGTTATATGAGTTAATACATGTAAGGCTCATAGGGTATTGCCTGGTGCTTAAGAAATTCTTGATGTATTATTAATATTGTGGGTTTTATATTTGTATATCTTACCAAAAACTTACTCATTACCATGTTGAGAAGGAAAGAAAGGGTGAGTGGAAAGAGAAATCTAGCCTATACATACATACATACACTATTTGATTAATTAAATGATTAAAGTTCTCTGTTATAAAATACTTCAAAGTTTTTGAATCCCTTCTCACCCATGATTCTCACATATCGCACACAGGCATACATACAACGAACTGCAGAGTCTCTGCAGATGTCAATGAGAATATGCATTTTCTTTTTTTTTTAACTTTTTATTATTTTATCACATGCAAGTAGAGAGAATATAAGGAATCCTTCCAATAGCACTGTAGGATTGCAACTGACAGAGTAATTAATTTTTTTGGCATAAGGGGTAATGGAACACATTTGAATCTTGATCTTAAAGGATAAGTAGGAATCCATTACATTGGAAAAAGGAATTTCAAGTTGAGAAACTAGAACAGGATACATGAAGTCATAAGGGTATGAAATACCTGTATTACAGAACGGGCATCACTAAATCATTGTATGTATATTTTTTAGTTTGAGTTCTCTGGAAACAGACTCTGAAACTGAGAGTTGCATGCAAAGGTTGATTGGGGAGTACTTTCAGAAGAGACACCTGTAAGGAAGTGAGGAAGGTAGGATTGAGTGGAAAAAGTAATTGACTCTCAAAGCAATTGCAACTAGTCCTCAACCCATCTGGAACTGGTACAGTCTTCAGAGTTGTCCCTAATTGAAGTAAGAGGACTAGCTATTTATGTCCCTGCATCTGCAGTCTTAGTGAGGGGGCTGTCTTTGGAATGGGTAATCTTGGACAAGGCATCTGCTATGACTGAGAGCAGGGATGTTGTGGCCCATATTGTCTCTGTCACAACTACTTCACTCTGCTGATGTAGTGCAAAAGCAGCTATAGACGGACCGGCCCCACGGCTTAGTGGTTAAGTGCATGCACTCGGCTACTGGTGGCCCGAGTTCGGATCCCGGGCGTGCACCGATGCACTGCTTCTCCAGCCATGCTGAGGCCGCGTCCCACATACAGCAACTAGAAGCATGTGCAACTATGTCATACAACTATCTACCGGGGCTTTGGGGGGAAAAAAAAAAAGAAGGAGGATTGGCAATAGATGTTAGCTCAGAGCTGGTCTTCCTCACAAAAAAAAAAAAAAAAAGCAGCTATAGACAATATGTAAGCAAATGGCATGGCTGTGTTCCAATGAAATTTTATGTCCTAAAACAGGCAGCCAACTCATGGGCCATGGTTTGCTAACCCCAGGCCTAGAGTAATTCTCACTGAGGGCCACAGCTCTGCGACATCAACAGTTGATATTTCCAGAAGGTGGGGGATGGCTTTTCAACCCTCAAGAGCAGATTTGGGCAGAGTACCATAGATGTGCTACAGTTCACCCCTTGCACATTTCTGATCTACATGCTTCTTATGGTAAGTTTGCCCCATCTGTTCTCCACCATCTGTTAAGGCAGTTCTACATTTCTACTTCAATTAAAGTAGGTCATCACTTTTTCCAAGCTTCCAAGGCCCATCATAACAACATGTTAGCACCATCTCCTGGGTTCCTTGTCAGAGGTTCTCTACAATGAGAGAGAGCTCCTATGTCAACAAACTCTTCATTAGCCAACTTGATGTTTCACCTCCCACCGCCCCTAATACCTTGATTTAACATCCTAAGGATCCAGTTCCATACAAACTTTCCTGGCTTATGCCGGTACCTTTCAGCTAGGTTCTGCAGCTCCTCTGATATTTAGTCCGTCTTCCTCCATACGAGGCCCAGCAAATCCCCAGTCAAAACTGTGCTGGGATTTGACCTTAATTATTGATCTGGTTGCCAGATAGTAAAGTGGAGATAAACCTTGTATGGGGCAAGCTTCAGGGTCTTGAGAAGTTAATCTTGATTTCATGTTACTTGTCCACAGCTCAAATATTACCCTCATCCACCATGGTTTCTTAAGTTACATTGGCAGGTTCCTTAGGCCTGATAAATACCATAGCAAGAAGCAGTGGAAATAGCCACTTGGCACAAGTCTGAAAATGCCTAATCACTAGAAAATACGGTCATTGTGTCTTTCATTTTAGTACTAGTGTGCTAGAAACAGGGGGGTCAGAGGCAAAATGAAAATTAAGAGATTTTATATATAAACGTGAAAATCACAAACCACATCTGCTTTAGCAAATCTGCTTGTTCTTTCCCAATATCATTGTTCACTTTCTGCCTTGTGAAAATGATCCTGATTTTCATTCTAGCCAATTGCCACCCTGGAGAGAGACATTTACCAGCCTCCTTTGCAGCTACATTAAGCTACATGACTAAGTTCTGGCTAAGGAGATGCAAATGACAGTGATATGTGAGACTTCCAGAATTCTTTGAAAAAGAATTGGAGAGGGGGCTCCATTTCCCTCCCTTCCTCTTTGGAATACAGACACAATGGCCAGAGCTCTAGCAGCTATCTTGTGAGGGAATTTAATCTTTGGGCTTGAATTTTGCCCTGGGCATTTGATAATTACAGAGGCCTTTACATTCAAATTAGATATTTTATTATTGGAATATCTCTAAGTTGACAGCTTATTATTGCATTATCCTAATGTTTTCATTTGATCTTATTACAGAAACGCTGGACTGCTTATTTTTGGCAACATGGTTGGGCACGGGAAACAGAAAGAGAACCTTTTCAGTCTTGGGTATAAATTGGCCTTTGGAGTTGATGTGCTTAATGTACTATGTAATCATTTTCAGATCAAATTAAGTTCAGTCCCCAAATCAGTTGGGACTCAAGTCTTTACTGCCCACCAGTGGTTACAAGAGGACACTCAAGGCAAATGGTATTGAAGGATTGGCTTCATGAAGGTGGGGGAAGTACTATCTGAAGGACTGCTGATCTACTTTCCTAAGTGGAATGGTCGTAGACCCCAGGAGTCCTCAGGTTTAATGGGTAAGATCAATGAGTTAAAATAACAAAAACCTTAGGAACAAGGTTGGGTACATTAGCAAGGTTTACTGTCCACTGCTGATGATTCCTTTTACGCTGAGGAAGCTTTATGAATATAATGCTCCTGGGTGCTCCCCTCCCTTTTTCTCACTCCTCCCCATGGAGGTAGAGTGATTTATCTGACTAGGAATAGAAGCGGAAAAGGACACACATATACCAACCTCTTGCTCTCTCCTTTTTCATGTAAATAAGCTGCCTGAAGGATACATATGTCCTCAGTGCTGTGTGTAGTTCAGCACTCTCTCTGCCTGGGTATGTAAGTCAGTCTTACAGGGAGTTCAGTTTTGTGAAGCCCACTTGCCTATGATATGATACCATCCCTAGTATAAAACATTATATTAAAAAAAGTACATAATACATAGACATTGTATTGAATTACAAAGTAAACATCTGTGTAAACATCACCAGCTCAAGAAATTGAACATTGCCAACACCTCTGTGTGTCCTTTCTGGATCTAAACTCCATCCCTACAACTAAAGGTACCATTATCTGTATTTTATGTATGCTTTTCTTTGTAGTTTTAACACACATATGTGTATTCTTAAACACTATAGTCTTGCCTATTTCTGGACTTTATAAAATTGAATCTCTTATGGGTTGAATTGTGTTTCCCCTAAAATTTATACGTTGAAGTACTAAACCCTAATATCTCAGAATGTGATGTTATTTGGAGATGAGGTCTTTACAGAGGTAATCCAGTTAAAATGAGGTCATTAGAGGGGGCCCTAATCCCATATAACTGGTGTCCCTCTATAAAGAGGAAACTTAGACACATATACAAGAAAGATGATGTAAAGACACAGGGATAAGTTGGTCATCTACAAGCTAAGGAGAGAGACCTGGAACAGATCCTTCCCTCACAGCTCTTAGAAGGAAACAACCCTGCTGACACCTTGATCTTAAAATTCTAGCCTCCAGAACTGTGGGACAATAAAGTTTTGTTGTTTAAGCCATCCAGTCTACAGTATTTTGTTTCAGCAGCCCTAGGAAACTAATATAGATTTATTCAGTATGTATCCCTTACTGTCTGACTTCTTGCATTCAATTTTGTGAGATTCATCCCTGTTATTGCATGTGGCAGTAGTTTATGTTCATTGCTATCTTTCATTGTATGAATACTATAAAAATTGTCAATTTTATCCATTTTGGTATTGATAGATATTTCTTTTCCATGCCCGCAAGCAGCCAATCAACCCGTTCTCCACTGACTGTAAGTCCATATATGTCATAACCTTGGGCCACTTCTTTTTCTACACAAAATAGATAACTAGAGTCACTGTTCAGAGAACTGCCCATAAGAGAATTTTCTCTCACCACTGTCTTTCAAGACCACCTCTGAGTGGGGCTGTACTAGAGCTGCCATTCTCGTTCAGCTCGCACTCACAATCTGAGCCAACAAATCTGTGTTAGTCAAGGTTCTCCAGTTTCCAATAACATATTCCTCATTTCCATCTATCTCACCAGAAACACCTTTAACATTTATATTTCTACCAACATTCTCTCCATGATGATACATGTCTATCTCTAAGACGATAAAAGCTTTCTCTACAGATCTCCTCTTTTCTTTCTGAGCCCTTACTGAAATTGCCTTTATCATCTGTCAATGCAAATAATCCATAACCAATATATAAATCAAAATTAGGGTGTGTTTATTATGAGCCAACCCTGAGGACCATATAGCCCAAGAGAGTCCTTTCACAAAGGAATGGAGCACTCCAAAGAAGTAGGGATGTACAGAGTAGTTATATACTGTCAAAGAGCATGTACCACATATGGTTGGAATATCCCTTTTACAATAGTCGCCAGATTGCTTTGCTGGCACAGCAATTCAGTGAACATAGCAGGTCAGTGGTCTCAAGGTGGGTGGTCATAAGGTGACCGCAGCAGTTCAGCAATCAATCCTTAGTTTAGGGAGAAATGCTTATCCTTAAGGAAATGCTGATGTGGGAAAAGTTACATCCTTATCTTTAAGGGCATTGTTCTTGCCTTTGGGACATAGTAAATACTTAGAGGAGGTATACAAAGCATGCTGGATGGCCATGTCAGGCCCTTTCGAAAAAACAAGTTCAGGCCGAATTAGTTTCACACCAAACAGCTTCCTCATATACTCCAATATATCCTATTGCTTGTTGTTTATTTATCATACCCATATTTCTACCAAAAATCTCTTCAAGGCAGTCTAGACTTTTTCTAACATGCGCCTCAAAACTCCTCCAGTCTCTATCCAATGCCCAGTTCCAAAGCCACTTCTACATTTTTAGATATTTTTTACAGCAGCACCCCACTTCTTAGTACCAAAATCCGTGTTAGTTACCTAGAGCCATCATAACAAAGTACCACAGACTGGATGATTTAAACAACAGAAATTTATTTTCTCACAATTCTGGAGGCTAGAAATCTGAAACCAAGGTGTCAGCAGCGTTGGTTTCTTCTAAGGTCTCTCTCCTTGGCTTGCAGATGGCTGTCTTCTGTTATCTTCACACAGTCTTCCCTCTGTTCCTGTCTGTGTCTTAATCTCCTCTTTTTATAAGGACATCAGTCATACTAGATTAAGGCCCACACTAGTAACCTCATTTTAATTTAATTACCTCTTTAAAGTCCTTATATCCAAATACAGTCACTTTTTGAGGTACTGGGGGTTGGAACTTCAACATACAAATTTTGAGGGGACACATTTCAGCCCATAACACCGTCCATGAGCCAAGTTCAGAGATTTTTCTCCTCCTTTAGCTGATCGTCAAGATCCCTCACATGGCTGTGAGCTGACAGAGGCTCTCTCAACCAAGACCTGTAACTGCCTTAGTTGGATGTTTAACTCTCCTTGAAGTTCAGCTACTCTGACTATTAAGTCATGGGAATGATCCTCAGTTTTCTCCAATCCTACCAATAGAGTTGATGAGAGCTTCTTTGTATGCAACACAAAAGTCCCTGGGGTTTCACAAGTGGCTTTGAATTGCCAGTTCCTTACCCAAGGCCATTCATCATCTGTTTGTAGAGCATTACTAGTTTAACAATAGTCATTCAATACCCAATAGCTCCTGTTTCCTCCAGACATCTCCAAAGCCTGATACAGATGCATTCCCTTTCACCAGCACACCCTCTCTATTCACTGCCAGTGAAAGTTTTGCAATATGTTCTGCGCACCAGGGGCTGCCTGTGTACCACCTACCACTCTTGACGGAGTTTCCATTGCCAGCTGGGCAATGAATGAGCCAGCCTCAAATCCTAATTTGTCAGTCATTTTCTCAGACCATTCCTAACACCAGCTTTTCCAGGTTGATTTCTCCAGAAGCACATGCTGAGATGGAACTTAGGGTATGCAATTCTTTTTAGGGACTAACACCTGTAAAGGAAAAGAGCTTGTAGCAGGTTTGGGCAGAGAAAGAAACAGAACTGAGAAACAGGCCTGACAATGTCTTGGCAAACCTGGAAGGAAGGTCTGGAGCAAGTCCATAAGGCCAAAATAGGCAGGCGTTTAGAGCCCTGCCTCACTCAGTAACTGGGTATGGATATGAGATGCTGCCCTGGAGAGGGCGTGTCCTTGGGTGATGAGCTCTCTGCACTGAAGCATATGATGAAGGAGCTGATAGCTGGAGGTTGTTTGCTGACTTCACTCAATACCTCTGGGCAGCAGATCCTTCCTCGAAAGAGATCTTGGCGGCAGATCTCCAAGTCCAGCAAACGTACGTGTGTCTTCCAAGTGTACGTCGCAGAAGAGGAATTTCTGGGTGATAGAATACATGTACCTTTGACTTTAGCTTATAACATCAAACACTTTTGCAAAGTGGTTGTACTATTTATACCCTTGTTAAGGAGTATGAGAGATTTTAGTTGCTTCACTTCTATGTTAACACTTAATATTGTCCGTTGTTTGCATTTTAGCTGCTTCGGTGGGTCTGTGATGGTGCTATAACTTGGTATTAAATTGCATTTCCCAAATTACTAATGAAGTTATGCTCTTTTTCATGTGTTTACCAGCCACTTGGATAAATTTTTGGTGAAGTGGCTGCTCAAGGACTTTGTCCACTTAAAAAATATTGTGTTAGGGGCTGGCCTGGTGGTGTAGAGGTTAAGTTTGCATGCTCTGCTTTGGCGGCCCAGGGTTCGCAGGTTCGGATCCTGGGTGCGGACCTATGCACTGCTCCTCAAACACACTGTGGTGGTGCCCCACATAACAAAAATAGAGGAGGATGGGCATGGATGTTAGCTCAGGGCCAATCTTCCTCAGCAAAAAAAAAAAAAAAATTGTATTCTGTGTATAACCCCTTTGTCAGTTACATGTGTTGTGAATGTTCTTTTTTTCCAGAGAGAAGTTTTAATTTTTATTTAGTCCAATTTATTAGTCTTTTCTCTTATAGATAATGCTTTTTGTGTTTTGTCTAAAAAGATTTTTGCTATCCTAGTGTCATAAATATGTACTCTTACATTATCTGCTGAAAGCATTTTGTTTTGCTGTAGACGTACACCTCACTTAAAATTAATTTTTGTGTGTGTTGTGAAGTAGGAGAGAGTTTCTAAAAATTCTTTTCCACATGGACCTACTTTTAATCTCAGCACAATTAACTGAAAAAATTATGGATAATTTCCCTACTACTCTACACTGCAAACTTATTTAGAAAGACTAGGTTTTATTACATCAACAAATAGTCCTGAGATCTTAGCAGCTTCAAATCACAAAGTGATTTACACTCCTTGTCCATCATGGCTGGGCTCTGACTTTATGCTACCACCTTTGTCTGGAACATTGCTGGTCTTTGTGGCAGAGGGGAGGGAGGTAGGGAAGCATGTACAGGCTCTTAAACCTTTTGCCTTGAATTGACACTAACTTCTCGTATTTCATTGGCCAAAGCTAATACATGGCCAACATTTCAACAATTTTGTGTACATATTATCTTCCTGCAGGGAGGGCTAGCAAATTTTAGTGAATATTAGTGCATTTGGTCACACACCTTTGCAATAAAACAAGTGTCTATCTATGAACCTACAGCTTCTTATGTTTCTATTCTTTTCCCTTCAATCTTTGCATGAATATCATACTGTCTTAATTATTGGAACTTTTATAAGTTTCCATAATCAGTAGAGTAGTCTTCTCACCTTGCTCTTCAAGAATGTCTTGTCTATTCTTGACCTTTTGCATTTGTGTATTTATTTTTAATTTTAATTTGACAAGTTTCACAGGACAAGAAGAAGGTTTGGATTTTGATTGGGATTTTATTGGCCTTATGACCTTATGAAGTGAAATTATTCATTGTTCCTTCTGTCCGGGGAAAATAATGAAATATCTATGTACATAAAGTTAGCACATTCAAAACATACATACTGTGTGGTAGTAAATAAACAGGACAGTGTCCTAAGTAACTGAGATTTACAATTAACATGGGATTCCATCCCTCTTGAAGATCAGGACACTGAGGTAAAAGTTGTAAGAATTTGTCAGATTAGTTAAGAACACAGAGTTTGATGGCAGAATGCAACAAATTACTCATTCGAATCCAATAGTGTTGGTCATATACTCAAAACAATTTGCTAGGTATTGTAGGAAGAATCAGAGTTGAATTCTAAACTCTAGAAGGAACCTAATATAAAGCATCAAGTGATAAATGCCTTGAAGAAGCAACAGATGCAGTTCTAAAAGAATAAGAGTGGGAAATATGGCTTCCTGCTATTGAAATCAAAGAAGGCATAATGGAGGAACTAGAATTTGATGACCGGCCCTGAGGCAAAATTAAGAAATGAGTAGAAGGGCATTCAAGGCCTTGCACAGCAATGGTGCCTCATCACTATTTCCCATGGATTCATAGGGCTTCTTTCAGGAGTTCTATACTACATAATCTGGTCCTTTAAGTTATGGAATTTATTTTTATTTCAGGTGACAAATTCTGGGTAAGGGAAAAGTATAACAGCTGCATTTATTATAATGAGAACAAATTCATAAAAGATTACATAATTAGGCATTTAAACTTTTGTTCACTGAATTTAAAATCACACATTCAGAGATAACCCAGTACAAGTGAATTATGAGTTTACAATTTTTTTGCAGAGCTTTTTTACTTTAATTTATTTACTTTTTGCTTTGGGAATTAATTGCAAAATCTTATATTAATAGAACATTAAGGGCAAGCTTTCTAAATATGTAAGTCAAAAAATTTCAAGTTATTTTTCCCTTAGTACCTATAACTAATCTCTTTGTGCAGATAATAAAGCAATAAAATTAATATGATATGCCATTGTGCAAAATGAATACAAAAGCTGATTTATAGTTATTGTACAGTAAACATCATTGAATTTTAAAATCTGGTGTTGTTAAAGTTCTGACTTGAAGTTTGAATGACTGCTTGGGAAATTTGAGAGTGTATTTTCATATGTAAATCAATTTATTTAACCTTTATAAAAACCACTTGTTTATTTCATTATCACCTCAATAGATTTCATGTATTTCTGAAATTTGATATATCATTGAATATTTAAACAATTATTTGCTCATTTATCTAAACATAATTTTAGGGAGAATAAAATCAGCGTTTGCATTGATCATAATGTTAAGCGTTTAGAATTATATTTGAGGTGCATCTGTGGATAGCTCTCTTTATAACATAGGTGTTAAAAACATCTTGACTCAAAACCAGAGTTACCTGCACTTAGGATGGCAGACTGAATCGAGTTCTTTGATAATTTTACAGATCCAGTTCCCACACATACTAATTGAAGTGTTTTGGTTTTATAGTCCTACTTTGTACAGCTATCCTGGCCAAATATTTTACCAAAAATATTTTGCCATTGGTTTTAATAAGAACCAGCAAGAGATCATTGACAATTCAGTAAAAAATATAATATCATTAATAAACAAAATGTAACATAAAGCTTATGGCCTAATGCAAGTTATCAATAGAATTATTTTTATATACAAACAAAATTCATTATTAGTAATGCAAAAATATTAATAAAGCTAGGGACTGGGGATGCCCACAAAAAAGGACCCATCAAGCTAAAAGACTTTGTGAGGCAATAATCCTTTTCTCAAAAATATTTAACCTTGGCTTTGTGCCCTCTGTGATCTTGCCTGGTTTGGTGGTATTTATATTATCATTTTTTTCTTTTTAAACTCCTTTTGATAACTTAAGTTCCATTTCTACTTTCACCATTAAATATAATTTTGTTTTTTATTTATCTATCTTTTTTTGTGTGTGAAGAGATCAGCCCTGTGTCAGCCCTGTGCTAACATCTGCCAATCCTCCTCATTTTTTTTTTTTTTTCTGAGGAAGACTGGCCCTGGGCTAACATCTGTGCCCATCTTCCTCTACTTTGTATGGGACGCTGCCACAACATGGCTTGCTAAACAGTGCATTGGTGTGCGCACAGGATCCGAACCGGTGAACCTCGGGCCGCCGCAGCGATTAACCGCTTGCGGCACTGGGCCGGCCCCTAAATATAATTTTAGATGTAGGTTTTTCATAGATGTCCTCAGGTTGAAGATATTTCTTTCATTCCTAGTTTGTTGGAATTTAAATCATGAATGAGTGTTGTGTTTCTTAAAATTCTTTTTCTTCATCTATTGAGATGATTGAATGTTTTTGTCCCTTATTCTATTAATATGGTGTATTAATTAATAGTA
Organism: Diceros bicornis minor; assembly: GCF_020826845.1. Taxonomy (NCBI): domain Eukaryota; kingdom Metazoa; phylum Chordata; class Mammalia; order Perissodactyla; family Rhinocerotidae; genus Diceros; species Diceros bicornis. Next base: position 17,848,260 of record NC_080743.1, on the reverse strand, counting down.
TAAATTAATTAATTAATTAATATAGCAACATTGCATCCTAGAGATAAATTCCACTTGGTCATAGTAAATAGTCCTTTTTATATGTTGCTGAATGAATATATTGCTATATTCATTGAGAATATATGTTGATGTCAATATTCACGAAGAATATTGATCTCTAATTTTCTTGTGAATTCTTTGGCTGGCTTTCGGTATCAGGGTAATACTGAATTCATACAAAGAGAATATTTTTCCTCCTCTATTTTATGGAAGAGTTTGTGAAGGATTGGTATTATTTCTTTGTTATGTGTTTGATAGAATTCCCCAGTCAAGCCATTTGGTCCTGAGATTTTCTTTGTGAGATCTGTAACTAGTAATTCAATCCTATTATTTATTATAAGTCTATTCAGGCTTCTTCTTCTTGAGTCTTGTGGTAAATAGTATCTTTAAAAGAGTATATCTAGTTCATTGAAGTGGCTTAATTTTTTGACATCAAGTTTTTTATGACATCCCTTAAAATTCTTTGAATTTCTGGGGCCGGCCCGGTGGCGCAAGCGGTTGGGTGCGCACGCTCCGCTGCGGCGGCCCGGGGTTCGCTGGTTCGGATCCCGGGCGCGCACCGACGCACTGCTGTGGCAAGCCATGCTGTGGCGGCGTCCCATGTAAAGTGGAGGAGGATGGGCAAGGATGTTAGCCCAGGGCCGTCTTCCTCGGCAAAAAAAAGAGGAGGATTGGCAGATGTTAGCACAGGGCTGATCTCCTCACAAAAAAAAAAAAAAAAAAAATTCTTTGAATTTCTCTAAGTTGTGTAATGTCTCCTCTTTCATTCCTAATTTAGATTTTTATCGTTTTTCTTTTTTTCTTAGTCTGTCTAGCAAAAGGTTTGTCAGATTTTTTTGATCATTAAAAAAAATTCTTGGTATCATTGATTTCCTCGATTGTTTTTCCTGTTTTCTATTCATTGATTTCCACACTAATATTTATTATTTCCTTACTTCTATTTGCTTTAGGTTTAGTTTTTTGGGTTCTTTTTCTTGAGATATAATTCACATAACAAAATTATTATTATAAAGTATGTAATTTAGTGGGTTTTAGCATAGTCACTATAATATGCAACTATCACCACTAATTCCAGAACATTTCCATCACCCTGAAATGAATCACCAAATCTATCAGCAGTTAGTCCCAATTCCCCCCTCTACACAAATATCTGGATAATCACTAATGTATTTTCTATCTCTATGGATTTTCCCATTCTGCATATTTCATATAAATGGGATTATACAACATGTGGCCTTTTGTGTCTGCCCTTTTTCACTTAGCATAATGTTTTCAAGGTTCATCCATGTTGTCACATGTGTCTCTACTTCATTTATTTTATGGCTTAATAATATTCCATTGTATAGGTATATCACATTGTGTTTATCCATCCATCATTTGATGGATATTTGAGTTGTTTCCACCATTTGGCTGTTGTGAATAATGCTATGAACATTCATTTAAAGTTTTCATGTGAACATATATTTTCAGTTCTCTTGGGTACACATCCAGGAGTGGAATTTATGGGTCATATGCTAATTCTATGTTTAAATTTTTGAGAAAGTGAGAAACTGTTTTCACAGTGGCAGTTTATTGATTTTTGATGTTTTTTTCTTTCATAGGCATTAAAGATATCAAGTTCTCCTAAGCACTGCTTTATTTGCATGTCATAATTGATATGTTGTGTTTTCATTTTCACTCAGTTTGAAAAACTTTCTGGTTCTCTTGTTTCTTTATTGGTGCATGGGTTCTTTATATGTGTGTTGTTTAATTTCTTAATATTTGTGGATTTACCTAATTTCTTTCTGCTTTCAATATCTAATATGTTTACATTATAGTTGAAGTATATACTTTGTATGATTTCAATCTTTTATATTTATTTGGACTTGTTTTATGGCCTAACATATTGTTTACCTTGGGAGATGTTTATACATTCTTGAAAAGATGTGTATTTTGTTATTGGGTGAAGTGTTTGACAGATATCAGTTAGGTCCAATTGATTGATAATGTTCAAGTCTTCTATATCTTTTATAATTTTCTCTCTAGCTGTTCTATCAATTATTGAGTGAATATTGAAGTCTCCATCTATAATTTTTAAATTGTCTATTTTTCTCTTAAATTCCATCAGTTTTTCTTTCCTGCATTTTGGGATTGTATTGTTAGATGTATATACGCTTATAATTGTTATATTCCTGATTAGTTAATATTTCTATTATTATAAAATGTCCCATTTTGTTTCTAGAAACAATTTGGTCTGAAATTCTTTATCTGATATTAGCATAGTCATTCCAAATCTCTTATGGTTATTGTTTGCATGGTATATTATTTTTGTTCCTTTTCTTTCGACCTATTTAGGTTATTGAATCGGAGGAGTGTCTCTTGTAGACTGTGTATAATTGCTTATTATTTTATCCAGTCTGACAATCTCTGCCTTTTTGGAATGTTTAATCCATTCAAATAATAATTATTGATATGATTATGTCTGTCATTTTGCTATTTGTCTTCCGTATGTTTCATATCTTGTTTTTGTTCTTCTGTTCTTCCTTTACTATCTTGTTATGTGTTAAATAGAAATTTTCTCATGTACTATTTACATGTCTTTTTTGGTTATCTTACTATACATATTTAGTTGTTAGTGGTTTCTGAAGGAGGTCACAATATGAATCTTATCAGATTCTACTTTAGGTTAATACTAGTTTAATTCTAGTAAAATATAGAAAGTTTACTTCAAAACAGCCACACATTCTCCCCTGTTCTTTATGGTAGCATTGTCATATATACTACATTTTTATATTTATAGGTTCAAAATACTGTTTATAAACATTGTTTTAGGTAATTAAAAAAAATAACAAGAGAAAAAAAAATAACTTAAGAGAATTTATTTAGCAAAGTAAATATATACTGCTTTTTATATTAACTACATGGTTACCATTACCAGCGTTTTTTATTTCTTTGTGTGGATTCATGTTACCATCTGACGTCAGTTTCTCTTAGCCTGAGGGAATTCTTTTAGTATATTTTATAAGGCAAGTCTGCTAACAAAAAGTTCTCTCTGTCTTTGTATATCTTGCAATGACTTTATTTCACTTTCATTTTTAAAGAATAGTCTTGCTGGATATGGAATTCTTAGTTGACGGTTGTTTTTTCTCTTTTAGCCCTTTGAATATGTTATCACAGTATCTTCTGGTCTCCATTTTCTTTCTAATTTGGTGTCGGCTGCTATTAATCTTATTATGCTTCCTCTCTATGTGATCAGTCATTTTCCTCTTGCTGCTTTTAAGATTTTCTCTTCATTTTTGACTTTGAACAGTTTGATTTCATGTGTGTTGGTATGGATCTTTTTAAATTTATCCAATCTGGAGTTTGTTGAGCTTCTTATATGTATAAGTTAACGGTTTTCATCAAACATGGAAAGTTTAGGATATTATTTCTTTAAATATTCTTTCTGGTCCTTTCTGTCTCCCTTTTTCTTCTCTGATTCCTATTTTCACCCACTGGTGTGTTTGATGGTGTTGCACGGGTTTTTGAGTCACTGAGTTTTTTCATTTTTTTATTTTCTGTTTTTCAGCTTTGGTAATTTCTATCTCTCTACCTTCAAGTTTGTTGATTCTTCTGTCAGCTCACCTATGCTCTTGAAACTCTCTAGTGATTTTTTTCATTTTGGTTCTTGTGCTTTTCAACTGAATACTTTCCAATTGGTTCTTATAATTTCTATCTCTATTCTCTATTGACATTCTCTATTTGATATGCCATTGCCATCATGTTTTTCTTTAGTTCTTTGGACGTATTTATAATAGCTACTTTGGAGTCTTCTAAGTTCAACATCCAGGCCCCCTCTGAGACAACTTCTATTTTTATCTGGTGCATGTATCACACTTTCCCGTTTCTTTGACTGTCTCACATTTTTTACTACAAACTTGGAAACTATATTGTAGCAAATCTAGATTCAGATTTCCCCTCTTCTCAGATGTTGTTATGTTTTGTTTTGTTCTTTTAAATTTGTTTTGTTCATTTTTTGTTTAGTGACTTGCATGGACTAATTGTGTAGAGTCTCTCTCTTCTTTAGTGTGTGGCCACTGATGCCTCTGCTCAGGCTTTTCTTTTATTCTTTTATTCTAAGCCTGACATCCTAGAGATGAATCAACATAGGTCAGTGATCAGACAATGATTGATCAAATAAAACTTTGATCGAGTCAATAAATCTTCTATCTTTTGTCAGTGGATTTGTGGATTAGGGTACACATTCAAAGTTCAGCAGTTTACAAGTTTGCCCTAGCTTTTACTTTTTGCTAGGCCATCTCATGTCTCCTCTCTGTAGCAGCCGTCATATTCAGTCATAAATAAATAGATAGCTAGGGACATCTTTGTTGTCTCCTGAGCATGTACACACTCTTGGGTGTATGTATAGCCTTCCAGACAAAGATATGTGAATGCATATCAAAACTCAATATTGTTGTCTTGCTCCCTGGATATATGTATTAAATTTCTGGCTAGTATGCTGGTCTGTAGTTTGATACAACCAGTATCAAAACCTCTGACTAGTTGTGATGTTGATCTCCCTTGAATTGTTGCCACCAAGATTACTATTGTTTCAGTCGTCCCCCTGGGGATGTGTTTTACTCCAAATCACGACAGTGCCCTCTGGTAGCAGAGGTGTTTTCACAGCTTTCCTCACACTAGTTGAATCACTAAACTGATGGAACTCGAGGTGGTGTAGGGTAGGAGCAATCTCAGGCTAAAACACCAGAGAGTCCCACTGTTTATATCTGACTATTAGCGTTTTTTCTTGAATTAAAGCTTCAAGTTTGTTGTATGCCTTTGGGTGATTTCCAGAGTAATGAAATTGTTGTTTTTGACAATTTTGTCCAGTTTTATCATTATACTTTTTGTGGAGAGAATTTGCTGATCTTTTCACTCCACCATTCTAGGAGTCCTGTCTCTATATCTATCACTTTTATCAGAAACAGCAAAAGCTTCCCCCAAAGCCCACTGTAACTTGTAATTTTACATTATTGAACAGAACTGTGTCACATAGCTCCTTCTGGGGATAAGGGAAACTGAGGGAAAAACTAATTAGTTTTGGTAGCCCCTATAGCAATGGCTGACAAGTGAGAAAAATGTATATCTGAAATGAGTTTAGGGTTAGATAGACAGTAATGCCTGTCACACCCCTCCAACTGCTATTACCCTAAGTAGGAAGTACAAGTATTCTTTTTAACACTTTTATAGCACCAGTCTAAAGGCACTAGAACAATGATTGATCAAATAAAACTTGAGTCAATAAATCTTCCATCATTTGAAACTATAACTATAACTAATTTTGTTAGGGATCAAGTTCAAAGATCGAGAAAGAAAAGAAGTCTAGTTATTTTGTAAAGCATACAGACTACAATGTTAAACTACATGGGTTTTACACTGGCTTTACCAGGTGCTAGTGTTGTAAGCTTGGGCAAGTTATTCAGCCTCTCTATTCTCCAATTTCTCCATGTGTCAAATGTGGGTAATAACTATTCTTTCTTCAAGAGTTGTAGTAAAGATTAACTGCCTATAAAGTACTTTGCCCAGTGTCTGGCTCACAGCTAGTGTTTAACAAATGTTAGTTTCCTGTGCTCAGAGAGCACTTTCTGGGAAACCCAATCCACCTTAATATGGAACTGTTCCTTTGTTCCCAAGGAGTATTTTCCAATGATGATAAAACTGGAAGGGAGAATGCTTTAATTCCATATAAGCCGTGGAGTTCTCTAAGGACTGATTATATAGGCGATTCCATGTAGAGAAAAACTTGCTTTTTATGTATGACACTGAAACTAGGCAAGCTACCAACTGATGTTGCAGCTAAAGCTCTCTTTCCTTCCAGGATTGAATATGGAACCAATAAGTATGGCTTGAAAATGAAGGATAACATCATATGAAAGCTGGAGAGATCATAGCAGATTATCTGCTATTTAGGCTATGAAATGGGAAGAAAGAACAGAAATATACTGATAAAAATATTAAAAGCTTTAGTTACTATATCTGCATATGCATATTATATATATATGGCGTATGTTTCTCATGGTGATCAAATACTAAATAGATTTCTGATATTACAAAATGACAGTTCACTTATGGATAATTGGAAAGGAAATGAAAAAATAAATGAGATTCCATGAATATACTGAGAGTAAGTTGCAGTCAGAATTAAAAATCAGCATGTAGATATATATGCCATAATGCAATTTCATTTTTGATCAGCCAGAAGTAATTGATAAAATTAGTTATAGTAAAAATGAAAGTCTTTTAAAGATAATACCGTTTGTAATCATGATGAATTAATAATCTTTGGAGATATCTACAAGTAATTATAAAAAGATTTCCATAATAAAGTGAAGCAAAAGTTTTGGTCATGTTTTAGAAGTGAAAAAGTATACAGTAGCACAGTGCTGTCAAGAAATTTGTCACAAAGAACCAGAGATTTTGTGATGAATCAGGAATGAAAATAAAGCTACTTTCAGTACAGTTTCATTTAAACACAAAGCAATGGGAACCATCTTCTGTTATGAATACCGTAATTACCACCGTTCTTGCCAAATTTTCCACCCACTGCTTATTATCTCATTATTTTTCCAGAGAAGCAGTGGCTGAACACATCATTGTTGATGATACAGACAGTGTGAATAAATTTGCTCTTTTAAGTGGGGAGGACAGGATGGGGGCAGGTACACTGTGTGCATGTTGACTAACTCTTCACTGGGATGACAGTGATGGTGTTTTTATAACTGGTCTCCTCTGAAATTTAGGTCACTGTTAGTTCTCTGTATCTCTTTTATTTCCCTGATTTCATTCCTGAAAATTGCCGACCACGTTTCCATTGCTTCTTTCCTACCTCATAATAGCTGAACTATAACTTCTCTGTTTCCTGATTACTTGAAACTGAGATCAGGATTGGTACCTAATAAATCCTCAAACTCTGTACCAGCATTGTGTAGCCATATGGCAATTTCAGAAAAGCTAGTCAAAACCTATGAGAGGTGAAAATGTACAGACTTTTCAGCAAAATTCATCACAAGGAAAAAGTCCTTAGTAAGACACACATCAATTGTGTCATGTTGCTGCAACTCCATTGTGTAGGTATGGTAAAAGTGTAATTCTCTTTTAGACAGGTTGAGTGGGGAATTGAGAAAGGTCCTATTTACTCTTAGGTGACCCTTTAAGATTTAAAGGGGGTACAGAGAGGCCATAAAGAAAAAGCAAAGAGATGACAACTGAGGCTAAGGTTACAGAATGGATAAGAAGAATGGAAATGATGAGAAAGGCTGAGGAAAAGAATTTCTAGATGTTAAGACAGAATTATACTTCAAGCATAAAATGTGTTGTTCAGTAAATGCCTTGTTCCAAAGCATCTTGAAATGCTATGAAACTGAGTCTAGTATTAAGACCTTTGCATGTAGGAACACTCAGGGATTGCAGAATTCATTTGCAAATTTCTGCTACCCTGTGAATTCTGTATAGGTGTATATTAGGTTATGATTTGAACCTGAAATAAAGGATGGATTAAAGATTCTCTGCTATTCCCTGCTTATATAGACTATATGCTCAGTAGGACCATAATGCCCTAAGAGCCAGCAGAATATGACAGTTGTGTCAGACTCTGGAGCCAAACTATGTTGGAATTTCAGCTCTAGAATTCACTAGGTGTGTGATACATGTGCAACTCACTTTGCCTCTCTCTGCTTCAATGGCCCCATCATTCGTTTAGGAATAATGATAGTATGCAGCAGGGTCATCCTAGGACGTTCTATATCTCTAGTCCCAAATTTAAAAAAATACAAATAATAATGCTAGCAAAGGGCTCTAATTGGTTCAGTAGACAGGAAACAAATTTACTACTGTCAGGAATGTGAAATATGATAGATTCAATTTGGATCAAGTGTCTCCATCTAGATGAATCAACTGGGCAGTGGTATGGTCTATAAATGTGCACTAAATCAAAATCAAAGGTTGGGATGGGGGGATCTTCCCCATAAAGATTGGGGTGCTGATCCCCTTTTTGAACAGACAAAATAATGAATTTCTGCTCCAAGGCTTTGGTGTGATTAATCTGAATATTATAAAGCAATGTGCGTTCTCTCTGCATCAAATTCCTGAGGTGAGCCTGGGTGTCTAAGAGTCACAGTCGATAGCATCCCTCATTTTAAGACCATTATTCTCTCCATCAGGGACCATTTATTTCCTCCTATTTTGTTTATTAGAGTTACAATTATAAAACGAATTTGGGGATGAAATAATTACTTTTTAAGTAAATTGTTCTTCTCTCAGCTCTCCCAATATGATAAGATGATGTTGGTGTAGATCTGTGTTTACCACGACAAAATGAATTACTGTTTTCAATGAATTGAATGTATGTTTAGCTTTCACGCAGATTCAACCTAAATAATCCAGTTTTCACGTTTTTTGTGTGTGTGAGGAAGATGGGCCCTGAGCTAACATCTGCCAATCCTCCTCTTTTTTTTGCTGAGGAAGACTGGTCCTGGGCTAATATCTATGCCCAGCTTCCTCTACTTTATATGGGACGCTGCCACAGCATGGCTTGACAAGCGGCACGTCAGTGCGCACCCAGGACCCGAACCAGCGAACCCTGGGCCACTGCAGCAGAGCGCATGCACTTAACCGCTTGTGCCACCCGGCCGGCCCCCAGTTTTCACATTTTTTATAATGTTTTTTGATAAACTGCACGCCACAATGCATCATTGTAAAGCTGATTGTGTATCCTTGCAATCATAGTGTTGTAATTGAGAGATAAGTTATTGATCAAGGACTTATGATAAAAATATGACATTAAAAACAAATGCCATAGTTAATAAACTGCTATATTTAAATAATTATCTTTCAAATAATCCAGTTTTTGTGAAGTGGGCCTTTTTTTTGTGTGTGTGAGGAAGACTAGTCCTGAGCTAACATCTGATGGCAATCGTCCTCCTGTTTTTTTGCTGAGGAAGACTGGCCCTGGGCTAACATCCATGCCCATCTTCCTCTACTTTATATGGGACACCGCCACAGCATGGCTTGACAAGCAGTGCATCTGTCCGCCTGGGGTCCGAACCTGCAAACCCCGGGCCGCTGAATTGGAGTGCGTGCACTTAACCCCTGCGCCGCTGAGCCGGCCCTAGAAGTGGGCCTTTTTTATCTGTATTCGTTGAATATTCAAGAGACTGAAATATATGTGTGTGGGCATACACACATACACAACTGTAGTCAATTGCATCACAATTGTGACTTAAAACAACATACCATCTGTAACATATATGTAGATTTACCCTTAAATTATAATAATTTTGATTTATCTTAAATTTAATTAATAAATTCATTCTTGAAACATTTATTGGATGACTGTTAAGTGTTAGGAACTTTTTAACAGTCCTGAAATAATAAAATGGAATACACCGTTCCCATAATTCCCTGTCCTAGAGAACCTCAAAGACAAATACACAAGCAAAAGTAGAATTCAAAGACAGGATATCAGCCATAATGGAAGACTTCATATACATGTATATATATACACACACACACATATATATATATACACGCACATATATATTTTTTGAGTGGTGGAAAGTTAAGGCAGTGTCTTTGAACAAGGGTGTAAGTGAAGTTTCACTGATTTTTTTTTTTTCCTTGCAATATTTTCATGGGAAATAAAGGCATTTATATAGCTCACTGACTTAAGAAATGTCTTACAGTTCTGCAACTTTCTTTGTCATTTTGTTCAAAACTTTCATGGCTCTTAATAGTCAACAAAAAGTCATAAAATACTTGCTTCCTCATTAGCATGGACATTTAATAAAAAAGTTCCAGAACATCTTTGATAACACGGTTAACACAAACCAAGCACAGAATATATCTGAGCCTTTGTGAGCTAGGGGATTAAGGAATGGGTAGAAAAATAAAAAGATGGGACACCTGAGATATTAGTATTAATAAAAAAGCATTAAATAAATGGAGGAGAGAAAACTTGAGCCTCGACGTACTTTTATCTCTAAGAGGATTAATTTGTAAATAGATAATTTCCAGAGAGGATTTTATTTCCATGGCTCATCATGGTATCATGCTTGAGTTTTGGGTAATTAGATCAAACCACAAATGCCCATGGGTGGGCTTTGTAGGAAAAATAAAATTATAATTACTATATTATTAGCCTATTCTGTTAATAATATGTGACTTTGAATTAGGAGAAATGCAATTTTGACATTAGCTAAATTTTGAATTGTACCCGTTTTAAAAATTACAAGTTTCAGCATTGTGTTCAATAATTATTCAGCATTGTGTTCAAAAATTATTTTACACAGGTTGTTTATGCAGGGATAGACACATTCAAATAATTGAGCACAATAGAATGTAAGCAGAAGGCTGTAGGTGTAAGTGACTGCTCAGTATGTAGGCCAGCCTTTCTGTGTAGGCATTTGAGGGCAGTTATGTTTCCAGTTTGTCCGTTTGGTGTTTAAAAACATCCACGGCATTGCCAGGAGGGATGTTGAATGAAAGTCTTTAAAATAGTAATGAATAATTCAATTAAGCAGGACATGGTGTGTAGATTTTAAAAAGCAGTATTCAAATTAGCTAACAGATTATCCTCTCTACTGAAACATTTTGCAGTTAAAATTTGATAATTTTATGATTCATGCTAGTAGAAAAATCTTTCTCACCATTTATTCAACAAGCTTTTATTGAGTGCTTATTTTGTGCCAGAAACTACTTTTCTCATTGGAGATGAAAAGTAAGACACTGTTCTTATCCTTAAAGACTTTTACATTTATTACAATGAAATAGATTTAAAAAAAATGTATACTGTCATCTTTTGTGAATTCCCCTAGACAATTGGTTTTGTGGAAATTTTCTGTACCACTTAACTATACTTTCTCATCTAAGTTTCCTGCCTGTCGCTACTTTCTTTCATATTCCTAGGAAGATCTTGACAAGTATTTTTATACAAAGTCATAGTAAACATTTAAGAAAAAATATATTTTTTTTTTTTTTTTTGAAGGAAAAGGTATCTGAGTGTAGATATCTTGCTTTCCTCATTCTCCGCTGGAGGTACATGAGCAAAACTTTGGAAAAGGCCAGGCAGGCACTTCCAGCTCTACCTTGGGCTAATTGCTCTCTTGCTCCTCTCTTGGCAGTGGTCCCACCTCTGGCAGCTCAGGGTGAAAATGTTTTATTTTCTCTTTTCCAGAAGAACAGAGGCCTCCCAGCAGCTGCTTGGCATACTCTGCATTCAATGTGCGCACATAGCAGGATGCCACTCTAATTTGGTCAGAGAGGAACTGAGTCACATCATATACGTCAGCCTTATTATTTCTTTCTCTATACAACTTTTTATTTCTTGGCTACAGAGTAGTTCTCCCACTGGGTCCTCCAAAGGCCATGCTTGTCTTTCAGATCATCTTACTATCATTCTTCCACCTGCCATATTAAATCTGCAATTTTTAGATATCTAGCAACAAATAAATTTACAGAACAGTGCATCTCAAACTTGAATGAGCATGAGAATGATCTGGAGAGCTTTACACTTGGTAAAGCACCCAGTCCTGAGTTGCACCTCAGAGACTCAGATTCAGTATATTGTGATGGGAGCAGGGGGTTGAATTGGATTTCTAACGACCTCCCAGGTCGTGCTTGTCCCTGGACCACACCATCAGCAGCACTGTATAGAGTGATTAAGATGTTATAATAGAAGTATTCAGTGGCCCAAAGAGAAGTGATCAGTTTTACTTAGTGCTTTCAGAAAGTAGTCAAAGAAGAGCAGGTAATTAAAGAGTCATGAACAATGATGAGCTATTCTTCAGGCATGTGACATAGAAAAGTGGACATGTCCAGGAAAAGGGCATTCCAGTAGGTTAAACAGGATAAGCACAGGTATAAAAGGGTACATTAAGAAAATGAAGTTGCATGGCTGGAGGGTAGAACATATGGGAATAAAGGTGGAGAGGGGAGGGGAGAGAGAGAGGGCCAGAGCAGGAGCCAGGGGCCAGATCATTAATGATGTTCTGTTATATTTTAAATAGTTCTTTAGGTAATGTGTAGGCAATGAGGTAATAAGCATTACCTTTTAGAAAGATTATTTAGCAATACTATTCAACATAGATCAAGGTGGTATAAGACTGGATGCAGAAGGAACAGTTAGAAGAAAATGATTGCAGTACTCCAGGTGGGTGATGATGAGGACTTGAACTAGAGTAGTAAGCAGCTGTGGAGAGATAAACTGGCTAGGAGAACTGTTAAGGTGATTGGTTAGATGAAGGCAGTTTAGTATAGAATGTCTCCCTAGTCTTAAAGAATATTGGCACAATTAATTGAGATGATGAGATAACTACTGCAGTAGAAATTACAGGTTTGATGGCAAATGGAGAGAGAGGCAGCTGAGTTGATGAGTTCTGTTTTGGAGATGTGGAGTCTGAGCTTCCTGGCCCTATACAGGTCTAGAACTCACTGACGTAGTCTGAGCTGGAGATACAAATTTTGAGGTCATCGTTTAATCATCACATAGCCGTTTTTGGAATAATGGGATTAAATGAGATAATCCTAGGAGAACATGGAGAATAGGGCAGGTTCTTAGGAGACAAAATCTAAGACAAATTAATAGTTATAAAGAATAGGCTGAGGAAGAGGATCTCACCATGGATACTGAGAAGGTTTAATTGAAAAGGTAAAAGGAGAACTGAGACAGCAGTATTATTTAAGCCAAAGGAAAAGAAGCTCAGAGATGTCCAATAGCTCAGAGATGCACATAGCTTAGACACCAAATACAATGGGTATTGAAGAGAGTCTATTGGATTTGGCGATTAGGAGATCATTAGCGACTCTAGTGAGAGGTCTTTCAGGGGAGTGATGAACGTGGAAACCTTATTTGAGTAACTAAAAGTCTTAATGAAAGATGAGGAATTTGACACAGAGTACAAACTTTTCTCTAGGAGAGAGCTTGAGCTTAATTAGGAAGACAAGAGAGCAGAGGGTATCTTTCCTTGATTAAATAACACCTTGAATCAGCACAATAACCTATAAGTTGATACCAGTAGATTGGGTACCAGTCAGAGGTCAACAAAAGGACACCATGAGCCTGATGTAGAAGGCTCACAGGAAGAACTAAATCATGAAGGAGGAGAGGACGGCTGTCAGGGAGATGGAGAAGAAGCCCCAGTAAGCAATGACTGCTTCTCAAGCCATTCCAAACACATCCAGCTAAAAATATGTGATCGAAGTTTCTGAGAACTCTGTCTCAGAAGCCTGATTTTGAAACCAAAACTTGGCAATTAGTAGTTGAAAACCACATTCATTGTCTAGAAACCACCCACAAGTTCTTTGACATTTATTACACATAAGAGAATACACAACCTTGATCTGAACCGAAATGAAGGGGAAACAAAAGCCATTTGCAATAAGTTCAATCAAGTTTCTCCAAACATCAGACTACTGAGTGAAATTGCCAAGTCCAATAAATAATCTTTTGAGTAATACTTCATTGAATTTTTAAAAATCTCTGTTCCTGATTTTATATACATGTTTCACTGTGAAGAAACCAGTGTTCCCAATTGCTTAAAATGGCTTTACTTCACTATACTTCCCATGTTAAGAATATTTAAAATAATTGTTTATAGTTGGTTTTTAAGAATTATCCTTTACAAAATACAATGTGTAAGAAAATAACTTTAGAGAGTGCCTTGACACATTGAATGCAGGTCTGAGAAATGAGTAATGGCAAATCCTTCAAGAGAAATAGATTGAAGATCTAGTGAGAAAAGCAGAGTGAAGAAAGTATCATATTGATACTTTCCATATTGAGGAATATTATATGCTTTTTGAGGATATAATTATTATATACTTATTGACGAGGAAAGAGAATACAGAGAAACTTGCCTAACTAGCTTTGAGTGTGCTCAAAAGTAGTAGGAATGTAATGAGAATCTGGTAAATGTGAAGAGGCCAGCAGGGTCCAGATGGTTACAGGTCTTGAAGGCCACTTAACAGTTTTGTTTTTATGCTAAGTGCAATGAGCAACCAGTAAAGGACTTTAAGCAGGAAAGCAACACTATCAGATTTATGGTTTCCAAATACCACACATGTTGTCCTTTGTGAATGGATTGAATATGAATAAAGAGCCAGAGAGATCAATTAACGTAAAGCTTTTAGTATATATCTAGAAATAGTTGATGGTAGCATGGTCTAGACCAGAGTCAGTAAACTATGGCCTGTGGATTCAAACCTGCTCGTGACTTGCTTCATATGGCCTATAAGCTAGACATGGTTTTTACATTTTTAAAAATTGTAAAAAATAAAAAAGAACATATGAGACTGTATATAGTCCACAAAGCCTAAAATGTTTACTATACAGATTTTACAAAACAGCTTGCTGAGCTCTGATCCAGACATATAGTAATAGTGGAAATGTAGAGAAGTGGAGGGAATTGAGCTGTATCTGGATGGACAGAATTTGGTAACAGATTAGATATGGGTGTGAAGAAGAGGTTTAAAGAGAAATATTTAAGTTCTGATTTGAACAACTGAATTGATAGGCATGCCGTTATATAAACTATAAAAGACTAAAAGTGGAGTGATTTGTGGGAGGGAAAATGAAGCGTTCCCTTGTGGATTCTGTGGTATACAGTCTGTTCTGTCTTTGTGTGCTCGATACCTTTTCACCATCATTGTTATGTTTGAGAAAGTTTTCTGCTTTATAAATTCTGCCTTCACAAGATAGAAGCCAAAAAACAAAATACCCTTCACAGCTTTCTTTGCAACTGGACGTCATGTCCACAAATCACGTGAGTTCATGCCCGAGGTTGACTGGCTTTTGAGGATCCATTCTGCTAGTGGACTCCCTTAGCTCCAGCTATCGGGGGTGTGAGGACAGTGGTTGCAAGATCATCTTGGGTTAGGACATCAGTGCTGATGGCCAGTTGTGGAAAACTTACATTTATAGCAGCCATGCAAACAGTAGCTTCTAGAGTTTGATAACAGCAGCAGCTGTAGTGGTTGTCTCAACAGGCCAGTCTTGTTTTGTGGTTCTGATTATTTTCCCTAGAAGTTTGGCCTTGAACCTGGTTTTCCAGCCCTCCCACCAATTTTATGAGCTTCTCAATATCCTTTTTAAAATTCCTTCTTTGATTTTGCAGCCAGAGTCAGTTTCTGTTGCTTGCAACTAAGAACCGTGACTGATAAAGACATTTAATTTGATAGGCCTGTGGGACATTCAAGTGAAGACATTAAATAGAGAGTGAGCTCTGCGAGTCTGAAGCTCAGAGGAGAAGTCTTGGCTGGAAAGAGAAATTTGGGAATTGTTGGACTATAAATGTTATTTAAAACTACAGGAGTGGATAAGATTGTTTAGGAATAGCATGTAAAGTGAGGACTTGAGAAGAGAAAACGGAACAAATTCAACATATAGAAGATGGGATGAGAAGGAAGCTTAATTTTTCATCTTTCTGAGGTCCCATGGCATTTTATGACTACAATACTTAATACATTCTACCTCATATTATAGCTATTTGTTTACCTGTATGAAAATAATTTACCTGATTTTAGTGCCTTGAGGCAAATGGCTGTGTAGTTTTCTTTGTCACGTCTTCTCCGTAGAAGACAAAATGCTTTATGTGGAATAGGCTCTTAGTATATTTTTTCCACCTGATATTGATTTTTCAGTCTTAATTGATCCCTGCTCAGGTTTTTTAAAATATACATTTAGGAGAAAACTAATTTTGAGACAATTGCTTTCTAGGTTTCTGTGGATTATCTTTGGTCTGTCAGCAAGAAATTTTATAAAAAAATCATTGTTTTGTTGCTCCCTTTAGGCATTTTCTTGACCACAAATGGGCAATTATTGGACTGTTTTTTTCAGAATGCTCTTTAGAAGGCTTAATTGGGAAATCTTCAATCATACACATATAATGGCCTTTTGTTTCTTCTAGAAAGATGCCAGAAATCAGACAGTTTTCTGAGGTATGAAATATCTTAAACTGGTGGTTGGTTAGATAGTTCAGTTACCCTCCACTTTATCTCTGTTTTAAACAGGCACATTAACTAAGGTTAATGTCATTCATGTTTATTTAAAATTCTTATTGAAAACTTTATACCACGTTTTTCCTGGATAGTAGGTTACTGTACTTAGATATAATATGGGAAAAATTGGATTCTGTTTTTTAGTTCACTTAGTATTTGCAATAATTTAGGCATGTGTCAGAAAGCTGTCTTAAATATTAACTTATTTAAAATCAGTTATATAACTACGAGCCAAGCACTGTGCAGCTTTAGAAATATAAAGATAAACACAAGACAGCCTTCAAAGAATTCACAATGGAAATAACACTGGAAGGTATTTGATTTCTGTGGCTTTTCCTATCACTTCTACTATTCCTATTTGTGAAAAATGTTTTATACAGGCTCAACTGTACCCTTTGTTTGATACGAATTTATACGCGGAGAAAAATACATTTCCTAACTTTCATGAAACTTCATCACATTGTTCTACTGGAGAGTAATTTTCAGCTGAGCTTCTAAAGGACACTGTAAAATACGCAGTTCACTTTAGACACCCAAAGCTGGTTGCCATTCCTAGGGCTTGACCTCTCACAGTTTTCTGAACATTTGACACTTTATGGCTCCTCTCCAGCAAACGGGAGAGTCGGGCTTAATCACTGTCTGGTAACTCCTTTTGTCCCCTGTGCTTACAGGTGTCAAAGGACATTCATATTCATTGTCTCATGTGACACTGGAACACCTGTAAAAGATAGGCCGTGTAGGTACTATTATCCTAATAAACAGTCCCAATGTAGCATAGCTAGTAACTTGCTTTACTGGCAGTAGAAATATGACCTTCAGATTTTCTTTCCTTATTTTTTTTCCTCTATATTCCATAAACTAAATAAAATAAAATAAATGTGCCAAGGGATTAATAGCTATTAATTACTTTAGCTGTAATATACAAACCAGAGATTGTAGGGTGAGAAATTCTTTTGAAATTTTAGAATTTCTTGACATGAAGTTTGGATCATTTGTTAATGTATATTTACTATAATTTTTTCTAATGGTACATATGTAGCAAATTATTATTGGATCAAATGTATAGAGAAATAAAAGACAACACAGGTAGAAATTTTGAGAAGCCCTAGAGACTGATGCAAGTAACATATTTGTAAAGGGGCACCTCTACTGTTGGAGGGACACAACCATGCAAACAGTGTTATTGCATATCTAATTAGAGAACGACACAGAGGAAGATGCAGATCTGACAAGTGATTTATCTGCTTAAAATCCTTAGGCGGCTCCTATTGTCTTTTTAGTTTTCTCTAATATACTTGTAGATATTACAAAGTGTCTTTAAATCAGTACTTGTGGCTGATTCCAGTGAGGACATGTGTGGTGGGGAAGCGAGGGGCCTACCCTCTAAGTGTGACATGTCTCATGCCCTATTGAGAATCATTGGTCTGCCAGATAGCATTCAAACCCCTCCACAGAGCTGTCCTAACTGATATTACCCGGTCCAGACTGTCACTTAAGTCTCATGTTCTGCCTTTGCCCTTCAAGGTCATTATGCTTTAGCCACACCCAGCTCTTTCCTGAATTTACCACTCAAGAGAACTACAGCCATTTCTATTCTATCAAGACCCAACTGTTGCCACCTGTGTGAGGTCTTTCCTAACTTCTCTGTCAGAACTCTGAAAATTTGTCTCCTTCCCTGTATCCCTAAAATCTTGCACAATGCCTAAAAAACAGTATATATACCTGTAAATATTCCATGAATGAATGAATGAATGTATTTGACTAAACTCGGAATGCTAATGTCTGCTGGAAAGAAAACCAGTAAGGGAGTTCACTGATTTTTGTCCCTGCTTATATGTCTCATTGCTAGAGTAAGAGATTCTGGCTTGATGGCAGACCATGAAAACTGTATGCATATGAAAAGTAAATTCTTATTTTAAAAATCTTGCATTTCATACCCTAAAGCCAAGATCATGAAATGCCTTATGATAGGGGATGGAGGAGTGCGCTTGTTAAACACTCTTCTTTCTGGGGGAATAAACACTTCCTAACCTCTATACACTGTTTAGAAGATAATGATTCATTGCTTGGAAGTTTCCCTTGCTTACATGTTCAAACTCCCAACATTCCACTCCAAAGAATAGGAGGGACCACATTATTGCTATCCATTCAATAGCTGCTCAAGTGAATCATTTACCATTTACTGTTCTAAGTCAAAATTTTTCTTCTAGGTTCAAAACACAATTAACTTCTGGCTCTTTGGGGAGAGCAGGTAAATAAATAAATAAACCTGTTCCCTCTGTAATTATGCTACCCAAAGAGTCAAACTACTTTCTACCCTTTACACATAGGTCAGCCGGAATAATTATTAGTAATAATGCTTGATATTATGTATTTTAATGCCTTTCCCTCAGGAGATCAAATTGCTTTACACACATTATCTCATTAATCTCTACTTCAATTTTGTGAAATAGAATGAAGTGGACTCTTTTTTTGCTTATGTGAAAGTGTTATTCCTGCTCTCAGATGTAGTAACTCATGCCCAAGGAGGTTAAGCAACTCGCCCAAGGTCATACACTATGTCAACTGCTGATTTAGATCTTTTTATTCTGAAGGCCCACATTTTCTCCTCTAAATTGTGCTGCCTTCAGAAACGGTCCCTTCAGGCTTCATTGCATAGTATACTGACCCATAGCGGGGTTGAATTTTATTAAGTGACACAAGGTTAAGACCTTTACAAAAGAGGCCCTGAGTCAACAGGGAGTGTGTTGCATCTCTGTTCTGTCCAAGGTCTTCTCCATATGAATGAACTGTCAGAATAATTTCATAATTCATTGTTCTTTCAGGTTTACAAACTGCATTCCCCTATTTACTGGTGAATGGTGAACACGTGAATTTTGCTAAGCCATAGCCATGAAAAAAACAAGATCCTACTGTCAGCAGAATTAATTTTTTTCCCTAACTGCATTACTATACTACCCTAACACTCTGCAACTTTGACGCTAAGAAAGTAAATGAAAGAGAACAAAACCTAAGCTGTTTGAATCTTCTAAATCAATAGCAAAGATTATTTGAATATTACATTGAACAGCCGTAGTACTAGCGTAACTTTTCAGCCCTGGGGCTGCAGCCATTAAGCCTAAAGAATGACAGTTCTAAGCCAAAACAGTATTTTGAAAGGCATTTCACTGTCAGTTGTATTTCTTACTTGGATGAAATTTAACATAAATTGATGAAAGAACTAAACTCTCATCTGTAATGGAGAAGCCAAGGACAGGGATACTGTAGGGATATTTTTGTTTTCTTCTGAACAAAAAAATTGATGTTTAGCTTGGGACAAGTTAAAAACAACAAGATGATTCCAGAACATTTCAGGGATAATAAAGCGACATTGCTTGAAGATGGCTTCAGCCAAAGGTTAGGTAAAATATAATAGGGACAAGCTTCTCAGCATGGAGTCTGTTTCTCAGCATTGTAACTCTACAGGAAAGCTTCCCGAAATCTCTCATTCTGCTCCAAGCAATCTTTCACTCCTTGGGTAATTAATTCTTTTCACTGAAATATGCTGTTCAAGCCCTGCTATATATTTTTGCCTACATCTAGAACTCCTGGAGAGTAACAGAGAATAAGGCGCTGTCCCAATGGTGAGAGCCACTCTTCAAAGATAAATATCTCCTCTGTTTTATGTTTTGTTTAAATTGGAAAAGAACAGTCTAACAAAGCCTGCACAGTGTCAGTGTTTAAGATCGAGTTGTTATGCTATTTACAAAAAGAAAAGAAAGAGGCGGAGGAAGAAAAAACCATGCACAGCAGAAACTATGAACCTTAGTATGTGACTGCCTCTTATTTTACCAACCGATTTAAAATCTTTTTAAAAGCATGTATTTTTAGAACTTGGAAACTCAATATAAATTGTAAGTAGATTGTAATAAACTCCTGAAATATGAAGTCTTTAATGGAAATATCATCTGACTCTAAAATCCTACATCATAAGTATTTAAGTTTAACACATGGTATGCCTTCAAAAGTATCAGGATTACAGGAAAAGAATATGGAAATACGAATTATGACTGTTAAAATTTTATCAATAGACCATTTTCATTTATAGTCTCCTGATAGTTTTCTGATTTTTCTATCGTTTTCTCCTGTAATTAATTATATGTCATAAAGGCCTTAAAAGTTCTACCAGGTATTAGTTTTTTTCTTTTCTTTTTTAATTCCATCTTTCTATTACCTAATGATTTTTACGCTAACTTTATGTAGTTTTATTTTAATAAATGGACATTATTTCCAGATTAGGTATAGCCAGCTCTTAATCAGAAGTTTGTTGTAAATTATAGCGGTTGAGGGCACCACCAGCTTTGAGGACATGGGCTACAAAACCACCGTGTCCCTCAGTTTTCTCATTTGTACAATGGGGATAAGAACTGTACTCATCTCATGGAGCTGTCGCAGAAACTAAAGGAGTTCATCTGAGGCAGGTGTTCTGTGCTGGACACATTGTAAGTGCCATGTAACTGTTAGCTTTTATTTGTAGCATTGTCACCACCATTTGTCAAGCTTTCTCTTTTGTAATTAGCCTCTTTCTATCTATTTTAGACTTTATTTATGTAGTAAATAGTAATCTACCTGTCTCTTTAAATGAATGTTAGCAGTGAAATAAGCACTGGATTGGGAGTCAGGAAAACTATGTTCCTTATACTAGTCTTAAATATGTTGCTTACTTGTTAAGGTTGCTTGGGACTTTCACTTTGTCCTTTCAGTGTTTTTATTTATTTTATTTTTGTGAGGAAGATCAGCCCTGAGCTAACATCCGTGCCCATCTTCCTCCATTTTATATGGGACGCCGCTGCAGTATGGCTTGACAAGCGGTGCACATGTCCGCGCCCGGGATCCGAACCTGTGAACCCCGGGCTGCCAAAGTGGAGTGCACGAGCTTAACCTCTATGCCACAGGGCCAGCCTCTGTCCTTTCAGGTTTTTAATTTCTTTATTTAAAAAGATAAAGGTACTAAATTAGATTAATATTTTCAAGGCATTTGGAAATCAACCTGTGAATTAAAAATCAATAATGGGCCAACATAGTCAGTGGTCAAGTTTTTATTTTACCAGGGAGCACATTATAAAAAGAACCACAGTACAGTATCACTAGGATTTCATTAAAAAACAGAAATTTTTCACACCACAGAAAGGGAAGAAAGATGTAATCATAAAATAAAGAGAAGTCCTTTTCATTAAATAAATTTAACTTTATGAAAAACTCATGGGATAGAATAATAAAATGGAAATATTTTGGTATAAGTTTCAACTGAGAACTCAAGACAATCAATGCCACATCCATGTTGAGTTATGAGACCACCAGGAAGGATTTGCAAAAGAAATTATGGAGACCAATTTTGTGAATCTAAACATTCTCAGCCACTTTGCGAGTATGAAAGTATTAAAAGAGGAGATAAGAAGGGGATTTTTGGAAAAAGCTATGCTGTTGAGTCCTACTCCATTTCCTTGTGGCAAGTTTTTGGGGGAGAGGGGTGTCTGACCCCCATTTCAAACTTTGGGAAAAATATTCCATTGAACCACTTAGAATTTGGAGCTTAGAAGACATAATATACTGCCAACTGTGAATGTCTGAGACATCAAAAGAATAGCAGAACATGAGAGAGATGCCCTAACTGGGCAACATGCATCACCCAGGGGATAAATGAAGTGTAAGGCTTTCCCATGGACCAGAGATAGGCTATATAAGAGCACACCAGCAACGATGTGAAAGAGAGCCAACATAGGGCCATCCCAAGTCCTATCCAGGGGCTGCCTGTGATTCCAACATCATGGGGTAGAGTAAGATGCTGAGGAGAGGACTAAAGGAGGCATACATTTGCCCTCATGGAGGGAACTGCAGGTAAATATTTATTAGGGATGGGAATGTCTCAGCTAATTTGTGACTATTTCCCTATAGATAAAAAGGTCAGTTTAAACATCTGACTGGCTCAGAGAGCATAACTCCAATCATGGATCGTAACAGATTTATCAAGAAAGTATGTTTCTTCTCTTTCCTCTTTTCCTCCTCCTCCCCATAGGAGTTAGAAAATATCAGTGAGCAAAATGGAGAAAGAGGGGAAAAAGCACAAGTTAGGGATGGGGGAAGAAAATGCCAGTTACACTCTACTCCCTCAGGGCAGGTGCTTAGCACCAGTCAGGTCCAGGATGGTAAGGGGAAAGGGACCTCTCTTTGAATAACAGGGGATATTTTTATTATAAGTAAAAATAAAATTAATTATGAAACAAAGATTGTTTTCACTAAGAATAAGCAGAAAATCATGGGACTTACTTTAAATTTCATCTATGGGAGGGGAAAGAACAAGGCCCACAGAGTAAATATTAAAAGAATAAAGGGTTGAAAATAAAATGGCCTAATAGATCTCCCAGTCATGCATTTCAACATAACTCTTGCACTCACTGCAGTGCCCTCAGAGGTTGGTTCTTTTTTTACTTTTTAGATTTTGCTGTCAGCTGTCACAGTTGAACATTAGTGAACTAGAAAACCAGTAGACCAGATGAGATTTGTGATCCCTTTATAAGACATAGATACAGGAGACAATGTCAAATATACATTTGTAAACTTTAATTCATCTTTCGAGACTAAGCTATCACTGCTTAGCCTTTCATTAGATAGCAAAATAGTAACAATAATACTACAAATACCTTCTATTGAGAAACATAAGTAAAATAAGTTATTTGGTATTTATATCAACATACAAATAAATATATATAATCTAGCTAGAGTATTAGAAAACATTTCATAAAACTTGCTTTGGTGCTTATCTGCAAGGTCTCCTAAAACTGTAGGTGTCATCAGAGATATAATTTCAATTTTGCATGACAGGACAGAAGACAGTTTGCAGTAAGGAAGTTGTGCTTACTCCTGATGGGTTCTAGAGTTAACTTAGCCTAAGAATTAGCAAAGGAAACTAACATTAGTTAAATGACTACTATGTCCCATGGGGTACGCTAAGTGATTTACAGATGAAAGTTCAGGTCATCCTCACAAGAAACTCTGGGGATGGGATTATTAACCTGATTAATGAAACAAGTGAGGAAATTGATGCTAATATATTTAAGTTGACATTCCCAAGGTCATAGAGTCACTGAGTGGCAGAACTAGAATTTTGAATCAAGTTTAACCTACTCCGAAGTCCGCTCCCTTTCCACTATCCCCTGTGAAAACATCTGTATATTTCTTGATTTATAAAAATTTAAATTGGATATATTGGAAAGGTTTCTTCATTATACAAACCATTTCATCCAATTGAAGCACTGACCTCTCGTTTTAAACCTTCTAAAGATGCTGAGTCCTTTATTCTTACCAGCAGGTATTTAAATAATAATTGTGTATCTCTGTGTTTAGACTAAACTATTAGATTATTTACTTCTTAAAGCAATGACTGCCTCATTCACTTTGTGTCCCAAGGCCTAGCTAGCACAGTACCTGGAACTTAGTAGGTGCCCCATAAAAATTTCTTAATTTTATAAATAAATGATAGTGAACAATGCCTTCATCCATTCCTTCATCTAACACATATTTATTAAGTGCCTACTAAGTTCTGAACACTGGTGAGTCCATCAATGGAGAGCAAGATAGAGAGGGTTCCTGCCAAATGGGTTTTGCGGTCTGGTGAGGAAGACTTAGAGTTAAGCAAAAACAGTCAAGGATGGTAAGCGTTCACAGTGGAGCAATTGTGAGTGCTGTGGGAGTACAGAGCAGGGGTCTCTAGTGTGGTCTGGGTGCTTGTGAGTGGGGACAGTGGGATGTGGTCAGGGTTGTTTTCTTCTGACACTTCACAGGGAAGGTTTGAAAGTGGTGCGGGATGAGGCAGCATTATCGTTCTGCTATTTCTTAAGTGAAAAGGCAAGAAAGAGATCAAATTCACTGCAATGGAACCAGTACCACACAAGGTTCATCTAGAACCAGAAGAAAAGGAGATGGTTGTAGAAATAGTTATAGTCTAGGTGGTTGAGCCATAGAGGGAACTCCCACTGAAAAGATATGACCCAGTTGTCAGAGAACATCCTACAGTCCCGACGACTCACTTGCCTTTCCTCATGTCGTGCTCTTTCGTGCCTTTGCATCTTTGCTGGTCTGTTACCTTTGTCAGGAATGACCTTCTACTTACTTATCTTCACTCAAGCGTTGTGTCCTGTGTGAAATCACTCTTCTCCAACTTCTCCAGAAAGAGCTATTGCTTCTTCGTTTTATGAACTTGCTGCGTCTTGTACCTTCATTTTAGCACCTAACACATTGAGCTAAAATTGTTGGTTTGTGTTTCTCGTATACTGTAAGAATTTCGCTTCTTGAAGGTAGCAATCATTTTCTTTTCCATATTTGTGTCCACAGTACCTAGCACAGTGCTTGTATTACAGTGATTTGTATATTAAATGTTTGTTGAAGTTTTTCAATGTAAAACATCCCTATGAAATTTGAAACTTTCTATTGCTTATCCAAATGTCCTACCTACATAGAATCAGACATGGGGATATTTGAGTTATGGAATTTTCCACAGTTTTATCTGGCTATTTGAGACTATGTATATGAAAGTTGCTTTTTATCTCTTTTTAAAGAATCACAGCATATTGAAAAATTAATAATGTGAATTCTTGAGTTAGACTGCTGGATCTGATTCTAAGCTTTGTCTCTTGTGGACTTCACAATTTTAACTTCTCTCTGCCAAGGTTTCTTCATCTGTAAAGGAGATACAAAAACTGTAACTAATAGGGTGGTGGGGATTAAATGGTAGGGAGATAATACATAGAAAGTGCTTTGCATAGTCCTTTACATAGAGTACAGTGAGTGTTACAAATACTCGATGAGTGTGAAAAATCATGATTCCTGTTTCATAGTTTCGTGTTTCTAAAGCTTAGTGCAACAGCTTTTATGGGTTGGGTTCTCTGGAAGCAGAGGCTAAAATGGAGGTTGGGAGGGGATGATATTTACTAGATTCCCAAACATAAGGGAAAGGAGGAAGAAGGAGTTTGGGGCAGAGGAAGACAGTGAGCTACCCCGCAGGCCAACAGTCTCTACTGCCTTTGGGGGTTGCTTGGAAGTGAGTATTGTGAGGCACAGTGTCCATCTTTGGGCAGAACAGGCAGCTGTTATGCCCCACCTCACTCAGTAGGACAGGAGGACAGGACTTTAGGCAAGGTGGCTTTCTGCAGCAGACCCAGAAGTTGCTGACGGCTAGAGGCTCTCTGCTACCCTCATTCCCTGAAGCTCATCTTGAAGAAGGACTTGAGAAGCTAGTAGCAGAAGATCTCTACATCTATTACCCCACCCCACATGCTGTACTATGAATGAAAGACACATTGCATTTAAGCAATGAATTTCCAAGTTCTTTCAATTTGATGAAACAAAATTCCAATCCTTTATTCATTTTCCTTTTTTTTCTGGTATTTCTAGTTCTATCTACAGAGACATATGTCTCTACAAAAATCTTTTCTCTTCCTTTCCAAACACAATCACTAACAAGAATCTAAAACAAGAATGTGTTTTCCATGTCTATCGCTACCTGTGATGACATATGAAGTATTTTCAGTGAACAAAAACCCAGACAAAAATTAGCATTTTATTTCACTTATTTTGCTTTCTTTTTTTTCCAGTTCTCTTTCTATTCTTTTCCTTCCGTTCACTTTTATATTTTTATTTCTCTTTTCTTTTGCCTCCTTCCTTCCTCCCTTCTTTCTTTCTCTTCCCTCCCCAATTGTAATTTTATTTTGACTAGTTTCCAAGATCTACAAATTTTCATAGTTTTGTTCCTGAGTTATGTTGGCTCTCAGCAAAATTGTGTTTGTGTTTCAATTTTCTTCATTTACTACTAAAGTTTGTCATGGTCCTGCTTCAAGTGACCTTGGGGCTTCTAGTAACTGAATTTGTTGCAAGGTTCCTTTCAACGGCAGCAGTGATTTTTTTTTTTTTTTTTTTTGCCCCAAAATAACCAAAGGAAAACTATGTACACAAAAATTAACAGACAGGTTTTGGAGACTAATTCTTTTTCTACGCTGCACTGGTGTTTTGGAAAGCTCAGGGTAAATTATTCAAGGTTTCTTTCTACTTAGATCTAACAATTTTTTAATGTAGTCAAGCTTTTTTAGTGAATTTTTCTATGACAGTGTCCAAAGAATGTATTTTTAAAGGCTCTTTGTGAATGTATGGTTTTGATTGGATTGCAGAGATTAAATCTAGAAACTATTTTTTAGGGTAGAAGTATCATGAAAGCGATTGCATTATCCCCAGAGGCTAAATTTTTTTATAATACTTGCAAGCTGAAAGTAAATTGCAAGCACTTTTCTTTACCCTGATTTCAATGCTCTTCTCAGAAAATATAGTATTTAGTGTATTTCTTTTGCAAATCAGACATATGAGGCTCAATTTATAAATATTTTTCTTTAAAACTTAAGTCATGGAGATAAAAAAAAATATCAACGGGAAATTTATAAAACCCCTTTCTCCCAAAAGAGCTGCAAAAAATTACTCCTTGAAACGTTGGACTACAAGAAACATTTGCATTTAGTAAGCTGCATTATTTATAGATGTGGAGCTGCAACCTCTCATCCCCGTCTAGTAGTTTATTTTAAATCCATAAGATTTACAAAACAAAAGTAAGAGAAACATGTGTTGAGCAATAAATAAATACTGCTAGTGAGCTTCTGTACTCTTTTAGCATTACACTATTTTCATCATTTTTGACACAAAGATGTGTTTTGCAGGGACGGAAAAGCACATTTTGAAATAACTAGTTAAGCAGGGGATGAAAAACTGGTAACAAAAAAGAAGAGAAATGGTTTTGATTTCCATTATGCTTAAGGTCATATACAGGTCATGTTTAACACAGATTCCATTTTCATATATTTTAATAAACTCTGTATATGAAATTTAACTAACAGCTGTGGAAAGAATTTGATCTAAAGGAGCAAAACTAAGTGTCACTTTAACATTAACCTTCTAGTGTTGAATAAGCAAACAGAAGAAAAAAATGATGTCTTCTCCAAATCAGAAGGCAGAAATATTTGCTCCTTAGCTACTCATGTGAAAAAATATATGAGAGTGGTGGCCTTGTAACAAGGCATCCTGGGCTTGGCATTACACCAAGGGTAGTAAATGAAACACAAATACATATATTTTATTTAGGAATGCTCAGCGTAATTGGGGGGAAAGTGTTAAGTGTGAGGGTGTCTTGTCCTTGAAATTTTTTGAAAATAATGTGGCAGGAGTTGAAGTTGTACTGGTCACCACCCATTTCTTCTCTTCTTACTTTTCACACTTTCCCAGAGAGAAGACTTTTACCCTATCATAACTTTGTTGGCGTTCTTGGAATAGAATGCTGGTCTGGCTCTTACCTATAATGTTGTCTCTTGTCTTTGTGCTTTTTGAAGACACGTATTGCTTCTCTTTATATAATATTTTAGCATGCCAGGAAGAGCACAATGCAACTTCAAGCGCAATTTCAGGCTTAGACATAGCATTAAGAATTAGCTTTTCTCCTCCATGGGTAGTAGTCTGCTTATTTCTCTAATTTACAGAACTATTTTCTTTTGCATCTTGCGAAACGTAAAATAATTCAAACGAGGTTCTGAGTAAACAGCAAAATGTCTGCAGCCCAACTGTATGAGTCAGTATGTAATAATTGGCCTGAATATATAGATAGGCCATTATGGGGCTTGTTAAGGTTTGTGTCAGGTCCCTGCAATAATTATTGAAGGCTTAATTCAGACCAGCTTTCCTCCACAAAATTAAATAAAAGTGGTACTGGATACACCATGCATTGGAGGGATTAGTCAATTCTCTTTGCACAGCGGTGACCCTTGTGTTCCCTCTATTAACAAATGGGAAAGATTTAACTGCGCTGCACGTGCCCTTGTATTTTCCGGCCATTATTTAAAACACATCAAAATCAGTTCAGTAACGCTTCAGTCATTTTTAACCTCACCTGTTCCTCAATCAAGCATTTCAAGCGCCACCTTTTCTTTCTTTTAATCAAACCCAGAGCTACCTGGAGTTTTTATCTTGTATAATTCTGCAGGAGTCTTGGAACTGCATACCACTTGAAGTTCTGTGAAATAACCGTACTGCTTGTCAACTAGGAAGTGAATATATACACTGATACTTGCCATGGGGGTCACACTGTGTCTAGTATTTTGTGATTTAATTGCACGCTGAATGTAGGCTTGAATCTATTAGAAAAAAGACGGATGCAGACTAGATGAGGTAATCTTTTACCCTGCACATCATATTTCACTTAAGTGGTAGTCAACATGCAACCCTAATTGGCAGTCAAATCAGAACTCTGTTGACTGTAGCTAAACGCATATTGCCTAATTGTATAATTCACATAACTTCATGCAAAATTCAAGGTATGAATGCACTTCTCAAGGATGGAATCGCTGAGAATAAATCAATGACTTTTTTTCAATCTTGAAAAGTTCATTTTTCATTGGCTTGTGGCTTCCAGGGTCAGTTAATTACTAGATTTCAGAGTTAATTAGGTTAATGGGCATATAAGCACTAACAGATATGGAACTAGTTGTTTTAATGTTTGATAAGTGTGGCTGCTTTTTAGTTTGTTTTCCAAAGTTACAAATAATTTTTTAAATGTTTGCTTGCATAAATCTAAGTTTTTCTTTTTTCTTCTTCTTCTTTTGTCTTTAATTTGTCAACCTCATTTGCACTAAGGGCCACTTAAGTATATTACCAAAATATTTATTACCTTTGAAATTTTTAATCGAGAGTAGTATTTAATACATTTTTAAGTTCTTAAATCTTGTTTTATTAGATTAATTGAAACAGCATTCCAAGAATTGTTAGATATTATCTAATTGAATTTCTCACTCAAAGGGAAAAATCTCCCTTATAACACCCCTATTAGAAACCTAATCTCAACCAACTGGTTCATAGGAACTCACTCTTCTTCTGGGCAGTCTGATATATTTACCGTCATCTCTAAAAGTTTTCAAGTTCTTCATATTAAGTCAATGTCTTTTCTCTGCATCTTCTCACCACTGGTATAATTCTGTCATTGAGACTAAATCTAATATCTTTCAAATGACAACCATTCAAATGCTTGCAGTCAGATGTCATGTTGTCTCTATTTTTGGCTCTTCAAACTAAACAACCCCAGTTTCTTTAGCCAAGCTATAGAAGATGTATGTTTACAGAACTCTCACGATACTGGCTGCCCTTCCTTAGAAATTCTCCAGGTCTGTTTAGAGGCTTCCAGGACAGAACAACCTGCTCCAAGTGTAGTGGGAATAAGATAAAGTACACCGAGTCTGTAATATTCATTGTATGTCTACAATAGTTCAATTAGTTTAAACTACACTATATTAGTTGGTTTAGCAACTTAATGCATAATTGACCAATTCTAAGGTAAAAATAGTTAAAAAACTTCAAGATATTTCTCCTCTAGTTTGCTGACAATACTGTTAAAAATTCAGGACTAATTTGTTCACAGAAATTTCAAACTCTTATTTCACCCATTGAGATATTTCAAATCTTGACCCTGTCATACAACTTAACAGTTGTTTCTTTTAACTTCATATTATTTATAAATTGGACAAAAAATCCTTTGAAGTCTTTGACCACACATTTTATTTATAAATACATGTATGTGTGTGTATGCATGTATGAATTATGAAGGGAAGGATAAGAAGGAGTGGCAAGAGTCTGAAGGGCTGAGCAGAGGTCAGATCTCAGAAGGCCTTGGAGGCCATGCTTAGGGATTTAGATTTTGTCTTGTGGTTGATGCAGGGAAGGAAGAGAGTAAAGAAGAGTTTTAAGCAGTGAAACAACTTATTTTATTTTATGTATATCACTTAATACCACAGTATTAATGTTGGATATGGGGAGTGAGAGACTGGAGAAGGCCAAACTAGTGAATTTACTCCGATTAGACTTATTTGCTTGTAAGAAACAAAGTCTAGTTTAGATAATGGGGGCTTTTACATGGGTACGCAAGTAAAACCAGGAACTGTAATAGACACTGTGGGAGACCTTAATGTCCAGAGTTCACAGAAATGTCTGCCTAATAACATAACTCAACTTTACTGCAGTGTCTTATTCGATATGCTTCTCAGTATGTCTAATCTTGCCTCCAGAGATTTTATCACCTTCTACTTTCTTTGTCCTCTGCCTCATGCTTTCTCCGTACTTGTAACATTGGCCTACTCATTACGTTAGCTTAGTAACAGTCCATCATGTCCTCTTAGGTTGTTTCTACATTGGTAATCCTTTAGTTTCATCTCTTCTATCTTACCTGCGAATTCTCTTCATATTCTACAATTCCCTTACATTGGTAATCCGGATGACCCAGTTTGAACAGAGATTTTCACATTAGACCCCCTCATGTGCTTTTTGTCATTAGATTGTATACTCCTACCAAGTTCAATCAATTATAGCCAAAGGAAACAGGGTTATATACATCACTACATAGAGCTACCCCTTTAAAAGGACAGTTTCCCTAGAAAAAGTAATGGACATGATAAATATAATTAACTTATCTTCTTTGGAATGTATTGTGATAATGTAAGTAACAGAGTAAAGACAAGATCAGGGAAGTGGCAGGAGATGTAGTCAAGAACTATTTAGAAGATAAACCTGTAGGACTTTAGTTTGGTTAGGAGAGAAAAAGAAGAATCAACAAAGATTCCAGTGATTCTGAATGGGTTAACTTATTTAATGTTAGGCAAACAATTAAGATAGGAAAGGATGGAGGGAAACAATTTTACAAGTGAGCATGGAGAAAATCATGAGTACAGTTTTGTACACATTAAGTTTTTGTTGCCTGTGGGTCATCCAGAGAGATGAAGTTAAAATTCTTCCATGAAGTCAGTCCTAGAGATAGAGATTTGGATGCATACACATTTTGGATAGACTGTTACTCAAACTAGAAGTGTGAATGATTTTGCCATTGCAGAAGAAGAAAAGCTGTACAAGTTTAAGGGCAATAACATTCCAAAGGCAGACAGAGAAGAAATACACTACAGGAGGAACTGTTAAAAACAACAAATAGAGCATGGTGTCAGCAAATCTGAAAAGAGAGTCTTAAGAAGATTCCTCAACACTATTAAAGAAGCAAAAAAGTCAAGTAAGGTAACTGACAAGTGTTTCTTTTACTTAGCAATTAGATGTCCTTGAAGGTGTTAGCAGGAAGAGTTTTAGAGACATGTTGGGGTCAGAGTAAGATTGTTGTTGGTTGATGAGTAGGTGGATGGTGAAAGTATAAGAACTAGCCCACTAAATGTGGCCTAATCTTTTGAGATCCTTGATGGGAAAGGAAGAGGACAATAACTAGATCAGAATGTGCCCTCAAGACATTATTTTTTATTTTGCATTTTTTTCTTTTGGGTGAGAAAAAGTTGGGCATGTTTATAGGCTGAGAGAAAAGATCCAGATGTTAAGCACAATTCAAGTGATCAAACCAGGATACAAAGGAAAAACTGTGAAGTCTAGAAAGGTTTGGGGGGAAGAAAGGGTCACGAAGCAGAGGAGGGGGAGCCCATATGAGGACGTATTATCAGGTTGGCTATAACATGGATGACTAATTCCTTAATTCTGTGTAAGAGTGTGAGAAGCTGGATGAAATGCATCTTATGACCAATTTTGTCAGTTGGCTCAGTAGCCTAGAGGTCAGTGTTTTGACAGTGCTAATCCTCTGAAATTCTGGGTTATGACTGTAGGGGGTGCCCAATGAGATATCCCGCAAGGTCGAGTCCACACAGTGGGAGGTGGGAGTGTGTGCTGCAGACTCAAAGGGAGGTGCGCAGGAGAGAAGCTGGTGTGAGCCCATGCAGAGCTGATCATGGAAGCCACTGCTGGAGGGAGAACAGTTGAAGTCAAGAGCATCTGAAGTCGTGCATTGCGAGTACGAGAATAAAAAAAGGAACACAGTAGAGTTAGATGTGAAAAGTCCTTGATGACAACTGTCATACAGCCCTAAATCTTTCTATCTTATGTCTTCATATAATATAAGAAATAAGAATAGCTTTTTTTGTTGAAAGCAAAATAAGTATTCTCCAGTATTCACTGGACTACTTACTAGTAACCAACCCTATCAAAAAGGAAACAGTGTTAATTTAGTTTGACTTTCTCCTCTTGATGTCCCTGATTCTTATTAATGACCTCTTTATATTCTTAGTATATGCAAGCCATTTGCTTAACAACTACATCACATTATTTTTCCACAGAAATAAGTTTGGTTGCCCGTAACTTCAAGAATCCTCCATTTTCCCCTTGTTTTGAAAAATTGGATATCTGCCTATCTATATTGTTTTTAATATTAATCTCATTCTCTATGATTATTCAAAGATTCTCTGCAGTAGTTCTGAGATCACTCTTGATAATTCTGTCTCCTGGAAGGTTTTTGGGTCTGAAAATTAAACTAATTTAAAATCATTATGTACTTTCTTCCTATCTTCTCATCTATCCTGGAATCCAGTGGCTCCGTAGGCATCTCTGTGGACTATGTATTACAAAATAAATGATAGCAATTGAATTAAATATAATGTGTTTTCTTTTTAATTTAGACTCTAAGTTAGTCTTTAACTTTTTAGTTCTTATGAAAAATGTATTAATTTTCTTAGACTAAAATACATGCTTTCAAATTAAACTTGTGTCCTTGAAAGCTATTGTAATTAATTCATATTGGTCATATATGTTAGTAGAAATTTATTAGTAAAAAATATGAATAAGGAATAATGTTCAAACAATTCAGTATAGTTTTAATTTTATCATCAAGATTATCTAGTTCTGGAAAGTCTTCCTGAGACTCCTCCAAGAGCTATACTTCAAATGGTGACTCTAATATACTAAACCAGCCACGTTGTGTATGTGAGATCTGCCCTCTTTTCTGAAACAGTAGATAAGCACAGATTTTCTTTCAAGATCAGTTATATTTAAAGAGAGTGAATTCATCCAAGCCCACTTTAGAAGATGCCAAGCAATGTAATTTAAATGGAAGGAGGGGAAAGTGGGCTACCATAAAGTACTTTGTATTGTAATCCATTTGTCATTGGCTGACCACATTCCCAGTGGGTGTTGAAGTGTGTCTATCCACTCATTCTTTGAGAAGAGACTATGACCACTTTAAATTTAAGACCAGTGGATTGCTGAGAAACAAGTTTTAAAAACTGCATCTTGGTTCACAGAGTACTGCAAATTAGAATAAGTTTGTAAATGATGTCTTAAGTTTAAATTCATATTTCAGAGCAGACTCAGCAGTCAGCATGTTTTCTAATATAAGCATTTAGGTACTAGCCAGTTTAGATTTATTACTCAGCCCATTGTCTGCTGCAAAGACAGAGAATTGATGAAGCTATTTTATTAGCAGTGCTACATATTGAGTGCTCTTCCGAAGCCTCCTTTTATCACACTTTAAAAATTATTCTCTAATTTAACAACGATATTAGGAGAGCTCTTTTATTCCGTCCAATTACGCGGAAGCACACTCATTTCTTTTTTGAGGGGGTTAATCTTTAGGGATGAAACAGATTATCAGCTTTTGAACCAATTTAAGTAGAATCTCCAGAAACAAAGCCAGGACAAATAATTATTGGCAGTTCACAGAAGGCGTTCTGTGCCCACTGCTCTGCTGGATTCCGTTCAAGTCAGCTTGCTTGCCTCCATGGGAAACACCTGTGGTCCGCAACGCAAGATGACAAATCAAACTAACTGTGCTTTGAGACACTCAAACTAAATTATGGAAATAAAAATCTCCTCATCTCAGCATCACCAATGTCCCTCTTTCCCTTGAAACAGATATTAAAGAGAGGCTGTTTTGAAAGTACTTATTTCCCTGAGGCATTCCAGAACTCTAAACATTGTCAATGAACACATCAGCCAGAAGACAAGTCCCCCAGACTCCATGGCCATTATTTCATCGGCCCATTAAATAATTTTAAAAGAGCAAGCTTGTAGAAATAGATGCAAATTCTTTTCATCTCAAACTTGGAAAATTATGAGTATATCAAAAAGGCACAGAAGGTATTTTCTCTTCCCCTTCTCTCAGGTGAGATGTTTTAGATATGTGACTTTTTTTTTAAAGGACACATTTACTTATTTATTTTTAAAATGGCTAGAGAAGTGTTTGAGTTGGGAGTGTGATCTGAAGGAAAGGTGATATTGTCTGAGAGAGACCTTACAATAAATGTGGTCAAAATAAAAAGTCTGTGCATTAATAGATGCTCACAGGGAAACTCCACGGATGAAAAAGGAGATCTTTGAAAAATGACATGCAGAAGCACAGGGAAAGAAAAGGTTTACTTATTAGGGTGGAAGTGATGTTATCATTAGCCAGAAGGTGAAGTTGCTATTTTGCTTTCATCTTTTCCCGGAAGAAGAATAGCCCTCAAATTGGACATTGTACAATACAATTCTTTTCAGAGCAGGAACATTTTCCTGAGGCTGTAAAATTTGCAGGATATTAGAAGGGAATAATGGACATTATAATTTCATTATCTTTCTGAATAGGAATGAGAAAAAGGAAAGAGAAGGGAACATCATGCATGAAGCGGTATTTATGATTTGAGTTCAAATGAGCTCAAATGTTTATGAGGAAGATGGAGAGGGTGGCTGATATGCAACGTAAATTAAGCCATCCAGGTGTTTGAAAAAATCCTTTCTCCCATTAAATCATAGTACCATACTTTTATTCTTCCCCCCTGCCTGTTAAGAGGTATATTGATACCTAACTCTGCGATATGTAAAACAACAGATAATAAATGGCAATGAACATGTAGTCTCAGCGTAAAAAAAAATAATAGGGCTATTTGGGTATCCCGGCAAACTGGAGAATACGCGTTTTGTCTAACAGAGGCAATTCAGATAATTATTACCACTTAGGTGTGTGGCCCTATCTTCCAGCCTTGCAAGAGAGACTGCAAATCCAGGAATCTCATCATTTTTAAATATTATCAATTTACTTTTTGGTTTATTTTTAAATCCATATTTTGATGAAGATTAATCTTTAAATACATTTGTTCCTTTATATGTTTGTCTACAGCACGGAACAGGTCAACACTGAGCAAACCAAATAATAGCTCTGTTGGCCCGATAATTTCTGCTGGCCTTGGTTTTGTCACCACTGGGTTTGTGCAACAAAATAGGGGAATTCTGAAATAAAGGCAGTCCATAGACCTGGCTCCAAAGATCTGGCAACTATCCACTTGGGAAACTTCTAGAAGGCCTGGATAGTAAAGACTTGCTCCTTAGTATAGTACAAAGAAATACAGTAGTTGGATTAAGAACAAGGGCTGATTTCTCCCCTTTTTCCTGAATCTGTTCAGCCTTTACATAATCACTTAAACATTTTGAGTAAAGAATGATTTAAATATTATCGGGAATCTAGTGTGCTTTCACTTTGGAGAAAGGCAAATGAGGCAGGATGCAGAACAGGTAAAACAGGGTACAATCTCTGTCCTGGGTCATTAAAGGGCAGTAGCAGCAACCACTTTGTAGACTTCTAAGCTCTAAAGAGTACTTCATGATACCCCAACTGAAGATGCTGTACCTTTCTTCGATTTTCCACTCTCCAGAATGTGCCTGGAGAGAAATAAAATACCACAAGGTAGAACTTCTCTCAAGAATATTGTGTTGGATTGTACTGTTCCTACTACTCTACAAGATGCCTATGTGTGTCTCCCTTGGTCCTCTGAATGGCTAAAGGTCATTCCATAGCATGTGTTAACATGGCTTAATAAATTATTCCCAATAACACTGCAAGGAACTGACTTATACATATGTCCCAGAACACATGTTTTAGTATTACTGATAGATTGACCTGGCAAGATCATCTCTGGTAAAAACGATACACATTTAAAATTGTAATGGGTAATGCAACATAGCATCAAAAGAGATAGTGACATTCCCATCTACAGAGACCGACACTAGATATTATCCATATTTTAAATATTTTCCAATCTAATGCACTAAGCATGGCATTTCATCTTTTTGATCTCCACTGATCTTGAGCATCATTTTTCATGTAAAATTAATTATTACAGTTTGTTAGAATTAATAATAAAGTGACCACTAAGAATCAATGAATCTTCACTTAACTTTTATGACAAGATTACTAACTTGCAAAATCAAAAAAATGTGAAAAATGTTTCCAAGCATTTAATAATTTTCTAGCAGCATCTATGTTGAATTTAACGGTAATGGTGTGTGATTTGAATGATAACATATTTCACTTGATAGACAGCTGCTAGCATAAAACAAGCACCTCATATTCTAGTGATTACAAGAGCTGAGTGAAGTAGTAATACTGATAATTTGGTATTCATTTTACACAGTACCAAAAAAAAGGTATTCAATGATTATTTTAAAATATTGAAAAACATTTAATACGTTCTCAATATAAAAAGTGAGCATTAAAATATAAAGTAAAACAATAGATATTAAATGATGCATTCTCCTTTAAAATAATTTTACCAGATATTAATAGAAACTAAAGTATTATTAAAAAGAAAATAAACACTTCATAAACAGAAAAAAATTGATCATGAAAAACTAAAAAATATTAAGTATCATTTAACCCTATTTTAAAAGACTTTTGATACATAAAATGCATCTGTGATATTGTCATTGAGTCCCAAGTATACTTTTGTGTAAATTTTTCATGCTGCTGATAAACTGTTTCTATGTCTATACTCTCTGAGGAATGTGAAGGAGTATTTATGAGCTAACTCCAAATAGTTTCTTCTGACTTCTTCATCTTCAAATAGTCCCATCTCTTATTTGATAACATTGAGAAATCTTTTTTCATGAAAAAGCCTTCTGCTTTCTTTTTCAGCGGGGATGGATGGTGAATTATACGTTTGGTTTCAAAGAGACCATTTCTAATTTCTCCCAATCTTCTTTAGTGTCATAGGTATATGCGAAAATTCTGATCCAGAGTTACCTGAATCATTTTCAAGATTGTCACATTCATGTTCCACTTGTTTAGAAAGTCTTAGAAACATAGTAAGAACTATACTTGGCACATAAGCTTTGCTTTGTTTATTGTTATTTTATTCATCTTCTTGAGGATTTTGAGCTCTAGAAGAGCTCCTCTTCTCAAAAAATTTTAACACATAAATGTATAAATCTCTGAAAATGACTCAGGACACAAATGATTCAATCTTCAGATTTTAAAAATCAAAAAATTAATGTATGCCTACTAATATCTACAAATATCATCTTCAGCACTTTTTTTTTTTTTTTTTTTTTTTTTGTGAGGAGATCAGCCCTGTGCTAACATCCGCCAATCCTCTTTTTTTTTTTTGCTGAGGAAGACGGCCCTGGGCTAACATCTGTGCCCATCTTCCTCCACTTTATATGGGACGCCGCCACAGCATGGCTTGCCAAGCAGTGCGTCGGTGCATGCCCGGGATCCGAACCAGCGAACCCCGGGCCGCCGCAGCGGAGCGCGCGCACTTAACTGCTTGCGCCACCGGTCGGCCCCATCATCTTCAGCACTTTTGAATAGCTGGATTCTCTATTGATAGATGGGAGTAGCACTGGACACCAGCCTTAATTATTGTGGTAGATAACGCTTTTTCTTGCCCTGGGGAACATGAAAAAAAAAATCAGGATTTTATATAAGAACGTTGAAATCTGCTTGTTACAGTTGTGATGACCCAAACCTAAGAAAGAGAAGAAATACATTTAATGTTTCTGAATTGAGATTAAATGTAATCTCTCTAGGTTAGACTTTAATTCCCAAACCAAAGGGAAACAGGATAAGTGGAGATGTAAATAATCAGGTAATTGCGTTTAAGAATCAGTTTCATAGGTGCCTAATTGTGTCAGCAATTGACATAAAAAATATTGCATGAGCTACAGAGGGATAAAACTAACCCAACAGCTATTTAATTATTGGGATATCATGGCCAATTGTAGAGTACAGAATCCCATTGTGTTCTTCACTGATCATATTACCTCACTTTGTTTTATGTTGTCATTGCTGACACCACGATACACCAGACTGGCAACTTCCTGAACAGCCAGTCTATGAGAGGTGTTAAAAATCATTCTTTGGAAATAGCCAGAAATATGGTTCTAGTTAACTCTGGTTTGCACCAGCAACTGCTAACATAACTGTCAAAAAGGAAAATGATCCAGTGCCAGAGTGTGTAAGAAATCTCTTATTTGAATCCAAACATTTGACAGAAAAAAAAAGTTATTTATAACCTCCCCCTGCTTTCTAAGACTAGTGAGCTGTACTAACTATAGGGTCTTTTGTTTGAGGAGCATTCACACACAAAATCATCTTCTTCATCCTAATGGTCTCTGGCACTCTTAAAAACAGTAGTGAGTGGAGGGTGTAGGTGTTGGAGATTGAAACAAGACAGAACTAAATTACTTTGACTAAAAAAGGGAGAGGGATTTGGGAGGTAGGAGTTATGAATAAAAAATCAGAGGTAGAGGAAAAGAGAAACAATAGCTAAAAATGTTGAATAAAGGAAGAGATAGAGAGAGGAAAACTGGTGTCAGCAGGGCTGAGAGAAGACTTGTCTAATTGGGGAACTGCAAGGAAAATGCTGTGATGTTTTCAGCTTATATTTTCTCTTTCACTCCAACAGATCTTTGGAAAGGGAAACACTGCTCTTTGGTGAGTGGAAGTTATTTTGAGGAGAGCTCAAAGAAAATGACAAGAGAACAACTGATATATATTATTTCCAAATATCAAGAAAAAAGTTATTTAATGGTTCTCCCTATCTTGCTAAATAAATGTTGACCAATACTTTACAAAAATCAATTAGATGACAAATACATGTGCCTGTAGCAACTGGTTCTGATGATCACACGGTACAGGTAGAATACTGATAAACCAGAACACCCTCAAAAGAAGTCTACCCTGATAGTAGAGAGTCTCAAAATCATGATGGATGAGGAAATATTGAGGTGAAATACTTCCAGGTCTGAGATTAAGAAATGAAGGTCTATATTCAGGGAAAGGACAGGGTCTATGCTGGCTTTTTGTCACTCTATATTGCTGTAGAATGCAGAACTGGGACCAATAGAGGTTAGTGATAGGAAAGTGAGACCGGTTTTAATATAAGAAAGAACTTTCTAACAACTGGATATGGCCAATAATAGAAGAAGTTATTCTGGGAGGTTGCTGAAACCATTCAAATAAATATTGGGTAGTCTTTTTCTGATTGTTATATGAGATCTATCTGGACCACATACCCTCATAGGACAGTTAGAATTCTATGATTATACCTTTAGTTGCCCGTTCATCAAGTAGTGAATTCAATCAATTCCTTAAACTCTGAAATTAGAGAAAATAAATCATGTATCACTGGCTTCTATAAAGGAAAAAAAAAAAGATTCTCACATTTCAAACAGTTATCTTCATATCATTTTCGATAATCATAAATTTACAAAATTTAACTCACTGCTTACATGATTTCAACACATAATTCACAAATATAAATGAAATATGATTTCATTAACCATTGACCAGCATAACTAAGAAGAAGGAACCAAGAATTTTAGTTTGAAATACAACCTCAGAGTTTTGAAAATCAAGTCTATTCTTAGAATCATATGTGAGAAAGAAAAGCATGGGAGAGAGAGAAAGAAGAGAGGGGGCAGGGAAGAGAAGAGAGAAAAAGAGAGGAGAGAGAGGAGGAAGATGGGGCAAGATCAAGTGTGAATATGTGTGTGTTCAATTTCCCATTCCAGTGCCTTTCAACGGGAGGACTGCAAGAACAGCGAGAAAAAGATTTATTTTTTAAACATGTACAATTATGGAGAAAAGGCCATGACATGCTAGAATGTTGAAAAAAAGCAGCCCCTGAACTCTGGCTAGAAGGATTATGAAACTCCAAAAATACACCAGACTGTGAGAACTACCACCTACATTTGCAATGTTTTACAAGTTAAAAATGTCACAGCGCATAAAAATAGTTTTTTTCACCCCTACGGACTGGTGGTTGGTGGTTTAACTTGAGAACCATATTGCTTCAGTGGTTTGAATAGCCTGAATATTCATTCACAGCATGGAAATAAAATGAAAAATGGCTTTCATCAGACTTTCCTTGTGTCCAGGAAACATATTTAGTCTTCTGTTTCCCTCAAAGTCTTTTTTGGGAGAAAAAAAGAAATATCTCTGTTTTCAGATATGCTTGTAATCAATCCTCTCAAGTCCAAAGCGATTGTGTCAGTTTTTGTCAAGATTACATAAAGATCTTTTCATTTTTTTTTTTTTTAAACTATGCTGGCTAGGAAAAGTAAAATATGAAACAATGCCACACAATTTTTTAAGAATAGGCTGATTCCTAAAGAGAGGCTGTGAAACCTGAATGGGCTTACTTTAAAGGGTTTAGTTTTTCTGTGTTCAGCACAGTCGCTCACTGTTGAAAAGCTTCCAGCTTTGATCACTTATCCACAAACAAAAGGGGCTCTCTTCCAACCTCCTTGCGTTCTCAGTTCAGAGCGCTCGAGTTTTCTCTTGTAGATCTTCTG
The DNA here is from genome assembly GCF_020826845.1 of Diceros bicornis minor. Classification (NCBI taxonomy): domain Eukaryota; kingdom Metazoa; phylum Chordata; class Mammalia; order Perissodactyla; family Rhinocerotidae; genus Diceros; species Diceros bicornis. The sequence goes on along the minus strand of NC_080743.1, from coordinate 17,807,739 downwards.
CTTTGCAGTCCTGGGGCACTGGTAAACACCAAAGGTGTCCCGAACATATGGCTAGCCACAAGGGTTCCATGTGGGGTCTGGCTTTGAGTGTATCTGATGATTACACATTTCAAATAGAAACCCAGCTGGTGATTCCCTGAGCCTAGCAGGTCTCCATTTGGCTCCAAATGATCTGGGAGTGGATTTTCCTGTTTGAGGATTACCCATTTCTGTAATGGCCCAGCTTCTGTTCCTTTGACCCTTTGGTCACCTCTGCATCCTGGGGATCAAACTGCAGTGATAGTTCATTCCATTGTTCAGGAGCTACAGCAGCCCAGCTGAGGCCAGGTGGTCTGGCAGGAGCAGGTGAAAATGACCCATTAGTAGAAACAGAAACATGTTATTAAATAGGCTCATATGTTCAATTCACCACTGAAGGTTTTTATTTCCTCCTTGAACTTTTTTCTTTTAACTTGTGGTTTTCCTTTTAACCCTAACTTGGTTCACATAATCACAACATTATTGATAATGGAGAATTGAAGGATTCTTTTTCTTTCTTTTTTTTTCTTTTTTTGTTCATTTTATCAGAGGGAAAAGCTAAGGAACACTTTGAAGTCTTTAAAACATCTGGGGTAGCATAAATGTTTCCACATAGTGTAACTTGGTAACAAGTCATCTTTCTTTATCCCTCTTTTTTTCTCACTTTGTCTTTGAAGATACAGTTCTTTCTGCCAGGAACATTCTTTTTCTCCTTCTTTTGCTAAATTCTTTGGAAAGCCTATCAAAACAGATGCCTTAAAGTCAATTGCGTCCCTTTTATATGCTTTCATAGACCCTTGTACTTTTAGTACATAGATCCTATTACAATTCTAATTAATTAAGTGTGCAATAATGAAGCAGGGGTTATCTGTTTAATATTCGTCTTCTCCACTAGGCAACAGTCTTAAGTGGGCAGGGGCGATATCGATTTTGTTTCATATGTATTAGAGATTTGCAGAGTCCCTGGCCCATGTTGGAGGCACTCAATAAATATTTGTTGCATAAAAAAAATGATTGAATGTATGAATGAATGAATGAAAACCGCAGTAACGTTTTCCTTAACTTTCTAGATTATGACAAGGCATTTTTTTTTTAAAGTGACTATCTGGTCAATTCAATAAACCTTCCCTAGGTAACAAAACTAGGTTGGGCAATCCACACGTAGGATCAAAGACATCAAGTTGTTTCTCTCTGAGGTCCTTCTTTTCCCCACATGTCACATTCACTGTGTCCTAGCTTAGTCTTTAACTTTTACTTCGGTAGCTCTGACTGCAAAGAAAGGAGGGGAAAATGAAAGGAGATGGCTGTGGCCATTAGGAGAAGAGCCTCTGGGCTAGAAGAGAGTAGAATGTGAGCAGAGGTGGCTCTCAACGTTGAACAACCAGACTTGGCTTTAACGAAATTGGAACTGGTTGAAGAAGACTTTTAAAATCCCCATTTTCAACAAATGTCTCCTCTCTGTGGGACTTTTCCTTTCAACAAGGCTCTCTATCTCAACTTCTAGCTCCAATGATTGCCTGGGCATCCTCCTGAAAAAGCAATTCATCCTCTGGGTTATCGTTCTCTTCTTCAAAACGTCTCTGCTATGTGTCTGAATACGGGAAGGCCTGCTCTTTCTAGATGACATAGTGAAAAGAATTTAGGCTCCAGAATTTGAGCATCTGGATTTGAGTCTCTGCTTATTCCGTTAATTTCTTCACAGCTCACGCCTCGCTTTTCTCCTCTGAATGCCCACGCCATCCACTTCATTTTTGTGTGTGTGTGTGAGGATAAGATAAGGTATTGAAATACTTTATAAATCTCTATACAGATCTCCTGCTTTTCCTCATCTTTCTTCTAATAATGCACTTGATGAATAAATACACCCTAAAATATTTCTGGGTGGCTATGCTTTATTCCATCCACAGTCTTCTATAGGCAAAGCTTTAAAGCCAAGTTATTTTTAACAGTAAAACGACAACAAACACTACTGTGGCTAGGTGATTTAAATAGCATTAATTAAATTTGAATAATTATTTTCTATTTTATGGATTTAGGAACAGAGACTCAAAGATCATGTGGCTGTGTTTCAAATCCACATTTGAGTATAAACACTATCTTCTTAAACCTCTATCCCAAATGAAATCTCACTATTTTTTAAGGAGCTCAGTGGTTTGTTAAGAATTTTAGACATTTTAGCAGGCTTGTGGGGGAAATATTAAAAGACATGTGAGGCTTGTGGACAGGCTTCCAAAAAGTTTTTAACTTTAGACCTGCATTTAAAAAACTGCACATATGAACAAAATTTGCATATAATTTCACGGGTTTTATGAACTGCCTTAAGCCAATCCATGGATCTCTGGCTTAATAACCCCTGCATTAAGGTATTATGAGCCCCCTGACATAAAATTCCTTTATAGTACACAGCTAGGTTGGGGTTCCCAGGTCATACAAAAGGCAGCTCAAGGTGGCTCATAAACAGCTAACCAAGATTTTTCCTCTGCAGCACTGTTGACATTTTGAGGCTGTGTAATTCTTTGTTGTTGGGTCTGTCCTGTGCATTGTAGGTTACCAGCATCCATGTCCCTTCCACCCACTAGAAGCCAGTAGTTACCGCCCCTCTCTTGTGAAACTACAAAGGTCTCCAGAATTGCCAATTGTCTTCCTGGGGCAAAACCTCCCCCAGCTGAAAACCACTGAGTAAACTCAACTGGGTACTACTGCAGTATGGTTAAGGAGGAGTCCCCACCATTGATGTTAGGAGTTTCTGGATTTATGAATGTGTCCGTTTATTGAGGCTTTAAGGCATAACTTGTCAGAAGCGTGGGTCTTTGGCAGCTGCCAAGCTAAGTAGTTTGTTTTTCTCCCCAGTAGGCAGACTAGGTAAGGATGTGGGGTGGGGGGATGGGGTGCAACTGTGCTCACAAATACTTCCAGCTCACATTTCACCCCTAAGAAGTCCATTTTAGTTAACAAACTCTTCTTTTAGAATATAACCCCCTCCCCAAAGGAAGATTAAACCATATTTGCACCTAGTTGTGATTTTCCTAATTAGTCTTAGATTAAAAAAAAAGTTGAGTCTATCAAAGCACTAGATTTTGATTCAAGCCATGAAGGAAAATTAGGAATGTTGTATTCTGGAGCCTGAGGTCGTTGAGTGTCTGATGAGATGGGATCTGGAAGGCCACTGGGGTAGACATCACTTACTTTGCAATTGTGTGTAGTGTCCTGCCTGAGGAAATGATTGATGGGAAGGCAGTTGTGACGGGAAGTTCCACCATCCCCCTTCCCTCTTCCCTGGCAACCCCCAGTTTCCTATTCCTTCTAAGTAGAGAAGGGATGGGGGAGGGGAGGGAAAATGGGGAGTGTGTAGTAGAAACAACTAAACATGTTATATGAATTAATCTCATATACTACTTACCTCAACCACTGAAGTGAAATTCTCATTTCACAGTTGAAAATACTGAGGCTCAGAGATGTTAAAACACTTGCCTACTTTCAAGCATCCATTAATTGTTACAATCAGGGTCTGAAGTGAGGTCTGATTCCATAGCTCCTGCTTTTCTCCTTATCTCCTTTCTCTCTCTTCTCCCTCCTTCTCCTCCCACTCCTCCTCTTCTCCTTCACCTCTTCTTCCTCTTCCTCCATTATTCCTTCCTTGATTGTCTTTTTGAAGGTAACATTTGATAAATAAAAAGTATAAATTTATATGTAAAATATAAAATGTAATAATAAATCTCAATGAACCACTACTGAATAATTAAGGCATTGACAACGTAATTGGACCTACTTCTATATCTTTCCTTTTCCTATCTCTTCTCTAGACATACAATTATTTTAAATTAGTGCTTCTCATTGCTTTGCCTTTAAAAATATATATCCATCTATCTATGAACACTGAACAATATATAATCAAAAACAGCTAGAAACCTTGAGCAGAAGCCATTCAAACACATGGGTGGGATAAATGAAATCACCACTCCCTTTAACTGAAATTTGCTCGGCCCTAAATAAAGCTCCCACCCTCAAACAAGTACTAGAAAATGATATACAACATGATATCATCTTTTAAAAATGCTCACAAACAAAAGAAAACTCAATATTATGTTCCTAGGAGTCATCTAGGTTTAACATGCAGCTAAAGGTCATTCATTGTTACTGCTCTAAAATATACTGTCCTGTGAATATCCCATACTTGTTTATCCATTTTGTCTATCAACGGATAGTTGTGTCCTTTTCGCTTTTTTTCTATTATGAATAATGCTGCTATGAACATTTGTGCACGTGTTTCTTGGCTCAAGAAATATACACCTAGGTGTATCTTCTAGTGTGCAGGGCATATACCTAGAAGTAGTAATCCTGGTCGTAGAGTGTAAGAATGTACAACTCTACAAATTGCTGTCAAACTGCTTTCCACAAGAATTTTTCCAATTTATATGCCTACCAAAAATATCTGAGAGTCTATATTGATGTGCATCCTCTCCTATACATAGTGTTTCAGACACTTTGCCAATCTAGTGGGTGCAAAGTGGCATCTCATTATGCTCTTAGTTTGGATTTTTCTGATTACTAATGAAGTTGAGCATCTTTCCATACATTTATTTACTATTTGAGTTCTCTTTTCTGTGAAAGACTGCCCATATTTTCAACCATTTCTAGTTTATTCTTTTTCTTATTGAATTGTAGGAGTTTTAATAAATGTTTTGGATTATAATACTTTGTCTGGTTTATGTCGTACAAATATCCCAGTTTGTGGCTTGTCTTCAGTTTTAAGTAGAGGCCATGACTTCTGCTTTTCACACTACATCTTACCTTCGCAGAAAGAGCAACACTTGTGTTCAAATTCATCTTGTCTAATCTTTTTCTCTCTATGCTTAACAATTATAGAACACTGATTTGTGTATTTCTTTTACGCGCTTTTCTAAACTTCACTCATGCTCAGCTATAATCCATAGTAAATATAGAAACTATTTCACTTTGTCAAGAAGTTGCAAACAAAGATGTGCTAGAAATGTGTGCATTTCACAGAAAGCAAAGTGAGGGTGGGGGCAGAGTCCTCAGTTTACATAGCCAGATGGCAACAACTGGACAATTAACTTCCGGAGCCAAGACCGGATGTATGAGGGGGAAATTGGTCTCTTTTGCAGAACGAGACATGCAATAAGTAAGTTCTTTGCCTCTGGTTCTATAACTCCTTTCAGAGACCAAGCCAACTGGATTTATCTCCCTCAAATCTATTTTTATCTCCCCCACAGTGCTGGAATTCTAATAATTCAAAATTGATTAGAATTAGTAGACAAAATCCCCAGGTAACCAGTTTTTGTGGCCTTTGCTTACTTACTTCTAAGTGCCAAGTCTGAGGAAAAGAGTCTGTTTAAATTAATTTACACCTTGGGGACAGGAGCTTTATTTGGGGCTTGGAGAATTGCGCTTAAATGGAATTCCACTTAAAGGTGTGCGAGTGGCTTCTGGGAAGGAAAGAGGCAGCAACATTTTGAAATCCCAACCAGAGAGAAAACTTGGGCTATAGCTACTGCTTATTGAAGGAGTGTGGAGGAACCTGTGTCCTCCTTGAAATTTGAAAAATTGTCTGTTCTATCTAACTTTTCCTGTTTTCCTTCAGATTAGGCTAGGAATACTTGAATTAACTTGGTAAAATAAATGTGATTATGGTCATTCACATGCCTGTTCAACATTCTTCTAATAACCGTGTAGCAGAATAACGATTTCAGATATTGTTGAACATGTATTTAATTATCTTGTTGTCTGTTTCATTTGGTCCTGATATTAATTTGTGAACAGTATCTTTAACCTTTAGTTGAGCCAGATGGTATGGGCGAATGCTCACAGGCAGTGCAGCAGAGTAAAAAAACATTAGATTTTGGGGGAAAAATGTTAACTGCAAGGTTAGAAAGGACTGGGTTCAAAACCAGGCTCTAACAATCTCCAGCTTTGTGACTAGGGCCTACTTATTCTTTTGAGAGTCCATTCCATAGTGTTTAACATGGGCCTGATATCTAACTTCCAGATAGATCCTTGTTGTGAGAATGAGAAGAGACTTGTGTGTAAAGTCTGACACCAAGTACATCCTTAAAATGGTAATTATAATTTACCTATGACTGATTTCCTTATTTTTTATCAAAAATATTTACTTTTTTTGGTTTAAGAATTTTTCCTTCATTAACTAAAGCTCTAACCATCTAATTCTCCTGCCCTGATTATGAGAAAAAGGTAAGTTTCAGATGAAGTTGTAGACCCTTTTAAAGCTAGGACGGGATTATCGCTCTTTAAAATACTTGAAGTAACTTTTTTCTTTTACTAATCTCTGTGGGAAACGTTACTGAGAGTGTGTGCTGAAGAAAAAGAAAGTATTTTTTTTTTTTTTATAGATCCTTTCAGGCTTGCAGAAATGACCAATGAGTGTTTAATTGCCAAATCTTAAAGAATTAGCTGGAATATAATGTAATCAATCATTTAACCAACATCTATTGAAACACCATGAAAAGAGCATAGGCTTTGGAATTAGACAGGTCTGGGTTTGAATTCTGGCTCTGTTATTTTTCATTTGTTCAAACTCTAACATATTTTTCAGGCTTTGAGTCATATTTTCCTTGTCTGTGGCATGGAACCTATTGGGAAGTTTTTTAAACAATGCATGTGAAATTCATAGTATAAAACTTGGAAAAATGTAGGCTCTTGATATAGTAAATGCCATGAGAATACTAATGATGATAATTGGTTAAATGTGGAAGCATAATATTAGGACAAGGTAAATAAAAAACCAACAGTTTTCCTCAAGCAATTTGAGACATTATTCCAGTAAAGAAATAATCAAAGTAATAATTGGACATGTGCTAGAGTAAGCCTATGTATCTATGTACAGAATGTTGTAAAATTATGGATGAAAGAGTTATAAATTGAATTTGGTGTAAAAGATTGGTAATTTAATGAGCAGAAGGCAAGGAGGACATTATTAGCAATGGAATTGCCTTTTTCAAGGTAGTAAGGCAAGGAATAATAAGTGCAGGGAACAGCAAGACATTTAATATGGCTTAGCAAAAATTTTACTCTCAAAATTTAGTATATTTAAAGACTACCTAGAAAAATTCTTAAAAATGCAGTTTTCTTGACATTTCCTCAAGGAACCATGATTCAGTACTTGTATGGAGTAGGCCTAAATCTACATTTTTAAAAATAAGCACCCAAGTGGTTTTGATATAGATGGTCTTCTGACAACCCTTTTAAGTACAAAGACCTAACAAGATGTAAAGGACAAATTGGAGACATTTGAGTCAAGGAGTCGAATTATTAGCAGTGTCCCATAGAGACAGAACCAGAATGTGCTAGAGAAAAGGTTTTATAGGATATTAAGAACACAGAAGATAAGAAACCCTGGTGACACGTTGGATATAGAAAATGAGGGAGAACTCAGCCTTGAGAAAAATGCTTCATTCCCATCAAAACTACCATTCTTAAACAAGTGAGAGCCCGATCCTAGTTATCCACCCATCCATCCTTTTACAGTCTTCTAAATTAATGTTTACTTCATTTGGACCAATGTGAAAAAAGCATTGATTGGAATTTCAATAATCAAGTATATTAACTAAGAAAGGACAGGAATAAACTTGGTATTATTAGAAGTAGTATCAATTCCTTTCTTACATAGGAACCATAATCATTATTTTGAATCATTTTATCGTCTAATGCATACAAGCATATTGTATGAATTAATGCTTCTCTCCTATTTCTTTGTTTTTAATGTAAGACTCCTCACTTACATGTCTTCTTCTCTACCTCTCATTCTCTCCTCTGTTTAAGGAAGACTTAACATTTACTACACTAATGCTCACACAGAGACATGCTTTTATTAGCTTTTCATTTCTGTGGGTCATTCCCTTTTGCAATGCAAATATAACTGCAAATGGTAATATATTCAAGATTCATTACCAGTTCATATCTAAGTTGAGTGAATTTATAAAATCCTTTACCATAGGCTATTTAGATAAAGCAGCTCCCTACATATGGGGTGGTAAGGACTGACTGAAAAAAAACAGTAGATGAGGTTCTAGAGTTGTTCTTTGTCAAGGAAGGGGAAGAAATTCTGCTAGTCCTCTGTATAAGGTTCTACTGTCATTACCACCAGACACCGTGATGGCCATGAAATATATTAAAAACATACCAACCTTCCTAGTTAGGGAAAAGCAAATGAAAACAATAGCATACCATTCTATAAAAATAAAGGAACAAATACGTCAGATAAGCAAAAATAAGCAGTATTGATACATCTTCAGTGCTGTTAAGAGGAGCATGAAAAATGCTTGCTTAAATATAACTGGAATGTAGACCTACAACCATTTCGGAAAGTAATTTGCTAGCATCTATAAAAATTTAAATATGAACATACCTGTAAAACAGCATTCTTATTTTTAGGAGTCGGTGATAAAAATATGAAATCATCAATATGGAAGATTATATGTATAAAAATATGTAATATAGGGGCCGACCCGGTGGCGCAAGTGGTTAGGTGCGCACGTTCCGCTGCGGCGGCCCGGGGTTCGCCGGTTCGGATCCCGGGCGCGCACCGACGCACCGCTTGTTAAACCATGCTGTGGCAGCGTCCCATATAAAGTAGCGGAAAATGGGCATGGATGTTAGCCCAGGGCCAGTCTTCCTCAGCAAAAAAGAGGAGGATTGGCATTGGATGTTAGCTCAGGGCTGGTCCTCCTCACAAAAAAAAAAATATTTAATACGTTATTGTTTCTAGTGGCTCCCAAACTGGAAACATCTTGAGTGTCTATTGATAGGAGAATGGTTAAAAAGTTATAGTATATGCCTGTGAAGAAATTTTAGTCAACCATTAAAAAATGAGTTGGAACTAGATATATTGACCCAAAGGAATGCCCATGATACATTACAACTGAAAAGAGCAAGATGCAGAGTTCAGGATATAGAACGTTGTGATCTTTGTGATAAACAAGGTTTGGAAAGCCAGCTACTGAGCTCTCATAATTTGGGTTACTTCAAAGTGGTGAGATTGAGAGTAGGTATGTGTATTGTTAGTATTTTTATGTAACTGCGTATTGCCAAGTTTAATATGAAAAAATATAACATATAAGATGAGTTTTGGTAAGGAAGGTAAAACCTACTGATTGATAGAGTTCAATATAGACAACCTGTTACAGAAGACCCACATATGCAAAATTAAGACTCAATTTCGCATATGAAAAGTTGACAATTTTATTTTGGCATGAACAGTATTTGGTGCCCAAAACTAGAAATACATTTTTGATCAATTTCTTGCAATATTTATTTTTCTTTAAAATTAAAGCTTTTCTTACAAAAACAGGGGATTATTGCTGAGGGATTTGAAATTTTGAACAGCAATTCCGGGAAGCCAGAAGTCTCTGGGTAACGTATGAGTCACAGGGAAGGAATTTATCACTATCTGGACAAAGCTTTTTTCTAAAAACATGAACCAGTCAATAGGTCATGGGCAGTCGATTACTTTGTTTGTAATGACATAAGTAAATATTAACAGGGCCACTCTCTTCAGAATAATTGATGACTAGTTAAAAAGAGATAATTATATATTTATTATTCACAGTTTTAAGGGGCTGATTTAACCCTCTCTTTTTATTCTTCTTTCACTGCTCCTTTCTCAGAGGTAGATCTTTAGAGAAGATTTTCTGGGAAACCAAGAAAGTGAGAGGCTTCCTAATGAGGAGTTATTTTTTACAGCCAGGGAAGAGAAAGCTACTATGCACTGAGAAATTCTCATTTTTATCTTTTACTTTTATAATTCACTTAACACTTAGATCAGAATCCTTGCTCACAAAACCTCGATGATATGAATTTGATCACGTTAATGTTGCTTGATTGTCACGTTGCAGGTTTTCACTCATTTCTATAATTCATTTATCACATATTTATGGACCATCATACTTAGAAAAAGGTATTGGGAATAGAGCAAAGAATAAAAGAAAGTCCCTCTCCTCGTGAAACTTGCCTTTTATCAAAGTGATTATCCAACTGAGATAGATATATATAGATATGTATATCATGTGACATCTGCATTTGACTCAAGGACATGACTTCAGAATTTCTGTCCTCTGTAAAGTCACTATATTGTTTCCATCTAGCTGATATTTTAGATTTAATACCATATTGAACATAATTTGTAATCTAAAATTTTCACATATTTAATAATGCCTTATTTAATCATTTTATTTGCCTATTTACTTTTTAAAAATTCCTGTTTGCTAATGAAGAAACTAAATCTTAGATGGGTTGAGTATCATTTATTTATTAATTTATTATTCACTCAGTCAAAAAATAATGAGTATTTTCTAAGTGAGACACTATGCTAGGCATTGAGACGATAAGTCCAAGCAAAAGTTATGGCCCATTAGGGGAGGAGAGAAAAAGGAAGCCAGTAGTTAAATGCTATATGGTGACAGGGCCAGCTTCAAGGGCATGTAGCCCATGCAGTTACGTAGGGCCCAGCACTCAAAAGACCATGTGCTTGGTTTAATGCTCTGCTCTGTCTGGAAGTTCTTAATAATTTTATTTTGAACTTGTATTTTGTATGTGAGGTGCATTGGAACGATGAAGGATGCATGTGAGTGTAGGAGATATGCCCTATGCATGTCCATTGTCATTCACTGCCTCTCCATTGGCATATCTCATTTGTGATGCCCTGCAAGCATCAACAAGAGAGAACTGCATGAGAGTCAACAAGACTCAGAGTACAAGAGAACTGTGCTATGTCATGACTGAGTAAGTCAGGATACCTAGAGTCCCGAAAGGCCACATTTTCTGTTCAAATCAGAACTTGCTTCCAACACAGAAAGAAGGCAATGATGTTCTAAGAAACACAAATGATCAAGAGACCCTATCTTATCCTTTTTCTCATGTTACTTCCTTGTACTAGCCAACCACTTGAATAGGATGGCACAGAAGTAAAGGGAAAGATAGGGCAACTCATAGTCCTTTTCCTTTTCCTGTCTCGTTACTCATCAGTGAGATGGAGGGAAAGAATATTAGTAGAATTTGTGTGTATCAAAAAGTATAGTGAAAGAACTGAGATAATTTTGTGTGGTGTTTCCATTGTTCTGTCAAGAACAAAATACATAAGCATATACAAGCTATGAAATATAAAATGTATAATAGTGATTCTGCATATGAGTTAAATTCTCCCATATTTTCACTTAAAACTGGCATTGTACTACATAAAGAAAAATGTAAATTTCATGCTAAGTTAAATATTTACATTAAAAATTAGAATATTAAGTAGCAAATTAAAAAAACACCATGACAAGTCTAGAGAGAGAAGGAGAGAAAGAGAGCACATGGAATAAAGAAAAAAGCCTTACATTTTTGGCTTTTTAATTTTTTATTATATTGCCACATTTAGTGGCAATTTTTTCTTGCTTTTTGAGCAAGGGAGCCCACATTTTATGTTTTACCGGGCCCCACAAATTATGTAACTCAACCTGGATAGAGGAAGTACTAGGTTCAAATTTTCTTGATGACACTAGCCAGAGGGGCAGAGCTGTTTTTCAAGTCTAGCTCTAGCTAATTTCAATTCCTTAACCACTATAATATATTGTACAAAAGCTGAGCCATGCTCTTACAATGATGATGGGGATAGATAGGAATGATGAGGGAGAAAAAGAAATGGGTCATAGATCACAAAGGAAGAGGCATATTTTTTCCCTTTGACAGCACTGGTAGAAAGCTAACGCTAGACAAGTGGTGTTAGGGAGTTTGATTATCGGCCTTCGCTTTCATCACTTTCCATGTGACTGCTGCGGTTCGCCCTGAGGCGAGAGGGAGATTTTTGGATACAAAAACACTTGTTGTTTCTCAAACCACATCTTACACGCCATATTCTTATTCTGTTTGCAAATAAATCAGGTTGTGAAAAATGATTATGGTTCATACTCTGGATTGATTATCTGTTGATAATCCCCTTATAATAGTATATAATATTCCATAAATATTATATTTGTAGAAAATAAATATATAAATAAATATTAACAAAGGAAACTTCAGGATATTTTGATGATTGTATTTCCTTCACCTGCCATCAAAGGAGCCCATTATGAACTTGATTTTCTTTAACCACTACCTTGGGCCTATAGCATTAAGAGGAAAGATGCGTGGTGCCACAGCCATGGTGTGGCAGAAGCAAAAGTAAACATAGAGAAAACAATGATTTGAACACAAAATGTGGAATATGGAATTTATATGACAAGTCAGAGAAGAAAGAAAAGAATGCTATTCCAATGCAACTTGAAGGAAAGTTAACGTAAGTGGCATATAGTTTACTGAAGTGGAATTTAATCAGAATAGAGGGTGTATGTCTCATGCTTTTTTTTTAATAACCACAATGTTTTTCTTTAATTTCCCCAAATGGTAGCACATTAAAAAAGACAACAGCCCCTATACAGTCCTAGATACTATCCCAAAATAGAATCACGTGGATGCACAATTTTCAGATATGAAGGTTGTGCAGCTTTTCACAACTCTAATTGCGTTTTATTAGTTTTAGTAAGCTAATAATGTACATGATACAGAGCTTGAAATAGTCAAGCTATTCCGGCTTATTTTCATGCTCTTTTTCAAAAAGAATTCATAATCATTAGGTAAAGAATAAAAAGAAAAATATATATGAATAGGAATGAAAATAGAAAATTTATATAATATTATTTTACCTCTAGAATGGTTGAAACTTTTAAGAATGATTCATCCACTGATTTAGAAAACAAAACAGAAAATCCAAAACTTTGCTTTTTAAAGGCATTTATATTGGTAGATATACCAGATTGGTAAGTAAAAGGGAAGCTAGAGATTTAACAGTATCTCACATATTGTTTTCATGATGTGATAGAGAAGTATGAGCTTGTTGATAAAACAAATGGTTGAATTAGTAACTGCTTAAACTGTACTCCCAAGAGATTTATGAGTAGATACATGTCAACCATTTGGACATCAGTGGTGTGGCGAGGCTGCTGTCTGCGGATACTGGTAATATGTTACTGAGGAGTTAACACAACAGTCAAGGCTGAAAGAGATCTCAACAGAACCAGAGTATGGACTGAAACTAATGACACAAAATCCTATAGGGACAATTGTAAAGTCTGGCGACTCAGTTCAAAATATTTATTGTGTAAGTGTAGGATAGAAAAGAAATGTTCCACATTGTCATACTTAGTGGCTTCATTGAGTGAGTCTAATATTTGTCAACAGTGAGTTATTATGCCAGAAAAGACAATCCAATCATAGTCTGCATTAATAGAACTAGAGAGTCTCAAACAAGGGGGGGAATTATCCCAGAAGGTCAGAGAACAGTGGCGCTGAGTGCACTAGTTACATTACGTGGGGAACATTATATTAAAATGATAGCTGCCTTAGCTGTTTAAAGGGATCGTATATAGAAGATGGATAAAATTTATTCTTCATGACTCAGGTAGGTGTATGACTTCTGAAGGTATGTTAGGAAGAAGCCACTTTTGATCCACTAGAAGGAACACATTAATTGGAACTCTTAAAAAGCAGACTGGACACTTTTCTGGGCAGTGAATTCACTTGCACTGAAAGTGTATAAGAAGATACTGGAAATTCAAGTTATAGTTGTAAAAGAGTCCTTCACTGAGTGACTGTTGAACTAGATAACCTCTCAGTTTCCTTCCAAGTGGTGACATATTTCAAGAACCAAATTAAGACTGGGAATTAGGCACCTTGTGAATGACAACTCTATAGCTAATAAAGCAGTATCTTTGCCATAATACAAGTTTCATTACTTAAATGTTCCATTGGAATATGCCTTTCTTGTCTGCTGTTGCATCTATAGACTGTTATTCATTGTCGACCATATTTTTTAACTATGGGTTACTTATTTGGGAAACATTTTACTAAACTGAATTCACAGTAAAAGTCTTTCTGTTTACAGAATAATTCAAACATACATGTAGATATTATGATGATTTTCAAATTGTGTTTCCCTTCAAGATATTAGTATCTTTTATTTTTCTTTATTTGTAGACCTGACATTATGTTACACCATAAAAATATACTTTCACATTAATACTCAAGAGTCTAAAAAATAATTATGTTCAATTGGGAAAATAATAAAATGCTTTTTCCCCACTTTTTTCCTCTTTATAGTTTGCTCGTGTGCTGTGATGTTAGACTCTAACATAAATACTAAAGCTGACTGGATTTGATCAAAGCTCTTTTTGTCATTTTCATCTCTTAAAAAAGTGAACAGATATGGTCAAAGATTAGGCAGCTAAGTTTATCTGTTATGTTCCAGCATCTTTTGTGCAAAAATCTGTATGCCTTAAAAGTCAAATACATAGAGTAGAAAACAAGAATGTGATTCATCTTAGTGTAAATGTAATTTTGATTTGTAGTATCCAATATAAGAAACTATAAATCACAGACATAGTCAGTCAGATTGGACCAAATTATAAAGTAAACTTTAATTTTAAATGGAGATGCTAAATTCATCCTCTCTTTGGAGCTCATGCACCAGCTCTAGGCAGATATTTGAATATTGGCACCAATCCAAGAAGAAAAAAGCAAAGCAAAACAAACAAACAAGAAAAAGTTCATGAAATGGCGTCTACACTACACTGTACTCACTGCTTCATGATTGTAAGCCAAAGTAATGTGTGTACCTATGTGTGATTACTAAGTTTTATGTTTCTCAGATGACGAATTACAAGAAATACCTGTGCAAGGCCGTTAACTCTTTCCAACAAATGCAGGATCTCAAGGCAGCTAGTGGAACGAAAGCATTTGGCCGGAGGCCTAGTGCTATTGGTAAACCACAATTTCTTGCACTGCCGCTATAATTTAAATTAAGTAGAAGCCAGGCTTATAAACTCACATTATGACCCAAACTTTATGGCCCTTTTATATCTCCTGGGTTCTGATCACAATGAAACTTTCTCCATCTGAAGCAATTTAATACAAACATTCCTTTGGCAGACTATAAAATGTGATTTTTCAGTCAACCTTTTATAGGTATGTTGGGTGCATATTGTGTGCCCAGTTGGAAAAGGAAAAAAAAGAAAAAAGAAGAAACAATGACAATGTAAGCATTGAAACATATGTGTTGTGCTCCTATAAAACAGATTTGCACATGAAAAAAATACTAAGAGATCTTCCTAGCCCAATTTTTGTTTTTCTCTGCAGAAGGCAGATGAACAAAGTTTCAGCTGAACATCTTAGTCCGTTAAAGAGCAACACTTAAAATCTCTACAATTAGAAATTTTCTAGAACTCAGTCATTTTATATACTGTCTCCCTCCCAGCCCCAACAAACTGTTTGCAAGTGGAAAATTCCTCTTTTGCCTGTGAGCCTAATTCTAAGCAATAACCCATGAACATTTAAATCGAATAAAGAACAAGAAAATAGCAAAGTTTTCACCTCATAATTTTATCCTAATAGGTAAGCTGAAAATAATGCTAGATGTTTTAAGAGACTTGTGCCCTTAAAAATACACCGGGAAAAATAGACTATTGGAAATAAGTTGTTGAAATATGGTGGAGACAGGTGCAGGATTTGAGCAGGGAGAATTTGGCTACAAAGAAATGTATGGGTTCCATATTCACTGTGTAAACACCCAGAAATATGCATAATAATGAAACCCTTGGAAATCTAAGGCATTAAAAGTAATGGGTATCTGGTTTTAGAGCAGTCATATGATAATGCCAACGTCAGTTACACCTTTCAAATGACATATTTCAAATGATTTGTAGTGGCTACAGAACGAATGAAATTGCCAATCAATTCAACTTTCTCTCGCCAATTCTTTCCCTACTCTTCTCAAAAATCAGAATGTAAGGAAACAGATTGTATTTGCACGTGTGATAATGAGTTACCCTGAAACTAAAATTGAGAGGCAAAGGCAACAATTATAGTGATTGGAGCACTCATTGGAATCTCAGTGCTTGGGGTAACTTTAAAGTGAATCAGTTACTACAGAAAAAAAGTTTAAAAACGACACATTTAATATTAAAACAAAGGAAACCAACTAAGTTGGTGAAAACCTTTGGCTGCTAACAGATGAACAATGTGTCCATTGCCCAGAGCAAGAGAAGGCTGACTGATGATGTGTGGATAAACTGAGTTCCGTTCTGAATTTGGCCTGCTAAATACATTCGTCATCTCTTTGTTCCGTTTGTCTTCCATTGTAGCTGCACTGTCACTAACAGCCTTTCTACACTTTGAGTGGTATAGCATGTGTTCATAACTGTGCTCCATGATGCTGGACCCAAGCCCAAGAAAATTGATGGAGAACCCTTGCAGAATGGCCTTTAGTAGAGTGCCCCATTGCAGAACCATTCAGGACTGGATTGTGGTGCCTAAGCATTTGCTAATATGCCAGTATTGCTCTGGTATTTGTAAATTTCAGCTGTTCTTAAATAAAAATAATCTTTTTCATTTCTCTTAAGTCAAAAAAAAGGCCAAACAGAGAAACCTCATACTTTTTTGTTTTCTCAAGTTTCTGGAAGAAGAAAATGGGTGGGAAAAGGCAGTAGGAGTAGCTACAATAAAAAGCTCTATGACTAAGGTTTAATGAGCGTTTGCTCACAGCATTTAAGATCTGTAGTACTGTCCCTTTAAAAATCCAAGTTATACCCTTACGTTGTTAGTCTATGATCTACTTGAGCCTCTTTCCTTAGTTCACCAAATCTTTCTATTTAAGTGTCTTATTCCGCATCCTGTCAATGGAATTTTACAGGCTGGTAGCTACATGTTGAAAATGAATCCTGATTTTCCAACTGTATTGCATGTGTACTTTGACTTCCTTTTTAACAAGAAACACTTCAGTTATCACAGTTTCCTTTGCTGAGAAATTATCCAAATGCTACTAAGTCTAAGGTAATTAGCCTTTGCTTTTTCCAGAAAAACAACTGTGATGAATTACAATTTTTCTCATAATGGTGCTCCTAAAAGTACTTTTCTACAGTGCTCCCAACTGATGCTTAATGTTGTGTTTCATGATGGAAAAATATGAATTGTTGCAATTCCATAAAATAATTAGATTGAAAAATATCCACAGCACTCAAAATTGATTTACAAGAAAATGTCTACTCTTTCCATCTTCAAGTTACATGAGAAAGAAATATCTTAGCACTGGAATTCAATTTGGAAACAAAATTGAAAAGCAAAATAAAATTGAAAAATAACAGTCAATAGACTTTTTTTTCTCTCCCAGTATGTGTATTTCCAAAAAGTACCACTTGGGGAACTGTGTAATTTCAAAAGTGTTTTCCAGAGGGAGAGGCAGATTCTTTTGCCTTTCAGGTTGGTACAAGTACTTTTAGTTTTATGGGTTACTGAAAAGTGGCAGGCGCTCAAATTAACAAATTGATATGCGATTCATATGTGGACGTTACCTGTTGAAATTTAACCCAATTTGCACTGAATTAATGCCTTGAATGAAATTGTTGCTGTATTAGAATGGCAGAAGTTAATAGCATCCACAGTAATAAGCAGAGGACATAAATTGTCTGAAAAAATGGCCATCATAAGGAGGAACCATAGGCCTGCCATAGTCTTAGGAACATGAAACATGCATCCCATTGTTCAACATTAGCTCTCTTCTCATCCATATTGATGGCCATTGTCCAGTACCTAGTCCAACATTTTAAAGTAGCCAATGGGATGGTAATTTACATGGTGTAAAGGTAGTGTTTTAGTTATATTGGTGGGGCTATTTCTTTCTACATAATCCATTTTCTTTCAAATGGTACCTGAAAGAAAGGAGAAAAGAAAAATAAATAGGGAATTTAGGGGGGATGCCCAGAAGACTGACTTATGTAAGAGACAGAGTAGGTTATAGGATAATTGCCTCCTAAATATGTTTCCTTTGTCATGTTTGTAGCATTTTTTTGTTAGTTGAGTGCTTTTTTGTAATTTGTTCATAATGATTAAAATAACGTTTGATCTTTTCTTCTAGCAAAAAAAGAAATATAAATTAATTCTAGAAAATTTAGAATGGAGAAAAGTATAGAGATGAAAATCAATGACAACATAAAATATTTTGTTTATAATAAAAATAAATTTAGATTTAGTTCACTATATGTGAGTTATTGTACTAAACACCTTAAAAGCTGTATCTGTTTTTCTTAGGAATGCTTTTAGGCTGATACTACTTTTACTCCCAAGAGATAAAAATGTTAACATTTTGGAATGAAACTTCACAGATTTTTCTCAGTCTGTGTCAATTTATACATGTTTCAGCACATTCAAATTTTATTTTATCACAATTGGCATCATACTTTCTATGATGTTTTGTAATTTTTAAAAACATATATTTTGTAAAAATTTCCCCATGATATTAAATACTTTTACAGCATAACTTTTAATATTTGGCCTTTTCTTGAATACCATAATTTTTTTAACTAATCCCTATTATTTGACACAATTTTTCCTTATGATAAATAAGACAATAAATTACATAATTATATCTGCATTCACAAATATTTATCCACATTTCAGTACTAAATTCTCCACTTTTTATGACCAGGGAACACTTTAAATTGCATAGGATATTACTTGCTCTTTCAAATATTGAAAAACAAATGTCTAGTATATTTGAATCCAACTCTTTCCATTAGAAATTTCTTCTTTGATTAACTTATAAATTGTTTTCACATCTTTTAGACTATTTGACCATACTTTTTAAATTTTGGGGTTAATTTTAAAAACTAATTTTCCATGGAACTATTTAATCTAAATTTTAAAATTTATTTAGCTTCATTTATGTAGTAGAATATTGTATTTTTTTTTTAATGAAATTCTATGTCTGGCCTCTTATTTACAATTTTTGAGCTTTAGAACTATCCTTCTTAATTAAGTTTGGCAAAGTGGTATTTATTATATTAAAGTATTTTTTTAAAAAATAGTTTTTTAATTCTTTTAGCAATTTTGTTGTTTTTCTGATTTCTAGTGGCTGTGGACAAATGCAAAGAACAGTTATTGATTGTCAGTGACCAGTGGGGTTGTTCCCTGTTTATGGTAATGGAGGGTAACTGTTAGTAGTTGTGTGACCAATGGTACTTATCACAGAGCTGGTTCTGATCAGAATTATCACCTAGGTCCTCCACGGAGAGAAACAGAGAATATGGCTGTGCCTGAAGGTCTCAGCTCATTCACCCCATCTGTGAGGGGAATAGAATCAACTTTCCTTATATACTTAATATCCTTGGGAAGGATAAAGATTAGGTTGTTGTTCTGTTCCTATACACTTTCATGGTAATTTTAATAACAGTTTCTAACCAGGAAATCCAATGAAGCCTTAGCTAATTGTGAATTTAGCTTAGCTAATTAATTAACTTACTCATCAAACATTTTTTTATTGATGTTTTAATAGTTTTTAACATTGTGAAATTTTGGGTTGTACATTTTTGTTTGTCCAACACCATATATATGACTCCCTTCACCCTTGTGCCCCCCCCCACCCCCATTGCCTCTGGTAACCACAATACAGTTTTCTCTGTACATGTTTTGGTTTATATTCCACATATGAGTGAGATCATACAGTGTTTGTCTTTCTCCTTCTGGCTTACTTCACTTAACATAATACCCTCCAGGCCCATCCATGTTGTTGCAAATGGGACGATTTTGTCTTTTTTTATGGCTGAGTAGTATTCCATTGTGTGTATGTATATATATATATATACATATATATATATATATATACACCACATTTTCCTGATCCAATTGTCACTCGAGGGACTGACAAGGTTGCTTCCACTTCTTGGCTATGGTGAATAATGCTGCAATGAACATAGGGGTGCAAAAGCCTCTTTGGATTGTTGATTTCAGGTTCGTTGGGTAGATTCCCAGTAGTGGGATGGCTGGATCATAGGGCATCTCTATTTTTAATTCTTTGAGGAATCTCCATACCGACTCATCAAACATTTTTTGAGTATCTTCTATATACCACATATTGAGGTATTTGTTGGGAACATTAAAGTGAAGAAAATGTAATCTTTCCTTTCAAGTAGCTTATAGTCCAATGGAGAAAATAGGCATAGATATTTACTATAATGCAGTGTGATAAGAGTTACAATTGAAATATATACAAAATGCTATGGAAGCCCAAAACATGTTCTACTTCTTAGGGAAGTCACAGAGGAGTTTATAGAAGTAGTGAAACTTAAATTAGATGAGGAGCCATTCACCAGGTGCAGTCTTGAATGTGGCACTTAAGGAAGGGGCAAAGTTAAAGAGACTCCAGAGATCTGGGTGTGATGCAGAATATACTGGGAGACGTAACAGAATTCACACTTGGAATGGCATGCAGGAGGCCAGATTCCGACATTTGGACTTCATCACATGGGTAAAGGCAAGACAGAAGAGACTTAATCATTAACAGTAGCTTCAGATCCTTGTTCAGTACGATAAGTTTAAGGTCAGGAAATTTGCCTTATTCATTGTCACATCCTCGGTAGAAAAAGAGTGTCTGGCACGTATTAGGCATGTGATACATAAATGTTGACTGAATGAATGTAATTCAACTTCAATTAAGGACCATTATCTAAAGACAAAATACTGCAATGTGTGTGAGAGCAGTTTGTAATATCTGATGATATGTTTCAGTGCTCAAATAGATACACTGAAAGGAACCCACATGCTTTGACTTTGGAATAATTCCCATAAATTTAATTATATTCACAATCCACGTCATAATAAATTATTCTTTTCTCAAGTGAATCAATAAAAGGATCTGAAGAATTCATTACACTATACATTACTATAGCCTTATAAAGAGCTTTTAAAGTATCGACCAATGTTTCAATATTTCCATGAATTAGTAAGCTACATACAATGCTCCCAAGGCACAGATAAATTAGGAACAGGTTAATTAAGATTTTGAGAGTCAAAGTTAACAACAAAAATAAGATTTTATGTACAGAATTGCTAAATTTCCTTTTTGGTTCTGGAATCTCAAATAATTAGAAAACCAAGATGACCATCATTATCTTGCATATCTGTTTCCCTGCTTGTAGGAGAAAGATAAAAAATAGGATAATTAAATAAATTTATACCAGATTTATTTAGGTAATCAAACTTTTAGCAGATATATATAGACCAATCATCTTCATTGATGATACACAAGATAATAGGGTACTTCAGAATGAGGTTTATGACAGGACTGGAAAAATGTCTAAAATTTCAACTGAATCATAAAAATAGAGGGAAGCTATAGTTTTGGGTTGTATGTATGTTTTTTGTAACCAAATTCTTTGTAAAATGCTGAATATATGTTAAATATAATCACATTTATTTAAATTTTGTGTTACAGAGGTATCATCATTCCTTGATCCATCTTGCACAAGAGAAAATATATCTAGTGTCTCAGCATGTTTTTACCTGTTTTTCATGAGGCAGGGAGTAAGGAGGGAGACACAGGGGTGGCATGAAGAAAATGGAATGGCCCATAATGGAGACCAGTTTGTTTATTTTAATTAGATGGTGGAGAAAGTTATTTTATTTTAAATTTAACAAGGAGTTAGGAGGTTATTTTGAAATTTATCCTTACCCCACTCCCTAGATCATTAGTCTTCACTCTCCTTTACAAAACCACACAGATTTATAGCTCATAAATTATATTTTCTCTCAGATTTATTGTAAAATGCCTTTTTAATCCTAAAGAGAAAAGTAAGGTGATATGCGTTTAAATAAAATAAAAATTTGTCTTCAGGCTAACTTGCAGGTTAGTAATTCAGGAGACTATAAAAGAATACATAGCTGTGGTTTATATGAGCAAACCAATCTGCTTCCTGAGTGGATACGCAACTGTTCAAACTGTAGCTCAGTGTATTAAATAATGTTTGGAAAAGTCTCCCTGGTTATTTGCAAACCATGTTTAGATTTAAACTTAATATTTTGAGCCCAAGAGAAGGGGATCACCATAAACTCATCTTATCTGTCAAATAGACAATACACAGGAGGATTCTGGTAGTATGGGAATGAAGATTTGGGAACCAGCTGCCAAAGGTGATATGAATAAAGCAGATTTGAAGAAATTTAAATATGGCTTAATTTAACATTTAAAGTCATTAGGGAAATGCAAACATCACTGATGGGCTGTAAATATAGAGAACAGAGGTTCTGAATACTTCATGTGGTTTGTTGCAGCTCATTTCTGAGAGAGAAGCTTGCACTACATTTTTGTGTGTAGTCCTACAAATTTGCAAATAGCAATACTAGTACAAATGGAATTTTGCCAATGTTTTGACTTTTTAAAAATCCCAATTAAGATAACTAATTAAATAGAAGTATAACATCTCAAGCACATCTGTAGTGACTTGAGTCATTGCCATATGAGAATATATATGGTAACTAAAACATTAAACCTGAAGTAAGACATTTTAACCAAAATCCAACGAATACTAGTTAAATACATAATCAGATGCAAATGTAAGATGTAATAAGTCCCGATAATTTTTCATGTAAATATATCCTACATTTACACAAACTCACAGACAAAGGCATTGAAATGTTGTATTCATTCTGAATTACTTAAATCACAGAATCTTAGAGCTAGGGACAGCCACCAGGGATCAGCTAATCTAGTAGCCTGGCTGTCTTAAGGGACAGATGTTTGCCAATTTTTTTCTTTTATTTCTCCTGGGGAGAAGACTCAAGAGATCACTTCATTCATTGCTTTATCATTCTTATGGCTACAAATAACTCATTATTTCCAAATCACACTTATCCTAAATTTGTTAACCAGTTTAAAAAGTAAATATATACACTTTCAATAATGAATGTCTCTGTGAAAGTAGTTCAAAGACAAGGAGAATAAGTATGACTCAAATGAAGAAAATGAAAGCAAAAATGCAAAAAACTTCCCTTTACTTTGGAAATTTAGAGTCAGATAGATCCCTTAATTTTTACATATTAGATTTAGATATGTCAATAAAAACTTCAGGTATGGCAAAAGGGAATAGAAAAATAATATAGCCTAATAATAATAGCTAATATTTATAAAAACAATATTCCAGACACTGTTTAAGCTCCTTAGATAAACTAACTCAATTCACCATTAGAGAGGTTCTATGATTATACTTCATACTGTGAAGATATTGTTGCAGAGATTTACATTGCTCAGATCACCACAGCTAGTGAGCAGCAGAGCCGAGTTTCCAGTGCAGCCTCTCTGAGCCCAGAGCTCCTGCTTTTACCACCTGATCTACTGCCTTGAACACACCAACTGCAAGGGGCTTGGGGAGGAATCAATTAGGTTATCCCTATTAAGGCCACAGGGAAAAGCCTCTTGTGTAATAAATGCTCCATAAATATTAATTTATAAGATTACGATAATAAGGTGATGGTTAGAGTCTGTGATCCCTTATGAATTCCACTTTGGATAGTGTGACTTATAAACCTAGAGATCTCAAGAGTACACATTTGGTCGCATTTGGCAATAATTTTGGTTTAATTTTTTTTCTTCCATCACTGTGTAAAACTCTCTTCCATTTGTCAGTAAGTCAACAACATTTACGGAGCATCTGTATTGTGTGTAAAGTATGCTCACAGAAAATACTTTGCCTTAGAGAAGCTTATATTTGACTTGATAAGTCAGAATATTCTATTTGCATAAAAGATTGAGTACTCTAAAGTCAACATAAAACAATTGCAAATTAATTTAGTGCCAACTGCACAAACGTAATAATAATTCACGTTCGTATTGCTTGCCTGGCAGCACATACATAGAACTCACATTTGCATGATGCTTATAGTCTCCAAAAATACTCTCACATTCATAATCTCATTTGATCCCCAACCATCTTTAGCTGCTTAAATCTCTGTTGAGCTTCAGACACATATTTTCAACTGCTTCTAGACATCTCTACTTGTAAATTCCATATTCTACTCATTTTCAACCTTTCCAAAACCAGGCAGCTTACTTTCCTGCTCAAACTCAGCACTTTTTTCTTTACTTTCTGTCTCTTTAACTGCAAAATGATGGGTTGACAGTATTTTTCTATTACTTATAAAGTTTACATATTTATTCCTTTTTTTGGAAGACATTTAATTTACCTCTGTACCTTCACACCTAGTACAGCGCCTAGCTCATAGTAGATACTCAATAAATATTTGTGGAATAAAGACATCCCAACTTTATCGGAGAAGAAACTGAGGCTGAGGGAAATAGACTAGTGTGTTGAAGTAAAGTGATTTGAAAGTGTGGACAGAGAAAGTAAGGAAAAGAGCAGTGTCAGTTTTATCATGAAATGTACCTGAAGCACACCGGCCAACATCTAACATATTCTCCATTGCTGCCACACCTCCTCCTCTCTGTTTTGCCAAGATGCCCATCAGATAACAATGCCAGCCCTGCTCAGGGTCTTATAGTAATCACCTACTACACTGATGTTTTCAAGGCTTTACAGAAATGAAAATATCGCTAATTTTTTAATACTTTTAAAGTTCTGTTCTAAATGGAAACAGAGATAATCCAGTAACCTGTCTTCAAATATTTACACACATCTCTACTTAAAAACACCACATTGGACTGTAGATTACAAGCTCCACAGAAGATACACCTCAGTGAGTTTTGAGGAAGACCATGAGATTTACTTTGGCATTGACCCTGCAAAACTTTACAGAGAAATGTCCAATTCCTCTTTTGCTAAGGGTGGAGCAGGGGAATTTTTCCTGAAACTCTTTGCTGAGCTTTACTCCCATATGAGAATGTGAGTTATGGTTAAGGGTTTCTAGAACTGCATTTAATCCTTCACCAGAGGGTTTTTTTTTTTTTTTTAACTTCACCTCAAGCAGGGGATTTATTAATTCCTCCCCTAATGGGACAGATTTCATCCTGCCCTGAGATGTATAGAAAACAGAAGCCTTGGCATGAAACTTTCCTTGGCTCTATTCACACTTTGATGGAAGAAGATAAATTTCTAAATAATAAAGTTTTTCTTAAGCAAAAGCAAATGTGATGTTTTGTTTCAATGTTCCAAGTTTCTGGATGCTTTGGAAGACTCCATTGACTCCCCAGAAAGCTCACAAAATCTCTCCAAATAATTTTTGACTTTGGGCCCATAATCTGAAGCTTGGCCTTTTGATCTGTTACATCAGATGATGTACACCGTCCTTTGGGATTCAAACAATTAGCTTGAATCCCATTCCACGTGCATGGGAACCTTGTGCCATTCCTAATATCTCTGGGGGTTTTGTGGAGAAGGTTGTCTCATATTTTTCTAGGTCTCTTCTCACTGACTTCCTCTATCTGCTGAAATATTGCAATTATAGATCAACCAATCGTAGAGAATGTTCTATGCCATTTTCTCAGTTTTTGACCTGAACAATGAATACGGTCATTCAATTTCTTCCCAAAATATTATTCACACAAGAAATGTGTGTATCTTGCACATCAAGTCTTAAGGTGATAGAATATATGGCATAGCACTCTATAGCATAAAAGTCAATACCGAACATTAGATATTGTCGTTCACAAAACTCTTTAGTCTCGCTGCCAGTGAGCCTCTGGACATCGCCGCCTTTCTGTTTCTCGGAATTTATCTGCGATGGGTAATTTTACATGTCAACTTGGCTAGGCTATGGTGCCGATGTTTGGTCAAACACTAGCCCAGGTGTAGTTGTGAAGATAATGTGGTTAATATTTAGAATCAGTTGACTTTAAGTAAAGGAGACTACCTTGAAAATGTGGGTGGGCCTCATTCAATCAGCTGAAAGCCTTAAGAGCAGAAACTGAGGCTTCCTAGAGAAGAAGGAAATTCTGTTTCAAGACTATAACATAGAAATCCTGCCTGAGTTTCTAGCCTGCTGGCCTGTCCTACAGATTTTAGACCCAAGACTGCAACTTCAACTCTTATCTAAATTTCCAAGCCTATGGGTTTTGGACTTTCCAGCTCTACAATCATGTGAGCTAATACCTTAAAATAAATTTCTCTCCGTGTATATACATATATTCTATTTTCTCTGGTACGCTGTGGAACTCTGACCAATACACCCTCCCTTCTATAACTCTTTCCCCATAATTCAGTTTTCCTTACTTTTCAATGTAGTATAAAATGGTTTTCTAATTCCTACTCTGCTTTTTGCCTATTCTTCCGTATCAAGAAACTCATTACTGTTTTCTGCTCACCAATGAACCATTAACTCTGGGACTCAATCTGTTTAGCGACACAGAATAACTGGCAAGGACTTTGATAGTTCATCTTTCTCTCCTTTATGCTCCACAAGTTTCTGTGAGCTCTCTATAGGGAGCTCTAGGGAGCTCGTTCATGTCTGACTTGAATTACGCCACCTCCTCCAAAAGGCGAATGCATCAACAGTCAATTCTGAATTTAAATAATATTTTTAATCTCTATTGCATATCTAAATAGCTTCCTATAAAAATCTTTATAAAGCAACTAAGCCTAGTATCTTTTCCGGTCCTAGTCTTGATTCTTGATTTCTCACCTCTTCAAAAACAAGATTTGTCAGAACTTAGAAAAGTTTATTGATATGTAGTAAAAAGAATATAGGTTTTGTAATCAAATAGATAGGACTTAAGTTGTAGTTCTCATTTAAAATTTTGGTAATGTTATTTAACCTTTATATACTGTTTTCTGCAGATGCCAAATGGGGATAGTCATGCTGTGTTTATAGACTTTTAAGGAGTATTAAGTAAAATAACATGTAAAGCATCTTGTCTGTTTTCTAACACTAGGTAGATAATAAACAGATTTTAATTTTTTGTTTTCTTAAGAAAAGTTTGCGATATGGGGAAAGGGTTGTAGAAAAAAGAGACTTTTCTTTCCTGGATACAATTTTTCTTAGTTATTATAAAAATTTCATATATATACAAAGTAAACGGAATAGTGTAATGAAACTCTGTGTCCATCACACAGCTTCAAAAATTGCTAACATTCTGCCATTCTTGTTTTCTCTCTACCTCCCTCCGTTTACTCTCCACCAACTACATGATGATAATAGCAATGATGATTTAGGCAAAATTTACATCCATTCAAACGCTCAAATCTTAGCTGTACAATTTTGACAAAGGGATGAACGCCTATGATGCACATCTCTGCTTTGATGGAGAACATTTCCCAGAGTTCCTTCCTGTCCCTTACTAATCAATCTCCATTCTTTACCCTTCCCCCCAAACACGCACACAGTCAGCCTGGTAACCAGTATTATCTCTCTCTCAACCTTTTTTAAAACTTAGAACACTTGTGCTTGTTGGAGAATTTTATACATGAACGTACATATACAAGTCAATTTTCAGACATATGTTGTCATTTTTCTTCGCTAAACATCTAAGAGTAGAATTTCTGTGTCAAAGGATAAGTGAATGTTCAACACTATAAAAAACTACTAACACGTTTTACAAAGTGATTGTGCATTTTACATTCCCAGTAGCAATATATGAGAATTATGGTTGTTCCATAATCTTGCCAACATTTTACATTTTCCAACATTTTTATTTTAAACATTCTTATGTTTTGAGGTATTTCATTTGGTTTTAATTTGGATTTTCTTGATGACTAACAATGTTAAGGACTTTTTTATGTCTTATTGGCCGTTCATTTATCTTCCTTTGTGTAGTGTCTTTTCAAATCTTTTATCTATTTTTTAAAAAATAGTTATTGGTCTTTTTCTAATTGAGTTGTAAGAGTTCTTTATATAGTCTCAATCTAAGTCTTTTGTTAAATATATGTAGTGGATATGTCCTCCCTGTCACTTGTCTGTTTATATCCCGTTTCTTTGAGCAGAATATTTTAATTTTGATGGAATCTAATTTCTTTTCTTTTATTGTGCTAAGAACATTTAACATGAGATCCACCCTCTTAAAAAATTCTTAATGTACAATATAGTATCATTAATTATAGGCACTATGTTACACAGAACATCTCTAGAATTTATTCATCTTGCGTAAGTAAAACTTTATACCCATTGATTAGCAACTCCCCATTTCCACTTTCCCTCAGGCCCTGTCAAGCACCATTCTGCTCTCTGCTTCTATGAGTTTAACTATTTTAGATACTGCGTATAAGTGAAGTCATGCAGTATTTGTCCTTTTGTGACTGACTTATTCCACTTGGCATAATGTCCT
Organism: Diceros bicornis minor; assembly: GCF_020826845.1. Classification (NCBI taxonomy): domain Eukaryota; kingdom Metazoa; phylum Chordata; class Mammalia; order Perissodactyla; family Rhinocerotidae; genus Diceros; species Diceros bicornis. Next base: position 17,779,637 of record NC_080743.1, on the reverse strand, counting down.
CAAAGTTCATCCATGTTGTTGCATATTACAAGATTTCCTTCTATTTTTAAGGCTGAATAGTATTCCACTATATCTATATACCACATTTACTTTATCCATGCATCCTTCAATGGACTTCGATGGACAGATTTTTTCCAGATCTTGACTAATGTGAATAGTGCTGCAATGAACATGGGAGTACTAATACCTCTTTGAGATTCTGATTTCAGTCTTTGGATAAATACCCACAAGTGGGATTGCTGGATCATATGTTAGTCGTATTTTTAATTTTTTGAGGAACCTTCATACTATTTTCCACAGTGGCTGTACCATTTTGCATTCCCACCCATGATGCAAGGGTTCCAACTTCTTTACGTCCTCACCAACACGTTTTTTTGGTAATAGCCATCCTAATAGGTGTGAAGTGATATCTCATTGTGGTTTTGATTTGCATTTCCCTGATGATTAGTGAGTTTCAACATCTTTTCATGTACCTGTTGGCCATTTCTATGTCTTCTTTGAAGAAATGTCTGTACAAGTCCTTTGCCTATTTTTTAATCAAGTTATTAGTTTATTTGCTATTGAGTTGTAGGAGTTTCCTAAGTATTTTGGTAATTAACCCTTTATCAGATATATGGTTTACAAATATTTTCTCCAATTCCATAGGTTTTCTTTTCGCTCTGTTGATTATATCTTTTCTTGTGCAGACATATTTTAGTTGATATAGTCCCTCTTATCTATCTCTGCTTTTGTTGCCTGTGTGTTTGGTGCCATATCCAGAAATCATTGCCAAAACCAATATCATAAAGATTTCTCCCTATGTTTTTTTCTAGGAGTTTTACAGTTTCATTTCTCGCATTTAGTTTTTAATCCTTTTAAGTTAATTTTTACATGTGGTGTAAAATAAGGATCCATTTCATTGTTTTGCATGTGGATATCCAGTTTTCCCAGCACTATTTGTTAAAGGGACTGTCCTTTCCACGTTGTGTACTCTTGGTGCCCTTGTTGAGATTCAATTAACTGTATATATGTGGATAGATTTCTGGGCTCCTTTTCTGTTCCATTGGTCTATATGTCTATATTTCAAGGCAGTACTATGCTGTTTCAATTACTATAGATCTTTAATATATTTTGAAATCAGGGAGTGTGATGCCACCAGTTTGTTCTTTCTTCTTGAGATTATTTTGACTATATAGGATCCTTTTTGGTAACGTGATTTTAGATTTGGTTTTTCTACTTCTGTAAAATGTCATTGGAATTTTGACAGGAATTGCATTGACTCTGTAGCTCACTTTGGATAGTATGGACATTTTAACAATATTAAGTCTTCTGATCCATGAACATGGGATATCTTTCCATTTGTTTGTGTCTTCTTTAATTTTTTTATCAATATTTTGTAGCTTTCAATGTACAAGTTTTTCATCTTTTTAATTAGGTTTAATTCCAATTATTTTATTCTTTTTGATGCTATTGTAAATGGGATTGTTTTCCTAATTACATTTTAAGATAGTATGTTGTTAGCGTATAAAGACACAACTGAGTTTTGTATGTTGATTTTGTATTCTGCAACTTTCCTGAATTCATTTATTAGTTCTAAAATTTTGGGGGGGAGTCTTTAGGTCTTAGACATATAAGATTATGTTATCTGCAAACAGAGACAATTTTACTTCTTCCTTTCTAATTTTGATGCATTTTATTTGTATTTATTGCATAATTTCTTCGACTAGGACTTTCAGTACTATGTTGAATAGAAGTGGTGATATTCTTGCCCTGTTGCTGATCTTAGAAGAAAAACGGAGTTTTTCCCCATTGAGTATGATGTTAGCTGTGGGCTTTCATATATGGCCTTTATCATTTTGTGCTAATTTCCTTTTATTTGTAATTTGTTGAGAGTTTTTATCATGAAAAGCTATTGAATTTTGTCAAATGCTTTTCCTGCATTTGAGAAATACAGATTGAGATGATCATGTGATTTTTATCCTTTATTTTGTTAATGTGGTGCATAACACTAATTGATTTTCATAGTTGAACCATCCTTTCATCCCAGAGAGAAATCCCACTTGCTCATGGCGTATGATCCTTTTAATGTGTTGTTGAATTTGATTTGCTAGCATTTTGGTGAGGATTTTTGCATCTATATTCCTCAGGGATATTAGCCTGTAGTTCTCCTTTCTTATGGTTTCTTTGTCTGGCTTTGATATCAGTAATGCTGGCCTCATAAAACGCATTTGGAAGTGTTCCCTCCTCTTCAGTTTTTTGGAAGAATTGAGAACGATTGGCAAATCTTTGTAGAATTTAGCAGTGAAACCATCTGGAGCTTTTCTTTTCCTTTTTTTTTTTTTTGTGAGGAAGACCAGCCCTGAGCTAACATCTGATGCCAATCCTCCTCTTTTTTGCTGAGGAAGACTGGCCCTGGGCTAACATCCGTGCCCATCCTACCACAGCACGGCTTAACAAGCGGTGCATCGGTGCACACCCAGGATCCGAACCGGCGAACAACGGGCCACTGCAGAGGAGCATGCGCACTTAACCGCTTGCGCCACGGGGCTGGCCCCTGGGCTTTTCTTTTTTAAGAGGTTTTAGATTACTGCTTTAATCTCCTTACAAGTTGTAGGCCTGTTTCAGATTTTCTATTTCTTCATGGTTCAGTTTTGATAGGTTGTAGGTTTCTAGGATTTATCCATTTCTTCTAGAATATGTAATTCATTGGTATATAATTGTGCATAGTAGTCTCTTAATATCCTTTTTATTTCTGTGGCATCAGTTGTAATGTTTCCTCTTTCTGATTTTATCTAATTGATTTTTCTCTCTTTTTTTCTTGGTTAGTCTAGTTAAAGGATTGTCTATCTTTATCTTTTCAAAAAATGAAGGCTTATTTTTGTTGATGTTTTTCCTACTCTCTATTTTGTTTATTCATGCTCTAATCTTTATTTCTTTCTTTCTGCTAACTTTGGTCTTAGTTTGTACTTGTTTTTTGAGTTGAGATTCTTTTCTTTTTGTTTTTACCCAACTAATAAGGGTATATAGTTGTTTCAGCACCATTTTTTTTTAAGGAAGATTGGCCCTGAGCTAACATCTTTTGCCAATCTTCCTCTTTTCCTTTTTTCTACCCAAAGCCCCAGTACATAGTTGTATATCCTAGTTGTAGGTCCTTCTAGTTCTTCTATGTGGGACGCCTTCTCAGCATGACTTGATGAGTGGTGAGTAGGTCCATACCCAGGATCTGATCGGCGAACCCTGGGCAGCTGAAGCAGAACATGTAAAGTTGACAACTACGCCACTGAGCCGGACCCCTAAGTTTGTTCTTTTTTCTTTTTCCTAGTTCCTGGAGGTATAAAGTAAGGTAGTTAATTTGAGTCTTTCTTCTTTTTTAATGTAAGCATTTATTGCTATAAATTTCTCTCTTAGAACTACTTTTGCTGCATCCCACAAGTTTTGGTATGTTGTGTTTTGTTTTTGTTTGTCCAGGTATTTTCTAATTTCCCTTTTGATTTCTTCATTGACCCATTGATTGTTCAAAAGGGTGTTGTTCAGTTTCCACATATTTGTATATTTTCTAGATTCCTTTCTGCTATTAATTTCTACTTTCATCCCATTGTTGTGGAAAAGATACTTGATATGATTTCAATCTTCTTAAATATTTTAAGACTTCTTTTGTGACCTAACATGTGATCTATCCTGGAGAATAATCTGTGTGCACTTGAGAAGAATGCATGTTCTGCTGCTGTTGGGTGGAATGTTCTATATGTCTGCTAGGTCCTTTTGGTTTATAGTGCTTTTGAGTCTGCTGTTTCCATATGGATTTTCTGTCTGGATATTCTAACCGTTATTAAAAGTGGAATGTTGAAACTTCCTACTATTATTGCATTGCTGTATATTTTTATCTTCAGTTCTATAAATATTTACTTTATATATTTAAGTACTCTGATGCTGAGTGCACATATAAATATATTTATAATTGTTATATTTTCCTGGCAAATTGACATTTTATCATTATGTAATATCCTTCTTTGTCTCTTGTGACAGTTTTTGACTTAAAGTCTATTTTGTCTGATAAACATATGGCAACCCTTGCTCTCTTTTGGTTACTATTTGCATGGGATATCTTTCTCTATCCCTTTACTTTCAGCCTGTGTGTCTTTAAATCTAAAATAAGTCTGTTGTGGACAGCATACAGTGGCATCTTGTTTGTTTGGTTTTTTAAAATCCATGGAGCCACTCTCTGCGTTTTGATAGGTGAGTCTAGTCCATTTACACTTAAAGTGATTACTGATAGGGAAGGATTTACTATTTCCATTTTGTTAATGGCTTTCTCTCTATCTTTTTTAGTTATTTTATTTCCTCTTTTGCTGTCTTCTTTTGTGCTCCATTGATTTTTTTTTAATTGATGTGCTTTGATTCCTATCTATTTTCCTTTTGTGTAACTTCTATAGATATAACCTTTGTGGTTACCATGGAGCTTAAATAAAATATTATAATTATAACAGTCTATTTTAAGCTGATAGCAACTTTGTTTCAATTGCATACAAAAACTCAACATTTTTGTCTCCCTCTGATATACTTATGTTTGATGTTATAATTTAAATCTATTTATATTGTGTATCCATTAACATATTTTTATAGTTGTAGTTATTTTGCATACTTTCTTTAAACTTTTATACTTAAATTAGAAGTTATTTACACACTGCTGTACAGTAAATACAATAGTCTATATATGTCTATATATTTACCTTTACCAGTGAATTTTACACTATCATATATTATTGTGTTGCTGTTTGGCATCCCTTCATTTCAAGTCAAAGAACTCTCTTTAGAATTTGTTTTTTGGCAGGTTTAGTGGTGAAGAACCCTCGTGGCTCTCGTTTGGGAAAGTCTTTATCTCTCCTTCATTTTTGAAGGACAGCTTTGCTGGGTATAGCATTCTTGTTTGATAGTTTTTTTCTTTCAGCACTTTGAATATATTGCCCTACTCCTTTCCGGCCTGCAAGGTTTCTGCTGAACAATCAACTGATAGTCTTAAATGGGTCCCTTTATATGTGACAAATCACTTTGCTCTTGCTGCTTTCAAAATTCTTTGTCTTTGACTTTTGACAATGTGATTATGATGTACTCTGTGTGGATTCTTTGAGTTCATCTTATTTGCTATTCTTTGCGCTTCCTAGATATGGTTCCCATTTTCTTCCCCTGACTTGGGGAATTTTCAGCTACTTTTGTTTTTTTTTAATAAACTTTCTGGTACTTTCTCTTTCTCTTATCCTTTTTGGACTCTCATAATGCATTTACTGTTCTTTTTGATGTGTTTCATCAGTCCTTTAAACTTTCTTTATTCTTTTCTGTTATTTTTTCTTTTTGCTCCTCTAACTGGGTAATTTCAAATGAACTGGTTCCAAGTTTGCTGATTGTTTCTTCTGCTTGGTCTGGTCTGGTGTTGAACCCCTGTGTTGAGTCTTTTAGCTTAGTTATTGTATTCTTCGGCTCCAAGATTTCTGCTTGGTTCTTTTTAAAACTTTTTCTATCTCTGTTGAAATTCTCGCTTTGTTTATGCATTGTTCTCCTGAGCTTGTTGAGCATTTTTCATGGTGGTTATTTTGAATTCTCTGTCAGGTAATTCATATATTTGTTTCATTAGGCTCACTTTCTGGAGTTTTATCTTGTTCCTTTGTTTGGATCACATTTCTCTGTTTCTTCATTTCCCTTGACTCTTTGTGTTGGTATCTCCACATTAGAAAAAACTGCTAACTCTCTCAATCTTCATGAATTGCCCTTATACAGAGATGACCCTCAGCAACCAGCCTCGCTAGAGATTCTGTGGGTCTCTCAAACCTTCATGCTAGTCCAAACTGCTGTCTTTGTTTTTAGTGACCCTCAAGTGTCTATGGTATGGTGGGTTCTGTCAGCACATTGTGACAGGTGAGACAGAAGCTGTTCCTTCAAGAAGCACCCAGAGAAGTTGGAAGATTAAATGCATGGTCAAACTCTGTCCTCCTGCATGGAGAAGCTAGGTGCTGGAGTTTTTCACCGGCTTGCTCTATGCTGAGCGTGGAGGAAGGGTTGTGGCAGGTGCTTGTGTGCTAATTCAAACCACCATATTTTTCTCAGTGGTCCTCAGGCTTCTAGAATATGCCAAATGCTGTCAGTGCTTTAAGACAGGTGAGAAAGAAACAAGTCAGTCCCTCAGGCAGCCCTCAGATAAGTTTGAATGTTTGGCGTGCATGGTACAACTTTTCCCTCCCCAGGGAGAAGCTGGAAGCTGGGTGTTTCCTTCTGATTGTATGGTGCTGTATCATGGAGGGGATTATGATAAGAGAGTGTCTCAAATTTACCAAACAAGTTTGATGTGGCTGATTTTTCACTTACCTAGGGTGCAGAAGCCTCTTAATTTGTTTCTGGATTTCTCACAGAGAGAAATGATCTGTAAATTAGTGTGTCCATGGGGAAAAGGAAAGTCCAGGAATTACTATTTCACCATTTTGCTGACATCATCCAGTGCAACTGTTTTCTTTATGGTCATTGCTTCTGGTGTCCTATCTAATAAGTCTTTGTCTACCCTCAGGTAATAAAGAAATTCTCTTATGCTTTTTCCTTTTTAGTTTTAGATTTTATAGTTAGGTGTATGATACATCTCACAAAATTTTTGAGTTTGGTGTGAAGTAGGTATAGATGTTCATTTTTTCTTCTCATAAATATCCAGCTGCAGCAGCACTATTTGTTGAAAATGTTCCTTGTCTTTATTAATTGTTCAGCACTTTGAAAATAAAGTAGTCATTTATATATCAAAGTTTTAATTATTTATTATTGCATTGATTTTGTCTATCCTACCCCATGCTGCCTTAATTATTGTAATTTTGAGTAAATCATTAGGTCACTGTATTAGTTTTCTATTGCTGCATAACAAATTACCACACACTTAGAGATTTAAAACAACAGTCATGAATGTTTCACAGTTCTGTAGGTTAGAAGTATAGGTACTACATGGCTGAGTACTCAGGTTCCCATAGGCTGAAAATAAAGTGCCAGATGGCTGTATTCTCATCTAGAGCTTGGGATCCTCTTCCAAGTTCACTGAGTTTGTTGGCAGAATTCAGTTGCTTGTGGTTGTAGGACTGAGGATTCATTTTTCTTGATGGCTGTCTGTTAGGGGCCAACTTAGTTCCTAGAGTCTACCCACATTCATTGGTATATGGCTCCTCCATCTTCAAAGTCAGCAATGGAAATTTCCCTTGAGTTGAATTCTTCTTGTACTTCAAATATCTGATTTGTTCTGACTCTGACTTCTAGACTTAGATTTATAGGACTCATGTCTTTAAGTCAGGACCATCAAGATAATCTCCCTTTCTTAAAGTCAACTGTACCATATAACATAAGCCAATCACTAGAGTAAAATCCATCATATTCACAGTCTCAGAGTGTATACATTAGAGTGAGGGCATCCTGGGGGTCATCTTAGAATTTTACCTAACATAGTCAAGTATTGAAAGTCCTTCTTGCAGCATACTCTTTTTTTTTAAAAGATTATTTTGGCTATTCTAGACTTTTGCATTTTCATAAATATTTTAGAAACAGTTTGTCAATTTCTGTTGAACAAAAATCTGATAAGCTGATGTTGTTGAATGAATCTACAGATCAGTTTGGGGAAACCCGATATCTTAACAATGTTTAGTCTTCCAATCTGTGAACTTGGCATGCCAATTCCTCAACAATGCTTTTTAGTTTTCAGTGTAGAAGTTGTTTTAAATGTCTTTTATTAATTTTATTTCTAAATATTTGCTTTGTGATGCTACAATAAAATTTTGTTGTTCAATTGTTTTCTGCTAGTGTGTTAAAATAGTTTTATGTAAATTAACATTTTTTGGAGAGCTTGGTAACTTCATTTGTTATTTTTAGAAGCATTATTTGATTTTTTAAGGAATGTACATAAACAATTATGTTGTATGTGAATAGAGACAACTGCACATTTTCCTTTCAAATCTTAATGTCTTATTTATTTAGTTTAGGCTTTATTGCACTGGCTAGGATATACAGTCATGTAGAATAGAAATGATGAAAATAAACATTTTTGCCTTATTCTAGATCTTAGGGAGAAAGCATTCAATCCTCACTACTAAGTACAATGTTAGATATAGGTTGTTTCCCTTAACAGATCAGGGAAATTCTCTTTTACATCTAATTTAATGAGAAATATTTTGAAAATCATGAATGCATTTTGAATTAGGTCAACTTTTTCTGCATATATTGAGATTATTATTGTTTTCTCCATTATTTTGTTAATATGGTGTACTACATTGGTAGGTGTTCTTGAACATTAAGCCAGTCTTGCCTTCTGGGGATAAGATGCAATATGTTTTTTATATATTTCTAGATTCAATTTGCTAATATTTTGTTAAGGATTTTTAAATCCATATACATGAGGGATATTGGTATGTAACTTTCTCTTTTTGTAATACCTGTCAGGATTTTGTATCAGGGCTACATAAAATAGAATTATAATGATTTCCTTTTCTCTATTTTCTTAAAGAGTTTTTCCTAAAATATTGGATGGAATTCATCAGTAAACACAACTGATCCTGGAGAATAGGATAGGCTTTTTTTTTTTTAAATAACAAACTCAATTACTTTGGTAGATATAGGGTTATAAGATTTTAATTTAACCTTGTGTCAATTTTTGTAAGTTGTATTTTTCAAAGAATTCATCCATTTCATCTAAAACGTCAAATTTATTGACATAAGATTGTTCATAATATTTCCTTATTATCCTTTTTCTTCTATAAGATGAGTAGTGATATATCCTTTTTCATTACTGATATTAGTAATTTTTATTTTTGTTCTTTATTTCTTGATCAGTCTTTTTGTTGATTTATCAATTCTATTAATTTTTTAAATGCACTTCTAAGAGACAGGCATTAAAATCTTTAACTCTAAATGATATTTGGACAATTTTCGTTTTATTTCTTAGTTTTTGCTTAATTTATCTTGAAACCTAGTTATGCATACACACTTATAATTATTATGTCTTTCAGATATATTGACAATCATCATTAAGAGTTGACCTTCTTGAATGGGACTTACAAGTACATGAAGCCAATAGAACTCCTAATTACATCAATGCAAAAAGACCTCTCCAAGATGTATAATAGTAAAACTGGCAAAAGTCAATGGCAAAGAAAAAATTTTAAGGGCAGCAAGGCAGAAGAAAATAATCTGCAAAGGAACCCCTACCAGGCTTTCAGCAGATTTCTTAGCAGAAAGCTTACAGGCTAAGAGAGAAAGGAATGATATATTCAAAATACTGAAAGACAAAATCATGCAGCCAAGAATACTCTATGCATAGAAACTATCCTTCAGATACGATGGAGAAATAAAAGCTTTCCCAGATAAACAAAAACTGAGGCAGTTTATGGCCACTAGACCTCCCTTACAAGAAATAATGAAGGAAGCCCTCTTACCTGAAACAAAAAGTCAAAGGTCTACAAAGCTTTTAGTAAGGAGATAAATAGACAGACAAAATCAGAAAACTGCAGCTCTCTATCAGAAAAGGTTAACAAACACTTAATTATAATATAAAAGATAAAGGGAAGGAAAGCATCAAAAATAACTATAAACACTTCAATTAAGTCACAAACTCACAACACAAAACAGGATAATTTGTGACAACAATAACTCAGAAGGAGAGGAAGAAAAGTATGGAACTTGCTTAGGCTAATGGAGATAAGAGGCTCTCATAAAATGGGCTATCTAATCTTCATGACCTTTTATACAAACCTCGTGGTAACCACTAAACAAAAAATCAGAGCAGAGCCACAATTCATAAATAAAGAGAACTGAGAAAACCATTACAGAAAACCACTAAACTGAAATGGCAGCCGGAAATACAAGGGAAGAGAAACAGTTTAAATATAGAACAAGTGGAAAACGAGATAAAATTGGAAGTATTAAGCCTTCATATATTGATAATCACTCTAAATGTAAATGGATTGAATTTTCCAATCAAAAGACACAGAATAGCTGGATGAATTAAAAAATAAGATCTAACAATATGCTGCCTCCAGGAAACATATCTCAGCTCTAAAGACAAACATAGGATCAGAGTGAAGGGATCGAAGATGATACTCCAAGCAAATGGCAAACAAAAGAAAGCAAGTGTTGCCATACTTATATCAGGCAAAGCAGACTTCAAGATAAAAAAGACAATGAGAGACAAAGAGGGGCAGTATATAATGATAAAAAGGACATTCTACTAAGAGGACATAACATTTATGAATATATATGCACCTAAAACAGGATCACCAAAGTATATAAAGCAATTAGCAACAGTTAACAGACCTAAATGGAGAAATTAACAACAACATAATAACAGCGGACCTCAACACCCCACTTACATCAATGGATAGATCATCCACACAGAAAGTCAACAAGGAAATAGTGGATTTAAATGAAACACTAGATAAGATGGACTTAATAGATATATATGGAACATTCCATCCCAAAACAGCAGAATACGCATTCTTCTCAAGTGCACATGGAACATTCTCAAAGATAGACTATATGTTGGGAAACAAGGCAAGCCTCAATAAATTTAAGAAGATTGAAATTATATCAAGCATCATTTCTGACCACAGTGCTGTGAAACTAGAAATCAGCTGCAAGACAAAAGTTGGGAAAGTCACAAATATATGAAGACTAAACAACATGCTATCGAACAACCATTGGATGAATGAATAAATCAAAGAAGAAATTAAAAAATACCTAGAGACAAATGAAAACGAAAACACAATATACCAACTCTTATGAGATGCAGTAAAACTGGTTCTAAGAGGGAAATTCATATCAATACAGTTCCACCTCAACAAACAAGAAAAATCTCAAATAAGTTATCTTAAACTACACCTTACAGAACTAGAAAAAGAAGAATAAACAAACAAAGCCCAAAATCAGCAGAAGGAGATAAATAAAAATTAGAGCAGAAATCAATGAAATAGAGACTAAAAAGACAGTAGAAAGGATCAATGAAACTAAGAGTTGGTTCTTTGAGAAGATAAACAAAATTAACAAACCTTTAGCCAAACTGACTAAGAAAAAAGAGAGAAAAGAGAGAAGGATCAAATAAATAAACTTAGAAATGAAAGAGGAAAAGTTACAAAGGATACCATAGAAATACAAAAGATTATAAGAGAATACTATGAAAAACTACATGCCAACAAATTGGACAACCTAGAAAAAATGGATAAATTCTTAGATTCGTACAATTTTCGTAAACTGAACCAAGAAGAAATAGAGAATCTGAATAGACCAATCACAAGTAAAGACATTGAAACAGAATCAAAAACCTCCCATAAACTAAAAGTCCGGGACCAAATGGCTTCTCTGGATAATTCTATCAAACATTCAAAGTAGATTTAATACCTATCCTTCTCAAACTATTCCAAAAAATTGAAGAAGATGGACCACTTCCTAACTCATTCTATGAGGCCAATATTACCCTGATATCAAAAGCAGGCAAGGACAACACAAAGAATGAAAATTAAAGGTCAAGATTGCTGATGAACATAGATGCAAAAATCCTCAACAAAATATTGGCAAACTGAATACAGCAATACATTAGAAGGATCATACACCATGATCAAATGAGATTTAAACCAGGGACACAAGGATGGTTCAACATCCACAAATCAGTCAATCTGATACACCACATCAACAAAATGAGGAATAAAAATCACATGATAATCTCAATAGATGCAGAGAAAACATTTGACAAGATCCAACATCCATTTATGATAAAAACTCTCAATAAAATGGGTATAGAAGGAAAATACATCAACATAACAAAGGCCATATATGACAAACACGCAGCCAACATCATACTTAATGGTGAAAAACTGAAAGCCATTCATCTGAGAACAGGAACAAGACAAGAGTGCCCACTATCACCACTCCTATTCAACATAGTACTGAAGATTTTGGCCAGAGCAATAAGCCAAGAAAAAGAAATAAAAGATATCCAAATTGGTATGGAGGAAGTGAAACTCTCAGTGTTTGCAGATGACATGATTCTATATACAGAAAACCCTACAGAATCCTTTGGAAAACTATTAGAATTAATCAACAACTACAGCAAAGTTGCAGGGTACAAAATCAACTTACAAAAATTAGTTGCATTTCTATACACTCATAATGAACTAGCAGAAAGAGAAGTCAAGAATACAATCCCATTTACAATCACAACAAAAAGAACAAAATATCTAGGAATAAATTTAACCAAGGAGGTGAAAGACCTATACACTGAAAACTATAAGACATTATTGAAAGAAATTTAAGGTGAGATAACGAAATGAAAAGATATTCCATGCTCATGGATTGGAAGAACAAACATAGTTAAAATGTCCATATTACTTCAAGTAATCTACAGATTCAATGCAATCCCAATCAGAATCTCAATGACATTCTTCACAGAAATAGAACAAAGAATCCTAAAATTTATGTGGAACAACAAAAGACCCCGAATAGCCAAAGCAATCCTGAGGAAAAAGAACAAAGGTGGAAGCATCACAATCCCTGACTTCAAAATATACTACAAAGCTATAGTAATCAAAACAGCATGGTACTGGCACAAAAACAGACACACAGATCAATGGAACAGAATTGAAAGCCCAGAAATAAAACCACACATCTTTGGATGGCTAATCTTTGACAAAGGAGCCAAGAACATACAATGGAGTAAGGTATGTCTCTTCAATAAATGGTGTGGGGAAAACTGGACAGCCATATGCAAAAGAATGAAGGTAGACCGCTATCTTACACTAGTCACAAAAGTTAACTCAAAATGGATTAAAGACTTGAATGTAAGTCCTCCTGAAACCACAAAACTTCCAGAAGAAAATTTAGGCAGTATACTCTTTGACATCAGTCTTAGCAGCATCTTTTCAAATACCATATCTACTCAGGCAAGGGAAACAAAAGAAAAGATAAACAAATGGGGATGCACCAGACTAAAAAGCTTCTGAGAGGCAAAGCAAACCATGAATTAAATGAAAAGACAACACACCAACTGGGAGAAAATATTTGCAAATCATATATCCAACAAGGGATTAATTTCCAAAATATATAAAGAACTCATACAACTCAACAACAACAAAGAAACAAACAACCTGATCAAAAAATGAGCAGAGGATATGAACAGACATTTTTCCAAAGAAGGTATACGTATGGCCAACAGGCACATGAAAGGATATTCAACATCACTAATAATTAGGGAAATGCAAATCAAAACTACAATGAGATATCACCTTACACCTGTCAGAATGGAGAAAAGGGAACCCTCATATACTGCTGGTGGGAATACAAATTGCTACAGCCACTATGGAAAACAGTATGGAGATTTCTTTAAAAATTAAAAATAGAAATACCATATGATCCAGCTATCCCACTACTGGGTATTTATCCAAAGAACTTGAAATCAACAATTCCAAGAGATTTATGCACCCCTACTTTCATTGCAGCCTTACTCACAATAGCCAAGATGTGAAAGCAACCCAAGTGCCCATCAACTGATGATTGCATAAAGATGTGGTATATATATACTATGGAATACTACTCAAACATAAAAAAAGATAAGATTGTCCCATTTGCAACAACATGGATGGACCTTGAGGGTATGATGTTAAACAAAATAAGCCAGACGGAAAAAGACAAACACTGTGAAATTTTACTCATATATGGAAGATAAACACACAGATAAAGAGAATAGATTAGTGGTTACCACAGGAGAAGGGGGGTGGGGAGTGGGTGAAAGGGGTAAAGGGGCACATGTGTATAATGACGGATAAAAATTAGACTATTAGTGGTGAACATGATGCAGTCTATACAGAAACGAATAAATAATAGTGTACATATGAAATTACACAATGCTGTAAACCATTATGACCGCAATAAAATAATTGGAAAAAATGAACTGCAAACAAACAAAGAGTTGACTTTCTCTTTCTGTGGTAATATTCCTTTTCTTGAAGTCTATTTTTTATAATAACAGGCAGTTTTCTTATGCTTACTTTTTGCATGGTTTATCTTTTTCTATCCTTTTACTTTTAACCTATTTGTGTGTTTAAAGTACTTTTTTGTAGACAACAAATAGTTGAGTCTCACATTTTTATCCAGTCTGACATCCTTCCTTTTTTTGTCAAGACTAAAAATCTTTGTCTTTTTAATCAGTGTTTTATAATAGGTGATTTATATTTAATGTAATTATCAATATAATTGTATTTAGGTCTGAAATTTTGTTATTTTTTCTATTTTGTCATGAGTTTTTTGTTCCTCTGCTCCTCTTTTCCTACCTTCTTTTAGGCTAATCTAATGTTTGTTTCCTATACTGAATTTTGATTTTTAATGGCCTTTTTAGCTATATATATTTTTGTATTATTTCTAATGTTGCTCTAGGGATTAAAATATGTGAATTTATTTTATCACAGTCTGCTTAGATTCAATATTTCCTATATTGAAATATAGGAAACTTGCCTCATTACAGCTCTATTCCCTCAACTATTTTGCTGTTATAATCATGTTGTTGTCATTCCTTTTCAGTGTGAAAATATTTCTTTTCCTTCCACTGCTCTATTTGGCCCTCATTGCTCTTCTGAGAAGTCATTGTCATTTGTACTATTGTTCCTCTATATTTAATGCATGGTTGGTTTTAGTCTTGCTACTTTACAGATCATCACTTTATCTTTGGGTTTCAACACTGGGGCTGTGATTTGCTTAGATATGGTTTTCTTTTTATTTATCCCGCTTGGGTTTTGTTGAGCTTTTAGGTATATTAATTGATGCTTTTTCAAATTTGGCGTGATTTGGGCCATTATTTTTTTTCTCTTCCAGTTTTGACCTCTCATGCAAGGACTATACTTATGAGGTGTTAGATGACTAGATATTGTCCCCTCAAATTCTATTTACTATTCTTTCATCTTTTTAAATCTCCATTCTTTAGACTAGATTATTGCTTGTGATATATTTTCAAATTCACTAACTCCTTCTGTTATTTCTAATCTTCTGTTAAGCCCGTAGAGAAATTTTTTAAATTTTCAGGTATTGTACTTTTTAGTTCTAGAAACTTTTTTTGAGATATATTTGACATATAACACTATATTAGTCTCAGGTATACAACATAATGATTCAATATTTGTATATATTGTAAAATGATCACCACAATAAGTCTAGTTAACATCCATCACCATACATAGTTACAAATTTTTTTCTTGTGGTGACAGCTTTTAAGATTACTCTCTTAGCAACTTTCAAATATACAATGTAGTATTATTAACTGTAGAATTTCTGTTTTATTCTTTTCTATGGTTTCTATTTTTTAGGTGCGATTCTCCATCTTTTGTTGCACATAATTTTTCTTTGAGTTTGTGAACATATTTATTGTAGTGGCTTTAAAATCCTTGCTAGTTGCAATATGTGGGTCCTCTCAGGGAGGTTTTCTATGTACCGCTTTTGAAAGGGATATGGATTGATTTTCCTTTTTTTGCATATCTGATGAGTTTTAATCGTGTTCTAGACATCATGAATGAATCATTGTAAAGCCTCTAGATTCTATGTTTTTCTGAAGAATGACTTGTCTACCAAGTTAACTTGGTTGGACTCAAACTCTATAATCTTTGTCCCTTGAATATACAACAGCTTAAATCTATGCTAATTTATTGCAGCTTTCAATTAATGCTTTAAAAAATTTTTCTTTTTGCCATGCCCCTGAGGTCTTTATTATGAATAAATAGTTTAGCAATCTGTCAAAAATTTGTGTAGATTTTATATGCAAATGTTGGGGCATACCCCTTCTGCTGATCCCTTTCTTCTTGGATTTACTCCTAACTTTCTGGCTGCTCTGCCATCCCAACCTCTCTCCTATGACTCCTTAAGTCATTAAGGTTGTAGCATTTTGCTCTTGGAGCCAAGTGAATGTTGAGGTTGACCCCAGACAAAAGGCTACAAACTCTCACTTCTTACCAGTTGCTGATTATCTTTCAATAGCAGAATCCCTTCCAGGTTCTAAATGTTTTTAGTCAGCCTCCAGTGCCATCTAATAAGTATTTTTTATTATTTTGTTCAGAGTTTATAAATCATTAGAAGGGTTAGTCTGACTAACTACTTAAAAATAACGTGAAGCAGGAAGCTAAATTCTGTACTTTTGTAAGTTATTTCACAAAATGACCTCAAAAAGCAAATATTTTATTACCATTTTACACATAAAACTAAGGCTCAGAAATATTATAGTAGGTTATTTTAATGTTACTACACTGGGTAGTTCAAAGAGTACAACACTGTGCTAAAAAATTTGGATTCAGGATGTAAGGCTGGAAAGAGAGTGTGACTTCCTTAGAACACTGCTATCACATAACTCAAGTGCAACTGCCTGCAGACCTTTAGTGCCTCCACTTTTTCAAATCAGTGGCCAAGCTTGCAAAAATGTGCTTTAGTTTCAGTTTTTTTGTTAAAACATTCACAAAGTCTGTTATAAAAGAAAGTGTGAAATGTGTGTATTCCCAGGATCTGAATGGAAGTTGAAGATCTCCCAAAACTGGGGCTGCCACTACAGAGAGGGTGTCAGGGAAATAGTTATTCAACCAACATTTGAGTATCACATGTATAGTACCCAGAATATGGTAGGGTCTGAGAATGAAGAAATAGGTTAGACACACTCCCAAAGTATTCACAGTTTAGTGAGGAAAAGCAGACACATAAATAGATGATTACTATGTGGTGTGATAAATGCTATCTCAACATATTAGCTGGGTGCTATTTGGGAACAGAGAATGGACACCTAACCCAGAATATGCAGTTAATAAAGCATTTGAGATAATATCTGAGCTGTACCTTAGAGGAAGTATGAGGTATTATGGATGATAAAATAGGAAAAAGGATATTTTAGATGGTGGAAGCAACTATGGGAAGGTTTAGAGGTGTGAAAACTCTAGGGAATGGAAAGAATTTCTGGATAGCAGATGATAAATTAGGAAGGGGCTAGTGATAAGAGACAAGAAAGTAGAGACCTTAGAGGGCCTTTCATGCCATACTAAGGAGTTTGAACTTTTCTTAAGAACTCTAAGGATTTCTCAAAGTGACTTGATCAGATTTGACTTTTATAAAGATCACTCTGCTTGCTGAGTAGGGCATAGATTAGAGGGTGAAAATACTGCAGAAAAGGAGATTGGTTTATAGGTGTTTTCAGTAACTCAGGCAAGAAATGATGGGGTCTGGGCTAAATAAGTGGTGATGAGACTGGACAGGAGATGGATTTTGGAGATACTGCATACAAATCATAGACATGTGGAAGATTAGAAAGAGAAAGGAGATACAAAGTGTTTAAACAAGGCCGTGGGGTAATTGAAATTAACTCTATTCCCCAACCTAAGGTTTACATTTAAATTATCTTTCATGTGAAAAATTGGATTGCTTCAGTTTTCTTCATCCATAGCTGCCACATTCTTACAATATCTAACAATTTATTTGTGCCCTTAATGTCTAAATAGGGTGATCTGAGAATTATATATATGCATGTACGTGTGTGTGTATACATATACACATATACATATATGTATGCTATTGTGGTAGTGTGGTAGATTTGGGAGTGGGAATTACAAACTGAATCCAATCCAAGTTATGAATCTGGTTCTAATATAATGTGCAATTATAAAAACAAACAATTTTGACAAATACAAAGCAAATACAAAATTTGGATAATTGGAAACCATACAAACATACCCAAGGAACACATAGCAAACACTATTTTGCTGATCTTTTGCAGAGCAGACTCAATGCAGTGAGTAAGGAAGTGGAAGTATAGAGAGGCGAATCCTAGTCCCAGTTTTGCTAAAGCCGATCTGTGTAATGGTGAGCAGGTGACATTAATTTATGGAACGTAGTTCTCTATCCCTAAATGAGGAGGTTAGACTAGATGGATTTTAAGACTAACTCCTGCTTTAAAAGTTCCTCTAAGGGTTTCCTAAATAAATGGATTTACTGGTGCCACCATTAGCCTAAATACCAGAAGGACAAATATTTCTGGCATTAACGTACAAAAATCAATATTACATGTCATTATGTCAAAAATATTATATATAATTATACAAAATGAATGTAATTTAGATAAACAAGGGTTTTCATAGTTGAACCTGAGCTACAGCACAACCTTTTAGTACACATTGATCTGTCTGTCCATTCTTTAGCATTCATTTAGAACTATTTTACAAGGTAATTTGAAGCACTCAATTTTAAGTATAAAAATTCTTGCATTCTTGACTTTAAACAATAACAGACATAAGCACATGAGGCCCATATAAACTAGAAACATACGTCAAATGATAACAAAATTCAGATAAAAAATGTACTCATTAAATGGTATAAATATGACCCCTTGCATAATTTTATGAGGGGAAAACCAATAATATATAATTAAATATAGAGTACTATATTTAGGTAATTTTATTAGTTTTCAAATTCTAAAATCTTAGTCTTACATCCATGTAAATTAGATGCAAACATATGTGCTGTAACTACAAAGTATAAGATTATTTTCTGTAATTTATATTAATACAGGAAAACAATAATTAGACATTCACAGAAAAACTAAAAGTCAAGCTTATGAAACTAATTGGATGGCAGTGGGGTTTCAATTAAGAAAGTAGGAATTTGAGTCGTAGTTCAATCTCTTACTAGTTTAGATAACCTTAGAGAAATCACTTTATCTTTCTAGGCCTTATTCCCATCTGTTAAATAAGGATAACAATATCTATCTCTAAAGTTTGGTGTAAAGATTTAATTATATAATTTACAGGAAAATGCTGCATTGCAAAAGACACTTCATCGCAATTAACCAAAAATGCACTCAAATTGACTTAGAAACTAAATAAAATTTTTAATTTCAAATAGCTAGAAAGTACAAGAAAGTAAAGGATTCTGGTGGACTCAAGTTCAATCTGTATAATCAGGACTCTGTCTTCAATCTCATTATTCTTTCCATTTTTTCTTGTTTTGGCTTCATTCTCTGTCAGTCTCCCTCCATGCAGTGGCAGAGGGAGATATTCATGATCAGCTCTGGACTTAAAGCATTTTTATAGCTCATGATCCTAATGAAAATAAAATACTATTTTCTCCAATAATTTCAGCAGGGTGTTGGGGCTAACTTGCTGGTCTGAGGTAGGGCCAGGTACCAGTTGGACAGATAAACTCACATGTTGAATCAGAGTGGGAGTGGTCGGTTGGTAATAAGAACGCACTTTGCAGACTTTCTTTCTACTACAGGGAGTGTAATTAATCAGACTTTAACTGGTATGCTTTGAAACATATCGCTGAATTTTCACCAAGGATATCCCTCTCCTGGGCTGCTCCTAGTCAGTGACTGAGTGTGGTGGGGATACCAAGACAAACCCATTCCTAGGAGGCACATGCCTCCTGTGTTGGCCGAGGATAGCTCAAGGACTCTCCCAGAGCTTTATTGAATCTGCCACTACATAGCTGACTATGACGTTTGTACTCACCATGTTCTCCCACTTTTCTTTGCTCTGTGTTCAGACTTGCATAGCAATCCAACGACACACCCAGTCACTCCTTGTCCTCTCCCTATCTGCTTTCACACAGGCCTCTCCCCTAATAAAATCCGTGCACATTTAACTCTGTTTTGGCATCTGTTTCTCAGACTACCCAGACTTAAATAGGTGGTTGCAGAATGGAAAATAGTGGGGTTCCATTTCATTCTAAGGTAGTATATGTTCTGGGAAGGCAAAAACAATAGATAGTATTGCCTACAAGGGTGTTCTAATCTGTAAACTAGTCAATGATAGGAATTTGTTTTTAAGAGTTTTGCTCTATATAAGAGGAACCCAGTATAAAGTTATGATCAATAGTATGTAGAACTCAAAATTTAAAATATTAAATTTAATAAAAATATATTTATTTACAGAATTACTGTCTAGTAGACTGATTTTCATCAGTATTTAAGAATATCTTTGGCATATCCTTAAATGATAATCATTCCATCTCTGAATGCACCCAATATTATTGTAAAGATCTTCAGTGTTCACTGAGTGCAGTGGTTGCCAAACGAGAGTACTTGAGAACTACCTGAGAATTTTCCAGAGTGCAGACCATATCTAGAACTACTGAGTCCAATTTTTCAAGGAATGCCTGGCCATGTGTATTTTTAAATTTTTCCCCATGCATTCCAATACATAATTCTGGCTAAGATTTCCTGGCCAAATGATCATCTTCATGTTCTAGGTGAAGAAACTAAGAACTCAATAACTGGAGGTGACTTGCCCAAGGGCATGTATCTATGAAGTGGTTACATTAGTTACATAAAAATCTGATATCTTCTGACTCCTCATTCCCTGCTCTTTTCTCTTCTAAATTGTTAATATGACCCTCAACTCATGCCTCATCTTATCTTCCTCCTCCTCTTGGTTCTCTTCCCTCCTTAATCACTGGTCTGCCATCTATCTTGCATCTTCTATAAATCTTTCTCCCCTTAGGGCCTTTGAAGCTGCTGTTTTCTACTATGTGGAAGATACTTTATCCCTTTCTTTTTGTGAAATGGATAAATGAACTTCATGTTACTGACTTTCTCAGACATCAGCTAATTTTGTATTGATGGAAAAACTTGTCCTAACTATACAACTTTTTAATGAGCAAAATCATTTTAACTACAAATAGCATTTGTCTTACCTCCCAGCTCTTCCTGCTCCATTTCCTTCCCTCCCCAGGACATTAGAACTAGATCAGATACTTATCTAACTGAGGACACATTTCAAAGATCTTAAAATAAGGAACAACCGCACATATTTAATGATCAGATGTATATGCATGTGTAATTTTTGTTGCTGTACATTTGTGATCTTATCCTTTTTTTTCTATTTCTTTTCCTTCTTCTCAAAGACTAAGATGCAATAACTGGCCTAGACCAGTGATATGCAAAGCATGGTCTCTGGACGGCATCAGCACTACCTGAGGAATTGTTAGAAATGCAGAGCTGTGGGTCCCATCCCTGACTTACTAAATCAGAATCTCTGGGGTTGGAAACCAGGAATCTGTGTTTAATCAGCTCTCAGATGATTCTCGTGCACACCAAAGTTTGAGAAGCACTGGTCTGGATTGTGTTAAAGAAAAAGAAAGCTGGATACTTGTTAAAGGCAGTAAGACACGTGTTATTTAGTGCTACTGCAGCAGGACAGAGACAGACTTCAGTGTCACCTGAGCTCAACTCAGATGACTAGGTATTTTAAAGGGAGAATGAGTGAAGTGGAAAATTACAAAAAGCTCGAGAAGGGGGTTGATCAAGGTAAGTAGACCCTCTGGGTTTGTTAATTGGAACTTATGTGAATAATGTTTCTTTAGGACAGGATGTTGTTTTGCAAATTGGAGCAAGATGCCCAATGAAGCTAGGCGCTTGCCCTTCCACAAGACTGAGAGGTAAGAGAGAAAAAGCAATTTGAAATTGAAACCTCTTATCTCCCTGGAGGTTTGCATTTCAAAGAGATGGCCCTCAGGTCCTTGAGGAGACAGTTCTGGGTGGTAGATTGATATCTCAGATGGGCAGAGAAGGCATTCTTAATCACAGTTTCTAAAGGAACTTTTCTAAGAGGAGGTTCAGGGCCTATTGTCAGGTTTTGCTGGAACAAACAAATTCCTTTGGCAATGTTGAGCTGTTTCAAGTGTTTTAAAAGGGGCTGAGTTCATCTTAGGGACATAGCCTTGAGCTGATAGAAACTATGCTAGTGTTTGTGAAAGTCTCCCAGAGAGGAGAATGGATAAAATCATTTGTTCTGAGAGCTGCAGTTCTTATAGACCAAGGTTGAAGCCCAGTTGAGAAGAGGGCTTAGAGGAACCTGACTAGAGCTGGGTAAAGGAGAGAGTCTTTATTGCTTGTATCGGCTTGGGGATTTGTAATTTAAATAGCTGAAGGTGGCAGCCGTCAACAAAATTTATAACAACTTATTAAATTGCTACCTAAAGAAGTCTGAACTTGGTTTGGTATAAATTCTCTTCTCATTTTGAAATTCTCTCCCTATCCTTTCCTTTCTCTGCATACAATTTCTTTATTTAATCTTCTGACTTTCAAAGGACCCCACTTGACAGGCTTTTTCATTTTTTTGGTGAGTAAGATTAGCCCTGAGCTAACATCTGTTGCCAATCCTCCTCTTTTTGCTGAGAAAAATTGGCCCTGAGCTAACATCCATGCCCATCTTCCCCTATTTTTATATGTGGGATGCCTGCCACAGCATGGCTTAATAAGCAATGTGCAGGTGCACGCTTGGGATCCAAACCTGGGAGCCCTGGACCACCGAAGCAAAGCGTGCAAATTTAGCCACCATGCCACAGGGCCAGTGTCGTGACGGGCTTTTTTTTTTTTTTTTTTTTTTTGTGTGAGGGGATCAGCCCTGTGCTAACATCCGCCAATCCTCCTCTTTTTTTGCCGAGGAAGACGGCCCTGGGCTAACATCCGTGCCCATCCTCCTCCACTTTATATGGGACGCCGCCACAGCGTGGCCTGCCAAAGCAGTGCATCGGTGCGCGCCCGGGGTCCGAACCAGCGAACCCCGGGCCGCCGCAGCGGAGCGCGCGCACCCAACCGCTTGCGCCACCGGGCCGACCCCGTGACGGGCTTTTTTTAAAAGGACTTTTTAATATTTACCTCTTTTCTTCACCAATATAATCATACTATCTTTACTTAAAGATTTAATTTGATGTATGATCAAAAGATTTTCACAATAAGTTGTCATTGAGGCTTATTCTTCCTACGGTGTGAAGTGAGGAGTTGAGGAGAATAATATTTAAAAATGAAAAGTTTGTTAAAAAAATCTCTAATGGAGCATGTAAAAAAAAGTCTTGAGAGAATGGAGCCATTAGCTGAGTGGTTTCGGACACATTGCTTAGTTATCACTGAACTTGGATCATTTATAGCGAAGTATTTCCAAAATGTATCTCAGACTATAATTTTAAGATTTAAGATTAAGCTTTCAGCTCATATGTTTCAATCTTATTCCTTCTTGAATCTACTGGAACAACCAAAGAAATATTTACATATGGAAAAATTCTAAAACACTATTAAAAAAAAAAGAAGAGCATAGTCAACTGACCAGCTATTTTGAGATATTTCTGTAGGATATAGGGAGATGGAATTGGATTGAGGGAATTGTCTGCAATTCAGCACATGCAAAGGATGGGGTTCACCTGTACTGTAACATATCAGGATTTCACAACCAACCAATAGGGAATTTCTAAGTGTGACAGAGAGGAAAAGTAGCCTGGAATAAAAGAAGGGAGCTTTTCTGGAAAATTCTCTCTCTCACAATTTCATGAATCAGACTTCTAAAACTAGAGAAAACTTCTAACGTATTCTCTCAACAAGATTTTACACAGTGTGCTATTTATGAGAAGAGAATAATCTATAATCCAGAAAAATGTTGATCAGATTAAAAATATATTAAAAAAAAAGAAGTTGGTAGAAGTAGTGACCAAGTGACTGGATACTGCAGACAATCGAATCAATGAGTTAGATCAGGTTATTAATTCTCCCAGAACTCAAGCAAAATGATTCAAATGGAGACGAGGACAAAACAATCAAAGACATGAAAAATCAATTCAGGAATCCCAAGAATATATAATGAGGTTTCAAGGAAACAATAGTACATATAGAGAAGAAATATTAATCAGTGTAATAACAAGAAATATTAATGTAATAAAAATATGAATCAAAATAATAATAAAAATAACCACTGTTTGCATCCTTTAAGAGAACCATGAAAAAGAAAGAAAAAGAGACCTACAGCTAAGTATATCCTGATGAAATTTTTAAACTTAAAAAATCCAGTAAATATTCAATGTGGAAGAAGACACACAAATTCATAATTTATTATTAAAAACAGACAACCTACAAAGGTGAAAAGAATGGTGGCATTATGATTATTTTCACACAAAAATATTTGAAAACAATAAAGAAAAATGCTCCTGGTTTAGGGGAAAAACATGATTATCAAAAAATTCTTCACTGGACCAAGCAATCATTTATCCCAAAAGGCCACAGAACAACATTTTAAGAGATGTAAGGACTCAGGGAATTTATACTCCACAGTTTTTTTTTTTTATTTTTGGTAAAAATTTAGAGAAAAAGTTTAGTTGAGTGAACTCTTGTATAAGGAAGATGTACTTAAAAGTAATGGCCATGAGAGGTATCCAATCATACTTGGATTTAATAAATATAATCAGAATGATTACGAAATCAAATGTAAATATCAAAAATATTTATTGAAAGAGATAAGTTAATAATAAGTCTCTACATAAGATTCAAGTTATTAAAAAAAGATTTAGAAGCTGTAGGGCGGGTAGGAAACGTCATTAAAAAATTTTTAAAAATACCTAAAATCTCTCATTTTTGATAGGTTTTGGTGTACATGTGTATACATACATATACACATATACATGTGTATTTATATATTTTTTTTTTTCATTTTTACAATTGGTAGAAGAATATAGGCCCATGGATGCCTGGCACATGTACTTGAGGAAATGGTTCTGATGATGCCTGGTTTTTTCAAGGCTCTGATGGCCCTCACTACCGTTACAGATTTTGGTGACAAGATCCCTTCCAATCCCATTTTGTCTACTGAGCAGATTTGCTCAGTAAGTTTACACCTCTTAATTTGTATCTTAGTTATGTTGTCAAAACCAAGTTGGAGAGTCAAAGACTGTGAGATTACCATTTACTCTACTCACCTATAACTAACTCACTCATTTCTAAACTACCTTTTAAGGACACTATGTTGATTGGAAAGTTTTTCTAGATTATGCTTTGAGAGGCAAGGATCTCTGAGAATTTCCTATAAACTTGTCTAGGTATGAATTATCTCAAATTTTTCCCTTTCAAAGGGAAGGGTGGGAGGTAGAGAGACAAAACATCCTACCTGATCTGTGCCCTACATTTTCCTTTTCTCTGTCTCCTTCTCACCTCAGACACTCTTCTTGTAATTGTAAGGATCATCTCCTTTCTTTTCTTGTATGTTGGGTGGTGGGAACTTTTTTATCTGTGACCTTTGAAACTTTCCTCCTCTTACTGGGCAATAAGCCTCAATAACTCTAATAGTAACTGAAAAAGAAGGTTTTTGGGGAAATAAAAATTATATTAATTCAATGTTTTCAAAATATTATTTCCATTACATTAAATTGTTCTAAAGAATATAAAGCAATTTCTCCAAATTCATTTTAACATCATAATAAATAAAAAAGATATCATAAATAAAAAAGATATCGTAAAGTGTCTTTTATTAATAGGTTCAAAGAGGAAACCATATTTTCTTGATATATGGTGAAAGAGCATGCAATAATATTCAGCATACAATAATATGTATTTTAAATCAACATTCTTTACTGGTAAAACAATAGAAACACTCTCATCAAAATCAGAATTAGAAAAATGTACCTGGTATAAGGACATCTCTCTAAAATTTTTGCAAAAGTGCTCTCCAATGTAATTAGATAAGGAAATATAAAAGGAGTTTAAATATATTGGAACAGAGGTGGCAATATATTTATTATTTATTTATTATTTGTAGATAATCTGATTACTCCTCAGAGAAAATACATAGGAATCAATTGAAAAATGGTTAAGTTGGTAAGATATTTCAGTAAATTATCTAGTTAAAAAGCAAACATACAAAATCAATAGCTACCCCATATAGAGACAATCATTGCTAGCTACAACTTATAATAGAAAAATAGATCATTTTCCATAGAAATAGCAATTATCTTAAACCTAGGATTAACTTTAATCAGAAATATAATACTGTATGATGAAATCTTTAAAATGACTGGAAATGTAAAAGGAAGACTTGAACAAATGAGGATGCCTACACAGTAGGCCCCCTTATCTGTGGTTTCACTTTCCACAATTTCACTTACTTGCAGTCAACTGCAGTCCAAAGATATTAAATGGACAATTCCAGAACTAAACAATGTGTAACTTTTAAATTGCCCACCATTCTGAGCAGCATGATGAAATGTTGCGCTGTCCTGCTCCCTCCTGCCTGGGACATGAGTCATCCTTTTGTCCAGCATATCCACCCTGTATATACCACCCACCCATTAGTCATTTAGTAGCCCTCTCGGTTATCAGATATCACAGTGCTTGTGTTCAAGTAACTCTTATTTTAGTTAATAATGGCCCCAAAGCACAAGAGTAGTGATGCTGGCAATTTGAATATGCCAGAGAAGTTATTGTTGTTAATCTCTTACTGTGTCTAATTTATAAATTAAACTTTACCATAGGCATGTATGTATAGGAAAAAACACGGTACATATAGGGTTTGGTACTATCTGCAGTTTCAGGCATCCACTGGGGGTTTTGGAATGTATCCCCCATGGATAAGGGGGACTATTATATATACTATGTTTCAAGGAAGTATTTGTAGAGTTAAAATACTCTGTGAGATAAAAATAGAGAATAGAAGATGAGAAGCTAACTTTTCCTAGGGCAAATCAGGAAAAGAAGACTTCTTAAAGACAATAATGCTTGAGTTGAAACTTGAAAAATAAGAGTTTCCTATGTATAAAGGGTAGAAGAAGGAATACCAGAAAGAAGAAACAGCTTATATAAGGCAACATTACCTTAAAGACCAGTAAGTGTTCAGGGAATAATGATTAGTTAGGTATGGATGAAAGAGAGTTAGAGAAGGAATGTGGGAACTAACCTTTTCGTATTTATGTTTTTTGGGGGGAAAAAGAGCATGCAAATGATAAGTGCCATGAAAATAAAATGCTGTTCAATTTTTCAAGTCTTTTGGTTAATTCCTAGATATTTAGTATTAAACAGTAAGCATGTAACATATTGTGCAATTGTCTGAAGAGATCCAGTTCAAAGTATACATTGTAGAATACCTCTTTCAGGTAAAACTGGCTTGTAATTAGAACTTATATCCTTTTATTTATAAAAAATTTATAATTTATCTTATAAGTAATGTCAAGTTAAAATATATATATTAATATTCCTTTACTATTTTTCCAGCGGAGCTTTATAAAATATTTTTACATGATAATATTCTGCATTATTTCTCAGTAACAAAAAGTTGAATTCAATGCTTAAGTTGAAGTTTTCCAGAATTACACCTGAGAATTAAGACATTATTAGCCTGTTAAAATGGTATCAAATGTGTAGCCTCTCAGAAAGCTAATTTAAAAATATTTGCTCTGTATATGAGACAAAATTCATTTTAAAGATCTCTTTCCTCTACAGTTAGTAACATAATGAGAGACAGTTAAAATTAAAGTGTTAGGTAAATAGCAAATCCCTTTAGCAAATAAATAATTCTTACTTGAGGTATTGATATTTAATATTTTTATAAGATATTTCTGTAGAAATTACTTTATAGAAAAGACACAATATAATAAACTGAACTGGAATACTTTTGCGATGCCTGAAAAGAAGAGCAAAGCAAATCTCTACAGTGTTAATAAGTCCAATCATAGAATGGAGGATGCTTATGAATCCATTATACGTGTCCTCAAATTTCTTGAGGAAAATATTAAAATATTTTTATTGAATTGATAAATAAGATATTTGTATTTCTCCTGTTGAGGCATAAAAAGCAAATGTCACATGAAAAAATGTAAACACACGTAAAGATTTATAATCAAACATGATGCGTACAGATATTTACAAAGATCTAATATATTCCTTTTTAAAACAAAATTCCAATAATTTCCCTGGAACTCTTGATCTGCCTCCACCCCTTGATAAAGTCGTGCATCTCATTATCCCCTCTCTTCTTGTAAATTTTCTATGCTTTTTGGTTTTCTTCTACAAGGATTTCAGGTATATTTTAGAACTTTTATGCAATATTAGAGCAACTGGTAAATTCTAACAACTCTTTTCCCTTTCATTATCTTTTCACTTGCTCCTCAAACTTGAGCAGTATGAACATTTAAAATGATTTGGCCTAATTCCTATGTTTTTTTCCCCCAGATAATGATTAATTGGCTATTATGGATAGTTACTCATTTCTCCTTTTTGACTCTGTGTGCCTGAGTGGATATGGTGGAGCTATTCTTCTCCTTTCCATCATGTCAGTTCAGAGATATACAAAGTACTATAAGTTCTAACCTATCCCTTTAGAGAGGAAATTTCTTTGAATTTTCTGGTAATTTCATCTAATCATGGAATACCTTTTCTCTTCTGCCTTTATGAGCAGTATAACTCATGTGCTTGCAAAAATATTCTTGATTCCTGGTTCTCCCCCTGAAGCCTTCCATCTCATTTCAAAAACTCCAATTATTTCAAGGGAGTATTGCAGAATTAAAAAATAATCTCAAATAGAGCTTTGTTAAACTAAACTATCAGTTTTTAAAGTTGTGTCTTATTCACATTTCTAAACCCAGGACCTAAAATAATTCTTGACAGATGTTAGGAGGTTAATATTTGTTAATAAATGAATAAATAAAAGAAACATAAATATGTGAACAGTGGTCATGAAGTCAAACTGATGAAGCATAACAACTCTTGAAAAGTTAAAACTCTGACCTTGGGGCCAGCCCTGTGGCATAGTGGTTAAGTTCACATGCTCCGCTTTGGCGGCCCGGGGTTCTCAGGTTAGGATCCCGGGCATGGATCTGTGCACTGCTTATCAAGCCATGCTATAGCAGGCGTCTCATATATAAAGGGGAGGAAGATAGGCACGGATGTTAGCCCAGGGCTAACAGCCAATCTTCTTCAGCAAAAAGAGGAGGACTGGCAACAGATGTTAGCTCAGGGCTAATCTTCCTCACCAAAAAAAACCAAACTTTGACCTGATTATAAACTTCTACTCATTCTATACATTCTACTCTATACCATTTTTCTTTCCTTTTCTTTATTCTCTTTTTTCTGCTCATAGCTGCTATCCATGAGCACCCATTTTGTATTCATGGAGATTTATGAAATTTACAAAGCCACGCTGCTCATAGAAGCACATCTACCATTACTGACTAATTCTAGAGTCTAACAATTTAGATAATAAGAAATTATTCATTGGAGTTATACTAAATCCCACAGTTCAGATAGCAAGCATGATTAACTTGTCAGAACACTTGGATTTGAGCCTCAGTTCTGAAAATTACTAGCCATAGGATTTTTGATTAAATCCTTTGATGTCTCTGAAGGTTGGTTTCTAAATCTCTAAAATGGGAATAATAATGCCTGTTCCATCTCAGTGATATCCAAATGAGGATGGATGTGAAAATCAATGAAACAAATATCAAGCCGCTCAAGCCTTCTGAAATTTAGGCAGCATCCCATAGTAAGTGAATCATGTCAATGTCCAAATCCTGGCCGTATCTTCCCACATCTCTCTTGTTTTCTTCCATTTCTTCCCATCTCTACTACCATGATTACAAAGATTCTTTATTTCAGGACTTCATCACATCTTATTTGCATTACTGCAATATCCAATGCATAGTACTCCATTTACAGAATCTTCCCTCCTAGCACAAATGTTACCCTGCCTCTAGCCTTCTCTAAATCCTTTAGTTACTCTGTGGGCAACATAGGTTGGCTTACCCAGTTTCCATCCCAAATGCTTCCAACCTCTGTTCCAGTCTCCATTCTACCTTGCTCGCCTCCACCATAAAGACTGTAAACGTGTAGTGCACACAGCAGAGCTGTACTGAGTGGGTATTGGGAAAGCATTTTGCTTTCCTCACGAAAGGGAAATGACATGACATAAAAGGAAAGAGGTCTTTTTTCCTCTTCCTGCTTCTTTCTCTGTTGAACAGATACTTGGAGCCTCTGTAGACTTCCTATAGTCATGAGGAAAACCAAGAGAAGGCAGGGACATGGTCTCTGATATAGGTAAATTGTAGGACCAATGCTAGCAGCTGTATGACCTCTCGATTTTTTGTTAGGTAAAAATAATAGGCCCCTTTTTGTTGAAGTTAAGCATTTGACTGTTCCTTCTGGTTTTAATCAATAATATTCTCTATTGCTTTCAGGATAAAATTTAAACTTTTTTGTTTGATGTGCAAAATCTTTTGTGGATTTTTCCTGTATATGTTTTCCCGCTTCCTAAACTACATCATTCATGCTAAGATCCTTGCATTTTTCTAGATTCTTAAACATACCTGTGCCTTTGAAAACGTTTTTTCTTTTGGCAAATGTTCTTTCCTTTAGTAAGTTGTCTTTTTTCCCAGTTTGTCTCAGATGCCAGCTACTCTCCGTGAAGATTTTTTTTTTAAGTTTATTAT
Source organism: Diceros bicornis minor (assembly GCF_020826845.1). Classification (NCBI taxonomy): domain Eukaryota; kingdom Metazoa; phylum Chordata; class Mammalia; order Perissodactyla; family Rhinocerotidae; genus Diceros; species Diceros bicornis. Next base: position 17,749,415 of record NC_080743.1, on the reverse strand, counting down.
TTTTCAGAGATTCTTTTTTTTTTTTTTTTTTAGTGAGGAAGATTGGCCCTGAGCTAACATCCATGCCCATCTTCCTCTATTTTGTATATGGGTCACTGCCACAGCATGGCTTGAGGAGCAGTGTGTAGGTCTGTGCCCGGGATCCGGGCCTGTGAACCCAAGGCCGCTGAAGTGAAGAGCACAAACTTAGCCACTACTTCACTGGACTGGCCCCCTCCTTGAAGATTTTGCCCAGATATTTTCTTCTTTAGAAACTAGATGCATTCAGAAGCCTTATGTGAGGGTACTCTCATGAGATACATCAGAAAGGAAATAAGGAAAGCAGAATTGGATAGAAAAAGAAATTATTCTTCAGAACAGTTGCAACTGAACCCTCAGCCAATCCCATGAGGAGTTCTGAATCTGGGATGGCCCTTCAGGGTTGTCCTAAATGGAGGCCAGCAGGCCAGACTTTGGATCCCACATAACCTTGGGGGAAACAGTTTCGTGCATCTGAGGACAATTCTCTGTGATGGAGGCATGTGTGAGTGATTCTTCAGCCACCACATATCCTAGCAGCTGGGAATTGAGTGTGTTGGACTTGAGGGCATCTGGGATGGGGCAGCAAAGAACCCACTACCCTGCTTCTCTGTGCTCCCGTTGGTGATGGTATGCTGGTCAACGAAAAAGTTTATTTATTGGTTTCTCTCAGTAGGTTGTTGGCTCCTTGAGGGAAGAGTCATTTCTCATTCTTCATTATACTCTCTGCTCCCCACACAAAGCCAGGTGTGTGGAAGGCAAAACAGTTGAATGAAAATGTCATCCTATAAAAGTACACAGGATTACTATTTTGTGGAAGAAATCTTAACATTTTAAAGATGAAGAGGAATATATAATAATGATGAATAAAGATAAAATATTTCTCAATAGTCTGATATGAAATAAATCTCATTTTCATAAAAACTCAATGGTACTACAGATACCTTTCATGAATACTTCATCAATATGGTTAAAAGAGATGTACTAATACTTTATTACATAGCAACTATTTGTATTTTTAGTGAAGCTGTTGCATCACATATCTATGTAGGTAGGCATCCTAAACCGAATTAAACCATGGTATTAATGCTCTATGGTTTCCTTCTCTGTTCAGAAAATAGATACAATTTTAAAAGGAAACAAGAAATTAATCAGAAAATTCTTGAGATAGTCATGAAGTTGACTTATTTTGACTTAATTGACATATCCATTGCTTTTGTCTGCAAATAATAAATTATCTAACAATGGATTAAACAAATAAAGGTTTATTTCTATCCAGCAAGAAGTCATGTGGAAGTACACCAGGACAGCAGAGAAGCTCAACAATATTATCACACTCCTAGGCGCTTTCTATCTTGTATCTTGCCAGTCTTAGCAATTATCTTCTTGCCTTGTGCTGCTGCAACTCCCAGCATCATGTCCACATTCAAGGATGGAAGAAGGGAGATTAGGGGTGGTAACAGATTTTTCTCTCTCCTTTATAAGAAAAGTGAAGTCTTTCCCATAGTCCTCCAATGTACTTCAACCATAACTTCTACCAGATTTGTGTTTATATTTCACTGGCTGACCTTGAACTGCAAGGGAGACTGACAAGATGAGTAGTATTTCTAGCATCTATATAGAGAGGTCAATAACAATGGAGGAGATGGTTGGTGATGGGCATTAGTCTTCTCAACAAACAAGATCTACCGTACTTGAAGAACTGCTGTTTGCATAACTCAACGAGTTTTTCTGAGGGCTGTGGAGGGAAGAGGTGGCTTAGAAAAGATTGAAAGCCCTTAGCAGATAGGAATAATTTTGTGTTTATCTCTGCATTCCCATTGTCTATCACTGTGCCTTGCATTTAAGAAACACTTAATGAATGCTTGATGAATCAATTACCGGTGATCATATTGTCCTTCTAAATCTTGATTATAGATGTTACAGACACATATGTTACTGATAACTTTTATATTATAATATTTTATATGAAAGCCTGGATGCAAGTATAAAATCATTTCAGCTGTACAATTATTGAGATTCAATTTAACGCTCCAAAGAGCAACTCAGCAGCACATATTTAAGAAAGTCGATATTTAGAACTTGAATTAAAAAAAAATGAAATAAATGTTGAAGACTAGTAATCTGCTTTATGAATGTCATAGTGTTTGTTAAAATTCCATGTAAGTATTTCAGTAGTGGAGTGACAGTTCACCAAATGAATTAGAGCACCATATAATTATCCTTATGTAATGCAAACTAAGATCCCATATGACTAGTGATAGTGTCATATAATGATAGTGTCATCTCTCCATTTAGGGGACAACATGCCATCAGAGAAGATGAGATGAATCCTAAATGGGTGGGTAACGCTCCATATTACAAACTTAACAGATTATGACATCGGGCTGATACCCAATCCATCTGTTAGCTGTGCAGGACAGAGGACATATTGTTACGGTGATTAGGCCAGGTGGTACTTCATTTGATATCACAGCTGTGCTAAACTTCCACTCAGAAATCTAACACCATGTGAAACATTCCTTGTTTGGGGTCACACTGAAAAGAAAGAACAGCAGCTGGGATATGTTCTTAACAAGTTCTGTGTGAAGATTCTTTAGTTGAAATTAAAAATAAAAACTTTGCAATATGTCATGAGGAATAAAGATTTAAAGTCTAGGTTCTGCTGTTCGCTTCCAGATTATTACATGGTATAATTTTTGAATTTCTGATCAATTTATTCAGTCATGCAAAGCCAAAGGCAGTTATGGCATATGTAGAATCTGTTATTCAACAAAATATTGAAATGATTTGTATAAAGAATGCATTTCAGTTCCTGGGACACATTATGCTCTTAATAAATGTTAGCTATTAATTTCGTTATTCTTGAATGTTGTGAATTTCTAATTTCTGAGTCTCCTGTCTACACCCTGTCACATCCTTAGTTATTTATTTTAGCCCCTCTGAAAATATTCATTTGTATGACTATAATATACACATATGAAATCAAGAAACTTCTCCAATCAGATTTTGCCTTCTGATTCAGAGGTAGAATAAGGCTGCCTTTGCTTTGATAAGATAGATCACAGATTAATGGCAGCCATAGTTCATGCAAATGTTGCCTTTATGTGAATTTTTAAGAGTGTATTCCTTGCAAAGGTATGAAGCCCCATGAGTCCCAGGCTTGAAGAGGGGAGTTTGCGCTGGGTTTCAGTATCTTCTCATCCTCCTGGAAGGCAGCCTTAGACAAGGGCCAACCTGCAATAGCTTACTCGATGCTACTTATTTATGGAATAAGCTGTCTGCTAGAAGCAAATATGGAAACATGACAGCCAGAAGCCAGAAGGTGAATTTCTCATAGTAAAATTTACTCACGCCCACTGAAGGATAAGAACATTAGAAGTGCCACATCAAGAGAACAATGAGCAGTTTGACTTGTTTGTTTGTGTAGACATGATAACCACGAAGGCATACAATGGGCTCTTCCACTTTAGGTCTTTACCCTGAAGAGATGTTGCCTGCAGATTCTACCGTACTGTATTTAATAAAGAACATCTTTGTTAAATTATTTTAAAGATGAAAAGGAAAAGGACCAAATGCCTTACAAAACAATATGGCTTACCCCCTAATTTATAATGTAAGTCTTTCTTTATGCTATTTACAGGTAATCCAGAAGATCCAAAACATGTAGTAAATTGTAATTTTGCTGAGACACTTCAGAACTGATGGCTGAGACCAGTCAAGCAACCTCATCGCCACACAGCTTCTTTGTACATTACTCTTCCATATGTGGAATAAATCTCATAACGTGTTGAAAACAAGAGCTTTCAGTGTGTATATATGTGTGTGTGTGTGTGTGTGTGTGTGTGTGTGTGTGTGTGTGTGTGTGTGTGTGAGAGAGAGAGAGAGAGAGAGATTGATTGTGGTTCTTCCAATAAAAAGCAAATTCAAAAGGCTAGTGATTTAAGTAAGAAGTGAAGTAATCTACAAAAGTGATGCTTCTTAGTGTTAAGAAAAATTGTCCAAAACTTTAAGGCATAAGCATGACTGCGTATCTCTCAATGTCATACTAGAACATTGCCTAACAGGGCTTTCCAATGATTATTTATTTTATTCCTCAGGAGATCATGCCTTTGTTTGATGTTCTATTGATTAGGAGCTAGATTTTGTTTTATTTTATGCTAACTTGTGGATTTTGTCTTGTAGAAATGCAAATGATTTCTACCATGTATAGAAATAGAGACTCATTTTTACTGTTGTATCTCTCCGTAGGACATTAACCAGTTTTATCTTTATCTTAGCAAACTTCGTTCAGCATGACTTTCCTTACTAGCTATATACATCTCTGTTTCAAATACTCTTTGAATTGGCTTTATCATCTTGCTGTTTCCTCGTTAATAAGTTGAATAAGTCTTTGGCATGTATTCATTCACTATTGTATTAGAGTCAGATTTTAAACTTTTTGAAAATTATACTTTGACACTAAGAATACCCTTTGTGAACAAATATGAACTCCTCTCCCTGCTGCATGATCCTTTATCTTGCTGTTAAACATAATATTATAAAATTTATTACACTACATTATCAATGATTAACTTTAAAATAGTGAATTACTAGCATTTTATTAAATAGCACTTAAATTCCTTAATGAGTATTTCAAATATATGAACTATACAAATCCTTAACATTTCGGTTTTGTTCCCCTAAATTTTGACAGTCTTCTTGAAATGAACTTTATTTCTGTTCTCCATTGGATTAGATGGCAGTACAATGTATATAATAATGTATTTTGTAGGGAGAACTAATTTAGAATAAACAGATCTTCACCAGTGGAAGCAAACTTGTGGCCTTCATGCTCAGACCAGGAAATTAAGAGGATATTGCTCTCTGGTAAGCAGCTGAAGCAATTTTATTATAAAATTTATAAAGTAACATTTTCTAATTTGATTTGAATGTTAAATCCCATTAGAATATTGCATGTATTTTGCTATGTCTACAAGTGATATTTTTTAAAATGAAGTTCTGAAATGTCATCTGTACTTTTGTAATTCTCATGAATAGTTTTTGAAATCCTGTTCCAGTGTATTACTCCTTAAAAAAAAAAATCAAAAGGAACTTATTCTTAGCTAGAAAAAATAATCAGCTTCAGTAACGTGTTTTAACCTGCACTTAGAATCATTAAAAACCTAAAAGTGTTACTAATTATCGTTAGTAACTCTTTACTCTGTTTTATTGAGCGTATTCCATGTGATAGTGGTTTTCATAAGTCAGAGAATTAATAAAGTTCTTGATGAGATCAACTCCTTCTTCTGTGTGAGAAATACTGAAGGAAGCCTTCAGAGGAGTCAGGGGTCATAATGGCCTACTGTGCCATTGTCCGAGAGGCTTCAGGAAGGAAGTGAGATGTGAGCTTGGCCTTCAAAGATGATGATGATTTGAATGGACACAATGTTCAGAAAGACGATATTTTAAAGGTGGAAAAAGGGAGCACAGATTGATTAGCAGGAATATGTATGATTATGTTGGAGAAAAAGCAAGCAACAAAAATGATTAAAATTAAATGTTTATGTAGGGCAGAAATGGCCAATATACTTCACCTTGTTTGTGAACTCCAAATAACTATTGGTGACTACCTGAACTCTAATGTTAAGAAGGGATCTGGGATTGGATTCAGACTCAGAAGAAAAGAGAGTTCTGATTTCCTAGGTTTATTTGCCATTAGTACAGGAACTGGGTTCCAGAGCCTGGGAGGTGGTGATGGAGAGAGCTATTGATACCAAATTTGCATGTTTTGTTAGTCCTGTGTAGGGCAAACTGACAGGCTCTACCTGAGGAGAATGTTAAAGACAGCAGCTCTGAGATAACCTGAAACTCAGCTTCCCAATTCTATTAGTTCTGCATGCCAAATTAGCAGATTATTAGCAAAACTATTGATTCAAAGTCTATTCAGTCTTGTCAGTTTACTGTGCATTTCTCTCTTGCTTTTTGAAAAACTGGGCAATTTTAAATAATGTACGTAGATCTTCTCAAGCTCTAAGGTAGATTGTTTATGTGACAAAGAACACTGAAGTTACACAGAAACATCCTAAGAGCTTTTCATTTGTAGAAAAAAGTATCCACAACAAGGGATGGTGTCATAGAGACCAAAAAGAAAGTCATATACAGAGCAGTGACTTGTAATTCAACAAAAAATAATTGTATAAAATGATCAGCTTTTAACAAATTCTGAGGCCCTAACTTTGAGATAGGCATAATTATATTGTAGGAAAAACTGTCCTAAAATAATTTTACATACGTCCCTAGTAATTGAATGATATGGTAACTATACCAAAATAAGCATTTCTTAGGACTCTAAAAAAGCCTATTTATTTAATTGGTGTCTCAGTCTCATAGGTTATCATTAGTGTTGCTAATACTGTTCATCAAATTTTAAATAAAACCACTATATATTCTCATTATAATGAATATGAAGTATTCTGAAGAACACAGGAAAGAAATTTCTGCCTTCTGCTTTTGCCACCATAGAAAGTATGGGCTTGTTTTAATTGATAAAGGGAATAAAAGTTATCAACATAAAAAAGTTAACATCTAATTTAGACCTTTAGATAAAAATACTTTTTTTTTTGGTGAGGAAGGTTAGCTCTGAACTAACATCTGTTGCTAATCCGCCTCTTTTTTGCTGAGGAAGTTGGGCCCTGGCACGACAGCCATGCCCATCTTCCTCTATTTTATGTGGGATGCCTGCTACAGCATGGCTTGACAAGTGGTGCATAGGTCAGTGCCCAGGATCTGAACCTGCGAACCTGGGGCCGCTGAAGCGGAGGGCACAAACTTAACCACTATGCCACGGGGCCAGCCCCTAGATAAAAATATTTTTAACAATAATTGAATTTATACTGTACATGAAAAATTGAATGCTCATTCAAAAACATAATCTCATCAGTTTCTCTTGCAGACCAGGCCCAGAGTAGATTTAGACTTTTAAAATAGTTCCTTATCTCTGCAATTAAGAAGTACTGGGAATAAAATTTAATTTTAGCAAAGAATATGAAATAAATGAAACTCTCTCTACTACTCTAACATCACTGTAATAAGGATATACACTTCCTCATAAACACACACACACACAAATTCATACATACCTCTACGTTCCATCATTAAGAAATGGATCATGCTCTGCATATTTGTCTGCAACTTGCTTTTTACAGTTAGCAATATATCAAAGACATGTTTCAAGGTTAGTATTTATAGATCTATCTCATTAATTTTAATGGCCACATACTATTTATTTATTGACATACATTTATTTATTTAAACATTCCCCAAATGATAGGCATTTGCCTTGTTTCTCACTCTTTGTCACAGCAATCAGTACCACAATGGGCATTTTTCTATGTGTCTCTTTGCAGAAACATGTAATTGTTTATCTACAATGGAAACTAGAGAGCAATTTTTGAATCTAGCAGTTACAACCAAATTACCTTCATTTAACCAAAACTGCATGACAGAACTCATTTTGCCACACCTCTGCCAACGCTGGATATTATAAAACTTTTTAAATTGCAAATCTGATGAAAAAATATTGTTTAAATTTGCCTTTCTCTGAGTATTAGAGAGGTGGAGAAATATATAGGAACTATTTACCCGTATCCTCTCATTTCTTTTTTTAACTTCTTAACAATGTCTGTGGTCATACAGCAGTATTAAAATATTCAATAGCTGTATCTATGAATCTTTCCCATTATATATTTATATCTTTCACTTTTGTATCTATCTCTTTTACTACTAAAAAAATTATATATTCAATTTTATGTTTAGTATTTAATTTTATATATTTAGGTCAAATACTTCCGAGGAAAATTTTTAGTATATTTTGTATATATTTCACAAGGGATAGTCACTGTCACAAAAGAAGTTGATCCCCAATAAATGGTTTTTGAAATGCCAACTTTATCATTTCTAAATTCAATGGGACTTTTTCATCATTCTGTTCTATTCTATTCTATTCACCAGTACTAAAGTGATTTTATGGCATGCTTTTTAACAGATACAGTGAGACCTTCCTCGTATTCTCCTTTGTAGATAATTTTCTTGATATTATCATCATTTCATATTCCAGACAATTTTATCATCAGCTTGTCAAACATGGAAAGTATTTCTTTAGAGTTTTGTTTGGGATGGCACTGAATTAGTAGATTCTTTTGATATCTTTCTAAAATCATATCTTTCCTTCCAAAAGTATGCTTCTCTTTTTATCCAGATTTTATAGATTTCTTTGTTTTGTACAATTTTATTAGATTAAATTCTAGATATTTTATATTTTTGTTTCCATTTTGAATTAAATCATTTTTACGATGTTTTTTGGATAGTAGCTTTAACAGGAGACATAACAGTCTTGTTCCTAAATTTATAAGAATACTTTTAATGTTTTATTCTTATTAATTGATTTTACTTCATGTTCTACCAAATTCTCTTTAAAAATAAGCTTTCTTCTATTGTCCCTTTATATGTGTGTGTGTGTGTGTGTGTGCATGCCCATTTCATATACATCCATCCATGGATATGAAAAAGGCGTGTGTTGGTGGTTTTTCACTTAAAATGAAGTTTTAATTTTATCAATGTATATTTAAAAAACACCTTATTGAGGTTTGCTTGACCATTTTTTTTAAACATTTACTTAAATGGTTATACCATGTTACACTTTTAAACTTTGAATCAAAACTTTTCATGTTGGGCCGGCCCCATGGCTTAGCGGTTGAGTGCGCGCGCTCCGCTGCTGGCGACCTGGGTTCGGATGCGGGGCGCGCACCGACGCACCGCTTCTCCGGCCATGCTGAGGCCGCGTCCCACATACAGCAACTAGAAGGATGTGCAACTGACATACAGCTATCTACTGGGGCTTTGGGGGAAAAAATAAATGAATAAATAAAATTATTTAAAAAAAAAAAAACTTTTCATGTTGAGCCCTCCTTGTATACTCTGAGATAAATTGTCATGATATGTTATTCTTCTAGTATATTACTACTGTAATTTTCTAATATTTAAAATTTTTATACATATAATTATACATGAGGTTTATTTACATTTTTTGTTTGTGTGTAATAATTTTTACATCCAATGTTGATATTGGTATTATGCTATCTTTGAAACATTCATTGGAAATCTTTGCTTTTTTATCATGCTCTTTATGAGTGTTTAATATATTTGAGTCCATTTTAGTGAATTTACATTTTCCTATTAAACTTCCATTTAGTTTGGATTTTTCAAATTTATATGTATTTTTAAGCAGTATATAATATAGCTTTAATTTTATGATCAAGCCCACTTTTTTCCCCCTGTTTCATTCTACCTTATATCCTCATTAATTTTTTATTTTCTTATTTCTTACCTACTTATTTGGATTAACTTGACTATTCTTGTTACAGCTTCTTGAGTTAAATCTGATTTTGATTTTTTCAGTCTTTTTTGTTTTCTAAACAGTGCATTTAGGATTACACACTTGCCTCTGAGAAAAGTTCTGATTGCAATGATGGGTTTTGATATGAGTCTTCTCATTTTCAGTCATTTCTAAATAGAGTATAATTTCCATTTACATTTTTTCTTTGATCTAAAAGTTATTTAGGTGATTATTTTTAGGTTTCCGAATGTATTCAATTATTATTTTACATGCTTTCCTTTTTTGTCAACATCTATTATACTGTTCAAAGAATGTGGCCTCTCTGATTTCTAGGTTTTAGAATTTACTAAGGGTTTATTTCCCCTGCAACATGGTTAAATTTATTTTTATAATTTGTGTTTGGTAAATAATCTGTATATTCTCTTAGCTATATGACAAAAACCAGGTTAACGATATTTTTTGAAATTCTTGGTATTCTTACATCTTTTAACCTCATTTTTTATTCTCTTCAGATGTTTGTCAGTCTTCCACTATGATTGTGGATTTGTCAATGTCTTTTTTTTTTTTTGGTGAGGAAGATCAGCCCTGAGCTAATATCCATGCCAATCCTCCTCTTTTTGCTGAGGAAGACCGGCTCTGAACTAACATCTATTGCCAATCCTCCTCCTTTTTCTCCCCAAAGCCCCAGTAGATAGTTGCATCTCATAGTAGCACATCCTTCTTGTTGCTGTATGTGGGACGCCGCCTCAGCATGGTCGGAGAAGTGGTGTGTCGGTGCACGCCCAGGATCTGAACCCACACCGCCAGTAGCAGAGCACGTGCATTTAACTGCTAAGCCATGAGGCCGGCCCTGTCAATGTCTGCTGAAATGCATATTTATATTGTAATTCTTCACTCCCTTCTTGTAATAGGTTTACACAGTCACGTTCTTTCTCTTGTGGCCTTGTGATTACTCCAGGTCAAAGAGGTGGGGTATACATCCCCAGCCATATGACTTGCTTTTGCAATGGACTATTAGGGTCTGGGCAGAAACAGAGAGTAAAAATACCTGTATGATTTGGTTTGGGATCCTGTTTATCTGTCTGACTGAGAATATCATGCCCCAGATGAGTATCAGACACACTATCAAAAAGCATAAAAGGTAGTTGTTGAAAGTCCTTGATATTTTGGGATTTTATTTTATGCAGCGTTATTGCAGGAGAAACATGACTAAAACCAAAACTAGGTACAGGATTGGGTTGCTAATATAATGAAAACTAACAATGGTGAAACAAGTGGTAAAACTATTGCCTGTGATAATCTGGAAGGCAGAAAATGAACCTAAGGAATTTGCAGTGTTGGACAAAGGTTCCATGGCAGAATGTTAATAGCATAAACTGGTTGTTATGTACTGCATTTTAAAAGGTATTTCAAGAAGAACTGGGGTGTGGGTTATGGCATATGAAGTTGATTGAAATCAAATATATTTTTTAAAAAAGGTAAAATAAATTTTTAACAGAGCTCTATTACCATTCTGGATTAAAAGAGATTGTGACTTTTGAAGATTGAAAAAGACATGTACTTTGGCCAGGCAGAAAGCAGACTAGGAAACTCCCCTATTGCCAGGAAGGACATATTCTCCCTTGTCCTTTTCAGATGTGGCCAAGGAAGGATGATGATAAGGGATGTTGCAAAGAGAACAGAATGAAGATTTACAACCAGGGAGGAGAACTAGGCTTATTCAAGGCACATTTCCTACCCCAGAGTATGAGGATCTGGCAATATTTGCTCAGCACGATTTCTGAATTGTTGGGAACAAGTGACTTTTGTATGCCTCCCATTTTCCCCGGCTTTTTAATTTCCTAACTTTTTAGCCTCATCATCGTATGTTGAATGTATAGAGGGAAGGTTATTTATCTATTTTAGTTCATAGTTCTCCGGATCAAGAGGAGCCACATTTGGACCTGACTTAAATCACAAGGTCTTGGATTTTGAGCCAGTTGTCATGATTTGATACTTTTGGGGTATCTCAGGGTGAAGAGAGTGAGTGAGAGTTAAGTGAATAATTGTGGGAAAATGCCTTACTGATCATAGCTCAATAGTTTTATAGTGCTTTTATCTATAGACACAGAAAATTTCATTTGACAGTGACATATAGTAAAGGCCATTAACCTATCTCAAATAACGTATATTCAATTCTTCTTAAGCCTAACTCATATTTCTGAGCACTGAAATGTATTGCAGAAATATTAACTGAAGATAGTTATTAAATGATGAACATTAGTAAAGTGAAAGAACAGGACAGGATTAACTAACATGTTCCTATAAAAACAATAAACTGAGCAGAAACTCAATAGAATTGGAAGTCCATATTCTTTTCTAATGGAAATTTTATGAACATTGGATCCATGTGAAGATAATCCCACTATAACTGCAAAAGAAGACTACTTTGTTACTTGTTTGTAGAGAATGGTGACCAAACTAGAAAGTAAAAAGACTTTTTAAAAATCCAAAAAATCTTGAAGAATGAGAATGGTTACCTGATTCTGTTATGAAAAACTACTTTCTTTAGGCCTAAAGATGATTATTTATTATTTACAAAGGGTGCTATCTACCTCCATCACTTTCTTTCTTTGTCATTGTTTTCTTTCCATATAAGTACTTACTTGTGTACTGACATTTATTTAAAAGTGAATTCTTGAAGACTTGTAGAATAATCACAACGAGAAAAGCGCTGAACGATTTTACGAGGCAATAATCCAGTTCTCTTATTGCAAAACTCTAACCAGCCTTCAGCCTTATAGTTTATCCACGCGGGAACCAGATTATTGCCTCATAAAACAGCTCGGTGCTCCTATTATGGCTTAAATATAATTGTGTTTAAAGACCTTGTTGATTCCATTTAGCAAAATTAGTTTTTATCTTATTTCATCCTAACAATGGCTTCTAATAACCTTGATGATATTTTGATGTGTGCCCATTTGTTTCGAAGAATAGTTTTTTTTTAAAGTAAAATTAATACTGGAAAAATTTCCAATATTTCTTAGTTTATTGTTATAATTCACCATCTTTTTTTCCTGAGGTAATTTATTTAACTTAATAAGAAATTAATTATTTTCTTATTTCAACTAATAAAATAAAAATAAAAAAAGTTGATTAATTTTTCTCTCTTGCCCATTAATCAGCAATAATAAGTTGGGTTTCAGTGATATGCATTTAATGTTGTACATTCTAATGTTAGACAATTTGGATCTGAATTCAGGTTTTAGCACTTTTAAGATGTGACCATGGTCAAATTGCTTAATACTCTAAACCTCAGTTTCCTCATTTATTAAAGAATGGGGATACTGGAACAAAAATAGAGCTATCTCAGAGGAAATTTAATGATAATTAGATGGTATAAGGGTTCAATTAGTAATTTTTCCTTATGTGTTAGTTTTACTCTATTTTTTATGTAAAAATGTATATATTATAGAGCTCAAACACGCATATAAAAGAAAGATTGTAAATAAAGGAAATCAGAGGAGAAATCTGGTCAGAAGATATTTTTGTAGCAATTAAGGATCACAGGCTGCAGAACAGGAATACAAAAAATAAATCATCTTCATGGGATAAATTTCAACATTTTTTTCTAACAAGAAAAAGGATAATTTAAGACTGAATCAAAAATCACAGCAGAGTACGGAGGTGGTGATTGGATGTCCTCCAACATCCCTGAGCCAAATTGTTGATAATCTAATTGTTGAGACCTAGAAAATTTAGTTTCCTGTCACTATTACCATTAATTCCAGAGCATTACTTTTTTTGTGTGGAGATTCCTTTATTGCAATATAGCAACAGCTTTGGATTTTATGAATGGCTGTTTGTGCCACTCTTTTCTCCTGTGAACTGTGAAATATTCTCTGGGCACTAATTCAGTGATTGCACATCCCTTTCTTTACCTGACAATCACAACTGTAACTCATGTGATTCAGATTTCTTTTGTACTCAAGAGTGTGTTTTCCTTAAGTCAAATTTAAATATAGAAAATCGTATATTCTATTTTTCCACAAGAACCTATGTATCATTTAGGAACCAATCATTAACTTCTTTTAAAGTGAAAATTGTAGATTCTGCTAACTTCACAAAAATTATTCACCTAAAACTCAGTGTGAAGTAACCATTTGAATTCTGCAAGTACAAGAAACATTATCAATTTACGTTATATATCAAAGGCATGTTGGAGTGTCTAGAGTGTGGTGTAGTCTAATAAATTTAGTGCAACTCATAAATACTTTTAAAAATTCCTAGCACAAGGTAGGTTTTAGGTTAGGGATGCAAAGTGTAAAAGGTCTTGCTATTTTTGTCATTTTCACTAACGCTGATTTTCAATTATATTGATAGCTTAGGCACTAAATATCTATTCAGCTTAATTTTTTTCCCAAATTTTTTAAGGAAGAGTATACTTCTGGGAGACATTATAAAGAAGCACTATTATCATCTACTTTCTAATGTGTGGAAAGTTGGGAGAAGAGAAAGATTAGTGGTTATGGCTATCAACAGTGAAGCAATGAGAGAAGAAAAAAGGAAATAGATTCTCTTACCCCCAAGTAAATATATGGTAGCTTCTTTAATCAATTTTGTACCATTTTTAGAAAATCATTTTGATTATAAACAAAGGAGAAACCAGAGTGAAATCTGATTACTTCATTATGTTACGCATTCCTCTTAGGGCTTAGCACTACTAAGACTGAGGTTTTATGTGTTAACATTTTCTTGTTCCCTTGAAAAATGACATCAGTGAAATTCACAGAACTCATTGCCATCTCCTTCATAGGGGTATTGTGAAAATGCCCATTAACATTTATAGAGTGCTTTGAGCTCCAAAAAAGAGACAATATCTAAGAACAAAATAAATAATTTTAAAAGCAACATTTGAATAATTTAATTGTATATGAATCAAACACATATGCATTAAACTTATGTAAATACAAGTATGAAATTAAGCAATGAAGTACTTGGCCAAACTTGCTTTAGGTTTTATGAAATGGAAACGTTTTAAACATAGTTTGATAGATTTCATAAACCTAATATGTAGACAAGTTTGCCAATCCTTGATACTACAAATAAATATTTCATTATAAGTATTCAAAAGAACTATTCATATTTCTAATAATGATCCCACAAATTCTCAAGGGAAACTCATGTTAAAGAGATATTTATTTCAAATCAAAAAGAAATTATTACTTTGTTTTTATTAAATATTGATTGCAAAGATAAGTCTCATTTTCTATCCATTGAACTGATATTTGATTACAGATAATGGTAAACTTTATTACACCTATTAGAAATGCAACAAATATTTATTGAATACGTTTTTGGAATATGAATGCTGAAATAAGAAATTACAGGTTGGCTCAGATATCACAGAGTCAATGTCTAGCCTTGGAACCTCAAACACGACATTTAATGGGCCTCAGAAGACTGAGAACATATATGAAAACACAGTGATTACAAGTCTTAGCAGAATCCATCATTAACGAGCCTATATAGAGTCTCAATTTATGTTACCAGACAATCATGCCTTTTAAGTGGAAATTGTTTTTGCTTACCTACATTGATGAGGCTAGAGCAAGACTATAAATAAAAGATAAAATGCATTGCATTCTTTATTTCTCCTCTTAACACTACTCATAATTATTTGAGTATATTTGAGTAATGCAGCTTTGAAAATTCAGATTCCTGCTCTGAATTCACAAAAGTCAGTTTGATTCAAAATATGTATGTCACTTTGACTACTTCCAAGTTGCAGAGTTTTTATTCCTAATGTCATTAAATTGTCAAGTTTAGTACCTTATCTTTGAAAGCATTTGCACAAAAGAGATAGTCCCATACGTACTAATCATCATAGCTTAAGATGAAGATGGAAAGTAAGAAAAATAAAATCATTAAGTGCTAACCATATGCCAAGTTCCATGCTGTATGGATAATATCTTATTAAATCACAGCAACTACCTAGTGAAGGTATTACTACCTCTTCACAAAAGGGAAAATTAAATCTCTGACAGTTTGAATAACTTGTTTAAGATTACTTACATGGCAAGTAGGAGAAAGACCTAGAATTCAAACCCAGATCTCTGTGGCTCCAGATCTAATGCTGTTCTCCTTATATTGTACTTCCTACCATAACAATTCATTTTCATGGCTTTTCATAGTAGTTACCACAGCTGCAAGGATTGTCCTGGAAGTTATTACTTTGGTAGTAGCTAAAGAAATTGTGGATGTTAGGTGTTTTCCATAGGCTTTCTAGCACAAGAACTCACTTCCATATGTTAACTGATTAACCTGTTGGAAAGGAGGAGGGATTTAATTTCAGTTTGACAGGGATAGATTAATTTGTCCCAACTGTATATAGAGTTTTTACTGAATTAGGGGGAAGCCCAATCTTCATCTTAGGCTTGCTTATTTTTTTGGAACATAGAAAAAAATAGAAGGAAATGAGAAAAAACACCTAAGACATACACAAGATATTTATATCAATGGTATATAACACTAATAAGAACAAAATAGTTCTCAGGACAGAAAAAGCAAAAAATGTGGTTTTTCTAGTAGACCCTGGGAATACACGTATGTTCGACCCACTTCATCTTCAAGATGAAAACAAAGATGAAAAGAAGTCTTCAGTGATACACAATCAGGCCAAACTTTAATTAGGTGGAGGTTTTAGAGTGAGAAGTGAAGAAATACACATAAAACCAGATTGGCTAAATCCTCTGTTTACTTGTGAATCACTTTCACATGAAATGTTCTCCTTTAATCACCTCATTCCATCTTCTCCCACTTTGGGGAAAAAGGCCAAAGAAGAGATTACTTGAATAAAACAGTGGCTTGCCTCTCATTGGGCACATAGTACGTTTCTTTACTTTATAAATACTTTGTACATGCTATTGTATTTAATGTTTCAACAATCCAGTGAACTATTTTGTATTTTTGTTTCATTGAAAAGGAAATAGGCTCTGAAGTTAATAAACCTAAGGTTAATCAACAAGAGAGTGTCATACTGGATTTCAGCCCTGTTAGGTTTGATTCCCAATCTGTGTTCTTCACTTCTATACCAACTCCAATTTAAATAAAAGTTTCTAACCCAGGATTTAATTTAAAGTAACAAAAGCAGTATTCCAGTCAAACCAAACAGGAATTTAGTAATAAAGGCCATCGAAACAGTGTTGTATGTCTCTGGTAGGTATCTCTTAGAATTTGTGAAGTGGTAAATAGCAGGATAGAATTCAAGGACTCACTTATGCCGACTTTTTGTATTATGATAGTACTGACAGTATCATTATTCTTAATGTAAATGAGCAAACTGAGGCCCAGAAAGTTCTCATCACCCATCTGCTATAGTTTGGGACTTCAATAACAATTTTTCTCTTTTTATTTTCTTTGATGACAACACCGAATATTTATGACTGGATATTTATCCTATCCCACCTACTTCTGATTGGGAAAAGAGTGTTAGCTGTCATTTTCCTTTCCCTTCTGTCTTTGTAAACAAGCAAGGAATCAGTTTTCAATTGCTAAACTGATAACACAAATGAAAGAAGTTAGAAGTTTCTATTGAAACTTCTATAGTCTTTCAAAGCATGACTCTAATTCATGAAGTATAACGATGTGTGTTTTATAGCTTATTCTTCATTATTTTCTGTTAACTTTCTTTACTCTGGTCTTTTTCTTGCTTCCCAGCTATAGGCTCTGATTGAATGAGAAATATTGAACCAGTAGATGAGCATGTAATTATCTATATACAATTTACAGACTGTCTATGTTAGAAGAGAGTAGACATACGAAGGTAGTCTTCAGGTAAGAAGGGGCATTTTGGAAGCTACTTAAAATATCAAATAGAAATGTCATAAAAGATATACAAAGAAAATATTCCATTTTAAATGTGAAATTCCAAGGACAATCAGAAAACTTGTATATTAAATTTTTTTCTAGGCAAGAGCAAAGATTAAAAGAGTAAAAAAGATTGGAGAGAAAATTTAGATGGTAGAGAAATCCTTGATGCAGGACTTTGAAACAATTTATAATGTAATGGACAGATCTCAATAGGAATGATCCAGTTAAACCGTCAGCCAAAAAAGATCTAAAGAGCATCACTATTGTTATTCAGATGCTAGGTGGATTGGAGTAAGAAGTACTAAATGTCCCTTTGGTTAAGGAGATATTTTACTTATTCAGAAATCAGAGATTAGCAAGAATCACTCTTTTACTCATTCATTCAATGATATTTGAGTGTACCAGGCCTTTGTGCCAGGCATGGTTCTAGATGCTGAGGAATATAACAGTGGACAAAACAGATGCAAATCTTGGCCCTTAGGGAGGAAGATCTATACTAAGTCTTAGTACAGAGGAGTGGAATTGCTATCAAAGCATATTGGTTGGATCATTTCTTAGTTTTTCTTGGATCCGTTTAATAAAATATATCCTTAAATCTTAAATGTACTCTTCTAAAATCAATACTTCTCATCTTCTCTCAAGAAATCGAGGTTTTTGTTTTTGTTTTTAGATTTCTCAAGCAACAATAGATCTGTTCTCGGTCTGTTTATACTATCTAATATAATCAGACTACATCCATAATACCTGACCTGAACCCCAAGATCAGAACAAATGGCCATTCTAGGAGGGAAATAAAACCACTGAATAGTAAACTTGCAATTATTCATAAATCATAAATTCTTATAATTTTCTCACATTTGAAGACAATTTTTCTTTGAAAAATAATAATAGGTATTCTCTGCAGTTTCTTGGTTTTCTATTTTAAGGCCCTGGGTCTTTTCTGAAATGTGATATTTTGTGAACTTGAGTTGGATGTAGCTTTTTGAAAAGGCCAAGGAGAAATTCTAAACTCCTTTTTGTGATATATTCTTGTTCCCATCAGTGACCTCTTCATTGAGGAGAGAGAGAGGAAGGAAGAAAGAAAATGAGGTTTTCTCTGATGACAAGTCAATTTAAGAGAACCCTCTGATCAATGACTGTGCTTGGCTAAGGCAAGAGGTTTCTAGTTTCTTTTAAGGAAAAAAATGCCAACACATCATTGATGGCTTGTAGTCTTTGAAAGTGGGGATACATGTTCTCAATAAGACATAGAAAAGTGAAGCTTGAATTTGCATGAGGACTTCATTTGCAGAGTATAAAAATATCCTGGTTAAGTTAATAGCCGAGAGAGAGGAAGTGAAACTCAAAAGTTATATTTGGAAAAATTCATTAGAAATGACTTAATAATGAACATTGAACATTGTCTTACTAGACAAAAGTTGACTTCAATTAATGGCTAAACATTTTTAAAAATATGCATGGCATTGTGTATTTCTTTATTGAACCAATGGGAGGACTGATATTGAAATTATGTTAAATTATAAGATTTATAAATCTTCTGCCTTCTCTGAGTATAGAAGCCACAACATGAAGGATATTAGAATATGCAATGCTTATAAGATGCAAAATACTAAGAAAAAGAAAAGTGGGCCGGCCCCGTGGCTTAGCGGTTAAGTGCACGTGCTTCGCTGCTGGTAGCCCGGTTCAGATCCCGGTGCGCACCGACACACTGCTTCTCCGGCCATGCTGAGGCCGCGTCCCACATACAGCAACTAGAAGGATGTGCAACTACGACATACAACTATCTGCTGGGGCTTTGAGGAAAAAGAAATAAATAAATAAAATTATAAAAAAAAAAAAGAAAAAATAAAAGTAATTTTTTATTCTACTTGACACAGGAAACCAAATTGCCTGTTAGATTCAACATAGTGAGGGGTGTGCAAACACATCAAGGAGGGACTGTCATGTCTCTATCAGTGACAACTTTTTGTATAACTGAAATTGTTTACTCTGAGAAATCTGACTGCATTAATGATTTCCTACATCCCTCATCTAGCACACAATGAGCTCATACTTTTCTTTGTTCACAATGGTTTACAATCAGCTAAACGAATAACAGTCATAATTTGCTTTAATATGGTACTTCTCATCAAAGTATTTTAAAGTGCTTTTGCAAAGAATTAAACTGTACAGGGTCCAGTAATGCATATGCTGTGTTGTTATTCATATTGCAAAGTGAAGATATAAAGAGCTTAAGTGGCTCTTCCCAGATCTCTGGAAAAATCAGTCAAAGATTCATGAATTAATTGTAGGAATCCTGGCTCCTAGTGCATTGATCCAAAGCTGGACCTTATATTTATTAGATAGACATATTTGTCTTTAAAGGCTAACCAGAAACATGCATTTCTTACAGCTTTGTCTCAGCTTAGTAATGAATAATAAAAAAGAATTGCCACGGTAGGGTAAGGTTGAAGCGCTAGATTTGTAACAAGTTTGGCTATTTTTTTCAAATATAATATACTTGGAAAAAACAAGATCTTTTGCGTCTATGTCACCTTTTCTCAATTTGTTTGTTTACAAAATGCTTTGTTCGTAAAAGAATTTGTCTGTCAAAGAACAAAAGGGCAGTCATTCTTTTTTCTACCTACAAAATTTAAATTTAGATTTAAAAATAGTAGATGAATAAACAATGAACTTTTCTGCTGCTAAAAAGGAGAAAATAGAATTTTTTTTTATTTTCCAGTAAGTATGACTAAGAAAATTAATAACCATTAAATTAAGGGTTCACCTGTGAACACTTCCCTTAGAAGGAAACAGTCACTAAGGGCCTCATACAAATATATGTGAACCTCCCTGTAGGATTATATATACATATGTAAATTATATATATATTTTTATACATATATCAAAATACAAACCATTTTTAATTGGTTGCCTTATATCAAAATGGCTTCTTGGATATTATAATCAACTCAGATATTTTAGCTGCATATTAATCTTTACTTGCAAGATGAATAATACATCACCTTGTACAATATATTTGATTAAATTTAGAAAACTTACTTTTAAAAAATACAAGACACTTTGCATTTTCTGAGAGTAATCTGAATATCAGGTCTAAGTAATATCTCAGGCTGTACTAAATGTCTGTTCAGCATATACCCTTGTTGGTGTAAATGTCAAAAACTCAAAGGCCATGATTCAGCAATCATTCCCCTTAATATTTACCCAAAGAAATTGAAAACTTATGCCCACATACAAATCTGCATACAGATGTTTTAGCAGCTTTATCCAGGATTGCCCTAACTGGGAAGCAACCAAGATGTCCTTCAGTAGATGAACGGATAAATAAATTGTGGTACATCCACACAATGGAATATTATTCAGTGCTAAAAAGAAATGATCTATCAAGCTGTGAAAAGACATGAGGGAACCTTAAATGTATATTAGTAAGTGAAAGAAGCCAATCTGAAAAGGCTACATATTGTATGGTTCCAACTATATAATACTGTCAAGAAGATGAAACTACGGAGACATTAAAAAGATCAGCGGTTGGCGGGGGTGGGGAGTGGGGAGAGATGAATAGGCAGATCACAGAGGATTTTTAGAGCAGTGAAAACACTGTGTATGATATTATAATGGTATATACATGTCATTATACATTTGTCCAATCTCTTAGCATGTACAACACCAATAGTGAATCCTAATATAAACTATGGGCTTTGGGTGATTATGATGTGTCAATGTAGGTTCAACCCTGCTAACAAATGTACCACTCTGGTAAGTGATGTTGATAATAGGGGAGGCTATTCATGTGTGGGGGTAGGGAGTAAATGGGAAATCTCTGTACCTTACTCTCAATTTTGTTGTAAACCTAAAATTGCTCTTAAAAAAAGAATGTCTTAAAAAAAAAAACAAACTCAAAGGCCCAGGTGGCCCTTCTTAATTTTTGATATTTTTGTTTGGAGCATCCAAAATGAATATCCCAGACTGCCTGAGGTGAGTCTAAGTGTACCTCTTTAGGGATATTTTTCCTCCTCTGATGAACTCTGTTGAGGATATTCATGTTTCTAAAATAGGCCTGAGAGGAGAAGTGTCTTTCTCTTAAGCAAACTGTACTCAACAGCTCAATCATTTGGTAAATCACTTATACCTGTTTTTAAACATCAGGTGATTTAGTAGAAATACCATATAAGTTTTCTGAGGCAATTGGACTATGATAAACTTTCCTTCTACGACATTCCCTAATTTAATCTAAGTGTTTCTTGTTTTCCTATTATATGAGTTATAGTAGGAGATATAAAGATAAATAACACCTAGTTCCTGCCCCTAAAGAATCCAAAGCTTGGGCACAAAGAATACCTATAATACAAGGTGGAAAGTTGCGTGCCATGAGATCAACTGTCCATCATATTCAGTATGGAGTGTCAAAGGTAAAATCATAAAGCAAATGTCATCTAGAACGTCCCTGTGCATATACCATACAGATTGAAAAATATAAACGAATGTATAAACAAGGTATTTAAACAAGCAAAGATATGCAAGTAAAATTTACTAATTAAGACACGTTTAAAATTATTTCATTCATTCGAAAATATTTATTTGGTGCCTATAATGTGTCAAATACTATTCTAGGATACTAGAGTGAATGACAGGCATGCCCCTTAGGATGCATGTAGTTTGGAGGAGGTGTGGAGATGGGTATTATAAAAGTTCCTCTTCCATTCCAGTGGTGAGCAGTGAAATGAAAGCACGGTACAGGGTATTGTGATTGTGTGTGACAAGGCTATCTGAGCTAGCATGGGGAAATATGGAGGGCTTTGCTGAGAATGCCACACTTAGGCTGAGATGAGAAAGATGAATAGGAGTTTGAAGGTCTTGGGAAAAGAAGCAACCCTGCGCTTTGTAGGATTTAAAGAAGGCTAAGACACAAGGGCGTCATTAGCCTGGAGGAGAAGAAAAAGCGATGAGGCCAGAGAGCTGGATAAGGAGCCAGACCCTGCAATGCCTTAGCAACTTTGCCATGGACTCTGGTCTTTCTCCAAAGACAATTGGAAATGTGAAAAGTTTTAAGCCGGAGAACAGCATAATCAAATTCCAGTTTTTAAAAGATTGCTCTGGCTGCTCTTTGAGAGTGGATTAGAAGTGGCTGAGAATGGATGTGGGAGGACAGTTAAGAGACTCTGTCAGTAGTCCAGGGGAGAGATGATGGGGGCTTGCATTAGATTCCTTGTGACATGGTTTCTGGGCTACCATCTATGTCTCGTGTTTTCAGTATCAGTTTCTAAAATAAAGTAAAAAATACATGTGTAATAGTACATGATGTTTCCTGAAGAGATCTAAAGAGAAAGCACATGTATTAGTCAAACGTGTAGTCAGTGTGTATTGATTGTGGGTTGTAGCATGTCCTGCCTGTCTGCGTGTTTTTATAGTGGTCCAGTTAGTGCCTAAAGATTTCATGAGCTGTCTCCCAAGGAGTCAGATAATGACCGTATGCCCTACAGAGGAACAAGATATTAACATGTCACCATGACCTGTGAACATTTTCAGTAAGATGAATCTTTCAAAGCTTTTTTAAATTAAATAATATATTCCTTTTGTATTTCTGATGTTGGGAATAAAGCTTTGATTTTAAAGCTAGAATGTGCCTGTGTGGATGAACTTTAAAAAAAAAAAAAAAACACATCTTTTATTTCACACCTCAAAGCATACGTAAAATATACGTAACAGGCTTCCAATTTTATTTTAATTATTTAATATAGCAATGTAATTTCTTCTAAAGGATTATTTAACAATATAATAGAATATCTTTCAAATAAAAAATATTATTCTATTTTTTATGAGAAATTCTTGTATTTAGAACAAATTTGAGATTGTTACAAATATCTCACTCTACATTTAGCAAACAACATTACGATGGATTAGAGAACAGTTTAACTATGGCAACAATATGAATCAGCTTAGCACTTCTCCTCCCCTTTATTTATCTTGGAATGAGATAATGAAGCAAGACTACCCTAGTAGAGATATCATTTTTAGCCAAATAACTCATCTGTGAATAGCCCCAGATTGCGAAAATTACAGCAGCATTTAAGCATTATTTAGGGTTAGTACGAGGTTAAAACTTTGGCAATATTTCACAGTGCATGGAGAAAAACTATTCATGGCAGTGTACTTACACATTTTAGAGAAATGGATCACACTGAGGCATCTATACAAAGTTAATTGAACCTGTTGAGTAATATTACTAAATTCATCTTTAGGTCAATGAATATTATTTTTAAAATTAGGTGAACATTATCTATTAAATCAAATAATCTCTAAAGCTGTCTAATCCATGTCTTATCTGCTAATTGAGTGTTCCTATGTAGCCCTGGCACCTATATTCTAAGATTTTAAATATAAACATAGATAATTATTAAATAACATAAATCTTACAACGCAATCTATCTTTCTGGTTCCAATTGTCATCCTATCTAGTAGAACATTTTCATGCAAATAATCTGCTGTACTTGGTAGTAAGTAATTACATATGACATAGCAACAACTATGGAGATTAAAAAGAAAGTGCTTAGTTAAACATGAAAGTTACAGAATTAGGTACTTGAAACATTATTCACTTAAATTAAAAACAAATGCACAGACTCCTGTAAGATGGAATTAAAGTGCAACATATACAGAAAAATTCCTAAAATGTCTTCTTTCATTCATCTATCTCCCTTGAGTCCCATTCATCACGGTATGGTAGTTGCCCTTGGTCATTCTTTTTCCCCACCACTGATTAAAACAAAAACAAAAACAGAAACCAAAAATGCTCACAAAACAACTATGATGATGTATCATCCACTAAAGAAATTAAACAGACAGACAAATCATAAACAAACAACAAATAAATGTTCTGCTACTGCCTAAGATTTAGAATACTAACATCTTGGGGATCAATTTGTTTGCAAGAAAAAGAAACTAATCAAATTAATTTGGAAAAAATGTTTATTCCTACCTCTTGATAGCCTTGAAATTCCATCTGAAGAGTTTGGACTTAATTCTGAAGGTTAAAATGGTCGACAAGTATTATAGGCAGGAGAATGATGGTATGAGATTGGTATTTCAGTTGTTTCTAAATTTTAATAAATGGCTGCAATTTGTTTTGTAATCACATAAATAATGAATACCCACTGTAGATAAATTTGAAAATAAAATTCAGAAAAAGAAATAGAAAGAAAGAAAAGAAAGATACAGAAAGAGAAAACAAAGAACCCTGTGGTTAGCCGTCATCTGCCCTGTTGCTCTGAGACCCTTAGGTAGGTTCAATGGACCACTGGAAAATATAGAACATACACTATGCATTGCTGCACAGCAAGAATTTCCTTTGAGGTCCTATAGTGGATCCCTGAGTGCTGACATCGTCCCCGCTCCTCACTCCTGGCCGGTTGTTCAGACCATCACAACATTGAGGAATACAGGGCAGCACTGAGGGCCACATCCACTCATATTCTCAGTCTTGAGGATGGTCTTTGGACCACTTTTCTGCTAGTTTGGAAATGATGCAAAGTGAGAGCAACTTGAGATTTTCATCTCATCTGGTCTGATGGTCAGCCGAGCTCAAGGACTCAGAGTCCAACTTCTAGCTCAGGCAAATTTAAAGAATTGTGCTCTGGATCCCACCTGTATTAGAGTTCTCCAGGGAAACAGGACCAATAGTATATGTGTGTGTATGCATATATATGAAATATTTACATACACGTGTGTATATATGTGTATATTTACATATTTATACATATAAAAAGATTTATTATAATGTGATAATGGAGGCTGACAAGTCCCAAGATCTGCGGTCAGCGAGCTGGAGGCCTAGGAGAGCCAACACTGTAGTTTCAGCCCCAGTTTGAAGGCCTGAGAACCTAAAGAACTGATGGTGCAGTTTCAATATGAATGTTGACAGGCTTGAGACCCAGGCAGAGCTGAGATGAGCTGATGTTTCAGTTTGAGTCTGAAGGCAGACAAAAGCTGAGGTCCCAGTTCAAAGACAGTCAGGCAGCAGGAAGTCTCTCTTACTCTGGGGAGGGTTGACCTTTTTGTTCTATTGAGCCCTTCAACTGATTGGTCAAGGCCCACCTACATTAGAGAGGACAATCTGCTTTATTCAGTTTACTGATTTAAATGTTAATCACATCCAAGAACACACAGAAAAAAGTTTGTCTAAATATCTGGACACTCTGTGGCCCAGTCAAGTTGACACATAAAATTAACTATCACAGTGGTTTTTCTTGTGTGAGTATAGACTTTACAGCTTATATTTCCCCTTATCTTCCATGTGGTCAATTATATATTCTCCTTTGATCTTTCTTATTGTCCTATAAACATATTTTAACATCTACCATCTTCTAAAAATCCTGCCGTGACCCCACATCTCCCTCATGCTGGTGTACTTTCTCTACTCCTGTAAAAGCTTAGAAAGAATTGTCCTGATTAACATTATTTATGCTCTCATTCCCATTCTTGTCTTTACCTCTTGTAATCAGTCTTTTCTTTGCATTGCACTCTAATAATCACTATCAACTTGTCAATCTTTTTTATTCTTCACCTTGTCATAACTTCTCAGGAGCATTTGATGTGGTTGATCTGTCTTTTCTTGGAATCACTTTCTTCTTTTGGCTTCCTTGCTGTCTCACTCTCTTTCTTTACCCCTTCTCCTGTGCTGGTTGCTTACTCACAGTGATTTTGTTGCCTCTTCTTACTCTGTCAGACCTCTCGATTTTGAAGTGATGCAGAGTTCAGTTCTCAGTCCTATTATTTTTCTATCTATACCTTTTCTTGAGGTCTTGAGCAATCTTATTCAGACCTCTGGTTTAAATATCATTTGAACATTGCTTCTTAGCATCACTACTTTAAAATGTTCTTCCCTTAGGAAATTTGAGAACTTCTCTATGCTTCTGGACAGTAATTTGTATAAATCATAAAAGTAGCTAACAGAGTTTTTGTAGGGATTGAACAGATTAACATGTGCAAATACTTTAAACTATGCATGGTACAAAGTAAGCACAAAATAACAGTACATGTTGTGTATGCCTGTGTATGTATCTGTATATTCATTCACTTCTAGAAACATAAATCCCAGTGGGGTTTTTGTTTCTTTGTTGTTCTGCCTTTCTAATTCTGTAGTGGATCTTTCCTTCTTTCCTTCTCAGTGGATACATTTATACATTGACGTCGACACTGACAAGCACTATACTCTCATGGAAAAGAACACAACCTGGAATCAAACATCATAAATAACAAGCAAACATTAACAATCAATAAGCTGTGTGACCCTGTACAAGTTACTTAAGCTTTCTGAGCCTCAGTTGCCTCATAACCGAGTAAACACTATGTGTGAGACATAATTATTTTATCATTATATGTGATGAATTATATATGCTTATAGTTTTCACTAATAAAGGTGTTTGTGTTATCCTATTTTCCCACTGCATTATAAACCCACTGAATATCAAGCCATATCAATGACTTTTATTACCCAGAGCCCCTACCAAAGCTATGTATATAGTTGATATGAATAATCTTAGTAAATCTTCCTAATGAATAATCTGTCAATAAGATCTTACATCTTTTATTTTAGTAAAAAAATTATGTATGACCTCTTATTACAGAAATATCTATAAATAGAAGCTTATAATCAGAAGACAGCTAATGCCTATGAGTACAGTGACCAAGTTCATGAATTAGGATTCTTTTTAAATTTGTATATACAATACTTTTATCATATAAAATACAATTGTATGAAGATAGATAGGTTATAAAATTAGGACAAAAAGTTGATGATTGTGTTTGTCAGAAAAGAAAAAAACAAGATTATGAAATCAGTGTGTACTAAATGCTTTCAAACCCTTCTTCTGCCTGCTTTAATGAATGTGAACACTAAGTAGCAATTACTGTGGGCATGCAAACCAGATTCTTTCTCATGCCATTTCTAATTTTTCTTTGTTGCCATAGAGATTAATTCTAGCTTGTTTTAAAGCCATGGCCTAAGTTCAACTGTAATTAATGTCCAAAGAGATATTAGAAATTTTGCAATTAGAGGAGTGTTTTTATTCCTACTTCTCAAGTGAGAGAATGTTTAGTTTTAACTAAGAGGCATTAATGCCTCTCAGTAAAAAAATAAATTTTGTTTCAATGTACTCTCAGTCAATATTTATGTAAATAATAAAAGAGTTAAGATATGTTAGGATTTTCTTAAATTAAAAATGATTATCTTCTAAAATGAGTATAACCACAGTCTTAACTATATTATACATGGAATGTGTTTCATAACAACATTTTAGTACTTTTTTGTGATTAATAATAAGAAATATATCTGTTAAGATAAATTCACCTCTTTTCTTTCATGTGTATATAGAAATATGTATAGTTTTTTTAAAATTCACACTATGTATAAGGGTCTATGATAAATATCATGACTAGGGCCTTAAGATAGTAAATAACTGAGGTAAAATATATCAATGTTTTATATATATATTTATATATAAATATCAAAACAAATATTTATTCATCAGCTATTATGTGCAAGACATATAATTCAGGTCCTGCTTATTCTGACATTGCTTTTAAGATGACCAAAAAATAATTTCAGCATGCCAAATATATTTCAGTCACTGTTCTAGGTACCGAGGTTATTCAAGATAAACATTCAAGATAAAGCACCTTGGGTGCTTGCTTATGTATTAGGAGTAGCATAGGTCGACAGTAAGTCCATGCACATAGAAAGCCGAATCAAATAAATGCTTCAGATACGATAAACAATATGAAGAAGTTGAAATGATTTTATATACTTGAAAGGGATGTGTTTGTGTTCTTTACATGAAAGTTCTTTACATGAGGCAGTCAAGAGGGTCCCTCTGCCTTGGAACTTTCTGAAGATCTCTGTGAAGAGCGTTCCAAGACAAAGCATAGGCACAAATGCTCTGAGACTGGAATGCGCAGGGTGTATTCCAGAGACCAAAGGGCAATGTGCTTGGGGCAAGAAAGGAAGGAGAAGAGTAGGGGGAGGTGACATTGAGTGAAGACCAGATCATGTAGGGTCTTGAGTGCCTTGGCAGCAAGTTAGATTTTATTTTCTTGCAGTCGGAACCTACTGGAAGTAAATTGATTACATTTAAAAAATTAGAAATAAAATTCTGACTGCTGGATGGGTGATAGGAGAGCAAGAGTGGGAAGTAGGGAGATGGCAAATTATTTGGCGGTTGACGTAAACGGGGTCAGAGATGATAGTGAATTAGACTAAGGTTGTAGTTACTAAGAAGCAGTCAGATTTGGAATATATATTTTGAGACCTTCCTGATGAATGAAATGGAAGTGAGTAAAAGAGAAGTCAAATATGACTACAGTCGTCCCCCCTTATCCATGGGGGATACGTTCCAAGACCCGCAGTGGATGCCTGCAACCACAGATAGTACCAAACCCTATATGTACTATGTTTTTTCTTAAAGATACATAGTACGCTCAAGTTTAATTTATAAATTAGGCACAGTAAGGGATTAACAACAATAACTAATGATAAAATAGAACAATTATAACAATATACTGTAATAAAAGTTACCGCAGATTTTAGCATCCTCAGCATATGATTTTTTGTCTTATTAAGTCTAGAATTTTTACCTTTTCACTTAAAGGACGCACTTTATGGCTTCTCTTTGGCATATCCAAACTGCCAGCATCACTACTCTTGAGCTTTGGGGCCATTATTGAGTAAAATAAGGGTGACTTGAACACATGCACAGCAATACCTCAACAGTCGATCTGATAACCAAGGTGGCTACTAAGTGACGAATGGGTGGGTAGGGTATACAGCGTGGATCCGTGGGACAAAGGAATGATTCACGTCCCAGGTGGGATGGAGTGGGATAGCACAAGATTTCATCATGCCACTCAAAATGGCACACAATTTAAAACTTGTGAGTTGCTTATTTCTGGAATTACAGTTTTTTATTTCTGGAGTTGTCAACACATAGAACACATATAAAGTCATGAAAGTATATGAGATAACCTAGCAAGCAAGTATAGCTAGATAAGAGAAGAAAGCTAAAAATAAAGACCTTGGGCATCCGAAATTTGGTGGTCTAGAAAAGAGGAAGAACCAGCAAAAAACACTGTGAAGAGCCTAGCAAAATAAGAGGTAAACCAGGAGATTGAGGGACTAAACAAATCTAAAAAAGAAAGTATCTTGAGAAGAAATAGTTGGCAAATCATGCCAAGTGGTGTGAGAGGTGGAGTTAGATTGGCTTTGGTATGATGCAATCTGTGCTGGCCTCAATTTTTGGGGGAGCAAAAGCCTCCTTGGAAATGGTTAAGAAAGTATTGAGGGTTAGGAAATGGAAAAAGTGAAGGGAGGCAAACCTTCAGAGAAGTTTGGTTCTGAAGGAAAACAGAGAATTGGCTAACAAGGGGTTGTAATTAATTCATTTATTTCATTCATAGAGTAAAACATGAAAGTTCTTTGTCTGCAACAGTTGTCAGAGTATCTATCTTCAGGATTGGTTCAGGTTCTAGATGGGTAGGTAAATACCATTTTCTGCACGTTGTTATTCTTTCCTAGACTCCTTGAACCTACAAGCTTGGTGAAGGACAATGACCTTCCCAGATGAGTAGATCCTTTCTTAAGGACAGGCATTTGAGTAGCTGTGAAACAGCACATAAAACGTTGACCAGCGTAAACTAGTTTTGCTTCCTTAAAACAGGTTATTGATTAATCAAACCTTGCTCAATAACAGAGACGGCACTGTGCATGTGCCAGGAAGACACCCCTAGCCCCAAGATGACCCAGGAACAAAGAATCTTCAGAAGTGTAGCCACCAGAGCCCTTTACAAAGCTAGAAGTCTTTCAATAAGGAAAATCTGGCTTCCAGCAGCCCAAGTGGCTTGATTACCATATATGGACTGATTCCAGACTAGCCAAAGAGCTTCTGCCCCTAACTCCTTAAATTTCACCCCAAACCCTGGATCGGGGAGACGGATTTGAAAGCCTTGCTTCCTGTCTCCTTGCCAGTCGACCTCACAATAAAGCTTTTCTTTTCTCAAAAGCCAGTGCCATAGTATTGGCTCCTATGCACATCAGGCAGTGAGCCCTTGCTCAGTAACAGCAGCATTTTCTTGCTAGGACTTGTAGTCAAGCAGCGAGTTTGTACTACTCACCAATAGCTACACTACATTTTGGAGATTCTAAAGGAAAAAGAAATAGCCTCAGTCATTAATGACCTGGCAGCCTAATTACTCCTCATTAACTCCTGAGTTTGTCTTATTTTTTGGGTTGTGAAATTTAGTGCCATATCAATTATGTTACCACCTTTTGGGGGAAAATATGTCATTTGTTCTAGATAGATAAAAATGAATTCACTGTCATAGTTACTTTGGAATTAAAATTAAAAGTCCATCAAAAATAACTTTCATATTCAACTTTTCTGGAGAAAAGTAGAAAGCACAAAAGCATCAGCAATGTGTGTAAATTGGCAAGTATCCTCGTCTGGCACTTTCCAAATTGTTTTAGCAATGTTTGGCAAGAATCTATCACAAATTATGGATGATTTTAATTTTGCAGTATGGGAAAGCAGATGGAGAAGACGAATTGACAGAGAGAATGTTTCTTCCTAGGAAACTGATTGGTAATAATAATTATCTTTAAAGAAGGCAAAAAAACAAAAGAAAGTAAGAATTACCCACTGACCTTTACATATATTTGAGAACTTATCCTATTTGAAAAAGCCTCAACTTACACAAAATTGGAAACTAATAAAAAGAAAAAAATCTACCAAAAAATACTCTACAATGATGCACAGTGTACAAACTGAAAAATATTCTGACTACTACAAAAGCATAATTGTTTCATTAAAATGTCTGTTTGCTAAGGGAAATAATTAGTTAAATTGGCAGTTAATTGAAGAAAGAGCATACAATTGATAGTGGCTTTTCTTAGAGGTAAAATTGCTGTGCTCCTAACAAATGAGATCATTTTTCATTTTTTTTTTTTTTTAACTCACGAGTAATCATATGGAAAATCATGGTAACTTTATAAAATGGCCATATTTTAGAGGAAGTAAATTGAAAATAAACAAGTTGTTATTTAAAAACAATTCATAATGGTACTTTGTGCTTATGACACTCTTACATAATGGTACTTCCGAGGAGGACTGAGCTCTAGAATCAGAATATGTGGGTTCAAATCCCGGGCCACCTAATCCTTGCACATGACTTAGCCCCTTTATTACCTCAGTCTCCTTTACCTTCACGGTACTACACCCAGGATCCAACCACCTCTCACCGCCTCCACCGTGACAGCCCTGGTCTCTGTGGCCCGTCTCTCACCTGGGTTGTTGAAATAGCCTCCCAACTGGTTTCCCAGATTTGAATCTTGCGCCCTTCACACAATTCTAAAAACAGCAGTCAGAGAGGTCCCGTTAAATGTAAGTCGGATGCTGAGGCTCTTCTGTTCAGACCCTCCAGGGCTTCTCCTGGCCTTCAGGACCCATTTGTGTTCTATCCCCACCTCTTGTACTGTGACCTCACCTTTTGCCCTTTCCGCCTGCTCCTGTTTCTCTACACCTGCTGGTCTCCATGCTGTTCTTTAAGCACACCAGACACATTTACTGCTCCCTCTGCTGGGGGCACTCTTCTCTCAGTATCTTCATCACTTGCTCCCTCACTTCCCTCAGGTCTTCCTTCAGGAAAGCTTCCCCAAACATCCTCTTTCAAACTGAAACCCTCCTCTGGCACATCCCTATCACCTTTCTCTAATTTATTTATTTTTTTCTTCAGGACTAACTGTTGTCTACGTACTTTTGTTATTTGTAGTGGTTATTGTTTGCTCTGTCTCACTAGAATGCAAGATCCATGAAGACAAGGATTTTCACCTCTATTGTTTAGTGGCCTGGCACAAAGTAGGAACAGATTTTTTTTTTTTTTTCCCGTGAGGAAGATTCGCCCTGAGCCAGCATCCACTGCCAATCTTCTTCTTTTTTTTTTGCTTGAAGAAGATTAGCCCTGAGCTAACATCTCTGCCAGTCCTCCTCTACTTTGTGTGTGGGTCACTGCCACAGCATGGCTGATGAGTGGAGTAGGTCTGCACCTAGGATCTGAACCCGAGAACCCAGGCTGCGAAGCAGAGCATGTAGAACTTTAACTACTAGGCCATGGGGCCAGCCCAGGAACAGATATTTTTAAATGAATTAGTAAATTGTAGTTTTTATTATCATGATTGGGACTTCCTGTTCTGGTTGTCGCCTCAGCCATTTACTGGCAGGTAAGTCCCTTAATATCGCCCTACCTATAAAACGAAGTTAAAAGCTCTGACACACTAGGCTGCTGTGGGGATTAAAGAAGATAAAAATACTACCTTAAAGGCTGCTAAGAGGGTTAAATAGAAAGTACCTAGCACACTGCTTGGCAGATAAAAGGTGATGAATTAATGTTATTAGAATTTGCATCTGAATGAAGAGATACTGTTACATAAATCCAGACACCATTTATTTGGGTCCTGATTTTGTATTTAGGAAAAGGAAATTGTATGGATTATTTTTCGTGGGAAATTTTGTAGAGCACAGAATCTTAGCCAATTATATATTTGTTCCTAAACTCCTTATTCATACATATTGAGATGGTTTCCATTTTTCAGTCATAAAATACATATCTTCAAGTATTCATGAATATTTTGCCAATGTCTCACGTCCATAGACCTCCAGGCACACTCTTGTGGTCAAACAGAGTCGGATCTACTGAGTATTGCAATGAGGGAGATGGAGACCACACTCCATGGGAACTGTTGCACCCTCTCAGAAAGAGGGTCTTAAAAGGGACTTACAGGTTTGGGTTTGTATTAGGTGCCTTTAGGAGTGTGTTTAAGAAAGCGTACTAGGGGTTGAGTACTTTCAAGAAGAGACAATTCTGTGACCGAGTATCTTAAATTTATCTAAAGGGTAGGAGGAAGGAAATGGGGCTAAAGTTGTAATTAGAAAAGTAGCAGTAATCACTCAATCACCCTCAAAGTTGAGGGTGGGGGTGTTTGGTAACCGTTGTATGTGGTTTGCACAACAATCTTGTTATTGTTTGTGCTCAGCCGTGACTACTGAGTGGCCTTGTTTTTTGTCTCACTTCATCATGGTCACATAGTGAGCTTCTCTGGTGTTGATGACCTGTGAGATTATTTATGTTCAACAGGAGAACACCACGACCTCCCTGTGAGTTAGCTCCTAGCTACACCAAGGCCTGACCGCTAGAGCCAGACCAGTTCCCAAATGCCGTGGGCTGTTTTTCCCTTTCTCAGGCTTTGCACACATGTGCACGTATATTGAAACCTGATTTTGATAATTTTAGTACCATTTTTTTACTAAGTGCTAAACCACCCAAATTTAGATGATTTGTTCTTAAAATATATAATCCTTGGAAAAAAGTCAGCGTAATTTCATATCCAAATTAATCCTAATTGACTTGTAATATAATTTTAGTTGAAATTGATACTCAGCTTTTCTTAGGTAAAAAGTTATAAATATCCAAATATAGCCTAACTAAATAATATTTTGTAACAAACAAGGTTTACTAGATATATCTGAAATGTATGTATCATTTTTTAAGAATGCATTATCACAATTAAAAATATCACTTGTAATAAAAGTAAACAGAAATAAAAATTGCGATGTAAAAAAACGTAATTTAGTCAT
The DNA here is from genome assembly GCF_020826845.1 of Diceros bicornis minor. NCBI lineage: Eukaryota > Metazoa > Chordata > Mammalia > Perissodactyla > Rhinocerotidae > Diceros > Diceros bicornis. The sequence goes on along the minus strand of NC_080743.1, from coordinate 17,715,491 downwards.
GAAGAAACATCCAATTTCCTCAAGTGCCCTTTAAATATTATTGTAGTTTGCATAAATTCACACCACTCATTTTTTAGTTCTCTGTAGGAGATTTGCATTTAAAAGTTATTTATTATTCATGAATATCCCACTTATTAAAAAAAAAAGCTTATGCCAGTTCATTTAAATGTTATTCGGCTGTTGATGCCTAAGCTAGTAGCTATTACACTAAAGTCAAATCTTTCAGCATTGTGTTTTAAAATGTTATTGGATTAGGTCATTATCAGGATAAGTGGTTCTCACATTATATACAGACAGACAGACAGATAAATAGATAAAAAGATTGTAGGTAACCCTTATAGACTTTTAGCTCTGAATGATCATCTGGTCTAATCCCTTTTTTTGTAAGGAAAATGAGAGACATAGACATTAAATTACACTCTAAGACATGCAAAGCTGAAATAAGGAACTGGAGATTTTGACTTCAGAGTCAAGTCTTTTCCACTAGGACACTTGTCTTATCTCTAAGTTGAAAATCCTCTGTGGATTTGTTTCTTATATAGCAATTCACAAAAATTCAACATTTATTATTTGGGGGGCACAGAAGAACAGTGAATGAAATCATTGGGCTTCTTTTATTTCACCACATTTTTCTAGTCTGAAAAAAAAAGCATATTAGATCACAAAAAGCACGAATAAAGGTAGAATAGATGACTTTCTGTTGCGTGGTATGGAATGAGAGCTTCAAAAATGATGAACACTTCTGCTGACAACTCCCAAACAGTCTATTTTTTTAAAATTATTAGCTAATTCTTACTCAAATTGACACCTAAATCAAGAATATTGGAGCCTCATCAACCTTTGATAATAATTGTGACTGTTTTAAGTTAAAACACTCTAAATGTGTAGGTGGATATATTATTTCCTCTTTGTGAAGCATGTCTTATATCCTTACTAGTTAAAGAACCCGTATTTTATGAAATACAATTCCATAGCATGTTTCATTGTTTTATAAGGTAGGACTTGGGGGAATAATTGAAAGTGGATTTAGAGTACAAAACATTATCTTTCAAGTTCTATTTTATGCAACAAATTATTTCTTAACGAGGATTCTTCCAACTAGTCAGTAAGAAAACAAACCTAAAGAAACAAAATTCTGATGGATTTCACCCTAATTTTAAAAGTTTTGTCATCTCTTTTTCTTTTAACAAGTCTTTTTCATTTTTACAAGAATTTTTAGACTCATAAATTTAGTTAGAAATTTCACATGTTCTCCCCACATCCCTTTTTAAAAATCCCACATACTAGTCCACGTGCATGTGTGATACACTTTGCTAAATGAAACACTCAATTATAGGACTGTGTTTCTGTGTGCCAATTCGGTCAATGTTTTTGCATTGGTGAGGCCATCCTTACTTAACACCTCATAAAAAGAAAAGTCTGCCTCTTCCAAAATAACTAATTTATTGTACCACAAGGATCTGTGCTTAAAAAAGGTCTCCTACTGTATGTAAAAGAGGTCTGATGCTTTTAGAGTACCTAAATACTACAAATTCCATAGACCTTGGAAATAAAGATGCAAATTTCAAAACAATAAATTCTAGGTTTGTAACAAACACCCCGAAGAAAACTTTAACAAATCATAATCATCAGTGAGATAGATGATGGAATTTTTTGTCACGCAAATGAATACAAATCATTGTGCTGTTGCAAGCACTTCTTTCCCTCACTTCCCTCTCTCTCTCTGGTTGCAGGCACATCATCAACCTTAATGATAAAAGCCTTCTACAAAAATAATTCTTAAGCCTTAGGAACAAACACCTCTTTGGCACCCTGAGAGAATATTCTACAAACATCATCAATCTCCTTCGGATCATGATTTACAACCTTTCCTTTTGGCCAACTTGAGCCATTTGTGAGCACGCCCCAGCAACATCACCCCGGGATTTTCCTCCACTTTGCCCTACACAGCAACATCACCGTGTGCCCCTGCCAGTTTGGAAGCACGTGCTTGACAAAGGAATTCAGTAGAAGCTACAGATATTAGGCTGTAAGAGCACTTTCCAAGGCAGCTGCTTATAATGCCCGGACTCTCCAGAAAAATGCAGAGGGGGATAGATATTTCTATGTAGGTCTGGAGCCAATTTGTTCTGTTTCATATGTTAATTGTCAGTGGCACTCAGAAAGCCAAGTAATGATACCTTCAGGGCATGAAATTTGGGTTTTTCAAAAGAAAAAATTCAGTCAGTGAAATCATTTGTATGGGTATATCTTTCTCCTAACAAAACTTGTATCTCAGGAATAGTTAACAGTTGTCTGATAAATGCCATCTTTCTGGACGTTTTCCTTGAAACTCGGGAAAGGAGTCTGTACCACAGCTGAATTCATTTAGAATGTGCCTAAACCCACTCTTGCTCTGTGTGCTCACTAAAACAGATGCACATACATTATTAATTGTTGACTAACTTGCAATCATCATCAAGGGCAGAAAAACTATATCCCCATCAGGAAAGCACACAAACATTATGATTACTTGAAAACATAGGCAGATCTTTAAGATGTCTATATATATTGAACGAAATAGTTGCAACTGACATGTCTAGCAATATTTATGAAGAAAGCTTTGCAAAACAAAGTGTTTACTATAACCAAGTGATGCAAACCAAAGAAATTGTGAAGCTGGCTACTTGACAGAGGAATCAGAATTCTTATTCTCCCTCTCCAGCCTCACCAAATAACGTGTGCTTGATATACAGAGTGGGAGGGAGAGAATGCAACAATGACATATCACTTTGGACTTAACTGTAAGTCTTAGATTTTTTTATAGTTGGATTACATTATAGGAAGTGATGGTTCACAAACTCAATCACTCAGGTGGTCTGGTGAAGGACAATCAAATTGTAAGGGAAAATCAAATTCATGTTCATTACACAGGCAAAGGGCTTCATATGTTCATTTTCCTCTTGCCTTGGGTTTTATATGTGCTGTATGGCTGGGATGTTTTCAGTTTTAAGTATCAAGTTGCTGAATCAGAACCAACTATAGGTTTGAAAGATGCACTCTCTCTTACACTGCTGGTAGGATTTTAAAGGGAAAAATTTTGAAAGGCAATATCGAAATAGCTTTATACTGCCTTAAAAATATCCATATACTTTCACAGAGTAGTTTCACCTTTCTGAATTTATCCCAAGGACATAATCTGAAATTCATATAAATATTTCTATAGAGAGATTCACTGTGTTATAACTAAACATTGGAGATAAATATTCAATGATAAGAACAGTAAACTGAATTATTCTACATACTTATACTGGGATAATATGAAGCCATTAAATTATGTAATATATTCTATTATATATCATATCATGTAATAGGAAATGCATGTTATAATGTTAAGTAAGAAAAAGGTACCCAAAACTTTTCATACAATGTGATCTTTATTAGAAAAATATACACTTAGAAAAAATATGGGAAGAAAACATTGAAATGTTAACAATGATTTCTCCTAGGGTGGGATTATGGATGATCCTAAGTTATTTACTTAGTTTTTTTACTCTTCTGAATGTTGTGTTTATACAACCACAAAGATTCCTTTAGAATTGGTGGTTATAGAAGAGAAAATATAGTGTATTTACCAAACTATTTTATTTTTCCTGGGCTCAGAAGAAAGTTACCATTCCCAACACCCATGCATCAAGTAGGGGTTACATTTCTGGCTCTTATCAATGGCAGGTAGACAGAGGTGATATGTCACTTCCAGCCCAAGGCTGTCAAGTGTGGCTGAGCCTTTTCCGTGTGCATGCTCTTTTGTCTTCTAGACTGGAAGTGAAAGATTCCGGGATAGTAGAGCAGCCTAGATCCCTTAGCTACGATTTGAATAAATGCTAAACGAGTGGGCCATGTCATCCTCTTCAACATCCTTATAGTTATTGAGATTTTCAGGTTTGTTTTTTTCTTCTGCATAGCCTAAGTAGCAATTACCAGCTATTTCACTGTGATACAAGTTACTTGCTGGTTTTCTTTACTTAATGATAAAATCACAGATATGTGAACAATGCAAAATAGGAGTATGTAAGATATTGCTGCTTTTATGTGCCCTGATTATTTTATGTAGGTCTGTTTAAAGCTGTGAACAAATGTTATGGTTTTGGGATTCTTAGCCTGGTTGTTCATCTCCTTGCATTGGGAGTGGCTGGCCTCCAGATTTTATATTAACGGTAAAAATACATACAAAAATATGACAAATATGTAGATGTTACTGCTGCAGGATGCTTTCTTCAATTCAGGAAGATTTTTTTCACACTTGCATGCTTTTATGCAGACTGTTCCTTCAGCCTGTAATTTCTCCTTCTCTAGGTGACAAACACTACTCATTCTTTACAACCAAACTCAAATGCCATGCCTCAATAAAGCCTTGTTCAATCCAGCCCCCAATGTGCACGGACATCATTCTACATAAGCTCCAGGGACAGAAATAATGATTAAAAAAATTTTATGTTCCCAAGTCTTAGCAAAGAGCCTAACATTATATACATAATCATTAAATTTGATATTCTTTCCAAAATATGTTTCATTTATGATGTCCGATGGTTATCAATTCCATGACAGAAACATGAGTATTTCCCATTACCTAGTTTTCCTACCTACTTGAGCTATAATAAGGATCCTTTACCTTGGGATATTTTTGATTCTGCAATCTCAATGTAATTCTAACTTTTTTGTTTTGGTAACTAAACTTACTTTTAAAAGAAGCCAACCTTACTTTCTACCTTTTCTAATGGTTTAAAATTAACTTTAATGCAACCTTTTTAATGTTAAATAACAATTTCTCTAATTAATTTTTTTACTAAGTGAATATGCTAGTATATAAATCCTAGCTTATTTGTGCAATTTATGGACTACTATGCAGTTGTTAAAAAGAATGTAGTAAATCTAGTTATACTAACTATAAAAATTTGCATTATATATAATGGAGTCACACGGTAATGAGTGACAATATTCTGTGTAGGTTATGGACTTTTGCTTCCACTTAGGATGTAGAAAACCTTGGGGATATATTGCTCCCACCCTAATGACACAAAAGCTAGATAATCTATAGAATCTTACCTTTTATTTATCTGACTCAGAATGCTGAGTCCACAAGGCAATCAGGCACACTGAATTCCAAGCCCCTCTGTGGAGACAGGATACATGGACTTTTTACCCTTGGCAGAACATGGGAGGAAAAGGCAACCACAATAAAAGTGAGTAATAAGAAAATGTCTAATATGTTAACATATTCTTAAAGGCCGAGTGAAGGCTAGCGTGAAAGTTCAGAATCTCTAGAAGCCTCCGGCACAAGAAGTCTGCTCTCACTCAAAAGCTCTTTTCCATGGGGCTCCGTCCAGTAGTATTATAAAGACTGGGAAAGAGCAGGGAAGCTGAGAAAGTTCCCCTTCGTGTCAGACAGGAACAAAAACCTTTCTCATCTCCCCCAGATCCTTCCTCATATGAGGCAAAGCTGTTTGCCTCTGAGAAAGAGGAAGGAAACTCCCCTGTCCCCACCACAATCATTGGGTCAAGTATCTTAGTCAGCTCAAGTTACTATAACAAAATACCATTGACTAAGCAGCTTAAACAGCAGACATTTGTTTCTCAAGGTTCTGGAGGCTGGGAAGTCTGGATCAGGGTGCCAGCATGGTCAGGTTCTGGTGAAGGCCTTTCCTGACTTGCAGATGGCTGCCTTGTTGTATCCCCACATGGCAGAGACAGGAAGCCCTGATGTCTTTTCCTCTTCTTTATATGGGCACTGATCCCATGGTGCAGGTTCCACCCTCATGACCTCATCTAAACCTAGTTACCTCCCAAAGGCTCCACTTCCTAATACATTCACATTGGTGGTGGGGAGGGGGTCAGGGCTTCAACCTATGAATTTTGGGGGAACTCAATCCATAACAGCAAGTAACATTGACAATAGTCTACTACTAGATTGAAAGAGCAAGAAACCCTCCTGCCACTGGTCACAGGCAAAGGTAGTCTGCTGTTGAGGGAGGAGTAGAAGCCAAAGCCATCAGTCCCTAGGGAAGGGGAGGAAACCCACTTGGGCACAGGATCTTGCATTGATGTAAAATAGATGTCTGCTACTACTGAGAGAGAGGCAAAAAATTCTCTGCCACCCAAGACTGTCCACAGAGCCAAGGCAAAGTTTGGCTGCTAAGGTTTGGAGAGAAACAGGAATGCTGAGATAGTCCCACCTTGAAGGCCAGGTTCGCAGAACTAGCCTAAGACTGTAGGTGGACTAAAATAACCAAGAACCTGCCACCCATCCCCCACCATAAGCCTCATGTGGAATAGCATGCAATAGTGGTCTACAGCTGTGGAAATGTAACAGCATGGAGAGGGAGCCCTCTCTGTGGTGTAAGTGTGCAGGGCCTTCTGAAACAGAGTGGAGCAGAAACACCGAGAAAACTCTCCAGCACACTAAGTCCCACACTAAACACAAGGGAGCAGCAGCCCACCACTACATGAATAAATAGGCTGTTTTACCTCCCCTTCACCCCCATGAAACACACAAACAGCCTGAGAAAAGAAGAGTTGTGCTCATTTCCAGGCACAAATGCTACTTACCTCAGTCTCTGCTCTTCTCCTCCACAATGTCGAGCATTGAGAAGATATGCGACATACAAAAAAGTAAGAGAAAACAACACCTTGTCAAGGGATTAAGCAGTCCATGATCAAGACTTTGAGACAATTCAACTGTTGGGTTAGGAACTTTAAAATAACTATAATTAACATTTAAAGGATCTAAAAGTTGTAGGGTATAACATAATATCAATATAATTTAAGTTTTAAAAAATGAAAAATAGATATTAGATTAATAAATGGATGGGTTAATTGATTAAAAAATGTTCTTTTAAAATTGTCATTCAAATTCTTCTTAGAGAGACAACCATATTATTTTGGAAAATATTTCAATAAGGTAATTGAGATTGGGTAAGGTTTTAATGTCTTGAGTTAGCAGAAGAAAAGGTATCAAAAGAGATAGGTAAATTGTTCTTCATTTAAAACAAGCATGAGAGAAACCTAAAAAGCAAGAGATATAAAGAGATGTCCAGAAACATGGCAGGATCTAAAGAATGAGACTGTGGAGTATTTAACCATAAGGTAAAATTAGTTCTGGAATGGTATGACACTCTCTCCTTTTTCCCCTTGCAAACTTCTAGTAAAGTTAACCCCATACACAACAACTTTGTGTGATGTTTGGAGTGATATAAGGGGAGAAATAAAGAAATAGTAGAAAGAGGGATAGTTGAGAAAAAAATAAATTCAGCAAAATCAGAAAGAGGTCTTTAGCAATAACCAAGAGAATTCACAGAATCCTGGAGTACAGCTTTGTACAATTTACAGAACATGGAACGGGGAATCCAAGCCAGCCTTTTTACTATTAAAGGCAGAGAGACTCTCAATTAATGTCTAAGTTACATGACTACGCCTAGAAAAAAGACAAACATTCATCCATGAGCAATATATATTTGCACTGTGTTATTTTTAATATACATTGAAATAATTTTTACCCAATTCCATAATTATCAAACGGTTTTTTGCTCTCAGGGAAAGAAACAAAACTTTACCACAAAGCCACACCAAAAAGCTGATCTTGCCACTCCTCTGGCATGTGGCTGCTCAGGATGGTATTCAGTAAAGCTCAGGAAAGAAAGCTAAAGAATGTAGGAGAGGGTAATGGTGAGGGCCTCCGCTCCTCTCAGGGCTGAGGAGAATATAACTTTAGGATGGATTTCACTGGAGAAAAAAATTATAACTTTTTGTCTACCATATTTTGTTATAGAAAGAGTAGTTTCTTTTAATGGCTTTTTACCACAAGCTCTCTTTTTGTGAAAGGAATCAAGGGCATTAGGTATGACGTGTTTATATTAAACTCCTGCTCTACCGGTTATCTTGAGTGAGTACGAAACCTTCACTTTTTTAATTTTTATTTTTTTTGCTGAGAAAGATTTGCCCTGAGCGAACATCTGTTGCCAATCTTCCTCTCTCTTTTTTTTTTTTTCCTCCCCTAAACCCTAGTACATAGTATATCCTAGTTGTAAGTCCTTCTAGTTCTCCTATGTGAGCACCCGCCACAGCATGGCTACTGACAGACAGGGGTGTGGTTCAGCGCACAGGAACTGAGCCCAGGCCGCTGAAGCAGAATGTGTTGAACTTTACCCACGAGACCATCAGTGTTGGCTCAAAACTTTCACTTTTTACTTCCATTTTCCTATTAGTTTTATTGTTACAATAAGCATGTATTACTTTCATATTCAGAAATCATAGAAAATAGTAAATATTTAAATACAAATAGAAATTTTTAGTTTTATTACAAATTAGGTGTTTTTACTTTATTTTTTAAAAATTTTTCTCCAAATAATTCCTTCCAACACTTGACTTTTGTTCCTCTATATAGACTGTAAAATAATTATCATTTCATGACATGAGCAATTTTGTAGTCTTCTAGTTTTCATATGTCTACATGTTATAAGTTTTTCTGCAGGTTGTTACATTCTCCTCATAAATATGATATTTAATAACTTCAAAATATTTTGATTAGGAAATGCGTTATATATATATATTCCACTATTGTTAGGCCATCAAGTTTTTTTTTTCTTCGTCTTTTTCTCTGTAATGAGCAGTATATTTTTAGTTAAGTTACTTTGGTTGCAAGTAACAAAAACAAAATTGACTTAGCTTATGCAAAATAAAAAAGAAAGAAAATTTTAGATAGGCACTCCTTACAATTCAAGGGAAAGTCAAATAAAGGTTTCAGTTAGGTCTGAGACGGGGACAGTTCTGAGGCTCTCCACGGGAAGTAGTTTTTATGATGTCTCCTCCACTCAGCTACTGACATAAATTCTCCCAACTCTCAACCTCTATGTCCTTCAGTTCAAATTTCAAGAAGGAGAAAATCTGATTGACTTGTGTCAGATGTCTGCCTAACTCGAATCAACAATATACAAACATGGCAGCTCGCGAGAGATGCCCCCTTGTGAATTTGGGCGAATAGTTGTACGAAAAGGGCTGTGTGAGGTCCCAGTAACTGTCTCTGAGGATGTGATGAACATTTTTGAGCATGAAGCTTTTTCTGGATTTAGGATTATTTCCTTTCAATAAACTTCCAGATATAGATTTTCTCAGTAAAAGGATATAAATCTTTGAAAGATTTCTTTAAAGATTGATATCTTCGTTTCCCTTTGTAGCGCTTGGTATAAACAACCTCCTCTGTTGATCTCGTCTAAGCCAGCGCCTTCTCCTACTACTTACAAGTAAATAATTTTCCAGCCGATACCTGGAGCTGCGATCCTACGCCTGAGCTCAACTCATGTATCCAAGCTGCTTCCTGTTACTCTCCCACAGAAGTGCCATTGGCACTTCCAAACCGCCAGACCTAAAAGTAAACTCATAATGCTTCAGCCCACACCTACCTCTTTTCCTCTATTTCTTGAATTAAAATAATAATTAAAATCTTCAACGGTTCCCCCCAAATTTAAGATAGATTTATTCTCCTGACCTAGAGTGTCTTCACGGTCGGACTCCAGTGTGTTTTTCTCCTTGTGTGGTATGTTGTCCTCCCTCCCGCCACCACCCGCATGCCCGTGTCTTCCCGTGCTCCAGCCATGAAAGGAAGAGCTCTCATTTCCCTTCTGTTCTCTCTGCAAAGCCATTCTTTACTTCTCTGACTAAACAACTTCAACTCAGCTCAAGTGCTAACTTCTCAAACATTTTTTCTAACTTATTAATTAATTGACCCATTCTCTGCTCCTGTAGCACCTTGTGTATAACTTTATCATAGTGTTTGTCAAATGGAACAATAATTATTGGTATATATGGATTTATTCCCACATAAGTGATCTCCGTATGGATAGGCTGCTATTTGTCGCATGATACCTTTTAATTCTTACTGCCCAGAAAGTGTTTGATGTACAGAAGTCCCATGTGTGTTGTTGGGTACATTTGGATGCATATTGCTAAATTTCTTCCAGAAAGTCCTATGATGTCTCCCAGTTATACTGTTCCCTACTGCCCCCTTCTGAAAAGTGTCATGGCTACACAGAGAAACAAATTCTGCTATTAGGGACCAGAGTTTGAACCAGAGACTAGGCAATATAGGTAATCCAACAATGTTTACCCAGTACAAAAATATTATCTTGACTTAGAGAGTTTGAAGAGAAGAGAAAGAAAGAGGTTATGAGAGAATGACTGAACCCCATTCTGCCAGGGTGTGGTACAAATGAAAAAAGGAACTTTCCTTTTGGCATTATTTTCAATTATTTGAAATATAAATATAGTTTTTTTCTACTTTGAGAATTTAAGGGAGGCTCTACCTCTGCCCCTTAGCCAGCCTCCCTTTAATGTTATTGTACTTATAGTAAAGCGATTAGCCAACTGTCTCAGATCTCAACAATCTCTGGGGCAAGTCAATGTGGATCGTAACATAAGCTTTATCATTTTCTTAAGCTTGCTTATCAATTTGAACCCTGGCTGGCTGACAGTAAAAATGGACTTTGGCTAAACTAAACAAAAAGAAATAGGCCAAAAGGATACTAGGGATTCAGAAAAACTATGGGAGTTACAAGGTCCACATTTGCACGTCACTAAGATCTCAGGGAAGTCTAGAAGGCTAATAAGCAGAAAAAGTAACTACTGAGTACCTACTCTGTTTTAGGTAAGATCCAGGTATTCAAGAGGAAGAAGATACAAACTGTACCCACAATGGTTTTCTAGCCCAGCAGAAATCTTAGGAGATACATCAGTGGGGACAGGCAGGCTTCCTTTTCACCTATATCTAGTGCAAATTTAGGAAAATAATTTCCTATCAGTGGTCAACTAGTAAAATCTATACTCAATAAATACAGAGAGAAGCAAATGAGTTGCTTTTAAATGAATAATTGAAAACCCTGTAAGACATTGTTTCTGTATTGCTCTGGTTATTGAATGATTGCATGTACAACCAGAGAGAGAGAGTGTGTGTGTATGCATGAGTTTTGTGGTGGTTCAGAATGCAGGGAAGTAAGTTATTAATTCTACTTTGAAGCAAGAAAAGTCAAGGAAGGCTTCACTTTTGAGGCTGTGACTTGTGCTTTGAAGAAGGAATTGGACTTCGTACAAGGTGGGGTTGGGACAGGGCACTCAGGGAGAGATAAGAACATGTATAAAAGCATGTGGACTTGTAAGCATGCTCCAAGCACACTGAAGACCCTGAAGGTAGTGCATTGTGTCTTTGTTGAATAGACTGCATCAGGGAGAAGGAGTCCTAGCTCAGGACAGAAAAACAGTAGGGCAGCCTGTGAAAGCTGTGAAGGCCAAGGAATTGGACTTGACCATCTAGGTCATGGGTTGTTGGAGAAAGCTTTCAAGGCGAGGAGGTAGATGATGACATTTGCAATTCAGAAAGGTGACTCTGGCATCAGTGAAGCAAACAGGGACAAGGAGTGGATAATGGGATGGAGCTGAGATGAGGGTCACTGTCAGTCAGGATTCCTTGGAAAAACAACTAAAAATAATTTCAAATATTATAATGTAAAAAGTACTAGAATGCAAAAATAACATAAAACATACAAGTGAAGAGTATCGATCATCCTTTTTAAAAATTTTGAGTCAGCCTGCAAATATTTTCAGGTAGTCTTTTTTTTTAAGTCAGGCTCTTTATTAAAATATTTTTAAAATTTCAAGCAACTATCTGTATAAAACATTCTTGATGCTTGTAATGTAATGTAATGCTTCATTAATGCTAGCTTGGAGTGTATTCACAGCATAATAACACTTAATTTCTCTCTAAAAATTAAACTAATTCTTGTTGTGTATTGGAGTAATAATTCTAGATATTATTAATATCATAACAAGCCCAGGGCTCGTCAGTTTTCCAGTTTAGCAGACTATCTAGGGTCAAATTTTGATAATCACAATATTTTAAGGTAATGAAGAACTATAAACATTTCATTTGCTTCAGCAAATATAGGCTCCCATAATTAATATATTACACTATAACTCTACAATATGTGTTATATCCCAGGAACTGCTCTTATGGTTCAGATGCTGCCTGTTTAGTGAAAAATGCCAACTCTAGGTTGATGTAACACAAACCTGATATCTAAATGCTGTGTCTTACGTCTATCAAGTACAAGATTGTTCCTACACTTCATGCTAAACATGTTAGTGCTTCCAGAATTCCAGAATAAAGCTTTACTGATTTACTAAAGTTGGACTACTAAATTATTAAATTGTTTGGTATTCTGAAGCTAGTGCAACCGCTTAACCTTTAATAATTTTGGAAAATCAAAATCAAAATCCACTTGGTTTTTCTCCCTCCTTCACCCAGTGCTGGTCATTTGTTTTTTGAAAACTAAGTGCAATTTTAAGTGTTCTTTTATATCACGTCTTCCTCTCCATCCATATTGAAATGATACATTAGTTTGCCTATCTTTCTCCTTTTTCTTTCTTACATATACCAAAAACGAGTTTTTTCCTCATTTATTGAAAAAATGGATATTGTAGCCACAAGGACAGTTACCAGGACTGTCAATAGGTACAGGTTCCTCCGTAAGCCTGCGACCATACAGTGCCTAGAACTATACCATGAGGCCACAATTCCAACTTCCTGAAATCCAACAGGAAAGATAAAGAAATGTTTTATTGTGATAAACACATCCAATCAAACAGGAAATATGTGTTTACTATCTATTCCAGGTCTAGAAGTTTTTAGTTGTCTAGAAATCTTTAGCTAAGAAGCTACAAAGGCATAATCCTTATTCCTGTGGACGTTATAAGATGGATTATCAGGAAACACACACACGCACACACAAATGTAGCTGAAACACATTCATTTATAGTGAATCTTAAAGTGAATAGACCTATTATAAATTCAACAAAAATTTGAAAAAGCCAGAGATTACAAACAATGAGCAATAAATTATTCAAAGCATGTGAATGCCCGGAAAAATAATATTGAAGAAAAACTCATATCAAACTTGGTATTACTACATTTTGTTACATAAGAGATACTGGATGAGAATATCAAGCAATTTGGAAGACCTGGCATATATGGAAATGTGATTTCAGCCCAGTATTTGACTTTTTTCTTAATACACTGGTGAAAACCTTGGGGGGGGCATAATTAGACCTAGTAACTAGCAAAACAAAATATTCATAAGATGCTGATAATGAATTAATGTCAGTGTAGAAGGTTTCTAGTGATTTACCATGGTTATTTTTTGACTTGTCTGGGTCACCATTTTTCATTAATATAGTTGACGAATATGCAGAGGGCATTCTCCTCAAGTTTGTAACTGACACATATATCAAAGGAATGTCACAACCAGGATCCAAAAACAATTCATAGCAGGTTCTATTTTTTTTATGAGCTCAATTTTTTGTATTACGTTCAACTAACAATTACATATTGGATTAGACATCATATAAAATGTCAAATTGTTATGAAAGTTTCTAAATGCTTGCTCTCTATTTCTGTTCTTATCGTATTGTGGTCAGGTGACACATGGTCCATGGACCAACATTGTTTGGGAAATTATATTCCTATTTATATTTTCTATGAGTAATATACCACCCTATGAGTTTTGGTAGGTTATTAGTTCTTGGTTACTGTATATAATACCAAATCCTTTTTTGTTTTTTCTGCCTATATTTTATAAGGTGAAATTTAACAGGAGTGAATCAAATACCCTGCAAAGGTATTTGATTATACAAGTACAGGGTGAAAGAAATATTATAGCAGCTTCTGTAGAAATATGTAAGAGTTAAATTTATAATAAGATCAGTATAAGTCATTATGAGTCAATAGGAGTCAATAATTAAATAAAAGTTAAAAGGTTTCTTCTGATTATTTTCATTGTAGTGTTATGTTTGGTTCTGTGTACTTGAAAAACAAAGAAACGAAGGCCCATAGAGAGGCAAAAGCTCTGGATTATGACAGAACTGAATGGAGTTCAGGAATGTTGTAGCATAAAACACATGGATGGGTCTGGGGAAAAACGAGGCTGGAGACTAGAAGCCAGAGCAGAGTTGGAAAGTCAGAAGGAGCCAACAAAGGGTTTAAAATAAAAGAATAACGTGATTCGTTTTTACTTATTTTGGAACAATTACTCTTGCAGCAATGGGCAGCAAGCTTGCAAGCAGTGAAACCAGCCTGCAGTCTGAGAGAGATGATGGAGTAAGTCACAATTGGGAAGGACGTGAGGAGACAAATCTGAGAGCAAGAAAAAGGCAAAATGTATAGGACTTGGGACTAATTAAATATCTAGTGCGATCTATATTTAATTTTTCCCTTTCCCCCCAGGAAGAAAAACAGGGAAATATGCTAATGGACAACTCTCAAAAGAGGAAATGCCGGTGGATATTAATTAAATTTATTTATTACGTTTAACCTTACTTTTAAAAATAAGATGTGCAAATTAAAACAAGATACCAGTTTTGTCAGCTATGAGAGTTTGGCAAGTACTGGATTCTGGTCAAACCTCAACTTGCAGATGAGAGTATAAAAGTAGGAAATGGGAGATATCTGCGCCGATAAGTAAACATAACCCCTTAAGTTACTTATAAAAGATAGATAACAGCTCTGGCTACACCTATCACCAAAGATGGGTATAGTACATGCTAAACTTGAGATTAACCGCAATACTCAGTCTCAAGAAGCTGCCTCATCTAGAGACAAATTGAACTGAAAGTATGATGCTATTGAAGAGAAATTTCTGAATCATTTGAAGCATCTGGGGGAAATTTCAAACTTATCTTCTAACGGACTTTAGATGGACAATTTGGGACCTGGGTACCTGATGTATTACTTCTGAGGACAGATGACGTCAGTGGCAGAGCATCCCTGGCTTCAGACTCAGGAAACCTTTACAGATGCTGATTCTTTAACCCCTTTTTCTAAAAAGGCTAATAATCCACACTAGGCAGATGTGGGGAGATGAACAGTCATGTACACAGATGAAGAAAGTAAAGATTCAAAACACCTTTCTCGGGAGCACTGTTGTAATATACGAAGCACCTTAACAATAATGTTCTTTCCCTTAGTTTCAGTAATTCCTCTTCTGGCAATCTCTCCAATGGGAAATAAGCGGGAATGCCATGATTGATGTTTATTGGAATTTTATTTATAATTACAGCTAAATATAAGAAATATTCTACAGAACCAACAATAGAGGAATAGTTCCAATGGTTACAACAGAGCAATGATCACGATAAAACACCATGCAGCTAAAATCTAATGTGTGCAAAAAGCAAGTTGCCAAACAGAATATATATAACATACATTTGTTTTCTGAGACTTGAATATAATACATTCAAATATTAACAATGTTTATCTCTTGACCATAGGATTATAGATGTCTTAAATTTTTAAGTTTTTTATGTTTCATAACAATGATTCATTTTTTTATATAATCAAGGAAAAAAAAACATATTTTAAAATTCCAGATAGATCAAGTTTTATTATCTTAGGCTATAATTCCCTGTCTAACAAAGTAAGTTTATCCTTTCCAATTTTAAACTTGTTTCTGAATAGAGAAGACAGAAGTAAAAGAATTTGATAAGTTTAGACTTAACTTTGTCATTTGCTAATATTGCAGAATCTGCCCACAGTAATAAGTTCTTCCTTGTAGTAGCAGCAGTGGTGGCAAGTGAGAAAGAGAAAAATGGTCCTGATTTGTATCATTTACTGATTTCCATGTTATAAATACTCCCACTGTGGCTGATATAGACGTACCAACATTTTAGCATCCGTCTTGCAAATTATCTGATATTTAACAACTGGCCCTCCCCAGGCAGTGCCAACCAGCTTCGATTCTTCACTAGCAGATGCTCTAAGAAGTGCATTGAGCTAAATGAGTCAAGTTTTGGTTGCCTTCTTTTATGTCAGAAGATTTGTTCCTGTGGGCTTAGCTTTCCTTATGCCGTCATTACTATTTTATGTCATTTTTAGGATTTTCCTTTGGTTACATGCCCTCTCCTTTAAGCTTTTGGACATATACTTTTATTTTCAGCTGTATGAGCTGGATTCTTTAAGGAGTCTGACTCTTTATTTTTCCGCAGGTTTATTTACGGATGTACTATCAAAATCAGTTTTAATAGCCTCCTATCCCACTCTCCTTTTAAAATCATTGGTTGTGAGATCATGCTTAATCATTTTGTAATTAAAAAAAATCTATTTATTTAAAATTTATGGTATGCCCTACTTGTTCCAGTACTTATTTACTATTATTTTTTATTAAAAAATTATTTATTTTTATTAGGGTCTATTTCATACTCTAAGCAGAATGGTCATTTTCTCTAGGTTACTTCTTTGTCATCAAGCATTTCTTTCTTTTTTGGTCAGTTCTATACCAGAGGAATAGCACTTGTCCTTTCAATTATTCACCTCTCTTTTGAATATTTTCTACTGCATACACTTATGCTTCCTAATCATTTGATGCTATTAACTTCTTCATGATTATTTAAAAGATAGTACTTCATTAAGTAGGCTCATCACTCCTCGGTGCTCGTGGATTCAAGCCTTGGAAGTCTGCTTATTATAAACAATGTTCAAATTTTCCCATACCTGCTCAGTAAAGAAAAGGACAATGGCATTTTTTGCATTCTTCATTATCTCTTAATTATTTGCATTTCTTTTCTTCATTTTTTTCTGTTGAAGTCCTATAAAAAGAAGGAATTCAATAACTCAACTGTGTTATAGCATCATTAATTTTATTCTTCTGCTTATTATTAGGGGATCTATTTGTCTCTTTGTTATTTGCCTTTCACTTTATATATTGGTAAAAATCATTTAATTTTAATTAACTTCTTTAGCTATAATTATCTCATTTTTCTTATTTATTTTTTGCTGTAATCTTTCCACTGTGGAGATTAACCAAAAGATTATTACTTTAGTTTTCTTCTGCATTTCAAAACATAATGTTACTATTAGTTTTTGAAGGCAATCTCTTTAGTTATATTAAAATGTTGTGCTTTAAAAGTGATTATTTTAAAGAAGAATAGCCAAGGAGTAATCAGCCCATTGTAGCTGTGCCAAAGTTACATGCAAAATATTTTTTAACGTCTATACAAAGGAGATAGAGGATAAAAAAGGAGGGGAAAGTTGAGCTTGCTTAGAATTTCAGGTTCTTCACTTCTTGAGAACAATTGCCTTGAATACTTCTCCCTGCAAAATATATGAACACAGTAAATTTATTTTCAGGAAGATTGTCAATCTCTTATTAAAATCACATTTTACTCAAATTTACAAAAATAAGTTATACATCTAATGGATAAAAGTAAAATTTCCCTTGAAGAAGTCGTCCCATTTCCATATCATTGGGAGATAGTTCTCCATGGGTATCTCCCGTTTCTGCACATCTTGCAAGCAGATGCGCTGACTGCCCTTTGTTCCGAACTATCTTTTCAGGGATGTTTGTATGAAGGATGGCCTTAGATGATAGACATAGTACCTCCCCCTGGAGAAAGGAAGAGCAGGTGTTCTTACTGTCCATTATAAAAGATTTGGATTCCCTATGCTTAGTATTCCTCTCCTGAAATGAAACCCACTACATGTGCAGGTACCATCTGTCCGTTTTTGGATCTCCCACGAGAAGTGGGGCTCAGATAACCAGCAGAAAAATGCAGTTAATCTTGTTACTGCTGTTGCTGTGAATGATGAAGCATTTCGTCTCTGACCTAGGAATCTTGTATCCATGACCAGCATCCAGCATCCACGACACTATGGCGAATTCACTTTGTAGCTTGCAAGTAGAGTAAACTGTCAGACCCTTTGCCATTCTTCACACAAATAATAAGCCATTTTGGCTTTGGAATCAAACAGTTTGTTGTATCAAAAGTTCCACACTGCCTAAAATCATTTGATTACTTCCTGATTACTTTTTTTCTGTTCCGTGAATAACCCAAGATTTTATTTTAACTATGAAGAGTGAAGAAAAGATAGAGCTATTAAACACTAATTGCAGAGCAAGGTGATCAGGTAAATGCTGGATTGAGAACCACAAAAATAAATGATTTAAGGGGAAACTAAAGTCTCAGCTGGGTAACTCTGGGAATTAAAAGCAATACAAAGAAACCCACAGTAATTTATAAATCAGAAATTGGGTAACTCCTTTGACCTAAGATACAGAGCTGTTTACAAGGCTAAGAAACATTACTGCACTTCTCTGGATGGGAAGGATAATGTGCTCAGAACTGAGATAGTATGTAGGATTTGTGTGAATTTAAAAAATGCTACCCATCTGGGCATGTGCTGCCCACCCGCTTGAGAGCTGAAGAGGTCTCTGTGCAGGGGCAGAGCCCTGCTCCAGGGCTCAAGATTTGGTAGCACTCTGAGTGGAACTTGGTGATTTCAGAACTTATACAATCCCCCAGGAGAACGTCTTAGGGAAGACCACAAAAAGCTCACAATCTCAAGCAGCAGCCATGTCCTCTTTCATTTTATGTGTGTGAGTGACTTATTAATAATAATAGCTACTATTTATTTAATATACACTGTGTGCCAGGCACTACGCTAAGCACTTTAAGTGAACTAATTTTATCCTCAAAATAACTGTATGAAACAGGTACTGTTGTTAACCTCATTTTGCAAATGGAGACAATGAGGTTTAGAATGACCACAGGGTGTAGGTAGCAAACGCAGCACTAGAACTCAGAAGCGAGTCCAAACCACACACTTAACCAACACACTGGATTGCTTTTAGTATCTTCATCTTCCAATCTGAAAGAAAAAGATGATATCCAGGTTGCAACTTCTCGTGACTTAACATAGCCCCTTTTCTCCGACTCTCAAGCTTCTCTTCAATTAATTTATACTCATAAAGTACTTCTGCTTCTTTTTATCAATAGAACAGATGTTAGAAACCGAATGCCAGAGTGTAACTTCAGTGTTACCCCCTTTGTATTGTGCTGTTGGCTTTGTTATGCCTTTATTCTGCTAGAAAGAAAAACTTGACTGTTTCTGGAACTTCACATGCTTAATATTTTTGTACTTTCATGTATGTGTTATAACCGTCTCGTATTTTGAAAATAACAGAAGTCTTCTTTACATAAATTCTAATAGTGTTAAGTTCATGGTATATTTTGCCAATCTTTTTCTGCGCAAAGCATTTCTGACGTTTGATAATCAAACCAAATTGTCTCAATTAATTTTTTTGATTTTCTATTCTCATGTCTGGAGCAACATATCTTTTTGAATTCTCTGCTTCCCAGAATTTAGCAAAAGCTCATTAATTTTTGGTCTCTTGAATAAAGAATTAATAATGACTTGGAAATTAAATAGGCGTAAGTGATCTATACTTTAAAGTTAGGGCATGTGTCATGGGTGAGCCTTGGTTCTCCAAAATCCACTGAGTTTTTCTTTTTCTTCTCTGTTTACATCCATTTGCTTCTGTAAAAGAGAATGAGGACATCTTTTGAGGGAGTTTGCCCAGAGTAGCTCTTTCTGCAGCTAAAGAGAACTCAGCTGCTGAGAAACGAACCAAGCACAGACAGACACAAGAGATGAAGCTCTACCTGGGGAGTCTCAAGGCACATATCCTTTTATGTTTCTTGATGGTTAGTCTTACTTTTTCCTCTGTAAGAGGAATCGGCTTTTCTTTTGGCATTGAGTTTTACCAGCTCCAAAAGAAAAACAATATATATACGACTTATCAGGACATTGTGATTAATAAAGTTACCTTCACTTAAAAATGCATTTGAAAAAACTTTAGAATAATGGGCTGCTAACTGAAACTTTTGTGTCTCTAGTGACTGATTCATACTCCAAATAATAAATTTTTCATTCTTCTAATTAAGTTTTGGATCATTGTTAACAATGGACTGTGGAAAAATTCAGGAATGAAATGTTATGGGCAAATTTTTAATTAAACAACCAAATTGGTCAAGCGTTAATATCTATTGCTGTCATAGCGTTAAATTTAATGGTAAAAATAAGCTACAGTTTTCATTATTTGCATTTACATTATTGTTATTCTTGAATGTCTAAGTTTTGCTTACAATGATTGCTTTCAGTATTGTTTCATCAATATACTTGTATTGTCTCATTCAACGCAAATTGGTATGATAAATAAAAATGAAGCGTTATATAAATACTTTTAAAATATGAAGTTCTAATAATAGCAGTATAATTATTAAGTCATCACACTCAAGATATTTACTACTGCATCTAATTCCGTTGGCTAGATATCTTAATAAAATTACTCTGCTGTGTGAGAAGGATGTATAGAAAATAAGCCTCAAAAGGTTTTCATGTGTAAAGGATGCCAAAATTTGATTCACATTTATTAATTTTATGAGGCATAATAATCTCTAATGATACAGGAAACTGAGAATACGTAATATTGCCATGGAGTTAAAGAATCTTCCAGTTGTGACAGCAACCGACTTAACGAGCCGATTCTAGCAATAATTGAGTTTCTGTGCTTTTCTTTTAATTTCACTACCTGATGATACCTGAGAGCAGTAGACTTTATTTCAGAATCCCATTAGGTACCATTATGAGATCCTATTTCCTGGGGTTTTAAAATCTAATTGTCAGTCAATGTGTTACAGTAAGCCTAGCTTTCGTTTGATTCTCATGGCTCTACGCGGTGGGGAAAAAACAAAAGAAGTATGTTCCATCATCCTGTCAAGGAGGTTTCTTAACAAATTACCTTTCCCCTCAAAAGAAAACACAGAGAGACTTTTTTGTTGCTTTAACAATTCTCATAGTTCATATCTTCTTTTCTAAGCTATTAAAGGGAACAAAAAGTGAAAACCCATAGAGCACAGACATCCTGACAACTGATGTCTTTAAGATTTATGAAGAAATTTAAGTATTTAATAACTATATAAGAGGAAAGCTGTGTTTCTTAAGGATATTTTAGATCTGTTCATAAACCTCTGCCTTATCTAAGAAAAAATGTATCCAACGTATATTTCTTTTGACCTGCAAGAACATTTGACTTAACGTTTGAAAATTATTTCCTTTTCCTTTAGATATTTTGTGATGAAAGATATTCTCTATATCAAATGTTTTTTCCATAAGACTTCATAACTATTTTATAGTTCTAGCATATTGCTGGATTTTTAAATATTGTTTAAGCCTTATATTTTCAGCACAAATTAATGTTTAAATGTTTAAATTTATCCGTAAGTCTTACCATTGCAACAATTCCAGAATGAACAACTCAAAGCTAGAGAAAGATTAAATTACATATAAAATTAGATGGATTTTTTGTAAACTCTTAGACTAAAATTACTTCACATCAAAATCATTTTGACAAAAATAAAAATTTATCTGCGGGCTTGTTCAAGTCATAGATTTCTTACTACTTTTTTATTACATGTAGAAACACTCTTCCAATTGTTTTAAATAAAAGCCCATCAAAGATAACAGAAAGAACAAACTGTTGCTTAAACCTTACGACCACATGATGGCTTATATATCACACTTCTTGTCGGACTAGAGGGAAGAAGAAATGAGGGCACGTCTGTCTTCTCTCAAAATTGCAAAGATCTTGGTCATTTGCTTTTACCTTGAATTGGGGGGGCTAGTAGGTGGCCTCAGATTGATTTGTCACAACACCCTGGAGTGGCCCTGTTCCTGGCCAAGGACTTAGCATGACACGTCTATTTCTGCCTGCCATGTATGCGGTGGTCTTGCTGTGATTTTTCCAGGTTTCACTAAATGCATTAGGTTATGTAACTATGAGCTCAGCACTCAGTGCCCCTCAGACAGTCTGTCATAGGCTATCCTGATCTACAGTTACATCATTCCCCTCTAGGAACAGCAGCAAGAACATAAAAGCAAGATAGGATGTCCATTCTGGTTGAGAGCTAGCCATAACAGAGGACCTTCGCCCCTCCCTTGCTGCATTTCCCATTTATCCATGCAGACTTCTAAAGCCATTAAACAGCTCAGACCAGTTCAGCTTTTCCTAAGGAAGGTAGAAATAAATGCAAAAAAAAAAAAAAAAAAAGTCAATAAAGCAGCCCTTTGGAGAGGTGAAACCTGGAGTAAAATCATGGCCAGAGAAACTCCTAAAATAAATCTACAAACTTTCAATAATTCTTAGAAATTATGGAAGTTATTGAGAAAAGTGCTAATTCATATCAATAATGCCATTTTTGAACAATCACTTGTGCCAAGCACTGTGTTTAGTATTATACATATTTTTTTTCCATTAACTATGCCCAATAGTCTAATGAAGAGAACATGACCTTCTCCATTTTACAAATTAAAAAAAAAAATGACATTGCCAGAGATTTTCAAGGCCACCTAGTTAGTAAATAGCAGAAGTGGCTTTTAAACTCAAGTCTTCATGATTCTAAAGTCCATGCTTGTTCTACTCCATAGCCCATTAAAACTCATAGTCTTAAGTCAATAAAAAACACAGTAATATAAATTTTAGAGAAAGAAAATCAGAAGTTTAGGTTTTATTATATGGTTTTCTTCTGATTTTACTATATCTCTGCTTATAGCACTTTTCATTGACTTGTTTGACTTCAAAGGCATTGATAAATGCTTAACTACAAGCATTTTATTTTGTATACTTTGCTGAACTCACTCTACTTTGGGCTGATGCCTTTGAAATATAAATAAAGCATAAATAGATCAAAATATGCCATGAGTTTCTGCTATACAAACAAAGATTTAGAACATCAGCATATCACGTTATGAGAAAAACCAGACATAAATATCAGATCAGACACCGTCCTTTAAAAGGCAGAAGGCAAATAGATATTTAGCTACCTCTTTTATTCGGATATTAGGCCAAATATAAGAATTCATGGTAATATGATACATTTACATTAATATTTGTTGGTTTATGTCTACAAAATTAATTCTATTTCAGTGGTAGATAGTACACACATAACTTTATCTAAGGGACAAGTTTGTCATTCAGCAGTTATTTATTAATAGGTTGACTAGGGACTTCATTGTCCAAGTTGGGATACTTTAAGATTGACATAGCTGTTAAGAGTATTCTGGAACAAGACACAAATGGGAATGTCCCAGGGAAATTGTATATAGTCACTCTGCTTATGACATGCCTACGTTGTGTTTAAGATTGTTTTAGGCATTATGAAGGACATAATGAAATGAAAAGATGACTTCAAAAGTTGACAATATAGTTAGAGAAGTAAAATTTCCCCGTGGTACTGCTAGAAGATAACACAAAAGAGTATATGATTAATTGTTAAACATAAGGTGCTTTCTAAAAGTGCTATAGTAGTTTCAGTGAAGGAAAATTCCTTGTGAGAAGCCTTCATGCAGAAGAAGTAAACTCTGCTGGGTGTAGGAATCTGAATTAATATACAAAGAAAAGCTAAAATCTAAGTAGCATTGATCGACAACTTTCGATCTCTTTTCTACCCCCACTACCCAATTAATAATTCCTCTAATAAGAGAGTAATGAATAGATAAAAAAGACGAAGTTATAGAAGAAGCCTGGATTATTATCCATGGTTGAAAATACCTTGTACTATTAGAAAATAGATTAATGTCTTTCAACATTATGTCATGACTCCAAATAAATTTATCCAAATGTTTCTTTTTGTATTTAGTCAATTTTATCTAGAGGAATTATATCAAAAACCTATTGCCACAACATGCTGCTAACAAATTACCTCAAAACTCAGTTCTTGCAACAAGAATAAATTCTCATTGGCACAAGTTTGTAGGTTGACAGCGGTTCAGCTGATCCAGATGGGGCTTGACTGGGCAGCTTTGCTTCAGGCTGTGTATCGGCTGACTTGGATCCAGGCTATGGTTCAAGTTCAGATTTCTCCTATTTTTGCTTGTTCTGGAACTCAAGTAAAAGGTACAGCAGCTACCTCGGGCTTATTTTCAAAGTAAAGCACTGGAACACAAGCATAATTAAAACCACATATGCGTAGTTAAGGCTTCTACATGTGTTACATCCACTAAAACTGCATTGGGAAAAGCCAGTTATACGGCCAAGCCCAGCATCGCTGGGGTGAGGAAACATGCTCCATCTACAGAGAGGTGTGGATATTTATTGAACAATAATGTAAACTTTCACAGGAATTATCCATGAGGAAACTCTCTTTCCATCCAGATTATTTTGAAATAGGGTTTCCATATTGCCATTTGTGATTCTGTTGTTGATTCTCCAGAATTAATTACTCTAGCTGCCTCACAGTTATATAAAGGCATGAAGGGTATCAATTTGAGGTTATATCTTTAAAGAGTTTTTACTTTTGGAGGAAAAATTTAAAATAATACATACTATCTCCATCATATTGGACAACCCAAGTCAAGATCTGCAGAAACAAGTTTCTGTTTAAATGAACAATTATTTATTCTTTCAAAAAATTTTCTTTGAGCATCTACTCTATGCTAGGCATTGTTACCAGTATGAGCTGTAAAAACAAAGATATAAACCTTGTGGGCCAGCCCTGACGGCCTAGTGTTTAAGTTGAGCACACTCCGCTTTGGGGGCCGAGTTTGGTTCCTGGGCGCAGACCTACACCACTCTGTTAGTGACCATGCTGTGCTGGTGGCCCACATACTAAAAAATAGAGGAAGATTGGCATGGATGCTAGCTCAGGGCAAATCGTCCTCAGAAAACAAAAAAAAGGACATAAACCTTGCCCCGGAACAGCCCACAGTCTACATCGGGAGATAATGTATGAACAAGTACAACCTTGGGATACAAGTTTAACTTAGCTATAGTGTATTGATAACGTTATGTGTAAGTGCAGATCTATAGAGGGATTACTGGGGAGCTGGTTCTTTCTGGAACTAAAGTGAAGCAGTTAGATGATAGTGACTTTGGATACAGTTAGTATAAAGCAGACTTCTGGACAACATCTAGGGACCCCTTTTCCTGCCTGCTTTTCAGGCACAGTAACCTTAAAAGAACAGCTTAATTGTTTAATAATACAGTTCAGTCTGGAGAGTTACTTTCCAAATATGTTATTATTGTTCTGTTTAAATGATTTGCCCAGTATCCAACGGCTATTTAGGATAGAAATTATAGATTTCACATTGACATGTTTACATAAAGGGGCTGAATAGTTTAGGACACTGGTTGTCAAAGTTGAGCGTACCTAAAAATCACCCAGAGTAGCTTGTTAAAGGAAAGCTCCAGCCCTACCTTCCAAATATCCTGATATGGGGTGAAGCCCAGGAAAATGCACTGTTAACAATCAACTTCTCTGTCCCCAATTCCCAGGTAACTTTGAGGGGAAAAAAAAACTTGTTTAGAATGTGAATACATTACTTTATTCCAAGTCATCAGTATTAATACTGGCAATAGATTTACTTTGCAAAATTCTGGCTTACTGTTATCCAACTGAATGATTTAGAATCAGATATTCAGTTTTGTTAATGGAGATACAGTTTCACCAGGGCCAGGAGGGTCCATTAAAGGATAAGTGAGAGGACAAAAAATGACTAGATGACTTGGGCCGGAGCAGGCAGTCTCCTTAACTGAACAGCATATGCGTAACTTCTGCTCATATTTAAATATATTGAAAAGTAATTGAAAGAAATAAAATGAAAATACATAAGCACAAGCTAAGGAAATTTGGCAAAATAAATTTGAAATATGAAATTTTTGAAAGTAAAAGCAAGAAGTATAAATTTTAATAAAAGATAAAACAGTTAAGAATGAGAGACCATAAAACAACTAAAAATAAAACTAAACACCATAAGACAAAACTTAAATTGGTAACAATCTTAGGAAGATAATTAGGCAAAAGTTATACATGAATCTAAGAATGAAGAAAGAAAAGACAAGAAAGAATATATTACTAAGAAAAGACAAAGCAAGCTAAGACATTTTAGATACAGTGAAGTAAATAAAACAATCAAATATGTAAACCCAAAACAAAACCCACAAGCAGAACTACTAGGAGAATAAAAGGCCATAATGGTAAAATGAACTAAAATAATAAAAGGGAATATGAAAAAATTGAGTGCAAAAGAGAAAAACAAAGCTAAAGGAGGAAAAAGGAAAAACCAAAGAAGGTGCTGGTAGTAAATATAAGACCTGACATTCGTGAGGAGCAGCAACAGGGCCTTACGTACCCGCTGCAGAAGCTTGAAAACTTATAGTCTGTTTATGAGCCAATGCTTAGAGTACCTAGAAACATGTCTTCAGGGTCAAGGGTCAGAAAGCAAAACTCTTGGCTTTTGGTCCTTTCCCTCACATTCCTGGCATCTAGCCTACTAAATTATCCGTAGGGAGAGGCCACAACCAAACACTTGCTGGGCCCCAGTTTTTAACTCCCTACTGCAACACCCACATGCCCTTGCACCCATAAGCTAAGCAGCGTGCTCATATGAGAAAGTTGTTATGCTTTGTGTGCAAAAAGCCCCCAATTCTTCGTTTGAGAATAACTAAATCAATAACTTACTTATATCCCACCTACTACTATGTAGGGTTTATTTGCATCTAAAAAGAAAGCCTTTTTTTCATTATCAGAAAATGGTCATAAAGTTTTAGGCAAAAACCCTAAATATTAAGTGATACTATAATATCAATCTAGAGTCCCTATGTATCTCAGAAGATTTCTGACAATAATATGAGTATAGAGATTGTCTTGCTCTTTGTCTTCCAGAGTTATTAGCTACTTACTTGGAGATTGTTATTAGTTACTAAATACTAGGTGTTTCACCGTCTCTCACTTCATTATTTGTTGACTTGACAAATACTCATTGAGCACCAGCCAGGTGTTAGAAAATGTACTAGGTGCTGTACCATGGTAAATAGGATGAACCAGGTGACTGTTCTAATGAAGCTTATATCTAGAAAGAAGATTCAGAGAAGAATCAAAAATAAACAGCCAAAATATCAGATCAGGAAATGTACTATGGAGAGATTTAATTGTGTTGATACGCTAGAGAGCAGCTACTTTACCAGAAGGTCCAGGGCAGACTTCTCTGAGAACATGATTTTGAAGCTCAGCTGTGAATCTCAAAAAGTTTGCTACTCTTTCATAGATAAAGAAGAAAAGCATTGAAGGAAAAGCCCTAAAAAGAGAATGAGTTTAGCATGTTCCAGGAACCAGAGGACAGCCAATGTGTCGGGAACAGAGTGGAAAAGGAGAGAGTGGTATGTGATGAGATTGACAAGGTATAGGGAGACCAAATCAGAAAGGGCTTCTTGGATGTGGTGAGAAGGTGGTATTTTATTCTAGGTACAATAGGAAGTTACTGGAGGGTTTTAAACAGGGGACTTACATGACCTGATTCACATTTTAAAAAGATCTCTCTTGCTGTTGTGTGGTAATGAGTCAGATAGGGTAAAAAGGGAAGCAGGAAATCAGATCAGTTCAGTTCAAAGGCTGCAGTTCAGGCAAAGAGGTCATATGGGGTGGAAATAGTTGGGATAAGGAGAGAAGTGGAAGGATCTGGATATGTCTCATATAGCAAAGTCAACAGAGCTTGTTGATGTAGAAAAAAGAGGAACTTAAAGTATATTTATTTTAAACAATCAGATGAATGATTGTTATTCTTATTAAGACTGGGGAGAATGGAGGAAGAGAAGATGTGGTGAGGAGCATGGTGGGATGGGCAGGAAACCTCTCTTTGACAGATTATTTCTGATATATCTATGTAGTTACATCCATGTAGCAATTTGAGCTTCTGAGAATGGAGAAATTAGAGCTTGAATCGAAGATCTGGGAATTGTTGATTTGCTGATTCCTTAAAAGCTGCAATTACTTGTTTAGCTCCTCTGTTGTCATTGTTGTCTAAGTCATTTCTAGTAGAGTGTATTCTTTACAGTGATCTTTACAAAGAGTTAGGTCAGACCTCGATGTCTACACTCCAGTGATCTAACTTCTTTAGTCATCATTCAGTTTGTTCATCCCTCTGACTCTCAAGTGCCTATCCACTGCTCTATGTGACTTGTGCTCCCAGAAACCTGGTTCTTTTATTATTTTACGAATACTCTCCACTTTGCCTATTCTACTCCATATTTTTGCTCATCCCTTGTCTGGGAAAGCTTCGAGGTCCCAGAAAGCTTTATCTTGGGTGCAGTAATTGCGGGTTTGGATTTACCTTGGTATGAAATTGTTTTGGTGAGCTCACCTTAGCAAAAGGGGGTTTAATGAAAGCTTATCAGGGACTCCCACAGAATGGACAGCGACCTGGGAGACAAGCGTCGGGGATGAGCAGGAATCAAGGGGGCTCTGGTGGGAAGAAGACTCAGAGCAGGAAGCTCAGCAACCGTCCTGAAGCTCACTGGGCCTCTCCCACGACTGCTACTCCACCATAATGAACACTTCAAAGGGGATTTGCTTGTCCTATTTTGGCTAGGTCAACTTCCAAAATTCTGGCAGAGAGGACTCCTTGGCTGAGTTCCTCTGGGGTGGAGGAACGGGAGACCTGACCCCCTTGGTCACCTTCAACAGTAAAGGCAAAGAGCAAGTAATTGCCACTAGGAAAGAGTGTTCTTAAAGAGGAGGAACAGATCCTGGATTAGTAAAAAACTTAAATAACTACTGTGGATTTTTAGAGATAAGTGCCTTCTCCCCTATTAAATTATCAGTCCTCTGGGAATTTATATATATAAATACAATATAATATATTACATACATCATACATTACATACAGGGTATATTACATACACATATCATATACAAGTCCTGGACTTTGAAGTTTGAGAGAGACGAGTTTGAGTCTTAGTTCTTGCACTTATTACTAATAAATTTTATCACATTGTTTCAAGATTTTAAGGAAATCAAACCAGTAAAATACTAATATAATGCTTGGAAAATGTTCAATAAACATAGATAATGATTATGAATGTTATTACTAATATAAATATGACATGAGCTGTTTATTTCATCGATATAAGAAAAGTGAAATATACATAATTTATTTTAAATTATATAACAGCTTGGTCTCAAAATTTAAAAAAGAACTCATGACCATTATGAGTCCACTATCCTTTTAAAACATATTTGTTCAAATAGGTAGAATCCATTGTTTAGCAAATACATTTGTGTTTAAAGAACCAGATATATGAAATATAATTTGAAACGTTAGCTCAGAATGCAATAGTTCATTTCTCTGTAGTAGCTCCTTCTCCCAGGTATTGCCTTTTTATTTTAGTACACTGTCAGTGCTGCAGTGCTGTTCTCACAATCTCCCAAGCTAATCAGTCTCTAGAAAGTTGCACCCACCATTGTTAACCAACAGAAGTTTCTGTCAGTCTCAGTCCTCAAATATTAAATTGCATTCTCCCCAGCAAGCCACAAAGCCCCTTTTGATATTAAAATATCTTTAATCTCATCACGGTCTATTGTACAGTCCATTCCTTTACGCTGTTAATCTCATTATATAACCTCCCTGGCCAAGTCACTCACTTTAAAAGGACGACCCTTTAGCCATCATTGTAGAAACCAAAGGAAAAGAAGATAGCTCTTTCTAAACCTCGAAAGGGAAGGAAGTGATCTATTCTTTATTACACTTTATATGTCCTTTTAAAAATCTTATCGTGTATTAGCAGTGATATTCATGACACTAGAGTACGCTTACCATAGTCGGCTCCCATGGTTATCACAAAGCTTCACTTCAGCATTAATCAACTCTAAAAGCCATTCACTGCTTTGGATATTCCCAGTGCAACGAACATTATCCATAAGCTTCTTTTTTTTTTGCATAGAGAAGCAAGATGGCATAAAGGATGGAACACAGCTCTATGAGGGACTTATCCGATTTTTAAAAGGGCATTTTAATTTCCATAATGGCTTCTCCAAGGAGCCTGCTGAGTGGCTGCTCAATATACCAAATTTAGGAAAAACTTAAAAGCATTGTCTTGCTTTCTGTAGTTAGGACTCCTGTCAGGAAATGAGCAGGTATCTCAGTGTTGCCTCCAGCAAAGCAACCTGGGACAGGCTAGAACATGTTGCTGTAGGAGAAGCTTCTTCCTTGTATAGTGGATACTGGGACTCCGAAAGGTCTGTCAAATCCCAACTCTTTCTGTGGTGGTCATACTGCTGTTCTTTCCAATGGAATAACTTCTTAGAAGCATATTCATTGAATCTAGGTAAAGAGATTTGAATTTCTGAAAGAGAATGAAGCCCTTGAACTTCTACTTCCATCCCTCTTATCCCATAAAACATTACCTTTGAGGGCCTTGAGGAACAATTAAGCTATTACTATCATCTCATTCCTATTACTACATTATTATTAACCTGACATAAGTAGGGGCTCGATCTATGTTTCCGATAAAATAAAACCTTTGTCAGACTGGAGCTGGCAATGCTGAAGGAAAAGGATTCTCTGCTCTCTAGGCAACTCCATAAAAAATCCAAAGGTTTTGGTTTTCCTTTTTTTTTTTTTTTGCTGTTTTTCGCATATGTCATCTAGGATGCATTTGACACTTGATTAAATCTAATCTTATCTTTTCTATTTTCTGTGTTTTCCTACGTTTGTGACCACTCATTATCTACTTTACTAACTCCTTTCTGTCCTCCTGAAATCTTTTTTGTGGATGTTCACCAAGCTCACAGCCTCAAAGACAACAACAAAAACAAGAAACACTCTTCTTTCTTTGCATGCTTCAAATATTGCTTCTACGTTTGAGTTCCAATCTGACATCCTAACACTATTTTGAACATTATGCTGGGAATTCCTACAAGAATACCCCATTAGCACTTTATACACAGCATTAAACATGTGCGCACACAGCCATTCTTTGTGTATGTAAGTTTCTTTTCAGTTATATCATAAGATCCCTGAGAGAAGGGACAATATCTCTTATTCTATTTATTCCATTACAATTCCTCATTACTTGAGCATAATAGATGCCATATAAAAACTTATGATGGACTAAGTCACTCAGTAAAGTAGACTTCTGTGGAGTGCTCTGTGTTTTTTATTTATTTTGTTTTATAATGGTCTATGTCAGTATCTTCTAAGAAGAAGTAATGCTGATAAATATATACATAGCTACCAAACAGCTAAACTTCATTACAGTGTACTTGGCAGCATGCTAACTTATTTACATACATTACCTTATTCAGTACCACCGCAGAGTGACAGCGCAGTCATGCTGGTAATTTTTTATTACCTATATTAGAGCTGAAGAAATTGAGGCTCAGAAAAATTAAGCAACTTGCCCAAGGTCACACAGCAAGTGAGCAGCAGAGTCAAGGGTCAAATCCAAGTCTGGCTGACTCCAAAATTCTACATCCTGGCAACTTCTCAGGGAGACAGCAAGGTTTCAGAGAGAAGAGGTTCCACAGTGTGGCATGGTAAATGCTCGGGTATCAGACCCTGAATGAGACACATCAAATGAGATAATGATATTCATGGAACATGGATAATATGTTCATGAGAACTGAAAACAGAAGAAGAGGGGCTTCCTGACATGTTAGCATTGGATATAGTCCAAGTGCCTTGCCTTCCCTGGGGGATAGGCACGTTAAAATGACTAAGGCTGATTTTCTCCAGCACTGTAGGATTAGAATTCAGAGTCAAAATAAATATTATTTAGAAAAAATAAAATCATGCATTATTTTTACATATGTGGTTAAATTTGGAAAGATGAACTTTTTATATTTTCCCTTTTATATATTATAGCTTTATATTATAAAAAAACGTTAATTATATATAGTCTTTAAATTTGCAGAAAAGTATTGCAAAATAAACTTATCATTTGGGTTAAAATTTGCAAATTCAAAGCTTCAATTTAAAGTAGAAGATTGCTAACTTTCTTCTCCTTGTCTGATCATTTTTTTCTTCTGGGATAGAGGCTGACAGGCAACACTCGGAAGCCTTGTTCTCTGAAGAAGGTAGGCATGCCAGCATTAACTTCATTTACATTTCTGAGTGATTTGGTGGTTGAATTTCCCAACAGTAAAGTTGCACCTAAAATTGATCAACTTCAGTGTCATCAACAGATGTCCCTAAAACCCTTAGCAACTAATGGATTGTTTAAAGGACCTTAATAGCTCATTTGTCTAGTCAAAACCCCATCAACTCAACCTTTGAAAAACGTACTTTCCTGTCATTAGAAAATTGAGTCCATTGTCCTTTAATTTTGAAATGACATGTATTTCAAGTCAATTAAGGCAAAAAGGCCAATTATCTGGTGACAACCAAATTTGTGACAACCAAAGTGTTTTCAACAGCTGATGAAAAAGAGAACTACAGTACAGCAGGCAGTGTACTGATGAATCAGGTAGAGGAACGGAAAAGGAGATATATGCAATCTTAATATAAATATGTTAGCTCCCAAAGGGCTATTAAGTAAGATGTGTGTCTTCTTCCAACAGCTCCCAGTGGTTTTAGTAATGAAAGCTTATATTTAAAGGCTTCTATCTTTTCTATACCTCTTTGAGGGGTTTGCAAATATTCATGGCTTAAAAGTTCTCTGTTGTATCATACTGTTAAACAGTTTTATCTCTCTTTTTTGTTATGTCCCAATAACCATGGTTATAATCTGCAATTTGTTCTGTAATTGAAACATAACTTTTATTTATAAAATTTGTTCTTAGAAAAAAAATGAGAGGCTTTTTCACTTCATGTTTCTATATTATCTATAATGATATATTTGGTCCAAATTATGGTCAGATAAATGCACATAGCTATGCAAAATTTCAGTATGAAATTTTTCAAAAGGCTACAGTCACAAGATGTTAATGCACTTTTAATTGTCATAGTGTCACTGAAAAGTTAGCTATATTTAGTAAGTTACTAATAATGGCTTTGCTATAACTCCTGAAAAACAGTTATATCAATGCAAGTATGTGGTGAGGAAGCCTATTTGGACATGAAAGATATCCAACTACATAACATATTCTTGAAGTTTTCACTCTATAATAAATATTCCCTTATTTTTATTCATTCTGATTTCATTTAAAGTGTTTCATTGAGGGAAAAAATTCAAGCTTTTTACTTAAAAAATTTACTGCCTTGCATAGCATAGATATAAGTGAAGAATGTTCTAGATTTGATTTAATACAGCCAAATTATTGAATTTTTTTTTTTTTTTTTTTGAGGGAGATCAGCCCTGAGCTAACATCCATGCTAATCCTCCTCTTTTGGCTGAGGAAGACCGGCTCTGAGCTAACATCTATTGCCAATCCTCCTCCTTTTTTTTTTGTTTTCCCCCAAAGCCCCAGTAGACAGTTGTATGTCATAGCTGCACATTCTTCTAGCTGCGGTATGTGGGATGTGGCCTCAGCATGGCGGGAGAAGCGATGTGTCGGTGTGCGCCTGGGATGCGAACCCGGGCAGCCAGTAGCGGAGCGCGCGCACTTAACCGCTAAGCCACAGGGCCTGCCCTGAACTTTTAATTTAATTGAGCTATTTTTTAGAGGAGACTAATTTAAATAGGGGTCTGTCAGTGAATGCCTTGTTGAATAAAAGAATTTTCTCTCCCATTTTAAAAAATTAAAGTACAATTTAGACACAGTAAAAGAACCTTTTTAGTGCACAATTATACAAGCTTTGGCAAATGCATATGGTTATGTAACATTATTAAGATAAAGATAGGCAAACTTTTTCATTACATCAAAAAATTTTCCTCGAGGCTTTTTGTAGGTAACCCTTACTCTCATCCTTTGCCCCTAGTAACACTGATCTGTTATCAGTCCCTACAGTGTAGCCTTTTTCAGATGGCATTATAAATGGAATAATTCAGTATGTAGCATTTGAAATCTGACTTCGTTCACATTGCATAATGTACTTTGGAATCATCCATACTATGTGTACCAGCAGTTCATTGCTCTTTATTGCTAAGTGGAATTCCACTTTATGGATGTACCGTGGTTTATTCAACCATTCCTCAACAGAGGGACATTTGGGTTGTTTCCAGGTTGGGGCAATGATGAATAAAACCGCTCTAAATATTCCCTTAAAGATTTCTGTAGGAACATAAGTTTTCATTTTACTAGGCTAAATACCCTAGTGCAGGATTTTTGGATCATATGGTAAGTGTATGCTCAATTTTATAACAAATTGCCAAACTCTTTCCAAGGTAGCTGTACAATTTGTCATTTCATTCAAGCGCTATGTGCGAGTTCCAGGTGCTCTGCCTCTTTGCCAGCTCTTGGTGTTGTCAAATAGATCTGTTTTGGTATCTGGTTGTAGCTTTAATTTACATTTCTCTAATGGCTAATGAAGTTAGGCATCTTTTCACGTGCTGATTAACAATTTTTTGTGGAGTGCATTTAAATCTTTATTTATGTAAGTACATATATTTTGGATGTTAGTTTTCTTATTAAGTTTTGGAAGTTTTTAAAAATATATTCTAGATACACGTGCATTATGTTATATGTGCTTTGACTGTATTTTCTCCCAGTCTTTCACTTTTCTTTTAATTCTCTTAACAGTGTCTTTCAAAGAGCAAATGTCCTTAATTTTGATGAAGTCCAATTTATTAGTTTTTTCTTTTATGATTCATCCTTTTGTGTTTTATCTAAGAAATTTCACTTAACTCAAGCTCATAAAGATTTTCTCCTGTGTTTTCTTCTAGATGTTTTATAGCTTTAGATATTGCATTTAGATCTGTGATTGATTCTGAATTAATTTTTTATATTATATGAGATAGGAATAATGATTCACTTTTTTGCCTATGGACATACACTCGTTCATCATTTATTGAAAAGACTATCCTTACTCTGTTGAATTGCCATTGTACCTTTGTCAAAAATCAACTGACCATATACGTGTGGGTTTGTTTCTAGATTCTCAATTCTGCTTCATTGATCTATGTCTCCATCCTTTCTCCAATAACACACTGTCTTGATTTCTGCAGCTTTATAATAAATTCTGAATTCAGATAGTGTGTGTCCTTCACTTTACTCTTCTTTTTGGGTTATTCTAGCTCCTTTGCATTATCACATATATTTTAGAATTAGCTTTTCAATTTCAACACAGAAAAACCCTCTGCTTGAATCTGGATTGAAATTGTGTTGAATCTATAGAACAATTTAAGAAGAATTGAAATAATATTGAATCTTCCAATCCATGAATATAATAAACCTCCCCTTATTTTAGGTCTTTTTATTTTCTTTAATCACTATTTCGTAGTTTCCAGCAGATAGATCTTACACATATTTTATTAGATTTATGTGTATTTCTTATATTTTACTCCTGTTACAAATGGCTCTTTTAAAATTTGAATTCCAAGTCATGCATTTCTTTTATATTAAAATATAATTGATTTTTGTGTGTTGACCTTGTAGGCCGCAACCTTGCTAAACTCACTATTTTACTACATTTTTGTTCGATTTTATAGATTCTCTAGGATATTCTACATAGACAATCTTCCTTTCCAATCTGTATGCAATATATTTTTTATAGCTTTCTTGAATTTAATGCAACCTCTGATATGATGCTGAATAAGAATGACACATGTAAACGCATCATGAATGGACAGCCGGAGAACCAAGGACCACCAGATGTGGAACCGGAGCTCCGGAATCAAGTTAGAGGGGTCTTGGACATTCTCCTTGCCCTTTTTGACCCGAGAGACCTGACTTTGTGGACATTGTATTGCTTGCCTTGCTAGAACACATATTAGAGCGAAGCAGACGACACCTAGCTGACTGCAGATGACGACTTAACACCTAGCTGATCGCAGACAAAAACTGAACACAGCTAACCACAGAAGAAGATTTCACAGAAAAAAATTTCACATTGCTGCGTGGACCCCTCCCCTACTCCTTCCTCCCCCTCCCTCCCTAAAAGCTTCTGTACTCAATAAAATCCCCAGCATGCCAAGTCTCAGGGAGGCAGACTCCTGGAGTTGACCTTGAGTGATACAGGTGCTCCTCAGAACCATCTAGCTGCTCCTCGGTCCTCTAGCTCTGCCTCCCCCTGCTGAAGCCTCTGACTGGGTTGCACCACGCTACCTGAGTCCGGACTCGCATTTCCTGCTCTTCTCTGAATCTCCACGGGTAAGCTCCCCCTGGATTGATGGTAAATCCCCTCGCGACCCTCGAGGCGCCCATCGAGTCCCTGCCTCTGCCCCGGGTCCCCGAGGTCGCCCGGGGTGCCCAGAGGACGGAACCTATCACATAGAGTGAACCTCCTTGCTTTGTTTCTGATCCTAGGTCCATTAGCATTAAGTATGAGGTCAGTTGTATGTATTTTGTAGGTCACCTTTATTGATTTGGGGATATTTCCTTCTCTTCCTAATTTACTGAGACTTTTTACCATGAATGGATGCTGCAATTTGCGAAGTGCTTCCCCTTTCATTGCATAAATTGAAATGATTATATGATATTTTCTTCTTTTGTGTGTTAATATGGTGAATAATACTGATTGCTTTACTGTATTAAATGAATCTTGCATTCCCGAAGTAAACTCTATTTAGTTGTAACGTATTATTCTTTTTATGTATTATTGAATTCAGTTTTCTATACCATATAGCCTAAGTGTGTAGTAGGATATACTGTCTAGGTTTGTGTAAGTACACTCTATTATATTCTCATTTCTCAGACATATCCCCATCATTAAGTGACCTGTGGCTGTATATTGTTTTTCAGGTCCATTTAACCCCTAATGATTTTCCTTCACTTGTTTTGTCATTTTAGTAGATAGATATGATAAATTCTCTAACTATAACTGTGGATTTATCTGTTCCTCCTTTCAGTTCTATCAGTTTTCTTTCACGTGATTTGAGGCTCTGTTGTTTGTTGGATTTAGGATTGTTATCAAGTCCTTGTGAGTTGACACCTTTAGCATTATTCAATTTCCCTATGTATCATTTGCAATATTCCTTATTCTGAAGTCTACATTTTCCAATATCAATATAGCCACTCCAGCTTTATTTTGCAAAGTGTTTGTATGATATATCTTTTTCCTCTCCTTTCCTTTAACCGATTGTCTTTCTATTTTACAAGTTTGTATTGTTTTGTTTTTTAAAGAGCTTATAGTTGGGTCTTCCTTCATCTTGTTCTTCAATTGACAGTCTGTCTTTTAAAATAAATGTGTGTTTAGACTACTTACATTTACTACTGCTGATATGATTGGATTAAAATTTATATCTTGCTTTTTTCTAATTGTTCCATATATTTTTTCTTCCTTTTCACTTTTTCTTGCCATTTTTTTAGATTGAATATTTTTTACAAATCCATCTTATCCCCATTCTTAACTCATTATGTATACCTATTTTAAATAATTTGGTTGTTTCCCAGACTTCACAACATGCATCTTTAATCAAAATTTACTTTTGAATAATATTGTACCACTTCATGTACAGTGAAAATGTCTTACAATAGTTTCTCTCTCCCATCTATTGTGCTATTTTATCATATATTTTACTTCTATATATGCTACAAACACATAGTACATTGCTGCTATTTTGGTTTAAGGCAGTCCTTTATCTATTAGAGCAAATATAAGAAGAAAAAAATGAATTATATATTTATCTTTATTATCCATTTTCAACTTTCTTAATTTCCTTGTGTAGATACAAATTTTTGCCTGGTATCATGTTCTTTATCACTGAAATACTTCCTTTAAAATTTGTTGTGTTCAGGTTTTTTCATAAAGAACTCTCTGCTTTTCTGTGTCTGAAAAAAAAGCTTTTATTTCTCTTTCATTTTTTAAAGGTATCTTCACTGGGTATAGAATTCTGGGTTGACTTTTTTTTTAAGCATTATCAAGATGTCACTTTATTGTATTTTCACTGACAAGAATTCTGATGCAGATGTTACCTTTGGTCCTCTGTATATACTGTGCTATGTTCTTTGACTGCCTTCAAGGTTTTTACTTTATCTTAGATTTTCAACAGTTTGAAAAACATATGTCTGGTTTGTTTTGGTTTGTCTTTTATTTTTTTTTAAATTTGTCCTGCTTGGTGTTCTCCAAACTTCTTGAAACTATGTTTTTATTTTTAATTAATTTTAGAAACTTCTTGCACATTATTGTCTTTGAATATTTCTTCTGCTCTGTTCTTTCACTCTTCTCCTTCTATAGATCTGTTTGCATATATGTTAGATTCATATTTTCCACAGTCCTTGGCTTCTCTGTGCTCTGTTCTTTTTTTTTTTAAATCTTTTTCCTCTTTGCATTTCAGTTTGGGTAGTTTCTATTGATGAATCATCAGTTCACTGATTCTTTTCTCCTCTGTGTCATCTACTGATGTGACCGTTGGAAACATTCTTCACCTCTATTACTGTGTATTTTGTCTCTAGCATTTCCAATATGTTCTTTTTATAGTTTACCATCTGATCATGTATGTTGTCCACTATTTCCACTGCAGCCTTCAACTTATTAACTATATTTATTTTAAATTTCATATCTGATACTTCCAACAGCTTTGTAATATTTGAATCTGATTTTGTTGAATGCTCTGTCTCTTGGTCATGAATTGTTTTCTTCCTTGTGTGTTTTGTAATTTTGGGATGAAATCCAAGCATCTTATGTAGTATAGTAGAAGATTAGGTAAAGAATATTCATGCTTGGAAATGCACACACCCTCTTTTTTCTAAGTCTTTAGTGTCAGACGTTGAGTCAGCCTAGTCAGGAGTTGAGCTAGGTTTGAATTTTTGCTATGCTCCCTCAGTTTACTACAGGCTGCAAATGCCTCTTGAGTTACCTTGTGTTTAGGTTGGGGACTGATCTTCCACAGAGTTTTCCCATTGTTTGTTCCACCCTTAGCTTTAGGTCTTCACATTGGACCTATTTTCAGAGAAGGTTTCTCTCTCTTGATGTTTTTTCCCAGGATTAAATGTGTGAGGCTGGTGGTAGTGAGTGGTGGGGGGAATCTCTGCTGTTCTGATCCAGCCTCAGTCTTAGGCAGGAGCTATGCCCCTGGTTCTCAGGGATGGAGACCACTCAGTGATCCTACCCCTCTTCTAGCAGTAGGTGGGCTCTTGTGTCTGGTCTCAGGATGTATTCCTGCTCCTACCCCAGGAATAGGATTTTTTTCTTTTCCTCTTCCTTTTTCCTTAGCTGTAATGGGTTTTCATCTATGGCTCGAGGGTACCGGTGTTTGATATGCTTCCTTTAGAAGCTTTAGGCTTTTGTTTCATGGGAAATATGAGGACCCCAGTGAGGATTTGTATCTTTTCCACAGTAGCTATTTTTCTCCTCCTCCAGGCTTGCATAATAAATGAAGCTTTCTCTAGAATCCTGTTCTATAACCAATCTTTCTTGTGAGCTTATAGTGAAGTCTGTGGAAAAGAGCCGTCAAGTGTATGTGAATTCCTCTTGTGTCTATAGCATCCCAAGTTTCCATACTCATATGTGAATGGTTACACTCAGCCTTTAGCCATTTATTAGAAATTTCAGCTGAATTCTTCTTACTAGCTTGTATGGCATTTGGCATCTGCTACAGGCAAGCAAGTACTCTCATCCAGTTTCTCTTTGGAGATTCCTGTCTTTCAAATTTTGGATTATTTGATGGTTTTTTTTATTATTATTATTACTATTATTTTACTTTTTACTTTATTTTATTTTTTTTTGTGAGGAAGATTAGCCCTGAGCTAACATCCATGCTAATCCTCCTCTTTTTGCTGAGGAAGACTGGCTCTGAGCTAACATCTATTGCTAATCCTCCTCCTTCCCCCCCCCCATCAAAGCCCCAGCAGATAGCCGTATGTCATAGTTGCACATCCTTCTAGTTGCTGTATGTGGGATGTGGCCTCAGCATGGCCGGAGAAGCGGTGCGTCACTGCACGCCTGGGATCTGAACCCGGGCCGCCAGTAGCGGAGTGTTCGCACTTAACCGCTAAGCCACCCAAATTTTGGGTTATTTGATTATTGTAGCCTCAGGAATCTGAAGGATTCAATAAAAGACATGATCTTAAAAATTAAGTAGCTTTTTTGGTTAGTGGTATAGTGAAAATGATGCTTTTTCCAGCTTTCTATACCCAAGCCAAAGCCAGTAGTGATAATTTAATGAATTTTGTAATTACAAGTAATGTCTGAGTTAGAAATATGAGTGAAGTAACATAAATATGTCAAGATAATTGGAAGGATTATGTTAGTATATTGTAGGTTATGTTATTTTGTGTGTATGTTTTTTTGTGCACAGGTGAATTAGTGCATGAGTATCTATGTGTAAAATGTGGAAAGTATTTGATGGACTTATGAAATCAGAAAATAATGGTATGCTTTATTATAAAAGAGTGGCAAACCAATGATTCCCTTTCATCTGACCTAACAAAACTCCTAGTTTACATACCAGGGCAATACTTCCCTTACAAATACAAAAAAAAAAGTGGGGCTTCAGTATATCAAACATTGAACATTTGTAGTCTATGGGAACACGAGCTTCTGGGAATTTTAAATAAAAATCACTATGAGAATCCTAATCTCAATATCTATAATGCAGCATGTACTGATATGTTTAGATGGTCTCTGTGTTTTGAATACTGTGGAAATTTTTTGCCTTCTTTTTTCAAAATAAGGTCCACTTGGTTGTCCTGAGAAGTTTAATATAAAATTTCCATTAGAGAATAAGCATAACATTTTACAAGATGGCTCTTTGCTTTAAATATTTAACAATATTTTTAAAGTCTGCAAAATTGGACAAATTAATGCATTTTTGTCGTAAAAATAAAAAAATTATATGTTCTGATTATGTTGAAAAGACTGACGGCAGGAGTGATTTGGGGCACACATCTTGGGCCTGCTTTCTTGCCATGGGTGGTTCTAATAAAAAATATTTAAATTTGAACCTTCAGGTTTTTATTCAGAAATAGAAATACCAGAATTAAATAGCTTGTACTCCCACCCTCATGTTATGTAATACAAGATGTGTATAATAGGGCAATTGGAATTTTGTCTATTAATAAAACAAAATCTCATTATTCAAAGAGAAAATATATACAATAGCATAAAAGAGAGATTATGTTATACAATGAAAATACGAACACTGTGATGAACAAAATAAAACCTCTCCCTCTCTATGCTTTTAAAAAACTTTTTATTGAAGTTTAATCAACATCCAGAAAGGATCACACATCACACGTGTACAGCTCAATGAATGTTCATCACTAAATAGCCTAGTCTAATCAACTCTGAGATAAAATCCCAAAACAAAACAAGCAAACGTATACCCCAGATCATTACCAACACTACAGAAGCTTCTTTCTCTTTCGTTCCAGCCACCATCTCTGTGAGCATACTCTCTTCCTTTACTTCTAACAGCAGATTAGTTTTGTCTGTTTTTGTACTTTATATGAATGGAATCCTTGTGTATGTGTCCTTTGCTTTCTGTCTTGTTTTGCTCTAAATTATGCCAGTTAGATTTATCCATATTGTTCTATGTAGTTGACAATCATCCACTCTTATTGTTGTAGTATGGCATTTCATTTTGCGAATATAGCACACTTTTCCCAATGATAGGAATTTGGGTCATTGCCAGTTTTGGGGGATTACGGTAAGTGCTGCTATGAACATTCTAATACATATCTTTGGAAAACATATGCACAATGTGTTAGGTAGAAACCTAAGAGAGGAATTGCTAGGTCATCAGCAATACATATTTTTAGTTTTGGTAGATTCTGCCGTATGGACTTACAAAATAGTTTCATCAATTGGTGCTCTAGCCAGCAGGTTATGAGAGTTCCTGGTACTCCATATCACTGTTAATATTTTATATTTCCCATCACTTTTACTTTAATTGTTCTGATGTGTGTTTTATCATGTTGCATTGTGATTTTAATTTACATTTTCCTGATATACAATGAAGATGAATATCTTTACATATATTTATTGGTAAATTGGGTATCTTCTTTTGTGAAAGTCTTCTTAAATCTCATCCATCTATTGGATAAGCTGTGTTTTTATTATTGATTTGTAGAGATATCGATATATCTAGAAACTAGTCTTTTGTCAGTTATATACAGTGAATATCTTCTTTCATTCTATGAACTTCTCTACATGCTATTAAAGGTGATTTCTGATAAACAGAAGTTCTTAAGTTTAAAATCATCTAATTTATCAATATTTTTTCTTTTAGGATTAGAACTTTTGGTGTCCCATTTGAAAATCTTTGCCTATTTACCTTATAAAAATTTTCTTCTATTTATGTCCCTAAAAGCTTTATTGATTTACCCTTTACATTTAGATCTGCTTTTGATCTTTAGCTGATTTTTGGTTAGGTATGAGGTAGAAATCTAGGTACCTTTTTTCCTGTAATGGACTCAGCACCATTTATTGAAAAGATCACTCATATCTTAAAGCACCAGTGTCACCTTTGTCAAAAATCAGTTGAGCATTTATGTATGGGTCTATTTTAACTCTCTCTTCTATTCAAATGGTAAATTTGTCTATTGTTCCATCAATATCACATTGTCCAAATTACTATAACTTTATCTTAGATATAGATGAATAGAGTAAATTTTTAAATTATTCCTGACATCTTCAAGATTACTTTGGCTATTCCTAGAATTTTTGTTTCCATATGGATTTTGGAATCTGGTTGTCCACTTACATACACACATATACACACATCCTTGCTGGCATTTTAATTAGAACTGAACCAAATCTATAGATTCCTTTGTGAAGAATTAACATTTTTATAATTTTGAATTTCCAATCCATGGACATGTATACCTACTCATTTATTTATCTCTTCTTTAATAGCTCTCATACTCTTTCGGAGTTTTTAGTCTGGAGTTTTTAGTCTAGAGTTTTTGTGCATCTTTTGTAGATTTATTTAAGCATTTGATATATTTTTCCGCTAATGTAATTATCATTTTTTAATTTCAATTTTACCTGTGTTGCTAATATATAGAAATACAATTTGTTTGTGTATTGACTCTATACACAACCTCCTGATAAAGTCATTTATTAATTCTAAAATTTGTCTGTAGATTCTTTTGAATTTTCAATGTAAACAATCACGATGTCTTCTGATAATGCCAGTTTCATTTCATTTATCTAACAGCTGTTTCTCTCTCCTTTTTTCCCCTTGCCTTATCTACTGGCTAGT
The DNA here is from genome assembly GCF_020826845.1 of Diceros bicornis minor. Lineage (NCBI taxonomy): Eukaryota > Metazoa > Chordata > Mammalia > Perissodactyla > Rhinocerotidae > Diceros > Diceros bicornis. The sequence continues at coordinate 17,672,625 of NC_080743.1, read as the reverse complement.
TACGGAATGAATAAAATTTGAATAGAAGTGACGATGGTTGCATCAGTCCCAAATCTGGGGAGAAAGTTCATAGTAATTGAGTGTGATGATTCCATTTATATTTTCTATAATTTACCTTTCTTTTACTTAATATTTTTACTCAATCAAGATACATTTAAATGTTTAGTAGGTCCATTAGTTCAAAGGTGAAAAGAGGGAAGAAACAGCAGGTCAGGAGAAAATGGACAAAGGAATTGTAATGTTTTCTTTCACTAGTTCTTATTTTGCCTATCTAGAGAAGAAGAATGTTTAAAGAAAGCAGGAAAGCAGAAAAAAGATTCAAAGTGAGAAGAATTCTGCGTTGTCCTTGACATCCTCTCAGAACTGTGGTGTTAGAGAGAATAAAAGAAGATAACAAAGAAGACTTGATTCTGTGACTTCCCATATCTAAAACACTTTACTTTTGAAATAGCATTCATAATTGTTGTTAAAAATTACAACAGAGGGGGCTGGCCCAGTGGTGTAGTTGTTAAGTTCATGTGCTCTGCTTCAGTGGCCCAGGGTTCACAGGTTCGGATGCCAGGCACGGACCTACACACCACTTGTCAAGCCATGCTGTGACAGGCGTCCCACATATAAAGTAGAGGAAGATGGGCACGGATGTTAGCTTAGGGCTGCTCTTCCTCAGCAAAAAGAGGAGGATTGGCAACAGATGTTAACTCAGGGCTAATCTTCCTCACACACACAAAAAAAGTTACAATGGAGAGGTTTAATCTACTGTAAAGAGATGCCATACTTTAAATAGTCTGTGTCTGTTACAAGATGAGGTCATTCTCTAAACCCCATAATTTTATTTATAACCTCACTTTGATATATATCACCATTCAAACCTTAAGGCATGTATTAATATCTTGATATATTTACTGTTATTCACACTGGTAGTGTTTGAACTCTTGAGCTCTAGATCTTAGAAAGTAGTTATTCATTCATTCATTCAGTTATTTATTGAGTGCCTACCATTTGCCAGATGCTTGGGATACATCAGTGAACTAATCAGAAAAACATCTCAGACCTCATGGAGTTTACATATTAGGAGGGGGAGATGGATAATAGATAATAAACATCATAAGTAAATGCAAGCATCTTAAAGAATGATAAATAACATACATTATATAGTATGATGGAAGATGGCAGGTGCTATCAAATAAAAAGAAAAAGAACAGAGTAAGGTGAATTGAGAGTGTTAGGAGGGAGGGGTGGGGAAGGATGGCATACTAAATAGAATGGTTAGGATAAATCTCCTTAAAAAGATGAGATTTGAACCAGGACTTTAATGAAGTCAGGAAGTGAGCATAAACAGTGTCTGGAGAAAGAATATTCCAAGAAGAGGTGACAACTAAAGCAAATGTCCTAAGGCACAAGCATACTTGGTATATTCTAGGAATAGAAAGAAAGCAGTTTGGCTGTAGATGAGTGAGTGAGGGGTAGAGTAGAATAAGATGAAGTCAAAAGGTAATGAAGGTTGAGTTCGTGTAGGGCCTTCTAAGCAGTTATAAGGACTTTCAGCTTTATTCTCAGTGAAAGGAGGAGCTAATGGAGGGTTTTTATACAACATTCTGGATTCTCTGTTGATAAAAGACTCTAGGAAAGTGGGGTAAAGTCAAGGAGAACTCTGCAGTAAGCCAGGTAAGAGATGATGGTGGTCCGATCAGATGGTTACAATAATTGGTGAAGGAATAGGAGCTGGATATATTTTGAAAGATGAGCCAAAATTATTTGTGTTGTAGATGTGAGACAAAGAGAGGAGTCAAGGGTGACTTTATGGCTTTTTTAACTGAACCACTGGAAATTTGCCATTAACTTGGATGGGGAAGACTATAAGTAGAGCAGATTTGGGGGAAAGATTATCAAGACATTAGCTATCCCAGTATAGGTGTCATGAAAGCAGTTGGATACATAGATTTGAAATTTAGAAGAAAGGTCTGAATTTTGGAAGTCATTAACATATAAATGTTATTTAAAACCATTAGACTAGATAAAATCACTAAGGGAGTGAATATAGACAGAGAAGAAAAGAGGACAAAATCCTGAGCATGGGGGTGGGGAGGAAATGAAAAAGCAGTAAAGTATACTGAGAAGGAGTGACCGTAAAGAAAGTTAGAAAGCAAACAGTGTGCAGTATTCCAGTATCCAAGTTGAATTAAATTATTTAAGAAGGAATGAGTAACCAAATATGTCAACTATTGCTGATGGGACAATTAAAATGACTGAAATTTAACCAATGGATTTAACAAGTTGTGCCATTATTGACCTCAACAAGAGCAGCATCAGGGTAAAAGCCAGACTTCAGTGGGTTTAGGGAATAATAGTAGGAGAGTTTCTAGAAAAAGTGTTAAAATCATATGGTGTTTTCCTATAACAAGGAGAAAATAAATGTGATAGTAGCCAGAAGAGGAAGGCAGAGCAATAAAAAACATTTTATGACAGGAAAAATAACAGTATGTTAATGAGTTGATAGTAGCAATGCAACAAAATAAAAGAAACATTGATGATGTGGAATAAATGGAGAGAATAGCTGTAGCAGGTGAATGGCATCTAATGCAGGAACTGTGGAAAGCTTGGTTTATATAGAAACATGGAAATTGATCTGCGGGTAACAGAAATAGAGGTATATGGTGTAGGGACAGATTCTGCAAAGTGGGTCGATATGGCATTGGGAAACTGAACATTATCTTCTGATTGCTTTGGTTTTCTCAGTAAAATCAATGGTCATCAGCTGAGAGAGGAAAAGGGAGAGAATGCATGTGGAGTACAATGAGAGAGAGTTATAAAAATAATCATCAAGAATAGTGAGAAAAGGTATGGATTATGTTCTTATAATACGCTTGGTTTCAGCCAATGATCTCCAGTAGAAGATCAATGGGAGGATAGAGATGTCAGAACTTTTAGTCTCCCTGCTGCCAGGCTGCCAGTTGGCAGGGATTGTGTTCCCACTGGGTAGCCTTTCCAACGGCTACAGCTGTCTCCAGAATCTTCTAATTGCTCCTTTCTCTTAACCACTTCCAGCCTCACAATAGTAACAACGTACTACTGCCTGCTAGCCCTGAGATGCTTCATGATCCCTCGTTGGTTTACTTAAAGCAAAAGTGGTACCTAGATTAAGATTTTCTTGATTACCCCATTATGGTGTGCCATCTGTTTTCTGACTAAAAGAGTAATTGGTACCAGGAGTAGCCCCAGGAAGGAAACCTTAAAATTAAGTTTCTTGGATTTGGTTGTTTACATATTTTAGAAGCACATATATGTCTTCCTTGCAGGGTGAGGATGGTAATGGGCAAGTGTTGGCATCTCAATTCCAAAAAATCATCACCAGCAAACAAACATGAGGAAGTGCAGGTGGCAGGCAAGGTTTTGTGATCAAGTGTCTGTGGCACTTAGTAGTTATGTTGACGATAGATGTTACAAAGATTATAACACAGAAGAGCTCCCCTGAAGGTCCTAGACAGCTAACAAAGAGAAAATGAAAAGTTGATTGTTTTGCATGCTAATTGCAGCGTTCAGATGGAAATTTTAAAAAAGGCAGTTTTGAAAGAGTTTCTTATCTCCTGTTAGGATCAAGCCCAGGGCCCAGTCACAACCACAGTAGAATTATAGAACTAACTAAATGTGCAATTCTACCAGATCTCTGTGCTAAGTAATAGTTGTGAAAGAGTGGGAGCCTGAGTCATTGGATGGGCACATTGGGGAAGAAACAGATAAAGCTGAGAAATTTGAATCCCCAAATACACCTGAAACTTTCTTGTTAATGGAAGCAACTCCTGTCTACATAAGCTGAAGCAGTTGCCTCTCAATGGAATGCCAGTTGTCCTCAGGCCCACCTCCCAATCTCCTATGGCCTACAGGTGTAGGAAGAGCTAGATGCCCTAGTTCTAGCTTAGTTTAAATGGAGAAGTACAAGTACTAATCTGGAAGGATGTAGCCTATCCGCTGAAAGAGTTGTAGAATCTTGCCAGTTTGTATCACTAAGAGTCTGAAGAGCATGAATGAGAGGGATTCTAAGGTTGTTAGTCCAACTAGCATGAAATGTAAGACTAGTATGGGTTGAGTTTCTTAAAATGAATGTACACAGCATTCATGATTTGTGTTGATTTAAGCACAGGAAATCAACATTAATAGTATGCTAGGATGTTGAAGGCATACCTATAGTCAGTGAAATTGAGATGCTGGAATTTGCATGGCATACTGAACAGGAAAGGTAACCAAAGTTTCAGTGAATGTATTATGTAGAATCTGCTTAGCCAATTCCTAGCATCAATTCTAGGGGACCCGGTGGGGAGTGGGGGCGGTGTACACTTTTCTTCAAGCCTTGTTAGAAACTTTGTGGTGACTGTCCTTTTGTAAGGTGGAGATGATGGTATGAGATGCTGTTATGGAATTGAGCTCCCCAATTTCCATGGGAATGGCGGAATTCAAACATCCTGAAGTAAAAGAGATGCTTACCTATTAGCAGAAAGATAGGGGCAGTTACCATAATAAACTTCAGAGAGAAGTCACAATCAGAGTACTATCTCAGGCAGTAATACATAGCTAACTGATCATAGAATCTCTAGGAATAAAATAGGTAGGGGGACTGTTTGAAATACATAAGTGGGAAAATTCTAGGTCTAGTGAGCAGAAACGTGATTCAAATTGCTTTGGGGGATTTATTCTCTCTTACTCCAGTTTTAGATCTAAGCCATTTCACAGAATTCAAGATATATGTTTATGAAGAAAGCCAGGTCTCTTTGAGGAAACATTCTTCAATGCAGCCACAAGTGAATTTCTTCACATTTTCTCCCAGAGAGACATGCAGCAATTTATGAAAGTGACTGTGTGCAGGAGAAAGAGTAAAACTCAGCCCTTGGGTTTTGTAGACTCTGGATTGATACCAATCCCCAGTGACTTGAAACACACTGGACAGATTTGGGGCTTAGAGAGGTCAGAAGACAGACAGAGTCTTAGTCTAAGTCAAACTCATGGTAATTATTTCCTAGTCCCACAATGAATGGTGAAAATAGGTATATTTAATACATAACAAAATACCCACATTAGTTCCTCGACAGGTGAAATGTGCACTATCACGGTAGAAGTGGCCTCGTGGAAGCTACTAGAATATCCCACCTACCTATAATATACTAAAAGCAATGCTGCATACCTAGGGAAATTTCAGAGATTAGTGGCACCATCGAAAAGTTGAGAAAAGCGGGAGTAATGATTTCTAATACATCTCCATTTACCTCGCCTATTTGGCCAGCACAAAAATTAGATAGATGGGTCTTGAAGCATGACTGGCTTTTGTAAATTTAAGGAGACGTGCTAAAAAGAGCTACAGTTCAGATGTTGTATCCAGTCACTGTCCCTAGTATGTGGCTTTAGATAAAGCATTTTTTTCTAATTTCTATCAGCAAATATAATCAGAAGCCGTGTGCCTTTACTTGTCAAGGAGAGCAATATACTTTCACTGTCTTACCTGAGGATTATTTCTGATTTCCTGCTCTCTATCGTAATAGACAAGAGAGACCTTGATTTTATGGCTATTTTATGGATGATCACATTTGGCTATTATATTAACGAGATTACGCTAACTGAACAGACAAAGCAGGAAGCAGCAAGAACCCTGACTGTCTTAGTAAAGCACACGATTGCTAGAGGGTGGGAGAGGAACTCTAAAAACCACCTGCCAAATCAGGTGTCAATTATGTCTCAATAAAGCTAGGAAAAAAATAAAAGGATAAGGCACCAACTGACACTCTCCAAAAAAAAAAAAAAATTAGAAAAGAAGAGCCTCTGAGAAGCAAGAGATAAGTTACTGAGTCATTACAGCCCACAAAGAAGTGACAAATGCTTGATGTAACTCTGGATGTTGGTGATAGTACACATCACATCTAGGTGTGCAGCTCTAACTCTTTTGCTAGATAATTTAAAAGGCAGTTTAAAATTAGAAACAGAGAAATAAAGGTTCTGCACCGCCTCAAGGCTATAGTACAAGCAGCCCAGCACTTGACCTCACAACCAGCAGACCCAATAGAACAACAAATGTCTATGGCAGGTGGAAGAACTGAGTGGAGCTCCCGGCAAACTCCAGTGCATTCTATTATGACAGCATCTATTCTCCATTAGAAAAGCAGATTTTATATTTCTACTGGACCCAAGTGTCTAAACACTTGAACATGGGGCACTATATAACTATGTGACTTGAAATTCCCATTATGAAATGGGTGCTATTCTATTAAAAGAATCCAAAAAGTGAATGTGCACCCATGCTGTTTCAAGAATGTTTGAAAAGTATGATTGCATAACCAACTGGCTCAGACTTCCGTGACATGTGCTTCTATCAAGTGCCTCAGTTCTTACTCAGGAGTGACCCTAAAAGACAACAGCCAAGAAAATTTCTTCCCCTTGAGAAGCGAAAAAATATCTTGTGATCCAAACCAAACCAAAGGAGACAAGTCCAAGGTACACTGAGTTATGTGCAGTGACTAATGGGTTCACTAAAAAGAGCAAGACTAGAAGAATGATGATGAGAAGGTCTGAATGATGGATATGTGAATAAACCTTTCTGAATGGGCAGAGTGTGAAGAAATTCCTCTGGAAATATCCTCACTGAATGTCTACCACAGAGCAACTTCTCAACAATCTGATAGACGATATGACCCTTCTTCTGGGTGTCAATCAGCTTTCTCCCTCTACTCCCCAACTCCATGTTTACTCACTAGGTCCATATAGAAAGTGACGGAGATAGAGGTTACGTATTAGTTCAATAATATACAACAGTGTTGACTTCTCCTTACAATGACTGATCTGACTACCGCCACTGCTTATCTGCTGAGACTCTGATGATAGAGCCTTGTTCCCCTGGCATACCAGCCAGCCACCTGGTGGTAGTGTGGGGGCTTTCTATCATGGAGGAGACAGCCATTTTTCCTCATCAGCATAGATATATTTTCACATGTGATATGCTTTACCTTAACAAAATTTTTTTCAGTGCTGCCTTATGAATGGTTTTGCTGTTGCTGTGGTATTTGCATATCACTGCCTCTATAAAAAAAAAAAACACCTCATTTTGTAGCAAAGTAAGTATAGCAATAGCTCATGCCACAAAATTTATAGGTTCTGCCACATTTCCTCTACCTGTAGCATTTAGCTATATAGAACATTGGAATGGCCTGCTGAGGTACCAGTTGAGAGATAATGCTCTGCAAAGCTAGGGAGCTTTCCTATAAGGTGTAGCATACGTATGAAACCAGGTACCAAGAGTTGGGGCTTTCTTCCTCATAGTAAGAATTCGCTAGTCTGGGAATCAATGGGTAGAGGTAAAATGAGACTTATCCTGCTATTATACCTACTAACTGGATTAAGGGGTGCTATGTACTGAATTATGTCCCCCCTCTCAAATTGATACATTGAAGCCGAAACCCCCAATATGACTGTATTTGGAGATAGGCTTTTAGGAGGTAATTAAGGCTAAGTGAAATTATAAGGTGGAATCCTTATTGGATAGGATTGATGGCCTTGTAAGAAGAGGAACAGCCCTTTCTCCCTGTCTCCATGTGCATGTACCAAGGAAATGCCATGTGAGCACACAGCTAGAAGGCAGCCATCTGCAAACCAGGAAGAAAGCCCAAACTAGAACTTGACTATGCTGGCACCCTGATCTCAGACTTCCAACCTTCCTGATTGTGAGAAAATAAATTTCTATTGTTTAAGACACCCAGTCTACGGTATTTTGTTACGGTAGCCCAAGAAAACTAAAACAAGGGGTTTTTGCTTCCATCCCATCATTCTCATGCTATGTGCACTTAGAAGTATTAGTGCTCATGGGAGAACATAGTCCTTATTTGATTAAAATGAAAGCCGGAACTGCAACATTACCATTTTGGATGCCGCAGAGAAGGGTTCATTTGGGTTTAGGTGCCACAGAGAAAGGGTTCATTTTACTCTTAGGGTGGTTGAAATCGGGGTTGCTTCTACACAATGTAAGCAAGGAGAGCACAGAACCCAAAGGATTCACTGGAGTGCTTCATAGTACATTATCTAATAATCAGGTCAATGGGAAAAAGAGGCAAAAATAAAGGCAGGACCACAAAAACACTTGGATTCTGCAGGAATCAAGAGTTGGGTCATTCCACCGAGTAAAGAACGCTGTTCAATTGAAGTGTTAGTGGAGAGCAAAAGGAATATAGAATTTGAGGAGGACAAAAGCAGATATGATACCTATTTAGATTCGCTTAATGGCCAGCCGCAGAGACAAGGACTAAAACCGTTAAATATGTTATTTAGTTATTTTGTTTTCTCCATTTTTTTCCCTACTATCTTAAAAAAAAGAAGCTAATGTTTTAGGTTTCAGGTGTTAGTGTGACTGAATTGATAACAGGACAAGCCAACCTGATAAGATAGCTGAGAGGATTTTGTGCATTCCTTGTCTACAGGACACAAGGAAGAAAGATAAGGGTAGAGGCTGAGGAGCAAAGAGGTGGACTCTGTCATTTATCTTCCATTTTCACCTCCAGATCCATTAGGCCTCCCTCCTCACTTACTGTTAGACCCCAGAAGGCTCACCTGTGTAGACTGGGCTCCCATGAGTTTTGGCTACTGTTGGGATTGTCCAACAGGAAGCCTTGCTGGAATATCAGAGGGAGGGAGGAGAGTGATGTCAGAAGCTTCAAGTCTTGAGCTCTGCCACCTCCTCTTTCTACTTTGGTGAGTGCCTAGCATCCTGCACGCTATGCTATGTAACCTCTGTGACTATTCACCTAATATCCTCTGAAATTTCCTTCCCTCTTTTTCCTTGGAAAACGCTTATCATTCAGAATAGGTTCAGGTAAACCTTTTCTAAGAAACCTTCCCTGACTCTCCAGGTCCCTGTTGCTACTCTTCCTTTGGACCTTTATTTTTTTATTTATTTATTTTTTTTGTGAGGAAGATCAGCCCTGAGCTAACATCCATGCTAATCCTCCTCTTTTTGCTGAGGAAGACCGGCTCTGAGCTAACATCTATTGCCAATCCTCCTCGTTTTTTTTTTTTTTTTCCCCAAATCTCCAGTAGATAGTTGTATGTCATGGTTGCACATCCTTCTAGTTGCTGTATGTGGGACGCGGCCTCAGCATGGCCGGAGAAGCAGTGCGTCGGTGCGCGCCTGGGATCCCAACCCGGGCCGCCAGCAGCGGAGCGCACACACTTAACTGCTAAGCCATGGGGCCGGCCCCCTTTTGGACCTTTATTTTATTTTTGTATATATCACAATCATTGTCTTAAAAATATATTATATTGTAACCACTAGTCTATGAAGCTCTCTCTTCCCCTAGACTAGTGACCATGTTTTATTCATATTTATATTCTAAGCTACAAACTTGGTACCTGACATTTAGTAGGTTCTCAATAATACTTATTAAATCAAAGTGTCCCTAAGTGAACAGAAGGAGGAGAGTGAAGTACAACTATTGGAAGGCAAGGGCAATTGGGATTCCTGGCCTCAGGGACCCTTGGGGTATTGGGATGGGAAGTCTCAGGTTATTGGGTGAAGGTGGGTCTCAGGTATTGGGATGGCGCTGGTAAGTGCGAGGACAGCTGTACAATAAAAGATGTTGAAAGCAAACCTGACAAGTTCTGTTTTGTCTGTAGATAGTTTTAAGTTCTAATGCAAAGGCTTTGGTGTGATGGAGGATTCAATATATTCATCTACTGATGAATAAGCAGAACTGAGAGAATGAGTCTGTGTCTATAAGAAACAATATCTTAGAGATGTCAATATAGATTCAACACACGTTTCTGAGCTGTGCCTGTTCCTAGCTATTTGTGAGCCTAGAGTAAAACTGTTTTTCAAGACCCACTCCAAGCTTTAAGTGCCCTTACTAAATGCTAAAGGCAGTTTAAAATTGAACAATTAAGGACTCAAGAGAAATCCTCATAAACATTTTAAAGACACTTACTGGCTGAGCTGTCCCTGTTTCCCTTAAACTCCTGATCTGATCTGTTCCCAGGAGAAGCTGTGAATGTAATTCTGGTAGTCCACTACCTCTTGTTTGGAAAGCAGACACAATAAGTTATCTCGATTTATAATTATGTAACAAGTTAAATTCTGTGACATAAATTTACCTTCTGAAAAATTAAGAGAAAGACATTTGTAGGGAAGCTTTTTTTCCCTCAAAAATGGCTTGACCATGATGATCTAATTTAAGAAAAACTCAAACTTAGAAATTTAGAAAAAAAATCTGAAATAGAACATATGCATTCTAAAACAAATGCATATCTTAAAACTGAGCATGTAGGAGATATTTAATAAGTATTTGCTGAGGCCATAAATCCTAGATTAAATTCAGTGAAACTGAAAATTAATGGAACCATTGCCGTTAACAGAACCCAGAGGCTTTCCCCTTCCCCTGCTTTCTCCAGATGTCCATGGTAGAATATGGCGTTACAGGTCAATGTGCCATATGAGTCACTGCCTATAATCAGCTATGAAGTTATAGGGCATTTATGTACTCCTCGTGTATTTTTAGGCATTTCCCCTCTCGGTACTATGTTCAGGCCTGGCCTCTCTTTCAGTCAATGTGCGGAATTGGCTTTGTCCTTGGATTGGCATCTTCTTGAGAATTTTTCCTACACTCTGCTTTGAAGTAAACATAGTGTTGCGAGAAATATGGTGAGAAATGTTTCTTGGGAAACATTAATTTTCTACTTATTCCAAAGGATAATGAGTCATTCCTTGCCTTTAAGTTTGGCAACCATCTACAACTGGGTAAGCAAAACTGTACCCACAGACACTTCAGCATGCATGTATAACATTTCTTTAAAAACACACAAACTACAACAGCAAAACTCCGGCAGATCAACCATATTCTTATATGGGAAAGTGAGTGAGATACTGTCAAGACCATACACGGGCATACTCCAGCCTTACAGCTATTGGTGACTTACAGTTAAGAAAAAAGATGAGCCATATCCAGATAATTGAGATACCACTTCATCCACTTCTTTTTGGCTTTGGATATTGGTTCTTATGTAATTCACCACGTTTTTCTTTTCTTTTTTTTTTTCCTGAGAATTTCTGTTGCTAACTTTACAGCAAAATTAAGAACTAGGGTAGCAGTTTTTTTTGAAAGGTAATGAAAACACAAACACTTTGATTTTTATGTTAGACAAAGCAGTTTAAGATTTGTAGTTGACATATGGGTCAGCCAAAGAAGATGCGCATTTTACTACTCTTTGTAATTTCTACACATTTTCACTGAATTCTTGAAAAACATGATGCCAGGTAAAATATGTTTTATTTCTATGTAAAGAAACTAGTTGTTACTCCTTTCTAACTTTTTCTCCATCAAAACTAGAATTTTAGAATTGTCAGGCTACAGCATTTCTGATGATGAGATGCAATAAATGAGCAGATAAGTGAGGCAGAAGTTTAAATGTGTCCTACATTCATCTCACTAACCTGTTCCTCTCTACGGGCTAGTTCATTTCTACAGAGAGGGGATAAATTTCAAAATAGCTTTTTGGAAAACGTCTTGGAATTTCAATTTCAAAAGTGTTTGTAAATTGCCTTGTAAATAGTTACCAAAATTTCTTAATTGTTTACTAGGGAGCAAAAAGAATACAGAGGAAATAAAAGGAATAAAGGAAACAATATATTTGCTAACTCTAATAGAATGTTCGATTTTTGAATAGGTAAATGGTACTTCTTAAAACTTTTGTAAATCAGAAATGGTGTGGACAATCCCTTAAACAGTCTGACCAAAATATCATAATTGTTGAGTGTAAAATTATTTTATGTACCATTAAAAGAGCACTGCCAATTAAACTTGATATAATGCTTTCTTGTAGCATATGTATTTTATTTTATTGTTTTGAAAGAGCTCTTTTAGACTATTTAGACAGATATTTTTAATCGTGTGTCAAAACGGTACATACAAAGTAAGCAAAATAAATTAGTTAAGATAGTCCTAAAATTTCTGCATATTCAGAATCTGACATTCTCAAATCACATTTCGGATCAAGTCACCAATTTTTGTTTTTCCACATAATATCAGTCTTTGTGCATTTCTTAAAAGATTGATCCCATATTATTGCCAAGATTTTCTCCCAAGCTGCTGATTGCCCATTCTGTAAGTTTTGAGGCACATGCACAAGTAATAACAGCAACATAATGCCAGTCACCTGCTTTAGAGCACTTATAGGATACATCCTGATTTTAGACATGTTGAAAGATGGAAAAAAAACGTTACTCACAATCAACTAGATTATAATAATAACACAAGAGTAATTGATCTGTCCTGAAATATAAAACAACCAATTGTAGTAAGGTCAAGTTCGTTATTCCAACCATCCTGCAATTAGAATATATTCTGGAAAATTTAGAGAGAGATAAAAGCAATTCAGAACAGAAGATGAAAGACTGTGTGACTGAAGGTAATTAATATCTGATGGTGGAGATTTGGGGAAAATATGTGAAATACTCAATTCTTCTTTTAACGGCCATGGATTGGACTTCTAAAATTACTTTCCCATCAATTATTTTATGATTCCATGCCATCCAATTTTTAATTCTATAGATGTCACTCTAAAATGCTCTACTTCTGTTAATCAAAATACTAAATTGATCATGTCACAGCTAATTCATTATAGTTGCTTAATTAAATCACAGCTCATAAATAACAATATTTAGAAGAACAATAAATTGTATAAAAGATTATCATTGAAAAAATCTTTAAAATAATCTGAACTCACATGAAGGATTTTTTTTCAACTTTTGTTTTTTAATCCTAAGACTTGGCTACAGCATTCTTTCTAATAATTCAAAGCAAATTCAGTTGGATTTGGTTTGTCTTACATCAAGAATAGCGTACACTGTCATAACAATAAGACATGACACAACCATTCATCTTAACAAGTTGTTTCTGAAGATCTGAAAGAACATCTCTCCACAAAAAAGTGCCTGAGATCATCATACTTAATGTTTAATACTTCTACCTAGATTATGAGCAAGTATTCACTTTGTCAAATTTTTTAAATCAAATTTAATTGCATTAGAAGACATCCATCATACTGTGACAGTGTATTATGTATTCATTTGTGTTATATCCAAAATGTTTATTTAAAAACACATTGTGTATTACTCCAAATTAAATTATGACAGTTATAGCATCATTTTTCATTTTGAAGAGAAATGCAAATATAAAACATTTTGCTATGTGATAGTCTAGATTACATAAAATGTGATCATGCTTCAGACTTGTTCAGGAAGCAGACTTCAGACTCAGAACTAAAGAAGCAACAAAAAATTGGATGAGGAAAAGAGAAAGAGACATCATTCATGTTGATATGAACAGAAAACGAAGAAGGGGATGGGTAGACTCTGACTGATGTTCTAGAAACACCAGAAAATTTCAAACTTGAAAATTGGTTTTTAAAATGCCCAGTGTCTGACAACTATATGTGAAAATTAAAGATATCTCTGCTGAGCAATTCTTGATCAGATACAGTGTTTCAGACTTGAACTTAACTATGGGCCGAGGTTAGTTACTCTGTCGAGGTTAGTTACTCTGTCCAAATTTTTAACTTTCCTTGAAGAAAGCACCTTAAAGGCTCTCAGATAAATCAGAAAAATCAAGAAACCATTTAAATTTAAGAATGTAAAATTTCCCTATATTGGACTATATTTCCTTTTTTTTTGTTTATTGCAGTAACATTGGTTTATAACATTGTATAAATTTCAGGTGTACATCATTATACTTCTATTTCTGCATAGATCACATCATGTTCACCACCCAAATACTAATTACAACCCATCACCACACACATGTGCCGAATTATCCCTTTCGTCCTCCTCCTTCCCCCCATCTCCTCTAATAACCATCAATCCAATCTCTGTCTCTATGTGTTTGTTTATTGTTGTTATTATCTACTACTTAATGAAGGAAATCATACGGTATTTGACCTTCTCCCTCTGACTTATTTCACTTTGCATAATACCCTCAATGTTCATCCATGTTGTCACAAATGGCTAGATTTCATCATTTCTTATGGCTGAGTAGTATTCCATTGTGTATATATACCACATCTTCTTTATCCATTCATCCCTTGATGGGCACTTAGGTTGCTTCCAAGTCTTGGCTATTGTGAATAATGCTGCAATGAACACAGTGGTGCATGTGTCTTTATGCATTGGTGTTTTCAAGTTCTTTGGATAAATACCCAGCAGTGGAATAGCTGGATCATATGGTAGTTCTATCCTTGATTTTTTGAGGAATCTCCATACTGTTTTGCATAGTGGCTGCACCAGTTTGCACTCCCACCAGCAGTGTATGAGAGTTCCCTTCTCTCCACATCCTCTCCAACTATATTTCCTTTTAAGAGTAGGTTTTATAATGAAAGGACAAACATTCCGTACACAAAATTTCACATTTAGTTGTCTTTATTTTCCGTGTGAATAAAAATTGTTACCAGGAAAAAAAGACAGTCTATAATATTATGAAAAACACTTGACAGCAGATTAACATCACAGTCATGGAATTTTAAGGTTGTAAATGATTATGAATTATATTTAGACAATACACTAAACAGAGAGTTTAAAATTAAAATTTCCAAGGGCAGCTCTGTTAGTTACTTAAAGATGTTTTAAAAAGAGCATTTACTCCTTCAGCAGTTTATTCAAATTAAGAATCACATGGGACATCTAAACACTGGTTTACTCTGTAACTTAAGCTAATTTTCATTAGCTTCAGCAAAAACAGCAAAGATTTGGTCACCCTTCTCAGTATAAAGGAGGAAGGGTGAAATTCTCATTTTATAGAGGAACGACTATGGAGTCAATAGTTTTGCTAATAGTATCTCATTTAATCCTCACCAAGTGATACATGTCATATACAACCATATACACACACATATATGTGTGGGGAATTAGTGGTGCAGATAGAATTAAGGTTGCTACTCAGTAGACCTTAAAATAGGAACATTATTCTTGATCTCCACTTGGATCCATGGGCCTTTAAAAGGGGAAGAAGAAAGAGTCAGCAATGAAAAAAGAAGATGGAGTAATTCGAAGCATGAGAAGGATTCAACCCACGGTTGCTGGCTCTGATGAAGGAAGAAGACCATGAGCAAGGATTGCAGCTGGCCTCCAGAAGCCAGCCAAGGCCCTCAGCTGACAGCCACCAAGGAAACAGGGATCTCAGTCCTATTATGGCAAGGAACTGAATTCTGCCAACAGCTTGAATGAGCAAGGAAATAGATTCTCCCCCAGAGCCTTCAGAAAGGAACTCTGCCCTCACCATACCTTGAATTAATATTATCATATTAATGTATATCAATATGTAATGCAGAATATGCAGTATAATTAAATATTTATAAACATATTTTATACATATAATTATATTTAATGCCTCTCTGTAGAGATTTTATTTTAGAAATTAGAATGGGATTAAATAAGTATTAAGGAAGCCTTCATATGTTTCCATGGAGTGGAAATCAACATTTGAAATGCTTCACAGCAAAGTGGTAGTGGTGGTTGGGATGTTGATACTTATACGCAGCTATTGAGACTGAAGTAAAATCACTACATAGAAGAAACATAGAAAAATCACCAACATTTTTTAAAATATCAAGCTAAACGTATATTTAAGAGCATTTAAATGCATGGGATTTAGTGTGCTGTTTTTTACTCTTCTGAAAACTAAAATAGACGTGTCTTTTCTAAAAAACAGCATAATGTAGTAAAATAGGTATAAATCTAAATATGAGTTGAACATCCTGCTTATAGGACAAATAGAAGAAATTAACTTTATCAAACTGAAGCAAAAACATTATGTAGCAATTAGGGTTTTACAATCATGTTTTTAATTTTTAACATGGCTGTGTAATTGACATACAATAAACTGCACATACCTAAGTATACAATTTGACAAGTTTTGACATACATACATACTTGTGTAATGTAGAAACAATCAAGATAAGACCCAAAAGTCTCGTTGTACCTACACAATCCTTTCAGGTTGCTTCTCTCCTCCTCATCCGATCCCCAGACAACTGCTTATCTGCTTTCTGCCACCATAGGTTTGTCTGCCTTTCCTAAAATTTAGAATAAATAGAATCATGAAGGATGTACCCCTCTTGGGCGCTTCTTTCACTCAGTATAATTATTTTGACTCATCTATGTCCTAGTGTATGTCATTTGTCCATTTCTTGTTATTGCTAAGTAGTATTCCATTGCATAGAGATAACGTTAATGTGTTATAGGAATATCAATAGGAACACCCACTGTTGATGGAAATTTGGGTCGTTTCTACATTTTGGCTATTACAAATAAAGCCATGAACATTTGTTTCTGTTTGGACATACACTTTCACTTCCCTTGGGTAATTACAGAGAAGTGGAATGGCTGAATCATCTGATAGGCTTAGGTTTACCTGTTTAAGAAACTGCCAGATTGCTTTCCGAAATGATTATACTATTTTACGTTTGCACCAGCTTTCTGAGAAGTACAGTTCCTCCACATCCTCACTAAAATTTGGAATGACCAGTCTTTAAATTTTTGTTAAGTTGGCCATCTGTATATCTTTCGTGATGGGTCTGTTCAAATCTTTTGCCCGTTTACATTGGGTTATTTGTTTTCTTGTTGAGCCTTGAGAGTTCTTGATATATTCTGGAGTTTAGTCTTTATCAGATAAATGATTTGCAAATGTTTTCTCCCAGTCTGTGGCTTGTCTTTTCACTCTCTTTAATAGTAATTCTTGATATAGTGATGTTTTCGATTTTGACGAACTCTAATTTATGATCTTTTTTCTTTTCTGGAATGTAGTTTGGATGTTATATCTAAGAAATATTTGCCTATTTCTCCTAGATTTCTTCCAGAAATTTTATGGTTTTAGGTTTTGCATTTAGGTCTATGATCCATTTTGAGTTAAGTTTTCCATATGATACAAGGTAGTGATCAAAGTTCTTTTCTTTTTTTTAACATATGAACATCCAATTCTTACAGCAATATTTTTTGAAAAGACTATCCTTTCTCTACTGAATTATCTTTGCACCTGTATCTAAAATTAGTTTTCCATACATGTGTGGGTCTGTTTCCACACAGTCTATTATATTCCATTGGCCTGTTTGTCTACCTTAAGCGAATATAATGTTGTTAGTTTAGCTTTATAATGAATCTTGAAATCAGGTCATGTTAGTTTCCTTACTTTGTTCTGCTTTTCACAGTTGTTTGGACTTTTCTGGCTCATTTGAATTTCCACATGAACTTTAGATTGTCAAGTTTGACAAAAAAGACAAAACAAAAACAAAAACCTGCTGGGATTTTCATTGGTATCACATTTAATTAAGTTGGGGAGAATTGACATAGTAATACAGTCAGCCCTTGGTATCCAAGGGTTCTGCACCCATGGGTTCAACCAGCTATGTATTGTGTTCTATGTTTATGATTCATAGTTGGTTGAATCCATGGGTGCAGAACACACGGACATCGAGAGCCAACTGAGGGACCTGAGCATCCACAGATTTGGGTATTTGTGGGGTGTCCTGGAACCAGTCCACCTTGAATACTGAGAGATGACAATATTGAGTCTTCTGACTTGTGAAAATATCACTCCAGTTATTTAGGCCTTCCTTAATTTCTCTCAGTAATATACTTTGAAAGTTTCAGAGTTTAGATATTGCATGTATTTTGTCAGATTTTTGTGTAAGTATTTTTTACGTTTTGACAACTAATACACATGATATTTTTTAAAATTATTTTTTATTTGTGAAATATAGAAATACACTTGATTTTTTATATTGATCTTGTACTCTGCAGTCCCGCTAAACTCTTTTATTATTATTATTTTTGTGAAGAAGATCGGCCCTGAGCTAACATCTGCCAATCCTCCTCTTTTTTAGCTGAGGAAGACTGGGCTAACATCCATGTCCATCTTCCTCCACTCTATATGGGATGCTGCCACAGCATGGCTTGCCAAGCGGTGTGTCGGTGCACGCCCGGGACCCGAACTGGCAAACCCTGGGCTGCTGCAGTGGAGCGCATGCACTTAACCGCTTGTGCCACTGGGCCGGCCCCTCATTTATTATTTTTGTCAGCTTTTTTGCAGATTCTGTTAAATTTTCTGTATAGTTGATCATGTAGTCTTTGGATAAAGAAGTTTTTACTTCTTTCTCAATCTGGATGCATTTTATTTCTTTTTCTTGCCATATTGCACAGCGTAAAACCTCACAAACAATGTTGAATAGAAGTGGTAAGACTAGAAATCCTTGTCTTATTCCTGATCATAGATGGAAAGCATTCTGTCGTTCACCGTTAAGTGCGATGTTGCTTGTAGATTTTCCACAGATGCTTTTTATCAGGTTTAGGAAGTTATCCTATATTTCTAGATTGCTGTGAGTTTTTGTCAGGAATATATGATAGATTTTCTCAGATGCTTTCTCTGCATATATTGAGATGATTATATGGTTTAAAATTTTAGTTTGTTAATATGGTCAATAATATTGATTTTTGAATGTTAAACATATCTTGTATTCCTGGGATAAAGACCACTTGGTTATGATCCATTATCCCTTTTATGTATTGCATTTGCTTTGCTAAGGTTGTTTAGAATTTTTCCATCTTTGTTTATGCAATATATTGTTTTGTTTTCTTTTAATGTGTTTGTTAGGTTTTGGTGTTAGAGTAATGCTGACCTCAGAATAAACAGGGAAGTATCCTATCCCTTCAGTTTTCTGGAAGAGTTTTTGGAGAATCGATATTCTTTGTTCAATATGTATTGTGTAGAATTTACTAGTGAGGCCACTGAGGCCTGAAATTTCCTTTGTGGAAAGATTTTAGTTATATATTCAATTCCTTTAACAGATGTAGAGCTATTTAGACTATCTGTTTTTCTAGCGTGACCTTTGGAAATTTGTATCTTTCAAGGAATTTGGTCATTTCATCTAAGTTGTCAAATTTACTGGCATAAAGTTTTTTTTTTAATAATAGTCTTTTAGTGGCCTTTTAATATCTATCTGTAGTGATATCACCTTTCTCAATCCAGACATTGGTAATTTTTGTTTTCTCTCTCTTTTTTTTTTCTTGGTCAATCTGGCTGAAGATGTGTTGATTTTTAAAATCTTTTGAAAGAACCAGCTTAGTTTCATTGATTTTCTCTCTTGTTTTCTACTTTCTTTGATTTTTCTATCTGATTTTTCTTTTTTATCCTTTATTCTGTATATTTTGATTTTAATTTGTTCTTCTTCTTCTAGTTTTTTCTGGTAGAAACTGAGGTCATTGACTTGAGACATTTATTCTTTACTAATATGAGAACCGAATGCTATAAATCCATGCCCCACCAGGTATTGCTTTAACAGCACCTTTCTAATTTTGATAGATGGTGTTTTCATTTTCATTCCATTTGAAATATTTTGATTTTTCTCTTTCATTTTTTCTTTGACCCATGAGTTAAATTCATTTATGTAGATATACTTTTCTATGCGGTATTATTTTTCTTTTTCCTGAAGGACTACCACTTTTCTTATAATGTTAGTCTTATGATGATGGATTCTTTCAGCTTTTGTATGTTGAAAAAGTCTTTGTTTTGCCTTCACTTTTTGAAATATATTTTTGCTTTGCA
This sequence comes from Diceros bicornis minor, assembly GCF_020826845.1. Lineage (NCBI taxonomy): Eukaryota > Metazoa > Chordata > Mammalia > Perissodactyla > Rhinocerotidae > Diceros > Diceros bicornis. Next base: position 17,653,021 of record NC_080743.1, on the reverse strand, counting down.
TAAAATTATAGGCTGAAATATTTTTATTTTCACGTTTTAAAGGTATTTCTGTACTGTTTTGTCACTTGCATTGTTTCAACAAGAAAGGAAATCTGCTGTCATCCTTATCTTTGTTCATCTGGACGTAACATATCCCCTTCACCTCTCCTATTTTTAAGATTTTCTCTTTAGCCTTGGCTTTGACGTTAGTGTAGTTTATGATAGCTTATGTATGACCTTAGATATGTAGCTTATGATAGACCTTAGCGTAGTTTTCTTCATGGTGTGTGTGTGGTGTGTGTGTGTGGTGTGTGTGTGTGTGTGTGTGTGTCTATTTGAGGTTCATTGGTCTTCTTGGATCTGTGAGTTTATAATTTTTTAATCAATTTTGGAATATGGTTGGCCATTATTTTTTCTCCTCTCCTTTCAGCGTTTCCAATTACACAAATATTCGGCTATTTTAAATAATTCCACAGCTTACTGACCCTCTTTTCATTTTTTTAATTATTTATTTTTCTATGGGTTTCATTTTGGGTAGCTTATATTCTAATATCTTCAAGTTTACTAATCTTTTTCTATGCAATGTTTAATCTGTCATTCATCCTATCTAGTATATGTTGCTCTTAGACATTTCGATTTCTACCTGTAGAAGTTTAATTTTAGACTTTAAAAATATTTTTCATTCCTCTACCTTTATTTTCAACCTATTCAAACTATTTCAACCTATGGAATAGTTATAATGACTGTTTATTTCCCTCTCTACTAATTCTGACAACTATGTCTGTTCTGGGTCAGGTTTGATTGTTTTTTTCTCCTCATCATGGGAAGGTCGTGTTTTCCTGCTTTGCATAACTGGTAATGTTTTATTGGATCCTAATCAGTGAATTGTATGTTTTTGGGTGCTGGATATTTTTGAATTTCCATAACTATTCTTGAGTTTTGTCCTAGGATTCAGTTAAATTACTTGGAAATTGTTTGATGCTCTTGGGTATTGCTATAAAGATTTGTTAGGTGGGACCATAGTTGTGTCCCATCTGATACCTAGAGTTAATTATGTCCACTACTGAGTACCCTGTGCCCACACTTCTGAGTATTCTGTATAATGACCTGTGAATTATGAGGTTTTCCAGTGTGCCTGGGGGGCAGGCATGATTCTTAATGCCTCCTATGAGCATTAGGCTCTCTTCCATTTAATCCTTGTGGATTGCTTTTCTCCAACCTTGTATCATTTCTTCACACACATGAGATGATCAATAATCAGCTGAATACACAAGGGGGACCCTTGAAATTCTCTAGCATTCTCTCTCTCTAAAACTCTCTCGCCTCGGTACTCTGTCCTGTGATGCCTAGCTTCCTTGGTCTTTCCAGACCCTCAGCTCCGTCTATAGAACTCAGGGAGCCTGCCAGACTCCGCTTGAGAGTCCCCTCTTTGTGCCATGGCCTGGAAATTCTCTCAAAGCAGTAAGGTGGGAAATCACAATGTTCTCCTCACTGTTTCCCATTTCTCTGGGATCACTGTCTTACATTCTCTGATAAACCATAGTTTTATATATATATGTTTTTGATTTATGTTTGTTTCAGCCAGGGGAGGACCTATTACTCTATCTTGGCTGCAAGCAGAAATCTGGATTAATTTCACAAACTCCACTGGATGATTTAATTCTACCTCATCATGGAATTCACCTGTGTGCTGCACTTTTTTCACAAGGAAAAGAGATTTCACAGCTTTCACCTTTGCTTGTATATAAGTCATCATCGTTAAAGATGGATTCTTTAAGGATCCATGACTTACTCTTGTTTTTGTCCCTAGGATCTAGCAAAATGCCTAGAATATAGTAGATTTTGATTGATGGCTTGTATGAATAAAGGGCCAAATGAAAGTATGTAAAGGAGAAAATAAAAAGTAGAGTTTGGTGTTGAATTTCCATATCTTCTGGACTGAATGTTTATGTCCCCCAAAATTCATATGTTGAAGCCCTAACCTCTAGTGTGGCTGTATTTGGAGATGGGGCCTCTAAGGAAGAAATTAAGGTTAAATGTGGTCATTTTAGGGTGGGGCAGTAATCCAATAGGATTGGTGTCCTTGTAAAAAGAGACACTAGTCTCTCTCTCTCCTTCCCTCCCTGCATGCACACCAAGAAAGGCCTTGTGACCAGTGAGAAAGTGGCCATTTACAAGCTGAGAAGAGGGCCCTCACCAGAAACTGAGCATATTATCACTCTGAGCTCAGATTCCTAGTCTCTAGAACTATGAGAAAATAAATTTCTGTTGTTTAAGTCACCCAGGCTATGGTACTTTATTATGCATCCTGAGGACACCATCTAAACTGGAGAGATATTGAAAAAACTTTTTTCTTGAAAAATAATACCAATGGGAATCACTTAGATGACTGAGAGTCTTTTGAGTCCTATTTAACGATTACAACTCATGAAAATGCAATTTGCCAAAACAGAAGTTTTTTATATATGCCTCTTTTAATAGTCACCTCTTCTTATTTCCATTAAATTGCATTGGAGAAAAATATACTCTACTTTTTATTCAAAAGGAGTTTTCCATAAAATGACTTATCCTGTCCCGGAATAGTAGCTGTTTACATTGAGCTTACTTCCACTTGGCATCTCTGATTTTCTGGAACCCTCTATCAGAAATGATGTGAAGGAATCTATTCCTGGATGATAACCAACAGATGGAAAGTTTTGCTATTTTGACCTCCAGTGAAGATGCTTTGATCTGGGTTTCTCAATTCTGTTCAGATTGGGATATTTTAAATTTTTATTTGAATATTTACAAGGACACATATCTTAAAAATGTAAATGTCAGTTATTAAATTGAAAATGTTTGAACCTGCTTCTTGCTTTTTCTTTTTTAAGACAAGCTAAGATCAGTTTTATCTTAAACAGACCATAGGAAATATGTGGACCCTCTGCTTGAGTTGCATTAGAGCTCTGGGACTGAAACAAGCTTTACAAAGTCCTCTGGCCCTTCCAACTGCTTTTATTATTAAAATTAATTACTTGAAGAAAGACTTACTATTAACACTAACCAATATCTTTGTTTGTATACTTCTTTTGAGCTTCTTTACAAAGCACTGAGTTCACAAAGCCCCATCTAATCAACCATCACTTCAACTCTCAGATACACATGGCAAGTAATAGCCTCATTTTACAAATGACAGGACTGGAACTGGCAGAGGATAAATGACCTATTTATGGCCACGCATTAAAAGTGACAAGGTCAGCTTATAACTCAGATCACACTTAGATCTTGCTCTGGTTTTAGGAGTATATCACGGACATCTTAATTAACTAGCACTTATCTCTGGGTAAAGTGGCCAATTGATAGTTACAAACCCATGTTTATAGTCTCCTTTGAAAGAAACCTGTCTATTACTCTGACATTAAGAACATTACCCAAATTAAATTTGGTACTATTTAACATATTATTTTAGAATCAGAAAGGCAAAATTCTTTTCTTAGAACATTGACACTGTGGTCTCACGTAGGTAGAGATTTGCCAGAAAGAGGACATTAGCCAATTATGACTGATGTGGTAAAGTTTCCAAAAGCTTTAAAATAACTTTGATAGTAATAAAAATTATAGTAGTTTGCAGCAACTCTACTTCAGACAAATTTTTGGAAAGAAATTACATTAGCAGTGGACAAATATAGCAAATGGTTAATGATCCAAATGGGAGAAGATGGAAGGAATAATGAGATCTCCTAGAGGAATCTTCTTTTACTTATTAGTTCAAGAAGGGTATAGGCTTCAAATTGGGTTCTTGGCAGGGAGGAAAAGAGATAAATCCTCTTTAGTTCCCATGAGGCTATTGTGACACTGGATACTTTTTCTTTATTATAACAAAATGCAATATATCAAAGCTACGTGGTATGTGGTTTGAAGTAGATGGAAGAATTGTTTAATGCAGGAAAAAATCTGTTTAAAAATTCTTATGACTACTTTCTCCCCTCCCCCATTATATCTTCACACAGTGATGGGTGCTGAGTTAAACAGTAGTTATAATTTCATCTGAGGTCAGATCATCATTCTGGGGCACTAATTACAAATAAAGGCCGTATTTTAGATGCATGAGGCAAACACAGTATGGCACTTGATCAATATCAGCCCAAACAGAAGTTTCCCATTTTTCCCTTCATCAGTACCTGGTTGAACGCTGTCTGGCAGACGGTTAACAGTGAACAAATGGTAGAGGTTATTGTTATTACCTACTTTCCTTAAAGCAGCTTTTTGTCGCTTTAGCACGTCACACAATTTCTTTAACTATTCTATGGTTCCTTGATTTTGTGAAACCTTCCATTTCCTATACCCTGGAAAAGACTCCTATCAAAACTAGACCAAGACACATGGCCCCTAGAAAAACATTGTCATTCTTCTAGCAGCCAAGTGGAAAGATTTGTGACATACTTTACCTAAAGGGTAAAGTAAGCTTAAACCATAAACCTTAGGGACAATTGACAGAAGATTTACCAGCCTAGAAAGGATTACTAGGCAAATCTTAAATCTCTAACATTATTTCTCTAAACCTTTTAGAGGTTTTATTATTCAAACGTATTTCCTATTTAGCACAGGCTTTAATATCACAACATTATAAAATATTTGAGACTACACATTTTCTGACAAAAACATAATGTTATTTAGAGTAGTTCCTCTGAAAATAAGCTGTCTCTAATTCATGTGGCATGCATGCAGGAAGTGAGGTATCGAGGTTCTCAATGCATGATGTCTGAAGGCCTGTTAGCTCAGCATTTCCCATATTGGCATGGTATGGTATGAAAATGGTGTTCCATGTTCAAATTAATTTGAGAATGGTTCCTTAAACAAAGCAAAGCAAGTTTCTTGACTCCAGAATTTCTTAGAGCCTTGGCTAGACAAATATGTATTATAAATCTCCTAGAGGGAGCTATAGAGTGTGCATCATTTACCAAACACATTTGCCTGTGGAATATATTTTTCAGGCACAATTAGTAGCATCTCCCTAAGAAACAACAGTTGAGGATCTACCGCTATAGCAAACAGTCATAGTTTTGTGAATTTTTGTCAGTGAATCATAGTTCAAATGTAGAAAGAATTCAACCAAAGATTCAATAACTAACAAGAATGTAACTCAGAGGAAAATACATTTCTTTATTTGTTAATTATTAAATTACATTATTAGATCTAAAGGGATCTATAAAAACTTATGAATAGTTTTATTAGATTTTAATTTTTTACAGGAAGGCCATAAAATTGCAAGTGAATATTTTACATTATCTAATGTTTTTAATGATTTACAAAATACAAATTATATCTTGTTTTTAAAATTCTTAAATAAATAGGGTTTGATATATTTAAAATATCTATTAATTTGGAAAGAAAACCTGAATTATGGATGAGATGCAGAATAAAGAAATGAAAATGATACATTATGATAGCACATCCAACAGTCACTTTCTTTCTTGCCCACCTGTAAAATATCTTAAACACTGAGGAAATTGATTACTATAGAATTCTCCAGCAAAAAAAGGAAAATAGAATAAAATATCACAAAATCAAAGAGGTCTTTGTGGCCTAAAATTGAACATGTGTCAATATGAGTAGGGTTTATTATATGCAGGGTGAAATACAATCCTCATGATATATTTCCACTGGAAAGATTAGAATTAAGGGACTGGTTTTAGTTAGATGTTTCCAAGTTTAAAAAGACATGGAGAGGTTGGTACTGAAGAACTCATAGATCAAAAGTTTGAAAATAAGATCTAACAACAAAAGCTTAAGAAGTCAGAGCTAATTAACTTTGGGAACAGTGAATGAGGGCAGGCATGAATTATCTTCAGGATAATTCTGCCATATCATTCTGAACGGTAAGGAACTATGAATATAACCATCACCAACATTGGAAGAAGAATAAGAATATAGGTTGGGAAAATTTTTGTTTTTTTAGATAGAAAAGAGAAGCATGAACTGTTGTTTAATATAAAGCTTATGATGTAGATGGTAATTGTTTATTACACTGAAATTTTATACAACGCTTTTTAAAAGTATATATATATAAAAATATATATACACACATACATACATAATATATATTATATATGCATGTATAATATATACATGTATATATATTATATATATTCAAAAGGAAATTAAAATCTTCCTATGTGAAGTGCTACCTTAAAAATTTTTAGGAGTCTGCACAAGTGAGATATTTGATAATCTAACTTACGGACATCTCAACCAACCCAAGTTTTTAATGATCAGTTTAACCACAGAAAATTAGATTAAGCAGAGAAAAGGAAGAGGTGTGATAAAGAGTAACAACAGTAACAGTGCTCAACTTTAATATGGGTTTTGCAGTACAGGGCAGTGCAAGAGTACGGGTTAGCATTAGACAGATGTGATTTCTAATCTTATTTTATTCACTTATTGGGAGTCATTTTAAAAGGACACGATTTTAAAAGGACATAATCGCTTCTTCATATACAAAATGTGGATGGTAATACATACATCCTTCGTAGGTTATTAGAAGAATTAAATATACTGCATGCAAAATATCTGGCTAATAATAATAACAGCACAGTTTGTTGATAATCTACTATGTGTTTTTAAATTAATTTTGTAGATAAATTAACTGAGGCTCAGAAAAAATAAGATGTACAAATAGACAGAGAAATGCCTGAGATCCGAATCCAGTCTCCTGACTTATAATTCAGTGCCCTGTCTACTACAGCAGAGCAACTTCTCTCAGTCTTCTATAGTTCATCACAATTTCATATTTCCTTTGTTGAGAATTTATCATTCTTTAACCTGTCTTATTATATTTTTATGTATTATCTTTATTCATAAATTATAAGCTTTTTAAAAGCTCATCCATATTTATAGCCCTCATTTTATTGCAAAAATGATTTAAATATCATAGGTGTTCCAAAATGCCTATTGAATGAATAAATTAAAGAATTAGAAAAGAATGGCTGCAATAATTAAATTCTCTTTCAATGCATCCAAAAACTCGCCTAATTCTAAATTCTTCTTTAGTGAATGCTACATTGATGGGAGGTTGTAGTATTTTAAAATTTTTATAAATATCCCATCTTTACCTTCTGGCAAACACTAATTAGTTATATAATCATAATGCTAATTTGAACTTTAAATTTAATGCTTCTTAATAATTTTATTACCATTGATACTAGCACTAATTTTCTACAGTACTTGAAAGTTGAAAACTATTGTGATTAGAGAAAAAAAAATAACAGAAAAAAATTCAGCCACACATTTTTAGCAGGCTTTCATGCAGTTAGTTAATAAAATGCTGAAAAGTATACTAAATGACATTTTGAAAAAAAAAAATCAAAGGAATTCCTCTATTAGGTGACACACATCATCTATTGGATGTCAAATGACACATATTAAACATTTAAAGGCCTAATTGAGATATGGAAAGTTAATCATTAAATTACAATAGCAAGACAAGAAAGTGTTCTCTGGTTAATAAACAGATTACTTTCCTCAAGGAGTTTGGTATTATAATGTGGTCTTATGCTAAAAAAGATGGATTATAAATTTCAAATAGCCTTGTTTAAGACACAAACATTAGAATCTTGGAGAACTATTTTAAAGAAGAGAAAGAACGAGAAGTTTGCTCCTAATTTTGAAGAAGGAATCAGGCTGAATCATTTTTCTAACCTACAATCTGAAGCTGATGGGAAGCAGCTGAGCGACGATTACCGTGAGGAGATGACACCAAATGAAACGGAGACATCTGCAAGTACTCAAGCTCACACCACAAAATGGCGGCATATGTAAATTCTTTTGGAGTCTTTGAAAACTTATGATTAAGCGCTCCAACTGCACAGTAGCAAATGTTTCCCTCTCCTATACCCCATGTTGAAATCTTCATGCTAATTAGTAATAGGGGCAAATGTCACATATGGATTTAAGTGGAAATTTCTGAAGGATATAAAATATAGATCCTGTATTTGATTGAAAATAGTTGAAGAGAAGCACAAAAGAAGAAATCACCCTGTATGGAGATTGTCGAGACAAAATCAATAGCTCTTTGGGGGACCTTATTAATTTAATTTTATCCAGGCTCCTGTCTAACACCTGGCATTTTTGTGAAACTGCAGTCCTAACAATATAGAGCCAATCAGAATGTATGAGTGAAATATCACGTTGGGGAGACCAGGAATGTTAACAGATATGGGCATAACCAAACTCTCACTAAGGGAGCCAACCAATATACATACATTCAGTTTTTCTTTTAGCTGCTTTCATTATCCTTACAAATCCCTATTCACTTTTAAGTTCCTTCCATTGCAGAAAGTGTTTAGTAGTTGTTCTGTTTTTAACTAGAACTTTTCATTTTTGGCAGAAATACCAACTCACAGGAGCTCATGAAAGGTGTTGGGAAGCACTCATGACCATCAGAAAAAATGAGATTTATTTAATCCATATGCAAGTATTATTGCGTATTCCACAAAACACTCTATATTAGAAATTGTGTGGATCTGAAAGAAGTACAATATGAACTTTGTGACTGTAAAGTGCTTGCAATAGTTGGGTATATAGAATAAGATGAGTCTTCCATCTACTAGCTCTAGCCAATAATCTTATACGCTCATTCTCCTCATTCATTCTATCAGCAAGTCCTCTCGTCATGACCTCCAAAATCTATTTCAGATCTTTCCATATCTTTGCCAGCACTCCACTCTAAGTTTCCATCATTTTCTCCAAGAATAATGCCATGGCTTTTTAAAAGATATCTATGTTGACTGTCCCCCTCTTCCTTGCTCCCCTCCTCCACATAATCCCTCCGCTAAAAACAGCAAGAGTAAAATTTTCAAGATAAGTTTTGCCCCAGCTGAAAATCCATCACTGACTTTCCACCAAACTTGGAAAATATCCAAACTCATAGCCATGGCTTTTACAGCTTTAAAGAAATTAACTTCTCCATATCTATTCAACCTCATTTCATACCACTCCTACTTTCTCTCCGTGTATGAACCATATAAAACTCCTTTCTGGTTCTGAATACAATGCGTTTGTAATTCCTCTAGGAAGTTTGCATTAGCTGTATGCTTTAACCAGGATGCTCTTCTCTTGATGTGTACTTGAATGTCTTCTTCAAATAATGTATATATCAGCTTAAACATTTTCTCCTTAGGTAAGTTGTATTATGTAAATATTGCTGCATAACAAATTATACCATAACTTAGTCACTTACAACAAACATTTATTATATCACAGTTTCTGTGGATCAGAAATGGTTTAGTTAGAGTGGCTTAGTTGAGTGCCTCTGGCTCAGGGTCTCACACAAGTTTACAATCAAGGTATCAGTCAGGGCTACAGCTCAACCCAAAGCTCGACTCAGGGAGGATACACTTCCAAGCTCACTAGTGTGGTTGTTGGCAGGCCTCAGGAATTCACTAGATATTGGCCAGGGACAATAGTTTCTTATCACATGGGCCTCTTCACAGGTCTTCTTAAAAGATGGTGGCTGGTTTCCCTCAGAGAGAGCAGCAAGAGAGAGAAAGCCCTCTCTTCCAGCTGGAGATGGAAGACATAGTCTTCTTTTTAACCTAATCTTGAAGAAATGACATCTTATCATTTATGCTGTATTCTATTCATTAGAATGTAGTCAGTAAGTCTAACCTACACTCTTCTCCTTGGAAGGTTTTATACAAGAATGTGAACATCAGGAAGTGAGGATGGTTTGGGGCCATCTTAGAGGCTGCCTACATCAGTCTCTCCTAAGGCCCTCAATGATTCATGTCCCTCCCACATGCAAAACACATCCCATCCCAGAATTTCCAAAAGTCTATCACAACAAGAGCTCAAAATCCAGAATCTCATCGTTTAAATAAGGCTGCTCAAGAATAGCTACTTAAGTACAGCTATTTGAGTATAGTTCATCTTAATCCATAAAATTATGAAATTAAAGAGACAGTACATGCTCCGCTTCCACACACACATTGAAAATACAATGGTGGAATAGGCCTAGGATAACTGCTATAGACGTTTATCTTCAAAACTGGGGTACAAAGAAGTTACTGGTCCATAACAATTCTGAAATACAGTCAGGTAGATGCTGAAAATTCCTTGATTAGTTTTCAAAGCCTGAAAATAATTCTTTAGATTCTCAGCAACATACTCTGAGCTTTTGGTTCCACTCTCTGAATATTCTTTCTTTTCATGAAGGGTGGAAGGTGCTTTCAGCTTAGTAGCTTTTTTAGCCTACTTCCTGCCAATAGAATTGTGAGGGTCCAACTACCTCTTTACATTTTATACTGTCTTTGTCCCTTTCTCTGCATGCTGGTAGTATTTCTGCTAATATAATTCTTTCAAAAACTTTATGGGCCACCTGTGACTCTCATTGCAGTTTACTCAAAAGCTATATCTGCAGAACTCTTCTTGACACCCCTTCTCTACCTCAGGGTCCTCCTGAGATGACTGTGGACAAAGTCCCTAAGCTCCTTAAAAACCCTATTGCTTAACTGAGAGAATCTGTGAGGCACATCTTTAATCTCTCAAGGGTTTTTTGTGTGACTGAATATTACGCTGAAACAAAACCTTTTATTTTTCACAGATCTTAACAAAAGTTTAATACCACCAGCTTCATCTATATAAACCATATTTTTCAGGCACTACCCTGGATTTAATGTTTTCTCAGAGCCATTTATTTGTTTTTAGCATCATTTGCTGTGTGGAGAGGCTGAGAATCTTCAAAACCATTGAGCCCTGGCTCTTTTTGTTTACCAGTCCTTCCCTCCATTTCTCTCTCTCATTTTGCATTTTACTGTAAGCATAAAGGAGAAACCAACTAGCAACTTCAGCATTTGGTTTTGAAATCCCCTTGGCTGTATTGCTCAGTTCTTTAGGCACAGTTTCTACATCCCATATAACTTCCCACAACAACATTGCTAAATATTCTGCCAATATTCCCTGAGTTTTCTGTAAGATTTTCTTCACTTTTGTGTAAGCCCTCACCTGCAGCATCTTCAAAACCCCAAAGTCTATGAACAGTGTGTTTAAGACATTTTAAGCTTTTATTAAAACTCTTCTCAAAGCTGGGCTGGCCCTGTGGCTTAGTGGTGAAGTGCGCGCGCTCCGCTACTGGCGGCCAGGGTTCGGATCCGGGCGCGCACCGACGTGCTGCTTCTCCGGCCATGCTGAGGCCGCGTCCCACATACAGCAACTAGAAGGATGTGCAACTATGACATACAACTATCTACTGGGGCTTTGGGGAAAAAAAAATAAAAAAAAAATAAAAAACTATTCTCAAAGCTCACTGCCCAGTCTAAAACTCCTTCCACATTTTTGATATTTGTTATGAAAGCATTCCAATTCCCAAATATGAGTTAGTTTTCTGTTACTGTGTAACAAACATTGAAAAATGTAGCATCTTAGAACAAGAAACAATTATCGCCTGTAGTTTCTGTGAATCAGGAATCCAAGGACAGCTAACTGGGTGACTGGCTCAATGTCTCTCACAGGCTGCAATCCAACTGTCAGTCAGGACTGCAGCCATCTCAGTTTTGACTCGAGGAGGAGGATCCTCTTACAAGATCACTCATGGAGCTGGCGTCAGGTGTCAGGTCCTCACAGGTTGTTGGCCAGAGACATTTCTTCCTTGCCATGTGCACTCTCCAGAGAGTGAGCCCAAGACAGAGCGGCAGACTTTTTATAACCTAATCTCAGAAGTGATATATCATCACTTTTGCTGTTTTCTTTATTAGAATTGAGTCAATAAGTCCAGTCCACATTCAAGGAGAGGTATTTTTAAGGGTATGAAGACTAGGAAGTGGGGGTCATTGGGGGACATCTGAGAGGCTACTCACTGCAGGGTTTAGCTCTGATGACCCTATAACAAGTAACCACTCATTGTATCATCCTATATTAATTGTTTGCATTGTAGTTTTTATCTGATATCTTTGATTTTTTATTTGCGTCTATACTCACCTCATGTCACAAATTAGAGTTAGAGCACAGACTAAGACTGCAAAAATAGACAAAAGCAAGTTAATGCAAAACCTTATAAAGTATGTCAAGGGGAATGACATGATCAGATCTGCATTTTAGACTCAGAAAAATTGGACCAAGATAACAAGTCCTATGCAGCTTAGAGCCAAAGACCCCTCGTCAAAGATAAGAAAGGTTTGGCATAAAAGGTAGGGGTTAATTCATCCTTCATGAATGTAGCTATCTGGATTTTGGAAGGCATAGAGGTAAGAGAAAATTTTAAATGGAGTAAGTAATATGACAGAGGATTATAGAAGAAAACGTCTATTCCAGGAATTGTAAAGAGTTTGACGGGAGCAGAGACAATATTGAGAGACAAGATGCTTAAATACAAAATTGAGACATCAAGTCTTAATAGGTAATTAGAATAAATGTTTGGAAAAAAATGATTAGCCCATCTGTTCTCTTTAAAACCATCCTACCAAATTGTCTCTAACTATAGATTAGAACTTTATTATCTTAGATTGGAGATCCTTCTTAATATTCTCAAGGGCAAAGTCCCAAGGGAGGTCCAGGAAAAGAAGCAGGCTGTGGGGTTTATCCAGCGTGGTCTAACAAGTGAATCACAGAAGGTTTTGGAGTATTAGGAAAAGACTCTCAAAATAAGAAGAGAAGGAAGTAGATTATTCTGAGTACCTCTGGAGCACCTTGGAATATTGGAAAATACGGCCAAATAATCACCTTGAAAACTATGGGAAGGGAGCAAACCTTGCTGCAGAGCTCTCTGTGCCACGCACGCGTAGCCCAAGCTGTCTATAACATGTTCTCAACAACTCAGCATTCCCTTAATTTGTTCATGCTAAGATCTCAGTACACATTTGTTAAGTGGAATTAAGTTATGCCTCTAGTTCTGCAATGGACTCCTCAATGTGACTGAAACAATCCTGCTCAGTACTTAGATTTAGTCTGGCGTGTGCTAGGGCATGCAGGATTAATGGTAGTATTTGTGCTCAACGTCTGGGGGAAAAGCAGGCTGTTTCAACTTATCCTATAGGTTGCTGTTGCTTCAAACCAATAAACTAAATGATAG